>NC_137277.1:133655000-136155000 GCF_054371585.1 Giraffa tippelskirchi
TCCTTCAGGGACTGAGTTAGGAGGGGGTCACATCCATGCCACTCTTGGGGTGGCCCCAGGCTTGGAGAAGTTAGGAAAGGTCCCTGCTTTGACCTAAAGTCTCTGCTGAACCTCCATCCCAGTCTTTCCAGAGAGTTCTCAACTCTGGAAATTACTGGGCAAGTGTGAAGTCACTCAGTCGTGTCCAACTCTTTGTGACCCCGTGGACTGTAGCCCACCAGGCTCCTCTGTCCATGGAATTTTTTAGGCAAGAGTACTAGAGTGGGTTGCCATTTCCATCTCCAGGGGGTCTTCCTGAACCAGGGATTGAACCTGGGTCTCCCGCATTGCAGGCAGACGCTTTACCACCTGAGCCACCATGGAAGCCCTGGGCAAGGGTAGCATTAATAAGGGCTTCCCAGGTGGCACTAATGGTAAAGAACCTGCCTGCCAGTGCAGGAGACATAAGACATATGGGTTCGATCCCTGGGTTAAGAAGATCCCCTGGAGGAGGACATGACAACTCACTCTAGTATTCTTGCCTGGGAAATTCCATGGACAGAGGAGTCTAGCAGGTTAGTCCATAGGATCACAAAGAGTCAGACACGACTGAAGTGACTTAGCACAGATGCATGCAACATCAATAAGGCAAATCCTTTCCTTTCAAGTCTTTATTAAAGTCTATTACCTTCTGATTAGAACTAAAGGTAAAGAAAGATGAGTAACAGCATTGCAGACCTCCACCACCCTGATGCCTCAACTGGAAACTCTCCTTGAGAATAAACGCAAGGTGTGCTGTGTGAGATGTAATACATCTAATACACCATGTTGGGAGAGCCTTCTCCTTCCTGTGACAGTCACACTTGGGTTTCACAGACACAGGCCATGCTGGTGGCAGGATTTAGGCCCCAGGGACATGAATCATGGAGACATTTAACCTGTTCAGGTGGCTTCTGGATGTACTGTGAATCCTCCCGAGGTTGCAAGTGCAGCTACGCAAAAGAATTTGCAATCCACAAGTTACCTCCTTCACCCTGGTCCATGGTTCAACCTACACACATGTTGTCCATGCCACTGGCCAACACACTTCCGATGTTGGGAGGAATCACTCGACCTCGATCTGTCTATTGGGACCTCTTGGGCCTCATTTCTCTCTGTTAGCCTTCCATCCTCAATAAGGGCCTTCAGGATGAATGTGACAGTGAGAAGGACCTAATAGACACCCAAGGAAAATTTTTTGAGTAAAGGAATGCTTAATAATTTTATAAGTGAGTCAAGACTGCATAGGCTTTGCTTTTCCAAATAAATGATAAATATTTGAAAGAAAGTTCTAGCCTTCAACTTACCATTTCCTGGGACCAAGAATTTTGAAGGATTTGCCTATGATGCAATTTGTTGAATTCATTCAATTTTTCACAAAAATATTTATTGATTCCCTGTGGGCTAAGCAATGGCACCCCACTTCAGTACTCTTGCCTGGAAAATCCCATGGACGGAGGAGCCTGGTAGGCTACAGTCCATGGAGTCGCTAAGAGTCGGACACGACTGAGTGACTTCACTTTCACTTTTCACTTTCATGCACTGGAGAAGGAAATGGCAACCCACTCCAGTGTTCTTGCCTGGAGAATCTCAGGGATGGCGGAGCCTGGTGGGCTGCCGTCTATGGGGTCTCACAGAGTCGGATACGACTGAAGCGACTTGGCTGCAGCAGCAGCAGTGGGCTAAGCACTCTTCTAGATATAGAAATACAACAGTGGATAAGACAAGTCCTTGCCTTCCTGGCCTCCCAGGTGGTGTAATGGTAAAGAATTTGCCTGCTGATGCAGGAGATACGAGAGATGCAGGTTTGATCCCTTGGTTGGGAAGATCCCTTAGAGTAGGAAATGGCAACCCACTCTAGTATTCTTACCTGGAAAATTCCATGGACAGAGAAGCCTGGAGGGTTACAGTCCATGGTGTCACAAAGCGTAGGACATGACTGAGCACACACATGGATTGCCTTGCCAGTGTTTACATTCTGGTGAGAGTAGATAGATGATAAATAGATAAGCAAATAAAAATGTAATAGGTCAGGTAGTTGTAATGCTATAAGGAAAAAATAAAGCAGAGGGAACAAGGTCTGAAGAAGGTGAAGTTTTGGATGGGGTGGTCTAGGAAGGTCTTCTGCAGAGGCAATTTTTGGTCTGAGACCTGAATGAAATGAGGGATAATCATGCATGAGTGGAACTCATTAGAAGGAACTGCAGTGCAAAGGCCCTGAGGTGGGAACATGGTGTCCTTCCTAGGCAGCCAGTAAGGAGTAGCTGGAGCTGAGTGGGAACTGCCAGAGGGCTTAACAAGAGCTCGGATATTATTCCACAGAGCTGGGGGGCTGATGGCTTTTGAGTAGAGGAGTGACTTCATCTGACTTAGGTTTCCAAAGGATCAGTCTTACTGCTATGTGGATAGTGGATTGTGGGGGACAAGAGCGGGAATGAGGAGACCAGTCAGAAAGCCTTGCAGTGAGAGGTGGAGCTGAGTTAGGATGGGAGCAAGGAGGAGATGAGAATGGTGAGACCTCAGATGTATTCTGAGCCTCCAGGATTTGTTGATGAATTTGATGTGGGATGGGTGAGAAAGAGATGAATCAAGGGCATATCTAAGAGCTTAAGTGCAAGTCACTAGTTGCCCAGAATGAGAAAGAAACAGATGGGTGGGCATTGGGCAGTGGGCGGGGGCAGGGGGCTGGGGAAGGCAGCAGGGGAATGAACTGTGTGGCTCAGAAGGTAAAGAATTCTCCTGCAGTGTGGGAGACCTCGGTTAGATCCCTGGGTTGAGAAGATCTCCTGGAGGAGGGCATGGCAACCCACTCCAGTATTCTTGCCTGGAGAATCCCTATGGACTAAGGAGCCTGGTGGGCTGCAGTCCATGGGGTTGCAAAGAGTCGGACATGACTGAGCGACTAAGCACAAACAATACTTAAAGCCATGGATCTGGATGAGTTTAAGATGAAAATGGATCAGCAATGGGGAGGAGATTGCCCAACCCCACACATGCAGCAGGGGTTGGGTACGACATTGCTTTTCTTCTGTTTTGTCCTCCTAAGAGGGAAATGTCTAGCTTAGAATTCCTTCTTAATTGGGGCTAAATGGTCACATGGTAAAACTGCTTTCCCCATCAAAGAGGGTAAGATGACTCTGTTATCTCTGTAGACCAGAAAGGACATTCAAAGAGCTACATATGACTCACATGTTTATCAGCAGCTTTTCTTACGTAAAACTCTTCATTCCTGTCCTTTCGTCATTTCTCTCCCTCTTTTACCTTTTTAACTTGTGTTGGCAAAATATACAGTCAGGATATAATCAAAGTGCACAGTATTTTTGTTCTCCCAACAAGAATGCTTGTCTTTATAGATCTGCTTTTGGAGGAGGATAAAGAAGAAAATGTCACTATCCTCCCAGGCAGGTACCTAAAACCACATAGTGTGTTATATCTGCTGTCCCGGAAGAGAGGCATCGCTTCAATGCTTCAGGAAGCTCTGGGCTCCAGGCAAGTGTTTTTGGTCTGTCTGTTTTCTAACAGCAGATTAGAAAGACTCTGAGGACCTCCTTATAAAAGTTTGGTTATGGAAACCAGATGTTTACTGAAAGCTTATAATTCAAGGGGAAAGAACAAGGACCCTAAAAAGCATGGTATGTCCACTATGTGCCAAGTACCCTCATGAGGTTTTTGTGAGGATGTAGGGGTTTTCGTGAGGATGTAGGGGCCGGCTGAAGTGTTCCTCGAGGATGGGCTGTTGTTCCCTTGAAGAAATAGCTCCAGGGACCCACTGAGTTCTCCTCTGGCAAGATCAGTTCTATCCTGGGAGCCCTGAGTACCAAGCAGGATCCCTGAGTAACCTGAACTTCAGTGTCCAGCTGGTGGTGGACAGAGACCCAAAGAGTTCTCTTGACGTGTCTGTGGCATCATGTCTACCATGTTTTATTTCCCAGATCCTTGCATTCTCCACAGCACCAGGGAATGTCATTTTGTTTTGACTGAAGGTAAGGTGTGCTGCTGCTGCTGCTGCAGCTAAGTCGCTTCAGTCATGTCTGACTCTGTGAGACCCCATTGATGGCAGCCTACCAGGCTCCACTATCCTAAGGTAAGGTGTATGGCAAGCCATATAAAGATTCCTTTTTAAAATTATTTATTTATTTATTTATTTTTGGCTATGCTGGATCTTTGTTGTTATGTGGGCTTTTCTATACTTGCAGCGAGTGGAGGCTACTCTCTAGTTGTGGCGCGTGGGCTTCTCATTGCGGTGGCTTCTCTTGTTGTGACCACGAGCTGTAGGGTGTGTAAATTTCAGTAGTTGTGGTTCCTGGGCTCTAGAGCACAAGCTCAATAGTTGTGGTGCACGGGCTTAGCTGCTCCATGGCATGGAGATCTTCTTGGATCAGGGATTGAACCTGTGTCCTTTGTATTGGCAGGCAGATTCTTTACCACTGGGCCACCAAGCCCCATATAAAAATTCTTAAAGTTCCAGGAGAATAAGCTGGGGTTTATTGATAGAGTGAGCTGGTCAATATATCTCTTACCTAGCTTCCCCACAATGATTTTTCAATGCTTTCGCCATCCAATGAATGGAGATAGTCACCAGTGGATATTTTTCCTTGCTTTAAAGCTGCATTGTCCAACATGGTAACTAACCATGAGCCACCCACTTGAAATGTGGCTAGTCAGAAATGAGCTGTTTTGTAAGTGTAAAATATATACCAGATTTCAGTATGGTATCTGAAATGGTGAAAAAAGTAAAATATCTCAGCAACAGTTTTATTTATTTATTAATATTTTGACATTGAAGTGATAATATTTGGAAATATTAAGGTAAATAAAATATATTAATAATCAATCTCACCTTTTTTCTTGCTTTTTAAATAACATGTCTACTAGAAAATTTAAAATTGAATGCATGGCTGGCATTATATTTATTATTTGGATAGTGCTTCTCTAAAGAAGAAAAATGTCATTCCCTGGGAGCCCACAGAAGACTTGCCTTAGGGGATGAAGTTTCTAAGTTTCTAACTTGACCTGTTTCAGTGGTTCCCATGTTAAAATTCCGTCTCCATAGCATGATGTTCAAGGCCCTCTGTGAGTTGGCATTTCCTGCCTTTCAGCTGTTGTGGAGTGAAGGCTTGTGAGCCTCCAAAATTCACTGGCTGATGCCTCAGACCCACAGTGATGATATTTAGGGATGGAACCTTTGGGAGGTTTAGATGATGTCATGAGAGTGGGGCCCTTATGGATGGGATTAGTGTCCTTATAAAAGAGAATTCATAGAACTCCCTTGCCCTTTTTGCCTTGTGAAGACACTGAGAAGATGGTTGTCTAGGATCAGGAAGCTCTTACCAGACATCAGATCTGCCAGTGCCTTATCTTGGATTTCCCAGTCTCCAGAACTGCAAGAAATAAATGTCTAATGTTTTAAGCCACTTGGTCTGTGATGTTTTTGTTATAGCAGACCAAATGGACTAAGACACAAACTTCATCTCCTGCACTGCCTTGTTTTTGGTTTTTTTAAAATTTTATTTCATTTTATTTCCACGTGGAAGCACTGACAGAATTGAAAAGAGGCAGCATGTTCCACTTACTTTTCTGAAAGATCAAGTAACTAGATGAAGTCTCTCCCACCCAAAGCTGATTTAATAAACCTCACTCCAAACTCACCCTAAGCAAAAGATAAAAGGTTTGTGATGATCACTTAAAAAACTATTCCATGTGCGAGATGGTCCGTATTTAGATTTCTGTGACTTCGGTGCTTGATGTGCACTTCCCATCCTCTCTCCTCCCTCCACTGTCTTCAGGCCTTTCTTCCTTCAAAAGAGACTCAACACACAAGTGTGCAAATGGAAAAGGTAGTCAGTCTTGGTGCTGCAGGCTTAAAAGTGTTAGTCGCTCAGTCATGTCTGACTCTTTGCGACCCCATGGACTGTAGACCACCAGGCTCCTCTGTCCAAGGAATTCTCCAGGCAAGAATACTGGAATGGGTAGTCATTCCCTTCTCCAGGGGATCTTCCCGACCCAGTGATTGAACCTGGGTCTCCTGTGTTGCAGACAGATTCTTTAACATCTGAACTGTAAGCGAAGCCCATGCTCAGGTGGCTGCCAATGTCAGTGGATGGATGGACATCTCTCAACTTTGTGATATCCCCCCCGCATCATGGTCAGCCCATGGAGGATCACAGACTCCCAGGTTAAAATACAGACAAAACATGGGTATGTGCACATTTATGGGTCTAAAATATCAGAAAGTAAATCCACTGCAGAGATTCACAAAATGAGGAAGAGGGAGCTGACAGTGAGTCTGTGGCTGTTTCACTTAGCAGTAACAGTGCTGAACAGATTCCTGGCTAGGAGAGGGAGGGAGGTGGGGCAGTCAGAGAGGAAGCAGACATAAGGAAAGAAATGGAGCTCACCTGAAGCTGTGTCATTTTTTTCTGGTGATTGTGTAAGGCGTTTTGAACTGCAAAAACTTCTTTCCTTCACATTCTTCCAAATGTGTTGGAATATAACTGGTGATTCCGAACACAAATAAGACCCCTTTCATCTCCACCCCCAACCCCAAAGTCATCGTACACACCCACAACCCACAAAGTGCAATGTCCTGCACTGCCCACTTTAAACTCCATCCCTGTTGAATGGGAACTCAAATTGCCATGTACAGTAGATTCACAGGTCTGTGACTTTGCTGCCTCCTACTGCTTCTTTCCCTGAATTTATCATCCATTCAGTGCTCCCTCATTCCTGCCTGAACATGCACACTCCAAACAGGGAACTTTTCATTAAGTGTGTGAAGTATCGCTTCCAGAATATCAAAGCAAGAGCAACGATGACAATTATCACCACAATAACAATGGCGACAGCCTTCTATTGCTTGTTTGTTTTTGGTATCCAAGACATCTTACACTTGAGTCTCCATTCTGAAGGCCATCCTTGATTTCTTAAAAAGTCTAAATGCTCTTGAGTTTTCTCTCCTCAATATAAGGAAACACGGACATTCCCCCAGGATTCTCTGGTAGAGAAGAAAGGGGTCAAATCCTTTGCTATGCAGCAGAATCAGATTAATACCCATGGGAGCAAGCAAGGGAAGCAGTGCTTTGGGGTTCCTTCTCTGTGCCATGTACTGCCTGGTTTTTCAGATTCATGCTTCATTAAATCCTCATAGCAGCCACCTGGGCATGTAGTACTACTCACATTTTACAGAAAATGAAACTATAGTTTTATGAGGTTAAATGCCTTGATCAAGGGCCCTAAGGAAGTGGTTGGGTTGGGATTAAATACATAGGTATCCTTAGAGTTCTTATAGAAGTCTTTTTAGGGAATTTTCTTTGCTTCTGTAATACTGCCAGCTGTCACTCCTAGCTGTTGGGGTCATGGATAGCATCGTCAGCTTCATGATTTTCATTGGCAATTTGCTGCTTTTTGTTTGTTCTAAGCTGGAAGATGAAACACCCTACCTTCTTCCACTACTTTTCAAAGTGTGAGACAGACTGCCAGGGAGGCCTGGGGCTATTCCCCTGACTCTGCTCCATCACTGGGCCTTTGAAGAAATCCAGGATTCTCATCCACAGGCACTGGGCAGCAAATACCCTTTACTCACTTGGTTTACCTAACCTTCGCTCCTACTTGGCACCTCCAACAATTAGTCCCTATTAGAGTCTGCCTGGTATTTTTATCCCTTGCCTTCATCTCTTGAATCTTGGAATTCCTCATAGGCTGAACTATTATTATTATTAATGTTATAACTTAACATGAGATCTATGCTCTTACCAAGTTTTCAAGTTCAATACACTATTGTTAATTATAGCTGCAATGTAGTACAGCAGACTTCTAGGACTTACTCATTTTGCATAACTGAAACTTTATACTTGTTGGATAGCAAACTCCCTTTCCCCCTCCCCTAGCTTCTGGCATTCCATCTTCTGCATCTATGTGTTTCACTCTTCTGGGTAACTCTGATAAATGGAATTATGTAGCCTTTGTCCTTCTGTGAATGGCTTATCTTACTTAGCATAATGTATCATGTATATCCATGTTGTCACATACAGCAAAATTTCCTTCTATTTTTAAGGTTGTATAATATTCCATTATGTCTGTACACATGCATATATGCATACATATGTCATATTTTTTATCTATTCATCCATTAGTGGACATAGGTTGTTTCCATATCTTGCTTACTGTGACTAATGCTGCAATGGATACTGCTGCTGCTGCTGCTAAGTCGCTTCAGTCGTGTTCGACTCTGTGTGACCCCATAGATGGCAGCCCACCAGGCTCTCCCATCCCTGAGATTCTCCAGGCAAGAACACTGGAGTGGGGTGCCATTGCCTTCTCCGCAATAGAGACTAGAGTGCAAATATTTCTTCGAGATCCTGATTTCAGCTCTTTCGAATAAATATCCAGAAATGGGATTAGGGGATCGTATGGTAATTATATTTTACCTTTCTGAGGCACCTTCTATGTTTTCCATAGTGGGTGTTCTAATTTACATTCCTACCAAGAGCACAAAAAGTCCAGATTTCTTCTTATCTTTACCAACACTTGTTATCTTATGTTTCTTGGTAATAGCCATCCTAAGAGATGTGAGGTGATATGTCATTGAGGTTTTTGATTTGCATTTCCCTGATGATCAGTGATATTGAACACCTTTTCATGTACCTTTTGGCCATCTGTATGTCTTCTTGGGAGAAATAAACGTTGGGTTTGGTGATGTGTGCACCCTCTTTTCTGGCTTACTGTTTGCCTCTCAGCGTGTAAATTCTCCAATACCACGTACCTCCAAAGCTTTGAAAAAGTAAGAGTTTTGCTCTCCTCTCTCCACTCCTCCCAAGGCTCACAGGTCTCCTCCTCAGTGGGCCCGATCCTTAGATGTCCTGGCAATCAGGAACCATATCTAACGTTTCTTCACTTGGCTACTCAAGATCCAGGTGTTTTTTTTGCCTCTTAACTCTATCTGAATTCTGGAGACTTAAAGTTCTGTGAAGTTTGAGGTATTACTGTGTATAATTGTGGTTAGTTTGGGAGATGTAAAATATGCATATTTGGTTGAACAGTATAAGTACATTTGAAGCCTCAAAAGTATTTGCTCATGTGTGTTTATGTGTATGAACACATTTTTTGGTGTCCTTTTTCTTTAATAACTAATGATTCCACAGAATAAATACTCAGTTTCTTGAAGTTTCTATCTTGATCTTGCCTGTGAACTAGATGATGGGACTCAGGAGCCTTGGCTGAACTTTTGGTTTTCTGTAACACCTGTCCTTCCTGGAGAGCAAGAGAGAGCTCATGAGGGTGATGGCAACTCGAGGTGGGGGAGGGGAGAAGAGTGTTCTGAGGGGACCAATAAAAAGGGAAGCTGGAGACCTTGAACTTGTATTTTGTTTACATTTTATTTTGCCCAGAGTGTAGGTAAAAATTACACACTCTAGCATAATTCCTTCTTCGGGTGCAGCAAGCACAGATGGATTTGATTTCTATTTTTGGATGTTGCTCCCTTCTTGGTAGCCTTTTTATCTGAATCCCTTGATCATCAGAATAGTTTGGCAGTGCCGTATTTCAGGACAAAGTGAAGTGAAGAAGTGAAGTGAAAGCTGCTCAGTCATGTTTGACTCTTTGGGACCCCGTGGACTATAGAGTACACAGAATTCTCCAGGCCAGAATACTGGAGTGGGTAGCCTTTCCATTCTCCAGGTGATCTTCCCAACCCAAGGGATGGCACCCAGGTCTCCCGCATTGCAAGCAGATTCTTTACCAGCTGAGTCACAAGGGACACCCAAGAATACTGGAGTGAGTAGCCTAGCCCTTCTCCAGTGGATCTTCCTGACCCAGGAATCAAACCGGGGTCTCCTGCATTGCAGGCGTATTCCTTAGCAGTTGAGCTACCAGGGAAGCTCCATGGCAATGCTTCGGAGTTATTCCCATGACCCCAAGAGCAGCTTCTGGGAAACCAAAGTCTTTGGGTTCCAGGGGGAGTATGGTTGCAAAGCTGAAACTCAAAGGAATTGATGGGAGGGCACCACCAGAAGTGGAGCCTGTGGCTTAATTTGACTCAACACGGGAAACCTCACCCAGCCCAGACGTGGACAGGATGAAGTGAGGAACAGATAAATAATTGATAAATAATAAGATTCTGGTCTGAAGAAAGGGTAGCTATTTTTCAGCTCTAGGAATAGAGAAAGGCTGCAGTCAAATATTTGCATTACTTGATGCAAATAGGAGGATTTATATTCACCATATGCTTTCTCCTTGAACCACTCCCAGTAATAGACAAAAGGAACCACAGAGCTGCCCAACTCGAGAGTAATGAGGCTCTCTTGAGTTGGTGCAAAGCAGAAAAACCATATGCAGAATCATTTAATTTTTGCTTTTCTTTTGCCAGGGAGAAAAAAGAAAAGGGGGGTGAATCAAAATCTCTTCAAAATCTGATTTGGCCTTTTCCAGTGGGATCATTGATCTTCTCTATCTGGTTTTGCCAGTTAAACACTAATAATGCACTTTCTAAGGCATGATCTGTGAGGGCAATTTATTTCAAAATTCAAGCCTTCCTTCTTAAGACTATTTGCTATAATAGATACTGAAATAATATTGAGGATTAAATAAAAGAGGCACTTCAGAGAAAACAAATACACCAGTGGAGACTCCTCTGGAGAAACAATTTTTACTTGTCTCCTTGCACCCAAATTCAACCAATATTTTCTAGATGATTTCAGATTCCAGAAATAAAAAGAACTGAAGGAAAAGTAACCGACTCATCAGTCATGGCTACAGTTTATTGCATATACCAGACACTGGACTAGGCTCATTACACTCATGATTACATTTAATGCTCATAATGACACCACTAACTGGCCATTATTATACCCATTGTACTGACTGAGAATTTGGTTCTGAAGACTTCTGTGCCCACTTCTTCAAAAGACTTGGCTAAGAAACCTCAATTGTCAATGATTGGTTTTCTTCCTTTCTCATGACGGTTGATATCACTCTTCACATTCCAATGACTATCACTTTTTGTCAGTTGAACAATTGATTAATCAGTAATGACATCCTTTCTTCTCAGTCTAGGATTTCCTTGGAAACCATCTCATAGAAGACAGCCCAGACTAGTAGGTAAGTGAGGGATCCACTTCAGAAGGGGTGTTCAGGTCAACAAAAGATGTGGACACACCTTTGCAGAGCAATGCTCAGTGACTCCTTGCAGCCTTTCCTGATACAGTTCACTCAGAAGGCACTGCAAGTTCATTTGGCATTTCTGCGTGATGTTTGTGCATTCATTTAATCACCATAGAACTATTCTTCATTTGTTTGGGGGCTACACTATTCTTCTCACCTACCCTGTTGCCTTTTTAGGTTCTTATACCTTTCTTGGGGTGCTTAGTTCTCAAAAAGAACACCATGGTGATTCTTTATTCAACATTAAAAAAAGTATTTATTCATTTGACTGCCCTGGGTCTTAGTTGTGGCACATAAGATCTTTGAACTTCATTGCAACATGCAGGATCTTTAGTTGTGGCACGTGAACACTTAGTTGCACCATGTGGGATCTAGTCCCCTGACTAGGGATCAAATCCCAGGCCCCCTGCATTGGGAGCGGGGAGTCTTAGCCACTGAACCACCAGGGAAGTCCCTATTCAACATTATTTTTAAGCTTGTTCTATGTGAGAGCCATGATAGATAACAATGAAACTAAAAAAGTAAATTAAGGTATACTTTCTGTCATCAAGGAGCTCACATTTTGATGCAGGAGATAAACGTCTAAATAGCCATTTAGAAACAATATGGCAATTGTAGGGATGAGAGAGTAATTCATATGGGGAGCTAAACCTACTTGGCCTATCAGGGAAGACTTCCTGGAGGAGATGCTTGGATTGAATCTCAGTTCAGATTAGGTAGGATTAACAAGATAAAGAACTGAGAGTAGAAGAAATGGCAAGCAAGAACACAGTGTATGTGGAGAACTGCAAGCTTGATGTGAATGAAAGTGAAAGTGTTAGTCACCGAGTTGAGTCCAACTCTTTGTGACCCCATGAACTGTAGCCTGCCAGGTTCCTCTGTACATGGAATTCTCCAGGAAAGAATACTGGAGTGGGTAGCTATTCCCTTCTCCAGGTGATCTTCCCAACCCAGGGATCAAACTTGAGTCTCTTGCATTGCAGGTAGATTCTTTACCATCTGAGCCACCAGAAGTACACATTGAAAAGTAGGGGATTTCGAGAGATGAG
Source organism: Giraffa tippelskirchi (assembly GCF_054371585.1). Lineage (NCBI taxonomy): Eukaryota > Metazoa > Chordata > Mammalia > Artiodactyla > Giraffidae > Giraffa > Giraffa tippelskirchi. The sequence goes on from NC_137277.1 coordinate 133,667,225, forward strand.
ACCATTAAATGAACCATCATGTTTAAAGGACTTGCACTGTGGTTATGGGGAACCTTTGAAGTGTTTTAAGCTGTACACTTCAATGTTCATAGGTGCAGTCAGATAGAAAGCCCAGTGGGTGAAAACTGGTAATTTATTCCTGTTTTCTTATTTAACCTACAGACAAAGACTCTGCAAAAGATCAAGAAGTGCAATGTTGCTGCATGATCACTTTCCCAGCCACACTTCCTCTCTAGCATTGGTCTTGTGAATTGATGGCTTCTTTACTCGCAAAGGAAGAGATGGATCAGGATGTCAGAAGACACGGAGAAAAGCAAGTAGCTTAAGAACTATTAAGAGATTAAAACCAAGAGGCTTGATCATTTCTGGCTTGAGCAACAGGGTGGTTTCTGTGATGTAAGAAGAACTGACTCTCTAGAGTCATGAAGATCAAGGATCACACTCCAGCTCCAACATTTAAGTTTGGGAAAGGTACCACCACCTCTCTGAGCCTTGACTTATCCTTCTGTTAGGACAGGTAATCATGTCCAACTGATAGAGTTTTGATGAGACTGCTCCCAGAAGAGTGCCTGGCAATGGTAGGCTCTCAGTGAGTGTGAATTATTTCCCTCCATAAATATCAGATGTTTCATTGGTCTCTGAACTAAAGCAGTTTCGTTTTCTCCCAATATTCTGTGGGGTGGAGCAGGGAGTTAGCCCTGGCAGTGATGCAGTTCAATGAATCCTAGCTCCGAGTATGTGTGAAGCTCTGTGCTAGGAGCTTGTGCTCTCTAAACAAAGTCTGATTCTTGTATTGACTCTGAATGCAGGTGCACACTTTTATAAATGAGGAAACTGGGTCCTCAGAGAATGGACGGCTTGCCCGTGATCCTGTGGATAGAAATGTTCAAATCCAAGATCTTATCAAAATTATTCTTTTCATTACTCCAAGCTTCCTACTACATACCAAGAATTTTGCTGGGCACTGGGGAACTGCAGAGTTCAATAAGACATAGTGTCGCTTCCTGAGAAGTTTATGGATTAATGAGATAAGGGCCACCGATATTTTTAGGGTTCTTAGAAAATGGTGTGCATATACAGAGAGAGATGAGCTCAGAATGCTATAGGAGCCAAGGGAGGAGGGGCAACTAAGGGATGGGGGACCCTCTGTGAGACTGGTTTCCTTGGAGCCCATTGTCTGTAGTCTGGAGACCAGATGCTAACCATTAGATGAAGCCTCAGGGCCAATTCCATGGAGTTGCTTCTGTGGCAGAAACATTGGCCCCGTCTACAAAGATTTCCTCTCTGTGTCCTCCTGGGCTGCGGGTGAGCTTACTTTGGAAGATTTGTGCCTCATTGAGGAAGGCACGGCTCTGCGTGGTTTCCATCCATCTGCTTGGTCTCCAAGATGAGTTTTCTTTTGAATGGGGAGAGGAGCCCATTTCCTTGCCACCTGTCAGTGTTTAGTGCGCCACTGTGGCTTATTACTGTCGCTGTCTGCTGCCAAAGAAAAGTGTGCACGCTTTGAGTAGCAGCTCATAAAAGTTAATATTCGGGGAAAGGAGGTCAAGCTGAGAATTGAAGTGGAAACATTTACTGTCAGTGCAATTACAATCCTTGTTCTCAAGCTTCATTCTCTGATGTCCAGCAGGGCTACCACTTCTTCATCCTCTTCTTCATGCCATATCTACTGGGCATGAATTCTGCCTCATCACATCACTCAAAGTCATTGCTGAGCAGGGTTAGCCACTACTGAGGAACCATTGACAACATGTTGTCAACTGTCATTGTATGTATTGACCAGGTTGTAAGTGGGGGCCATCTGATGTTTAGGGAGACACCAGACATTGAATTTTCTGCTGTGAAAAAGGAATGACTTCAGTCTAATTTGCTTTAGTTTAGTTCATTCCCATGAGTCTTTCTTGAGTACCACCAAAGACTACAGAGAAGAATGACATGGTCTCTGGCTCAAGGAACTAACAAGGGTTTCCACGTGTGTGTGTGTGTGTGTGTGTGTGCGCGCGCGCATGCGCGCGTGCATGCGTCTGTGGTGGAATGAACAAATACAAATGAGATGGGACATGTCCTATGTTGGGAAGCAGTGCAGGGTGATGAGGGGCCCAGGGGAGGGATACGGATGCTTCACTATTGACATGGGGCCAGGGGTTGCAAAGGGGTAATGGGCATGGGATTTGCATTTAGGGAAAAAAATCACCCTGATTGCAGTGTGGAGGACTAGTCAGAGCTGTTCTGGAATAAAACGCTACTTTAGCAGTCCAAGGAAGAGATGAATCAGGATGTTGGTGCAGACAAAGAAAAGTAGATGGTTCAAGAACTGTTGAGAGGTTAAAACTGGTGGGCTTGGTTACCCATGACTATGGTGAGTGAGGGTGAGGCAGGTGTCAGGATCACATCAACATTCCTGGTTTGAGTGACAGGGTGGTTAGTGATGCTCCTGAATGCTGATTCCTGGAAGAGATCAGAATGGGGGGATTGTAGAGGAAGAGCAAAATTCTGGTCCTTTGAGTGTGAGATGCTTTGGGATCATTCAAGGGAAGGGGCTAATTAGGAAGTTTTACGCAAAAACCTGCAACTGAAAAGACAGGTCTGGACTGGTTTTCTAAATGTGTGAGTCATTTTGGTTTTGGTGGTAACTGAAGCTGTGGGCATAGAAGATGGAGTTTTTTATTTTTAAAAATTGAAGTATAGTTAATTTACAATGATGTGTTAGTTTTAGGTGTACAGGAAAGTGAATCAGTTTTTATGTGTATATGTATATATATATAACTTGTTGGCTATCTGCTTTATATATAGTACCGTGTATCTTTTAATCCCAAGCTCCTAATTAATTTCCCACCCCCTTTCCACTTTGGTAACAGTAAGTTTGCTTCCTGTCTCTGTGAATCTATTTCTGTTTTGTAACTAAGTTCACTTGTATAATTTTTTTAGATTTCACGTATGTGTGTGCTCAGTCACTAAATCTGTCCGATTCTTTGCAACCCCATGGACTGTAGCCTGCCAGGCTCCTCTGTCCATGGGATTTTCCAGGCAAGAATACTAGAGTGGGTTGCCATTTCCTCCTCCAGGGGATCTTCCTGACCCAGGGACTGAAACCACATTTCCTGCATTGGCAGGTGGGTTCTTTACCACTGAGCCACCAGGGAAGCCTGTCATATATAAGTGATATCATACTTTATCTGACTTATTTCACTTAGTATGATAATCTCTAGGTCCATTCATGTTGCTGTAAATTATATTATTTCATTCTTTTTATGGCTGAGTAGTATTCCATTATATATATATATATTCCATATATATATATAATGTGATATATATATGTAATACATATATATATGTGTATACATATATATATATATTATGTGGTATGTATATATATGTACCACATGTTATTCATCCATCATCTGTCAATGGACATTTATGTTATTTCCATGTCTTATCTATTGTAAATGGTGCTACCATGAACATTGGGGCATTATGTATCTTTTCAAACTATAGTTTTGTCCAGATATGGAATTGCTGGATCATATGGCAACACTGTTTTTAATTTTTTGAGAAATTTCCACTGTTTTCCATACCGATTGCACCAATTTACATTCCCACCAACAGTGTAAGAAGGTTCCCTTTCACCATATCCTCTACAGCATTTGTTATTTGTAGATTTCAGACTGTTCAATCATGGCCATTCTGACTGGTGTGAGGTGGTATCTCACTGCAGTTCTGATTTCCACTTCCCTAATAATTAGAAATATTGAGAATCTTTTCATTTGCCTGTTGGCCATTTGCATGGAAGACAGTATTAATTAAGAAGAGAAGGACTGATCGGGACTAGGTTTTGAAGAATTCCGCTATATACAGGCTGGAGGAAGAGGATAACCCACAAAAGAGATGGAGGTGGTATGGCTAGAGAGGAAGAAAGAGCAGCAACAGGTTGTTAGATCATAAAAACTCAAGGAAAAGTATTTTGTAAAGAAGAAGGGTTAACAGAGTCAAAGGCTATTGAAAACCCAGTTGAGATGAGACCTAGAACATATGCACTGGACGTGGCTGCATGGACTTCACTGGAGATATCAGCCAGAGCTATTTGAGTGAAACGTCAGCCTCAGATCCAGATCAGAGGGGCTATGGAGTGTGTGGCGGGGTGGAGAAGGGGCAGTGGTGAAGACACTTTAGTGTTTGAGAGGAGGGGGATGAGTAGCAGCTGTACCTGGACTAGTACTGACAGTGGCAAAGGCATCAAAGCAGAGAAGGACCAGAGAGAGGTTGCAGAATTTGGAAAGAAAAAGATGTGATAGCAAAAGATTCCACAGGTGGTAGGTGGCTGTGGGATCCAAAGATCAGATGGAAGCATGATTGTGTCAGTTTCTTTCCTGTCCTAGTGAAGGATGGTGGGGCGGATGCTCTTGCAGGAAGAAGATCTGTGTGCCTGGTTGTAAGACTCTCCTTTCTGATAGCATTTGTTTTCTCTGTGAAATAAGAGATAACATCACCTGATGAGAGAAAAGAATGTGGATATGTGACCAAGGCAGAGCTTCAGAAGAGTGGATGGCTTTTATAAACATATACTATGGAGAGTGACAAGGAATGATGTAGGGTGTGTTTGACATACCCTACATGACAAGGATGATGCAGTACGTTTGCTTGGCAGGATGTGGGCTCACTTGAGGTTGGGGATCAAGACGGTGTAATGGATCTGAGATGCTCTGGTTGGCTTTTCCTGCTTAGACAGAGGCATGGAGATGGCACCCAGTTGGGTTTTTCCAGGCTTGGGTTTTGTCTGGAAGGTGAAAACAAAGGGCAGCAGATGGGCCAGGTAGCCTAGGGCATGGGCAAAAATGCCATAAAAATCATAGACCATGGAGACCAAGTTAAATCAATATATGAAGAAAGTAGAGGCCTGATGACCTGGGGAGGAACCAGAATTCAAGAATGAGTGAGTGAGTGTAGTCCAGTAAGCAAGATGAAAGGGGCATCAGATGGTGGCTGAAGGGGTGAGAAGGAGGGGAAGGAAGACTTTTGGAGATGAGTGGGTCAAAGGACTGAATTCTAAGAGGCCATCTTCAGGGTCATTCATGTGGATGTGGACATCAACAGATGGTGGCAGAGCCCAGGTGGAGATAACAATATGCACTAACCTTCAATGGATAAAGAGAAATGACTGACAGATAAGAGCAGCTAAAAGCAGGAGGAGGACAGACCCTTTGGTAGTAATTCAGAAAAACTTTCATTAAATGGCCCTAACTCTTCCTTTGGAGGGCATCAGTACATCATTTTAAGTATCCTGAAAGCATCTATTCACAATTCCTTCAGCATCTACCGACTGTCAATCATTTAGCATTGTTGAGCATCCTTTCTTTGCCAGGCACATTGCTAGAAACTAGGGTGACAGGTAAATGAGACACATTTCCCAGGGATTAAACTCTTCAGTAGAAGATACAGATGCAAAGACAGGAAACTGCAATGCCCTGTATTGTGCTATTTCTGAAACAGAGGAACACTTTTCTTCATGGCCCAGAGGGAATGAGGAATGAATTCTTATCAGAGATGGTGAACAAGATGTCCCATGAGAGAGACTTGTTTAGACTGAAAGCTGGAGAGTCCAGAAGTCCAATATCAAGGTATTGAGTGGGTTGGTTCCTTCTGGGGACAGGGAGAATCCATTCCATGCCTTGGTCCCAGCTTCAGCTAACTTCTGCAATTCTTGGCTTTCCTTGGTTTGCATGTGTGCCAAATTGCTTCAGTCATGTCGGACTCTGCAACCCCATGGACTATAGCCTGCCAGGCTCCTCTGTCCATGGGATTCTCCAGGCAAGAATACTGGAGTGGACTACTGTGCCCTCCTCCAGGGGATCTTCCTGACCCAGGGATTGAACTCTCATTTCTTATGTCTCTTGCATTGGCAGGCGGGTCCTTTACCACTAGCTTCACTTGGGAAGCCCTTCCTTGGTTTATGGCTATATAACTCCTATCTGTGCCTCTGCCTTCGTGTGGCCCACTCTCTTCTATCGCTCACCCTAAACCCAAGACTGTATTATTTCAGTTCAGTTCAGTTCAGTCGCTCAGTTGTGTCTGACTCTTTGTGACCCCATGAATCGCAGCAAGCCAGGCCTCCATACCCATCACCAACTCCCGGAGTCTACCCAAACTCGTGTCCATCGAGTCAGTGATGCCATCCAGCCATCTCATCCTCTGTTGTCCCCTTCTCCTCCTGCCCCCAATCCTTCCCAGCATCAGGGTCTTTTCCAATGAGTCAACCCCTCGCATGAGGTGGCCAAAGTATTGGAGTTTCAGCTTCAACATCAGTCCTTCCAATGAACACCCAGGACTGATCTCCTTTAGGATGGACTGGTTGGATCTCCTTGCAGTCCAAGGGACTCTCAAGAGTCTTCTCCAACACCACAGTTCAAAAGCATCAATTCTTTGGCGTTCAGCTTTCTTCACCGTCCAACTCTCACATCCATACATGACTACTGCGAAAACCATAGCCTTGACTAGACGGACTTTTGTTGACAAAGTAATGTCTCTGCTTTTAACTATGGTATCTAGATTGGTCATAACCTTTCTTCCAAGGAGTAAGCGGCTTTTAATTTCATGGCTGCAATCACCATCTGCAGTGATTTTGGAGCCCCCCAAAAAAAGTCTGACACTGTTTCCACTGTTTCCCCATCTATTTCCCATGAAGTGATGGGACCAGATGTCATGATCTTAGTTTTCTGAACGTTGAGCTTTTAGCCAACTTTTTCACTCTCCTCTTTCACTTTCATCAAGAGGATCTTTAGTTCTTCTTCGCTTCTTGCCATAAGGGTGGTGTCATCTGCATATCTGAGGTTATTGATATTTCTCCCGGCAATCTTGATTCCAGCTTGTGTTTCTTCCAGCCCAGCGTTTCTCATGATGTACTCTGCATATAAGTTAAAGAAGCAGGGTGACAATATACAGCCTTGACATACACAGCCTTTTCCTATTTGGAACCAGTCTGTTGTTCCATGTCCAGTTCTAACTGTTGCTTCCTGAACTGCATACAGGTTTCTCAAGAGACAGGTCAGATGATCTGGTATTTCCATCTCTTTAAGAATTTTCCATAGTTTATTGTGATACACACAGTCAAAGGCTTTGGCATAGTCAATAAAGCAGAAATAGATGTTTTTCTGGAACTCTCTTGCTTTTTCAATGATCCAGCAGATGTTGGCAATTTGATCTCTGGTTCCTCTGCCTTTTCTAAAAGCAGCTTGAACATCTGGAATTTCATGGTTCACTTATTGCTGAAGCCTGGCTTCGAGAATTTTGAGCATTACTCTACTAGCATATGAGATGAGTGCAGTTGTACAGTAGTTCGAGCATTCTTTGGCATTGCCTTTCTTTGGGATTGGAATGAAAACTGACCTTTTCCAGTCCTGTGTCCACTGATGAGTTTTCCAAATTTGCTGGCATATTGAGTGCAGCACTTTCACAGCATCACCTTTCAGTATTTGAAATAGCTTAACTGGAATTCCATCACCTCCACTAGCTTTGTTCATAGTGATACTTTCTAAGGCCCACTTGACTTCTCATTCCAGGATGTCTGGCTCTAGGTGAGTGATCACACCATCGTGATTATCTGGGTCATGAAGATCTTTTTTGTACACTTCTTCTGTGTATTCTTGCCACCTCTTCTCAATATTTTCTGCTTCTGTTAGGTCCCTACCATTTCTGTCCTTTATTGAGCCCATCTTTGCATGAAATGTTCCCTTGGTATCTCTAATTTTCTTGAAGAGATCTCTAGTCTTTCCCATTCTGTTGTTTTCCTCTATTTCTTTGCATTGATCGCTATATCATCTAGAAATCTTCAATTTTATCTGCAAAAGCTCTACTTCTAAATAAGGTCATATTCATAGGTCTACAGGCTAGCACTTGAGTAGAACATTTTTAAGTTCACTATTCAACTTCCTACACCCTCCCTGTAATTGGCATAAGTTTATCCCCATGGTCTGATACCTGGATGAATTTCTCTTTTTTTTCCTCAGTGCCCACGTCCTTCCATATAACTTACCTGGTGTCCAGCTTATATGGTCCTAGGATCTACCTTTCACTTTTTTTTATTGTAATCTCCCCCCAAAGTTTGAAAACCTGCTCCCGAGCCATGTGTTGTCCCATGCTGCTTGGCTGCCTTGACCCTGTTTCCTGGCTGTTGAAGATCTTCTGCCCTGAGGTGGCCACTGGCCTGTGCCTGTCTCTCTCCATATGGTCAAAGGCGCTCTGTCAAAGGTTCCAGCATCTTACCCTATACATCAGATCCCCTCCAGACTCCATTTTCTCCCATCACCCACAACCTGCTTGCTGGGGCCTGGGGCTTATATGTTTCATCTGGGTCTGGGAACCTGGCTTCCTGCCTCTCTGACCAATCATTTCTCCCTCTTTGTGATGTCTTGGGTTTTGATCCTGGCTGTGACATTTGCATCCTGGCAGCAGCTCTAGCCTAACCTCATCCCAGTCCTGGATCCTAGAACCCTTCTGACCTGGCCCATTGTCTTGAATGTATACCTGTGTACAAATGAGATAGAACTTATCCCACACCTGCTATGTTTTCTTTCCCAGGTCTCAGATCCTTCTGGTTCCCTCTTTTTGATCATGTCACCAGAAAAGGCCTCAGGAGAATGAGAACAACACAGGTCTCACTTTCTGAAGATCCAACAAGGTGATTGCATTGTCCTTGCAGAATTCACTAGGCCTGTGCTGTCCCATGTCAGTATGTGCAGATTTCAATTACACTGCCCCTACTTACTAAATGGCCTTCCCAGGTGTTGCTGGTGGTAAAGAACTTGCTTGCCAATACAGGAGACATAAGAGATGTGGGTTTGATCCCTGGGTCAGGAAGATCTGCTGGAGGAGGGCGTAGCAACCCACTCCAGGATTCTTGCCTGGAGAATCCCATGGACAGAGGAGCCTGGTGGGCTACAGTCCACAGGATCACAAAGAGTTGGACACAACTGAAGTGACTTAGCACTCACACACTTACTAGATGTCTGACCTTAGGAGGGTGAATTGTCTCCTCTGCTTCAGCCTCATCTGTAAAATGGGGACAATAATAGAACTTTCTCTACAGCTCTGTCTATATAGAACAGTCTGTATAGCAGAGACATTACTTTACCAACTAAGGTTCGTCTAGTCAAGGCTATGGTTTTTTCAGTAGTCATGTATGGATGTGAGAGATGGACTATAAAGAAAACTGAGCACTGAAGAATTGATGCTTTTGAACTGTGGTGTTGGAGAAGACTCTTGAGAGCCCCTTGGACTGCAAGGAGATCCAACCAGTCCATCCTAAAGGAAATCAGTCCTGAATATTCATTGAAGGACTGATGCTGAAGCTGAAACTCCAATACTTTAGCCACCTGATGCGAAGAACTGACTCATTGGAGAAGACCCTGATGCTGCGAAAGGTTGAAGGCAAGAGCAGAAGGGTATGACAGAGGATGAGATGGTGGGATGGCATCACCGATGCAATGGACATGAATTTGAATAGCCTCTGGGGGTTGGTGATGGACAGGGAAGCCTGGTGTGCTGAAGTCCATGTGGTTGCAAAGAATCGGACACGACTGAGTGACTGAACTGAACTGATAGCTCTTTTGGTTTGAGGTTTGGCCTGAGGAGGGTCAGGATAAGACATGACTCCAGGGAAGATTATAATTGCAGGGATGATGCCCCTGAGGACATTAACTTGTGTACCATATGGGGTCTCCTCAGTGTGGACTTAGGGGAAATTACTGTCAGACCACATAACTGGATAAACTGGGACTCACTTGTGAAAGTGATTTGTTCTCTGTTAGTCACATCAGAAAACTTGAGACACTTCCTGTCCTTTGTACCTTGACTGCTTGGAAACTCAGAGCTAAATCTGTGCCCTCTCTCTAGTGTGTGGATGGAGCCATGTGGTCTGTTTCCCATGCACTCTTTCTTTGACTGTGTTACGTTCATTTTGGTAATAGATATGTTTGGAATTGCAGCCCAGCTCATACTAGCTTCTCCTCCTCACAGCTGGTGGTAGATTCCAAGTTGTTACAGTAGGTCCCCTATATGCAAATGAGTTCTGTTCTGAGAGTGCTTTCCAAAGTCCAATTTGTTCATATGTCCAACAGAGTTAGCCTAGGTTCCCAACAAACACAATCGGCAATTAGTACTGGATTGTAATAGGTTTATAATACTTTCCACACAAATAATACATAAAAAACATGCACACAAAAATAAAAGAACATTTTTAATCTTATAGTACAGTACCTTGAAAATTACAGTAATACAATACAACAGCTGGTGCCAGCTACATCACTGCTGCTTTTATGTTTGCTTCCAGACATCCTGAGCTTGAAAAAATATACTGTACTACTGCACAGTTGTTGTTGTTGTTTTTAACAAAGGGGTTATATAAATTTATTTTTTTAATTAAAAAATTAAAAAAATGAAATTAATTTCATCTCTAAGTTTTTAAAAATATCACTCAGTTCAGTTCAGTCATTCGGTCATGTCTGACTCTTAGCAACCCCATGAATTGCAGCACGCCAGGCCTCCCTGTCCATCACCAACTCTTGGAGTTTACTCAAACCTACGTCCATCGAGTCAGTGATGCCATCCAGCCATCTCATCCTCTGTCGTCCCCTTCTCCTCCCGCCCCCAATGCTTCCCAGTGTCAGGGTCTTTTCCAATGAGTCAAATCTTCGCATGAGGTGGCCAAAGTATTGGAGTTTCAGCTTCAACATCAGTCCTTCCAATGAACACCCAGGACTGATCTCCTTTAGGATGGACTGGTTGGATCTCCTTGAAGTCCAAGGGACTCACAAGAGTCTTCTCCAACACCACAGTTCAAAAGCATCAATTCTTTGGCTTTCAGCTTTCTTTATAGTCCAACTCTCACATCATACATGACTACTGCAAAAACCATAGCCTTGACTAGATAGACCTTTGTTGACAAAGTAATGTCTCTGCTTTTTAATATGCTATCTAGGTTGGTCATAACTTTCCTTCCAAGGAGTAAGCATCTTTTAATTTCATGGCTGCAATCACCATCTGCAGTGATTTTGGAGCCCCCCAAAAAAAGTCTGACACTGTTTCCACTGTTTCCCCATCTATTGCCCATGAAATGATGGGACCAGATGCCATGATCTTAGTTTTCTGAATGTTGAGCTTTAAGCCAACTTTTTCACTCTCCTCTCTCACTTCCATCAAGAGGCTTTTAGTTCTTCTTCACTTTCTGCCATAAGGGTGGTTTCATCTGTATATCTGAGGTTATTGATATTTCTCCCAGCAATTTTGATTCCAGCTTATGCTGCTTCCAGCTCAGCGTTTCTCATGATGTACTCTGCATATAAGTTAAATAAGCAGGGTGACAATATACAGCCTTGATGTACTCCTTTTCCTATTTGGAACCAGTCTGTTGTTCCATGCCCAGTTCTAACTGTACAAAAATCTACAGAAAAATATAATCTGTATCTGTTCTAAAGTACACAAAAGCACAATCCCTTGCAGGGGATGTACATGTGTGACAATGTCAGACACGTGAACTAACTTACATGATTGGACATGCGAACGCATATTTACGTCTTTGTAGGGGACTTAGAGTATGAGTTGTGTGCCTTCAAGCCACCCCCAATTCATATGTTTATTCCGTAACACCAGTGGGATGGTGTTTGGAGATGGAACCTTTGGGAGGTAATTCCATTTAGATGAGATCATGAGATGCTCATGATGGGATTAATTCCCTTACAAGAAAGGACAGCAGAAAGCTTGCTTCTCTTGGTTTCCCTACTCATAGGCAAGGAGGAAAGGCCATGCCAGACATGGTGAGGAGACACCTGTCTGAAGCCCAAGGAGAGAGGTCTCAGAGATGCTGACTGTGCCGGCAACTTAATCTTGGACTTTCAGTCTCCAGAACCATGAGAAAACAAAAAGCTTATTGTTGAAGCCCCCGACTCTGTGACTTTTTGTCATGACAGCCCAAGTTAACACACTCTTCTGGGTAAATGGCAGCCATCTGTGACAAACTGGGCTAAAGATAAGTTCTTCCCAGGAATCTGCGACCGGACCAAGAGAGAGTCAGCATCTTTCCAGGCATCTTGAGCCTTAAGAAATAGACTCTGAGGCTGCAGATAGCTATGTGAATGGGCAACAGGAAAGCCAAACTGCTGAGAAAGCGAGAGAAACAGGTGCATGAGATAAATAGAGCTGAAGGACAGGCAGCTGATACTTCCTGGGATCCAGAAAGAAGCTTTGTTATTGGTACTTTCTTTCCTGTGACCCAGTTCCTTTCTTGCTCTTGGGTTTCACAGATTAAATCTTAAGCTTTTTTTTTTTTTTTTACATTGCAACATTCCTTTTTTTTTTTTTTCCTTTCTTACAAAGCTATCTTGAATTCATTTCTGTTACTCTCAAACAAACACTCTCCAGTAAGCCTTTTGCTCTGGTCCCTCACCATATATCAGTGTTTACATTTTGGTGTTACATCATTTTTGGGAAGGTGCCTTAGAATTCCTTTGTGAATTTGAGATTGTGAATAACTGAAAAGAATTCAGATATTCTCTTGTGAAGCTGGTCACAAAGTCTCCTGGATGTCACTGACAACAAGACAGGGCCTGGTGGAAGTCCAGAACACATAGAGGTGGGTCGTTGACCTGGGGTGTCTTCAGTTATAGGATTATCTCTTCTGCCACTAAGAAAAATTATTTTGGCCTGGCCTGACTTGTTTTGAAAGCATGTTAGCTTTTTCCTGGTTTGCTCTTGCTTTGTCAGGAGTCGCAGATCAGTAAGTTATTTGTGCTTATTTCTGGGAACTTACTCTGAATAGTGGAGAAGGAAATGGCAACCCACTCCAGTGTTCTTGCCTGGAGAATCCCAGGGACGGGGGAGCCTGGTGGGCTGCCGTCTATGAGGTCGCACAGAGTCGGACACGGCTGAAGCGACTTAGCAGCAGCAGCACTCTGAATAGTCCCAAGTTACGACTCCAAACTAGGGTGATTGCTGTTATTGAAGATTTACAGAGGTGCTTATGTTTCTAAATATCCTTTGATGAGTCTCTATTTCTGTGGTAACCTAGATAGGCTACTCAGTACACACAGGCACTTCTTTGGGAAAACCTGATAGAAGAAAACCTGAATTTACAGAAGAGATAAAGAAGAGGTTGGCCATTCACCTGGTTTTGTAGAGGATGCCCAGAGAGCAGCTCCCTGAAGCGTTCGGTGCCTTCTCTGCTCTCCACACAGATCATGAACAATGTCTTACACAGAATAGGCTCTGAATGAGAATTTTGTTGACTGATTGATGAGCCACTTGGGAAGAAGAGAAATGCGAGGCCAGGGTGATGGTTTGTTGCTGCCAGTTGGAGATAAATCGGAAAGGAACAGAAAGCATCCTGAGCAGACAGCCGTAGTCAGTGGGGAAATGGGACCCCATTTTAAAAAATGTGATTTGCTTACAGTTTGTAGGAAGCTTCTTGCTGTATAAACCAAGGTATACAGGAATTTTTCACATCGATTTGCTTGAGGCCTGAAGGATGGCCCCTCGCCCTCGGTGCCATTATTAATCAAAGGAGGGGTGAGGCCCCCACCACACGGCAGTGCCAGGACCTGGTGTTTTTGCAGAGAAGCTACTGTTTATTTTTCAAGTTTGAAGTCACCCTGGGTGAGAAGCTGCATTTTGCAAATCTGATACCTTGAATAGCATGGCCAGCAGGGGCAGCCTGTCTTGACTTCCTCCTGGGGACCTGTATTGGTAAGGCGTCTTGGTTGCAAAGATGAGAGCAAAGAGCCCTGGTCTGTTGGAGCTGGGTGAACAAGAAGAGGAATTTAGAATGAAGAAACAGGACTGCTCCCTGGACTCCAAGGGCAGGAATATAGTGCCTCAGACCCAGGAGGTGAAAAGATGTGAAGGATGCAGGCAGTACCCTTGCTTCATCCTTATCTCTCGCAGCCTGGCTTTATCTGCCTCTGCAAACACAAGGGGGACTCTGTGGGGTAGAAGGTCGCCAACAGCTCACAGACCCTCCCTCCAAATGGGGACAACCCCACCTATGCTGGCAAGCCTGGAAGGTGCATCTTAGAGCAACTAGTTAGCTCTGAGAAGTGTAATTGAGTCAAGAGCTCCTAGTAGACACTTTTTTTTAAGTGGGATATAGTTGCTTTACAATGTTATGTTAGTTTCTGCTGTACAGTGAAGTGAATCAACCATAGGTATACATATATGCCCTCCCTCTTGAGCCCCCCTCCCACCCCACCCCCCATCCCACCCCTCTAGGTCATCTCAGAGCATCGAGTGAGATTCCTGTGCTGTATGGCAGGTTCCCACTAGCTAGCTATTTTGCACATGGTAGTGTATATATGTTAATCCTAATCTCCCAACTCATCTCAGCCCCTCCCTGTGCCCACTTATCTGTTCTCTTCATCTGTGTCTCTATTCCTGCCCTGCAAATAGGTTCATTTGTACCATTTTTCTAGATTCCACATACGATATTTGTTTTTCCCTTTCTTACTTCACTCTAATGACAGACTCTAGGTCCATCCACATATCTACAAACGACTCAGTTTTATTCCTTTTTAAGACTGAGTAACATTCCAATGTATATATGTAACATATTTTCTCTATGCATTTATCTTTCAGTGGACATTTAGGTTGCTTCCATGCCTTGGCTATTGTAAACAGTGCTTCAGTGAACACTGGGCTGCATGTGTCTTCTTGAATTATGTTTTTTTCAGGGTATATGCCCAGTAGTGAGATTGCTGGGTCATATGGTAGTTCTGTTTCAAGTTTTTTAAGGAACTTCTATACTGGTCGCCATAGTGGCTGAATCATTCTACATTCTCACCAAAAGTGTAGGAGGGCTCCCTTTTCTCCACATTGTCTCCAGAATTTGTTTGTAGATTTTTTTCAGTGATGACTTTGATTCAACATGAATTCACCAAATATCCCTTGTGGGCCTGTCTCTGCAGGTGCTAGGGAGTAAATTATGCAAGAACGGGCCTTAGCCTCATTAGTTCATTGTCTGGCTTGGGAGATAGATAGGGAAAGAGGTATAGAATGGAAATTGCCAGGATGGGGACTGTCACAGATTCTCAGTGGAAGTCCAAAGGAGGAATGTATGCATTTATTCATTCAACATTCATGAGTGCTTCCCGTGGTGAGGAACTGCTCTGAGGGTCTGGGAGTGCAGTGGTGTTTATGGCAGACCTCCGCCCTCAGGGGAGGAAACTGGCAAGACATGAACATAAGCAAGATAACTTCAAGGTGGAGAGGAAGGAAAGAGCCCTCAAAATAAATAGGTCAGGAGACTGAGTAAAAGGCCATCGTGGGGTCATCCATGTGAGTGTCCATATTAACCAGGATGATGGTAAAGCCTGGGGTAGAACAAATAACACGCACCAGCCTCCAATGAATGATCAAGAGTCAAAGGGGGAGCGGGACACAAAGGCCAAAGAGGGCGGCAGGGGCCAGATTGCAAGGCTCTTGGAGGGCCTTGTGGGTGGTGATGAGGACTGGGATTTTAAGCACAACTGGAAGATGCTGAGTCAGGCTGGATATCCAGGGGCGAGGAAGGAAGTGGGGAGGGCAGAGGGGGCATGGTGGCTGGGTTGGTTGGGGCTAGGGGAGAAGGACACAGATCTAGAGGGAGAATTGCTGGGTCTTGAGAATGGGTTGGATGTAAGGAGTGAAGAAAAGAGATAACCCAGGATGAATTCTTAGGCTTTGAATTAAAACAGCTGGGGAAATTGTGGTGCCATGTACCAAGAAGCGGAAAACTAAGTGAGAAAAGAAACGTTGGTGGGATCAAGAGCTCTGGCACTTCCTATTAAGTGTCAGGTTTCTCTTGGACATCCAAGCAGAGATGTGGGACAGACAGAGGAAGTCTTGTGCTCCAGAGCAGCGCCAGAGTGGAGGTGGAGTAGGCTATCAAGTGTGCATCTCAGGGCACTCAGAAATGGTCAGCTTGGGTAGATAAGGAAGAGCCAGCAGGTGAGACTGCGTGAGAATGAGGAACTTGGCATGTGAGAAGGCAAAGAAGCTGAAACGGTGATTCCCGGGCTCTGGAAAGCTCCACAGGTGAGCCCTGAAGTATGAGCCAGGGAAGAAGCAGGAGAGTGCTTCTGAGTGTTGAGGACAGCAGGAGCGATGCAGGAGGAGGCAGGGCCATGGAGGGGTGTAGAAGAGTGTGGACTTTTCTAGAGTTGGGGGAGGATGGGGAGAGGCACAGGTGTTGGAATGCTAGGGGTCTTGTGCCCACGCTGAGGACTGGGAGCTTCCTTCTCTGGGACAGTGATCTGACCACATTTGCAACCACATATACCTCGCACGCCCTGGTCACTCTGGGGTCAGTGTGCTGCATGCTAGGGCTAGTCTCTGCTTTATTTCCTACTCGGAACCCATGTAAAACAGGGTACAGTCTTGTAGAATTCATTGCTCTATTTTATAAGCAAAATCTTCATTTCTTTTTTAAAAAGCTTTAAAAAAATTTTATTGAGGTATATTTGATTTACAATGTTGTGTTATTTTCAGGTGAATAGCACAGTGATTCTGTATATATATATATATACACACTCGTGTGTGTGTGTGCATGTGTGTCTTTGTGTGTGTGTGTGTGTGTATTCAGATTCTTTTCCCTTATAGGTTATTACAAAATATTGAGTATAGATCCCTGTACTATATGGTAGGTCCTTGTTGCTTATCTATTTTATACACAATAGTATGTATATGGTAATCCTAAATTCCTAATTTTTCCCTCTTTCTGCTTTGGTAACCATATGTTTATTTTCCATGTCTGTGGCCCTATTTCTGAAAAACTTCATTTCTGAATTTTCATTTCTATTAATAATGAATCTCTGTAGGCACACTGTATGGGTGATGCAACGCATTGGGGTGTTCCAAGGCAGCAGCTGAGACCTTCTGCTGTGGACCACAGGAAGTCCCTGGAGGGTTTTAAGCTGAAGCTCCATATTTGCATTTGAATGGATGGCCTGGCAGCTCTGCATAAGGTGGGTCTCCACCTATTGGCTGGGGACCCCTGTCTCTTATCCTCTACCTGCTTTCATCTTTCTGTTTCACTTTCCATAATGAGCTCAAAAGCTGTGCCTTGCTCCATGGCTTGGGATTCCTGTGCAACCTTCTGTGCAGGCAGGTTAGTAAACAACACCAAGAATGTCAAACACAAGCCTTGCAGATCACACAGGGAGTCAGGGCAGGGTACGAACTGAACCAGGAGGCACGAGGTCAGCATCTCTCTTCCTAATCAGCCCTCAAAAAGAAGAGACACTCCCCTGGTAGCCATGGCATCAACACCCAGGTGAGACTTGGACATGCAGGTAGATTAGGGCCTGGGAGAGAGGCTGGGGAAGTGGTGTGGTTGTGGACCCCATACTTGGTCTTCCCTGAAGAGGTCCAAATCTCACTGCTGCCGCTGTGTCTGTAGGCTGTAGGTTGCTCAGGTCTATTGGGTCGCACAGAGTCGGACATGACTGAAGCGACTTAGCAGCAGCAGCAGCAGGTATAATTCCCAGTGCTGTAAAGTACATCCTTGTTGTTCATTTCATGTATAGTAGTTTGTATCTGTTAATGCCAAACTGTTAATTTGTCCCTTCCCTTTCCCTCTCCTTTGGGTATCTGTAAGTTTGTTGACTGTGTCTGGGAGTCTGTTTCTGTCTCTCATATACTCACTTGTATTATTTTTTAATTAACGCCTCAGTGCCCTCTTGGCCCCATGAGGAAGTCGGTGCTCCTGACTTGCTGATACGCCCCCTGGTGGTCATCTCCCGCTGCTGCCCCTCAGAGCTTGCCTCCGCCCTCCTGCTCCCGTGTTCACACAGCCTCCTGGCTCCTTTCTAACTCATTTTTACACTCAGATATTTTTTTTCCCATGGAGCTCTGCTTACCCACCCTGTTATCCACCCATCTCCCCACGTACTAAATCCATATCTCACATGTAGTTCCCTTTCTGCACACAGCAGGCAGTACTCTGTATATTTCTTTATGTCTGTAAAAAAGGACTCTAGTTGCAAGTATCTGAAACCTAATCAAACCAGCTTAAATTTTTTTAAAAGTGACTGTGATTATAGTGGTTGTTTGTTCTCTCAGGGCTCATGAAACAAGGAAAGTCAAGAAGCGTGTCTGGCTTCAGGTGCCACTGGATCCAAGGGTGTGTCATCAAGAAGGCGACCCTTTGGCTTGTTGCTCGGCTGAATCCCCCCACCTCCCCTGTTAAGTCTTATTCTCAGGAAGCTACCCTCACTGGGTGGTGAACACAGATGCTGGCAGCTCCAAGCTCTGTTTCCAGGAGAAGGCATTTCTTTTCCAGCAGTTTCAGCAAAAGTCTGGACCGAGTCACATGTCTTTCCTTGAGTCAGGGTGGACTGACTAGATGCGGAGCTCATACCCTGAACATCAAGATGGCCACCTCTGGCTGGAACTTTGTAGGCTCAGAAGTGGGCTTCCTCAGAGAAAAACCCAGGCATGATGGTTGGAAGAAGGGATTCTAGACTAGCAAATACCAAAAATGTCCACCTTGGTTTCAGCCCAAACCCCCTTACTTAGTAACACGAGGACCAAAGCTGTGTCTTATTGCCTTTGATATCCTCACTGGCTCTTCCAGGACTGCAATGCAACATTCAGGACATTTAGCAAGCACGTGGGTGCAGAGGTGTAAGAGATGTTGGGGCTGGAGAAGACACGCACAGCTTTCCGTACGGAGTGGCCAGGATGCTAAGGTGGGCGCTGTCCAATGGGTGGAAATGCAGGGATGGCTGAGAGAGGAATTTTGAGGAATGACTGGTGTGACTTGGTGACAGATTATCACAAGAAGTTGTACAGAAGCAAAGGTGTAGGATTTCTGTTCTGAGTAACTGGGAGCAAGATGGACCACTGCCTGGGAAATAGCGATTTATCCTTGGATATCCTCTGCCTTGGGTCATCCCAGTGGAGATGCTCAGGTGCTTATAAATCAGGGGCTGGAGCTCAAGAGAGAGGTCATCACTGGACCTAGAAGTCTGAGCATTTTCTGTTTCTTTCTTTTTTTGCATTATTAAAGTATGATAACACATTTACAGGACTCTCAGAAAATAATAGAACAAAGTTACATATAGTTCCACTGTAAGCTAGCATTTTCAAGGATAATCTGTGAATGTGTCTCTAAGAAGCAGAGTGGGTGATGGTGGGTGGGGAATGGAACTTCCCTGGCAGTCCAGTGGTTAAGATTCCAGTGGTTAAGAACCACTGCAGGGGGTGTGAGTTCAATTCCTGGTCTGGGAACTAAGGTCCTCAATGATGAGTGGTGTTGCCAAAAAATAAATAAAAAATAAAGAAATCAAATAATGGTGGAGTATATATATATATGTATAAAATGTGTGTGTGTGTATATATATATATATATACATATATATATATATTCAAAAATGAAAGAAAGAGAGTGAGGGGAAAATAGGGCTCAGGCTGCAACGTGGGGACTGGCCCCTGTGGGAGGGTGAGCTGGAGGAGCAGGCTGCAACTTGGGGACCAGCCCTTTATGGGAGGGTGAGCTGGAGGAGGAAGACCAGCTGATGACCATGGCATGGCCGGATTAAAGGGGGATGGGCAGAAGCAATAAGGTACCCAACCCAGGCGAGGAAAACATCCCGGAAGAGGAGGGCAAAAACGTGAGTCAATCCAAATGGTCAAATGGGATTAGCTCAAGAAAAGACCTTGACCTGTAACATTTAAAGGACCACAGGTGATCTTCAAGAAAGCAGTTTAGGGAGTGACAGGGCAGGAGGAAGATTCCAGGGAACTGAGAGATAGGACAGGGAGAAACCTCGACCTGGATCAGCAGAATCCTTTCCATAAAATACAGCGTTCCCAGACTTGCAGACCTGAAATAGAGTGAGGGGACAATAGTGCTTGAACGAAATTGCTTGAACAACTCATCATTTGCGGCCTCAGTTTCCTTCCTTCTAAAGTTTAGGTTGAAATAGCTGCTCCTAACCTTAATATTAAATTTACAAGTGGCTTTGGTCTCAGAGCAAAGGGCAGGAAAATAAGATTTTTTTCTCCTGACATATGTCTCCTTTTGAAGGTAATGGGTGAGGATGGAAATTCGCATTTGGAATCAATATTTTAGAAGACTTAATGGCAGCATGACAATTGCACATTTGTGGCTTTCAAAAGGGCAGATCTGTTCAAATCAGAGGAGATCGAGCAAAATCGGTAATTTCATGTCTTGCTTGAGAAGGAGGATTCATAGAGAATTTTAAAAAGGAATAAGGTTACTGCAAGGGACTCCCTTTCATGTTAGTCTTGTTTTTAAAAAGACTCTTGGTAACAGATTCATGGCACAGCTGTTGAAAAGAAGGCTCATTAACTACAAAGCTGCAGTGGCTTTCCTTGGTATATAGAAATGAATTCTCATTTCTCACGGAGACATTCAAAGTCCTATATAGTCTGAGCCCAACTTCATTTCATGTTTTCTTAGGTATAAAAATCCATTGCCCTTTGGAAATTACTGGCCCTCATTGCTGGTCCTTTCCAACATTTATTCATCCCACAAATGTTAATGTGCCAGGCCCTGTTTTAGGTGCAGAGGTTGTGATGGTGAATAAACTCACACCTGGTGGTCTGTTGAGGCCAAGGCATTGGGCTCAGACAGCAGGATTAGAATTTAGAGTCAGGCCGTGAGACTTTGGGGAAATCTCTTCTCTTCTCCAAGCCTCCATTTTCTTTTGTTTAAGGTGAGGTAAGAACATTGATTTCTAGGTTTTATGCAGAGATGAATGAGAAAATAAATGCAATGAACTTGACCTCAGAGATGGTTCCAGTTTACTTTAGCTTCATCATTGCTGCTAAAATCCTCTCTGCCCAGGTTGTCTGTCTTCATCAGACTTGTTGGTTGGCCTGTACACAGAACCACTGAATGAAACATTGCCCCTGTGAGGATGCATTTTTTCCTGTTGGCTCCTGTGACAACTGGGGAGCTCTAGCTTTATTAGGCAGGGGAAGCATAAGAGTTTGGAACAAATAAGAGAGATAGTGTGATTGAAGCTGGGGTTCCAGCCATTGTAATAACCACACGAGAAGTGGCTAGGAAGGATGAAGTAATGTAGATGTGAAAATCTAGAAATGACCTTTGGTATGGACAGAGAGGAAGAGATGTTAAATTTAGAAGAGAAGCAACACTGGTGATTGGAAATGAGGTCTTTAAGAGGGAGGAGTTGGTTTTAGGGGGAGGTGCATATGTGCTTAGTCACTAAGTCGTGTCTGACTCTCTGTGACCCCATGGACTGTAGCCCTCCAGGCTCTTCTGTCCATCGGATTTCCCAGGCAAGAATACTGGAGCAGGTTGCCATTTCCTCCTCTAGGGAATCTTCCTGACCCAGAGATGGAACCTCAGTCTCCTTCGTCTTCTGCATTGGCAGGCTGATTCTTTACCACTGAGCCACCTGGGAAGCCCTTTAGGAGTAAGAGGTGGAGTTTAACTTTATCCAAAAACCCTAGAGTGTTCTCTTGGTAATTTGGGACCATCAAGATATGGGGTATTTCAATCAAGGTAGTGTTAATCACTTAGTCATCTTCGACTCTTTGTGACCCCATGGACTGTAGTCTGCCAGGCTCCTCTGTCCTTGGGCTTCTCCAGGCAAGAATACTGGAGTGGGTTGCCATTCCCTTCTCCAGGGGATCTTCCTGACCCAAGGATCGAACCCAGGTCTCCTGCAATGCAGTCAGATTCTTTACTGTCTGAGCTACAGGGAAGCCCGTTTCAGTCAAGGTAAGAAGATATTTCAATCCTTCTTAGCGTGTGACCAAAGTAAAGTGAAGACTGAGCACCAGACAAGATTCAGAGGCCTGTTGACTTGGGTGAAGTGGCTGAAGAAGGTAAGGCTTGAATTGCTTGGTGCCCTGATCATGACTCCTGGGCACGAGCTAGAGTGTTCTCATGGCCTGAAATCTCCCTCGGGATGGGTGTCACTGCACAATGGGAAGGCTTTGTTGCAGGGTGCCTGCCTGCCTGCCTGCTATCTGGGTCCTAGCTTTGCTTAACAGTGAGAAAAGGGTCACTTGGGTGTTGAGGTTTTGTATAAGTACTAAGTGGCCTCTATCTTCTCAAGCTTTTGCCTTGCTGCTTTGACTCGGAGCTGGCTTGCTTCATGTCCCTTGATTGTCACACTGGGATGGGGAATTGTTTCTCAATGACTTATTGACTCAAAGTCTGTGTTCTTACAAACAGGGACTGAGCCCTTATTGGTTCATCTACTTTATCTTGCTTTGTGAGGCACATGTAAATAACACTTGGAACTACAACACCAGTGAGGTTGACAACTGTTGAATGGTGTGTGATGTAATTTTCACCCTCTTGTCAACATTCCTGCTGCCCCAAAATACACAGGCAACATCTTCTCTAGGCTTCATTTCACAAAGCATGGTGATCACAAAAGGACTTTGAGGTCTCTGAACAGCAAGATGGATATAGGTGATGGTGCTGGAATAAGGAAAATGCCCAGCAGGTAGCTGAGAACGGGGACCTGCAGTATAGGGTCGAGGCTGCGGCTCGGCTCGTGGTCCAGCTGTGGGAAGTGTCATCCCAGCTGAAGTTGGGGGAGGAAATGAATTGTTCAGAGGGAGCATGTGAAGGGCAGAGAGCAAGGGAAAGAGCAGAACTGAGAAGGAAGGGAAGAAAAGAAGCAGGGCTCATGAGGAACCTTAACCTTAACCCTAACACTGTTCTCGACTGCTGGGGAACCAGGGTTGTGAGACTCAAGGATGATAAAAGCTTTTAGAACTTGGGACTGAAGAGCTGTGATCCTGAAGGGCTCAGAGAAGATCACAGGAGGCTCAGCTGAGAGCTGGTGATGAGGAGGTGGAGGTGACGTCTTGTTAAGCAGCCTCAGAATGAGGCTTTTGTAAAATAGATAGTTAATGAGAACCTACTGCATAGCACAGGGAACTCTACTCAGTGCTCTCTGGTGGCCTAAATAGAAAGGAAATGGAAAAATAGGGGATAAACATATAGGTATAGCTGGCTCACTTTGCTGTACAGCAGGAACTGACACAGCACTGTAAAGTAACTACATTTCAATAAAAACTAATTAAAAAAAATTATGTTTTCGGTTGGAGTGGGGCAGGATCAAGAGACCCTCAGACAAGCAGAGCTGGACCCCTGGTGACTGCAGCTGGAATCCAGGGACTTCTGAACTTCTCGGTCTGTGGAGAAGCACTTGGTGACTATTTAAGCCCATTTGAATAAGGGGTTTTCTTTTGCCAGCAGCCAAACACATTTCAGTGGTTTCCATCTGCTAGAATGCAAACTCCAGGAAGGCAGGGATCTCACTAACTTGTTCATTCTTGAATACCCAGAGCCTAGAATAGTGGCCAGTGTATGTGGATAAATATTTGTTGAATAGAATATCTTTAAGAAAGTGCTTCTAATAATGTTACTAGTAAAGATTGTGGGGAGTTTTTAGGTAAGAAAACAGGTACACGTCTCTAGGGACTTCTCCAATATCACAGTTTTCCTGTAAGGGACCCAGGATAAGTGGGCAGAGGGCCTGGTGCCAGCTGGTTGCAAAACAGCATCATCTACAAATACCATCTAGTGTTATCTTTCTTGAATCAAAAGCTCAGAACAATAGTTCTTAACCAGAGGTGTACATGAAAATCTCTTGAGAGTTTTCCTAAACTATACAAATCTGCTTAAACTGCTTAACTGTAGATAAGGCATTTTTGAGACAACCAAGAACATTTAATTATGGCTTAGATCTACAGCATCCAATAGAAATATAATGCAAACCATGTAAGTAATTTAAAATTTTCTAGTAGTCAGATTTAAAAAAAGGAGAAACAAACAGGTGAAATGAAATTTATTCATATTGTTTTACTTAAACAAATACATCCAAAATGTTATCCTTTCCATGTGTAATTCATATAAGAAACTATTTATGAAGTAATTCACATCCTTCCCATGGGTGAATGTGGCTGAACCATGAAATTTGAGTTGCTCAGGAAGCAGGTGTAATGGAGGGCAGCCTCTGACCCCGACTTGACCACTATTGTGCTGTGTGTGAACTGGCAGCTTATTTACCTCTCTGGACTTCTGTTGCTTCATCTACAAAAAGGCTCTATGCTTATAGTAACCTGAAAACAGGTATGTGAAGTAGATGTTATTCACCCATTTTACCTGTGAGGATGCTGAGGCTCAAAGAAGTTGAGTACCTTGCTCTGGTCTCTTAGCTCTGAAGGTGAGATCAATCTTGAACCCAGGTTTCCCTGACCCTGTAGAAACCTCTTTCCATTTTGTTGCCCTTTCAGACCCTCTGTGTTTTCAACCAGAAACCTCCCAGGAAGTAACAGCATCTTTCCTTGTCACTCTAGGATTCTGGTCAGGGTTGCAGGGCTCTCCTTCCCAGCCTTATAGACAGAAGCCAGTAGAGATCTGGGAAAAAGATACTGTGGGGGTATGGCAAAGGCCATTTGTTTTCTTCTAAACATGCACGGAATAATGCAGTGTCTAAACAGCCCGGCCTTAGAATGCAAAGGCATGATTTACTTTTGAAAACCAAGGGGGTTAGGTCTCTGCTTGATATTTACAGTTAAGATTCTTCTCGCTATCAGCAAGACTGTCCTCACCAGCATCCCCTCAACTTCTGAGCACTGGGAGTGATACTGAAATCCCGTCAGTCTGGGTGTAGATCTTCCCGCTACACTAACAGCAACACCGAGGGAAACTCAAAGGCAAAATTAGCTTGAGGGTTGCTGGTGCAAATAAATTCTCAGTGGAGTGACTGAAGCATGGTAATTTAGCAGTTGCTGGCCATTTCTCAATAATAACTGAAATGATTATTTATAATTAGGTGAGATCTAATAAAGGATTACATTTAAACCAGATGAAAAACGTGGACCCCCTACCTCCACCCCTTATGCATTCTCACTGACTAATTCAAATATTTCTCATTTCTTTTTCTCCCACAAAAGGATGAAAAGAGCTGTTTTGCCTTGAGTAAAAATAAGTATAATTTTCTCCTAGGGGGCTCACCAACAGTTCATGTTGACTTGCCACAAAGGCCAATTAAGAGACAGTCACCACCATTGGCTAATCTGGCATGCCTTTTGAGTGACTGTGAGTTGAAATGGGAGTTGATCTGCCAGGGCCTGGCTTCCCACAAGAAACACAGTGCCCACCTGGGGTGTTCTGGAGACCTGGTGCTAGTCCCTCCTCAGCCCATTGTGTCCCTGCTCTGCCCTCGTTGCTCTGATGGAGACTTAAGAAGTGTGGCCGCTCAGGCTTTGAAGGTGACTAATTAAGCTCCTGCTGCCTGTGCCCCGAAGCCTCCTGGAGCGAGCCTCCGGATGAAGGAAATTCTCGTGGGTGGTGAGGCTCTGGAGCAGCAGAAGAGTGTGCACAAACACTTAATGCTGCTTCTAATTTCTCAGACAATTGGAGGCACTGAAAGCAGAGTGTCTTGGGAATTTATTCTCCACGTTAATGGGGATAATTTGAGGAAATCTACTTTCAGCTGTCCATGCTCACGGCCCCTTCCGCTTCGCACTGCCTACACCCAATTAACTAATCATTTTTATAGCGGGAGCAACTTAGCCTTAGAAGAGAACAAGCTGTGTGCTGAAATACAGGCGGAAGCAAGGACTCTGGGTTTCTCTGCTGTTCTAGTAAGCAAGGGAGCGTGAGAACAGTCCTGAGGGATCACCTGGCTGACTCACACAGGCCCACCATCTTCAAGGGAGAAATCGGGGGCTGGGGTGGCTCTGAGAGGAGCAGTGGGTGCTGCATCAGCCAGGGCAGAACAAATCGAATGTGGGGATGGAGAGGAGGGAACAGAGGTGAGACCACCCCCACCCCAGCCTGTCTCCCCAGTACACCTGAATCAGTGTTCATCAGTGGACACCAGTGGAAGGGTGTGCAGGGGAGAAGGATGGTCATTTCTGGTAACCAAGCTAAGAGATCACAGATCCAGGAGAGGACTTATGTGCAACCTTTTTAAGTCTCTGTGGTTGAAATCAGCAATGAGTTCAAAAGTAGATGACTTTTTAATTAATTCTTGTTGGAGTATAGTTGCTTCACAGTGTTGTGTTAGTTTCTGCTGTGCAGCAAAGTGAATCAGTTATATGTTTACATATGTCCCCTCTTTTTTGGATTTCCTTCCCATTTAGTTTACCACAGAGCATTGAGTAGGATACTCTGAGCTATAGAGTAGGTTCTCACTGCTGCTGCTGCTGCTGCTGCTAAGTTGCTTCAGTCGTGTCCGACTCTGTGCGACCCCATAGACGGCAGCCCACCAGGCTCCACTGTCCCTGGGATTCTCCAGGCAAGAACACTGGAGTGGGTTGCCATTTCCTTCTCCAATGTGTGAAAGTGAAAAGTGAAAGGGAAGCCGCTCAGTCGTGTCCGACTCTTCGCGACCCCATGAACTGCAGCCTACCAGGTTCCTCCGTCCATGGGATTTTCCAGGCAAGAGTACTGGAGTGGGTTGCCATTGCCTTCTCTGAGGTTCTCACTAGTTATCTAGTAAACAGAGAAGGAGGAACTGCAAGCTGGAGGTGAGAGCTGGGTTGTTGAATGGTTCCCTAAATTGGTGGAGGGTAAATGGACCAAGGGTGGGGCAGGGCAGCAGCCATCATGAACTTGAAATGAGACCAGTGGGTGTGTTTTTGTCCAGCCATATTCAGCCAGCTGCTGGGATATGGGGACACAGATGTCAATGGAGGATTTACTGAGGGTCAGGTTTTGCTGGGCAGGAAGCAAGGAGGGGAGAACATGGATGAGGAGTTTGAGGATGTGGCATGAGAGGGATTATAAAAAGGCACAAGGTGGTCCAGGAACAGTGAGTGGATGCATCAGGTCAATGAATTCAAAGTCCTGCCGGTGCTGAAGCATTGTGGGAACAAAAAGGACACATTCAGAACGTTTGAGAATATAGGGGATTTGGCTGAAAACTGGCCACAGACATAATATAGGGGAATACTTGTGAGTTTTGGGGGGGGATGATAGAGTATAGGGGGTGGGTTCTGCTGAGAGCAGAAAGAACTGGATGGGCTTAGAGCCTGGGAACTAGCCTGGAATTGTAAAGTTGTCAGGAGACTCAGGCTACACAGGGAGGTGATGGGATGGGCACTGGGGGTTCCAGGCAGATCATGGGGGCAACATGTGTGAGTGTTGGGTAGAAAGAAAGGGAGGATGAGGTTGTCTTCATGCCACTTCTGGCTGGGGTGGGGTTCTCTTTTCATTGGTTGTGTAGGAACTGGGGTGGAATTACTGAGAACGTAGATTTCTGAGGATCCTTCTTCACTGATTAATTAAAGGCTATCCAACTGCATACTGTTAGTCACTCAGTCATGTCCAACTCTTTGCAACCTCATTGACTGTAGCTGGCCAGGCTCCTCTGTCCATGGAATTCTCCAGGCAAGAATACTGGAGTCGGTAGCCATTTCCTTCTTCAGGGGATCTTCTCGACTCAGGGATTGAACCCAGGTCTCCTGCACTGGAGGCAGATTCTTTACCATCTGAGCCACCAGGGATGCCCAACTGCATAATGGACATTTTTCTTGGAACATTCCATTAAATTCAATATTATCCAATTCAAATCTGTGTTGCCACCGTAGACCTTTCTTCCTTCTTTCTTTTCTTCCTGTCTTTCAGTATAGTTGATTTCAGGTGTACAGCACAGTGATTCAGTTATATATATATATATATATATATATATATATATATATATATATATATATATATTTATTTATTTATGTATCTACTCTTTTCCTGATTCCTTTGCATTATAGCAGAGGTCCCCAACAAGTTCATCATCTATTAGGAAACAGGCTGCACAGTAGGAGATGACCATCAGGTGAGCAAGAGAAGTTTCATCTGTGTTTACAACTGCTCCCCCATTGCCCACATTACCACCTGAGCTCCACTTCCTGTCAGATCAGTGGTGGCATTAGATTTTCATAGGAGAATGAACTCTGCTGTGAACTGTGCATGCGAGGGATCTAGGTTGCACGACTGTTATGAGAATCTAATGCCTGATGATCTGACTTTGCGTTATGGTGAGTTGTATAATTATTTCATTATATATCACAATGTAATAATAATAGAGATAAACTGTACAATAAGTGTAATGTGCTTGAATTGTCCTGAAACTATCTGCCCCCTACCCCGGTCCTTGGTGCCCAAAAGGTTGGGGACCATTGCATTATAGTTTATTATAAAATATTGAGTCTAGTTCCCTGTGCTAAATAGTCAATCCTTGTTGTTTCTCTTTTTTATATATAGTAGTCTGTATATGTTAATCCCAACCTCCTAACTTTTCCCTCCCTTTTCCCTTCTTTCCCCTTTGGTAACCGTAAGTTTGTTTTCCATGTATAGACCTTTTTTCATGCCATGATTTTTCATGGAAAATCCTCCACCATCAACCTGCTCCCAGTAGGAAACTCAAATCCCCTCCTTGCCTGCTCTCTTTCCCCATGCCACATTAAAGTCCCCCAGCAACCCGTTCTGATGGGACTTCACCCAGGATCTGAATCTGCCAGCCTGTGCCCCTAGGTGTGTTTCAGACCACCCTGTCTCTGACCTGGTGTCTGCCCACTGCTGTCCTCCACCCTCACTCTGCTATAAATGTTTCTTCCAGCTAGGTGAGCATCTGAGAAGTAGCTTGGTTAGAGTCCAGCACATCTGCTTGAACCCTTGCTGGTTTCTCAGAGCTGAGCACAGTGCTCGACCCCTGGAAAGAAATCCAATACTTACCACTGAATTGATTCCCAGCTGCAGATATCGTGGGCTCCTTCATTGGATGTGACAAGCCCAACTCACACTAATGAGAAAATCAGATAATTCGTTAACTCCTAGGCCTGAGTGGTCTAGAAATGAAATTTGAGTATCTCTAGAGATACAATAGTTTCCTTTCCTGAGTACGCAGGCTGGCTTCTTTCAGACATGTCTTATCAGCTTGCTGATCCCTGCAGAAAAGCAAAGACTTTTCTGGAAGCTCTAGGGGAAGGTACTAGGGCCAGGCTTGTCCACCTCTGGAGCGTGGGCCCCACCTGGCAGGGAAGAGGGGTTCTGGAGGCTGGTGGGCTATTCCTCCCTGCCTGTTCCCTCCCCACTTCTACCTCGTTTGGCAGTGGTAAAGAGAGAAAACAGGAAATCTGGAGAGAGGAGGTTAACACCTAACAGAGGTTCAGTCTGGAAGTTCTGTTTGCTTTGGATTGTTGAGTCCATGAAAGCAGATCTATGTCTTTACGGAGGAAGTGAGGGAACATTTGTCAGAGCATATTTGATAAATGTGAAAAGACAAGTGTAGGAGGGTGTGTTATTTTGATTGATGACAGCCTACTCATATCAGTGTCAAAAACATATTAGGAAGATACAAAACTCCATCATCTCTTAATAATAGAAATAAAATAGGTTCAATTAAAATGCTTGCTGCTCTTTTTCAAGTGCAGGACAAAATGACATAAACCAAAGGTTCTTACGATCCTCAGAAAAGAAGAACAACAAATCTGTTAGAAAAACAATTTGCAAAATACTCATTAGTCCAAAAGCATCCCTGAGAATTCTGCCTCCAGGCCTCTAATGGGCCATGAAACTTGAATTCAATAAAAAATGATTTAACCATCAAGCGGGTGAACTGGGTAGACGTAGGCTTCTTTACTCTCTCATTATGGAGTTTATTTTTTGGAGGCTGTTTGTGTAAATGCTATTTGTTTTACTGAAATTCAAAGAAGCTTTGTGTGAAAATGGTATTTTGTTTCACGGAAGGTGCTGGTACTGGCTGACCTCCTGTCCATCTTTCCCGCTGTTCTCTGCCACCCTCCCTCCCCCAGGGGGTCCCGGAAACCTCAGCCCCCAGTGCTGCGATTCCCGGGTGTGAGCAGTGAGTCAGCCAGTCTGGGGAATTCTGAGAGCTTGTACATTAGACTCCTGCTTTCCAATCCATTAATTTTGTTGTTTCTAAGCCTGTTGGGAGCCCTGTTGCTGCTTGTAAGAATAACATCTCTGCTGATGCTTTGGGCATCTGTTAGCCAGGCAGCTGTATTCCAGGCATTCTGTCTCCACAGCATCGCTGGCCTTTGCGTGTCTTTGTGTGGTGGACCCAGTTTTATACTGACTCCATAGGAGGGTGTGTGCATCTTCCTCATGGGTGGGGCACCACTCACCCCTCTTCTGGGAACAATGAGCCCATCCTCTGACATGGGAGAACACGGGAAATCCTTCCCAAGCGTTTTACAAAGAATCAGAGGAATTTGTTTGGGACACAGTGGTTTGGGATTTTCTTCTGATGAGTTGTCATCTCATGCCTCCTATGAGAAGCCATCCAGGAACCAGGGCCTGGGCTGTGGCTTGCTGACACTGAAGGGACTTGGAGTCTTGTGCCTGGTGGAGGCTGGGAGAGCAGCAGACTGGTTGGAGAGGGGGGTGGACAGGTGGTCGGCCTGTGTGGCTCACCTTTGGTCCCAGAGGATTCAGGTGCTTGATCAGCATGTGGAGGCCCAACTGCCATTCAGTTGGCTAGGGGTTGCTTCTCCCCTTCTAGGTCTGATGTGTCTTCCTGCAGGTGATCAGACAGTTCGGGGGAGGGGAGTGGAGGTCCATGTGACATGGCAGAGAAGGTAAGAACTCTACCCTTTGAGAGGTAAGAGCTTTGGAATTCAGTCCTGCTTCTTATCAGCTGGGTAACGTTTGAAAATTTACTTAACTTCTTTGACCCTCCATTTCATAATTTAAAAATGCAAATAAGAAGACCTACCCCTTTACCCTGTGATCATAGTGGCAGTATTCACAATAGCCAAAACATGGAGGCAACCTCGATGTCCATTGACAGATGAATGGAAAAAGAAGATATGGTACATATTCCCAGGTGGCACTAGTAATAAAGAATCCACCTACCAATGCGGGAGACACAGAGATGTGGGGTCCATTCCTGGGTTGAGAAGATTCCCTGGAGGAGGAAATGGCAACCTGCTCCAGAAGTCTTGCTTGGAAAATTTCATGAACAGAGGAACCCGGTGGGCCACAGTCCAAAGGGCTGCAAAGAGTTGAACATGACTGAGCGTGCGCGCACGCGCGCGCACACACACACACACACACACACACACACACTGGAATAGTACTCAACCGTGAAAAAGAATGAAATAATACCATTTGAAGCAACATGGATATACCTGGAGATTATGATACTAAGTGAAGTAAATCAGATAGAGAAAGACAAATGCCATATGTGGAATCTAAAATATGACACAAATGAACTTATCTGTGAAACAGACTCACAGACAACAGGCTTGTGGTTGCCTAGCAGGAGGGGGTTGGGGGAAAGATGGATTAGGTGTTTGGGACTAGCAAATGCAAACTAATATATACAGAATGTATACACAGCAAGATAATATTGTATAGTACAGGGAACTATATTCAATATCCTGTAATAATCCACAATGGGAAAGAATATGAAAAAAAAGAAGACTCACCTGTTAATTTCAGGTGTACAACAAAGTGATTAAGTTATGCCTATATATGCATGTATATATATATATTTATATATACTCACATATATATATCTGCCTATCTATATCTATCCAAATCTATCCTTTTTCAGATTCTGTTCCCTTATAGGTTATTACAAAGTATTGAATATAGTTCCTTGTGCTATACAGCAGGTCCTTGTTTTTTATCAATTTATATATAGTTGTGTGTATACATTAATCCCAACCTTCTATTTTTCTCTTCCACCTCTGCCCTTTGGTAACCATGTCTACGTCTGTGAGTCTATTTTTGTTTTGTAAATAAGTCCATTCGTATTATTTTTTAAGACTCCACATATAAGTCATATCATATGGTATTGATCTTTGTCTGATTTACTTCACTTAGTATGATAATCTCTAGGTCCATCATGTCAAACGGCATTATGTCATTCCTTTCTATGGCAGAGTAATATTCCATTGTATATATATGTACCACATGTTTGGGCTTCCCTGGTAGCTCAGCTGGTAAAGAATTTGCCTGTAGTACAGGAGACCCTGGTTCAGTTTCTGGGTTGGGAAGATTCCCTGGAGAAGGGATAGGCTACCCACTCCAGTATTCTTGGGCTTCGCTTGTGGCTCAGCTGATCAAGAATCCACCTGCACTGTGGGAGACCTGGGCTCGATCTCTGAGTTGGGAAGATCCCCTGGAGAAGGGAAAGGTTACCCACTCCAGTATTCTGCCCTAAAGAATTCCATGGACGATATAATCCATGGGGTTGCAAACAGTTGGACACGAATGAGTGACTTGCACTTCTTTATTCATTCCTCTGTTGAAGGACATTTATGTTGCTTCAATGTCTTGGCTGTTAGCGGGAATGTAAACTGATGTAGCTACTTCATATGGAGAACAGTTAAGAAAGTTCTTTAAAAAACTAAAAATAGAGCTACCATATGATCCAACAATTCAACTCCTGGGTACATATCCAGATAAATATTAATTCAAAAAGATATAAGCATACATGTTGGTAGCAGCACTATTTACAATAGCCAAGACATGGAAGCAATTATTTATATGAACTCCCCTTTGTTGAAATATGTAGTGTGATTTCTGTTTTTCTGGCTAAACCTGGACTCGTATAGGATGATGTAAGATGTCAAGAGTTCCTTATTTCAAGAAACAGATCTTCAGTGAGGAGACTTAGGAATTGGTTTGGTGGTATTTTTCAGCTTAAGTGCAGTGCTGAGCTCCTAGCCACCAGCAATTGGATACTGGAAAGACCTGGGATGCAGTGGCAAGGAGAGTCTCTGAACTGTCAAGTGATTCTCATGACATTTCATGAACCTAGTGTCTGAATCACATGGCTGCTGCAGGCGGCCACCTTGGTGGTAACAGCAATCACAAGCAACAACCGTGGGTGACGTGGCTGTTCCTGAGGGCAGTGAGGCACTTACAGAAAGAGAATGACGACTCAGGGCTCTGCACTCTGCTCAAGTCAGGATCAGAAACCTGGAGAGCAGCGATGACAGCCTTAGGAGGTGAAGTTACCAAGCTCAAGAGATATCTGATCCCCATATTTATTGCAGTGTTACTGACAGCAACCAAGACACAGGAACAGCTTAATTGTCCATAGATGGATGAATGGGTAAATAAGTTGTGAGATTATGCATAATCATATATACGCAGTCAAATATATTTATTTGTTGCTATTTAGCTGCTCAGTTGTGTCTGACTCTTTTGCAACCCTGTGGACTGTGGCCTGCCGTGCTCCTCTGTCTATTGGATTTCCTACTGGAGTGGGTTGCCATTTCCTTCTCCAGGGTATCTTATGCATCCAGGGATCAAACTTGTGTCTCCTGCATTGCAGGCAGATTCTTTACCACTGAGCCACCAGAGAAACCCAAATATATTTATACTCAGCCCTAAAAAAGAAGGAAATCCTGGCATTCATGACAACGTGAATGGGCCTTGAGGGCATTATGTGAAGTGAAATAAGTTAGATAGAGAAAGACAAATATTGTATGATCTCACTTCTATGTGCAATTTAAACAAAACCAAAAACCAAAACCACCCAAAACCCTCCCAACTCATAGGAAAAAAAAAGATTAGATTTGTGGTTACCAGAAATAGAGGATGGGGAGATGGGGGATTTGATGAAGATGGTCAAAAGGTACAACTGCCAGATGTAAGATAAATCAGTCCTAGCACAGAGAACCGACTTGTGGTTGCCAAGCCAGAGTGGTTAGAGGAGGGAAGGACTGGGAGCTTGGGGTTAGCAGGTGAAAACTATTACATTTAGAATATGGCAGAAACCAACACAATATTATAAAGCAATTATCCTCCAGTTAAAAATAAACTAAATAATTTTTAAAAAAGAATGGATAAACAACAAGGACCCTGTATAGCATAGGGAACTATATTCAATATCCTATGATAAACAATAATGGAAAAGAATATGAAGAAGAATGTATGTACATGTATAACTGAATCACTTTGTTGTACACCTAAAACTAACCCAACACTGTAAATCAATATACCCCAATAAAAAAAAGATAAGTACAGCTTGATGACTACAGTTATCACTGCTATAAGGTATGGTCTCATCAAAAGAAAAAAAAATCTTGTTTTTGGTATCTTGTGGTCATCATTCCACAATATATGTAAGTCAAATCATCATGCCCTAACACCTTAAACTCATAGTGCTGTATGTCAGCTATGTCTCAATAAAATGTAAAGAAAAAATCTTATTTGTCATATTTGCAGGTCAGTCTTGCTTGAGAGCCCAGACAAAGCTGAGAACCTTGAACCTGCAGGTCCCTGAACCCCGCCTTGCTGTCTTGACAAGATTGGATTCCCTGTGTATGAAGACTTGAAATGAGCTCTCCTGTGTTAGCTACCATCTAGGGGAGCCCTGTTCCCCTCACATCCCAAACAGTGTCCACTGACTGTGGCAGGAAGAATGGTGGTTCCCAAGGATGTCCACATCCTAATCTTCATGATTTTTGAGTATGTACATTTACACAGCAGAAGAAACTTTGCAAGTGTGATTCAGGTAAGGACTTTGAGATGGGGAGATTATCCTAGATTTTCTGGGTGGGATGATCCTAATGTCAACAGAGGGGTCCTTAATAATGGAAGAAAAAGGCAGAAGAAAGTCAGAAAGATATATGATTGTGAAGATGGGTCAGAGAGATCAATGTTGCTGGGTGTGAGGAAGAAAGATGCAGCTGAGAGCCAAGGACTGCGAGCAGCCTCTAGAAGCTGGAATTGTTAAGGAAGTGATTCTCTTTCTAGAGACTCCAGTAAGAAATGTAGCCAAACAGACACCTTCATTTTAGCCCAGTGAGACCTGTGTCAGATTTCTGACCTACTGAACTGTAAGGTAATAAACCTGTGCTGTTTTGAGACACTGAGTTTGTGGCAACTTGTTATGGCAGCTATAGAAAACTAACACAGACCTGCAACCATGGTCCAATCTCAGCATGCTGCATGGGATGGACATAAAGTCTGTCCAGAGAGGAGATAGTTTATATTCCAAAGTCATTGCAAAAGCTGGCTAATTTTTATCAGTAGAGACTTGTGTGTGCTAAGTCACTTTGGTTGTGTCCTACTCTTTGCAACCCTATGGACTATAGCCCACCAGGCTCATCTATCTCCAGGCAAGAATACTGGAGAGGGTTGCCATGCCCTCCTCCAGGGGATCTTCCTGATGCGGGGATTGAACCTGCATCTCCTGCTGCTCCTGCATTGTGGGCGGATTCTTTACTGCTGAGCCAGCAGGGAGGTATACACACACACACACACATGCACATATACACATTCTTTTAAAATATTCTTTCCATTATGGTTTATCACAGCATATTGACTATAGTTCCCTGTACTATACAGTAGAACCTTGTATATCCATTCTATGTATAATTTTTACATCTGCTAATCCCAAACTCCCACTCCCTCCTTCCCCACACCTCCTCTCCACTGACAGCCATTAGTCTGTTCTCTATGTCTATGAATCTGTTTCTGGTTCATACACAGGTTC
Source organism: Giraffa tippelskirchi (assembly GCF_054371585.1). Classification (NCBI taxonomy): domain Eukaryota; kingdom Metazoa; phylum Chordata; class Mammalia; order Artiodactyla; family Giraffidae; genus Giraffa; species Giraffa tippelskirchi. The sequence goes on from NC_137277.1 coordinate 133,702,681, forward strand.
ATTTGTGTCATATTTTAGATTCCATATGTAAGTGATATCATATGATATTTGTCTTTGTCTGACTTACTCTACTTAGTATGATGATCTCTAGTTGCATCCGTGTTGCTGCAGATGGCATTATTTCATTCTTTTTTAACAGTTGAATAATATTCCATTGTATATATGTACCATATCTTCTTTTTCCATTCATTTGTCACTGGATATTTAGATTGCTTTCATGCCTTGGCTATTGGGAATAGTGCAGACCCCTCTGTTTAAAAGTGGAGGGGCACCCTTGAGGAAGGACTTTGCTGTACTGCCACAAGTTCATCCTGTAAATCTTCCTCTAAGCTGTCCCCAAAGTGTCCTGGATCTGTTGATTAAGATGACTGTGCTCATGTCATTGGATGAGGGAAATGCTCAGATCTCTAGTGCATTAGTCCATGTTGGCTTTTTATGACTGTTAATTCCTGTGGAGCCCAGAAGGGTGTGGTCCATAGATCAGACTCATGGGCTCACCTTGCGGTCATCTGCCATTTCTGAATGCGTGATCTGAATACACATCAAAAGCAATGACTAGAATCTCCTCATTGGCCTTAGGCCCATGGAGTGAGGGCTGTGATAGCAGACAGGCCATAATCCCTTGGGACATCCCTTCCTGACCTGAAGAGAAACCCAAAGCTATGTTCTAGACTAGGGACCAAGAGAAGAAGGGCCACATGTTTGTATGTCCACATGAGCTTGTCCATTGGATGCCTTTTAACTGGACTGGACCATCAGGCACAGAGTCTCAAGGACAAGTTAGAGCTGATTGTGAAGGTGTGGGGTTGGAGTGGGTAGCCCTGTGTTTGCATCTCAGAACTACCACTGTACAGGTGTGTGACCTGGGATGTGGACCCAGGTAGAACAAAGCCCTAGTTTCTTCATAGAGAAGGCCAAGAGTCTGCAGGGTGAGAGATTCCTGGAATCCACCTTTCTGGACTCAACTGTGGGTCTTCCACTTACTTGGGAGTTGTGTGAACTTTGAAGTTGCTTAACCTCTCTGTGCTTTAGCTTCATCTCTCTAAGAAAATATTATAGTGTCTACTTATTAGCTTCTTGTGAGAATTTAGTGATATCATGGATACAGTACATTGGAACAAAACGAGTGCTAGAAAATAAGTGATACTATCGTTATGCTCATTATTTAGGAGAAGAAGCTCTTTGGTACATAATGGCTAAGGCTGACGTGAACAGAGGTGAGAAGTGATGAGTTTTGTATCTAAGGCCTGACCCGTAATGCTTCATACCCCAAACCAACTAACCAACCAACTGACCAAACCACAAATGAACAGCAAAAAATTCCATCCTATTTTTCAAATGATTATGCAGATTCAGTTCATTGCAGGGTGAGTGAATCAGAGGTAGAGGGAGTGTCTGGGGACAGAGGGTGGGTGATGAGAAGGGACTTTATTTACTGTAGGACCCGTGAAGGCAGAAAACCATGTGGCCACAGGTTCCTGGATGGATTAAATTACATTCCAAGCTTATTGCAACATCCTTCCCTTAGACATGAACTGGTCCCTGGACTGACAGTCTCCTCTGGGTACCCATGACGGTCCTGACGTTTTCTACAGAGTTCAAACAAAAATATGGGGCTTCTATAGTACCTGTTTGAAGGAGAATATCTAGCATTTACTCAGCCCATCCTAGGTACCATCCTAGGACACTGTGTAAGCAACTTTACATATAGCTGGATTCTCACAACCAGAGTGGAAACATTCATTTCACCCCCAAAAGAGAATGCCAACAATAGCAGCAGTGGCAGCAATGGGCAGCCTTTGTTGAGGATTGCCAAGTGCTGACACTGTGCCAAGTATTTTACATGTATTGAATTACTTAATCCTGCCAGGGAACCCATGGGAGTGGCATTGTATTTATTTCCATTTTGTAAATGAGAAAATCAAGGTGCAGAGAAGTTATATAGACGAGACCAGTAAGAGCTAAAACTGAGACTTCACAATAGGATGATCTGATTCTGAAGGCTGTGATTTCCCATGTTAATTTGATTTTACCCAACAGAGAAGAGTTCACATGGATCCCATCCACGCTGAGAAGTCAGCTGTGGTGGGGAGGTGATGAATTGTGGGCCTGTTATTTTTCCAAAGAGGGGAATGGAGAGAATTTATCTTCTCCCTAAAATTCAAGTTTACTTTGAACAAACAAAAGAGGATAAGATGCCGCTGTGTGCCTGGCCCTTGCCAGGTGCTAGCGTGTCAGGGATGACTGTGTCCTTATCCTCTTCCTCTGCATCCCTGTCCTCATCCTGACATCTCAAGGGACTGGATATTTGACCATCTTCTCTCCCACCACATCATCCTTCACATAACAACAGAGCGGCTATTTCCTGCTGGTTTGGCAGCTAGACCAGGCAGGCACTGTCCTCAACTACACACCAGTTCTCTCCACCCACTCCATCAACTCCAAAGTTGCTGTTATGCCCCCTGTTTATCAATGAAGATATTGCAGCATAAGTGAGCTGTCTGAGATCTCTGAACTGGAAAGCTGATGCTTACTTCCATGCCCTTGGGCTTTGAAGGCAAGTTCTTTTTCTACTCTCTGTAGCTTGTCCCTTTGGGGAATAGTTTGAAGGAGTTTACCAAAATATCCTGTCTCCAACTGACCCTCAAGCTCTTCTGTTAGAACTGGCAGGAGTGTGTTGAGGTGACACATTTCAAAAAGGACAGGAATTGTCTTAGTCATCATTCAATTCCCAGGTGGGTGCTGAGCACAGAGAAAGCTCCAACAATGTTTAACCAGAGAGGACACATCACTCATATACTTCTACTCAGGAAGAGGCAAGGCATGTGCAGCCCCTTCCTGTGGGTAGGTTATGAGGTCTGGGAGAGACGAGGGCCTGGCTTCTGGTGTGGAGAACAAGGGAAAATGAAGATATAGAACAGGAAGGGGTTGTGCTTGGTCATTAGTTATGAACCAATCTGGATGTAGCCTAGTCTGCACAGTCAGCCATGTCTGTGCCCCTGAGACCCCATAACTGATCCAGAATGCTTTCTCTTATTCTCTCAGAGAAACACTTTCATCGCCTACCCACTGATGGCAATTGCATGTCACCTCTCATGACACCACCTTCTAGAACATTCTCCGTCTCTGCTTCCACCTCCAGGCGTGACTCACCCCCTGGTGACTGCAATTCCCAAGCTCATTTTCTCTGTTGGCCTAAAAGAGTCAAATCAATTCTCTGTCTGGGTGCGTTTTTTTTCAACTGGCCATGGTATTAGCTTATTTCTTCCCTTCCTTAACGCAAATGGTTTCTAAAAAGAGGAGTTCAATTTTGCAGCCCACTGGTCCATTGCATGCATCATAGTGGCCGTATCATACTGTCTCCTGGCAGTGCTGTCAGGAGACTAGGACTGCCATGTGGTATCTGGAATGAGGAGGGATGTGTCACAGAAGGAAAAGATTCCCACTACTGCTACCTTTAAAATAATGATAATCAGTCACACACAACTGCTGGTTTACACGCTCTTGACTTTCTGTGTGTTTCTCTGTGGTCTGCTGGGATGAGGATTAGACTTTGTGGAGGCAGACTTTGAGAGAGAATGGGTGTAGCTTTGCAGCTGCTCTGCTGGTGGTCAGCCTTGTGACACGGGGCCTCAGTTTTCTCATGTGAAAAAGAGAGATTTTGATGAGATAATATCTAAGATTTCTTCCCTTTCTAGTTAGCTTCTATATAATTTTCTATGCCAGGACCTCTGCCAAAGGCATGAAGATGATAAATAAAACACAGTCCTATTTTCAAAGATTATAGATTATATACACACATAAACGTGTGATGGTACCCCTAGAGTGATGTATGCTCTGGGAATGTATCTAAAAGAATGATGCATTTGGCCTGGTAGGACAGTGTGTAGGACGGGGCAGGGGTAGGGGAGGGAAGATAGAGAGGCAACAGGAAAGTGAGGATGATGAAGCTGGGCGTGGATGTGTCAGGGGAACATTTCTCAGACTGGCGAGGCTGGGAAAGAAGCTTGAGAAGCATGATGAAAGGGAGGCAGGCCTGTGGCACACAGCTAAATACCTCCTGCCAAATGTCTAAGTACCTCATCAAGCTGAAAGCTTTGTGGTTTGGGGAAACTTGAGGATTCCCCTGTAGACAACACCTAAGACCCTTTTCTTACTAGAAAGCCCACTGCTCTAGGGCCACACTGGGTGCTGTCCCGGGACTTTCCTAAAGAGCAGATAGTATAAATTTAGGCTCTGTGGGCCCTATGGTCTCTGTTGAAACTACTCTGCTCTGCCATTACTGTGCTAAAGGAATCATGGACAGTACATCCATAATTGGATGTGGTTACTTGTCAATAAAGCTTTATTTACAAAAACAGGTTGTGGGCCATACTTGACCCATGAACTGAAGTTTGCTACCCCCTGGAGGACACTGACAGGTAGAATTGAGACATAATTTAAAAAATTCAATAGTTCTATTGTTGGTGCTGTTTTATGACACCATAAAACATAAAACATAAAATTTATTTTATAGAAATGTAGCTGATTTGCAAGATTGAGTTAGTTTCTGGTATATAGCAAAGTAATTCAGTTACATATCTCCATATTCTTTCTCAGATTCTTTTCTCTTATATGTCATTATAAGATATTGAGTGGATTTCCCTGTGCTATACACTAGCTTGTTGGTTATTGATTATCTACTGGTTCTTGTTGGTCCTTGTTGGTTATCTATTTTAGATACAGTGGTGTGTATCTGTTAACCCCAAGCTCCTAATTTAGCCCTTGCTCTCTGCTTCCCCTTTGGTAACCACGAATTTGTTTTCTATGTCTGTGAGTCTATTTCTCTCTTCTAAATAAGTTCATTTATATCATTTTTAAGATTCCACATGTAAATCATATCAGATGGTATTTTCCTTTGTCTAAGTGACTTACCTCACTCATTATGACATTAATATTCTCTAGGTCCATCCATGTTGCTACAAATGGCATTATTTCATTTTTTTTTTATGGTTGAGTAATATCTCATTGTATAGATATACCACATATTCCTTATCCGTTATAACATCTTTTCTTAAAACTGCACACACTGTGGATCTTTATGTGTGTGTGCAGCCTTCAGTGGATGATTGGTGGTGCCTGGATAGGACTCTGACACAGAAGAAGCTGTCTCAGGGGCAGTGAGGACTCTGATCTCTATATGTTCAAGTGATTGGCAAGACTTCCTGGTTTTCTTTGGAAACTCCTCCTCCACCCCTGCTTTCCCCTGCAGCCCAACTACCTATTCCACATCCATCTCTGCACACTGTGGCCTCTTGCCATCTCCCTGTGGGGGACTTGCGTCCTCCAGATCCCCAAATACTCCTTTTGACTGAGTCCCGACCTCACACCAAGCACTGAAATAGGGTTGTTGTTGCTGTTTGGTCACCAAGTCGTGTCTGACTCATTGAGACCCCGTGGACTGTAGCCCACCAGGCTCTTCTGTCTCTGGGATTTTCCAGGCAAGAATACTGGAATGGATTGCCATTTCCTTCTCCAGGGGATCTTCCTGATCCAGGGATCGAACCTGGGTTGATCGCTGCTTGGCAGGTGGGTTCTTTACCACTGAGCCTATAAGGCAAGGGCCATGCAATAGGGATTAGGCTTGGGCTTAGCTGTCCCCTGCCCACACTCTTAGGTTTGTGCTCTCCTTCCTAGGCTGAAGTACCAGAACTGGAGGAGTCAGGAGACCTAAATTCAAATGCCATCTCACTGACCAAATGACCATAGGACCTTCCACAAATCACTCCTCCTTTCCCAGTCTCTCATCTGAAGAAGTTGTTCTTAGGGATGCCCAAGTTCATGGCCACTCTTGCATACTATGGCTGTGATGCCTAGCTAGTTATGCAACTGGAAGCTTCATAGATTATTACCAACTTTCCTACCAGGAAAAGATTACTAAAGAGTTAGAGCTTTAACCACAGCCAACTAGACCCATCCTCATCAGGCCCTCAGTTCATCTGGCTCAGGATGCTGTCTTGGGTGGGGGCTCTAAGCAGAGTTGGTGGGACGCTGTTCTGCTTGCTTGGATTGATGTGTCTGCATGTCCATCTCTCCCTCTGGATCTGAGCTCCTGGGGCAGGGATGAGATCTGTTTTTTTGCGTCATCTCCAGCAGTTTACACAGTCCTAGCACATCGTAGGTGATCAGTAAAGACTTGTTGGATTGAAAGTTTTATGGCAATATTTGATATTTGTTTGGAGACTTAGAGGAGACCCTCAGGTAAGAAAGCCTACTTTAAAAAAAAATCATGTGGTAGTTTAGTCGTTAAGTTGTGTACGACTCTTGCAACCAAATGGACTGTAGCCTGCCAGGCTCCTCCATCCATGGAATTCTCCAGGCAAGAATACTGGAGTGGGTGCCATTTCCTCCTCCAGGGGATCTTCCCAACCCAAGGATTGAACACTGGTCTCCTGCATTATAGGCAGGTCCTTTACTGACTGAGCGACGAGGGAAACTCTCATAGAAAAAATATAGAGTTGATTTACAATGTTGTGTTGGTTTCAGGTGTACCGCAAAGTGATTCACTTTACATATATATTCTTTTCCAGATTCTTTTCCATTATAGGTTATTACAGGATATTGGCTATAGTTCCCTGTGCTGTACACTGGGTCCTTGCTGTTTGTTTATTTTATATAGTTTTGTTTCTGTCGATCTCAAACTCCTAATTTATCCCCCTTACCCCTGAGAAAGTCTGTTTTTGACAGGGGAAATTATTTATTGGGCAATGATGAACTTCCATAAATACTTACTCCGTGCTGGGGCTTGGTTCTGATTCAGTTCTTAAAATACTACATATGATTTCTATTTTACAAATAACTATTTCAAATCAATAGGCCAAGCCAACTACTTTTATTGATGAAATATATTGATTGCATGTGACAAGTACTATGCTATCCTGTACATTTCTGTTTCCATTTAACTCTAACACTGGGCAGTTTATATTATTACTTCCATTCTACAGATGAGGAGGTTGAGCCCTGGCCTAAGGTCACCTAGGTAGGAAGTGGCACAGTCTGACTCCAAGGCCTATACTCTTATGTGGCAGGTTTGACTTGGAGCTTTCTGGAAATCCTGGCCAAAAATTCAATGACTTACAGAGTTTTGTTGTGAGAATCTGTCCTAGAAGGACCTGTCTTTAGGATAAAAAGCTGTATCGATAATAACTAACATCCTCAATGACGCTTTCATCATGTAGGGAGGAGTCAGTTTAGATATGGTAGTTTGTGTAAAGGTTCCTTTTTTTTTAAATTAAAAAAGTTTTATTGGAGTATAGTTGATGTATAATATTATATAAGTTACAGATGTACAATATAGTGATTCACAATTTTTAGAGGTTATACTCCATTTATAGCTATTTTGTACATGATAAATTTTTCATTTTAAAGAGTAATTTTTCTATTTTATTTTAAAACTTTTATATTGGAGTATAGTTGATTTATAATGTTATGTTAGTTTCAGGTGTACAACAAAATGATTGAGTGATACATATACAAATATCTATTCTGTTTCAATTGTGTTTCTTAATCCCTTATCCCTATCCTGCCCCTTCCTCCTTCCCTCTCCCCACTGGTACCACTAGTTTGTCCTCTGTATCTGTGAGCCTGCTGCTGCTTTGTTATCTTCATCCGTTTGTTGAATTTTTTAGATTCTACATATAAATGGTATCACTTATAAAGATATCAAGTCTCCTCATTATGGTCCTCAAATTATATTTTTAAAGGAGGAATGCTCAACCCTGGTTGCAGATTTAGAATCACTTTTGTTTAAAAAAAAAAAATAGCCTGGGCAGATCCCAGGCTAACGTTAATGAGAATCACTGAAGTATTGAAATCTCTTTCAATACTTCTGAACACTGAAGTATTTTTAAAAGGCAAATAAAGCCCCCGTAGCAAGCAGAGCTGGTTGGGGTGGATTCCCATGTACCTCCACTGACATTGTTCAGGAATATAATTTCTGGCAGTCTAGCTTGTTACAAAGGCTGCAGAGGATGCTTTGAGGTGGCAGGGGATGGCCTGACCCTCAGGTCTTCTTTCTCAAACATGACTTATCTCAGATGCACTTTTCATCAACCCCGAACACGAGAGCATGTCAAGTGGCTCTTGCTCATGGAGCCACAGGGCAGGTGTCCTGAGTGTCTGCTTGAGGGGTCAAAAGTCCAGTTGGTCACCATCTTTCTTCTCAATGACCTTTGTGAACTTTGTCCTCCATAGGTGCCCACACAAGTGGTAACTATGATTAGAAGCAGTATCTTCAGAGAAAAGCGATGATCAGTGACAACCGAGGAACAAAAACAAGTGACCCATTTAATTCATTGCATTTGCGGCATGCTTTACATTTTTCAAATTCTTTCCACATCGTCCATCTTATTTAACTGTGATGACTTTCTCCTTAGCATCCTTCAGGGGGATCCTCGTGACAGGCCCCTTGGCTACTTTTCCAGCCGATTCTCCTGCCTTTCACCCCAGGCACCTGTGTTCCAGCCATCTGCAGCCATTTGTGGTCTTTCATGCCTCCATGTTATTGTACATCCTGCCTTCCATCTCTGTTTCTGGAGTTCTCTTTTCAACTTTGTGCACCCGGTAAATCCCCGCCATCCTTCAGGATCCAGGTGGAGGGTTTCCCCCTCCATCAATCTTTCTCTGCATCCCCGAGTCTTCTGCACCATCCCTCCCAGCTCCCTAGCTGTGATGCACTCAGGTGGTCCTCTCCCTAAACTGCCAGCCTCTCCAGGGTAAGCAGCCCTTCTGGTTCATGGTTTGCTTGTGCTGAGCACCATGTATGGGAAACTGTCCACGTTCAATCAATGTTTTCTGAGTTACTGAAGCCCTGTAAAAGGGATGTTGGAAGATCACAGCAAGAGCAAACATTGTATTGTTTCTCCCACTGTTTCACTCTATCCACTCCCTGCAAGACACAGTATCCTGGAGAAGAGACTGTGGGAAAAATGGAATTTAGTGGCCTCTTGGAAAGGAAAAAGATGCCTAAGGGAGTGGAGGGAGAAAGACTTGCTCTCTCCTGAGTGCCCTTACTACATTTTGATCTTTACACCATATTACGTGTTTAACCCACTCAAAAGATAAAGTAAAACACAGTTGCTCTCATCTCCTGACTATGGTGTTTGGTGTGAGTGTTGGGCTGTGGAGTCAGACCCCTGTTCGATTCCTGACACTTTCCAGCTGTGTTCAGTTCAGTTCAGTTCAGTCGCTCAGTCGTGTCCGACTCTTTGCGACCCCATGAATCGCAGCACACCAGGCCTCCCTGTCCATCACCAACTCCCGGAGTCTACCCAAACCCATGTCCATCAAGTCGGTGATGCCATCTAATCATCTCATCCTCTGTCGTCCCCTTCTTCTCCTGCCCTCAATCCTTCCCAGCATGAGGGTCTTTTCCAATGAATCAGCTCTTTGCATCAGGGGGCCAAAGTATTGGAGTTTCAGCTTCAACATCAGTCCTTCCAATGAACACCCAGGACTGATCTCCTTTAGGATGGACTGGTTGGATCTTCTTGCAGTCCAGGGGACTCTCAAGAGTCTTCTTCAACATCACAGTTCAAAAGCATCAATTCTTCCGCATTCAGCTTTCTTTATAGTCCAGCTCTCACATCCATACAGGACGACTGGAAAAACCCTAGCTTTGACTAGATGGACCTTTGTTGGCAAAGTAATGTCTCTGCTTTTAAATATGCTATCTAGGTTGGTCATAACCTTCCTTCCAAGAAGTAAGTGTCTTTTAATTTCATGGCTGCAGTCACCATCTGCGGTGATTTTGTAGCCCCCCAAAATAAAGTCTGACACTGTTTCCACTGTTTCCCCACCTATTTCCCCTGAGGTGATGGGACCAGATGCCATAATTTTAGTTTTCTGAATGTTGAGCTTTAAGCCAACTTTTTCACTCTCTTCTTTCACTTTCATCTAGAGGCTCTTTAGTTCTTCTTCACTTTCTGCCATAAGGGTGGTGTCATCTGCATATCTGAGGTTATTGATATTTCTCCCAGCAATCTTGATTCCACCTTGTGCTTCTTCCAGCCCAGCATTTCTCATGATGTACACTGCATATAATTTAAATAAGCAGGGTGACAATATACAGCCTTGACGTACTCCTTTTCCTATTTGGAACCAGTCTGTTGTTCCATGTCCAGTTCTAACTGTTACTTCCTGACCTGCATACAGGTTTCTCAAGAGGCAGGTCAGGTGGTCTGGCATACCCATCTCTTTCAGAATTTTCCACAGTTTATTTTGACCCACCCAGTCAAAGGCTTTGGCATAGTCAATAAAGCAGAAATAGATGTTTTTCTGGAACTCTCTTGCTTTTTTGATGATCCAGCGGATGTTGGCAATTTGATCTCTGGTTCCTCTGCCTTATCTAAAAGCAGCTTGAACATCTGGAAGTTCATGGTTTACGTATTGCTGAAGCCTGGCTTGGAGAATTTTGAGCATTAATTTACTAGTGTGTGAGATGAGTGCAATTGTTCTGTAGTTCGAGTATTCTTTGGCATTGCCTTTCTTTGGGATTGGAATGAAAACTGACCTTTTCCAGCCCTGTGGCCACTGTTAAGTTTTCCATATTTGCTGGCATATTGAGTGCAGCACTTTCACAGCATCAACTTTCAGAATTTGAAATAGCTTAACTGGAATTCCATCACCTCCACTAGCTTTGTTCATAGTGATGCTTCCTAAGGCCCACTTGACTTCACATTCCAGGATGTCTGGCTCTAGGTGATTGATCACACCATTGTGATTATCTGGGTCGTGAAGATCTTTTTTGTACAGTTCTGTGTATTCTTGCCACCTCTTCTTAATATTTTCTGCTTCTGTTAGGTCCCTACCATTTCTGTCCTTTGTTGAGCCCATCTTTGCATGAAATGTTCCCTTGGTATCTCTAATTTTCTTGAAGAGATCTCTAGTCTTTCCCATTCTATTGTTCTCCTCTATTTCTTTGCATTGATCGCTGAGGAAGGCTTTCTTGTCTCTCCTTGCTATTCTTTGGAACTCTGCATTCAGATGGGAATATCTTTCCTTTTCTCCTTTGCTTTTCGCTTCCCGTCTTTTCACAGCTATTCTTAAGGCCTCCTCAAAAGCAAAAGTCGTTCTGCTTTTTTGCATTTCTTTTTCTTGGGGCTATTCTTGATCCCTGTCTCCTGTACAATGTCACAAACCTCCATCCATAGTTCATCAGGCACACTGTCTATCAGATCTAGTCCCTTAAATCTATTTCTCACTTCCCCTGTATAGTCAAAAGGGCTTTGATTTAGGTCATACCTGAATGGTCTAGCTGTGTAAACCTGAGCAAATTTCTGAGCTCATCTAAGCCTCTGTTTCCCTATTGTAATATAAACATAATGATAACAATGCTTGAAATAAAATTAAAAATAGAAAAAAGCAGTCCCGGGGAATGGGAACTGGCCGTGAACAGAAACAATACCACGGGACACGAGGATCAGACAAGCCGACTCCGTGACCACGATGGAGCAGGAAACAAACAAGATCACTTCATAACCATATGTAAATACAGACAAAAGAATAATGCGGTCCAAATCATAAAAATGATAAAATGTCCCCTCAGCAGGCTATTCTAGGTGATTGCAGCTTGTTAAACAATCATATCTATTTGGCTTCAATTTGTGCTTTCCACATTATGGATGAGAATTATCAAGTTAGTCAGTGATAGAATTACCCCTCCCTCTTGAAAGATTCCAGTCCAGGGCTAAGTCTCCCCTTCTGGCACCCTCTCCTAAATCTCCTAACAGGAGCCCAGATCCTTTCACACCTTTTTCTACCACCTTCTTCAGGAGATGCCTACTGCTCCAGTGAGGTGCCACCTCCCCATTGCCATGAGGCTATGAACTCAACTTTGTTCAACTATAAGTATGTTTCTGGCAGTTTGGCTGCTGCAAAGCATCAATAGATTTCATCATCATCATCATTAATAATGACCAACACTTTTTCTCTTCTCCCTCTCCTTTTTAGATTTACCTGGGATCAGATAACAGCAAAGACAAAATTTGACTTATGACTTCTTGAGTCTTATCCCCACCATCTTTCAGCTGCTTTGTGGAAAATAATACTTTTGCACAATAGAAAAAAAAAATATATTTCCTGCAGAATCCCAGCTAAAAACAGATTTTGCTAAAAACATCCCGTGCAGATTAGAAGTATATTCTGAAAATATCATGGTGCTTTGTTGGTCTCTGCAGCTGAAAAAAGAGCCCATGCAAGCTCAAAGACTCAGAGCAAATCGATACCGATGCTTAAAGGATTATTTCCAGGGCTTGGAAGCCTTGAGAAAGATACTTGTTCCACCCATTAAGAATGGCAGGGGTGACCTTCAGGGGATGAAGATCATCTCAGTGTAGAGATACCCAAACCAGGAAACTCTTCCTGGAGGCAGAGAAAGGTATTCACTGTCAAGACATTCTTTTCTAGGTTTGCTTGAACAACTTAGTACTTGGCTGCTTTTGCTTGCTCCCACTTTGGGCTTGAAAATGAGACAGCAATTACTGTTTGGGTTCAGAAATAATGAGGAGTTTCTATCTGGGGAAAATGCTAATATTCTAAAGTGGCATTGAAAACAGGGGATGCAAAATATACATGCTTTACGATTGAAGCTAAGAGTTATTTGGAGATAATAGACTGGAAGGAAAGTACCAAAATATAATACTAATTGCCACTGTGTGGCGAAATGGTGGGTGATCGTCTATTTTTGTATTTTCCAAATGTCTTATGTAGATTCTGTGTTACCTTTATAATGGAAAAGGTGAACAACGATAACAATACAAAGATTCAGCAAAACTTCATCCTATGGTCAGAGGCAGTGGTGGTCACAGGCTAGACTCCTGGTGGTTGTTGTTGTTGTTCTTCAGTCGCTCAGTCATGTCCAACTCTTTGTGACCCCATGAATCACAGCACGCCAGGCCTCCCTGTCCATCACCAACTCCCGGAGTCTACCCAAACCCATGTCCATCGAGTCAGTGATGCCATCCAACCATCTCATCCTCTGTCGTCCCCTTCTCCTCCTGCCCCCAATCCTTCCCAGCATTAGGGTCTTTTCCAATGAGTCAACTCTTCACATGAGGTGGCCAAAGTATTGGAGCTTCAGCTTCAACATCAGTCCTTCCAATGAACACCCAGGACTGATCTCCTTTAGGATGGACTGGTTGGATCTTCTTGCAGTCCAGGGGACTCTCAAGAGTCTTCTCCAACACCACAATTCTTTGGCATTCAGCTTTGTTCACCATCCAACTCTCACATCCATACATGACCACTGGAAAAACCATAGCCTTGACTAGATGGACCTTTGTTGGCAAAGTAATGTCTCTGCTTTTAAATATGCTATCTAGGTTGGTCATAACCTTCCTTCCAAGGAGTAAGCATCTTTTAATTTCATGGCTGCAATCACCATCAGCAGCGATTTTGTAACCCAAAAAAATAAAGTCTGACACCATTTCCACTGTTCCCCCATCTATATCCCATGAAGTGATGGGACCAAATGCCATGATCTTAGTTTTCTGAATGTTGAGCTTTAAGCCAACTTTTTCATTCTCCTCTTTCACTTTCATCAAGAGGCTCTTTAGTTCTTCTTCACTTTCTGCCATAGGGTGGTGTCATCTGCATATCTGAGGTTATTGATATTTCTCCTGGCAATCTTGATTCCAGCTTGTGCTTCCTCCAGGCCAGCGTTTCTCATGATGTACTCTGCATATAAGTTAAATGAGCAGGGTGACAATATACAGCCTTGACGTACTCCTTTTCCTCTTTGGAACCAGTCTGTTTTTCCATGTCCAGTTCTAACTGTTGCTTCCTGGCCTGCATACAGGTTTCTCAAGAGACAGGTCAGATGGTCTGGTATTCCCATCTCATTCAGAATTTTCCACAGTTTATTGTGATCCACACAGTCAAAGGCTTTGGTATAGTCAATAAAGCAGAAATAGATGTTTTTCTGGAACTCTCTTGAGATCAGAAACTTCCCAAGGACCCCTGTTCTTTCTAAAAGAAGGCACCAATCTGCTGGGTGTTTGCGAGTTTTATACAAACATCATATTAAGCATCACAGAGGCACTATTCCAATGGGGAATGGGCTGGAGGCCAAGTAGTGTGTAACTTTCCTCTGAGGTCTGGCCTGTGGCCCAGGGCTCTGCTTCCCAGTCCTGTTGAGTATCCTATCGCTAGCCTCTATAAGTCTCTGTTCAGGGAGATTCAGGAAGTTTGATTCAGTTCAGATGCAGTATATAAAGCTTGGAGAAATGAGAGATCAGACTGGATGGAGAGAATTCAGAGCATAGAGAGCCATGGGTCCCCCACAGGGGAGTCTGGTCTTGGGTGCCTAGATCTGTGCTATTTAAACTGGTTGCCTCCTCCTTCTGGTGTGACATTATGTCATTTACAGTATCAACATGACACATCTTCCTGGACACTCAGTTTGATTTGGGCTTTTGGCGTGGTGTGGGGACACATAGAGAAAGTCAAGTAATTTAAATGCTGAGTATTTTATATCGTTATTTGTGTATTAAACAGATACATTTGGCACTGAAATGTGAAATCTGCATGAATTTATTAAGAGTAAAGAAATGTTGTGCCTGCAGCAGACCACCTCCTACCACATCTTTAAACCCTCAGGGACTCACTCTTGGACAATTTAACTTTTTTTTTTTTCTCACCAGAAACTGAATTTATAAAGCGAAGAATAGAAACCTGTCCAAGACAGTGAACTGGAGACCAGTCTCTCAATAATTTTTAATAAGATACGTTTTTAAAAATCAATTAAAATGCATATTTAAATTCTGAAAGAACCACATTAGAACTAGAAAATGGTCTTTTTATCATTTTAAAGGGATGTGAAATGAATAACCTCAATGTGCTACACAGGTGGCGGAATGACACATTTGTTACAACATCAAGCTTCATTTCGGGAAGATCACTCCCCTCAGGCTGAGGGATTTATTCCTTTCTTTCTCCCTCTCCCTCTCTCTTTCTCCCTTCCTCCCTCTCTTCCTCCCTTGCTTCCTTCCTCACCTCCTTCTCTCTCTCCCCACCTCCTTCCTTCCTTTCTCTCGTTCCACAAAAACTAATTGAGTTCCTAATGAATGGACATCTCTATACCCCAGAAAACAATTTTCTGTACTCCTAGGGCTTAGAGCTTCCAGATCCCGTGGAGGTAAAACCCTGCAACAGAAGCATTCTTACAGCTACTGGGAAGTGTACCTTGGACTCTATGCCAATGAACTTGGATTCTTGTCCTGCTCAGCTAGTCTCACTGATTGGCCTTGGGCAAAACTTGAGTGAATATGCAAATATCTGTTTCCTCTGCTATAAAATATTGGCACTGCCTGTTTATCTCTGCTGATTTCTCAGCATGGCCATTGTATTTGTGAATACAAATTCAAAGACTTCATCGTCTGTGCCATGTTCTACTAGGTTAAGCTGATCATATAAATAATAAAAGAAGAATCCCAAAGTGTTATTCTTATAGCTATTATACCATTCTAATGAAGTTCCTCTCAGCCATCAAGCACATCAAATCAAGGTTCAGAGGTGTTTTTGAGACAGGAGATGGAAGCAAAAACTGGTATAAAGTGAAACGAAGGGAGGACAGACAGTGCACTCAGCCTACACACAGCAGGTTGGGGGCCACAAAGCCAAGCAGGCCTGCAGCCCCTCAGCGCTGTGTGCTCCTGGCACTGCTTTGTGTCCTGCACTCACTCGAAGATGCAGAGAGGTCCAAGAGTTCGGCCTGATTTCAACGTCACCTGGTGGTTTGGACACAGAATCATCTCGTGTTCCAAAGAAGCTTCATTGCAAGGAGAGGGGGTGCTATCCTTCAGCATGACATGGTTCCTCACCATCCATCCTTCCTCCACAGAGCAGGGGCTTTGGTCCATCCCAAATGGGAGGAGTTGGGCTGCTTCTCCTTGGGGACAACACGCTGGGTTAATGCACTGCTGGCCCTTCTTCCACTCTGCTTTCATGCAGAAGGGAAAGTCTTAGAGGCCTGGCTGTGTGCCAGGTCTTTACTCTGTGCCCTGGACCCTTACTAGCTCACTTAATCCTCACAAAAAATCCTCCTTTGCAATTTTTACAAAGAAAAATTTGAGCATCATGAGGCCAAGTAGCATCCAGTCCTGTAGATCATGAGTGGGAGTAAATGCAGAGCCTGACCTTCTAACCACAGCACACAGCACCGTGGTGCCTCTCAATGTGTTTTTAGTTTAATTATTTTTTATAAGAAATGTGTCTTTTTCTTGCATGTTTATGAGTTTTTTTTTTTTAATAAATTAATTAGTTTTGTGCTGGGCTCCACTACCAATGGCAGGGACCATGGTTAATCAAACATTCTATCTATTACCTCCTTATCTATCATTTATTCAGGGAATATTGAGTGGACAGACTCATGTCATAGAGTGGAAAACCACAGGCTTTGGAATCAGAGACACCTGGATTTACAACCCAGTTTCCAGGAGTGACCTAGAATAAGCCAGTCTCCATGAATCATAGTTTTCCAGTATGTGAAATAGGGATTATAATACCTGTTTTTACTGCAGGAATTAGAAATAATTCTTTCAACATATCTAACACAAGTGAATGCTGATAAATATGAATTCTTCCTTGAGAAATAACAAGTCTATAACTTATTCTTTGCTCTCACGACTCACATTTGATACAACTTGCTATGTGCCCCATCTACTGAAGCGTAGTGATGGGGCTGAATCATGTGATGTGTGAACTGATATTAAGATGTCTGTGTAGCTCCTACATCAGAGGATGTGGAATGGCATCATGGGAACATCCTCGAGCTTTAAGACCCCAGGGAGAATGTCTCCCACTGGGGTCATGTTAACCAGGCAAGGCCATGATGCAGTAACAAAAAGCCCTGAGTCTCAATGCTAAGCTTAATGCAATCAACTTAAAAATTTTATTTTATTGAAGTATAGAATTCATTTACAATGTTGTGTTAATTTCTGCTCTACAACAAAGTGATTCATTCAGATATATGTATTCTTTTTCACATTCTTTTCCTTTATGCTTTATTATAGGGTATTGAATATAGTTCCCTGTGCTATAGGAGTAGGATTTTGTTGTTTATCCATTTGAGATATAATAATTTACATCTGCTAATCCCAAATTCCAAATCCATCCCTCCCTGACCCTGTCTCCTTGGCAACCAAAGTCTGTTCTCTATATCTGTGAGTCTGTTCCCATTTCACAGATAGGTTTTTTGGTGTCATATTGTAGATTCCACATATAATTGATATTGTATGGTGTTTGTCTTTCTCTTTAAGGCTTACTTCACTCAGTATGATAAACTCTAGGTCCATCCATGTTGCTGCAAATGTCATTGTTTCATTTTTTTTGGTTGCGTATTATTCCATTGTATATATATGTGTACCAAATCTTTTTTATACATTCATCTGTTGATGGACATTGAGGTTGCTTCTCCATATCTTGGGTGTTGTGAATAGTGCTGCTATGAACATAGGTGTACACCCATGAGCAGGATTGCTGGATCATATAGCAGCTCTATTTTTAATTTTTAAAGGAACCTCCATACTGTTCTCCATGGTGGCTGCACCAACTTACATTCCTACCACAGTGGAATCCACATCCTCCCCAACACTTGTTATTTGTAGACTTTTTAATGATGGCCATTCTGACTAGAGTGAGGTGGTACCTCACTGTAGTTGTGAATATCATCAACTTTTCTTTATGTCTCATTCCACACATGCAATGTCATGGATCCCTGCAGTCTGACACTGGTCAGGCTGATGGATGAACCACCATCATACAGCTGTACCATCTGAGATGCACAGGCTCCTGGTCGCTGGTGTAGGAAAGACACTGCCGGGGGGTGTGTACTAGGGGTTAAATGATGCCCATCATCCTGGCTCACAGCCTGCAGTTCTGTCCAGATCCTGCCTAACTGCACAGAGCAGGGAAATCCACACTCATGCTTGGACAGAGGGGATAAATGGATGTGGATAATCACTCCAAGACTCTCCACAGGAAGAATCTTGTCTCTGTGAAATCAGTCATTTCTCTGCAGCTCAGATTCCAATCTGAAAAGAACACCTTCCTGAGAAAGGACATTTAAACAGACATAGAGAATAGACTTAAGGATATGGGGAGAGAGGAGGAGAGGGTGAGATGATTGGAGAAAATAACATGGAACCTTACATTACCATATGTAAAATAGATAGCCAACGGGAATTTGCTGTATGGCTCAGGAAACTCAAACAGGGACTCTGTATCAACCTAGAGGGGTGGGATGGGGAGGGAGGTAGGAGGGAGGTTCAAAAGAGTATACCTATGGCTGATTCATGTTGAGGTTTGACAGAAAACAACAAAATTCTGTAGAGCAATTATCCTTCAATAAAAAATAAATAAATGATAAAATAAACAAGTTTATTTTCTTATTGGAGGCATGCAGGACACCCCAATAAGTGCAGGACAGAGTGCTTGACTCAAACCAGAGAAAGAAGTCTTGATTGGTGATGTCTCTGGGTTCAGATGTTAAAAGAGGATCCAGCCAAGGAAGAAGCCAGCCCACCCTCTCACACAGTCCAGCTTTAACCAGGCTTCTCCAATACAAGGATGTTGGTTTGTACAGAAATGGAGGTTAGGGTTTTAGAAGTTGGAGAACAAACAAGAGCTGGGTTGTGCCATGGTTCACCCCCAGTGGTTGGATGGATTTGACATCTGACAGGGTTTTGGAGAGTGAATATCATCATTAAAATCAGCTTCAAAAGCAAAGAATGATCAAACATTCTGCATTTTCTCTGATGGTTCACCATAGCTATCACTATACTATCACACCACTGTATCATTCTTGGCAATTTTTTAAATTTTTATTTTATTTTTTTAAATGGAACTGCAGTTAATTTCAGCTTCTTGGGTGTTTCTAGTGGTAAAGAATTTGCCTGCCAATGCAGGAGACATAAGAGACGTGGGTTTGATCCCTGGGTCAGGAAGATCCTCTGGAGGAGGGCATGGCAACCCACCCCAGTATTCTTGCCTAGAGAATCCCATGGACAGAGGAGCCTGGTGGGCTACAGTACATAGGGTTGAAAAGAGTTGGATATGATTGAAGTAACTTAGTATGCATGCACATAGTTAATTTACAATGTTGTGTTAATTTCAAGTGTACAGCAAAGTGATTCAGTTATACATAATTATAATCTTTTCCATTAATGGTTATTACAAGATATTGAGTATAGTTTCATGTGCTATACAGTAGACCTTGTCGATTATCTGTTTTATATATAGCACTTTGTCTATGTTAATCTCTACTAGCCTATCCGCCCCCCTTTCCCCCTTGGCAACCATAAATTTGTTCTTTATGTCTGTGTTTCTGTTTCTGTTTTGTAAATAAGTTCTTTGTAGCATTTTTTCAGTTCAGTTCAGTTCAGTCGCTCAGTCGTATACAGCTCTTTGCGGCCCCATGAGTCGCAGCACGCCAGGCCTCCCTGTCCATCACCAACTCCCGGAGTTTACCCAAATCCATGTCCATTGAGTCAGTGATGCCATCCAACCATCTCATCCTCTGTCGTCCCCTTCTCCTCCTGCCCCCAATCCTACCCAGCATTAGGGTCTTTTCCAATGAATCAACTCTTTGCATGAGGTGGCCAAAGTATTGGAGTTTCAGCTTCAACATCAGTCCTTCCAATAAACACCCAAGACTGATCTCCTTTAGGATGGACTGGTTGGATCTCCTTGCAGTCCAAGGGACTCTCAAGAGTCTTCTCCAACACCACAGCTCAAAAGCATCAATTCTTTGGCACTCAGTTTTGTTCACCGTCCAACTCTCACATCCATACATTACCACTGGAAAAACCATAGCCTTGACTAGATGGACCTTTGTTGCCAAAGTAATGTCTCTGCATTTTAATATGCTGTCTAGGTTGGTCATAACTTTCCTTCCAAGGAGTAAGCATCTTTTCATTTCATGACTGCAATCACCATCAGCAGTGATTTTGGAGCCCAAAAAAATAAAGTGTGACACTGTTTCCACTGTTTCCCCATCTGTTTCCCATGAAGTGATGGGACCAGATGCCATGATCTTAGTTTTCTGAATGTTGAGCTTTAAGCCAACTTTTTCACTCTCCTCTTTCACTTTCATCAAGAGGCTCTTTAGTTCTTCTTCACTTTCTGTCATAATGTGGTGTCATCTGCATATCTGAGGTTATTGATATTTCTCCTGGCAATCTTGATTTCAGCTTGTGCTTCTTCCAGCCCAGGGTTTCTCATGATGTACTCTGCATATAAGTTAAAGAAGCAGGGTGACAATATACAGCCTTGACATACTTCTTTTCCTATTTGGAACCAGTCTGTTTTTCCATGTCCAGTTCTAACTGTTGCTTCCTGACCTGCATACAGGTATCTCAAGAGGCAGGTCAGGTGTTCTGGTATTCCCATGTCTTTCAGAATTTTCCACAGTTTATTGTGATCCACACAGTCAAAGGCTATGGCATAGTCAATAAAGTAGAAATAGAAGTTTTTCTGGAACTCTCTTGCTTTTTCGATGATCCAGCAGATGTTGGCAATTTGATCTCTGGTTCCTCTGCCTTTTCTAAAACCAGCTTGAACATGTGAGATGAGTGCAATTGTAAGTGATATCATATGATATTTGTCTTTGTCTGACTTACTTCACTGAGTGTGATAATCTTTAGGTCCATCCGTGTTGCTGTAAATAGCATTATTTCATTCTCTTTTATGGCTGACTGATATTCCATTGTATGTATGTACATCTTCTTTATCCGTTTATCAGTCAATGGATATTAGGTTGCTTCCATGTCATGGCTACTGTCAGTAGTGCTGCCATGAACACTGGGGTGCA
Organism: Giraffa tippelskirchi; assembly: GCF_054371585.1. Classification (NCBI taxonomy): domain Eukaryota; kingdom Metazoa; phylum Chordata; class Mammalia; order Artiodactyla; family Giraffidae; genus Giraffa; species Giraffa tippelskirchi. The sequence continues at coordinate 133,723,526 of NC_137277.1, forward strand.
TGAGTCTTTTCTAATTAGGGTTTTCTCCAGATATGTGACCAGGGAATTCATAGTAACTTAGAACCTTTTGTTTTGAGGTTATTCCTCTCCTAGATACCTGATGCTCTGATGGAAGAAGGTGTATGTGGGACCCTGAGCTCTCACTCATTAGCTGTTTGGATTTGGGCTCACTCTCTTTTAGACTCAGTTTCTTCATAAGTAATATGGGGACAATGATAAACTGGATGTGTGACTATCATGAGCATCAGATGAAATGATATGTGAAATGAGGTACACCAACAGTCATGCCTGAAAAAAGCCAGTCACAAAAATGTGTTTTGGTGTGCCTTATGTTTATTTACCCCCTGACTTGCTGGGGCTTCAATTTAAATTCCTGTATACTCTGGAATGTCCTGGGATGCCAAGAGTTTGATCACAAAGGATGCTCTTTCAACCTGTATCTCCCTTCACCCAGGCTTCTTTCCGCACCAGGGAGACCCAATACCCTGAGTTGGTTCTCATCCAGTAACTCCCCTATTGTCCCAGAAAAAAAGCCTAATAACTGTTTCCTGTCACTATCATCAGGACCACTCAAGACATCTGGCTGCCAATGTCACGATTAGCCAGGGCATTGGTGAGCTCCTCTTCCAGGATGGAGAGAATCTGTTGGAAGATGATAGTCATTGACCACAGGTCACATTATGCCAAAGGAGAAAAATCAGGAAAGGAACAGGAAAGAGGGCAGCAAATACATTTTCACCAGGACTTAGATTTATTCTGGAGAAACATGAATTGATTTAGAAAACGGATACCGCTGAAAGGCAGGAGCAAAGCAGTGCTTTGCCGGGGACCAATTTCTGGGAGGATGAGATAACACAGGTGTTTATCTGAAGCCCTTTATACACATGCACATACGGCAACTTTTTCTAGCTAATTAGAAATTTCGTTTTACTGATGGCATTCCCAAACTCTTATCAATCTCTGCGGTAGACAAATGTTTGATGGAGGTGAATTTTCCAGTTTGGATGCTGTTTGGGTAATTTATGGGCCTCAAAAATAGAAAGTGATTGAGATGGAAAGGACCTTGACAACTCATTTTGTTAGCATCTCGGCTTTGCCCCCAAGATTCCCTTTATGGCATGTATATTTCGCATTGCAATGATGATGCCAATCTTTCCATTCATCCATCTGCTCAACAACAAAGTGTTGACTAATAATAAAAATAAATAACTGAGGTTTATTCAGTTTTCACCTTTATGCCAGATACCATTCTAAATATTTCACACTAATTTTCTCATTTTACAATGAGAATTCCCTGAGGGATAGATTATTACTATCCTACTATTTAGATGTGGTTTTGGAACGTTGAGTATCTGACACCTAAGATAGAGCTGTTCGGGGACTTCCCTAGTGGTCCATTGGCTAAGATTTTACACTCCCAATGCAGGGGACCTGGGTTTGATCTCTGGTCAGGGAACTAGATCCTACATGCCACAGCTAAGAGTTCACATGCTGCAGCTAAAGATACCACATGCTGCAGCTAAGACCCAGCACAGCCAAATAAATAAATACATATTTAAAAAAAAAAAAAAAAAACAGAGCTGTGGTGAAGACACAGCCCTGCCTTCAAGGAGCTTATAGTCAAGTGAGGACACACACACCAAGTGCATACAGTACAATAAGCATGCAGAGCACTGAGACTGTTACTGAAGTCCCTGGAGGCCAGCTTAGTCCAGCATGGGGATGTCAAAGAAGGCTTCCTGGAGGAGGTGATATTTGGACTGAGACTCGAGTAGTAAACTAAGAAAAACGTGAGATGGAGCAGTCCTACCCCAAGGTCCTCATCAGATGTGATTTTAGCCAGATTCTTCTGGTTTGTTTTATTATACCAGAAACAGTTTGTGCAGTAAATTGGAGGTTAAGGCTTTTGAGATTAGAAAAAATAGGTTGACACCTAGACTGTCTCCTAGGCCCAGTGCTTGGATGAGCAGCCCTAGAGTTTGGCTTCTGAGTGTGGTAGTAGCAAAGACCAGAAGGAGGAAGCAGCATAGTTGTTGGCATAATGAACAAGGTGAGGGCATGTGGTTTAGTATGAGGGGCGTGGGATGAAGCCAAGTGAAGAAAGATGAGGCTGGAGGGGGTGCAGGGATCAAGGGCTCCAAATTCTCTTCTTTAAAATTTATTTTATATAAGTATAGTTGATTTACAATGTTGTGTTAGTTTCAGATATACAGTAAAGTGATTCAATTATATATAGATTTGCATTCTTTTTCATGTATTTTTCCATTATGGTTTATTACAGAATATCAAATGTAGTTCCCTGTGCTATACAGCAGGACCTTGTTGTATCCTGTATATAATAGTTTACATCTGCTAATCCAAAACTCCCAATACATGCCTCCCCACTGCCCTCTCCTCCCTCCCCCTTGGCAACCACAAATCTTTTCTCTATGTCTGTGAGTTCTTTCCTGTTTCATGTATTTATTTGTGTTTGTCTTTCTCTGTCTGACTTCACTACTATGATAATCTCCAGGTCTATCCATGCTGCTGCAAATGGCATCATATCATTCTTTTTGGGGGATGAGTAGTATTCCATTACATATGTACCATATCTTCTTTATCCATTCATCTGTCGATGGGCATGCAGGTTGTTTCCATGTCTTGGCTATTGTGAATAGTGCTGCTATGAACATTGGGATGCGTGTATCTTTTCAAATTAAGAGTTTTGCTTGATCCTCATTTAATGTAGGGTCACCACCTCTGCCAAAGTAGGACCCCTACACGTGGACACTTGTCCTTAGGGGAGGGGCTGTATTCAGTCTCACTGTTCCCAGCTCCCGTCCTCATTGATTTTCCACCTGCTGTGCTTGCTCCCACCAGAGACAAAGTGGAGGTGGAGAAGAGGGCCATGAATGGGGACATTCTTACAGGACTGATGCTGCAAGGAGGTGGCTCTGCCCTCTGGCCTGGCAGGTGCTCCTGTGGGTACCTCTGTGGATTCTTTGGGGATTTCCTGATGGGCCCCTCTTTCTTGGGAGATGCTTATCTATCAACAGGATGCACTGGGAATTCCCTGGTGGTCCAGTGGTTAAGACTTGGTGCTTTCACTGCCATGGCTAGAGTTTGGTCCTTGGTCAGGCACTAAGATCCTGCAAGCTATGTGGGAGAAAAAAAGAAAGATACACTGCTCACTCCTTAGTTCCTGCCTGTGCATCCTTCTGTCTCCACAATGAGCCCCCTCCTGCGCCTCTATTTATGATCAATTGTCAGACAAGCCAGGGTCAACATTTCTATCACGAGTTCATCTCAACCTGCAGGCTTCCCTCTCTTTGATCTGCACTTTGATTTGCACTTACTTCCCAGATGCAGTCAGCCTTGGCTTTCCCAGACATGCACCTTCTGTGTTCCCATCAGCAGGGAATGCATGGCAAAGCCTGTCAGATGCTGGGGTGATTGGGTGGCCCCCCTCCATCCTTCTCTGTGTTGGTGGATGACATTCCCATTGACCTCCTCTAAAGGAATCTTTCTTCAATAAATAACCTTGTATGTGTGTGTGTGTGCTGTCACGTCCAATTCTTTGTTACCACATGGATTGTGGCCCGCCAATCTCCTCTGTCCATGGAATTTTCTAGGCAAGAATTCTGGAGAGGGTTGCCATTTTCTTCTCCAGGGTATCTTCCTGACCCAAGGATCAAATACATGTCTCTTGCGTCTCCTGAGTTGGCAGATGGGTTCTTTACCAACATCACCTGGGAAGCCCCTAACCTTATTTTTTAATTGAAATACAGTTGATTCATGGGGTCGCAAAGAGTTGGACATGACTGAGCGACTGAACTGAACTGAACTGACAGTTGATTTACAATGATGTGTTAGTTTCAATTGTCTAGCACAATGATTCAGTTATACATACATATATGTGTGCATGCTAAGTCGCCTCAGTCATGTCTGACTGTGCAATCCTATGGACCATAGCCCACAATCTTCCTCTGTCCAAGGGATTCTCCAGGCAAGAATACCGGATTGGGCTGCCATGCTCTCCTCCAGGGGATCTTCACAATCACGAGATCGAATCAGTGTCTCTTATATCTCCTGCATTGGCAGGCAGGTTCTTTACCACTAGTGCCACCTGGGAAGCCCAGACATACACACACACACACACACACACACACACACATATATATATATATATATATATATATATATATACCCATTCTTTTTCAGATTCTTTTCCCTTATAGGTTATTATGAGACATTGACTATATTTCCCTGTGCTGTACAGGGAACTAGGTCCTTATTGTTTACCTATTTTATATATAGTAGTATGTATATCTTAATCTCAAATTCCTGTTCTGTCCCTCCCCGCTTTCCCCTTTGGTAACCATAAGTTTGAAAAAATAAATCACTTAATATTTATTCTTGGTGCTTTTCTATCTTCATTGACAATTGGTTATTTAGCTAGTTCTCATCACTAAGTTTGATATGTCATATTGAGGTCTTTATTGCACCTCGATTTTGCAAGCTGATGTTTATTATATGTCAATGTTGCCTTTGAAAGCTCCAACTGAAGATTCTATGGTATGATGCTTTCAGTCTTTCCCACATGCCTAATGTATTTGAGCCTTAGAGCTATACTGTGGATAGGGAAGGTATTTTTGTCTCTATGTTTCAAATGAGGAAATTACTAACAGGGTGAGTAAGAAAAAATCCTGTGGGCCTGAGGAGTGGACCAAGTCAAGAGTGTCAGGCTCAGTAGCTACCTCTGGACCGGGCTGTAGCCAGTGACCCAGAAAGCAGTGCCTAAGGGGAGCCTGGATGGGACAGAGTCCCAGTGGCATAGATGTCACTCAGGCTGGGGCTGAGTAAAATAGAGACAAGAGCTCACCCAGCCTGTATCTTTGGGTAGCAAGAGGCAGGATGTAGCACAGAGAGTTGAAATGAACTGTTAGGATCCTGTGATCTGGGGCAAGTCTCTCTGTGTCTCTGGGCCTCCGTTTTCCTTATCCGTTAAATGGGAGCATGGATATCTTCCTCACAAGGTTGTCACAGGACTGGATGAAATGGCATCTATTAAATTCCAGCACACTCTTTGCCAGAGAAGAGGTGGTAAACAGTAGACACAGTTCTTGAGGTAAAGTTACGGTTGTCAAGCTGAGAGGTGCCTGGCCCGCTATGTGGGTGGGGTCAGAAGAAGGAGAGAATTAGTAAGAACTTCATCTAGAACTGGAAGCAGAAAGCAAAAGTCCTTGGTGATCTTCCTTCTTTCTTTCCTTTGTTTCTTTTTAAAATCAAAGGATAGTTGATACACAATGTTAGTTTCAGGTTTATAACAAAGTGATTCACTTATACACTTTATATTTTTTTTTTTATATTTTTTCCATTATAGGTTATGACAAGATATTGAATATAGCTCCCTGTGCTATAATAGGTCCTTGTTGGTTATCTATTTTATATGTAATGGTGTGTATTTGTTAATCCATACTCAATTTATTTGATGATTTTTCTAATTTCCTTACTCCTAGTACTTAGGATCCTGGTTTGTTTTGGAAACAGCAAGGGAGCCAGGAGCTGGGGAGACTTCTGAGCCAGTCCCAGTGACTGGCAACCCCAGTGAGCAGAGAGTAGGGCAGTGACTGACCACGGGAGGAAGCAGGCTGCATTTCTGGGCCTCAGTGAAGAGAAGACAGAGGTGCTCAGCCTGTGGCCTTGAGAAGAGGGAACCCCTGGAGGCTGAGGAGTCAGGAGGCCCATGAGCAAGGTGGCACTGCCCAGTCCTCTGTGGAGCTGTGGGGTGTGAAAGATGAATTCCTGGCCCCACAAACACGCAGCAAGGACACCAAGGCCAGTCCAAACACCAGGACACCTGTTTTCTTTGTTTGAGTTGAATCTCAATGTAGTGATATTGTACAGGCTGAAGCAGAAGAACGGGTATTAACAGAAAATCCTTCTGTGTTATAGATTTTGAGGTGTGTTGTCCTCAGGCCTTATAATGCGGCTTTGTTTGCGCTTTAGAAAACAATAGAGCAAAACCACGGAGACCATAAAATGATCAGTGGTTGCTGGTTTTTTTTTTTTCATTTTCTTTCTTAAGGGAGGGATTTAGGGAGATGACTAGGAGGAACACAGAGGATTTTTAGGACAGTGAAAAAATCTGTGTGTTACTATAATAATGGATACATGTAACTGTGTTTTTGTCCAAACCCATAGAATGTATAACACCAAGAGTGAACCCTAATGTAAACTCTGGACTTTGGGTGATGATAGTGTGTCAGCGTAGGTTCACCCATTGGAACAAATGACCCATCTGGTGGGCGCTGTTGATAAGGGGGGAGGCTGTGCATGTGTCGGGGGAAGGGTATATAGAAAGTCTCTGTCCCTGCAGTTCAATGTGTGTGAGCTAAGTCGCTTCAGTCGTGTTCGACTCTTTGCGACCCTATGGACTGTAGCCCACTGAGCTCCTCTGTCAATGGGATTCTTCAGGCAAGAATACTGGAGTGGGTTGCCATGCCCTCCTCCAGGTTATCTTCCCAACGCAGGGATCAAATCTGCATCTCCCGCAGCTCTTAAATTGCAGGCAGATTCCTTATCACTGAGCCATCAGGGAATAGTGCTATGAAATTTAAACTGGTCTGGAAAATAAAGTCTTCATAAAAAATAGAATCTATTGTGTGTTTAATCACACTATCATTCCTGTTTATCCTGGTTTGAGTAATGATTTTGCAAAGTACCAAGCATCTTTTTCTTTCCAGTCTTAAAAAGAGTCTCAGTGCTGCTGGGTTTGCCATAACTGACTGGTTTTGAATTTTTTCCAACTGTGTTTGCTGGTGTGCATGTGTGTGTACATGTATGCACTTAGCATGAGATAACAGGCAGATGGGTAGACAGGAAGAAGCATCAGATGTGACAGTCCCATATTCCACTTGTCTTTTCAATAATGTGTCCTGTTTTTGTATGAGTGGAGTCCCTTCTGCTCCCTATAGAGTGAAATTTACTTCTTTATGTGCTGGGGTGTGTGTGGGGCTCTTCTTATGGCAGCCTTTACCCTGAATATTGTGTCAAGACTTCGTTTTTAGTAGCTTCTATGTCTGGTAAAGTGAATTGATTGATTAATGGTCTCTAATTGGGCTCTCAAACTTGAGCACATGTCTGAAATACCTGGAGAGCTTGTTCAAACACAGATCACTGAGCCTTAGGCCCATAGGGTCTAATTCAGCATGCCCAGGAGGCACCTGATCAATTTCCTAGGCAGTGCTGGTGCTGCCAATTCGAGGACCCAGTTTGAGAAACACTGGGCCTGTGAACAGTTCTAATAAAATTTGATGTCATTTCTTCAAAGCACCTACACTAGAAACTAATTGCTTACTCCTAGAGCTCTAAGGGCTTCTTTGGTGGCTCAGGCAGTAAAGAATCTGCTGCAACAGACTGAGTAACTAACCCTTTCACTTCCACTTTTCTAGGGCTTTAAAGTATTACATATGTGTGTGCTAAGTCACTTCAACGTGTCTGACTCTTTGTGACCCTATGGACCGTAGCCTGCCAGACTCCTCTGTCCATGGGATTCTCCAGGCAAGAATACCAGAATGGGTTGTCATGCCTTCCTCCAGAGGATGCTCCTGACCCAGGGATCAAACCTGGGTCTTTTAGTCTCCGGCACTGGCAGGCAGACTCTACCACTAGTGTCATCCAAAGAATTACATAGTTAAAAGGAAAATTATGTGCAGCTTTATTAACCAGAGCAAGTTCCAGAAACCCCAAAGCAAGCTCAAGGTAGCCCTAGGTTGGGAAACAGAGTATAGGCTTCAGGTGAAAGTGTGGTTTCTACACCTGAATCCAAATGCTTGCCTTTAGTAACTACTGAGGGTCAGACCTGGGACTTGAATTCAGGCAGAGTTTGGCTCATTGGATAGAGACTGCTGTTGCCATCGAATAGATGATGAAATGGAGTTTCAGAGAAGTTAAGTGACTTGCTTAGAGTTGCATAGTTGGTAAGTGATGGAGTTAGAATTTAAACCCAGCCCCATGGGCCATAGAGCTGGGGCTACTTCCACTCCAGGCTCTGTCTTTAGGACAGCTACAACGGATGAGGTCTACACATGGGTGCTTGTGATAATTTCATCCTTGGGATAAGTGTAGCACTTTCTCCAGTTCTCTCCTTGAGTGGCATGGCCCTTGCTTTGATGCATAATTTCCTGTTGAGTGTCAGAAAGCCTGTCATGTGCTTTTTGGTTTCATCTTACAGATGAACTCAAACTTCCATTATGGATGAAGAAAAAAAGTGAATGGTTGATTTGCTTAAAAATTGCCAAGACAGCTAGAGGTGGGTCTGGACTTGAACTCAGCATCCTCAATCCAGGGCCAGGCACTCATTGTTCAACCAACTTCGGGATGAGGTCAGGGCATCTATTCTCCTTTCCATGTTCTCAAATTGGGGATGGAGGAGGGGAAATCATATGGATACACTGGTAATATTTTCATGCTGTTTCTGCTAAAAGTCAAACCTGTGTTACTACCATGGCTGTTTCTGGCATCTCTTTTGAGTTATTTATCCTACGTCCATATCACGCATACCATTTACACACGCAGAGATGCAATCTATGCATTTGAAGGATGGTTATGATCAGGGCTGCTCTATTACTTTACAAAAAGCTCCAGGAAATATGGTGTTTTTCTCAAAATGCCAATATAAAAGTTGATATAAAGATTGGTGATGTGTAAGCTTTGACATTACATAAAAATATATGGGCATTGTAAAAGTTAACAACCGTTTTATTTATAATTATATTGGAGATTGGGATTTTTATATCTGCATTGTCAACAGTAACCTTTCCGCCTTCCCTTCCTTCTTGGCCACAAATGTTTATGCTAGGTTTTCATGTCTGTGTTTCCTTCCGTCACATCAGGGCTCACAGTGTCTTTGCTGAGTCTCAGTCATATGCGTGTCACCCACCTGTCCCCTGAGGAAAAAGAGTTCTTATCCCACTGCATCCGTAATTCTTGGGACCCTACTGCATAGTGTGCTATTTTGTTATTGCCATGTAAGTACAAACCATACTTTTCTCATTCTCTACATCCTCATATTAATAATAGTGCTTTTGGATTTTCACATATGTCTTGTAAGATAGAAAAGTTACATTCAGTTGAAATTTGAGTCCCTGGATTAAGAAATGTCCATTATCTGACTCTCACAGGTTTATAAGGATGAAGATTCAAACTCTCCTCTTCGCATACGTATGAGAAAGATAATAGCACATCTTTACCCTTTGCTCAGCGCTGCTTTAAGGGAAAAAATACCTCATCTTCAATGTTTGTTCTTCTCTACAAAAGATTCCTTATTGAACAGGGAGCTATTTACTTTTAGCTGGCAGAAAACCACTTCGGAGGAGCATTTAAAGTGGGAAGAGAAAAGCGATAGCCATATAATATGTGGAACTATTGACCCTGGGATAATGCTACTTTCTTTTTTCCAGTTTCTTTATAAATTGAAGTATAGTTAATTTACAATGTTGTGTTAGTTTTAAGAGTACAGCAAAGTGATTCAGTTACACAAACACACATGTGTATTTTCAAATTATCAAGGATTTTAAAGTTAGTGGGTAGGAAATGTAATCTTTTTGTGAGCATCTGTCATGTGATGTTCCCCTTATTCAGACATCACACATATTATCTCATCTCATCTTTGCATAAACCCTGCAAAAGCATTGTCCCTCTTTATGGACAAAGAATGAAAGCTCAGAGAAGTTGAACAATTTGTCTAAGTCAACACAGCTGGAAAGCAGTACAGTCGGGATTGAAACCCTGAGTAGCTCTGAATCCAGAATCTGAACTAGGATTATCTTTTCTATCTTTGGGTCTTCGAATCAGTGGCTGGAAATCCAGAGATTCCAGTTAATTCGAAGAAAGTAAGAATGCTGTTTGGCAAAGCTTTGGCTCTGCTGGAGAGTTCAGCAGGACACATTTGAATTCAAATCTGAATGCAATTTGTAAAAGGGTTTCCAGCATGGGGCAGAGAGTTGTCACCTCCACTGCGGTTCTCTAGTCTCAGGGAGTGTTACAGGGTTGAGATTTATCTTTGAAAAAGAAAAGACCAGAGGCACAGGCTCTGAAATGCAGATATTGTTTCAGCAGCCAGCATTCCCCTCATTTCACTGCTGTCTACGCACTTGTCTTCCTCTTAAAACAGAATATAGAAACTACTTGACCTCGGTGAGATGCTTGCCTATTTGGATGAGATCACGATGAGATGAAATTGTCATGGCAGGCACTTGACAGTTGCATTATTAATTAGACTGCTTTATTTAGCAGACATTCTTCACATCATTCTCCCTTCTGCATGTGAAGAAGAGGCAGCTACTTGTGTGCTGTGAATTGGGGAGTGCTGGGGTGGGACCCTCATCCCAGAATAGCTATGGCTTGCTGCCCAGCATCATGAGACAGTATGACATCACATGTCACTAGTCCAGGAAAAGATAACAATTCAAAATTCAAAGTACACGTGGATGGACCTAGAGAATGTCATACGGAGTGAAGTCAGAAAGAGAAAAACAAATACTGTGTATTAACTCATATCTGTGGAATCTAAAAAATGGTACAGATGATCTTATTTGCAAAGCAGAAATAGAGACACAGGCATAGGGAAAAATTGTATGGATATTGTAGGGTAAGGGACTTAGAGAAGGCGAGGTTCAGAAAAAGAACCAGACGGGCACTTTACGGGAACAGATCACCTTTAATGAGGCGAGAAGGCGCAGCAGGCAGATTAGTGAGCTGCTGCCCTAACCCAAGAAGAGTAAGTATATATAGGCATATATGTGGAAGGCTACTGTCTTAAGGGGGCCTGTTCTTTTCCAAGGTTGTTCGGAGTACTTACCTCTTAAATGGTGGGGGCAAGTAATTCTGGAGATGGGCCAGAGGCTGGACTGGCTGGGAGCTGGGCGTTATCAACCTTAATGTCCATTTTCTTCCTTCGGGTGAGAGAGTTCTTTGTTTTGCATAGAATGGGGGGAGGGACCTGGAGTGGAGTTTTAACTGCAGGCTATTTTGAGCCATGTAAATTTCCTTCAGATATCAAGGAGGAAAGGGGCTGGTGGGAGAAATTGGGAGATTGGGATTGCCACATATACACTATTGATACTGTGTATAAAACAGATAACTGATGAGACCGTACTGTATAGCAGAGGAGACTCCGCTTGCTGCTCTATGGTGATCTGAATGAAAGGAAGTCCGAAGGGGAGAAGATATATGTATTAATATATGTATGGTTTATTCATTTTTCTGAGCAGTAGAATCTAGCACTACAGCAGAATCTGTAGTTGTATAGCAACTATGCTCCAATAAAAATTAATTAAAAAAAAATTCAAAGTCCAATTTCAACCAAGTGCATAGTGAAAGTGAAAGTGAAAATCGCTCAGTCATGTCCAACTCTTTGCAACCCCATGGACTATATAGTGCATGGAATTCTCTAGGTCAGAATACTGGAGTGAGTAGCCTTTCTCTTCTCCAGGGGATCTTCCCAACCCAGGGATGAAATCCAGGTCTCCTGCATTGTGGGCAGATTCTTTACCATCTGAGCCACAAGGGAAGCCCAAGAATACTGGAGTGGGTAGTCTTTCTCTTCTCTAGGGTATCTTCCCAACTCGGGGATGAAACCCAGGTCTCCCGCATTGTGGGCAGGTTCTTTACCATCTGAGCCACAAGGGAAGCCCAAGAATACTGGAGTGGGTAGTCTATCTCTTCTCTAGGGGATCTTCCCAACTCAGGAATCGAACTGGAGTCTCCTGCATTGCAGGCAGATTCTTTACCAACTGAGCTATCAGGGAAACCCTATCTTAAGTAGGGGACCATCTGTATTATTCTCTGCTCCCATTATTTAACAGCTGCTCTGTTTCTCCTTGTCCTGGTAGAGTCAGTACAGTAACCCTGGTCATTGCCTGTTGGTTAAGAAGAAGGAGGAGCTCAGAGTGGCCAGGTAAGCCATCTCAGGTTAAAGTTCAGTGGGACAATTGTTGAGCCCTTCTAGTAAAGGCACTACTGCTTTGTTAACAGACCTCAAAACCAGCAGACTCCAAACTGATGGAGGTATGAAGATAAATTCTGAAAGTTGGTTATAGGAATATCAGTCAAGTTGGCTACTCCTGCCTTCATGGCTTCCTTCTCCACCTTTACACTTGACTGTCAGAGACAGAGTCCTTTGTTAACTGCTGTATTTTATAGGATTGCTTCACAACTATGCACAGTGTTGTCTCTGAGCTGGTGCCACACTGAATTTTTAATAGACCACTGCAATTTTCTAGAAGGTCATCTGTTCCTGCATGGTGGGGAAAATGGTAAGAATGATAAATGCCAAGGGCACAAGTCTATTGCCTTACTCGTGCTGCTGAAATAAATTTTCTTTTTGTGAGAAGCAATGTTATATAGAAGCAGTAGATTGGTGATAACAAAGGTGTTCAGTAGGTTCAGAGATGATAGCCCAGCCAGAGAAGGCATATCCAAGTCCAGAGTGTTTCTATTCTAGTGAGGGGAAATTGCTGACCCTTCATGAGAAGGGTCCCAGGATAATGTAACTGCCACCAGCTGTCTGGCTGGTTCTCTAGGGAATGATGCCATATTGTGAACATGGTTTCCAGTTCTGATTTGGGCAGGTGAGGCATTTGGCAATTGGAGCAGCCAGCAGAGATCAGTATTATTGAATCGATGCATAACTTCAGTCTGTCCTGGCTGCATGATTTAGGAATCCATTGAGTAAGCCCTGGGATAGCTGGGGAAATAGGCTGCCTTGTCTAGAATGGATCAACTTCTTTCCCCAATGATGGAGACCAACCTCTACAGTAGGTACCCTCTGGTAAAGAGTTGTATGGAAAACAGGTATCTCCATACTCTGCTCATTCTGACAAATTTACCCTACCTCCCCCTCAGAGCTCCCTACCACCATTTCTCTGAATTTAACCCCTTTCCAACCTTCACCCCACAGCCAAACTATTGGTTACTGGTCACAAGTCAATGCAGATCTATTCCTCTGACCATCTTGCCTTCCAGACATTGTTTGATTCTGCAGATCATACTAGTAGAATTCGACCTTAGAGCCTAACCCTGTTTCTTATGAAAAAGTTGGAGCACTGATTAAGAAAGAGTAGAGATATCACCTCATATCAGTAAGAATAGTCATCATAAAAAAAATCTATTAGCAATACACTGTTGGTGGGAATGTAAATTGGTATAGCCACTATGGAAACCAATATGGAGATTCCTTAAAAAACTAAAACTAGAGCTGTCGTGTGATCCAACACTCCCACTCCTGGGCATGTATCTGGAGAAAACCATGGTCCAGAAGGATATATACACCCCAATGTTCATTGCAGTACTGTTTTCAAGAGCCAAGACTTGGAAGTAGCCTAAATGTCTATTGACAGATGAGTGAATAAAGAAGATGGGGTACATATATACAACGGAATATTGTTGTTGTTGTTTAGTTGCTATGTTGTGTCCAAATATTTTTAACACCATGGACTCTAGCCCACCAGGCTCCTCTGTCCATGGAATTCTCCAGGCAAGAACACTGGAATGGGTAGCAATTCCCTTCTCCAGGGGATCTTCCCAACCCAGGAATCAAACCCACATCTCCTGCTTGGCAGGCAGATTCTTTATCACTGAACCCCTTGGGAAGAACCCCACAATGGAATATCAGTCAACCATAAAAAAGAATGAAATCATGCCATTTGCAGCAACATGGATGGATCTGGAGATTATCATTCAAAGTGTAGTAAGTCACACAGAGAAAGACAAATATCAGATGATATTGCTTATAAGTGAAATCTAAAAAAATGATAGAAATGAACTTATTTACAAAAGAAACAGACTCACAGTCTTAGAGAAGAAGCTTGCGGTTACTAAAAGGGAAGGGTAAGGGAAAGGAATAAGTTAAGAGTTTGAGGCTGACATATACACATTACCATGTTTAAAATAGATAATCAACATGGGCCTACTGTATAGCATGGGAACTCTGCTCAATACTCTGTAATAACTTAAATGGGGAAAGAATTTGAAAAAGAATAGATATATGTATAACTGAACTACTTTGTTGTACACTTCAAACTAACACCACATTATTAATCAATGATACTCCAATATAAAAGAAAAGGAAGGAAAAAAAATATAAAACAACGAGCAGAAACTGAGAATTGAAATGGGGACATTGCCTGAATTCTGCTGAAGCCGGTATTTCAAGCCTTCATTCTACGCTGAGCCTCTCTTCTCTGGTGAGGTCAGTCTTCCCTGTACATATACTCTGCAATGTCTCTACCTTGACTCATAAAGGAATGTGGATATTCTCAAGTTCCATTCCCACATCCTTGCTTTGCCTTCAGACTCAGGACCATGGATAGATCTCTGCAGATTCTAGGGAGATGAGCATAAGCAGTAGCTACTGATGGTCTCAGCTGCTTGCCACTGAAGGCAGGATTCCTAGGAGAGGTTCTAGAAGCCACAGCAGAGCCTCTTGCTTACTGTCTGTCCAAGACCTCATGCCTGCCTACTGCTGTTGCAATGGTAGCTTCTGCTTCTTTCCACCTTCCAAATATTTCAGGAGAGCTTCTCCTTGGATGATCAAAAAAGAAACCACCCTGGCAAAGAGTCTGGGAGATATGATTTCTAGCCTTCTGCCCCTGTGCCACATGAGAGAATGTCGGTTAGTAGAGCTGGTGATATCTCCCACTCGAAGGGCTTGCAAGGCAAACATTTGAGGAGAAAGTGAGTTGGTAACAGAGGAAAGAAGGAGCATTCCTGTAAATGAGCTATTTGGAATGTTAGAAAGGAGATAAAGAAAGAGAAAAATTGGATGGAGAAAAATTCCTATCATAAGAAATAGTTTCATTATTGTTCTTGATTGAAAAGACAGTTCCCAAGGACAGATGAATGATATAGTTGACCCCACAGAAGTAGCTTATATCCTGGTGGAGACCAGTTTCTAAAAATTAATAAATTACCAAAGATTCCTTGAATGCTGTTAAGGGAAACAATTCTCTGTGGGATTTACTCAAGTTGGTTTTGTTTATAGGAAGGCTGACATCTTTCTCTCCCTGATGGGTTCTCTCTTAGGCATGAAATGTGTTCTGGGAAAAGCCAGGAAAGCAAGAGAGCCAAGCAATGAGTGGGACACATGTGTTTGTTAAGAGGTTTTGACAAAGCATCCGGGAGGGGCATCTGTTATGAACAGTGGGAGCTAAATTGCACTGTTTTGTTTCTCTTGGTACATGCAGAGAAATGAGCCCACATGTCCCTTTTGGTATGATAATGGAGATATGAGCTCTCTGGAAAAGATGAAGGATTTCATGTTTGAAATATGTGTAGTTTCTTGGCATCCATACCCAGAACGTCTGAGGATGAATAATGCATACATGATTATTCCTGATTAATATTTTAACCCTCAATATTGCACCAATTGGGAGAGTGTTGGCATGTTAACAGCTTCAACAATAACAAGGAACTAAGATTCTGCTTCAGCCATCAGAAGCAAACTCAACTCTGTAGGCAAAGAGGACTGATGTCCGGGGAAATCCCAATCTACCTTCATGTGCAGAAATCAAAGAAAGACCCTGAGATGAAGTAGAAAAAACACAGCGGACTCCTGTCAAGATTTTTTTAAGGAAGTAAGATAAAGTCAGTGGGAGCTTTTCACCAAAAAAGTGATCTCACAGTGGAAAAGTTAGAGGAAGAGCCTGATTTACGGGGTGGGGGGTGGTCTCAGGGAGCCACAGTGGTGGGCAGCATGATGGCACTGGGGATGGAAGAGAGTGGAAAGTGAAAGACCCAAGAAAGGGTCCTAGCAAGGTTAGGGTTAGGGTTAGGGCTGGGGCGATCCGTTTGTATCCACACTGTGGACAGTGGTGGAGTCCCGGGCTGGCATTTCCAAGTCGTGTGGGTGGAGGCTGAGTTGGCAAATCAAAGCCACGATGCCAGGTTTGGGAGTCCCAGGAGAGCAGGTTGTGCCCAGAAATTGCCCTACTGTGGGGCAGGACCCCAGTGAAAGCCCCCACCTCTTCCCCGTGGTGTGTCTTCTTTGTAACTGCCCTTCTAGGACCACTTTATCTGAGGGCAACCTGTGTAAGTGAGGCTCCAACTTTGTGGACGTGGGGACTCCACGGTCCTGGTCACCCACAAACATGCCTCTGTTCTTATGACCTGAAGCAGTTCTGCTGTTTTCTATTATCTTACTCCTGCTGGAGCCCATCACCCAAGAACTGCATCCTGTTGAAGGGTGTGATTATGTCAACGAAGCCTGCTTCAGTTACAGGTGACAGAAAATTAACTCAAGCTGGCTTGAGTTGCTTTTTAAAAATGAATTTCATTGCCTCATAGAACTGAAAAGTACAGAGATGGATATAGGTTCAAAAACATTAGAATATGTTTTTTTGAACATGAGATTCTGGGTGGGTAGGTGAAATGGATGGGGGTGATCAAAAGGTACAAACTCCTGGCTGTAAAATAAATAAGTCATAAGGATGTCATGTGCAACATGGTGACTATAGTTAATAAATACCTTATGGTATAACTGACAGTTGCAAAAATAAAAAGCCTCAAACAAACAAACAAAGAAAAACCCCCACACAACAGAAGACAGAGAATCAAATGATGCCATGAATCACGGGGATGCAAAAGCCCAACCTCACTCATCTCTGATCATCTCTGACCTGATGTCATCCTTAGGCAGGTTTTCTCTCTATGGCTGTGGGCTTACAATTTCATGAACTCGGGTCCAGAAGCAAAATAAGTTCCCCTTTTCTAAGGCCTGAGTTTGGGTCTTTCTGATGCATCCCTGGTCTAATCTCTGTGGCTGGGTTGGGGGAGGGGGTTGTGTCCAGTGTTTTGATTGGCCAGACCTAGCTCTTGTATCCACCTCCAGAAACAAGGAGGATTTATTACACTTGAACTACTTAAACTGGAAGGTTTAGAGGCTGGAGGATTTCTTAAAGTAAACTAGGGTTACTTTCTATAAGAACGGGGAGATAAAAAGATCCAGTGTGTATGGGGAGCAGCAGAAGACGACAGTGATGAGGCTGGCTCATGAAGCATCTAGAATAGCAGGAGCAAGTCTCAATTATGAATATCATTTGATTGGAATGACTGCCTGAAACATGGTGTTGAGAAGGATGCTGAGGTTGCCTCATTGTGCAGTAACTGATAAGCAGTGTCTATCACAGATGCAGAAGCATGGGCTGGTGTTATAAGTGCCATGGATTAACCAGCTCTGATGGAGAAGATACCTTTATTTGGCCATGCTGATCACTAATGCCTTTAAAATGAGAAAGCTTCTTTCCTTCAAAAAATATGAGATGGGATAAAATTTTTCCTGCTGAAGATGAGCAATATTTTCAAGCATCACTTGTTCTGATGAAGGTCCCAGGGTATCCTCCTCTCATCTTCCTTTTGTGAAAATTAGGGTAAAGCAGCAAGCTTGGCAAGTATTGTTGAGATCTGGGTAGACTGTAGCCGAAATGCCTGGGGTGTGTTGAATGCTTCTGCTTCGGGCACAATTACATTGTGAATGAGCCAATTGTGTGGAAGATGTAAAATGTTTCCGAGTGGATTTCTCATCTTGACAAACTCCTCCGCTAACAGCCTGGGAGCACAGATCTCTTTAGCAGTGAAAGGGGATAGGCATTAACAGTGAGAGGTTGGGATGCTAACAGCCCAAGGCCCTCCACCCTCTGCCCAGTACCATCAGCTTAATCTTCCGTGGCTGGAAGCTGCCCTCCCGCAACTCCAGGCCTCATTATACATGCTTCTCGGGCCCACTGTTCCTTGCTCCACAGCTCCTCCTCACACATCTGACATAACCTAATGAAGACACTTAGCTTCACTTCTCACAACTGTTGCTCAGGCACAAGTCAGTGTCCTCTGATGCTTGAGTGTCTGAGGGGCCCAGCAGCATGTGGCCATCAGGGTTGTTAGGGGAAACTGTGTAAGGTCACATATGAGAGTGAACGCATGAGAACCAGATGATTTAGGAGGGAGATCCCTGGACTCTTCATCTTGATTGCCCATAGTGGGTTCAAATTTTTAAAAAGTTGAAGTATAGTTGATTTATAATATTGTGTTAATTTCTACCGTACAGCAAAGTTATACATCTATACTTCTTTTTCATATTTTTGGGTTCAAATTTTGATTTTTCACATTTACTAGCTATATGTGCATAGGTCAGTTTTAGAAAGCTTCTTATTATCCCAGGAATAATACTGTGCACTGGGTTTGCTCAATAGATGCTGTCCCTCATCCCACTGTTTCTTCCCTTATGTATGTGTACTAAGTTGTTACAGTTGTGTCTGACTCTTTGCGACCCTATGGACTGTAGCCTGCCAGGCTCCTCTGACCTTGGGATTTTCCAGGCAAGAATACTGGAGTGGGCTGCCAATGCCCTCCTCCAGAGGATCTTCCCCACCCAGGGATCCAATCCCAGTCTCTTATGTCTCCTACATTGGCAGATGCATTCTTTACCACTAGTGCCACTTGGGAAGTCCTCTTCCTTTAAGAGAGAAACATAAATAAACTAATATGTATCCTCAGAAAATAAAGGCTACATTCAATTTAGTTTTTCAAAAGGTCATTTGCACTTTGAGACTAGGCTTTCCCTGACCAATAACCATTGGGATTTTCGTGAATGTTTTCCTAGTGTTTTTAACATGCGTGTAATTTGTGCTAAGCAAGCCTCTGTGTACATTTAAATGAGTGACGATGATTTCTGTTCACACAGCCGAGGCCTCTGTTAAGCTATGGATCTAAGACAGAGCTTGTTCAAGTCAGTCTTGATTTATTAAGTACCAGTGATATATTGATACGTGGACTCAGATTTGCTTGCTGTCATTGTATCTTTTACAGTTCTCTGAAACCTAGTAGGACCTTGTGGGGCTCCTGGACACAAAAGCCTTTCTGTATCCCCTGTTTCTAGATTACAGGAAATAGACTTCATTCAGCCTCCTTGGCCTTCCCCAAGTTTCAAAGGACAGGTTCAAACAGTTGCTAATCATGGAAGGGAAGGGATGCAGAGATAAGGGAGGAACAGCAAAGAAACAATAGTGCAACCTTGAGGCAGGGTCCTGGTTCTCCCTCAGGGTAGACACATGACAATATCTTTGAGCTGTTTTGGAAATAGTGAACCCCCAACCAGTTCAGTTCAGTCGCTTAGTCATGTCCAACTCTGCGACTCCATGGACTGCAGCACACCCGGCTTCCCTGTCCATCACCAACTCCCGGAGCTTGCTCAAACTCACGTCCATCGAGTCAGTGATGCCATCCAACCATCTCATCCTCTGTCGTCCCCTTCTCCTCCTGCCTTCAATCTTTCCCAGCATCATGGTCTTTTCCAATGAGTCAGCTCCTCGTGTCAGGTGGCCAAAGTATTGGAGTTTCAGCTTCAATATCAGTCCTTCCAATGAATATTTAGGACTGATTTCCTTTAGGATGGACTGGTTGGATCCCCTTGCAGTCCTAGGGACTCTCAAGAGTCTTCTCCAACAACACAGTTCAAAAGCATCAATTCTTTGGTGCTCAGCTTTCTTTATAGTCCAACTCTCACATCCACACATGACTACTGGAAAAACCATAGCCTTGACTAGATGGACCTTTGTCAGCAGAGTAATGTCTCTGCTCTTTAATATGCTGTCTAGGTGTATGAAACCTCCACCAGGTGGCAGAAATGAACTGAATGCTGCCCATAAGCATGCAGACCCCAGACTAGTTGGAAACAGAAGGTTGATGATGGTGACTCCCACTTACCTCACCACCAACGAATTAGAAGAATGTTCATGAGCTGATCATACCCTCTTTGAACCATTAGTATAAAAACTCCTCACTACTCCCTCCCGGTTGGGACATACAGTTTTGAGGACCTGCTATGTCCTACTTTGCCTGGCAAGCAATAAAGCTATTCTCTTCTACTTCCCCCAAAACTCTGTCTCTGAGATTTAATTTGATGTCAGGGTACAGAGGCTGGATTTGACTTCACTGTTGACTGACCTGCATGTCAACAGCTACTTTAGAGTTTCAGGGTCTCATCAGCCTGGGAAGACAACAAAAGGAGTTCAGCATGAAATATTCATCCACAAAAGCCGTGGAAGTGCTGGACCTATAGCCCAGATGTGTCTCTCCTTTCTCCTGCTGGGTCCTGGTTTCTGTGATGTGCCTTTGAGTCCCTCACTACCTTTTCTGGATCAGTTCAACAAGAAGCGGCATTGAGAGTCGTTAGAAATGACGTGGCAATTCCCTTTGTCTGTAAAGTCAATAGGCAGTGTCTGGGCTTTTCTCTCCTGTGAGTGAGCTCTTTTTCCCCACTCCCTGATCTCATCCTGAAAGTCAAGCTTTTTTTTTTTCCTGAGCATCATTAGCTATCACCATAACAGGGAAGAGCAAAATCTGACTCCTTATTGGATCTGTTTCTTCTACTTTAACCTTTGTTCTCCAATGCTTTTGTTACTATAACCACCAAAAGAATGCTGTCTATAGCTATAAGCATACACAATGGCCTGCCATGGGGAACCTGCCCCTCTGCCTGAAAGTTAAACTACGGTGCCTTTGTTCAGCTGACTTGGAAACACCCTGCCCCTGCTCACCAGTGAATGGCTGCAGGGAAACAGAAATGAACACATCCCCTCCCCAAAAGCTGACCAAGCCAGGAGATACTTGGTAATATTTATTTACTTTACTTCCTACCCCCTCCCCATCTCTGTCCTATAAAAGAAATGGGCATCCAGTCTCTAATAAGATAGTACTCCAGGACATTAGTTCACCGTCTTCTTGAATGGCCAGCTTTCTGAATAAAGTCTCTATTCCTCACCTCTCTACCTTGTCCCCTGATTATTGGCCTGTCATGTGGCCAGCAGACTGGTCTTGGGATTTGGTAACATCACCTGGCTGAACTTTTCTGCTTCGGTCCCTTAGGCAAAGAGGTCACCTCTGCCTCTGACCTGAACCAAAAGTTGAATGTTTCTGTGTTCAGATAAGCCCCTTTCTGGGGATTGAGCTTGCCTGAATCAATAGAAAAGAGGACAGGAGAGATATCTGGGTTTGTTCCTTCCTGTTGAGGCACCCTGAGTGAGGCATTTAACTTCCCTGGCTCTCCAAGCCCTCCAGCCAAACCCTGAGAATATGAGGGTGCTGCAAGTGCCCTTCTGTCCTGGATGATGAGCCGCGGCATCTCCTGAGCTGATGGGACGGCTCTGTGGCAAACTAAATGGACTGTGGTTTTCCCTTCGGTAACCACTTGTTTGATATCATTTTTACAGAAGCTCTCCTTTTTTGTAAAGCCGTCTTTTTCATGCTGCACTTTGTATTGTGATGCTGCCTTATTATTTCTTCTTCCTGTTTTCAGTGCTGGCTTTCCACAGGTGTGCCCAGACCTCACCATCATCCATCAGAGTAATTTCCTCTGAATCCATCCCCTACAGGAGCTCACTGGAGGTTCCCCTTTGGTCCTGATATGATGAGATGATTTTAACAGCCACATTCTCACAGCTAATCCACATGGAGGAGATGGAACCTTCCAATTGATTCCCTTTTCCTTTCCCCGATGCCATTACACCCTGCCTTTGATATGATCTGATTCGACACATGCCACAAAACGTGAAGAGATCACAATGTCTCTTTCTTTGGAAAGTTAAACAAGCAGTTTCCGATTTTTGATGCTGCTTTTCTTCCAGAAAAATTACCCAGAGAGTAGTTGATTTTCTTCTCTTGGGGCAGCTCTAAAAAGAGAGAGGAGATAAAATTGTTACACTGAGTGCTGCCTGTGTCCTTGGCTTTATACCAACTGCAGAAAGAACAGGGAACCTTGCCTTACTAACTCTCAGCATAAAAGAAGATGGATCAAATAGTTTCACAGGAGCTTGGAGAAGTGTCGGCCACGGCCTGCAGTGCTTTCTGTACCCGAGCACTTTGTAAATTGCCCCTTTTGAGTCATTCAAAGGCTCTGGAAATGTCTTCTCTTTCTTCCCACTCATTTCTTGGGACCAAAAGTTCATCGATACTAATAAAATACTAGTTTTGATAACAATAAAATGGATGCTCATAATAGCTACCATTTGTAGGCATTGAGGTGCATTAAATAGGCTGCACGTTGTGTTTAGTAATTACCATAGTCCTGTGAGACTGAAGGGATCTCCACTATATAGTCAGGGAAAGCAGAGCTTGGAGCAATTAAGCTACCCATCAAGAAGACTGAGCTAGAAATACATGCTGTAGTGAACATTTGTAACAGGGAAGAACAGAATCAGACAGTTTCTTCTACCTTAACTCTTGCTCTCCATTGCTTTTGGCACTATAATCACTGAAAACATGCTGTCTATAGCTGTATTGTTGTTGTTTAGTTGCTAAATGGTGTCCAAGCCTCCCAGGCTCCTCTGTCCATGGGGTTTCCCAGGCAAAAATACTGGAGTGGGTTGCCATTTCCTTCTCTAGGGGGTCTTCCGCACCCAGGGATCAAACCTACATCTCCTGCTTGGCAGGTGGATTCTTTACCACCTGGGAAGCCCCAGGTGGCTATAAGCATACATAATAGCCTGCCTCAATCCTGCCCCTCTGCCTGAATGTTAAGCTAAAGTACCTTTGCTTGACTCAAGGGTACTTTGGCTTCTGACCCTGCCCACCTCTAAATGGCTGCCAAGAAGAAATGAACACATCCCCTCCCCAGTGCTGGATAAGCCAAGAGATATTTTACAAGGCTTATGGCCATTTACTTTACTTCCTCATCTTCTTTCCCTCTCTGTTCTATTAAAAAAAAAAAAAAAATTAGCATCCAGACCCCAATGAGATGGTACTCTAGAACATTAGTTCATCATTTTATTGGATGCCTGGCTTTCTGAAAAAAGTTGCTGTTCCTTGCCTCAACACGTCTCCCAATTATTGGCCTCTCATGCGGCAAGCAGATGGAGTTTGGATTTGGTAACAAATTCACACCCAAGGCTTCTCCAACTTCAAACCCTGTACCCCTTCCTGCATGTCAAACCCACTTTGAATTTCACTTTGATTGTTGGTCTTTTTCTTTCATCTCCCTTGTCAGAGTAGATAGTATTTTTTTGATTTTTCATTGCAAGCAATGGGTAAGGGGTTTGGATAGCAAAAATCTCTGAGAGGAACCTGGGAAACTTGAGGACTCCCTTACCCCCAACACACACAGATGACACTGTTGTTTATTTTATTACAGAGAAGTTGTTTATTTATTTTTTTAATTTAAATTTTTTTTTAAATGAAGCACCTTATTTCTGGGCCTTAGAATCTTTTTTTTTTAATCAATTTGTTTTTGGCTGCATTGGGTCTTAGTTGTAGCCTGCAGGCCCGCTGGTTGTGGCACGCAGGCTTAGTTGCCCTGCGACGTGTGGGATCTTAGTCCTTCTTCCAAGGACCTAACCTGAGTCCTCTGCATAGGAAAGTAGATTCCTAACCTCTGGATCACCGGGGAAGTTCCTGTTGAATTTATTTTTGTCATGAAAGGTTCAAATAGTGCAAAAATATTGAGGAAAAAAAAAATCACTGAAAGTCCTGGGGAGATTTTTTCAAAATACCAAGGCCTGTGGCTCACATTGAGAGCTTGGTGTGTGGGGTCTGGGATGAGGGGTCTGGGATGAGACCTTGGGGTCTATATTTTAAACAATCTGCACGAATGTTTCTAATTCTCAGCTTGAGCCAAAAGACCACGATCTTCTCTACACTCAGATAAGAGATTGAAGTCATGGTGTGTCTACTGGCTTGCTGTGTGAGTCCAGATAGATCATACCTCTTTTTCTTGATCCCTTATAACTAGAGGCTTCCCTGGTGGCTCATGGTAAAGGATCTGCCTGCAGTGCCGGAGGTCTGGGTTTGATCCCTGGGTTGTGAAGATCCCCTGGAGAAGGGAATGGCTACCCACTCCAGTATTCTTGCTTGAAAATTCTGCAGACATAGCTGCAGTCCATGGGGTCACAAAGAGTCAGACACAACTGAGCAACTAACACTTTCACTTTCTTATAACTAGAGGACTCTCTACCTCTCTCTCTCTTTTTTTTTTGCAATTTCCAATAAAAATTTTTATTTTTTAAGGTAAAACTGTAGTGAATAACAGAAAGCAGAAAAGTGATTACCTAAGGTTAAGGACAAGTGTTGGATTGTCCACAAAGAAGCAAGAGGGAACTTTAAAAGTTAAGAAAATGTTTTATATCTTAATTTTCTTTATTGTTGATTTACAAAGTATGGTTGATCTACAATGCTGTGTTAGTTTCTGATAGGCTAGGTGATTCACACATACATAGTCACATTCACATATACATGTATACATGTATTCTTTTTCAGATTCTTTTCCCGTATAGGTTATTACAAACTATTGAACACTGTTCTTTTTCTGAGTGGGAAATAGAGCTGTCAGTGGTGTGGGAAGAGAAGGAATAGGATGGTGTGGAAGGCTCTGTGCGCGTTACATGTTTATTCAATCCCTTGAGGTTTGGAATCTAGAATTTGCAAAGTTTGAATTATCACCAATTCCAGGCAGTGGCACGATTTTCATTCTTCGATGCCTGGTGGTTCAGTGGCTAAGACTCCACACTCCCAATACATGGGGCCCAGGTACGATCCCTGGTCTGGGAACTAGGCTTCATAGCCCACAACTAAAAGAAGCCACATGCTGCAACGAAGATATAAGATCACACTTGCTGCAACTAAGACCTGGTGCAGCTAAATAAGTAAAAGAATGTGACTGCAGGGTCACACCCACATGACCAGGAACTGGGTTCTCCCCTTAACAAGTTGAATGAGGACCCAAACGGAACCTCTAGCTTTATGATTAGACTTTGACATTTGGATCCAGCCCTTCATGCAAAAGCATGGACCAAATGGGCCTCGTCCCTTGTAGGTATAGAATACATTCTTGTCTTCTTTTTCTTTTATATATAAGGTTTTTAGAGCCAAGTTGAAGCCTGTGGGGAGGGCATCACTTGAGATTTGCAACTCTTCCTCACTGAACTCCTTTCCTTTGTCTCTTCAAGGGGACAAAGTGACCCTCAGGCAAACACTCAATTCTACCTGGACCCAATGAGGGAGGAAGTCATTATTCAAAAAACATAAACACCAGGAGTACAGTAGCACTTTGGTCAAGTGGAGATGCCAGCTTTTCTGTCTGAAAGAGAAAGATTTATGCTGTGGCCGTTCCAAGGAGACTTGCAAATAGTTATAAGTGGTGCAAATTATAGAAGTGACTCATGGACACTTAGGTTATTTAATTTAATTGCTGCCCTCAAAAGATGCCTTGCTGACTGAAGTGTAATAGCTATAGGTAAAGAGTGTCTGAGGAGGTTCCTTGACTTTGTCTGCCTGGCTGTTGATATGCATAAAAAAACAAGGTATAAAAGAAAGACCCGAAAAAAAAAAACAAACCCCAAACCCTGAAGCCTTCCATACAGTGGTTTCCTGCCTTCGAGTCACAATTGAAATGAAACTTTTCAAATTCCTCTCTCCCAGTTCAGCCTGTTTCCATCAATCAGTGGCTGCAGACGATGGGGCCCTTTACAGGTCAGTCCATTTATCCTTGAGACTGCCGACAGGATTTTGCCCTGAAAAATTCTCAGACAGATGGGCGACTGTCCTCCTTTTCAGAGCTTTCCTGAGAAATAAATCATCAGCATTCTTAGTAACCCATGTTGGTGCGGAGCGTCTGGTAAGAAAGTCTCAAATTAGCATAGCCTTCAAAGGGAGAGGAGTCAGGAGCCCAGCTCTGTGTTTGGTAACATGAATCATGCATCTTAGAATAAAGGAGGACTGGAAATCAAACACTTGCGTGTCAGAAACAACTGGCTCAACTCATCACCCTGTGACTGGGCCATTATTTCTGACAATACCAGCTAGTGTTTCTGTAGAAAAGCACCTCCACTTCTGGGATCTGCCTTTCTATTCTATCAAATGATGCATGATGACTCCAGGTGGAAGTCAGGGATATTATTGGGACCTCATTCTAAGATATGAAAAAACATTTTTTTTTCCCTTGTGCAGAACAGGCCCTTAGTGTAGATCTATCTTGCGGTGATTTCCTTGGGTGTGATTTGAGGGGCCCCCCACTTGGTAACATTTTTATAGCCTGTGAAATGGAGCAGGACTCTATGGCTCTTCCCCCCATGTCTTCCACCTGCCTTTTGTCTGTAAAAAAACTTTAGTCAAAGAATAAGTTTAATCTGAGAAGTGAGAAAATATAGAAGAAAAGGAAAAGAGTCAAACAGGACAAATAATGATAGTTTAGTCATTAAGCAAAAGCGAGGACCTTCAGTTCCTTCTCAAGGGCTATGGACAATAGCCCCGAGCCATTGCCTGTGGGCTGTTTTATAGATACTGAAACCCCCAGCAGGTGGAAGAAGTAAACTACATCATGATCAGACTGTAGCCATGATATAAACTGTTCCATCTTACACAATCCTAAGAAATGGCCTCAAGGAAATGAGAACAAACTGACCTTGGAACTGAAAACTAACCGTACTTAAAGCAATCAAGATGACACTGGTCAGACACTACAGGACCAGGTCTGATAACCATCAGAGCTGCCTATGCTATTTCTACATGTAGTCCCCTCCCTCAGCCTATAAAATTCTTGCCTACTGGTTGTCATTGGGGCTGGGCGAGTTGGCCTTTGGACAGGAGTCTGCCCCCACCGCCCCCTGTTGCCAGCATCCAAAATAAAGCAAACTTTCCTTTCCACCAATCTTGATTCATTTTGGCTTTTGAGTGGCAAGCAGCCAGACCCCCACTTTCAGTAACATTTGTACATTTTATTTTTTTTATTTTTTAAAATTAGTTTATTTTCTATTTTTTAACTTGACAATATTGTATTTGTTTTGCCATACACTGCCATGAATCCACCATGGGTGTACATGTTCTCTCCTTCCAGAACCCCCCTTCCACCTCCCTCCCCATCCTATCCCTCCGGGTCATCCCGGTGCTCCAGCCCTGAGCACCCTGTATAATGCGTTGAACCTGGACTGGCGATTCGTTTCACATATGTTAATTTACATGCTTCAATGCCATTCTCCCATATCATCCCGCCCTCGCCCTCTCCCATAGAATCCATGCTGCAGCTGCTGCTAAGTCGCTTCAGTCGTGTCCGACTCTGTGCTACCCCATAGATGGCAGCCCACCAGGCTCCCTCGTCCCTCAAGAACACCGGAGTGGGTTGCCATTTCCTTCTCCAATGCATGAAAGTGAAAAGTGAAAGTGAAGTCGCTCAGTCGTGTCCGACTCTTCGCGACCCCATGGACTACAGCCTACCAGGCTCCTCCGTCCATGGGAGTTTCCAGGCAAGAGAACTGGAGTGGGTTGCCATTGCCTTCTCCGACATAGAGTCCATAACACGGTTCTCTTTATCTGTGTCTCTTTTGATGTCTCGCATACAGGGTTATCTTTACCGATTGACTAAATACCATATATATGTGTTAGTATAGTGTATTGATGTTTTTCTTTCTGGCTTACTTCACTCTGTATAATAGGCTCCAGTTTCATCCACCTCATTAAAAATATGGAACGCTTCACGAATTTGTGTGTCATCCTTGCGCAGGGGCCATGCTAATCTTCTCAGTATCGTTCCAATTTTAGTATATGTGCTGCCAAAGCGAGCACCACCTGTACATTTTAAATTGCCCTAACATCCCCCTCCCCAGCACACACATAGGTGCTATTATTATGCCAGCATTTTTTCCCTAAACAAACTGTAAATATTTACCTAAGAGTTTTTAAAATTGCTGCTGTCTGGTGAAGCTTGGCTAGGGGGTCATTGCCAACTAATGTCACCAGGAATGTATGGCATGGTAGAAGGAAGAGCTCTTACCTGTGTGGATGGCTGCCCACCCTCTGTCTCTTCTGCTCCCCTAGGAGGACTTGGGCAGCTCTCTTGACCCATGAGAATGGTTTGTCCTGGTGCCTGGGGGGATTCCCTCTCTTAGACCAGACTGTCCCATAATGATAGACGCACATTACTGATCCCATATCGTCAGATACGCTCCTGGGACTTAGGGAAAATTTATCTTCTCTGCTCCAGCACCTATTGACCTCATGAGTTAAAGAGCCCTTGGCTGTAAGTAAGAAAAGACAGAGACCATATTGTGGCTATGATAAGGGCATCTGTTATTACATATAACAAGAAGTTCAGGTGGCTGCAGGCTTCCTACAATTAGAAGCTCAATGATGACATCAAGAAAGTCTTCCCATTCTGTTAATCTTTTGTGCGACTTTTGCCCTCAGGATGTCTCTTTCTTGATCATCTGATGACCACTTTTTTCCAGGTATTACATTCAGATATAGGGATTTCCAGGGGCAGAGAACACCATCACTTCCAAATTCTCTTTCTTCAAATAGAGAGTACTGTTTTCTCTAGAAACCTCCTGATGACCTCCTCTCATGTCTCACTGGCTAGCTGATCCACTGCCTACCTACCAGCCATCACCAGGAAGGGGAAGGAGAGCTGGACCTACCTTCTCCTGGCGCGCCTAGCCCGGACAAATCTTGTTAGAGAGGAGGATGAGGCCATCAAAAGTCATGGATGGACCTAGAGACTGTCATACAGAGTGAAGAAAGTCAGAAAGAGAAAAACAAATATCATATATTTATGCAGATATATGGAATATAGAAAAATGGTACAGA
Organism: Giraffa tippelskirchi; assembly: GCF_054371585.1. Lineage (NCBI taxonomy): Eukaryota > Metazoa > Chordata > Mammalia > Artiodactyla > Giraffidae > Giraffa > Giraffa tippelskirchi. The sequence goes on from NC_137277.1 coordinate 133,752,128, forward strand.
TGATCTTATTTTCAAAGTAGAAATAGAGACACAGACATACAGACACCAAGGGGGAAGCAGGGGTGGGAAGAACTGGGAGATTGAGAGTGACAGATAGACACTACTGATACTGTGTATACAATAGGTAACAAATGAGAACCTACAGTATAGCTCAGGGAGCTCAACTCAGTAGATGAGTTCTCAAATTAGCTCTGTGGTGACCTAAATGGGATGCAATTCAAAAAAGAGGGGATACACATACAGCTGATTCACTTTGCTGTGCAGCAGAAACGAACCCAACATTGTAAAGCAATTATATGCCAATAAAAATTAATGTAAAAAAGACTCCCTACAACAAACTGCCGTCTTGGCCAGTGATTTTTCTCTTTTCAGGAACTAGTTAACATTGCACTGCCTACTTTGCCTGACTGGCAGCAGTGATCTGGAGTCCACACTGATTGCTAAACTCACAAGATATAATAGGCTCCACCCAGTGCCAAATTTAACTTTAATAGAGGCTATGAGACAGCTAATAAATAGCACAGCATATACATCAATGGCATGACAGAGGTCATGAAGGTCCCCAAGCTTCCAATTCTCCCCAAGTTTCTGTATACTTGGTACCTTTGTGATCACAAAGCTGAGTGGGCAAGGACAGTGATCAGTTCTGGGGACTGTGACTTTCACATCTTGCTACTCCTTGCTCAGGGGTAACTAACATTGTCAGAGCAATTGTAATTCATCAGTTACCAATCACTCATTAGTTACAGGTTAATCAATAGATAACCTCAGTGAGGTATGGATTCTTGATCTGTACATAACATTTGTCTTGGGTCAATGCTATGCATTATCTATGAATTCTTTAAGTTAATATCACAAGAAAGATTTAACTGAAGATCAAATTTTGTGTGTTCCTGAGGCTAGAGAAAAGACCATAACCAGCTATTGACCCTTTCCTTCCAAGTTTATTTATTTTTATTTTTTTATTTTAAATTTTTATTGAGATATAGTTGATTTACCACATTGTATTAGTTTCAAGTGTACAGCAAATTGATTCATATATATATATATACATGTATACATATGTTTTAATTCTTTTTTAGATCCTTATCCATTATAGGTTAGTATGATATATTGAGTATAGTTCCCTGAGCTATACAGTAGGTCCTTGTTGGTTGTCTGTTTCATATATAGCAGTGCATATATTTAAATCTCAAACCCCCCTTTCCCGTTTGGTAACCATAAGTTTGTTTTCTATGCCTGTGAGTCTATTTTTGTTTTGCATATAAGTTCATTTTTATCATTTCTTTAGATACCACATATAAGTGATATCATAATGGTATTTGTTTTTCTCTGTCTGGCCTACTTCACTTAGTACGATAATCTCTAGTTACACCTATGTTGCTGCAAATGGCATGATTTCATTCTTTTTCATGGCTGAGTAATATTCCACCATATATATATATATACACCTGCATATTCTTTATCCATTCATCTGTCTATGGACATTTAGGTTGCTTCCATGTCTTGGCTATTGTAACTAGTTCTACTATGAACACAGGGGTACATGTATCTTTTTGAATTCGTGTTTTGTCACAGGTATATACCCAGGAGTGGGATTGTTAGATCATATGATAGCTCTATTTGTAGTTTTTTAAGGAACTTTCATACTTTTCTGCACAGTGGCTGCACCAACTTATGTATTTTAGCCTGGTGCTAGGAACATTATGTGAACAAAATAAACATAACCCTCCTCATCCCTTTCTTTCCTGAGACGTCACACCCGCTATGGTTTTTACCTTCTTCCCTCTTTCATTCCCAGTTTCCAGGGAGATATCGTGTTCCACATTTTTGCACAATTTCTTGTTCAAATTTGGTTCCATTAAGATCTTCCCTTGAGATACTGAGAAAGCACTGTCAAGCTGAAAAATGATTATTACATTTTATAAAGAAGAAATCAAGGCTGACACTAGATAACTTACTTGAGACAACACTCTCATTAGATTCAGTGAAAAGATCCAGATGTCCCCAGTGCCAAAGTGAGTGCCCTTTCCACCTGCTATGTTGCTAAATCACCAGGCAAAAGGAGCACAACTGAGCTGAAGAGGGACCACACCACTGCTATGGTACCCTGGCCCCTGTTAGCGTTCTGTTTCTGTTGCCATCGTTGCTGCAATTGTCGACCATCTGCCTGTTCTCAAGCCTTGTCACCACCTTGACCCTGGCAACTGTCACTGTTTCTCTTTGCCCAGTTTCATCACTGTCCTACTGCTCCAGAAGTTATACACTTGGCACTGCCCTCCTTTTACAGACCACCTCCTGGAAAGAGTCTTGTCACTGGAGCTCAATTAATTTCTTTTAATAAAGATTTTTTCTTGATGTGGATGATTTTTAAAGTCTTTATTGAATTTGTTATAATTGCTTTTATTTTTTATGGTTGGTTTTTTTCAGCCCAACGCATGGGGGATCTTAGCTCTCCAACCAGGGATTGAGCTTCCACCCCCTGCATTGGAAGGTGAAGTCTCAACCACTGGATCACCATAGAAGTCCCTGGGCAAATTCATTTTTTAAACCATTTTTGGAAATTGAAATATAGTTAATTTATAGTGTTGTATTAGTTTCAGGTGTACAGCAAAGTGATTCTATTATACATACACACACACACATATCCATTATTTTCCAGATTATTTTCCCTTGTACATTACTATTAGGTTTCCCAGGTGGCACTAGTGGTAAAGAAATTGCCTGTTAATGCAGGAGATGTAAGAGACATGGGTTAGATCCCTGGATTGGGAAGATCCCTCAGAAGAGGGCATGGCAATCCACTCCAGTATTCTTGCCTGGAGAATCTCAGGGACAGAGGAGCCTGGCAGGCTACAGTCCATAGGGTTACAAAAAGTTGGACATGACTGAAGTGACTTAGCATGAATGCATGCATAAGATTATTATAAAATATTGAGTTTAATTCCCTGTGCTATACAGTGGGTCTTTCTTGTTTCTCTGTTTTATATATAGTAGTGTGTCTACAGTCTACATTATTTCCAACCTCCTAAATCATCTCTCCCACCCCTCCATCCTCTTTGGTAAACATAAGTTTGTTGTTTTCTATGTCTATTCCTTTTTTTTAAAAAAAAATCTGCCAGAAAAGAAAATTGTGAGACAATATTCAATTGGACAAAATATTTTTTCAATTTTGTAATTTAATTTTTTGCCATTTAAAAATGTTTTTTTCTATTGGAGTATAGTTGATCAACACCATTGTGTTAATTTCAGGTGCACAGCAAAGTGATTCAGTTATGCATAGACTTGTACCTATTCTTTTTCAAATTCTTTTCCTATTTAGATTATTACCAAATATCAAGCAGAGTTCCCTGTCTATATTTAAATAATACATCTGTTCATTTTTAACACAAAGTTTCCCTGATGCCAGTTTGGTGACCTGGACTTCCCTTTGATCTTGGCTTTTGGACATCCAAGTGTCTCAGCAGTGGGGACCATTGCCCTGGATCCCAGGAGGTGAATGTGAGTCAACTTTTCTAGAGCTATGTTCGACAAAGTTTGGGAGAAATAAAGCCTCACCGTTTTAAGAAGTACGGAAGATGACATTATTGTTCAGCAACTATTCACTCCCCTACCACCATGGGAGGAGTTCATTCCTCTCCCCACTGGTGCTGGGCTTGGCTATGTGACTCGCTCTGGCATGGAAAATGTGTGTAGGACCATCCGGTGCACCGTTCTGAGCTCAGGCCTTGAGGGGCCTGTGCATTTCTGCCTTCACCACATTCTTTGCCATCACCGTGAAAGGACAGTGCTCCAGGAAGCCAGTGAGGATGAGAGACATATGAGCAGATCTAAACTCAGCCTGTGGCCTGGCCAAAGCAGCAGACCTGCACACACCAGTGAGAAATAATGCTTACATTATTTCACAGATGCCTGTTACATCACTGAAATTTTGTTATTTTGCAGCAAAAATTGGTGCCTAGGGACACATGGTGATAATGAGCATAATAATAGTATAACACATGGGAGGACGCAGGAGGCATGATGCGTGGAGTCTGCATCCAGATGCAGCTGCAGCTGTGTGGTGCCTGCACCACATGCCTCACCCTGACCCCCCTGCTGTGGTTAACTGGATTGTTCTCTGAGAGAGATGAGAGATGGGACTGTCCCCTCTATGTCCATTATTTAGACAGTTAGGGCTTCCCTAGCAACCTCCAGGCAACTCAGTTATCAGCACCAGTTCTGCTAGGAACCCTGCAATTATTCAGGGAGGATTACCCCCTGGCGGGCACTTGACTTTACATGCTAAAATTATGTCAAAATGTAAATGGAAACCTTTTGTCCTTTAGATGGTATTGTGGGAGATCTGGAGATCTTTTATATTTTCTTTTTCAACACAGTTAAATAGCTAATGAAGCCTTTGTGTGTGTGAGGGTGCTGAGTCACTCTAGTAGTATCCAACTCTTTGGACCCTATGGACTGTAGCCTGCCAGGCTCCTCTGTCCATAGGATTCTCCAGGCAAGGATACTGGAGTAGGTTGCCATGCCGTCCTCCAGGGATCTTCCCAATGGAGAAATGGAACTAGTGTCTCCTACGTCTCCTGCATTGGCACATGAGTTCTCTACCCACTGAGCCACCCAGGAAGCCCAATGATTCCTTTACCTGATCTCAATTCTGAGATAACTCTGTTAGTAAAACCATTGTAGTGATTAGACAGAGCAAGACATCACAGAGCAGGGCTGCCTCCCCAGACTGGTGATGTCCTAAAAACTCAGTGAGATTGCATGGTTCAAACCCAGAATCTGTGCATTTTTAAAATTGAAGTATAGTTGACTTACCCTGTAGCATTAGTTTCAAGAGTACAATAAAGTGATTCAGTTATGCATATACATATATCTATTTTTTTCAGATTATTTTCTCTTATAGATTATTATAGACTATTGAGTAGGGTTCCTTGTGCTATGCAGCAGGTCCTTGTTATTTATATTTTGTATTATGTATCTGTTTTATATATTTTATATATGTATCTATTAATTCTAAACTCCTAAATTTTCCCTCCCTCCTTTCCCTAAGGGTCTATTTCTATTGCATTTGAAGTCCATAAAAGTGAAGGGACCTGCTTAAGGTCCCATAGCTATGTGGCTGGCGCTGGGAACCAAGATTGATGGAGTATCTACCATGAGGCTTTTCCTCTGCTCCAATTTTTTTGTTAACACGTTTTAATTCCTGCAACATTCCTGTAAATATTATTGTCCTTTCTACTATTCTACAGTTGGAGAAATTGAGGCACAAAGAAGAAAACTGTCGAGCTCTCACCCTCATTACCCCCACCACTCTGCCAGCATGGAAGACCTCTAAGGCAATTTCATTAAGTAGAGGATTTCAAATATCGAGAGATATTTGATGGTTTTTCTGTACTGATTCTCATCCTATTTGTGAGTCTGCTTCTCCTTTGTTTTATTCACTATTTTGTTGTATATTTTAGAATCCACCTATAAGTGATATCAAACAAGATTTATCCTTCTCTGTCTGACTTAGTTCACTTAGCATGATGCTCTCCAAATCCATCTATGTTGCTGCAAGGAGCAAAATTTCTTTCTTTTTATAGCTGAGTAGTATTCCATTGTGCATATGTACCACATCTTCTTTATCCATTCCTCTGTTGAAGGACATTTGGGTTGTTTCCATGTCTTGGCTAATGTAAATGAGTCTGCTATGAACATTGGGAAGTATTTTTTCAAATTAGTGGTTTTGTTTTTGGATATATATGCAGGAGTGGAATTGCTGGGTCATATGGTAGTTCTATTTTTAGTTTTTTTGGAAACCACTATACTGTTTTCCATAGACTTCAATGAAGAAATCTTTACTGAATTCATTACAATATTGCTTCTATTTTATGGTTTTTTTTTTTTTTGGCTACATGGCATGTGAGATCTTAGTTCTCTGACCAAGGATCCAACCTGCACCTCCTGCATTGGAAGATGAAGTCTTAACCACGGGACTGCCAGGGAAGTCCCAGTGTCTGGTCTTACATGTAGGTCTTAATCCATTTATTCACACAGATTACTTCCAGAGAGTGCTTTATTCACTCTATGATCAGGGCCACTAATAAAGAATGAAAATGATGAGGACAAGAACAATACCCATAGTAATGTGTGGGGTCATGAGGGGTGTGGGTGGTCTCCTAAGAGCCTTGGGTTCTGGGGTGGAGGCATTACTGATCCTGCAGGAAAAGCAAGCCTGAAGTAGGGTGAGGAATCAAAGGGAACTTGGCTTTGGTCTAAATGGAGAACAACCCTTCTTTTCACTTGGTGTAGGTTTTTATCACATAAGTCTTCACAGAGCAACTTTATTGAACTAAAATCTTTCTGTTATATTGAGTGTATCTTTCATGAGATGATTATAATGATCCCTACTTTCCTCTAACATGCAATGACATGTCATGCATTCCTGAGGGTGAAATTTCCTTCAATGAGCTCTAAGAAAAGAAATCAGTTTTCAAAATTTATCATGAAACTAAATTAAAAGGCATATAAAATAATTTTTTTCTCATATTGGGTTTTAAAGTATGACATATGGGGTTCTAATCTCAGATCTGCCATTTTGCAACTGTTTTTTTTTTTTTTTTTTTGCTGCACCTCAGAGCTTGTGAAATCTTAGTTCCCCAACCAAGGATTGAACTCAGGCCACAGCGGTGAAAGTGCTGAATCCTAGCCACCGAACCACTGCCAGAGAACTTCCTCAACTTTTGTTTTTATCTCAGCTTCTCCTTCTTTCGTCTCTCCCATCCTCTCTTGTTCCCTTCCTTTCTGCCTTCCTTACTTCTACTAAATTGGTTAGTATTTATCTGAATAGCTGGGGGGGAAAGGTATATTTTCAAGAAGGATTTGAAGTGGTAAAGACAATGGCTTATTAAGAACTAAATCTCTGGATGGACATAGAGAATCTCATTCTAAGTGAAGTAAGTCAGAAAGAGCAAGACAAATACCATATGATGTTACTCGTATATGAAATTTAAATACAACACACATGAACATATTTGTGAAACAGAAACAGACTCACAGATTTTGAGAACAGACTTGTGGCTGCCAAGGGGAGGGAAGTGAGGGAAGGATGGATTGAGAGTTGGGTTAGCAGATGTAAACTATTATATAAAGAGTGGATAAATGAAAGGTTCTGCTGTGTAGCACAGGAAACTATATTCAGTATCCTGTGATAAATGATAATGGGAAAGAATATGAAAGAGAATGTATACATATGTTTAACTGAATTACTGTTCTGTACAACAGAAACTAACAGAAGATTGTAAGTCAGCTATACTTCAATAAAATAAAATTAAAAAAAGAACTAAATCTTCAGTGTGTAGATCACACTTCTCAGCTCTTTTGACTCTATGTCAACCTTCTGGAGGAGATTGAGGTTCTACTACTGTTTCTAGGATATAGGGAAAGTATTTAAATGCCTCTGTTAAGATTTAAGCCACTGAATGATGATGAAGCATTATTTCTCGCAGTGCTGAATGAAAGGACTCATGTTCCTGCATCCCACCCAATTCAGTTTGGGTTACCAGACTGCTTACAGCCTGGAAACCAACTTCCCACCATTGTTTGAGAGTTGAACACAGTAATAACAGGATTCTTTATATCCATTTACCTAAAGCTGATAGAACACTAGCTGCTCCACCACCACACCCAGCATCTTTTTCAGTATCCCTTTGACTGTGGAAGAATGGTAACTTATTTGCTTATTATTTCCCTGGCTCTGTTCTAGCCCTTTGTCCTTGAATTCTGGGTTTCAATCTTCATGAGAGGATTTAAGGATTGACACTGTTCCCCACTTTACAGCTAGAACCCCGAGATGCAGAGGTGGATGAAGTCCACAGGTCCAGAATTCATGCTGTTTAATTCAACCCAGTAAAAATGCTTTAGTATCATTACTGATTAATTTTTTTTATGTGTAGTTCTTAAAGACACACCACGACTTTTAATTAGAACGCCTTATTGATGTTACTGGTTTCATGTTGGTATAACAAAACTTTGACAGAAAAAAATATGTTGTTTACCTGGCAGAGGAACAAAACAGTAAGAAAGAGCTGTGGAGAGGGACTAGTCACTCAAGAATGGAAGTAGATTTAAATTAGTGAAAATTGCAGCAAAAATCTTTGTTAAGATTTTAATCATCTTAATTTTGCAAGGACTTATCATAGTTTCAGCAAGGAAGCTTAAACTGAAAAGAAGATGGATTACTCAAAACAGGTTTCCTAACAACAAACAAGGAAAAAAAAAAAAAGGTTTCCTGTAGGTAACCTAAGGAAACAACAATATGGAAGAAGTATTTTCCCCAAGTAGTTGAAAAGTTGGAAAACTCTGTATGTTTAGTGATAGAGCAATGGTTATATGGTACATATGATATTGTCACTCTCCGTAATAATAAGCGTTAAAATGATGGTTAATAACAACAAAAAGAAAAGAAGTAGATGAACCTGTTTGTCCCAGTCCCTTGGGTTATGCATGAGGTCAGAACTCAAAAGCCCAGGACTTTTTGACTATAAAGGTTCTGTTCTTTTTCCTCTTGCATTTCACTCTCTGTCCTGTTGCCCAGGTGCTGCAGCGAGGGGTCCCTCTGCTGTGGTTCTGGGAAAGAGTTGGGTGCCTGGGTGGCTTAGAGGAGGGGAGGAAGCAAGTCCATTTGGTAGGACTAGTTACATACTCTTCATCCTCATCCTAGAGCATTTGTGTTCAGTCCACCTGTCTTCATTTGTCCAGCATTTGCAAAAGAACTGGTGTTTTAACAAAACTGCAATTTGAAAAGCATTCAAGTCCTGCTAAAAAAGAAGGGTCTGATTTCCTGTGGGCCCAGCAGACCCATGATCCTGGCAGATGTTCATCTCATGTCTGTTGACATAGCTGGGACTTAATAAGCCATGCTAAATGTCACAGCTTCAAAGGATGAAAACAGGAGTGGAAACATTCATAATCAGCCAAAGATATCAGCCCAACCCTGGGGACTAATGAGCTGGGCTGATGCCAAGTTTATTATTATATTTAATAAAATGAAAATTTAAAAAAGATATCTTGTAAAGTGCTGTAAATAAATAGAATGCTAAGAAAAAAAAAGATAGTGCTGGCCCCACTTGCCTCAAATTATAACCCTTCCTCTCCCAACTACTGTACAAAGCTGCCTCCAAGAGTAAAAGAGGTGCAGTTTTGCTGAGGAAGAGGAGTAACCTTAGCTAAGAGACTAGAGACTGCAGCAATCAGGAGGAAGGTCAGTTTGCAGTCATGGAACTCAGTGAGCTCTGGTGGAGATGGTAGGTCCAAGGCCACAGCTCCTAGATGGTGATGAGCCAGGGAGGCCCTGGGTTGCTATGGGAGGAGATGTGTCAGGACAGGCTGGGCCCTATGTGGGGACAGACAATAACAAGATCCACAAATAGGGTTCTTAGGAACTTGAGACTCTCTGGCATTGCATTGGAGGATAATGGGAATAGCGATGCCCCAGGCTTCTGCTCCTCACTCTGTCCACCTGGATTGCTGTTCCCCTTGCCATCCTCCTTCCACACTTCAGTGCTCTGCACTGATGACATCATCAAAGTCTCACAGTAATTCTCTGTGGTCTACACCAGTAGCCCATTTAATAGAAAGGGAAGCCAAAGTTCGGGAAGTTTCTGTAAGTTGACCAAGATCTTTTACTTTGTGACGGTATTCAAATGCCATTCACGATCTTTGCATCACCTCCTTGGATCAGAGAGAGTTTCAGTGGCCATGGATTTGAACTCCCTTTCCTGAGCCCATGGAGGCCTCTATCAGAGATTTGCAGAGGAAGAGGGGGGTCCCTCATCTCCCTAGGAAGCCTTTCTCTGTGTAGCATCAAACATCTCTGTGCACAGTGTGCAGAGGAGGGAGTCTGGTTTTGGGGTCATTTTGTATTCCACTTCTATAATTTTAGCTGCATGACCCTGATAAAGTTATTTAACCTCTCTTAGTCTATTAATCTTTAAAGAGATCTCTTTCTGATCTTTAGAAAGGATTGGAGGAGGGGGCAGTAATACCCACAAGGCTGTGTTTGAGTTTAGAGTAAACAGCGTGTGCAGTGTAACTGGACCATTCTTAGCATCTAGTACATACCGATGAACCATAATTGTGACTGCCAGACAATTACAGTTTGAGCACTGAGATATACAGGTGATGCAGGATGTAGTGTAACAGGTATCGGACCTCCATCAGAACAGCTGGGTTCTCATTCTGAGTCAGTGGTACATTAGCCCTGCAGATGTGGATGAGACTCTGGACCACTCTGAGCCTCAGTTTCTTCATCTGTAAAGTGGAATATTAATCTTGACCTCTGTTCCTTGAACTCACCCCAAAGGACAGCTCTGAAGAACAGATGTCTGTGCAAGAGCTGTGTTCACAAAAGTGTTAGAGTTACGCAAAAAAGGGACAAGATCCTGTCCCCACCTGAGAGGAAATTTTGATGTGATAGGTGACATGACTCGACACACTTAGCTATGAAACTCTTGGGCAAATGTTTGTATCACACAAGGACCAAAATGATGCTACAGAGGACACTTGGGATTATGGCTGAACACCTTCTGCAGGCATCAGGCTTATTTGGATTTGTTGGGTCCTCATTTCAGATGGAGGGGGTATGCTAAACTCTTGCAGAGATTTTTGCTTTCAGGAAATAAACATTGGAACTGTGCTGCTGCTGCTGCTAAGTCGCTTCAGTCGTGTCTGATTGGAACTATAGCAATGGACAAAATAGACACACTCCTCTGTTTTCATGGAACATATTTTAGTGGGGAGAAGACAGACAATTTAACTGACCAAAACCCTACCAATTACACAGCTAACACATACAGTTTTCTGGATAGTGGAAAGTGCCATGGAAAAAAATAAAACAGGAAAGAGGGTGAACACTAGTCAAAATAGTCATCTTTAAAAAGTCTACAAATAACAAATGCTGGATAGGGAGTGGAGAAAAGGAAATTCTCCTATACTGTTGGTAGGAATATAAATAGGTGTAGCTGCAATCGAGAATAGTATGGAGGTTCCTTAAAAAAAAAAAAAAAACTAAAAATAGAGCCTACCCTATGATCCAGTAATCCCACTCCTGAACATGTATCTGGAGAAAACCATAATTTGAAAAGATACATGCACTCCATTGTTTATAGCAGCACTGTTCGCAATAGGCAAAACAAAGAAGCAACCTAAATGCCTATTGACAGATGAATGGATAAAAAAGATGTAGTACATATGGAATACTACTGCTGCTGCTGCTGCTGCTAAGTCGCTTCAGTCGTGTCTGACTCTGTGCGACCCCACAGACGGCAGCCCACCAGGCTCCGCCGTCCCTGGGATTCTCCAGGCAAGAATACTGGAGTGGGTTGCCATTTCCTTCTCCAATGCACGAAAGTGAAAAGTGAAAATGAAGTCACCCAATCGTGTGTGACTCTTAGCGACCCCATGGACTGCAGCCTACCAGGCTCCTCCGTCCATGGGATTTTCCAGGCAAGAGTACTGGAGTGGGGTGCCATTGCCTTCTCCGGTATGGAATACTACTAAACCACATTAAAAGAATGAAATAATGCCATTTGCAGCAACATGGGTGAACCTAGAGATTATCATACTAAGTAAAGTAAGTCAGATCAAGATAAATATCATATGATATCACTTATATGTAGAATCTTAAAAAATAATACAAATTAACTTATTTACAAAACATCAAAAGACTCATAGACATAGAAAACAAACTCAGAGTTACTAAAGGAGAAAGTGGGGGTGGGAGATAAATTAGAAGTTTGGGATTAACATATACACATCACCGTATATATAATAGATAAACAACAAGGACCTACTTATTGCACAGGGAACTCTACTCAGTATCTTGTAATAACTTATAATGGAAGAGAATCTAGAAAAGAAAAAAATGTATATCTATAACTGAATCACTCTGTTACACACCTGAAACGAATACAATATTGCAAATTAACTATACTTCAAATTGGAAAAGGTTAAAAAAAAAAAGAAAGATGATGAAAGTGTCACTGGGGAAGGATCACGGGGAGGACCATGGGACAGGGTCAGTGGGGAAGGGCTTTACAGTTAATTTATTTGTTTGGTTTTTGGCCGTGCCGTATGCGGGATCTTAGTTCCCTGACAAGGGACCAAACCCTCCCGCCCTGCAACGGAAGTGTGAAGTCTTAACCACTGGATAGACAGGGAAGTCGCTACAATTTTAAAAATGATGCTTGCAGACACCCTCACTGCAAGGTGTCCTCTGAATGACATCTGAAGGAGATCAAGGACAGGAAGCAGATGCAATGGGTGGTGTGCTCTAGGAAGAGTGTTCCAGGTGGAGGGAATGACAGGTGCAAAGGCCCTGAAGTGAGGGTTACAGGTCTGTTTACAGGGTAATGAGCAGGTTTGGCACGGGCTGCGTACAGGACTGGCGCAGCCTGAATGGGGCACTTGTTGGGGGAGCTCTGGAAAGACAGGAGTCATTCTGCCAAATTTGCCTTTTGTTTGGAATAAGATTGCCTTTTATTTGGAATAAGTTAAAGGAGGGCTCTGAACTGAGGAGGGTTGTGACCCGAGTTACATTTTTACAGGCTCCCTCTGGTTGATTTGTAAGGAAAAACGAGAAGAAGGAGAGGCCAGAAGTTAGGAGGTTATCAGGAAAAAAATTTTTTCCATTTCTTTACTTTTGTGTCTTTATGAGATAATGGATGTTCATTTAAACTTACTATGATAATCATTTCAGGATGTATGTAAGTCAAATCATTGTGCTGTACACCTTAAATGTATCCAGTACTGTCAATTACATCTCCATAAAACTGGAAGTGAAAAAAAGCAAAGGTAAGCTATTTCAGCCAGGCTTCCACCAGTATGAAATTTAAAAAGAAGAGATTTAAGAAGCTATTGCAATAATGAAGGTAAAGGGGTTTGCTCCTAGGACTGCATCTGCCTCGGTTAATTTTGTATCCATTCTCCTTCCACCCCAGAGTGTTTGGTACATTGCAGGTGTCCCCTGGGAGAAGGCAATGGCACCCGACTCCAGTACTCTTTTGCCTCAAAAATCCCATGGACGGAGGAGCCTTGCAGTCTTCAGTCCATGAGGTCGCGAAGAGTCGGACACGACTGAGTGACTTCACTTTCACTTTTCACTTTCATGCATTGGAGAAGGAAATGGCAACCCACTCCAGTGTTCTTGCCTGGAGAATCCCAGGGACGGGGGAGCCTGGTGGGCTGCCATCTATGGGGTCGTACAGAGTTGGACACGACTGAAGCGACTTAGCAGCAGCAGCAGCAGCAGGTGTCCCCTAAGCCTTGTTAAAATGGAAAGTGAGGATGGAAAGCGAGGATATAGCATTCTCTGGTGATTACAGAGGATGAGCATTGCTACTGGGATTCCATCCTCAGCATTCATGCTGTGTTACCTAGGACATGTCACTTTTCCTCTCTGTGTTTCAGGTCCCTGATCTGTAAATGGAATAATAATAGCCTCAACCCTGCAAGCTCCTTGTGAGGATGGCATAGAATAATGTACGTGAAGGGCTTGGAAAAGGGCCTGGCCCTCTTCCAAGTTAGGGTTTTACAAATACCAGTAATTACCAAAGTAAGAGCAGACTTGATGTACTTTTGTTGAAGAAAGGGAAACATTGAGAGAAAAATATTAGAAATATCTCTGAATGATTTTGAAATGTGAGAAATACGGAATATTTCTTTGGCAATATTTCCATTCCAACAACACAATTTTTTTGTTGACCATCACTTTTCTTTCCTGGACTGAAATCAGATTTTGGTTTTGGTGATGTTACAAATGGACTGGTAGCCTAATCAGGCAGAATGGGGAGGTGGGCTCTATCCTTGGCCCAGATTTCTCCATATGGAGCAGCCTTGTGTCCTTTCCTCTTATCAAGTTTTACTGCAGCCACGTTGTGAGTTTATTGCTAATGTTATTAGTTTCTAATCAGGGCCCACTGAGATTATTACCTAATACTTATCACACTGCACTTCCAACCAGCTGTCAGAAATAACGAGCCAATAAAACTGCTATTAATTTAGTTCTGAATGACAATTTTAGGCCCTAAGAGCTCAAGATGAGGGGCCTCATAAAAACAGGGCACAAATAATTGGGGTGCTCAAAAGTAATAGCAAAAATGGCGAGAATATGAATGAATATGTAAGTGTTTCTAATTTAACAGCAAAACACGCAGCTCTGAATACTAACACTTCTCATGCACTTTCCGGGGATGAATGGAGCTGTCTCAGGGATCCAGCCTGTAGGGTTTGGGCAGAATGACCAAGGAAGTTTACTCTTTACAGGAAGAAATTATGGTGCCTCCATAGCCCTGTCTACCACTGTCCTGTTTGTTTCCAATGAGAGAATAGGGTTCGTAGGTCCCTGGAACAGAGGATTTCCCTGAGAACTCAGTGAAACGTGCTTATTCTGCTGCTAGGCTCTGGGGCATCCTGACTCACCCCTGGTTGCCTGCCCTGACAGACACTCCATTTTTGAGAAATACCCTCTTTCTAACCTGCATCTTCTGTCATCCTGTATGCGGCTGTGGGAGGCTTGTGTTCAAATCCTAACTGCACCACTCTCTGAAGAAGTGATGGAAACATCATTCTGAATCTCAGCTCTCTCATCTCCCAAAGCAGTGATATGAATAGCCCCTTCCTTCAGAGGATTACGGTGAAGCATTCAAAGAAATAACAGATAAAAGGAGCTTAGTGAAGTGCTTGCGCCTCCAGGAACTGGATCAAATGTTGCCGTCTCTTAAATGATGCAGGTAAGGGTGTTCCTCCTTTGTCCTTGCCCATTCATTCCTTCTTTTCATTCCCTCATTTGGATGCTACTTACCAGGTGTGGGAGAGGGTACCACTAAAAGATTCACTTCTTTTCTTCCCCATCATCATATGCATAACTCTGCCCTGAGTGCCTTCACTTTGGATCACCATGTTTGTTTTTATTATATTTTTGGAAGTTTAGTTGATTTATAATATTGTGTTAATTTCTGCTATACAGAAATGTGACTCAGTCTCTTTTTTTCTCTTATTCTTTTCTATTATGATTTATCACAGGATGTTGATTATAGTTCCCTGTGCTCTACAGTAGGAGCTTATTGTGTATCTATTCTTTATACAATAGCTTATATCTGCTAACCCCAAACTCCTAATCCACACCTCCCTTATTCCCCTCCCTCTTGGCAACCACAGGCCTGTTCTCTATGCCCTGTGTCACCATTTTTAAAGACACATAAGCCTGTTCTGCACACACACTTGGCTCACTGGGGTGGTAAGGTGAAGCTTCAGTGGGTGATTTGGGGCACAAAGGTGAAGCTTCAGTGGGTGATTCGATTCTTCTACGGTCTGGTGGCTGTAATTGAGGAGAAAAATCCTTGCATGCCCCTGGGAGGACAGGAGGCAGGCAGTAGAAGCCTTGCTGTGGCTCCTTCCTTGGCCAAGTCTTCCACTGGTAGACCTGGGGTATGGGGCTTGGCTCTGAGATGTCACCACAGATGCAAGCTAATTGTTCTCAGTGGTTGCTTATTCTCACTGGGCAGACAAGTCTACCCCATTTCCCAGTGAATGAACTGTAGGCAGCGATGATGACCAGCAACCTCCCATCTCCTCCTAGGCCTGGTCCATAAGCCCTACTTCCTAAGCTTCCAGGCATCTCTTCCTTTGTCTGCTGGCTGCTGTGGAAGATGCACCAGTGCACCTCGGACCCTGGGATGTCAAGCCAGTGGATGTAGGAGACATCTCTGAATGAACCTCTGTCAACTTGCGCTGAATGCTGAAGTGAGCACACAGATGTCACTGGGTGTAATAGGGAAAAATAGATTTCATCCTTATTTGACTTCTTTTACTTTAATCTTTGTATTCTATTGTTTTTGCCTCCACTGAAGAATGTTGCCTAGAGACTGAAACATACAGGATAGCCCATTTTCAAGTCTCTGACCTTCAAGAGTACAACTTTCTCACTCATGTAGAGATACAAAGCTTCAGAACAGAGAATAGCATTTGTCTTGAAGGTTTACAGGAACATTGTGGCCTGACCTACATTGACACCTGCAAGCACAAAGGATTCTGACACCAAGACTTGATAGTATAAAAGAAACCCCCTTTCAGTGTAAAAGAATCCTGAATTCTGACCAGGGTAAGATGGTTCTCTAGGACATCAGTCTGCCATCTTCTCTGTCTGCTGGCTTTCCAAATAAAATTGTTATTCCTTGCCACAACAACTCATCTCACAATTTATTGGCCTATTGTGCAGCAAGCACAATGAGTTTTGAGTCAGTAACAATGGTGGGAGTTCTGAGGGTTTAGGGGGTGTTTATTACAGCAGCTGACTAATAAAGAGGAGCAGCACTTTGCCGGGTAGACAGGCAGGAAGAGTGGACTGCAGGCCACAGGTGTAGAGGAGCCAGAGCCCCCAAGTGTGTGTTATGGGGACTGAGGTCAGCTGGGACTGCAAGACAACACAGTGGGAAGGCTGGGGGCAGGAAAGGTGCAGGAGCAGAGGCTTGTGGGCTCTGTTTTCCATTTAGGATCACAGCATAAGCAATGGGGCCATTGGAGAATGGTAAGCAAAAGCTCTGACTGTAATGATGCTTTCAGCATGCCCTTCTGCTGACAGTTGTTCAAGGCAGGATGGATGAGGGTGACATGGGATTTGTCCCAAGCTGATGGATAAGGAGGCTTTCCAGACCATCCAGGGTAGACAGCATGGGGGCTTGAACTAGGAATGTGACTGAGTTGGCAGGAGCTGGAGCTGACAAAGTAGCTATTTCAGAAGCAGAATTTTCAAGAATTGGTAATCATTTTGAGGCCAGCTAGGATTGGGGGAAAAGACCCTGATGGCTTCCTTCTCTTTTTATAACCTTGTGTCCATTCCTCTTTCTTTCCTAATTTCTTTCAAGTATGAATTGGTGACACACTGGCTGTCATAGAATGGTGAAAGTTGGTTCTTGTTTTCTGGGGGCATGCTTGCTTCTCACAGACACGCTGACCCACAAGGATGTGGAGCAAGCACTAACTTGCCCACCGAGGAAACCACTCATGCCCTGGCTCTGCTGTCCCCCAGGATGCATGGAGGTGGTGGGCATCCAGGTGCATATTTTCTTAGCTCTGCCTCCCTTGCTGTGGCCCCTCCATGGCCAAGTCTCCCATCAGTAGACCCAGGATATGGGGCTCATAAGCCACCCACTCATATTGTGGGGATGGAATTTCCATTTCTTTCGATTGAATTCATTCATAAATACATCCATGGCTGATTCATGTCAATGTATGGCAAAACCCACTACAATATTGTAAAGTAATTAGCCTCCAATTAAAATAAATAAATTAAACATATTCATAAGCAAGAAAAAAGAAGAAGAAGAAGGGAACTCTTTTAAATGGATTTGAACAGAATTTTGTCATGTTCAGCACAGCCAACTTTGCCTTTGGAGCTTGGGTTAAAATCAGAAGTGTTAATTGAGTCTCTAGTACAATGGGATTATCTTTGCTGCTATTAAAGTAGAAATAAATATTAATATTTCCTCCTTGTTAACCTTAACCATCTTTCTAGAACCAATATTTTTCTTCCCTTCGTGTCTCCCTCTATGACTCTGTTACCTTTGCATTTCTAATTGTGTCTGGAATTTATGGAGTATCTTTTATTTCTAAAGAACGGAGATGGTGAGGCTGCTGCATGTGCCTTCACATCTGAGATCAGCGTCTGTAATGGATTTGCTTTTATGCCCAGCTCCTGGACAGCCCTCTCATTATCTGATAAGAGAAGATTATGTTTGCTGGCCTTCTAGGTAATGAATCCTTTTCATTTGTTTTCCCACAAACAAGAAAGGAGCTGGTGAGAGGAGTGCAGTTTTGTCCAATATACGTCTTGAGAGAGCTTAACGGACCCTCTGATACCCACGCAGCCTCACCTCTGTCCGTGGACCTGTGCACCTACCTTCTCCGTGGAAGCCAAGTTCATCACGTAACTGTGTGTGCTCACTTGGGTCCCTGGGATGCTCCCCACCATGTCCCAGGTGCTGGTGTGCTCTAATCTGGGCATATAATTGGTGCTTGTGCTGAGAGGCACTCTCATTCCTTTCTGTGTGCTCCGCATTGAGTACTGCCCAGTGATTTTACGGCTCCCGCTATGAGTGGCTCCCAATTTGTTAGAGGTAAGCTCTTTAGCCTGGCATGTAAGGTCCTCTGTAATCTGTCCCTGTTTATCTCTTTGGCCTCATCTCCAGCCCCTGTAGCTGGAACCCAAACTGTAGTTATGCAAAGCTGCTTGCAAGTTCCTAAGGGCTGCTTGCAAAAGGGCCTGTCCACACTATTCCATCTCCCTGGAAGATCCTTCCCCAGAGCTACACCTTGAGTCTGAGTTTGAATGGCCCTGCTTCTGAGAAGCACCTTGGCCTTGCAGGAAGTTGGCTCTTCACTGTCTTTGATGACCTTGTAGTCTGTCTCTCTTCCCCACTACACCCTGAGTTACTTGAGGGTGCGCCACTTGTCATCCCATCTTTATCACTACCACCTCACATGGATCCTGGAGTAGAGATGTATTTGGTGAAGGCTAGCTGAGTGGCATCTTTCCATGTGTATCTGGGAACCCAACCCTTGTTGGAAGAGCTTCACATGCCATGTTTCATTCATCTGCAGCACACCTCTGTGAGGCAAGTGTTCTTTTCCTCTGTTTCACAGATGAGTCATTTGAGGCACAGAGAGGTTAAGTGATTTGTCTAAGATGGCTCAGCTTATGTGTGGAGGGTACAGGAATAAAACCCTGGCTTTTTGTGCTTCATGGTCTTAGCCACTTTGACCCTGACACTTCCCCTCCTCTCTTTCTCTTGTTCCTGAATCTTGACAGATCTTTGTACTCTTCCACTACTTTCCCACCTCTCTCAGAAGATACATATTGTTGTAAAAGGAGATGGCTATCTCTGTGAAGTCTAAAATCAGTGTCGGTGTGCTGTGTGGGGTGGCCCTCTGTTACCACTTTTCACGCTACCCTTGTTTAGTCTCCAGCTCCCTCTGGCCCGTGCTCCAGGAGTTCAGTTCTGGCAATTCTTCCCTTGCTCTCTGGCTTTCATTTGTCCCATGGAGGCATCAGGATGGGGAACGGAGGCAAAGTGGTTCGTGATCCCTAACTGTGTTCTCCTAGAGCAGGGCTTTCGAACTCTGTAAAGTGCCAGATGGTAAATATTTCAAGCTTTGTGTAACAAGAGATGAAGTTAAGGCTATGATTTAGGTAATTATAGACCCATTTAAAATGTAACCATTTGAAAATGTAAAGTCATTCCTAGCTCATGGGCTATAACAAAACAGGCAGCAGATCACGCCTGGTCCAGCCATAGTCTATAAACCGCTGATCTGGAGTCCGGAGCAGGAGATGTCAAACTTTAATGTGTACCAGCATCACTGGGAGGCTGTTCTAACACAGATAGCAGATCACCATCCCCAGAGCTTCTGATCCTGTAGGTCTGCAATGGGGACTGAGCAGTGATGTTGATGCTGCTGGTCTGGGTACCACATCTAAGAACCATCAGAGAGGCGATGACACTTGCCAAGTGTTCCTTCAGGCTCAAGGATTCTTCTCTTTTTTCATTTCTTCAGGCCTGGGTGCTTCACTATCCTTTGTGGATTCCATTAACACTGCCCTTTGTAAATTGTCCTTTCCTCTTCAGTTAAATTCATTTGCATGCACCATCTTGCTTAGAATCTTCTGGATAATTGAAGTGTTTCCATTTTCCAGAAAGAGCCTGAGAACATTTTGCCTCTGTACTTTACAGGACTAATCCTTGGAGGAGAATGTTTCACCAGTGAAATATTCCTGTATTGATTGCATAAACACTCTTGAAGGGTCATCTCTGTGTATGGCTCTCTGGGAGCTGGGACAAGTTCAGAGGATGAATAGGACAGCAGAGTTCTTACTATGAGACGGGCATCTGTAGGATGCTACAGGTGTGTCAAGGATGCCCAGCTCTGAGGAAGTAGTCAGAGCAGGCTTTCCAGGGGAGGAAATGAGTTCAAAGGAAAGGTAAGCATCAGCCTACAAAGAACTGGAAGTTTTGGGGAGCGGAGAGTGTGTCAATGGATCTGGGGAGCCACAGGAATAGTGTGTGTGTGTGTGCTGGGAGAGGCAGTGTCTGAGAGCAGTTATACAGCTAGAGATGTGAGAAGAGGCCAGATCACAGGGCCCTCATTGAGGATCAGCATGAGAACAGTGGGGGTTTTTATCAGGGAATGACACCAGGAGACGTTCAAGAAGAAAGATCACCTCGATGGGGAACTGCATAAATGGTGCACAGGAGAGGCTGGTGGCCAGGAAGGAGGGCCCCTCACAAGCTGCTGGGCTGGTTTCCCACTGATCTGGGTTAGGACAGGCTGAGTCTGGAGGTGGTGGCTGCCAACAAGCTCTAAGATAATCTCAGGTGAGTCTCCGCCATTTCACATGTGCCGCCTGGGGAGCTGGCGAGAAGAAAACCTCTCCGGAGGCCTCACCTCTTCCTCTGGGAAGCAGGATTCTCACTGTGCTCAAGGCCATACCCCAGACTCTGCTGGATGGCTTCATTTCACAAATAAAAAAATATGAACAAATTGAATCATTTCTAAGAGGGAAAGTATTAAGGAAACCATAGCAGCACTTGTCCGTGTAGCAGCACTTGTCCATGTTTCTTATGGTGCCATCACTTCTCTGCAACATTCACCCAACACCTCAGAGAGCTCCCACCAACTAAGGGCTACCTTTTTGGAACGGTCAGACTTTTTAAAGGTTAATTATTACCCTTAAGAAAATTGCAAAAACAAACTGCAGGGCTGCATGTTTAATGAGAGTTTGGTTCTGCAGTTCCCAGAAGCAGGATTCCTGACAATTTGATTTAAGCAAATCAAGACTAGTCTAGAAACCAACTGCCACTGGCGACTTCTAACTTAAAGTGTGCAGGCCGGCTGGGGTTTAAGGAGTATTACTGTGCTTCAGAAATGTCCTCTGGCCAGAAACTGTAGCCAGCCAGGAATTTGAGCACTGCTAAAATCCTAGCATCTTTGCAGTGTGGTTGGTGGCTGAGCAATTGAGTACAGAGGGACCCCAAGATTTCACTCTCTTCTCTTGTCAATATCCTCTTTCTCTCAGCAATCTGTCCCCCCCCCCGCCCCCCCCAGCGCCTGGCCAGTCACCTCTCTGAGGATGGCTTTTCCATCTGGCTCCCTCTGCTCCCTCCATTTGTTGCCTTGCAGCAGCCTTAGTGCCGTTTGTCCATATCAAATCACTGTTGCCCTTTTCCTCCATGCCGGGTTCTGCCCAAGAACACTCCCCTCTAGAGCTCATCCCACCTCTGCTGAAATTCTCAAGTTATTGGTTACTTTTTCATTCCACATTGTTCTTCCAGGACCCTGTCCATCCAATTGCCAGATCTTATTGATTTCTTCCTCACAATTCATCTCAGTATTGTCTCTTTTCATTGCTGGGGCAACCACTCTGCTCTGATCTGAACGTCTCTCCTGGATGAGTCCAGTCACTTCCCACTGTCTTCATTGTGGGTCATGCATGTCACCCACTGACACAAGACAGATTTTCCTGAAGATCTGTTGTGATTCTGTAAATCCCTTGATACAAGATTTTTCTTAACATCTCTGGAATGAAACTCAGAATTTCAGTATTCCCCTCCTTTGCCTTAATCTCTTACCCACCTCCCTCTTGACTTTTACGTAAATTCAAATTATTTATTCATTTAATTAGATTATAGTTGTTTTACAATGTTGTGTCCCCCTGCCTCATGTACCTGGAATATTCCTTCCTCCTTCCTTCCTTCCCTCTTTCCTGTATTTCTTCCCTCCCTCCATCTGTCCCTGTCTTCCTTCCTTTGAAATGACCATCTACTCTGAACAGTACTTTTGTGTTTAGTACTCACTGTGTGCCAGATACTCTGTTAGGGCCTCAGTGCACTCATGGCATTTACTATTAACCCCAGATACCTGTTATGGAAGAATGCTGCTGCTGCTGCTAAGTTGCTTCAGTCGTGTCCGACTCTGTGCGACCCCATAGACAGCAGCCCACTAGGCTCCCCCGTCCCTGGGATTCTCCAGGCAAGAACACTGGAGTGGGTTGCCATTTCCTTCTCCAATCCGTGAAAGTGAAAAGTGAAAGTGAAGTCGCTCAGTCATGTCTGACTCATAGCGACCCCATGGACTGCAGCCTACCAGGCTCCTCCGTCCATGGGATTTTCTAGGGAAGAGTACTGGAGTGGGGTGCCATTGCCTTCTCCATATGGAAGAATGAAAAGGGTTCAAAAAGTGTAGCTGTGAAGCTAGAATGTAAATAATTCACAGTCCGGCAGGGTTAACACCACATGGACGCAAACAGCAATTATCTCCTGCAGCCCAGGAGAAAGGACACCTGAGTGACCAGGACAGGCTGTGGGAGGATACAGGGAGAAAGGAGACTGCCCCCCGCCAAAGTGCAGGGGCATCTCAGGCATGTGAGGGGCAAATAAAGGCATAGAGCAGGGAGGTGAGCTTCCAGTTGAGACCGCAGATCATCCTCTTTGAGGTGATAAGGTTTTGTAACAGTGATAGGTTCTAGAGATCTGCCAAACTCCAGTGCCCATAGCTCACCATACTGTGTTGCGGCCCTTGTAAATTGGATAAAAGGGTAGGTCTCTACAATGCTCTCATAGCTAAAAAAGGCAGGGGACACAACATTGTAAACCGATTATACTTCAATGTTGCTGTTGTTTAGTAATTAAGTCGTGTCTGACTCTTTTGTGACCCCATGCACTGTAGCCCACCAGGCTCCTCTGTCTATGGTATTTTCCAGGCAAGAATACTGGAGTGGGTTGCCCTTTCCTTCTGCAAGGGATCTTCCCAACCTAGGGATAGAACCTATGTCTCCTCCATTGGCTGGTGGGTTCTTTACCACTGAACTCCCAGGGAAGCTCCTATACTTCAATAAAATAAATAAAATACAAATATTTTTTAATTAAAAAAAAAGGCAAGGGGAGGGTAAGAGATTAAGACAAAGGTGGGGAATACTGAAATTCTGAGTTGCATTCCAGAGATGCTAAGAAAGACAGAATCACAACAGATTTTTAAGAAAATCTGTATTCATTGTGATGACTCACAATGAATACAGTAGAATGTGATTGGAGTCATCCAGGACAGAGGTTCAGCTCAGACCAGCGTTGTGATTGTGGCGGCGAAAAGAGAGTTCTGAAATGGATCATGAGGAAAAAATCAGTAAGACCTGGCAACTGGGTGGACAGGGTTCTGGGAGTCAGAGAGTGGGAGCTAATTAGCTAGAACTTTCCTAACTGTGCTCTTCGCTGCAGTCAGATTATAGTCTTCTTGCTCCTCCTATGGAGTAAGCTTAGTCCCATCTCTACACCTTTACCCATTCTCTGGATTTCTCCTGAAAGTGCTGGAGGGCCAGGACTGCACCGGGCGGCATCAGCTCCCAGTCCCACACATTCATTGCCTGAAGCCACTGCTTATGTGCCCTAAGAACTTGTTTCCCTTAAATTGTCTCTTAGTAGTTGAGTGCCACATGTGGAAGGTTGTACAGGGTCATCAGCCACCAGTGCATTTCTGTTGCCCTTGCTCCGAGATTTTCAGGGTCAGGGTTTCTTGCTCAGATGCTGCAAAGCTTCTTTTAGATGCCATTCCTCCATGCAGCATGACCTCATTAAGTGCAAGACAAGGAGGTGTCTTTGCCTTTGGACTAATGCTGATGACAGAGGAGGCTGTCCTGGAGCCCCACCCTGTCTTTCCTGACTCAGTACTGTGCTGTGCTAAGTGGCTTCAGTCATGTCTGACTCTGTGACTCTATGGACTGTAGCCTGCCAGGCTCCTCCATCCATGGGATTCTCCAAGCAAGAATATGGGAGCGGGTTGCCATTTCCTTTTCCAGGGGATCTTCCCAACCCAGGGATCGAGCCTAGTGCCACCTGGAGTGGTCTAAATACATTGTAATTTAGGATGGATCTGTTTTCCCCTCTAGGTCCCTCCAACTCACTGGGTGGGCCTCCTAGAAGGAAACCTACAGGTTCTCCCATCCTCTGGCTTAAGTTGTGTTGGGTCAGCAGGTCAATCAGAAGGAGAAGAAATGGTGTGTTTCTTCTGGCTTCTCTCCTGCACGGTTCTCTAGACTGTCTGTGGCCCAGCCAAAGGCCACTGCACCTAACATAGCTGTCTGCTCTCTTCTGGCTAAGGGGCCACCCCCTCCCCCCCTCCCTCAGAGACTCCCTCAGGAATCCTGATCATTACTGATTCCAGGGTGCCTGTGCATTCTCTAATTTCTACCCCAACTTTGTAGCCAATTTATTTAACTCCCTTAACTTTTCCCAAGTGCAATTTTCCTTCCTGACTAATACGCTCCATAAGTGACTTGTGGAGCAAACCTTGAAATATTGTGTCCAGCAAAAGAAACCCTACAGGGAAGAATGCATGTGACGTTTGAGAATAAACAAAACTCATCAGTGGTGATAGAGGTGGGGGCTGTGGTTGATTGTTTTGGGTTTGGGGCTTGGCAAGAGGAACTCTCTGAAGTTTTGGAAATGTCCTGTATTATGATTGGGAGAGTGGTTACATAGATATTTGCAACTGTCAAAAATCATTGATGTAAATCAAACTACAGCGAAGTATCACCTTACACCTGTCAGAGTGGCCACCATTAAAAAGTCTACAAATAATAAATGCTGGAGCAGGTGTGGAGAAAAGGGAACCCTCCTGCACTGTTGATTGTAATGTAAGTTGGTGCAATCACTATGGAAGGCAGTATGGAGAGTCCTTAAGAAACACTAAAAATGGAGTTACCATATGATACTGCAGTCCCACTCCTGGGCATATATGTATGTGTGTGTGCTCAGTCACTAAGTCATGTCTGACTCTTTGCGACCCCATGGACTATAGCCCTTATAGCCCCTATAGCCTATTCATTCTCATAGGGTCACTGTGTGTGCTAAGTCACTTCAGTTGTGTCCAACTCTCTCCAACCCCATGGACTGTAGACTGCAAGGCTCCTCTATCCATGGGATTATCCCGGCAAGAATACTGGAGTGAGTTGTCATTTCCTTTTCTAGGAGATCTTCCCGACCTAGGGATCAAACCTGTGTCTCCTGCATCTCCTGCACTGGCAGGCTGATTCTTTACTATTACATCACCTGGGAAGCATTATTGTACCAAGGTATCCATACAGCTGAAAAACAAACAAACAAACAATAAACCCACATATTGTTCTTGAAAAAAAATCATCTTTGGCAAGAATTAAAAAGAAAATCTGCCTGCAGGGTTAAGATATTGGCATACTTTTTTCTATATGTTTATTGGTAATTTGTATTTATTTTGTAAAACATCTATTCAGGTCTTTAAAAAAAGACACTAAGAGAAAACTCACCTGTGGGATAACTCAGCCTGCATTTAATAGGCAATAAAGGGTTATCTGCTTGAATAAATCAAGGAAAAAAGTCATTGAACTCATACACATATTTTATTATGTGTAAATTATACCCAATAAAAAGTAAGTGTCTAGAGTATAAGGGAAAGTAATTATATTGAAATATATATAACAAAATGTTTAACACCAGTTTGTGGTATGAATAAAAACATCTTTCTTGTATATCCACTGTTTTGAACCTTCAACCCGGTAGCACCTAGGAGTGTAGCATCCTTTCTACCTGTCTTGGCTCTCCTCATGGGGCATCTACTGCACTTGTGTTAACTGGTGTATGAGCAGGTGTTGCTGAGAGCAGGCCATGCCTCTTAGTTGCTTCAAAACAAGGATGTAGATCTTGGCACAAAGTGGATATGTAAAGTTGAAAACTGAAGCCACTGCTTCTTTAATAAATATTGAATGAATTTCTATTCTGAACTAGGCAGTGTGTTCATGACTGGGGAAACCTATTTTCCATTTTTAAATGGAGTCTCATAAACTCAGAAGTTTTCTTGGTCCTTGGAGTTTTGCCCCAAATTAATGGCCTGTGAAAGGGCTGAGCTCACTCACTTTTTGCAATTTTTTCCAGTGTTTTCCCTTAGTAGAGGCTCCCATCTCTACTCTTGTTGCTGTTCCTGTCACCTTCACCCCAGTATTGTGGGAACCTGGGTTGAGAGGTCTGCTGTTTGCATCATGTGCAGGATGTAGGGTGTCATAGTGGAGACTCGCTGCTGAATATGACCATTGTCCTGCATCCTTCCTGCTTTCCTGTCCTTGATCAGCAGATGTCCTTAACTAGGGTCTCAGAAGGAGGATTCCCTACCGCACACAGCCACTCTGGAGGCACAATCGATTCCTTCACTCTTTCCCCACCTGTGTCATTTCCTTACTTCTTTTGAATTGTTTTTCAGGGACTAACCAAGCAGGTCGTTTTTCATTTCATATAATTTCCTGAAATTCTAATAAACATATATATTTTCCATCTTATTATATATGATAGAAAAGTATTTCCATTGTGTGTGATCATCTAATGCAGATGATCTCTCTGGGGGAATGAATGAGAAAAAGACAAGAAATAACGTGTAATTTGTCCTCTGGCCATTTTTACCCAATACTGCTTCTTCCTTAGGGGATGGGAAGTGCTCTTCTCTGGGACTGTGCTTGGGGGTCTCTTTCATGGCATAGCTTGGCTGTGGGATGCTTTTCTACTTCAAAAAATCTTGGGTACCACTTTGTGTTGATATATTCTTAAATCTGTGTCATAAATACCTGGACCCTGATGGGTGTGCTTGCCTGGGAGACCACACATGAACCTGGAAAGAAATGAGCCTCTGAGTTGTTCTGAAGACCCGTCTGACCAGAAGTGAGGAACCTAAGAATGACCTCACCTGAGGACACTGCCTGGTTGGGGGTTCAGCCTCCTGCATAAGCTTGGGTCTGGGAATCTGAGCTTAACCTTCCAGATCTCTGTGAGGTTGGTTTTCTAAGGCTAGCAGATGTCCTACAGGAAACAGACGTCTATTTTCCTAAATTCACAAGAATTGGGGGCAGAAAGTCTCAGCCTTTTTGTGCAGGTTTGGTTTCTTGAACTGCATCTCACTGTCAATCATTTTCTTTCCACTTTGCTCCAGCTGAATCTGACTTTCCAGATTAAAATCATGAAGGAATGGTATCCAGCTTATTGCCAAAGCCTGGGGAGGTTTTACACTGAGGTCTTTTCTCCTTCATGTCAGTGCACGTTCAGAAACCTGCTGTGCAGAACCCTGCACCATCCACAGTCCTGCAGGCCTGTCTGAGTGCTATTCTGTCCTGGAGACCGACAGATTCATGACTTTTGACTTTGTGTAATTTCTAATTCTGGACCAGGCAATTTTTCTATCCATTACCATTGCTTCTCTACATCTGAGACCTGCCTCCCTTGGAACATTTCAGTGGCACATTCCAACTTCAGCTCAAAACCTTCCTCTTTAATCTGGCACTACCTTCCCCCAGAAGCCTTATCTGGGCTAGCATCTATGTGCTAACATCCAAGTACCTGTGATCTGTGGACTCTAGGCTTGCTTAATAGTTACCCCTTAGGAGGATTTCAGCTCTGGGGTGGTCTGACCCAGCAGACAAAGCAGGATGAAGACTCTTCTTAGTTATCTTGAGCTGGGTTTTCAAGGTTCTCCTCTCCTCTCTCAGGACTGAGTGTCACTGGAAGCCATATTAACCACCAAGCTGTAGTGTTTCCTCTGATTGGCTAGTTGATAAGTTCATTTCTTGGCCTCCATTGCCCTGGCAAATGTATCAGTAAATGCTCTTTGCTTTCTGCTCTATCTACCTGCCTGGAGGGGCCATTATTCCCTTACATTTTCATGTTGGCCTTGGGGCTATGTCACCACTGTCCTCTGACCCAGGCGCCAACACTGTTCTCTGACTTATCAGTGTGGTACCTGTAATAATGATCATTTTCCTTCCCAGAGCTGCGTGTCCACTAGTTTGGCAATCAAGACAAGGGTACCCCTTGGCTCAGCTCTAGGGTAGTAATTTCATTCATGTCGCATTGCACTAGAGTCCCATTTTTCAGCTTCAAGATCCTAGGCCAGGGACTTCCCTGATGATCCAGTGGTTGGGACTCCATGCTTCCAATGGAGGTGGGGGTGGGGGGAAACAAATTTGATCCCTGGTCTGGGAACTAGGATTCCACATGCCATGCAGCCAAATAACTAAATGCTAAAAAAAAAAAAAAGATCCTAGACCAATGCCCCAGTTTTGCTCTGATGTCATGTGGGGCTGCTTGCCTCCTGAATATTTGGGTAAATATGACTCTAATCTTCAACGTCATGGACTGTGTGGGATCAGAGTTCTCCAAACAATTGCTGTGAATTCAAAACTTGAGCCCTCAAAACTTGGTCCCATTATGGACCTCTTTGCTGACCTGGATGTAGATTCCTGCCTGTTCACAGTTTTCCTCCAAAACTTTTACTCAAACCAAGCTGATACGCTGCCACTTCTGCCTTTTTTGTTTGTTTGTTTCAGGTGGGGAAGAGTTGCTATAGGCCAGTCAGCTCTGTTTAGTCTTCCTCCTCCAATGATGATGAATACAATTTTCTCTCTTTCCTTGGACAAGAGTTTTTGAGTTGGACTTGGACACAATCACCAATATTATTCCATTATTCCATACACAATTGCAGGCAATATTTCCAGCATGGAGTAGATTTGAGTTTATAAGCAAGAGGGTTTACAATGGTTATTTAACACTATGAGCCTTAATAGATGTTACCTAAACGTGGGTGAGTAAGGGAAATGAGAATTAAACCCCTTATTTTGACATTCACATGATTTCATGAAAAGCAGATTGGCTTTTTTCCTACTCCTCAAAATTCTTTTTTATCCAAAGAATTACACTTTTATTATTAAGTGTCATGGTATTCTTTTTGTAAACAAGATTTATAATATGCCTTAAATAGATAATATGCACTTTGTTGCAATTGATATTTATCTCAGTTCAACTTTCCAGCTGTTTTTAATCACTACTTAATGCAACCCTGGCATTAACATTGAATAAATATATTTCATACAAATTAATTTTCTAGGGGTCATACTGCTTCTTAGACAATGCCCTTTCCAGAGATTGTTTCCAGAAATCTAGACATGGTTCTTCATAGAAATTTCTGCTGAAAAGACTTTTAATTAGAATTTAACATCTATCGTAGTAGAAGCCATCATTATCACCATCGAATTTGTGTCAACTCTTTTTGTGAGTCCTAGAATCAAACATCTATAGTGGCTTTCTGTTCTTCTCCAAGCCAACGAAACATTCTTTCCATAGCTTTATGGTAAAAGAACATAATGTCCCAGGCAATTAGAAATCATAATCCACTCTCATTTCATGGTATGTTGCTGCCTTTTTCTCCACTTATCTATAAATGCATTTTTAAAACATTAAATGTCCATATCATTTTGTCTTCTTTTTCACTCACGCTAAAAACATTTCAGTGTTTCTCCAGAGGATTCATAAATGTAATTCTTAACACTGTAATCTATCATTTTATCTACATCTTAACAGTCAGAATTTTACTTACCCTCTGACATCTACAAATGCATTTGCACAAAAAGCTGCATTTAGCCTAAGGTTTTGGATAAGACTGCCTGGGTCTGATGGTTAACTTGACCCAGCAGTGGCTCTCTGTCTTTGGGTAAGTTATCCTCGCCCTGCTCTTCTCATCAGAGAAGCCTAATAGTAACATTGCTGTGTCACAGGACTGTTGTGAAGATCAAATGTGCGTTATGTAAAAAGCCTTTGGATCAGCACCTGGCACAGAGTATGCCGTTAATAAATGTTACCTACTGTTTTTTTTCTCATTTTTATTCTTTTTTTTTTTTTTGCAAACGTCTCCATTAGAAATTGCCATCCAGTTCTCTAGGCTACCTTTATGTCTGCTTGTGCTGTGCAATGCATACCCTTAATTCTTTTCATTCTTCACATTTTATAGAGAATCCCTTGGAAATTCTCTGCTCCTTGATTTAAGTGGATTTCCAGGGAGACTAAAATAAAGCAATTTTTGTGTAGAGGCCAGCTGGTCCCCTTGCATTAATTACAGATGTAACAATGGTGTTCCCTAAGAAAGCAGATGTTGCTTTTTGAAAATTTTGATAAAGAGTGCTTTGTGGAATATGCTTTGTTTGACAACAAAAATTTTTATTTCTTCACAGGTAGATGCAAACCAAGAGGCAACCAAGAACTTAAAAAGTGACATAAAGAGTTATGTAGAATCACAATGACTGCCTTGTCCCAGCTGAGTTTCTTTCTTTTTAAATGGATATTTTGGTTTATTTTCTTTCATTTTTTTGATAAATTGGTATAATTTCATTTTTCTCCATTTGTAAACGGTATTTTTTTATTGGAATATAATTGCTTTACAATGTTGTGTTAGTTTCTGCTGTATGAGAAAGTGAATCAGCTATATGTATACATATATCCCCACCCTCTTGGACCTCCCTCCCCCCCACCCCCATTCCACCCCTCTAGGTCACCACAGAGCACTGAGCTGAGCTGTTTGGGTTATACAGCAGCTTGCCACTAGCTATCTGTTTTACACGTGGTAGTGTATATATGTCAATGCTACTCTCCCAATTCATCCCACCTTCCCCTTCTCCTCTGTGTCCACATGTCTATTCGCTACATCTGCATCTCCTTTCCTGACCTGCAAATAGGTTCATCCATACCCTTTTTCTAGATTCCATGTTGTTGTTGTTCAGTAGCAAGTCTTGTTAAACTCTTTGCGACCCCATGGACTGCATCTCACCAGGCTTCCCTGTCCTTTACTATCTCTCAGAGACTAGGTTCCGAATATATACATTAATGTACAAGACTTGGTTTTCTGTTTCTGACAACTTCATCTTGTACAACAGACTATAGGTCCATCCACATCACTACAAATGACTCAATTTCATTTCTTTTTATAGCTGAACAATATTACATTGTATATATGTATCACATCTTCTTTATCTATTCATCTGTCAATGAGCATTTTGGTTGCTGCCAAGAACTGGCTACTGTAGACAGTGCTGTAATGAACACGGGGGTGCATGTGTCTTTTTGAATTATGGTTTTCTCGGGGTATGGACCGGAGAAGGCACTGGCACCCAACTCCAGTACTCTTGCCTGGAAAATCCCATGGACGGAGGAGCCTGGTAGGCTGCAGTCCATGGGGTCGCAAAGAGTCGGACATGACTGAGCGACTTCACTTTCACTTTCATGCATTGGAGAAGGAAATGGCAACCCGCTCCAGTGTTCTTGCCTGAAGAATCCCAGAGACTGCAGAGCCTGGCGGGCTGCTGTCTATGGGGTCGCACAGAGTCGGACACAACTGAAGCAACTTAGCAGCAGCAGCAGGGTATGTACCCGCTAGTCATCCAGCTGAGTTTCTGAATGAATTGGTCTTCGACTAATTTACTAGTAACCAGTACCCCTATCAACCAGTTCAGTTCAGTCCCTCAGTTGTATCCAACTCTTTGTGATCCCATGGACTGCAGCACACCAGACTTCACTGTCCTTCACCAACTCCTGGAGCTTCCCCAAACTCATGTCCATTGAGTCGGTGACACATCCAACCATCTCATCCTCTGTCATCCACTTCTCCTCTTGCCTTCAATCTTTCCCAGCATCAGAGTCTTTTCAAATGAGTCAGTTCTTCACACCAGGTGGCCAAAGTTTTGGAGTTTCAGCTTCAGTATCAGTCCTTGCAATGCATATTCAGGACTGATTTCCTTTAGGATGGACTGGTTGGATCTCCTTGCAGTCCAAGGGACTCTCAAGAGTCTTCTCCAACACTTTGAGAGAAAGTCTCCAAGACTTTCTCTCAAAAGTCTTCTCTGCCTTTTCTAAATCCACAGTTCAAAAGCATCAATTCTTCAGCACTCAGCTTTCTTTATGGTCCAAATCTCACATCTATACATTACTACTGGAAAAATCATAGCTTTGACCAGATGGACATTTTTTGGCAAAGTAATGTCTCTGCTTTTTAGTATGCTGTCTAGGTTGGTCATAACTTTCCTTCCAAGGAGCAAGCATCTTTTAATGCCATGGCTGCAGTCACCATCTGCAGTGATTTTTGAGTACAAGAAAATAAATTCTGTCACTGTTTCCATTGTTTCCCCATCGATTTGCCATGAAGCGAAGGACTGTAATGCCATGACCTTTGTTTTTTGAATGTTGAGTTTTAAGCCAGCTTTTTCACTCTCCTCTTTCACTTTTATCCAGAGGCTCTTTAGTTTCTCTTCACTTTCTGCCATAAGAGTGGAGTCATCTACATATCTGAGGTTATTGATATTTGTCCCTGTAATCTGTGAAGGGGACAACAGAGGATGAGATGGTTGGATGGCAATACTGACTCAATGGACATGAGTTTGATCAAGTTCTGGGAGTTGGTGATGGACAGGGAAGCCTGGCGTGCTGCAGTCCATGGGGTTGCAAAGTTGAACAACACTGAGTGGCTCAACTGAACTGTGCTTCATCCAGCCTGGCATTTCACATGATGTACTCTGCATATAAGTTAAATAAGCAAGGTGACAATATACAGCCTTGACGTACTCCTTTCCCAATTTGGAACAAGTCCATTGTTCCATGTCTGCGTCTAACTGTTGCTTCTTGACCTGTGTACAGATTTCTCAGGAGGCAAATAAGGTGATCTGGTATTCCCATCTCTTGAAGAATTTTCCACAGTTTATTGTGATCCACACAGTCAAAGGCTTTGGCATAGTCAATAAAGAAGATGTAGATGTTTTTCTGGAATTCTCTTGCTTTTTCTGTAATTCAACAGATGTTGGCAATTTAATCTCTGGTTTCTATGCCTTTGGGCTCCCCTTGTGGCTCAGCTGGTAAAGAATCTGCCCACAATGCGGGAGACCTGGGTTCGATTCCTGGGTTGGGAAGATCCCCTGGAGAAGGGAAAGTCTACCCACTCCAGTATTCTGGCCTGTAGAATTCCACGGGCTGTATAGTCCATGGGGTTGCAAAGAGTCAGACACAACTGTGCAACTTTCACTTTCACTTTCCTCTGCCTTTTCTAAATCCAGCTTGAACATCTGGAAGTTCTCAGTTCATGGACTGTTGAAGCCTAGCTTGGAGAATTTTGGGCATTACTTTGCTAGCGTGTGAGATGAGTGCAATTGTATAGTAGTTTGAGCATTCTTTGGCATTGCCTTTCTTTGAGATTTGAATGAAACTGACCTTTTCCAGTCCTGTGGCCACTGCTGAGTTTTCTAAATTTGCTGGCATATTGAGTGCAGCACTTTCACAGCATCATCTTTTAGGATTTGAAATAGCTCAGCTTAATTCCATCACCTCTACTAGCTTTGCTCATAGTGAAGCTTCCTATGGTCCACTTGACTTTGCACTCCAGGATGTTGGGTCTAGGTGAGTGATCATACTATCGTGGTCATCTAGGTCATTGAGATCTTTTTTGTATAGTTCTGTGTATTCTTTCATGCATTGGAGAAGGAAATGGCAACCCACTCCAGTATTCTTGCCTGGAGAATTCCAGGGACGGGGGAGCCTGGTGGGCTACCGTCTATGGGGTCGCACAGAGTCGGACACGACTGAAGCGACTTAGCAGCAGCAGCAGCAGTGTATTCTTGTCACCTCTTCTTAATATCTTCTGCTTCGGTTAGATCCATACTACTTCTGTCTTTTATTGTGCCCATCTTTGCCTGAAATGTTCCCTTGGTATCTCTAATTTTCTTGAAGAGATCTCTAGTCTTTCCCATTCTATTGTTTTCCTCTGTTTCTTTGCATTGATCACTGAGGAAGGCTTTCTTATCTCTCCTTGCTATTCTTTGGAACTCTGCATTCAGATGGACATATCTTTCCTTTTCTCCTTTGCCTTTCGCTTCTCTTCTTTTCACAGCTATTTGTAGGCCTCCTCAGACAACCATTTTGCCTTTTCACGTTTCTTTTTGTTGGGGATGGTTTTGATCACTGCCTCCTGTATAATGTTATGAACCTAAGTCCATAATTCTTCAGGCACTCTGTCTATCAGATCTAATCCCTTGAATCTATTTGTAACTTCCACTGTATAATTGTAAGGGATTTGATTTAGTACCTCTACAGCTATATTGCTTACTTGTCCCAGTTAGACCAGTTTGAAGTCTGGCAAGTTGAATTTTATTTCTCTGTCTCAATTTTTCATGCATCAAATGAAGAGGAAGAAACCCTGCTGAACTTCACAGGGATATAAAGTACTTTGAAATGTAAATATAACCATAGATGCATATGTAAAATAAACTATGAACTGCTATGCAAATATCCTAGTAAAGCTATGCATTTCTTTGAAAGAAAATAAAGGTCCAAAGATTATTTTAATTCACATTTTTAGGAAGCCTATCTTTCAATTAATGTTAGGATTGATATTCTTTGTGAGGAAAATGCTACTCAGATGTAGGTTTCATTGACATAATAGAGGACCCCTGTTCATATCTCCATATAATACAATGGTGCCTTTTCAGAGATGGCTTTGGTTTTCCTTTCCAAAGACCACCTGTGTAAGCAGGTGAGAAGAGCAAGATCACAGACCTTCTCTCACTGTGAGCTGATGATATTGTACTTTGGGTGAATTCCATTTTGAATCAGCAAAGACACAGTGCATTCAAAATTAGAAGACCTACATCTGCCTTCGGTTCTCCTGAGTAATTTCAGCAAATCAATGGATCTCTCCCTTGTATCTTGTCCTTCAG
Source organism: Giraffa tippelskirchi (assembly GCF_054371585.1). Taxonomy (NCBI): domain Eukaryota; kingdom Metazoa; phylum Chordata; class Mammalia; order Artiodactyla; family Giraffidae; genus Giraffa; species Giraffa tippelskirchi. The sequence goes on from NC_137277.1 coordinate 133,786,755, forward strand.
TCTTTTTTGCTGATTTCCTCTGAAACATTGTATGTCTGAATTATCCAGACACCTACCCACTTTAATTGTGAGTCTCACTGAATACAAACATAACCATCTGTAGTTATAACTATAAAAGCTATATACATAAGCTTTGTAACTAGATATATTTCTTTGTAGAATTCCTTGGAGTCACAGAAATAAATTTTGGTTCAAGTATCAGAGATAATCAAGTCTCTAGTTTCTTTGCATATTAATTTAGTGCTAAGCTTTAATTAGAAAACATATGATATTTATTTAGAAGTTTTCTTTCATGCAGTTAGGTTATATTAACAACAAGAAATTATTCATTTAGGATATATTTAAAAAGTACAAAGCATATATGAAAAAACACTTTGTCATAGATAGAACTGTGTTCCCTAAATTTATACGTATTAATAGAAATCCTACCCCACTAGTACCTCAGAATGTGATCTTACTTGGAATAGGATTGTTGCAAATGTGATTAGTTAAGATGATGTCAGCCTGGAGTAGAGTGGGTTCCTAATCAGATATGACTAGTGTCCTGATAAAAAGAGACACTTTGGACACACACTAGGAGAATGCCATATGGAAATGAAGGCAGAGACATGGGTGCTGCTTCTACAAGTCTAGCAATGTCAAATATTGCCAGAAAACCACCAGAAGCTGGGAGAGAAGCATGAAACAGAGTCTTCTTCCCAGGTTCAGAGGGAAGCAACCCTTTGAAACTTTGATCTCTGACTTCTAGTCTCCAGAAATATGAGACAATGCATTTCTTTTGTGTTAACTGCTCATTCTGTAGTAGTTTGTTAGGCAACTCTAGCAAATTAATAGACTGTAGTATCAGAAGTAGGATGCTCCTGCAGGGGATACCCAAAAATAAGACAGTGGTTTTGGAATTTGTTGATAGAGTCTTGAGGTGCCTGATTTAAAAAGAAAAAGCTGAGATTGCCTGGGAAAGGGATTTGTAAAAGAACAGATAATTATATGGGTGTAATTGAATCACTTGGCTGCACATCGGTAACTAACACCTCATTGTTAATCAACTACTTTGTTTTTGTTCAGTCGCTAAGTCGTGTCCGGCTATTTGTGACCCCATGGACTGCAGCATGCCAGGCCTCCCTGTGCCTCACTAACTCCTGGCATTTGCTCAAGTTCATGTCTATTGAATTGATAATGCTATCCAACTATCTCATCCTCCATCATCCCCTTCTCCTACCTTCAATCTTTCCCAGCATTAGGGTCTTTTTCAATGAGTCTGCTGTTGGCATCAGGTGGCCAAAGTATTGGGGCTTCAGCATCAGTCCTTCCATTGAATATTCAGGGTTGATTTCCTTTAGGATTGACTGATTTGATCTCCTTGCTGTCCAAGAGCCTCTGAAGAGTCTTCTCCAGCACCACAATTCAAAAACATCAAATTCTTCAGTCTTGAGCTTCTTTATGGTCCAGCTCTCACATCCATACGAGTATCGGGAAAACCATGGCTTTGACTATATGGACCTTCATCAACAAAGTGGTTTCTCTGCATTTTAATATGTTGCCTAGGTTTGTCATAGCTTTTCTTCCAAGGAGCAAGTGTCTTTTAATTTCATGGCTGCAGTCACCATCCATAATAATTTTGGAGCCCCAGAAAATAAAGTCTGTCACTGTTTCCCTCCCCCACCCCCCATCTGTTTGCCATGAAATAATGAAACCAGATACCATGATCTTCATTTTTTGAATGCTGAGTTTTTAAAAAATTTATTTATTTTAATTGGAGGCTAATTACCTTACAATATTGTGGTGGTTTTTGCCATACATTCACATGAATCAGCCATGGATGTACATGTGTTCCCCATCCTGACCTTCCCTCCCACTTCCCTCCCCATCCCATCCCTCAGGGTCATCCCAGTGCACCAGCCTTGAGCACCCTGACTCATACATTGAACCTGGACTGGCACTCTATTTCACATATGATAATGTACATGTTTCAATGCTATTCTCTCAAATCATCCTACCTTTGCCTTCTCCCACAGAGTCCAACAGTCTGTTCTTTACATCTGTGTCTCTTTTGCTGTCTCGCATATAGGGTCATTGTTACCATTGTAACCTATTGTTACCATAGGGTCATATGCTACCATGTTACCATAAATTCCATATATATGCGTTAATATACTGTATTGGTGTTTTTCTTTCTGGCTTACTTCACTCTGTATAATAGGCTGCAGTTTCATCCACCTCCTTAGAACTGACTCAAATACATTCTTTTTAATAGCTGAGTAATATTCCATTGTATATATGTACCACAGCTTTCTTATCCTGAATGCTGAGTTTTAAGCTAGTTTTTTCACTTTTATCTTTCACCTTCATCAAGAGACTATTTAGCTCCTCTTTGCTTTCTGCCGTAAGAGTGGTATCATCTGCATATCTGAGGTTATTGATATTTCTTCTGGCAATCTTGATTCCAGCTTGAGCTTCATCCAGCCTGGTATTTCACCTTAATACTTAATGATCTAAATTTCCCTTGGAGTCACATGACTGTTCACTGCCACAGCATCCTGAATCCTGCTGATCTTTTGCCCCTAAAAGAAGAAGTAGCATTTCATGACTGTCTTACCTCAGGGAACTTTCTGTACCTCACTCAGATTTACTAGAGACTCTGATATAATATTATTTGTGTGTGGATCATTCCTCAGAGTTGAAACTGGCCGCTATCAGGAGAATATACTATTTCCAATAGAAATTGTCCTTAGAACATAGTTCTTTATCTGAGGTAAAATCAACCCAGGATTGACAAGTGAGTGCAATAAGCTTTGCACTTGTCAATTAGCCAAAGAACAGACAGCAAATGTATACAGTTGTCCTTCAGCATCTGTAGGGGATTGATTTCAGGGCCCCCATTATATGCTCAAGTCTGTGTTAAAATGGCAAACGTGTGTGCATGCTCAGTCTTTTTAGTTGTGCCTGACTCTTTGTGACCCTAGGGACTATAGCCCACCAGGCTCCCCTGTCCATGAGATTCTCCAGGCAAAAATACTGGAGTGGTTTACCATGCCCTCCTCCAGGGGATCTTCCAGAACTTGGGATTGAACTCACATCTGCCTTTATCTCCTGCACTGCAGGGAGATTCTTTACCCATTGAGCCACCTGGGAAGTCTAAAATGGCATAGTTTTCCCATATATGTACATCTTCCCATGCACCTTAAATCATCTTTGAATTATTTATAGTACCTGATGTAATGTAAATGCTATGTAAATAGCTGTAAATACAATGTAAATGCTATGTAAATAACTGCCAGCATGGGGCAAATCTAAGTTTTGCTTTTTGGAAAGTTCTGGAATTTTTTTTCTTAATATTTTTGATCTGAGGTTACTTGAATCTATGGATGTGAAACTCATGAATATGGGCAGCTGATTGTATACAGATATCAGGTATTATTTTGAAGTAGTATATGACTCTGAGACACTTTGGAGGAAAAGACCTTTTTGCCTATTCTGAAGACCCTATCAAAAATGGTCAACAAGTTAAGGAACTTGTAGTCTATGGGGTCGCAAAGAGTTGGACACAACTGAGCAACTTCTACTTTCACTTTCACTTAGATACATTCCTACCTCTGGAAGAGGTGGCTATTTTAAAGGTTGAGGTCCATGAAAAAAGAGAGTATACAAGTTACAGGAAATGCTTTAGCAGATCTTTGTGACAAAAACAGCTTTAACCAAGGTAATGATCTTAACTAAACTCTCTAAAATTTAAACAGGTCATTATAAAATGTCAATGGTTAATCCTTGATTTAAGAAAGGAAGAAATGAAAAAAAAAATCAGGTTTCACTCTTTGCTCATATAATCTCTGGCACTATCAAGATGGCCACTTGGTGGTACCAGATTATTTCAAATAGATACTAGCTAAATTTCTTCATTAAATTATTTATTATGGTACAAATGGGTTACACTTCAAATCAACATCTGTGAGGAAACTTTCAAAAGTCTGTTTTTGTTTTGAGGTCACATGTCATCTCTCAAGAACATAATCCTGGAAAAACCATAAAGGGACACAGCCAGATACTAAAACCTCATGGTTCTTTGAACATCTTCAGATGAATTTGATCAGATTTCAGCCTCCATGGGATTTGATTATATTTTAGTTGTTGTATATTTATTTTCAGGCTGGGTTGAAGGATTCCTTTGTCAAAAACTATAGACTTTACAGTAGTGAAACAACCGCTTGATTTTGTGTTTTAACCTGGGAATACCAACTTTTATATTAAGTTACTGAAGCACATAGTTTGTGGGAACAATTATAGAAAAACTGTGAGCCTTTATCTGTTACTCAATAACTATATTACTCTTACCATGCATGATCACCTGGAATGATTGAAAGAACTATGGTTTCCTTAAACTAAAGTGAACAAAAATTTCAGGAGTCCTTGAGCCCCTTTGGCCAAAGCTCTTCTGAAATAGACCTTTTGGCCATAAAATCCACTCCTCCTAGAACACATTAGTCATCTCTCTATTAATTGGTAGCTGGAAGTCCTATGCACTTAAGATGTTACTTCCAATACTAGACTCTGTCATGCTGAACACAGATATAGCAAGACATTGTAAGAAATTCATCATGTACTATACCTGGGCTATCACCAATAGGTTAACTTATCTTTCCACGATATCTTCCTGGACAGTCTCTTCACAGTCTTTGACCATGAGATTTCATATATTGGAAGAGACATCAGAGAAAAACTGCTCTTGAGTCATGTTGTAAAGAACCATATCATGTTCTATGAACAACAAATACAGTAGTGCAACTATAGGGAGTCAAGCTTTGGGCTCACATTTCATAGCTAAAGAAGCAATTCAGAACTCCACACAACTGGAAGTCTACTCCACTGTAGATTCTTAGAGACCCTCCATAAGGAGCTGATCTTTAGGAGTAGACAGCCAGTCTAAGACCTTTGGAACAGGTACATGACTTCAGATAGCAGAAAGCTTCACTCCATAATTTGCGTCAAGGCTTATCTTTAATTCTTGTATTGTTTTTCATCTGTTCACTTATAATCATCTTATTTTCTTTAGATCCCTGGTTGTTGCTGACCCATATTGGCCTCTTTTCTCTTTTCTTTCCTCTTTGTTATAACTGCTTGATCTAAACCTACTCATTTAAACACCATTCTTAGATTACCCCAAATAGTAGCCACTCTCCTCAATCTTGCTCACTGCTGGATATGCCGTCCATGATCAAATCTGGACTGCTGGATATGATCCCCATGATAAAAATGTCTGGGCAATACTTGTTTCATGAAATGAAACAATCAGAGCCATTGGCATTTCCACTTGCACCAGTATGTACAATTGACCCTAAGCAAGTTAACTTATGACTTTGTTAATGTTTGTCTCTCCCAGAAAAAATAACTATTTATTTCAATCTACTTATCAGACCCTGGGAAACTCTAAATTTGAATTCATAAAATTTTGTAGGGGGATAAGCCAAAGCCCACATGAAAGAGACTAACAGAGGTCTCTATTAGTCAAACATAACCCAGCTAATGTAAAGCTTTGGTTCCAATCTTATGTCATAAAAACTCCTTTTTACCTGATCTCCATGTGCCCCTACTGGATGCTATTTCTTTTATGGCCATAATGTTTTGTCCTGTTTGCTTCTGATTAGTACCTCATGCCCTTTAGAAATAGCGTTATTATACTTGTATGTACACAAAGGCCCTATTTCTATAAATCCTCAGGGCTCAAAATTCTGACTCGAATGTGGGCTCCAAAATGAAGCCACCCTCCACACACTCTATGTGGAGGAATTGCTGTCTTGTTTCTGTAAATCATCAGAGCAGTGTTCCCCATGGGCATTCTGCAGAGGTCATTAACGACACCACCTCTGCCTAGATGGAATACAGATTGGTCTCAACTCATTGATATGAGTGGTAGTGGAAAGTTATATTGCTCTATATGTTTTTGTTGGCTAGTTGTGGTGGAGTCTCTGCCATTGCTGGTAGCTTGCCCTGTACTTGAGCCAGTGAAACGAACAGGGTAGAGCAGGCTCTACACTGCCTTAAGGAAAAGGCTATATGGCTCCCTAAGGTTGATGTTTATGGCCCAGAGGGCGTTTGTTCTTGGTCTGGGTTGGACAATTTGGATTCCCAGTTCTGAAACATTTTACAAGTACTATTAATTGTTCTTACTTATGTCTTGATGCTGATCTGTTGCATTCTATCCGACATGCATCTATGCAGCTATTCTCTTGTCAGAGGATCATGATAATGACACATAAAAAGGTCAAGAAGATCTCACAATACAGTTGACCATGGAGAAAACTGTACATTCAATAAATGGAGACGATCTGGCTCTCTAGTCTACTCTGCATTTGTCAACTTCGCACAGGTGAGAAATTGACTAAAAGGGGGAACTAATAGGCTGAATATACAAATGGACAATGTTTGACCATATATAGCAAACTGTGACACAGCAGCAGCAACTAGTCCCAGAAGCCCAGCCACAACCTGTGTAACAATTGTCTCCAAATATTCAGAGCTTGGTCAATGACAGCTTCTCCATTTTCACCCCCACCCCTGACCTTTTTCCAATTCAGGACCAACTAGAGAAAGCCAAATATGTTCCTCAAATCACTTACATAAGATGCCTCACTTCTGGTTATCCCACCTCTACTTCCCTGTGGCAACAACCTCCAATCAGGGCATATCTGAAGTCTCCCCTTTTTTCACTGCAAAACTTTTCTACTCCCATGTCTGCCTTTGAGTCTCTGCCAAACAAGTGATAGTGACTGATTCCTCCTCTGTAGAAAGTTCTGAATAAACAGGCTGTTTGTTCTCAGTTGCATGGTCTTATTTATTGCCACATTTCTTAGCTGTAAGGAATAAAGGGCAACATCCCTAATTAAGAATAATGTGCATATGGATTGGGGGAGGAGAAAATTCTGGGTAGGAGAGAGAAGATAAGATTAGTCTGATTTAGTCCAAGAGAGAAATAGAGAATATTTTCAGAGTTGCATTTTTTAACTTTCAAGTAATAACCTTTCTCTGGTCATTGTCTGACACATGGTAGACAATTATTAAATGTTTTTTGACTGAATGAGTCTATGGAAGCTTGTTCTCCTCTATCCCCACAGCAACATCCTCAGAGCTCCTACAGTTTTCAAGATATTATTGAGCTGGACAGTTGGCCTTGGGGTAGAACTGTGACTAGTGGAAATTGGTTTAATGCTTGTCCTTTCAACCTTTCTTTTGGCACTAAGGCTATGTTCTTTTTTTAAAGGACCCCTTGGTTAAAAATGTTGTTATTTATTATTAGATTCCTTTTATTCAGGAGAAAGATCTTGTATATTTTTGAGTGCAGAACTGTATTTTATTCCAAGAAAATTATGCAAGAGATATTTTCAAATTGCTCAAGTCCTAGCATTGTGGCTTTGGAGGATACAGATTTGTTCCTATAGCAAATAATTATAAAGATTTAAGTAGGTTTTAGTATATTAGGCAAAGTAAAATGTTGGTGAAAGTTATGACTTTATAATGGAATATCTTCATGGAGTTGGTCCATCTGACTGCACCAACTGAGTCGTGGCTCTAGACAAGTGTGATGTGCACAAACTCATCTTGAACTTTCTGTAATTTTTTTCTCCCCCTGACTTTTTCCTCTAATCATTCCTCACTCCTTTTTTATTGTGACAGTTTGTAACCAACTTAAAAATATGCATGCCTACATATGCACACACAAAGGCGCACACACACACTTTTCTCTAAATGGGGAACATCTTCGACTTTCTTGACTTTGGTTTGCTCTCTCGGTGGCTTACTTTTGTGACAATGTGCACCTACCTCTCTTTTCTATCATTCTCAGTTGCAAAGTTATACTTATTTTACTTATTAGGTTTATTTTATTATAACTTGATCAGTAGACTGGAAGAACTATGTCTGTTTTTGTTCATGGCTTGGCTCAGTAAATACTAACTGAATTAATGGAATAGAAGTATTGAAATAATCTAATAACCTGTTTTCACATCTCTCTCCTCATTAGTTAGTGTTGATTTCTTAGAACCCAGGGTTAAGGCTGACTCATGTTGGACCCTTAATAGACAACTTTTGTTGAAATGGATTGGTTTTCCTGTACCAATGATCTGTCCTGTATCATTATATCATCCCTGGGGGAAGCATGAACCAAACCAAGGACAATGTGCCTGACTGAGGAGAAGCAGATGAGAAATTACAAGGAGTACACGTGGCTGTATCAGCACAATCTGTTCTATTTTTTGCAGAAGATGAGTGACTAAATCAACGGTTATTTCACCTTTGGTGGCACTGGATTTATTGTCCTTTTGGTTTCTTAGGCCATTTGATAGTTGGATTAGTAATTAGTAAGGAAGTGAGAAATTCTTATTGCAATGTAGTGAAAAAAAACTGATATAAGCATCAGAGACCTTGATTCTTCTATTTTCTCTTTAGCTAAAGATGGGCAAACATGTTTTACTCTCTTGGCTGCAATTTTCTTAGCTTAAAATTAAGCTTTGGGAACAGAAATTCTCTTAAATTTCTAACACAAAAATTCTGTGTTTTATAAAATAAGAGAGGATGCTATGTTGAATTTTCATTTATATTGCTTATATCAGCCACACATTCTTGCAAGTTTTGTCTCACATTCTGAAAAAGCTGAGCACTCCTGAAAGAACATATTTATAAGGCAGAATAATGCTAACTTAAACTATGGCCAAGAAAACTTAAATGCAATAAGATTCTCTATTTTTATATCCAACTGGTCATCCCAGGCTAACTTATAACAATGATTTTTCACTTCTCATGAAGACATTTGTCAATTAATTGTACTCTGCCTTTGTTCTTTAATGATTTAAGTCTGATGTATCTTATGTGTATATTATGAATTTTTTTTTCTAACTCACTAGGAAGACATGGTATAGTGTATGGGCTTGTGTGTCAGACATGACTAGGTTCAAATACTGGCTGTAATACTGACTAGCTGACTTATCAGGACAATTCATTTGTTGGTTCTTATCCCCATTACTTCCTCTAATAAAGGATGATGAAGATGACATCAATGTAAAGATATCATCAACCATTATGATGACATCATATTGTAATCTTTGCAAGGATTAAATGCGATAATGTGGAGCAGACTGAGTTCCCTCAATTAACATACGCACTTCCCTTTCTACTGTGTTCAGGAGGCTTCTTGAATCAAACAACTTTTTCTTTTTGTAAATACTACACCCCTATAATCAGCAATTTTTAGAGTAGGAGTTTAATATGGGCTGATGGTCGGAGTGAATGACTGCTCAATACCTAGAAGGAATATAACTTTGAAGAATGTTTTCTTAGCTACTAAAACAAACAAATTGAGAGATGATGGTGGCTTGGAACATGGTTAGGTTTAGGGTTAGGGCATTGAAGGGAGTGAGAAGTAGTTGGTTGGAGATGTATGTTGGTAGAGTCAAAAGAACTTTCAGATCAATTTTTTAAGGAGTACAAGAAAGAGAGAAGTCAAGGATCCAAGATTTTTGTTCCCCATAAGTAGAAGGAACTGAAATAAATAAACTTGAGATTGAGCTAAAAAAGAATGCTTTCATTAGTTCAGGGGAATTAGAAGGGGGATCAAGCCAATGCAATGTAAATGTCATGGAAACACACAGAAGACCGAAGACTTCTTGTGAAGGGTAAAATACAACAGAGACTGCTCCCAAGAGAGAATGAAAAGCTATTATCCCATTAACATGCCTCTCCTATGGCTCATCTCTGCAAGGTGGGAAAACTCTAATAATGCACATTATTTCCTGGTAAATCATGATGGAAATGTTGCAGATTTTTGTGCATGAGGACTGAAAGGATTCATCATGGTTTATTCCATGACAATTAACACCAAAGAGAGTAATAACAGGCACTGTTTATTAGGTAGTATCGTCAACCTTTTCATATGGTAGACAGAATCCCCACAGGCTTGCTAAAGGTATATAGGCCATAAGACCTTTACACAATAATGTTTGACTGTATCTGTGCAGTATTCTAGGGGTTGCATAAGCGGTTTGGCTCTTAAATCTCCTCTAAGACTATCAGACATGCAACCAAAGGCCTCGGGAAATATCTTTTTCAGAACAGATGACCACCAATCAGCAAATATTTGTTACTCATGTACATTTCATAAGACTTCATCCTGGACCTGTAAGAGTAGGTGTAGATGAAGTAGACCAGGTACTTCAAATTAACAAATGACACACAAAGTCAAGTTGGGGCTAGGTATGCAAATGGCCAAAATTCAAACTGAACTTCCTTTTTAGGCTTTATTTCATTTCACTTTGACTGGATCTCTAATGAAACTCACTGGTGAACTCCTAAAGAACATGTATTAATGCACCGAAAATTGAACAGAGAGAAATGTTAAAACATTTGCAACAATGAACCTGGGATGAACAACATTTTATTGCATTTAAGGGACTGTTGCTCATTTTCTCTCTCTCCTTCCCTCCCCCAGTTCCATCCTTCCTCCTTCTCCCTTCTCTTTTGTCTTCACTTTTTCCTTTCCTCAAGTTTGAGATCTGCTTTTTTCCTTGTCAAATGAATATCTGTATCACAAAATACAGCAGCTCTTAGGCGGAAAGGAATTTCAGGATGTCACCAGATCCAAGACCGTGGTTTCAGATCTGATTGCCCCTGAAAGACCCTTAGATAATTGCTTTTCTGGTTCTTAGATCTTACTGGCTCATTCTCAGCATAAGCAGTAATGAGGGGAGGTAAATTTCTAAAGGGGAGAAAGCCTACAAAAATGACCTTGCTTTAGGTTATATGGCAAAGCCCATTTCTGGAATTATAGAGGAAGATTTGATGCCCACTATCCATGCATGTATGAAGCAATAAGCACATATAATAGTCTCATGATTCCAAAGCTTTGGTTAGAGTACATGGAGTGATTTATCCCATTATAAACCATAAGTGACCCTCTTTTTTTATTTCTTCCCAACTGCAAGAATAGTGATCATTGGGAAAACAGGAGTATTTTATCCCATTTTAGCATACTCAGGCAGAGCAATGCAATGTAGACTATGATTCAAATTGAGTAGTTTCCATGTAAAAATGACATATATCATACAATCACATCCCTGATACATTAAACTGTGTGTGTATCAAATGAAAGATTCTGTCCTGGGTAATAAACAAGAATTTGCAGAGAACTTGGCTGAGGCTGTGGGCAAAGACTCAAAGAACTACAAATTTCCTTTTGTCCTGTGGAAACCTGTTACACTCCCACGATATTAAACTTCTGTAATGAAGGATGACAAATTGATCAGGGGAAGGGAGCTATTTTGCTTACAAAGAGGGAGCAAATGAGCACAGGCTTTGAAGCTGATCAGGGCAGGCTGAAACCTTCCCTGTTACTGGAGGGCAGGCAAATCATTCACCCTTCTGAGCAACAGTTTCCGTATCTGTCATAGGAGCATGCTAATTTCTGTGGTTACAAATAACGTAGGGAAGCATGGGACATAGTAGGTAATAATACATTTGTTACAGTTAAGAAAATGGTGAATGCATTGGTGAATGCAGGGTATCAACTAAATTGCAGGGCAAGTTAAAATTGCACAAGATGCCTGTGTGATACCGTTTATGTGCAATTGATTTGATCATTTAAGTAATATTTACCCAATAAATAGAGCCTTTTCTCACAATAAGTAACTTCATAAGGCAAAGCTTAACCAGATTCCATCTGCATGTTTTGAAAACATTTTGTAATTCTGAGCACTCTTATAACTGCTTAGGACAAGGAGGTGGAATGCTGGAGGCCAGCTTCCTGGCTTCAAGTCTTTTACTTATTCTTTTATCTTACAGGTTATTACAAAATATTGAGTATAGTTCCCTGAACAATGGAGTGGGTCCTCACTGGTTATTGATTTTGTTTATAACAGTATGTATATGATAATCCCAGTCTCTTAATTTCTCCCCTATCACCTTCTGCTTTGCTTATCACGTTTATTTTCTATGTCTGTGAGTCCCTTTTTGTTTTGTATATAAGCTCATTTGTATCTTTTTCTTAGATTCCACATATAAGCCATATCATAGAAGATGGGATGTGTACACACACACACACACACACACACACACACACACACAATGAAATATTACTCAGCTATAAAAAGAATGAAATAATGCCATACAGCAATTTTGATGGACCTAGAGATTATCATACTAAGCGAAGTAAGCTAGACAGAAAAAGACAATTTATTCCTTTAAATGTCAAACGTAGTTGAGATATATCCATATCCAATGTCTCTAGCATTAGAAAAGATATTTTGGATACTTTATCAGATCATAAATATTAAGATTGGTTTGGCAATGATTGGAGAGCTAGGAACTGATTGATTAGAAACATTAAACCTTTGCTGCCTAAAATATTAAATTGGCTTCATACAGAAGGAAACATTTCAATGAGCCAAGTGTTAGGTATAGGGTGGGCTCTTGATGCAGAGAACAGATGGAAAACAATAAGGCCAAAGACTATCAGTGTCTCGCTGGTATTCTTGACTTGTATACAGAATCATCAGTTGCTCATGCATATAAGATTATGTCCCTTGAGAGTTCAGACAGGAAGTGATCCCATTAAAGCTAAAGATAAAAAGATCAGTACTCACTGGGGAAGACATTTTGTGGATATTCTCAATTAAATTTCAGTGGTTTATAACTATATATTTAATTTCCTTCCACAGAACTTAGTAAACAGCTATAATACCTTGGAGTCTCACAAGCATTTTATGACAAAAGCAGCTCATGAGATAAATAAAAAATATAAAGCCTATAGAATAGACTACAATTTCACTAACATCTTTAATTTTTAGAAAAATTGGCACAGTTCCCACCCTTTAATGATCTAGAATTTCCAGTAAATCCTGGAGAAACTTGAGAATGTTATGAGAGCAAAAAATATTTAAGGAGAGAGACATTTCACATCACGGTAAAGACGCACATAAAGCCTTGATTGCTGTGTGCATCCTTGATTCTACCTACTGCTGCCACCCAGACATGTTTTGCATTTTCCTGAGACTGACTTTGTCTGCATTACTTTGACCCCAGTTGTAGGTGTATTCTAAATCTCTGTGTCTTCCATAAAGGCTCCTACTAACCATTCACCAGGAAAATACTGCCCCTCCAAACTATTTTTAGAATTCTCTTGTTTTCACAGATTAGACTCATTGTCCTTAAATTTAAGTCTGTTTTCTACACTTACTCTCTGACCAGATGCCTTCTTTAGTTGACTTACAGGTTCAACTTATGCTACGTCTACTTAGACTGCAAGAATTTTTTCCCTTTGGTGGTGGTTATGCAAATATATAATTCAGTTCAGCTCAGTTCAGTTGCTCAGTCGTGCTCGACTCTTTGCGACCCCATGAATCGTAGCACGCCAGGCCTCCCTGTCCATCACCAACTCCCGGAGTTTACCCAAACCCGTGTCCATCGAGTCAGTAATGCCATCCAATCATCTCATCCTCTGTCATCCCCTTCTCCCCCTGCCCCCAATCCTTCCTAGCATTAGAGTCTTTTCCAATGAGTCAACTCTTTGCATGAGGTGGCCAAAGTATTGGAGTTTCAGCTTCAGCATCAGTCCTTCCAGTGAACAGCCAGGACTGATCTCCTTTAGGATGGACTGGTTGGCTCTCCTTGCAGTCCAAGGGACTCTCAAGAGTCTTCTCCAACACCACAGTTCAAAAGCATCAATTCTTCGGCGCTCAGCTTTCTTCACCATCCAACTCTCACTTCCATACATGATCACTGGAAAAACCATAGCCTTGACTAGACGGACTTTTGTTGGCAAAGTGATGTCTCTGCTTTTCAATGGGCTATCTAGGTTGGTCATAACCTTCCTTCCAAGGAGTAAGCGTCTTTTAATTTCATGGCTGCAATCAACATCAGCAGTGATTTTGGAGCCCCAAAAAATAAAGTCTGACACTGTTTCCACTGTTTCCCCATCTATTTCCCATGAAGTGATGGGACCAGATGCCATGATCTTAGTTTTCTGAACGTTGAGCTTTAAGCCAACTTTTTCACTCTCCTCTTTCACTTTCATCAAGAGTCTCTTTAGTTCTTCACTTTCTGCCATAAGGGTGGTGTCATCTGCATATCTGAAGTTATTGATATTTCCCCCGGTAATCTTGATTCCAGCTTGTGTTTCTTCCAGCCCAGTGTTTCTCATGATGTACTCTGCATATAAGTTAAAGAAGCAGGGTGACAATATACAGCCTTGATGTACTCCTCTTCCTATTTGGAACCAGTCTGTTGTTCCATGTCCAGTTCTAACTGTTGCTTCCTGACCTGCATACAGGTTTCTCAAGAGACAGGTCAGATGGTCTGGTATTCCCATCTCTTTCAGAATTTTCCACAGTTTATTGTGATCCACACAGTCAAAGGCTTTGGCATCGTCAATAAAGCAGAAATAGATGTTTTTCTGGAACTCTCTTGCTTTTTCGATGATCCAGCGGATGTTGGCATTTGATCTCTGGTTCCTCTGCCTTTTCTAAAACCAGCTTGAACATCTGGAAGTTCGTGGTTTACGTATTGCTGAAGCCTGGCTTGGAGAATTTTGAGCATTACTCTACTAGTATGTAAGATGAGTACAATTGTGCGGTAGTTTGAGCATTCTTTGACATTGGTTTTCTTTGGGATTGGGATGAAAACTGACCTTTTCCAGTCCTGTGGCCACTGCTGAGTTTCCCAAATTTGCTGGCATATCGAGTGCAGCACTTTCAGAGCATCATCTTTGAGGATTTGAAATAGCTCAACTGGAATTCCATCACCTCCACTAACTTTGTTCGTAGTGATGCTTTCTAAGGCCCACTTGACTTCACATTCCGAGATGTCTGGCTCTAGGTGAGTTATCACACCATCGTGATTATCTGCATCGTGAAGATCATTTTTGTACAGTTCTTCTGTGTATTCTTGCCGCCTCTTCTTAATATTTTCTGCTTCTGTTAGGTCCCTACCATTTCTGTCCTTTATCGAGCCCATCTTTGCATGAAATGTTCCCTTGGTATCTCTAATTTTCTTGAAGAGATCTCTGGTCAAGTTTAATAAATCTGAATGATGAAAGAGATACCTTGGTATTTTTCTGTAATGAGATTTATCTTTTTTTACTTTGTTTATTTTAATTGGAGGATAATTACTTTACAATATTGTGATGGTTTTTGCCATACATCAATATGAATCAGCCATAGATATACATGGAATTTATCCTGATAACTTTGAAACTGAAGACCATACCCCCAAAATATAAAATGAATGTTTGTGATTTGCAAAAAATAGCTATTCATTGGCATTGTATACTCCTTTCTATTTTATTCTCCTCCCTTTTTACTTTATTTTCACATTTCCCTTTGGAAATATCAAACAGTAATTGAAAAAAATGGTATTGGTTTTCTTAGAGATAATGAAATTTTAATTTGCTGTTATAAAGAAATAAAGGAGAGAATAGGTTCGTGAAATAAAGAGCTGCTAGCAACCTATTTTCCATGTGTTTTTGTTCCCTGTTACATGATGGAGAAGTTTGTATACACATGTACAAAAATGCTGTTATCTTAGAGATTGTTATTTTGTCTCCATTTTCATAGGAGAAAAACAATCCTTTTTAGAAAATTTAATATTGGGTAGAAAAATCTCTATAAGTGATCAAATTGGTTGGACCTTGCTCTAAGGCTTGGAATAATTATGCATGAAAATAATTCCTAATGAGTGCATAATAAAAATGTAGCCTCTCTCCCTGCCCTGATCCTGGTCTCACTCACAAATAACCATGACCCTATGGAGTAGCTTCTTGTGAACATTTCTAGAAATGTTCTTTGCATGGGTGCCCACAAGCATACATACACATATTTTATACACCTCTTTTTAAGGATAACCACATTGTTCTAGATGGATGAATTGTTCTGATCTAGATTTTCTTATCCTATAGAAAATATAGAGGTACTTCATGTTTCTTGAAAAATTATTACAGGGTATATTTGTATGTACCCTATATACTAGGTAACAATTGCTAGAAAATTATGGCAACAGACCCACTTCCTGTTTTTATAAACAAAGTTTTACTGGAACACAGACATATTCATTTACTTACGTGTTATTGATGGTTGATTTTTAATGGCAATGCAGAGTTGAGTAGTTGTAACAAAGATTGCATGGCCCACAAGCCTTAAATATTTACCATCTGGCCCTTTAAAAAACTATTTTCAACCTCTTCAATAAGATTTAATATGCTCAGTTGCTAATTTGTGTCCAACTGTTTGTGACCCTATGGACTGCAGCCCGCCAGGCTCTTCTCTCCAAGGAATTTCCCAGGCAAGAATACTGCAGTGGATTGCCATTTCCTTCTCCAGGATTTAATATAACAGGTTATGATATGATATATAATAGAATGACTGACACATAGAAAAGAACACATAAGTGTATGGCTTGATGAACTCTAAATAACGAAATGAACAAATCTATGTTACCAGCTTCCAGGCCAAGAAACAGAGTATTGCCAAAACCCTCTCATGGCAGCTTCTGTCAACACTGACAATAGTTCTTTATAACTGTCTTGTAATATTCCATTATTTGAGTGGACCTTAATTTGTTAAACATTTTCCTATTCACAGGTATATTGTTGCTGTTGTTCAGTCATTAAGTCATGTCGGACTGCTTGTGATCCCATGGACTGAAGCACCCCAGGCTTCCCTGTCCATTACCATCTTCTAGAGTTTGCTCAAACTCGTGTCCATTAAGTTGGTGATGCCATCCAACTATCTCATACACTCTGTTGTCCCTTTCTCCTGCCTTCAATCTTTCCCAGCATCAGGGTTTTTCCAATGAGTTGGCTCTTTGCATTAGGTGGCCAAAGTACACAATATTTTTTTCTTATTATTACATCTTTATACATATTTTCTTGCACCTTGGAAACCAAAGAATTGATGTTTTTGAACAGTGGTGCTGGAGAAGACTCTTGAGAGTCACTTAGATAGCAAAGAGATCAAACCAGTCAATCTTAAAAGAAATCAATACCGAATATGCATTGGAAGGATGATGTTGAAACTGGAGATCTAATGCTTTGGAATTAACAGCTGACTCTTTGATATCTAGATCCAGAAGATTCCCCCAAACAAACTCTCTCATCCATTAAGCAATCACTGCTCATCCTCCCCTCATCCAGCCCCTGGCAGCCACTCATCTGCTTTTTGTCTCTATTGATTTGCCTATTCTGGACATTTATTATAAGTGGAATCACACAGTGTGGCCTTTTGGGTCTGGCTCCTTTTTCTTAGCATACAACCTAGTGATTCCACTACTGGTTGAATACACAGGTGTTCAAAAAAGTGTTCAAAAAAACTTGTAACAATAATTTATAACAGCATTATTATGCCCCATAGCCCAAAGGTGAGAACAACACAAATTTCTATCAACTGATGAAAGGACAAACAAAATGAGATATATCCATGCAATGGAATATTATTCAGCCATAAAAGGAAATGAAGTGCAGACACATGTTGCAAAATAGATGAACTTTGAAAACCATTATAGGTTATTTATTGTTATTACAAATTATTTGCATATTAATAGAAATTGTATATCTCTACCTGAAAGACTTTGGCTTTTGTGTTCCAAAAGCTGAAAGCATTAAAAGAAATGATTTAGAAAGCCAGGCAATGTGTCTCTCACTCTCATACCCTCTCCACACTGGAAATAATTTTCTCAAGAGTTGGGAGTTGATGAGGCTGAGAGGAGTAAATGAGAGTCAAGAATTTGTGCAACCAGGGAAAGAGATTCTATGCCTGTCCCCTTGTTCACGTCTTGCCCTGGGCAAGAGAGCTCTGGCAGAAGTAAGAACAGAAGGGATATTTCCCGCAAAGAATGGAGGACAGTGGCCACCTGCTGAGAGGATGAGCTGCATAGTGCTCAGTGCATCTCAGCCAGGGCCAGCCTGGACACAGCTCCTAGGACTCAGTGCTGCCCAGAAACAGCAACGTGATGGTCACACCCTTAGGTCTCACCTGAGAGTATCAGAGAGAACTAGAAGGGAGTGAACAAATGGCCCAGGGGCTACCTTATGGCAGCTACCTGTGTGTAGTGATGGCTGAGCATCTTTGGAGCATGGAAACAGCAATCTCTTTGTGAACATGTGAATTCAACTTTAGATAACTCCCTACTGCTTTCCCTGCTTTTATGACAAACAACAAGATAAAATATACCACATCTCTTTGGTATTTCACAAATCTCTAAAACTTGGACATGGTCTTGGGAGAAGTCTAAGGGAAACCAGCTTCTGTTGAGATGAATTTCTCATCATTTCATTGGATGGATTTTTGATCGTTAGAGAAAAATAAAGAAAAAGATCATTTCTTTTTGACACCTTGGGTTTTGCAATTGTATTTCCCTTCTTTATACACGTGTCAATAGGATTTCTTTTTTAAATTTCCATTTTCATTCTTTTTGTTGTTTTCTGTTGCTTTCAGGGAGGAAGTTGAAATGAACTGAGTCACATTGCTGTACACCTGAAACTAACACAACGTTGTAAATTAACTGTGTATGCGTGTGTGCTCAGTCATGTCTGACTCTTTGGGACTCCATGGACAGTAGCCTGCCAGGATCTTCTGTCCATGGAATTTTACAGGCAAGAATACTGGAGTGGGTAGTCATTTCCTACTCCAAGGGCTCTTCCTGACCCAGGGATCAAACCCTCGTCTCCTACACCTCCTGCATTGGCAGATGTATTCTTTATTACTGTGTCACCTGAGAAGATAAATTAACTATATTTTGTAAATATATATATGAAAACTATATTTCAAATAAAAAGAAAGAGAGAACAAAATAAAATGAATTGATACAAAAGTTTTTTTTGTAAAAATAAAGAAAACATAATATTACTAATGTCAAGCTCTTGAATTGTCTAAAGGGTCTTATTTGACTTTTCTAAACTGTTGCAGCAGACAGAATTCATTTGGGAAGAGACAATTACCTGAAGAGGTAAAGACTCATCATGTGTGGTTTGCAAATGGAAAAGAAGAAAGCTGACACCAGGAGAGATGTCCTGCCTCACTACCTTGTGTTTAGTGGTCCCAGGTTGTCTTGAGCCCAAGGTTGAAGGACTATAGCAGTTGAAGAGTTTGACTCTATCAGTTGACTATGTCAGTTTAAAGAAGAGCTAAGCAAAATGTCTTAATTAAAACTAAGCATAAAAACTCTGAGGATATACATGCAGGAATTAGGAAAGCTTAATTAGATAAACCAGAAGAAGAATGGATACACTGACTTCAAAGAAACAACTCCAAAGAAGCTGTGTTATATTTGAAGACAAAATACCCATCTGGGGTCCATGCTGGGCAAACCCACAAGATCTGGAGGGACAGAGTTCAGTTTGAGTGTGGACAAATTGATGAGGTCATTATCATCAAGATTGAACAAATGAAACAAAGATAATCATTCAGTTGGGCAAACCATTGGTTTTCTGAACTGAGTCTGCAACCTGATTTGGAGATTGGCTTCATCATTAGAATGTTCCACCGTGAAGTGGCCATGACCATTTTTCTCCTCTCCAGCTGTTTCTTGTTGTTAGACACCCTCTTTGTTTTAGATATAAAATTGCCTGACAAAGTAAAATGAAGTGATATTATCTTTCTAATGAATGTGTAATGACCATGCTGGTTTCAGCCATAGTGATTGGGCACCCCATGTCTGTGATCCAGAGAAATCATTAGAAATGCCTTAAATGAGTCTCCCTTCTGGATGCCTTTGGGAAGGAATAGTTGTGGTATGATGTCACCAGGAGTGGTTTTTTTTTTTAATTAGTTTATAATATGTCTTTTGTTTTTCTTTCAATGGCACCTCATTTACACTGTGAGAATTTTCTAAGACAGTGTCCTCTCCTCTTTCTCAAGACATTCTGACATGTCCTAGGGAAGATTGGTGCCCAGTAGTAAGTTGTTCAGTCCAAGAGGAGCAGCAAGTTCAGTGGCTATTTTGAGTCATGTGCACAACTGATGCTCCTGGAGGACTTCCAATGGGTCTATAACATCCACTCAGTCTCTCATGATACAGAAGAGATGCCTGAGGCTCACATGGGAGGTGACTAGTGTGCTGGATTGTGTGAAATCTTGGAGACAGGCAGGTCCATGTTCAAATCAAGTGTGCCAGGAATAACAATCTTTGTGGCCTGGAATGAGTTTTAGAGCTGTTCTGAGCTCTAGATTTCTCCATTGAAATATAAATAATAACTATCCCAAATTCTTCACTGAAATCTACACATGCCAATCTACTATGTACCAGAGTCAATTTGGAGAGACAGATTTATTTTTACTCATTCAGAAATATTTGGTGAGAATCTATTATAGTCTAGGCCACTAAGATGAGTGCCAAAAAAAGCACTGCAGCAGTATGTGATGGATATGATGGATGGATAGAGATGATTTCAAGGTTTTGTGAGAGCGTATAGAAGAGTCCACAGGACTGGTGAGATCAGGGAAACCTCACAGAGGGGAGCTGCTGTTCCGTAGCATCGAATGAGGAAGAGCAACTTCCCAAGTGGGGAACAGACTAGACTCCTCTAGGTGAAAGAGACCCAGACCCCAATCCAGGAGCTTCTGACCCCTAATCAAGTGCTGTTTTTCACTGCTGTATTTTGAATCTTCGCTTGAACTTTCAAGGATAGATGATACATATGATAATAGAGGTATTTTGGAAAGATCATATTAAACCACCAATGAATCAACTATGAAGAACCATTTAAAATACAGATTTTCATTTGTCTCTCACAGCCAGAATTGACATTCTGATGCTTTTCATAGAGGATAATGCCTAACTTAAAAAAATTAATATCAAAGTCTAAATTATGAGGGATGGGGTGAAGAGAATGCATTACACGGTAAGAATTATTTAAGTCATTGAGATAATAAAACCTTCATTCTCATAACAAGGGTGAGATAATGAGATGAATCCTTCCAAGATTTAACAGATTTATTATTCTAATGAACTCTACCTGACAGTTTTGAACTGTATATAAAAACTTATTAATCTTTTGATAGACACTGAGATTTTTCTCCCTTCTCATCGAGGTGTACGATGAAAAAATTATGGCTGAAATTGTTCACTGAAATTTTCCTCATGGCAGAGTGTCATGTTGAGGATATATCTCTCTGCCATCCTGACTTGATTGAATTAAACTTGGGAAATAAGACTCTGTAAAGAAGAAATTAGAGGTGTAACGATGGAGGAGATTAACTGGCATGTGGGTCCTTGGTAAACAAAATTAAACACAAATTAGACTTTTATCTGCCAGCTCAGCAGGATTCTGTCTTGTTAATCTAACAGTCTTTTTAATTTCACAAGATATCCTGAACACCTATTTTGTGCCAGGCACAGTGTTGGTGCCAGGGACATAAAGTTAACTAGGATATGGCTTCTGTCCTTGAGGATCTCAGCTTGTAGGGAGCATGGACTCCCAGGCAGGCAATGAAGGAATTGAGTACTGACATAGTCAAGGCATAAGAAAAGGAGCAGAATGAATGGATTGGAAGTGTTGATGTGGTTAAAGAATTGTTGAGCTGGGATACTAGAGAGAGAGAACAAGAGTATAGAGAGTGGTGGTTAGGGAGTGACATGCTTAAAATAGAAACATAGGATGGGTGCAATTATTGGTAATGTTTAAAGTTGTATTTTTCACATGTTTTTGACTATGATTCAGCAGAAGATAGAGTTTTTTTTTTAATTAACTTTTATTGGACCATAGTTGCTTTACAATGTTGTGTTAGTTTCAGGAGTACAGCAAAGTGAATCAGCTATACGTATATCCCTTCTTTTTTGGATTTCCTTCTCATTCATGTCAATACAGAACACTGAATCGAGTTCCTTGTGCTATACAGTAAGTTCTCTTTATTTACCTATTTTTATACATAGTATCAATAGTATAGATATGTCAATCCCATCTCCCATTCATCCTACTCCCCCTTCACCCTTGGTATCCATATATTTGTTAGAGAGATTTTGTACCTCTGTCTAGTACATGTGTATATCATTGAAACAAAGTTTCATGAAACAATCCTTACCCTTCCTGTTGGAAAGTCCCTTTGATATTTCCTGTTCTGCTTTGTTCTGTTTATGTAATTAAAAACTGGATTTTATGACATGAATACACTCTCACTCTGGCTTGAAATTCACCAGGAATGGGTGGTTAACAATGGGTAGAAGACAAACTCATTGGCAGCAAGAAGATAAAGAAAATAAGAGACCAGAATATTGAATGGAGTGTTCAAGGGCTTTGAAATCACCAAGCATCATGGTAGGGGTAATGGTGGAGAGAGAAAGACAGTGGTCCAGGGGATAGAATCCTCAGTGAATTAGGGGCAGTGACCAGGAGACTTTATTGTTGTTATTGTTCAATTGCTCACCCATGTCTGACTCTTTGTGACCCCATGTACTGCAGCAAATCAGGCTTCCCTGTCCTTCACCATCTCCCGGAGTTTGCCCAAACTCATATCCATTGAGTCAGTGATGTCATCCAACCATCTTGTCCTCTGTTGTCCTGTTCTCCTCCTGTGTTCAATCTTTCCCAGCATCAGGGTCTTTTCTAATGAATCAGTTCTTTGCATCAGATGGCCAAAGTATTGGAGCTTCAGCATCAGTTCTTCCAATGAATATTCAAGGTTGATTTCCTTTAGGATTCAATTGGTTTGATCTACTTGAAGTTTGAGGGTCTCTCAAGAGTCTTCTCAGTTCAGTTCAGTTCAGTCACTCAGATGTGTCCAACTCGTTGCGACCCCATGAACCGCAGCACGCCAGGCCTCCCTGTCCATCACCAACTACCAGAGTCCACCCAAACCCATGTCCATTGAGTCAGTGATGCCATCCAGCCAACTGTGGTGTTGGAGAAGACTCTTGAGAGTCCCTTGGACTGCAAGGAGATCCAATCAGTCCATCCTAAAGAAGATCAGTCCTGGGTGTTCTGATGAACTATTTGAACTATGTTCTGCCTTATTTTGTGAGAAAGACGCAGCTGCTGGTCCTTCCTTCTCTACTTCTGAGATTGTCTGACATACTTTGCAACTCCCTGGATTTCTTCTTTCTCAGTCAAAGAAATCAAAACAAGTGTCACTCTGTCATTTAGAAGCAGATATACACTGAACAAAAGAAATAAGATATTCACATAAATGATCACTTGGGAAAGTCTATAGCAATTGGATAACTGGATAGAACAGTTGTGTATTTCAAATAACTTTGTGTTTGTTTCATATTTCAGCTCAATTCAGTTCAGTCGCTCAGTTGTGTCTGACTCATTGCGACCCCATGAATTGCAGCATGCTAGGCCTCTCTGTCCATCACCAACTCCCGGAGTTTACCCAAACCCATGTCCATCGAGTCGGTGATGCCATCCAACCATCTCATCCTCTGTTGTCACCTTCTCCTCCTGCCCCCAATCCTACCCAGGATTAGGGTCTTTTTCAATGAGCCAACTCTTCGCATGAGGTGGCCAAAGTATTGGAGTTTCAGCTTCAACATCAGTCCTTCCAATGAACACCCAGGATTGATCTCTTTTAGGATGGATTGATTGGATCTCCTTGCAGTCCAAGGGACTCTCAAGAGTCTTCTCCAACACCACAGTTCAAAAGCATTATTTCTGCAGTTCTCAGCTTTCTTCACCATCTAATTCTCACATCCATACATGACCACTGGAAAAACCATAGCCTTAACTAGACGGACTTTTGTTGGCAAAGTAATGTCTCTGCTTAAATATGCTATCTAGGTTGGCCATAACCTTCCTTCCAAGGAGTAAGCATTTTTTAATTTCATGGCTGCAATCAACATCAGCAGTGATTTTGGAGCCCAAAAAAATAAAGTCTGACACTGTTTCCACTGTTTCCCCATCTATTTGCCATAGAGTGATGGGACCAGATGCCATGATCTTAGTTTTCTGAACGTTGAGCTTTAAGCCAACTTTTTCACTCTCCTCTTTCACTTTCATCAAGAGGCTCTTTAGTTCTTCTTCACTTTCTGCCATAAGGGTGGTGTCATCTGCATATCTGAGGTTATTGATATTTCTCCCGGCAATCTTGATTCCAGCTTGTGTTTCTTCCAGCCCAGTGTTTCTCATGATGTACTCTGCATATAAGTTAAAGAAGCAGGGTGACAATATACAGCCTTGACATACTCCTCTTCCTATTTGGAACCAGTCTGTTGTTCCATGTCCAGTTCTAACTGTTGCTTCCTGACCTGCATACAGGTTTCTCAAGAGACACAGGTCAGATGGTCTGGTATCCCCATCTCTTTCAGAATTTTCCACAGTTTATTGTGATCCACACAGTCAAAGGCTTTGGCATCGTCAATAAAGCAGAAATAGATGTTTTTCTGGAACTCTCTTGCTTTTTCGATGATCCAGCGGATATTGGCAATTTGATCTCTGGTTCCTCTGCCTTTTCTAAAACCAGCTTGAACATCTGGAAGTTCATGGTTCACGTATTGCTGAAGCCTGGCTTGGAGAATTTTGAGCATTACTTTACTAGCATGTGAGATGAGTGCAAAATTGTTTCATATTTACTTTCACCTAAAACTAGAAGTTAGGGTGCATATGAAAGTTTGTTGATTTTTATAAGGTAATATCAAGTCTGTGTTGAACTCAATTAAATTTAATAATAGATCTAGTAATTCTGGTATATTCTCTAACTAGATGATCACATTGTAAAAGAATGACAAAAATGTGATTTCCTTTCCTATAGCATTGGCTAGAACCAAGGTTTAGTGTGAATCATATGATTGATAGTGGTTGCTTTCATTTTTACGTGAAATACAAAGTTGACTACTGCTTTTTGAGAGATAAACATTTCAAGTTAAGAAAGTTTTCATTTAAACCTGGATAGCTGTCTTTGTAAGAAAAGACACTGGAATGAAGGTTGAACTTTACCAATTTTTTTTTTTCAGAATCTATTGAGATAATTTTTATATCTTACTCCAGTGATCCCCAACCTTTTTGGCACCAGGGACCAGTTTCACGGAAGATGATTTTTCCATGGACAGAGTGAAGGAGATGGTTTCTGGATGATTCAAGCGCATTACATTTATTACGCTGCCACTGATCTGATATGTATGTACGGGCTTTCATTCTGCATCATTTGGGCCCTACCTGAGGTTTCATGTCTTTTTAAAATTCAAAGCAGTTTCTCCTTTTATTGACTTGTGTATATTTTTCCTCAAAGTTTTCTACTTTGGGAATTACTATTAGACAGTTATTTGAACTTGTGTAGGTGAGGGAGATTAAGATCTACAACTTTCCAGTTGCAAATAAATGAGTTATAGGTATGAAATGTACAGAGTAGGGAATATAGTCAATAATTATGTACTATCATTGTATGGTGACAGATGGGTACTATAATTTATCATTTTGAAATGTATATAAATATAAAATCACTATGCTGTGTAACAGGAACTAACATATTGTTGTAAGTCAATTACACTTAAAAAAAGAATATATGTATCTTACCTCTCTCTCTTTTAGCTTTCTACTTCACTGTCTTTTTGTAGTATTCTCTTGAATTGTCAATTTAACCTTCCGGCTCACTTTTCTCCCTTTAAAAACATTATATTTATTGTGAAAAATTTTCAACATATAAAAGTATACACAAAATAATAAGTAATTATGTGCATAGAATCTTGCTTAAGGAATAAAATAACACCAAAATATTGAAGTCTCTTGTGTTCGCCTCCCTATCAGAACCTTTCTCTCTAACCAAAGGGAATCATAGTTTTGAATTTGGTATTTTATCATTTCCAATCATGTCTCTATATTTACGACATGTATGGCATTGCTTCACTTTCTAAATATTGTACAAACAATACTATACTGTGTACACCTTTTGTAGCCTTGCTTTTCAAAAAACACTCAGTATTATGTTTATACTTACTCACGTTCATAGATATAGTTCTAGTTTATTCCTTTAAATTATTATTTAAAATATTTGAACAGACCTCAGTTTATTTATCCATTTTCCTCTCGGTGTGCATTCAAGTTTTCTTCAAATAGACATTGCAATGAAAAGTAGCCTTACTGTGAACATCTTTGTCCATGACTTTTTCTTGCTGAACTGTAGATTACCTTACTTATTTCAGAGAGTAATATTTTGAGGGTCCAAACATGATCATCTCATTTTCTAATAGACTGATTTTGCACTCCTTAATGGTTTTTTCACATAAAGAAGAAATCTATGCATTTCTTCAGATAAAGAAATTCCCTATGCGACATCATGAAATATTCTTTACTGTTTTACACTGGTTTCAAGTTTTTAGTTTTTCACATTTAAGTCTTTGCTCTGCCTACAATTCATTATTACTTATAGACTAGTTGAGAGATCCAATTTTATTTTAATTTCCATAAGGATACTCAAATATTCTAAAATGTTTGAATAATTATGTAAGTAAAAGCAAGACAGGGTGAAAAATAGCTAATAGCTAGCTACTCATTATCACCATGAGTAATTTAAACTTGATGGGCATCTTCCAGACTTTGGAAAAGCTGGACCTTTTAGAATTTAATTTGCCATAGAGGGACAATGTGAGCTTGTGAGATGCTCCTATAGTCTTGACCCAGAGCATGATGACTAGAAGACTCAGGGCATCACTGTTGGACAGAAGCACAGATAATTAGTCCTTCAATCAAATGTGCCAGAGGACAGTGGGCAGTGAATCTTGACCATTTGTCTTTTGATAAACTTTCATCATATGCCTCAGTAACCTGTACCTTGGAGCAGCTTATATATTACATTATTTAAGTTGTTAAAGTCACAAGCTTCATATTCTGCAGGCTTTTTATTATGCAGGGTGTCATTAGAATGTTGTGTGCCACTGCTTTGTAACAGCTCTCTGATAGAAAGTAGAGGAAGTCCACCTCTCAAAGCCTGAAATAGTAAAAGTAAAGGTTTAATTGACTGTCATCACTGTCAATCATCTCAAGCAGAGGAGGTGAGGCAGTGCCTACATTGACCCTGGGGAGCTGTGTGGATTAATTTCTTTTTGTCCACTTTGTCATTTGGAGCCTGAGAAATTATTATGGGTAAAGCCTGATGTTTATCTTATGATACACCCCAAATAGAGAAATGAAGGGATTTTGTCAATGAACGCATCTTTACCTGATGGGTCTAGTTTTTGAAGTTCAGAACCTTTTAAAAAAAATAATTTATTCATTCTCTTTGGACCTGGTAAGAGAAGGAATGTGCCCTGATTATTCATAAAAAATTCTCCTTAAATGACACAATATCTATATCATAGCTGTGTGAATTTTCTCCAGCTGTCTCCTCTACTTGGCAACATATCCATCTTCTTTTAGCAACTAAGGGGCTTCCCTGGTGGCTCAGATGGTAAAGAATCTGCCTGCAGTGCAGGAGACCCAGGTTCCATCCCTGGGTCAGGAAGATCTCCCTGAGAAGGAAATGGAAACCCACTACAATATTCTTGCCTGGAGAATTCCATGGACTGAGGAGCCTGGTGGACTACAGTCCATGGGGTCTCAAAGAGTCAGACATAACTAACTGACTTTCACTTAGCAAATAAACTCCTCTTCACTCAACTGAGCTAAGAGTGCTTCTTGGCCAGTGTCTCCACCATGGTGCCCAGCCCTTTCTGGTCCACCATGGGCTCTTGGAGGACTTGGACTTGTCCTCCTTATATGTATATCCTCTCTTCTTTGTTCTTTGTACACACACACACACACACACACACACACACACACACACAATGGATCTCTTATGTTTGGTGTCCAAGTACATTTTATTTATTTGAAAGGGGACCCAGGGTTTCCTAGGGCAGTATAGGTCAGCTTTTCATCTTTTATTTTTTAAATTGAAGTATATTTGATTTACAATGTTGTGTTAGTTTCAGGTGTACAGCAAGGTGATTCAGTTATACATATATATATTTACCTTCATTGACTACATTAAAACTTTTGATTGTGTGGATTATAATAAACTGTGGAAAATTCTTAGAAAGGTGGGAATCCCAGACCACCTTACTTGTCTCCTGAGAAACTTGTATGAAGGTCAAGAAGTAACAATTAGAACTGGACATGGAACAACTGACTGGTTCGAAATTGGGAAAGGAGTACATCAAGGCTATATATTGTCACCCTGCTTATATAACTTTTATGCAGAGTACATTATGTGTAATGCCAGGCTGGATAAGTCACAATCTGGAATTAAGATTGCTAGGAGAAATATCAATAACCTCAGATATGCAGATGTTACCACTCTTAAGGCAGAAGGTGAAAAGGAACTAAGGTACTCCTGGATGAGGATGAAAGAGGAGAGTGAAAAAGCTGGCTTGAAACTCAACATTCAAAAAACGAAGATCAAGACACCCAGTCCCATCACTTCATGGCAAATAGATGGGGACAAAGTGAAAGGAATGACAGATTTTATTTTCTTGGGCTCCAAAATCACTGCAGATGGTGACTGCAGCCACAAAATTAAAAGGTGCTTTCTCCTTGGAAGAAAAGCTATAACAAACCTAAGCAGTATTAAAAAGCAAAGACATGACTTTGCCAACAAGGGTCTATATAGTCCAGACTATGGTTTTTCCTATAGCCATGTATAGATGTGAGAGTTGGACCATAAAGAAGGCTGAGAATTTGATGCTTTTGAATTATGGTGCTGGAGAAGACTCTTGAGAGTCCCTTGAACTTCAAGGAGATCAAACCAGTCAATCTAAAGGAAATCAACCATGAATATTCTAAGGAAGGACTGATGCTGAAGCTGAAGCTCCAATACTTTGGCCACCTGATGTGAAGATCTGACTCATTGGAAAAATCTCTAGTGCTGGAAAAGACTGAGGGCAGGAGGAGAAGGGGAAAACAGAGGATGAGATGGTTGGATAGCATCGCTGACTCAATGGATATGAGTTTGACCAAACTCAGGAATATAGTGAAGGACAGGGAAGCCTGGTGCACTGCAGTCCCTGGGATTGCAAAGAGTTAGACACAACTTAGTGATGGAACAACAAAAATATATTTGTATATTCTTTCTGTCTAGCTATTTCTCTTGAACTGAATTGAAATTAAAATACCATTAACTGATATCCACAGAAGAGATAAAAATGCTTAAAAGCTTTGAGATCAGAGAGAAGTGGGTTCAAATGCTAGCTTGACCATTTATTGCTCAGACGCTGCTGGAAAAATTCTTATCTGAGTGTTAGCTTGTTGTTTGATAAAATTAGAATCACAAGAGTTCTGTTAGATAATACCTACCTAGTGACTGTCACAAAGGAGGACTTATTTTTTAGTCTACTCTCCGTTTCTGTTTTCAAAGAGTTGTTTAGAGGCCTATTGATAACTGTCCCTTGCATAAGCAAAGGAACAAATCATTGGTATTCCTCACCTCTTGCTTATTTGCTATTTCCTTTGTGGAAACAATACATAAATGAAGATTTGGCATCAGACTGGGAACCAGAAGCATCAGAGCCACTTGGGAGCTGGTGTGAAATGCAGAATTCTAAAATGTATTGAGTGAGGAATGTGCATTTCAGGAAGAGCCTCAAAAGGTTTAAGGGCCTGTTCAATTGTGAGGAGAACTGAACCAGAGCAGATGTTGACCCCTGATTTGAAGAGTGGTAGAAAGTTAATATTAGCTTTTGTACTATTGGTATGGGGATTTCTAAGGTAAAAGTTACTAGTTGGGTAGAACTTCCTTGTGGTGAAAGGAGGGCTGGGTTTTAATGGCTGTGATTGCCTGCATCTGCCGGTTGTATTTTATTTCATGGGTGTCCCAGCCTGGAGCTCTGGAACCTGTGTAACAGTTACCTCCCCCAGAGGAACCAGCTTGTGTGCCCATCCTGACATGGAAACAGCGGCTGGTGGTTTGATTTCATTTATCTGTTGATGATTGTTCCCTGTGGCCATGTCAGCAGACAGTAGTCTTGTGCCTCCCCAGGGATTCAGGAGACTGAAACAAAACATTTCTTTTCTCTTTTGTTGTCTTATTTAAAGAAAAAAAACCCTCTAAAAGAAGCAAGGCTTTACTATTATATACATATATTGATTTGAAGTGTTCCATGTCTCATAGAAAACATATTATTACCCTCTGAAAGGATAACCTTCACTGACATTTCATTTCAAGGGTATTGGCTTGGTTGACTATCTTTCTTTTAAGTCTCCACACATTTATTTGAAACTTGCAGATGTTTTTGTACCAATTAAATGTCTATACTCTGAAGATGACCATTCATGAGCAATTCCAGAGCTTCTTTGGTGACAGGTAAATTTAGATTTTCACGACCATTTAAGTGGATACTTTTTGTCCTATCTTGTGTGATAACCAAACAAATTTCACTTCTGAGAGTTGGATGACATCTTAGGAAGTGTTTTTCAGGAGGAAAGATGGCTTTACTATTTTCTAGCTTCTCTTTTAGGTGTTGGTTCAACAAACATTTTAAACATACCTACAACAGAACATGTCCTTAGAGTAAAGAGACATGAGAAGTGTACAGAGTTTCTGCCTTCAAGAGGTCAAGAATTTGGTAGGCAGACAAGCAGTGTTTGATTAATTGCAAATAAAATGTGATGTAATTGCTTGACTCTAAATTAAATAAGACAAAGATATGTATAGAGTACAATTTTTGTCCCAGAGAGAACAAAGGGAATGTTTAGGTGGGGCCTTGAAGTCCCAGAACAGGTAAATAACTTTGGATATGGGTAATTAAGAAGAGACCCCCATATGTACCATGGTGACGAAAGGACATTCCACTTGGGGGGAAATGCACCTACTCAGGCCTAGAGATATGAAACAGTATTGTATGTTTGGAGAACTGAAAGTTTCTGAATCTGTTTATAGTAGTGGCTCTTACCACTCGTCAAACTTTTTTCATTGTGACAAGTAGTGAAAAATATATTTTATATAGTGATGCAGTACCCAACATGTGTACACACAAATTCAACAGGAACGAAAGACAAAAACTTCACAAAATAATATTTGATAATATTTTACAAATAATATTTGCTGCTGCTGCTAAATTGCTTCAGTTGTGTACAACTCTGTGTGACTCCATAGATGGCAGCCCACCAGGCTCCTATGTCCCTGGGATTCTCCAGGCAAGAATACTGGAGTGGGTTGCCATTTCCTTCTCCAATGCATGTATGCATGCTAAGTCACTTCAGTCGTGTCCGACTCTGTGCGACCCCATGGATAGCAGCCCACCAGGCTCCTCTGTCCATAGGATTCTCCAAGCATGTAACAATAATGTAAATAATGTTTATCCTTGCTAAATACAATATGCTTTGATATTTTCTTTCCTCATCTCTGTGGTTCTGTTTCATTTAAAAATGCTGGTAATGACTTATTAAACTGATGACAATTCATTAGTGGGTCATTACCTACAGTTTGAAAAACAATGGTATGGTCTGTGAGTACCCAGGTGGAAGAAACCAGACTGGAGAGTCATCAAGAATCAGATCACACTAGAGGAAAATATAGGCAGAGAAATTATTGATAAAAATTGTAGCAATGTTTTTTGGATCTGTTTCTTATAGTAATGGAAATGAGGGAAAAAATAAACAAATGGGACTTAACTAAGCTTAAAAGCTTTTGCACAGCAAAAGAAACCACAAACAAAACAAACAGAAAACCTATAGAATGGGAGCAAATATTTGCAAACAATATGACTGACAGGAGATTAATATCCAAAATATAAAAACAGATCATATAACTCAGTAACAACAACAACAACAAAAAACCCCAAACAACTCACTAAGAAAATAGGCAGAAGACCTAAATAGACTTTTCTCCAAAGTCTTTTTTCTCCAAAGAAGATGTAATGATGGCCAAGAGGCACATGAAAATATGTTCCACATCACTAATTATTAGAAAAATAGAAATCAAAATTAAAATGACATACTACCTCACACCAGTCAGAATGGCCATCATTTAACAAGTCTACAAATAATAAATGCTGGAGAGGGTGTGCAGAAAAGGGAACCTTCTTACACTACTGGTGCAAGTGTTAATTGGTGCCACCACTATGGAGAACAGTATGGAGATTCCTTAAAAAGCTAAAATTAGAGTTACTATCAGTTCAGTTCAGTCACTCAGTCATGTCCGACTCTTTGCAACCCCATGAATCCCAGCACACCTGGCCTCCCTGTCCATCACCAACACCAGGAGTTTACCCAAACTCATGTCCATCGAGTCAGTGATGCCATCCAGCCATCTCATCCTCTGTCGTCCCCTTCTCCTCCTGCCCCCAATCCTTTGCAGCATCAGAGTCTTTTCCAATGAGTCAACTCTTCGCATGAGGTGGTCAAAGTATTGGAGTTTCAACTTCAACATCAGTCCTTCCAATGAACACCCAGGACTGATCTCCTTTAGGATGGACTGGTTGGATCCCCTTGCAGTCCAAGGGACTCTTAACAGCCTTCTCCAACAGCATAGTTCAAAAGCACCGATTCTTCGGCGCTCAGCTTTCTTCACAGTCCAACTCTCACATCCATACATGACTACTGGAAAAACCATAGCTTTGACTAGATGGACTTTCGTTGGCAAAGTAATGTCTCTGCTTTTTAATATGCTGTCTAGGTTTGTCATAACTTTCCTTCCAAGGAGTAAGTGTCATTTAATTTCATGGCTGCAATCACCATCTTCAGTGATTTTGTAGCACAAAAAAATAAAGTCTGACACTGTTTCCACTGTTTCCCCATCTACTTCCCATGAAGTGATGGGACCAGATGCCATGATCTTAGTTTTCTGAATGTTGAGCTTTAAGCCAACTTTTTCACTCTCATCTTTCACTTTCATCAAGAGGCTTTTTAGTTCCTCTTCACTTTCTGCCATAAGGGTGGTGTCATCTGCATATCTGAGGTTATTGATATTTTTCCCAGCAATCTTGATTCCAGCTTGTGTTTCTTCCAGCCCAGCGTTTCTCATGATGTACACTGCATATAAGTTAAATAAGCAGGGTGACAATATACAGCCTTGATGTACTCCTTTTTTTATCCTGCAATTCCACTCTTGGGCATATATCCAGAAAATACAAAGTCTCTAAATCAAAAAGATACATGTACAACAATGTTCATAGCCACACTATGCACAATAGCTGAGATATGGAGGCAACCTAAATGTCTATCAACAGATGAATGAATAAAGAAGTTGTGTATATATATACCCATGCATAGAAACACAATGGGATATTACTCATCCATAAAAAATAATGAAAATTTTGTCATTTTCAGCAACATGGAAGTACCTAGAGATTATCATACTAAGTGAAGTAAACTAGACAGAGAAAGACAAATATGATACTGCTTACATGTAGAATTTTGAAAAAAAAGGATACAAATGAACTTATATGGAAAGGAGAAATAGCACCACAGACATAGAAAACAAACTTCTGGTTACCAAAGGGGAAAGAGGTGGGGGGAGGGATAAACTGGAAGTTTTGGATTAATAGATACACACTACTATGTATAAAATAGATAACATCTATATAGAACAGGGTGCTATACTCAATATTTTGTAATGACGTAAGGGAAAAGCATCTGAAAAGCATGTATATACATACACACACACACACACACACATACATAAAACTGAACCATGTATACATATATATAGAACAATTTCTTTGCTGTATACCTGAAACTAACACAACACTGTCAATCAACTATTGTTCGATTAGAAAAATGATTCCTAGATTTTGACTTGAGCAACTGGATGGATGGTAGAATCACTTGTTGAGATATAGTGGGCTCATGTATGTTATTGTGCCGGACAAGGGTGCTTATCAAGAATTTTGTTTTGCTTGAGGTAAACTTGAGATGACTATTGATTTCCAAAAGAAGATATCAAGTAGATAGTTGAATACATTAGTAAAGAGTTCAGTGAAGATGTCTGGAACTAGATCCATAAATGTGAGTGCTTTTGACATGTGGGTGGTATTTAAAATTGTGAGACAGTCAGGAATCAGATAAGGAGAGGAGGAAGATAGAGAAAAATAGTGAGTTTAGTTAGTGAAATGGGCTCCAAAATTAAGAGATATAGCTAAGGAAGGGAAGACAAAAATTACTGGAAGCTGGTGGTTAATGTGGTGGAAGGAAGCCTGAGTGGTTGTCCTTAAAATACCAGCAGGAATAAGAGTTTTCTAAAGAAGGAAGCTTTTGATTGTGTCAGATGCTGACGAGATGTAAAGTGGCAGGGAAGAAGTCATTGCTTTTGGAAGGAGAATTCGAGTAGTGTTGGAAAGAGGAATTTTTGTAGAGTGGTGGCTTTGGAAGCAGTAATGGAAGGGCTGGAATGATGATCATGAGGATGTGGAGGTTAAGACAGGAGTTGTTCCAGAGTCCAGGAGGCAGTGAGAACGCCTTTTTGTCTATCCCAAGTGCAATGGATGTTATTGAAAGGTTTTCAAAGAGTTTCGAAATATCTTGTGGGTAGTGTATGGAGAGGCGACGTGAGGTAGATGTGTGTGGCTAGAGAGAGTGAGAAATTGTGAGGCTTTGCAGTGGTCCGTGTGAAAGAGGATGGCAGCTTACTCTAAGCATTTGGGTTTGTGAAGGAGTTATGTCACAAAAACCCTTCACAGAATAAAGAAGCGAGTTCAACAAGAGCAGTAAAAGTGTTTTATCTTTGGAAATGAGCATGATGTTGCATTTGACAATATTTCATGTTAATTTATTCTGTTGACTAATTGTTGTTTGGGGAAATTGAACTCATTTGCCATTAGATTTGACATGTTAAATTAATCAGATCTCTTAAAAGGCTGCCAAATTCTGAGAGCATAAGACAGTTCAAAATTGCATCCACATTTATCAACTCTGTTTTTGACATGATATGCAAAGAAAAATAGCCTCATTCATTCTTGTCTGTACACTGGCATGGGGGCATTTCCTGGTTTACAATATTTTCCCCTTCTTCAAGATGAACTGACTGCCTTAAACTCGACTCTATTATTAATCCATTATTGATTAGAATCTTAAAAATATAGTTTTTTAAAATCATAACATATCATGCTGCTGCTGCTGCTGCTAAGTCGCTTCAGTCGTGTCCGACTCTGTGCGACCCCATGGACGGCAGCTCACCAGGCTCTGCCGTCCCTAGGATTCTCCAGGCAAGAATACTGGAGTGGACTGCCATTTCCTTCTCCAGTGCATGAAAGGGAAAAGTGAGAAAGTGAAGTTGCTTAGTCGTGTCCGACTCTTAGCGACCCAATGGACTACAGCCTACCAGGCTCCTCCGTCCATGGGATTTTCCAGGCAAGAGTACTGGAGTGGGGTGCCATTGCCTTCTCCGTAACATATCATAGATCATGTGAAATTCCTTTCATTTCTCATCACTTCATTTCTGGTTTTGATATTGCTTTTAAAAAGTTTTTTTTTTCTCCTTTATAATGAGACAGTGTCTGTAAAACATTTCTTATTACATTCCATTTTCATTTAATGGAACTCAACTTGAAGCATCCATTTTTCAAAATGAAATTCTTTCACTGAGCTGTTGCATTAACAGTCAATGTTGTGTTGGTTCTAGCTCTTCAAAACCATAAGTGATGTATACTTAATAGGTCTTCTTCTCACATCTCATCCATTTTTCTACATTTCTCACTGATCCTAAGTATCCTCTACAAAAATCTAACCTTTATCCCTTTCTACTAAACTCTTCTCTTATATTTTAATGCCTCACTTAGATGTAGTTTATCATTGTCTGTACTTTAAGATGTGGTTTTTGGTTGAGGAGATGTGATTGCCTAAAAGCAACTTGTGTGAAATTTTAAGATAGACTCAACTTTTAAGGGGAGCTTTTCAGTCTTGAACAAAGATTGAACTTCAGTTCAGTCGCTCAGTCGTGTCTGACTCTTTGTGACCCCATGGACTGTGGCCTTCCAGGCCTCCCTGTCCATCACCAACTCCCAGAGTTTATTCAAACTCATGTCCATTGAGTTGGTGATGCCATCCAACCATCTCATCCTCTGTCATCCCCTTCTCCTCTGGCCTTCAATCTTTCCCTGTATCAGGGTCTTTTCCGATGAGTCAGTTCCTCGCATCAGGTAGCCAAAGTATTGGAGTTTCAGCTTCAGCATCAGTCCTTCCAATGAATATTCAGGGCTGATTTCCTTTAGGATGGGTTGGTTGTATCTCCTTGCAGTCCAAGGGACTCTCAAGAGCCTTCTCCAACACCACAGTTCAAAAGCATCAATTCTTTGGTTCTCAGCTTTCTTTATATTCCAACTCTCACATCCATACATGAGTACTGGAAACACCATAGCTTTGACTAGACGTACCTTTGTTGGCAAAGTAATGTCTCTGCTTTTTAATATGCTGTTTAGGTTGCTCATAACTTTCCTTCCAAGGAGTAAGCGTCTTTTAATTTCATGGCTGCAGTCACCATCTGCAGTGATTCTGGATCCTCCCAAAAATAAAGTCGGTCACTGTTTCCATTGTTTACCCATTTATTTGCTATGAAGTGATGGGGCCAGATGCCATGATCTTAGTTTTCTGAATGTTGATGAATGTAATTTGCAAAGTTTCAACTTGAATGAATGCTCTGTTGGTCTCAAGAATGTTTTTTTAATTATTTTTAATTTGTATTTAAAAATTTTTATTTTATAACTATTTTTTTGTTTAGAAAAGTGGAATAGCAGAAGAATAAAAGTGAGGACAAAAGACTTTGAAGTTTTCTCCATAGCACGTATGCAGAGCTGATTATATCACGAGTAAGATTTTATTACAATTTATTTTTCTAGATGAAGAACCTCAATAAATGCATCAAGTTTTCCTTGAATTTCTCCAATTTTCTTGAGGTCTTCAGCCATTCAAACTTGTTTAAAAATAAGCAATTTAGCTTTCTTCTCGCTATCCTCATCAAAATCTTCTAATACATCTTTAACATTTTTCTCTAATTATCTGACTTCAGTGTTTGTAGGTTGCTGCATTAGAGTATTTGCAGTGACAGCAAGAAGGCATAGTATTTGCCAAAATATGACATCTTTACATCCCTAATCAGAATCCACAAAATGCTATTGCTAGTAATGAAAGTCTCTTCAATTTTGCAAAACTTTCAGATAGATTAAACTTTTAAGTGGAACTTTTCAGTCTTGAACAAAAATGTAACTACATTTCTGTGAAATATATAAAGTCTCAACATGAACGAATGCTCTGTTGGTCTCCAGAATGTCGAAAAGATGTTTCACCCTGAGGGGAATTACATTTATGCCCTAGTTCTCTCTCTGTCTCTGTCTGCCTATCTCTCTCTACATTTATAAAGACACTTGATCCGCCTTTCTCTGTCCTGTCTCACTTGCATCTTATCACTGTTCCCCTCAGTTCAGTTCAGTTCAGTTGCTTAGTCATGTCCGACTCTTTGCAACCCCATGGACTGCAACACACCAGGCCTCCCTGTCCATCACCAACTCCCGGAGCTTGCTCAAACTCACGTCCATGGATTTGGTAATGCCATCCAACTATCTTATCCTCTGTCATCCCCTTCTCCTCCTGCTTCAATCTTTCCCAGTATCAGGGTCTTTTAATGTGTCAGTTCTTCACATCAGGTGGCCAAAGTATTGGAGTTTCAGCTTCAGCATCAGTCCTTCCAATGAATATTCAGGACTGATTTAATTTAGGATTGACTGGTTTGATTTCCTTGCAGTCCAAAGGACTCTCAAAGAATCTTCTCCAACACCACAGTTCAAAAGCACCTGTTCTTCAGTTCTCAGCCTTTTTTATGGTCCAACTCTTATATCCATACACACCTACTAGAAAAGCCATAAAACCATAGCTTTGGCTATATGGACCTTTATCAGCAAAGTTATGTCTCTGCTTTCTATTATGCTGTCTAGATTTGTCATAGCTTTTCTTAAAGGAGCAAGCATCTTTTAATTTCATGGTTGCAGTCACTATCTGTAGTGATTTTGGAGCCCCCAAAAATAAAATCTTTCAGTATTTCCATTGTTTCCCCATCTATTTGCCATGAAGTGATGTGACCAGATGCCATGATCTTTGTTTTTTTGAATGTTGAGATTTATGCCAGCTTTTAACTTTTCAATGTTTTCCTGGTTCCTGATAAAAGGCAGCTGTACCTTTATTCTCTACCATCCATTTTAATCCAGAGACTAGGTTCATTCTTCTCACCAACTCACTTGTTTTTCATTAGAGTTCTAATAGCCTATAGTTTACTGTTTTACAGACTTACACACTGACTATGTTTTAAGTGTATTGGATTGTCAGGCATCACTCACTTATTCCTTCATTCACTTCTCAGTTCAGTTAGTGAACAAACACTTATAGTGTCCACACTACACGTGTTATTTACTAGGAATGCAGACAAGAATAAGACAGAACCTATATCCTCAAAGAACATCCATGAGAGGAAGACACAGCCTTGATTCAAAAGGAACACTCTCAGAAGACTTGCTGAGATGGAATCTGCCCACTTAAAAGGACCAGAGTCAACAAAATTCTAAGGATTTCCTTTGGATTTTCTATGGTATTGGTAAGGGAATTTTTATTCTTAAGTACCTACTAGGATCTGGCATTATGTGGGCCTCTTATAATCATTAGTCTCCAAAGTAATCATGGGAGAGAAAACACTACCATCCCTGATTTATTGCTGAGAAAATTAGAAATAAGAAAAGTTAGAACTCATCCAGTATTCCATGGTTAATAATTAATTTGCAAAGGTGTTTTTTTGTTTTCAGTTCAGTACAGTTCAGTTCAGTTACTCATCCGTGTCCAACTCTTTGCAACCCCATGAACCGCAGCACACCAGGCCTCCCTGCCCATCTTCAACTTCCTGAGTCCACACAAACCCATGTCCATCAAGTCGGTGATGCCATCCAGCCATCTCATCCTCTGTCATCCCCTTCTCCTCCTGCCCTCAATCTTTCCCAGCATCAGGGTCTTTTCCAATGAGTCAGCTCTTCGCATGAGGTGGCCAAAGTATTGGAGTTTCAGCTTCAACGTCAGTCCTTCCAGTGAACACCCAGGATTGATTTCCTTTAGGATGGACTTGTTGGATCTCCTTGCAGTCCCAGGGACTCTCAAGAGTCTTCTCCAACACCATAGTTCAAAAGCATCAACTCTTCTGCGCTCAGCTTTCTTTATAGTCCAACTCTCACATCCATACATAACTACCGGAAAAAAACCATAGCCTTGACTATATGGACCTTTGTTGGCAAAGTAATGTCTCTGCTTTTTAATATGCTATCTAGGTTGGTCATAACTTTCCTTCCAAGGAGTAAGCGTCTTTTAATTTCATGGCTGCAATCAACATCTGCAGTGAATTTGGAACCCAGAAAAATAAAGTCAGCCACTGTTTCCACTGTTTCTCCAAGTATTTTCCATGAAGTGATGGGACTGGATGCTATGATCTTAGTTTTCTGATTGGTGAGCTTTAAGCCAACTTTTTCACTCCCCTCTTTCACTTTCATCAAGAGGCTCTTTAGTTCTTCTTCACTTTCTGCCATAAGGGTGGTGTCATCTGCATATCTGAAGTTATTGATATTTCCCCTGGCAATCTTGATTCCAGCTTGTGCTTCCTCCAGCCCAGCGTTTCTCATGATGTACTCTGCATATAAGTTAAAGAAGCAGGGTGACAATATACAGCCTTGACGTACCCCTTTTTCTATTTGGAACCAGTCTGTTGTTCCATGTCCAGTTCTAACTGTTGCTTCCTGACCTGCATACAGGATTCTCAAGAGACAGGTCAGGTGGTCTGGTATTCCCTTCTCTTTCAGAATTTTCCACAGTTTATTGTGATCCACACAGTCAAAGGCTTTGTCAATAAAGCAGAAATAGATGTTTTTCTGGAACTCTCTTGCTTTTTCGATGATCCAGCAGATGTTGGCAATTTGATCTCTGGTTCCTCTGCCTGTTCTAAAACCAGCTTTAACACCTGGAAGTTCACGGTTCATGTATTGCTGAAGCCTGGATTGGAGAATTTTGAGCATTACTTTACTAGCATGTGAGATGAGTGCAATTGTGCAGTAGTT
The DNA here is from genome assembly GCF_054371585.1 of Giraffa tippelskirchi. Classification (NCBI taxonomy): domain Eukaryota; kingdom Metazoa; phylum Chordata; class Mammalia; order Artiodactyla; family Giraffidae; genus Giraffa; species Giraffa tippelskirchi. The sequence continues at coordinate 133,826,694 of NC_137277.1, forward strand.
TGAGCATTCTTTGGCATTGCCTTTCTTTGGGATTGGAATGAAAACTGACCTTTTCCAGTCCTGTGGCCACTGCTGAGTTTTCCATATTTGTTGGCATATTGAGTGCAGCACTTTCACAGCATCACCTTTCAGAATTTGAAATAGCTCAACTGGAATTCCATCACTTCCACCTGCTTTGTTCATAGTGATGCTTCCTAAGGCCCCCTTGACTTCACATTCCAGGATGTCTGTCTCTAGGTGAGTGATCACACCATCGTGATTATCTGGGTAGTGAAGATCTTTTTTGTACAATTCTTCTGTGTATTCTTGCCACCTCTTCTTAATATCTTCTGCTTCTGTTAGGTCCCTACTATTTCTGTCCTTTATTGAGCCCATCTTTGCATGAAATATTCCCTTGCTGTCTCTAATTTTATGAAGAGATCTCTAGTCTTTCCCATTCTATTGTTTTCCTCTAGTTGTTTGCATTGATCACTGAGGAAGGCTTTCTTATCTCTCCTTGCTATTCTTTGGAACTTGGCTTTCAGATGGGTATATCTCTCCTTTTCTCCTTTGCTTTTAGCTTCCCGTCTTTTCACAGCCATTAAGCTTTGTGAAATTAAAATACAAAATGGATACAAAAGTTGAAAATACTCTGAACAAACAAAATGGAGCCATGAAAAGAGAACTAAATTTAGTTCATGAGCAGAAGTGAAACAATTTATTTCTTATAAATGCCTCTGATAATCATAAAAGAAACATACGTTATCTTCAAAAAATTGTATGAGACAATCATTTAAAAAAATTCTGCTGTCTGAGAACCCACATTGTAACAACTAATCATTTTCAAGGTTAGATAACTTCCTCATCTTCTTTTTTAAGATTTATTTTATTACTGAGGTAACATTAGTTAATTCCTAAACATTGGTTTATAACATGTTTCATGTGTAGAGCACTATATTTCTATTTCTGTATACCCTACAGTATGCTCACCACCAAAAATTGAGTTTCCATCTCTAATCATATGGCTGGTCCTCTTCACCCATTTCACCCTGCCCCTGCCCCTCTGGTAACCACTGCTCTATTCTCTGTGTCTACATGTTTGTTTTTGTTTGGTTTGTTCATTTATTTATTTGTTTGTTTGCTTTTTATATACCCCATATGAATGAAACCATATAATACTTGCCTTATTTCACTAAGCATAAAACCTTCAAAGCCCAGCCAAAGTTGCAAATATCAAAATTTCACTTTTTTATGGCTGAGTAGTATTCCATTATGGAGAAGGCAATGGCACCCCACTTCAGTACTCTTGCCTAAAAAATCCCATGGACGGAGGAGCCTGGTAGGCTACAGTCCATGGGGTCGCTAGGAGTCGGACATGACTGAGTGACTTCACTTTCACTTTTCCCTTTCATGCACTGGAGAAGGAAATGGCAACCCACTCCAGTATTCTTGCCTGGAGAATCCCGGGAACGGCGGAGCCTGGTGGGCTGCCGTCTATGGGGTCGCACAGAGTCAGACATGACTGAAGCGACTTAGCAGCAGCAGTATTCCATTATATATATATATATATATATATATATATATATATATATATATATATCTCACATTTTCTTTATACCGTCATCTACTGATGGGTGCTTAGGTTGTTTCCATATTTTTCCTGTTGTAAATAATGCCATGATAAATGTCGGAATGTTTGTGCGCATGTGTGTTCATTCACTCAGTCATGTACGACCCTTTGTGACCCATGGACTATAGCCCACCAGACTCCTCTGTCCATGGGCTTTTCCAGGCAAGAATACTGGAGTTGGTTTCCATTCCCTTCTCCATGATATCTTTCTGACCTGGAGGTTGAACCCACATCTCCTGTGTCTCTTGCATTGGAAGGCAGATTCTTTACCTGTGAGACACCTGAGAAGCCCATGTATCTTATCAAATTAGTGTTTTTTTATTCTTGGATAAATACCCAGAGATGGGATAGCTGGATCAGATGGTAGTTTTATTCTCAAATTTTTGAGGAATTTCCATACTGTTTTCCATAGTGCCTGCCCCAATCTACATTCCCACCAACAGTGCATGAGAGTTCCTTTTCACCACACTTTTACCAAGACTTCTTTCTTGCCTTTTTGATAATAGCCAATTAATAGGTATGAGGTTATATCTCATTGTGATTTTGATTTCATTTCCCTAATAATTAGTGGCATGAAACATCTTTTCATGTATCTGTTGGCCACCTGTATGTCTTCTTTGGAAATCTATTTAGCTCCTCTGCCATTTTTAAATTGGACTGGTATTTTGTAGTTGTTGTTGAGTTGTAAAAGTCCTTTATACATTTTGGATATTAACTCCTTGTGGGATGTATCATTTACAGATATCTTCTCCCACTTAGTAGGTATCTTTCCTTTTATTTGTGTGTGTGTGTGTGTGGTTTCCTTTGCTGTGCGGAAGTTTTTTAGTTTGATGCAGTAACATTTGTTTATTCTTGCTTTTGTTTCCTTGTCTGAGGAGACATATCTAGAACTACATTGCTAAGATTAGTGTCAAAGAGCGTACTGCTTATGTTTTCTTTCAGGAGTTTTATGATTTTAGGTCTTACATTCAAGTCTTCAAACCATTTTGAGCAAATTTTTGTGTATGTTTTTGTGTATGTTATGAGATAATGATCTGGTTTCATTTTTTTTTTTTTTTTGCATGTTGCATTTTCCCAACACTATTTATTGAAGAAACTGTCCTTTCTCCATTATCTATTTGTTGCTCATTTGCTATCAATTAATTGCTTCTATTTGTGTGGGTTTCTTTCTGGGCTCTGTCTTTTGTGCCATTGATTTATGTACCTGTTTTTCTGCCAATACTACACTGTTTTTATTAGTATGGAATTAGAGATACCAAGGGAACATTTCATGCAAACATGGGCTCGGTAAAGGACAGAAATGGTATGGACCTAACAGAAGCAGAAGATATTAAGAAGAGGTGGTAAGAATGCAGAGAAGAACTATACAAAACAGATCTTCATGACCCAGATAATCACAATGGTGTGATCACTCACCTAGAGCCAGACATTCTGGAATGTGAAGTCAAGTGGGCTTTAGAAAGCATCGCTATGATCAAAGCTAGTGGAGGTGATGGAATTCCAGTTGAGCTATTTCAAATTCTGAAAGGTGATGCTGTGAAAGTGCTGCACTCAATATGCCAGCAAATTTGGAAAACTCAGCAGTGGCCACAGGACTGGAAAAGGTCAATTTTCATTCCAATCCCATAGAAAGGCAATGCCAAAGAATGCTCAGACTACTGCACAATTGCACTCATCTCGCATGCTAGTAAACTAATGCTCAAAATTCTCCAATCCAGGCTTCAGCAATACATGAACCGTGAACTTCCAGATGTTCAAGCTGGTTTTAGAAAAGGCAGAGGAACCAGAGATCAAATTGCCAACATCCACTGGATCATCAAAAAAACTAGAGAGTTCCAGAAAATTTCTATTTCTGCTTTATTGACTATGCCAAAGCCTTTGACTGTGTGGATCACAATAAACTGTGGAAAATTCTGAAAGAGATGGGAATATCAGACCACTTGACCTGTCTCTTGAGAAACCTGTATGCAGGTCAGGAAGCAACAGTTAGAACTGGACATGGAACAACATACTGGTTCCAAATAGGAAAAGGAGTACGTCAAGGCTGTATATTGTCACCCTGCTTCTTTAACTTATATGCAGAGTACATCATGAGAAACGCTGGGCTGGAGGAAGCACAAGCTGGAATCAAGATTGCCGGGAGAAATATCAATAACCTCAGATATGCAGATGACACCACCCTTATGGCAGAAAGTGAAGAGGCACTAAAAAACCTCTTGATGAAAGTGAGAGAGGAAAGTGAAAAAGTTGGCTTAAAGCTCAACATTCAGAAAACTAAGATCATGGCATCCAGTCCCATCACTTCATGGCAAATAGATGGGGAAACAGTGGCTGACTTTATTTTTCTGGGTTCCAAAATCACTGTAGATGGTGATTGCAGCCATGAAATTAAAAGACGCTTACTCTTTGGAAGGAAAGTTATGACCAACTTAGATAGCATATTAAAAAATAGAGACATTACTTTGTCAGCAAAGGTCCATCTAGTCAAGGCTATGGTTTTTCTAGTAGCCATGTATGGATGTGAGAGGTGGACTGTGAAGAAAGCTGAGCACCTAAAAATTCATGCTTTTGAACTGTGGTGTTGGAGAAGACTCTTGAGAGTCCCTGGGATTACAAGGATGTTCAGCCAGTCCATCCTAAAGGAGATCAGTCCTGGGTGTTCATTGGAAGGACTGATGTTGAAGCTGAAACTCCAATACTTTGGCCACCTCATGCGAAGAGTTGACTCATTGGAAAAGACCCTGATGCTGGGAAGAATTGGGGGCAGGAGGAGAAGGGGACGACAGAGGATGAGATGGCTGGATGGCATCACTGACTTGATGAGCATGAGTTTGGGTAAACTCCGGGAGTTGGTGATGGACAGGGAGGCCTGGTGTGCTGGGATTCATGGGGTCGCGAAGAGTCGGACACAACTGAGTGACTGAACTGAACTGTACTGTGATATAGTTTGGAATCAGGGAGTGTGATACTTTCAGCTTTGTTCTTTCTTCTTAAGATTTCTTTCTCTATTTGAGGTGTTTTGTGATTCTATATAAGTTTTAGAGCTTTTTGTTCTATTTCTCTGAAAAATATTCTTAGGATTTTGATAGGGACAGCTTTGAAACTAGGTTGCTTTAAGTAATATGGACGTTTTAACAATGTTAATTCTTCCAATCCATGAAGATGGAATATCTTTCCATTTATCTGTGTCCTCTTAAATTTCTTTCAACAATGTCTTATAGTTTTCAATGTACAGGTATTTTAGCTCCTTGGTTAAATTTATTCCTAGATATTTTATTCTTGTTTTATGATTGTATATGGAGTTGTTTTCTTAATTTTTCTCACTATCACTTTATAAGCCATCCTGTAACATCACGCCCCTGAGCTTCATATCAGTTTAGATTTTAAAGCTTCCAGTTTGTGAACTGTTCTTATATGCACCTGTGTGTGTGCTCAGTTGCCTCAATCATGTCTGACCCTTTGCAACCTTATGGACTGTAGCCCACCAGTCTCCTCAGCCCACGGAATTGTCCAGGCAAGAATACTGGAGTGGGTTGCTATGCCCTCCTCCAGGGGATCTTTCTGACCGAGGGATCAAACCCACATCTCCTGTGACTGCTGCATTACAGGTGGATTTTTTTTTACTGCTGAACCACTGGGGAAGCTCTCTTATATGCACAATAAATGCTTATTACATTTTACTGATCCAGTGGTTTTAATTTTGCTCTTTCTCAATTTTTGACATCTTTACTATGAGCACTTTCAAATATGCACCAAGAGCACTTAGCATCGATTGTTAATACCAAATACCAGTATCACTAATGATTATTTTATTTCATGGATGTGCCCATGAAATATCAGTATCATCAGATATCAATATCAGTATCAGATATCAATATATTGCCATTCTTCTTTCATCTGTCACTGTCATCTTTCTTTCTTTTTTTACTTTGTGTCTGTAATAGATATGAACTTATAAATACACAAACAATATTGTTAGTACAACAAATAATATTCCTTTATAATTGCTTAATATCATCTGACACTCAACTCATGTTTGCTTTCTTTTGATTGTCACAAAATGTCTTTCTGGAGTTACATTTTTTAAACAATTAATGTCTCAAATAGAGTCATACATTGCATTTGATTAATATGCCTAATAAGGCTCTTTCACCTTTAAAATTTTTTTCTCCTCATTTTTTCATGTCAATTACTTACTGAAGACATTTTTTTTTTTCCTGTGGAATTTATACATTCTGGATTGGGCTGATTGTGTTCACTTGATTTTGTTTAGCATGTTCCTTTTTGCCCCATATTTTCAGTAAATGGGTAGAACAATCTAGTGGTATCATTATATTCAGATTAATGTGCTTTCTTTTGGCAAAATGTTTTCTTCATAACTGGTACTATGTCCATTCTATTGCATCACTTCAGGAAACACATGATGTCTGGTGTCTCCTTTCTGTCAATATTATATTTGATAACTGGGTTCAGGAATTATGGATCTGAGTCACACTTTGCAAAAACTTGCATGAACATTTTGCTTGTGTTTTCAAAGTCACCGATGTTTTGTCCAGGTTGATTATTTCATTAGAAGCTGTAAAATGATGATTTCTATAATTCTATCATTCCAGACACATTCATTAGTTAGCAGTCTTCTAGAATAAGAATTTTTCCTTCATCAGTTACTTAGTTGCCCAGAAATACGGTTCACATTCAGGCTTCCCCAATGGCTTAGTGGGTAAAGAATTTTCCTGCAATGCAGTAGACACAGGAAGCATGAGTTTGGTCCCTGGGTTGGCAAGAAGAGAAGATGGCAACCCACTCCAGTATTCTTGCCTAGATAATCCCATGGATAGGATGGCAAAGAGTCAGACATGACTGAGTGACTAAACAAACAGCAGACTGATGATTCATATCCAAAATACAGGCTGCATACTTGATTCTAACCCTGTTTTCACAAAGTTTCACATTGATGAGTTGGTGCACTACAATACAATACTGGAACCCAGGATTATGTAACTCTGAGCCTTTATAATTTCTACCTAATTAAAGAGTTTAAAATGCTGTAAGAATATAAACAAAGTCTGAAAGTCCCAGTGCTTTTTGGTAGGCAAGAAGTTAAAGAATCAGGATTCCTGAGATACCTTAATTTTATTATTTCTGGAGAAATGTCAGATGTCATTAAGTGTAGTCCAGTCACATTTCATAGCAGTTACCACTCTTCTCAGGTTGATTAACCATTGTAACCACTGCGGACTCTCAGCACTCAGATGGTCAACAGCTATTTTAACTAATACCCTCAGCCCCTCTCCTGTGCTGGCTCTGGGCTGGAAGAACAGCAGAGAAGGTGTTGGCTGGGGTATTTTTCCATCTTACTTCCTGAGGCAGCCTGATAACTTTGAAAAAAGAAGGAAATTATGTGAGTAAATACAGTATTTCCTCCCTAGCCCCAAGGGGATTGCCTTTGTCAGCATCAGCAAAAAATCAGAGAATTGGAAGTGACTCCCTGTTGCTCCTGAGCTTGCTCAGCACAGCAGCTGGAACCAAACACGTCTCTGTGTGCCCATGTGAATACCTGAAAATAATGTGTTTATTTCCGTACTTTTAAAATGAAAATTACTTTTCAAAAACACTCCAGGAGGTGCCAAGGAAATTGTGGGAGGCTCAGTTAAATGTTCTTTTTCTGCCTACTGTTCTCCTGGGTTGGGGGCCTGAGAGGGGTCATCTCCAGGCACCACTGTCGTAGTAAAAAGTTGAGTCTTTCTCCAGACATCTCTCCCTGCACGCCGTATTTGAAATGTTCTTACTAATCCTACATGGGAGATAGAGTCTGACTTTAGTCATCTCAAAGGGATGGCATTAGATAACAGAAACAATCAGAATTATGTATACAAGTACCTTCCGTCCTCTCCATCCTTACTGGGAACCTTAAATGAGTGAATGAAAGTAGCTCAGGCGTGTCTGACTCTTTGCAACCCCATGAACTATACAGTCCATGGAATTCTCCAAGCCAGAATATTGGAGTGAGTAGCCTTCCTTTCCCTTCTCCAGGGGATCTTCCCAACCCAGGAATTAAACCAGAATCTTCTGCATTGCAGGTGGATTCTTTACTAACTGAGCTATGAGGGAAGCCTGGGAATCTTAAACGGTAGGGATATATAAATATTTTGGGGAGTGGAAGGAGGGAGGGTCAGGGTAGGTGGTATGCAAGAATACAGAGAAGAGGGCAGAGGGCTGGGGATACGGGAAGGGCAAGGGGCCCAGAGAGAGCAGGGAGGGGCAGTGGGGCCAAGAGTCAGGTGGATTCCAAGGGGAGAGTCTTGGGCTCCTTTCTTGCTGTTTCCAAGTTCCTTGCACTTCCTCTTCTTTTTCTCCCAGTGTCCCGATTGGGACAGCTCTTGGCAGATGGTCCAGTATTGAGTCTTAGGGAGAGTCTGAGGCTGAGGAGTGACTGTGGTGAACAAGCACAGGGCTTGTTTGCATGTTCCTTGTATGAGCCTAGGGCATAGTCATCAGGGGCAGAAAGATCTGCCTTTTGAGTAATGGTGTCATGGTAGTGAAACAGAGCAGTTCCTTCCCCTCACCATGTCCTCCGCTTGCCTTCTGTCTGTAGAAAAACTTTAGTCAAACAGTACGTTTAATCAGCAAAGTGAAAAATGTGCATAAATAAATGAATCAATAAATAACAGGACAAGATAATAATAGTTGAGTTATTGAGCATTGTTAAGGACTTCTAGTTCCTTCTCGAGGGCTATAGATAATATTCCGAGCCATCTCCTGTGAGCTGTCTTGTAGATACTAAAACCCCTACCAGGTGGGAAAAGTTAATTACATGATCACCAGATTGTAGCTACGACATAAGCTGCCACAATCCTGAGAACTGCCCTCAAGGAAATGGGAACAAACTGCCCCTGGAACTGAAGACTAACAGCACTTGAAACAATCAAGATGATGCTGGTCAGACACCACATGACCAACTTCAAGACGACTGTTAGAGCTGACCATGCTGTTTCTGTATGTAGCCCCTTCCATCTACCTATACACTCCTGAAGCTCCCCTTTAAAAGCTCTTTTCCAATGATTGCCTGTGAAACAGATGGCTGTCTTCTGATTTTGCTATATATTCTGGGAATTGTCCTAGCACTTTTACTGAGATCATTCCTCCCCTCATCTCCTGGTAAGCCGTGAGAGTCATGGACTCCTGGACTTACCCGTGTAACAGAGAGAAGACGAGGAGAAAAGAAAGCTTCTGGAACATCACTGACATCATGGGCCCAAGAAATGTGTTGTTTTAGTCCAGCCAAGGAACTAACACTCCAAGAGTTTTAAAGCCTTAATTTCCCTCTCAGTATCAATTGTCAGACACATTCAGCCACCTGTAGTCTTATAATATGGAGAAGGCAATGGCAACCCACTCCAGTACTCTTGCCTGGAAAATCCCATGGACGGGGGAGCCTGATAGGCTGCAGTCCATGGGGTCGCAAAGAGTCGGACATGACTGAGCAACTTCACTTTCACTTTTCACTTTCATGCATTGGACAAGGACATGGCAACCCACTCCAGTGTTCTTGCCTGGAGAATCCCAGGGACAGGGGAGCCTGGTGGGCTGCCGTCTATGGGGTCGCACAGAGTTGGACATGACTGAAGCGACTTAGCAGCAGCAGCAGCAGCAATCTTATAATAGGCTGCATTCAGCTATAAAAAGGGCCATTATCAAAACGACCTGAGAAATATTTCTAATGATTCCTTCAGGGCTTCTATCTGGTGCACAGTCATTCCTTCTTGAAGCCTCTTGGCAATTTAAGGTATGTGGCCCAGGCTGGAGAACTTGCTCACACTTCCCAGTTGGTCCATTTCACTTTGGACATCACAGTGCTCCTTAAATCTACACATGTCTGTCCCAACACCCAACATCCTTACATCAAGGTAAGGTGCCTGCTGATTTCATAAACAGCACTGAGAAACTGTAGAAAAGGGGACGGATCTCATCCCTAATTATAGTGCAGAGAGTTACATGAACCCCAAAATACAGGAAGGGGGTTTAGAGGCCACCATGGCCTTGGACAGAGAAAGATAGGAGGAAAGAAAAAGCACAGAGCTATCAATCATATGTGAGGGAGAAGGAAATCACAAAGTCAGAGTGTAGACTCTGCCTGGCACCTGGTGCCTTACAGATCCTGCTCCAATTGCATATGAATGTTTTCCCCAACACATCCCTTTTGATGTAGAAAATTTCAGGACTTGAAGGAGAAGCAAGGGTGACTTGCTACAAACTGAGGAGGTGCATGCCACATCCACGGCATTCATCACAACATCAGTGACTAAGTTTAAAGAGAAGTCAATGTGGAATCTAAAGAGATGATACAAATGAAATTATTTACAAAACAGAAACAAACTCACAGACTTACACAGTGAACTGATGGTTATGGGTAGGGGCAGAGAGGGGAAGGGATAGTTAGCGAGTTTAGGATGAACATGTATCCATTGCTATATTTAAAATGAATAACCGATAAGGACCTACTGTATAGTACAGGGAACTCTACTCAATGTTATATGGCAGCCTGGATGGGAGAGGAGTTTGGGGGGAGAATAGGAACATGTGCATGTATAACTGAATCACATATGTATAACTGAAACCTAGCACAACATTGTTAATTGGCTGTACTCCAATATAAAATAAGGAGTTGAAAATAAGAGAAGTGAACATTATGTTCAAGGAATAAAATGCCTGCTGACTGCGTTTTCCTCCCCAGTTATACCAAATGAACATTTTTCCATCTCACTCAGCTGTGCCGAATTCCAAGCCCAGTGTCCTTTTTAAGATCCCCAATTAATCACCTGACAGGAGGAAGGCAGGGGGTGTGGGTGGGCAATGAGTTGGTAAGAGAAGGGTAGTAAGGAAATTGGCAAGGAAACACACAATTACAACTGTGTGAGGGGCTTCTCAGAAAACATAGGCAGTGTTTTCTGTCCACTCCATTCTGTTGAAAGGAAACAACAGGAAATCCAGCAATGGACCCAGGTGATCACATGCATTTAAAGCACTCTTAGCATCCCTCTGCTGAGTCTGTGTTGGCCATACAATTTGGGAGGCTGAAACTGGAGAAAACGCAGTTAGGAGTTTTAGTTTTCAAATTATGAAACATTTACCTGGTTCTTGAAAGAGAAAGATATGTGCCTGGCAGAAGCTGAGCCCACCTGGGTACTGCCCAGAGTCACTCCTCTCTTGTATCATTTAGCATCTCAACATCATGTGTCTACAGGGACCACGAGAACCTGGAAACATCCCACCAGTCCCCAGGCATGAAACTTCATTGGCTTCTCTCTCTTAAGACTTTCTTCCTTTCTCTCTCCCTGAAGAGAGAGGAAAGAAGAGGCATGCATTACAATTGCCTATTTAGGTAGACAAAAAGGCTGCTTTTGAATTTCAAGTTCAACATCTACTAATACAACTGTGTATCTTAGGAAGATTTTTTCCTTAAATGTAGTCATTTTTTTTCTTTCTCCTTTGCAAACAGCATTAAGTGGGGACGCATCATACTTTCTTAAGTTCCTTTTGTCTGATTTCAGTTGAACAAAATATTAGTTGGTCATCTACTTCATCATTTGATAATGTCTTATTAGGTATTGATTATGTGCAAATCATTTTGCTAGCCCCAGGAAATAAAGACGATGAAGGCATGGTTGCTGTCCTCAGGGAACTCCAAATGTAGAAGGATCCCTGACAGTCACAAGAGAATTGAAACCATAGCCTATGATGCCTCCCCAATACACAATAAACCAAAACAGAAAAATTGGGACTTCACTGGTGGGCCAATGGTTAAGGACTCTGTGCTTCAAATGCAGGGAGTGGGGGTTTAATCTCTGGTTGGGGAACTGAGATCCCACATTCTGTACAGCCAATAAATAGATACACAAAAAATAAAACTGAGAAATTAATCTCTTTCAGGTCATGCTTAGCCATTCATTAATTAAGCTATTCATTAATACAACAAATATTTATTGAGCATGTACTAAGTGTCAGAAACTCTCATGAAACTTGCATTTATGTCAGATAGTGATAGGATGCAGGATGGTCACAATAAAGGACAGAAATGGTATGGACCTAACAGAAACAGGAGATATTAAGAAGACGTGGCAAGAATACACAGAACTATACAAAAAATATCTTAATAACCTAGATAACCACTATGGTGTGATAACTCACCTGGAGCCCGACATCATGGAATGTGAAGTCAAGTGGACCTTAGGAAGCATTACTATGAGCAAAGCTAGTGGAGGTGATGGAATTCCAGCTGAGCTATTTCAAATCCTAGAAGATGATGCTGTGAAAGTGCTACACTCAATATGCCAGCAAATTTGGAAAACTCAGCAAAGATCAGTTTTCATTCCAATCCCAAAGAAAAACAATGCCAAAGAATTGAATTTGGCATTGAATTCATCTCATACACTAGCAAAGTAATGCTCAAAATTCTCCGAGTCAGGCTTCAACAGTACATAAACCAAGAACTTCCAGACGTTCAAGCTGAATTTAGAAAAGGCAGACGAACCAGAGATCAAATTGCCAACATTTATTGGATCACAAAAAAGAAAGAGAATTCCAGAAAAACATCAACTTCTGCTTATTGACTATGCTAAAGCCTTTAACTGTGTGGATCACAACAAGCTGTGGAAAATTCTTCAAGAGATGGGTATACCAGACCACCTTACTGCCTCCTGAGAAATCTCTATGCAGGTCAAGAAGAAACAGTTAGAACTGGACATGGAACACGGACTGTTTTCAAGTTGGGAAAGGAGTATGTCAAGGCGGTATACTGTCATCTTGCTTATTAACTTATATGCAGAGTACCTTGTGAAATGCCTGGCTGGATGAAGCACAAGCTGGAATCAGATTGCCAAAAGAAATATCAATAATCTCAGATATGCAGATGACACCACCCTTATGGCAGAAAATGAAGAGGAACTAAAGAGCCTCTTGATGAAAATGAAAGAGGAGAGTGAAAAACTGGCTTAAAACTCAACATTCAAAAAACTAAGATCATGGCATCCAGTCCCATCACTTCATGACAAATAGATGGGGAAACCATGGAAACAGTGGCAGACTTTATTTTCTTGGGCTCCAAAATCACTGCAAATGCTGACTTGAAGTTAAAAGGTGCTTGGTCCTTGGAAGAAAAGCCATGAATAACCTAGACAGCATATTAAAAAACACAGACATTACTTTGCCAACAAAAAGTCTATCTGGTCAAAGCTATGGTTTTCCCAGTAGTCATGTATGGATACGAGAGTTGGACAATAAAGAAAGTTGAATGCCGAGAATTGATGCTTTTGAACTGTGGTGTTGGAGAAGACTCTTGAGAGCCCCTTGGACTGCAAGGAGATCAAACCAGTCCGTCCTAAAGGACTTTTGCTGAAGCTGAAGCTCCAATACTTTGGACACCTGATGTGAAAAGCTGACTCATTAGAAAAGACTCTGATGCTGGGAAAGATTGAAGGTACGAGGAGAAGGGTATGACAGAGGATGAGATGGTTGGATGACATCACCAACTCAATGGACATGAGTTTGAGCAAGCCCCGAGAGTTGGTGATGGACAAGGAAGCTCAGGGTGCTACAGATACAGGGTCACAAAGAGTTGGATACGACTGAGTAACTGAACTGAACTGAACTGAATGACATAGGCAATGTGTAATAAGGGCGGTTAAGGGGATAGAGATATATTGCAGTTGGATACAGTTGAACACAGAGTGAGTGAGCCTTATAAGTATCAGGTGTCTGCATGGCAGAGAGCCTGAGGAATGAATGAAATTGACATGTTCAATGGGCAGCAAGGAAGCTAGCAAGGCTGCAGAAGAGGAAGAGGAAGTGATGAGGAAGAGAGGAAATGAAGATTTCTTGTGTATGGATACATGGTTGTGTAGATCCTGGTAAATAATTGGGGTTTTACAGAGTTGCTAAAACAAACAAACAAACAAACAAACCTGAAAACAGATGAATATATAGTAAGTATCATTTAACATGATGTGATAGTACAATAAAATAATAGTATCTTTGTTTCCACATTTTATGGCTACCCTGAATAAGGAAAAATGTTGGCAGCTCCTGGTGGGTTTTGAGCAGAAGAGAGGCATGGTCTGGCTTTTGAAGGAATTCATAGTATGCTGTCTCTCAAATGTACCATACTGGCCTAATGATTATTTTGAGATCGAGACAATTGAGAAAAAGCACACACAAGCCAGCCCCCTCTCTATCAGGAAGAGCAAGACTGTTCTTGTCCTTAATCACCCTGGAGATAAGTCTAGATGCTTATTAGTCCAGAGATAGTCCCAGAAGAATCTATGTAGCAAATATTGCTAGAAATGCCCTTACTCTGCATCTGTTATTGTTGTCACTAGGTCACATTCAATTCTTTGTGACTTCAAGGACTGCAGCATGTCAGACTTCCCCATCCTTCACTATCTCCCAGAGTTTGCTCAAACTCATGTCCATTGGATTGATGATGCTATCCAACCATCTTATCCTCTGTCATCCCTTTCTCCTCCTGCCTTCAATCTTTCCCAGATTCAGGATCTTTTTCAATGAGTTGGCTCTTCGCATCTGGTGGCCAAAATATTGGAGCTTCAGCTTTAGCATCAGTTCTTCCAATGAATAATCAGAGTTGATTTCCTTTAGGATTGACTGGTTTGATCTCCTTGCTGTCCAAGGGAATCTCCAAGGGTCTCCTCCAGCACCACAATTTGAAAGCATCAATTCTTTGGCACTCAGCCTTCTTTTTGGCACAACTCTCACGTTAGTTTCCCCCATATATTTACCTTCTCACAATTTGCTGTTCAAACTCAAAATCCCTTTCCTTTTTATCTTGTCCCTTCTCTATGAAGTTAATATTCTTTTGTTAAGATGCTATTTGAGCTCAACTTCTACCTGCCTTTTGGAGTCACCATCACTGACGTCTCCCATGTGTATGTGAATGCACACATGAATCAACTTCTATTTGTTTCCCTCTTGTTTATCTTTTTGTCAGCCTAATTTGTAGAGCCCTATCTGGAGAACATATGAGGGTAGAGGGGGAAAGTGTTAGGTTTTTCCTCTCCTACACTTTTCTTTGACCAAATCATTCCACCTGCTCTGTTGGGAATAACCTGGAGGGTTGCAAGGATGAAACAGCAAAAGCACATGCTGGGCTGTGTAAATAGTTTTGATGGACTATGCTGGGAGATTGGGCTTGAATGGTGATGGTAAGAAGGGCAGATCCTAGATATGTGTCAAAGGTAGAGCTAAAAAGACTTGATGGTGGATTGTGATGCAGGATGAGAAATAAAATATAAGAAGGATAACTCCAGGCTTTTGTCTGAAGTGACTGGCAGCCAGGAGTGATTGTCAAGATGGGAAAGACTAAGAAAAGAGCATGTTTGCGGTGGTGGCATCTCAAATGGAGAGAAATGAAGAGTAGGTTCGGGTTTGTTGTATTTTAGAATAGAATGTAGGAGTCTGAGGTTTAAGGTGGGGGCAGGAAGGAATCTGGTCTGGAGATCATCAGAATTTGAGAGTCCTTGGTGTATGAGTGGACTCAGATCCCCTGGAGAATGAATAGAGAGTAGAGGGGTGAGGACTGAACTCTCTCAAAATTTAGATGTTGGAAAAATGAGGAGGAACCTGGGAAAGCTTTGGAGGACAGTGAACAGCAAGATCCAAGGAGCATCAGGAGAAAGTGAGCTCTGAATGCCAAGTGAAGGAGTTGGTTCAAGGGGCTAACTTTCAACTTTGAAAAAGGTGAAGACTTCACTTTCTTTTCCCACTTTTTCACCATCCCTAAATGTTGGCTTTTCTGTCTGCATGTATTAAGAACAAGTAGTAGCTTGCCTGATTTTTATTTGTTATTTATTTGGCTGTGTGTGCAGTATTTGGGATCTTAGTTTCCTGGCCAGGGATTGAACCCTTTTCCCCTGCAGGGGAGGTATGGAGCCCTAACTACTGGACTGACAGGGAAGTTCCCCAGGAAATAAAGAGATGAGTATGTGTTGAGCTGAACTGCCTGGCTGTGAGTAAGGTTGTCTTTCTAGTTCTGTTGCTTTCTCAACACTTGTATTTCCCAGTTAGACCTCAACAAAAAGTCTATTTTCCAAACATCGTTCACCTTTGGATCTGATCACATATAATTGAAATTACAAAAGTTAAACTCATAAATGCCAAGAGCCGACAACAAAGAGTTGCAGGGGTTGTGATAGAAGAACATGTACAATTTGGGCACAAAAAATAGAAATAGTCAATTTTGCTTTCTATGTGGCTTATTTATTTATAACCTGCTTTGTTCCCAACTATAATCTTCCAGTTGGTAAAATCTGTCTAAAAGCCTCATTGTTTGCAGAAACTTAGACTAAGTGCCAAGGGGGGTAACAAAAAATTAAAGAGAAAATAGAGGCAGAAGTCTTCTAGTGGCTCACTTTGGTCAATGCGTAGCTGCTGCAGACTTCTTAGATTTTTAGTTTTTCACCCACATTATTGTTGAGACTACAAGCCCATGGCTAAATCCAGGCAACAGACAAGTTTTGTTTGGTGAACATAATGTTGGCTTACATTTATGGAATCTAGAAAAATGGTACAGAGTAACCTATTTCCAGGGCAGGAACAGAGACACAGACATAGAGAAGGGTCTTGTGGACACTGAGATTGGGAGGGGAGGGTGGGATGAATTAGCAGATGAGGATTGACATATATACACTATCAAGTATAAAACAGATCACTAGTGGGAAGCTGCTGTATAGCACAGGGAGCTCAGCTCAGTGTTCTGTGATGAATTGGAGAGAGAGGAGTGAGAGGGAGGCTCAAGGCAGAGGGGATATATGTGTACATATAGCTAATTCATGATGTTTTACAGCAGAAAACAACACTGTAAAGCAATTATACTCTAATTAAAAATGAAAATAAATAAATAGATAAAAATGGGAGATTTCCCATTCTACATTTCTGGTTCCTTTTGAAAAACTGGCCCAATAATATTCTGAGCTGGATCACAACTACCCCAGCTAGACAGAGCATACCCCTCAGTCTTTAGCTTGTTAAAATTCACACATGGCCTATTTTATTGATTTAAATTACCTGAGTGAGCCTTAGGGACAATGAAGTTTGCAATCATTGACTCATGAAGTTTAAATATCAGATAAATTATTACAATTTAAATCTTCTTTCAACACAGCCCCACGTGGCTCACCCACAAACACTTTTCAAGATGAGAAAATTGACTTCTATGTGTTATATTGTTCCAGATGCTCATTTGCATGGTGTAACATTTCACTTAAACTTATTTTTGGTATGTCAAAACAAGATGCATATGGTTCTAATCAAGTTAGTAAATATATATTGCCATAGCTTCCAAAGACAGAGTATTGTAAAAATCTGATTACTTGACTCACTTGGCAGTACATATCCACCATATTGGATTAGACATATGAGCCTACCATGCTACAATCTCTGAAATGGCTTTCATTAGTTGGTTCATTTATTCATTCACCTACTCTGCTTTGATGCCTTTTATGTGTCAGAACTGCTGGGAGATTGAGATTAGAAAGGAGTAGATTTGTTTCTCTGCCATTATATTTCAGCAGGAAGTTAAATACAAAAGTAGAAAGCCAAAATCCAGTGGGATAAATTCTAGGAGAGTGTCAGCACAGTGTGCTATGGACTGCAGAACAGAGGGTTTGAAACCAAGCAAGACCTTGTGGGACCCAGCCAGGTATAAAACTGCCTCCACATCCCCTACTTCCTGTCTGTACAAAAACGCTTCAACCCTCTCAAGTTCCAAAGAGCATGCCCAAGAAGTTACTAATTAGGAAAGAGAGGGGATGCAGAAACAAAGAAGGCACAGTCAAGAATCAGTTCTTCTTTTTTTTTTTTAAAGAAGGATGCAATTTCATATTAAATTAATTAATTAATTTTTAACTTTTGCCATACTGGGTCTTTTGTTGTGGTGTGCAGGCTCTTCATTGTAGTGTGTGGGCTTAGTTGCCCCATGGCATGTGAGATCTTAGTTCCTGGACCAGGGATCGAACCAGGATCCCCTGCATTGGAAGGCAGATTCTTAACCATTAGACCATCAGGGAAGTTCCAAGAAACAATAATTTTGTGATAAAACAGAGCCCTAGTTTCTCCTCAACAGATAGCAGTCTGATACATATCTTTGAGTTGCTCTCTAGGAGCTAAGGCCCTCATCCAGGCAGAGGATGATAACTTCACGCTGAGCTGAAGATTCCTGTTACCTCATCACCAACCAATCAGAAGAAAGTCATGCACCCTGCAGCCCTCACCCCAAATGTTGCCTTTAAAAAGTCTTCCCAGAAAACCATTCCGAGAGTTTGGGGCCTTTGGACAGAGAATGCTCCTTTCTTGGTCCTATCATAAACCTCTGTTCCAGACTCTGATGTTTCTGTTTGTTTCAGCGTGCAATGGGCACATGAACTTAAACTTGGGTTCAACAACAGGACCAATGATCTCATTAAATAAGGAGCTCCGGTGTGGGTAACTTCCAAGGTTCTTTGTTCTTAACGGTTGAATGAATATAAACGATCTTTTGGAACAGTGCTACTGTTTTGTGTTGGTGTGTGATGGGCCTGTGTCAGATTTCATTTAAGTGTGTTCTCTCTGGTTCTCTCTTTCTCCTCTCAGTTTACTGCTAGACAGATGGAAGGGGGAGAAGGGAAGAAAGAGATGGAGGAAAAGAGAGGGAGGGAGAGGTTAAAGGATTTATTTTAAGGTGGTTTCTAGAGATAGGTTTATATAACACTTTGCTACATAGCTTCCCTGATGGCTCAGAGGTTAAAGCATCTGCCTGCAATGTGGGAGACCCAGGTTTGATTCCTGGGTTGGGAAGATCCCCTGGAGGAGAAATGGCAACCCACTCCAGTATTCTTGCCTGGAGAATCCCATGGACGGAGGAGCCTGGTAGGCTACAGTCCATGGGGTTGCAAAGAGTCGGACATAACTGAGTGACTTCACTTTCTTTCTTTTTATTTTTTGCTACATAGCAAGGAACTTTTCTATCTCACAAGAAGTTTTGAGCTAGTCTTACTGTTCTTCATTTAACAGATGGGAAAAGTCAGAGGAATTAGGTCACTCACTCAAACTCCAGGGCTTGTAAGTGGCAGAAACAAGTTGCAAACCAATGTCTCTATAACCTTGATAACCTTACACTATGCAGGTCTCCATTGTGGCATACAGGAATTAGGCTCTGCTTTTCAGAGAGGGGAAATAGGAAGAACCAAGAAAAGACTCCAGATCTGTCAAAGTATTACAAAGATGGCAAGCACAGTGAGAAGTAGGCTTAAGATTGGAGAATCCAAGTGGATCTCAAGTGGGGTTCAGGGGATATACTCCACACATCCTCAGAAGACATCTGAAGCTTAAGAAAAGACCCTCAATTCCCACACTAGCAGCTTGTAGCACCATGTCTAAGGCCCACTGTTGCAGATCCAAACCTCTGTTTTTAGGATAGCTGGGGAGGGGCTGGTACTTTTGCTGCTTGTGGATCTACATGTTGGTTAGCCCCATTCCTATTTTTGGTGATGAGCATTTCCTTTGAAATATTATAACCTCATCTGTGCTCTGCATGCCTCCTCTAAGACCTATTTTAATCTCTCTATGCAATTCTTTCCTTGTCTTATTTCAAGTACTGTCTTCAGGCCAATGGAATGATCCCTATAGAAAGTCTACATCATCACTGGGCAGGCCTTCCTGGTGACCTATGGCTACAAGGTCATGGGGGCCTGGCTCCCTCCCATGGGTGGGATGGCCCTGACTGTTACTTACAATCCTGATTTCCCCTGTACGATGGGCTAAGGCTGCTTCCATAGGGTGTTTGAACTCACACCTTTACTTGGCTCCTCCTTTTCTCTCTGTCTGTCTCTCTTCCACTAGGTTCTCTTTAATGAATAATTTGCTCCTTATCCTTGCTTCAGCAATTTGCTTCTGGGGAAACTCACCTAAGACATGTAGTATTCATGTTTGTGTGTTACAGATTTATATATTCATCATGTTTGAAACTCAGGGAGAGGGATGTTTATGGAAAAAAATGGCATTCAGTTTATAAGTAAACTGAACCACTGCTCCTGAGGTTCTCAGGCAAGATACCCACCCTGTCCCCATTCTTGCCTGTTTCACAATGAGTGAAACATCAGCAATGCTGCTGAAATTGACAGAGCCTGAATTTAATAGGATAAAGTATCTAAATACCTGATACTCAACATCCTACTTACTATAACCCCAAACAAAACTAAGTTTGAGACATTGACTCTAAGAACAGTCATGTAGAAGCTGCATTTAAAACATAAATAATTTTCTTTGTATTATGTTTTTGCATAGATCTCTCTCATATAAAGAAAGAAATGAATTTGTACAGCCCTGGCCTTCACAGAGGTAGCTGATGACCACTTGGAGTTCTATAGTGTTGCTGCCAATTTGTACTCACCCTCAGGAGGCACTGTAGTCTGTGGACAGAGAAATAAATATTTCTGTTTGTTTCTTCATTTAGTATATGTCAGTCCTGCATTGATCTTGGCTATTTCCCTCCAAGGGATGCATGTAGAAGCAGTTTTCACAGCACAGATAAATATTAAAGGCATATTTAGTTCTCTGCAGTGCACAAGGCTGAGGAGACAAACAGTCCCACAACTGAAAGGTGTATTTGAAGGCAGATTAAGGGCTGGCCATCAAAGTGACCTGCACGGAGGCCCTACAGAGTGTGCTTTCCTAAAAAGCAAGCACCTGACCTCATCTTTTGGGATTTGGAAGTGTAGGTTAGATTGAAATCTGTGTCACTTCTCTCAAGACCCAAAATTCTTCTTCCCTGACTCAAGGTTAAGTATTCTAGTCACAGAAGCATGTGGGCTTGATTTTTCCTGGATTTTTAGAGAATTCAAACTTCTTTATTGGAAGTGGCATGGGCTGTGGGTTGATACCTATCTGTCCCAAGAAGAAGCTAAGAAAGCCTTGAGCACATATTCCACAGGACCTCATCTTTGGATTGGGATAAAGGACCACTAATACTTTCAGGTTATTCCAGACACACCAAGGTGCCTGTTATTTCCCTGTCTTGCTCCCCACTATGTGCTCTGCCAGGAGTTTTCATCTCTTCCTTTACCCCTCACCTGTCTCCTTTTACCTGGGCCTCAGCTACTTGTGCTCCAAGATTTAGTTTAGCAGCTCCTGCTCTAACCAGCCTCTTCTCTCCCATCTAATTAATATTGTCGTCATCTTCTGCTGCTCCTCTGCTCTGTTTAGACATCCATGGAAGCAGCTACAACCTGGTAGAAGCAGGAACTATGATTCCCCAAGAGTAAGAATCACAACAGTCATTTTGGGTTCTGCAGTGTCAGGCCCTCAATGGATGTTGGCTAGAAAATGAACAGTCATGAAGTCAGAACTGTTTTAGACACCAGACACGATGTTGAGGGAATAAAAATATAATCTTATCTTTCAAAATTAGAAGCCCCATAACTTTCCAGGGGGCTTCACCAGTTTCATGAGGAGGGGGGTTTTATTTTATTCATATATATTTGATTTGCAGGTTGTGTTGGTTTCAGGTATACAACTAAGTGATTTAGTTATTCAGCTATCTATCTACCCTTCCTTTTAAGATTCTTTTCCTTTATAGGTTATTAAAAAATATTGAGTACAGTATAATAGGTCCTTGTTGGTTATCTATACATACATAGTAGTATGTGTATGTTAATTCCAAACATCTAATTTATTCCTTCCTCCTCTTCCTCCTTTGGTAACCATAAATTTGTTTCTATGTCTGTGAGTCTATTTTTGTTTTGTAAATAAGTTCTGCTGCTGCTGCTAAGTCTCTTCAGTCATGTCCGACTCTGTGCGACCCCAGTGATGGCAGCCCACCAGGCTCCCCCGTCCCTGGGATTCTCCAGGCAAGAACACTGGAGTGGGTTGCCATTTCCTTCTCCAATGTATGAAAGTGAAAAGTGAAAGTGAAGTCGCTCAGTCGTATCCGACTCTTAGCGACCCCGTGGACTGCAGCCTATCAGGCTCCTCTGTCCATAGGATTTTCCAGGCAAGAGTACTGGAGTGGGGTGCCATCGCCTTCTCTGGTAAATAAGTTCATTTGTAATCATTTTTTTAGATTCCACATATAAGTGATACCATATGGTGTTTGTCTTTCTCTGTCTGACTTACTTCACTTAGTATGATAATCTCTAGGTCCATCCATGTTGCTGGACATGAACCTAGAGAAGGAAAAAACGAATAATGGCATTGTTTATTTCTTTTTATGGCTGAGTAATATTCCATCATATATATGTACCACCTCTTCTTTATCCATTCATTTACTGATGGATATTTAGGTTGCTTCCATATCCTGGCTATTGTAAGTAGCGCTGCAGTGAATATTGGGTGCATATATCTTTTCAAATTAGGGTTTTCTCCAGATATATGCCCAGGAGTGGGTTTGCTGTAATATCAAGTAGTTCAATTTTTAGTTTTTTAAGGAATCACCCTACTGTTGTCCATAGTTGCTGCACCAATTCACATTCCTACCAATAGTGTAGTAAGATCCCTTTTTCAAGAAGGGAGATTTTAGTCTGTATATTCACTATATTTTCACTCCCCTAGAACAATGCCTGACACATAGTAGGCCATTAATAAATACCTTATGAATGAAAGAATGCATTCCCCTTTGTAATAGTAAGAGTTCTCTCAATGATGAGCCTGTTTAGCATTATAACATGGGAAATGTACCACTTCAACTTGCCAAATCAGGGATCCCTGTAATAATGCAAATATCTCTGGGGAAGATGTGATGGAGATATTTTAAATCTTTGTATAACCAAACATAAACAAATTAAACCCTTGTTTATTTGTTTTTCAGAGGTTCTGGTTTGTTAGACTCTTACATGGTACCTGGAGGCTGAGGGAAGCTGGTTGATTTCAAGCCCCGACACTTCCTGAAGAAAGTGAGATTACGTGCAGGGTCTCATCCATCCAGCCATCAGCAGCCACAGAAAATACATGTTCAGCTATATATTGTTTTATCCAATTTAAGGAGTTAAGAAGAAAATGTCTTTCTGACTGGAAGTCATTTCTGCTCTTCCTGAGTTGTTAGGTACTTCATCACAAGGGTAGATTTTTGTCTCCTCTTTCTCTATATATTCTAGAGGGTTTACAACAGGGCAGTAAAACCTTTAGTAAATGGCTTAAACAACAAGCTGTGTTGTTGTAATAATTTCTGAAAGATGCATGGCAGGCATTACTGTAAGGATTCCTGACGGCAAAGTATAGAATCTTATTTTGATGTCCTAGGACAGTTTTAACTCTGGGATGAAGGAATTGCAAAAGATAATTCTATTCCAAGGCTACAGAATCTAATGAAATTAAAGTTAGCTGTGATTGAGAGCAGTTAAATAAAGGAAAAAGCATAACAAAATTTGTCAACATTGACCCTATATATTTTATCTTTGAATGTGCTATTTATTAGTGTTACTCTGTTTACTGTTTAGAGGTATCTGTTTAGGCTTCTAGCTGGGGAAATATCAGCATAGTATTCTGCTTCTTAGAAAAGAATATGCTTCTCAGTTCAGACTAGATAAGGTGTCTGTGTTCCACAGTGGCGATTTTCTGGAAGGAAAGGGGAAAGGAGAAGCCACTTGGCATATGGGGCTGGAGAGGGGGTGGGAAAGGCACCAGTATGGGAGGGAGCAGAGAGTAGAACTTGGAAACTCCCGAAGAACTGAAGAAGGCAGGCTTTAGCTGTGCACCTTCTGGCAAGTGGCTGCTATGTAACCTGCAGAGTCTTGGCCACTTCTCTTCTTGGCTTTTCTCTCTGTCAGAATGCCAGAGAGATAAGTGTTTATGGAGGGTAGGGAGGACATGATGAGAACTGAAATGATGATTTAGGGAGTCTGGTGGAGTGGTTCAGAATGTCTAAATGACTGGTGAAAGTACGAAGTCCTTTACATGCATTGTCAAGTGTCTTTTCTCCCTGACTATTCCCTACCCCCCACAGCTGGCTCTGCCAACCAGGAGGTGTGGAGTTGCACCCACTAGGATTTCTACCCAGGAGGGCTATGCATCAGTGTGTGATCCTGGAGTTGATGGCTTGCAGTTAAGCTGTCCCTGGGGGCTTTGCAGATTTAGTGATTCACCCTCCTAGAAAGTGTGACTGGATTGATATCTCTGCCCCTGAGAGAAGGGTTATTGTAAAGATGGAATCCTGGAACAGTCACTTTTACTGCCTCAACCCATTTGCATCGATGCTTTAGAGGGTTGCATAGGTATTTTTATTTTTTAGCATTGCTTCTTTGTGCACAAAGGAAAGCAAGTTATGTTCCTTGAAATGAGCTCTTGATTTTTCAAAGGAGAATCAATAGGCTGTCTCATTTTGGGGAAGAGAGAAGATGCTGTAATGGGTCTGGAATCTGTTGGTTAACAGTACAGTGGGCACACCTGTATCTTTTCATTCTGTCCTGGTGCAGAAAGGCGGTTATGAGAAGGCAGTCTGACATCCTCTCCCTCGGCCTAAATCCTCATCCTCCACAACCTCATTCAAACCACAAAGTGCTTGACTTCCCAGCCCCTCAGCAGGGCTTTCATCTGTTGTCTAAGATGACCCCTAAGAAGTGGTGCTTTTCTCCTCATTTCACTTGATGACATGGGAACTCTTGACTTTCAGAGCTGGTGAATAGAGAAGCTAGGACTTGAACATGGGCTTTTCTTCATCAAGAGCCTGTACATTTAGGAAGCAGGATTTCTTGCCTGTTGTTAATAATTAATAATTGAACAATTCAGCCAATATTTCTGCTTTTCTATTGTACATTGAATCAGTTAGGACATTGGATTAATCAGGATTAATCAGAGAATAGAAGAGGAGATACAGGTGGCAACTTATTGTAAGAATAATAGGCAACATAGTTTATATGTGCAAGCTAGAGAACCAGTAAAGCTGATGGTATAATTCAGGGCAATTTTGATGGCCTAAGAATTAGGATTCTGCTGTTGTAGGTCCTGATCTGAGCCTAAAAGCCCAAGAAACTCGAACTCCAATGTCAGGAGGCAGGAGAAGACAACATGTCCCAGCTCAAGCAAAGAGAGCTTACTTGACCTTCTTATGCCTTTTTGTTTTATTCAGGCCCTCAGTGGGTTGGAGGATGCCCAGTCACCAATGTGAGTGGCTGGCTGTACATTATAGATGTGCAGTGTGTACTGGTACCTTTCTTTTTCCCATCTTCCTTCATCTATACTATTGATAAACCATTGACTATCACCTTTCTTTCTTCATAGGTGTTTAATTTTAGTCAACAAACTCTACTTGATGCTCCATTTTTCTATTCCTTCCTTGGGTGATTTCTTACTCAACTTCCTGATTCAAATGCTAATCTCTTCTACAAATACCATCATAGTTGCATTCAGAAATAATGTTATACCAATCCCCTGAGTAGCCCTTAACCCAGACAAGCCTGATACATAAAATGAACCATCCTAGACACAGTTGCAAACATTCGTCATTTTTGTAGACAAATGATCTGTGGTGGAATGTGTTCTTTTTGATGAGTGACCAAAGAGGGATGAGATTGTGAATATGAGAAAGATGGTTAGCAGATGTTTCTTCTGCAGACACTGCCCGTCCTTTCCTGGGACACCTGTCTCTTTTCGTTAAACTACATGGATTCTCCATGTGGGCATGGTGAGCATATGCCAGACTTAGTTGACAGAGTGGAAGATGGTATTCTTTCTTATTGAAATGCAGCTGTTTCATCATCAAGTGTACCATCTCTTCTGTTTTAGGAGACAGATTCATGTAGTGGAAGGACAATGGCCTTTGGGTGGAGTTCTCTATCTGCTTTTGCAGTGGTATCAACTTGGCCAAGCCAAGGGTAGCCAGTTGCCCTGCAAAGGGACACATGCTGCTTGCATGGGTATATTGGCTATTTCTTACAGTCAGCCCTCTGGATCCATAGGTTCTGTATCCACAGATTCAAGCAACCTCAGATCAGAATTAATAATAATAAAAAAAAATCCAGGAAGTTTCAAAAGCAAAACCTGAATTTGCTGCTCCATGCTGGCAACTGTTTATATAGCTTTTACTTTATATTGACTACTATTTATATAGCATTTACACTAGATGAGGTACTATAAGTAATCTATAGATGACTTTAAACAGGAGGGTGTGCATAGGTTATGTTCAAATACTGTGTCATTTTATATAAAGGACTGAGCATCCAGGGACCTTGGTATCCATGAGGGGTTCTGGAACCTTATGGATACTGAGGGATGACTGTGCTAGAAGTATGACCCCAAGCAAGTTCCTTACCTGCTCTGTGCCTCAGCTTCTTCATATGTAAAATGGGGATGATAATATCTATTATATTTTATATAAACCCATGAGGGTTATATGAAAGATAGATGAGTTTATATATAAACTACTTTCAAGGATGCCTGGCCCACAATAAACTTTAAGTATGTGTTCACTGTTTCGGTTACTTCTTCTCTGGTAAAAGAATCATTGTAATGCCTTCCTTGTGGGCAGGGTTGAAACTAATTTGTATACCTTATAGCTGTGAATTTCAGCCAGGGCCAATTCTTCCCCAGGGGATATTTGGTAATGTCTAAAAACATTTTTGTTTGTTTAATGCTGGGAATAGGGTGGGGTGATGCTACTGGCATCTGGTGGAGGTCAGGGAAGCTATAAAACATTCTAAAATGCCCATTGCAGACCCCAAAGCAAAGAGTTATTGAGTCCAAATGCCAGTAGTGCTGAGTTTGGTACCCTGAATGAGAGTATGCTTGTAGCTCAGCTTTATGTACATTATAGATGTGCAGTTTGTACTGGTACCTTTCTTTTTCCCAAATACCTTCATCTGTACTATTGATAAACCATTGACTATCACCTTTCTTTCTTCATAGGTGTTTAATTATAGTCAAAAAGCTCTACTTGATATTCCATCTTTCTATTTCTTCCTTGAAGAATACATCAGATATCAGGCTTTTGTGGGGATGTTGAAACAATGAGTTCCCCCTTTATAGCTCTTTTAGAGCTGCAGAAGAAAATGGATGATAGAGAGCCAGCTCTGGCATTGAGCTTAGGGTGCTAGAATTTGCAATCATTGAAGTGTCACTGTCTCCATTTCTGAAATTCTGAGTGAACCAGGGCATGTTTGATGCCAGTAATAGATTCCTGGGGGATTTGAGTGGAATCTCTGAGAAGAGACCTTGATAGAGAAGGGGTGTTCATTTATCTCACCCCATTCCTTGATGAATATCTTAGCAATTGGGAGTAACTGGTGTCATGCTTGAGAAGAAGGAAATAATGGACATGCAGAGGGTCATTTTTAGAAATTGCCTTTGAGGCTTACCTGGGAGAGTAACTCAGGTGCTGTACTGTGTTTAGTCGCTCAGTCGTGTCTGACTCTTTGCGACCCCATGTACTGTAACCTGCCAGGCTCCTCTGTCCATGGGGATTCTCCAGCAAGAATACTGGAATGGGTTGCCATTGCCTTCTCCAGGGCATCTTCCCAACCCAGGGATTGAACCCAGGTCTCCTGCACTGTGGGTAGATTCTTTACCAGCTCAGCTACAAGGGAAGCCCAGCTCAGGAAGCTACAGGTAAAGTTATTGCTTGGAGATATATAATTTATCTGAATTTTTATGATGACCATTTTGGCTTCCTGTAAACATTTCCTAGGGGGCTTCCCAGGGCTGCTAGTGGTAAAGAACCCACCTGGTAATGCATAAAAGACATGGGTTCAGTCCCTGGGTTGGGAAGATCCCCTGAAGGAGGGCATGGCAACCCATTCTAGTATTGTTGCCTAGAGAATTCCATGGTCAGAGGAGCCTGGCAGGCTGCAGTCCAAAGGGTTGCAGAGTCAGACATGACTGAGCAACTGAGCACTAACATGCACAAACATTTCCTAAAGCAGGAAAGTTCTGAGCTCCACAAATTTTATGTTGAAAAATGAAAAGAAAAATGGTCTTGAGTACTACGTATTATCCAAAATTTTCTCAGTAGATGTTCTAGTAATTAGATGTGAGTTCAGGGAAAGCTTCATTGGAACCAAATATGCCATTAATAATTACTGAACACAAATGATGTCCTGCATTTGAGTGATGTGTTGTACAATATAAATCCTTATCTCCATGTCTGACTGACCATTTTTCCATTTTCTCAAAGTTGTTAAACTGTCTTTCCTATTTATAAACTGCCATGTTCCTTTCATAGATGACTTATAGTTTTAGAATGAGAAATATAAGCAGGAAGAAATTCTCCCTAAAAGTAATCCAGTGTTTTATTTCCAGGACTATAGAGTGTTATTGAATATGAACGCAATGTGCCTGTAACCTCTTGGCACCCACATTATATTAAAAAATGTGCATTTGATAAAGCCTCAGATATGAACCATGAGTCAGGGCAATTTTTCAAAACCATTGTGCAGAGTTCTTATGACAGCAATAAATATCTAAGTATCAGCTTAATAATTGTATTCTGACAAGTTTGCAATCATGGCCACACATCACCAAAACTGTTTATTCAGCACCTCAGAAAAAAATCAGAGGATGCATTTGTGCAAGATGTTTTCAAGTTAAAAAAGAAAGCAGGAAACAAATGGTGAGGAAGTGCTGAAAAGCACAATGCTGAGTCTTCTGCCTAAGTTTTTTGCATTACTCTCATCCGAGGAGTAGGAGTTGAAGACATCTTGTATTATACAGGCAGTCCAAACTATGTTGAGATTGTGGTTCCTTCTCTAAATTCCTCTGTGACCTTAGACACTTTATTTAATCTCTGGTTTTAAAACTTTTGCATATGTGGATATTGCAAAGATGAAATGAGATAGTCCATACAGATATCCCTGTAGTGATTACCAGAACATTTAGTGTTTATGAAATTGAAATTTCAATGTTCTTATTATTCCCTTTTTAGGAATCTGTGGAGTTGGGAGAAGTTAAAGGAAGTTGGACATGTGGCAAATTTTTAATCACAACCAACTCAGGTGAAAAGACTGAGTCCCTCACCAGTAAAGATGTCACAGTCAGATTTTTAGGCACCTTATGATCAGATAGAACTTTGTTAGACAGCCCCCAAACCTGAGAAAATGGCACTATTAGGGAGAAAATCTGCTTACATGCTTGCTAACTACTCTTGTCTCTTTTATTTTAATTTAAAAATTTTAATCGAAGCATAGTTGATTTATAATGTTCTTATCTCTTAATTCAAATTAAGGAATGAAGAAGGAAAACTACACATGGCATTTCAGTATCTTTCTTTGTATTGCTCTTCAAATTGAAAGAAAAGTCCACTGTTTTCAAGTATTCTGTCAGTTACTAACTAGCTGTGTGATTTGGGGTAATCTTTCTTAGACTTGATTCTTCCATCAATAAAGTGGTACTAATCAGAGTATCTGTTTCAAATGCAGTCATGAAGATTAAAAGAGGTAATGTATATAAATCACTTAATAATTCTTAGCTCTTACTATCATTATTAGTCTCTCAGAAGTTATTTTCCATTCACCCTGGCTCTTCTGGTCAAGTTTCCCCGTGGAGGTATGGAGAGTTTAGATGGTTGGTGAGTTTGTGAGCCTCTCGTAGCTGCTGCTATAACATCCTAGGTTCAAGAATCCTACCAGTTGTAGTGATGACCTTGGAGAGGGGTAAAAAATGAAAGTTTGCTATAGATAGGAGCTGAGGCATCTGTAATTAAACACTTTGAACTCTTGATTGCATCTGTTTGTATATGTATCTATGCTTACATATTTATTTAGAAAGTAAGATTGGGTTAAATGTTTCTGGCGGTATTTTTAAACCTTCTATGATGCAATTATTTTTGGATCCAAACTTGGTTGTGACACTTTCCTAAGGAATTTTTAAAATACAGGTACATGTATTTTAACTATTGCTTTACATTAAAAAAAAGTCTCACAATGGAAATATTCACTATGATTTACCACAAAATGAAAACTTCAGGAATTATAGCTGCTTTCATCCTGGGATAACATTTGCTGTTTGCTGGGGATGAATATCAGCCATAAAAAATAGATGGGAGCTGCTTATTTAGTGTTTTCATTTGTTGTAGCAAATCTATCTGTCAGGTGAATCTGACAACAAGATGAGCGCCCCCCAGTTTGATTCATACAGGAGGAAAGGGAAGAAGTCTGCAGGGGTTGGACTTAAGCCTGGAGTATGAGGGAAATGCAGGTGAATAAGGAAATCCAGACAAACCACAAGCCAGTAAACCCACATGAGAAAGCCTTCAGCCACCTTGTAGTGACACACATTTTAGAAGATGTCTGGTTTTAAACTGATAACATCAAGGGACTCATCTTCTAACTCGGAGTTTTAGATTACAAATCACTTTTATATCACTCTGAATGCTTAGTTTCTTGATAGAGTTCCTTACAGGCAAAGAGTAGTACAGAGCATATTATTTAATCTGTCGAATGTGTGTGCATGTATGCTCAGTTGCTAAGTCATGTCTGACCCTTTGCAACCCCATGGACTGTAGCCTGCAAGGCTCCTCTGTCCATG
Source organism: Giraffa tippelskirchi (assembly GCF_054371585.1). Classification (NCBI taxonomy): domain Eukaryota; kingdom Metazoa; phylum Chordata; class Mammalia; order Artiodactyla; family Giraffidae; genus Giraffa; species Giraffa tippelskirchi. Next base: position 133,856,794 of record NC_137277.1, read on the forward strand.
GGATTTCCAGGGCAAGAATGCTAGGGTGGGTGGCCATTTCCTTTTCCAGGGGATCTTCCCAATCCAGAGATCAAACCCAAGTCTCCTGCATTGGCAGGTGGATTCTTTAACACTGAGCCACCAGGCAAGCCCAATATATTTAACAGGACATCTTAAATACCTACCACGTTCTAAGTAAATGCTGGTGACTGGGAATTGAATGAGATACTGTGTTTGCTCTGGGGACTGGTAAAGGGGGCTGGGAGTAAACTCATCTACAAATAAGCAAATGCAACAAAATTTAGGAGCATTCCAGAAGTCATAATTTGTGGGCAAAGAGCAGAGAGTTGTCACTTCCATCTGTGGGTGAGGATTACCTATATCAGAAAAGGTTTCAGAGAAAAGATGACTGGGAACATTAGCAGATGTTTGTCAGAAAAGATGGGAAAGACATTCCAGAAAAAGGTACCATTTGAGCAAGACATGGGGGTGGGAAGCCCATGAGCCAAATATTGGCATCTAGATTTTCTTCTGTGAAATTCATGCAATTATTTTATTTTAAAAGATGATTTGATTACTAAAGTATAAACACAGATGCGAAGTTTGTTAAAGAGTACTCAGTTGCACTAAAATAATACTTTAACAATTTCTGCTCTGCTAGGGTGCCTGTGGTTGATTAGTATCACTGGTGATGCTGTGGGTTGGCTCATTAAACACCATTCCAACTTTCTTCTTCATGTTCGTGCCTGACTGGAAAGCCCAAAAAACTTACAATGACTCTTCCTGTGGCACTCACATTTGACTTGATTTGGGTAGTCTGATAACTCTGCTCTCAGCTCCCTCTATATCACTCAAGCACATGAGATCTGAGGCCTTGAAGTATAGAAACTAAACATTATGGGCTGAATGTCTTTATCCCTAAAATTCAAATGTTGAAGCGCCAGGCTCCAATGTGATGGTGTTTGGAGGTACAAGTTTTTGGAGTGTTATGAATTCGTCAAATTAGAAGTCTATTAAATGGAACACAGGGTGCTGGTTGGTGAGCTGTGTTTCAACAACAAATCAGAAGGGAAATTGAAATAGAGGAGTTTATTAATCACAGATCCTGGAAGAAGTATCTGGAATGCCTCAAGAGGCCACCAAGTGAAGTCAAGGCAGAGTACAGACAGAGAGAGACAGGCCCTAGTAACATGCCTTGTGAGGGTCTCTGGGTGGAACCCTTTGGAGTCGATTCTTAAACCAAGGCTGATTTGGTCAACTGAAAGGAAAATTGCCAGGTGCTAGTAAGCTCCAAGTGGATTTTATGTAAGGGGTGTATAAGGGGAAGGTCCTAGAAGGCAGAGGAGACTGGGAATCACAAGGGCTCCTGGGAAAGTCGTATCAGGAACTTACATTTGCCTGTGACTCAGAGGGCTGCTCTCTAGAGACACAAGAGAGAGAATCTTTATCATGGGAGGCAACAGCAAGAAGGAAGGCATCAAATCACCTGGCAACTTGATCAGCAAATAAAAACTGTTTGCTGTTTAAGCCACCCAACCTATGATATTTATTATAGCATCCAAGGCAGACTAAGACTGACAGGTTTGAGAACTCACTTATATGTGGAATATCTTCCTCCTTGCAAATCCCCTGAGAGCTTGTAGATACAAGAACATATCGATGGTTGCCAGGGGTGGGGGATGATGGGTGGGTGAAATGGTGAAGTGAGTCAAAAGGTATAAACTTCCAATTATAAACAAATTAGTCATAGGGATGTAATATACAGTATAGTGGCTATAGTTAATAGTACTGTATTGCATATTTGGAAGTTGCTAAGAGAGTGGACCTTGAGTTTGCATCACAAGAAAAAAAATTCTGTAACTGTGTGTGGTGATGGATATTAATGAGACTTATTGTGATGATCATTTTGCAGTATAGAGAAATAGTGAATTATTATGTTATACACCTGAAACTAATCTTATATGTCATTAGACCTAAAAAATAAAAACAAAAGAATTAAAAATGCAAAAAAAGACAGGGTTGATACAATCTCAGAAAGAACTTTGGGTGTAGTTATAGCTACATTGGTCAACAGGAATCAAATAAATCAGAATCTAAATGCATTTTTGAAGCTAGTTTATTGCCAACTAAATTACAATCTTGGAAGACATAAAAAAGAAAAGAAAAGAAAAAAAGTATCCACCTCTCAATTTAAAAGCCCTGTGCTTGGAACTCCCCTGGTGATCCAGGGGCTAAGAATCCATTTGCCAGTACAGAGGACCTGGGTTCGATTCCTGGTAGGTTTTTGTGTTGTCTTCTGGGGAAGGGGATGAATGGTATTCATGGCAATCAGAAGGGTGGATCATGATGGGTATAGTGCTTGATGCTCACCAAGCCAGTGTCCTTTTCCTCCTGTTCATCCAGGAAAACCTGCCCCAGCCCTTTTCAACAAATACATATTTTCTGAAGTTTGATGGAACTTTGGTATTGAATTCTGGCAACTGGAATGTGAGTGGAAGAGGCTGGCTATTTGAAACTAGTCCTTCCACATTCTCTCAGAGGAACCTCTACAATTTCTCCCATCCTCATCTTCCCACTGGATTCTGATACCCAGGCCCACAATGGGGACTGTATATTGAAAACAGTGAAGCTTCTGTAATGAAACAAAGGGTCTCCCTCCCAAGGTCAGGGCTAAACCATGAGTGAGTAATGAGCAGTGTTTGCTGAAGGCTTCTGTGATGTGAAGTGTTTTTGTTATAGCAACTAGCCAGCTCTGACAATTCCTGTATAACTCCTAATGGTAGCCTCAGGATTTAGCAAGATTCCTGGAATATAGTAGGTGCTCAGTATATATACTTGCTGAACTGATGAATAAAGTTATCTACTGAATTTAAGATAAATTTTTTATAATTATTGTGAAATATTGGCTATAGTCCTTGTGCTGTAAAATATATCCTTATAGCTTATTTATTTTATTTTAAAAATTTGTTCTGTTGAAGTATAGTTGATTTACAATGTGTTAATTTCTGCCGTACAGCAAGGTAATTCAGCTATACATATACATTTTTCTTCATATTCTTTTCCATTATGGCTTATCACAGGATATTGAACACACTTCTCTGTGCTATATGGTAGGACCTTGTTGTTTGTAAGAAAAACTTTAAAGAGTATCTACTATGTGACAAGAATTGAGCGAAGAACTTCAGGGAAATGATGAGTAGTATATTGTTTTCACCCTCAAATGGCTAAAAATCTTTTTTAAAAAGATTTTTACATTTTGCTTTATTCAAACACCTTGCTCCATAATGGCTTTGAAGCATCTTACATTAAAAGCAAATGTAGTAGAATGAAATGCAATATCAATAAAAATCAAGAATCAGGATCAGGAAAATAGAAGCTTGTAATGGGCAGTCAAGATCAAGTAAGATGCAGACTTACAGTACAAGCTGTAACTCCTGACCTGATTCCTGAGGTCGAGTACCTTAGCCTTGTGGAAGCTAAAGTGAAAAATATGGCTGACTAGAAACCTAATTTTTATAGTAGGAGAGGAAAACCCAAGAGACATAAAGTTATACACACTGCAAAGGATAAGTAGCCTTTTTTCCCAATACCGAAAATTTCCTTTGAACTTGAAACCTTAACAACTGGAGTCACTTATTAGAACTGGGAAAGCTATTAGCATTCAAAAATGTTTTTCAAGGTGAAGTTTTATTTAAAATGTAACAGAAATAGTTCTTTAACATGCTAGTGAAATACTATTCATTTAGGTTCACTTGAAGTTAATGCAAAATGTTAAGCTACTTACTCCATGCTACATGCCTTAAGGGAAGGAAAGTGACTTTTGGTAAATACTCTCTAAGTTCCTAGCACCTGGTAAACACTCAGTAAGTGCTGACATGCTGCATGAACACTGTAGCCACCATTATGTTAAATTTCAATTGAGTTAGAGTTGGTTATATTTTATAGATTGAACTTTATTAAAGTTTCTTTCAATAGGTGTTACATAATAAGCACATTGATTTTAATAAAATGTACATTGATTATGGCAAAATGTCAGTTTTCTGCCCTGAACACAATCTCCCACAGTCATTAAACAACATTACAATTTTATTAAATCAATTCTATTCATTCATTTTAATTAAAAACAGCTTTTAATTTGACCTTCTTTTTGCTTTGGAGGACACTTGATCAAAATTCAGCAAAGAGTTAATCACTTCACTCATGCATTTTTTTAGATCCTTAAACAACAAAAAAAAACCCTGTAATTATGTTGTCTTGATGTTCTTATCCAAAGACATAGGTAAAATACATTAATCACATCACTTTAAATTTCAATTTGGGGATCAGAAGGCCGAGTATTTAAAAAGTTACTTTTGGGAAATTCCCTGGAGGTCCAGTGATTAAGACTTCAGTTCCCAGTGCAGGGGCCATGGGTTTGATCCCTGGTAGGGGAGTTAAGATCCCATATACCACATGGCACCACCGAAAAAAAAAAAACGAAAGAAAGAAAAGTTACTATTTTGAAACTAAATTCTTACTTTCTGATCTAGATTCAGGTTCTGAAAGCAACGTACGTAGCAGAATAGGTTGGTCCTTGGTACTCGTCTGCTTCCCCCAGTTTTCTTCTCTTTATACACACTTCCTTTCTCTTTTTGACATGACTCAATTTATTTATTTCTATTAATTTATTTGGCTCTGTTGGGTGTGTTAGTTGCAGCACTTGGGCTCAGTAGTTGTGGTGTTCCCTCTTAGTTGCCCTCAGGTATGTGAGATCTTAGTTCTCCAGCCAGGGATGGAACCTGAGACTCCTGCATTGCAAGGTGGATTCTTAAACACTGGACTGCCAGGAAAGTCCCCACTCAATTTAATTTTCACATTAGAAAATATACGTTAAAAAATGTCTCCCAAAATGCTAAGTAGTACAAACCAGAGAATAAGGACAAAAAACCCAGTCCTCACAATAATAGGTGAATGTGGAGTCCAATTTTAGCTTGGAATTTTTTGATTTTTAGTGACCTTGATCACTATTTTCTCTGTACAATTGCTGGGCCTTTGTATTTCCAGTTGTGTGAATGTGCCTTTAAATTTTGGTTATGGGTTTTTCTTTTTAAAGTAACCAAATAAATTGGACTTTTTAAATGTGATTCCCCCCCCCGTCTTTTCCCATTAAACATTGCTAATCTAGAGATCTAATAAATATTCATTTTCCTTTGAAAAAAAAAAAATGTCTCCCAAGATGCTCATCATCCAGGGATTTTGGTACCTCAACAGAAGAAAATGCCTTGGTTCTTCAATCACAACCTCATTTCTACCTCTAGACTGGATATGACAGGCTGACCCACAGCCAAGGCACACCTGAGGCTCTGATTTTAAAAAAGAAGCCTAATGAGATGTACCTACAGTGAGTACAATAGTAGGGACTGACCCCTGCCTCCTGTCCCTGCTGTGTGACTGGTAACACCAAGTCTCATGCTTGCAGGCTTGGCTCAAAGAGTAATTATAATCAAAGTGTATTGTAACTAATTATCTAATTTTGATGAGCTGTTTATAGTTAATTTTGTGAATATTCCATTATGAAAAGAATGACCTTATAACATGTTCCAGACAAAAGAGAAATAGATAAGTATAAAATTTCCAGGTACAATTAACTTTCGTTTGAATTCTGTCCAATTCTCTTATTCTCTGCATGAAAGTGAAAGTGAAAGTCACTTAGTCGTGTCCGACTCTTTGCGATCCCAAGAACTATAGAGTCCATGGAATTCTCCAGGCCAGAATACTGGAGTGGGTAGCCTTTCCATTCTCCAGGAGATCTTCCCAAGCCAGGGATCAAACCCAGGTCTCCCACATTGCAGGTCAATTCTTTACCAACTGAGCTATCAGGGAAGCCATTCTCTGTATGTACTAACCTTTATTTTGAAAGAAAAAGATTAGCAATACTTCTCGTACATTCATAGGTTTCAGGGCTTGTGGCCACTACAGGTGGTGGAAAACAAAACAAATTTCTGTAATTGTGTTTTAACCCCAAACAATAAAAATTAAATGAATATCAGTCATTTTCCCCTTCCTCCCTACCTTACCCTCAATTTGGTTTCCCTGTGTTTCTGTTTAGTTTTCTGATTCCTTTTCCTCCAAGTAGCCTGTGAGCATTTTGAGAATAAGGCCAGTCTTTTATCTTTATCTCACTTGTGCTCATCACTGTTCTAATTCATGGTAAGTACTCCATCCATAATTATTGAATGGATGAATAAATGAATGAATAAAAATCACTCTTCTTTATGAAAATTTCAACAACCTTCTACCCTGTGTGCTGCAAAAACCAAAAATCTCTAGAGAAAGTCAGTATAATATAATAAAAATTGATTTAGTATTAATCTTTTTGGAAAAAAAAACTAGCATGACTTAAGCATAGTTTTTTGAAGGATAAAAATTGTCATAATGAGTGAAATAAGTCAGAGAAGCAGAAACATTGTATGACATCCCTTATATGTGTAATCTAAAAAGACACGATACAAATGAACTTATTTACAAAACAGAAACAGACTCACAGATTTAGAGAAATGAATTTATGGTTGCCAGGGGGTAGGATGGAGGGTAGGGATAGTTAGGGAGTTTGGGATGGAAAGTACACACTGTATATTTAAATTGGACAACCAACAAGTACTTACTATATAGCTCAGGAAACTCTGCTCAATGTTATGTGGCAGCCTGGATGAGAGGTAAGTTTGGGGGAGAATAGATATATGTATATGTATGGCTGGGTCTCCTTGCTGTCAACCTGAAATTATCACATTGTTAATTGGCTATACTCCAAGTACAAAAAAAGTTTAATAAAAAATAAATAAAAAGAAAAAAAGAATGAATTGGTTAAAGATATTAATAATATGAACATCATTTTTCATTTTCCTAAAATATAACCTTTTTTAGGCAATATGATCATTTTTGCTAAGCAGAATAAAAGTGTTTTCTCAAACAATTCTGTCTCATAGAGAATCCAAGCCAAGTGAGCTCTCTATTTGCAAATATTCTCTCCAAATGGATGGAAGCCTTTAAAATTAATACAGTTGCATTTATTATTCTATGGGGCTAACTAATAAAAATTTTGCTAGTAAGATTTTCCTAATAAAGGTTTTTCAATCCCCCCTCCCCCCCAAAAGTGAGACCTCTTACTTCTTTCAATAGTTGTTTTCCAGCTATTCATGGAATTCTTGTTAGACATTATTGAGTTAAGCGATGTGGATGATGGATAAAAATAAAACATTCCTGTCCACAAGTTGTTTGTAATCTGACTGGGAAAACAAAGCAATAGGTAACAGTGGGTGAAAGCACCAAAGATTCTTTAGACTAAAAGAACATGACAAGCCAGACGCAAAGCGAAGGTGGGCTGGATGAAGATTCAGGGGAAGTTTCCTAAAGGGTGAGGCATCAAACTGTGTTTAAGCCTGGGTGGTTCACTGACTCAATAGATAGAAGGAAGACAAGCATTGCAGGTGGGAAAGGCAGTGTATATGAAATCAATTGTGGAAAAGGACATCTCATTATGATTAAAGTCAACGGTCTATCTAGAACAGGGGTAGGTGGAATCAGGTTGGAAAGCTACATGGAAAGGTGTGTTGTCCAGATCATGGGCTTTGGAAGGCGGTCATCTTGAGTAGGGCGATGCCTAGTTTGTGCAGGGCTCTGGGCAAATGTGTTTTTTTGTTGTTGTTGTTGTTATTGTTCACTTCAATATATAAATAATTTGATATAAAAAGGTATTGTATCCCAGTCTATCATTAGAAAACATCAGGCAGACCACAATGGAGAAACATTCTGCAAAATACCTTACCAGTCCTCCTCAAAGTGCCAAGGTCATAAAAAACCAGGAAAGATTGAGAAACTGTCACACATAGGAAACAACTGAGGAGATACGATAACAAAATGTATTGTGGGACCCTGGGTAGGACTCTGAGCAGACGGGAAGAACTGTATTGGGAAAACTGGGGAAATCCAAATAAAGTCTGTAGATTAGTTAACAGTGTTATGCCAATGCTAATTTCTAAGTTTTGATGAATATGCCGTGGCCATGTAAGATGTTAACATTAGGGAAACTGGGATGAAGAGTATCTTTCGTAACTTCTCTATAAACATAAAATTATTCCCAGTGGAAGTTTATTTAAAAAAAAAAAAACACATTGTCAATGCAGCGAAACTACTCTGCATGATACTGTAATGATGCATATATGTCCTTTTATTTGTATTTGCCAAAACCTATAGAATATACAACACAAAGAATGTACCCTGTTGCCTGGGTTGATAATGATGTATCAGGGTTGGTTCACTGATTGCAATAAACATATCATACTGGTGTAGAATGTTGATGGAGGTGAGACTGTGTGCACGGAGAGGGTTTTGGGGAACTCTATATTCTTTTCACTTTTGCTCTGAACCCAAAACTTCTTTAAAAAATATAGTCTTTGGAGAATGTATATATGTATATGTATAACTGAATCACTTAGCTGTTCACCTGAAACTAACACAACATTATAAATCAACTATATTCCAATGTAAAATACAAATAAAGTATATTTGTTTAAAACACATTGTAATACCACATGTATAAGAATCCCACATTTGTATGAAAACTCTGTTAATATACAGTGTTCTCCTCACCCTAGAAATTTTCATCCCTCCCCACTTTTTCATAACCTCTTGAGTTTTCAAAATCAAAAGTTTCAATAAAAATGTGACTATCAAAATGCATTACAAAATCTATGGGTCCATTGAGGCATTGTGATTTTTTTAATTAAGAATTAAGGATTTGAATAGTAGATGGAAAAGAAGCATGTCTATGTTTGTTTATTGCCAGGTTGGTGCACATGAAGATTCTGCAGCATATCTAGGCCCCACTTCACCTTCTTGGGGTCCAAACACACTATTTCTGTATAATTCTGTATCTCCCACCATTACTCACAATACTATGGTTTTGGGGAAATGATTTCATAATGAATTAATGTTGATCTCAGGCTTCCCAGGTGACACGTTGGTAAAGAATCCGAGTGCCAAGAAGGTGACAAGGATTTGATCCCTAGGGAAGATCCCCTGGAGAAAGAAATGACAACCCACTCCAGTATTATTGCCTGGGAAATCCCACAGACAGAGGACCCTGGTGGACTACAGTCCATGGGATTGCAAAAGAGTCAGACATGACTTAGTGACTCAACAACAACAAGAAATGTAGATCTCACTGTTGTAGTATTTCAGGCCATTTACTGAATTGCTCCTGATGCTGGTCACTGGACCTCCTGGTAATATCAGCTCCTAGTAACCCTCTCTACAGTTGTTAACTGTGCTTTGTTGAAAATGAGCTTTTCTTTGAAGTCTTTGGGCTGTAATGACAATGTCACTAGGATGAAATGTCTTTCTTGGTGCCTTCCACAAACCTGTCTGTTACAGAGAGCAGAGATGAGGGGCCTGTGGGCAGAGTAAGAAGAGAAGTCTCATTTGTGCAAGGAACCTCTGTCCCCCATCCTGCACAACTTATGACTCAGGTAGGAGGGCACGGCTTTACCACATTGAGTGTTTGTGATTCACTTGAACAAGGTTTTGGAGATCTCTGTGACATCTGGTTGATCCCATAGAGGGGGCCGTATGTCAGGCACATCTCTCCAAAAGAGAGATGGGATCAGAGCCCATGCAGGTCCAAATCCAGGCTAGAGTTATCCCCAGATGGCACTGCCCACCCCAGCCAGTCCCAGGAACCAGAAGGAACTTAGAAACTCTTGAGGAAGGTAGCACTATAAAGTGTGGGGGTCCCTGTGGAGCAAGGTCTGGGGAGGAGCCCCACTTTCTTGCTTATGACTTAGGTCGATGTTGTACCTGGCTTTGGTCCTGTCTGCCTCCTATTAGACCTGAAACCCAGGCTAGTCTCTGGGCCTTGTTTTCTTCTTCTCTGAGATGAAGGTAATAACCTCAAATAATTGTTCTGAAGAGTGAATGAGATATTTATTGAGTTCTTGTGAAATGTCCTGGAGAAACAGCAGTGAACAAGACATATTGAGACTGCCCTCTTAAATTTTTATAATTCTGTACTCCATGAAGTCAAAACTGTGCTCAGCAAATAATATACTCTTAATAAATGTTGGGTAGTGTTGTTGGAGAAGGCAATGGCACCCCACTCCAGTACTCTTGCCTGGAAAATCCCATGGATGGAGGAGCCTGGTAGGCTGCAGTCCATGGGGTCGCTGAGAGTCGGACACGACTGAGCGACTTCACTTTCACGCATTGGAGAAGGAAATGGCAACCCACTCCAGTGTTTTTGCCTGGAGAATCCCAGGGATGGGGGAGCCTGGTGGGCTGCTGTCTATGGGGTCGCACAGAGTCAGACACAACTGAAGCGACGTAGCAGCAGCAGCAGCAGCAGCAATGAGTTCAAGACTACTTTGCTGTGAGTTCACTCCACTCTGGTTGGATATGTAAAGATGTCTCTGATTAAACTGTATCATGATGAGGGTGTTTGCTATAACAATATGTGCACTAACTTTACATTCTGTGATTCCTACTGATGCCTTCAAAATAGATTCTATTAATATATAAATCTCCTTGATGATTTTTCTACAACAATTTCTAAAAACAGTGCAAAATGCCATTATTCCTTCAATTCTGTTTTCTGACTTTCCAACATTTTTGGACCTGAAAAATATATTTTAAAAATCCCTCCCTAGATGTGCTTCTAAAAGGCTGTGTGAACCCTAGAGATACTTTGCTTCTTTGAACAAGTGCCTACCGTACATCCACATGTGATGTACCAACAATTAAAGGATACCTCATTTGTAATTGGGAGTTAGCTTTACTTTCTGCTCAGTAGGAGTTTTGTCTGAAATTCACTTTCTTTTATGTTCAATGATATCTCACATGCATTTTAGTTGAATAACAGGGAGAACAGCCAATTATATTTGCTACAACTGTCTTTTCCCATTGTCCTACAATAAAACACTATCTCCAGGTAAAGGAGAGTAAAATTGACTTGTGTATAATAAATTTAAATCAAGATGTTAACTTATTTTTGATCAACACTCCAGCAAGAGTATACGGTTATTATTTGGACAAGTTTTCTTTACCTGAGCTCTTTGGAAAACAGAGCATAGGTTGGTAATTGTTATGGGCTGTGTTCTGTCCTGTCCCCACTGCAACCTTTCTGTGTTGAAGTTCTAACCCCCAGGACCTCATCATGTGACTGTATTCAGAGAGTCTTCCAAGAAGTAACAAAGTTAAAATGAAATCATTAGGATGGGCCTTAATCAAATATGGCTGGTGCCCTTATAGGAAGAGATTTAGACCAGATATATACAGAGGGAAGATCATGTGAAGCCACACTGTCTACAAGCCAAGAAGATAGGTCACCGGAGGAACCAACTCTGCTGGCACTTTGGTCTTGGACTTCGAGTCTCTAGAACTGTGAGAAATAAATTTCTGTTGTTTAAGCCATCCAGCCTGTGGTACTTTGCTATGGTAGCTCTAGCAAACTGAGACTGTGAAGCAACACTTTCTAGTCACACACCACAGAAAAAAACACTTTGAGACATCAATGAACCTGGAGTTTTACTTCATTGATATTTTAGTGGAATCATAAGAATTGTTCCTTTCAGAGTATATTTCTGCAACATTAATCATCATCATTTTCATCACCACCATCACCATAGATATTACCACCATCATCATAATCCCAGTCAACATCACCACCACCATCATCTTCCTCCTCCTCAACATTATTGGCACCATCATCATCATCACTGTCACCATCATCACCATCCTCCTCCTCCTCTTGCTCATCACCACCACCACCACTGTCACCACCACCCTCCTCCTCCTCTTCATCACCACCACCATCACCACTATGACATCACTACTGTCACCACAGCACCAGCATCAACATCATCATCATCATCCTCATCCTGATCATCATTTTATAACAACAACCCCACCATCTACCAGCTAGTACACATTATCAGACAATGTGCTCTGGACTTTTCTTGTGCACTATAGGAATATCATCAATACTACTGCACATCACAAAGCCTCTCAAAACATCAATGACTCAACACAATGTCTGTTTGTTTCTTGCTCATGTGTTGCATAGGAGGCTTTCCTTAGGGGTCCCTCTTAGGGGTTCCATTTCAGTAAGTGAATCAGGGACCCAACAAGCTCCTTCTTGTTTCTGCCTTGCCTTTTTAGAATTCACTCCACTGAGTCAGTAGGTGAAGAGAGAGAGGCAGAAACAGAGAGAGACAGAGAGGAGGGACACTGTGTTGTTCATAGGAGGATTTTTATGGGCAAAGCTTGAAAGTGGAGTTTGTCACTGGCCCCCAATTCCACTACCCAGAACTAGGGATGTGGCTTTACACAGTGCAAGAAAGCCTACGACGTATAGGCCCAGGAGGGAATGTGAACCAAATAGGGAGTGGCAAGCCTTCCTCTGCCACAGTCTCTGAAAGTTTCTTTTCTCTCCAGGTTTTGTGCTGAAATAATGTAATCTTATTACCCTTTTACAAGAAAATCAGGATTAGAGAGTGTAAGTAATGTGCCCAAGGTCAAACAGATGGACCTGGGAATGAACTCAAAGCCTCAATACCTCCAATATCTGTAATTTTCCACTATATTATTGTTTAACGAACTGAATTTCCTAAAGATGCTCTTTAAAAAAGTTCTGTGGTCAAATACATGGAAAACACCACATAGCATAGCACCCCCTCGTGGAAATTCAAAATGGACTTGGATATATTAAAGGATGGGAGAACTCTAGAACCCAGCCCAGAGCCACTCTAGCTCCTCCTTTGGCCTCTTTAGTCATCCTCATGAGATGCTAACTAAAGGTTGCTGACAGAACAGTTGTGGGCTGCCAGGTCCTTGCTCTAGCACTATGACTAGGGTCTATTCTGATTGTTCATTGACAATGTCACTTAGCTGCCAGATTCCCCCACTTCCTGGGCATCATCGTTGACTAGTCAGATCATTATGTGCTGCTCAAATTCTGCCCATATTCCTGTTGGATTAATGGAGACACAGGTGGGCACCACCAGGACATAGTCCTTGCATCTGCTGGGCCACTGTTTGCCAGGCAATCCAATGGGGCCCCCAACTAAAGTGTATTCTTCCCTGGTAAGAGAAGAGGCACCCTTGGTGGCATCACTGGCACCCCAGTGCTAAGTGTGCTCTGTCCATCTGGCCACCTGCATTTATGGATACCCTCTACTGCCTACTGTTTCCAAATGTTCCTTCAAAGTGGCCTTTTTTGGTACAGTGATTTTAGTACCAAGACAAAGACTTTGGCTCTGAGAGAACCAAGGTTGGACAAAGAAACAATTGAGTAGGCAGTCATAGAGGCCAGTGCAGACACCAGCTACATATCCTGTAATCTACAAGTGTGGGGAAGGGGATACTTCTGGGTCAGGACAGAAAGTGTGGCTGTGCCTGGGGTATGGTTTGGGATGAGGACATGCCAAAGCTTTGGGTTCTTCTTTTAAGCAATCTTGTTGAAGCTCATCTCCATTTAAGAGGAGAAATTCATTAAAACTCATAAATGCTGAATTACCATAAATATTAAAAATATTAAGTTTATTAATAAAATGAGAGTTGACACTTACATACCCTTGCTCTATGCTGGACATATACTTACTAAATGAATAATCAGCTCAGCAGAGTATCAAAGTTATTACCATTATCCCCTTTACAGGGGAAGGAATTGAAGAAGAAAAAAGTTGTTTTATCATAGAGCCAGAATTTGAGACCATAGATGATGATCTGAATTACCAAACAGCTCCACCACTTTCTGGTCAGGAATATAAGATTTGATCTAATTATCAATATCTATGACATTCCAATAAATAATTTTTGTGACTTAGTCAATAGTAGAGATATTGAAAATATTAAACTAATCTAAGACAACATTTTATTTTAAATTTTAGCCCATTTCCCAAATTGGGCTATTGTTTTTGACCAATTACTATTGGTTCAGCAGAAACTGAGAGGATTCAGCAGCAGCAGAATGAATATTGTTGATTTTAGAAGGAAATCGACTTCTTGTGACTATCAGTGATCAAATAACTACTGATTCAATGGAAAAGTCACTAAATAGCTTGATGTGGTTTCCTGGGTCAAAATATGGCTTTAACGACTAGCATCCATCATGTCAGAATGATCATGCCAACAATCATTTTGTACATTTTTAAAATGAATTGACAAATGATTTATGCTACAACTTATACAAATTATTATACTAATTATCAAATTCATTGGTGAGATTAAAAGAATTAGGTGCTAATTTGCAATCTTGGGAACTACTTGTGTGTCGTCTGAAACCAGCCTTTCACACAAATGGCAGGGGGAGACAAAGGAAGGGGGCAGATCACTGAAGACTGGCAGGCGGCAGGTCTGATAAACAAGGGAACTTACGTAAGACACTTGTCTTTGGATGCTGTAAGATGAGTAGGTCTCACATCCGCTCGACAGAATCTTCAAGTTTATATAGAGGCCTTGGCTAGGTTCAGTCACACGTACAGTCTGAATGGTCTCAGTGACATCCTATTCTCAAGGCTGCATCCTTGAAATAACTCCTAGGATGGAAAAGCTGGGCATATTCCAAGGACAGAGGAGGGATGAGGAGCATCTGATTGACCAGGTCCAGCTCATGGGTCAACTCTGTATTATCGCTTCCAATGTTAAGAAATAAAAATAGATACAATATTTACATATGAAAGTGTTAGCTACTCATTGGTGTCCAACTCTTTGTGACCCCGTGGACTGGAGCATGTCAGGTTCCTCTGTCCATGGAAGTCTCCAGGCAAGAATACTGGAAAGGGTTGCCATTCCTTTCTCCAAGGGATCTTCCCAACCCAGGAGTCAAACACGAGTCTCCTGCATTGTAAGCAGATTCTTTACCATCCGAACATCCATGGAAGTCCAATATACATATTTCCATTTGTTAAATATTTTGAATATATATCTGTGGGTGCCAAATCTTACCAAAGTACTTCAGAGTGGTCCACACGTTGTTATAGTTCTCTTCAAGATTCAGCACAGATATTACCTTTCCAAGAAAGTTTTCTCTGAATACCATTAAATATCTTGGTAAGCAAAGGAGATTTTGGTCTCTAAACTCACAGCTCCCAGATTTCTATCTTTGTACTCATAATCCATCATGCTATCTTCTAAAAAAATTCTTTATTATATATATTACAAATATTTCTTCCCAACTGATTCCATATATACATGTAAACATATATGATGTATATATTAGTTCAGTTCAGTTCAGTCACTCAGTCGTGTCCGACTCTTTGCGATCCCATGAATTGCAGCACGCCAGGCCTCTCTGTCCATCACCAACTCCCGGAGTCTACCCAAACCCATGTCCATCGAGTCGGTTATGCCATACATCCATCTCATCCTCTGTCGTCCCCTTCTCTTCCCGCCCCCAATCCTACCCAGCATTAGGGTATTTTCCAATGAGTCAACCCTTCGCATGAGGTGGCCAAAGTATTGGAGTTTCAGCTTCAACATCAGATCTTCCAATGAAAACCCAGGATTGATCTCTTTTAGGATGGATTGATTGGATCTCCTTGCAGTCCAAGGGACTCTCAAGAGTCTTCTCCAACACCACAGTTCAAAGGCATCAATTCTTCGGCGCTCAGCCTTCTTCACCGTCCAACTCTCACATCCATACATGACCACTGGAAAAACCATAGCCTTGACTAGACGGACTTTTGTTGGCAAAGTAATGTCTCTGCTTTTAAACATGCTATCTAGGTTAGCCATAACCTTCCTTCCAAGGAGTAAGCGTCTTTTAATTTCATGGCTGCAATCAACATCAGCAGTGATTTTGGAGCCCAGAAAAATTAAGTCTGACACTGTTTCCACTGTTTCCCCATCTATTTCCCATGAAGTGATGGGACCAGATGCCATGATCTTAGTTTTCTGAACGTTGAGCTTTAAGCCAACTTTTGCACTCTCCTCTTTCACTTTCATCAAGAGGCTCTTTAGTTCTTCTTCATTTTCTGCCGTAAAGGTGGTGTCATCAGCATATCTGAGGTTATTGATATTTCTCCCGGCAATCTTGATTCCAGCTTGTGTTTCTTCCAGCCCAGCGTTTCTCATAATGTACACTGCATATAAGTTAAATAAGCAGGGTGACAATATACAGCCTTGACGTACTCCTTTTCCTATTTGGAACCAGTCTGTTGTTCCATGTCCAGTTCTAACTGTTGCTTCCTGACCTGCATACAGGATTCTCAAGAGATAGGTCAGATGATCTGGTATTCCCATCTCTTTCAGAATTTTCCACAGTTTATTGTGATCCACACAGTCAAAGGCTTTGGCATAGTCAATAAAGCAGAAATAGATGTTTTTCTGGAACTCTCTTGCTTTTTCGATGATCCAGCAGATATTGGCAATTTGATCTCTGGTTCCTCTGCCTTTTCTAAAACCAGCTTGAACATCTGAGGTTCACAATTCACATATTGCTGAAGCCTGGCTTGGAGAATTTTGAGCATTACTTTACTAGCATGTGAGATGAGTGCAATTGTGCAGTAGTTTGAGCATTCTTTGGCATTGCCTTTCTTTGGGATTGGAATGAAAACTGACCTTTTCCAGTCCTGTGGCCACTGCTGAGTTTTCCAAATTTGCTGGCATATTGAGTGCAGCACTTTCACAGCACCACCTCTGAGGATTTGAAATAGCTCAACTGGGATTCCATCACCTCCACTAGCTTTCTTCGTAGTGATGCTTTCTAAGGCTCGCTTGACTTCACATTCCAGGTTGTCTATCTCTAGGTGAGTGATCACACCATCGTGATTATCTGGGTCATGAAGATCTTTCTTGTACAGTTCTTTTGTGTATTCTTGCCACCTCTTCTTAATATCTTCTGCTTCTGTTAGGTCCATACCATTTCTGTCCTTTATCGAGCCTATCTTTGCATGAATTGTTCCTTTGGTATCTCTAATTTTCTTGAAGAGTTCTCTAGTCTTTCCCAATCTGTTGTTTTCCTGTATTTCTTTGCACTGATTGCTGAGGAAGGCTTTCTTATCTCTCCTTGCTATTCTTTGGAACTCTGCATTCAGATGGGAATATCTTTCCTTTTCTCCTTTGCTTTTCGCTTCTCTTCTCTTCCCAGCTATCTGTAAGGCCTCCTCAGACAGCCATTTTGCTTTTTTGCATTTCTTTCCCATGGGGATTTTCTTGATCCCTGTCTCCTGTACGTCACGAACCTCTGTCCATAGTTCATCAGGCACTCTGTCTATCAGGTCTAGTCCCTTAAATCTATTTGTCACTTCCACTGTATACTCATCAGGGATTTGATCTAGGTCATACCTGAATGGACTAGTGGTTTTCCCTATTTTCTTCAATTTAAGTCTGAATTTGGCAATAAGCAGTTCATGATCTGAGCCACAGTCTGCTCCCAGTCTTGTTGTATATATACATGTGTTTAGTTATTGTTGTTTTATTTTTTGGCCATGTGGCATGTGTCATCTTAGTTCCTTGACCAGGATTAAACCTGTTTCCCCTGCATTGGCAGCACAGAGTCTTAACCACTGGACCTCCAGGAAGTCTCCTTTATGCTGTTTCTTCTTGATGTATCTGTGACCCATTTGAATGTGGAGTTGTGTTCTTCTTTGTGCCTAATGTCATAGATTTTTACTTTAAATTCCTTTAGACTTTGCCTTTGTTTTCTTAGGATCTGTGTACTTACAAAATGCTTATACTAAATGCAATAATAGATCATGACCTTGGGGTCTTTGACTTGCAGCATGTTCAAAGCTGAAAACATATCAGAGATAGTTACAACATCCTTATGAATTTTCCAGTATGTTTATATTTACCATTTTTATCAACTTCCTTTCTTAATTTTTCTCCATTGGAATTTAGTTCTTCTTTCATTATTTTAAATTGCAAGATCATTGTTAAAATTGCACTAAATTTTTAAAAAAGTAACATAATTTTCTTTATTCCATTCTGGTTCAACTTCATACTTTCATGTTTATAAATTCTGGTTGCTGCAGAACCATACTTAACCTACATACACTTTACTTACAATGTGACTATAATCTTGTTTTGTGAATGTCTGTGGGTTTTTCCTACCCTTTATCTGGTAAGTCACCCTGACTCTGAGACGAAATGATGAGATAGAGGTAGACAAGAAAAGACAGAGAAAACAGAAATAGAAAACACTTGAGATGAAAAAGAAATTCGCATGTTTGAGGAAAAGAATTATGGTGAGTGGCGAGTAGAAGGAGATAGAATTGAGAAAGTTGATGCTTAAATCATGAAAGAGCTTTTAAGCCCTGATAAGGATGTTAGATTTTATTCTAAGTGCAAAGCAACTAGACACTGCATTGTCTGATTTATGACAGAAATGATTTCTATGGGGAAGTTGGACTGGGAAGGGGCCAGTATAGAAGCCGTGAGACCAGGTAGGAGGACATTGCAGCAGTGGAAGTGGCAGTGGTGATGATGGTGGCTCAGATTGAACAGCGGCAATAGAGATGGTGAAGAAAGCATAGATTTTTCAGGATGCTTTAAAGTTAGAACATGAAGATGAATTGGCTAAAGTGTGAGAGGAAAAGAGAGGGACCAATGTAATTATAGCATGAAACTATCATTGGATATTGGTAACATTTTCTGAGATGGGAAAGAACAGAGGTTAGAAGTGGTTTTGGTAGTGAGTGAGTCATAAGTTCTATTATGAGCCTGCTGTGTGTGGGATGCTTATAAAATGAAGAATGCACAGCTTAATGAAAGAGGGTGGATTCTGTGGGGAGACTGGAACTGGATAGAAATCTGAATGTTATCAGCACATAGATGTTTATTTAAAGCCACAAAATGGGGTATTCCACCTAGATACAGTGTGTATATAAAAGTAAATAGTTAGGTCAAGAGCCTAGAGACCCTCTAGCATCTAAAGTGTGTTCATATGGACAAGTCAGAGTCGATACATCAAGAACATAATAACAATAATAAACGTGTAGGCACTTAACAAAGCCTTTAATATGTGTAAAGCAAAAACTGACAAAATTGAAGAGAAAAATAGAAAATTTGGCTAAAATAGTTGGAGACTTCAATATCCTGCTTTTAATAATGAATAGAATGGTTAGAAAGAACATCAACAAGAAAGTAGAAGGATTAAACAATTCTGTAAAACAGCTAGACGTAATACATATCTATAGAACTCTTCACCCAACAACAGCAAAATGTCCATTCTTCTTAGTGCACATGGAGTATTTTGTAGGACAGATCATATGTTAGGCCATAAAACAAATCTCAATAAATTTAGAAGGACTGACACTATACGAAGTATGCTTTTCAAATACTATGGAATATATTAGAAATCAATAACATAAGGAAATTTGAGAAATTCACATATATGTGGAGATTAATCACACCCTTAAATAACAAGTAAAATGATGGAGAAAAATCAACAAGCCAAAAGCTAGTTCTTGGAAAAGGCAAGCAATGTTTGTAAACCTTTAAATAGACTAACCAAGATAAGTAAATATGTACATACATGAATGAAAAAAATAAAAGAAAAAAAGTCAAAATTACTAAAATTGAAATAAGAGTATATATTATCACAAACCTTAAAGAAACAAACAAACAAAAAGGATAAGGAAATACTGTGAAAAATTGTATATCAACAAATTAGAAAACCTAGTTAAAATGGATAAATTTCTAAAAAGACACAAGCTATCAGAACTGACTCAGTGGGAGAGAGGCTCATGAGGGAAGGAATATATGTATACAGATAGCTGATTCACTTTGCTGTACAGCAGAAGCTAACACAATATTGTAAAGCAATTATACTCTAGGTAAAAAAAAAAAAAAACAAAACTGACTCAAACAGAGATAGAAAAAATAGATATATAACAAGCAAAGTGGTTGAATTATCAGTAAAATTTCCACAAAGAGAAGTCCAAGACCAGATGACTCTTCCAGTGAAATCTACAAACTATTTAAAGAAAAATGAACACCTATGCTTTATAAACTGTTCCTAAAAATAAAAGTGGAGAACACACTTTCCAACTCATTTTATAAGGCCATTATTACCTTGATATCAAAACACACAAGTCACAAGAAAAGAATAATACAGACCAATATCTCTTACAAACATAGATAAAAATTCCTCAACAAAAATCATAGTGAACTTTATCCAGCAACATATACAGAGAATTAGAAACCATAAGTTTTTGGAAATTTTTCCCAGAATGTTAATGTGTATTAATATATAAATATCAATCAGTGAAATACACCATATTAAGAAAACAAAGGACAAACCCCACAGACAATCTTAATTAATTCTGAAAACCATTTGACAAAATTCAATACACTTTCATGATTGAAAACCCTAAACTAGGAATAGATGGAAAGTTTGTCAACATGATAAAGAGCGTCTGTCTAACACCCACAGCCAACACCTACTTATTCATGACAGATGGAAAGCTTGCTCAGTAAGAAAAGGTACAAATCAAGGATGTCCATTCTTGTTACTTCAATTCAATATTATTATAGAGATTTGAGCTCAGGAATTTAGTCAAGAAAAAGAAAGGAAATTCCTTCAGATTGGAGCACAAGAAATAAAACTACCTATTCACAAATGATATGATCTTGTACATAGAAAATCCTCAGGAAAAAACAAAAATATCTCACTAGGTCTAATATTAATAATTGAGTTCAGCAAGGTTGCATGATGCAGAATCAATATATGAAAATCAATTGTAGTTTCACATATTAGAAATGAATAATATGGAGATGAACAAATTGCATTTGTAGTTACATTAAAAAGAATGAAATACATAAGAATAACTTTATCAATGTGATTATAAAGCTTGCATACTGGAGAAAGAAAATATTGTTGGAGGAAATTAAAGAGTTCCAAAGTAAATGGAAAAACATCCCATGTTCATGGATTGAAATACTTCATATAGTTAAGATACTTTCCAAATGATCTACAGATTCAATACAATCCTTGTCAAGATCTTAGCAGACTTCCCCCCCCCCCCGCTTTTTTTGCAGAAACTGAGGAGCTGATTCTAAAATCTATGTAGAAATGCAAGGAATCTAAAACAATGAAAACAATTTTGTGAAAGAACATATCAGTGAGATCGCATCTCCTGATTTGAAAACACACTGCAAAGCTACAGTATTCAGGACTGTGTTGTACTGGAATAATGAGTCATATAGATCAGTGAGAGTCCAAAATTGAGTTTAAAAATAAATGCATTTAGTTATAGTCAATTGATCAAAAGCATCAATTCTTCAGTGCTCAGCTTTCTTTATAGTCCAATTCTCACATCCATACATGACTACTAGAAAAACCATAGCTTTGATTAGATGGACCTTTGTCGGCAAAGTCTCTGCTTTTTAACATGCTGTCTGGGTATATGGGCAGCCTCAAGAAGCAGGGAAAACACTAGCAATAGATTCTTTCTTCAAGCCTCCAAAAGGAATACTGCTCTGTCAACATCTTGAGTTTAGCCTGTTAAGATCTATTTCAAACCTCTGATCTCCAGAACTGTAAGATAATAAATAGGCATTGTTTCAAGCCACTGTGTTTTTCAGTATATTGTTACAGCACAATAGGATACTAATATGAATTTTAGTACTTAGAAATGGAGTGACTCTGATTACAAATACCTAAAAATTTGGAAGTGGTTTTGGAAGTGGGCATTGGGCAGAGGCTGGAAAAAATTGAGAAACATAATAAGAAAAGTCTAGATTACCTTATTACCTTGAAGAGATTGTTAGTAAGAATTTAGATATTAAAGGTTCGGCAGATGAGAGCTCAGAAGGAAGTGAGGAACATGGTAGATAAAACCTATATAATCCTACAGAATCCTGAAGGCATCATAGACAGACTGTTGGTAGAAATATGAATACTGAGTGCTATTGGTGAGGTATGAGAAAGAAATGAGAAACATATTATTGAAAAACGGACTAAAGGGGATCCTTGTTACATAGTGGCAGAAAACTTAGCAGAATTTTATCTTATAGTTATGTTAAAGGCAGAACTTATAAGTAATGAACTGAATTGTACTAAGGAGATTCCCAAGCAAAGTGCTAAAAGTGTGGCCTGGTTTCTTCTTGTTGCTTGTAGTAAAATAAAAAGCAGAAAATTAAATTGAGAAAAAATTAAGCAGAAAAGAAACAAGAATTTGGTGATTGGGGACATTCTGAGCTTATCTAGATTGCAAAAGACACTAAAATTTGGAGATATAGTCAAGGGTATGACAGAACAATCTTTTTCTAGTACCTGGGGAGGAAAAAAAGGTCAGAATATTCAAATCAGACAGAAAAGCCTTTAAAGAGATTAAGCTTGTGATTCAGCCATTCCCCAGAAGCCAGGGATAGATAGAGATGAGATGGGATTATTGTGTGGGGGAGTCTCGAGTTTATGAGAGTGAATCCCCAAACATACACAGAAGACCTACAGGGTTCGTAAGGATGTTACACCAGCAGAAATATTGTCAACTTGGGCACAAAAAAGAGGATAAAATAAAAGAAGGCTGACCAACTCCTAAAATTCTATAGGCAAGCAACAAGCTAATAAGCAACTAAGCTACAAACATTTGCTACCCTCTGTGGAAAATGAAAGATGTCTCAGAGGGTGGAACCTTGAGCCTGGAGAGAAAATGGTTTTCAAGAATTGGTGGTAGACAAACAGATGGAGAAATATACCGTGTTCATGGATTAGAAGAATTAATATAGTGAAAATGAGTATACTACCCAAAGCAATCTATAGATTCAATGCAATCCCTATCAAGCTACCAATGGTATTTTTCACAGAACTAGAACAAATCATCTCACAATTTGTATGGAAATATAAGAAACCTCGAATAGCCAAAGCAATCTTGAGGAAGAAGAACGGAACTGGAGGAATCACCCTGCCTGACTTCAGGCTCTACTACAAAGCCACAGTCATCAAGACAGTATGGTACTGGCACAAAGATAGAAATATAGATCAATGGAACCAAATAGAAAGCCCAGAGATAAACCCACGCACCTATGGACACCTTATCTTCGACAAAGGAGGCAAGAATATACAATGGAGAAAAGACAATCTCTTTAACAAGTGGTGCTGGGAAAACTGGTCAACCACTTGTAAAAGAATGAAACTAGAACACTTCCTAACACCATACACAAAAATAAACTCAAAATGGATTAAAGATCTAAACGTAAGACCAGAAACTATAAAACTCCTAGAGGAAAACAGGCAAAACACTCTCCGACATAAATCACAGCAGGATCCTCCATGACCCACCTCCCAGAATATTGGAAATAAAAGCAAAAATAAACAAATGGGACCTAATTAAAATTAAAAGCTTTTGCACAACAAAGGAAACTATAAGCAAGGTGAAAAGACAGCCTTCAGAATGGGAGAAAATAATAGCAAACGAAGCAACAGACAAACAATTAATCTCAAAAATATACAAGCAACTCCTGCAGCTGAATTCCAGAAAAATAAACGACCCAATCAAAAAATGGGCCAAAGAACTAAACAGACATTTCTCCAAAGAAGACATACAGATGGCTAACAAACACATGAAAAGATGCTCAACATCACTCATTATTAGAGAAATGCAAATCAAAACCACAATGAGGTATCATTTCACACCAGTCAGAATGGCTGCTATCCAAAAGTCTACAAGCAATAAATGCTGGAGAGGGTGTGGAGAAAAGGGAACCCTCTTACACTGTTGGTGGGAATGCAAACTAGTACAGCCACTATGGAGAACAGTGTGGAGATTCCTTAAAAAACTGGGAATAGAACTGCCATATGACCCAGCAATCCCACTGCTGGGCATCACCGAGGAAACCAGAATTGAAAGAGACACGTGTACCCCAATGTTCATCGCAGCACTGTTTACAATAGCCAGGACATGGAAGCAACCTAGATGTCCATCAGCAGACGAATGGATAAGGAAGCTGTGGTACATATACACAATGGAATATTACTCAGCCATTAAAAAAAATACATTTGAATCGGTTCTACTGAGATGGATGAAACTGGAGCCCATTATACAGAGTGAAGTGAGCCAGAAAGAAAAACAATACAGTATACTAATGCATATATATGGAATTTGAAAGATGGTAACGATAACCCTATATGCGAGACAGAATAAGAGACACAGATGCATAGAACAATTTTATGGACTCTGAGGGAGAAGGTGAGGGTGGGACGTTCTGGGAGAATAGCATTGAAACATGTATATTATCATATGTGAAACAGAACACCATTCCATGTTCGATGCATGAGACAAGGGCTCAGGGCCGGGGCAATGGGATGACCCAGAGGGATGGGATGGGGAGGGAGGTGGGTGGGGGGTCCAGGAAGGGGAACACATGTAAACCCATGGCTGATTCATGTCAATGTATGGCAAAAACTATTACAATATTGTAAAGTAATTAGCCCCTAACTAAAATAAATAAATTTATAAAAAAAAAAAAAAAGGAATTGGTGGTAGAGAGTATATGGTTTTCTTTTAAGAGTTACAATGTAACATGTATGAAAACAAGGCTAGCAAAAACGTGTATCATTTTGTAGGTGTTTCATGTGATTATTCTAACAGTACCATGAAATAGGTAATCTCATACCCATCTTAAAACATGTTAATTATGGTTTGGAGGCAACTTGCTAACCGTCACAGAGCAGGGGTGGAACGGGCTGCTTTCAGAGCCCGGAATGGGTACCCCCTTGCTACATTTCCTTCTCATCCTGTAATGGCTTAAGGAGACACAGTAAAAGTCACCTTAAAAGTACTAACTCTAAAGGACCAAAGGGATAGTTCTCAGGGACCTAAAAGAGCTTATGGCACTAATACATGAGAAGAAAAATAGATTATTGACTGGGAAGCAAATATCAGCATTTCCTCCTGTAACTATTCTAGTATGGAAGAAATTTTTACTATGAATGCAAAATACTTAAACTGTCTGGCCCTGCTAATCTTGTAATAAGAGTACTTTCAGTTAGTTTAGTTCCTGGATACTCTGTAATTCAGAGTATCTAAATATTAGATACAAAATATCAAATCCCATGCTCATTAGAGAATCTATGATTTTAAGGAGTTTCCTGGTGTTCTAGTGGTTAGGATTCCAGGCTCCTGGGGTTTCATTGCTGTGGCCTGGGTTTAATCACTCCTGGGGGAACTGAGATCTCATGAGCCATGCAGTATGGCCAAAGGAAAAATGAAGAACCTGTGATGTTAACATCTTCATGTAGTGTTAGTGTTAAGTGTTAGTTGCTCAGTTATGTTCAACTCTTTGTGACCCCATGAACTATGGCCCACCAGGTTCCTCTGTCCCTGGAATTCTTCAGGCAAGAATACTAGAGTGGGTAGCCATTTCCCCTCTCCAGGGGATCTTCCCAACCAGGGACTGAACTCAGGTCTCATGTATTTCAGGGAGATTCTTTACCATCTGAGCCACTAGGGAAGCCCCATGTATATTAGTTCCAAATAGAAAATGTGGAGAGGACATATGCTTAAGGAACTGGCCTACAGAATAATTATTCTTCTCACTGAAGTCATTAAAATGATAATCTTGAAAATATATAGTTAGGTAATGGAATGTAGTGGTTAAAGCATAGCTTTCAGAGGAGGATTGAACTAACTGGGTTACCATGAGCAAACTGCCTCATAGGATGATAGTGAAGACAAAATATAGTATTTCATGTGACCTGGTTAGCACAGTAGCTTATACATATTAAGCACTCCGTATAGTTTACCTGTTGTTATTATGATTATATCTTAGTCCATGGAACTTGGTTAATATGACTCTTTTAGATGACAAATCAGGTCCCTGAGCCTATATGATAGAAGAGAAGACCTGGGACTCCAGTAAAACTGTTCCAGGGACAAGACATTCTGTTTGAATCCCATGGGATTTCATGAAGCAGAATAATTTCAGAAAATAATGGGAGATAGAGGAGACAAAAGAATTATTGGTAACTTGTATTATCAAGTAAGATTGCTGAAATTCAATCATGCAAACAAAGTAAGCTACAAACAGAACAGACCCAACTGTCAACCATAAAAAGTTTATTCTTGAACATACCTAACACTTTTTCAGCTTATATTATTATGTTTTGGATGCTATTTTAGGGTTTTATTTATATTATTTTGCCAAAGCTCCACAGTATTATGTCTAGAGAATAGCAAGTAAAATTATTTGCAGAAAAGTTTTCCATGGTACACAGTAGTTTAATGTCACTAGCTAGGAAGTAGTGGAGCTAAGATCCTATCCCAATTTGTGTCACTCCATAATCAGCTCAACTAGCATCCCTTCATCTGCAGAGCTTGTTATTTGTGAGGAAAATGGACACATAAGTGGAGTATTTCAACAAAATAACATATGGTTAAGAAGCATAAATTACTCAGGAATACAAAGATTTAGCCATTGGCTTATTCTGAGGTTCAGAAAGAGCTTCTTTAAAGAGATCATGCTTGAATATAATCTTAAAAGAAGATAAGAAGGGCATTCCTGAGAGAGAAAACAGTACCAGTGAAGGCATGGATAGATGAAAGTCATCTAGAGACTATGCAGCTTAACAGAGAATTCCATGTAGTTCAAGACTAACAAGTATAAAGGACTTGAAGGAGGTTTTTAAAAATAACATTGATATGCATATGGAAATCTACTTTTAACAGTGGAATCTGAAGAGGTAGAAAACTTTGTTCCCTCCACTATTTCCTGTAGGAGAATATCTATAAGCAGGAGTGAAGTGAAAGTCGCTCAGTTGTGCCCAACTCTTTGTGACCATATGGACTATAGAGTCCATGGAATTCTCCAGGCCAGAATAGTGGAGTGGGTAGCTGTTCCCTGCTCCAGAGGATCTTCTCAACCCAGGGATTAAACCCAGGTTTCCCGTGCTGCAAGCAGATTCTTTACCAGCTGAGCCACCAGCAAATATAGGAGAATGGCTTTAAATGACCAGACATCTACATCATAATTGTATCTTTTCTCCTGGATTAATTAAATTAAGTTTTTAACAAACCTAGCTTTAAACCTAAAACTGCCTAGATATGTGAAAGGTAAAACATATATATACTTCCTTGTACGTGGGGTATTTATCAGTTCAGTTCAGTTGCTCAGTCATGTCCAACTCTTCGCGACCCCATGAACCACAGCATGCCAGGCCTCCCTGTCCATCACCAACTACTGGAGTCCACCCAAACCTATGTCCATTGTGTCAGTGATGCCATCCAACCATCTCATCCTCTGTCATTCCCTTCTCCTCCTGCCCTCAATCTTTCCCAGCATCAGAGTCTTTTCAAATGAGTCAGTTCTCTGCATCTGGTGGCCAAAGTATTTATAGTTAGAGTTTTTAAGGTTGGTCATGGAATTTCTTGGAGTACAGTTGTTTCCTGTTTGGAATATTAAAAGCTGAGACTATGTCATTGGGAAAGATGGGTTTAGGAATATCTCAGTGCACAGGCTTGGAGTCTCTCCTGATGCAGCAACACCTCCTCCTATGGCACACCAATAAGCGTGTTTACACTGCTGGATTGTGAAGCATCTTGAAATTATTCAAATGGTTCTTGTGAAAACATGTTAATATTGAAGCTATAGTCAGACTTGGTTGGAACTATTACTCTACTCTTATGTGGGAGGCCATGTGGTCAATAACATCTCTTAAAATCCTGCTAAAGAGTAGGCATCAATTTTAGTTTAATGATCTTAATACCTAGGGGCCAGAGGTATAAGAGGATAAAGGTTTCTTTGTTATACCTGTGAAGAAATGATCCAGTGGATCAGAAGAGAGCTCACCTGTACATGGCCTTGAGTGATAAGTTAAGGACCACACAAATGTTAGGAATCATTGGTGGATTTTAAGGAATAGAGTCTAAAATGGTCAGACCTGAAACTATTTTCACATGACAGTGTGAAGGGTAGATTAAGGGATTAAAGACTAGAAGATAGCAGCTAGAAGACTATTGTAATCATTGGCTGATGGAAGACTGTCGGCTATGGAGTCAGAAAAACTAAGGTTCAAATTTTGGACTTACTACCTCCTGGATTTGGATGGCATCACCGACTCAATGGACATGAGTTTGAGGCGTGCTGCAGTCCATGGGGTCGCAAAGAGTCAGACACTACTAAGTGACTGAACTGAACTGAAGTTACTTCCATCATTTTTAAGCCTCAGATTCCTCCACTATATGGAAGAATGTAGGAAAGAGGGAGGATGGTTGTAAGATTTAAGAGATAGTTTGTGTAGCATGCTCAATTTAGCACTTCCCATAGTAAATAAATAATATTATCACATCTTATAACTTTCAGATGCCAATCACTTTTTTCCTTTCTTATGCTAATGCTGGACATTTCTTGAAAAGCTAACAGCATCTTTCTTTGTGCAATTAAGTATAAAACTTAGAATGAAAATCTCTCATGAAGAGACTTCATTGATTACAATTAAATCTGAATGAGATATAGATAGTTGACATTATGTCTTACTCTGAAACCAAGGAAAGTAAATCACCAATGAGAGAAAAATGGGGCAATGAACAAACTGCAGAAACAAGAGGCTGATTGGTGGTGGATGTATCGAGAGAAGAAAAGACAAACACTACCAAAAACACTGGTCCTGCTAATTAGATACATTTGTAGCTTGGCTCAAGCTAAGCATGCTTGTCTTTTCTCCTTATCAACTAATCTGTTTCCAGATTTTATTCCCCTATCAAATAGCACTTTGTATCAAAATGAATTTCCTGAATGCAACTTAGGTTTGGGGTTGTGTTATCACTGAATGATTCTCTGGCTTCATTTTTTCCCCATATGGATAGTTTCAAAGTAGGCTCTTTCAGTCTTGCGTGTGGTTTGAAGAGGCTGTGTGGAGCCAGTAATACCTTTGCAGTTGACTGTGCAGTGAACAGTGGTGAAGCAATAGAGTCATCATCATCATCCAGAATGAAGGGTTTATTTGGAAGCCTAAGGTGTCTAGTACTTGAACAGAAACACTGCTACCGCTGCATTCAGCAGTGGATTTAATAGGGTACATTTTGGTTAAAACTCTGGAAGAATGGTTTTGAGAGAGTGAAGCAGTTGCCTAAGCTGGACTGAACTTATGAGGTATGAGTTTGTTGACGTCTTTTGTGATCAAAACCAAAATTAGTTTTCCTCTATAGTTCTGGACTGGGAAGCTTTCCTAAGCTACCAATTTATTTTTTCATTTTTCCAAGATAAGTTGAGCACAGAAAGATTTGCAGTGACAGTCACCCTCTGATAATAGATATAGTTGAGATAAATATATTTAATATATTCTTTTTTACAAATTGCAATTGGTTTCTTATCATATTACATTTTTTATGAAAAATTTCTGCTATGATTTATAATGATTTGAAAACAAAAAGATTAGTTTGAACAAAGAGTCAAATGAAAAAGAGATCCAGTTATTCAAATATGACCTATTTCTCTACATCAGCACAATGGTTCCAAGATATGACAGGGTGGATTAAACAATATTTCATTACAAAAAAAAATGATAAATGAGCATCAATAGGGTAATACTTGATTATTTCTATTAAAGAATACCTTGTGCATAGATAAAATTGACAGCAGTTTAATTCACAGTCACATCTGAATGACTCTGAAAGGTCCTTTTGTTCTCAGATTTCAGGTCACGGGATCTATCTGTTCACAGTTTCATTGGTCCCTCTTTTGGGAGAAAGCTTGATGATGTGGATCAATGCCTCTCCTGCAACATTTATTTCAAGAATACTGTCTTGTCATGGAGGTTCCTTAAAAAATTAAAAATAGAGCTACCAAGCATGTGTGCATGCTTAGTTGCTCAGTCATATCTGACTCTGAGACTCTTTGGACTGTGGTCCGCCAGGTTCCTCAGTCCATGGGTTTCTCCAGGAAAGAATACTGGAGTGGGTTACCATGCCCTCCTCCAGGAGATTTTCCAGACCCAGGAACCAAACCCTCTTCTGTGTCTCCTGCATTGCAGGCAGATTCTTTACCTAGTGCACCAATAGGGAAGCCTCAAAGCTACCATATGACCCTTCAATCCCATTCCTGGGCATATATGCAGAGAAAAAACATGATCTGAAAGGATACAGGCACCCTGATGTTCACTGCAGCACTGCTTATAAGAGACAAGACATGGAAGAAACCTAGATGGCCATTGACAGAGGAATGGATAAATATGTGGTACACAATGGAATATTCAGTTCAGTTCAGTTCAGTCGCTCAGTCGTGTCTGACTCTGCGACCCCTTTGGACCCCATGGGCCCCAGCACGCCAGACTTCCCTGTCCGTAAGCAACTCCCAGAGTTTACCTAAACTCATATCCATTGAGTCAGTGATGCCATCCAACCATCTCATCCTCTGTCGTCTCCTTCTCCTCCCACCTTCAATCTTTCCCAGCATCAGGGTCTTTTCAAATGAGTCAGCTCTTCGCATCAGGTTGCCAAAGTATTGGAGTTTCAGCTTCAACATCAGTACCTCCAATGAACACTCAGGACTGATCTCCTTTAGGATGGACTGGCTGGATCTCCTTGCAGTCTAAGGAACTCTGAAGAGTCTTCTCCAACACCACAGTTCGAAAACATCAATTCTTCAGTCCTCAGCTTTCTTTATAGTCCAACTCTCACATCCATACATGACTACTGGAAACACCATAGCCTTGACTAGATGAACCTTTGTTGTCAAAGTAATGTCTCTGCTTTCTAATATGCTCTCTAGGTTGGTCATAATTTTCCTTCCAAGGAGTAAGCATCTTTTAATGTCATGGCTGCAATCACCATCTGCAGTGATTTTGGAGCCCCCCAAAATAAAGTCTGCCACTGATTCCACTGTTTCCCCATCTATTTGCCATGAAGAGATGGGACCAGATGCCATGATCTTAGTTTTCTGAATGTTGAGCTTTAAGCCAACTTTTAGACTCTCTTCTTTCACTTTCATCAAGAGGCTCTTTAGTTCTTCTTCACTTTCTGCCATAAGGGTGGTATCATCTGCATATCTGAAGTTATTACTATTTCTCCCAGCAATCTTGATTCCAGCTTGTGCTTCTTCCGGCCCAGCATTTCTCATGATGTGCTCTGCATATAAGTTAAATAAGCAGGGTGACAATATACAGCCTTGATGTACTCCTTTCCCTATTTGAAACCAGTCTTTTGTTCCATGTCCAGTTCTAACTGTTGTCTCTTGACCTGAATACAGATTTCTCAAGAGGCAGGTCAGGTGGTCTGGTATTCCCATCTCTTTCAGAATTTTCCATAATTTATTGTGATCCACACAGTCAAAGGCATTGGCATAGTCAATAAAGCAGAAATAGATGTTTTTCTGGAACTCTCTTGCTTTTTCGATGATCCAGCAGATATTGGCAATTTGATCTCTGGTTCCTCTGCCTTTTCTAAAACCAGCTTGAACATCTGGAAGTTCATCGTTCACGTATTGCTGAAGCCTGGCTTTATCTCATTAATCAGCCATAAAAAAGAATGAAATAGTGCCATTTGTAGCAACATGGATGGACCTATAGATTATCGTACTACCTGAATTAAGTCAGAATGAGAAAGACAAAATCATGTAACACTTACATGTGGAATCTAAAAAAGTGATACAAATTAACTTATTGGTAAAACAGAAACAGACTCACAGACATAGAAAACAATCTTATGGTTACCAGGGGAATGGTGGGGGGAGGGGATAGTGAGGGAGTTTGAGGTCAACATGTACACACTATTGTAATAAAAATGGATAAACAACAACGACTTACTGTATAGCACACAAAACTCTTTTAATGTTATGGGGCAGCCTGGATGGGAGCGGCGTTTGGGGAAGAATGAATACATGCATATGCATGACTTATTCACTTTGCTGTGCATCTGAAATTATCACAATATTGTAAATTGCTTATACTCCAATATAAAATAAAAAGTTTGTGAAAAAAGAATATCTTTTTGGCATATAGGAAGACTTTGAAGCATATGTCTCTATTTCTAATCCTATTGGTTACAGCTGAACCAAAAATAGGCCAAAGCTGGATACAAGAAATAAATGACCTATAAATTCTGGTTCAAATAGGTAACTGTTTCCTGTGGCTTTGAGTCAAGAAATTCTGAGACAGTGACCATTAGCAGGATGCCAGGAAGCTCTGCTGAGACCTGGCTCAAACTCCACATGCTGTTTGAGGAAACAGATGAAGTATTGAATAGAGGATGGATGAGGACATCTGTAAAGATGAAGGAGAAGGAGCAGATATGCAGAGAAGCCAGAGAGAGAGGCTGGGAATGGAGAGAGTGAGGTGTGAGAGGGACAGTGGCTCCCTCTCTGCCCCCAGCTGCAGTTTTTGTTCAGCCCATGTATCTTCACGATAATCACACACTCTCTCTCTGGTAACTCAGGTTACCAGAGAGGTAAATCAGGTCTTTCTTTTTTTCTCAACATAGTAAGCAAAACACAAGAAAGCATCAAAAGTTTTTCTATTTGCAGATAAGTTCAGAAATACTGACATAATATTTTCTGAGTACCTGTTGCTTAATGAGGTTAAATAAATAACAAAACTAAAGTGCTGGACACTGAATAGGCCTGAGAGAACGAGCAGGAATTGAAAAGGTCCTTTTGACAGTGAAATGCTTAGGGGACACTCTGTACTCATTATTTTCCTGGATGAGCTTTAGGCTGGGAGTCTAGGGGGATGGAAAAGAAGCATTGCAAAGAACACTATTTTCTCCTCAGTGAAATGAATTTCGCTTAGTTGTACTTTGGTATTATACCTTATACTTTCATTGAAGCAACAAGAAAAAGTGCTTTCTGAGGTTCACTCTTACATTTCATATTGCGATATGGTAATTTTCACCACCCCCAACTTTGCTTGAATTCCTTCGAAGAAGCTTCATGTAAGAAATTTCTTTCAGAGCTAAGCGGTGGGTAAAATTTTGCCTCCTCTTATGAACTGTCATGATTTATCTCTATGGACACAGAGAAACCACTCAAATGATTCTGTTACCATTTTTATTTTGGTTGTCAGGATGGTCAGAAGTAAAGTCCTGGAGGACTTTCTGACTCACATAGCTGTCTTGTCTCTTTCCCTCTTCTCTTTTTCTTTCTCTCGCTCTCTTTTTTTTCTCTAGACTTTAGTTTCCTGGATTTAATTCTATGTTTACTAATCTAAACATTTGTGTTGAAATTAATATTTTACTATTTTATTGTATAATTAAATAAGTAGTGCTGGAAAGATTCTCATTCTAAAAGAATAGTAAGTGAAGGATCACAGAAAGAAGATGATATTTCAGAAAGACAAGAGGGAGGTAAGAGAGAGAGAGAAACATGGTGTGGAAATAGCCAGTAGGAAGGACCCAGGAGAAAAGATGGCAAGTGCAAGGGTTCTTGGAAGAGTGGAACACACAGGCTTGAAGAACAGAGATGCAGCTGGTGTGCACACGTGGAGGGTTTGAGATGGGAGTTATATGAAATCCAAGGCCAAATTTGCCTGTTATTCCAGGTATCTCTTGAATTCCTATTTTTGCATTCCAGTGCCCTATACTGAAAAGGACATCTTTTTTGGTTCTAGCTCTAGAAGGTCTTCACGAAATTGTTCAACTTCAGCTTCTTCAGCATTACTGGTCAGGACATAGACTTGGATTACTGGGATATTGAATGGTTTGGAAATGAACAGAGATCATTCTGTCATTTTTGAGATTGCATCCAAGTACTGCTTTTCAGACTCTTTTGTTGACTATGAGGGCTACTCCATTTCTTCTAAGGGATTCTTGCCCATAGTAGTAGATGTAATAGTCATCTGAGTTAAATTCACCCTTTCTAGTCCATTTTAGCTCACTGATTCCTAAAGTGTCAATGTTCACTCTTGCCATCTCCTGTTTCACCACTCCCAATTTGCCTTGATTCATGGACCTAACATTCCAGGTTCCTGTGCAATATTACTCTTTACAGCATCAGACTTTTCTTCCATCACCAGTCACATCCACAACTGAATGTTGTTTTTCCTTTGGCAACAACTCTTCCTTCTTTCTGGAGTTATTTCTCCACTGATTTCCAGTAGCATATTAGACACCTACCAACCTGGGGAGTTCATCTTTCACTCTCCTATCTTTTTGCCTTTTCATACTGTTCATGGGGTTCTCAAGGCAAGAATACTGAAGTGGTTTACCATTCCCTTCTCCAGAGTTTGGCTAACAGAGTTTTGCCAAGAGAGTGTACTGGTCATAGCAAACACCCTCTTCCAATATCACAAGAGAAGACTCTACACATGGACATCATCAGATGGTCAATACTGAAATCAAGTTGATTATATTATTTGTAGCCAAAGATGGAGAAGATCTATACAGTCAGCAAAAACAAGACTGGGAGCTGACTGTGGCTCAGATCATGAAATCCTTACTGCCAAATTCAGACTTAAATTAAAGAAAGTAGGGAAAACCACTAAACCATTCAGGTATGACCTAAATCAAATCCCTTATGACTATACAGTGGAAGTGACAAATAGATTGAAGGGATTAGATCTGATAGACAGAGTGCCTGATGAACTATGGATGGAGGTTAGTGATATTGTACAGGAGGCAGTGATCAAGACCATCCCCCCCCCAAAATACAAAAAGGCAAAACGGTTGTACAAGGAGACCTTACAAATAGCTGAGAAAAGAAAAGATGCGAAAGGCAAAGGAGAAAAGGAAAGAGATACCTATTTGAATGCAGAGTTCCAAAGAATAGCAAAGAGAGAAAAGAAAGCCTTCCTCAGCGATCAATGCTAAGAAATAGAGGAAAACAATAGAGTGGGAAAGACTAGAGATTTCTTCAAGAAAATTAGAGATACCAAGGGAATATTTCATGCAAAGATGGGCACAATAAAGGACAGAAATGGTATGGACCTAACAGAAGCAGAAGATATTACAAAGAGGTGGCAAGAATACACAGAAGAAATATACAAAAAAAGATCTTCATGACCCAGATAACCACGATGGTGTGATCACTCACCTAGAGACAGATGTCCTAGAATGTGAAGTCAAGTAGGCCTTAGGAAGTATCACTATGAACAAAGCTAGTGGAGGTGATGGAATTCTAGTTGAGCTATTTTAAATCCTAAAAGATGATGCTGTGAAAGTGCTACACTCAATATGGCAGCAAATTTGGAAAACTCAGCAGAGGCCACAGGACTGGAAAAGGTCAGTTTTCATTCCAATCCCAAAGGAAGGCAATGCCAATGAATGCTCAAACTACCACATAACTGCACTCTTCTCACACGCCAGCAAAGTAATGCATACTAGACAGCATACTAAAAAGCAGAGACATTACTTTGCCAACAAAGGTCCAACTAGTCAAAGCTACAGTTTTTCCAGTAGTCATGTAGGGGTGTGACAGCTGCACTATAAAGAAATCTGAGCACTGAAGAATTGATGATGCTTTTGAACCCTTGAGAGCCCCTTGGACTGCAAGGAGATCCAACCAGTCCATCCTAAAGGAAATCAGTCCTGAATATTCATTGGAAGGACCAATTCTGAGGCTGAAACTCCAATCCTTTGGCCAACTGATGTGAAGAACTGACTCATTTGACAAGACCCTGATGCTGGGAAAGATTGAAGTTGGGAGGAGAAGGTGGCAGAAGATGAGATGATTGGATGGCATCACTGACTCGATGAACATGAGTTTGAGTAAACTCTAGGAGTTGGTGATAGACAGGGAAGCCTGGCATGCTGCAATACATGGAGTTGCAAAAAGTGAGACACGGCTGAGTGACTGAACTGAGCTGAACTCTATGAAATGAGTGGGGCATGTCTAAATATTGTGTCTGACCCTGTAGGCCATTGTAAGTGATTTTAGCTTTCACAAAAAAAGTTACAGAAGATGTATAAGAAAGAAAGTGATGTGATATAACTTATACTTTAATGAGACTAGCTCGATTTCAATCTCAAGAATAAACTAAAAGATTGGGTAAAAGGCACGGAAGAGTTGACAAAGACAGAAGCAAGACGACAACTTGGAAGGCATTTCAATAATCCATGTCAGGGATGATGTTGGCTTGTTGAAGTTGGTAGCAGTGGAGGTAATAAGATGTCAGATACATTTCAATGACAGTATAGACTCCTGATAGATTTGATGTGGAGTGTGAGAGTAATAGAGAAGTCATGGACAGCAGGAGCAACAGGAATACTGGAGGTTCCCACATGGAACTGGAGGAGTTGAGGAAGAGTTCTGCCTGGAACACATTCATTTTAGTGTATTGATTAGACGCTCAAGTATGGATGTTTAAGCAGACACCTGGAGACAGAAGTTCAGGTGAAGGATCCATGGCTGAGACTTATCGTTTGGGGAGACATCAGTGTATTGATGGATTTTAATGTCATAAGATTGATGAGATCATGAAGGAAGTGAATCTATTTAGAAGAGAGAAGATGTCCAAGATGGAGTCAAGGAAATGTGGTGGATCCATAAAAGAAGATCCAGAAGCAATGGGCAGTGTGATAGAAAGAAAAGGACAATACCGTAGTCAAACAAGCAGACTATTAAAGGGAAGGAGTGATCCACTGAGTCAAATGTGTATGGAAAATGGAGAATCAGCAATTACATTTATTATAGCAACACCGGGCTCAATGGTACCCTTGATGGGAATATGTTCTACAAGAAGAAATGGAAGTAGTTAAAAGCCGGGCTCAATGGTACCCTTGATGGGAATATGTTCTACAAGAAGAAATGGAAGAAGTTAAAAGCCACAGAAGTTGGGACAGAGGTGCTTAGAAAAAAAGAGGATGCCTAAGTGTCAGAAGAGAAGGGGTCAATACCATACCTGGAGGTCTAGGTCAATACTGAAACCACTGCCTCTAGATTTTGGAGTAGGTGGAAACAGAATCTTAGTTCACACAGTCTTACAAACAAGTAAAAATTTCCTGAGAAATTACTTTGGGTGCAAACTGGTCTTTTTTGGCTCATATTTACAAAACAAGAATGGTAGTATTTGATTGTTTGGGAATGACTCATGGGATTAGGGAACAAATGAACATAGATTCTTTCCATTCAGGGTGTACAAGTAAATGTAAAGAAAAACATACTAAAATATAATTGTGGGCATCTAATCCAAATTTTCTCATGATGACATTTTTAAAAAGAAAAAGTTCTCAGATTAATTATACTGTGGCATTTAAAAACTGTCTTGGGTTGTTGTCATTTTATCTTTTTAAAAATACCCCTTTAGAGTGAACCAATTTTCTATATTTACAGAAAGCCCATTTTATTCTTGGACTGCACATTAACTTCATTTCCCAGCATAACAAAATTCCACTGAACATTTCATTATTCCTGAAAAGTGATTTGGTCATTTTGGGTCAGAAAATTAGCATTAGGCTGAAATACAACAAATCGCCCATTATTTTGTCTTACAAAAAAAAGAGTTTTCTGAT
Source organism: Giraffa tippelskirchi (assembly GCF_054371585.1). NCBI lineage: Eukaryota > Metazoa > Chordata > Mammalia > Artiodactyla > Giraffidae > Giraffa > Giraffa tippelskirchi. Next base: position 133,894,122 of record NC_137277.1, read on the forward strand.
TTTACTGCATCTAGTGATCATTTGGGTGAAAAAAACGTTCTATTCCAAATTCTGTGCCAAATTTCATCACATTTCTTTCACCGCACAGCTTGTTAAATGTGAACAAGTGACTTTGATTTCAAGGCAGCGTTAAGATTCTCACGTAAATTGCCTTGGAACTTTGTGGCCCCTAATTAATCCAGTCATGGCTAGACATTTTGTGTGATATTGTTTATACATAAAAAACACACCTGTGCAGGAAGGTCTGGGAGCATAGAGAAACAGGAAAAAGGCTTTTAAATGTGGCCTTTAAATCCAAACAGGATGCCTAGAATATAGTTGTTACTCTTGTTATTAAGGTTATTTTAAAGCACTTAAAAAGGAGGAATGTTTAAGGAGAGTGAAACACCAGGCTGACTTTGGACTTTGTTCTCAGAGAGTTGTTGCAAGAATTTGAGCATACAAACAGCATTATCGGTTCACTCTGGTGGTCTTTTGGAGGAAGATGAGGTTGTGGACAAGGAACTAAGGTGTTATTGAAATTGGCCAGATGAAAACAATGCAATGGACCTAGGATAGAAGAAACAATGAAAATGGTGATGAAGAATTTCACTTGTGTTACTTTGCATTTTGCTGTGTTGTTGATTCTAGAAAATATAAGTACAGCCCAATTCTCCTCTAGGGTTTCCTATTCTGATGTCTCTCTCCTCACTTTGTTTTTGTTCGATGCTGCAATATCAAATGTATTTTCTACTTCTTTGAGTTGACAAAACTGGAGCTACTTCTTCCCCTTTCTAAAGAAGAGAGGCTTAGGAACTCTAACAACTAACCATTCTTCTATGAAATTTGGTTCTCCTAAAATCATGGACAATCTTCACTCACTTTAGTAGGCGTCCCAGGAGGCTCAGTGGGTAAAAAATGTATAGAGTGAGGAAACTGTCTAAATCCATTTTTGATTTACTGAATTCCAGAAATAAGAGTAGACACCAAATTCCTTCGTGGTGGTTTAGTCACTAAGTCGTGTCCGACTCTTGGAATCCTGTGGACTGTAGCCCACTAGATTTCTCTGTCCATGGGATTTTCCAGGCAAGAAAACTGAAGTGGGTTGCCATTTCCTTCTGCAGGGGATCTTCTTGACCCAAGTATCAAACCCAGGTCTCCTGCATTACAGGCAGATTCTTAACTGACTGAACCACCAGAGAAACTCTAATAAGTGGCAACTATGTGTCTGACTCCATGTGGCTCATCTTATGGTAAAATTTAGATGTTACCATTTTTATTTTGGAAACTTTTCTGGCATAGTTAACTAGGGCAACGTGTGGTAGACAACCATTCCTGATATACTATTGGCTATGTATCGAAAGTAGATGAGGAAAATAGTTCTGCTCAGAATGTCTAAGCCAGAGGGTGTTATTTGCTCATGTAACTTTACCAATAATCGTTTTAAGTAGAAATTAAAATTTCTTTGAATTAAAATTTTTGAAACTATGTTAATCTTAAAAAACGCAGAACTAGATTCCTGTTTATGGAAGCCTTGTTTGCTGTGCTGTACTTTGCTTGATGTGCAAACAGATAACAGAAGCTCACTAGTCCTCTGTAAGTTCTCTCATGTTTGCCTCTTCTGACCCTTCTCCATGCCTAAGCCTTAGGATGTGTGCTCAGTTATTTGTCATGTCTGACATTTTGTGACCTTAGGGACTATAGCCAGACAGGCTCCTCTGTCCTGGGATTCTCCAGGCAAGAATACTGGAGTTCGTTGTTGTGCCCTCGTCCAGGGGATCTTCCTGACTTGGATATCAAACCTGCGTCTTCTGCATTGCAGGCAAATTCTTTACTCATAGCCTCATGGGAAGCCTGCAGTTCAGTTCACTCGCTCAGTCAGGTCCGACTCTTGTGACCCCATGAATCACAGCATGCCAGGCCTCCCTGTCCATCACCAATTCCCGGAGTTTACCCAAACTCATGTCCATCAAGTCGGTGATGCCATCCAGCTATCTCATCCTCTGTCATTCCCTTCTCCTCCTGCCTCCAATCCTTCCCAGCATCAGGATCTTTTCCAATGAGTCAACTCTTTGCATGAAGTGGTCAAAGTATTGGTGTTTCAGCTTCAACATGAGTCCTTCCAATGAACACCCAGGACTGATCTCCTTTAGGATGGACTGGTTGGATGTTCTTGCAGTCCAAGGGACTCTCAAGAGTCTTCTCCAACACCACAGTTCAAAAGCATCAATTCTTTGGTGCTCAGCTTTCTTCGCAGTCCAACTCTCACATCCATACATGACCACTGGAAAAACCATAGCCTTGACTAGATGGAACTTTGTTGGCAAAGTAATGTCTCTGATTTTTAATATGCTCTCTAGGCTGGTCATAACTTTCCTTCCAAGGAGTAAGCGTCTTTTAATTTCATGGCTGCAGTCACCATCTGCAGTGATTTTGGAGCCCCCAAAATAAAGTCAGCTACTGTTTCCACTGTTTCCCCATCTATTTGCCATGAAGTGATGTGACCAGATGCCATGCTCTTAGTTTTCTGAATGTAGAGCTTTAAGCCAACTTTTTCACTCTCATCTCTCAATTTCATCAAGAGGCTTTTTAGTTCCTCTTCACTTTCTGCCATGAGGGTGGTGTCATCTGCATATCTGAGGTTATTGAAATTTTTCCTGGTAGTCTTGATTCCAGCTTGTGCTTCATCCAGCCCATTGCTTCTCATGACGTACTCTGCATAGAAGTTAAAGAAGGAGGGTGACAATATACAGCCTTGACGTATTCCTTTTCCTATTTGGAACCAGTCTGTTGTTCCATGGCCAGGTCTAATTTTTGCTTCCTGACCTGCATACAGGTATCTCAAGAGGCAGGTCAGGTGGTCTGGTATTCCCATTTCTTTAAGAATTTTCCACAGTTTGTTGTGATCCACACAGTCAAAGCTTTTGGCATAGTCAACAAAGCAGAAATAGATGTTTTTCTGGAACTCTCTTGCTTTTTTGATGAGCCAGCAGATGTTGGCAATTTGATCTCTGGTTCCTCTGCCTTTTCTAAAACCAGCTTGAACATCTGGAAGTTCACGGTTCATGTATTGCTGAAGCCTGCCTAGGAGAATTTTAAGCATTACTTTACTAGCATGTGAGATGAGTGCAATTGTGCAGTAGTTTGAGAATTCTTTGGCATTGGCTTTCTTTGGGATTGGCATGAAAACTGACCTTTTCCAGTCCTGTGGCCACTGCTGAATTTTCCAAATTTGCTGGCATATTGACTGAGATGCACTTTCACAGCATCATCTTTCAAGATTTGAAATAGCTCAAGTGGAATTCCATCACCTCCAGTAGCTTTGTTCGTAGTGATGCTTTCTAAGGCCCACTTGACTTCGCATTCCAGAATGTCTGGCTCTAGCTGAGTGATCAGGCCATCGTGATTATCTGGGTCATGAAGATCTTTTTTGTACAGTTCTTCTGTGTATTCTTGCCACCTCTTCTTAATATCTTCAGCTTCTGTTAGGTCCATACCATTTCTCTCCTTTATCGGGCCCATCTGTGAATGAAATGTTCCCTTGGTTTCTCTCATTTTCTTGAAGACAACTCTAGTCTTTCCCATTCTGTTGTTTTCCTCTATTTGTTTGCATTGATCACTGAGGAAGGCTTTCTTATCTCTCCTTGCTATTCTTGGAATTCTGTATTCAAATGGGAATATCTTTCCTTTTCTCCTTTGCTTTTCACATCTCTTCTTTTCACAGCTATTTTTAAGGCCTCCTCAGACAGCCGTTTTGCTTTTTTGCATTTCTTTTCCATGGGGATGGTCTTGATCCCTGTCTCCTGTACAATGTCACGAACCTCTGTCCATAGTTCATCAGGCACTCTGTCTATCAGATCTATTCCCTTAAGTCTATTTGTCACTTCCACTGTATAATCATAAAGGATTTGATTTAGGTCATACCTGAATGATCTAGTGGTTTTCCCTACTTTCTTCAATTTCAGTCTGAATTTGGCAATAAGGAGTTTATGATCTGAGCCACAGGCAGCTCCTGGTCCTGTTTTTGCTGACTGTATAGAGCTTTGCTATCCTGGCTGCAAAGAATATAATCAATCTGATTTTGATGTTGACCATCTGGTGATATCCATGTGTAGAGTATTCTCTTGTGTTGTTGGAAGAGGGTATTTGCTATGACCAGTGTGTTCTCTTGGAAAAACTCTATTAGCCTTTGCCCTGCTTCATCCTGTACTCCAAGACCAAATTTGCCTGTTATGGCAGGTGTTTCTTAATTTCCTACTTTTGCATTCAAGTCTCCTATAATGAAAAGGACATCTTTTATGGGTGTTAGTTCTAAAAGGTCTTGTAGGTCTTCATAGAACCCTTCAACTTCAGCTTCATCAGTGTTACTGGTTGGGGCATAGGCTTGGATTACCATGATATTGAATGGTTTGCCTTGGAAATGAACAGAAATCATACTGTCGTTTTTGAGATTGCATCCAAGTACTGCATTTCAGACTCTTTTGTTGACTATGATGGCTACTCCATTTCTTCTAAAGGATTCCTGCCTACAGTAGTAGATATAATGGTCATCTGAGTTAAATTCACCCATTCCAGTCCATCATAGTTCGCTGATTCCTAGAATGTCAACGTTCACTCTTGCCATCTCCTGTTTGACCACTTCCAATTTGCCTTGATTCATGGACCTAACATTCCAGGTTCCTGTGCAATATTGCTCTTTACAGCATCAGACCTTGTTTCTATCACCAGTCACATCCACAACTGGGTATTGTTTTTGCTTTGGCTCCATCCTTTCATTCTTTCTGGAGTTATTTCTCCACTGATCTCCAGTAGCATATTGGGCACCTACCGACCTGGGGAGTTCCTCTTTCAGTATCCTATTATTTTGCCTTTTCATACTGTTTATGGGGTTCTCAAGGCAAGAATACTGAAGTCTTAGATGGCAGCTAATGAATTAATGCTGAAACTGTATAAACTTAATAGTAGTCTGATTTGGCATATTAATATGTGATTTTAAAAAGCTGTTACTGATAATTAGCATTCTAAGCAAACCATTCATTTGGGAATAAAAAGTCACACATGTACCCATTTACCATTTTCTGAGTTTCCACTGTGTGTGGCAAACATCATGACCACTGGGGTTTTCTGAAATGAGGATAGCCCTGCTTTTATCCTTCAGGAACTCACAGTTTGATGGAGGGGACAATCAGATGAATGATCACAAATCAGTTTGAAGTGTTGCAGTAGATATATGCAAAGACTTACTATGGTGTGCCAAGAAGGGCCCTTTCAACCACATTTCAATCTAGAAACACAAATCATAGAATTGTTTTTCTCTAGTTGGAGGCTATTTCCAAGGTCACGATGCAAACATTTAGTCTCTTTTCCTAGACAAGTTAAATAAAACCATTTTTAAAATGAGTCATAAGTAAATTGTTTGAACAAAGACATTGTCATTTACAAACTTAAATAAAATATCATTGTTCAATAAATAATTATTGAACACTTATTATGGCCCATGGACTTCCTAGGTGACTCAGTGGTAAAGAATCTGCCTGCCAACGAAGAGATGTGGGTTTGATCCCTGGGTCGGGAAGATACCCTGGAGGAGGAAATGGCAACCCTCTCCAACATTCTTGCCTGGGGAATCCCATGGAGAGGACCTGGTGGTATATAGTTCGTGGGGTCACAAAAGAAGGTTCGGATATGCCTGAGTGACTGGGTATGCATGCACACATCTCTAGATAAAGGATTCAAATATGTTTCCTATTTATATATTCTAGTGTCTCATGTTCTAACTTTCTTACACTGATAATTTTAGTTTTCAACTCTTATTTGCCTCTTCCTTTTCAAAATATTTCAATAAATAAATTTCAACTACAGATTGGAGCAAAACTGACCAGAATATTTTTTCTTTTCCTTTTTTAAATTGAAGTTAATTTATAATGATGTGTCAGTTTCAAGTGCATATGCATATATGTATATTCTTTTTCAGATCCTTTTCTATTATAGGGTATTGCAAGATATTGACTATAGTTTCCTGTGCTACACAGTAAGTCCTATATTTTATATATAGTAGTGTGTATCTGTTAATTTCAAACTCCTAATTTTTCCCTTCCACTCCTTTTCCTTTTGGTAATTATAAGTTTGTTTTCTATGTCTGTGAATCTGTTTATGTTTTATGGATAAGTTCTTTGTATTTTTTTTTTTTTTTTGGATTCCACATATGAGTGACATCATATGGCATTTGTCTTTGTCTGACTTATTTTACTAAATACAATGATCTCTAGGTCCATCCATGTTGCTACAAATGGCATTATTTAATTCCTTTTTGTGGTCGAGCAATATTCCATTGTATGTATGTATCACATCTTCTTTATCCATTCATCTGTTTATGGACACATAGGTTGTTTCCATGTCTTGGCTATTGTAAATAGTGCTGCTGTGAAAGTCGAGTTGCACCTATCTTTTCAAATTAGAGTTTTCTCTTGATTTACGCCCAGGAGTGGGATTGCAGGGTCCTACGGTAGCTCTATTTTTAGTTTTTTAAGGAAGCTCCATACTGTTCTCCATAGTGGCTGCACCAACTTACATTCCCACAACCCTCTTCAGTATTTACTATTTGTAGACTTTTTGATGGCCAGTCTGACTGCTGTGATGTGGTACCTCAATGAAGTTTTGATTTACATTTCTCTAATAATTAGTGATGTTGAGCATTTTTTTCACATGCCTGTTGGCAATCCATGTGTAGCGTTGGAGAAATGAGCACTGATCAGAATTTGAAAAGAGATGACCTTAGGAGCAGGTACACTGGTGAATCGTTCATGTTCTCAGGGATTTTCCGCAGGAGTCGGAAATGACTGAGAGACTGAACTGAAATCAGAGATTTTCCAATCCAGAGCTAATAATATTTTAAAAATAGAAAATGGTAACTGAACATTAATGAAGACCATGGAAACTAGATATTTATGAATAGGCTTTGGGTTCAATAAAAAGAAAGGCCCTGGACTATAGGCTCATCTCGGTGAGAGAAGAGCCCATCTGGGGAAGTAAAACAGAAGAGAGTGTTGAAGTAACAGTTGGCTCTGAAGAGAACAGCATGGATAGAAACAAGGAGAAACATTCTTTTTACATGAAGAATAAGCTCTGTTTATTTTCTTCCATTTTAGGAGAGTTAGAGTGGATTAGACTCAGTAAATTGCAGCTATTATTATTAGAGCCACATTCAAGTATTTTGCTTGAAGACTGTAGTAGGAAAGAAAGCCTCATATACTCTTGAGTGAAGAAAACTTCTTCCATGTACAGGAATGTGATTCCTCAGTGGAACACAAGTGATGAGGGGATGGAGGAAGAAAAAACCCAAGAGTCAAAACAGAAATCTGATTTCTAGTCATGATAGAAAAACTTAATAAGACTAACTCTGTAACTATAAATGATAATTACAAAATGTAGACAAAAAATGTGAAAAATACAACTATTTAGAAGCTCTAGGGAGCAAACATGGAGAAACAAGAGTGAGATGTGTTAAGTTGGCAGCATGAGGCTGGAAGGTACCCTCTACTGCTCTATACTCAGGTTGCATGGACCTCCTGCACACAACGCTGCTCCTTATAGGCATGAGGTGCCAAAGGACAAAGTTCAAGCTGGCAGAACCATGATAAATGATAGGGGAGTTCTTGGAAGGGAGGGAGAGACCATGAATGCCCCCATCTGCACATAAAAACCACCAAAAATCTTTGGGGGCTAGGAGTTTGTTCTTTTCTTAATTAAAAAAAAAGATACTATTTTAAAAAATAATTATAGCACAGTAGTATGGTGGTTGTAATGTTTATTAGTATTATGTGTATAATAATCATACTACAAAGATTGGTGGTGATGAATTGAACTATATTAGAAGGTTTCTACCATTTTTACATGATGTAGTAAAATATTAGGGGCTCCCCAGATGGCACTAGTGGTAAAGAACCTGACTACCAATGCAGGAGTCATAAGAGACACATGTTCGATCCCTAGATCAGGAAGACCACCTGGAGAGGGCATGGCACCCCACTCTAGTATTCTTGCCTGGAGAATCCCATGGACAGAGGAGTTTGGTAAGCTATAGTCCATAGGATCACAAAGAATTTGACACGACTGGAGCAAATTAGCATGCATGCATGCAGTAAAATAGGAAGTCCACATAGATGGTTAAGATATACATAGTAATTTCTAGTGAAACTAGTATAAATTAATGTAAAGATTATAGCTAAAATACTAATGTGTGTGTGTGTGTGTGTGTGTGTGTGTGTGTGCTCAGTCAGTCAGTTCAGTTCAGTCTCTCAGTTACTTCCGTTCAGTTGCTCAGTCACGTCTGACTCTTTGTGACCCCATGGACTGCAGCACACCAGGCTTCCCTGTTCATCACCAACTCCTAGAGTTTACTCAAACTCATGTCCATTGAGTCGGTGATGCCACGCAACCATCTCATCCTATGTGTTCCCCTTCTCCTCCCTCCTTCAATCTTTCCCAGCATCAGGGTCTTTTCCAGTGAGTTGGTTCTTCTCATCAGGTGGCCAAAGTATTGGGGTTTCAGCTTCAGCATCAGCCCTTCCAATGAATATTCAGGACTGATTTCCTTTAGGATGGACTGGTTGGAGCTCCTTGCAGTCCAAAGGACTCTCAAGAGTCTTCTCCAACACCACAGTTCAAAAGCATCAATTCTTCACTGCTCAGCTTTCTTCACCGTCCAACTCTCACAGCCATAGATGACTACTGGAAAAACCATAGCTTTGACTAGAAAGAACTTTGTTGGCAAAGTAATGTCTCTGCTTTTTAGTATGCTGTCTAGGTTGGTCATAGCTTTTCTTCCAAGGAGTAAGCATCTTTTAATTTCATGGCTTCAGTCACCATCTTCAGTGATCTTGGAGTCCAGAAAAATAAAGTCAGCCACTATTTCCACTGTTTCCCCATCTATCTGCCATGAAGTGATGGGACTGGATGCCATGATCTTAGTTTTCTGAATGTTGAGCTTTAAGCCAACTTTTTCACTCTCCTCTCTCACTTTCATCAAGAGGCTCTTAGTTCTTCTTCACTTTCTGCCATGAGGGTGGTGTCATCTGCATATCTGAGGTTATTGACATTTCTCCCGGCAATCTTGAGTCCAGCTTGTACTTCGTCCAGTCCAGCATTTTGCATGATGTACTCTGCATAGAAGTTAAAGAAGCAGGGTGATAATATACAGCCTTGAAGTATTCCTTTCCCGATTTGGAACCAGTCTGTTGCTCCATGTCCAGTTCTAACTGTTTCTTTCTGACCTGCATACAGGTTTCTCAAGATACAGGTCAAGTGGTCTGGTATTCCTGTCTCTTTAAAGATTTTCCACAGTTTGTTGTGATTGACACAGTCAAGGGCTTTGGTATAGTCAATAAAGAAGAAATAGATGTTTTTCTGGAACTCTTGCTTTTTCAATGATCCAATGGCTGTTGGCAATTTGATCTCTGGTTCCTCTGCCTTTTCTAAATCCACTTTGAACATCTGGAATTTCACAGCTGATTTACTGTTGAAGCTTGGCTTGGAGAATTTTGAGTATTACTTTGCTACCGTGTGAAATAAGTGCAATTGTGTTGTAGTTTGAGCATTCTTTGGCATTGCATTTCTTTGTGATTGTAATGAAAACTGACTTTTCCAGTCCTGTGGCCACTGCTGAGTTTTCCAAATTTGCTGGCATATTGAGTGCAGCACTTTCACAACATCATCTTTTAGGATTTGAAACAGCTCAACTGGAATTCCATCACCTTCACTAGCTTTGTTGGTAGTGATGCTTCCTAAGGGCCACTTGACTTCGCGTTCCAGGATGTTTGGCTCTAGATGAGTGATCACACCAATGTGGTTATCTGGGTCATGAAGTTCTTTTTTGTATAGTTATTCTGTGTATTCTTGCCACCTCTTCTTAGTATCTTCAGCTTCTGTTAGATCCATACCATTTCTGTCCTTTATTGTGCCCATCTTTGCATGAAATGTTCCCTTAGTATCTCTAATTTTCTTGAAGAGATTTCTTTGCATTGATCACTGAAGAAGGATTTCTTATCTCTCTTGCTATTCTTTAAAACTCTGCATTTAAATGGGCATGTCTTCCCTTTTCTCCTTTCTCTGTCGCTCAGTCCTGTCCAACTCTTTGCAACCCCCATGGACTGTAGTCCACCAAGCTCCTCTGTTCATGTAAGTTTCTAAGCAAGAATACTAGAGTGGGTTGCCATTTCCTACTCCAGGGAAAACATCAGTATAGGAATAAAAGTGGAATTTTAAAAATATTTGACTAACCTAAAGGGATGTAAAATATGTATATTTCAAAAACAATAGATGTAAATCAATAAGAAATACATTAAAACCCCAGCAAATGAAAAGAGCAAAAAGTATAAAGAAATAATCTACCAAAAAAGAAAATAAAGTTGTCAGTAGAAAGAGGAGAGAGGCAATTTATGATGGAAAATTTCAGCAGAACTTTTGAAATTATTAAAAGCCAAACTGTGCTATTATTTGAAAAGATAACCAGTAAAAAGTTTATGGTAGCTGTTTTTGAAGAAACTTTATCATAACTACCTCTCTCAATGTAACATCTCCCACTACTTTTCTTCAATATTAACTACCATTTAAGCTAATGTGAACCAGTGATCTACTCCATACCTATGTCTGTGGTATGCCCTTTAGGTGATTTATCTTTAAATCTTTATCTCTAAATTCAAGTGGTTTATCTTTAAATCTTCCATTTTGTGGATAAAAAATATGGAGGCCTTGAAAGCTTAAGTGATTTACCCCAAATCACAGAGCCAGTAATTGGACGTGTGAATTGATTCTTTGGTGTCAGACATTCATGCCAACACATGTAATCACAGGTTATGCTGAAGGAAGAGAGGTGACACCAGCATGGCAAAAAGTAGGCTGAAAATGGACAGTAGCTGCCTAAGGACACAAGAGTTATGAATGGGAGGAAGTGTTAGGTGTGAATGGAAAAGAAGATCACTGCACACTGGAGAAAATTGAAATATCTAGGTGACTGCTTTCTGGTTTACAAGAAGAGTATGATTAATATGAAAGAATGATACAATTTTTAAAAACTGGGCTAAAAAAATTGAAGCAGGATCCAAATGTAATTGATGTGTTTTTGTTTGCTTTTACTCATACAAAAATCATGTAGGAATTCAAGTTTAGAAAGTCAGAAAACCCTAATATTTAGTTAACTTCGGTGTTTGTACAATAGAATCACATTGATCTCGATTGCTCTTTAGACTGCTTAATTTTACATTTTATACCATGAACGTTTACTATTTTTATAAGCAGAAAACATATTTCTAAAAGGAAAAAAAAATGAAATTACCACGATTTCAACTGCTCTAGGAAGAAATGTAAAAGAATAAACATAATTTCATCAGGCTTTAAAGAGTATCTCTCATGGCAACTGCTTCTGAGAATCTGGTATCTTCTCTGAGGGAAACTGCTCATTAAACAATTTTCAATAATGTGGTGAAGAAATACAGCAAAGTTATTAAAGAGATGATGGCTCTCCCAGGTATACCTACCACAGGGGCCAGAACCACTCTTTAAATATATTTTCATTTGACTACTGCTCTGACAGACTAAAGCCGTATTACTGTACTTAATTTTTAAAACTCTTTTTTAATAGGGGTCATTCTTCTTGCCTTGAAATGGGCTCATTTTATTACTTTGGGACTTCTGTGGAGCCTAATGATTTTACAGTCTTTTGATATTTGCATATGGTTTGGTTTTTGCTAAATCAAAGGATGTAGTAAGATTGTGATGACTTTAGGGACTTTCTGATGCCTCACCTGTTCAGTGGTTCCTGAAATTATCTAAAAGTGTATACTTGTTAATTATAAAAAGAGAAAAGCTTTAGGATACAAAGAATGTAGAAGAAGTCAGGCATGGCAGTAAATCATATTGAAGTAGAAATGACTAATAATCCATGTATCTATCTGTCTATCTACCTATCATCTATCAATCTATAATTTTAAAGAATCAGAACTGGTCAGGATTTCAGGAAGCCCTGAGTTCCTGAAATGGAGATATATTATGGTGAGGGAAATAATCTAACAATAGAGTTTTAGTATTCTCATTTCATTGAGTACTTACATATCTATTAAACAGTTCTGCCTCAGTTTAACACTAACGGAAGGAGTTTGTATGACTTGAAAGTCTGTGAAAAAATGAAACATACATACCTGGCTTAAAATATGCTCTCTGTCTCCTCTAGCTACATGACTGAAGGCAAGGGATCCAGTCTCTCTCAAACTCGAGTTTCTTTACCTACAAAATGAAGGTGATATGAGTTAATGGTCTCTCTACTCTTCTGAACACTGTGATATGTATGCGTGTGACATGTGTTTTATCTTTCAACCTGGATTCACTCCCAATTCATGGATGAGATAATAGGGAAGCTTATTGACTTGTTATGAGGGTAAATTAGAGAAGGTTTCTAAAGTAAAGATATAAGGTTTCGTATCTCATAGGCATTCTGCAAATATTTGTCCAACCCTGCAAAGTGTTTTGATGAGGCCAGTGTACCTCAAGAGAGCTAACTCTGACCACACGTTAATGGCTTTGACTTCTAAGAATCTATTTATTTTCTCCCTGTAAAGATGTGCTTATTCTTCTCTCCCTGGTGAATTTCTATCCCATATTTCAGTTTTGTATTTTATCTGCTACATCAATCTTAAATTTCACTCTATGAACACTGATTTTTGCTTTCATCAGATTTCTATATCTAAGAATTTATGTCTCTTGGTCTGGCTCCAAACATCATTCACCTGGAATTTTTAGATATTATGTAAACTTTTGAGTCCATGGCTTGTAGTCTAATTTAATAATCTACTATGTGAAGATCCAAGGCAAGATATTGAATCTCTCTGTGTCCTCCTTTCCCTATCTGCAAAAGAGAGAGTGCCTTTACTAAATGTACCTTGAGGACTATTGGAAGGATAAAATTGAATAATGTTGGGTGGAAGCATCCATGGACATACCCAATGGATCATCCATACCTGCTAGATCCTGTCCCTAACCATCCTGAAGAACTCTAATGTTTTTGAAACAAAGATGATTTATTATTTTTTCTTTCTATGTCTCACATGTCCATTGTCATGAATTGCTTGGTCATATTGAAACAGTTGCAGTTTCTGACATGGGTCATTCTTTCTACCAGATGCATTCTGAAATTGTTGACCTGTAAAATTGTTGAAAGTGTTGAAATTGTTCAACACTTAGCTCAAGCATCACTTCCTCTTGGAAGACTCCTGGGCTCCTTGAAACTGAGAGTTTTCCTCTCTCTTTGTGCCTATTGCACTTAATTACCTATGTACATATTTCCTCTTGTGGAGCAAGAGCCTCTTGAGAAGAGATTTATTTGTCCTTTTATCCATGGAACATAGTTCAGGCCATGAGGTATAGGTGCTTAATGAGTATTTGTTGAATGAATGAGGTGAAAGAATGAGTGCAAGTAAGACTTTCAGGAAGCAAGTGCTGCCACTGTATAGAGCCTCAAGCTGAACCCTGGGGATGTCTAATTTCCAATGCGTTCATTCAGCGTCAAATTACTCAGCATGCTGTTGGCATTTTTGGTGATCCTTTTCTCCTTCAAACTCCCAGATATGGCGAAAGACACATGAAGAACTGGCATCCTGGTCAGCCATCAAGATGACCTTTGGATATGTAGCCACAAGAGATAACTTGCCTTTTTTGGACAGTTGTTTTTGTTACTTACAGATATTTGTAATGGTCCAGATCTCACTCATTTGTATGCATGCCATGGCTGATCTATAAAACATATGGCATTTTGAAATATTGATCTTTTCAGTGCCAGCAAGTGAGAGATATTAGTGTAGCCTGGGATTCCATTTGTAACCATGGGATTAGAATCAGAGGAGTGGAAAATTGGAATAGACCAAAATTCATGTGAAGTGGAAAGTACAGCTGGCAATGGTGCTAAAGAAGGAGAATAACAAATATGGGAAGCATTATTTTAAAAGCTGACTCGACCATCAAGTGGGAAAGGAGCAGTCAGCTTCCTGTGCCTCCAGGTTGGTTTTTCAGACTTAAATTCAGCACAATTCAGCACAACAGCTGGGAGAGGCAGAGCTGAATGATTTGGAAGCTGAGAAAGGTGGCATCCCTGTGGGTTCCTGCCACTTCTGCCAAGCAAGTAAATGGGAAGATGAATTGAAAAACAAGAAGTAACTGTGGTGAGGAAAGATTGAAAAAATAATAGAACATTTTCCTAATGCTAGTAATTATATCTAAACTGGACCTTTCAAGTTTCTTCCAATGCACTGCGAAGCCCTTCTAAACCTTTCCTGGCATGTTCACTTACAGAACGAATCCTCTTCCATCATCGCTAAACTCTGGAAGATTCTGCAATAATGCCCCAGAGACTTAACTCCATGTATTTCTCTGTGGCTTCTGCTTTGTGCAGAACCCAGGTTTGATTTGATTTTGTGCATTCAGAGACAGAGAACCTAGCACATTGTGTGATGCATAGAAGGTACTTCAAGGTGGACAAACTTAGAGACTATTACACAGAGTGAAGTAAGTCAGAAAGAGAAAAACAAATATTGTATGCATATTTGTACACATATATATGGAATCTAGAATGATGGTACTGATGAATCTATTTGCAGAAAAACAGTGGAGTTGCAGACATAGAGAACAGACTTGTGCACACAGTCAGGGGAAGGAGAGGGAGGAACAAGTTGAAAGAGTAACATTGAATCGTATACATTACCTTATGTAAATAGATAGCCTGAGGGAATTTGCTGTATGATGCAAGGAGCTCAAATTAGGTACTCTGTGAAAAACTAAAGGGATGGGATGGGGTGGGAGGTGGGAGGGAGGTTCAAGAGGGAGGGGCCATATGTAGGCCTATGGCTGATTCATGTTGATATATGGCAGAAACTAACGCAATATTGTAAAGCAATTATCCTCCAATTAAAATTTTTTAAAAAGAAGTACTCCATACTACTTTATGACTGAAAGTCTGGATGAACACATTTAGAAGAAATTTAGGAATATTTAGTAGATATTCTATCCACTAGACCTTTAAAGAATCTTCATCCAAGAATGGGATTGACTCCTCCTTGATTTTAAGGAGAAAATTAAACTCCAGTATCTTTGTCTTTAAAAAGGAGGAGATGTACTAAATAAGGGCTTCCCAGGTGGCACTAGTGATAAAGAACTATCTGCCATTACAGGAGACATAAGAGACATGGGTTCAGTCCTTGGGTCAGGAAGATTCCCTGGAGGAGGGCATGGTGACCCACTTCAATATTCTTGCCTGGAGAATCCCATAGACAGAAGAGCCTGGTGGGTGACAGTCCATAGTGTTGCAAAGAGTCGGACAGGACTGAGGTGACTTAGCATGCAGCACATAGGTACTAGAAAAGCAGGAAAGAAGTGATGGAAAAGAAGTACCTTAGGTAATATATGCAAGATGGAGGCTTGGTTCCTTGTCAACAATTCTTATCTCCTTGGTTCTTCTTTCTCTAGGAGTCTTTTACAGATTACGGTCTATCTACCATTTTCCTGAAATCAAGTCATACAGTATCATTTGAAGACTAAGGAAAGATTTTTACATTAAGTGACAGAGAATATGTGTGTGTGTTTAGTTGCTCAATCATGTCTGACTGTGTATGACCCCATGGACTGTAGCCTGCCAGGCTCCTCTGTCCATGGAATTCTCTAGGCAAGGATACAGGAGTGGGTTGCCATTTCCTTCTCCAGGGGTGGCAGAGAATAATACTCAGCAAGTACTCAATTTTCTCTTCTGTATTTCTCAGTCATGTTGGAGAGGGCCGCGTGGATACTTGGGTCAATTGGAGGTCACTGGGAGGTGATATAGCACCATTACAGCCTGAGGCAGTTGGCTGGCCTTTTCCTCTTCCTGTTCTAGCAACTGTTATTGTTTAGTTGCAAAGTCGCGTCTGACTCTTTTGTGACCCCATGGACTGTAGCCCACCAGACTCCTCTGTCCATGAGATTTCCCAAGCAAGAAAATGGAGTGGGTTGCCATATCCTTCTCCAGGGGATCTTCCCAACCCAGGAATTGAGCCCAAGTCCCTGCATTGGCAGGTGAATTCTTTACCACTGAGCCACTTGGGAAGCCCAGCAGGTACTGTAGTTGTAGCCCAATCAGCAGCCTCAGCAAGAGGGATTCTGCAAATTACTACTGATTCTAGCTGCAAGGATTTCATGGGTCCACGCCAAGCGCTCTGCTGTCTGCATGTTATAAATGATATTCTTTCTGAAAAGGAATCGACCCCCCTGAGCCTGGATGCTCGAGTGATTTGTGTAACTGACCCCCCACCAATCCCCTGGTGATATGTAACATAAGAGAGAATGAGGCTTGTGTGTTAAGTAAACACATTTTTGGAGTTGTTTGTTGTGGCATCATAACCAAGGCTCTCATGACTAGGACCCACCACTTGTATTTTCAGCAATTTCTTTTTGCATGTCCTTTCAGCTATACTTTGTCTGTCAATGTGATCTTGTCTTTTTAATATCTTATATTCCATAATGTAGATTTATTATTTTTTAAATATGATTTGTCATTTTTAGGAATTAAGAGGAGACAAGGTGGCAGATATATATATATGTATATATATACATATATATATATGCTTTCTCTCTATATATATATTTGCTCAACCAGCAAATTTTAATGCAATCTAAAGATATACATGGATACATTTATGGATATTAGCTTCCTAAGGGAAATGAAGCTGCTTGAAACACATTCCAATCATTTGAAGGTAATTTCATGATAAAAAGTGACTGCTCTTCATATAACGTCATTTTGATTGATCAAAATGATCACATATCTATTAAACACCTAATCCTGGGCTTGCTAGGTGCTATGGTAGGGAAGGGGGAGGGTGAGAGAATTTTAACTCATGCTTGCTATTTTCCTTCCTCCCACATAACCTTTATAATTTTGAGAGGATGAAAAATATTATGCAGGTGGAACATTAATGTGACAAAGCAGAAGAATATTGAGTGATCTAGAGTCATCTTATATTGACGCTCAAACAAATAGACAAAAGTGAATCTGCTTTGAAATTAGTTGACTGACCATTTTATCTCTTCTAACCTCCACGGTGATCTCTTGGACAACTGTTTTTGGAGACTCCCTCTTTTTCTGTGTTTTCTCTACAGTATTTATAATATGAGTCGTAGTAGGTAAGATGGATTCTGGGAGGGAGTGTAATTTGAATTTGGCCTTGAGGGATGTGGTACAAAGAAGCGGGGGCACATTCCAGGCTTTGAAAAAAAAAAAAGATGATCAGAATAAAGGTATGGGAATGGCCACCTAGGTAGAGCAGGGTTATATGTTGGAAGACAATAGAAGTGTTCCAGGTATTGGTGGGTCTTCTTATTCTCCTATCAGAAACATGACTCTTCCTTATTTAACCTTTTTAGTTCCTTAATCTTGTGCATTCTCTACTGCCAATTTTGTAGCGATAGCTCAGTTGGTAAAGAATCCACCTGCAATGCAGGAGACCCCAGTTCGATTCCTGGGTTGGGAAGATCCCCTGGAGAAGGTTAAGGCTACTCACTCCAGTATTCTGGCCTGGAGAATTCCATAGACTGCATAGTCCATGGGATCGCAAAAAGTCGGACACGACTGAGCTACTTTCACTTCACTTCACTTTATATGGTAAATACAATGTAGGAACATTTCAATTTTTACCAAGATATCTGGTTTTCAGTCATTTCTCTATACATACAAAGCTAAAAACTTATTTCCTAATCTCTCTTCATCATCATCTATCCTTTATTCTTTTTGCTATGCCTCTTACTCTGACTCTTGACACTAGGTAGACACACAGGCTGACATGTAGTGACAAAATCTCTATGAGGATCAATCATCATATGGATAGTATTGTGCCAGGATGTTTATCCTTTTGTGTTGTTTCTCCCATTTATTCCAACAAGTGTTAACTGAATGTCAGAGATTGTGATGGATATTAGGGGTATAAAGAAGAACAGTTGTGTTCTCTGGCTTTACAATCTTAGAAGGGAAATAGCTCTATAACATCTTATAACACAATGAGATAATTACAGTTACAGTTAAGAAACAGTAGATGACTTATCTTTTGAGAGGTGAAATTTAAAACTGGCCAGAATTTCATGTGTCAGTTCATTTGTTTTGACTTACTTGACTTGGCTGCTACTGAAATATTGTCTTTTGGGTTAGCCTGATGCTGCTGCTTAAAAATGGACTCAACCTCTGTCACCGGGGGTGTTTAAATCAGCCATGTACCACATAAAATAAGAATTGGGATGCAAAGACTCCTCAAAAGAGTTCTGGTGGTGTTACTATCAAAACAAGAGGAAAGGGATATCAAAATGCCCAAATTAGCAAATATCTACAACTTGTGGTGAACCTATCTGAAAAGAATTCTACAGAGCCATGAAACACACTAGTTCATAGGGGAGAACCCTGAATGTAAACTAGACACTTCCTGGGGGAAAAAGCAGGTATGTGGAGGTGTGATAGATGCTTCCTTTCTTTCCTCCAGATCCAATCTGCACCCTTCTCTCCACCTTGTTTTATGTTCTAGGAAAATGACTATTACTGGTTGTTCTAGCCAACCTCACTTGTCCCATAACTTCCACAATCAGAAGACAGGAAGGCAGGAATAGAGAGAGGTTGGGGTGTTTATTTCCTTTGCTCCTTCCCTCTGGGGCTCCAGTGGGCAGTGGCTGTGCTCACCAGAAGGTCAGAGTTTCTGTCTCATTTTCTTGTTATATAGCTACTCAACTGTTACAAAATGATTGTTACCCTTGCCAGGGTCTAGAATTTTTCCCTTTTTGTTTGCCCTTCAGCCTAAGAGGTAGAGTGTCTTCCTGCAGTTGCTGGTTCTGAGGAGCTGGACCACTCCTTGTTGGCTTCCTATAGCTTTGTTCTCATCATTTAGATAGGTGAAATATTACTACGCTTGAGTGGCATCTGTCTCATGCTCGGTCATCGAATGCAGGGTGGGACCTAAATGCTGGTGTTAGATGAAGAAACAGCTAAGAATATGAAACCTAACATTTGGAGACCGTGGAGCCAGATGTTGGGTAACCACTTGGTTGAGTGAAGTCCCAGCAGGCTTGAAAATCATACTGAAAGAAACAGACAACACACAACCAAGCAAGTCAGGGAATGGTTGATGGCAGACAGGAGCAGGACTTACTCCACTGAAAAATTCCAATGATAACTTTTCACATTGTATTCTAAGAAAAACATTTATTTTCACTGGCATTCAGGAACCAATTCCAGTCTTAGAGAGGAGCCAGACAAGATAAAATTAATTACCCTTCCAAGAAGTACTGAGGTGCCGAAGAGCTTGTCTTTCTAAGAATGTGGATTAGACAGTGCCTTTGAAGTTACAAACATCACAATTGATGGAAATAACACTGTCTTTTAAAATTTTATAGAAAATATATTAACAGCTCTTCCAATTTCTTTATTTCCTTTGGTAGGTATTTAAGTTCTCTAAGCCCTGGTTTCCTTTTCCATAGACTGGAAACAATGATGTCCATTGTTATGTGCCAGCTAATCTTGTAGCAGTTTATGGAAAGCAAAGTCTTGGCTCAAATGTAGTAATGATTTCTGAGCACAGCAAAGGGGATCCTTGGTCCATTCTGTTCATTTAGTTAGAGGTTTGTGAGATGCATTCTCTTGTCTGCCATGTGGAAGATGAATGACTTAAAAAAAATGTTTGTTATACAAACAACCAATGAGTCATGAAGAAATCAAAAGGGAAATCTTGAATCAAATGAAATCTTGAATCGTGAAACAAATAAAAATGGAAATACAACACATTAAAACATATAGGATTCTGTAAAAGCAGGTCTAAGAGGGAATTTTACAGTGATAAATGCCTATATTAAGAAAAAAGAAAGATTACAAATAAACAACTTACATTTACACCCCAAGGGGGAAAAAAATAGAACAAACTAAGCTCAAAGTTAGTAGAAAGAAGAAAATAGCAAACATCAGAACAGATATGCATTTAATACACTTAACCTATAGAATATCATGGCTTAGCCTAGCCTACTTTAAACATGCTCAGAACACTTCTTTTAGCATACAGTTGCACAAAATAACCTACTAGAAAGCCTACTTATAGTAAAGTGTTGAATATCTAATGTAATTTATTGAATACTATGCATGCATGTGTGCTCAGCTGCTTTAGTTGTATCCGACTCTTTGCGACCCAATAGACTGGAGCCTGCCAGGGTCCTCTGTCCATGGGACTCTCCAGGCAAGAATACTGGAATCAGCTACCATTCCCTCTTGTTGTTGGATAAGAAATTTGGATGACGATCCATGTAATGAACGTAATAATTCATTCAGAAATTCAACTTGTGACTTTTTGTATTTCTTTCAAGTTTCCCCAGCTCCCCCAGAAAAATCAATATTAATGAGATCGCATTAAGAGTTACTTTTTGTGAATGGTTTTATTGGAAAGGTCATCCCAATAAGTATGTTATCTAAAGGGCCTGAATAGGATTGAGAAAGTAAATTTGTGTACCAACAATATCAGTAATAATTTTATATAATATAAATAATAGTAATATAATGCAAATAAAAAATTCCACCATGCATATGGTTTTAGAAGCAGCTCAACATTAAAATATAACTGATGATAATCCAATTAGGATTCAAGTAGTTCCTCCCTCATTTAAGATTACTTGTTTGAAGCGCTCTGGCTCCATCCAGACTTTTGTATTGGCTTTGACCAAAATTGGTGTCATGGCTTATGGCTTACCATCATTTGCAATTTTATGGAAAATTACAATGCAGTATAACATGCTTTCAAGGCATAATGACTATGTATTTGGAGAGTAGAGTGAATTATTAAGTCACAGACTTTGATTATATGCCTAAAATTGATATGTTGGTAAGTCAGTTTGTCAAGCTTGGATAAAAAGTTGTGATGGAAAGTGTTGAGGTAAGATGAAAGGGGCAATAGACTGGCTATATCTCCATAGTGTCTGCTGAATATTTAATCAAGTAGGGAAATAGGGCCTGAAAATGCAGACCAGGACATTTAATCACTGCTTGGTCTTTCATTCTGGAGGAAGGTATGCTGTATGTGCGTGTGTGCTTGCTACGTTGCTTCATTCGTGTCCGACTCTTTGTGACTCTATGGACTGTAGCCCCCGCGTTCCCCTACACCCCCCACCCCTGTCCCCACCGGCCTCACCACCGTCCTGCAGGCTTCTCTGTCCATGGGATTTCTCAGGCAAGAATACTGGAATGCGTTGCCATGCCCTCCTCCAGGGGATCTTCCTGACCCAGAGATTGAACCTGCCTCTTATGTCTCCTGCATTGGCAGACAATTTCTCCACCACTAGCACCACCTCAGAAGCCCCCAGGAAGGTAAAAGACCAGCATTACCCATGACAAAGACACTAGCAGAGGGAATAGAGACAGGGCATGGTGAAAGCACATTTAGAAGGTGGAATCCAAGACAGCTAATTTAATTGATAAAATAATTTTCTTCTTTGTAAATATGCCAAGTCATCCATCCCAACAGTCAGGAGCTCCAAATTAACTGACTTTGAGGCCATTTCTTTTCATTCTGTTAGTGTTTTAAATTTACCACAGCAAATAGATGGGGAAACAGTGGAAACAGTGGCTGACTTGATTTTTCTGGGATCCAAAATCACTGCAGACGGTGACTGCAGCCATGAAATTAAAAGACGCTTACTCCTTGGAAGGAAAGTTATGACCAACCTAGAGAGCATGTTAAAAAGCAGAGACATTACTTTGTCAACAAAGGTCAGTCTAGTCAAGGCTATGGTTTTTCCGGTCGTCATGTATGGTTGTGAGAGCTGGACTATAAAGAAAGCTGAGCGCCAAAGAACTGATGCTTTTGAACTGTGGTGTTGGAGAAGACTCTTGAGAGTCCCTTGGACCGCAAGGAGATCCAACCAGTCCGTCCTAAAGGAAATCAGTCCTGGGTGTTCATTGGAAGGACTGATGTTGAAGCTGAAACTCCAATACTTTGGCCACCTGATGCGAAGAGCTGACTCATTTGAAAAGACCCTGATGCTGGGAAAGATCGAGGGCAGGAGAAGGGGACGACAGAGGATGAGATGGTTGGATGACGTCACCAACACAATGGACATGGGTTTGGATGGACTCCAGGAGTTGGTGATGGACAGGGAGGCCTGGCGTGCTGTGGTTCATGGGGTCGCAAAGAATCGGACACAACTGAGCAACTGAACTGAACCGAATGTGCAAATGCTGTTGAAAGCAGGAGAAACTTTGACTTTTAAAGACAAAAAAAACAAAGTGAAACCTTTTAAACTGTTACCTGTCAGGTCAAGGGTCTCACGTGTATCCTTCAGTTCCTGCAGTGCCCCTGTTTATTGCTATCTTTGAGTTTCCCAGGATGAACTGGAATCATCTGCTTGCTGCTCTGCATCATTCTTCACATTTATGTTTTCTGAAGGCAGAGATCGTTTTCTAGTTGAGTTCAGTTCAGCTGGAGAGTTTGCTATACACTCTCTGTAGGTGTTACTTGAAAGTTTGGCAATAAGTATATATACAAGATGTAGTTATGGCCAGAGAGTTTGGTGGCAAAGCTTGCCATATTATCAATACAGTAAGAGCCCAGAGGATGGTATTTATATGGCCAATGAAAGCACAGATGAGATATACTGTATGTGTTCACCGGGGAGAGCAAAGGGATTTGGGCAGGTTTTCCACAGTGGATGATAATGAAGTTAAGTGTTTTAAACTGTTTCATTGTTATTCATGTTAGGTGAGGCCACAGATAAGAAGGTAGTTACCACTGAAAAGATACTTTGTTACTCAGAATTCCTAAGAGAAGGCCCCCCTTCATCCCCCACAGGAAATCACCAGGGTGAGTCCTAGGCAGAGGGAGCCAGGGGAAGGCAGGGCAGTCTTTATTGTGGTTTCCACAGGAAGGAACTAGTGAAGCAAGGTAAGTAGGTTTAAGATTGGCTAGTTTGAATAATTTCAACCAGCTCTGGGGCATAAGTGCTATCCCTTATTGTTATCTCATCCCAAGCCTTTCCCTTCTCCAGAGGATCTTCCTGACCCATGGAACAAACTTGGGTCTCCCACATTACAGGCAGATTTTTTACCATTAGGCCACCAGGGAAGCCCCAAATGATGTTTAGTACTGGGAAATAGTGGTTTGAAGTTTGAGAGCTTGATAAAGGGGTAGCCTGGCTGTGGGCTGTGCATTGGTTGGTTTGCCTACAAAAGGCACTCTCCCAGGTGAGTTGTTTACCGTCTCTGGGAATTGGCCAGCCTGCAAGGAGCAGTCTCTCCAGGATCAGCAAAGACCTGAATATCAAAGCTTTGAAAATGTGGAAAATTAAAAGGCATGAGTAATAAAGTGGGTTTTAGGGTAATGGGAAAGAATTATCCAAGCAAAGAGATGGTCAAGGGCACACCTAGGAGACAAAGAGCTTGAGTAGATAGGGTGTGGAAAGCACATCACAATGTGTGACTGTGAATACATATTTAAAATTCACTAGAATTCAGATAGTAAAGAATTCACCTGCAATATGGGAGACCTGGGTTTGATCCCTGGGTTGGGAACAACCCCTGGAGGAGGGCATGGCAACCCACTCCAGTATTCTTGCTTGGAGAATCTCCATGGATAGAGGAGCCTGGTGGGTTACAGTCCATAAGGTCACAAAGAGGTGACTGAGCAACTAAGCACAGCACAGCATAGCACTGTAGTAGAATAGGGATGGTGAAAGATGAGACCAAAGAGAAAAACCAGGGGCAAAATCAGGAGGAGCTTGGATGTTTTCCTGGAGGGCAAGGATTCTGGAAAAAGGACGGTCAATTAATTAGGCATGGGAAAAAAATTGCAAAAAAGTAAAATGGGCAGAAGGCTGTCATCATCTATCCAAATGAGAAAAGATAAAGGCTTGAATTGAAGGTTGAAGGCAAGAAGTTATATCAGATTTATTTGACTCCTGAACTCATGTTCTTAACACTATGTTATTTGGTTTATTATTATTATAATTATTCTATTATTATTATCACAAAAGTGTTACTAATTGTAGATAATTTGAGCAACAATATGGCAGGCAGGGATGAAAAACAAGGGTGTATTGTGGATGTAAAATAGACAGGATTTGTTAGGGATTCACTATCAAGATGGCATTAATTTTGTATTGTATCTTCAGATTTTGGCATGTAACAGTAGGAGCTCAGTACCAGCTTGTTAAATATACTAATTTCTGATTAAAAAGTACTTTTTTGTAAATTTTTATACAAGGTACTTTATTCATCAGAGATTATATTCCTGAAGTTCATAGTAGAGCCTGCCTATTTCCTGAAATGGCTAAATCTCTTATAATCATTGTTACTAGGCTTTCTCAAGAGAATAAAAACAATTTAGTCTAATTATTCCAGGTTTCCTGAGAGGAACCATTATTACACACACATAGCATCAAAGAAAGCTCCCCATACTCCCCTTACAGAGTCAGGGAGATGGTTTCCTAAGTTAGATCACACCACTTCTGACAGTAAGAGAATTTTAGACTTTTCAGTTCATTAGTTTTATGGTGGCTATATACAATGAACATATCCTTTGCTTGTCTTTAGGCATTTAATTTTACCAGGTGTTTGAGAAACTAGACAGGCCATTGAAGACTCTAATGACTACCCTGTATCCAGGTAGGAAAAAGTTGAAACCTTGACTCAAAGCACACCTGCCTACCACTGGCTTTATGGTCACAAGCTTTGTGTTACCCAGGGCTGTGGTACTCCTGCAACGAACATTTCTGTTTTGGTATCCAACTGTCTATGCAGAGACAAAGACACAAGATTTTTGAGTCAGAACATTGTCTTAGCTTACTTTTCATTGAGGCTTCTTCAATTTGGATAAAATGTGAAACAGAACACCATTCCAGGTTCGATGCATGAGACAAATGCTCAAGGCTGGGGCAATGGGATGACCCAGAGGGATGGGATGGGGAGGGAGGTGGGAGGGGGGTTCCGGATGGGGAACACATGTAAACCCATGGCTGATTCATGTCAATGTATGGCAAAAACCACTACAATATTGTAATTAGCCCCCAACTAAAATAAATAAATTTATTTAAAAAATTTTACTTTATAAAAGAGTAGCATGATCATGTGAAGTAATTTACAGAGGTTATTTTATCTAACGTCAACTTTGGGAGGAAGGTATTCTATAAGGAATTTGACAAAAAGTAACAACAGTGCCTTATAAAGGTGATGAGACTTGTCCATAGTCTCATGGCAATAATTTTAATTACATTTATTTGACTCCTGAGCTCATGTTCTTTTCATGATGTTACTGGTCTTATTATTATCATCATTTTATTATTATTGTTATTACGAAAGTGTTTGTTACTAATTGTAGGCAATTTTAAAAAATAAGAAGAAAAAATACCTCACCCGTAACCCATCTTAAACATTTCAGTTTTCTTTAGGTTTTGTTTTTTTTTTTCCCCCAAACCAGTTTCTTCTATATTTACACGGCTATGAATACACTCCATAGACTATTTTGTATTACTTGGAAAGATTTTAAATTTTCTTTTGGGAGAGAAAAAAAAGAATTTAAATGATACAAGAGAAGCTGAAAATAGAAGGAAATATAAGCTTGAAGAAGCGGAAAGAAATATTAAGAATTAAGAGGTGTTGCAAACCCAAGAACATGTCAATCATTATAATTTATTTTGAAACATTTTTTTTTGCAGTCTTAAAGAAACAGCATCCTGTCACTCCCAATACTCAGAAGACACACCTACCACTGTTCAGCAAAACCTCCAGAGTCCCAGTAAGTTTATATTAATTTTCCTACTTTCCATATCAGTCAAAGATTATATTAGCTAAGATATCAAAGTTTTGGGTCCCTTTCTCTAGATAAGAAAGCAATAATTTAAGAGTGAAGTTGTATGGCTTATATTTGTGAGAATTTAGTTAATAATGAGATCTCGTTAAATTCATCCAGTAATGGAACTATAATAATACTAGGAAAAAAATTGATTTTCTTCCACAAGATTTAGAAACTCCTTCTAAACTTTTGAGGTGGTAATTGGGAAGCAATGACTCCTTGGTAAATCTGAACTAAAGTTAAATAACTATGTTCAAAGAGTTAATTGTTAAAATGAATTCATCAGCTTCATTGCTTGAAAAAGTGGAACACCTTATTTCAGCTATGCACTCTGGAATCCAACCCAGGAAGGTGTTAGAACTTGAGGAACCATGAGAAGTTCCAGTGCACTTTTTGCCATCCAGCTGTCTTTAGAAATGATTTTTTTTTTTTAACTGGTGCACCTTCTCTTAGCTTATACAGAGTCTTGTGATGATTCAGCAGCAGAATAAGGCAACCCCCCAAAATTGATCTATATTGTATCTACCAAGAATTATCAGAAGTGTGATTTGAACTACGTGGGACTAATAACAGGAGTAAGTGCTTTGTCCAAAGCCAAGCATGTGAACAGTGGTATCAGTAATGCATGCTCAGTTGAGAAGGCAGAAATCACAGTTGATGGGCGAAACCAAAGTAGGGAACCCAACTGTTGGCCAGATGTGGAGGAAAAATCCAAATTCACACATTTGAGAGTGAAGTGGGCTCAAGAACAAAATATGGGCCATAGATCACAAACAAGAGTTGGCAAGAGATGGCCACCATATTGACAAATATGTTGTTATCTTAGATATCTTTTATTTTTAGCTCCAATAGAGTGAACTGTCACCCTTCTGTGGCCATATGGAACTGTCTCCAACCAATGAGATAGACTTAGGTAATTGGATAAAGCCCAGATATCAAGGTTGATAAATGATTAATATATAAAGATAGGTGAATGACAAATATTTTAAATAATATATGTGATAGAAACATGACAAAAATCAAGCCATAATCACTGGGGTCCAGGAAGTGATAATAAAATATCTTGAAGCAGCCTTTGGGCAGGTTAATAATTTCCCACTCACTTGGACTAACCACGTTCCTGCCAGCCCTCTTCCACCCAACCAGAAGCAATGTGTTTTTTAACTGATTTCATTTTGTCTTCTAGATATCACAGCAAAAAGTCTTTGAAACACTATAGGTTCCTCTACAGTTATATTTCATTCATCTTTTTAGATGATACAATTTGGTGACATATATTCTATCATTGTATGCATCTCTCTTATTTTAGACTCTTCTGTCTATATCTTATTTCCCTCACTGATTATAGTCTTCCTGTGAATAGAAATCAAGACTTGGAGTTTTGCATTTCTCCACCAATGTTGATATAGGGCCTTGCAGACAGTAATTGCTATAGAGATGGTGGTCAATTGGAGGAGAATCAATAATTACCTTTAAATGACTTTTGGTATATTGTCCTCACTACACTCATGTTTTCAGTATAAATTACCTTGACAGTATTTTGTTGTTGTTGTTGTTGTTCTTTTTTGAAGGAAGGGGACAAGATCTATATGCATAGACAGAAATTAATGGACCTGTGGTTAATCCTGTGACCTATGAAACCATCTACTTCTTTAGTTGATGATAAAGTAATTTGTGTGGAGACATTTTGTAAACCATTAAGGCCCCTTAGAAGCAATCATTTTTATTTGATTAAAATTCTGTGAGCTGATGGTTGCTTTGTAGAATTATTTTCAATCCTATTATTATTTGTAAAATATTGCTTTTAAATTCAGATGAATATATTTTGATCTTTATACATAAGAACAGTCTAGATTCCTAATAAAACAATGTTAGAATTGGAAGTTACTACAATAGTTGGCTAGAACTGCCATAACAAAGCACCATAACTTGGGGGTGGACGCAGAAATAATTTTCTCACGGTCCCGGAGGCTGGGAGTCTAATAGGAAGGTGCAGGCAAGGCTGAATCCCTCTGCATTGATTGACAGATGACCACCATCTTGCTGTGTTCTCATATGGGCTTTTCTCTTCATGCCCTAATCCCTTTTGAGGATTCTTTTGGGGATTATTTGGTGCCTTTTCCTTTTGTCATGAGGGCACCAGTGCTACTGTATCAGGGCCCCACCCTTATGACTTCATTTATTCTTAGTTATTTCTTTCAAAGTCCTACATCCAAATATAGTCACATTGGGAGTTAAGGCTTCAAATATGAATTTTGAGAGGACACAATTCAGTCCATAACAGTGGATTTATGGCTTAATCCAGTCCCCACATTTTATAAATGAAGAAACTGAGGTCTGAAAATGGAAGTGCCCAGTAAATCAAGGACAGAACCAGGGCAGAGCTGGTAGCCCCAGCTCCAATCTTGCCATTTTTTGCCTTTCTTTGTTGTGTTTTTCTTTCTCCAGTTTCCATCCAGTTAGTACACAATCAAAACAGGACACTTCAATGCATTTATTTCCATCCTCAGACCCTCAAGGATATGTTTGTGGGGAAATAACTTAAGCATCATTGAGATTATACTACTAAATATAGAATTCTGCTGATAAGACTACTGTGTTAATGATATTCTTTGTATTCTTTTTGTGACTTCTAAGGTGTAATGTTAGTGTGTATGTGTTTATATGATAAAAATAGCAGATTTGGACATGACTATGTGTTTTGTTAGCCTTTTTTCAAATATGAAAAAGGACAGATGAACAAAAGAAAGACAGAAAAAAGAATCGAGTATGTTCATGCAGTTAAACAGAGTTCACCTAAAAAGTAGACATGTACCTTCAAACACATATCCCTAGTTAACAATGTTTGGCTTAACATAGGCATGGACACTAGGTTTGGGATGTGGTGAACACATGTGGGAATTGCTGGTCACCCCCTGCCCATCCTTGTCCTCCTTCACTGAAACATCCTCTTTTCACAGCCAAGCTGTCCTGCCCACCACCCTCAGCATTGCTGCAGGAATGGTGACCCAGTGACCCACCCTCCCTTGCAGCTTGGTGTGGAAATGTGACTATGTTCTACCAAAAAGATGAAAATTTCTTTTCCTTATCCTTTCCAATGTCTGGAATGCAGAACAAATGACTGGAACTCAAGCAGTCATATTGCACTATGAGAGAAAAGGCACATTCTGAGCATGGCAGTCACCAAATGGAAGGAGTGTGTACTTGTCATACTTACATGAATCTGTTCCATCTAGCTCTCTACCTCTGAGGAAAGGGAGGGAATCAACCTCTCACTTCCTGTTACTTTAGGCTTTCTGACACATACAGACCAACCCAACCTAACATCTTCAGCAGGCTTTTAACATGTAGAGTAGTTACAAGCTCAGCAACAGACACCTTCTGTGCTTTTCTATATGAGTGCAGAGTATTTTAATTGCTTTAGTGAGTTAGCCTGGGAGCAAAGGCACCACTTAATATATCATTCATTTACTAAAATTTCAAGTGACAAAACTATTTCCCCCACTCATGGAACTTAATTTTCTTGTATAAAATTGTTTTGATACGTAGAGACCTGAAAATCATTTCAAATATTCTCCAAAGAACAGGAGAACAATGTCATGTATTTGTCTATTTGAGTGGACAAAATATACACTAGCTTAAAAAGGGTACAACATAAGAGAGATTGTGGTCATTGGTTGTTGGGGGAAGGAGGCTTCTGATCACACATTTAGTCCTGCTGGCAAATTGGGGTCATCTTTAATTTTGGCCAGGGCTCCTTTTTAAAGATCTCATCCCCATTTGTCTTTGGTTTGCTTACTACGGTACTGAGCCTTTACTCACTGTTAAATTATTTAATAAGTTTATTATACCTCATGTTTTTAGATATTTAACTCTTTGTGGATTATTAGAAATAATCTTCAATGTGTCCTAGTGGCTCAGATGGTAAAGAATCTGCCTGCAATGCAGGAGACATGGGTTTGATTCCTGGGTCAGGAAGATCCCTGGAGAAGGGAATAGCAACCCACTCCAGTATTCTTGCCTGGAGAATTCAGTGAACAGAGGAGCCTGGTGGGTTACAGTTCATGGGGTCGCAAAGAGTTGGACAAAGCTGAGTGATTAACATATTTACTTTCACTTTTTTTGATGTACTACAAACTTCCTTCAAATGTTTTGAATGCTTAGGCTCCAGTTATTCCATCTACATTCCCATCAGCAGACAAAGGAAGAGGCAAAGGATGCCAAACTTTCCTTTAAAAAAGTTACTGGAAATTGTGCACAGTACTTTTACAGAAGAAAAGCACACCATAATTTTTTTTTTTGCATTTATTTATTTTTTTTTCTTTTATTTTTTTTAAATAAATTTATTTATTTTAGTTGGGGGCTAATTACTTTACAATATTGTAATAGTTTTTGCCATACATTGACATGAATCAGCCATGAGTTTACATGTGTTCCCCTTCCTGGACCCCCCACCCACCTCCCTCCCCATCCCATCCCTCTGGGTCATCCCATTGCCCCGGCCCTGAGCCCTTGTCTCATGCATCGAACATGGAATGGTGTTCTGTTTCACATATGATAATATACATGTTTCAATGCTATTCTCCCAGAACGTCCCACCCTCACCTTCTCCCTCAGAGTCCATAAAATTGTTCTATGCATCTGTGTCTCTTATTCTGTCTCGCATATAGGGTTATCGTTACCATAATTTTTGATATTCAAGTCATCCCTCATCAATGCTGAACATCATTATATATCATATGCGTATTTCCTTGGCGAATAACAGACATTTTCTTCAAAAAAATTTTTTTGGTATCTTCTTACCTAAAAGCATCATTTTTTCAAACTATGACATTGTACTACACAAAAAATATTGTTTTTTCTCTTTTTGTAGTTGAATAAATTGTCAACATAGTTGGAATTTTGAGAACTAGTTAGTGTGGAGTTAGGCCTTTATATTTGAGTTTACAGTAAAACCAGAGATTAGCTGAATCTCCAGCATTAATGAAGGAAGCACAAGGCACAGAAGAGATGCTTAAAATAATTAGCTTTTTTTTTTTTTCTGCATCCAGGTGTTGAACTTTGTTCTCTGAGTTTCTTTCTCCACAGGAGGGGTGGTCTGCTATAAGTAGTGGCAACAAGATGGCATCTCCCACTGAGAGACACTTGTACCACTTAGAGGTGGAGAAGATGCTCTAACAAAGGTGGGCACTTCTGCTGTGAGCTGGTTTGTGCAGGTCTAAATATATCCCACATCTGCACAGACAGGAGAGACGCTTTGGCAGCATCTTATCTTCAGTCTTAGTAGGAATTTGTGTTGAGCATATTATGAGATACCCTTGACATGAAGTTCAAAATCCACGTTAACTATACTTTACAAAAACAAAGCCTATGTTTAAATGAGGTTGGTTTATCTCATAAAATTAATACTTTTTTTTCTCCCTAAGACAAAAGCAAGAAGTGAAGGATAGTTTGGTAGATCCTGAGAGTCAAATTAGGAAATATTAACTTGGTTTGTTGGTCTCTGGGTATAATCATAGGTTGTCAATAAACAATAATTCAACAGGAGATGTAGGTGAGAAAGACTGGACTTACAGTGAAGTTAGGATAGGTTGCAGGTTGGATCAGGGACAGTAAGTTCAGATAGAGCTAAAGAGAAGCCCCCTGTGAGCCTAGACTTGCACATCTCATTTTTATGACACATTTTGGGAAGAAGTTTCAGTGAAGTTGTGGATAGAGAGAATAGAAGATGAAAAAACCCTTGAGAAATAGGTGTGATTTTGAATGTGTAAAGTGCTATAAGATACTCTTAAGGGTGTTCTGGAAAAGTTTGAGATTCAGGAGAGGTAGAGAGGAGAGAACCTGACTGAGGAATACCTAATGAAGTGGGAAGTGGTGGGAATGCTAGACTAAGAGGAAAGAGGAGACCATTCTCAAGAGAGGTTAGACTTTTCAGATAGAGGAATCAATAATAAAAGAGAACCAAGGAAGATGGAATTAATGGGAAATCATGGCTCAAGAAGCTTATTTGTGACTGATGGTAAGGAATCTGCTGCTGCTGCTGCTGCCAAGTCGCTTCAGTCGTGTCCAACTCTGTGTGACCCTGTAGATGGCAGCCCACCAGGCTCCGCCATCCCTGGGATTCTCCAGGCAAGAACACTGGAGTGGGTTGCCATGTCCTTCTCCAATGCATCAAAGTGAAAAGTGAAAGTGAAGTCGCCAAGTCATGTCTGACTCTTAGCGACCCCATGGACTGCAGCCTACCAGGCTTCTCCATCCATGGGATTTTCCAGGCAAGAGTACTGGAGTGGGTTTACCATGACTTTAAAAAGTGGAGCAGTAATGGGGCAGTTGGCAGAGACGATGGGGATGCCAAGGAGAAGAAGGATTAGCCACAGGGCAGAACAGAGGTGCCTTCTTGAATAAAACATTGGTGGGGTAGGGAGGACTAGAAAATGCAGGTAGCACATAAGGTCAAGAGGAGGGACACTGACAGAACAGTGGGCTGGATAAGCAGTGCAAGACAGGGTGAAAGTGCAAAACAGCAATTTTATCAATGCAGTTTGCACTTTCCAAGATCAAGGGTCAAGATTCCAAGGGAGATTAAGATAGAGAGGAGAAAGCTCACATGGTATCCTCAGCAATGGAAAAGTAGAAGATTCCATCATTTCCTGAGACTGAATAGGATGGTGAAGTGTGGATGCCCAGGACAATTGTGGAGGAGGGCAGGTTTGAGATATCACAGTGATATAGGTGACAGCAATCAAAACAAAACCCCAAATACCAGAAAGTGCAACTAAAACAAAACTCAGGCAGACACAATTTGTGATCTTTTTCTGTCACACTGGAAACATGATGTAAAATGGGCAGGGGCATTACTCAGTTGGTGTAGAATTTGTTAGCCAGACTCATTCATTCATTTATTCAATGAATATTATTGAATATTTACTGTGTGCAAGGCATTTCCCCAAGTTCTGGATGTTTAACAGAATCCAGAAAACAGAACCCAGTCTTGAGTCTCAGGACTTCATATCCTAGAAACGGAGGAAGATTAAAAACAATAAATGACAAGCAGGTGTGATAAGGAGGCATGAGAACCCAAAGTATCTGATCCCATCTGGAAGGGTAGGGTCAGTGAAAGGAGTACAAGGCATAAGGTGAAGCCTGAGAATGATGAACAGATCATACACAACAGAACCACAGAGTTCAGTTAAAGGGTCTGCAAGGGAACTGTAGAATACTGACTGAACTTAGAGGGTGGTGGAAGGGGGATAGAGAATGAGAAAATGGGGTACAGAGGGTGATTTGTCCCTATAAGAGGGAATGGCTACGATAAGCTATAAGGGCAATAAGAGAAGGAAATTGCTATGGAGGCAGATATTGTATAAAGGAGGGAAGTAAAGAAATATAATTGATCTTCTGGCTGCTTTCAGCAAATGAGGACGAGGGCAAAGGGGGGGCAAGTCCTGTGTCTCCTCCCTGGCTCCCTGGAGGTTGGCTTGTGTTGAAACAGAAAGAATATATATCTTGGAATCATATGCAGGTTTGAACCACAACTCTGCATCAAATTTCCTGAATCTCAAAGTACACATCTTCAAGATTATTGTCATAAACTTTGCAAGTTTTTGTAAGGACAAAATAGGATAATTTAAGAAAAAAGTACTTGGTAGATTAACTTGCGAAACAATTCTTTTTTGACATAAAGATGCTTCTTAGAGCATTTATGAGAAGAATACCTGTGTTCAGCCATCAACAAAACTCTTCATCACAACTTTTCTTTTTCCAAAGAGAGGGGAGAAGCATTAGCTTTGCAATTTCACATCTCAAACACAAACCAAGACATGGTTGACAAGAATTTGTTAGGCCAGCTGGAGGACACTGGGCATTTATGATCTGAGGAGAAACACTTTAGGGTGTACCATACTGTGGCAAGCCCAATCCAATATAAATTAGAATTTAATAATTTTTACAAGAGCATCCAGGAGTTTCATACAGTCATGGCATGTTCACTCTATAGTATTGCTTTTCTCTGGAATTTGCTTTTCTGTCTTTATTTCCCTAAACTCTTTATTTTCTCCCACCACCCACATACCTTACACATCAAACTCACTCTCAATAGCACACCCAAAATTCTTCACAATAAGTAAAGTAGTACTTTATTGTCTTACGGAGAAGGCAATGGCACCCCACTCCAGTACTCTTGCCTAGAAAATCCCATGGATGGAGGCGGGGCTAAGATGGCGGAGGAATAGGACGGGGAGACCACTCTCTCCTCCACAAATTTATCAAAAGAACATCTGAACGCTGAGCAAACTTCACAAAACTACTTCTGAAGGCTGGCAGAGGACGTCAGGCTTCCACAAAGACAGCGCATTATCTTCAAAAGAGGTAGGAGAAATTATAAAAGATAAAAAGAGAGACAAAAGAGTTAGGGACGGAGACCCGTCCCTGGGAGGGAGTCGTAAAAGAGGAGAAATTTCCAAGCACCAGGAAACCCTCTCACCGGCGGGTGTGGGGGAAGATTTCTTATCTTGGAGGGCAACGTAACTGGGAGGAAAAAATAAATAAAACCCACAGATTACGTGCCTAAAGCAACTCCCAGCAAAGAACCCCAGACGCTCGCATCATCCGCCACCAGCAAGTGGGGGCTGAACGGAGAGGAGCGGGCGGCACTGCTTAGGGTAAGGACCGGGCCCGAGTGCCCTGAGGGCAATCTGAGGGAGCTAACGTGAGATAGTAACCTAAACTGTGGGACAGCCAGAGAGAGAACTATCCCGCGAAAAGCCCAACTCTAAGGCACTGCCGGCCCGCTCACAGAACAAAGGACTGAGCGATACCAGAGGAGAGCTAGCCGGCTGCGGACCGCCCCATCCCCCGCCGGACACAGCGGGCAGGCGGGGCCACCCAGAGCTGGAAAGGGGCAAACTCGGCCCCAGAGAGGGCACCCCCTACCAAACTGCAAACAGGCTCCCACTTTCTAAGCAAAGACTGCATGAGATCCCGGAGGGTCAACAGCCGTCGGGAGGGTCGCAGCCAGAGACCAGCTCCCCAGAGCCGACACAAACACACCGGAGCCGGGCGCGCCCGTAAACCGAGGCGGGGACCAGGGAGGTGATAAGCCGCACCGCCCCAACAGGGGAGAGCATGCTCGCCAAACTCCTGGCCGCCTGGGCAGCTCCGACCGGGAACGGCACAAGCCGTGGGCGAAACCGAGTCTTCGCCTTTGTGGAGTAACCGGGAGCCTGAACCTGAGCGGCTTAGACCTGGGAAGTGCACGCATCTCAGGGCCCACTCCCCGGCCCACTCCCCGGCTGAGTAACCTGAAGCCTGAGCAGGGTAGACGGGGAAAGCACACACGCCGTGAGCGGGGGCGAACCCAGTGCGGCCCAGACACTGGGAGCTCACCACACACGCCAGGTTTGCAGTGTTCCTTCCTCCCCACAGCACGATTGAACAAGCGAACCTAAAGAGACCACCTCCACCCCTTTGTGGCAGGGCGGAAATTAGATACTGAAGAGACCTCCAAACAGAAGCCAAATAAACAGAGGGAAGCGCTTTGGAAGTGACAGGCCAACAGATTAAAATCCCTGTAGTTAATACCGACTGCATTGAAAAGGACCTATAGATCTTGAAAAGTATAAGCAGGAACAAGGATCTATCTGAAACTGAGCAGACCCCACACTGCTCACAACAGCTCCAGAGAAAGTCCGGGATATATATTTTTTTACTATTATTATTATTTTTTTTTTAATTAAAAAAATTTTTTTTTCTCTTCTTTCCTTTTTCTTCAAGTCCTCTATTACACCTTTAACTTTCATTTTCATAACCCACTATTAACTTGCAAAAAAAAAAAACCCTATTTTTGAAGCAAACTGCATACATATATCTTATACCTTTTGTGTTTTCTTTTTTTACTGTTTTTTTCCTGTTTTACTTTTTTTACTGTTTCTTTTTTTTTACTGTTTTACTGTTTTTTTTCTTTTTACACTGTTTCCTTTTTTTTTTTATATTGTAAGTTTTATCAGAATCTAACCTCTACTCTAGATTTTTAATCTTTGTTTTACATATTTGATATCAATTTTGTACATTTAAGTACCCAATCTTTAGGACCCATTTTTACTCAGGAGTGTGATCACTGGCCTGATTACTCTTTCCCCCTATTGATGCTCTTTCTTCTCCCCCAGGGAACCTCTATCTCCCACCCTCCTCCTTCTCTTCTCAACCCAATTCTGTGAATCTCTGAGGGTGTTCTGGGTACCGGAGAACACTTCAGGAACAGGATACTGCCCAGATCTCTCTCTCCCCTCTTGATTCCTCCCTTTCTACTCATGCTCACCTCTATTACCTTCCTCCCCCCTCTCTATGTATCTCTGTGAACCACTCTGAGGGTTCCAAACTGTGGAAAGCACAGAGGGAAGTGCTTACTGGCTAGATTGCTCTCTCCACATTTGAATCCCCCTCTTCCCCTCCTGGTCACCTCAACCCCCCCCCCACACACACACACCTCATCTCTCCATGTAACTCAGTGAACCTTTCTGGGTATCCCTCACTCTGGAGAATCTTTTCACCATTAACCTAAAAGTTTTATTATTGATGCTGTATGGAAGGAGAAGTCTTGAGGCTACTGCAAGAATAAGACTGAAAGCCAGGGGAAACATTAATTAATAAGAGACCATCCAATAGCCTCCAC
The DNA here is from genome assembly GCF_054371585.1 of Giraffa tippelskirchi. Taxonomy (NCBI): domain Eukaryota; kingdom Metazoa; phylum Chordata; class Mammalia; order Artiodactyla; family Giraffidae; genus Giraffa; species Giraffa tippelskirchi. Next base: position 133,930,641 of record NC_137277.1, read on the forward strand.
ATATACACTGAAACCAAGCTCCACCCAAGAGCCAATAAGTTCCAGAGCAAGACATACCATGCAAATTCTCCAGCAACACAGGAACATAGCCCTGAGCATCAATATACAGGCTGCCCAGAGGCACACCAAATCCATAGACATCTCAAAAAGTAATACTGGTCACTCCATTGCACTCTAGAGAGCAGAAATCCAGCTCCACCCACCAGAACACCGACACAAGCTCCCCCAACCAGGAAGCCTTGACAAGCCACCTGTCCAACCCCAACCACAGTGAGGAACCTCCACAATAAAGAGGAACTTCATACTACCAGAATACAGAAGGGCCACGCCTAACACAGCAATCTAAACAAGATGAAAAGGCAGAGAAATACTCAGCAAGTAAAGGAAAATGAGAAATGCCCACAAAGCCAAACAAAAGAGGAGGAGATAGGGAATCTATCTGAAAAAGAATTTCGAATAATGATAATAAAAATGATCCAAAATCTTGAAAGCAAAATGGAGTTACAGATAAATAGCCTGGAGACAAGGATTGAGAAGATGCAAGAAATGTTTATCAAGGACTTAGAAGAAATAAAAAGGAGTCAATATAGAATGAATAATGAAATAAAGGAGATAAAAGACACTCTAGAGGGAACCAACAGTAGAATAACGGAGGCAGAAGATAGGATAAGTGAGGTAGAAGATAGAATGGTGGAAATAAACGAAGCAGAGAGGAAAAAAGAAAAAAGAATCAAAAGAAATGAGGAAAACCTCAGGGACCTCTGGGACAATATGAAACGCCCCAACATTCGAATCATAGGAGTCCCAGAAGAAGAAGATAAAAGGAAAGGCCATGAAAAAATACTCGAGGAGATAATAGTTGAAAATTTCCCTAAAATGAGGAAAGAAATAGTCACAGAAGTCCAAGAAACCCAGAGAGTTCCAAACAGGATGAACCCAAGGTGAAACACCCCAAGACACATATTAATCAAATTAACAAAGATCAAACACAAAGAACAAATATTAAAAGCAGCAAGGGAAAAACAACAAATAACACACAAGGGGATCGCCATAAGGATAACAGCTGATCTTTCAATAGAAACCCTTCAGGCTAGAAGGGAATGGCAGGACATACTTAAAGTAATGAAAGAGAATAATCTACAACCCAGATTACTGTACCCAGCAAGGATCTCATTCAGATATGAAGGAGAATTCAAAAGCTTTACAGACAAGCAAGAGCTGAGGGAATTCAGCACCACCAAACCAGCTCTCCAACAAATGCTAAAGGATCTTCTCTAAACAGGAAACACAGAAAGGATATTTCAACACGAACTCAAAACAAGAAAGTAAATGGCAACGGGATCATACTTATCAATAATTACCTTAAATGTAAATGGGTTGCATGCCCCAACCAAAAGACAAAGGCTTGCTGAATGGATACAAAAACAAGACCCCTATATATGCTGTCTACAAGAGACCCACCTCAAAACTAGGGACACACACAGGCTGATAGTGAAGGGATGGAAAAACATATTTCATGCAAACGGAGACCAAAAGAAAGCAGGAGTCGCAATACTCATTTCAGATAAAATAGACTTTAAAATAAAGGATGTGAAAAGGGACAAAGAAGGACACTACATAAAGATCAAAGGATCAATCCAAGAAGAAGACGTAACAATCATAAATATATATGCACCCAACATAGGAGCACCACAATATATAAGGCAAATACTAACAAGTATGAAAGGGGAAATTAACAATAACACAATAATAGTGGGAGACTTTAATACTCCACTCACGCATATGGATAGATCAACTAAACAGAAAATTAACAAGGAAACACAAACTTTAAATGATACAATAGACAAATTAGATTTAATTGATATTTACAGGACTTTCCACCCCAAAACAATCAATTTTACCTGGGCCATAAATCTAGCCTTGGTAAATTCAAAAAAATTGAAATCATCCCAGCCATCTTCTCTGACCACAATGCAGTAAGATTAGACCTCAATTACAGGAAAAAAACTATTAAAAATTCCAACATATGGAGGCTAAACAACACGCTTCTGAATAACCAACAAATCACAGAAGAAATCAAAAAAGAAATCAAATTATGCATAGAAACGAATGAAAATGAAAACACAACAACCCAAAACCTATGGGACACTGTAAAAGCAATACTAAGGGGAAGGTTCATAGCAATACAGGCGTACCTCAAGAAACAAGAAAAAAATCGAATAAATCAACTAACTCTACACCTAAAGCAACTAGAGAAGGAAGAAATGAAGAACCCCAGGGTCAGCAGAAGGAAAGAAATCTTAAAAATTAGGGCAGAAATAAATGCAAGAGAAACAAAAGAGACCATAGCAAAAATCAACAAAACTAAAAGCTGGTTTTTCGAGAAGATAAACAAAATTGACAAGCCATTAGCCAGACTCATCAAGAAACAAAGGGAGAAGAATCAGATCAACAAAATTAGAAATGAAAATGGAGAGATCACAACAGACTCCACAGAAATACAAAGGATCATAAGAGACTACTACCAACAGCTATATGCCAATAAAATGGACAACTTGGAAGAAATGGACAAATTCTTAGAAAAGTATAACTTTCCAAAACTGAACCAGGAAGAAATAGAAGATCTTAACAGACCCATCACAAGCACGGAAATCGAAACTGTAATCAGAAATCTTCCAGCAAACAAAAGCCCAGGACCAGACGGCTTCACAGCGGAATTCTACCAAAAATTTAGAGAAGAGCTAACACCTATCCTACTCAAACTCTTCCAGAAAATTGCAGAAGATGGTAAACTTCCAAACTCATTCTATGAGGCCACCATCACCCTAATTCCAAAACCAGACAAAGATGTCACAAAAAAGGAAAACTACAGGCCAATATCACTGATGAACATAGATGCAAAAATCCTTAATAAAATTCTAGCAAACAGAATCCAACATCGTATTAAAAAGATCATACATCATGACCAAGTGGGCTTTATCCCAGGAATGCAAGGTTTTTTTAACATCCACAAATCAATCAATGTAATACACCACGTTAACAAATTGAAAGAAAAAAATCATATGGTTATCTCAATAGATGCAGAAAAAGCCTTTGACAAAATTCAGCATCCATTTATGATAAAAACCCTCCAGAAAGCAGGAATAGAAGGAATATACCTCAACATAATAAAAGCTATATATGACAAACCCACAGCAAACATTATCCTCAATGGTGAAAAATTGAAAGCATTTCCCCTAAAGTCAGGAACAAGGCAAGGATGCCCACTTTCACCACTACTACTCAACATAGTTTTGGAAGTTTTGGCCACAGCAATCAGAGCTGAAAAAGAAATAAAAGGAATACGGATAGGAAAAGAAGAAGTAAAACTCTCACTGTTTGCAGATGACATGATCCTCTACATAGAAAACCCTAAAGACTCTACTAGAAAATTACTAGAGTTAATCAATGAATATAGTAAAGTTGCAGGATATAAAATTAACACACAGAAATCCCTTGCATTCCTATACTCCAAGAATGAGAAAACAGAAAGAGAAATTAAGGAAACAATACCATTCACCACTGCAACAAAAAGAATAAAATACTTAGGAATATATGTACCTAAAGAAACAAAAGACTTATATATAGAAAACTATAAAACACTGATGAAAGAAATCAAAGAGGACACAAACAGATGGAGAAATATACCGTGTTCATGGATTGGAAGAATTAATATAGAAAATGAGTATACTACCCAAAGCAATCTATAGATTCAATGCAATCCCTATCAAGCTACCAATGGTATTTTTCACAGAACTAGAACAAATCATCTCACAATTTGTATGGAAATATAAGAAACCTCGAATAGCCAAAGCAATCTTGAGGAAGAAGAACGGAACTGGAGGAATCAACCTGCCTGACTTCAGGCTCTACTACAAAGCCACAGTCATCAAGACAGTATGGTACTGGCACAAAGATAGAAATATAGATCAATGGAACAAAATAGAAAGCCCAGAGATAAACCCACGCACATATGGACACCTTATCTTCGACAAAGGAGGCAAGAATATACAATGGAGAAAAGACAATCTCTTTAACAAGTGGTGCTGGGAAAACTGGTCAACCACTTGTAAAAGAATGAAACTAGAACACTTCCTAACACCATACACAAAAATAAACTCAAAATGGATTAAAGATCTAAACGTAAGACCAGAAACAATAAAACTCCTAGAGGAAAACAGGCAAAACACTCTCCGACATAAATCACAGCAGGATCCTCCATGACCCACCTCCCAGAATATTGGAAATAAAAGCAAAAATAAACAAATGGGACCTAATTAAAATTAAAAGCTTTTGCACAACAAAGGAAACTATAAGCAAGGTGAAAAGACAGCCTTCAGAATGGGAGAAAATAATAGCAAACGAAGCAACAGACAAACAATTAATCTCAAAAATATACAAGCAACTTCTGCAGCTGAATTCCAGAAAAATAAACGACCCAATCAAAAAATGGGCCAAAGAACTAAACAGACATTTCTCCAAAGAAGACATACAGATGGCTAACAAACACATGAAAAGATGCTCAACATCACTCATTATTAGAGAAATGCAAATCAAAACCACAATGAGGTATCATTTCACACCAGTCAGAATGGCTGCTATCCAAAAGTCTACAAGCAATAAACGCTGGAGAGGGTGTGGAGAAAAGGGAACCCTCTTACACTGTTGGTAGGAATGCAAACTAGTACAGCCACTATGGAGAACAGTGTGGAGATTCCTTAAAAAACTGGGAATAGAACTGCCATATGACCCAGCAATCCCACTGCTGGGCATATACACCGAGGAAACCAGAATTGAAAGAGACGCGTGTACCCCAATGTTCATTGCAACACTGTTTACAATAGCCAGGATATGGAAGCAACCTAGATGTCCATCAGCAGACGAATGGATAAGGAAGCTGTGGTACATATACACAATGGAATATTACTCAGCCATTAAAAAAATACATTTGAATTGGTTCTACTGAGATGGATGAAACTGGAACCCATTATACAGAGTGAAGTAAGCCAGAAAGAAAAACAATACAGTATACTAATGCATATATATGGAATTTGAAAGATCGTAACGATAACCCTATATGCGAGACAGAATAAGAGACACAGATGCATAGAACAATTTTATGGACTCTGAGGGAGAAGGTGAGGGTGGGACGTTCTGGGAGAATAGCATTGAAACATGTATATTATCATATGTGAAACAGAACACCATTCCATGTTCGATGCATGAGACAAGGGCTCAGGGCCGGGGCAATGGGATGACCCAGAGGGATGGGATGGGGAGGGAGGTGGGTGGGGGGTCCAGGAAGGGGAACACATGTAAACCCATGGCTGATTCATGTCAATGTATGGCAAAAACTATTACAATATTGTAAAGTAATTAGCCCCCAAAATAAAAAATAAATAAATAAATAAATAAATAAAAAAGAAAGTCGATGGACAACAACAACAACAACAACAAAAAAGAAAGTCCCATGGATGGAGGAGCCTGGTAGGCTACAGTCCATGTGGTCGCTACGAGTCGGACACGACTGAGCAACTTCACTTTATTGTCTTAAGCAACTTGAGTGAGACTCAAAGCAAGATATTTCAAAATCCTTGGGCATTAGCTAAGCCATGTAAGGAATATGTTTTATTTATATACAAATCAGGAACTTGACCATACATAGTTCTGACTTACTTTAGGTTTTGCTTAGATCTATGATATGCTCTTTGCTTTTTTTTTTCCACTTTAAGTTTCTCATTTTAGAAGTTAGGTCAAATTGTGCCTAATATCAGTTTGCACGGATTCATCATGGATGGACCTAGAGACTGCCATACAGAATGAAGTAAGTCAGAAACAGAAAAATATCATATAATACCACTCATGTGGAATCTATAAAAATGTTACAGATGAACCTGTTTGCAAAGCAGAAATAAAGACACAGATGTACAGAACAAACTTATGGAAATCAAGGCAGGGAGGGGGTGGAATGAATTGGGAGGTTGGGATTGACTACTCTGTAGAAAATGGATAACTAATGAGAACATACTGGATAGCACTAGGGACTCTACTCAGTGCTCTGCAGTGACCTAAATGGGAAGGAAATCGAAAATAGGTTATATATGTACATGTATAGCCGATTCACTTTGCTGGACAGTAGAAACTAACACAACACTGGAAAACAACTATACTCCAATAAAAAGTAGCAAATAAAATAAATAAAATCCTTTGTTTATTAATGTATAGGTTGGCTGATACATTCATTCACTCACTCAGCAAATGTATATTCATGGAACAAACACTTGTGCTAGATGCACATGGAGAGACATTCTAAGACTCACCTGGAACTCAAAGAGCTTGCAGCCCAGTGAAATGGGAGACTTTAAAGAGGAAGGGCAGAGCCTAGGAGAAGAACAGCAGTGGTGACCAACAGTTCTGGCACAAGGTAAAAAGGTATGGAGATGCTTGGGCTGAGATGAGGACAGCTGAGGTCAGAGTTACTGGTTCAGAAGAGGCAGGGTGGGACACGTGACAGGTAGAGTCCACAACTTCTGCAAAGTATTTAAGGTGAGAGTTTGGTTAGTGTGTAGAGGTTAGACCTCAGAGCCTTATATTTAGAGGGGCACAGGGACCTATAGTCAATGCCCTGTGATAAACTATAATGGAAAACAATATAAAAAAGAATGTACATACATATATGCTCCAGTCATGTCCAACTCTTTGCAACCCATCAGGCTCCTTGTGGGTTACAGTCCTTGTAAAATTCCTTGTCCATGTAATTTTCCAAGCAAGAATACTGGAGTGGGTTGCTATTTCTTACTTCAGGGGATCTTCCTGACCCAGAGATCGAACGCATGTCTCTTTTGCATCTCCCGTATTGGCACGTGGATTCTTTACCACTGCATCACCTAAAATCCCATACACACATACAGATACACATACACACGCACACACACAAACACACAAAAAACAGTCAAGTTGCTATATAGCAGAAATGAAAACAACGTCAATCAATTATACTCCAAAAAAAAAAGAATATACTTCCTGGAGGATCCAACCTGAAACAGGTTGATAATTCAGTAGTTTGGGTAAATCAATATTGAAACTAAATTATTTTTCTGTCGCAAAAAAAAAAAAAAAAGAATGGAATTGGGGGAACTGAAGTGGGAACACCATTGGGAAGAAACTTCTGCTCTATGTTGAAGGGCTTGAGCTTTTATCACATAGGCAAAAATGAGTTGATGTATTTTAAATAGTGGGGTTACGCCAGGAGATCTGTATTTTAGGATGTTCACTTCAGCAGAAATGGGAAGAAAACATAGGAATGGGACGGGGAGATACATTTTATTACTTAAGGAAATTATTTCATGGTTCATGAAATTAGTATGGTAAGTTCTAGCACTAGGGTCCTATGGAATGCTGAGAGTTCCCTTCCCTGAATTTCTTACAAAATTAAAATAAAAACAAAATGTTGCAGAGGGTTTTTTTTTTAAACAAAGCAATATCTGGGATGACTTCCAGATTTTTCTGTCATTCTGATCTTAGTGTAAGCGTGTCCCGTCCTTCTGCTATTCTCCCCAGCTTAGAAGAGACTGTGGCCTAGTGAGAGGTTGAGTTTCAGCAGTGTGATAACATGAGCAGGATCATTTTAGAACTTGAGTCATTGACAAGAGAGCATGCCAAAGTCTGAACAGCAGACAACAGGATGAAGGTTCGCCTGCCTAGAACACATGCAGTGTCAAGGGTCCAGCCAGATCCAACCGACCCATCATTTCTCTGCAGACTTGACCATGCTTATTGAAATGATCTTTTAGGGGTGAAGTTTACTATTACTAGTAGTTTCATTACCATCCTCAGAAAGGCACACTACTGAAACCTGAGGGCAGGGAATTACAGGCTGGGGAGGTGTGCAGACAGCATTCTCTTCTCAGAGTCCTAAACACCTACAGCAGCTAGGAAATAAAACCTTACTTGCTCTCTCTCTGAATTAAAACCTTCACTCAAGTAAAGTGAGCAAATGGACATTCACTTCTTTCACAATAGATGTTTCCCTGTTGGACACTATAATTATAAAGGCCAGGTTTACCTGTAAGATCAAAGAAATTTAACAATGCAGAAGAGTATGCACTGGATAATGTCCAAATACTGGTCTTGCACGCATGATGTGAGCAGGCTCACACAGCACGTGACCCAACACAGTCAACCAGTGCTTTTTATACTCATCAACTCAAAGAATTAATATGGATTATCTGAAGTGAAGTTGATGTACATTGTTAATTAACCAACTCACCAATGACTTATAATGTGCATTCTTAGCAATCAGTTCATTCAATTGATTAATTCATTTGCACACTCATTCTGTAGATATTTATTGACCATTTTCTTTAAGTGCTGGGAACTAAGATATACTGATACATATTCTGATTCTAAAAATTATTTTACATTCATTAATGTCTTCATTCCTTTTTTCAGCAATAATTTATCATCACCTACCTGATGAAGAATGGGAACATTCTTGGATCTTTCCATCAATAATGGAGAGCCAGATGAGGCATGACCAGGATGGCGAAGACATGTTCGTCCACAAAGACGAAGGAGAAAACAGGATCAGGTGCAGTGCTGCAGGGGTGCCAGTGATGAAAGCATTGATTCAGAGTGAGGGAATAAGGTTAGGATCTGCAGAGGAGTAACAGTTGTATTGAACTTTGAGAAATGTGGTGATTTTGACATTTAGCAAAAAGGAAGAAGATTCTTGGAAGGAGATCAGTATGGAAAAAAGCATGGAAATTCGAAAGCAGCGCTTGGATAAGGGAAACAGTAAGTTGTTTTTTTTTGAATGTTCTGGGTATAGCATGTAGGAAGAGAAGTAATAGGAAATAAGTTTGGAAAAGTCTACTGCAGAAAAAACATGGAGACCTTGAATATTAGGCTGAAGTATGTAGATTTTACACAAGTTTTTCTCAATGAAAATTGTTAATATTTGGCTAAAGCTATGCTTCATGAAGGACTTCCCAGGTGGCACTAGTGGTAATGAACCTGCCTGCCAATGCAAGAGACACGAGAGGTGCAGGTTTGATCCTTGGGTCAGGAAGATCCCCTGGAGGAGGGCATGGCAACCCACTCCAGTATTCTTGCCTGGAGAATCCCATGGACAGAAGAGCCTGACAGGCTCAGACATGTGTGCACATGCACACATGCGCATGTGCACACACAAGTACAAACTTGCATGTGAGAACACACTCATGCACACACACACACACATAGATATAGTCTAGATTAAAATGGAACCCACTGGATATTAGGAAGCTGGGTGGGAATGAGTGTGACAGTTAGACCTTCGGTAAGTGAACTGTGTGTAGAGAGCAGGCACAGGAGGTAGAGGTGCAAGGCTGGCTGGGGCTGTTTCGGAGCTTTCACTATTTTCTTAAGCAGTCCCAACCATGATGGAAAATAGTGGGGAGGAGGCAGTGCTGTGTTAATGGTGATGGGGAAGAAGTAGCCCAACCTAGAACTCTGGGCGATGACCAGGGTGACCAAATCTGCTTCCTTGCCATTTGCCCTTTGTCTTGCTGGTCTTTTTGGCCAAGAGGATGACAGAAATAATCAAGAGTTTGGGGAGAGTTTCAAAATGGATTAAAGGCCAAAATGTAAGACTGGATACCATAAAACTCCTAGAAGAAAACATAGGCAAGACATTCTTTGACATAAATTGTAGCAATATTTTTTTGAACTGTCTCCTAAAGCAAGGGAAAGAAAAGTGAAAATAAACAAATGCAGCTTAAATAAACTTAAAAGCTTTTGCACAGCAAAAGAAATCATTGACAAAATGAAAAAAAAACCTATTGAATGGGAGAAAATGTTTGCAAATGATATGACTTACAAGGAGTTAATATCCAAAATGTATAAACAGTTCATACAACTTAACACAGACCAAAAAAAGGCTCAATTGAAAAAATGGGCAGAGGAACTGAATAGACATTTTTCCAAAGAAGACATACATATGGCCAACAGGCACGTGAAAAGAAGCTCAACATGGTTAATCATCAGAGAAATGCAAATTAAAACCACCTCACACCTGTCAGAATAGCCATCATCAAAAAAGAACACAAAAAGCAAATGCTGGTGAGGAAGTGAAGAAAAAGAAATCTGTATACAGTCGGTTGGAATGTAAAGTGGTATAGCCACTATGGAATACAGTATGGAGGTTTGTCACAAAATTAAAAACAGAACTATCATAAGATCCAGCATACATCTGAACAAAACAAAAACACTAATTTGAAAAGATAACTGCACCCCAATGTTCACATCAGTACCACTTACAATTGCCAAGATATAGAAGCTACCTAAGTGTCTATCACCAAATGACAGATAAAGAAGATGTAATATATAGATATACATAAATAATGGAATATTACTCAGCCATAAATAAATAAATTTGCCATTTGCAACAACCTGAATGAACTTGGAAGGCATTAGGCTAAGTAAAATGAGACAGAGAAAGACATAAACACTGTATTGATATCACTTATATGTGGAATCTAAAAAATACAACAAACTATTAAATTGTTAACAAAAAAGAAGCAAACTCAGAGATATGAGAACAAACTAGTGGGTACCAATGGGGAGATGGGGGGAAGGAGGAGGGGCAAAATAGAGGTAGAGATTTAAGAGGTACAAAGTACCACGTTCAAAATAGAAGAGCTACAATCACATTGTACAATATAGGGAATATAGCCAGACTTTTATAATTATAAATAGAATATAACCTTTAAAAATTGTGAATCATTATGTTAAGTAACTGAAACTTACATAATGCTACAGCTCAATTTAGAAAAAGAATTTGGGGAGAGTTTAATCTTACTACATTCTAGATCTTTGACTCCAGCAAACAACTAAAGTTCAAGTTCTCTGAGCCTGTTTCCTTATCTGTTAAATGGGGACAATGCAGTTGTTTTTATTACGTAAGTTAGGGTATTATAAAGAGCCTAATAGCATTTGTCAGTGTAAGAACTTGATAAATGGTAAGTGTTATTATCATTATTGTTATTATTACTACAAGTTTAAATGCCACAGACACATTACAGGACTTCTCAGGTAGCACTAGTGATAAAGAATCCACCTGCTAATGTAGGAGACGGAAGAGACATTGGTTCTATCCCTGGGTTGGGACATCGATCCCTGGAGTAGGAAGTGGCACCCTGCTCCAGTTTTCTTGCCTGGAAAATCCATGAGCAGAGGAGCCTGGTCGGCTACAATCCACGGAGCTGCAAAGAGTCGGACATGACTGAGAAACTGAGCACAGACACATTATATCAAAAATATTTTATATAACAGGTGGCCTGGAATCATCAAGATGATTGACCAAGAACATTTATAAATTTATGCATTTATACATCTGTAATTTTCCTACATTTGTCTTTATTGGATATTTCTTGTCTGCATTTTTCAATTTACTTGAATTCTTTCTGTGTAAAGTTTCTAACTCCTAAGAAGACCTTTATTTCATATTAAGTTAAAAATATAGTGTTTATCCCAAGTTTCTAGGTTATTAGCAAACCTCACATCATACTAACTGATTAAGTATCTCTCTGTGATTTTCCCCTCAGTGACATTGTCCCAAGCTAGTAGTCTTTTAAACATGTTTAAATTAATCTGTGAGCCTACCAAATTGATTTTAATAAAATCTTTTGTGAATATTTCTATTTCTAAATAACACATTTCAAATATATGTGCATCTCAGGTTATGTGCAGTTGTGTATAACACATGTACACACAGTCATAAACAGATGTGCACATCATTTGTCCCTGCCCCATCTACTAATCCTGCCATCTTATCAGAGAGCAATTATATTTGTTTGGCATCAGTTGACCAACACAATCCACTATTTTTGATTTCCTTTGTACTGTTCAAGTGGAAAAAAATTGTTATTTTCTTGCACTTTTTCCCTCAAGAAGCACATATAGACTTTTTGCATGTTAATTGCTATATTTGATTTGCCAGTGTTGATTTATAAGCTGATGAGCTTTTAAAGACATTTCCCACAGGACATTTGTTTTCTTTGACATTGTTTTGCTGCTAGACTCTGAGTGTTTTTGTTACCCAAAGCCATGATCATTGCTGATTTTATTAATTGGTTGATGCATAAGAATTTATTTTGAATAAATACTGCCAAGCTTATAGCATGTGTCTTTCTTTAAGGTCATTTTGTAGATTATCATCTTATTTGGTTTCTCCTAATCAATTAAGATAAGAAAGTCTATTAAAATTAAACTTTGAACAAAGATTTCAGTCATCAATATATAATAGGATATGCTTTTCGAAAGTGTCAATGGATTGGTTTCAATCTTTCTGCAGAAGCATGTTTGTTATGACTTTGGAATTATCCTTAAAAACACTCTTATTTGCCATCCTTATACAATTCTACTTCCCTGCTGGCTCAGATGATAAAGCATCTGCCTACAATGTGAGAGACCTGGGTTCGATCCCTCAGTTGGGAAGATCCCCTGGAGAAGGAAATGGCAACCCACTCCAGTATTCTTGCCTGGAAAATCCCATGGACAGAGAAGCCTGGTAGGCTACAGTCCATGGGGTCACAAAGAGTTGGACACGACTAAGAGACTTCACTTCACTTCACTTCATACATTTCTAAGTACTTTGGTAGAAGACAGGTAGCAGTTACTATTATTATTTTTATGAAAAAGGTTTGAAGTCAACATATGTGTATTTAAACCTGGCTTGATCACCTAAGAACTGGATGGATGTACTAAGTTATTCAGCATCTGTGAGATTTGTATCCCTCCCTTGTAAAATGGAGATAGTAATGCCTCTTCATCCAGTGCTGAGAGTTCCAAATGTACGTGCCCAAAAACAGCAAGTGTGTCAGTTACTCAGACTTCCATTTATGATCACAACTGTCCAATTGCTTCTATTTCAGATCGAGAGTCTCCTGTTAGAAGAATTTGACCTTTCCCAAGTGATTCCTTAAAACTCCCCTTTGCTGTTCCACTTCTATTCTCAACTTGGGACCTTGCTTCACACTTCAGTGGGGAAAGAAATATTCCAATCAGGAAGACTTAGCCTCTCCTCTGGCCAATCTCTGACCATGCTTGCATACCTACTCACACCTCCCTCTCTGTGGTGTCTCCTGCTGTCATCTGAACCAAAAGCACCAACACCTCCATCACTTTCACCTGTAGCCTGGCTCAGTTCTTCCTCCACATTTGAGGTCTTTACTCTCTCAGATTTACTCTCTCTTCTGCATCTTTTGTTTCTTCTCTATGGGTCATTGTCATTGGTGTAAAAACAATTACCACCATAGTCCAGTTGTAAATAAACCCTTCAGCGATCCAATGTCCTCCTTTACCTACTACATTTTTCTGTTGTCCTTTTCAACAAATCTTTCCAAAGGAGTTGATATACTCACTGAACTTTTTCTTCATTTAGATCCTCACTTCTTTATTTCACATGCTTTATAATCTCATGAGTCTAATGCCTAGGTCAAATATCCTTAAGTTCTTTCTGGCCAATTCCACTTTATATTTTATGCCTTTATCTTCCATTATCTATCTGCTGCTAAGTCGCTTCAGTCGTGTCCGACTCTGTGCGACCCCATAGACGGCAGCCCACCAGGCTCTGCCATCCCTGGGATTCTCCAGGAAAGAATACTGGAGTGGGTTGCCATTTCCGTCTCCAGTGCATGAAAGGGAAAAGGGAAAGTGAAGTAGCTCAGTCGTGTCCGACTCTTAGCAACCCCATGGACTGAAGCCTTCCAGGCTCCTCCATCCATGGGATTTTCCAGGCAAAAGAGTACTGGAGTGGGGTGCCATTGCCTTCTCCGCATTATCTATCAGTAGCGTTTAATATAATTAACCATCCCCTTTGGAAACACTCTACTCCCCTTTTTTTGGGAAATTATTTATGTATTACCATTTTAAAGTTGATATATAGTTAATTTACAATGTTGTGTTAGTTTCAGGTGTACAGCAGTGAGTCAGTTATTTATATATACATATATATTTATTTTTCTTTTTCACATTATGTTCCACTATAGGATATCACAAGATATTGACTATAGATCTCTGTGCTCTACAGTATGTCCTTGTTGTTTATCTTAGGCAAAGTGATGTGTATATGTTAATACCATAAAACTTAATTTATCCCTCCCCTTCATTATGCACTATTCCCTTTGGTAAGCATAAGTTTGTTTTCTATGCCTGGGCATCTATTTCTGTTTTGTAAATATGTTCATTTTTATCACTTTTAAGATTGCACATGTAAGTAATATCATATGTTAGCTGTCTTTCTCTGACTTATTTCGCTTCATATGATGATCTCTAGGTCCATTCATGTTGCTGCAAATGAAATTATTTCATTCATTTTATGGCTAAGTAATATTCCATTGTGTGTGTGTGTGTGTGTGTGTGTGTGTATGTGATCAAGTCTTTTTATCCATCTATCAGTGAACATTTAGGTTGCTTCCATGTCTTGTCTACTGTAAATAGTGTTGCTTTGAACATTGGGATGCGTATATCTTTTAAAATTATTATTTTCTGTCTATTTGCCCCAGAATGGGATAGCTAGATCATATGGTAACTCTATTTTCAGTTTTTCAGAGAACCTCTACACTGTTCTCCATAGCATTGTCACCCTCCTTATTTAAATTATATGCAGAGTACATCATGCAAAATACTGGTCTGGATGAAGCACAAGCTGGAATCAAGATTCCCGGGAGAAATATCAATAACCTCAGATATGCAGATGATACCACTCTTATGGCAGAAAGTGAAGAACAACTAAAGGGCCCCTTGATGAATGTGAAATAGGAGGTGAAAAAGCTGGCTTAAAATTCAGCATTAGAAAACTAAGATCATGGCATCTAGTCCCATCACTTCATGGCCAATACATGGGAAAAAAATGGAAACAGTGACAACCTTTATTTTCTTGGGCTCCAAAATCACTTCAGATGGTGAATGCAGCTATGAAATTGAAAGATGCTTGCTCCTTGGAAGAAAAGCTATGACAGACACAGACAGTGTATTAAAAAGTAGAGACATTACTTTGCTGACAAAAATCTGTATAGTCAAATCTATGATTTTTCCAGTAGTCATGTATGGATGTGAGAGTTGGACCATAAAGAAGGCTAAGTGCTGAAGAATTGATGCTTTCAAACTGTGGTGTTGGAGAAGACTCTTAAGAGTCCCTTGGACTGCACAGAGATCAAACCAGTCAATCCTAAAAGAAATCAGTCCTGAATATTCATTGGAAGGACTGAAGCTGAAGCTCCAATATTTTGCCACCTGATACGAAGAGTCTACTAATTAGAAAAGACTCTGATGCTAAGAAAGATTGAAGGCAAAAAGAAAAGGGGATGGCAGAGGATGAGATGGTTATATAACATCACCAATTCAATGGACATGAATTTGAGCAAACTCTGGGAGATAGTGAAGGAGGAGATAGTGAAATGAGGAGCCTGGTGTGCTGCAGTCCATGCGGTCATAAAGAGTTGGACACGACTTAGCAACTGAACAACATCAAATGGTTCTCTTTCTACAATGGAAGAGTACTTGTGAAAGGTACTATATGGAGTGAAAAGTAGAAAATATTTGCTATCTAGTTATTTATCAAAAAAAAGTTTGTTTTAGCTGAGGGACAAGTGATTATTTCAGTAGTTGTTTTTTAAAAATCACAATTTTCTTATTAATTAAAATGTAACATCTATCATATACCAATTTCCAATTACATGCTTTGTTTTTACCAGTACTATTTGTTTTGTTCATTGTTGTATGTATTCTTGGGTCAATACCACTACTTTACTGCCATTGTGTTTATTTAAAATGGTGAAAAACAAATTATCTGTCATGTCATTATTATCATTCTCGGAGAAGGCAATGGCACCCCACTCCAGTACTCTTGCCTGGAAAATCCCGTGGATGGAGGAGCCTGATGTAGGCTGCAGTCCATGGGGTCGCTATGAGTTGGACATGACTGAGCGACTTCACTTTCACTTTCCCTTTCATGCACTGGAGAAGGAAATGGCAACCCACTCCAGTATTCTTGCCTGGAGAATCCTAGGGACGGCAGAGCCTGGTGGGCTGCCGTCTATAGGGTCACAAAGAGTCGGACACGACTGAAGCGACTTAGCAGCAGCAGCATTATCATTCCAGTTTTCCTAGGGAATTCTCACACAAATATTTTTCCATATAAAACTCAAAAAAATTTCCAGTTTATAAAACTGGAGTCTTGATTGCCATTAGAGTGTAAGATGACTTATCAGTTTGGGTGGAATTGTCCTATTTATGATATTGAATGTCTTCCAGCCCAGGAACATGCTATGCCTTTCATAAAGCATAGGCTATGCCTTTCATATGCATTTCATGCTATGCCTTTCATTTTACTTATATTTTACTTTATGTCCTTTTATAAAATTTTATAGCTCTTTTCATATAGGCCCAGTAATTTGAAGTTAAATTTAATTTATATTTGTGGTTTTTACAACTTTTGATAACAGAATTTTCCTCTTTTCATACCTATTTCTAACATGGAATTGTTAGCATTAAAATCTATCTATTGAACTTGTATTCAAACACGTTATGAAATTGTTTTATCATTTCAAATATGTTTTTGATAGTCTTTTGTATTTTCTAGCAAACCATCAAATAAGGATATTAGTGATATATTTTGTTAGTGACTACAGGAATAGTTGCTGTTAATCAGGACAACTTTCTTATTTCATTATTATTGCTATATTTCTTGTTGGATTTTGTTAATTATACTTTGTGATGTTTAGGGGAATTTCTATTCCTATTTTTCTAATAGTTTTTAACTGTGAATGGCTTCTAAATTATGTTAGATATTATTTTACCACATGGTAACATAATCATGTATTCTGCTTTTTTCCTCTTTAATGTGTTGATAAAATTTTATGTTGACAAAATTGCTTAATACTAAATCGGAGAAGGCAATGGCACCCCACTCCGGTACTCTTGCCTGGAAAATCCCATGGACGGAGGAGCCTGGTAGGCTACAGTCCATGGGGTCGCTAAGAGTCGGACATGACTGAGTGACTTCACTTTCACTTTTCCCTTTCATGCACTGGAGAAGGAAATGGCAACCCACTCCAGTATCCTTGCCTGGAGAATCCCAGGGACGGCGGAGCCTGGTGGGCTGCCGTCTATAGGGTCGCACAGCATCGGACACGACTGAAGCGACTTAGCAGCAAATCAGTAGTCATGGAACAAACTTTTCTTAGTTAAAATGTGACATTTAAAAGTATGGTGCTATATTTAGTGTGAGTACGATTTTAATGTGATTATGATTTACCAGGATTTTCTACAATTTATGAGAAAAGTTTGCTCTAGTTTCTAGTTTTCTGTGTTATCTTTGTCAAATTTTGACATCACAATCTATGTCCTGGGATCAGTTCAGTTTGGTCACTCAGTCGTGTCTGACTCTTTGCGACCCCATGGACTGCAGCACGCTATGCTTCCCTGTCCATCACCAACTCCCATAGCCCACTCAAACTCATGTCCATCGTATCGGTGATGCCATCCAACCATCTCATCCTCTGTCATACTCTTCTCCTCCCGCCTTCAATCTTTCCCAGCATCAGGGTCTTTACCAATGAGTTAGTTCTTTGCATCAGGTGGCCAAAGTATTGGAGTTTCAGCTTCAGCATCAGTCCTTCCAAAGAATATTTCCTTTAGGATTGACAGGTTGGATCTCCTTGCAGTCCAAGGGACTCTTCAAGAGTCTTCTCCAATACTACAGTTCAAAAACATCAATTTTTTGGCACTCAGCTTTCTTTATAGTCCAACTCTCACATCCATACATGATCACTGGAAAAACCATAGCCTTGACTGGATGGACCTTTGTTGATAAAGTAATGTCTCTGCTTTTTAATATGTTGTCTAGGTTGTTCATAGCTTTTCTTCCAAGGAGCAAGTGTCTTTTAATTTCATGGCTTCAGTCACCATTTGTAGTGATTTTGGAGCCCCGAAAAATAAAGTCTGTCACTGTTTCCATTGTTTCCCCATCTATTTCCCATGAAGTGATGGGACCAGATGCCATGATCTTAGTTTTCTGAATGCTGAGTTTTAAGCCAACCTTTTCACTCTCCTCTTTCAATTTCATCAAGAGGCTCTTTAGTTCCTCTTCGCTTTCTGCCATAAGGGTCGTGTCATCTGTGTATCTGAAGTTTTTGATAGTTCTCCTGGCAATCTTGATTCCAGCTTGTGCTTCATCCAGCCCGACATTTCGCATGATGTACTCTGAATATAAGTTAAATAAGCAGGGTAACAATATACAGCCTTGACGTACTCATTTCCCGATTTGGAACCAGTCTCTTGTTCCATGTCCAGTTCTAACTGTTGCTTCTTGACCTGCATATAGTTAAGATAATTAAAAGAAAATGTTGGTGATGGTAATGATAATGATATTTAGAAAGTTATACAGAATTCAGCTCCAAAACATTCTGTATTTTATACCTTTTTAAGTAATAGATTTTTATCATTTATGTTTTCTTAAAATGGGTTAATCTTGTTGTTTTTGTTTTTAGTTGCTAAGAAATCGTGTCTGACTCTTTTGTGACCCCATGGACTGTAGCCCACCAGGCTCCCCCGTGCATGGGATTTGCCAGGCAAGAATAGTGGAGTAGATTGTGGTTTCCATCTCCAGGTGATCTACTTGACCCAGAGATCAAACCCACGTCTCTCACATTTCCTGCATTGGCAGGCAGATTCTTTACCACTTACCCACATGAGAAGCCCATGTGGATAAAATGTTATGAATTTATATTTTCATGAGAATAGTAGTTTTCTTTTTATAGAGTTGAGTGTATATTCTTTTATTACTATGACCTTCATACACTTACAGGACTTTCTCATTCTTGGTATTGAATATTTTCACCTTTCTATGTTGATCAGAATTGCCAGGAGGTTATAGATTGTTTTCTCTTTTAAAAAGGGCTAGGTTTTATAACATATTTCTTTTAAATACTATGTTTTATTAATTTCAAGTTTATTTATATTATCTTTATTTTTATTTTATTTCTATATGTATGCTATAATTTTATATTTATTATTAGTTTAGTAGTTCTCTATTGTATAAATTTATTAGTTATCTTAGTGAAATTTATCTCTATTATTATTATCCTTTTCCTAGATTATCTTATATAGCTATTCAATTATTTTTTCCAGTTTTTCATCCTTCTTCTCTTTACTTATAGCTTGCCTATAAAAATAATAACTATTTTTAAGACTACAAATTGCCCTCTGAGTACTATTTTCCCCGTAAGATGGGATAAACTAATTTCTTCTTCATAAATTTTCATTCCTGATTTGTCCCAGTTCTGGTATTTCTGGTATACTTTTGGAGGACATGAATAAATGAATGAAAAAAACCTGTAATTTCACCTTAAATTTCTTCTTTGAGACTATTTTTTTAGAAGAATATTTCTTAATTTCCAAGTGGTATATTTATTTTGATCATTTTTTGTTGTTTTTGAGGATTTCTTGTTATATTCTGTGTAGAGAATGCAACCTTTATAATTTCTTTTTTTCTTTTAAAATGCTCGATAAACTTAATTTTTTCCCATTATTATTGATTCTTTCCATTATTATTGACTCTTTTCAGATAAGAAGTCAATCAGAGCATGACAGGGTGGGAAGACTCTTCTAGAGTTCTCAGAGAGGGTCACATTCACAACTCTCATTATTTCCCATGAGTCTGACAGAGAGAGGCCTCTTTGGTCATGTGCTATAAGCCCAGTGGTGTAATCCTCTCAGTACTGTTGGTACCACCTGCAGATATCTTTGCTATGAGGGTTCCCCATGAGCCTGTGGGTGGCCATCTGACCTTGGGGGCAGCTGAGATGTTCACCTGGGAGACGAATGTCTCTTCACTGAGATGCTGTGGATCTGTGGGCTCTTACCTAGACTCCAGAAGGCAGTCATAAGGTGGAGACAGGCCAGTAGGGTGGCAGATGAAGGGATACCTGAGCATTTCCTGCTATCTTCTTTCTAAAGCAATTTAAGTGGGGGATTTTCTCCTTGGTGTACGTTCCTCCCCCTTCCTTCTCCTCTTTCTTCTCCTTCTTTCCTCCTCCACTCCTCTTCCCCTTCCCCCTCCTCCTCTACGTCCTCCTCCTTCTTTCCTCCTCCACTCCTCTTCCCCTTCCCCCTCCTCCTCTACTTCCTCCTCCTCCACCCCTTCCTCTTCTCCCTCATCCACTTCTCTCTTCCTTCTTTTTCTCCTCTTTATTTTTCCTCTCCTCCTCCCCGCTTTCTTCTTCTTCTGATACGCTATCCTGCCTGAATTGATGGGTCTGTCTTGCTCTTCCTCTGGTTAATCAGCCTGCTTGGGTCACACTGATAATCCATGTCACACTGAGCCTCATATGTGAACTCTTCTGGGTGTCAGTGTCCCTTTCCCCACTTTTCCAGTCATGAGACATAGTGGTGATATTTGCCACATGCCTAGCAAGGTTCATAATGGGCAGTTTCTATTGTCACTATTACTATTAATTACTTAGTCACTGCTTTGGCAGTTTACTTCAGTTGAGCTGTCTCTGTATTTGAGTGAACCCTAATAATAAAGGGATCTCTACTTCCCCTTGACCTTGGAGATGCTGTTCAATATTCCAGACTAAATGTGTTGATGTGTGGATGGGGGACCATCTGACCTCATCTTGGCTGCTGGCTCCAGTTCTTTGACAAAACAAAACACCCCCAAAAATCTGTCAGGAAAACTCTCTATAGAGGTCATTTGGAAATACAATGCTACAAACAATATCACAAAATGGATATTGTTTAAATTCTGGCTTGGCCAGTGTTAGCTTCAGTGTTATTTTAGCAATTTCAGCAGACCTGGGAGTGCAAATAGTTGTAATTAAAGGCTTCCATAACAGCCCTGTCAAGTCCTTGTGTGTCACATTTGGCACATGTTTCAAAGCTGAGAGTGATATTAAATAGACCATCTGTTGGTTTTCATTAGGTTTCTCTCATCAACAGCACTATTAAATATAACTGAACCCATTTTAAAAAATTCCCTGACATCTGTGCTTTCAATTGGAACATTGATCAATATTAATAACAATGCTGCTTCACCTGAATTTATTATTAATTAAAAGTTAAATACAGCATAAATAGCAATGTTTGCCCTACAATACCTTTAATAGTACTTAGCCAAACAAAGTCAGAGAAAGCGTGCTGTCTTATGAGTAGAAATAATGAAAATGCATTCGCAGGCAGGATCTTTACCATTAGCACCATCTGGGAAGCCAGTGATTTTCAGCAATATTTAAAAATGGTTCTTTGGCAGGTTAAAAAAAACAGAGACATCCTTAGAGTCAATATGCAGTTCTCTGATGAGATCCAGCATTGATAAGAGGCAATGCCTAAATGTTTTTGTGAACTTCTTACAAGTGGGCCTAGGTCGGTAGGTGCCCAGTATGCTTCTGGTGATCAGTGGAGAAATAACTCCAGAAAGAATGAAGGGATGCAGCCAAAGCAAAAACAACACCCAATTGTGGATGGGACTGGTGATAGAAGCAAGATTCAATGCTGTAAAGAGCAATATCGCAGAGGAACCTGGAATGTTAAGTCCATGAATCAAGGCAAATTGGAAGTGGTCAAACAGGAGATGGCAAGAGTGAACATTGACATTCTAGGAATCAGCGAACTAAGATGGAATGGAATGGGTGACTTTAACTCAGATGACCATTATATCTACTACTGTGGGCAGGAATCCTTTAGAAGAAATGGAGTAGCCATCATAGTCAACAAAAGAGTATGAAATGCAGTATTTGGATGCAATCTCAAAAACGACAGAATGATCTCTGTTCATTTCCAAGGCAAACCATTCAATATCATGGTAATCCAAGTCGATGTCCCGATCAGTAACGCTGAAGAAGCTGAACTTGAACGGTTCTATGAAGACCTACAAGACCTTCCAGAACTAACACCCAAAAAAGATATCCTTTTCATTATAGGGGAATGGAATGTAAAAGTAGGAAGTCAAGAAACACCTGGAGTAACAGGTAAATTTGGCTTTGGAGTACATAATGAAGCAGGGCAAAGGCTAATAGGGTTCTGCCAAGAGAATGCACTGGTCATAGGAAACACCCTCTTCCAACAACACAAGAGAAGACTCTACACATGGACATCACCAAATGGTCAACATCGAAATCAGATTGGTTATATTCTTTGCAGCCAAAGATGGAGAAGCTCTATACAGTCAGCAAAAACAAGAATGGGAGCAGACTGTGGCTCAGATCATGAACTCCTTATTGCCAAATTCAGACTGAAATTGAAGAAAGTGGAGAAAAACCACTAGAACATTCAGGTATGACCTAAATCAAATCCCTTTATGACTATACAGTGGAAGTGAGAAATAGATTTAAGGGACTAGATCTGATAGACAGAGTGCCTGATGAACTATGGGGGGAGGTTCGTGACATTGTGCAGGAGACAGGGATCAAGATCATCCCCAAGAAAAAGAAATGCAAAAAAGCAAAATGGCCATCTGAGGAAGCCTTATAAATAGCTGGGAAGAGAAGAGAAGTGAAAAGCAAAGGAGAAAAGGAAAGATAGTCCCATTTGAATGCAGAGTTCCAAAGAATAGCAAGGAGAGATAAGAAAGCCTTCCTCAGGTGATCATTGCAAAGAAATAGAGGAAAACAATACAATGGGAAAGACTAGAGCTCTCGTCAAGAAAATTAGAGATACCAAGGGAACATTTCATGCAAAGATGGGCTCAATAAAGGAGAGAAATAGTAGGGACCCAACAGAAGCAGAAGATATTAAGAAGAGGTGGCAAGAATACACAGAAGAACTATACGAAAAAGGTCTTCACTATCCAGATAATCACAATGGTGTGATCACTCACCTAGAGCCAGACATCCTGGAATGTGAAGTCAAGTGGGCCTTAGGAAGCATCACTACAAACAAAGCTAGTGGAGGTGATGGAATCCCAGCTGAGCTATTTCAAATCCTAATAGATGATGCTGTAAAAGTGCTGTACTCAATATGCTAGCAAATTTGAATACTCAGCAGTGGCCACAGGACTGGAAAAGGTCAGTTTTCATTTCAATCCCAAAGAAAAGCAATGCCAAAGAATGCTCAAACTACCGCCACAATTGCACTCATCTCACATGCTAGTAAAGTAATGCTTAAAATTCTCCAAGCCAGGCTTCAGCAATATGTGAACTGTGAACTTCCAGATGTTCAAGCTGGTTTTAGAAAAGGCAGAGGAACCCGAGATCGAATTGCCAACATCCACTGGATCATCGAAAAAGCAAGAGAGTTCCATAAAAAATATCTATTTCTGCTTTATTGACTATGCCAAAGCCTTTGACTGTGTGGATCACAATAAACTGTGGAAAATTCTGAAAGAGATGGAAATACCAGACCACCTCACCTGCCTCTTGAGAAATCTGTAGGCAGGTCAATAAGCAACAGTTAGAACTGGACATGGAACAACAGACTGGTTCCAAATAGGAAGAGGAGTACGTCAAGGCTGTATATTGTCACCCTGATTAACTTATATGCAGAGTACATCATGAGAAACGCTGGGCTGGAGGAAAACAAGCTGGAATCAAGATTGCTGGGAGAAATATCAATAACCTCAGATATGCAGATGACACTACCCTTATGGCAGAAAGTGAAGAGGAACTAAAGAGCCTCTTGATGAAAGTGAAAGAGGAGAATGAAAAAGTTGGCTTAAAGCTCAACATTCAGAAAACTAAGATCATGGCAGCTGGTCCTGTCACTTCATGGCAAATAGATGGGGAAACAGTGTCAGACTTAATTTTTCTGGGCTCCAAAATCACTGCTGATGGTGATTGCAGCCATGAAATTAAAAGACGCTTACTCCTTGGAAGGAAGGTTATGACCAACCTAGACAGCATATTTAAAAGCAGAGACATTACTTTGTCAACAAAGGTCCATCTAGTCAAGGCTATGGTTTTTCCAGTAGTCATGTGTGGATGAGAGAGTTGGACTATAAAAAAAGCTAAGTGCCAAAGAATTGATGCTTTTGAACTGTGGTGTTGGAGAAGACTCTTGAGAGTCCCTTGGACTGCAAGGAGACCCAACCAGTGCATCCTAAAGGAGATCAGTCCTGGATGTTCATTGGTAGGACTGATGTTGAAGCTGAAACTCGAATACTTTGGTCACCTGATGGGAAGAGCTGACTCATTTGAAAAGACCCTGATGCTGGGAAAGATTGAGGGGAGGAGGAATAGGGGAGGACAGAGGATGAGATGGTTGGATGGCATCACCGACTCAATGGAAATGGGTTTGGGTGGACCCCAGGAGCTGGTGATAGACAGGGAGCCTGGCATGCTGAGGTTCATGCGGTCACAAAGAGTCAGACACGACTGAGCAACTTAACTGAACTGAACTACAGTTAGGCACACAATTGAAGATACACTTACCACTTTATAAAAGAGTGTAAGTTGTGTGCTATCTAATAAACTTCTTCTCTAATGGAAAAATTTAGTTAAAAAGAAAGCTATTGAAACGTTAAGTTATTTTAGTGGCATCTATCATATCTTTTGGGATTATGTTGGTTTCATTGTGTTCTTATAACACCAGGATTGAATTAACTTTGATAACATATATTTTCAATTCAGGACAAAAAATTATAACACAGTTTGCCTTGTATTAGTTACTCAGATAATTGGAATAAGAAGATTTTTGGACTTTATTTTCCTTGAGTAATTGCTAACCCCTCATTTTCCTTTGTTTGTAAATGGAAAAAAAGGATTTCCTGAGATCCTAAACTGGGTTCTTTTGTGAGTGTAGGGTTGTGTAGAATGGTGTTTGGGGTCTGTTGGAGGTGTGTTTACACAGGGTTTCAAGAGTTGCAAAGAAGAACAAGCAACTTGATGTTTAGAGTTTGGACAGAGACAGGAGTCTTGGGATGGAAATCCCCAAGCTATAATCAATGACTTTTTAAGCAGATATAATATCAGCCTCAAATGGGGAGTATTTTAAAGTGTATATTTCAGGATTCCAAATCCTAAAACATTCTAATTCTGTAGGTCTGGAGGTTGGGAAAATAATAGTCTTCTAAAAGGACCACCACAAGCAAGTCTTCTAAGGAGTTCTGGTTGCAAATGATTCTAACAGCACCTCTCAGGCAAGAACTTAATGTGGAAGTTACTTTCCCTGAGGGAAGGGACAGTAAGGGCTCATGAACTTGTGAGAGGTGTATGGACAAGTCCTCACTCATGACCTCCAGCCCGAGCATCCTCTGAAAAATGCTGGGGTCCTAGAAATGTCTTTCAAAGGCTAGTGGAGCATATTGCTTTCTGCAATTCCCCAGATGCAGAAATAGAGATTTGAAAAGTCCAGAAC
Organism: Giraffa tippelskirchi; assembly: GCF_054371585.1. Classification (NCBI taxonomy): domain Eukaryota; kingdom Metazoa; phylum Chordata; class Mammalia; order Artiodactyla; family Giraffidae; genus Giraffa; species Giraffa tippelskirchi. Next base: position 133,956,015 of record NC_137277.1, read on the forward strand.
CTCAAGAGGGGCCCTTTGTTTGGCTCTTAGAGCCAACTGAATAGGCATGGGAGGGTTGGAGTTCTAAGGATGTGGGCGTGAGCTGAGGCCATGACATATAGCTACTACCAAGGTGCTTCAGTTGAAAGCAAGGGTAATTACAATAGTCAAAGACATCATAACAATGTGAATCAAAATGCAAACTTCCATGTTAACTGCTTTAACTAAACGAATTTTAAAATCATGACAATAAGACAATCACTTATATACACTCACAGCATTATGTACCAGATACTGAATGTTCATATTTTTTATCCAGTAATTCCAACTCTAGGAATCTATCCTAGGATATCATCTGAAATACAACATTTATGTACTAACATATTTTTGAAAATGTTATTCATAACATTTTAAATTCATAACATTTCCCATTATTCATAACAGGAAACAGATGTCCTAGATAGTTTGGTAAATGAAGGCATGCTCTATGAGAAAATATCAAACAACCACAAAAATTTTTATTAAAATATAGGATATGAGATATTGCTCTTGACAGGATCAGTAGAGGAAGAAAAAAGCAGAGCATGAGAAAGTGTCCTACGCTGTTAACATGGGGACACACACACACACACACACACACACACATAAATAAATTATTGGAAGAAACTATGTCAACAAATGCCAAGGGAGGACTTTCTTCAAATTTGACATGGTAACTATTTCTCAGCCATAGATCTCACCTTGATATTGCTTAAAGAAGCCAACTGTTACTCCTCTGTCTAGTGAGTTCTTGTCATTACCATGATTTTGTTACTGAATTAAGTTATATGGACTCTCCTGGAGTTCTTTTGCCTTTCAAGTTTATGCAGCTAAATCACTAATCCAAAGGTAAGATCCATGCTACACAAGCTTTGTTCAATGACCAAAGAATGGAGAAGCAGGAACTAAATTCACAGATCAACTTCTGGACCATGAGGGAAGAGAAGTTTGATTTCAAGGAATAAAGATGAAAGGAGGAGGAATGAGGCTATTTATCCATTTTTGTCCTTAATTTCTGGTCCTGACTGCTAATATGCTAATGTAGTAAAACAAGCATCTAATGAGACTCAGGGTCTGTTGGAGGTCAGATTCCTCACCCTCTTGGTCCAAGCTAGTTCCATCTATTTTTTGTTTGTTTGTCTCTCCCTATAACTTCGTTTCTTATCTCTGGACTCTTAAAGACTTAAAGATTTATATTGATTTCTGCTAAAAGTTAGGGTTGGGAATTTTGAGCAAGGACCTGGTGCAGCAGCTCTAGCAACTATTCTTCAAAACACTGTTCTTACCACTTATAGAAAGAAAATTACCTGTTTATCTAATAATATTAATATAATAGGTTTTACTCTTGAAAAACTGTGCTTCTTTGGGTGAAGAGTATCTCTGCTTTACTCACTACTGTTTATTTGGGGGCTGACCCAGGTCAGTCCTGAAGCTGTGGGCACTCAATGAATTAGTATTTTCTATATCACATTAGCTGACAGCATCTGTTCTCTTCCTCTGTATTATATATTATATGTATATACACATATGGGGCTTCCTAGGTGGCGCTAGTGGTAAAGAACCCACCTGCGGATGCAGGAGACATAAAGAGAAGCTGGTTGGATCCCAGGGTTGGGAATGTCCCCTGGAGGAGGAAGTGGCTACTCACTCCAGTATTCTTGCCTGGAGAGTCGCATGGACAGTGGAACCTGGCGGGCTACAATCCATAGGTTTGCAAAGAGCTGTATACAACTGAAGTGACTTAGCACTCATACACATATATGTATATGTAATTTTCCAGTCAATTCCACAGTCTCTGGTATTCCATATTTGAAATTTGCTTTCATTGCTTTACTTTTCTTTACAGCTTGTAAAAAAATATACATTCTTCTGATAAATAGCAGATGGAGTAAGGTTCAGTTCAGTTCAGTTCTGTCGCTCAGTCGTGTCGGACTCTTTGCGACCCCATGAATCCCAGCATGCCAGGCCTCCCTGTCCATCACCAACTCCCGGAGTTTACCCAAACCCATGTCCATAGAGTCGGTGATGCCATCCAACCATCTCATCCTCTGTCGTCCCCTTCTCCTCCTGCCCCCAATCCTTCCCAGCATTAGGGTCTTTTCCAATGAGTCAACTCTTTGCATCAGGTGGCCAAAGTATTGGAGTTTCAGCTTCAACATCAGTCCTTCCAATGAACACCCAGGACTGATCTCCTTTAGGATGGACTGGTTGGCTCTCCTTGCAGTCCATGGGACTCTCAAGAGTCTTCTCCAACACCACAGTTCAAAAGCACCACTTCTTTGGCGCTCAGCTTTCTTCACCGTCCAGCTCTCACATCCATACATGACCATTGGAAAAACCATAGCCTTGACTGGACAGAACTTTGTTGGCAAAGTAATGTCTCTGCTTTTAAATATGCTATCTAGGTTGGTCATAACCTTCCTTCCAAGGAGTAAGCGTCTTTTAATTTCATGGCTGCAATCACCATCAGCAGTGATTTTTAGTTACATATGCCTTAGCAGGAAATAATTTCTCAATATTTTTTTTTTCCTGTAAATGGTATCAGTCTATAAAAGAAAGGACAGCTTTGATAATTCAGGGAAGGGGTCTTATTTTTTGGACTTCAAGTTTGCCCTGATGGCCTCAGTCATGACTGGGCCCTGCCAAGTACAGCCAAACAGCCCCAAGAGGTGTGACAAGAAAGGGAAGATGGAAGGGGTCAAAGCAGATATTTATTTTCTCAGCTTTGGTTGAGAGCTAACCTTTTCTATGGATGTTTGTGAAAAGGAAGGAGAAGGGTGCATGGTGATTGGGAGTGGGGGAAATGTTAGAAAGTGGTGGAGAGATAAACAGATAGAGATTATAATGGAAGCTCAACATTTCATCCTAAAAATTGTTCTGAAATAAGTGCATTCTTGGCTGTTATTTTCACTTACCAAAAATATCCAATCTGACTAACATGCTAATTTATTTTTCTCAAGTTTATTTAAAATTTCTTTTCCATAATTTGGAGTCTGACTCTAGAAAAGATGTCAGTTCAACTCAACAACACAGGAGCTTTCTGATTTCCTTACAGAAGCCAAGGACTCAGAGTTCACTTTGGTTTGGTTCCTAGCTTACCTTTTCTTAGGGAAACACAAGGATAAACAAATTGAGGTACGTGGATGTGTCCATCACTCTCTCCCTCCCTCCCCTCCTCCTTCCTCACCTTCTTCCTTTCTCCCTCTTTCCTTCTCTCTCTGCCTTATTCTCTTTTTTCTCCATTCTACTCTCAGGTTGTAGTTAAGATTTAAGTAGAAGCAGATGAACAAAACAGATTGGAGACATTAACCTTAGGCTGTCTTTGCCTCTGAAATTAGCATCAACTCTGGGTGTGAATGACTGTTGATTCCTATGTTAAAGAAAGCTGCAATTTCTCAAAAATTGGAAGGATATTAGGAGCATCTTAAACCTGCAGGGAGCTTCATTAATTACAGTTCCTGGACAAATATTTCTTACAGTAAAATCGACACATGCAGAAATGCTGATTTTAAGTCTTCACTGGCATGCCAGTGTTGATGATTAATGTCTATTTTACTTCTTTAATGAGAGATCTCACATGTGAATTAGGCTGGATCACAGAGATGATTCATCTCTTCCCTGCTAGAAGGCAAGGCATGTTTTCTGCTAAAGAGGAAAGAGAAGTTTGCTTTTACCAACTCCGTACTCCCAGCAAAGCCTTCTGGCATTCAGTTGTAACACATCCATCTCTTCCAACATGTTGCATCTCATCTAGTTTCTGCAATAATCTCCTAACGGTTTTCCCTCTCTCCAGTTCTCTGGTTTGCTAGGGACTGATTTATGCCTGTTACCCAAGCATTATTATTAAAATTGTTCCCATTTTTGCTCAGATGTGCCTTGGTTTGGATGATAATTGTAAGTCACCCTATGATTTCAACTGTATCCACCTTTCTAACCTCATCTTTCATTCACGTCTTTGTGCTTGCTGTACTTTCTCTCATTCCCTTGGATAATTTCATGCTTTCTGGGGCCTTTCAGTGTATGTTTCTTTAGCCTGGCACAATGTGTAAGTCATCTCCCTATCTCAGCTCTGAAATTACTCCCAAAGCTTTCCTGACCTCACCAACCTAATTCGGGGCTCATCATTCAAAGGGTTTCTTAGCATTTATCAGAGTTATAAGTCCACAATTATTAGTGTGATTACTTCACTGATGCTAATTCTCTCATTAGATTCTATCAGCTCCCAAATTTTATTTCCTCCTTTAGAGGAGGGAAAAATGTTTTAGAGAGATTAAAAAATTGATGTGTGATAACTGAGTGAGTATCTGAACCTCAGTTCTGCCTAACTCTGTCATTTCTAGTTCCTGATAGAAGTCTTTAGTGGGAAGAGCTAAAGGTGAAATGTCTGGTTGACAATGACCCTGTATTGCAATATCTTCTGTATCTCTTTGGCATTAAAAGCAATTCCCAATAAATATTTTCAAGTTCTGAAAACCCTTAAGATAGCTCAGCTGAAAAATTCACAGTTTTCAATGACATCACAATGCATCCCTTATTATTGGGGAATCTCTTTAACCTTTTTATCATTCCTCTATTGGTGGCTCACCAATAGCAATTGGCAATGCTGGCAACTGGTAAACTGGCAATGAGGTGGCTCATCTCATCCCTCACTAATGGGTCCTTGAAGAGGAGAACTTCTGGTGCTGGAAATAAGAAGAAAGATTTGCCCCTATAGACAAAACCTAGAGAGGAAGGAATATGTGGGGGGAATCATATGGGGCTTTAATCACATGGACTCTCTGTGAAATCTCATGTCCAGCAAATTCTACTTCCTGTTCCTCCTGGGAACCTGGTTAAAGTACATTTCCCAGACTCCCTTCCAGTGAGGAGAAGCCCTGCGATTGACTTCTGACCAAGTAGAAATGGGGAGATGTGAGGTGAGTCATTTCTATGATACAAAATCCTGCCTCTTATTTTCCATATTTCATGCACTGGAAAAATAATGAAATTGATTGCATACCTTGACCAAATCCAGAACTCAAAATCCCAATTTCCTCTTGATTTGCCTGCATAAATAGTTAGAAGCACTGGTCAACTCCTTTTACACCTGATTTTAATCATCCTTACTCCCAACTCTGGATTCTGCTGTTAGTAGAAGTGTAAATTAATGTAACATTGTGGGAGATAATTCCCTATGGGCTTCTTGTATTTCTGTAAGTTTTGTAAGCAGAGACATTGATAGTTTCTGTTTCAGACAATTTCTTCAGGGATGCTTGTAAAGCAAACTGCCTTGTAAATATATGTTTTCCCCCTGGAGAAGATGCCAGATTAGTTTACTGTCTGGGATAATAAACCATTGTATCCTTCTGGCTCAAAGACTGAGCAGGTTTGTTGTGGACCTTTTAGAACACTGAGGGTTTCCTAAGATCAAGGTTTCACTGCATGTGTAGAATTTACCTGGGCCACTGCGTTGCTCCTGTGGGCTTTGTGTGTGTGTGTTGGGGGAGGTGTGTGTGATCAGCAGATCCAACTTGAACATGAAGCCCATGCTGCCTGTTATGATGTGATCGATAAGTCCTTTGTCTTTCATCCAGGAGTCTCATGTTTTCTGGCATCTATGAAACTGTGGCAAGATGATCTATTATGAAGATAAAATCTCAGACTCTTCACAGCTCTTGACAGCATTTTTTGAGACAAATTTGAATGTATCAATTAATTTAAAATCCATTGATACTACAGTTTCATCCTTAGAAAGTTTCTTGCAGAAAAAGTTGTGTATTCAAATACAAATACAAAGTTATTTATTTCAGGACAGAGTCTGATACTAAGAAATTAAAAAGAGCCTGACCAATTTAAGAGCCTAATTTAATGATAGGCATTCCTAATTTGACTACAATTCAGCAACTAGAATAAGGGAACTCTTTATGAGCTGACACAGGACTTTCCCATGATTCATTTTTTTTATGGGAAAAAACAACTTATACCACAATACTATGAATTTTGGACTCATTGTCCATTCACTTTTTCACCTATCAAGCATTTATTGAGTATCTTCTATGTACCAGGATACACGCTGATATCTCACAGACAACACTAACAACATCCCTGTAGGGAAACCAGAAAGTAAACAATGATAAGAGCAAAAAATAAGGCAATTATCTGGCTATGAAAATCTATCCAAATGATAGAAAGCTAAGGAGACTACTTTAGGTGGGGAGGAAATGGAAATATATAGTTTCAGAGGGATTCTAAGGTATCATTTGAGATGATACCACAAGTTTGGAAATCAGCTAGCCAAGCAGGGATGGAGGAAGACCATTAGAGTCAGAGATTCAGAGAATAAAAAGGTTTCTTGTGTTTGAGGATGAAAAAGGATCCCATGATGGCCAGATGATTTTGGTCATGAGGAAAGATGGTAAACTGAGGGCCATCATAATATATTTTGTTGTTCAGTTGCTAAGTCGTGTCTGGCTCTTTGTGACCCCATTGACTGCAGCACTCCACGTTTCCCTGTCCCTCACCATCTCCTGGAGTTCACCCAAGTTCATGTCCATTGAATCAGGGATGCTATCCAACCGTCTCATCCTCTGCCGCCCTCTTCTCCTTTTGCCTTCAGACTTGCCTAGCATCAGGGTCTTTTCCAATAAGTCAGCTCTTTTCGTCAGGTGGCCAAATTATTGCAGCTTCAGCTTTAGCATCAGTCCTTCCAATAGGTATTCAGGGTTGATTTCCCTTAGGATTGACTAGTTTGATCTCTTTGCTGTCCAAGGGATTCTCAAGAGTCTTCTCCAACAGCACAATTGAAAAGTATCAAATTCTTTGGCACTCAGTCTCCATAGCTTTGATTATATGGACCTTTGTCAGCATAGTGATGTCTTTGTGTTTTAATAAGCAGTCTAGGTTTGTCATAGGCTTCCATCTAAGAAGAAAGTGTCTTCTAATTTCATGGCTGCAGTCACCATCTGCAGTGATTTTGGAGCCCAAGAAGAGAAAATCTGTCACTGCTTCCACTTTCCCCCCATCTATTTGCCATTAAGTGATGGGACCGGATGCCATGCTCTTAGTTTTTTGAATGTTGGTTTTTTTTTGTTGTTGTTGTTTTTTTATTTTATAGGTACCTTTTTTTTTTTTTTAATAAATTTATTCATTTTAGTTGGGGGCTAATTACTTTACAATATTGTAATAGTTTTTGCCATACATTGACATGAATCAGCCATGGGTTTACATATGTTCCCCTTCCTGGACCCCCCACCCACCTCCCTCCCCATCCCATCCTTCTGGATCATCCCATTGCCCCGGCCCTGAGCCCTTGTCACATGCATCGAACATGGAATGGTGTTCTGTTTCACATATGATAATATACATGTTTCAATGCTATTCTCCCTGAACGTCCCACCCTCACCTTCTCCCTCAGAGTCCATAAAATTGTTCCATGCATCTGTGTCTCTTATTCTGTCTCGCATATAGGGTTATCGTTACCATCTTTCAAATTCCATATATATGCATGAGTATACTGTATTGTTGTTTTTCTTTCTGGCTTACTTCACTCTGTATAATGGGCTCCAGTTTCATCCATCTCAGTAGAACCGATTCAAATGTATTTTTTTTAATGGCTGAGTAATATTCCATTGTGTATATGTACCACAGCTTCCTTATCCATTCGTCTGCTGATGGACATCTAGGTTGCTTCCATGAATGTTGGGTTTTAAGCCAGCTTTCTCACTCTCCTGTTTCACCTTCATCAAGAGGTTCTTTAGTTCCTCTTTACTTTCTGCCATAAGGGTAGTGTCATCTGCATATCTGAGGTTATTGATATTTCTCCCGGCAGTCTTGATTCCAGCTTGTAACTCATCCAGCCCGGCATCTTGCATGATGTTCTCTGCATATAAGTTAAATAAATAGGGTGACAATATACAGCCTTGAAGTACTCCTTTCCCAAGTTTGAACCAGTCAGTTGTTCCATGTAAGGTTCTAACTGTTGCTTGTTGACCTGCATACAGGTTTCTCAGGAGACAGGTAAGGTGGTCTGGTATTGCCAGCTCTTGAAGAATTTTCCACAGTTTGTTGTGATCCAGCTGGAGGAAGCACAAGCTGGAATCAAGATTGCTTACTTCTTGATTAATCAAGATTACTGCTTCCTAAGGCCCACTTGACTTCACACCCCAGGATGTCTGGCTCTAAGTGAGTGACCACACCATCATGGTAATCAGGGTCATCAAGAGGGGTTGATGAAAGGAGTTCTTAGATATCATTTGAGATAAGACATTTGGAAGCAACCAAAAAAAAAAAAAAAGCATGTTAGGGCACTGATAGGATCGGGTTTTCTTATATAAATGATCATTCTGACTGCTATATGAAAAAGAGACTTTATGATAGTCTCTCTTTCTATAGATGTATATGTATATATGCACATATATGCATATAGCCCTCCCTGGTGCTCAGACAGTAGACAGTAAAAAATCTGCCTGCAATGCAGGAGACCCGAGTTCAATCACTGGGTTGCAAAGATCCCCTGGGGAAGCATTTGGCTACCCTACTCCAGTATTCTTGTTTGGAGAATTCAAGACAAAGGAGCCTGCTAGGCTACAGTGCCTGGGGTCACAGAGTCGGACACGACTGAGCGACTTTCCTTTTCTTTTTCCATATATGTATACACACATGCATATATACACATTTATATATAAACATGCATGTCCTTATTTTATGTAGAAGTAACAGCTTATGGTTTTGGGAGATGAATTGGGAGAACCTTAATACTTACTGCTTCATAAAAAAGTAAGGAAACACATTCTGAATATTAATAGGAAAAGATGGGAAAGGTAGAATTTCTGGAGCCAAGTTATATACAAAACCAAGACAGGATTTTCCTCCAATAGGTATTATTAAAAGCTCTTAAATTTTTTGATCTTATTTGTTTCTTTATCACCAGAGATGACAATATTAGCATTGCTTAGAAAATAATCTGTCTACATGCATGTACATGTTTACAAAAGCCATTGATTTTTAGCATATGAATATTAATTACCATCTTTGAAAAGAGATCAAAGGAGAAAAAAAGAGCCACAAGGAATTTAGTCATGCAATCCTGTTTTGGATAAGTTAATAAACTGGAAGCTGAAATAAAAACCTAGGCTGAAAATGACCTGGTCAAAGAAATAGTTATGAGATCTTCTGATAAACTCTGACAAAGATGATATTAAGAGAAAGATCCTTTACAATGAAAAGACTTTAAAAGTTGCAAAACATAAATTCAATGTTTTTCCTACTGTCAGTAAACAAATCACTATATATGTCTTCTTTCATAAGTACATAATTCTAGCAGTTCAATATTATGGCCTTTTCTCACAAAGCCATCTTTTGGTTTGATAACATAATTACAGTAGAAAGAAAGCTCCTTATTGATGCTGAGACCTCATTTAAACATCTACAAGCTCCCTGTTTAAAATGAACCTTGTTCTTGACCTAAATACTGCAAGGTTATTGATATCTATCCTAGAAGTCTCACTAATCTATTTACTGAAATTTCATTATCCCAAACTGTCACAGACACAACCACTCCCACTCTCATTCTTACTCCAAGTTAGTGACTCATATCAGGAAAAAAATGTCATATTCTTCTTTTTAAACAATGGAATAAAAAGAAAACTAACTAATATGGAAGTAACTTGGCTAATTGCTAATGTTTGAATATGTTCAGCTGATATTGGGAGCTTTCAGCCAGGGCAGTGATGAGGACAGATCACTCTAGTAGCTGTCACTGGTTTTGTATTTTCCTCTGATGTTGAAGGTAGGAGGCCTGTTATATCTAGGATGAAGTGAAGTCGCTCAGTCGTGTCCGACTCTCTGCAACCCCATGGACTGTAGCCTACCAGGCTCCTCCGTCCATGGGATTTTCCAGGCAAGCATACTGGAGTGGGTTGCCGTTTCCTTCTCCAGGAGATCTTCCTGACCCAGTGATTGAACCCGGGTCTCCTGCATTATAGGCAGACGCTTTACCATCTGAGCCACCAGGGAAGTTCTATATCTAGGATAGGTAGCAGTAATTGTCAGAGTCTTGGAATTTATTTATGGATTAATTAGAGAAGCTATTGAACATCTATGTTCCAGGCACTATACAGAATGAGTGAAATATGGTTTTGACTCTGTTCTGGTGTCTAATCATCTTTCATTTGGTTTTCCACCACGTTAGATATACCACGCTTACTTTTTCAAAATTTATATGTTCTCAAAAAGTACCATGAAATTATATCTCCCTCCAAGGCTTCTGTTTGACTTTGCTTGGTCATTTGGAATTCATAGAAGTTGCTGTTGCATTTGAATAGCATATTTCCTATTGTTTTAGGCAGAGTGATTTATAGCAGTGTGCAGGAAGGTTTGATTTTTGACATGCTTAACACTGATGAATTAGGTGAAATATTTTTCAATCACAGGCTTCTGGCCAAGCTTCTTCTGAAGTGAAGCCCAGGTTCTCTCTGAGGAGACTGGAGAGGAAAGAACAGGTGAATTAAGTAGTGCCATCCTCAGACTAGAAAAGCTCCTACCTACTTCTTGGCTGTGTCATCTCTATGCTATTTTGCCTCAATGCACAACTGGTCCACATTTTTATCAGTTCATGAGGGATTCTCCCTGGATTGTTGGAGTAGCTTAACAACTTCACTCACTTTTCCAGGGAAAGAAGACAACTATGGCTCTTCCCTTACAGATTTTACTGGTTCTCTTCCCTCTCTGCCTCAGTATGGCTCAGAATAGTCCATGGCAATTTTGTCAACCTTCTAGGAGAGGACACACCCCCAGATTCTCTTGGCCAAAGTCAAGGATATTCCTTGAATTCATGAATCAAAAATCACATATTGAAGAGCTGCCAGTGGATCCTTTTGCAGGAGGTCTAAAAAGCCCTGTGATATCATAAAAATTTCCTCTTTTCTTGTTTTCCACTACTGATCCTAGGAGGTTAGCCTTTGTTTTTTTTAATTTTATTGGAGTATAATTGATTTACAATAGTTAGTTTCAGGTGTACAGCAGAGTGAATCAGTTATATACATATATATCCATTCATTCTCAGATCCTTTTCTAATATATCTTATTACAGAATATTAAATAGAATTCAATATATATATATGTATTTTATATATCATAATATGTATATGTTAATCCCAATCTCCTAATTTATCACCCCCCTAATTTTCCCCTTTGGCAACTGTAGTTTTGATTTTGAGATTTGTGAGTCTATTTGTATTTTGTAAAAGTTTATTTGTATAATTTTTATTAGATTCCACAAATAAGCAATATCATATGATATTTGTCTTTCTCTGTCTAACTTCACTTAGTACGATGATATCTAGGTCCATCTATGTTGCTGCAAATGACATTATTTCATCCTTTTTAATGGCTGAGTAATATTTAATTTTATGTATATACCACATCATTTTATCCCTTCATCTTTTAATGGACGTTTAGTTTACTTCCATGTCTTTGTGCTACTATGAACACTGGAGTGCATGTATCTTTTTGAATTACAGTTTTGTCCACATATATACCCAGGAGTGGGATTGCTGGATTATATGGTAGTTCTATCCTTCCTGACACACAAATCTCTTCTTCATGACCTCCTCAACTCAGAGTTCCAGAAGCCCCATACTTACATAGATTCTTGTAGCAAGTTAAGGATAATTTCTATAAAGAAAACTTTTGAGGATCACCTGGGGTGTCTTTTAAGAATTGAAGATTCTTATCACCTCTGGTGGATCATTTATTATCTCTGCTGGCTCACTGCTACCAGAGATAATGATTCCATAAATCCGGGATAAGTTCCATAAACTAATGTAATAATAATGCTCATTATGGTGCATGTGGCCTTGAGCTCACCCTTGAGGAAGACTGCACTGCGATGACAAACACTGGCTTGTGAATTGACAAACCTGGTTGGATTTCTAGCCCCACAACTTAGTAAGAGCATGATTTTGAATATGTTAATTTACTAACCAAAATTTGTAATCCAGCTTTCTTACTTCTCATTGTTGTTTAATGTTATTTAATTTCACCAAGTCCATGATGACACACAGTATAGATACAAGAATGAGGTCATTCTAGGGAAACTTACAAGTGAAGAGTCCACAAGAAGAGATACACAGTTGCCCAGATTGCCTAACTTTCTGTAGATATATAGTGGGGCTGGAGCTTGTTGGACCCACTGTGGCTGTATTCCAGGGAAGGAACCCCATGGCCTATTGCTCTCCCTTTAATGGGATGAAGGCCAGAAAGACCTTGACAGTGAGTGGCATGATGCTTTGTGAGCTCACCTGGTATTGTATGTAAGTTACAAAGTAATAACAGCTTAGATGCCACTGTTTAGGTGAGTGATGGGAAATGCCACCTGCTTAGGACCTCAAGACCTAGGGTACACCTGTAGGAAAATGCAGCTTCTCCTTCTTGGGTGAGGGCAGTGGTTCCAGTTCCTTCTAACACATTTCTGGGCAATTCAGAGACAATTCTCAGGAAACTTGCAGGTAGACACCACATTATCTCATACAGCTTCTGTGAGCACTAGATGGGACCATATATGATGAAAAAACTTAATTTAGTTATGATCCACAGTAAAAATTGTTTATGCTTTATCCCTTTCCTGTATCCTACAGGGCCTGGGACACTTAAAAACTGCATGTTTTATACTCTTGTCTTCCAAATTGGCTAATTGGTTATATTATGATTGTTGTTGATGTTTTTGTTATTATTAGTCCCATTAATCTGAGTTGAAACCTTATTGTAGATTCTGTTTTTCTTCTCCTGAGGGAAGTTTAGGCTAAGCAAGAATAATTTTTTCTTCCTCTGAAGCTTAGGTTGAAGTCCATTATAATCCTAACAATTTGCCATAGAGTTTTCAACATTCAAATTGTTAGAAACATTATATGCATAGCTGAATTGCTAAACTGCCTTCCTAAGGAAAGAAAAGACGGAAATTCACAAATTTTGATTATTTAAAGCATTGCTACTTGAAGGATTTGCTCTGAAATTATTTTAATATAACCACATATTCCATTAGTATGTGTAAAGCTTTATACATGAGGCTTTGTGAGCTCACATGGAATTATATAAAATGAATAATGTTAAATGCATACTATTCATAATATTGTGAGTTCAAGTTTAAATATTGTAAACTATTATATGCACACATATGAATGCACTGTACAAATGTATCTCCTGAGATATGGAATGTGTCACTTTGTCAGAGTATAACTTTGTACAGGTTATTAAATAGAGCTGTATATCTCTTATTGTTGAAAAAACCTCAGCAAACATATACTATCTCTCCATATATATATATATATATACACACACACACACATACAACAATGCCTCCTATAAACAGAAACTCAAAGTTTGTTAAATATGCAGATAATAACCATTGTTTGTGATTTGGACATTTTCATTAACTAGAAAGAATCTATGAGCAGGGAATGTTGAAGAATTTAGTATCCGCTAATAGTGTTAGATGATTATAACACAGGTCCTATATTAGAAGATGTTTTGACTTTGGCTCTTGAATATCTCCCTATTGTTTACAAGGCCATAGTCAAAATTTCTCAAATCATTCTGAAAGCTCACCTGTTTTGCCTCAGAGACAGCCTCATTCAACATTTTAGGGAATTACCAAGGGCTGCATTCATTTGAACCCATTGACCCTTTTCAGAAAACACTAAATCCTGCTGAAGGAAAAGCAGGAACAAGAATGAAGACAGAATTTCTGTACTAGGGAAGAGCATGATAGAGCAACCCCTTCGTCTTCCACCATCATAGAGAATCAGGGTTCTGTTTATATCCTTTGCACATAGAGAACAGGAGAATCTCAAGGCATTAGACTCATTCCAATGGAATCATCCCAAAATGTAGTCTCAATGCTTCTACTATCTTACCTCTCCAATTTATTCCTTTTTTGGTCATTAGTTTCCTAAAACACTTCAGGAAAGTGTTGCATTTCTTATCAAAAACCTTCCCTGCATTCTATTTTTTCCAGAATATAAATTTACACTCAGCATCATAGAATTCATTCCCTCCAACCCCCATTTCTGCCGTGACGCTTCACATTCCTTCCACTCTGGTGCAAGGGAACCACTTACTTGTCCAAACACCTCACACACTTTCACACTTAGTGTCTTGCGTAGTGTTTTTTCAGCTCACAACTGAATCCTCAGTTCCTAAGAGCACTAGTGTAACTGGTGCCATGTGTGTGTTCAGTTGCTAAGTTGTGTCTAACTCTTTGCGACCCATGAACTGTAGCATGCCAGGCTTCCCTGTCCTTCACTATCTCCTGGAGTTTGGTCAAATTCATGTCCACTGAGTTGGTGATGCTATCTAACCATCTCATCCTCTGCCACACTCTTTTCCTTTTACCTTCAATCTTTCCCAGCATCAAAGTTTTTTTTCAATGAGTCAGCTCTTCGCATCAGGTGGTCAAAGTATTGAAGCTTCAGTTTTAGCATGAGTCCTTCCAATGAATATTCAGGGTTGATTTCCTTTAGGATTGACTGGTTTGATCTCCTTGCAGTCTAGGGGCTACATAAAGAAGAAAAAATGAGAACAAAGGAAACCGAAACACTTAATAAAACAGACAAGTCCAGTATATAGATTTCATTCCTTAAAGAACTCAAGAGTGACACATTGCTCAGACTTTGAAGGGAAAAGTAGGCAAAATTTGAGAGAATATACGTTACTGTCTTATTTGCTCACTTGTTAATGTAGGCTGCTTTCTGGGTCTAGTTCATTTTGAAAATGTGATGATTTAGAATTATTTTATTGATGTTCAGCAGGTATCACTATGTAGTGGAAAGAGCTTGAGCTCTAAAGTCAGACAGTATTGGATTAAACTGTTGATTTCTCTGTTAAGTTGCAGTGTGACCTCAGAACCAATTTGAGTCTCAATTCCCTCATCTAACATATAGATAATGATAGCTACACCAAGATTAGAATAATGCATGGCAAGTATACATGAAACCCCACCATTATTTATTAGTAGTAGTAATTATAGCAATATGAAGTTAATACACAATTTATTGAACACCCATAAATGTACTTAACTTTTGCAGTGAGTTTTTCTTAAAGTCTCTAATAAGCACTTCTCTCTTTCCCTCCCTCCTCTCTTTCTCTCTCTCTCTGTCTCCACACACACACATATAAATACCTGCCATATCCAAAAACTCAATATAAGTTTGTTAAATATCCAGAGTATCATTTGTGATTTGGACATTTTCAATATCCAGAAAGAATCAGTGAGCAGGGAATGTTGAACAATTTAATCTCTACCTGCCACCTTTACCTCCCAGTAACCCTGTCCCCACACTGACCCTCAGTAGAGCCTTGAACATCTATATACCTCAAATGCAATACCACATAACACAATGCAAGGCAATGAGTACAATCATTATACCCAAGATCTAATCTATCTACCCCAAATTTTTCACATCACTTAAGGTGCTGATTGACATTTATGAGGATATTAACATAAGCTTGAATAAACTGATAATAAAATCCTACTAGGACTAAAATTGTTTGGTGAGGAAATCTAGCTCACAGAAACATTTAAAACTTGGCAGCAACTGTACTAACTGAAACCTGTTAGGGAAACGCTCCTTTTCTCATTTGACATTTTGAAACCCATTGGCCTTTATCTCCTTTGTAACAGTATCCTGGTTTTATGTGTTTTCTCATTCCATTTCCAGCTGATTTTTCGTTCCCCTAATTCCAGAGGACAGAAGACCCCTGCCCCAGTTTCCCTGTTTCTCCTTGACATCCATCTTGTCAGAACAGCACAAACATTGGTTTAGAGGCTGAGAGCAGGGTATGAGCAGGTGCTGGTGTGCAGCCCTTGTAATATTTGCATATTTCCCTAAGAAGGAAAAAACTGAGAAGAAATTTTTGAGTGAGGAAAATGAGGCCAAGTCAGTCTACATGAGAGAAAAAGGCAGGAAGGACTGGGAGGGGTGGGTGAGACAGAGAATTGCCATCAAGTGATCCCAAGAAGGGCCCCATGGTGATGGAAAGGGACTTTTTAAACAAGCTTTCTATACCCTGAGCAGGCCCCCGGTGGCTCAGCAATGAAGAATCCACCTGCAATGCATGAGACCATGGGTTCCATCCCTAGAATGGGAAGATCCCCTGGAGAAGGGCATGGCAGTCCACTCCAATATTCTTGCTTGGAGAATCCTATGAACAGAGGAACCTGGTGGGCTATAGTCCACAGAGTCACAAACGCATACAGTGAAGAGTCCAGCCTTTTGTATTTAAAAGCAAAAATGTAATTCCTGCCCGCAAGGAATAGACTCTCAATTTATGACCACAAAACTTGCCTACAAAATCAGTAGCTACACACACGGTTCTGGAGCCTCAGTCCATGCAGTAGTAGTTTCTGGTTGTCACCCTCCCGACACTAACTTTCTTCTCAAGTCTTTAGAACACTTTGAACCTATGAAAAAAAATTTAATTCCAATAAAAAGAAACTACCCTGGCTGAAAGCAAGCAGCACTCTGTTCACTGTCCCCTTTCCGGTCTTGGACCCCCTGGTTTCTGGGGCACAGACTGAAGGCTGCTACCCTACAGGATGCTCCTGGTTCCTGTCATTCCTCCCCTGGGAGGAGGTCATCACCATCCTGGGTAAGAACCATACTAACAGTGGCTATAGCCTAGACACTCACTGACTCATGAGCCTCCTTATCCTGCGATGGTTCCGATCTTTCCTTCCTCATCTACCTGGTCAGTGACAGTCCTCTCATCTTACAAAGTCTTCCAGGATTCCACTGGGCAGCCCCCTCTGCGCTGTGAGAGCTGGTCTATCTGTCATGCTCTGCCTTGTTTGCTTTGCTTGGCAGTGGCAGGAAGGACGGCCTCTTCCCTCCCTAGCACTCTGTTTCTCTAGATGAGGGGGCTTTCTCCAATCTCTATGCCCACCAGGGAGGAGTAGGGATTTGATTTTATGACTAAAGAAGGTGGTGAGAGGCTGAAGATGGTCCAGATTTCACCAGCTGCTGCTGCTGCTGCTGCTAAGTCGCTTCAGTCGTGTCCGATTCTGTGCGACCCCATAGATGGCAGCCCACCAGGCTCCACCATCCCTGGGATTCTCCAGGCAAGAACACTGGAGCGGGTTGCCATTTCCTTCTCCAGTGCATGAAAGGGAAAAGTGAAAGTGAAGTCGCTCAGTCATGTCCGACTCTTAGCGACCCATGGACTGCAGCCCACCAGGCTCCTCCGTCCATGGGATTTTCCAGGCAAGATACTGGAGTGGGGTGCCTTCCAGAAACTGTCTCAAAATCAGGAAACATGTCAACTGTCCTCTCTTTTGCTGAAGGCATCTGGGTTTGGTGAGGAAATCCAGATCACAGGGCAGAAAAGCTGGCAGGGCCTGGGGCCAGCCTCCATTTCCTAGAGCAGACCCTGAGGCCCACCTTCCTCCCCTTTGCTCTCCATTCTGCTGGTCCCTGATGTGTGCTGAGTGCCTGAAACCCCTGCTCGAATGAGTGTGCATTCACTAGTTGGATTTGTGGGTAGGACTTTTCTGAAAATAGTGCCCAAATCTGGACTCAGAAGCCAAAATAACAGAAAACCTCATTTTGCCTTCAGATCCAAATCCCATTTTGCAACTCAGCTTGACAAGAGAACCCTATAAAGTGGGGCCCCAGCCAATCCTTTAAGATAGCTTTTGCTGGACATAAATCCTCATCAGCCCTTTTGTCTATTTTCAGGTGAATAGTGCAGGTAAGTGGTTAACACCTGCAAATTCCAACATCCATAGCCTACTACAGTAGTAGCTGTAACCTCTGCATGCTTATACCTTTACCCCATAGCCCAAAAGTGATATGATACACTTATCAATTCAAATTGAAAGGCAAGAAGCATGATTCCTGGAGAGACCTAGCAACTCAGCAACTATTTTTTGACTAACCATTGACTGTCTGAAACAAGAAATCACTAATCTTATTAACTATTTCCTGAGGTCTCAATGCATGTATGTATGTAACTGAGCAAGACTCTATAGGGCCTTCCCGAAACAGGCCAGGCCCCCTACCCCACCCCGTATGTTCCCTGATGGCCTTCTGTCTATAGCAAAACTTTAGTCAAAGAATACATTTAAACAGAGGAGTGAGAAAATGCAGAAAGGAAAACAGTCAAGCAAGACATAATAATAGCTTAGCTATTAAACTAAGTCAAGGACTTTTAGTTCCTCCTCAAAGGCTATAGATAATTTTTCTGAGTCACATTCTTTAGCTGTTTTGCAGAAACTGAATCCCCCACCAGACGATAGAAGTTAACTATATGCTTCCCATAAGCAATAGATCCCAGATAGTTTGGAACCAGGTTGATGACATTGACTCTCGATTACCTAGCCACCAGCTAATCAGAAGAATGTCCATGAGCTGACCACATGTTCCACCTCTCCCTTAGCCTGCCTTTAAAAATAATTCCATGAAAAACATCATGGAATGAAGTTCAAGCCTTTTAAATACTAGTACCTAGATTCCTTGCTTGGTGCTTGCAATAAACACTGCACTTTCCTTCACCACAACCAATGTCGGTAGATTGGCTTTACTGTGAGTGGTTGAGAAGACCAAAGTTTGGTAATGTATGTGTAGTGTGCATGCGTGCTTCTATAGTCTGAGAGAAACAATGACTGCATTACAGACATTTTAAACTGTCTATATTAGTGTACATGCCTAGGTGAGCACTTCTTGTCTCCCCTAGCTGGGGAAATGTAGTAGATAGTGTAGGGTTTTTGGTGTAGGATTCAGTCTGGATTTGGGCTCCACAGGGAAATACATGCCAGGCTTAGAGCACAGGCTTTGCATTTTCTGGGCTTCAATCCAGCTCTACTACTTGCTAGCCATGTGACATTGGGCAAGTTACTCACCTCATTAAGATTAAATTAGGCAAGACTGACAAAGTACTTAGAATAATGCCTAGCACTCAAGAAATGTCAGCTAATATTACCAAGAATGCTGATGTCATTTTTTAAAAATTTGAATTTATAGTGAGCTATATAGTTTTCTGATTTTTCATCATATATAATGTTTGGATTGTCTCATTGTCACTGTTGGTATAAAATTGTACTACAAATGTAGGCAACAATAATAAAAAAAACATTTCTGTAAGTGAGCTGATTCTTTGAATCTCAAATGCTCTTTCATCAATGTACTTTCTTTAAAAGTCTGATCAAAAAAATATTGTCAATATCCTGCTCTTATTTACGCAGAGCCATGGAAATGAGCTTCATCGTGGGGCTGAGTATTACTACTGTGGTAGATGTCAGAGAGAGGGCATCTATTGAAGCTAATGGTCTTCACTAAGAGTAAAAGATGCATGTCCGTGTTCCTGAAGGAAGACCTTCTACAGTAGAACAGAAGCCATTCATCAACTAAACCTTTCAGGTATCATTTGAGAAGTGGGAGAAATTAAATAATTCCAGGAAGGGCAATGAAAATTCCACTGAAGGTAGTGGGATGAAACGATTTAATTCAGAGCTGTATGCAAATTGAGTTACACTGAGCTCCCAAAACCTAAGCAAAGAGCACAGGGCTCTCTATGACTTTAGTAATTCTAAGGCATTAATTCCCCTTACTACGATGGGAAGGTGCTAATAGCAAGAAGATAATGCTTAAAAGAAATGTTCTAGAGATTACATAGTGAAGAGGATTTATGACCAAATGCCAGCTTCCCTGGTGACTCAGATGGTAAAGAATCTGCCTGTAATGTGAGTGACCCAAGTTCAATCTCTGGGTCAGGAAGATCCACTGGAGAAGGGAATAGCTACCCACCCCAGAATTCTTGCCTGGAGAATTCCATGGACAGAGGAGCCAAGTGGGCTACAGTCCAAGTGGTCGCAAATAGACACAACTGAGTGACTAACACTTTTCATACTGTAGGATAAAGAACACCAAGTGGGAACCTGAAGATGTATGGACTGGTTGTGATTCTGGATGAGGAACTTACTATTTCTGGACCTTAAATACTCATGTAAAAATGAAGAATTTCTGCTTGGATGATAACCATTAAGGTACATGCTTTATAACTTAGCCATGAAAAGAGAAAGTGCATTGTTCCTGTTACATCCTTCAGTGCTAGCATTGATAAAGATAAGTAAATCCTTAATTTTTCTCACCTACAGATTAATAATATTTGTGATTAGGAAGACTAAATGAGGCTGCATACGTAAAGCATTTAACACAACACTTAATAGAATGATTGTTTGTTACTATTATTATGAGACTAAAAGAGAATGCGCCGCAGAATTGATGCTTTTGAACTGTGGTGTTGGAGAAGAGTCTTGAGAGTCCCTTGGGCTGCAAGGAGATCCAATCAATCCATCCTAAAGGAGATCAATCCTGGGTGTTCATTCGAAAGACTGATGTTGAAGCTGAAACTCCAATACTTTGGCTACCTCATGCGAAGAGTTGACTCATTGGAAAAGACTCTAATGCTGGGTAAGATTGGGGGCAGGAGGAGAAGGGGATGACAGAGGGTGAGATGGTTGGATGGCATCACTGACTCGATGGACATGGGTTTGGGTAGACTTCGGGAGTTGGTGATGGACAGAGAGGCCTGGTGTGCTGCAATTCATGGGGTCGCAAAGAGTCGGACACGACTGAGCGACTAAACTGAACTGAAAAGAGAATGAGAATGCTATTCTATTCTAGAATGCTTTGGAAGAAGGAATTCTTGGAGGAGTGGAGCCATCTAGCCCTATAGATTGGCAGGAGAGCTGTGGGGAAAAATACTACTCAGTGTCTATGGAGCATTTCCTCGTAGCTAATCCTAGCAAAGAAAGTTGTTAGAAGTTGCTCAAACTTTACTCACAAAATACAAGCAATCTGAATTCAATAATATATGAAAAGGATCATACCCCATGATCAAGTGGGATTTATTCCAGGGATGCAAGAATGATTCGATATTTGCAAGTCAATCAATGTGATATACCACATTATCAAAAGAAAGGATAGAAATAACATAACCATTTCGGTATATGCAGAAAAAGCATTTGACAAAATTCAACATTCACTCATGATGAAAACTCTCATCAAAGTTGGTATAGAAAAAACATATCTCAACATAATAAAGATTATTTATGATATACCCAGAGTAAATGGTAATGTGGTAAAGCAGACTTTTAGGCTTGCATGAAAAAGAAAATCAGGTAAAACTATGAGGAATAGATGTTGTATTGCTCTTCTTTCATGTTCTAATTACCTTCTTTTCATTTCCAGAATAGATATTTTTAGAACACACTTTAATTTAGTTGAAAAAACATCAGTTGTACATTTTTATTTGTGAAAAGACAAAGGATATAAAACTGAAAACTAAAATTTTAAAATGTATCATGCCACCACTGAGTCTAATTGGCTTAAGGATGAAAAGCTGAAAGCTTTTCCTCTAAAATCAGGGACAAATCAAAGATGGACACTCTTTCCACTTTACAACTCCTAGTCACAGCAATCAGACAAATAAATACATATATAAAAGATACTCAAACTGGAATTGAAGAAGTAAACTCTCACCATTTGTAGATGACATGATAGTTTATATAGAAAACTTTAAAGTCTCCTTTAAAAATTATTAGAACTAATAAATGAATCAGCAAAGTTGTATGATGCAAGATTAATATACAGAAATCTGTTGCTTTTGTAGGCACTAATAATGAACTATTGAAAGAAAAATTAAGGAAGCAATACAATTTACAATCACATTAAAATGGAATAAAATACCTTAAACTTAACAAAAGTGAAAGACCTATACACTGAAAAGTATAAAACACTGATGAAGGAATTTGAAAATGATATAAGGAAATGGAAAATTATTTCATGTTCATGGACTAGAATTAATGTTGTTAAAATGTCCATCCTACCCTAAGCAATCTAAAAATTTAATGAAATCCTTATCAAAATATTCATGACATTTTTCACAGAACTAGAATTTATATGGAACCAAACAAAGACCTTGAGTTGACAATTCAATCTTGAGAAAAGAGAACAAAGCTACAGTTACCACACTCCCTGACTTCAGACTATATTAAAAAGCCACAGTAATGTATAGTGCATGACACTGGTGTAAAAATAGACATATAAATCAATGGAACAGAATAGTAAGCCCAGTACACACTTATGGTTAATTAATCTATATAAAGGAGGCAAGAATATACCATAGTGAAAAGACAGTCAATAATTAGTGCTGGGAAAACTGGAAAGCTATAAGTAAAAGAAGGTATATAATATTTTGTACTATATACAAACATAAACTCAAAATAGATTGTAGATCTAAATGTAAGACCTGAAGCCATAAAACTATTACTAGAGAACATAGGTAGAACACTCTTTGACAAATCATAGCAATATTATTTGGATCTATTTCCTAAGACAAAGGGAAATAAAAGCAAAAATCAACAAGTTGGGCCTAATTAAATTTAAAAGCTTTGCAAAGCAAAGAAAACCATTGACAAAATGAAAAGACGACCAATTGAATGGGAGAAAACATTTGTAAATAATAGTTGGTGCAGCGGGAAAGAATACCCCTGCCAGTGCAGGAGACACCAGAGATGTGGGTTCAATCCCTGGGTTGGGAAGATCCCCTGGAGCAGGAAATGATAACGTGCTCCATGAAAATTCCATGGACAAAGGAGACCGGTGGGCTGCAGTCCACGGGGTTGCAAAGAGTAGAATGCGACTGAGCATGCGTGCACTCACTCACACACACGCACACACACACACACAACCAAAAAGGAGGTAATATCCAAAATATATAAATAGCTTATACAACTTAATAGCAAAAAATACAATTTTTTATAAAAGGGCAGAAGGGGACTTCCCTAGTGGCCCAGTGGATAAGACTCCACTCCCAAGTCAGAAGGCCAGAGTTCCATCCCTGGTTGGGGAACTAAGATCCCACATACCACAATTTAGCCTGTGTGCCACAACAAACACCAAGCACAGCCAAAAAAAAAAAAAAAATGGGCAGACTAAATATTTCTCCAAAGAAGATATGTGGATGGGCAACAGGCACATGAAAAGATACTCAGCATTGCTAATAATTAGCGAAATGCAAATCAAAATCACAATGAGATATCACTTCATACCTGTCAGAATTGGTGTCATCAAAAAGTATACAAATCAAAATGTTGGTGAGAATGTAAAAAAGTGAACCTTAGTACACTGTTGATGGGATTATAATTTGGTGCAGCCACTCTGGAAAACAGTTATGGAGGTTCTTTAAAAAAATTGAAAATAGAACTACCTTGTGTATGCTTAGTCATGTCCATGTCCATGGTCGCTTTGTGACTCCATGTACTGTAGCTTGCCAGGCTCCTCTGTTCATGGGGATTCTCTAGGCAAGAATACTGGAGTAGGTTTCCATGCCCTCCTCCAGTGGATATTCCCAACCCAGGGATCGAACCCAGGTCTCCCACATTGCAGGCAGATTCTTTACTGTCTGAGCCATCAGGGAAGCCCAGAACTATTATTATCTAACAGTTCTATTGCTTATATATTCAAGAAAATGAAAATGCTAATACCTGCTTTCCAGCAGCTTTCCAATGTTTGCAGCAGCTTTATTTACAATAGCCCAAATATGGAAGTAACCCAAGTGTCCATCAACAGAGGATCTAATAAAGAATATGTGGTACAAATATACAATGTAATGTTACTAAGCCATGCAAAGAATGAAATTCTGCCATTTGCAACAACATGGATGTACCTAGTGGGAATTATGCTGAGTGAAATAAGTCAGGCAGAGAAATACAAATACTCTATGCTATCACTTATATGTGAAATCTAAAGGATAAAACAAATGAATGTATATAGTAAGTCAGAAACAGACTCACAGACATAGACAGCAAACTATTGTTAACCAGCGAGGAGAAGAAAGGAGAAGGGACTAGATAGAGGTATGGAATTAAGTGACACAAATTACTACGTATAGAATAAATAAATCCAGGGATATTTTGTATAGCACAGGGAAATACAACCATCATTTTGTAATAACTTTAAATGGAGTATAGTCTATTAAAAAATAAAATGAAATTCAAACACCACATGCACACAGAAAACGTGCTATGATGTGACCTCCCACTTATCCCTTTAATTGACCCATAAATTAATTATTCAAATATTTGTTGAGCATCCTACTCAGTGCTGGTTTTTTAGAAGTCATTGAGCATGCAGATACGAGCAGTAAGAGATCATATTATGTCTAATACAGAAGACTATATAATTTACATCTAACTATACTGCACCGATTGTAGTGAACTCTACCTCCTCTTCCTTGGAATGTCTTTGATTAATTTCTTTTGCTGTAATTCAGATTCTCTGATCTGGACCAGGTCTATATCAAATCTCTATCACAATAGACTCATCCTTTGTCTCATTTCTCTGATCACTTCATGCTTCTTAGAGCTCTTGTATTAATCATTCTTCGAGATGATTTGCTGACTGTATCATTTAAAAAAGGCATGCATAGAAATGATTAGCATTTTTAAAAACTCTTTTTCTCAATCTTCAAGAAATCTAGTGGTAGAGAAATTTTGCTAATTTTGGAATCCTTGTTACCAGAAGGTATAGAACCAAGCACAAAGGACACAATTCTACTAACTTTGTCTAAGGCAAGATAACTTGTCACTTTTGAGATCTAATTCCTTCTATAGCACCAGGAAAACTCTTTTAAAAACCCTTTTAAACAAAGTATGAGTAGAAAGAATGTAGGTAATTTGGTGAGAAACAAAGTAATTTATTGTCAATGAAAGAAACTTTTCAGTTCACATATGTATTTGAAGAATTTTAAAATGTCCAATTTACTCAATGAATGTTTTCAGAAACAATTAAAATTAATTTATAGCTGTCTAAATTAAAAGAATTGGCAGTAGGCTGAAATGGTTTTTGGAGATTTTTAACCCAATCAATATATAAAACAAAACTTGTAAAAAGCCTGCAGGATAAAACAACAATCTCTAACCCTGGAGAAATAATGAAAGCAAAAATAATTAAGTTGTTAAGATTAAAAAAAAAAAATCCTGCTGTTCAGAACATGGTGTGTAGCTTCCCTTCATTTCAATGTTACTGATAATGATTGCCTTTTATAAATTGATGTGTTTGAAAACCTAATCTGTAAGAGGCAAATGTGGTATTAGGAAAGGGCTCATGAATTTCACATCTCAGCTTTTCAAAAGCAAGTTCTGATTTGTCTTTGTCTTTCCCCTTGGGTATCAGTCACATACTCTTGGGATTGTGTGTTGAAAAATGTCTTCTAATGTGGAGACTTGGCTCCTCTTGAAAAAACTCCAAGGAGCTTGCTCTGAAAGCACTATGTTCCCCCACATCGAATCAACTAAGTCCTTTTAAGGAAGGAGAAGAGAAGTTGGCCCCAACTGGTAAGGGGCCAGTCCATTGGAAGAATTGTAAACAGGGGACTGAAGGATTAACTTCACTAACGGAATTGGCTTTCATCCTGTGGTATAAAATCTCCACTGCTAATTGTGGCGTTGGAATCCCTTTGAAACTCAACCTGCTTAACTTTCTTTATCTTCTGCTTCTCTCCTTGTTTTCTTGCCATGCAGGATACTCTATGCTTTAAGTGCCATTTTGATTTTGATCATATTCTTCCCTTTATTTTGAATGCCATGACACAGCCATCAAAGGCTAACAGATTAACAATATTTGCAGATCCTTCAGTAAATCATCAGGTTCCATCCCTGGATCAGGACGATTCAGTGGAGAAGGAAATGGTTACCCATTCCAGTATTCTTGCCTGGAGAATTCTATGGAGAGAAGAGCCTGGCGGGCTAGAGTCCATGAGGTCGCAAAGAGTTGGACACAATTGAGTGACTAACACCTCACTTCACTTCAGCAAATCATAGGTCTGGGAAGTTGAAAGCTGGAATTCAGGACCTTCTAAGGTGAAGAAGCTCATGCAAAATCTCCAGTTTTTAGGCCAGTATCCCTGAAGAGATATAACCAAGAGTAAAAGTAAAACAACAACAACAAAATAAACCAACTTCCACAAGTTTAATCCTAAATCATGTCAATCCTTAATTGGATTAAGGAGGTCTTTCCCTAACTAACATCCTCCCAGAGGTCTAAACATATTCTCTGTGAGGAATTATAACTTCATGTGGCTTAAAGATACAGATTGTTAGGGTGAATTTTAAAATTTTTACTCTATTCTACTAGGAAGAGATCCAACTTAAATGTACGAATATTAAAATGTTGAATGTAAAAAAAATAAAAAAAGATAAATCCAGCAAACACTAATCAAAAGAAAACATAACTATATCAATGTCAGGAAAAAAGAGATTTTATGAAACAAAACATCACTTGAAATTAAAGGCTTCCCAGGTAGCACAGTGGTAAAGAATCTGCCTGCAGTGCAGGAGACAAGATACAGTTTTGATACCTGGGTCGAGAAGATCCCCTGGAGAAGGAAATGGCAACCCACTGCAGTTTCTTGCCTGTAAAATTCCATGGACAGAGAAGCCTGGCAGGCTACAGTCCATGGGGTTGCAAAGAGTTGGACATGACTGAACAACTGAACACACACACAGAGACTAAAAAGAATATTTAAATATTCACCAGAATACACAAAAAGTTCTAAATTTGAATGTGCCTGGTTAACAAAATCTCAGAGTATATAAAACAGAAATAGAAGTAAAAAGAGAAATGGACACATCTACAATCATAGCAAAACATTTTAACACAAACCCTCTCATTAGATGATAGAAAAAATAGACAATTTGAATGTATAGACAATTTGAACAACTGTGGAATATACATTGTCTTTATATGTCCAGTGAACATTATTCACAATTAAAGACATGTTGGATCACAAAGCAATTTTAACAAATTTGACAACAGTGGAACTAAAACAGAAACTACGAGAAAAATCTAAAATAGTTATGCAAATTAAGCCAAAAAAATCTTTTAAAGAAGTCATGGATTCAAAAAAGAAATCAAATGGAAATTAAAATGATTTATAAAGTGTATAGAATATAGCAAAAGTTCTGCTTAAGGAGAAATTTATAGCCTTAAATAACAACAGATAAATCAAAAGTTTGAGAATTTATGGTCTAAATATGCATAGATATTTTTAAAAATAACAAAAGATTAAAACCAAAGAAAGCAGAAGGAAGGAAATAATATTAAAGATAAATTAATTTTTAAAAAGAAACAAACATGCAATAGAGAGAATGCACAGAAACTGACAATGGTATCTCAAAAAGATTAATACAATTTGTACAAAACTGGTAAAGACTATTCAAGAAGAATGCTAAAAAGGCACAAATTACTAATATCCTGCACATATAATTAATATTAAAAATACATTAATGAATGACAATAGATTAAAAATGTAGTTGAAATGGACAAATTCCTTGAAATCATAATGCAAAAACCAAAATAAGAACAAATAGAAAATCAGAAAGGTCTAAAATCTTTAAATAATTTAATCCGTAATTTTCAGTCTAGATTATTTCACCATTGAATTTTTTTAATTCTTAAATAGAATAAGAGCAATAAAAGACAAACTTCACTATAGAACTGAAAACTTTAGAAATGAAAACTTCCAAAATTCTTTTATCTGTTTTATATTACCAATAAACAGAAATGGAAATTTTTTTTTAAAAAGAATTACATTCACAATTTCATCAAACAACATCCACTCAGGACTAAATCTAACCAAAGATGTATAAAATCTATATACCAGCAAGTTATAAGATGTTATATAGAGAAATTAAAAATATCTAAATAAATGGAGTCAGATACAACTTAGCAACTAAACAAGAACAACAATTATGTTTATGGATTGCAAGATTAAATAAAGATATAAATTTTCCTTCTATTAATCTATAAATGTAAAACAATCCAAATTAAAATCCCAACAATTATTTATGGTGAAATTGTCAAGCTATTTCTAAACTTTATAAGAGAATACACTTAATCAAATATATCCAAAGCAGCCTTGAAGAAGAACAAAGTTAATGTCAAAAATCTTGCTATAAATCTACAATAATTAAAACTGTCTGGTATCAGACAAAGGGTAATAGGCTGATCAATTGAATAGAGCATGCAGAAAGAAACCCACATATACATAAAATATTGGTTTTTTTAATGATAAAATGGCAATGCAGAAAACCGGAGAAATAAAATGTTCAGTAAGTTGGATTACTTACTGAAGTACTTGGGTGCGATCTCAAAAATGACAGAATGAACTCTGCTTATTTCCAAGGAAAAACATTCAATATCACAGTAATTCAAGTCTATGCCCCAACTAGTAATGCTGAAGAAGCTGAAGTTGAATGGTTCTATGAAGACCTACAAGACCTTCTAAAACTAACACCCCAAAAAGATGTACTCTTTGTTGTAGGAGACTGGAATGCAAAAGTAGGAAGTCAAGAGATACCTGGAGTAACATGGAAATTTGGCCTTGGCATACAAAATGAAGCAAGGCAAAGTCTAACAGAGTTTTGGCAAGAGAACGCACTGGTCACAGCAAACACCCTCTTCCAACAACACAAGAGAAGACTCTACACATGACACCAGATAATCAATACTGAAATCAGAATGATTATATTCTGTGTGGCCAAAGATGGAGAAGCTCTATACAGTCAGCAAAAGCAAGACTGGAACTGACTATGGCTAAGATTATGAACCTCTTATTTCAAAATTCAGACTTAAATTGAAGAAAGTAGGGAAAACCACTAGACCGTTCAGCTATGACCTAAATCAAATCCCTTATGATTATGCAGTGGAGGTGAGAAATAGATTGAAGCGACTAGATCTGATGGACAGAGTGCCTGATCAACTATGGACGGAGGTTCATGACATTGTACAGGAGACAGGGGTCTAGACCATCCCCATGGAAAAGAAATGCAAAAAAAGCAAAATGGCTGTCTGAGGAGGCCTTACAAATAACTGTGAAAAGAAGAGAAGCGAAAAGCAAAGGCCAAAAGGAAAGATATTCCCATTTGAATGCAGAGTTCCAAAGAATAGCAAGGAGAGATAAGAAAGCCTTCCTCAGCAATCAATGCAAGAAATAGAGGAAAACAACAGAATGGGAAAGGCTAGAGATCTCTTCAAGAAAATTAGAGATGCCAAGGGAACATTTCATGCAAAGATGGGCTCGATAAAGGACAGAAATGGTATGGACCTAACAGAAGCAGAAGACATTAAGAAGAGGTGGCAAGAATACACAGAAGAACTGTACAAAAAAGATCTTCATGACCCAGATAATCACGACGGTGTGATCACTCACCTAGAGCCAGATATCCTGGAAAGCAAAGTTAAGTGGGCCTTAGGAAGCATCACTAAGAACAAAGCTAGTGGAGGTGATAGAATTCCAGTTGAGCTATTTCAAATCCTAAAAGAGGATGCTGTCAAAGTGCTGCACTCAATATGTGAGAACATTTAGAAAACTCAGCAGTGGCCACAGGACTGGAAAAGGTCAGTTTTCCTTCCAATCCCAAAGAAAGGCAGTGCCAAAGAATGATCAGACTTCCACAAAATTGCACTTATCTCACATGTTCGCAAAGTAATGCTCAAAATTCTCCAAGCCAGGCTTCAAGAGTACATGAACCATGAACTTCCAGATGTTCAAGCTGGTTTTAAAAGAGGCAGAAGAGCTAGAGATCAAATTGCCAACATCCTCTGAATCAACAAAAAAAGCAAAGAGTTCCAGAAAAAACATCTACTTCTGCTTTATTGACTATACCAGAGCCTTTGACTGTGTGGATCACAACAAACTATGGAAAATTTTTCAAGAGATGGGTATACCAGACCACCTTACCAACCTCCTGAGAAATCTGTATGCAGGTCAAGAAGCAACAGTTGGAACTGGACATGGAACAACAGACTGTTTCCAAATTGGAAAGTGAGTACGTCAAGGCTCTATATTGTCACCCTGCTTATTTAACTTCTATGCCGAGTACATCATGTGAAATACCAGGCTGGATGAGGCACAAGCTGGAATCAAGATTGCTGGGAGAAATATCAATAACCTCAGATGTGCAGATGACACCACCCTGGTGAAAGAAAGAAAATAAGAACTGAAGAGTCTCTGGATGAAAGTGAAGGAGTACAGCTGAAAAAGTTGGCTTAAAGCTCAACATTCAGAAAATGAAGATCATGGCATCTGGTCCCATCACTTCATGGGAAATAGATGGGGAAACAGTGGAAACAGTGTCAGACTTTATTTTTTTGGGCTCCAAAATCACTGCTGATGGTGATTGCAGCCATGAAATTAAAAGACACTTACTCCTTGGAAGGAAGGTTATGACCAACCTAGACAGCATATTTAAAAGCAGAGACATTACTTTGCCAACAAAGGTCTGTCTAGTCAAGGCTATGGTTTTTCCAGTGATCATGTATGGATGTGAGAGTTGGATGGTGAAGAAAGCTAAGCACTGAAGAAATGATGCTTTTGAACTGTGGTGTTGGAGAGGATTCTTGAGAGTCCCTTGGACTGAAAGACGATCCAAACAGTCCATCCTAAAGGAGATCAGTCTTGGGTGTTCATTGGAAGGACTGATGTTGAAGCTGAAACTCCAATACTTTGGCCACTTCATGCAAAGAGTTGACTCATTGGAAAAGACCTTAATGCTGGGAAGGATTGGGGGCAGGAGGAGAAGGGGACGATAAAGGATGAGATGGTTGGATGGTATCACCGATTCGATGGACATGGGTTTGGGTAAACTCTGGGAGTTGGTGATGGACAGGGAGGCCTGGCGTGCTGCAACTCATGGGGTCGCAAAGAGTCGGACACGACTGAGTGACTGAAGTGAACTGAACTGAACTTACTCCTTGGAAGAAAAGCTATGTCCAACCTAGATAGCATGTTAAAGAGCAGAGACATTACTTTGCCAACAAAGGTCCGGCTAGTCAATACTATGATTTTTCTAGTAGCCATGTTTGGATGTGAGAGTTGGATTATAAAGAATGTTGAGTGCAGAAGAATTGATGCTTTTGAACTGTGGTGTTGGGGAAGACTCTTGAGATTGGACTGAAAGCCGGTCCAACCATTCAATACTAAAGGAAATCTGTCCTGAATAATCATTGGAAGGACTGATACCGAAGCTGAAACTCCAATACTTTGGCCACCTGATGTGAAGAGCTGACTCATTGGTAAAGACCCCGATGCTGGGAAAGATTGAAGGCAGGAGGAGAAGGGGACAACAGAGAATGAGATGGTTGGATGGCATCACCGACTCAATGGACGTGAGTTTGAGCAAGCTCCGGGAGTTGGTGTAGGACAACAAAGCTACATTCCATGGGGTTGCAAAGAGTCGGATACGACTGAGTGACTGAACTATACTGAAGTTGGATTAATTGGATACCCATATGTTTAAAGAATGAACATTGACTACTACCCCACTTCCTACACAGAAACAATAGATTGATTGTAGATCTACCTTTAAAAAGAAAAATAAGAAAACTAAAAGACATTATCTTCATAAGATAGACAAAGCTTTCTTAAGTAGGATGCTAATATGCTAACAATAGAGAAGTGTATTTAGAAATACACTGTATTAAACTTGCCAGCTTCTTTGCATTGAGGATATCTTTAAAAGTGTGAAAACAGCAAACATCACAGTGGGAAAATATTAGCAATACATATGCTGCTGCTGCTGCTAAGTTGCTTCAGTCATGTCCGACTCTGTGCGACCCCATAGACGCCAGCCCACCAGGCTCCTCCGTCCATGGGATTTTCCAGGTAAGAGTACTGGAGTGGGGCGCCATTGCAATACATATAACTAATAGTAAATTTCATTCAGAGTGTATAAAAATCTTTTACAAATCAACAAGAAAGTTAAATGGAATACTGGACAAATTTTGAAAAGACTCTAAAAACATATGATACTTCAGATAGGCAAAACATATATGTACATATACTCAACCTCACTGGGAATCAGGAAAATGCAAAATAACAGTGGAACACAACTATATACCACCAGAATGACTAAGAGAAAAAGACTGATAATACTTTGTGTTAGGACAACTGTAATGTTCAAACGGTGCTGGAGGGAGAGTGAAAGTAAAATGAACCACTTGAAAAACTGACTGAACATATACATTCCCTAGAACCAAACAATTCCCCTCCTGAATATATATCCAATATGAAGCAAGCGCATGTATTTATCCAAAGATATTTCCAAGAATGAGTATGGTAGCCTAATACATAATAGGATGAAACAAGGAAAAAACAAACAAAAAAACCCCAAGTGTTCATCATTAGTAAAGTGGAAAAAATAAATTGTGGCTTCTTTAAACAAAAGAATACCGTAGTCATTCACTAACAAACCACAGCTCCATGCAAAAGCATGGATAAATCTCCCAAACATTTTTTTGTACAAAATAATCCAGACAGAAAAGAGGAAGTACTATATGAGTCCACTTATATTAAAAGTCCCCAAACAGACAAAACTAAAATGTACTGTGAGAAGTCAGCAAAGTCTCCTGAGCTTGGAGAGTGGTGGTAATTGAGACACCAAGTGCTCTTTTGAGATGCTTATTATTGTTATTTTCTTGATCTGGGGGCTAGTTATACAAATGCATTAACTTTGCATAAATTGTTCAGACTCTTTCTGACTTGTGTACTTTTATATATGTACATTGTACTTGAAAAATATTTATTAAAAATAATTCTATGGCTGATTCTTGTTGATGTATGACAGAAAACCACAAAATTCTATAAAGCAAATATCCTTCAATTAAAAAAAAATAAAGTGGCAAAAACAATAATTCTAGTATTCCGAGCATGTGGCTCAAGTCAGGGATTACTTTGTTGAGGGCTGTCATTATATGCTGTGTTTTCATATGGATAAACAGCCCCTTCCAAATGCTCCAAGTGAAGAATGAATCAAAGGCCATAGAACCACTACAATTTCTTCAAGTTTAGGGACCTCAATGGTAGTCCAGTGAGTAAGACACTGGACTCCCAATGTAGAGGTGATTGGGTTCCATCCCTGGTCAAGGAATTAGATTTCTCATGCTATAACTAAAGATCCTGCATGCCACAACTAAGACCCAGCACAGCCAAATAAGTCAATAAATGAATATTAAAAGACTTTTTTTCAAGTTGACGAA
The DNA here is from genome assembly GCF_054371585.1 of Giraffa tippelskirchi. Classification (NCBI taxonomy): domain Eukaryota; kingdom Metazoa; phylum Chordata; class Mammalia; order Artiodactyla; family Giraffidae; genus Giraffa; species Giraffa tippelskirchi. Next base: position 133,989,104 of record NC_137277.1, read on the forward strand.
GCCTATCAACCAATCAAAAGAAAAAAATCAGAGTCCCAATTGAAACTGTTTCTTTACTTCACTGGGAAACTGTCAAACATGTGACTTATGTCACAGCATCTAAGAAATGAAGATCTAGGTGTGGTCTTGTTTGGAGAATATCACATGTTTACATCAGCATTTGGTTTTATAATGTGAAATAATGATGTATTAGATAATAAATCTCCCCTCAGATCTCACCTGAAGGACTCAATACTAATAGGGGAAAAGGAAAATAACAATTATGATAATAACAGCAATAATATAAATGTATATAGTGGAGTAATATCAGTGAAAATGGCAGAGTAAAGAACTTTGAAAATCTGTGCTTCCATAAAAGTGCTGAAAAAACTAGCAAAAATGCTTACAATCTTTTTTTTGTTTGTTTTTTAATTTCTGAAAATTAACCCAAGGCTTACAACAACCTGAACTGTCTGGTGGCTCCCTGGAAAACTACCTTGAAAGGCTTCTCTGATTCAGAACTTGCCCAATGCTAAAGGAACCACCCGGGGAGTATTTGCTGAAAACATTTACAGGCAAATGTTTCAGCTGCTACTGCCTGAGGCAATAGAAAATAGTTGGGACGAACAGATAATCAAAAAGTATGTGGGGAAAAGCTGGGGAATGAGTAGCCTGGGCTTCGCTAGTGGCTCAGCTGGTAAAGAATCTGCTTGCAGTGCAAGAGACCTGGGTTTGATTCCTGGGTTGGGAAGATCCCCTGGAGAAGAGATGGCCGTACAGACTTGAAAAGCTCTGACATATTCCTGGGAACCTGGAAGACTAGATGTATGTGTAGGGATGTGCACATGCCAAGGAAAGTACCGAGACTCTTACCTTTTGTTTGAGTCTTTATGCAAACAGAAAGCGAAGGCTAAGCCATGGTTGAAACTCCCTGGCTAAGTGTCAAAGGATTGCCCTAAATGTACACAGAACCCTCCAGAGAAAGACTGAGAGGTTTTTAGTTGCAAATGAATTTTCTGTTCAGTCATTATCTGACCACTAAGGCAACAAACAGAGAATTCAATGGCTCACTTGAAAAGAAATACAGACTTTATAGAATTAATTTAGAAAAGACACTAAACAAACAACTACAAGTATAGCAAACATAACAGCAACAAAAGTGGGAAGGTGTGATCTGATTTCCAGAGATGTACATTACAGTACTAAAGATACCCACAGCTTTTAACAAATATTACAGAAATGCAAAAAAAAAAAAAAAAAAAAGAAGCAAGTATGAACCATATGAAAGTGAAAGTGACTCAGTCCTGTCTGACTCTTTGTGACCCCATGGACTACACAGTCCATGGAATTCTCTAGGCCAGAATACTCTAGTGGATAGCAGGTCCCTTCTCCAGGGGATCTTCCCAACCCAGGGATCAAACCCAGGTCTCCCGCATTGCAGGCGGATTCTATACCAGCTGAGCCACCAGGGAAGCCCCATATACAGACATACACAAACTCCAAAATAAAGCAGTGAATAGAAACTGTCCCTGCAGAATGCCTAGATATGGGACTTTTAAGACAAAGACTTTAAATCAGCTATTTTATATATATTCAAATAATAAAAGTGAACTTTCTTTAAAGAACTAAAGAAATAGTCGAGAACAATATCCATCAAATAGAGTATCTCAACAAAAATATAGAAATTTTTTTAAAATAGAAAGTACAGAGTTGAAAAGTACAACTGAAACAAAAATGAAAAATTTATTTTAGTAAATATAATGATCCAACAGCACTCGCAAGCAAACAAAAGAGTTGGTGAACTTGAAGATACATCAGCTGAGATTATCAAGGCTAAGAATAAAAAGTCAAATGTGAATAAAAATGAACAGTCACAGAAACCTATGGAATACCATCATATGTACCAACTATGTGTAATGCAAGTCCCAAAGAAGAAGAGGAGGAAAAAGAAGTAGAAAGCATATTTGAAGAAATAATGACCCAAACCTCCCAAATGTTAATCTGTGCATGCAAATTCAAAGAGCTAAAAGAACAGGCATATTTATCAACAAAGATTTCTGTATCTGGCAAAGCTATCCTTCAAAATTGAAGGATAAGTTCAGACATCCCAGATAAACAAGCACAGAGAAAATGTTAAAGTAGTAGAAAGTTCATAGAAAAAAAAAATCCTTCAAGGTAAGATGAAAGGACACTAGACAGTAATTCACATCCACATAGATACATAGAGAACACCAGAGGAGGCCCAGCCATATGGATAAATATAGAAGATGGTGTGAACTTATTCTTCTTATTGTAATTCTTTCTCCCTATATGATTAGGTGCATGAATCAATAATTATAAACCCATGTTGATGGACACATATTGTAAAATGATTTAATTATTAATACCACCATAAAAATGGTGAGGGAAATGGAACTATAAAAAAAGTTGCATACTATTGAAGTTAAACTGGTATTAATTTGAAATAGGTTAAGATGATATTAATAGTTGTAATCCCCAGGGCAATAACCAAGAAAATAACTTAAAAGTATACAGTAAATGAAATAGCAAGAGAATTAAAGTATTATACTAGTAAATTTAAATTTAACACAAAATAAGGCAGTATATTTGAGGAACAAAAGATTCATGGCATATGGAAAACAAATAGCAAAACAGAACAAATCCTTCCTTAGATCAATGTAAATAAAGTAAACTTTCCAATTAAAAAGTAAAGATGAAAGAATGGATTAAAAACATGATCCAACAATAAACTATCTTGAAGAGACACATATAAGTTGAGAGCAAAGAATGGAAAAAAAAAAACTACATAAATAGAAATCAAAATAGAACTGGAGTGGCTATAAAGATATCAAACAGGATAGACTAAAACAAAAATTGTTACTAGAGATAAAGAAGTATACTGTATATTATACATCAGTAGATCAAGATATAACAATTATAACGCATATACACCTCGGAGTAAAGTCCCATGATACATGAAGAAGAACTGACAGAATTGAAAGGAGAAATAGAAAATCCAATAATAACAGTTGAAGACTTCAATAGCCTACTTCTAATAACGGATGGTACAACTAGAAAGAAGAACAGCAAGGAAAAAGATTTGAACCACACCAAAAGCCAAGCAGACCTAATGGAAATCTAAGCAACACTCTACCCAAGAGCAGCTGAATACACATTCTTCCCAAGTGAGTGTGTAACATTCCACAAGATAGACCATATTCCAGGTTTATGTCTTAATAAATGTTAAATGATTGAAATCACACAAAGCATGTTCTCTGAGTACAATGAAATGAAATTTGAAGTCAATCAACAAATGAGTTTGAATAATTCACTAAATATGGAAATTAAACAGTACATTCCTATTAATAAATAAGCAATGATTAAAGAAGAAATTACAGGGGAAATTAGGAAGTGTTTTTGATGAATATAGCCAAACACAACATACTAATGTAACAGAATTGAGAGTCCAAAAATAAAACCATATATCTATAGTTAATCTTGCCAACAATGGTGGCAAGATTATTTAAGGAGGAGAAAACAGCTCCAAAGTGAAAATAACCCAAATATCCATCAACTGATGAATGGATAAATAATGTGGTACATCCATATAATAGAATATTATTGTCATGAAAAAGGAGTGATATACTGATTTATACTACATCATGGATGGTCCTTAAAAACTTCAAGTAAAAGAAGGCAGACAAATCACCACATATTGAATAATTCCATTTATATGAAGTGTCCACACAGGCAAATCTATAGAAGCAGAAAATAGATTATTGGTTGCCAGAGGATGAAGAGTGTGGAGAGGGACAGATAACACTACAAGGCTTATTTTTGGGGTAATGGAAATAGGTCATGGGGATGGCTACACAACATTGTGAATATACTAAAATTCTCTGCATTATACAGTTTAAAATGGTGAATTCTGTGTGACATCTCAATTAAAAATGCAAATATGTGCATATATATTTATATAGATCTCCAGTGCAAGTCTTTTATATGCATTAACTCTTTTTATCATAATAACAAACCAATAAGATTACTCTATTCCCCCCCCCCCCATTTTACTTATGGGGAAATTGAAGAAGAAAAAGCACAGAGAAGTTAAGAAACTTGCCAAGGTTACATAGTTAAGAGTGGTACATAGGTTACACAGTGGTCCAGTTTCATGATCCATTCATGGTCCATTTCATGGTCCATTTGACAGCTGTGGAAGCCCACTCTAGACAGCCACAGTGTTGAGTGCTTTATGGTATCCTATTCATCCCCAGCAAGAACTCAGAAGATAATTATACTTGCTTAGGAGATGAGAAAAGTAAGGCTAAATGGTGGTAATATTGTCTATGGTCATACTCTAACTGAAATGCAGCAATACCAATATAACAAAGCCAAATGCATCAAATGACTAATATATGGGGATTATTAGAAAGTCTGGGGATTATCTGAAAGTCCAAATCCTTTCTGTTTTCTTGTACTGCAAGCTTTGTTGTATTTATGTTCCTATGAATTTGCCTGACTCTGGAAGGTCCATTTGCCTGCTAAATAAATTTACATTATCAAATAGGGCAGGGTGATGCTTACAAATGAAAGTAGTTTTGCAGCCTGCTGATAAGGAGGCTGACCACAAGAAGTAGATTTGTATTAAACCACTTAGTTTTATCTAAGTCAGGAAGGAGGGTGGTAGCAGCATCTCTAAGGAAGGAACCAATCAATCACTCACATGTAATTTGTCAAAAGAAATTTCCTTTTAAGACAGTTCCCAACCTTACTGAGTCTGTCCATTAAACAGTGTGGTATATGAGCTTAGATCTGTTCAAGAAGAGAAAGGCAGTGACAAGGTGTTTAATCAGAAATAACTGAGAGGCAGAGAGAAAAGTTTTTTATTTTTTTGAGGATAGAAGAATCGAAGTAAACACGGAGGGAAAGAATGGATAAGAAGTCATTTTAAGAGGCAAAGAAAATCAGAAGAGAGCAAAACTTAGATAAGCCCAGTCAGCCTCTTGCTGGGAAAGACTGAAAGCAAAAGGAGAAGGGGGCTGCAGAGGATGGGATGGTTAGATAGCATCACCAACTCAATGGACATGAATCTGAGCAAATTTTGGGAGATAGTGAAGGACAGGGGAGCCTGGCGTGCTACAGTCCATAGGGTTGCAAAGGGTTGGACACAACTTAGTGACTGAACAGCAACAACAACAACAAGTCAGCCTCTTGTTCAATCATATCTCTAGACCTCAGTGAAGTGAAAGAGAAAACACAGATGTCAAAAACAAATAGGCCTCTGCCTATCTCTAAGAACTTGAGCAAGTTACCTAAAACCTTTGATTCTTGGTTTCAGTTTCTGTAACATGGCAATAATAATGCTTGCTTCTCAGGGTTTTTTTTATGGGGATTAATTAACATAATGGAAAACTTCTAGTGCAGTATATGGCCATGTGCCCTAGGTGCTTGCTAAGTGCAATTTTTTTCCCCTTCTCGCATATATGTCCATGATTTTCTAAAGTATGCACTCACTATTTTGCATATGTCAAAACTTTCCCAATAATGAGGCACCTAGGCCTCCCCATATTCAAAATAGTACTGTTGTTGTTCAGTTGCTAAGTAGTGTCCAACTCTTTGCTGCCCCATGTACTACAGCATCCTAGGCTCTCTTGTCCTTCACCATCTCCTGGAGTTTTTACAAATTTATGTCCACTGAGTCAGCGACACTTTCCAACCAGCTCATGCTCTGTTGCCCCCTTCTCCTCCTGCCCTCAATCTTTCCTAGCATCAGGGTCTTTTCCAATGAATGGGCTTTTTGCATCAGGGGGCCAAAGTATTGGAACTTCAGATTCAGCATCAGTCCTTCCAATGAATCTTCAGGGTTGATTTCCTTTAGGGTTGACTGGTTTGATCACCTTGCTGTCCAAGGGACTCTCAAGAGTCTTCTCCAGGTGAATACTTGAGATATACTTTCTTTTATTTTGAACTTCCTGCTAAGACAGAATGTGTTAGTGATCATTTTATTATTATTCAGCTATGGATAGGCCAACTATCTTTACCCTTGAAAAGAAGAGGGGTACACCAGAAGGAGAGGTACACCACATTACTCCATGCAGGGAAAAACAGGGTGGGTCAGGGGGCAGAAGGGATGAGAGGAAAACATGGGCAAGAGCCTTTGTCACGGTTTCCAAATGAAGGACCTGACAAGGCAGGATAAGCAGGCTTAGACTGGCTAGTTTGGGTAATTTCAGTGGGCTGGGGGCTGGAAGCTACCCCTAGTTGGCTGGTACCTGGTTCTGAGGTGATAAAGAGTAGGTGGATAGTTGTTTGAAGTGTGAGAAGTCAATAAAGAAAGTGATTGGGGTGAAGGCTCTGGAGGCAGTGGAGGGATTTGATTAGAGGAGGGGTGTGGCCTGACTTACCAGTAACTACATGACTTTTGTTGCTGGTTCATGAGCAGATGATGTTAAGAATAAAAAGTTTAAAGTGAAGTCGCTCAGCCGTGTCCGACTCTTTGTGACCCCATGGACTGTAGTCTGCCTGGCTCCTCTGTCCATGGGATTTCCCAGACAAGAATACTGGAGTGGGTTGCCATTTCCTTCTCCAGGGGATCTTCCAGATCCAGGGATCGAACCCTGGTATCCCTCATTGCAGGCAGACAGTTTAACACCTGAGCCACCAGGGAAGCCCGATGTTAAGAACAAAAGTAAAATATTCTCAAGAGAATTGGTGATAATCCAAGCAAGAATGGTTAGTGACTCGAATCATAGGGTAGTGATGAGGAGCTGGATTCTGGATGAACTTTTCAAGGTATAGATGATAGGATTTCTCAGAACAGATGAGAGGGTGTCAGAGCTGGGAAGGGGAGCTTCCCAGGTGGCGCTAGTAGTAAAGAACCCACCTGCCAATGCAGGAGACATCAGAGACGTGGGTTCGATCCCTGAGTTGGGAAGATCCCCTGGAGGAGGGCATGGCAACCCACTCCAGTATTCTTCCCTGGAGAATCCCATGGACAGAGAAGCTTGGTGGGCTACAGTGCATAGGGTTGCAAAGAATCGGACTCGACTGAAGCGACTTAGCGCACACACATGCAGAGGCAGGGAGCAGTTAATGAAGACCCCAAGTGTTTTGGCCTGAGCAAGTGGAAGGGGACAGGCCGTCAACTGAGCTAGCAGCCACTATATGAGGACAAGCTTGTGTGTGGGAAAAGCACTAGGGCAGGGGAAGAACAGACAGGGTTTTGGAAAATTGAATTGGAAGTGCCTATTAGGTATCCGAATGAAGATGCCCAGAGGCAGATGGATGTATATTTCAGGAATCCATGGAGGAGTTCTAGACTGGAGTATAAATTTTGGAGTCATTTGCATATAAATTATATTTGAAGCCCTGAGACTTGATGGAATAATACAGGAGGTGAACATAGAAAATGTAAAATAATAGGTTGTGAGAACCCTCTGGGCACAGTCTTCAGTCCTGACCTGTAAATCAACTAACTGGCCATCAGTTCAGCAGAATTATTCCATTCATGCTGCTGCATATTTTTTCATAGCACCTATCTTCTCCTACTTTGCTATTTTACATGTTGGTCTGTGTATTTGTTGTTTATGGTCTCTCCCTTTCTCTTTTCTGCCCTCTCCTCCACTGGATTCAAGCTCCTTAAGGACAGGGTGTCTTTGTGTGTCTGTTTAATAATACATTCCAAGCACCTAAAATAGCACCTGATACTAGGTACTCAATAAACTTAAACTTTTTGTTGATAAAAGAAATATTTATTAATGAAAGAAATGGTGATTTTATTAATTTCTTGTTGAAGATCTTTTATTCTTTAAAAATTATTCTTTAACTTTTAAAGGTTATAGTATGAGGAAAAACTAAAACTTAATCAGATATCACATTGAAAAGAAAGTCACTCAGTCATGTCTGACTCTTTGCAGCTTCATGGATTGTAGCCTGCCAGGCTCCTCTGTCCCTGGAATTCTCCAGGCAAGAATACTAGGTAGTCACTCCCTTCTCCAGGGGATCTTCCCAACCTAGGGATAGAACCCAGGTCTCCTGCATTGCAGGCAGATTCTTTACCATCTGAGTCAACATCTTTAATAACAGATTTGAGCAAGATCTTGAAAGAAATGGAACTAGAGACGTGCCCTGGTCAGGACTGAGTAGAGACAGGGAAAAAAAAATTAATATTAAAGGGGAATGAAGATAGTAGAGAAAACTTGGCTCTAGGACTCTGCTCTGATCTGTTAGGGAATAATGTGCATGCTAGGCAGCTTCAGTCCTGTCTGACTCTTTGCGACCGTATGGACCATAGTCTGCCAGGTTCCACTGTCCTTGGGATTTCCCAGGTAAGAATACTGAAGTGGATTACCCTGCCCTTCTATGGAATCAGTTCAGTTCAGTTCAGTTGCTCAGTCATGTCTGACTCTTTGTGATCCCATGGACTACAGCATACCAGGCTTCCCTGTCCATCCACCAAGTCCCAGAGCTTGCTCAAACTTATGTCAATCGAGTTGGTGATGCCATCCAACCATCTCATCCTCAGTCATCCTCATCGGCTCCTGACTTCAATCCTTCCTAGCATCAGGGTCTTTACCAATGAGTCTGTTCTTCGCATCAGGTGGCCAAAGTATTGGAGTTTCAGCTTCACCATCTGTCCTTCCAATGAATATTCAGGACTGATCTCCTTTAGGATGGACTGGTTGGATCACCTTGCAGGCCAAGGGACTCTCAAGAGTCTTCTCCAACACCACAGTTCAAAAGCATCAATTCTTCAACGCTCAGCTTTCTTCACAGTCCAACTCTCACATCCATACATGACTACTGGAAAAACCATAGCTAACTAGATGGATCTTTGTTGGCAAAGTAATGTCTCTGTTTTTTAATATGCTCTCTAGGTTAGTCATAGCTTTTCTTCCAAGGAGCAAGCGTCTTTTAATTTCATGGCTGCAGTCACCATCTGCAGTGATTTTGGAGCCCCAAAAATAGTCTGTCACTATTTTCATTTCTTCCCCATCTATTTGCCATGAAGTGATGGGAACAAATGCCATGGTCTTAGTTTTCTGAATGTTGAGTTTTAAGCCAAAATTTTCACTCTCCTTTTTCACTTTCATCAAGAGGCTCTTTAGTTCTTGTTCGCTTTCTGCCATAAGAGTGGTGTCATCTGCATATCTGAGATTATTGATATTTCTCCCAGCAATCTTGATTCCAGCTTGTGCTTCATCCAGTCCAGCATTTCCCATGATGTACTCTGCATATAAGTTGAATAAGCAGGGTGACAATATACCGCCTTGACGGACTCCTTTCCCAATTTGGAACCAGTCTGTTATTCCATGTTTAGTTCTAACTGTTGCTTCCTGACCTACTTACAGATTTCTCAGGAGGCAGGTCCGGTGTTCTTGTATTCCTATCCCTTTAAGAATTTTCCACATTTTGTTGTGATCCACACAGTCAAAGGCTTTGGCATATGGAATAATATATTGCTATTATTTCTAAGACGTGGCTCATCCTAGGCATCAAGCATTAAAGACAGAGAAGGATAACTATTTGACGGAATAGTTTTGCTAACATTTTCAACATGATTTAATTCAATGAAAACATGGATATGTCATAAATGCTTGTTAATGAATAAATATTTGTTTTGCCTTAGCTGTGTTCTAAGCAGTGTGCTAACTGTTGAGGGTAAAAGCATGAATAAAAATAGCCAGTGTTTAGTTGGGATATGATCACTTAAACAATAAGAAACAGACACATACAGGGAGACCATAGGATAAGAGGCATAAGCTTGCTTGGTAGAGTTAGAAAGATCTGTAAAGCGGGTATGGCTTGAAGTAAGACTTGAAAGGTGAGTAGTATGAGTTTGTCAATCATCACCCCTTTCTGGGCATTTTGTTGTTGTTGTTGTTATGTGAATTCTGACAGTTCATAATCCCATCTTCCCATAATGACCCAGAAAAGTTCCATAGAACAATTCAGAAGATTCAAAAGTAACTCATGTGTCCAGTCACTCTTTCACAAATATTTATCGAGTGCTTACTTTAGGTCAAACACTGGACACTAGAAATATCAACTTAAATAATTCATGAACACTGTCCTCAGAAGACTTATGCTCTATAGCTATAATTTTCAAACTTTGGGGCACCTCAGAATCATCTGGAGTGCTTGGTAAAACACATCACTGGCCCCAGTCCCAGAGTTGTTGATTCACTAGGTCTGGGGTAGGGCTCAATAAGTTGCATTTAAAGCAAATTCCTGGGTAATGAGGTGTTACTAGACTGAAGACCACTTTGAAAACCATAGATTATGGGAGAGTGGATCAATTAAACAGATCAGTGTGATGAGTACATGAAGGAGCAGGTAAGATTTGGGACAGCTCCATCTGGGATGTGGAAGTAAAAGTCACACTACAGCAAACCATCTTTGCTCTACTTCCTTTAGAATTGATTCTCTGCTGATGAACTACAGGCTTCCTTGTGATATATCTTACATAGAAGTATCAAAACCACAACCCCATAAATTCTCTTATCCAAGGAACAGTCATGTTCGCTGACAATACTTAGAGTCGTTACTGTAAACTAAGTACATCTGGATTTTGAATTATTTTACTGAGAGAAAAAATGAAACATTTAATTTACAATGATTGAAGACAATTAAAATAGAGCATAAAACACTTTATAAAATCTACAGATTACCAAGAATTTAAGTGGATAGTAGAGTTGGGAAGAATGACTCATTTATACCCCTACAGTGAAAAGAATTCAAATAAGATCCTGCAACCAGTTAATCTTTAATGAATCAATATTGTTCCATGAGTTTCAAAACAGTCAAAAATGTTTCTTCAGCTACCTGTCTGTGTGTAGTATGGTGTGATACAATGAAAAGAAAAACAAGTTGAGAGGTGGCCCATGGCCACAAATAGATTGCAATATATAGTTAGACAAAAGGATCAGGTTGTATCCATTCATGCATTTATTTTGCCTCTACTGTATACTTGAAGCTGTGTTATATTCTGGGAAAATGAAATTAAACAGTGTAGAAATTAAAAGGTTTTATATTTCATATTTTAGTGAAGGAGACAGTAATTTGTGAAAAAATAAAGATATGTTGAGTGAGATATAGTGATTGCTCAAGGATGAAATGGTAACAGTGACATAGATCAGCAAAAATCTGAGGAAGGAATAAGGCATTCATTGGATCCTAATGGAAGGTGGACAGGTGGATGAGTTTGTTGGACAAGGAGACATTCAGGGGAGAGGGACCTGTTTGTTCCTACAGAGAGGTAAGACATGGCATGTGATGGTCAGGAGATATGTGTAGCTCAGTATAGAGAAGCAGGCGAGGGACAGATGAGCAAGGAGTCTGAATTCCGGTTTTAATGCTTTAATTTTTGAAAATTGGGTTATGTTTGCCATATAACACTGTGAAAGTTCAAGTTTGTCGTAATAAATGACAAATATTTATTATCTCACAGTTTCTGTGGGTTGAGAATCTGGGCATGGACTATCTCTGTGCCCCTGAACCGAGATCCTTCACGAGGTTGCATGCATCAAGGTGCCAGCAGGCACTGTGGTCTCTTTGGAGGCTGGACCTGTGGAGGATCTACTTCCAAGCTTACTCACATAGTGTTGGAAGGATTCAGTTCCTCCTATGCTTCTGGACTGAGGGCCTCAGTTCTCTGATGACCATTGGCCAGAGACCCCTGTCCATTCCTTGCCATGTGAGCCTCTCCAAGGGAAGCTCACACATGGCAGCTGGCTTCTATCAGAACCAGGAAGAGAAACAGAGGATGTTCCTAGCCTAAGCCATAGTGTTTTTGTAACCTGGACCTAGCTTGACATCATATAACTTATGCTGTATTTTATTAATTAACAGCAAGTCAGCAAGCCTAGTGCACAATCAAAGGAAGGAGAGAAGATGGGGACGTAAATTCCAGGTTGTGAGGACCACTGGAGCCACCTGAAGGTTACTCACAACAATATGGCTTCTTACCTTATTCACAAGATTTGCTACAATCTGCTGGCCACAAACTAAGGAGCTGTTTTGACAAATGTTCTGGATCTCTGTGAAAACTCATGGGAGGAGAGCTGAGGAGGTGGAGTCCCAGATACTCTTAGCCAGGCCCTCCACCTACTTGGCTCTCTACTGAAATAAACACGTCAGCAGGGAAGGAAATGAGCTTTGTGTATATGAGGCACAGTGCCTGCTGAAGGATTCTAAAAGTCAGCTCCATCAGAGATTCACTGAGGTTCTATTAATCTTGCAGGAAAGCCACAGGGTCTGGCTTTTAATAGAGGAAAAGATGAGCCACAGCTGTCTTGCAAAGCAGAAGGATGTCTCCTCCCACTCTGGCTCCCTCACTGACATTCTACATAAACTTGAGTCACAGTGCATTATTTTGTCTTAATTTTGCATTTGTGTATTTCAGCTCCTACTAATTCCTGAAAGGATAAAGGAGACACAGAGTTAATATGAGATTCTCTATTGAGAATTAAGTGGGTTTGCTGGGGCTTCTTAAGAAGACTTTGTCAGCCATGGTAACTGATTCTTTGGGGTTTCTGGACTCCTAAGAGTCTGTCTAAGCTTTCAGTCTTAACCTATTATATAGGTAGAAGGAACATAGTTCAGCGTGCAAAATTGAGGTGACATTTAGAAGTACCTCCTAAACTCTTGGAAATCAATGTTCAAGGAACACTTAGGGCATTATTTCAGTTAACTCCTGCAAACACTATGCATGCGTGCGTGCATGCTAAATTGCTTCACTCGTGTCCAATTCTTTGTGACCCTAGGACTGTAGCCCACCAGGCTTTTCTGTCCATAGGATTCTCTAGGCAAGAATACTGGAGTGGGTTGCCATGCCCTCCTCCAGGGGATCTTCCTAACCCAGGAATCGAACCCCTGTCTCTTATGTTTCCTGCCTTGGCAAATGGATTCTTTACCACTAGTGCTGCCGAGAAGCCCCAAACACTAGGCATAGCCAGAGTTATCATCATCAGTTGGCAAATGACCAAAGCGAAATTTGAGGAGGTAGGTCACTGGCTCAAGGCTATTCTGGCCACAGGTAGGGCATGAGCCAAGGTCTGGTGAAGGCTTGCCTGACTGCAGCCCCCGCTTCATGGCATGTCTGTATTCTTCACAGAGTAACATAATCACAAAAGCAACAAGGAAGCAACAAATATAAAACGCTTCATACCCTTGGATGGCTTGTACTTAGAAATCAGGCTCATACTTCTTTACTTGTCTTAATACTGGTATAAGTGCTGCTGCTGGTATAAATATTGGGACTGACACTGTTAGTGATGTTCATTCAGTATGTCCAGGGAATTAAACCCAGGGCCTTGGAGTGTGGCATGTGTGTGTGCATATGTGTATGCCAGTAACTCAGTTGTGTCTGACTCTGCGATCCCATGGACAGTAGCCTGTCAGTCTCCTCTGTCCATGGAATTCTCCAGGCAAGAACAATGGAGTGGGTAGTCATTCCTTTCTTCAAGGGGATCTTCCAACCCAGGGACAGAATCTGGGTCTCCTGCATTGCAGGTGAATTCTTTACCAGCTGAGCCATCAGGGAAGCCTGAAGCATGGCTTCAGTTCAGTTCAGTTCAGTCACTCAGTCATGTCTGACACTTTGCAACCCAACGGACTGAAGCTTACCAGGCTTCCCTGTCCATCACCAGCTCCTGGAGTTTACTCAAACTTATGTCCACTGAGTTGGTGATGCCATCCAACCATCTCATCCTCCATCGTCCCCATCTCCTCCCGCCTTCAATCTTTCCCAGCATCAGGGTCTTCTCCAATGAGTCAGTTCCTTGCATCAGGTGGCCAAAGTATTGGAGCTTCAGCTTCATCATCAGTCCTTCCAATGAATACTCAGGACTGATTTCTTTTAGGATTGATTGGTTTGATCTCCTTGAGTCCAAGAGATTCTCAAGAGTCTTCACCAGCACCACAGTTCAAAAGCATCAATTCTTTGGCAGTCAACTTTCTTTATGGTCCAACTCTCACAACTATCCATGACTACTGGAAAAAACATAGCTTTGACTGGATGGACCTTTGTTGGCAAAGTTATGTCTCTGCTTTTAAATATGCTTTCTAGGTTGATCATAGCTTTTCTTCCAAGGAGCAAGCATCTTTTAATTTCATGACTTCAGTCACCATCTGCAGTGATTTTGGAGCCCAAAAAGATAAAGTCTCTGACTGTTTCCATTGTTTCCCCATCTATTTGCCATGAAGTGATGGGACCAGATGCCATGATCTTTGTTTTGTGAATGTCGAGTTTTAAGCCAGCTTTTTCACTCTCCTCTTTCATATTCGTCAAGATGCTCTAGTTCCTCTTTGCTTTCTGCCATAAGGGTGGTGTCATCGGTTTATCTGAGGTTATTGATATTTCTCCCGGCAATCTTGATTCCAGCTTGTGCTTCATCCAGCCCAGCATTTTGCATGATGTACTCTGCATACAGATCAAATAAGCAGGGTGACAATATACAGTCTTGACGTACACCTTTGCTAACTTAGAATCAGCCTGTTGTTCCATGTCCAGTTCTAACTGTTGCTTCTTGACCTGCATACAGATTTCTCAGGAGGCAGGTAAGGTGGTCTGGTATTCCAATCTCTTGAAGAATTTTTCACAGTTTATTGTGATCCACACAGTCAAAGGCTTTGGCATAGTCAATAAAGCAGATGCAGATGTTTTTCTGAAATTCTCTTTCTTTTTCGATGATCCAATGGATGTTGACAATTTGATCCCTGGTTCCTCTGACTTTTCTAAATCCAGCTTGAACATCTGAAAGTTCTCGGTTCACATACCACTGAAGCCTGGTTTGGAGAATTTTGAGCATTACTTCGCTTGAGTGTGAGATGAGTGCAATTGTGTAGTAGTTTGAACATTCTTTGGCATTGCCTTTCTTTGGGATTGCAATGAAACCTTAACTTTTCCAGTGAGTTTTCCAAATTTTCTGGCATTTTGAGTGCATGGCATTTCTCAGTTCAAATCCTGGCTCCTTCTTCTACTATTTGTGTGACCTTGGTGAAGTTACTAATACTCTGTGAACCTCAGTTTATTCATCTGTAAAATGGAGCTAAAAGTGCCATCAATGTGTGGTTCCTAGGAAGAGCTGGTGTGTGACATGTGGAAGTTGCTTCCTTTCTTTGGAATAAGGGACTGTTAAGCATTTAGTGCTCCTCTGAGGATTTGCCTGGATTCCTTCATCAAATGGAAGTTTCCAAGCTATGTTCGTAAATAGTCTTATATCTTTAATGGAAATAGTTACATTCAATTTTAGCTGTTAAGGTTGGTCTTTTTGTGAAGCATCACTAAAATTATTTTCACTGAAATGTGTTCCCCAGACTATTTTCCCCTAAAGATGGCTGGGCATTGATGAGGAATGCCCTCATGGCCAAGGTGCCAGTGGCCCATAGTGAAAGTGAAGGGCCACTGAATGAGAAGCAGATAATCTTGTTATAGCCCACTTGAGATGGCCGGATTCCCCAATGCTACTAAATGCTACTGAATTAAACAAGCGATCACTGTCCTATTTTAAATACATGTTTCCTGCAGTTAAAAATCTAAGGAGCATTTGAGAAAAAGTAGACATATGCAGACTAAAAAAAGAACACAAAATCCAGCTACATGGTACATCTTAAAGTAAGTGTTTCAGGGACAGAAAATCTCAAATAACATCTAATACACAGATCCAACTAGGAGGAAACAGAGTGTCCCTTAGGTCTGTGAGCTCATTGAATGGGCGTTGATGGATTTGTTTTCCTTTCAGATTAAATTGAACTTCTGATATAGAAGTAGTTCACTGGCTTCTGATCTTGAAAGCAACATTTTTTTGTTTGTTTGTTTTTTCCCCTTCTAACTAAATTTCTCTTGTTTAGGTGTTTTAGCTTTTTAGCAGCTTGAAAAGTGGCACATCGGAGTCTTGGAAGACTCAGAAGAAATTATTTGCTTAAAAAATATTGAGAGAAACAGAGAATTTGGCTAACTTTACTTTCCCTCTGGTAAAGTGGTGTCTGGCAAATGGACCATTCTAGGGGCTTGAATATTTTCTCTCAGGCTCAAACGCCCAAAGATATGCAAAATAACATTTCAGCAATTTTTCATAGCTTGACAAGATAAATATTATCGGAACCAAACGTGAACATTTGTGTAAATGAGGGCTGGCCTTTAACGATGGAGATAACGCATAGGACTGTTAAATAGATGTCAGTGTTGGCTGTTAATTAGATAATGTCTGTGCTGAGAACTCATTTTACCTTAGTATCTGTGGATGTAATCTCATCTTCAGGGTTAGCTGGTTTAGGAAAAGATATCTTATGCTAATTTATTGCTCAATAAATTTTAATTTCAGATGTTGGCAGATAAAATATCTAAATATGGCAGAGACACCCACATGAATGTAGAATAAATGTTATTGTTTATGTGTGATTGCTAGCTTTCCCTGTCATCTTTGATTACATGTTACACTTATAAAAAACTAAGTAATCAACATTGGTTCCTCACTGCTCACTAAATTCTAGACTTTATTTGGGTTTCATCAGTTTTTCCATCAATGTCCTCTTGCTATTCCAGAATGAAGATCAGGGTACCATGATGTGTTTAAGTGTTATATCTCCGGAGTTTCTTCTGTCTGTAGCAGTTTCTCAGTTTTTACTTGCTTTTCATGACCTTGGCAATATTACTGTGTGCTAGCCAAGTATCCTGTGGAATTTCTCCCAGCCTGAGTGTGTCTGATATTTTTCTCATGAATCGACCGAGGTGAAGGTCTTTCTGATCACAGTATATGATGGGGTCACAACAGCCACATGACATATCTGATGATGCTACTATTTTTCCTGTTGCTTACTAAAAGATACACTAAAACATGAAATACTAAAGAGTATATCAAATGACTTATTTTTGCATTCTAGGTAGGAGTGATTTGAAGTGAAAGGAGGGAGTTTCATTAAAAAATACTCTGGATATACCTTAGCCCTTCTGCACATCTGAACTTAGATGGAGTAAGTCAAACGAGGGAACATCTGGGTTATGGGATGACCCAGAGGGATGGGATAGGGAGGGAGGTGGGAGGGGGGTTCAGGATGGGGAACACATGTACGCCCATGGTGGATCCATGTCAATGTATGGCAAAACCACTACAATATTGTAAAGTAATTAGCCTCCAATTAAAATAAATAAATTTATATTTAAAAAAGTAGTTTTCTTTTTTGTTGTTATTGTTGTTGTTTAGTTTTTATTTCATAATCATAAATTTAACTTTGCAATCCAGCTAAACTTGGAGGAGGATAAGGAAAATATGGAACCCAAAGAACTGTAGCAAGAACACAAAGATTATAGGATATTTCAAGCAGATAGGGGTAAAGGGGTGCTCTCCTGGGCTACAGAAGGAATGGTCTGGTGGTTAAGTAAAACACAAGTCAAATTTATTAGATTTTTCCACAGTCAGAAATGGTGATCTTCTTGCTGGTCTTGCCATTCTTGGATCCAAAGCACTCCATTGCTTCTACAGTATTCATGCCCTCTTTCAACTTGCCAAAGACCACATGCTTGCCGTCCAACCACTCAATCTTGGCAGTGCAGATGAAAAATTGGGAACCATTTGTGTTGGGGCCAGCATTTACCATGGACAGGGTGCCAGGACCTGTATGCTTCAGAATGAAATTCTCATCATAAAATTTCTTGCCATAGATGGACTTGCCACGAGTACCATTATGGCATGTGAAGTCATCACCCTGGCACATAAATCCTGGAATTATTCTGTGAAAGCAGGAACCTTTATAACCATATCCTTTCTCTCCAGTGCTCTGAGCATGAAAGTTTTCTGCTGCATTTGGAACTTTGTCTGCAAACAGCTCGAAAGAGACGTGGCCCAAGGGCTCGTTGTTAACAGCAATGTCAAAGAAGAAGGTGGGGTTGACCATGGCTGAACAGGGCAAGAGACTCTGGGGTGGCAGCATCTGCAAGGCCTAAAGTACTTTTCTTTAGGAACTGTCAACGTGTTGTTGTTGAACTGTGGACTTGTAACTCTGCATGGACTATGGCCAGTCAATAATATATGTACTTAAAAGCTGTATTATTGCAAAATGAGTGTTTTATCCAGGTACTCATTCTTTTATTGTTATTTTCTTTTTAAACTTTGTTTTATTCACTTAAAGAAAATCTTCTTAAGGCACAATTTGCTTCAAATCCATTCCAAGTTGTTTAGGAATGAATAAAGAAGATGTAGTATATGTATATGTATACAATGTATACAATGGAATATTACTCAGTCATTAAAAAGAATGAAATAAGGCAATTTGCAGCAACATGGATGGACCTAGAGAGTGTCATACTGAGAGAAGTAAATCAGACAGAGAAGGATAAATATCATATGACATCTTTTATATGTGGAATATAAACAGAAATGATACAAATAAATTTACTTAACAAAAGAGAAAGAGACTCACAGACTTAGAAAATGAACTCCTGGCTGCCAGAGAGAAGGGATAGTTAAGGACTTTGGTAAGGTCATATACACACTGCTATATTTAAAATGGATAACCAACAAACAACTATTGCATAGCACTTGGAACTCTGCTCAATGTCATGTGCCAGCCTGGATGGGAGAGGGGTTTAGGAGAGAATGGATACATACAACTCTATGGCTGAGTCCCTTCACTGTTCACCTGAAATTATCACAACATTGTTAATTGGTTATTCCCCAATACAAAATGTTTTTGGTATTAAAAAAATAAAAAAGTTAAAAAATTACAATTAAGAAATAATAATAAAAATTAAAAATAGTCATAACCTTGGGTGTACACTTACATGGATATCGACTATAGAGATAATTATAGTTTTTAAAAAAAGTAAGATGAAATGAGGAAAATTTGGTAGAACCCAGTGATTATCTTGAAGGAGAGGATTAAGAATGATTTTAAAGTATTAAGCATGTACCAAGTGAATGACAATATCAATGATAACTAGGTCTAGAGAGGAAGGTAAACTTGGATAATGACTCCATTTTACTTGGATTTCAGTTTCAGAAGATATTATTGTTCTTACTTATGGGGCCATCAAAGAAACAGTTGAAAATGTGGGATTGAATGTCATAAAGAAGGTCAGAGTTGAAGAGAGAGCCTGTTTGAAATGAAGTATCATTAAATGGAAAAGTTATTTTAGAGATCTCCAAACATGGTCACTCCTTAATCTCTGCAATTTATTCAGTGCAACCAACCTTTCATGCCAGACACTTCTTTGGCTGTCCCCATTGCAGCCTCTCATTATGACTTTGGGATAAAAGCAAACCAAGGTCAAATATCAGATCCCTGCAGGCAGATAACCTGAACCCTTTGTCTGATGAAATCTCTGCACCTGACAGCTCACTGCTCTTCAGGGAAATCCAAAGCAGCTTCTTTCCTTAATGTTCAAAATTCAGCACTTAGAACTGAGTCAGGTGCCTTGCTGCTGCTCCTCTTGCCTCATCTCCAGTGATCCAGCAAACTGAGCATTTGCTGACAGCCCTGATCGACTCCTGGGATTTTAAGACCCTTGGCAGCTGGAGCTGTGTTTGATATTGCTCTTTATATTTCAAAGTACTTGACATGGAACAGGAAATGTACCACTCACATCACAGGAGGAAAACATGAACTAGAGAGTCAGGTATCCTTGAGTTCAGAATCTTGCTCTGCCATTTATATTTGAGCACCTAGGGATGTTGCTTAATCCTGTGGAGCTGAAGATTCCCCCTCTGAAATTTTAGGAGAATAGTGCACACTTCATAGAGAAGTTGTAAACATTACGTGTGGCAACATATTAAGGCTCTTAGCACAGAGTCTGGACATAATATGCACTTGATAAAAGCTATGAGTAACAGACACCTATGTAGCATTTACCAAGGTTTGGGTATTGCACTAAGTAAATTTAACAACTCATCCGTTTAATCCTCTATCACAACTCAATGAGCTCAGCAGTTATTGTTACTCATTTCATGGGTGAGCAAACTGAAGGTTGGTAAGCCAACTTGCCTAAGGTCAAACAGTTAGAGGTAGTAAGAAGTAGACAGCTGGACTCCTGATCTTTGCTCTTAAACAATATGATATACCATTATTATGCATATAGCACACAATAATAATGATATCTATTATTACTATTCATAAAGATTCTTTGTGTTACTATTTGGGTAGGGACAAGACAAGAACAGTTGCTATAGACACTCTTAATACTGCTTTAGCTATTCTGGTCACTAGAATAAGAAAAATGAAATATACACACAATAGAAAATTATTTTTTTCAGCTATTGGCTCTCTGGCATGAAAACTCCAAATAATACATCTAAATAGAAGAAAAACTGGTTACTAAAACAGTTCAAAAGCTGTCCTATGTATCAACTACATCAGGCAGCATTCATGAGCACTCCACAGTGCCTCTCACACGTGTTGTAAGAGTTGATGCTGGCTGCTGTCTGGGAGCTCAGCAGATACTGTCAATCAGAATCCAGGAGCCTCTTCAACTTTGTTCAGTTCAGTTCAGTCGCTCAGTCATGTCCGACTTTTTGCAACCCCATGGACTGCAGCACTCCAGGCTTCCTTGTCCATCACCAACTCCCGAAGCTTGCTCAAACTCATGTCCATCGAGTTGGGGATGCCATCCAACAATCTCATCCTCTGTCCTCCCCTTCTCCTCCTGCCTTCAATCTTTTCCAGCACCAGGGTCTTTTCTGAGTGAGAATGAGTCAGTTCTTCGCATCAGGTGGCCAAAATATTGGAGTTTCAGCTTCAACTTGGTAGTGCTGGGTTAAGATACTATCAGCTTTCAGTACTACATTCCCATGAGCCTTCACCAACAATATCTTGAGTTGTGTGTTTCCACCGAAAGTCTCCTCAAGACCGGTACAGCTCTTAACACCAAATCCTAAAGCAAAACTACATAATTTAGGCTTAAGTTATAACACCAACCCATTTCTGTACCAAAATCTGTTCTACTATTTCTGGGTAACAAATTATCACAAATCTTAGTTGTATGCAAACACCATTTTACTTATTTTCAATTTCAATTTTACTGACAAAAACTGACAAATTGTAGGATATTTAAATTATACTTTATGGTGGTTTGCTCAACAAACACATTGTGAAAGGATTCCCTAATCTAATTAATACATCCATCACTGCATATATTATTCTCTCTTAGAAGAACATTTCAGTTCCTCTCTCTTAGGAAATTTCATTTATACAATGTTATGTTATCAACTATACTCACCATATTTTGCATTAGACCTTTTACCTTATTCATCTTACAGTTTGTACCCTTTAGTCATACTCTTCCTATTTTTCCTCACACCTCTGCCCCTGGAAACCACTATTCTATTCTCTCTTTCCACAATTTTGACTTTTTAAGAGATAGCATGAAGTATTTGACTTTTTCTGTCTGACATTTCTCTTAGCAAAATGCCTTCAGGTTCCATCTTTGTTGTTACAAATGGCAAGTTTTCCTTCATTCTCATGGCTGAATAATATTCCATTGACTGTGTGCATATATAAATACACCACATCTTCTTTATCTGTTCAACCATCAATGAACATTTAAGTTATGTCCATGTCTTGGCTACTGTGAATTGTGGATAATGCTTCAAAGAACATGGAGTGCAAATAACTTTTTGAAATTCAGTTTTCATTTTCTTTGGGTATATATATCCAGAAGTAGGATTGCTGGATAAAAATAAAATGGTAATTTTTTTTTAATTTTTTTAAGGAAACTCCATACTGTTTCCCATAGTGGTTGCACCATTTTACATTCCCATCAATAGTGCACCAGGGTTCCCTTTTTTCCACATGCCTGCTAACATTTGTTATCTCTTGTCTTTTTCATGATATACATTCTAAAATGTGTGAAGTGATAGCTTACTATGGTTTGACTTTCCTAATGCTTAGTGATGCTGAATACCTTTTTATGTACTTGTAGGCAATTTGAATATCTTCTTTGGAAAAAAAAAGTGTCTATTCAGTTCTTCTGCCTGTTTTTAATTGGATTGTTTGCTATTTGAGTTGTATGAGTTTTTTAAAAATAGTTTGAATATTAACCCCTTATCAGATGTATTATTTGCAAATATTTTTTCCAGTTCAGTGGGTTGCCTTTTTATTTTGTTGATGGTCTCCTCTGCTGTGCAGAAGATTTTAAATTTGATGTAGTCCCACTAATTTATTTTCATTTTTGTTGCTTTTGCTTTTATTGTCAATTCCAAAATAATTATTGCCAACATTGATGTGAAGGAGCTTACCCTCTATGTTCTCTTTCAGGAGTTGTAGGACTTCAGATCTTACATTCAAGTCTTTAATCCATTTTGACTCGACACTTGTGATGGTGTAAGATAGTGATCTGATTTCCCTCTTTTTCATGTGCTGTCCAATTTCCCAACACTATTTATTGACTGTCCTTTCTCCACTGTATAATCCTGACTGCTTTGTCCCATGTTAATTAACCATATATGCATAGGCTTAATTCTTGGCTCACTATTGTGTGGCATGGACTTCTGTGTCTGTTTTTATGCCAGTTCCATCCTATTTTGAGTCCTATAGCTTGCAAAGTAATTTGAAATTAAGAAGTACTATGACTCCAGATTTATTCTTCTTTCTCAAGATTGCTTTGAGTATTTAAGGTCTTTTGTGGTTTCATACAATTTCAGAATAGTTCATTCCAGTTCTTTGAAAAATGCTGTTGGAATTTTGATACTGTTGGATACTATTGGAAATTGAACCAAATCTGTAGATTGCTTTGGGTCTTAAGCACACTTTAACAATGTTAATTCTGCCAATCCATGGACATGGAATATCTTTCTGTTCATATGTATCAGGAGAAGGCAATGGCACCCCACTCCAGTACTCTTGCCTGGAAAATCTCATGGACGGAGGGGCCTGGTAGGCTACAGTCCATGGGGTCGCTAAGAGTCTGACATGACTGAGTGACTTCACTTTCACTTTCATGCACTGGAGAAGGAAATGGCAATCCACTCCAGTGTTCTTGCCTGGAGAATCCCAGGGATGGCAGAGCCTGGTGGGCTGCCGTCTATGGGGTTGCACAGAGTCGGACACGACTGAAGCGACTTAGCAGCAGCAGCATATGTATCATCTTCAATTTCTTTCATCAGTGTCTCAGTTTTCAGTGTACAGATCTTCACCTCCTTGTTAAATTTATATCTAAGTACTAATTTTTGATGCAGTTGTAAGTGGGATTGTTTTCTTAACTTCTCTCTCTGCTAGTTCATTATTAGTGTACAGAAACTAAATGATTTTGGTATGTTGATTTTGTCTGTCACAACTCTACCAAATTCATTTATTAGTTGTAATAGTTTTTGGTGAAGTCTTTCAGGTTGTCTATATATAATATTATGTCACCTAGAAACGGAGCCAGTTTTTCTTCTTAAAATTTTAAATATTTTTGGATTTCTTTCTCTTGCCTAAATTGCTCTTGCTGGGACTTCCAGCACTATGTTGAATAGTGAGTGGGTACCATTGTCTTATTCCTGATCTTAGAGGAAGTGATTTCAGCTTTTCACTATTAAAATTGATGTCAGCTGTGGACTTGTCGTACATGCTTTATTATATTGAAGTTATTTCCCTCTATATGCAGTTTGTTGAAAGTTTTTACCACAAGTGGTAAAATTTGTCAAATGCTTTTTTTTTCTTGCATCTATTGAGATGATCATATGATCTTTGTCCATCATTTTGTTAATTTGGTGTATCACATAGATTGATTTACATGTCAAACCCATCTTGACATCCCTGGAATAAATATCACTTGATTATGGCATACAGTCCTTTGGCTGTATAATTGAATTTAGTTTGCTAATATTTTGTTGAGTATTTTTTCATTTATGTTCATCATGATATTGACTTGTAATTTTCTTTTCTTGTAGTGTCCTTGTCTGGCTTTGTTACTGTTGGTTTTGTAAAAGGAGTTTGGAATTGCTTCTTCCTCTTTAATTTTTTGAGAAATTTGAGAAGGATTGGTTTCAATTCTTTAAATGGTTAGTAGAATTCAATTGTGAAGCTGTCTGATCCTTGACTTTTCTTTGGTAGGGGATTTTTGATTACTGATTTAATCTTCTTCCTGATAATTGGTCTATTCATATTTCCTATTTCTTCTTGATTCAGTCTTGGTGGGTTGTATATTTCAGTGAATTTATCCATTTTTTTGTAGGTTGCCTATTTTTTTGGCATTTAATTGCCCATAGTAGTCTTATGATCCTCTGTATTCCTTTATTATCAGTTGTAATATTTCCTATTTTATTCCTAATTTTATTTAAGTTCTCTCTCTTTGGTAATTCTAGCTAACACTTATTTCTATTTTGGGCTCAGATGGTAAATAATTTGCTTGCAATGTAGGAGACTACAGTGTGATACCTGTATAGGGAAGGTCCTGCACTCTGCTGTTCTTGCCTGGAGGATTCCATGGGCAGAGGAGCCTCGTGGGCTATAGTCCATGGAGTTGCAAAGAGTCAAACATGATTGAGTGACTATTACTTTCATTTTATATTTGTTTAGTCTCTATTTTTTAAATTTCCTTTCTGATTATTGTTATTTCCTTCCTTCTAATAATTTGGGGCTCAGTTTGTTTTCTTTTTCTAATTCCTTGAGGTGTAAAGTTAGTTGTTTTTTATTTTAGTCTTTGTGGCTATTGTTGTATACAACCCTCCTAGAACTGCTTTTGATGCATCCCATAAGTTTCAGTATGTTGCATTTTCATTTTCATTTGTTAATAGTTTTTGATTTCTCTTCTTGACTCATTGGTGATCTAGGATCGTGCTGTTTAATCTTCAAATATTTGTGAATTTTTTTTTGTTTTTTCCTTGTAACTGATTTCTATTTTTCATGTGCCTATTTAGCCATATGAACATCCTCTTTGGAAAAATTTTTATTCAATATTTCTTCCCATTTTCTAATCAGGTCATTTGTTTTTTGAGTTCTATGAGCTGCTTTTATATATTGGATATTAATCCCTTATTGGTCATATCATTTGCAAATATTTTCTCCCATTGTTAGTTGTCTTTTCCTTTTGTCTATGGTTTCCTTTGCTGTGTAAAATGTTTTAAGTTTAATTAGGTCCCATTTGTTTATTGTTGCTTTTTTCCCTTTTGTTTTAAGAGACAGATCCAAAAAGATATTGTTGTGATTTATGTCAGTGTTCTGCCTATGATTTCCTCTAAGAGTTTTATGGTATCTGATCTTACATTTAGCTCTTTAATGTATTTTGTTTATTTTTTTATGTTGTTAGAAAATGTTCTAATTTCATTCTTTTTAGCTGTTCAGTTTTCCCAGCACCACTTGTTGAAAAGACTGTCTTTTCAGTCTTGTATAGCATTGCCTCTTTCGTTATAGATTAATTGAACATACATGTGTGGGCATATTTCTGGACTCTCCATTCTGTTTCATTGATCTACTAATATCTATTTACTTGTGTGTGTGTGTGTGTGTGTGTGTGTGCGTGCGCCAATACCATACTGTTTTGATTACTGTAGCTTTGTGGTATAGTCTGAAGTCAGGGAGTGTGTCACCTCCAGCTCTGTTCTTTCTCAAGATTATTTTGGCCATTCAGATTCTTTTGCTTCCAAACAGATTTTAAAATTATTTGTTCTAGTTCTGTGAAAAATGCTATTTGTATTTTGACTGAGGTTCCAATGAATCTGTAGATTGCCTTTGGTAATATGATCATCTAAAAATTTTCAGTTCTTTCAATCCAAGTACATGGTATATCTTTTCATCTGTCTGTGATGTCTTCAATTTCTTTCAGCAATGTCTTATAGTTTTCTGAGTATAGGTCTTTTACTTCCTCAGGTAGGTTTATTCCTAGGTATTTTGCCCTTTTTAAGGTGATAATAAATTGAATTGTTTCCTTAGTTTTTCTTTCTGACAGTTTGTTATTAATATATAGAAATACAGCATACTTCTGTATACTAATTTTGTATCCTGCAATTTTACTGAATTCATTAATGAGCTCTAGTAGACTTCTGGTGGAGAAGCTTAAGTTTTTAAGGCTTATTTTGTGGTCTAAAACATGATCTATTGAGGAATTTCCCATGTGCATTTGAGAAGGCTATATATTATTCTGTTGGTTGGATGGAATATTCTGTAAACATTTGTTAAATCCATCTGGTCTGATGTTCCATTTAACTCCAATGTTTCCTCATTGATTTTTTGTCTACATGACCTACCATGTTACAAGTAGGGTAGTAAAGTCCCATAATATTTTTATATTGCTTTATATTTCTCCCTTCAGATCTGTTAATTTTTGCATTACATATTTAGGTGCCCTTATGTTGGGTGCAGGGCTTCCCTGGTGGCTCAGACAGTAAAGAATCTGCCTGCAATGCAAGACATTTGGGTTCAATCCCTGGGTTGGGAAGACACCCTGGAGGAGGGAATGGCAACTCAATCCAGTATTCCTGCCTAGAGAATCCCCATGGACAGAGACGCATGGCAGGCTACAGATCCAGTCCACAGCGTTGCAAAGAGTCAGACATGACTGAGCGACTAAGCACAGCACAGCACAGCACATAGTGGGTGCATGACTTCCCAGGTGGCTCTAGTGGTAAAGAACCCACCTGCCAATGGAAGAGACATAAGAGATGTGGATCTGATCCCTGGATTGGGAAGATCCCCTGGAGGAGGGGATGGCACTTTACTCCAGTATTTTTGCTTGGAGAATCCCATGGACAGAGGAGCCTGATGGGCTACAGTCCGTAGGGTTGCAGAGTCAGAGAAAGTTAAAGCAACTTAGCATACATATACATGCATATTGGGTGCATAAATATTTTCAAATATTATATCCTCTTGTTTAACTGACTCTTTTATTATATTATTGCTTATTATATAATGCCTTGCATTTTTCTATTTACAGTTGTTGGCTTAAAATCTGTTTTGTCTGGGATAAGTATAGCTATTCCTGTTTCTTTTTATTTTCCATTTGCATGGAATTTTTTTTTCTATCTCATTACTTTCTGTGTATGTGTCCTTAAACCTGAAGTACATTTCTTGTAGACAGCATATAGTTGTGTCTAATTTAAAACAAAATGTTCAGCCACTTTATGTCTTTTGCTTAGAGAATTTAATCCATTTATATTTAAAGTATTTCTTTTAGGTAGGCACTTATTATTGATAATTTTTTTTTTTTGTAATTCTTTCTTTCTTTCTGCTCTTGCTCTCTTCCATCGTGATTTGATGTTTTTTTTTCTAAATTTGAAGTGATGTGTTTAGATTCCTTTCTCTTTGTTTTGTTTATTTACTACAGAATTTTGCTTTGTAGTTCCCAGGAGACTTGCTTAAAATATTTTATGCTTATAAATTCCTATTGTAAGCTGATAACAACTTAACTTCAAACACATACTAAAGCTCTACACTTATAAAGTACCCCCTTCTGTTTTATGTTTCTGATGTCACAATTTATATCTTACGTCTTATGTATCAACTCTTGCATAAGATGGCCAAAGTATTGGAGTTTCAGCTTCAACATCAGTCCTTCCAATGAACACCCAGGACTGATCTCCTTTAGGATGGACTGGTTGGATCTCCTTGCAGTCCAAGGGACTCTCAAGAGTCTTCTCCAACACCACAGTTCAAAAGCATCAATTCTTCGGCGCTCAGCTTTCTTTACTGTCCAACTCTCACATCCATACATGACCACTGGAAAAACCATAGACTTGACTAGATGGACCATTGTTGGGAAAGTAATGTCTCTGCTTTTAAATATGCTGTCTAGGTTGGTCATAACCTTCCTTCCAAGGAGTAAGCGTCTTTTAATTTCATGGCTGTAATCACCATCTGCAGTGATTTTGGAGCCCCAAAAAATAAAGTCTGACACTGTTTCCCCATCTATTTGCCATGAAGTGATGGGGCCAGATGCCATGATCTTAGTTTTCTGAATGTGGAGCTTTTTCACTCTCCTCTTTCACTTTCATCAAGAGGCTCTTTAGTTCTTCTTTACTTTCTGCTATAAGAGTGGTGTCTTCTGCATATCTGAGGTTATTGATATTTCTCCCAGCAATCTTGATTCCAGCTTGTGTTTCTTCCAGCCCAGCGTTTCTCATGATGTAATCTTCATATAAGGTAAATAAGTAGGGTGACAATATACAGCCTTGACGTATTCCTTTTGCAATTTGCAACCAATCCGTCATTCCATGTCTAGTTCTAACTGTTGCTTCCTGACCTGCATACATATTTCTCAGGAGGCAGGTCAGATGGTCTGGTATTCCCATAGCTTTCAGAATTTTCCACAGTTTGTTGTGATCCACACAGTCAAAGGCTTTGGCATAGTCAATAAGCAGAAATAGATGTTTTTCTGGAACTCTCTTGCTTTTTCGATGATCCAGCGGATGTTGGCAATTTCATCTCTGGTTCCTTTGCCTTTTCTAAAACCAGCTTGAACATCTGGTATTTCATGGTTCATGTATTGCTGAAGCCTGGCTTGGATAATTTTGAGCATTACTTTACTAGCATGTGAGATGAGTGCAATTGTGCAGTAGTTTGAGCATTCTTTGGCATTGCCTTTCTTTGGGACTGGAATGAAAACTGACCTTTTCCAGTCCTATGGCCACTGCTGAGTTTTCCAAATTTTTCGCATATTGAGTGCAGCACTTTGACAGCATCATGTTTCGGGATTTGAAATAGCTCAACTGGAATTCCATCACCTCCACTAGCTTTGTTTGTAGTGATGCTTTCTAAGGCCCACTTTACTTTGCATTCCAGGATGTCTGGCTCTAGCTGAGTGATCACACCATTGTGATTATCTGGGTCATGAAGATCTTTTTTGTATAGTTCTTCTGTGTATTCTTGTCACCTCTTCTTAATATCTTCTGCTTCTGTTAGGTCCATATCATTTCTGTCCTTTATTGTGCCCATCTTTGCATGAAATATTCCCTTGGTATCTCTAATTTTCCTGAAGAGATGTCTAGTCTTTCCCATTCTATTGTTTTCCTCTATTTCTTTGCATTGATCACAAGGAAGGCTTTCTTATCTCTCCCTGCTATTCTTTGGAACTCTGCATTCAAATGGGTATATCTTTCCTCTCCTCCTTTGCCTTTCACATCTCTTCTTTTCTCAGTATTTTTAAGGGCTCCTCTGGCAACCGTTTTGTCTTTTTACAATTCTTTTCTTAGGGACGGTCTTGATCACTGCCTCCTGTACAATGTCACAAACCTCTGTGCATAGTTCTTCAGGCACTCTGTCTATCAGATCTAATCCTTTGAATCTATTTCTCACTTCCACTTTATAATTATAAAGGATTTGATTTAGCTCATACTTCAATGGTCCTTGGTTTTAAGTCTGAATTTGGCAATAAGGACTTCATGATCTGAGCCACAGTCAGCTCCCGTTCTTGTTTTTGCTGACTCTATACAGCTTCTCCAACTTTTGCCACAAAGAATATAATCAATCTGATTTCGGTGTTGACCATTTGGTGATGTCCATGTGTAAAGTCTTCTCTTGTGTTGTTGGAAGATGGTGTTTGCTATGACCAGTGAATTATCTTAGCAAAACTCTATTAGTATTTGCCCCGCTCCATTCTGTACTCCAACGCCAAATTTGCCTGTTACTCCAGGTATTTCTTGACTTCCTACTTTTGCATTCCAGTCTCCTAAAATGACAAGGACATCTTTTCATCTGGTCCCATCACTTCATGGCAAATAGATGGGAGAAAAAATGGAAACAATGAGAGACTTTGTTTTGGGGGGCTCCAAAATACTGCAGAAGATGCCTGCAGCCATGAAATTAAAAAACAGTTGCTCCTTCGAAGAAAAGCTATGTCCAATCTAGACAGCATTTTAAAAAGCGAGACATTACTCTGCCACCAAATGTCCATCTAGTTAAAGCTATGGTTTTTCCTGTATGAATGTGAGAGTTGTACTGTAAAGAAAGCTGAGTGCCGAAGAATTGATGCTTTTGAACTGTTGTGTTGGAGAAGACTCTTGAGAGTCTTGACATTCAAAGAGATCCAACCAGTCCATCCTAAAGGAAATCAGTCCTGAATATTCATTGAAAGGACTGATGCAGAAGCTGAAACTTCAATATTTGGCCACCTGATTGGAAGAATTGACTCAGTGGAAAAGACCCTGATGCTGGGAAAGAATGAAGGCTGCATTAGAAGGGGATGTCAGAGGATCAGATGATTGGATTGCATCACTGATTTGATGGAAATGAGTTTGAGCAAGCTCTGGGTGGTGGTGGACAGGGAAGCCTGGCATGCTTCCATGGGGTCACAAAGAGTTGCACACGACTGAGCAACTGAACTGAACTGATACTTATTTTTTAAAATGTGGTCTTTTACCCTTAATGCTAGACTTGTGAGTGATTTGTCTGGGACAATTACAAAATTAGAGTATTCTACGCTTAATTATATATTTATCTTTGCTAGTGAGATTTATACTTTCATTTTTTTCCCTTGTCATTAGTATCTTTTCATTTTAGTTTGAAGAAGTCCATTTAACATTTCTTGTACTACCAGATTCAGTTCAGTTCAGTCGCTCAGTCCAGTAGCTCAGTCATTTCGACTCTTTGCGACCCCATGAACCTCAGCACGCCAGGCCTCCCTGTCCATCACTAACTGCCGAAGTCTACCCAAACCCCTGTCCATTGCGTCAGTGATGCCATCCAACCAACTCATCCTCTGTCATCCCCTTCTCCTCCTGTGAAAAAGTTGGCTTAAAGCTCAACATTCAGAAAACTAAGATCATGGCATCCGGTCCCATTACCTCATGGCAAACAGATGGGGAAACAGTGGAAACCGTGGCTGACTTTATTTTTCTGGGCTCCAAAATCACTGCAGATGGTGATTGAAGCCATGAAATTAAAAGACACTTACTCCTTGGAAGGAAAGTATGACCAACCTGGACAGCATATTAGAAAGCAGAGACGTTACTTTGCCAACAATGGTCCGTCTAGTCAAGGCTATGGTTTTTCCAATAGTCATGTGAGAGTTGGACGGTGAAGAAAGGTGAGCACCGAAGAACTGATGCTTTTGAACGGTGGTGTTGGAGAAGACTCTTGAGAGTCCCTTGGACTGCAGGGAGATCCAACCAGTTCATCCTAAAAGAGATCAGTCCTGGGTGTTCATTGGAAGGACTGATGTTGAAGCTGAAATTCCGATACTTTGGCCACCTGATGCTAAGACCTGACTCATTTGAAAAGACCCTGATGCTGGGAAAGATTGAGGACACCGGATTAGTGGTGATGAACTCCTTCAACTTTTGCTTGTCTGGCAATCTCTTTATCTTTCCTTCAATTATAAAGGATAACTTTGCCAGGTAAAGTATTCTTGATTGGTAGTGTTTGTTTTTTTTCTTTCAGTACTTTGAATGTATTGTGCCACTCCCTTCTGACCTGCAAAGTTTCTGCTGAAAAATATGCTGCTAGCCTTATGGAGGTTACCTTATATGTAACAAGTTGTTTTTCTCTCACTGCTTTTAAGATTCTATCCTTGTCTTTAACTTTTGACAGTTTAATTACAATGTGTCTTGCTGTGGCTCTTTTTGGATTCACCTTAGCTGAAATTCTCTGGTCTTTTGGTTTTGGATGTCTAACAAATCCTACATTTTGATTGGTTCCTGCCACATAGTCACTTGTCCCATAGTTAGTGGCTTCATCTCTAATAGAGTCCAATAGCATATAAACAAATGTTCTTGAAAACTATAATGGCCTAAGGATAAAATCTCTTATGGGTCCCTTCTACTGGCTTACACCATAAACTCCACATGGCATCTTTTCCCACCATAGATAAGTTCTTGATTGTAACTGTGAATGACTGTAAGCAGATGTTCCATATTAAGTGTATCCTGATTCCTCCACATTGGTCCACTCTTGGTACCATGTATCATATATTGGATTTCCTGGTAAGCAGACTCTAAGATGGAGATCTGAAAGCAGTTGGGAGGGGTGCTTTCAGAATCAACACTTTTGGGAGAATAAAGGAAGCAGGATTCAGCAGAGTGAATTTGGGGCAGAGTGATATAGTAACGATAAAGTTAGTCAATCCTATTTGTAGTTATGGAGTGAGTTGTCCCTTCAAAGTTGTCTGAGGTTAGAAAAGGAGGTCAGGCATTTATATCTCTGCATTGGCCACCCACTGGATGTAGGCTAAACCCAGAGAAAGGGGCAAAGCTTGTGCAAGGCAGCTTTCTTTAGCTGAAATTTTAGTCTTGGACAAGGCTTCTGGGAGGTACCCCCGTGGCATCCAGTAAGTCTAGAATTAAGGTTTATTGCTATCAGAAACAACCTACCAATTGAAGTCAACATTCACAGATCTTACCTCTTTATATAGTCCAGTGTAAGTTAGTAATAAGACTTCATAGGAATATAATAGCGTTTCAGTTGACCAGGGTTTTAACATAGTGGTATTGGCAAAGAATTGCAATCTTGTCAAATAGGGATATGTATTTTATTAATCTCTAAGAGAACCCCAAGATCTCTACAATTGTACCTATAGAAAGTGGGCTTCTAAAATGATAGAACTTCTAGAATGTAAGTTATTTCTATGTCTCTGTCAGGCATGAGCATGGATGTAAAGGTGCCAGAGAATAGAATTGGAGCAGCCAGACTGACTAACCAAGAATTTCATCCCACCAATAGTGCAGAGAGATACTACTCTTCTTGTCTAGTGTATGATGTGTGCTATAGATTAAGAACTTCTCTATATTACTCCCTTTCTCTGATTTCTGAATGAGAACATTTTTCATTTTTATCTTATTTTCCTTTCACTTTTAAATTGGTATGCTTTGGATGATTAAATTAACAGTGTATTCTGTTTGTAGACCACAGAATATTGAAATGGGATTTCAAGAGGCATTAGAGGCAGAATGAACATACCTTGGATCTGGAAGTGACTTAAGGCTATAACTCTTTGGGAAGTGTTGGCAGGATCTAATTGTATATCTATATACAATTGTAATTGTATACAATCTATATACCTTGTAATTTGTTAGGTGGAAACAGAAATGAATGCTTGAGAAGCTTGTGTGTATGTGTGCTTGTTGGTGAGGTTAAGGAAAACTCAAGATATTGTTTTTCTGTTTTAGTATTTTTCTTCCATTTACATTTCACCTTCCTTTTAAGATACTCATCTTTTTCTATGTTCCAGTCAGTCAGTGAATCACAAAATCCTTCTCTATCACATTCACTATAGGATTGAAAGATGACCTAAATACGGCCAATCATACTAACCAATTTCTTGAATCTAAGGTTCGTGTAGGATGGATTAATGTTTTGTCCTGTGATTAACATCTGAACATTGGAAGAAAGACTTCTTTTTTAACTGAGGTTGCTAAACTAAGAGGATATGAATATGGGATTTCAGGTTATCTGTTTCCTTATCATAGGGGAAGATACTACATACAGGAGAGAAAGAATGAGACAAACCCAGAGAGGTAAGAACCAGAGCTTGAGAGAAAGCATGGGTTGTCATTTGGGCACCTGAGTCCAGGTGTATTGAAATCACCTCCAAATTCAGTCCTCTTGGTTACATGGAGGCATAATTTTTCCTTCAGTGCAAGATAGGTTCAGGTAGTTTTCTGCCCCTTGTGACAGGGGCATCAACGATCTGCTTTCAACAATCAGTGATGTTTCATCAGCTCTCATTCTCTTTCAGCTCTTCTTGATATTTCCCAAGGATGATTGGTTCCTGATTTCCTGAAGCCCTCTGTCTTAGTTCATTTGGTCTGTTAGAACAAAATACAACAGACTGGGTAGCTAGTAAACAATACAAAGGTACTGCTTACAGTTCTGGAGGATCAGGGAGCTAATATGGTCAGGTGAGTATTCTCTTCCAGGTCACAGACTTTTCATTTATCTTACTTGGGTGGAAGGTCTAGTGAGCTCTGTGAGATCTCTTTTTATAGAGCACTAACCTCATTCAGGAGACCTCCACCTTCAGGACCTAAACATCTCCCAAAGATCATACTTTTGGAGGGCTAGGATTTCAAAAAATGAAGTTTAGGGGAACACATACATTTAGACCATCACACCCTCTCTTTACTTGACCTCTGTTATTCCTGCCTCCACCCCCCAACACACACTTTTCTATGACTATACAAGAAGCATGGACCTGTTTTTTTTTTAATTATAATTTTTTAAATTTATTTTTTTTAATTGTAGGATAATTGCTGTACAGAATTTTGTGGTTTTCTGCCATACATCAAGAAGAATCAGCCATAGGTACACCCATGTTCCCTCCCTTCCAAACCTCCCTCCCATCTCCCTCCCCATCTCACCCTTCTAAATTGCCACAGAGCCCCTGTTTGAGTTATAGTACACTCATAAGTAAGTTTCTTTCCCTAGATCTTTATCTCCTCATCTCCAAAATGAGGATGTTACACTAAAATTACTCCTAAAATACAGCATTCAGCTCTAAATTTCTGTGCTTTTATAACAGGAGGAAGTGGGGAGAAATAACTGTGCAGTTAGAAGTTGCACAAACTTTAGCATGTGCTTGATTCAGATGCACTTAGGTGGAATAATTTTTTAATTTCCCTTTTAAGTGTTCGGTAAGGTCATGATACTCTATAATATGTGCATGTTTTCCCAGAAGAAGGAAGAAGACCTTTTGAAAAAAGCTATAAAGGATTTGACAATGCCCAGTGTTATTGTTGCTTGAATCCAATTACTGGGGAAGCATTCTGCACATCTTTACACATCACATTTCAACATGTCATCTCCTCTAAGTGGAACAGATTGCATTAAAGTCGTTATGAAACTACAGTCATCCTCCTCCCTTCAGTAAAAATGTAATCACAAAAATTTTAAATGCACATATTCATTTTCCTCCCCTTCAGCCAAGCAAGTATACTTCGTCAGTATTCTCTGCAAAAGTGATTATCAGGTCTCTGTTTATGAAAATCTTAATGGAAAAATTAGATATACAACAGATTCCTGCTAAAGTAAACATCTGATTCTATTACTTGGAAAACTAGCTGGTATTCGTTTTTACATCTGCCACAAAAATCTTTTAAGTTTGCTATTTTTCCTCCTCTCTTTTTTTCCTTTATCGTGTATGTGTGAATTAAGAGAAAAGAGAAATTAAACATTTTCCAGATACTCAAGATAATACTATGCCAAACATTTAAATTGCAGATTTTCAAGATTATATGTTCTTACTGAAAAGGTTTTAATTTACTTATATCCAAGAATCTTTCATTTACTTTATTTCTTCCAAATCAAATTAAATCTCACTCCAATTCCTTATTTGTCAAAGTAGTTTTAAAAAATTGTAATGTGTTTTTGTTTTGAAGAACTCTTATCTTCTTGAGAATTATTTCAGAACACTTAGGGCCTGCCATGTTTCACAATATTTGGTTCAGATTTTCTGGTTTATCCATACTGGTCAGCAGGAATGTACTACATCTGGACCTATGTGATTTCTTGAAGTTGGCAACATTGCCCACTTTTGTCAGTGTACAAACTTGCACAAAGAGACTCTTCATGAGGCTAGGAGCCTTTTCCCCTCATGCCCAGTCCTTCTGCCGTGAAATCTTGTTCTCAGAAGTCCTACCATCTTTTCAAGGTACTGAATTCAGTTCAGTTCAGTAGCTCAGTCGTGTCCGACTCTTGCAACCCCATGAACCACAGCA
Source organism: Giraffa tippelskirchi (assembly GCF_054371585.1). Classification (NCBI taxonomy): domain Eukaryota; kingdom Metazoa; phylum Chordata; class Mammalia; order Artiodactyla; family Giraffidae; genus Giraffa; species Giraffa tippelskirchi. Next base: position 134,024,638 of record NC_137277.1, read on the forward strand.
CGCCAGGCCTCCCTGTCCATCACCAACTCCCGTAGTCCACCCAAACCCATGTCCATCGAGTCGATGATACCATCCAGCCATCTCATCCTCTGCCATCCCCTTCTCCTCAAACCCTCAATCTTTCCCAGCATCAGGGTCTTTTCAAATGAGTCAGCTCTTTGCATCAGGTGCCAAAGTATTGGAGTTTCAGCTTCAACATCAGTCCTTCCAATGAACACCCAGGACTGATCTCCTGTAGGATGGACTGGTTGGATCTCCTTGCAGTCCAAGGGACTCTCAAGAGTCTTCTCCAACACCACAGTTCAAAAGCATCAATTCTTCAGCGCTCAGCTTTCTTTATAGTCCATCTCTCACATCCATACATGACCCCTGGAAAAATCATAGCCTTGACTAGACGGACCTTTGTTGGGAAAGTAATGTCTCTGCTTTTCAATATGCTATCTATGTTGGTCATAACTTTCCTTCCAATGAGTAAGCGTCTTTTAATTTCATTGCTGCAATCCCCATCTGCAGTGATTTTGGAGCCCAGAAAAATAAAGTCTGACACTGTTTCCACTGTTTCCCCATCTATCTGCCATGAAGTGATGGGACCAGATGCCATGATCTTAGTTTTCTGAATGTTGAGCTTTAAGCCAACTTTTTCACTCTCCTCTTTCACCTTCATCAAGAGGCTCTTTAGTTCTTCTTCACTTTCTGCCATCAGGGTGGTGTCATCTGCATATCTGAGGTTATTGATATTTTTCCCGGAAATTTTGTTTCCAGCTTGTGCTTCCTCCAGCCCAGCGTTTCTCAAGATGTACTCTGCATATAAGTTAAATAAGCAGGGTGACAATATACAGCCTTGAAGTACTCCTTTTCCTATTTGGAACCAGTCTGTTGTTCCATGTCCAGTTCTAACTGTTGCTTCCTGACCTGCATACAAGTTTCTCAAGAGGTAGGTCAGATGGTCTGGTATTCCCATCTCTTTCAGAATTTTCCACAGTTTATTGTGATCCACACAGTCAAAGGCTTTGGCATAGTCAATAAAGCAGAAATAGATATTTTTTCTGGAACTCTCTTGCTTTTTCAATGATCCATCGGATGTTGGCAATTTGATCTCTGTTTCCTCTGCCTTTTCTAAAACCAGCTTGAATATCTGGAAGTTTTGACCCTTTCACCTAAGGGATTTTCCCCCATTTCCACACTGCCTTCTGAGCTAGTGCAGAAGTTTAAAAAGTGTCCAACTGTTATCTATCTTTCTATCTACCTACCTACCTTCAATCTACTATCTTTATCTACAACATATCTACTATCTATTTATCTATCTACAATCTATTTACTATGTATCTACAGCCTATCTACAGTCTATCTACCTACTATCTTATGTACCTACTTACCACTTATCTCTCTATAATCCCTCTATCTATCTATCTAGATAGCTATCTTCTGTCTGCAATCTAAGTATGTATATATGTATGTATCTACCTATAGTATATTACCTATGTATTATCAATACATCTTCTTTCTTTTTTCTTCCTTCTTTCCTCCTTATCAATCTACAATCTATTTTCTTCCTATCTACCTATCTACAATCTAGCTATATGCCTATCTAGCTATTATCTATCTACCTATTTATGTCTATCATCTACCTATGTTCTGCACACATAAGCAAGGTTCTGGGCTCCCCACAGGGGAAAGCTGGTGTCCACACCTTTGCCTGGGGAGTCTGGTACGTCCTAGTACAACACATGTACTCTTTGTATCCTCACGTCTCGGGGACCAGATGTATATATAGCTTTCAAGGTTTTGAAAACAAAGGCCAGAGAGGATTATCAGAAGTTTGGGCACTTCTGCTTTGAGACGAGACAGATGAACGTCATCAATTATCCACACAAAGGCCTAGCCACATTTTGGAGAAAGGAGGAGTGAATATTACCAGCACATTTTAATATACTATAGTGGGCAAAAAGAAGCGCTACCTTCATCTGGGTTCAAATCCCCACTCCATATAGTTGTGAGACCCTGGGCTAATTACTTATACTCTCTGCACACTCATTACCTTATTTGTAAATTGAAAATATATTATTAGTACCTAATTTATGGAGTTGATATGAAGGTTAGATAAGTTATTATTAGAATGGTGTCAGATTACCCGTGAGCACTATGTAAGTGTTTCTTATTATTAGTCACACTCTAAGCCTGCCTTTTTTGAACTCAGTAACGCTTAACATCTAATGTTGAATATAGAAACACATTCTTCAGATTCAAAGGGGCAAATCTTGATCTTATCAACCGTACCTTGGGTCATGTAACCTCTCAGATTTAGTTTCATCATCTGGAAAATGTAGTTATTAGTACCTACTTGGAAGGTGGTTGTATGTATTAAATGATGTCTGCGAATCTCTTAGCAGAAAGTTTAAAAAATTCTCAACTCTTGACCCCTGAAGGAAATTTATTTCCTGGTCCAATTACATGCTGCCCAACTCTAAAATCATGTTTTGTCAAAGGGTACCTTACTTCTTCTTCCATTTTCCTGACCACAGGGCTAGAAACAAGGTAGGCACACAACTGCATAAAAATCCTTGAGTTTGGTTAACCCAACTACTGTAGAAATAGGTCTAAGTTATCTTTCTATTGGCTGTCACCTATCATCAGCAGTGCACCATCTGTTGTCCAGATATGATGGCAGGACTCAACCCCCTAGCTACATTCATTTTTCATGAAGTGGAGTCATACTGAGAGAGTGTTCTTTCTTGCCATGGATGCCCTGCCTTGTGCCAAGCAGCCAGGCTGCCTGAATGGAAGCCGATGCAGATTGCCTGGCCTGGAGGAGCCATCAGAAGGACCCCCAGGTTGCCTGGGAGGATGCATCTGCTACCTATGTTGGGCCAAGTCTAACACATGGACTGTTAGCAATATTAATGACTGTCCTCGAGTGGGCCCAGCCAAATGTCATTTCTGTTCAGTAGTTTTCCAACTCACTCTGTGTGGCAAGGCTGAGTGGGAGGATTAAGCTATGTGCTCTTGATGGCAGTAGCATCTATTCTTTGAGGGACAAAGAGGGGCTCAGCTCACATTCATTAGTTTGTTGTTGCTTTTGTTTGTTTGTTTTTCATCAATCAATGAACTCTCAGAAACTTATAGCTCTTCTATTGTATGCCCATCTTTACCCTAGGCACTTTGTGGAACTCCTTAATAACTGTTTTAAGCCTCTGATAAACTTACTATCTAATTGGGAAGAAACAAGCTATATTTAATAACTAAGTGGGAAATTAAAATATTGAGCTTTGACATATTTATTTAACAAACATCCATTCATGGGTCACATAGTTACTAAAGAGTGACCATTGGTGACCATCAGCTATAGGTGAAGAAAGTAGAACAAACAATGTATCCAGAAACAGTCACAGGACATTTCACAGGGGAGAGAGAGTGAGATTGAACATTGATTAAAAGAAGGGACAGAATGGTAGTCTGATGTCTTTCCTGCTTTGGCCCCTTTAAATAAATCCAGCCCACTGGTAATACCATCAGAGGGATAATGCAAAGAGTTCTCTGGATCTCAATACTTTCCATGCTTCTTGCCAGTCCTGTTGGAGCTGAGACCTGAGTGTGTGAATGTCTATTTCCCAAATCTAAGTTAATGTCCGGAGGTTGTGGTCAGCATTAAAGCTAGTTAGTGGTAAATACTGTTTTCTTGTTTCCTTCTTGCTGGGCATATGGTAGAGCTGGGTTTTCTTCTCTTTTTGATTTTGTGTGTGCCCATGTGACTAATTCTGGCAAGTGAAGTTTGAATGGGAAAGGACTCTGTTACTTCCACATGGAGGCTGAGAATCAATGTGTGATTCTCCATGACTCTTCTTTCCCACAACCATACAAGCATGTGCTAAAATGGAACTGCCTCAGTCTCTCTCACTAGTGGCCTAAGCTACTGGCCAATATGTACTGGTCATTTGTGTGAGGGAGAAATACATTTTTTTTTTTTTTGGCTGTACCACATGGCTTGTGGGATCCTAGCTGCTTGACCAGGAATTGAACCTGTGCCCTCTGCAGTGGAATGGCACAGTCCTAACCACTGGCCATTCAGGGAATTCCTGAGAAATGCATCTTTGATGCATTAAGATTTTGTGTGAGATTTTGGGGCTGTTTGTTATTGAGGCATAACCTGGATCATTCTACCAGAATTGGAATCATAGGACAAATGCCAATTATAATAGAGATGAGCCTAATGAAGGGCAAAGAGGATGTCTATTTAACCACAGGATGAGGGGAATCTCAGAATCTCCTCAATAAAAAAATGATTTTCCCTACCATGTGGGAAATCCCCACTTCTTGTATCTCCTTTAAGTTATGGTAAAAAGCTTCCTGCTAGAATGCAAATGCAATCCCCTACAGCTGCTAATCAGACAGCCACACAGATTAAGTTTGCCAGCTGTGTTTCTTTCTAGCCCAGTGGTTTTCGTCTTCTACTTTTGTGTAAGCCTCATGGTCCAAAGCTACAGTGAGAGATAGACACTATTTTTTCCCTCTCAAATTTCAATGTGAAAAAGTTAATGAAGATAATTTTTCTTAATTAAAAATTACTTTATGAATTGCATTAAAATCTCTTTTACATGCAATTGCTTATTGCAAGTAAAAATGTAGTCCCAAAATCCACATATAATTATTTCAGATACAAACATTTGCATTTGACATTCCTCATGCTGTCAAGGAAGGAACAGAGAGGTATTTAGGTTTTCTGTGACCTAAATCAGCTTGAGAAACATTGAATTATTACTCATTTATTTTCCTAGGTTTAGGGATTCACAATTTTGTCTGTGTCTTTCCCAGAAAAGTATGTCAAAATGATGGGTTTTAGGAGGAAACAAAAGCTCCCCAGGGGATTATTCTACTGAAGAAGACAGAGGGCTGTCAAGGGAACCAGTACTTGACTTGGTATCAGGGGAGAAGGGAGACAGCCTGTGTCCATAGAGCCTCACCATCAAGAAGAAGACTGTAGAGTCCTGTGTCCACACAATTTAATTCTCCCAAGAAATTCTCACTTGGAACAAGTGTGTAAACTAATAAATAAAGTTTCTGTTGCTTCAGGAAATTTCTGCAAACCAATTTGTCTGGACAAATGGTTTTCTCACTAGTTCATAGATGCCACATAGTTTATTTCTCAGGCTCATTTCAAGAACCCACCTCATTGTGCTACTCATCCTAAGTTATTGTCTCATGAACCAAATCCAGTAAAAATTGACTCCCTGCCTGGAAAGATCTGCTTTATACCACTAGAGTGAAAACCCCTCAATTCTGTAAATATCCTCCCAGCCTCCTCCTTATGAGACAGTATTAAGGTTCTGTCAAGGTAGCAATTCCCCTATCACACTACGATTTGATGAAATATGGAGATTAGGATCATATGTTCATCCAAGTCATATATCATCTTCTTGTTTGTGTGTGTGTGTTAGTTGCTCAGTTGTGTTTGACTCTTTGCAACCCCACAGACTATAGCCTGCCAGGCTCCTCTGTCCATGGAATTCTCCAGGCAAGAATACTGGAGTGGGTAGTCATTTCCTTCTTTATATCCTTGTTTAAAAATGGAGTATTTTCTACTGTAGAGTACAGGGAACTCTGCTTAATGTTACGTGGCAGCCTGGGTGGGAGGGGAGTTTGGGGGAAAATGAATACATGTATACATATGGCTGAATCACTTTCCTGTTTACCTGAAACTATCACAACATTGTTAACTGGCTATACTCCAACATAAAAAAGTTTAAAAAATACAATAAAAAATAAATGGAATATTTGAATATTTGCCCTCAAATGCGAAACACATTTTAAACAGCAAATTTATTTTTAATCACATAGTTGTTTATGCTTGTAAGTGACTAGTCCAGTACCAACTGCCTAGGGATTCTAGCTGTGTTGATGATACATTTAGACAAATTAAAAAGAAACAAATTTGCATGTTTTGGCCAAGGAGCCCAAATTTCAAAGTGAGTCTACAGTGCATTTATCCTCAAAAGGAAATTCAAACAACTTTGCAAAGAGAAGTATAGCAGTAGAAATGAAACTGCTATAACCTTATAGACTGGTGCTTTCTGTGTAAATGATCATGTCCAGTTTCACCAGTGCCAAAAAGTAGATATTTTTACTGTCAATAATGATCCTAGCCTCACACAATATGAAGATGGGTTTGGTGTATTTGGACTTTTCTTTGTCAATGCTTTAGCTATAACACAATTTTGTTTGCAAAGGAAGAGTGCATTTTGGTTTTCATCCATTCTAAAATTAATTAGCCCTTTCACACTTATAACTGGCATATCTCACACTCCAGCAGACAGCAAGGCCACATTTCTGCTAACTCCCCATCTTGTCATGATTTTTGCAAATCAGATCTGTCTCCAAGAGACTGGGCACCAGCTTTATCATTGTGCTGTCTAAACCAAAGAGGAGAACTATCCCTTCCAACCATCTAGCACTCACTAAGCATCAACCCTGCGTGAAGACTGGTGCTATGAATGTACTTGTCTTGAGTCATGAATCCGCAAGATAGCTTGATGAATTAGCACTGTTATTAGCCTCATTTTAAGATGAGAAAATGTAAGCAGAGAGAATTCAAGTCAACCAGTGACAGCAGCTAGTATACGGGGAACGGGGATGTGATCTCTACTGGCCATTTCCACAATCTGTGCACTTAACAAACTCCACCCTATGGCCCAGAATTATGGAGAAGGCACTGGTGACTCACTCCAGTACTCTTGCCTGGAAAATCCCATGGACAGAAGAGCCTGGTAGGCTGCAGTCCATGGAGTCGCTAAGAGTCGGACACGACTGAGCGATTTCACTTTCACTTTTCACTTTCATGCATTGGAGAAGGAAATGGCAACCCACTCCATTACTCTTGCCTGGAAACTCCCATGGACGGAGGAGCCTGGTGGGCTGCAGTCCATGGGGTCGCTAGGAGTCGGACACGACTGAGCGACTTCACTTTCACTTTTCACTTTCATACATTTGAGAAGGAAATGGCAACCCACTCCAGTGTTCTTGCCTGGAGAATCCCAGGAACGGGGGAGCCTGGTGGGCTGCCGTCTGTGTGGTCGCACAGAGTCGGGCATGACTGACGCGACTTAGCAGCAGCAGCATGACCCAGAATTAACGCACACCATAATTTGTCTTACTAAACAAGTATAAAATATCTGCATCAGGATTGCTTCACTATTTTTTCTTAAGAGATGGGAAAAGGAACGGCTCTTAATTTTACATTGTGTAGACAAAAGGTGGCTTCTTCCAAATAAAGGGGTCGTCTATCTACAGGTAAATGCAAGTTTCTACTTTCAGTGACTGAAATACATTCCAGGCTTCATGAATGCTTGTAACAAAGTTGAGCTCCACCTGCTAAGAGGGCTGCCCTCATCGTCTTGCGTTCCCAAATCACTTGGACCAGAAAATCCTTCCATCTTGCTCTTACCTTTGTTCTTATCAGGGCTGGATATCAGCTGACCCTGACTAGCCTTTCTGCTGATTACTTTCATGTTCCCAACTGGCTGTCTGTTGCTGCATCTTGGAAACTTTTCTCTCTATATACCTCATTTCCCTATGAGGAGATGTTCTATCTCATTCACTATTTCGAAAATAGTGTGCCTAGCAGTTTTATACACATGATTCAATTTTTTTCTTCATGTAGTATAAGATTAATCTATTCCTTTACTTGTATTAGATTGTTTGTCCACTGAAACAGTGAAAGTGAAAGAAAGATGAGATTGAATTAACCTTACAAGTGGGACTGTAGTGAAGTCTGAAAATCTTTAAGAGGAAAACTGAAAGATTTCTTGTTTTTTACATAACTGGGAATGTTTTCCAAGTGGCTTAGACGCTCTAGAAAAGAGGGGGAAGTTGTTCTCCTTTGAGCTTACACCTGTTGAGGCTAATAAATCACTGTACTGCACACTTTGATTCTTATCCTCCCCACACACCCCAACCTCATTTGCAAGATGCAAAGATGCATGCTTCATCTGTGGGTGAATGAGTCTGTTTAATTGGCAAGTTGTCTCGATTTCTTGTAATTATGGTTTTTTAACTATGTGAAAAAAGACAAATGGTAAATTATAGTAACATCATTTGTCATCTGATGTAACGATGATCTCTGAATTATAAGTGCTGTGTGCACTAATGCATCTGTTATTTCTCTGTGACAAATAGGATGATCAAAACCTTTAATAGATTGTACTCTTTTCTCCTGACAGGTTTATTTATTCTTTTTTTCTGTGTTTACAAAATCCCTTCCCACTCATCATCTTTTACTTGCACCAAATGCAGGGACATAGAACTAGGAGTGAGAGCAAACCAAGCTTTTCTCTGGAAAGCAGAACAAAATAAAACTCCATCCTGATTGGTGTACAGGGTGTTCTTGCATACAGCTTAAAGAGGGGACTTGGAAAATTGAAGCCCCTGCTTATGTAACACTAGTTCTTTGCTAGGTATGCATTACTATTCTGGTTATCTCCAGGAATCATTCAGGAGCATTCTTTCACTCCTCCTTTGGAAGGGCCCTTCCTCTGCTGGTTCTAGCTTCATTCTCTCAGTTGCTCGGTGAGGCATCTTTGCTCCTTCTTGGAAGTTTCACACACCACCGTAAATTCCATCTGCTGTGCACACCTCATAGGGTGACCTGAATATCACCAAACTGTTCTCTGATGGCACTTGGAGGGCTGAGCAGGTGGTTTCTCTGGTGACTGGCATCTTATCTCTCATGTCACCTTTTTATTATTTCTTCCTGTCTTCTTTAGAGATTCATAATCAGTAGTCTTTAAACTGGGCACACATATCCTTGTGGACATAGAAATATTTTCTAGGGAGTATGTATATTGTGTGCCATGCTTAGTTGTTCAGTTGTGTCCAGCTCTGTGACCCTTTGGACTGTAGCCTGCCAGGCTCTTCTGTTCATGGGATTTTCCAGGCAAGAATTCTGGACTGGGTTGCCATTTCCTCCTGCAGGGAATCTTCCTGACACAGGGATCGAATACCACATCTCCCAGGGCTCCTGCATTGTAGGCAGAGTCTTTGCATAGATGTAAGAAAATAAATTTATAGATTCTCAACTTTCATTTGTACCCTTCTCTAAGATTAGTTTGCATGAAACTTATCTATCCGTTCTTTTCTTAATTCCTGTTTACGAATTTCTTTTTCTAATTTCCAAGGGAAAAAAAGGAAGTATCTCTCTCAGCTATCTGGAATCTATTAAAGTGCTGTGATCCAGGCTGTAAGAACCTCCTGGGCACTCAACAAAAGGACGACTCGAGACTGTTTCCCTCCGAAAGAAGGGAGCTTTATTCAAGCCAGGAAACACTCATGCAAGGGAACATTCACTGCTAGCTAGTTAGCATCTTAGCATTAAAACTCAGTAATGAGAATTTCATGAAGGGGATGTGCATTAACAAGCTTATTTAAATTTTAAAAATGAACTTGGGCTTTTTCTCTTAGAATTTAAGCCTCTTTGGCTGATTGGCATGACAGTGAGGACTAGTACGAATGGACTAAATCTGCAGATTTTAATCAAAATATGTTTAAAGCATTATAAAACATGTAATACATTGGAAAACATTCTCTGATAATTATTAGAATTGTGATAAAGTTTTTCAAGTATCATATTAACAATATGTCAGGGGTCCAGCCAAACTGTCACATGGGAACAAAATAGCTCCAATTGTTCAGCCCCCTGTCCCAATTCTGTCACCCCTCTTTCTCTTCCCATATTTCCTCCATCCATCTCAAAGTATTGAGAGCAGCAGTTCCTTAAAGCTTGCACAGGAGATAGAAATAAAATTATTTTTTAAAAAGACCTGAGTTCTTAGAATACAGGAGTGGACTTGTTCATTTTAAATGTGACACACGTTCTTTACACAGATGGATTAAAGTTGATTTCATGGCTCTTTTTCACATCCTGCAAGGCATGATTTACTTTTACAGACATTATAGTTAAGGTAGTCAATGTATGTTTTGAAGGAATTAAAGCCTTATGGAATTAAGTGGTTACATAAACTAGTGAATTATTAATGAGCCTGCAGCTCAGTAGAAAGATAATTAAGAGAGAGACCCAGTTTAGGGCAAGAGCCCAAAAGACAGAGGCATCCATTCAGCCCTGAAGTCTTAAACAAAAGGTTTCCCTAAAATGCTTCTGGATGAAAGCAAATCCAGAATCAAGTCAGTTTTCAGAAATATCAGGGCCTAAAGGAACGTTCTTTTTAATGTATGCCTTGTAATATTTATACCCAAGTGTCAAAGGGAGAGTTTGGGTATTAATTCAGTCATAAACTTGAGATGAAACAGCCCCCAGGAATGTACTTGTCTGTTGAGATCTATCAAGCTTGGTAGCAGGGGGCACACCTTCCCTTCTGGCTGGCGACATGACAAATGATCTCCTGAGATCAGAAAGCTTGCCGGGATGGGACATGAGGCATGGTATAATTACATATTTCCCCCTTCTTTGAACTTTGGAACTAGATGTGCACAAAGGAAAGTTATCTCACCATGTGAAAAAAAGGAGCTTATGAGCAAGATGAAGACATTCAAATAGCGTGTGAGCAGACAACACTCTTGCCCAGATGGAAGCCATTTTGGTATGAGGTGAAATGGAGCCCTTGAGGATCATGGAATGTGCTCAGAGAAACAAAGGCATAAGAAAGACCTGAGAAGGGATGAACAGAGAATAAGGGAAAGATAGATGAAAGGGGGAGAGAAAGAATAATTGATTTAGAATGCCAAAAATATGAGTCAGATATGTTCAGGGTATGAATACAAATGTGACTGCATAAATGTATAGGAGATTAGAATCTACAAAGTTTAAAGGGGTTTGCTAAAGGAGGAAGCAAACATTTTGAAGTCACCACAATAACAGCATAGTCCAGTACAGGGGTCAGTAAACAATGGCCATGGGTCATTCTGCCCCATTGCCTGTTTTTGTATGGTTCAGGAGCTGTGAATGGTCTTGATATTTTTAGATGACAGAAAATACAAGAAAAAATATTTCACAATGGTACTAATTTGTGATTTTCAAATTCCTGTGTCCAACTGAAACTAATTAGAACACAGTCATACTCTTTGTGACCCCATAAACTGAGTCCACCAGGCTCCTCTGTCTATGAAATTCTCCAGAAAAGAATACTAGAGTGGCTTGAGTGCCATCCAGCCTGGCATTTCACATGATATGCTATGACCAACCTAGACAGTGTATTTAAAAGCAGAGACATTACTTTGCCAACAAAGGTCTGTCTAGTCAAAGCTATGGTTTTTCCAGTAGTCATGTATGATTGTGAGAGTTGGACCATAAAGAAAGCTGAGCATCAAAGAATTGATGCTTTTGAACTGTGGTGTTGTAGAAGACTCTTGAGAGTCCCTTCGACTGCAAGGAGATCAAACCAGTCAATCCTAAAGGAAATCAGCCCTGAATATTCATTGGAAGGACTGATGCTGAAGCTGAAACTCCAATACTTTGGTCACCTGATGTGAAGAACTGACTCATTGGGAAGGACCCTGATGCTGGGAAAGATTGAAGGCAGGAGGAGAAGGGGATGACAGAGGATGGCATCACCAACTGGATGGACATGAATTTGAACAAGCTCTAGGAGTTGATGATGGACAGGGAAGCCTGGCATGCTGCAGTCCATGGAGTTGCAAAGAGTCGGACATGACTGAGTGATTGAACTGAATTGATGCTGCATACGAGTTAAATAAGCAGAGTGAAAATATACAACCTTGATGTACTCCTTTCCCAATTTTAAACCAATCCTTTGTTCCATATCCAGTTCTTACTGTTGCTTTTTGACCTGCATATAGGTTTCTCAGGAGGCAGGTAAAGTGGTCTGGTATTCTCATCTCTTGAAGAATTTTCCACACAATTTTGTTTTGATCTACACAGTCAAAGGCTTTAGCGTAGTCAGTGAAGCAGAAGTAGTGTTTTTCTGGAATTCCCTTGCTTTTTCTATGATCCAACAGATGTTGGCAATTTGATCTCTGGTTCCTCTGCTTTTTCTAAATCGAGCTTATACTTGTGGAAGCTCTTGATCATGTACTGTTGAAGCCTAGCTTGAAAGGTTTTGAGAATTATCTTACTAGCAAGTGAAATGAGTGCAATTGTGTGGTAGTATGAACATTCTTTGGCATTGCCCTTCTTTGAGACTGGAATGAAGATTGACCTTTTTCCAGTCCTGTGACCACTGCTGAGTTTTCCAAATTTGCTGGCAGATTGAGTACAGCACTTTAATAACATTATCTTTTACGATTTGAAATAGATCAGCTTGGTTTGTAGTAGTGGTTCCTAAGGCCCACTTGACTTCACACTCCAGGATGTCTGGCTCTAGGTGAGTGATCATATCATAGTGGTTATCTGGGTCACTAAGACCTCTTTTGTACCATTCTTCTGTGTATTCTTGCCACTTCTTCTTAATACCTAATGCTTCTGTTAGGTCCATACCATTTCTGTCCTTTATTGTGCCCATCTTTGCATGAAATGTTCCCTTGGTGTCTCTAATTTTCTTGAAGAGATTTCTAGTCTTTCCCATTCTATTGTTTTCCTCTTTTTCTTTGCATTGTTCACCTTACAAGGTTTACTTTTATAATTATTACATCTTCTTGGTGAATTGACCTTTTTGGTAGTATAAAATGTCCCTATTTACCTCTGGTAACATTTTGTTTTGTTTTAAAGTGTATTTTTTTTCTGAAATCATGTAAGCCAGCTTTTTTCTGTTTGTGTTTTCATGATATATTTTCCATATTTTTAATCTTGTACCTCAGAATCTATATTTGTCTCCTGTAGACAGTGTATAGTTGAGCCACCCATTGGTGAGCTGGCACTAGCTTCAGGACTCTGCTTTCCAGTAGGCCAACACCAGCTATCACTTACCAGTGAGCCAACACTAGTTCTGAGTCCATTGAGCCCTGGCACCAGAAACAACAGAAAACATTATGGAGATTCCTCAAAAAATTAAAAATAGAACTACCACATGACCCAGCAATTTCACTCTTGGGTGCTTATCTGAATAAAAGGAAAACACTAATTTGAAAAGCTACATGCACCCCTATGTTCATTGCAACATTATTTAAAATGGTCAAGATACTGAAGCAACCTAAGTGCCCACCAGTAGATGAATGGACACAGAAGATGTACTATGTGTTACATACATAATTTTTAAATGTGTAGAAATATAAAATCAATATGCTATGTAACATGGACTACACAGAGTTGTAGGTCATTTATAATTCAAAAACCTACCAACCAACCAACTCATAGAAAAAGAGATCAGTCTAGTTGTTACCACAGGAGGGGTTGGAAAGGGGAAGAATTTGATGAAGGTGGTCAAAGGTATAATCTTTCAGTTATAAGATAAATAAGTACTAGGATGTTATGTAAAACATAATAAATATGATCAGCACTGCTGTAGCTTATGTATGAAAGTTGTTAAAAGAGTAAATCCTAAGAATTCTCATCACAAGAAAAATTTTTGTTTTCTAGATCTTTAATTTTGTATCTATATGAAAGGATGGGTGTTCACTAACTTTATTATGATAATCATTTCATAATGTATGTAAATCAAATCATTGTGATGTGCACCTTAAACTTATACAGTGTTGTATATCAATTGTAGCTCAATAAAACTGGAAGGAAAAAGCAAGTGCACATGTACACATCTGTATGTTTTAAGTTGGTTATTTCGTCTTTTTTTTTTTTTCATTTTTGTGCCAAAATTTTATTGTTTAAATTATCATGGCCTAAAACTGTGTCAGATTGCTTGATAGAGTCAGTGCAAATAAACTTCTTTTTTATTTTCAATTATTCCATATGTATTTGAAATTTAAGTTTCTAATCACAATGTAGCCCATTGGAAGAACATTGTTTATAGATTTAAATTGAAATAGAGTTGACATCTTTACAAAATTAATCCTTCTGATATACAAACATGGTATAATCTTTCTAATTATTCAGGTTTTTGTTTATGTTAATAGATTTAAACTTTTTTCTTTGTAAAGTTTCTATCCACTTTTTTTTTTTACAGTTGTTAATTCCTCAACCAATTATTTTGCTGTTAGTATTGTACATCATATTCTGTTATAGTTTTCATTTTTAAAAAATCATTCATGTTGAAAAATACTTCTAAATTTTATATGTTGTTCTGTGCTTTGTGCTCAGTTGCTTCAGTCATGTCTGGCTCTTTGTGACCCTATGAACTATAGCCCACCAGGATCCTCTCTGTCCATGGGATTACTCAGGCAAGAATGGGTTACCATTTCCTTGGAGAAATGGGACAGTCCATGGGGTTACAAAGAGTCAGACAGGACTGAGCGACTTCACTTTCACTTTCACTTTCATAGGTATCTTAAATTTGTTAATATATGTTAACTTGCTAAATGCCTACTGCCTGCTATGCTGTGATTTTGTTTTTTTCCTTAAACTGTTGATTTGGTGAAACAGAATGAAAGATCTGTAATTATATCTTTGGTTTTGCCTCCCTGTGATAAATCTATATGAATTGGAAATTATGTTTTGCTCAATATACGCTTGGGTTGAATTAACTATAATATATTATTTAAGACTTTTTAGATCTATGTACAAAAGGAAAGTGAGTCCACATTTTTTGATCTCTTTGAATTTCATTATCTGACATGTCAGTTACATATTAATTTCATTTAAAATCTGAGAAGTTTTCTCCTTTCTCTAATTTTGGGAATGACTTATTTGTGAGTGTGATTTTGTCTTTTGACATGTGGGGAAATCTACCAGTAAGTCATTTAGGTTTAGAAATGTGGAAAATTGGGAGATTGTTGACAATTTCATGATTTAATAGTTATGTGAATATTTAATTTTTCCATCCATGTGCTAATTTTGACAGTTACTGTGACTTTGATCTTATATATTTATCCATGTTAAATAGATTTTTGGTTGATGGCTTATTCTTTTCCAAAATGTTCTTCAAAGAGTTTTAATCTCTTCTATATTTGTAGTTATTTCCTTCTCTCCTTTCTTGTTTTGGTAACTTCACCCTCTCTCTGTTGTAAATGCTTGTTTATTGTGTTTTATTGATCTGTCTTTTCAGAAGTTTATCATATCGTACATTCGTAATCATTCTTTTGTTGTTCTTTTTCTGTCTTGTGGATTTGTGATATCTTTTTTGATTCCTTATTTCAAGTTTATGTTTATAATTTATTTAATTTCCTGAGGCTGATACATAAGCTCATTCTTTTTTTATATTTTTTCTGACAAATTTAAAATTATTATTTTTCTGTTTAATTAAACATTTTGATATTTTAAAATTTAACTGCTATTTAGCACTAAGTACTTCAGATATTTTCCATCATTTCATCTTTAAACCATTGGTTAATGGGAGTAAACTGTTTTTAGTTATGTGTGCCATGTATAGGAGGTTGCTTCAGTTGTGTCCAATTCTGACACAACTGAATCTGACAGACCATATGGTCTTTACGACCATATGGACTGTAGCTGGCCAGGATCCTCTGTCCATGGAATTCTTCAGGCAAGAATATTGGAGGGGCTTGCTATTGGAGGGGCTTGCTATTTCCTTTGGAGAAGGCAATGGCACCCCACTCCAGTACTCTTGCCTGGAAAATCCCATGGATGAAGGAGCCTGGTAGGCTACAGTCCATGGGGTCGCTAAGAGTCGGACACGACTGAGCGACTTTCACTTTTCCCTTTCGTGCACTGGAGAAGAAAATGGCAACCCACTCCAGTATTCTTGCCTGGAGAATCCTAGGGACGGCGGAGCCTGGTGGGCTGCCATCTATAGGATTGCACAGAGTCGGACACGACTAAAGCGACTTAGCAGCAGCAGCAGCTATTTCCTTCTGTAGGGTAGCTTCCCAACTCAGGGAGCAAACCTGTGTCTCTTGCGTCTCCTGCATTGGCAGGTGGGTTCTTTATGACTACTGCTATCTGGGAAGCCATTTTCAAATTTATTGGATTGTGGTCAGAGAAAATATTTGGATGCTGAAACGTACTGAGACTTCATCTATGCCTTATTTCATTATTCTACATGCTTTTTGAGAGGAATCTAGAGTCCTAATGAATGGTACAGAAAATGGAAACACTTAAAGTGTACTTATTATGCATGCGAGTCAAGTTCTCTATAACCTAGGATAATTTTGAGAATACTATGTTTTCAGTGATGTGTGTGTGTATGAATTCTAATTACATTTGTAAATTACATTTTTCTTACTACTTTTTCATATGATATATTACACAGTTCAAGGCTACATATTTATGTGATATATGATTCTAATTATTGTACCCACTTGGTATAGGTTTTTCCTTTAATCAGTATGCTTTGTTCCTTTTTGTCACACTTTCATTTTTATTTGAATGCTTCTTTTTTATATTGAAATGACCAGCCTGAATGATTTTAATATTTGTTAGCTACTCCGTTGTTTGCAATCTATCGAACTTTTTGTGATATTTTTTCTTTATCTTTTAAATACACATATTAGTTTTGTTTTATTAACATTTATTATTTTAATAAATAAATCCATTTATGTATATCATAATGACATATAAAAGTGAGCTTACTTTGCCATTTCCCTTCATATTTCATAATTATCATGATTTTTTTGGTCTTGATCTCTTTTTCTAATTATTGTTGCATAGTTGATTTTTTTCTTTTTCCATTATTGATTTGTAAGCTATATATTTTATTTTTTTGGTAGCAACACCTAATTTTAAATATAAATTCATCATTTTCCTAATTATTGAAGATTATCAAGACCTATACACTCTTTTATGGAAAGCAACAATTGTTTTTATCACGCTTTTATCACTCACCTATCTTTAACTTTCCAAACCATCATGCTGACTTTATCTGAAGTTTTAATCTTACATTGTTGCAGGTACTCCTGGTGAGTTTGCTATCTTTTCAAAAATCAATCTTACAATTGTATTTCATCAGTTCTAAGAGAAATTGTGAAAAGTAGCATTTAATTCAAGTACTATTCATCTGAATATCAGTATTATAGAAAAACACATTTTCATAACTTAATCTTTTTCATTTTTCATGGTGCATAAAGTAATGGTGATTCACTTTATCTTTGGTTCAGTTAAATATGGAGATTTATTTGTCAACTTGGATTCCTATTCTTCTTGTTTCTTATGTGGTCTTTGAATACATTGTGAAATACCTCCCCTCAAAGTTTTCAGATATGATTTTTCTCTCATACTCTTTCTGAGTCCTTGTATGACTTCAAAGAGGAAAAGCTTGGTATTCTATAAACCCTTTCAACAAAAACCTAGTATCATTTAAAAATAGATATATTGACTTAAAGAATATTTTGTTTTTCCCTTGTCTCTATTTCCCATCTTCTTTAGGCAGGTTTGCTTTTTTGTTTTCACATTTCTTAGCTTATGACTTATGATTTTCATTCTCTATCTCTTGATTTTGCTTTTAGAAAGACCTCCTTCATCCTACTTTTTAGTTTACTAATTTGCTCTCTGCATCTAATCTATTCTATAACTTAACTCATTATTATCAGTTTGAGCACTTTATTTGTAAGTAGAGGAAAATCCAGTTTCACCTTAAAGATGAAAAGGAATTTAATGACATATGTAACAAAAATTTAACAGTCTACAGCTATCGTAGGAAGAGAGATTCAAGCTCTGAACTGTATGTGTAGAACTGATGCTCAGACTCACTTGCATTAAGATGGAAAAATGATTTTAGGAGTCACACCACATCAACCAGAGCAATCTAGAAGTACCTGTGTCTCACAACTTCCCAGTGAGATTCTGACAGTCACTTGAATTTGACCTCCTTAGGTTACATGACAGCACACGTATTGGTCAGTGTGTCCAGGAGGCAACACGTACTATTTAGTTTTTCAAGGCCACATGCTCTTTGAAACCAGACATGTCCTGGTGGAAATCATGGGCCACTAGAAATGAGGATGGTGATGTTGGCAGAACAACCAGTTGGTACCATGAATATTTTTGAAAATGTTATTTTTTAAGGTAATATCTCCAATCACTTCTCATGCACATATTTTGTTCTTATTTTTTGTTTACAAATGCCTTTAAAAATTTTTGGAAATACCAGCAATACTTGCTTTAAATCTGTCCTCAAATTGCCACATTGTACTTGTCTCTTCTGTTATAGATAGGTCTCTTCTGTTATAGATAGGTTTTTTAATTGCCTTTCTTTCTCAATGTTTGAGAAAGCTATGGCTTCCCTCATAACTTAGTTGGTAGAGAATCCGCCTGCAATGCAGGAGACTCAGGTTCGATTCCTGCATTGGGAATATCCACTGGAGAAGGGATAGGCTACCCGTTCCAGTATTCTTGGGCTTCCCCTGTGGAATCAAGATTGCCAGGAGAAATATCAATAACCTCAGATATGCAGATGACACCACCCTTATGGCAGAAAGCGAAGAAGAACTAAAGAGCCTCTTGATGAAAGTGAAAGAGGAGAATGAAAAAGTTGGCTTAAAGCTCAACATTCAGGAAACTAAGATCATGACATCTGGTCCCATCACTTCATGGGAAATAGATGGGGAAACAGTGGAAACAATGTCAGACTTTATTTTTTGGGGCTCCAAAATCACTGCAGATGGTGCTTGCAGCCATGAAATTAAAAGAAGCTTACTCCTTGGAAGGAAAGTTATGACCAACCTTGATAGCATATTTAAAAGCAGAGACATTACTTTGGCAACAAAGGTCCATCTAGTCGAGGCTATGGCTTTTCCAGTGGTCATGTATGGATGTGAGAGGTGGACGGTGAAGAAAGCTGAGCACCGAAGAATAGATGCTTTTGAACTGTGGTGTTGGAGAAGTCTCTTGAGACTCCCTTGGAATGCAAGAAGATCCAACCAGTCCACCCTAAAGGAGATCAGTCCTGGGTGTTCATTGGAAGCACTGATGTTGAAGCTGAAACTCCAATACTTTGGCCACCTGATGCGAAGAGTGGACTCATTGGAAAAGACCCTGATGCTGGGAAGGATTGGGGGCAGGAGGAGAAGGGGACGACAGAGAATGAGAAGGCTGGATGGCATCACTGACTCAATGGGCATGGGCTTGGGTAGACTCTGGGAGTTGGTGATGGGCAGGGAGGCCTGATGTGCTGCGATTCATGGGGTCGCAAAGAGTCGGACATGACTGAGCGACTGAACTGAACTGAACTGAACTGTGGCTCAGCTGGTAAAGAATCTGCCTGCAATGCTGGAGACCTGGGTTCAATCCCTGGGTTGAGAAGATCCCCTGGAGAAGGGAAAGGCTACTCACTTCAGTATTCTGGCCTGGAGAATTCCATGGACTGTAGAGCACATGGGGTCTCAAAGAGTCGGATGTGACTGAGCGACTTTCACTTTCACTCAGTGTTTGACCTTCATCAATACCTTGACTGTTTAGCTCCAAGCTCAGGTCTAGGATTGTCCTCATTTTGGTAAATTGTGTGGCTAGGAAGCTGTAGTGTGGACTCAGACATCTCATTTTTTTCATGGTCATTTTTTGTACCCAGCTCAACTTTCTCCCATATCTGATGGTACCACTCTTGCCTGATGAACCCAACCTTAGTTTTAATCGCCTCCTCCATAGGTAGGTGATATAGATACACACTTGCTGGTACATGTTCTTGATATGATTTTGGCATTGCCTCCTTGCCTTCAGGGGGCACTACTGCTCTCTCACAAGAGACTGGGACAAGGTGGACTTTAAGGCGCCTGTTTGTAGGACTCCCTATTCTGAGTGTTCCCCTGGCCAGCAATACCAACCAATGTTCTTCCATGCCATCTGCTGCTGCTGCTGCTAAGTCGCTTCAGTCGTGTCCGATTCCGTGCGACCCCATAGACGGCAGCCCACCAGGCTCCCCCATCCCTGGGATTCTCCAGGCAAGAACACTGGAGTGGGTTGCCATTTCCTTCTCCAATGCATGAAAGTGAAAAGTGAAAGTGAAAAGTGAAAATGAAGTCGCTCAGTCGTGTCTGACTCTTTGCGACCCCATGGACCGCAGCCTACCAGGCTCCTCTGTCCATGGGGTTTTCCAGGCAAGAGTACTGGAGTGGGTTGCCATTGCCTTCTCCATGCCATCAAAGGGGCCCTAATCAGCTCTTGCCCAGAGCGCTCTGTCAGAGGCAAAAGATGTTGCTCCAAATTTATATAGGTGCCCTACTTCAGCTGGGCTCAGGTCCCTATCTCTGTCCCTCTTCTAGCCACCATTCTTCCTTACAGTGAGACCGAACCATCTTATGTTTTCCAAATATTCCTCAAGGTTTGTCCCAACAGGCATACAGTATGATACCCTGTGTTTTCTCTAGTGTCTCCAAGCTCTGTGTCTATGTGTTCTGATTGCTTAGTTGGATACAACTCTGCAACCCCGTGGACTGTAGTCCATGGAATTCTCCAGGCCAGAATACTGGAGTGATAGCCTTTTCCTTCTCCAGGAGATCTTCTCAACCCAGGGATGGAACCCAGATCTACCACATTGCAGGCAGATTCTTTACCAACTGAGCTATCAGGGAAGACCAGGCTTGGTATGAGGGGCTATGTGAGAAAGTGGAGCATAATTTATCATGTAGACTCAAATTGGAAGATTTTCTTATTCTTATATGATAGACTTGAATCTCTGCTATCATTTATACCCATTCCACCAATTGAAAAGATGGATGACAGGAGTTTGATTCCTTATCACTCCATGGGAGGTGTGACTTTTAAAGAGATGTCATTACTCAGAGAGAGGGAAAATATGATGGAAAATTTCAGGCACAGAAAGCAGTGAGATATATTTTTTTTATTATGGGATAAATGTGGTTCCTAAGGCTCACAATGGAGGAGAATATCTAACTCAGTTATTTGTAAGACTGTCCTTCTACAGCATGTAATAGCATTTGTTGTCATTTATTTGCTAAGTTGTGCCTGACTGCAACCTCATAGACCCTAGCTCACCAGGCTTCTCTGTCCATGGGATTTCCTAGGCAAGAATACTGAAGTGGGTTGTCATTTCCTTCTCCAGGGGATCTTCCCTACTCAGGGGCTGAACCCACATCTCCTGCGTATCCTGCATTGGCAAGCGGATTCTTTACCACTGAGTCACCAGGGAAGATCAGGTAAGAATTGCCCTTGGAACTTCCTGGTGGTCCAGTGGTTAGGACTCTGTGCTTCTGGTGCAATGGGAGCAGGTTTAATCCCTGGTCAGGGAAATGGGATTCCATATGCTAGAGGGCACGGCCAAAAAAAATTATTTTTAATTAAAATAAAAGAGGATTACCCTTGTTCCATACGTTGAACATTTATAAATAAATAAAATTAAGAAGATATTCTTAGAAACCTTGAAGAACATTTGACAAGGGCAGAGATCATCAAACAGCTTTTGTCATAAGGATGAACTGAAATATAGTCAGAAAAAGTTAATATGCTAGTCATACATTACCAGAAAAAGTTATACCAATCATAAAATGTGTTGCTATTTTCTATTCTCATTGTTGGTTTGCTTTGAAAAATTTATTCTCCTCATTGCCAATATTTAAAATCAGTTCTTCAGTGTGGAAATTCCTTAAAAAACTGGGAATAGAACTGCCATATGACCCAGCAATCCCACTGCTGGGCATACACACTGAGGAAACCAGAATTGAAAGAGACGCATGTACCCCAATGTTCATCGCAGCACTGTTTACAATAGCCAGGATATGGAAGCAACCTAGATGTCCATCAGCAGACGAATGGATAAGGAAGCTGTGGTACATATACACAATGGAATATTACTCAGCCATTAAAAAAGTACATTTGAATCGGTTCTATTGAGATGGATGAAACTGGAGCCCATTATACAGAGTGAAGTAAGCCAGAAAGAAAAACACCAATACAGTATACTAATGCATATATATGGAATTTGAAAGATGGTAATGGTAACCCTATATGTGAGACAGAATAAGAGACACAGATGCATAGAACAGTCTTATGGACTCTGAGGGAGAAGGTGAGGGTGGGACGTTCTGGGAGAAGAGCATTGAAACATGTATATTATCATATGTGAAACAGAACACCATTCCAGGTTCGATGCATGAGACAAGGGCTCAGGGCCGGGGCAATGGGATGACCCAGAAGGATGGGATGGGGAGGGAGTTGGGAGGGAGGTCCAGGAAGGGGAACACATGTAAACCCACGGCTGATTCATGTCAATGTATGGCAAAAATTACTACAATATATTAAAGTAATTAGCCCCCAACTAAAATAAATAAATTTATTAAAAAAAATAAAAAATAAAATCAGTTCTTTAAGTAAACTATTAAAATAAATGTGATATAGAAATGAATTCAATGACTTGTTTTAGCAAATCAAGGTCTGTTTGATTTTCAAGTTTTACATTAGGTTGAAGATGTAAGTAGCATTAGTGAAATTAATAGGACAAAATTTTCAGGACTTTTAAAATGCAAACATTTTATCAAAGTTTTTGTGCTTTTTCCTTCTTTTCTTCTCATTCAAAAATGTGTACACATACTTAAGATATTATATCAAGCAGAAGCAAGTCCCACCTTAACAGTAAGACTTTAAATGTAAACTTTCCAATCAAAGACAGAGATTGTCAGAATGAATAAAAAATATTCTTGATCCAACTTTATGCTGTTTAAGGGACTCAAATTAGAACATATGAATAAGTTGAAAGTGAAATGATAGAAAATATATTCCATGCAAATAGTAACCAAAAGACAGCAGAGGTAGCTATGCTATCAGACAAAATAAACTTTAAATAAAAAATTCATAAGTGACAAAATAGAGCAATATATCTTAATAAAAGATTCAATATAGCAAGAAGATACAGAAATTACAAACATTTACTCACCTTGTAACAGATCATCAAAATATATGAAGCAAAACCTGACAGAACTGAAGGGAAAAATAGATGCTTTTTCAATAATAGTTGGGGATTTCAATATTCCACTCTCAATAATGGACAGAGCAACCAGCCAAAGAAAAGTAAGGAAATAAGGGCTTAAAGAATGCAAGAAACCAACCAAATGTAAAAGATATATACATAGCATAGTAACATTAATTGTATGCTTAAAAATAATTGAGATATCAAATTTTATGTTATGTATATTTTATCACAACACCAAATTAAAAAAATAATATAAATATGAGGAACTATGGTTTAATAGATATAGTGTTTCAGTTTTGCAAGATGGAAAATAGTTCTGGTGATGGATAGTGGGAATGTACTTAAAACTAGTGAACTGTACACTTTAAAATGGTTAGGATAATAAATTTGTGTGTATTTTGCCACAATAAAAAAAAATTTTTTAAAAATCATCATAAAAAAACCTTCATGTGAAAGACTAGAGTTCAAAACATGTGTCTGGTATAACGTCTACAATGATGTTAAGACAGACTTTTTCTTTACACCAAATTCAAGACTAGTAGCAATCACAATAAGGAAACAGTCTGGACTGCTCTGCGGTATGAACTTCACTTCGGTTTCCCAGTATAAAATATGTGGGGTGAGACGATTTGGATGTTGCCACACATTTTAGCCTTACCAGAAACAGCGTTCATCACTCTGTCTTGCACAAAATACATGGGAAGTGTGTTCCCTTTTGCAGAGTATAACATGAGAAACCTTGTGAATTCTGAAGCTGAGAATTTTGCATAAGGCTTTGGAGGCTGTTAATTACCTTATTGAGAATATGAGATTCCTAAAAACAAATCCCTGGAAGCAAACAAACCTAAAGAAAATCACAGTGGAGATACACAAAAACAAAAATATTTCAAATTCAGTAGGACTCCAGAATTTTTCAAGTTTATTTAAAAATTCCTGTTTATTAAAGAAATTAGGAAAAATCATCCAAAAATGTAGACATATTTTCATGGCTCTACACTTCTTTTTAGGAATAATTCTCTGCATTTTAAAGAAGTCTTAAATATACTACAAAATGTGGAATTAATTCTGGCTTTTTTACTTACTAAAATAACTGTTTCTCACATGCATTTACATCTGGGACTGTGTCATGTATGTGATTAAATTTGTTAATTAAGAAATTATCAAGCACCTATGTTTGATTCCACTTATACAAGGTACCTAGAATGGTCAAATTCATGTAGTCATGAATTAAACTGGTCCAGAGGCTGGGGAGTGGGAGGATGGAGAAGAGTGATCAGAACTTAGTGTTTAATAGGGACAGTTTCAGTTTAAGAATGTAAAAAATTGGGGAGATGGAATATTAGTAGAGTTGTACAACAATGTGAATGTACTTAGAGCCACTGAATTGTTTAGGTAATGCCAAAGAATGCTCAAACTACCGCACAAGTGCATTCATCTCACACACTAGCAAAGTAATGCTCAAAATTCTCCAAGTCAGGCTTCAACAATATGTGAATCATGAACTTCCAGATTTTCAAGCTGGTTTTAGAAAAGGCAGAGGAACCAGAGATCAAATTGCCAACATCCATTGGATCATTGAAAAAGCAAGAGAGTTCTGGAAAAACATCTATCTGCTTTATTGACTATGCCAAAACCTTTGAATGTGTGGATCACAACAAACTGTGGAAAATTCTGAGAGAGATGGGAATACCAGACCACCTGACCTGCATCCTGAGAAATCCATATGCAGGTCAGGAAGCAACAGTTAGAACTAGACATGGAACCACCAACTGGTTGCAAACTGCAAAAGGAGTACATCAATGCTATATATTGAAGTATATTGTCACTCTGCTTATTTAACTTATATGCAGAGTACATCATGAGAAAGGCTGGGCTGGATGAAGCACAAGCTGAAATCAAGGTTGCTGGGAGAAATATCAATAACTTCAGATATACAGAGGACATCACCCTTATGGCAGAAAGTGAAGAAGAACTAAAGAGCCTCTTGATGAAAGTGAAAGAGGAGAGTGAAAAAGTTGGCTTAAAACTCAACATTCAGAAAACTAAGATCATGGCATCCGGCCCCATCACTTCATGGAAGATAGATGGGGAAACAGTGGAAACAGTATCAGACTTTATTTTTTGGGGCTCCAAAATCATTACAGATGGTGACTGCATCCATGAAATTAAAAGACGCTTACTGCTTGGAAGAAACGTTATGACAAACGTAGACAACATAGTAAAAATGTAGAGACATTACTTTCCCAACAAAGGTCCGTCTAGTCAAGGCTATGGTTTTTCCAGTGGTCATGTGTGGATGTGAGAGTTGGACTATTAAGAAAGCTGAGCACTGAAGAATTGACGCTTTTGAACTGTGGTGTTGGAGAAGACTCTTGAGAGTCTCTTGGCCTGCAAGGAGATCCAACCAGTCCATCCTAAGGGAAATTAGTCTTAAATATTCATCAGAAGGACTGATGCTGAAGCTGAAACTCCAATATCTTGGCCACCTTATTTGAAGACCTGACTCATTGGAAAAGACTCTGATGCTGGGAAAGATTGAAGGCAGGAGGAGAAGGGGACAACAGAGAATGAGATGGTTGGATGGCATCACTGACTCAATGGACATGAGTATGAGTAAACTCAGGGAGTTGGTGATGGACAGTCTGGCCTGGCATGCTGCAATCCATGGGGGGTCACAAAGAGTAGGACACTACTGAGTGACTGAACTGAACTGAAGTCACTTTAGTCATGTATGACTCTTTGTGACCCCATGGACTGTAGTCTGTCAGACTCCTCTGTCCATGAGATTCTCCAGGCAAGAATACTGGAGTGGGTTGCCATTTTCTTCTGCAGGAATTGTATAGTCAAATATTGTGAAAACAGTATGTTTTATAATTTGTGGATTTTATCATAATAAAGGACATTAAAACATAAATTTAAAAAGAAATTATTAAGCACCTGGAGTGTTCCAAATCAATCTACATGCTGAGAAATATACAAGAAAATGGAAGTCAAGAAATTTAGAGTCCTGAACAACGCAGATGAGCAGCTGAGGGTTCAAATCCCAGGAGAGTTTCCTGAAGGCAACACCTTTAATATTCCCACTCAGGGTTAATCAGTCCCTCCCACTGGACTTTCTAATTCAGATCTTTGTTCTCTCACCTTCAAGTCTAATGTCTCCCAGAGCTCTTGATTGATTTGGTGGCTAAACCCAAGGCAAACTGAACTCATGTGGGAGCCAATATGATCTGAACAGTTGTGAGTCTACTTTTAGTCTTTAGCATATTTTGTGTAAATATTCATAAATTCATTGAAGAATTGTCAGTGTGTTTACTTATTGAGTTTTGCCTTAGACAAAGGGCATGATACATTTTATGTTATATGGTGCTAGTGGTAAAGAACCCACTTGTCAAAGCAGAGACACAGATGTGGGTTTGATCCCTGCGTTGGGAATATCCTCTGGAGAAGGGAATGTCTACGCACTCCAGTATTCCTTCCTGAAAAATCCCAGGGACAGAGGAGACTGGTGGGCTACAGTTCATAGGTTCACAAAGAAGGGGCACAACTGAAGTGACTTAGCACATAGCACAAACACTGTATTTCTACCTTTCCTTAAAATGGAAAAGTCCTAGATTCCAAAACAAGTCTGATGTGAAGGTTTCAGATATATTATGGGCCTGAACTTATTTCTATCAAGGAATTGCAAAATTTACATGTAATCTTTGTAGACTCTGAGCTTCTGGAAGGTAGACTTATTTACCCTTTGAATTCCCAATACCTTGTCCAAAATAGGTGGTGCACAATTAATGATCTTTTGTGGCCTGCTGTACCTGACAAAGGAATTAGAGCATGCTCTGGAGCCTGAATAGCAGGTGTAAGAAGATGAACTACAGTGCCCATTTTTGAGACTAGATCCCCTAAGACAATGCTAAGATGAATTTCAGGGCATGTCCATCATTACCTTATACATATTTGACTCCTTTAGAGGTCGAACCCCAGCTAAGCTTTAGATTTTTAATGTTACATAGCCACAGTGCTGAAGGATGTGAAATCCTCATACACCTTCATAATTTACCAGGTCTGACAAACATTGTATGTTGGAATTTGCTTTTTACTGTGTCTTGAACCCATAACATTAAGTCAGGGACTCGTGTTTGGATAATCTTCCATCTTTTTGCTCAGGGTCACACAGCTGGAGTATTCTTTTTAAATATCAACATGAACCGGTTCCCCACCACAACAAAACATGTCTCCTTTGATTAAACTCACAAATTACTTTTAATTTATTTCCAATTTCCCCCCAAATTTCTAGCTGCTTTATTTACTTCCTTCTGTATATTGGCAAACCAATTTCCCCAAAGTTTGAGCTCCTTCAGTCTCCTCATTCCACTGTTCAGCAATATGTCCTATACATGCAGAGGCCCAGAATTTTTGGAAAAAAGTTTTAAAATTATTGCCACTGTTCTTAAACATGTATTTAGCTTATACTTATAAGCCTCTGATAAATGCAAAGCAAAGCAATGGGAATAAGTCAGGACAGGTAAAATATTCATGATCAGGAGGGCCTCAGATCCCACTTATCTCCACTTTGCTCATGGACCACATGGATAGGAAATGAGTTAAGTGACGAACAAAATCAAGTGCAAAGCTGAGATCTGGTGCCATCTATTTTCTTCTCATTTTGGTCTTGCCTCAGGTTAAGGCAAAAACTGTAATAAGCCCTAGATGAGTCCCTTGTATAGAACAGTTCAGTTCAGTCGCTCAGTTGTGTTCGACTCTTTGCGACCCCATGGACTGCAGCACACCAGGCATCCCTGTCCATCACCAACTCCCGGGGTTTACTCAAACTCATGTCCATTGAGTCGGTGATGGCATCCAACCATCTCATTCTCTGTCATCCCCGTCTCCCCCTGCCTTCAATCTTTCCCAGCATCAGGGTCTTATCCAATGAGTCAGCTCTTTGAATCAGGTGGCCAAAGTATTGGAGTTTCAGCTTCAACATCAGTCCTTCCAATGAACGTTCAGGACTGATTTCCTTTACAATGGACTGGTTGGATCTCCTTGCAGTCCAAAAGACTCTCAAGAGTCTTCTCCAACACCACAGTTCAAAAGCATCAATTCTTCGGCACTCAGCTTTCTTTATAGTCCAGCTCTCTCATCCATATATGACTACTGTAAAAACCATAACCTTGACTAGACGGACCTTTGTTTGCAAAGTAATGTCTCTGCTTTTTAATATGCTGTCTAGGTTAATCATAACTTTTCTTCCAAGGAGTAAACGTCTTTTAATTTTATGGCTGCAGTCACCATCTGCAGTGATTTTGGAGCCTCCCAAAATAAAGTCTGCCACAGTTTCCACTGTTTTTCCATCTATTTTCCATGAAGTGATGGGATTGGATGCCATGATCTTTGTTTTCTGAATGCTGAGCTTTAAGCCAACTTTTTCACTCTCCTCTTTCACTTTCATCAAGAGGCTCTTTAGTTCTTCTTCACTTTCTGCCATAAGGGTGTTTTCATCTGCATATCTGAGGTTATTGATATTTCTCCTGGCAACCTTGATTTCAACTTGTGCTTCGTCCAGCCCAGCATTTCTCATGATGTACTCTGCATATAAGTTAAATAAGCAGGATGACAATATCCAGCCTTGAAGTACTCCTTTTGCAATTTGCAACCAGTTGGTGGTTCCATGTCCAGTTTTAACTGTTGCTTATTAACCTGCATACAGGTTTCTCAAGAGGCAGGTCAGGTGGTCTGGTATTCCCATCTCTTTCAGAATTTTCCCCAGTTTGTGGTGATCCACACAGTCAAAGGCTTTGGCATAGTCAATAAAGAAAAAATAGTTGTTTTTCTGGAACTCTCTTGCTTTTTCAATGATCCAGCGGATGTTGGCAATTTGATCTCTGGTTCCTCTGCCTTTTCTAAAACCAGCTTGAATATCTGGAGGTTCACAGTTCACGTATCGTTGAGGCCTGACTTGGAGAATTTTAAGTATTACTTTACTAGTGTGTGAGATGAGTGCGATTGTGTGGTAGTTTGAGCATTCTTTGGCATTGCCTTTCTTAGGGATTGAAATGAAAACTGACCTTTTCCAGTCCTGTGGCCACTGTTGAGTTTTCCAAATTTGCTGGCATATTGAGTGCAGCACTTTCACAGCATCATGTTTTAGGATTTGAAATAGCTCAATTGGAATTCCATCACCTGCACTAGCTTTGCTCATAGTGATGCTTCCTAAGGCCCACTTGACTTCACATTCTAGGATAGCTGGCTCTAGGTGAGTGATCACACCACCATGATTATCTGGGTCATGAAGATCTTTTTGTATAGTTCTTCTGTGTATTCTTGCCACCTCTTCTTAATATCTTCTTCTTCTGTTAGGACAGAACAGGCATCACATTACATCTGTTGATTGAATGGAATATTGTGATAGGAGAACAGACCACTAATATTAATGAAAGGAAATGCCCAGGTTGACAGGAAAGACATGCTAAAATAAAAATATTGAAATCATCACCGTATCCCTTTAAATAATGAACCATGCTTTGACAACAAGTTGGATTTCATTTGGATTTCTAAAAGCGATGCTAATTTTTACTCTTCACCTTTTAGAATCTGAGTGGGATTAAAGAAAGGGCCACATTTGGTAATGAATGGACTGGAAGTTAAAGCAAGATATTAGGGATCTCAGGAGAAGAGTGAGGAGTCAGTCTTATACCTGTTCCTTGTACATACTGTATAACTTCGTTTGGATGATTTTAAGTTTTCTCTATTTATTACCGATTTTCAACAATTTCTTATGATATGCCTTTGTGTAGTTTTCATCATGTTTCTTTTATTTTGAGTTCATTGAGTTTCTTGAATCTATGGGCTTATAGTTTTCATTGAATTTGGTACATTTTTACCCATTGTTGCTCTCAGTATTTTTCTTCTGTCCCTATTTCTCCTCTCCTTTGGGGACTTCAATTATATTAGGCTGCTTGACATTGTCCCACAGTTCATCAATTCTATATCCCTTTTTTTCTGTCTTTCCTTCCCTTTTTCCCTCTCTCCCTTCCTTCCCTCCCCCCCCCCCTTCCTACTCTGAGTCTTATTCTGGATAGCTTATATTGCCATATCTTCAGGATTACTACTGTTTTTTTTGCAATGTCTAATCTGCTGTTGATCCTCTCCTATTGTATTTTTAACTTCAGACATTGTGGTTTTCACCCCTATAAGTTCAGTTTTGAACTTGAAAATATCTACTTGTCTTTTCTTTATCTATTTAATCTTTCCTCTAGCTTCTTGAGCGTAAGCAACATAGCTATAATAATGTTACTGTTCTTGTCTACTAATTCTATCATCTATGTCATTCTGGTTTAATTTCAACTGGTTGATTTTTCTCATAATTTTGGGTCATTTTTCCTAATTCTGTACATGACTGCTGATTTTTTGGGGGGCCAGATGCACCTTGTTTGATGATGAATATTTTATATTTTTATGACTATTCTTCAGCTCTCTTCTGGGATGCAATTGTTTTACTTTGAAACAATTTTATACTTTAATATCATAAAGTTTTGTTTGGTAAGATCAGAACAGTGTTTAGCTCAGATATAATTTTCCCACTACTAAGGTAAAAACTTTTGCATACTTTACCTTCTGCCCCTTGAATTATGAGGTTTTCTACTCTGTTTGCTGGGAACACAGATTATTCCCAGCTCTGGGTGAACTCCAGTTATTCTGTGCTCTAATTCTCTGGGGATTGATTATTGCCTTGACCTCGTAACTTCTCCACATAAATGCCCTGATCAGTATAGAGCTGAAGACCTGAGTGGGACCCTCTGTACATTTCTGGAACACAATCTGAATGCAGCCCTCTCCTTTCTGTTACTCTGCCTGTGAGCTCTAGCTGCTCTGACCTGTCTGACTTCCCAGCTACATCTCCTCAGTTCAGGGATTCTTCCAGGCTGAACCTGGGTCCTCTGTCCCTGTCTGTGATTGACATTCTCTCCAGGCAGTAAATTGGTGTAAGTGTTGGCCCACTTCATTTGTTTCCCAGCTCTCAGAAAATCATTGTCTTTCATTACCTGATGTTCAAAATCATTATTTCACATACTGTGTTCAGTATTTTAGTTTTTTTTGTCAGGAGAGTAAATATGACCTCTATTATTCCATCTTTTCCAGAAGTGGATATCTAAAAGGAATATTTAGAAAAAAATCAAAAGATTGATTTGTTCGGGTCATTGAGAATGTGAAGAAAAGCAGTTGAATTGAGATATGCTGTGAGAAAGATATGATGGAACAAGTTTTCAAACAGCCCCAAAGTTGTCAGTAAAAAGGCAGTGTTTTATTTGGGAAGTCAGAGAAAGTGTCTCTCATGTAAGTGAACATAACCACAGCTCTGGTAGAAGACTAAACTTCCAGTAAGCAGTGATCCAGGGAGACTGAGCTGCAGAGCCACACAAGGGACACAGAAGCCACACAAGCCCCCAAGACACGGGACATGATCCAGATAGTGGTTATAAAGACCCTAAGTGGAAGTGAGAGAGGACTGTGGGTGAGGAATCAAGACGGAGCTGCGAGCAGCGTTAGGGATGGCAGCGCAGGAAGACCTGGACCCACCTCCTTCCAAGGACACAATAAATCTACAGCAGCCTATAGAACACCTTTTCTCTGTAAAGGACCTGAGAACTAGAACAACTCCTTCACAACAAAAGACTAAATAAATGCATTGAGAAGGATTCAAGAGATGGAGACATGGCCTTGCCCAGGACCTCACCCCAGTCATGGTGACCCCACAGCTGGGAAGGATCCCCCAAATCTGGAACTCTCCCTTGAGGAGTGAAGGGATTGTACCACACATCAGGCATCCTGACTCTGAGGGATGGCACTGGAAATATGGGCCTCTCCCAAGTGTCTGGTTTTGACAAAGGGGACCAGATGAAGAGAATCACAGAAATGTAGGAAATAGAGATTCCACTCCTAAAGGGCTGGCTTGCACAGTTATTTTCCCTGAGACCTAGTGCTGAAGCAATAGATTGAAAACCTACTAGAGCATAATTGAGGGACATTCACTTACTAATTTTAAAGCAGCTGCTACATGGACTTTATTCAGAGTTGGGAGCACAGCCGGTCACCATTTGTTCAATTTCATTCTAACTTGCTGGAGGTGGAGTCAACAGGCATCATTTTAGATGCCCTCCCTCCAGCCTGCTAGCACTGGAGGTGTGTTTTGCAGAACTTGGGCTGCAGTCAGGCTGAGAAAATGCTCCACACCCCATCCACCTTGTTCAGAACTGAAACCACAACTGTGTTGGGCAAGTACGCCAGGCGCTGCCCTTTCTGTGCAGCAGTCAGGCCACACCTGCGCCATGCTCTCCCCAGGCAGCAGTTGAACCACAGTTGGCCCTGAATGGGTGCCCTAAGCCCTGCCTGACACAGAGGCCTGCCTGCACAGAGACGGAGTTTCAATTGGGATGGGTAAGTGACTCAAATCTCACCCTTATCATGCAGGAGTTGTGGCCCTACCACAAATGTTAGGCACATGAAGCCTACATGAGGGATGCCCATAGATTGCCTGGCCCTGGTGGCCTGGGGAGATTGTACTCCAAACCACACAGAACAGTTTCTACACAAGACCATTCCTTCAAGACTGAGGGAGGTAGCCATTTCACCTAAATACATATAGACAAACACACAGAAACAGGATAAATGAGGAGACAGAGGAATAGGTTCCAAACTAAATAACAAGGCAAATTCCCAGAAAAAGATCCTTATTAAATGAAATGGTGATAAGCAAAGAACCTGATTAATAATTCAACTGAATGATCATAAAGATGTTACCAATCTCAGAGAAGAAAGGATGAATGCAGTGAGAATTTCAAACAGGAAATAGAAAATAAAAGAAAGTACCAAACAGAAGTTATAACTGAACTGAAAAGTATACTAGAGGGGTTCAACAGCACAGTGGATAAAATAGAAAAACAAATCAGTGAGCTAAGAGACAAGGCAATGGAAAACAAACAAACAAAACAACAAAATGAAAAAGAGAATTAAAAGAAGTAAGAATACCTTTAGGGACCTCTAAAGTGACAGTGACAGTGAAAGTCACTCAGTCATATCCGACTCTTTGTGGCCCCATGAACTGTAGTCCTTGGAATTCTCCAGGCCAGAATACTGGGGTGGTTAGCCTTTCCCTTCTCCAGGGGATCTTCCCAACCCAGGGATTGAACCCAGGTCTTCCACACTGCAGGCAGATTCTTTACCATCTGAGCCACAAGGGAAGCCCTCAGGGACCTCTAGGACAACATAAGATGAAATAACTTTCACATTATAGGGGGAGAAGAGAAAGAGAAAAAGCCAAAAAATTATTTGAAGAAATAATGGATGAAAACTTTCCTAATCTGGGGAAAGAAGCAGACATCCAGGTCCAGGAAGCCCAAAGAGTTTCAGATAAAATGAATCCAAAGAGATATGCACTGAGACTTACTATAATTAAAATGACAAAAGTTAAGGATAAAGAGAGAATTTTAAAAGCAGCAAGAGAAAAACTACATATTGAATACAAGGGAAACTCCAAAATCTATTAGTAGATTTTCAGTAGAAATTTTACTTCCCAGAAGGAAGGCTGTGACATAGTCAAAGTGCAGAAACAAACAAACAAACAAAAATTACAAACAAGAATTCTACCTTGCAAAGATTTCTTTGCAAAATTTTCCTTAGAGGAAAAATTCCTTGCAAAGTTTTCCTTAGAGGTAAAAATTGAGTTTTCTAGACAAGCAAAAGCTAATGGAATTCATCATCATTAAACTAGCTTTACAAGAAATGTGGAAGAAACTTCCTAAGCTAAAAAGAAAAAAGTGATAATTAATAATAGGAAGCATATAAAAGTGAAAATCTTACCAGAAAGGCCAGCAAATCACAAAAAGTAGTGTTCAACAACCACTCATGATTAAAATAAAAGCTCAACAATGTAGGTATAGAAGAAACATACTTCAACAAAATAAAGACCACAGCTAAGATCGTACTCAACAGTGAAAACTAAGAGCATTTTCTTTAAGATCAAGAACAAAACAAGGATGTCCACTCTCACCACAATTATTCAAAATAGTATTGGAAGTCCTAGCTATAGCAATGAGATAAGAAAAAGAAAGAGAATCTGAAGTGCAAAAGAAGAAGTAAAACTATCACTGTTTATAGCTGACATGACACTATACACAGAAAATCCTAAAGATACCACCAAAAAGCAACTAAAACTCATTAAATAATACAGTAAAATGTGGTATATGAAATTAATATACAAAAACCTGTTGCATTTCCATACACTAGTAAACAGAGAAATTAAGAAAAAAATCTGATTTACAATCCCATCAAAAGGAGCAAAATACCTAGGAAAGAATTTGGCTAAAGAGGTAAAAAATCTGTACTCAGAAAACTACAGGACACTTCTGAAAGAAATTGAAGGTGATACAAACAAACGGAAAGATATACTATGCTCATGGCTTAGAATACAGTAAAATGTGGTATATGAAATTAATATACAAAAACCTGTTGCATTTCCATACACTAGTAAACAGAGAAATTAAGAAAAAAATCTGATTTACAATCCCATCAAAAGGAGCAAAATACCTAGGAAAGAATTTGGCTAAAGAGGTAAAAAATCTGTACTCAGAAAACTACAGGACACTTCTGAAAGAAATTGAAGGTGATACAAACAAACGGAAAGATATACTATGCTCATGGCTTAGAAGAATTAATATTGTTAAGATGACCACAAAACCAAAGGCAATCTCAGATTCAATGCAATCCTTATCACAATATTAATAGCATTTTTCACAGAACTTAAGCAAATAACCCTAAAATTTGTACAGAAACACAAAAGACAATGAATAGCAAAAACAATCTTAAGAAAGAAGACTATAGCTGGAGGTATCACAGTCCCTGATTTCAAACTATGCTACCAAGTTATGGTCATCAAAACAGTATAGTACTGGCAAAAGAACAGATATATGGATCAATAGAACCAAATAGAGTCCAGAAAAAAACCCACACTTACCTGGTCAATTAATCTATGACAAATGAGGCAACGGGGAAAAGATAATCTCTTTAATAAACTGTATTGGGAAAAGTGGACAGATACATGCCAAAGAATCAAATTGGATTAAATTTTTACACTGTATTCAAAAAGTAAAAATTGATCAGAGAATTCAATCTAAGAGCTGAAACCATGAACTCCTAGAATAAATCAGAGGTAGCATGTTCTTTGACATATTTTTTTGTGTCTGTCTCCTCAGGCAAGGGAAACAAAAGCAAAAATAAACAAATGGGATTACATCAAAGTAAAAAGGTTTTGCACAGTGCAAATGAAATGAACAAAATGAAATGAAATGAATGAAATGAAAAGGCAGCCTACTGAAGGGGAGAAGATATTTGCAAAGAATGTATCTGATAAAGTTTTAATATTCAAAATGTACACAGAACTCATAAAACTCAACATAAATAACAAGATTAAAAATGGGCAAAGGACCTGAATAGATATTTTTTCCAAGGAAGACACACAGGTGACCAATAGGCACATGAAAAGATACTCACCATCACTAATCATCTGGGAAATGCAAATAAAAACCACAGAGAGATACCACCTCACACTTGCCAGAATGGCTATCATCAAACAGACAACAAATGACAAGTACTGGCAAAGACGTGGAGAAAAGGGGACACTTCTATACTGTTGGTAGGACTTTAAATCAGTGCAGCCACTATAGAAAATAATATGGCAGTTTCTTAAAAAACTAAAAATAGAACTACTATACCATCCAGCAATTCCACATTTGAGTTTTTATCTGAAGAAAATGAAAACACTAATTTGAAAACATATTTGTACCCCGACGTTCATTGTAGTGTTGTTTACAATAGCCAAGATATGGAAGCAACCTGTTTCCTTTTATAGATAAACAGATAAACAAATTTTTGTATATATACCATGAAATGTTAATTAGCCACAAAAAATAAGAAAGAATGAAATCTTGCAGTTTTCAACAGCATGGTGGGGCCTAGATGATATTATTCTAAGTGAAATGTCAGACAGAGAAAGACAAGCACCAGAAGATTTCACTTACATGTGGAATCTAAAAAATTAAAGAAAGGGGACAAAATATAAACCTGAAACAGACTCAGATGCAGAGAACAGACTGACAGTTGCCAGAAGGAAGGGGTGGGGAATGGGTGACGTAAGTTAAGGGGATAGGAGATACAAACTTCCAGTTATAAAATAAATAAGTCAAGGGATGTTTTGTCAGCATAGGTGATAGAATTGATAATATTGTAATAATTTTGTATGGTGACAGATGGTAACTATATCACTGTGGTGATCATTTCCTAATTGTAAAAGAAGAAACCACTATGTTGTACACCTGAAAATAATATAATATCGTATTTCAATTATACTTAAATAAAAAGAATTTCTAAATTAAAAAGAGGAAGAGAGAGAAGGCTAGACCATCCAAAGCTTGGCTGGCATGAGGAAGAGACCAGAGGCAGAGTGACTCTGACACCTGAACTGAACATGACTGACTGGGAGGATGACATGCAGTTAATGAAAATTAGTTATGCAGTATGAAGACTAGGTAGTGAAAAGAAATGTGATATTCATATAGGACTTAACTTTAATTATTTAAGGATTTGAGACCACACACAATCAAATGACTTATCCAAAGACACACTTTCCTCTGGTGAAGCAAAACATAACCTCCTTTCTCTGTCACAGTATTTTCCACTTGTCAACTTTCTCTTTAGTGTTTATTCTGATTAACAAGTGTTTAAACTTCCTTCTCCTAACTTGAATTTTTTAAAGTAAAGCCAATGTTTTTATTTTATCTTGTTCTTCCCTTAACATACAGATGGAACCCTTATCTACTGTATTATTTTCCTTGGGTTAAACAGTCTTTTTTATTTTTATCTTTTCCTGTGCATGGTATCTAGTTGAAACTAGCTTGAATTAACTACGCCTTTGCCATTAGTGAGGGTCATTATTTCATTTGAAGTTTCATTTCAAAATGAAATGCTTACAAATTGATTTGCTCTAGTTTCAATGAGTTATTACTGATGAATCTGGGAACATAATGCCAATTACTGTTACCTTATTTGATCGGCATTGAGGTAGTAACCAAGTGCAACTGGAGGTAGACATGCAAACTCGATCTTCTCAACTTGGCTGCCCCTTCCTTCCCTCCCATATCCTATCTCAAAAGCATGTCTATTATATCTAGGCTCAAATTTGTTTTAGGCTTCAGGACTAATGGATGAGGTTTCCACATGAAATGTGAACTTGTACAGAATGCATATTATTTTTCAATCACTTTCACATAATCACATTCAGAGACTACAATAAGAAAAAAGGCAATATTGCTCTCATGTTGATAACAGTGAGGAAATGAGTCTAAGAACATACCAACAACTCTTCACAGGTGACACCATAAGTAGTGAAAGAAAAAAAAAATTAATCCATGTAATTAGACTCTTGGTTTCTGTTTAGATGCTAAGTCATGTCCAACTCTT
This sequence comes from Giraffa tippelskirchi, assembly GCF_054371585.1. NCBI lineage: Eukaryota > Metazoa > Chordata > Mammalia > Artiodactyla > Giraffidae > Giraffa > Giraffa tippelskirchi. The sequence continues at coordinate 134,061,969 of NC_137277.1, forward strand.
TTGTGATCCCCTGGACTGTAGCCTTCCAGGCTCCTCTGTCCATGGGATTTCCCAAGTAAGAATACTGGAGTTGGTTGCCATTTCCTTCTCTAGGGGATCTTCCTGACCCAGCTATCAAACCTGAGTCCCCTGCATCTCCTGCATTGGCAGGCAGATTCTTTACCACTGAGTGACCAGGGGAGCCTCTAGACTCTAGTCCAGGGCTTTCCCCACCCTCCATACATCACTTAATGCTGACTCCAGAGTCATTTCACTTTAGGTTAATCAATCATCTGCATCTCCTTTTAAATCTTCCCAAAGTCTCCACAGTTGTCTATATCAAATATAGAATGTAGTGACAAAACTGGGGACTCCTATATCTATTTTGCTTCCACTTTCCCATGCAAGCATTTTGTTGGGGGCATATGCAAGTGTGTGAATGTGTGTGGAGGGAGGTGCTAAAAGTGAATGTGTAAGTATATAAATCAATTAATGGCAAATAAAAGAGGAAAAAGTGACAGACTTAATTTAATTGGGCTCTAAACTCACTTTGGATGGTGATTGCAGTCATGAAATTAGATGTTTGCTCCTCGGAAGAATAGCTATGACAAACCTAGACAGCATATTAAAAAGCAGAGACATCACTTTGCCAACAAATGTCCTTTTAGTCAAAGCTATGATTTTTTCAGTAGTCATGTACAGATGTGAGAGATGGACCATCAAAAAGACTGAGCACCAAAGAATTGGTGCTTTCAAATTGTGGTGCTAGAGAAGCCTCCTGAGAGTCCCTTGGACAGCAAGGAGATCAAGTCAGTCAATCCTAAAGGAAATCAGTCCTGAATATTCATTGGAAGGACTGATGCTGAAGTGGAAGCTCTAATACTTTGGCTACTTGACGCAGTGTCGACACAGTGGAAAAGACCCTGATGCTGGGAAAGATTGAAGACAGAAGGAGAAGGGGTCAACAGAGGATGAGATGGTTGGATAGCATCACCACTCAGTGGACATGAATTTGAGCAGTTTCAGGGAGATAGTGAAGGACAGGGAAGTCTGGTGTGCTGCAGCCCATGGGATCACAAAGAGTCAGACATGACCTAATTTGACCAAACAAGTATACGAATGCTTATGTATGAGCATATGGAGTGTGGATGTGAACATGTGTGTGGAGGCATGTGGAAGTGTGCATAACTGAATGACTTTGCTGTGCACTGGAAACCAACACAACACTGTAAAGCAATTATAGTTTAATTTAAAAAAGCCTAATCCCTGGCTGACTGGCAGATAACCCACCTGTATCAGACTAGGACATAAACAATAGTTAAACTTTCATTTGGTTCAGCCACTGTGATTTATGGAGAGTTGTTCTTGTAGTATCTAGAGCTGATTACTTCCAACCAATGTAATTCTCTATTTTTTCTAGTTAAATTATTTTCTGCTTTACTTACCCAGAGTCAATTTCTTTTTCTTGTACCCAAAGAACCCAGATTGGTAATATACTATCCATTACACACCAAAATTAAAGCACACATATGACTCTCTGCTTATGACTTTGCTTCCTTTGCAGGGGCTTCTCCGGTGGCTCAGATGGTAAAGAATCTGCCTGCAATGCAGAAGACCAGGTTTGATCTCTGGATGGGGAAGATCCCCTTGAGAAGCAATAGCTACCAACTCCGATATTCTTGCCTGGAGAATTTCATGGACAGAGGAGCCTAGTGGGCCCCAGTCCATGGGGTCACAAAGAGTTGGACACAATCAAGCAACTAAAAAAAAAATTTTTTTTTTTTTTGCTTCCTTCGCTAGGCTGTGAGCAGTTTCAACCCAGGGACTGTGTTTGTTCTTTTTGAACTGCTAGTGACTGGAATATGGCTCAGTACAGAAAGAGTCTTCATTTAGGCTTGCTAAAAGAATAAATTCTTTTGTCCTTAGTGTATTTAATTTGATTTTCATTTGTCTTGATAAAAATAGTGTTTTGATCCTTTGGAATAAAACCCAGATGAGTTTGCTTTCCAACTCAGATACTGGTAGACTTTCATCAAGTTAATTAAATTTTCTGATCTTCCAATTCCTTATCTATAAAATGAAAGCAAAAATATGAACACTGCAAAGTTATTGGTAAAATAAAATAAAACATGTGCAAAATGCTTAGCTCAGTACCTGATACACAGTGAAAACTGAGTAAACAACAGCTATTATTTATTATCACTGTGGTATAAGGATCATGAGCCTTTATTTTAATCCATTTTTGTTTTCCCAAACCATCGATACCAACACAACCTAGTGGACCAAAGAATCCCATGGACTTTCTCCTTGACCTTCTTGTCTGTACCTAATCATTACCTTTTCCTAAGACAAAATCATTTCCCTCATCCCATATCATTTCCTTCTGTTTGGTTGGTACATTCTTCTGAGATGCCTTCTTTGTTGATGGAAAAGCAATTAGCAGTTCCTCAGGACCTTTTTTCATCCCAAGTAAGAATTCTTCTTATCCTTTGAATGAAATATTTGATATAAGTAGCATAGAGATGTAGGTTTTGTAAATGAGAAAAAATATCTTTTCAATATTAGAAGGTGGAGTGGAGTCTATTTTTCCACAGATCAGCTTCCCAGCAGCTTACCTGTTGGCAACTCTCACTGTTGAGTGGGTCAGATTCAGTGAGGTGACCAGAAGTAATGACTCCAATTCGATGGAGCCAAGAAATGATCAGAAGTTACGATTACTTGGCAGCTGCTTGATGCTCAATATTGAGCTGCTTCAGCAAACCTCTCCTGGAATTCTTGCATCAGATGCCATAGAGCATGAAAAAAAATAAAACATAATAAATAAATAAATAAATGTACTCCCACCTCATACCTGTCACCCTGTTACCCGACCTAAGTGGAAGTCACAAAGGAAGGGATTTAACTGAGCTGTGAGACCTGACTGAACTCTCTTGGGTCAGAGGTGCTGTGCATTTACACACTTAAGGGAACCTGTTCTTGTAAAGTACCTGTGCCATAAATTACCCTGGAAGAAATCACTTCATTATTCATGACTTAAACATTCCCTTTTCGAAATGGTGATCTATGTCATGTATTGTTGCATTACCAATTCAATTATTCTTTTGTCATGCCAACTCCCTGAGCTGTGACAAGGGGTGGGGCGGGCTCCTTGCAACGTGCTAGCTATAAGGCTGTCCAGAGCAGCTTTCTTCAGGCAGAAGAGAAGGGGAGAATTTATGACATAGCTCTCACAGAAGATGTCTGCCAATGATGAGAAATTGATGATCACTCTCTAAACATTTAGCAGCCCTTCATCAGTTATAATGTGGCTATCTTTAACCTGCCTTTCTTAACTGATAGTGTTTCACAATTTGGGGGATGAATCTGGAAGGATGAGAAAGAAAGTCTGTCCCACAGAATCTATCACAATAAAATTCATTTTATTGTTGCTTTCTATTTTCTTAAGGTTATGAAATCAGTTTTGCAGGAAAAGATGTTCCAGTGTTTTTGAGAAGGTCTTTTTTATGCTGATAATAGAAAGGATGGAGTTGAGGTGGATATGATGGCAAAACAAATATGTGAGGGGAGAGAATGTCAGCCATTCATGTGATTGCTTTGGCCTCATGGTGGCAAGCCTGGATTTTGTGTAAACAAAAGTAAAAATGAAAGTGTTAGTCACTGTCCTGTGCGACACCATGAACTATAACCTGCCAGGCTCCTCTGTCCATGGGATTCTCTAGGCAAGAATACTGGAGTGGGTTGCCATTTCCTTCTCCAGGGGATCTTCCTGACCCAGGGATCGAACCTGGGTCTCCTGCATTGCAGGCAGATTCTTTTACCATCTGAGCGACCAGGGAAGCTGGATTTTGTGTAATAATGATATAGCAAATGTCTTCCCTGGTGGCACTAGTGGTAAACTTCCTGCCAATGCAGGAAAGCATAAGTGACATGGGTTTGATCCCTGTGTCAGGTAAATCCCCTGGAAGAGGGCATGACAACTCACTCCAGCATTCTTGTCTGGAGAATTCCATGGACAGAGGAGTCTGGTGGGCCACAGTTCAAAGGATGGCAAAGAGTAGAATATGACAGAAGTGACTTACAATGCACACATAGCAATGTCTGCTTTTTCTATTGAATTGATTAAAATGGTGTTGGTGTCACTGGATGCAGCCTATGAAACATTTGTAATTTCAAGCATTACAATGGTTTTTCATACCTGTATGTCAGAGAATTATAAAAATTTCCTGATGCCTTCATATTAGCAGAGAAACAGAGTGCTGGTTTTGAGCTTTATGGATAGAAATTAAGGGAGAAAATGTGCTTCATATTCCTTTGGTTTCCTTTTTTTTTTTCTTTTCCTCCCTCTTTTCTTCCATTCCTCTCTCCTTCCTTCCCTGCCTTCTCTGTCTGTCTTTCTCTCTTCCTTTCTTTTTTCTCTCACTCAGTTTTCTTTTCTATGCTGTGGTCTTTAACAGAAGGAGGTTGAGGAACAGTGAATCAACTCAGTCCTACATGGGATCTATTTCCAGCCTGAGGTTGGGAGATAAATGTTGACATTTAGTGATCATCATGTTTGTGGGAGGTTACATTTCACCCTCAAAATTACCCCATGAGTTACTATTTCTATTTTTCGGTTAAGGGAACAGATTTTCAGAGAAGTTAATGACTTGTTCAAGATCAACAAGGTCAAACTATTTCTCCCCCAGATCTCCTCTTTATTATATATATCCAAACAACTCCCTATTTGTTAGGACTTTCAAATACATAGAAGGCAAGATCTTTACAACTTAATACAGCCAGTTAATCTATACTTAGTACAAAGATGGATCTAGTTTTTGCAATACCTGAAGCTTGCTCAAATCTGCCTCCTTTTAATGAAAATAATACAAAAATCATAAAATCATTATTAGGTTTAAAACCTTAAATCAGGTGAGGGACCCTGAAGATTAAGCTTATTAGTTGCCTGGCAAATCTACCTCTGAATAAGTGTCATGAAAAGAAATAATATTATTGCCATGTGTGTTCCAAGTAATCTAGGACTCCTTGAGATAAAGCCGTAAAATTATAGGTGATTCCAACTGTGTGTTTTCAGTCAAGCAGTCACTCTAATCAACATGTCTTTTTCACAGGCAAATGCTTGCTATGTGATATGTGTCTTTAAAGCAGAAGAACGTTGTGTGCTTTCGGAATGAGCCAGTGCTCCTTGCTGAAGGGACCAGTATTTCCAATGGAAAAATATGAACCCTTTTGGAAGTGGTAATCATCTAATTACACTTTTATCCAATGTTTTATGACAAATTTTCAAAGGGGCTCCAACACCTAAAATTCCACATCCAATTCCACCGCCACAAACAAGTAACTTCAAATTATTCAAAAACTTCTGCTCTCTGTTAATTAAGCCCTTCTGAAGAAGAGTGGCTTTCAAACTTATTGATAAACACATCCAAGGAATGAATACATTTTAGATCATGCTTTAGATATATATATGTGTATATGTGTGTGTGTGTGTGTGTGTATATATATATATATATATATATATATATATATATATATATGTATGTATAGCTGAATCACATTTATGTACCTGAAGCTAACATGACCATTGTAAACCAACTATGAAAAGTGAAAGTGAAAGTGTTCAGTCCTGTTTGACTCTTTGCAACCCCATGGACTGTAGCTCACCAGGCTTCTTTGTCCATGGAATTCTCCAGGCAAGAATACTGGAGCAGGTAGCCATTTTCTTCTCCAAGGGATCTTCCTGACCCAAGGATCAAACCTGGGTCTCCCATATTGCGGGCAGATTCTTTACTCTCTGAACCACCAAGGAAGCCATATATATATATATATATATATATATATATATATATATATATATATATTCATATAAGGGTGTGTGGGTGAGCATGTATGTAATTCATAAAATAAATGCTTACTGCACACACTGAACTCTAATAACTTCCAACCCGTTTTATTTTATTCTACTGTCATTCGACTGAAACATAATCTGACTCTTAGAAATGTTAAATGTAATCTCCATGGTCCTTCTCCAAGTAAGACATGACAGTTAAATGCAGGTTTACTCTATAACCAGAGCTAAAATTGTTGACTCTATACAGTAAAGGATATATAATATTTCATCCTCCAACTATGGTTAGGAAACAAAAATTTATCTCATGCATGAACTAATACAATGTTTTCATTCAAGCTAAGTGAATAACTGTAAATTTAAAAGCTTATTAAATTGGACCCTCAAATAATATATCTTTTGAAACTTATTTCTTCCTTCAGATATGCTCTTTGAATTTGAGGCATTGGCAAAAGGTCCACAAGCTTATATCTCTTATAAACCTTATTCACTTTTACTTTTCACTCCTCTTTTAGCTAACTTATAAGTCATTCTATAGTAGCCCTCAGTGGCTTTATGCTTGTTCTTAGATTCGTTACAAGGTGCCATTATGGTTTTTTAAATGAGTAAAGTTTAGGTTATTTAAGGGTCCCTAGTCCAAAACCTGAAATATATAGAAAGATGTTTTCTAAATAAATAAGGACATTAGCAGTTTGGAATTGCATTTGCAAGAGTGAAGCTTCACTCCTCCATTCCTGTATCTCCATGCCACCCACCTTAATGATACAAAGAAATTCAGCAGAAGTAGTCTACCACCTGCAAATGGGTTGGTTGATACAGCCCAAGCAGCTGTATACAACTGTTTCTCATTGTGTCAACTGAGTCACTTCCGTATGAACCTCTACATGCATGAAATACTATCCAAGATTATAACTAAAAGTGAGTTGCTGCTGCTGCTGCTGCTGCTAAGTCGCTTCAGTCGTGTCCGACTCTGTGCGACCCCATAGACGGCAGCCACTGGGCTCCAACGTCCCTGGGATTCTCTAGGCAAGAATATTGGAGTGGGTTGCCATTTCCTTCTCCAGTGCATGAAAGGGAAAAGTGAAAGTGAAGTCGCTCAGTCGTGTCCGACTCTTAGCGACCCCATGGACTGTGGCCTACCAGGCTCCTCCATCCATGGGATTTTCCAGGCAAGAGTACTGGAGTGGAGTGCCATTGCCTTCTCCAAAAAGTGAGTTAGAAATGGCCAAAATATGGACAAAAATGAGATTGTTTCAGGATATATTTAAAACTTGTGATAGGGTTGAAATAAAATTTCAGTTCTTTTTCATTTGGAAAAGAAGCACATCTCTTCATATGCAAGAGCCATTTAAATGTCCAGGTTAATTGGATTTTGCAAAATGCCATTTTCTTCTATCAAAAATAATTCACTTAATTTTAAGCACCTAGAACTTCTGTAATAATAATATGAATGTTTGGCCTAGAAGATTAAAGAAGGATAAAACAAAGAGACATCCCCAAATTAGGAAGGAAAGTAAATAAAGATGGAAACTTGAAGATTAAAAAATTGTAGGTATATTTGAATCAGTGAAAGGATCAAGTCATTGAAGAAAAACAAATAATGGATAAATTACTACATTTAACCTTCCAAGTTAGAAAGGTCAAAGAAGAGAATAAGTATACATGTAGCAGAGAAAAATAGGTGAAAAGTTCTATTTTGTATATTAATTAAGCAATAATTTAACAATTGCTCATAAGCTGCCAAGTGCTCTGCTAGTCATTGACAATATTTAAATGGAATTGTTGGTCTAGGATCTCAAGAATTTTGTAATCTATGATAATAAGGAGGCATATGCATAAAGAAGCTACTAAAATGCAATATGTTAAATCCTTTTAAAAGATACATGTAAAATTTAATACATTATTCCATTTATCAGTTTCATCAACTGTACAATCGAGACCTTATAATGAGCTATTTGGAGACAATTCTCATTGGATTTCTCATGTTCTGGCATGGTTCAGCCCTTTTGAACAAAAGGCATGTCTGAATAGTAAACAGCCTTCGAAACTAGAGATTATGTATCCCTCCAGAGAGTTGCAGAGACTCTCAGAGCATGGGAAATCCCTAAGGTTGTGAAGTTAAAGCCCTCTTCTTCCTCTCTCCAGAGACAACAGATTATATTCCAGAGTAAGAAGACTAGAGATGTTTTCCCTTCTCACTTAGAGGAAGATTGCTTATATTTCAGGATAATTAGCAGTCTTTCTCCAGAGGGTAGGATGGGCAAATGTGAAAGGAGAACCACCATAATTGAGAGTCTCCTAATGTTATGATTGTTTTTCTGAGGTGTATGCACATGCAGCTAAAATTCTACCTTTATTATGTCACCGTGAGGGGATAACGATATGGGGGCAGCACAATGATGCTCCAGCTACTGTCTTCCAGGTGAATAATAAACCATGTATTTCAGGGTACCTCTGATCCAGGAGACTTGTGTTCTTACACACATACACACATGTGTGAGTATGTATATGTATATATATGTGTGCATGCATATCATCCACTAATCACATTCTTCATTTTTACTCATTGTTAAGAGAAGTTTATCATGGATTGAATCGTGTCTTCAAAAATATTCATATGTTGGCGTTCTAATCCCAAGTACCTCAGAATGTGACTTTATTTGGCAAGAGTGCAGATACAATTAGTTAAATGTATCGCGCATGGATGCTAATCCAATATACTTGATGTCCTTTCATAAGAAGGGACAATTTGGACAGAGAAAGACATACATGGAGAACACCATGTGAAGATAAAGACAGAAATCAGGATGATGCTTCTACATGCTAAGAAACATCAAAGGCTGTCAGCAAACTACTAGAAGCTAGGGGAGAGACATGGACAAGATTCTTCCTCTTCAAGTCTTCAGAAGAAAACAACCCTACTCTTCATCTAGAACTGTGAGCTAAGATATTTCTGTTGTTTAAGCTGTCTAGTTTTTGGTACTTTGTCAGGACAGCCCTTGTTGTTTAGTTGCTAAGTTGTTTTCAACTCTTTGTGACCCCATGGGCTGTAGCCCACCAGGCTCCTCTGTCCATGCAATTTCTCAAGCAAGAATACTGGAGTGGATTGCATTTCCTCCTATAAGGGGTCTTTTCAACCCAAGGATCCAACCTACGTCTTCTGCACTGACAGGCAGATTCTTTACCTCTGAGCCTAGGACAGTCCAAACACACTGATAAATTTATCAATACCTAGTTTACACAGTTGTTTTGAGCATATGTAAACCATGTTTCCAAAGGGAATGATGTAGTTCACTAAAGAATAATAATTCCTCCTCCCACCACAAATGGTGAACATACCTCATTCCATCTTCCCCTGTCTTCAATTCTCAGTATCTCAAAATCCTACCCTCTCAGGCTTCTGGCTCTTTCCCTATGTGGCTGATTTGTGGTTGAAAGGCATCTGAGGACACCTGTTCTTCCTGTAACGCAGGTCCTAGAGTGTCCAAACTATTATGTGTTTAATGTATATCTACTTCTCCTGTCTGTCTGTCTGTCTCTTTCTCCCTCTTAGGGAACTCAGAATTAATTCACTGTTGCAGACAAAGGAGTGAATTGTAGTAGAATTTTGGGGCAGTATAGAAAAAGATCCAGACCAACAGTTAGTTGGTCAGTTGTGAACTTGAATTCCCGTTTATCTACTCCATTACTATGGGGTTCAAATCACTTAGCATATCTAAGTATCCTTGTCTGTGTAAAACTGATTCAACAGTAATTATTCTAGCTATTTCTAACAGCTGTCAGGAGGCTCAAAAGAGAAAAAAAAAATCTCATGAAAAAATATGCTACACAAACACTGATAATGTTTTTTATAAGCTGATTCTGATTTTCAATATTTTTAAAATTAAAAAGAAATGATTCTTAGCCTTTTTTATTTCTTATAGCATTTGCTATTGTCAATCTTTACTGTTTCATGAAACATTCTCTTCTCTGGATTTCTGTGACACAATATACTCCTGGTTTCCTTCTTCTTCTTCTTTTTGATTACTGCTCTTAGCCACTGCCATAGGTTCATCCTTTCCTATGTGGACATTGATATTAAAGGCTGAAGTTTTCCCTAGGCTAGGCCACCCATACACACAAATCATAACCTTTGCCCAGATAACTTATAAATGGATACCTCAACTCGAGATCTCTGGACTACAAGCAAATATTCAACTGTCCACTAGAAATCTGTTCTAATATCTTTGAAGACACCTAAAACTCAAAATATCCAAAGATAAACTTATGATATTCCTAATTAAACCTTACATCTTTGGTGTTAACATATCCACTGAGATTGCTATATCCCACACTGCCATCCAGAAATTTATATGTTCTTCACTCCTCCATCTATTCCATTATATTCCTATAGATTTTAAATTCTGTATCACTTCAGATGCTTTAGCTACACCTAACAAAAAAAAAAAGTCAATTTAAATTAATTTAAAATTAAAGTTTTAAAAATGTCAGATAATAATAAGCTTTGGCGTAAGGGTGCTCCAGGCTTGGTTAAGTCAAAGGTAATTCATTGAGAACCAGTATTTTTCTTCACTTTTCTCTCTGCTGTCATTAGCATGTCTGCCTTGTCCTCAAATGATTTCTATTATAGTTGCAAGAGTGCTGAAGCACATCTCAGTTTTACATGTAAATTCAACAATGCCCAATGGGAAAAAAGGGCATCTCATCTTAAGTACCTCTTTTTAAGTATGCAGAAACGTTTTTCCAGAAGCCTCCACTGGCTTCTCCTGTACATATCATTTGCTTGAATTATATTATATGCCTATGCCTAAATCAATTACTGGCAAGGGATCTGGAACCAGCTTACCCTGAAGCATGCAAGAGGAAAGTTACCTGAACAAAATCCAGTCTTCGCTGGCAAAGAAGATGAGGCAAAATAGATGCTGGGAGAGAATAGCTGTATTTGCATCACTTCCTAAATATCTCTCAGAAATGCTCCTTCTTTTCATCTTAATTCCAAAAACTTGAGGTAGATGTTATAGCTGCTTGCCAAAGGCTTGGCTACTAGTGCAATGTGCTCGCTCCAAAAGCAAGCAGTGGCCCTGGGTCTGGACTGATAGCCATACTTGTGAGATACAGTAGGCTTCCCCCTGCACAAAATATACACAGCATTTAGAAGGGATATACGGCAGGAAAAATACAGTGTGCATGTCAAGAGTGTAGGGATCCAATGGTCACATACAGATGTAAGAGTTGTACCATAAAGAAGGCTGAGCGCCAAAGAATTGATGCTTTTGAACTGTTGCGGTGGAGAAGATTCCTGTGAGTCCCTTGGACAGCAAGAATATCAAAGAAGTCAATCCTAAAGAAAATCAAGCCTGAATGTTTATTGAAAGGACTGATACTGAAGCTGAAGCTCCAATATTTTGGCCACCTGATGCAAAAAGCCAACTCAGAAAAGACCCAGAGGCTGGAAAAGATTGAGAGCAGAAGGAGAAGGGGGCAACAGAGGATGAGATGGTTGGATGGCATCATAGACTCAAAGGACATGAGTTTGAGCAAACCCCAGGAGATAGTGAAGGACAGGGAAGCCTGGCATGTTCCAGTCCATGGGGTTGCAAAGAGACAGACATGACTTAGCAACTGAATAACAACAACAAGAGATCATAACTTCCAGAAAGTTTCCTATTTCTCTATGATGCTCCTCACTTGGCATGAGTGTTTCATGAGAGATCGTACTGCGAAGGTGTGGACACCCTCATCTCAGGGAAGCCATCAACGTGGCATCTTTAACATTTTATCCCTGCAAAGTATCTAGCTCTGTCCAAAATAAGTGACTAGCACCCATCACCCAGTGTAGCTGCATCTCCTTAATACAGGTTCCTCCCTGAACCTTAGATACAGATGCTTGCTTTAGTACTTAGCAAGTTCTTCAGGGTACCATGTACTTCTATATATTCCTTGAGTTAGAATTGAAAAGAGGCTACAACCACGCATTACGTTTTCACTTATCCATGATGCTAGAGTAGAGTTTTTCAGTCTTAGCACTACTGGATATTTGGCCAAATTATTCTCTGTTGTCGGAGAAGGCAATGGCACCCCTCTCCAGTACTCTTGCCTGAAAAATCCCATGGACGGAGGAGCCTGGTAGGCTGCAGTCCACGGGGTCGCTGAGAGTCGGACACGACTGAGCGACTTCACTTTCACTTTTCACTTTCATGCATTGGAGAAGGACATGGCAACCCACTCCAGTGTTCTTACCTGGAGAATCCCAGGGATGGCGGAGCCTGGTGGGCTGCCGTCTATGGGGTCGCACAGAGTCGGACACGACTGATGCGACTTAGCAGCAGGAACAGCATTCTCTGTTGTGGGCTTCCCAGGTAGTGGAGTTGTTAAAGGATCTGTCTGCCAATGCAGGAAACCCAAGAGATGTGGATTCAATCCTTGGCTTGGGAAGATCCCCTGGAGGAGGAAATGGCAACCGACTCCAGTATTTTTGCATGGAAAATTCCATGGATAGAGGAGCCTGGCAGGCTACAGTCCATGGAATTGGGAAGAGTCAGACAAGATTGAGTGCGCGCGCCTGCGCGCGCACATACACACACATATACACACACACACATTCTCTGTTGTAGGGGGCTGTCCTTTGTATTGTGGGATGTTTAGCAACATCTTTGTTCTCCACCCACTAGATGTCAGTAGCAACTATTCAGTTGTAAGAACTCAAACTGTTTCTAGACATTGCGAAATGTCCCCTTGAGGGCAAAATCACACCCCGTTGAGCACCACTGGGTTGGAGGAAAGGCTACAGACTGGCTGCTAACTTGTTCTTGCTGCATGTAGCATTCCTTACCTACTTGACGAGAGGCATAGTGCTAGGGCCTTATATGTTTTTCTACTGAAATTTGAGCAGGAGTTACATGGTCACTTCCTTGAGGAAGTATTTAGAAGTCAGTGTATAGTCTTCCAGGCTCTCTCTTCTGTCCAGGATTTGTGGAAGCACTGATAGTTGCCATGAGGTCAAAGCAGCCTGAAGTATTGTGCCTGGGGGGAGTAGACCTGGGCAATCTTCTGGTCCATGTGTGTGCTCAGTCACTCAGTCGTGTCTGACTCTGACTCTTTGTATACCCATGGACTGTAGCCTGCCAGGCTTTACTGTCCATGGAATTTTTCAGGCACGAATACTGGAGTGGTTTGCTAGTTCCTACTCCTGGGGATCTTCCTGACAGAGGGATCGATCCTGCGTCTCCTGTGTCTCCTGCATTGGCGAGCAGATTCTTTACCACTGTGCCACCTGGGAGCTATGTCTGTTCCATGGAAGACACTAAATTAATGACAGATAAACCTTTGTACAGCCCCCTACTCCAAGTAAATACCATTGTCTTAGGTCCAGACTACCGCAAAAGTGAAGGAGCATTTCTGATGGCTCATATGGTAAATAATTCACCTGCAAAGCAGGAGACCTGGGTTCAATCCCTGAGTAAGGAAGATCCTCTAGAGAAGGGAATAGCTACCCACCCCAGTATTCCATATACAGAGGAGCCTGGTGGGTTACAGTTCATGGAGTCACCATCATCTTAGGTCCAGACAGTCACAACAGTCTCCAAATTGGTTTTACACATACACACTGGTTCTCCTCTAATCTAGGAGTCATCCCATCAGATAAACACTTTTAAAAATGCAAATCTGATTATACCATTCCTCAGAGTATAACTGTTTAATGACTGACCCCACTGACTTTCAATTATGTGTATGTGAAGTATAAAGACCAAGTTTCTAGTATAATCACAAAGTTCTGCATAATCTGGTCTCCTGCTTTGTCTCCAGCTTCATTTTACACATTAGTCTTTCTCACTTAATTTCCTTATTCCAGACATACTAACTTTTGCTTTCTGGGAATTTTTAGACCCACCTCCCTTACCTGTTACCTGAGCTTAGTATATGCTCTTCGCATCCCACCCCACTTCTATATGTAGTTCACCCTATCCCTTTCTTCAGAGATTGAATCATCAATGTCACTTCTTCAGAGATGGAATCCTTGGGCCTCCCAACTGAGCCAAATCTTGCAATTAAGTGGTCTTTCTCATAATACTGCATACCTCTCACTGTAGCAAACGTTCTACTGTAATTTTTACTCTGATTGGTAAAAATACAAGACTCACATTTGTACTGTCTACTAGATCATAAGCCCCATGAGGTTAGGAGCACTTTTTGTTCATTATTATTTGCCCTAGCACCTGTTCCAAGGTGTGACACAGTAGAATCCCATCTATATTTGATGCTGCTGCTGCTAAGTCACTTCAGTCATGTCTGACTCTGTGCGACTCCATAGACAGCAGGCTCCACTATCCCTGGGATTCTCCAGGCAAGAACACTGGAGTGGGTTGCCATTTCCTTCTCCAATGCATGAAGGTGAAAAGTGAAAGTGAAGTCGCTCAGTCATGTTTGACTCTTCGCGATACCATGGACTGCAGCCTACCAGGCTCCTCCATCCATGGGATTTTCCAGGCAAGAGTACTGGAGTGGGTTGCCATTGCCTTCTCCCTATATTTGATGATTACCTGCTTTAAAGTAACTGACAGTCCCACTAGCAGGAAAGAAATGTTCAATCCTTGATGTTTTATTTAACCTTCCATATAGTTTCTAATTATTCAAATGAGGTTACTTTTGAAGTGATAAATCTGTCACATTGCTTGAGATCCAAATGGATCTGTGGTCCTACAGACATCTAATGGAGTACTCACCTGAAATGATAACTGGAGTCATGAATTCCATTTATTTACAAGAACAAATAAGTGATTACCTTATTCTTATTCTACACTCTATTATACTGAAGTAAAGAATATAACAATTCTGGGCTTGTTGAATTATTAATAACCATTATACAAAGCTGGAGAACAGAGGTTAAAAGTATATGACCCTCTCCTTTGTCTCTGCCCATTTATTTTGCTTGAGAACAGCACCTCAAATTAATATAATTTCCTTAAATTGTAGAACCACTTTCATTTCAGCCAATTGTCATTATAACTCTGGCTGAGTTAGGGCAGGGAATATGTCTCCACTGTGTAAAAGAAAAACTAGGGCACAGGGATTAGGTGATTCCAATAGTTCAAAAGTCTAAGAGAATAATAGAGTCAATATATAGCCCACTTTTCCATGCTCCCCACCCTTGGATTCTTTGATGAACCTGTGGCTATTTGTTGGAGGAGAAATTTATGTTTGACAAAATAAGGATAAAAGGGGGAAGCTGGAAATGAAGTAGTGAAAGCACTGGACTTTACGTTATTTTCCATCTACTAAAACAAATCTATAACAACAGTGTGTTAAAGTGAAATGACATCATAGTTCAATGGATATACATTTATCCATGAAATATTTCCATCTAATAAACATTCAAGTGTTTGCTTAGTTACTAGTATTATCATTGTTTATTGAAACTTAATTCCAAGATACACTTCAAGACCATCTCTGCTGCTGTTCCAATCATTGTCTCACATAATAATTTCTGCATTGACTGTTTGAAAGAAGAATGCAAAATAAGAATAAAAGGCCTCTGGTAGTTAGCTGTATCCAAGTAAACTGGCCAACTCTTGTTGCTTTGTAGACGAGGAAGACCTTGAGTTTACTTTCTCTTAGGGGACAACCAGTCAACTGAGAAAGTTGCCTTCTAAATGCAATTTTAGGGTGGTTTGTGACATGTACAAATAATGTTGAGTTCCAGTGTGGGGAAAAGTCAACTGAAAGTAAATCAGTGTGGCAGAATTCTAATAAGGGACTCTTGGTGCTGAGGCTGGGTGACTATACTGTATTAATTTTCCCATGGAGAACACAGCCTAATAGAATAGAGCAGAAGTTTTGAGCCATAGTGACCTGAATCTGACATCTGCTGCTGCCATTAATGCTATATTCAGACAAATCCTCTGAGCTCTCTAAACTTTAGAGATCTCATCTGTAAATGGAACAACACTGGGGTCAAATATGATGGAAATGATGTAATGCCTGGCACATATTAACTATAACTCTTATTACCAACCCATGTGGTTGCATTATCCTTGGCAACTACTCTGAGTGAGACAGGTTGGCAGTTAAAGCATCTTCTATTTTCTGTAACATTGGTCACCCTTGTGCTTCATCAATGCCTATGCTGAAGCAATGGTCAAGGACCTACTTCATTCTCTGTGCAGGAGATACCTGGCAGCCTTGACTGGACACCACATGAAGCCCAGGTCTGAACACAGGCTCTAAGGGTGAGTTAAAGGTCAGATAGGACTGTGCAGACTTGGTGTCTAGACTTCCCAATTGTGGTTGTTTCCTGTGGTGTACAGAGATTTATTTTTCCCCTTTGTTCAACCATTTATGTCTTATAACCTACTCATTTCTGCCCAAACAACTCTCTCTCTCTTAGAGGGGTCTCAGTGGACTTCAACTATGTGAGCTACATGAAAACTGGCAAATATACTTACAAGTTCTGAATATATGTAGGATGAGTGTAGAAGATATTTCTATCAAAGAATAACTAACATTTTCAGGACATATTTTATACAGAAGAGTTCAAATCTCTGAGGAGACATCATCTGTGAACAGGAGGAACACCATTCCAACATAGACCAGATGGATGAACTGAACTATAGAAATAACTTACCTATTAACTGAGGTGATAAAAACCCCACATCCCAAGAAAGCAATCAAGAAAGGGAAAGGAAATGGTAATTTTAATTGTGCTCTTTCCTTGCACCTGACCCTTTGTCAGAATCTTCATATACTTTGTGCTTAGTCGTTCAGTCGTGTCAGACTCTGTGCGACCCCATGGATGATTTATCCCACTCAATAAGCATCTCAACAGTGTCACATAGGTTTCAGCTTATTTTTTCTTTTACAGTAAACTGAGGATCCAACAGAGAATGTGGTTTAATGCAGATTCAGCTTAGTGAGTATTTTTGTTTTAATTTAGTTGTTATTATATGTCATTTGGGTTTCCCTGGTAGCTCAGCATTAAGGAATCCACCTGCAATGCAGGTGACCCTGGTTCAATTTCTGGGTTGGGAAGATCCCCTGGAGAAGGGAATGGCTACCCACTCCAGTATTCTGGCCTGAAGAAGTCCATGGACTGTATAATTCCATGGGGTTTAAAAGAGTGGGACGTGACTGAGTGACTTTCACTTTTATGTTATTCAATTCCATCATTTAATAAAAGATGAAGTTTGGTCCTAATTCCAATTTGTGTGCTGTGCTGTGCTTAGTTGCTCAGTAGTGTTCGACACTTTGTGACCCTACAGACTGTAATCTGTCAGGCTCCTCTGTTCATGGGGATTCTCCAGGCAGGAATACTGGAGTGGGTTGGCATGCTCTCCTTCAGGCGATATTGCCAACCCAGGGATCAAATTCAGGTCTCCCTCATTGCAGGTAGATTCTTTACCATCTGAGCCACCAGGGATGCCCAAGAACACTGGAGTGGGTAGAGTATCCCTTCTCCAGGGGAATTTCCTGACCCAGGAATCAAACCAGGGCCTCCTGAATTGCAAGATGATTCTTTAACCCAAAATGGACCATAAATCTAAATGGAAAATTATAAAACTTCAGAAGAAAACATCAAAGAGAAGTTTTGCAACCTGGTATTAGGCAGAGTTCTTAGATATGACACCAAAACATGATCCATAAAAGAAAATTTTATAAACTGAATTTCATCAAAATTTAAATTCTTATTTTCTGAAAGACTGTTGATATTTAGTTTATCTACAATGTGTGTGTTTAACACTGAATATTTTAAATAATTGAATAAAACATACATATTAAGGTTTGGTTGTAGTTCAGCAAATTGGAGCATTTAAATTTCTATTTCATATTTATATTTGATTTTAAGACATCTTGAAAAATAAAAGAATATGTGTGCATTAAATAGACCATCCCTATCATCTAGTGCAGACTTCCACCCACAGAAATTCCGTCCATGGTATTATTGACAAGTAGTGCTCAGGCTCTGCCTGATCCCTTCTGGTGACTGGGAGCGTCTCATTGTGGAGATGGCTCAGAGCATTTGCCCATTAATCTACTGGTTGTTCTGATTTCTGTCTTCTGAACAGATGCAGAGACTTCTTCTTTCAACACACAATATAGCTGAGAGTAATAATTCCTTCCTTTATCTCAGTGAATGTATTAGCTGAAAAGTTGGCAGTATTGTAACACATCTCACAGCATCACCTGTTTCATCTGAGAGTGATATTCAAGGGAGAGGTCTTGGGTGAGGATAGAGGAGAGTTTAAAGATGAAGGGTCAGAAAAATCAACAGACAGGTGGACCATGATCCAAGTATTTAGGTTGAATCTTTCTTTTTGTGATTGTTTTTATTGATTTTAGAATGATCCTCTTATTTCCTTCTGTTTTGTTTAATTTTCCTGCACTCTTCTTTTCATGATTGTACCGAATTCGAATTTTCAGTGGAAAATATCATTTGTGCACAGTGGAGTTGGATGCCTGGGGCAGGAAGTGGGGTAAACCTAGAATACAATCAGCAAGTCTACTTCACTAGGGAGAATGAGATGTAGAAATTCCCCGAATTCCTGTTGTTCTTAAGAAAGAAAAGAATCAGAAAAATAAAGGTCAAATCTCTAAACTGGCTCCAGAAACTGATCCTTAGAGAAATTCTTACCAATATAGCAAGAATTAAAACTCAAACTGAGAAAACTAGCAAAAGCAGCAGTAATCCTCAGAGAGAAGGCAGAGCAGGGCTGCAAATCAAAGAGTAATATTAGAAAAAGCTACAATAATAAGAAAGAAACATAACAAGACAGTGGAAAAGAGCTGGGGACTGTAGGTTTTTCTTTTGGTTGGAGACACAAGCCAAGAGTTCCTGCTTTGTAAACTACCCAAGAGATGGAACAAGAAATTATAACCTGAAGAAGGAGTAGCTGGGATGCAGGGAGGGCTGAGATGAGCAACAGGGTCTCTTTGAGACCTGGGTCTCAGCTGGAACCCCATCCTATCCTGAATTGAAGAGCATTACCCTTCTCCTGAAGTGTCAGGGCAACTAATGCACTTGCCTGCATCTCTTGAGAGGGTACCCTCCCTTGCCCTAAGATATGCTACTTTTGTGCCGTTTGGAGGGTAACGCTGGCAACAAAAAAAGGAGGAGCCCCACCAAGCCAGAAGCCCAGCACTGCAGGCAATGAACACTCTTCAAAGGAAAGAGACATTTTAACCATGGCCTTATGCCTTTCTGCATTCCAGTTTCTTTTGACATTCTTCCCCACTTATTGGAGTGGCATGGGCAATTTTAGAAACCAACTAAGGGGAAAGTTGAGTCAGAAACACATTTAGTTTGGTATAACTGTTCAGCTATCACTTTAATAAACAGCATAGAAACAGCTTCTGGGAGTAGCTCAGTCACTTGCCATACTAAATCAGTCGGCAAAGTGACAAAAAAGGCACAGGACCCAAGGAATGTCACAAATTAGGTATGTCTCTCAGTGCCAGAAAAGAAGTATTCATGCAGTTAAATGTGAACAAGGTTTGGTACACAAGGAACTGAAAGCCAGTCTAGGAAAGTCCTCCCAAATCTTGTTCAGATAACAAACAAACTTGGTGTATTTTTCCCTAAACTTGAAAGCAACACTAAAAATTTATGTGGTATTAGCAATAACAACTTGGTAGATGAAAGAAAGATAAAAGAAATGTTAAAACTATCAAAGAAATGATCTAAAAATAAGAAAAAATAACTTGGATCAAGCTGCTAGAAGAAATATTGAATTGTCTTTCTCTTCTTTTAATAATGTTACAAAATTGATGTCAAATAAAGAGACAATCAAAATATTTACAACTATAAATATAAAGTATGTATTATAGAGATATGTCAGTTAATTAAAGCTATACTAGTTTCTAGATTTTACTTTTTTTGTGACATTTGTTCATCTTTAAAGTAGTTTGTATTTGAAATTTTTTGTCATTGACATTCAAAGTTAATTTTGTATTTGAAGTTTTGTATTCTTCTTGGAGAGTAAATTCCAAATTGTTAAGTTTCTGACCCCATAAAACCTCCATCTGCTTTTGCTTCTCTCATTGTATTTACCACTCTGTATTATCTTTTACTTGATTATGTTTCTCTGTTGCCTCCTGGGTGGTAAGGACTAAATCTAATTATTCTTAATATTCCCAGCACCTAATGTAATAAGATCTGGCAGTCGTTCAATACATTTTTGTTGATTGAAAATCTAATTGATGGCTATTGGAAAGAAGGTGGAGTTTCCACATAGTTATACTTCAGATAGGAAAAATAAACCAATACCAAGTCTGGAAGTGGTGTCAAAAGCTGAAGGGGAAACTATGAGTATTGCAGGATGCTGAATAAAAGGTGAGAGGATGAAGAAGTCCCCGCAGAAAAAAGTAACTAGATTATAGCAAGAAATGGAATATTTTCTGCTGTATCAGTAAACAAAGGACGTCACAGTCATCAGAGATTGCAGCCACAGCAGATGGTGAGCTGGTGAGCCCTGAGGGAACTTGGGAAAGAAAGAATACCTGCCATCTAGCAGCCATCAGACTGCAGCCATTCCCTATGGTGAGCCCTGAGGAAACTCAGAGTGTGAAAATACAGGACACTGACCCCAGATAGCTGAGGTGCATATAAAAGGAGTGATAAGAGTGAGCTCAGACTCTTGCATCTTCCCACTACTTAGAAAAATGCTAAATTCCTAACTTGGCATATCTGGCTTTCCTTAATTGAGAATAATCTTTTGAGTTCAGACTGAAACAGGAGGAAAGGGGGCAGGGCACAGTCTATAAAAGAATGACATAGTCATAGGACCTGACAAAGACTGGTTAGAACCAATGAGATCCAAGATAGAGGAGGATTCAGCTTGTGGCAGACCTTGAGCCTCATCATATATTCATTGTAGCACATTAGCTAAATGGCACATTCACCAGGACCATGACAGTTCTGAGGCCAAAAAGTGAGCAATAGACCAATTCCTGGAAATCCTTACCCCTTCCCTGAAATAATTGGAATAATCCTCCCACATATTAGTCTATGAAATTACCCAGCCCATAGAAACTAACCACGCTATATTTCGAGGCTCCCTTGCCTTCTGAAATGGCCCATACTCTGTCTGTGGAGTATGTCTCTCTCTAAATAAATCAACTTCTCACCTATCACTTTGTC
Organism: Giraffa tippelskirchi; assembly: GCF_054371585.1. Lineage (NCBI taxonomy): Eukaryota > Metazoa > Chordata > Mammalia > Artiodactyla > Giraffidae > Giraffa > Giraffa tippelskirchi. Next base: position 134,082,923 of record NC_137277.1, read on the forward strand.
TCCAAATTCTTTCCCAGTAAAGCAAGAACCTCAAATTCACCAGGAACAAGACTACCTCTCCTTTGTTGCAAAACTCCTATATATCCTAGGTGCCCCCCTCACCTCCTTAGAGTAGTTCTCTCAGGGTTACTTGAGACACTGCCTCCCAGGCTTGAAGTCCTAAATATTCTGATTGAATAAAACATAACTCTAAACTTTTAGGTTGTGAATATTTTTTAAGTCAAAAATAGAAAAGACTACTAGAGGGTGCATTTGGGAATAAATGGTAGAAATATATGAGGCTTAAAATGAATAGCTTGGTTTCTCTAGGAGAAAGAAAAGGAGGTATATAAATTTCTTTCTGGAATTAAATGTGATTGCATATATTTCATCTACCATAATATCAGTCACATAGTAGGTGATCAATAGACACACTGTCCCTCTCCTCACTAACTTTCAAGAACACAAGTTTGGTCCCAGAATCTAGACAGAGATAGAAATCAGCAACACAATAGTACAATGGTCTGGAGTTTAAAATCTGTTTCAGGTGCGCTCGTGTGTTCCTTTCCCCCACATAAGGAGGCTGAGCTGAGAGCTGGAACTGAATGTACTGGGCTGAAGTAGGTGAAATGGAAAAAGGGGTCCTAAAGGAAATGAGACAGAAGCCAGCCCAGAACCTCACTCTCCTCTTTCTGCAACCCCCTCTAGTGGTGGTCCTTCCTACCCATGTAGAGACGAGATGGGGGGCTTGGCTTGGTCCCCTAAGAGGCTCATTTTCCAAGGCGGGGGTGGGGGTGGGGGCTCTTTACAGAATAAACGTTAATTGCAGTGTGCCTTAATGGGTTTGCATTTAGTCAAGCGTATCCTCTCACTTGTAATTCCTTCACCTCAACAGTGGCAGCTCCCCCACTTACCAACATTATGGCAATTTTCCCTTCACTAGAAATCTCCCCTAAGTGTCTACTTAGGAAGCTCTTTGTTTGATGTCCTTGACATGTTAATAGGAACAGCTCTGGGTTTTCTGCAACTGTGAATACTGAAGAAAATTTGAGAGAAGCTGGCAGGGGCATACCACATTCCAAGTTCCATTGTTGAATGCTAAGTGGAAAACAAAAGGATTCAGAGTAATAATTAAGAAGTTTTGAACACAAAGTTTGGTACAAGTTAGAATTTGAAGAGGCCAGATCAACCATTTGTTCTAAGTAAGTGGATAGAGCTGCAGAGGAACAGCTGGCCCATATTTAAGTCTTCTTGGGCTTTTGTACAAAATCTATAATTAGGAGTTTGTTCATTTTCACATTTACACTGAGGTTGAAGTCCATTAATTAATTTTTATTAATGATGAATCACTATTCTTGAACAAGAGATTTGGGGGGATAAGTGAAGTGTAGTCCTTAATGCAGGGGAGTTTACAGTTAAATACAGTGAAAAATTTTGGACACAAATAAATAGATGATGAATGTAACAAAGGTCACAGCTGGAACAATGAAGAAGTAGTAGTGTTTATATCCCTCTGGATTAGCAATGAAAATGGATGATTGCTTGCCACATCCTGATTCAAGGAGGGAGATGTTGTTTCTGTGGAATTTTCCCCCCAAGGATGTGGTTGAATTGAGCAGGGGTGGACTCTCAGAGTTGCCAGCTACATTCAAGCATGGGAAATCCAGCACAATGTTTGTGTTGAGGTCACATTTCTTATATACCAATGTGAGATTGGATTAAAGGTGTTTCCAAATGTCTTCCATAAAGAAGAAGATTAAATTAGCAACCTCTTCAGAAGACCAAATATTTCCCATCCTCCAAGCCATGTAAATCCCTTTGCTGGTGGGATAGTTTTCTACAGTGCTTTTTTTTTTTTCTTTTCTTTTAGGGAATCTATTTAATTCCAAAAGGCAAAGAGACACACAAAGGAAATGGATAGCAATAAACTTCTTGAAAACTTCCATGGTTGCTTTCATGTGGGATAAACAGGGTCAAAAAATGGTAACAGAACTTGGTGTCAATCTTTGTTCATGCTGTAGCATCTCAAGGTCCTATAGTTGCAGACACCCCCAAGGGGCATCACATGTGTTTTTGTGTGGTTCTCTCAACCATACAGTTCTCATATTTGTCCTCTTTTATTTTGGCAGCTACTCTGATGTCTTACACTACAACCTTCCCTGTCTTGCCCATGCCAGTGTACTCAAATGCCAGGTATCTTCATCCATTGATACATGAACTAGGTTTCTAAGCCTGTTCTGTATGTCAACATGCTGTAAACCCTGATTTGTGGGAAAAGCTTGTCATCTCCACTTAGGGTACAATCTTATTTTATATGTAACACAAATATATGTTCTTTTCTTTATTGAAACATTGTTGTTTTACAATGCTGTGTTAGTTTCAAGTGTACAGCAATGTGATTCAGTCATATACACATATACATATAAGTTTTCAAGCTGGGAACTTTCAAAGATGTGAACATGCATTTGCATGTCCAATCATGTAAGCTAGTTCATGTATTTGGCATAACTTGTCATGTGCATATATCCTCTAAAAGTAGCTATACTTTTCTGTACTTTACTGTACAGTACTATCTAGAGTACAGTAGTACAGTATCCTTATTTCAAGCCCAGGATGTCCAGAAGCAAGCATAAAAGCAGTGGTGATGCAGCTGGTACTGCTAAGAAGCTCCAAGCAATAACAATGGAAACAAAAGTGAAAATAATTGAGGGAGTAGAGTGAGGCAAAAGGATGGTAGACGTTGCTTGTTCTTATAACATTGAACTCCTTGCTGTGCAATAGAGGAGTTTACTAAGGAAGACTTGATGGGATTGGAGGCCCAGAGAAAGGACAAAGAGAGACAAGAGGAAGAAGTAACTGAAGATTTGAAGATTTACAATGCAGGAGATGGCAAGGGGATTTTCTTTACTTGAGGAGGCACTGTTAGTTTTTGTGGCACAGGACCTAAATGGTATACAGAAGTTGCAATAACCATTCAGAATGCAATCCAGTGCTACCATGTCATCTATGATGAGAAAGAAAGAACTACTACCCAGACATCACTATATTTTTTAAGAGGGTAGATAGAACTGAATCCAGCAAGGAACCAGAACCTGTGCCATCAACGTCAGGCATGAATGAAATTGCATCTTGCCCTCTGTCTTCTATTGCTGATGATCCTTCAGCACTACCATCTCCTACCACCTCTCCCTCTTCTTAGTAACTCTTCTTACCTACTCACTTTATGCTAGCTGTTGTACTGAATGACTGTACTTTTCAAAGTACTGTACTACTGTACTTTTCAGAGTACTGTAGTGTAAGATTAAAAATAGTTTTTTTTATTTTTTGTGTTTTACTTTTTATATATTATTTATGTGAAAATTATTATAAACCTATTACAGTACTATATAGCCAACTGTGTTAATTGGGTACCTAAGCTAACTTTGTTGAACTTATGAACAAATTGAAGTTATAAACATGCCCTCAGAATGGAACTTGGTCATATGTTGGGGACTTACTGTATATCTGTTTTCTTAATTTTTTTCAATTTCTTTTCCCTTATAGGTTATATGTTCTCAGAGCTTTATAAAGTTTTGCAACAAAAGACCTTTACAGTTGCTACAGAATTCACTGTGTTCCTCTCTCTATAGAGATCTGAACTCTGGTAGTGATCTGTAGAAGCTGGGACAGAGTCAATCTGTTTAACAGGTATCATATTGTACATTAAGTTTCCCCACTAATCCAGACCCATTGTCAGGTCTGTATTCCCATGGACTGAGTTATTTTCCAGGTAAGTTTTGTTTTCTCCTGCAAATAGGTTTCTGATGGCCCCACTGCTTTTTAGGCATGCTAGAAATTCCAAAATTTGTAGCAAATATACAGCTTAGATCAGACATTTGGACTTAATATATTAGAATGACTTGGTATTTGTAACTTGCTTCCAAATAGGCAAAGAGAAGCATACTGTTGATTTATCTAATCTGTATGTTAGAAATAGGAAAAAATAAATGATTCTGAAACATGGAAAGAGAAATGAGAAACACCAAGCTTCTGTTGGCCCATTTGCCAGGAGCTCTAGAGTTTGTATAAGATTTTGCCATGAAATTTAGGCACAAAGAGAGGGAAAACTAACATTTAGAGTTGTAAAATGCATTAAATAATTTAATTATTATTACTTTTTAAATATAATTGCTGAGAATAAGCTTATTATTACTTTTATTTTTTTTTAAGTTTTAAATGCATTTATTTTTTAACTCAAGGATAATTGATTTACAGAATTGGTTTACTTTTTGGCTGCACTGCACAATCTGTGGGATCTTAGTTTCCCAACCAGGGATTGAACCCACACTCCTGCATTGGAAGTGCAGAGTCTTAACCACTGAATGACCAGGGAATTAATTTTTAGGGAACACATTTAATGTAGTAGTCTTTTTTTTACATGAGGAAACTCAAGTTCATAGCAAATGATAAGGTATACAAGGCACAAACCTAGGCCTGTCTCATTATTATTATTGTCCCATTATTGTTTTCTATAATGAGACAATGGTTATAGTCTCTGTAATAACCTATAATACAAGTTGAGTCTTTTAAAATCCCTGAACAGAGACCCAAAGATATTAAGGTCATCAAAATATGTTTTAGTTATTAAGTCACAAAAATTAAATATGAGAAAAAATGGGAAGATGTGTTTTAAAAGCCAGTATTTTAAAATTGGTGTCTAATCCAAGACTTCCGTTAAGGCTCTGGCTTGTGGATGCAAACCAGGCCATCTGGCTCTAGAAACTATGCCATTAAATGTAAAGCCATTAACGAAACTTGGCAAAGAGTATTTCTATTAACTTATTAGAACTTCTCCCCTTTTAAAGGAGGACAAAGGATGGAAAATCCAGAAGAATTACAGAGGGAATTCTAGGAGTAAATATGGAAACACTCTTAGTGGCTCTGCAACATGCTTCATGTGATTTTTGCATGTGCTCAGTCCTCCTTTGTGTTGGGCTGATGGTTACACATCACATCATCAGGACAGATGTGAGCTGCCTGAGAGCAATCACCACTGACAGGAGTGTGAACCCGAAATCAGTCTGAGTAGAATCAGAAGACCAGGAGAGAAAAGCAAACCAAGGTAACTTTGTTGATTAGAAAGAACATGGACTAGGGTGTTAGACAGACTTAATTTCAGGTCTTAGATCTGTAAATTTGCTATGTCTGAGCAAGCTGCTTAACCTTTTGGCATGTTAATTTCATCAAAGGTAATAGAGTTCAGTTCAGTTCAGTTCAGTCACTCAGTCGTGTCCGACTGTTTGTGACCCCACTAACTGCAGGACGCCAGGCCTCCCTATCCATCACTAACTCCCAGAGTCCACCCAAACTCATGTGCATTGAGTCGGTGATGCCATCCAACCCTCTCATCCTCTGTCGTCCCCTTCTCCTCCTGCTCTCCATCTTTCCCAGCATCAGGGTCTTTTGCAATGAGTCAGCTCTTCGCATCAAGTGGCCAAAGTATTGGAGTTTCAGCTTCAACATCAGTCCTTCCAATGAACACCCAGGACTGATCTCTTTTAGGATGAACTGGTTGGATCTCCCTGCAGTCCAAGGGACTCTCAAGAGTCTTCTGCAACACCACAGTTCAAAAGCATCAATTCTTCGGTGCTCAGCTTTCTTTAAAGTCCAACTTTCACATCCATATATGACTACTGGAAAAACCATAGGGTTGACTAGACAGACCTTTGTTGACAAAGTAATGTCTCTGCTTTGTAATATGCTGTCTAGGTTGGTCATAACTTTTCTTCCTAGGAGTAGGTGTCACTTAATTTCATGGCCGCAGCCACCATCTGCAGTGATTTTGGAGCCCAGAAAAAAAAATTCAGCCACTGTTTCCACTGTTTCCCCATCTATTTGCCATGGAGTGATGGGACAAGATGCCATAATCTTAGTTTTCTGAATGTTGAGCTTTAAGCCAACTTTTTCACTCTCCTCTTTCACTTTCATCAAGAGGCTCTTTAGTTCTTCTTCACTTTCTGCCATAAGGGTGGTGTCATCTGCATATCTGAGGTTATTGATATTTCTCCTGGCAATCTTGATTCCAGCTTGTGCTTCTTCCAGCCCAGTGTTTCTCTTGATGTACTCTGCATATAAGTTAAATAAGCAGGGTGACAATATACAGCCTTGATGCACTCCTTTTCCTATTTGGAACCAGTCTGATGTTCCATGTCCAGTTCTAACTGTTGCTTCCTGACCTGCATACAGGTTTCTCAAGAGGCAGGTCAGATGGTCTGGTACTCCCAGGGTGACAATATACAGCCTTGATGCACTCCTTTTCCTATTTGGAACCAGTCTGATGTTCCATGTCCAGTTCTAACTGTTGCTTCCTGACCTGCATACAGGTTTCTCAAGAGGCAGGTCAGATGGTCTGGTACTCCCATCTCTTTCAGAATTTTCCACAGTTTATTGTGATCCACACAGTCAAAGGCTTGGCATAGTCCATAAAGCAGAAATAGATGTGTTTCTGGAACTCTCTTGCTTTTTTATGATCCAGCAGATGTTGGCAATTTGATCTCTGGTTCCTCTGCCTTTTCTAAAACCTGCTTGAATATCTGGAAGTTCACGGTTCACGTATTGCTGAAGCCTGGCTTGGAGAATTTTGAGCATTACTTTACTAGCGTGTAAGATGAGTGCAATTGTTCAGTAGTTTGAGCATTCTTTGGCATTGCCTTTCTTTGGGATTGGAATGAAAACTGACCTTTTCCAGTCCTGTGGCCACTGTTGAGTTTTCCAAATTTGCTGACATAGTGAGTGCAGCACTTTCACAGCATCATCTTTTAAGATTTGAAATAGCTCAATTGGAACTACATCACCTGCATCAGCTTTGTTCATAGTGATGCTTTCTAAGGCCCACTTGACTTCCCATTCCAGGATGTCTGGCTCTAGGTGAGTGATCACACCATCATGATTAAATGGGTTGTGAAGATCTTTTTTGTCTAGTTCTTCTGTGTATTCTTGCCACCTCTTCTTAATATCTTCTGCTTCTGTCATGTCCATACCATTTCTGTTCTTTATTGAGCCCATCTTTGCATGAAATGTTCCCTTGTATCTCTAATTTTCTTGAATAGATCTCTAGTCTTTCCCATATGGAGTATTAACATCTAATTTATAATATTGCTCTAGAATTATATAATGATGCTGTCACAGGGAGCCATGGATGAAATTTGGTTCTGTATATCATGAACCTCAGTGGATTGAGTATGGAAAAGTCACCAACTATAGAAAAGTACCTTTTAGATAGAAAAAGAAGTAAAATACTATTATACTCAAAGAATGCTCAAAAGTCACTATTGCAAATGTAGATACTCTGACAATAATTGTAGGATGCAGTTTAGTCAAGAGTGTACACACTCAGACTTTTGTTTTTTCTGACATATTTTGAAGAAAGATTTTCTTTTCTCTTTGGCTTATGTTATGTACTGTTTGTACATGTTTGTTTCTTGTTGTTGGCTTATGCATGGTCTATTGTGGGTAATGAGAAAAGCAGAACAGTAGACATAAATAATACAAGGCCAGAGCAGACAGTATTATTACTTATTCTATATTTCAGATCTTATTCTATTTAATAATTTTTTAAAGTTTATTTCTAGCTTAAAGCTCTACTTGGAAAGTTTTTCTTAATTCACTGTATGATGCTTTCATCTAGACTGAGTTTGTCATTTATTTTTGTATCCTATGTTCCTTTCAGCTTAACTGATGGCTCAGACTGCAAAGAATCTGCCTACAATGTCGAAGAATTGATACTTTCAAACTGTGGTGCTAGAGAAGACTCTTTAGAGTCTTTTGGACAGCAAGGAGATCAACCAGTCAATCCTAAGGGAAATCAACCCTGAATATTCATTGGCAGGACTGATGCTGAAGCTGAAGCTCCAATACTTTGGCCACCTTATGTGAAGAGCCCACTCATTGGAAAAGACCCTGATGCTGGGAAAGATTGAGGGCAGGGGGAGAAGGGGGTGACAGAGGATGAGATAGTTGAATGGCATCATCAACTCAATGGACATGAGTTTGAACAAATTCTGGGAGATAGGGAAAGACAGGAAAACCTGGCGTGCTGAAGTCCATGGGGCTGCAAACAGTTGGACACAACTGAGAAACTGAACAACACATATTCCTTTCATTCTCCTTTTTGAATTTTGTGCATTTGCTTTCAGTCTGAGCTATAATTCATATTCATCTCATGTACTTTTATTATAAATACACTACTCGGTGGTTGCAGTACAGGCAGGAGAGGGAGAACACAGCTGTGGCTTAATCCACATTCACTGGAGAACTGGGTTTCTGTTCATCTAAGTTTCACTAAACGTCTGCACCATGATACTATATACCTGGGAGTGTGCATGCATATGTGTTAGTGGGTGTGTGTGCAGTAAGGTTATGACCTGGGCTTTGCTAGTTTCCCTCAGTTCAGTATGGGGCTCTGGAAAAAAATGAAATCTCATTTTCCCTACTTTTGATGAGATGCTAAGCCAATTTGAAAGGTTTCATAGTATTAAGAAAAACAATTTTCTCTGATTTTTTTTTTACCTCTTCAGTTTGTTCCTCTCCAAACTGGTAGTCATAGTTCTCAGGATTTGTCAGAAATTTCTTCTTTCCTTGGTGATCTTCCAGAAGTGGAGGTGGTTCCAAGATCTAACTCAGCTCTGCTCTCACCTTTGTCTCTTCTTCGTTTATAGAATTTCAAAGTTCAAAAAATAGTTTTGCAAACTTTTTCCTAGTAAATGTTTACAGATGACCTTTTACTAAAATTTATTTTGTAATGGGAACCGTGATAGTTTCATTCTTCAATATTTACCCATGAATTGCAATTTTATATACATAAGCAAGTAAGTAAATTAATAGAGAGATAAAGCTACTTAAATATTCCATTACAAGCAAATAAGTTGTAACATAGCTATATTATTAAATGCCTTACCATTATCAAAAATGTATTTATGGAGATTTTAAAAAATAACAATAGGAAATACTTAAGTTAAAATATGAAATGGTAAAAAGTACATACAGAAAATAATGTTAACTATGTAAAAAGTATAGCTTATGGCTCAAGAACATGACTAAACATATGTGTTTACCTTTCCCTCATCCAAAAATCTCCTTGAAATGATGAAAAGAATATAATAATAGCAATAAATCACAAGCATTGTGGCAGCGATATATAGCTGGGAAGACACTCCAGCATAACAAACTAGTATAAAAGTTTTAAAAATTTAAAAAACATGTGAAGTTAGATGACCCCCAAATCCAACAGTTGCTGAATGACTATCTATCACCACCAGAATAATTGTGCAAATGCAGTTTTTCATCCTATAACATCCCTTTAAAAGAATTTACACTAGTTCCCTATATATTCCTCCATTCAATATTAGCTCCTCTGTCTGATATTCAGACACTTCTAGGATATGGTCCAACCTTCATTCAATTCTTTGTCTTCTAGATTTGAAAATCATTTATCGCCGGAATTTGCTCATGTTATTTTCTCAGTCTGAAATGCAAAACCCATTCTTATAATTCACCATTACATAAATCTTCTCTATGTTTAAGGTTTAAAGAATTATTTTCCTCTGACTTCTGGGATCCCTATAATTAATACCCATCTGTAAATTCATATTGTTTGGGTCACATTTGTTGATTAAAAATCCGATCTATTTTTTTTTAAAGAATTGAGTTCAGTCTTTCAGTCATGTCCAACTCTTTGCAACCCCATGGACTGCAGCATGCCAGGCTTCTCAGTCCATCACCAACCCCCAGAGCTTGTTCAAACTCAAAGTCCATTGAGTCGGTGATGCCATCCAACCATCTCATCCTCTGTTGTCTCCTTCTCCTCCCACCTTCAATCTTTCCCAGCATCAGGGTCTTTTCCAATGAGTCAGTTCTTTGTATCAGGTGGCCAAAGTATTAGAGTTTCAGCTTTAGCATCAGTCCTTCTAATGAGCATCCAGGACTGATTTCCTTTTGGATTGAGTGGTTTGATCTCCTTGCTATCCAAGGGACTCTCAAGAGTCTTCTCCAGCACCACAGTTCAAAAGCATCAATTCTTCAGTGCTCAGTCAGTTCAGTTCTGTCTCTGTCGTGTGCAGCTCTTTGCAACCCCATGGACTGCAGCATGCCAGGCCTCCCTGTCCCTCACCAACCACTGGAGCTTGCTCAAACTCATGTCCATTGAGTCGGTCATGCCATCCAATTATCTCATCCTCTGTTGTCCCCTTCTCCTCCCACCTTCAATCTTTCCCAGCATCAGGGTCTTTTCAAATGAGTCAGCTCTTTGCATCAGGTGGCCAAAATATTGGAGTTTCAGCTTCAACAATGGACCTTCCAATGAACGCTCAGGACTGATCTCCTTTAGGATGGACTGGTCGGATCTCCTTGCAGTCCAAGGGACTCTCAAGAGTCTTCTCCAACACTACAGTTCAAAAGCATCAATTCTACAGTGTTCAGCTTTCTTTATAGTCCAACTCTCACATCCATATATGACTGCTGTAAAAACCATAGCCTTGACTAGATGGACCTTTGTTGGCAAAGTAATATCTCTGCTTTTTAATATGCTGTCTAGGTTGGCCATAACTTTCCTTCCAAGGAGTAAGCGTCTTTTAATCTTCAGTGCTCAGCTTTCTTTATAGTCCAACTCTCACATCTATACATCACTACTGGAAAAACCATAGCTTTGACTAGACGGACCTTTTTTGGAAAAGTAATGTCTCTAATTTTTAATACGCTGTCTAGGTTAGTCATTGCTTTTCTGCCAAGGGCAAGCGTCTTTTAATTTCATGCCTGCAGTCACCATTTGAAGTGATTTTGGAGCCCCCTCAAAATAAGGTCTCTCACTGTTTCTATTCTTTCCCCATCTATTTGCCATTAAGTGATGGGACCAGATGCCATGATCTTAGTTTTCTGAACGTTGTTTTAAGCCGATTTTTTCACTCTCCTCTTTCACTTTCTTCAAGAGGCCCTTTAATTTATCTTTGCTTTCTGCCATGAGGGTGGTGTGATCTGTGTATCTGAGGTTATAAATATTTCTCCTGGCAATCTTGATTTCAGCTTGTGCTTCATCCAGCCCAGCTTTTTCCATGATGTACTCTGCATATAAGCTAAATAAGCAGGGTGACAATAGACAATTTAAGGAATTACTTGACGTTTAAACTTGAAGCCACTTGAGGCCTTCATTTTCTTGTACATTTCATAATATGTAACTCTCTTGCCTGGAATTCTCTTCTTGTCTTCACTTTATTAATCAAATTCCATCTTTCTTTATGGAGGCAACTTCTTAATTTTCAGTGAACCTCTGTGCTACCTCTGTACTATAATTTTTTTCTCAGAGAGAGCCAAGATCACACTCTAATTATTTGCATCTCTCTCTCTTCCCCTAGAATGTGTAAGTTGAACAAAATTCTCAGATGGCTACCAAGATTCCTTTCTTCTGGTATATAACCTTTCCTTTTGAACATGGATGAGATCTGAGACTATGATGGCTGTTGCTTTCAGTGATTAGGTTACAATAAGATGACTTTGGGTTAATTAAGAAGGAGATTTCTTGGATGGGTTTGACTTCATCAGGGAAGTCCTTAAAAGGACTAAAACCTTTCTGAAGTCAGAGATTCTAAGTGAGAGCATGAGAGGACTGATGGATAAGGCCATGGGACAAGAGGTTTTTATAAACTGATGGACCTTGGCCTTGCAACCACAGAGAAATGAACTTGGCAGCAACCTGAGGAAGTTTGTAAATAGATATCCTCCCTAGCAAAGCCTTCAGATGAGGATATGAGGTCAACACTTTGATATCAGCCTTAAAGACCCTGAGTAGAGGACCAAGCTGACATATGCTAGACTATTATTGTGCAGAAGAGTATTTATTTGCCTTGTTTTGAGCTATTTATATTTGTGGTGATTTGCTCCACAGCAATAGAAAAATGAATATAGTATGAATCTGGCAGTTTGGGTTTCTTGGGAGCTGAGACTAGGCAGATTCTCAAATGGAGATTAGGATGCAGAAAGCTTGTTGGGGAAGCTTTTAGCGTGCACACCATGGGAAGAGTACAGGGAGCAAGACTGAGTAGAGGGAGGAGTTGAGCTTTGCTGGGCCACAATGAGGATCTTAATCCCTTTCATCAGGATCTTGGGCACTGGTATGATCCTTTAGAGTTGACCTGAGCTGGACAAGGAGACATGGGCTTTATAATCCCTCCTTGACCAGTCATGGAAAGCAGGCTTCCCCTAGGAAGTATACATGGTCTTGGACAAAGCTACTTCCTTCAAGGAAGTGTTATTCCTAGATTGGACTGACAGCTGAGGGCAGCAGAGAACATCTTCCTGGTTGTGCATCACAGGGTGCACCACCATGAGGTTTTTAAGTGCAAGGATTGGACCTTTTTCATTTCCATATTCCCTCCAGCTAGCATCATGCCTACTGCAAAGAGAGATTGAAATACAAGTTTTGGAAAATTCACCTAGTTGAAACATCCCTAATTTGTTAATAATCAGTTCAATATACACTGGAAGTATGTTTCATGGTCCCACTTACTAGACTTTTATTTAACAAATTATTATTGACCACTAATTATATATCTGACTTTTAGATATTTGGAATGGTGTAATATATAAAACAAGCAGACTCCCACTTTCATAGATGAAAATAGAAATATACATGTATATATATACACACTACAGATAAATATATATAACTATGTGTGCATACATACATATATGTGTACGAGTGTGCATATGTATATACATATAAATTATATACATATATTTTAGTAAAAGTAATTTATTTCCTCTTGTGTTTGCTTTACAGCTTGTTTCACAAAGTTAGGGAGTGCATACATACAAAGAGAAAACGAAACTGTAGAGCTGGGTGAAGAGTATTAGCTTTTGAGGGTAGAACATGGGGCCAGTTGCAATTTTAAAATAGAACAGTCAAGCTATATCTCATGGAAAAGGGGCATTTGAGCAACAACCTGGAAAAGATATGAGAAAGCCATTCCAAGAGAAAGGACAACTAATGTAAAATCATAAGGGAGAGTTGTGCTAGTGAGATGTTTCAGAACAGCAGAGAGTCTAGTGTGTGGTAGAAACAGCAAGTAAGGGGAAAGTGGTAAGAAAAAAGAGGTTGGATAAAGCAAAAGGAGACCAAGTTATGTAAGGCCTTGTAGACACTGGGGACTTTAGGTTTTACTCTGCATCACTGATTAGGTTTATGAGAGAACACTCATTGAATGCTAATGTGATACTGTGCAGTGTGCTGAGCACTTTATCTGTGTTCATGTGGTTTTTAGTCTTCACAAAAACTCTTTGTATAGGTAGTTCATTAGTGAGAACACTTGGTTTTAAAGAAGTTGACCAACTTACCCAAGGTCAAGTAGATGGTAAGTTATGAGGACCACTATATACTGAACCATAGCATCATCCTGATTCCCAACTGAATGGCTTCTGTTTGGTTTTGTAGCATCAAACTATATGAAAAGATCTGCACACACAATTCAAACTCCCAGTGCTATCTAAGGGTAAACTGATAAAAAGTCTTACCAGTTTATCAGCTAATAGAAAGTACATTTACATTCAACTGAGAAAATTCTGCCATTGTTTGCCATATTTTCACCATCCAATGAACATTTGTGCTTCCATGTTGCAAATTGGATTGTCTGGAAAGGTCTTTGAGAATAGATACTGTGAGAAGCAGGGGAGTGAAAGGAGTGTGGCCAGAAGGGAAGTCAGCCCCAAGGCAGCCCCAGTGACAGCCTTGACTGACCTCCCAGAAAGTCAGGGAGCTTGAATGGCTCAGCAGACTTGGCCAAGATGGTCAGGCCTTTGTTCTCCTATATCATTGGCTGTGAGTCTTTGAAGTAGGAGAAGGAGCAGAGCACAACACCTTACAAGTTCACCACAAGCCACTGTGTACAAAAAAAAAAAAAATCTCTGAGTTTTCCTAGTTGCTACAGGAGAGAAATAGATGGGGAAACAGTGGAAATAGTGTCAGACTTTTTGGGCTCCAAAATCACTGCAGATGGTGATTGCAGTCATGAAATTAAAAGACGCTTACTCCTTGGAAGGAAGGTTATGACCAACCTAGATAGCATATCTAAAAGCAGAGACATCACTCAGCCAACAAAAGTCCATCTAGTCAAGGCTATGGTTTTTACAATAGTCATGTATGGATGTGAGAGTTGGATGGTGAAGAAAGCTGAGCACCGAAGAATTGATACTTTTGAACTGTGGTGTTGGAGAAGACTCTTGAGAATCCCTTGGACTGCAAGAAGATCCAACCAGTTCATCCTAAAGGAGATCAGTCCTGGGTGTTCATTGGAAGCACTGATGTTGAAGCTGAAACTCCAATACTTTGGCCACCTGATGCAAAGAGCTGACTCATTGGAAAAGACCCTGATGCTGGGAAGGACTGGGGGCAGGAGGAGAAGGGGATGACAGAGGATGAGATGGTTGGATGGCATCACCGACTCGATGGACATGGGTTTGGGTAGACTCCGGGAGTGGTGGACAGGGAGGCCTGGGGTCGCAAAGAGTCGGACACGACTGAGCGACTGAACTGAATGGATGTGAACAGGAGAAATACCAGCAGATTTCTAAGCATGGTCTTGATGATGCTGGAGATGTGACTTCATCCTCATGGGAAAAGAAGCAACAGGAAAACACAAATCTACTGGTGTCCCTACATTACTTGAGCAGAGACACACTGGGTCTGTATCTGTGAATTTAAAGCTAATGAGATTTTTTATTGCTATTATAGTTTTTAATCTGAAAAGATACACAAATATTCTTTTGAGAAAAGAAAAACCTAGAATTGTGAAGTCTCACATACTGGGGTGATTTTTTGCTTTTTTTTTTTAAGAGAGGAGTAGACACTAGGAAATGTGACATAAGGGAATATAACACTTTTCCCCATTTTTCCCTCCCCACTCACACTCGCTTCGCCTTTTCCTTTCATGGTTGCTGAGGCTCTACTTAGTCATTTGCTGCAGGAAGGGCAAGGATCCCAGGGTCAAAGGGCATTATCTCTCTGCTGCCAGGTGAATGATGATGAGATATTACTGTTCCCACCAGCTTTGATGAGCAAAAAAGAGAGCTCATCTTAAAGTCATTTTCATCCCCAGAATTTTCTTTCTTTCTCTCCTACAGAGATAAGAGTGGTATCTTTTGCATTTTATGGCTTTATTTTTTTTAATGTTCCCAAGTAAGCCAAACTCAAAGGACAAACAGTCAAATTCCTTTATTTTTTGTAATTTGTAAGGAAATTAGACTGTGTCTCACCATGATTTTATCAATCTCTTCACCCAGGAATGTCACTAATAGAATTCCCACTGAGTTCATAATAAAAGAATGCCACAGTTTCATCTATTAATTAGCATATTAGTATGGATGATCATGCACACCTGAAAATAAGGGTACTATTTTGCATTGTCTTAATTTCTGAGAAAGCAATGACTTGTATTTTTATATAAACTCTGTGTAATTTTTAGCCACATTTAGAAAAAGTAAACAATTGTATTTTCCAGATTCTGAAATCTGTTAAATCACATGCCCAACTGTTACACAGCCTTCCTTATCTCAGAACTGCCCACTCAAAAATCCTACAGGATGCATCCTATCAATCACTGAATGTGCAGAAAAAAGCCTAACTTTTAACTGTATTAATGACTTGCAAATTATACTTTTCTTGTAATTGTCATTAATATGTTAATCTTCTAAGGTATTTGAAACAAGATATTCTATTTAACTTTCTCCATTATTTAACACAGTAGGAGACAACATAGATTCTCCAGTCTCTGAGATTATTAGGAAATAAGGGCTTCTAGAACTTTATCAACTGAACATAGAATAAAAGATTTTACTCAGCTAAGATGCACAGGAGTACGTCAAGCCTGCATGTTGTCACCCTGCTTATTTAACTGATATGCAGAGTACATTATATGAAACACTGGGCTGGATTAAGCACAAGCTGGAGTCAAGATTGCCAGGAGAAATACCAATAACCTCAGATATGCAGATGACACCACCCTTAAGGCAGAAAGTGAAGAAGAACTAAAGAGCCTCTTTTTTTGTTCTTAATTTATTTTTTAATTGAAGGATAATTGCTTTACAGGATTTTGTTGTTTTCTGTCAAACTTCAACATGAATCAACCATAGGTATATATATATCCTCTCCCTTTTGAACCTCCCTCCCATCTTCTTCCCCATCCCACCCCTCTAGGTTGATACAGAGCCCCTGTTTGAGTTTCCTGAGCCATACAGCAAATTACCGTTGGCTATCTATTTGACATAAGGTAATGTAAGTTTCCATGTTACTCTTTTCATACATCTCACCCTCTCCTCCCCTCTCCCCAGGTCCATAAGTCTATTCTCTATGTCTGTTTCTCTATTGCTTCCCTGTAAATAAATTATTCAGAACCATTTTTCTAGATTCCATATATGTGCATTTAAATATGATATTTACTTTCTCTTTCTGACTCACTTCACTCTATATAATACATTCCAGGTTTATCTACCTCATCAGAACTGACTCAAATGTGTTCCTTTTTATGGCTGAGTAATATTCCATTGTGTATATGTATCACACTTCTTTATCCATTCATCTGTTGATGGACATCTAGGTTGCTTCCATGTTCTAGTTATTGTAAATAGTGCTGCAATGAACAATGGGATACATGTGTCTTTTTCAACCCTGGTTTCCTCAGGGCATATGAGTGGGATTGCTAGGTCATATGGTGGTTTTATTCCTAGTTTTTAAAGAAATCTCCATACCGTCTTCCATAGTGGCTGTATCAATTTACATTCCCATTAATAGTGCAAGAGTGTTCCCTTTTCTCCACATCCTCTCCAGCATTTAATGTTTGTAGACATTTTGATGACGGCCATTCTGACCAGTGTGAGGTGATATCTCATTGTGGTTTTGATTGGCATTTCTCTAATAATGAGCAGTGTTGAGCATCTTTTCATGTGCTTGTTAGCCATCTGTATGTCTTCTTTGGAGAAATGTCTGTTTAGATTTTTTTCCCCACTTTTTTATTGGGTTGTTTGTTTTCCTGGTATTGAGTTGTATGAGCTGCTTGTATATTTTGGAAATTAATCGTTTGTCAGTTGTTTCATTTGCTATTATTTTCTCGCATTCCGAGGATTGTCTTTTCACCTTGCTTATAGCTTCCTTTGCTGTGCAAAAGCTTTCAAGCTTAACCAGGTCCCACTTGTTTACTTTTGTTTTTATTTCCATTACTCTAGGAGAGTGGGTCATAGAGGATCTTGCTTTGATTTATGTCATGGAGTGTTCTGCCTATGCTTTCCTCTAAGAGTCTTATAGTTTCTGGTCTTACATTTAGGTCTTTAATCCATTTTGAGTTTATCCTTGTGTATGTTGTTAGGAAGTGTTCTAATTTCATTCTTTTGCATGTAGCTGTCCAGTTTTCCCAGCACCATTTGTTGAAGAGGCTGTCTTTCTCCTTGTATATTCTTGCCTCCTTTGTCAAAAGTAAGGTACCCATAGGTGCATGGGTTTATTTCTGGGCTTTCTATCTTGTTCCAGTTGTCTATATTTCTGTTTTTGTGCCAGTACCATGCTGTCTTGATGACTGTAGCTTTGTAGTATAATCTGAAGTCAGGAAGGTTGATTCCTCCAGCTCCATTCTTCTTTCTCAAGACTGCTTTGGCTATTCGGGGTCTTTTGTGTTTCCATATGAATTGTGAACTTTTTTGTTCTAGTTCTGTGAAAAATGCTATTGGTAATTTGATAGGGATCACATTGAATCTGTAGATTGCATTTGTTAGTATAGTCCTTTTCACAATATTGATTCTTCTTATCCAGGAAAATGGAATATCTCTCCATCTGTTTATGTCATCTTTGATATCTTTCCTTAGTGTTTTATAATTTTCTGTGTACAGTTCTTTTGTCTCCATAGGTAAGTTTATTCCTAGATATTTAATTCTTTTTGTTGCAGTGGTGAATCAGATTGATTCCTTAATTTCTCTTTCTGATTTTTCATTGTTAGTATATAGAAAAGCAAGTGATTTCTGTGTATTGATTTTGTGTCCTGCAACTTTGCTAAATTCACTAATTAGCTCTAGTAATATTCTGATACTATCTTTAGAGTTTTCTATGTACAGTATCATGTCATCTGCAAACAGTGAGAACTTTACTTCTTCTTTTCCGATGTGGATTCCTTTTATTTCTTTTTCTTCTCTGATTGCTGTAGCTAGGACTTCCAGAACTATGTTGAATAATAGTAGTGAAAGTGTACACCCTTGTCTTATTTCTGATCTTAGGGGGAATGCTTTTAGTTTCTCACCATTAAGAATGATATTTGCTGTAAGCTTATCATATATGGCCTTTGTAATGTTGAGGTAGGTTCTTTCTATGCCCATTTTTTGAAGAGTTTTAATCATAAATCAGTGCTGAATTTTGTCAAAGTTTTCCTCTGCATCTATTGAGATTATCATATAGTTTTTAGCTTTTAATTTGTTAATATGGTCACATTGTTTGACTTGCATATATTGAAGAATCCTTGCTTTCCTGGAATAAACCCAACTTGATCATGGTGTATGAGTTTTTGATGTGTTTCTGAATTCTGTTTGCTAAAATTTTGTTGAGGATTTTTGCATCTATGTACATCAGTGATATTGGCCTGTAGTTTTCTTTTTTGTGTGTGATATCTTTGTCTGGTTTTGGTTTCAGAATGATGGTGGCCTCATAGAGTGAGTTTGGAAGTGTTCCTGCCTCTGCAATTTTTTGAAAGACTTTTAAAAGGATAGGTGTGAGCTCTTCTCTAAATGTTTGATAGAATTCTCCCGAGAAGCCATCTGGTCCTGGGCTTTTGTTTTTTAGGAGATTTTTGATCACAGCTTCAATTTCAGTGGCTGTAATTGGGTTGTTCATAATTCCTATTTTTTCCTGGTGGTCTTGGAAGATTGCACTTTTCTAAGAATCTGTCCATTTCTTCCAGGTTATCCATTTTATTGCCAAATAGATGTTCATAATAGTCTCTTATAATCCTTTGTATTTCTGCATTGTCTGTTGTAATTTCTTTTTCATTTCTAATTTTGTTGATTTGATTCTTCTCTATTTTTTTCTTGATGACTCTGGCTAAAGGTCTGTCAGTTTTGTTTATCTTCTCAAAGAACCAGATTTTAGTTCTATTAATCTTTACTGTTTTTTTCTTTCATTTCTTTTTCATTTATTTCTGCTCGGATCTTTATGATTTCTTTCCTTCTAATAATTTTTTGGTTGCTGTTGTTCTTATTTTCCCAGTTCTTTTAGGTGTAAACTTAGGCTGTCTATTTGGTGTTTTTCTCGTTTCTTGAGCTAGGATTGTGTTGCTATAAACTTCCCTCTTATGACTGCTTTTGCTGCATCCCATAGGTTTTGAGTTGTTGTGTTTTCATAGTCATTTTGTTTCTAGAAATTTTTTTTTATTTCCCTTTTGATTTCTTCAGTAACCTGTTGGTTATTTAGAAATGTATTGTTTAATCTCCATGTGTTTGTGTTTCTTACAGTTTTTTTCTTGTAATTGATATCTAGTCTCATAGCCTTGTGGTCAGAAAAGATGCTTGATATGATTTCAATTTTCTTAAATTTACTGAGGTTTGATTTGTGACCCAGGATGTGGTCTATCCTGGAGAATGTTCCATGTGCACTTGAGAAGAAGGTGCATTCTTCTGGATTTGGATGGAATGTCCTGAAGATATCAATGAGATCCATCTCATCTAATGTATCATTTAAGACTTGTGTTTCCTTATTAATTTTCTGTTTTGACGATCTGTCCATTGGTGTGAGTGGGGTGTTAAAGTCTCCTAGTATTATTGTGTTAGTGTCAATTTCTCCTATTATGTCTGTTAGTGTTTGTCTTATGTATTGAGGTGCTCCTGTGTTGTGTGCATAGATATTTACAATTGCTATGTCTTCCTCTTGGATTGAGCCCTTGATCATTATGTTGTGTCCCTCCTTAACTCCTTATTTTAAGGTCTATTTGGTCTGATATGAGGATTTCTACTTCAGCGTTCTTTTGCTTCCCATTTGCATGGAATATATTTTTGCATCCTCTCACTTTCAGTCTATATGTGTGCTGAGGTCTGAAATGGGTTTCTTGTAGACAACATATATATATATGGGTCTTGTTTTTGTATCCATTCAGGCAGTCTGTGTCTTTTGGTTGGAGCATTTAATCCATTTACATTGAAAGTAATTATTGATATGTATGTTCCTATTGTCATTTTCTTAATTGTTTTGGGTTGATTTTGTAGATCTTTTTTCTTCTCTATTATTTCTTGATTATATAAGTCCCTTTAACATTTATTGTAAAGCTGGTTTGGTGGTACTGAATTCTCTTAACTTTTGCTTGTCTGAAAAGCTTTTAATTTCTCCAACAATTTTGAATGAGATCCTTTTCAGGTACAGTAATCTTGGTTGTAGATCTTTCCCTTTCAGTACTTTAAATATATCTTGCCTTTCCCTTCTGACCTGCAGAGTTTCTGCTGAAAGATCAGCTGTTAAGCATATGGAGTTTCCCTTGTATGTGTCTGGTTGCTTCTCCCTTGCTGCTTTTAATAGTCTTTCTTTGTGTTTAGTCTTTGTTCAGTTCAGTACAGTTTAGTCACTCAGTCATGTCCGACTCTTTGCGACCCCATGAACTGCAGCACACCAGGCCTCCCTGTCCATCACCAACTCCCGGAGTTACTCAAACTCATGTCCATTGAGTCTGTGATGCCATCCAACTATCTCATCCTCTGTCAGCCCCTTCTCCTCCTGCTCTCAACCTTTCCCAGCATCAGGGTCTTTTCAGATGAGTCAGCTCTTCGCATCAGGTGGCCAAAGTATTGAAGTTTCAGCTTCAACATCAGTCCTTCCAATGAACACCCAGGACTGATCTCCTTTAGGATGGACTGGTTGGATCTCCCTGCAGTCCAAGGGACTCTCAAGAGTCTTCTCCAAAATCACAGTTCAAAAGCATCAATCCTTTGGCACTCAGCTTTCTTTAAAGTCCAACTCTCACATCCATACATGACTACTGGAAAAACCATAGCCTTGACTAGACAGACCTTTGTTGGCAAAATAATGTCTCTGCTTTTTAATATGGTGTCTATGTTAGTCATTGCTTTTCTGCCAAGGAGTAAGCATCTTTTAATTTCATGGCTGCAGTCACCATCTGAAGTGATTTTGGAGCCCCCCAAAATAGAGTCAGCCACTGTTTTCCCATCTATTTGCCATGAAGTGATGGGACAGATGCCATGATCTTAGTTTTCTGAATGTTGAGCTTTAAGCCAACCTTTTCGCTCTCCTCTTTCATTGTCATCAACAAGCTCTTTAATTATTCTTCAATTTTCTGCCATAAGGGTGGTGTCATCTGCATATCTGAGGTTATTGATATTTCTCCCAGCAATCTTGATTCCAGCTTGTGTTTCATCAAGCCCAGCGTCTCTCATGATATACTCTGCATATTAGTCTTTGTTAGTTTGATTAGTATGTGTCTTGGTGTGTTTCTCCTTGGGTTTATCCTGTATGGGACTCTTTGAAGTGCTTCTTGTACTTGATTATTTCTTTTTCCATGTTGGGGAAATTTTTAACTATAATCTCTTAAAAAACTTTCTCATATCCTTTCTTTTTCTCTTCTTATTCTGGGACCCCATTACTCAAATATTGGTGTGTTTGATATTATTCCAGAGGTCTCTGAGACGATCCTCAGTTCTTTTCATTCTTTTTACTTTATTCTGCTCTTCAGAAGTTATTTCCACCACTTTATCTCCCAGCTCACTGATTCATCCTTCTGCTTCAGATATTCTGCTATTGATTCCTTCTAGAGTATTTTTAATTTCAATAATTGTGTTGTTTGTCTCTGAATGTTCATTCTTTAATTCTTCTAGGTCTTTGGTAATTGAGTCTTGAATTTTCTTCATTTTGCTTTCAAGGTTTTTGATCATCCTTACTCTCATTATTCTGAATTCTTTTTCAGTTAGTTTGCCTATTTCGTCTTCATTTATTTGGACTTCTGTGTTTCTAGTTTGTTCCTTCATTTGTGTAGTATTTCTCTGCCTTTTCATTATTTTTTTTTTTAACTTATCATGTTTGAGGTCTCCTTTTCCCAGGCTTCAAGGTTGAATTCGTTCTTCCTTTTGGTTTCTGTCCTCTAAGGTTGGTCCAGTGGTTTGTGTAAGCTTCCTATAGGCTGAGTTTTTGTTTGTTTGTTTGTTTTTCTTCTGATGGGCAAGGCTGAGTGAAGTGGTAATCCTGTCTGCTGATGATTGGGTTTGTATTTTTGTTTTGTTTGTTGTCTAGATGAGGTGTCCTGCAGAGGGTGCTATTGGTGGTTGGGTGATGCCAGGCCTTGTATTACAGTGGTTTCCTTTGTGTGAGTTCTCACTATTTGATACCACTTAGGGTTAGTTCTCTGGTAGTCTAGGGTCTTAAAGTTGGTGTTCCCACCCCAAAGACTCAAGGCTTGATCTTGAGTTTTGCATGGGTCTAAGAGCCTCTTGATGAAAGTGAAAGAGGAGAGTGAAAAGTAGGCTTAAAACTCAACATTCAGAAAATGAAGATCATGACATCTAGTCCCATCATTTCATGACAAATAGATGGGAAAAGAATGGAAACAGTGACAGACTTTATTTTGGGGGGCTCCAAAATCACTGCAGATGGTGACTGCCACCATGAAATTAAAAGACACTCCTTGGAAGGAAAGCTATGATCAACCTAAACAGCATATTAAAAAGCAGAGACATTACTTTGCCAACAAAGGTCCATTTAGTCAAGGCTATGGTTTTTCCAGTAGTCGTGTATGGATGTGAGAGTTGGACTCTAAAGAAACCTGAGCACTGAAGAATTGATGCTTTTGAACTGTGGTGTTGGAGAAGATTCTTGAGTGTTCCTTGGATAGCAAGGATATCAAACCACTCAATCCTTATGGAAATCAGTCCTGGATATTCATTGGAAGGACTGATGCTGAAGCTGAAACTCCAATCCTTTGGCCACCTGATTCGAAGAACTGACTCACTAGAAAAGATCCTGATGCTGGGAAAGATTGAAAGCAGGAGGAGAAGGGGCTGACAGAGGATGAGATGGTTGGATGGTATCACTGACTCAACGGAGATGAGTTTGAGTAAGCTCCGGGAGTTGGTGTTGAACAAGGAAGCCTGGTATCCTGCAGTACATGGGGGTTGCAAAGAGTCAGACATGACTGAGCGACTGAACTGAACTGAACTAAAGACATACAGACTGGCAAAGTTTTCATTAAGTGCCCGAGAATCTGCTTGCAATGCAGGAGATGCAGGTTCGATCCTTGGGTGGAGAAGATGTCCTGGAGGAAGAAATGGCAACTCAACCCATTATTATTGCCTGGAGGGTCCCATGGACAGAGGATCCTGATGGGCTACCGTTCAAAGGGTCTCAAACAGTCAGACACAACTGAGCAATGTCAGCTCCCAGGAAACTAGTAAAACACTAAGAGAAATAAAATCTCTACATGATTCACAGCTAACTAGAAAATTTTATATGAACATATAAAGATATTAGGTACCTTGGGAAGAGTTTATTATGTTCATTTGCCTGTTAATTGAAACATTTATTCATTTACTCAATAGTCAAACATCAATCAAATGTCTATTGGGCTCCATGTATTAAAGATACAGATGTTAAAAACTCAGACCCTGTCTTGGCCACAGGAATATACAGAAAAGGAAACAAATGTATAACGCAATAATTTAAGGGCTTCCCTGCAGGTATACCCAAAGAAATATGAGAGGATATAGGCTGGAGACCAAGCTCAGACTAGCAGATATGGAAGATTTTTTTTTTTGCAAGAATTCCATGTGACCTCAAGCTTAAAGTATAGTGTAAATAAGCCAGGAGGCTGAGAAATAATTTGAGGGTGGAAGGGGAGGTGCATCAGAGTTGGACAATGGAGAGAAAAGACAGTACGTGAAGAAGTACCAGGCGGCTGGATTGGGAAACCACAAGAAATTCAAAATGGTGGCAGAAGAAATGGTGGGGCTGGAACCAGTGAGAGGTGATCTGGAAGAGGAAGGCAAAGACTTCATCATCAAAATCTTAAACCCTATCCAGAATTTTGGACTTTATTTTGAAGACAATAAAGAGCCACAGAAAGTAGGGGAAGTTGTATGAACATTTCTGCTTTACAGCTGGGGACTATACACAGGAGTTTCAAATCTATAAGGATCATGAAATTCAATGAAATGTCCCATACCACCAAGTTATTGTAGTGAAATAGAATCAAGTAGAACGGAAAAGAAAGCTTTAAAATGCAGTGTAAGTAGTATAAGTAAGTATTGCTTTGTGACATGTGGGTATTATAATAGATCACAAAGTAAGTTTTTCTTAAAGAGGGCTGTGGTCAAAATAATTTGGGAAGCAGTGTTTTAGAAAGAAAATTTCAGCAGCTGAAGTCAGTGAGACCAGATAGGAGATTGTTATTATAACCAATAATAAATGTGGAAAAAAGATGGTCTGTTTGGAATCTGTAAGACTATGGAAAGGACTGGCATTTCATTTCTCTAACATTTCTGAAGTAGATAAAGCCTCCAGACTTTCTATTTTACACACCTGAAATAAGAACTGCTCCCTCTTTGTATCCAACACTGCTTTTGCCATCTTTCTCCGTTTGAGGTGATATCCCCTGTTTCTACATGAAAAATTCATTATTCAAAGGACAGTTAAACTGGAGCATTTTCCATGAAATATCCCAAGTCTCCCCATCTAGACATAACCCAAAATCAATCCTTTCTCTTTTATCACAGTCACTGAGGCAACATGTACCATGAATCACTTTTTATCACTTTTCCAGCCTGTTATCTGTTCTTCACTATAATCGATGCTATTTGGAAATGGCTTGTTTTATTGTCGGCCTTTTTATTTCTGCTTCATCTTCTCTCTAATAGAATGTTAGATGCTTGAGGGCAGGGTGGAGACTTCCTGTTCACTGTCTACAGGACTAGAAGAGAGGCTGACAGTGGTGAAGGACTGAATAATAAGTCCTTGAATGAAATAGTGAATGAATTAGTCTCTTACTAACCTGAAACAACTTGAGGCAGAATTGATGTGTGATGGGCACCTGATTCCACAACATTTACTTCATCATCACACCCCAGCATCTTCATTCTGGTTCCTGTAGTTCCCATTCCACCAAATTGTTTCTTTAAATAGAAAAGACAAAAAGAGTGAAATCAATGTTAATAGTAAGTAGATTCCATTTTGAAAATTGTATTTGGTTTGAAAATAAACTGTGGTCATATTCTTACTCCCTGCTAAATGATTACATATATAATACATATCTCACCTCTATTATATTTGCAGAGCAGCAGCATCTTTTATTCCGTGACTTTGGGAAATTTTCCCAATGTGAATTCAATGAGTCAATGGGGGGAAGAAGGGCCCATATGTTTTAGAGCTTCCCAAGGGGACAATGGTGTTGATGATTCCAGGATTTCTGTCCCAGTAGTTTCTGGGAAGGTCTTCAATCCCTTGCGGGACTTCCCAGGTGGCTCAGACGGTAAAACGTCTGCCTATAATGTTGGAGACCTGGGTTCAATCCCTGGGTCAGGAAGATCTCCTGGAGAAGGAAATGGCAACCCACTCCAGTATTCTTGCCTGGAAAATCCCATGGATGGAGGGGCCTAGTAGGCTACAGTCCATGGGGTTGCAAAGAGTCAGACACGACTGAGTGACTTCACTCGCTCAACCCCTTAGTCACTTTTTCTTTTTCTTGTTTATTTTTAAGAAGCAAGCCAACAGAAGAACATGTTGAGTGGAGAACATTTAATTATAGGCTGTGGCTTTTTTGAATTAAAATAATTAGTATTTTACCAAACATTTCACAATGTTCTTGTTTTTAAGGCTGACAACACTTCCTAATTTAAAAGTCAAGCAAACCTAGCTCTTATTCAGTGAATAAATAAGTTTGCTACTTAACCCTTTGTGCTTCATCTGTTGAGAGTTTTTAGAAACCTGGCTTGAGGAGTAGGCCTTCCCTGGTGGCTCATTCAGTAAAGACTCTGCCTGCAATGCAGGAGACCTGGGTTTGATCCCTGGGTTGGGAAGATAACCTGGAGAAGGGCATGGCAACCCACTCAATTATTCTTGCCTGGAGAATCCCATGAACAGAGGTGCCTGGTGGGCTACAGTCTATAGGGTCAAAAAGATTTGGATATGACTGAGCAACTGACACACATACACACATTCAACAAGGTATTCAGCAAAACAATGGGATCCCTAAAAAGTCAAGTGCAGGCTAAAATCAGAGACTTTCAGCACTGAGACACAGGTACACTAAATCTAGAGTCCAAGCTAATGACTGATGGAAAATTTAAATGACTGTTTAAGCTGACCATATACAATGATCCAGATGTCCCTTTGGGTTGATAGCTACTATATGATATCATAATGAGGTTTAGAAGAGGAAAACAATTACTAAAATCCAGAGATCTGGACTCTAGTTACTGTTTACTATAAATTAGTTGTACAATAACCAGAGTACTCTAACCAAACCAAAATAGAAAAAAGATATCATCTGAATTAGAGGATGTTAAGGAAGCAAAATGATTATCCCCATACCCTTCTAGGTTCCTGACTGAGACATCATCTGTAATAAAAGACAGATTACCAGGAGAAAAACAACAAGTTTAATAACACATATACCTCCTATTTACATTGGAAATACCCAGGAAAGCTGAGTGATCCCTGATGGCACAAGTCTCCATCTCCAACAAAAGGCATAAGAAGCTGTTGGGAGGTAACCAGGCAAAGCAGAGTAAACAAGGGTGTGGCTATTTTGCAGATTTAAGTACTAGCCTTCTCCTTGATAAGAATTTCTGGAAGTTGAGAGTCATTCTCTTAATGGTATAGAAAAGAAGACACCCTTACAAATGGAGCCTTCCTTTATAAATGCAAATGTTTCTTGAAAATGATACCCTAGTTCCTTTTACAGAACTTTCCAAAAATAATCAGTGGGAAAGGGAAGAATTGGGAGTCTGAGATTAGTAGATGCAAACTATTTTATATAGAATGGATAAACAACAAGGTCTTACTGTATAGCGAGAGGAAATATATTCAATATCCTGTAATAAACCGTAATGGAAAAGAATATGAAATAGAATGTATGTATATGTATAAATGAATTACTTTGTTACACAGAAGAAAATCACACAACATTGTAAATCACATGTAATGTTTTCAATAAAATTAAAAAAAAAAGAGTCTAAAATAATCTTTATGCCAAAGAGGCATATTTTGCTGTAACTGATTCCAAAATCTTGGCTCTCTATGTACTATTGCCAAACAGAAATACAGAGACAGAGGTATGGAGGAGAAAGAGTGGCTTTATTACTTTGCCAGGCAAAGGGGAACCCAGTAGTCTAGCACCTCAAGAACTGTGCATACCTCCTTGGTAAATGTTGTTGTTCAGTCACTAAGTAATGTCTGACTTTTTGTGACCCCATGGACTGCAGCATGCCAGCCTCCTCTGTCCTCTATTATCTCCCAGAGTTCACTCAAATTCATGTCCACTGGGTCGGTGATGTTATCTACTCATCTCATCCTCTGTCATCCTCTTCTCCTCCTGCCTTCAGTCTTTCCCAGCATCAGGGTCTTCTCCAATGAATTGACTCTTCTCATCAGGTAGCCAAAGTATTGGAGCTTCTTCAGCTTCAGCATCAGTCCTTCCGATGAATATTCAGGATTGATTTTCTTTAGGATTGATTGGTTTGATCTCCTTGCAGTTCAAGGGACTTTCAAGAGTTTTCTCCAACACCATGATCTGAAAGCATCAATTCAACAGCATTGAGCTGGAAAAACCATAGCTTTGACAATACAGATCTTTGTCAGCAAAGTGATGTCTCTGTTTTTTAATGCGCTGTCTTGCTTTGCATAACTTTCCTTCCAAGGAGCACACATCTTTTAATTTCATGGCTACAGTCACCATCCACAGTGATTTTGGAGCCCAAGAAAATAAAATATATCACTATTTCTACTTTTCCCCCTTCTCTTTGCCATGAAATGATGGCATGGGATGCTATGATCTTAGTTTTTTTTAATGTTGAGTTTCAAGTCAGCTTTTTTCACTCTCCTTTCTCACCTTCATCAAGGTGGTATTTAGTTCCTCTTTACTTTCTGCCATTAAAGGGATGTCATCTGCATATCTGAGGTTTTTGATATTTCTCCTGGCAATATCAGGATTACAGCTTGTGATACATCCATCTCAGCATTTTGCATGATGTACTCTGCATATAAGTTAAATAAGCAGGGTGACAATAAACAAACTTGTACTCCTTTCCCACGTTTGAGCCAGTCTGTTGTTCCATGTCCAGTTCTAAGTGTTACTTCTTGACTTGCATAAAAGCTTCTCAGGAGATAGACAAGGTGATCTGGTGCATGCAGGCATGCTTAGTTTCTCAGTCATGTCCAACTCTTTCCAAGCCTATGGGCCATGGCCTGCCAGACACGTCTGTCCATGGGATTCTCCAGGGAAGAATATTGCAATGAGTTCCCTTGCCTACTCCAGTGGATCTTCCTGACCCAGGGATTGCACTGCAGTCTCCTGCACCCCCTGCATTGGCCAGCTGATTTTTTTACTGCTGAGCCACCTAGGTAGCCATTCCCTGGTGAATAGGAAGAGCTTATATATTCAGGCAGGGTTTTTTTGATAAGGATCAAGGCCTGTGGCAATCTTTCATTCTTCCTTCTTCTGCAAAGTTGCAAAAGACTGAAGTTGCTGAGATTAGTTGGTCTTCCCATATTGATGAGTCTCTTAGGTCCCTTTAACCTTGCCCCAGGTGGTTTGTTACTGCTCCTCCCTTGATTACCAAATGTACTACACTTTGGAACTCTGAGAAGGTCATGGAAGCTGGGGTTTTGCCTACAAGAAATGGGGGACAAAAAAGCCTCTATGCCCAGGAACCCCACAGGGCTCTGCTCAGCATCACAATCAATTCTGCTCCCCTTCAAGTAACTAAAGACAAATCTGAGATTAAATCCTGTGTCTGCTGCTTACCATCCTTGTAATCCAATTTTCTGCTGATGGGTAGGGCTGTGTTATCTCCTTGTATTTTGTTCTGAGGCCAAACTATGGTAAGGGTAATGATGACCTCCTCCAGAAGGACTTATACCAGCATGCCATGCCTCCCAAGACTGCTGCAGTCAGTGTCCCTGACCCTATGGCTGGCCACTATCCACCCGTGCCTCCTCTGGTGACTTGAGAACACTCACAGGCAAGTCTGACTCAGTCTCTTGTGCAGTCACTGCTCCTTTCTCCTGAGTCCTGGTGCACACAAAGTTTTGTTTGTGCTCTCCAAGAGTCTCTGTTTCCCTAGTCCTGTGGAAGATCTGTAATCAAATACCACTGGACTTCAAATTTCATACAAAGACAGGCACAGTAAAGGACAGACATTATAGACCCAACAGAAGGAAAAGATATTAAGAAGAGCTGGCAAGAATACACAGAAGAGCTATATAGAAAAAATCTTAATGACCCAGTTTACCATGATGGTGTGATCACTCTAGGGCTAGACATCCTGGAATGTGAAGTCAAGTGGGTCTTAGGAAGTATCATTATAAACAAAGCTAGTGAACAAATTTATATGATGAAATTGCAGCCAAGCTACTTCAAATCCTAAAAGATGATGCTGTGAAAGTGCTGCACTCAATACGCCAGCAAATTTGGAAAACTCAGCAGTGGCCACAACTGGAAAAGGTCAGTTTTCATTCCAATTCCAAAGAAGGACAAGGACAAAGGATGTTCAAACCACTGCATAATTGTACTCATTTCACATACTAGCAAGGTAATGCTCCAAATCCTTCAATCTAGGCTTCAACAGTATGTGAACTGAGAACTTCCAGATGTTCAAGCTGGTTTTAGAAAAGGCACAGAAATAAGAGATCAAATTGGCAGCAACCATTGGATCATAGAAAAGGCAAGAGAATTCCAGAAAAACATCTACTGTTTCACTGACTATGCTAAAGCCTTTGACTGTGTGAAACACAACAAACTGTGGGAAATTCTTAAAGAGATGGGAATACCAGACCACCTTACCTGCCTCCTGAGAAACCTGTATTCAGGTCAAGAAGCAACAGTTAGAACTGGACATGGAACAACAGACTGGTTCAAAATTGGGAAATGAGTACATCAAGGTTGTATATTGACATGATGCTTATTTAACTTCTATGCAGAGTACATCATGCAAAATGCAGGGCTGGATGAAGCAAAAGCTGGAATCAAGATTGCAGGGAGAAATATCAATAATCTCAATTGTGCAGATGACACCAACTTTATGGCAGAAAGTGAAGAGGAACCAGAGGCTCTTGATAAAGGTGAAAGAGGAGAGTGAAAAAACTGGCCTAAAACTTAACCTTAGCATTCAAAAAATGAAGATCATGGAAGCTTGTTCCATCACTTCATGGGAAATAGATGGGGAAACAATGGAAACAGTGACAGATTTAACTTTCTTGGGCTCCAAAATCACTGTGGATGGTGATTGCAGCCATGAAATTAAAAGATGCTTGCTCCTTGGAAGAAAAACTATCACAAATCTAGACAATGTATTAAAAAGCAAAGACATTGCTTTGCTGGCAAAAGTCCATATAGTCAAGGCTCTGGCTTTTTCAGTAGTCAGGTATGTATATGAGAGCTGGACCATAAACAAGGCTGAGTGCCGAAGAATTGATGCTTTCGAACTGTGGTGTTGGAGAAACTTTTGAGAGTCCCTTAAACAGCAAGGAGATCAAACCAGTAAATCCTAAAGGAAATGAATCCTGAATGTTCATTGTAAAGACTGATGCTGAAGCTGAAGCCCCAATACTTTGGCCACCAGATGTGAAGAGCCAACTCATTGGAAAAGACCCTGGTACTGGTAAAGACTGAGGGCAGCAGAAGGGGATGACAGAGAATGAGATGTTTAGATAGCATCATTGACTCAATGGACATGAGTTTGAGCAAACTCAGGGAGATGGTGGAGGACAGGGAAGCCTGGAGTGCTGTAGTCCATTGGGTCGGAAAGAGTCGGACACAACTGAGTGAGTGAAGAACAGCATCAGCAATCTTTGTAATATTTTGCAAGAACCTGGTGCTTCAGTCTCATTTTTCTCATCTGTTGAGAGAGGATGACATGCTGGTTCAGAATGGTGTGAGAATTCACTAAAGAGTATTACCATCTGTGAAACATAGTAAGGGCTCAATTTTTTTCTGCAAATGAGCACTGGTAACTTGAAACATTACTGGGCCTAACTGAGAAAAGTTGACTGAGATCCAAAAGGGATGGAGAAAGAACCCTTGGAGGAACTGGGAAGATTCACCATGGGGAAATGACAGCAGCATGTAGGAAAGAGAAGTGGATTGGGAGCTGGGAATACAATTTATCCACTCAGCACTGACACCAAATATGGGGGCTAGGGGAATGTCCTATTTTGGACCTAATTTTTCTTGATTTACAAAATCAGGAGAGTGGATATGTTCTCTGAGGTTGCTGTTGGTGGGTTTTTTGTTTGTTTGTTTGTTTGCTTAGGTAGACATAGAAATAAGACCAATGCTATAAAGCAACAAAAGTATTTTTCGGGGATTGGTTAGAAATAGCAATTCAAGAGACTCAGATTCATGTTGAAACCCAAATGTGCTCTGAGGAGAATTGAAAACCAAAGGATTTTTAAAAGAAAAAGGAGAAAGTTTTCATAAATTTCTAGAATTCTGATTCATGCTGGTGGTCTGGAACCATTCTTGTCTATACATGACTATTCACTGAGGCTACTACTATGCAAGAGTTTGTTGGGTAAGCCATCTTTCAGAATGCTTTTGTGGTTTGGCCCAGTTCATGGTGCACATTCCATACAAGAGGAAATGTGCACGGACCCCACTTCCCCAGTAGCCTCCTGGCTCCATTTTTGTGCTCTGGTGCCTTATGGACTCCATTTTATTCATTCTTAACAACTCTAACAATTATCCAAATCTAAGAATAAACTGAGTAGCTACTGGTGGATGTTGAAAAAGAAACCCTTAATGATTATAATTATTTAAAAGGAAAAAATAGGTTAGAATTATTAAGTCTTTGTATTTTCTCAAATATTATTCCTTCTGTTCACAATACCCTTCCTCTCATTTTGTCCCCTAGCCAATCCATATTAAGACCAACTAACATATCACCTCTTTGGGAAAAAATTTCCAGGGTCTCTCCATCTAGTAAAGTCACCCTGTTTCTGCTTTCCCTCAGGATTTTGTGCTTATGTCGATCATTGTGGCCAGTCCTGGGACAAAAATGTAATTAGAACATAATTTGTCATGATAAGAAAATTGAAACCCCTCCACAAATGGGGAATTGAAAAATCACGGGTTATCCACCTGATGAGATCTTTCAGAGTCATTTAAAATTTTGTCCTTGAGGTGTTTTTTTTTTTTCTTTAAGATGTAAAATTGTTTTTTATAATGTTACCTGGAAAAAGAAGGTACAAAGTTGTACATATAAATGTATTTAAATTGATCAGTTTTATTGAGATATAACTGACACACAGCCCTGTATAATTTTAAGGTGTACAGCATAATAATTTGACTTACATACATCATGAAGTAATTATCACAATAATTTTAGTAAACATCCATCATCTTATATAGACATACACTGAAGCATGTAAATTATCATATGTGAAATGAATCACGAGCCCGGGTTCAATGCATGATATAGGGTGCTAGGGGCTGGTGCACTGGGATGGCCCAGAGGGATGGGATGGGGAAGGAGGTCAGAGGGGGGTTCTGGAAGGGGAACACATGTACACCCATGGCAGATTCATGTCAATATATGGCAAAACCAATACAATATTGTAAAGTAAAAAAATAGATAAATAAATTAAAAAAAAATAAAGCTCCATTAACAGACATAAATGCTTTGGGACCAAAAGAAAAAAAAAAAAAAAACAGAAAAAATTTTTCTTATGAGAGCTCTTGGGATTTGTTCCCTTAAACTTTCATACATAATATGTGCTTAGTCACTTAGTTGTGTCCGACTCTTTTTGATCCCATGAACAGTAGCCCACCAGGCTCCTCTGTCCATGGGATTCTCCAGGCAAGAATACTGGTGTGGGTTGCCATTTCCTTCTCCACATACGTAATATAGAGCACTGCTAATTGTACTTTCATGGTGTACATTACATCCCTCGTACTTTATCTTGTAACTGGAAGTTTGTACCTTTTGACTACCTTCATCTGACTCTCCCTTCCTTGACTCCCCCATCTCTGGTAACCACATGCCTGAGCTCTTTTTCTATAATTTCATTTGTTTGTTGTTTGAAGTATAATTGACTTGCGACTCTATATTAGTTCCTAGTGCACAGAATATCCATATTGTATTTAAACTGCTTTAAATATGTTTATGAAGACTTGAAAAGAAGCGTATACATAAAATACCAGTTCATTTATTTCAAAGTGAGTAAATATGGGTAAACGTTTGTTTTTTATCTCTACTGTTCCATGCGTCCATATTTTCTAGAATGAACATTCTTATTTTTGTAATGAAAAACATTGTTCAAAATGGAAAGTGAATAAAAAAAAAAATCCGTTTTCTGATTCATGATACTCATGCTACTCTGCATATCTAGAATGTTACCAAGTTCCTGGAATTTGTGCTGTAAGTAGGCATGAAAAAGTGTCACATATGATTTCTGATGAGCAGTCTTTTTTTTTTTGGAAGCTTCTGTTCTTCATTCTCGTTTAGTATCTGGTACCACAGTCCACCCACAGGAAGACTGAGCCCAGCAGACCATTAAAATCACAGGATGAGCTCAGAGAATGCAGTCTGCCTAAATAAGGAGGTTGGGATTTTAAAAAAATAAAACACATACCTTACACATACCTTACCTATGTTCTTCTCATTTCCTTATGTTACTTCCCCTGACTCTGGCTGAAATGCTGACTAGATTGTTAGGCTTGTAGATTTCGATTCCAGCTTCTCTCTCATTTCTTTCAGTCTCAATCCTGCCCCGGCCTCAGCTCATGAGCCGGTTCTTTCAGGGGTCCTGTTTTGAGAGGAATGAGGGTTCTGTGATTATAACATAACAAAGCTCTGACTAGATATCAGAAAGAGAAAGAATCATTTCATTTCAGGGTGGAGGCGCTGCACATGGCTTGGGTCAGGTGCTTGGAACAGGCTAGAAACCATCAACCATGTGACAGTGGGACTCAAGCTATTTGTCTAGAGTCTGCTCCTTCAATCAGGAAACACTGAGAAACATTTCACACTAGCCCAGGCTTACCACTAGGTGTTCAAACAAAGAGGAATAAGCCTCAAGAGGCTCATCAGGGTGTCAGCATGCACAAGTGGGAAGAATTAATTGCGATGTTGAGTAATATGCACAGTAATATAGTTATATGCTAGTTAGACTGAAATGTATATGTGAATTTGCCTTGAAATGTAAGCAGATATAAAGAACTGAGTTTTAAGAGTAGTGAGAATTTAGCTCCCAGACATGGGAAAAGGGAAGAAGAGGTAGATAAAAGGGGTAGATGAAAGTACTTGTGTAGTGCTTCAGAGGTACAAATAGGTGTATGTGGTGAGAGTTTGTCATTAAATTGGTTAATACTTAGTGAGAACCTAGGTGTGATAGGAGCTCTACTGGACACTCCTTTAGGCAATGGAAATCAGCATCCAAGTAGGGCATGTGTTATAGGAGGGAGAGAGAAAAAACATTAAAAGATATAATACTTGCTCTGTCCTCAAGGAGGTGGAGCGTAAATTCACACTCCTTTAGTGTGGACTGTACATAATAATTTCAAAGAGTAAAATATGGAAAAGGGTGGGGAGAGAATAACTTTACAGTGGTGAAACCTGACAAACACTACCTCAGCAGTGATGTCGTGCTGACAGTATATATCCTTGATGTGATGGGATGAAAATGGCACTTTACCTCTGCTGTCTTTTTCCTCAAATATGCAATCCCAGGCTAAAAATGAGGGGAAAAAAAGAACAAGCCAGAAATTTCAACAAAAAGACATGTCACACAATACATTACCAGTACTCTTGAAAACTTCAAAAGTCATACAAAGCAAGTAATACATAAGAAATTATCAAAGCTAAGAGAAGTCTATGGAGACATAACAAATAAATGTACTCTGATACTCTAGATGGGATCCTGGACAATTAAGTGAAAACTAAGGAAATCTGAATAGAACATGGACTTCAATGTTGAACTAGTATTGTTTCGCTCATTCTGACAAGTGTACTAAATTAAGATGTTAGTAATAGGGGAACCTGGATGTGTAGAATATAGACACTTCCTATAGCATCTTTGTAATTTTTCTATAAATCTAAAATTGTTCCTAAAATATAAGGTTAGTGGATGATATGTGCTATGAAACAAAGTAAAGCAAGTAATGGGGAGAAAGAAATTGGGGGGAGAGAAGTTGTTTGGAAGGAATTGTAAGAGACTCTACTATGAGCAGGTGATAATTGTAAAAAAAGGCTGGAATGAAGAGGGAAGAGCATGTCAGTTTCTGTGGGAAGAGCCTGCCAACAGATGGCATGTTTCAAAGGCCTTGAGGCATTCTGAACTATGCTTGGTTGGTTTTAAGAACAGAAAGCAGGGAAGTTTGGAACTGGTAGGAAGGTCACAAGATGAGGTAGAAGAGGACGTTGAAGCCAGATTATGAAAAAGTTTAGAGGTCATAGTGGAGGATTTGAATTTGACTTGAAGTGAAATAAAACAATGTTATATGATTTGCCTCAAATATTTTCAAGATTTCATTGTCTGTTTGCATGGAGAGTTGACAGTAGAGGGCAGGGCAGAAGCAGAACATTCAGGGCACTTATTACAGTGGAGTAGATCAATGGTGATGGTTTACCAGAGCCAGGATGGTAGTGGTGGCATTGATAAGAAGTAGTTAGGATTTGGATGTATTTGGAAGAAACATGCCATGCCAATGCATCAGACACAGTAAGGAAAGAGGAAAAAAAGAAAGAATGCTTGTAAAATCTTTCAAGCACTTGAGCAGGTGGTGGTACCATTTACAAAACTGAGGGAGACCTGAGGAAAAGCAGGTTTGAGAGGTAAACCAAGAATTTGAATTTTGGATATGTGATATTTGAGAAGCATATTACATCTCCAACCAGAGATTCATATAAATAGTTAAGCAGATGAATTTGGAGTGCAAGGGTGAGATGAGAACTGAAGTAAACATTTAGGAGTCATCAGTTTATATGAATGGTACTTCAAGTGTGAATGGTGAATTTATACAGGGAGTGGTTGTAAGTTAGAGGTGTTTGAAGACTGAGCCCTGTGGAACTCCAACATTTAGGGGTTGAAAGGAAGACAATTTAACAAATGAATCTTCTAGGAAGGTAGAAGTAAAAGCAGGAATGATTTTATTTCAGAAACCAAGTACAGGAATTGTTTCCAAAAAGAAGGCGAAGTCTACTGTGTCAAATGCTGTGGAGGGTTAATTAAGTAAGATCAAGATTGGAGATTGACAACTGAATTATCTCCCTGGATGAAAGTAGTTTAAGGGAATGATGGGAATAAACACATAATTGGATAAGTTCAAGAGAGATTGCAGAACAACAAAGTTAAAACCGTTAGTATAATCAACAACATTTGCTGTCAATTTTGACAAAAAGAGGAAGAAAAAAGTATGGTAACTGGAGAATATGATGCAAAAGCAAGGTAAAAAATTATTATTGACTGGGCATGTATTAAGCATGATTTCAAGTTGAAAAAAAAATCCAATAGAAAAGGAGTGCTTGATTACCTAAAAGGAAACAGGGACAATTGTAGGCACAAAATAATTTATAGAAAAGAAAAATGGTATTCAGATGTTACCAAGTCCAGGCTTACTCTGCTTACTGCAAAATAGGCCAATAAATCTGGGAGACACGTGTTGAGGCAAGCAATATGACTTTATTCAGAAATCCGGCTGACCAAAAAGATGGCAGACTAATGTCTCAAAATAATCATCTTGTTGGGGCCTGGGTACCAGGTTCTTTCATGGGTCACAGATGCAGGGAGGTGAGGAAACAAAGTAAAAAGACCATTTAATTCTTGCAAATATCTCCTAGAATGGCAAACCTCAGGCAGGGAGATGTATTAATTTCTTTCTTCCTGCAGTCTACAGGTGGATAGGGTTATGAACAAAGCTACTTTAGTTTAACAGTCAGGCAGAGGGGGGCTGTGTTCCCTAAGGTAGATCTTTATGTATGCTGGGATGGGGAGGGAGGTGGAAGGGGGGTTCTGGAAGGGAAAACATGTACACCCATGGTGGATTCATGTCAATGTACGCAAAACAAATAAAAATAATAATAAAATAATAATAATAAAAAAAGAAAACTGAAAAAAAAAAAGCAGCAAAACAAGGGTTAAAGCAAGAGGAATGGATTCGGGATGGAATCAAAATTGACTCTTTCTGGTTACCAGGATGTAAGTAGAGGGATCTACTTATATAGGGGTCTGAGGAGTTAATTCACTCTATGAGAAAAATGATTGGATATAAGAGTGCAGATGAGGTTAATGAACTTGGTGTCATGAGACTGAAAATAGTCTTTGTCATCTAGTTTCTCAGAAAAATGAGAAGCAAAACCACCACCTGAAAATGAAAAAGAGGAAGGCATTTGGTATTTTAAAGAGT
Source organism: Giraffa tippelskirchi (assembly GCF_054371585.1). Taxonomy (NCBI): domain Eukaryota; kingdom Metazoa; phylum Chordata; class Mammalia; order Artiodactyla; family Giraffidae; genus Giraffa; species Giraffa tippelskirchi. Next base: position 134,120,503 of record NC_137277.1, read on the forward strand.
GAAGCAAAGGTGAGAAATAGTTGTTTTGGAGAGTGGGAGAGTGAATTGGCTGGTCTAATAGGTTTCCTAAGCAGAATTTAGATCATAAATGTAAAGTAAGTCCAGCTGGCAGTGCTGTGATTTCTCCAGCCTCAATCATATGTATAGGTGCAGGAGAGAACAGAAAAAGTTGGATTTAAACCAGGGTTGGGATTTTGCAAAGGATTATGAGAGAATGATGGGCAAGGAAGAGAATGGCACATGCAAAGAGAGGATAATAACAACAGACCAGAGACTCTGAACTAGATAAGAAAAGAAGTGATGAGCTGAAGGAATAAACCAGCTAGAATTTGGAGTTGTAAACAGATGTGATGTTGTCCTTGAATGGAAGATCAGGTGTTGTTACCCAGAAGATGAGATGCTTTAGTTATTGGTAAGAATAGAGTCTAAGAAAAGAAAGATATAGGAAATGAGAATATTAAAGGAAGAAAAGCGGTGTGTCATCTAAAATGACTGGAGAAGGAAAACAAGATATTGCAAAGTAAAGTATTAGATAAACCTAAAAGATGATGCTATGAAAGTGCTGCACTCAGTATGTCAGCAAATTTGGAAACTCAGCAGTGGCCACAGGACTGGAAAAGGTCAGTTATCGTTCCAATCCCAAAGAAAGGCAATGCCAAAGAATGCTCAAGCTACTGCACAATTGCACTCATCTCACACGCTAATAAAGTAATGCTCAAAATTCTCCAAGCCAGCCTTCAGCAATACGTGAACCGTGAAATTCCAGACATTCAACCTGGTTTTAGAAAAGGCAGAGGAACCAGAGATCAAATTGCCAACATCCAGTGGATCATCAAAAAAGCAAGAGAGTTCCAGAAAAACATCTATATCTGCTTTATTGACTATGCCAAAGCCATTGACAGCGTGGATCACAATAAACTGTGGAAAATCCTGAAAGAGATGGGAATACCAGACCACATAACCTGCCTCTTGAGAAACCTGTATGAAGGTAAGGAAGCAACAGTTAGAAGTGGACATGGAACAACAGACTGGTTGCAAATAGGAATAGGAGTGCATCAAGACTGTATATTGTCACCCTGCTTATTTAACTTATATGCAGAGTACATCATGAGAAACCCTGGGCTGGAAGAAACACAAACTGGAATCAAGATTGCCGGGAGAAATATCAATAACCTCAGATATGCGGATGACACCACCCTTATGGCAGAGAGTGAAGAAGAACTAAAGAGCCTCTTGATGAAGGTAAAGGAGGAGAGTGAAAAAGTTGGCTTAAAGCTCAACGTTCAGAAAACTAAGATCATGGCATCTGGTCCCATCACTCCATGGGAAATAGATGGGGAAACAGTGGAAGCAGTGTCAGACTTTATTTTTTTGGGCTCCAGAATCACTGCTGATGGTGACTGCAGCCATGAAATTAAAAGACGCTTACTCCTTGGAAGGAAGTTTATGGCCAACCTAGATAGCATATTTAAAAGCAGAGACATTACTTTGCCAACAAAAGTCCGTCTAGTCAAGGCTATGATTTTTCCAGTGGTCATGTATGGATGTGAGAGTTGGACGGTGAAGAAAGCTGAGCGCTGAAGAGTTGATGCTTTTGAACTGTGGTGTTGGAGAAGACTCTTGAGAGTCCCTTGGACTGCAAGGAGATCCAATCAATCCATCCTAAAAGAGATCAATCCTGGGCGTTCATTGGAAGGTCTGATGTTGAAGCTGAAACTCCAATACTTTGGCCACCTCATGTGAAGGGTTGACTCATTGGAAAAGACCCTGATGCTGGGAAGGATTGGGGGCAAGAGGAGAAGGGGACGACAGAGAATGAGATGGTTGGATGGCACCACTGACTCGATGAACATGGGTTTGGGTGGAATCCGGGAGTTGGTGATGGACAGAGAGGCCTGGCATGCTGCAATTCATGGGGTTGCAAAGAGTCTGACACGACTGAGCGACTGAACTGAACTGACCTGAACTGAATTAGATATAGAAAATACTTCAGAAAAGGTATAGTCAGTGGATGAGAAAGACTGAAGTGACATTTTAATGTCAACATGTGAAGAGCATGTGAATACATGAATGTAATTTTAGAAAATAAAGTTACTTAGGGAAAGAGACAAAAGGTATGCTATTTCAATAGGATAGTCTGGGACAAATTCTGAATGGGTGACATTAGAACATAGACATACATTATAATGCATGTGGGGGAGAATATTCTAGGCGGAGATAAGAGCAGGTGAAAATCCCTCAGACAGAATGAACTTGGCATATCTAAGTGACAACAGGAAGATCTAGGAAGATGTTGTTTACTGAACCAGGAACAGAGATGATATTAGTGAGACAGGATTTTATTAAGTGGTATGGTTTTACATGGGAGTAGAACAGTGAGTAAGGCCACATAAATTGACTTTTGTTTTCAAAGTTTCACAATGGTTTTAGGGTAGAGAAGAGACAATAGGAAGACATGAGTGAATTCTGGGAAGCAACTTGAGAGGGTTTCTCAGTATTTGAGATAAGAAATGAGAGAGAGAGTCTAGGATGACAATGAAGGAAGTGCTAGAAAACAAACTGATTCAAGATATATTTGAGGGTAGAGTCAACAGGATGTGCTGGTGAATTAAAAAGTGGGATGCCAAAAAAAATAAAAGAAGAAGAAGAAATCAAGGTAATCTCCAAGGCTCTTGGTTGAACAATTGGATGTACACTGATGACATTTATTGAGCTAAGGAAGACTAGAAAATAATCATATTGAGAAAGAAGGTGGGAAACAAAGAGTTCTGTTTTTTAGATATTTAAATTTACAATCTGTCTCAGATACTTATGTGACACATTACATAGGCAGAGAGAAATACGAATCTGATGCTTAGGACAGAGATTGAAGCTGGAATTTGGTGTTTATAACCATAAATTAGAATGACATAAACTAGACAGTAAGTGAAAGATGAAATATCCATGCTGACAGGTAGGGATGACAAAGGGGCCTGAAAAGTCTTCAAATCTATAAAATAAAAAAAAATGCTGCAGCAATACAAAGTATCCTTCCTTGCAAAAGGGATAGACACTTCTAAGATGGTTACCAAAGGCCAATAAAACTTTATCAATATTAAATTGAAACTGTCTTTTGGTTCCCTTCCAATCACATTGGGACACTGGGTCAACTTGCTACTCTTTAGTAACTCGTGGGTTGTGGGTGTGTGTGTCTATGTACATGAACTATCTGGATATGGATGACAGTTTTTGATTAAGAAATGCATTTAAAATAGATATTTTTTTTTCTCGTTGTAAAGTATTCTTCCTGATATTCTCTACTAAGAAACATTGAGGCCACAAGTCTTTCAAAGAGATCTTGAGGCTGTTGTGTCCTGGCATCAGGTCAGTATCTAAGAACAATTTAAGTTGGTATGACAGGATCATCTTAATGGGAAATTTTTTTTGAAACTTTGAGATGAGGAGTCAAAGTTTAAGAATAAAATCAGGACTGGAAATATGAATTCATGTGTCTTATATATATAGTGAGCTTTAAAACCATGAGAGTGGTCATGTTTTCCAAGAGAGAAACGTGTCCAGAGCAGAGAGAGTCAGGCACAAAGTTGGATTCTCTATAAAGTAAATTCCTTCTTATATAACCTGTTAAAAGGATAGGTATAGAGAAATGTTTCAATATAATTAATGTCTGTCACATGGTAGGTCTCCATAAATCTTTAACCAGTTAATGAAAGAATGGAATAAATGAAGATGTAGTTGAGAGGAAGGGAAACATACCTGAACAGAAATCTGAAAGAAACAGTTATTGGGGTAGAACCAAGACAGAGCAGCATCAAGGAAGCCGAAGAATAGAGAATTCTAAGAATTTAGAAATTGTTTACTATATCAAATGAGAAAGAGGAATTCAGTTTACAAGGAATCGACATCCCTGGTTCATTGCTGACCTTGATGAGAACAATTTTAATATCAATACCATATATTAGAATGCTAGGGAATACAGAGGAGCAGGTTTCCTGGAAGAAGTGATACTAGGCTTGAATCTTAAACAACCAGTAAGGGTTTTCCTGAAAAGTAAGAGAGGAGTCAACATATTAATTAATATTTTTTAAGCACTTTGTATCTTGTTCCTTAACCAATCCTTGACTACTCTATGGCCTGTGAACCTCATAAATAGTACTTTACTTTAGTCAAGTGCTAATAATTACAAGACAACTTTTTAAACACATAAGTGTGCCAGACCCTTTGTAAGGTACTACAGTTCACACACAAGTGCTAGAAATACAGTCCAGTCTTCAGGATCCTTATGATGTATTTGCAAATGGAAAATAAATCAAGTTGACTTAGAGATTATGTGTCTGGCCCTATATTCTGCTTTAAGGGTGCAAAGATAAAACCCACAAAGCATGTCTGGGGAATTCACAGTTTCATGTTGCTTAACACACAGGTTAGCAAACAATTACAGTTTCATATGATAAATGGTATGAATACAAAGGGCTCTGGGTACAAAGAGGAAAGATATCTAACCTAGATCAGGAAGAGGTCATGGAAAGCACAGAAGGATTAGTAAACTTTGAGCTCAGTCTTATAGAAGACACTACCTATAAACTCATCTGAGTAAAGTAGAATGTCCTACAAGGGTTAATGCACACATCTGAAGGAGGGAGGTGCATTTGAGTATTTAGAATAAATATCTGAAAAGTAAGATAGGAGGGTGAAAGCATGAGAAAAAAAGCCTAGAAAGGGTGAATTTTGGCTGGAAATTGATGGCATCATATTATTCAGAAGACTGTGACTTTCTAACCTTTCAGTGATGCCATATTTCTTAGTGAGTCTTCAAATAACATCATATTTATTAACAGCTTCTACAAACCTACTGGTACGTTGTAGTTCTGCTTCAGCACTTCTGGATCCCAAATGGTCATCATCAGTCATTTCAAAGCCTTAGCTTATTTTATTTATGACTTGCTCCAATAAACACAATATTCCTACATGGAATTTAATGTGAACTTCTGTCAGTGATTACTATTCAACATGTGGCCTCTAATCTCCTCTGCACCCCATGGTACTTAATGAGCACTCATTCAACCAGAATTTATTGAACACTTGCTACACGACTGGAACTGGGCCAGGTGCTTTAGAGCAGTGTTTCTGAACTTATATTTTCTTTGACCGAATATTAATATCATCCTTCCTTTAATATCAATTGAAATTTCAAAATTTTCTTAAAAACAATAGCATTTAATGGAATAAATTACTCACAGAGCAAATTAATTTTGATCTAGAAAGGCATGAGGGCCTATCTTGGCTCATATAATGACTACAGAAAGAGAAGAATGAATCTGCTTGCTTGTGAAAAGTTTTACCATAAAATTAGGTATTCATTCAACATATATTTATCCAACCTCAAGTGTATGCTGAGCACTGACCATATTTGGACCTTGAGAGCTTGTTTGGAGGTTCTAGCAGGGGAGCACAGCTACTCGTATACCCTTGACCGAAGACCGGTCCTCCTCTATCGGGGATGGTCGTCCTCTTCGACCGAGCGCGCAGCTTCGGGAGGGACGCACATGGAGCGGTGAGGGAGGAAGGGGACACCCGCCTAGCCAGCCAGATCAGCCGAATCAACCCTAGCGATCAATGGGGTGACAGATGTCGCAACCAGATCGCCCTCACATCCTGACCATATTTGGGATGTAGCATTCAGAGCAACATGTTAAAAAAGAAAAACAAAACTGATGTAGAGTTTTTGTTCCAGGAGGTTCAGACAGATAGTATACACATGTTTAGTAACTAAATGTATAATATATTTTAAGGTGAGAGTACTATGGTAAAGAGTTAATCCCACTGCTGGGCATACACACCGAGAAAACCAGAATTGAAAGAGACACGTGTACCCCAATGTTCATCGCAGCACTGTTTACAATAGCCAGGACATGGAAGCAACCTAGATGTCCATCAGCAGACGAATGGATAAGGAAGCTGTGGTACATATACACAATGGAATATTACTCAGCCATTAAAAAAAATACATTTGAATCGGTTCTACTGAGATGGATGAAACTGGAGCCCATTATACAGAGTGAAGTAAGCCAGAAAGAAAAACAACAATACAGTATACTAATGCATATATATGGAATTTGAAAGATGGTAACAATAACCCTATATGCGAGACAGAATAAGAGACACAGATGCATAGAACAATCTTATGGACTCTGAGGGAGAAGGTGAGGGTGGGATGTTCTGGGAGAATAGCATTGAAACATGTATATTATCATATGTGAAACAGAATACCATTCCATGTTCGATGCATGAGACAAATGCTCAGGGCCGGGGCAATGGGATGACCCAGAGGGATGGGATGGGGAGGGAGGTGGGTTGGGGATCCAGGAGGGGGAACACATGTAAACCCATGGCTGATTCATGTCAATGTATGGCAAAAACTATTACAATACTGTAAAGTAATTAGCCCCCAACTAAAATAAATAAATTTATATATAAAAAAAAATACTACTTTCCCAGAAATAAAAAAAAAAAAAAAGAGTTAAGAGCTATGGGAGGGTTGGGTGGATGTTGCTGTCTTAAAGAGGGAGGTAAACACCAGCTTTACTGAGGAGGTTACATTTGATCAAAGAGTTGAAAGGATTCAAGGAGATATCTATGGAGGTATCAAGGGAGGAGCACTCCAAGTATAGAACACAGTCAGCATGAAAGCCTTACAGTAGGAGTGGGCCAAGTGAGTAGAGGAACAGTAAGATGGCCTGACACCCTGAAGAGAGTGGGGTGAGTGTCAGCCAGAGTGGAAGAAGTGATAGAGAAGATGTTGGGGGTGGGGAGAGATTCTGTGTGTGTGTGTGAGAGAGAGATAGGAATCTTTAGTGAGTTACCTAAACAAAGATTACTTTTCTAATGAAGTCTGTGGTACACTTATTAGTGCAAATAATGGCCTCAAAAACATGTTTGAAAGGATGCAGGACAATGGAATCAAATCTTTCACAAAGCTTCCCTTGAGTTCTTTCACCACAGACCATGCAGTGGTTAATTCCAGAGATGGCTATAGAGGGCCCTGGAGGGAGGCTACCTTCGTTCAAGCCCTGGCTCCATCACTTCTAGGTTAAGTTCTTTCCAGCAAGTTCCCTAACCTTTCTGTGTCTCATTTCATCATGGAAAAAGAAACACCAGTCTTTCCATCATACTGATGCTGTGGGAATTAAGTGAGATAATATAGGTAAGACACTTGGAGGTTTTGAAGCTCAAGCTGGTTGACGGCAAAACCCCCTGTCAGACACATACTAAATTCTCAGTCGATATCGCCTATTATTGTAGGTGAGAAGAGGGTTTCCTTCAGGTGTTTGGAGAAAATTTTTCACTCTGATGTCAGGAAAATATCTTCTGTGGACACAGTAGATGAGATTTTGTACTTTCCTTCAAATCATTTTAAAGAGCTGTGTCCTTGAGAGTCTCATCAGTCTGAGAAGATGAAGAGATGTTTTAGTACCAATTCTCAAGGTTCATAGATATATATATTTTAGCTATAAATGGTTGAAGTATATCATAATGAACAAAAGTATCGGTATTTGTCCCCAAGGTTTTCATGTTCAGTGTATTCAAAGCTTCAAAAATATGTTTTCATTTGCTGAACATAGCTACAAAATATAACTCCAGGTAGTTAGAGCAAATGATTAATTTTGCCTGAAATAGTTCAGTTCCCATTGACCACTAATTGCCATATAATAGAGGAACTTCGGAATTGGTTTTCAAATTTGCACAGAGGAGGGCAAACATTTTTATATTTATTTGTTTTCAGTGTCACTGAATGACAACTGTCACAGCAAGGCTGAAGGCCTCTTGTCAATTAGCAGGCAGAGTTTTGGTTGCCACCACGGGGTACAGAATAATGGGGGGACTTTTGAAAATTGAAGTACACCTGTAACTACACATTAATGTGTTTTGTTTTTATTTTTATCTTTCTTTTCCTTTTCTTTTGGAAATTCTCACCACCCTAGTAAGGGAAGACTGGCTCATAGCCAGAACATGAACTATTCATTAATTTTGAACTCAACTTATTCACTCCAGGACATTTGACACAACATTAAAGAAAAAAAAATCAGCTTTTATAAAAGTAGTATCTTAGGCTACAGAAAGCATCAATTATTCTGCATACTGTTGAGCACAATTTCTGTTATCAGTGGAGATATTAAATCTAAAAAACAAAAGAGAGTGATAGTCGTATGTTTGAAAAATGTTGTTGTTGATCTCTTTAGCTTTATTACAAATTTAGCACTTAACTAAAATATCTTTTAAAATTTGTAATCTGAGCATTATTTTCCAAAGCAGTTAGTCTGTGAATTTTAGTTCTCCAGTGTTAACGATTTAAATTTTTTAAATAGTCTTTTTTATTTCATAGAAACTTTCTTAGCTTTGAAAGTGAAAGTCGCTCAGTAGTGTCCAACTCTTTGCAACCCCATGGACTGTAGTCCACGGAATTCTCCAGGCCAGAATATTGGAGTGGGTAGCCTTTCCCTTCTCCAGGGGATCTTCCCAAATCAGAGATGGAACCCAAGTCTCCCACACTGCAGGCAGATTCTTTACCAGCTGAGACACAAAGGAAGCCCAAGAATACTGGGGTGGGTAGCCTATCGCTTCTCCAGAAGATCTTCCCGACCCAGGAATGGAACTGGGGTCTCCTGCATTGCAGGTAGATTTTTTACTAACTGAGCTATCAGGGAAGCCCAAGCTTGAAACCGAACTGCCTTAAGCCAATGGGCTTGGGTACCTGATATTATTTAGTTCAGTATTGCCTTCCTTCATGTGCAAGAAAAATGCTTTGTAAAAAAATGAATCAAACTACTAAATAAAAAATATAATATATAAGCATTTTTATTCAAACAGTTTTAAGTCAAGAGCACTTGGGTCATGTTTAAGATATAAAATACAGAAGAATTTCTACATTATCTCTTGTAATGTATATAATACAAACCAGGAATGTACTGAAGCTTGGCATTGATCTTGATATTTTACCAAAATCAGCTATTTTGATTCTATTTTGGTCTTCAAAAGGCTGACCATCTACTTCAATGTAATTTTCATTCTATAGTCAGATACATTACCATCAATCTAAACACAATAAAGTCTTTAGTACCATAAACAACACATAGCATTTGGATTTGTTCAGTTCAGTTCAGTCGCTCAGTCGTGTCCGACTCTTTGCGACCCCATGAATTGCAGCACGCCAGGCCGTTCTGTCCATCACCAACTCCCGGAGTCTACCCAAACCCATGTCCATTGAGTCAGTGATACAATCCAATCATCTCATCCTCTGTCATCCCCTTCTCCTCCTGCCCTCAATCCTACCCAGCATTAGGGTCTTTTCCAATGAGTCAACTCTTCGCATGAGGTGGCCAAAGTATTGGAGTTTCAGCTTCAACATCAGTCCTTCTAATGAACGCCCAGGATTGATCTCTTTTAGGATGGATTGATTGGATCTCCTTGCAGTCCAAGGGACTCTCAAGAGTCTTCTCCAACACCACAGTTCAAAAGCATCAGTTCTTCGGTGCTCAGCTTTCTTCACCATCCAACTCTCACATCCATACATGACCACTGGAAAAACCATAGCCTTGACTAGACATACTTTTGTTGGCAAAGTAATGTCTCTGCTTTTAAATATGCTATCTAGGTTGGCCATAACCTTCCTTCCAAGGAGTAAGCGTCTTTTAATTTCATGGCTGCAATCACAATCTGCAGTGATTTTGGAGCCCAAAAAAATCAAGTCTGACACTGTTTCCACTGTTTCCCCATCTATTTCCCATGAAGTGTTGGGACTAGGTGCCGTGATCTTAGTTTTCTGAACATTGAGCTTTAAGCCAACTTTTTCACTCTCCTCTTTCACTTTCCTCAAGAGGCTCTTTAGTTCTTCTTCACTTTCTGCCATCAGGGTGGTGTCATCTGCATATCTGAGGTTATTGATATTTCTCCCGGCAATCTTGATTCCAGCTTGTGTTTCTTCCAGCCCGGCATTTCTCATGATGTACGCTGCATATAAGTTAAATAAGATTTGTTAATACCTTAATATTCTTTTTCAGATATAGGAAGGCTTCTACAGACAAATTGAAGTGAACAATTTTCTGCCTATATTACACATAAAAAATTTTCACCTAGTTGAAGTATAAATGTATATTATCATTACAAGTTGATAAATTTAAATTTATGTTAAAAACCAATAAGAAATGCATCAGTGAATCCATTTTATCCTGGGCACTTTTGGATTACAGGTTCAGTCTTCTTATTCATTACTGGTTTCTGTTCAGATATTATATTTCTTCTTGATTCATTCTTGATAGATTGTTTCCAAGAATTTATCCACTTCTCTTTATTATCCAATAAATTGGTATATAATTGCTCACAATTGTCTCTTGCAATCATATTTTTATGGCATCATTTATAATCTTTCATTTCTAATTTTGAATCTTCTTTCTTTTTGTCTTAGTTAATCTACCTTAATTTTGTCAATTTTGTTTATCTTTTCATATCTTTTCAAAAAAGCAACTTACTTTTGTTGATTTTTTTCATATTGCTTTTCTATTCTATGCTCTATTTCCTTACTTTTGCTAACTTCAGGTTTAGTTTTTTTTTTTCTCTCTTCCTTTTCTAGTTTTTTGAGGTATAAAATTTGTTATTTATTTAAGATCTTTCTTCTTTTTTAACACTGGCATTTATAGCTACAAACCTCCCTCTTAGTACTGCTTTTGCTGCATCCTATAAGTTTTAATGGGGCTTCCCTGGTGGCTCAGTGATAAAGACTCTGTCTGCCAATGTAGGAGATGTGGGTTTGATCCCCAAGTTGGGAAGATCCCCTGGAGAAGGAAATGGCAACCCACTCCAGTATTATCACCTGGGAAATCTCATGGGCAGAGGACTCTGGTGGGCTATTCTCTGTGGGGTCACAGGAGCTGGACATGACTTACTAACTAAACAACAACACATAAATTTTGATATGTTGTGTTTTGATTTTCATTTGTCTCAAAGTATTTTCTAATTTCCCTATGATTTCTTTTTTGACTTATTTGTTCTTCAGAAGCCAGTTATTTAATTTTAACACATTTGTGAATTTTCCAGTTTCCCTCCTATTATTGATTTCTAGATTAGTATTAATATCATTGTGATTGGAAAAAAAACTTGGTATTATTTTTTATTACTTGTTATTAATGTTTTAAAATTTTTATGAATTATTTTGTGAACTAAAATGTCATCTACTCTAGAAAATGTACCACAGGCTCTTGAGAAAAATCTGTTTTCCGTTATTGTTGGGTAAAATACTCTGTATATCTGTAAATCCATTTGGTCTATATGTTATTCAAGAAGAATTAACGCTAAACCTTTTCTAAAAATTTGAGGAAAAGGGAACATTTTCAAGTCATTTTGTGAGACCTGCTACTATACTGATGCCAAAGCCAGACTAAGATCATACAAGGAAAGAAAACTACAGGCTAATATCCCTGATGAATACAAATGCAAAAATCTCCAATAAGATGCTAGTAAACTGAATTCAACATCATTTTTAATAGATCATACATAATTACCAAGTAGAATTTATCCTTGGGATGCAAAGATAGTTCAAGATATACAAATCAATTAATGTGATACATCTCAACAGAATGAAAGGTGAAAGTCAGATGACCATCTTAACTGATGTAGAAAAAGCATTTGACAAAAGTTAACATTCTTTAAGTATAAAAATACTCAGTAAATTATCTATATGAGAAATTTACCTCAACATAATGAAAGCCTTTTATGAAAATACCACAGCTATCATCATAAAGTTTGGTAAAAAAAACTTTTCCTCTAGGATCAAGGATGACTACTCTTACCATCCCAATTAAACATAGAACTAGAAATTTTACCCAGAGCAATTAGGCAAGAAAGAAATAAAAGGTGTTCAAATCAGAAAAGAAGATGTAAAATTATCTTTGTTTGGAGATGAAATGATCTTATTGCAGAAAATTCTAATTGCTGCACAAAAAATGTGAGACTAACAAATACATTCAGTAAAATAGCTGAACACAAAATTGACATATGAAAATCAGTTGCATTTGTATACATTAAGGGCACACTAGCCAAAAAGAAAATCAAGAAGACAATCTTATTTACAGTTAAAGTGTAAGTCACTAAGTCATGTCTGATTCTTTGTGATTCCATGGACTGTATAGTCTATGGAATTCTGCAGGCCAGAATATTGGAGTGGGTAGCCTTTCCATTCTCCAGGAGATCTTCCCAACACAGGGATCGAACTCAGGTCTCCAGCATTATGGGCAGATTCTTTACCAGTTGAGCCACAGGGGAAGCCCAACAATACTGGTGTGGGTAGCCTATCCCTTCTCCAGCAGATCTTCCTGACCTAGGAATCAAACCAGGGTCTTGTGCATTGCCAGAGAATTCTTTACCAACTGTGCTATCAGGGAAACCCTTATTTACAGTAACATAAAAATAAAATACTTAAGAATAAACTCAACTAAAGTGATAAAAGATTTGTACACTGAAAACTACCGTCAACTGGTGAACAAAGTTAAAGACACAAATATAGGTTAGTGCAAACATAATTGTGATTTTGAACTACTAATTCTAAATGATTTTATTAATAATTAGGCTCAAACACATCTTTATTAATCAAAATAGGAACCATTACAAGCAACATAATTTTTCCACTGAGAAAACAGTTTGTTTATTTCTGTAGCACATAAATCTGCGCTTTGGGATTCAAAGAATTCTTGGAAAGCATTTTCTGCCTCCTGCTGGTTGTGGAAGCATTTTTCCTGCAAAAAGTTGTTGAGATGCTTGAAGAAGTGGTAGTTGGTTGGTAAGAGGCCAGGTGAATATGGTGGATGAGGCAAAACTTCCATAGTCCGCTTCCTTCAAGTTTTGAAGCATTCGTTGTACAACCTGTGGTTGGACATTGTTGTGGAGAATAGTTAGACCCTTTCTATTGACCAATGCCAGCTGTAGGCATTGCAGTTTTCAGTGCTTCTCATCTGTTTGCTGCACCTTGGCCTGGAGAATCCTGTTTACAAAGGAGCTTGGTGGGCTACAGTTCATGGGGTTGCAAAGAGTTGGACATGACTGCGTGACTAACACTTTCACTTTCATAGTTATACTTCTCAGATATAAGGGTTTCCCCCAGGATTCAGAGAGCTATAGTGGTCAAGAACAGACCACCAAACAGTGACCATGATCTTTTTTTGGTGCAGATTTGGCTTTGGGTAATTCTTTGGAGCTTCTTCACAGTCCAACCACTAAGCTTGTTGTCCCCAGTTGTTGCATGATATATACTTTTTGTTGCAAGTCACAATCCAATCATGAAGTGGTTCATTGTTGTTGCATAGGATAAGAGAAGACAACATTTCAAACTGATTTTTTTTTTTTTTTCATCTTTGGTCAGCTCATGAGGCACCCACTGATTGAGTTTTTTCATCTTTCTAATTTGCTTCAAATGCTGATTGGCCATAAAATGAGCAACATTGAGTTCTTCAGCAATTTCTCGTTTAGTTATAAGAGAGCAGCTTCAGTTACTGCTCTCAATTGGCTTACCACTACACTCTTCGTCTTTAAGGTTCTCGTCTCTTTTGCAAAACTTCTTGAAGCATCACTGCACTGTATGTTTGTTAGCAGTTCCTGGGCCAAATGTGTTGTTGAGTTGTCTCCTCTGCTTTATGATCCATTTTGAAATCAAAAAGGAAAATTGTTCAAATTTGCTTTTTGCCTAACACCATTTCCGTAGTATAAAATAAATATAAAATGCACAGCAAGTAATAAGTCATTAGCAAAATACCATATGGCCAGAAATCTGCATTAAAAATATGTATCACATAACCACATTTATTTAAGAATGTATTCCAATATCAAATGGCAAAGTTCAACAATGCAAAATCACAATTACTTTTGCACCAACCTAGGAAAGGCACCCCCTGTTCATGGATTGGAAAACTTAAAATAATTAAAATGTCCACACCATCAAGAGTGACCCAGATTGAAAGCAATTCCTTCAAAATCTGAATGACATCTTTTAATAGAAATAGAAAAATCCATCCTAAATTTCACATGATATCACAAAAGTCCCTGATAACCAAAGCAATCTTAAAAATGAACAAAGATGGAAGCAATGCACTTCCTGATTTCAAAGTATATATAAGCTCACAGTAATTAAAGCAGTATGATGTAGGGATAAAACTGAACAAATAGAGTAATAGTATAGAAAGACCAGAAATAAGCCCATACACATATGGTCAACTAATTTTGACAAGGATGCTTAGAATACAAAAGGAAGTAATTTCTTCAGCAAATGGTGTTCAGAAACTGGTTATCCATATGCAAAAAAATAGAACTTGACCCTTATCTTATACCATGCAAAAAATTAAATCAAAATAGACTAGAGATTTAAACATAAGACCTAAAACTGTAAAACTCTTAGAAGAAAACATAGAGGAAAAATCTTCATGACATCAGTCTAGGAATGGCTAATTGAATATGACACCAAAACCCCAAGCAACAAAAGTTAAATTAAGTAAGTGGGTTTACAGTAAGCTAAAAAGCATGGACACAGCAAAGGAAATAATCATCAGAGTAAAAAGGCAACCTATGGGTGAAAATATTTGCAAACCATATATCTGATAAGTCATTGAAATCCATAATATATAAGGCACTTCTACAACTCCACAACAACAGCAAAAATAATCCAATTGAAAAATGAGCACAGAAATTTACAGGTCATTAAAAAAAAAAAGAACGGCTAACAGGTTCATGAAAAGATGTCCTACATCACTAATCCTCAGAGAAATGCAAGTCAATTCAAAATAAGAAATCACTTCACAGCTATTAGAATGACAATTGTTATTTTTTAAAATAAGAAGTACTGGTGTTAATATGGAGAAATTGGAACTCCTATGTACTGTTGGTGGTAATGTGAGATGGTGCAACCTCTATGGAAAACAGCATGAAGTATATACCCTATGAAATATTATTCAACCATGACAAGGGAGAAAATCTTGCCACTTCTGACGACATAGACATACCTTGAGGGCATTATGCTAAGTGAAGTAAGTCACTCTGTGAAGGAGAAATGCTCTCTGGGAAGGAGAAATGCTCTATTATTCAACTTATATGATGTATCTAAAAGAGTCAAATCTGTAGTGAGAGTGAGTAGAATGGTGGTTACCAGGGACTTGTGGGAGGCGGAATGGGAAGTTTCAGTTCAGACATAAAGTTTCAATTATACAAGATGATTATGTTCTAGAGATCTGCTATACAATATTGTGTCTATAGCTAACAATACTATATTTGCACTTATACATTTGCTAAGATGGTGTAGTTCATATTAATGGTTCTTCTTTTTTTTAATAGAGGACATTTAACATTTCTGTGTTGAACAGAACACATTTCAAGCAGAGAAGAACATAGGTTGGGAGTACATAAGGGAGGGGACAGAGGTCCCCCTGCCTCTTGAGAGAGGTGTCTTGTGAAGCAGTGTATGTGAGGGTTTCTTAGGAAATAATCCAGGGAATCTTCTCAGCAAAGAAGTCTGGCCTGGGATGTCATAAGCATTGAATACACTCAGTCCTTACCCTTAAATTGAGGACCCCCTAGGGGATCTGTGGAGGGGGCTCAGTGTGGGCCTTGGGGGCCTTGTTCTTTTTAACTGTTTTTAACACAATTAACAATAATAAAGAATAAATAAAAAATTAGAAAGCAATGATGAATTCTCAGATAATTAAATAGCAACATAAACCAGTTGTACCATAAATATTAAGAAGAAGAGTATGTTAAGGAAGAGTATGTTAAGTAGTGAATTTAGATATAATGTAACATTCTTTTGAATTAACAAAATTTAGAAAATATTTAAACATTAATACTTTAAAAAAATTCTGAATGGATTATTCTTTTTCAGAAAATAATATACTGAGGTGAAATTCATACAACATAAAATTGACCCTTTTAAAGTGAAAAATGGCCACCTGATGCAAAGAACTGACTCATTAGAAAAGACCCTGATGCTGGGAAAGATTGAAGGCAGGAGGAGAAGGGCATGGCAGAGGATAAGATGGTTGGATGGCATCACCAACTTGATGGACATGAGTTTGAGCAAGCTCTGGTGCTTGGTGATGGACAGTGTGGGAAGCCTGGTGTCCATGGGGTCGCAAAGATATGACTGAGCAACTGAACTGAACTGAAAGTGAAAAATTCAGTGACACTGATACAATTACAAAATGTTTTACAGCCTCCACCTTTATGAAGTTCCAAAACATTTCCATTATGCTTATGCCAAAGTAGAACTCACTAACATTATAGTTTTCCCCTATTCCCTCCTCCCCTCTGACCCTGGAAACCACCGACCTGTTTTTCTGTCTCTATAGATTTAACTATCCTTGATATTTCATATACATGGAATTCTATGACATGTGAGGGCTTCCCAGGTGGCACTAGTGGTAATGAACCAACCTGTCAATGTAGGAGATATAAGAGACATGGGTTCTATCCCTGGGTTGGGAAGATCCCCTCGAGGAGGGCATGACAATGCACCCTAGTATCCTTGCTTAGAGAAGCTCATGGACAAAGGAACCTAGCAGGCTATATAGTCCACGGGGTTGCAAAGAATCAGACATGACTGAAGTGACTTAGCACGGAGCATGATATGTAAACTTTTGTATCTGGCTTCTTTCCTTTAGCATATGTTTTTGAAGTTTCCTCACACTGTAGCATGAATCAGTATTTACTTTACTTTGATGACTGAATAATAGTCCATTGAACAATTTGCTGATGCATTCATTTTTGATGGACATTTGGTCAGTTTTCATCTTTTAGCTACTGTGAATATAACTGCCATAAACATACAAGTAGGTGTACTTGTTTGGGTACCTGTGGATATATAATAGTGTAATTATGGGTTCATATGGTCTTTGGATGTTTAACTTCTTGAGGAACTGCCAAAATGTTTTCCACAATGTTGAGCAATTTTACAGGACTGCTTTCACTACATGAAGATTCTATGTCCCCACATTCCTGCCAAACTTACTTTTTTCTGGTCTTCTGATTTTTAGTCATCCTAGTGTGACTGAAGCAGTACTTCCTTGTGATTTTTATTTGCATTTTTCTAACCATGAACTTCCAGACGTTCAAGATGGTTTTAGAAAAGGCAGAGGAACCAGGAATCCAAATGCCAACATCTGCTGGATCATCAAAAAAGCAAGAGTTTCAGAAACACATCTATTTCTGCTTTATTGACTATGCCAAAACATTTGACTGTGTGGATCACAATAAAATGTGGAAAATTCTGAAAGAGATGGCAATACCAGACCACCTGACCTGCTTCTTGAGAAATCTGTATGCAGATCAGGAAGCAACAGTTAGAACTGGACATGGAATAACAGACTGGTTCCAAATAGGAAAAGAAGTATGTCAAAGCTGTATATTGTCACCCTACTTATTTAACTTATATGCAGAGTATATCATGAGAAACGCTGGGCTGGGGGAAACACAAGCTGGAATCAAGATTGCCGGGAGAAATACCAATAACCTCAGATATGCAGATGACACCATCTTTATGGCAGAAAGTGAAGAAGAACTAAAGAGCCTCTTGATGAAAGTGAAAGAGGAGAGTGAAAAAGTTGGCTTAAAGCTCAACATTCAGAAAACTAAGATCATGGCATCTGGTCCCATCACTTCATGGCAAATAGATGGGGAAACAGTGGAAACAGTGGCTGACTTTATTTTTCTGGGCTCCAAAATCACTGCAGATGGTGATTGCAGCCCTGAAATTAAAAGACGCTTACTGCTTGGAAGGAAAGTTATGACCAACCTAGACAGCATATTAAAAAGCAGAGACATTACTTTACCAATAAAGGTCCATCGAGGCTATGGTTTTTCCAGTGGTCATGTATGGATGTGAGAGTTGGACTATAAGGAAAACTGAGTGCCGAAGAATTGATGCTTTTGAACTGTGGTGTTGGAGAAGACTCTTGAGAGTCCCTTGGACTGCAAGGAGATCCAACCAATCCATCCTAAAAGAGATCAGTCCTGGGTGTTCATTGGAAGGACTGATGTCGAAGCTGAAATTCCAACACTTTGGCCACCTGATGTGAAGAGCTGACTCATTTGAAAAGACCCTGATGCTGGGAAAGATTGAGAACTGGAGGAGAAGGGAATGACAGAGGATGAAATGGTTGGATGGTGTCGCTGACTCAATGGACACGGGTTTGGGTGGACTCCAGGAGTTGGTGATGGACAGGGAGGCCTGGCGTGCTGTGGTTCATAGGGACACAAAGAGTCGGACACGACTGAGCAACTGAACTGAACTGAATGGTGAATAGCTTTTACTATTTTCTTTTCCTTGAGAACATTGTCCTTCCTCTGGCACCAGTGACATCATACTTATAGCACTAGGATCTCCCAATTCACTCCGTTATGGAAGCGCTTCTGTGCATCCCCTTAGGATGGTGTCCTCTGACCTGGAATCCATGGAAGCCACAGGGCCTGCCTTTGTCTGTTTGTCCAGGTTTGTCTGAGGTTCCCAATGTCCCCCCACTGCCCTCAAATGGTATCACTTGACTCTAGACTTCACTCACAGGCCCCTCTGCTATCAGGTGGATGGCAAAGTTCTCATTTGCCTCTTTCTGATTACCTACAAATTGAACTTTCCAGGAGTCTCTATCCTTATAAACCTGGCTGATATATGTGACTTTCTCCCTGATTTGCAATATCCGCACCCAGAAGCACCTGATGCCCCCAAGCAGGCTCCAAGCCACCTCAGCCTACCAGCCTGAGGAAGGTCACCACTGCCGCCATCTTGCAGGCAAACCTTTGACCTTGCACACTGACACTTGGAGCACTCCAAGCTCCTATGCATGCTCACTGTGTTTTTTCATTATGCTTTTCAGGCATTCCCATATCTCCTTTGGACAAATATATGCTCTATCTCTTTCTTCTTCTTAACCTGAGTAGTTTGCCTTTTTGTTGTTGACTAGTAAGATTTCTTTATATGTTCTAGATACTGAAACCTTATCAGAAACGTAATTGGTATACAATTTTCTCCAGTTCTCTAAGTTTTCTTTCTTCTTGATAATGTCTTTTGACACATTAAAGTTTTTAATTTGGAGTAAGTCCAGTTTATCTCTGTATTCTTTTGTTGCTTGGGCTTTCTTTGTCATTTCTAAAAAATCCATTACCTAGTCTGATGTCTTGAAGATTTTCATCTGTATTTTCTCCTATGTTTTATGGTTTTAACTGTTGTATCTAGCTCATTTATCCATTCTGAGATTATTTTTGTATATTGTAAAATGTTGGGTCTAATTTTATTCTTTTGAATGTTGATATCCAGTTTTCCTAACACCAGTGGTAAAATAGACTGTTCTTTCCCATATAGTCATCTTGGACCAGGTCAGAAATAGAGAGAATGGCAACCCACTCCAGTGTTCTTGCCTGGAAAATCCCACACACAGAGGAGCCTGGTGGGCTATAGTCCATGGGGTCTCAAAGAGTCAGACACACCTGAGCAGCTATTGCTTTCACTTTCATAGATGCATAGGTTTACTTATGCATTCTCAAATCTAGTCCATTGATCTATATGTTTATGTCATTGCCACACTATTTTGGTTACTATAGCTTTGTAGAAAGTTTTGAAGTTGGGAAATGTGAAACCTGTGACTTTGTTCTCCTTTTTCAAGATTGTTGGCTATTTAGAGCCCTATTAAATTTCATATAACTTTAAGCACTGGATTTTCCAATTTTGCAAAAAAAGCCATTAGAGTTTGGACAAGGATTTCAGTAAATCTGGAGATAATTTTGACATCTTAACAATATTAAGTCTTCCAATCTATGAAAAGGGGGTGCCATAGCACTTATTTAAATCTTCTTTAATTTGTTTCAGCAGTGTTTCAAAATGTTTAATATGTAAATCTTGTACCTCCTTGGTTAAAGTATTTACTAGGTATTTTATTCTTTCTTAAATTATGACAAAATATACATAACACTTTAATAATATTTAGTATATAATTTAGTGGCATTAAATATAGACAATAATCATCACTTTCCATCTTCTGAATTTTTCATAACCTCAATCATATACTCTATACCATTAAACAATAATTCTCTATTAGCCCATCCTCTCCTCATTGATGAAGAAGGCAATGGCACCCCACTCTAGTACTCTTGCCTGGAAAATCCCATGGATGGAGGAGCCTGGTAGGCTGCAGTCCATGGGGTCGCACAGAGTCGGACACGACTGAAGCGACTTGGTAGCAGGAGCAGCTCCTCACTGAGTGGTCTTGGCACTTGAAACATTTTGCTGGGACTGCCATAAATTGTGAGGTCACTTTCCTTGACATTTAGATAGCCTTTTCTCCCTGTATCTTCACATGGTTTTCCCTCTTAACCTGTGTCCAAATTATCTTTTCTCATAAAAACACCACTCATAGCAGGTTAGGGCCCACTCAAACGACCTAATATTAATTTAATCACCCTTCCATTATGTTTGCTATCTAACACAATGGGGGTTAGGTATTCAGCTTTCGAATTCTGGGAAGATATAATAGATCCATAAGTTGCAACCTAGTCAAAAATCATTTGATGACAAATGCAAAGGTTTGTTTGTTGTTGTTCAGTCGCTAAGTCATGTCAACTCTGTGACCCCATGGACTGCAGCATGTCAGGCCCACCTGTCCTCAGTATCGCCTGGAGTTTGCTCAAACTCATGTCCATTGAGTCAGTAATGTTATCTAACCATGTCTTCCTCTGCTGCCTCCTCCTTTGCCTTCAATCTTTTCTTGCATCAGGACAGGATCTTTTCTAATGAATCAGTTCTTCACATCAAGCGGCCAAAGTATTGGAACTTCAGTATAAATCCTTTCAATGAATATTCAGGTTTGATTTCCTTTGAATTGACTGGTTTGATCTCCTTGTAGTCCAAGGGACTCTCAAGAGTCTTCTCCAGTATCACAATTTGAAAGTGTCTGTCCTTTAGTGCTCAGTCTTCTTTATGGACCAACTCTCATATCTGTACATGACAACTGGAAGAACTATAGCTTTGACTATACAGAATTTTGTCAACAAAGCAACGTCTCTGCTTTTTAATACAGTGTCTAAGTTTGTCTCTATTTTCTAAATTGGTCTAGATATCTGTCTTCATGTCAGAACCATACTGTTCTATTTACTGTATTTGTGTTATAAGTTTTGAAATCAGGAAATGTGGGTTTTCCAATTTCCTCTCTGATTCTGGCTATGCAGGGTCCCCTGATATTCCGTATTAACTTTAGAATGAATTTTTCTACTTCTGAAAAAAAAACCACATTGTTAGGATTTTGTTAGAGATTATATTGAATCTGTAGATCACTTTGAGCAATATTACCATCTTAAAAATATTAAATTTTGCAGTCTATGAGTATCTTTATTTTTGTCTCCATTTTTTTTTTTCAATGTTTTTAGATTTCAGTGTACAAGTCTTTCACTTCTTTGGTTGGACTTATTCCAAGGTATTTTATTCTTTGGATGCTATTTTAAATGAAATAATTTTCATAATTTAGATTTTAATAATTTATTTTTCAGATTGCCCGTTGTTAGTTGCTTTTTAAATAATTGATTTTTACATGTGGATTGTGAATGCTGCAACTTTGCTGAATTAGTTGTTAGCTCTAACAGGTTTTTTATTTTTATTGCTGCTGAATCTTAAGAGTTTTCTACATATAAGACTTACTATTTTTGCAGAGATAATTTACTTCTTCCTTTACAATTTGGATGACCTTTTTTGGGTTTCCCTGGTAGCTCAGTTGGTAAAGAATCCACCTGCAATGCAGGAGACCCTGGTTTGATTCCTGGGTCAGGGAGATCTGTTGGAGAAGGGATAGGCTACCCATTCCAGTATTCTTGGAGTTCCCTTGTGGTTCAGCTGGTAAAGAATCCACCTGCAGTGCGGGAGACCCTGGTTTGATTCCTGGGTCAGGGAGATCTGTTGGAGAAGGGATAGGCTACCCATTCCAGTATTCTTGGAGTTCCCTTGTGGTTCAGCTGGTAAAGAATCCACCTGCAGTGCGGGAGACCTGGATTCTATTGCTGGGTTGGGAAGATCCCCTGGAGAAGGGAAAGGCTACCCACTTCAGTATGCTGGCTTGGAGAATTCCATGGACTGTATAGTCCATGGGGTCCCAAAGTGCTGGATACGACTGAATGAGTTTCACTTTCACTTTATTACCTTTTCTAGTGTAATTACTCTGGGTAGGGCTTCCAGTACTGTGTTGAATAGAAGTGGCAAAAGCAGGTGTCCTTGCTTGTTCCTGATCTTAGGGAAAGAAAGCTTTCTGTTTTTCACCTGTAAGTATGATATTAGCTTGTCTATTTTTTTTTTTTTTTTTTACCATACAGTCTTTCTTAAGTTAAGGAAGTTTCCATCTATCTCAAGTATGTAGAATGTATTTATTATGAATGGGTATGAGGTTTTATCAAGTGCTTTTCCTACATCAATTGAGATCATCAGATTTTTTTCCCCTTCATTTCACTGCTTTATTTCATTAAGTGCATAATAAATGTACATTACATCAGTTGATTTTCATGTATTGAACCATCCTTACATTCCAAGAATAAATCTCACTTGGATATACTATATAATACTTGTGATATCCTGCTTGCCTGTATTTTGTTGAGTTATTTTTCTTCTATATTTATGAGATATTGTTCTATAATTACTTTTCTTGCGCTGTCTTTAACTGGTTTTGATGTAAGGGTAATGCTGGCCTCATGGAATGATTTAGGATGTGTTTTTGCCTTTCCTATTTTTTGAAAGAGTTTGAGAAGTAATAGCATTATTTTTTTATTTTTATTGGAACGTAACTGCTTTACAATGTTGTGTTGGTTTCTGTTCTACAACAGTGTGAATCAGTCATAAGTATACATATATCCCCTCCCTCTTGAGCCTCTCTCCCACCCCTGCCTTTCCACCCCTCCGAGTACCAGGCTGAGCTCCTTGTGTTATACAGCAAGAGAAGTATTAGTTTTAATTCCTTTTTAAATTATGTTAAATGTCATCAATGCCACCACTGGGTCAGGGTATTTCTTTGGAGACTTTTGATAATTGACTTAATCTCTTTGTTTGTTAAAAGCTTATTTAGATTTTCTGTTTATTTTAAGTCAGGTTTGGTATTTTATGTATTTCTACAAACTTTTCCATTTAATGTATGTTTTTTAACCTGTTGGTATTTAATTATTCATAGTATTCTCTAGCAATCCCTTTAATTTCTGTAAAGTTGGTAGTAATGTCCCAGTTTTCACACCTGAATTTAGGTGTTTGTATCTTCTATTTTTTCTTAGTCTGTGTAGGTAATGGTTGGTTAATATTGTTGATCTTCCCAAAGGACCAACTTTTGATTTCAGTGACTGTTCTTTTTATATTCTTTAGTTTGAACATAACTTTCTAAATGTAGCAATATACACAGATAATTTTGCATACCTTATGTTCCCAAATAAACTCCTAGACTTTTCTCCCAGAGTTTTGGTAATCACCAGACTTAATTAGGACAGACAAACTCAGTAATTTAAAAATAAAGTCTATTTAAGTCCATCTGGAATCAAGAAACCGAGATCCCATATTGGAGATTTCAAGGTAGCATCTTCAAGACCACTATCAAGCTGAGGAAAGTGGCCAGGGGCAAGTGAAAACACCACAAAACTTTCCTATTATTTTTAATTTTTTTCTTGATTCAGCACTCACTTGGTTGCTATAAACTTTTATTTTCCAGAGTTCTGACCAAGTAGATTCTGATTATTGCTTATTTTTAATCTTTTTTGAAGGAACAAGAGTATGGAGCTTCCTACTCTATCAGTTTGCTGAGCTCATACTTCCAGATTTATCTTTAATCTTAGAAGCTAATTCTATGAGAGTAATGATCAGTTTTGGCTTCAACGTTCAGCTAGTTTAAAAAACTAGGGGTTTTTTTGACATTTGGCAAAAATATATATTCACCCTACCTTAATATGAACATTGTTAGCTGTTCATTCTTGCCATAGACTTTATTTATCCCTATTTTTCTGAAACATAAATATGAGGAATATTAATAAGGTTGTGTAACTTACCTTTTGGAGAAATTAATGTTATTGTTCTTTACTTGATTATCTGCAATGTTTACTCATTTCTGAACCCTGAGAAGCAAACTTTCTTAAAAGTTTTACAACCAGGATCTGCCATTTAGCACACAACTCAATTTAATGATGTCCAAAGTCAGATTAAAATGCCCTAAATTTGACAATGTACTCATTTCCAGCATAGAGATTTTAAGAAGAATATTTTAAAATGGAAAATGTTATAAAAATAATCTCCTTGAGTTCAAACCCAATATAGCTACTAAAACCTACAAGCAAGAAACATAGTTTTAACTTAGTTATACTTACAGACAAAAAAACCCCCCACCTTATTTGAATTTATAATATATAGGAGCATTCTAAAATTAAACTGTAGCAGTATGCCCATTCTTCAGAGTTAACAGACAGGTCCTGCCTCTTGTTAAGTTGATTTGGACTTGAATAATTGCTTACTCATCTCTTCTATTTCTTCACTATCATGTATGCATTTACATCAAGCAATAAGTATGTTTTATACAAGCATCTATTTCAGTGATACCCGAATAAATTTTGTTATAATATAGAGTATACTTGTTTCAACTGAAAATACCTTCTCCACCAAATAAACCGGATAGGTTTCTAGGCCATTGTACTGGTCCTCTGACTCCTCTTTCCCATCTGCCACCATAGAAAAGCCTTGACTCTACAGGATGGGAACATAACATTATTACATCTCTTTCTACTTCAAAGATGACTTATATGCTTTTAAGATCCTGAAACTATAAAATATTAGTGCCCCTAATCTCTTAGGAAATGAATGATCATTTGCAACAACTCAACTTAAAGACTGAGAAACTGAGGATCTGTGAGGTGTGTTGACTTTTCCAGGGTCACATAATGAGTCAGCATAAGGAGAACATGAAGGATTCAATGCTGAAATGAATTCTGTAGGTAACAGTTACGCAAAAGGCAGAAATGGAAAGGATTTGAATTATTTGAAGGCTAGTGAACATTACATAGCACTTAAACTTTCACAGCACAGAAAAATATAGGAAAGCATTTAAAATAGGGACACCACAATCCATAAAAAGGTATAGGTAGCTTGTTTTTAACCAAGACCTACTTGGCCTAGAAAGTATGTCTTGGGAAAGGTAAAGAATTAACACCCGTTAGTATACAAATCTCTGTTTTGTGCAACATTTTTTTTTCTCATAGTTAAAATCAATCTAAGAAACTAGTGCTATTAAGTCTGTCTAACTCTGATTTCCATGTGACTTCCACCATTGCACACTGCTTTCCAAGAGACCAAGCAAAAGAGTTATTAAATCAATCTATATTTGGGGAGGGGGGGGGTTCAAAGAAAGTGTCCAGCAGGTAGTTTTAATGCTGAGGCCAGCGATAAGCTGTTCAGGACAACCATGCCATAGTTAACTTCTATGACATTTAAAAAAATTTGTTTTCATTATAAATAATTTCAGTCATATAAAAAAGGACAGTGAAAGTGAAAGTGTTAGTTGCTCAGCTGTGTTCGACACTTTGCAACCCTATGGACTGTAGCCCACCGGGCTCCTCTGACCATGGAATTCTCCAGGCAAGAATACTAAAGTGGATAGCTATTTCCTTTTCCAGAGGATATTCCCAACCCAGGGATTGAACCTACATCTCCTGCATTGCAGACAGATTGTTTTACCATCTTTGTAACGTAAATACTCTGAGTAGGACTTCCAGTACCATGTTGAATAGAAGTGGCAAAAGCAGGCATCCTTGCTTGTTCCCGATCTTAGAGAAAAGAAACTTTCTGTTTTTCATCCTTAAGTATGATATTAGCTTGTTTGTCTTTTTTTTACTCATGTGATCTTTATTAAGTTTAGGAAGTTTCCGTCTACCTCAGGCATGTCCATCTATAATAAATACACTCATATTCATAGTAAACAAAAAAGGACAGAGATTAATATAAAAATAACTCAAGTTCACCACTCTGACTTAGAAATGTTAACATTTACCTGTATTTGTTTCATGTTATTTTTGTTTGTAGGAGTAGAAGTTTCAGGTGCAGTTGAAGCTGTTCTTCCTTCTATTTTGCCAGAAGTAACCATTTTACTGAGGTTGGTGTGTGCCCTCTGTAGCTGTTTTGTTCTTTGCAACATATATTTATGTCTATAAAAATGTCTATCCTCTGCAGTGTGGGACACCTGAGTTCAATCTTTGGGTTGAGAAGATCCCCTGGAGAAGGGAAGGGCTACCCACTCCTGGAGAATTCCATGAACAGAGGGGGCTACAGTCTCTTGTACTGGACTGGTGGGCTACAGTCCATGGGGTTGCAAAGAGTTGGACACAACTGAGAGACTTTCACTTTTATTTATCTCTTTTAATCTAGTTCATTTTATATAGATTCCCTGGTGGCTCAGACGGTAAAGCGTCTGCCCGCAATGCGGGAGACCCGGGTTCGATGTCCGGGTTGGGAAGATCGCTTGGAGAAGGAAATAGCAACCCACTCCAGTACTCTTGCCTAGAAAATTCCATGGATGGAGGAGCCTGGTGGGCTACAAGTCCATGGGGTCGCAAAGAGTTGGACACAACTGAGCGACTTCACTTTCACTTTCATTTTATATGTTTTTTAAATGTTCTTGACTGACATTGTACAATATGCCCTTTTGCAGCTTTTCAAAGTGTTATGTTTGTGACATATCAATGTTGATACACATATATATAATTTATTTATCTGTGGTTCATTTAACTTGTTATTTTAAACTGATAGGTTGAGAGAATAGCAACAACTTAATTATTTTTCCTCCACTGGTAGACATTTTAATTTCCTGTAATTATTTCCTATTATCAACAGTTCTAAAAAGAACACTGTGTTACATGTCTCCTTGTGCAAATGTTTAAGAATCTAAGGTAGCTAACTAATAGTGACATTATTGGATTATAAGGTATGTACTTACAATTTATGAGATATTGCTTCAAGTCTCTCCAAAATGGCTGTGCCTTTTGAGTACCATGCTAAACAAGTATTCAAAAGTGCTTGCCAAATTTGCCAGGTACTTGGGTTCCAGATCATCATTCAGAGCCTGGCAGAAGACAAGTCACATTTTCCAGCTGGAAAGGATACTGTGTTCTCTGCCATCCTTGGTTTTTTCCTGTCTGAACAGTGCAACTACTTAAAAGTTAGAGCACTCTTTTGTTGTTGCTGTTCAGTAACCTAGTCATGTCTGACTCTTCATGACCCCATGGACTACAGCATGTCAGGCTTCCCTGTCCCTCCCTATCTCCCAGAGTTTGCCCAAGTTCATGTCCATTGCATCAGTGATGTCATTCAAACATCTCATCTTCTGCTGCTCTCTTCTTCTGCCTTCAGTCTTCCCCAGCATCAGAGTCTTTTCCAATGAGTTGGCTGTTTTCATCAGGTAGCCAAAGTACTGGAGCCTCAACTTCAACATCAGTCCTTCCAATGAGTATTCAGGGTTGATTTCCTCCAAAATTGACTGGTTTGATCTCCTTACTTTCCAAGGGACTCTCAAGAGTCTTCTCTAGCACCACCATTCGAAAATATCAATTCTTTGTTGCTCCACTTTCTTCATGGTCCAGCTCTCCCAACCGTATGTGACTACTGGAAAGACCATAGCCTCGACTATATTGATCATTGTCAGTGAAGTCATGTCTTTGGTTTTTAACAAACTGTCTACGTTTGTTATGGCTTTCCTGCCAAGAAGCAATTGTCTTCTAATTTCAAGGCTATAGTCACCATTTGCAGTGATTTTAGAACCCAAGAAGAGGAAATTTGTCACTGCTTCCACCTTTCCCCCTTCTTTTTGCCATGAAGTGATGCGGCTGGATGCCATTATCTTAGTTTTTTTATGTTAGTTCTAAGCCTACTTTTTCATTCTCCTCCTTCACCCTCATCAAGAGGTTTCTTAGTTCCTCTTCACTTTCTGCCATTAAAGTGGCATTATCCACACATCTAAGATTGCTGATGTTTCTCCTGACAGTCTTGATTCCAGCTTGTAACTTGTCCGACTCAGCATTTCTTATGATGTGCTCTGTGTATATGTCAAATAAACAGAGTGACAATAAACAGCCTGTCTATTGTTCCTATTTGAATCTTTTTGCTTTTCCTGTTCCCAAAATAAGGGAACATGGCTGTGTTCCTTGAATAATTGCTACATATAGGTCCCATGAACACCTGTGATAATCTGCAATCAAATATTTAAATCTCTTTGAAAGATTGATAAATATTATTGGGCTATAGTCCTAGTGTCTGTTTGAATTGACCAACAGGCAAAATGTAAGGGCCATTTGAGTGGAACCAACTGGTATCAATTCACATGGTAAAAAGACTAAAACATGTGAATTGCACAAATATGCCAGAACTCCTTTAGGCATTGGAGGTTCACTAACCAGAGGGCAAAATCCATTCTAGCATCAAGTATTGGTATCTCATTTCCCCAACTTTATCCTGGACAGAAGAAGCAAAATAGGTCCTACTGATGGCTATTTGAGGCAAAGTCTATCAGAACTAGTTAATTCTGATTGCATTCTTGCTCAATAAATCATCTTTACTCTTTCAACCAACTAAGAGCTTGCCTATTAAAGAAGGAAATTGAACTGTGTTTGAGCCACATAATCTGGAAGAAGTAAACCTTCTTTTCCATTCCTGATCCATCAGCTCTTATTAGGTAGTATGAGAATTGAAGACATACAGTTGTGGTCACTCTCAGGAGAACTAGAATCAGGCTCTGCCACACACAGCCACTTGTGTCAGTAAGAATGAGTCTCCCCCAGGGGACTGCAACAGTGTTCAGGGTGAATGATTTAGTGAAAAGAGCCTGGTCTGGGTTTTGGCCCTTTTATTCCCTTATCAGGATAGTCCATTGCAGTGAACTCCCTGTCTGGCTATCAGCTGCCACTCTGATAACAGGTGGTTCCCTTTGATTACTGTGTTATTCCAGAGATGGCTTTGGGAAGGAACGGTACAAGATGAGAAATCAGATTTCCAATTTAGAACACTCTCCAGTATGTCTGTATCTTTCCTATAGGTACTTTTAATCTACAGCATATTAACATGCAAATAAAGTAACTGTATGTCCTATTTTATTTGGTGTTTTGTATCACTTCCATCTTTCTTTTGCTGCACTGGATCTTTGTTGCAGTGTATGGACTTTCTCTTGGCTCAGGAACACTCACTCTCTACTGTGGCTCGTGGGCTTAGTTGCCCCACAGGATGTGGGATCTTAGTTCCCCGACCAGGGATTGAACCAGAGTCTGCTGCATTGGAAGGTGAACTCTTAACCACTGGACCACCAGGGAAGTCCTCCTCAGTTCCATTTTTTAAAAAATTCATTATAGTTTAATAAATGCAAATCTTTGCTGCATATTTCATTGAATAATAGATATTCATCATAAGGTCTACAAGTACTCTGTCTGTAAGACACTTGTTTTCAATGGTTTTGTCTTGGCACATAATGCTCCAGTAAATATTTCGTGCATAAATCTTGGTCTTCTTTTCAGATTGCTTCTTCATTCATTATGTATATATTGTATCTATTCTGTGCCAGAGACTGTTCTTAGTGCTTTCAATATATCAGTAACAAGTATTGAAAGGGGATGCTAGGATTTCAGAAATCCTAAATGTTTCAGTGTTCTTTATGAATATTGGGAAATTTGTATCCATAGTTTAAAGTTACAGATGATCTTCAAGCACCAAACATTTTGAGGGTTGGTCTTTGATTTGTGGGAAATTGAGATACTAAGCCTCATCTTTTCTTTACTCCAGAGTTCAAAATATTAGAAGATACTTAAAAAAAACCCCAAAAAAATCCTGATGGCCAAATAAGGTGTAGTAATATTGACTTTACTGAGATAAAATGCCTGCCAAGCATAACTGTAACCTGAGGTTCACAGTGCTTATTTCTAGTCCCAACCCATTGAAAGAACATGCCCAAGAAGAGGCTTCTGAGGAAGCTGCATCAGAAAGCAGGGGTCCCTCCCTAGCCTAAGGATAGGCCAGAAGATAAGAAGGACCATGGCATTTCCACTTACCCGTGAAACAGGTAACAGAAGATGGGGTGCAACTTGTGCACAGAAATCCTGTGTATCCTTAACTAGGGCCCTGGGCATGTCAGGCTATCCCCGCCAGATTTCCTATACTCCTTTCCAACCTCTTCCCCTCAGAGAAAGAGAACAAATGGACTTATCTTCTAAAAGACATGTGATAGTGAGAATTTAACAGTAGTTCTTTCGTGAATACTCTATGAGAGCTATAGAGAGTAGTATGTTTTCTCAGGAAGAGCAGGATATAGAACGCTTTGATTCCTGGTCACTTACTGACTATGTTACATTAGACATTAGACAAACTACTTAAACGATCTAAACCTCAAAGAGTGAGGACATAATACCACCTCATAGTATTATTGTATAAATTAAAGGAAGTATTATTGCTGAGTAACTTTTCCTCCCTATGGAGTTGTTAATTCACTGACAGGGAAAAAATGTCAAAACAGTTGCTTCATATAATATACTACCTAATTGACTGTTACAGCTATAGAGGTCATAGTGGTGAAATTAGAAGAAACTCTGTATAGACATTCTCATTATTAAGCCAGAATTTATTGAACATATGACTCTTCTAATCCCAATTTACATAAATCAGCCGTACATAACTGTGCACATATGCTCTATAGTCTTACACTAATATGAACTTTCTTATTTTATTTATTAGTAAGATTAACAGATTTCTTACTTGGTAGGGTTTGGAAATGTGTTTTAGCTATTGATTTCAGTAGCTGTATCTGTTCTGGTAGGCATGATCTTATATACCCATCAGCAAAAAACAGAGGTTCTCATCCTTGACAATACTTGTTTTCCTTTGTTCTGACTCTGGCCACTCTTTGTCATGGTTTTGATTTGTATTTACCTAAAAACTAAAAATATTGAGCCATTAGCACAACTTCTTTGGGAAAATGTCTGTCTCAGTCTTTTGCCAATTTTAAAATTTGATTATTATTTTTTGTTGTTGTTGAGTGCTAGGAGTTCTTTATATATTCTGGATACTAGTCTCTTTACGAAATATATGACTTGCAAACACATTCTCCCACAGTTTTGGTTGTCTTTTCAGTCTCCTATTAGTTTTCTCTGATGCACAAAAGTTTTGAGTTTTTATGAGGCACATTTTATCTTTTCTGTTGTTTACACTTCTGATGTCATATCTAAGAAATCACTGTCAAATTGAAGGTTATAAAGCTTTATAGATTCAGCTTTTATATTTAGCTCTCTACTCAAATTTTTGCATATGATGTGAAGTAAGGGCCCAACTTTATTCTTTTTCAAGTGGATATTCAGTTATCTAAACATCATTTGTTGAAGAGGCTGTTCTTTACTGATTGCATCACTTTGGCACCCTCATTAAACAAAAAAAAATGGTAATACAGTTGACCCTTGAACAACTTAGTGAGTGGACACTGATTCTTTGCACAGCAGAAAATTTGCTTATAACTTTACAGTTGGCCCCATGTATCTGTGGTTTCATATCTGGGAATTCAAACAATCTCAGATTATGAAGAACTATAGTAAGTATTCGGAGAAGGCAATGGCACCCCACTCCAGTACTCTTGCCTGGAAAATCCCGTGGACAGAGGAGCCTGGTAGGCTACAGTCCATGGGGTCGTTAAGAGTCGGACACGACTGAGCGACTTCACTTTCACTTTTCCCTTTCATGCACTGGAGAAGGAAATGGCAACCCACTCCAGTATTCTTGCCTGGAGAATCCCAGGGACGGCGGAGCCTCGTGGGCTGCCGTCTACGGGGTCGCACAGAGTCGGACACGATTGAAGCGATTTAGCAGCAGCAGCAGCATAGTAAGTATTTATTGACAAAATTCCATGTGTAAGTGGACTAACACAGTTCAAACCCATATTGTCAACTGTATATAGAAGGATAAATTGGAAACTTCATTCCGTTTCATTGATCTATCCTTATGCCAGTACTACACTGTTTGACTATTGTACATTAGTAGTAAGTTTAGAAATTAGGTAGTGTGAGTCCCCCGATGTAATTCTTATTTTCTGATAATGTTTTGACTGTTCAGATCAGAACCCCTTGGAATTTCATATAAATTCTAGGATTGGCTTTCCCAGTTTTGCAAAAGGGGTCATTGGAATTTTGATAGGAATTGCATTGAATCTGTAGATTGCTTTGGGAAATACTGAATCACAACAATCTTCTGTCTTCTATTTCATAAATACGGGATGTATTTTTATTTGT
This sequence comes from Giraffa tippelskirchi, assembly GCF_054371585.1. Taxonomy (NCBI): domain Eukaryota; kingdom Metazoa; phylum Chordata; class Mammalia; order Artiodactyla; family Giraffidae; genus Giraffa; species Giraffa tippelskirchi. The sequence continues at coordinate 134,152,819 of NC_137277.1, forward strand.
TTTTATTGATTTCTTTTAGCAATGTTTGTAGTTTTCAGTGTACAAATCTTGAACCTTCTTGGTTGAATTTATTCCTGGCATTTATTCTTTATAATGTTATCACAAATGAAATTGCTTTATCAATTTCCTTATTGAATTATTTATTTCTAGCATATAGTGACACAGCTCATTTTTAAGTGTTGATCTTATATCCTGCACTTTGCTGAATTCATTTACTAACCCTAACTTTTTGTGTGTATTTGTGAATTTTGGGCTATTTTGTTTATAAAAGACCATGTTATTTGCAAATAGAATTTTTTCTTCTTCCTTTACAATTGGGATAGCTTTTATTTCTTTTACTTGCTTAATTGCTCTATCTAGAATTTTCAGTAGAATGGTGAATAGAATGACAAAACAGACATTATTTTGTTTTCCCCGATTTTAGGAAAAAAGCTTTCACTTTTCCACCATTGAGCATGATAGAAGCTCTGAGTATTTGTAAATGTCCTTTATCATGTTGAGGAAGTTAACTTCTATTTTTCTTCATTTTATAAATCATAAAATAAAAGGTAATGGGCTTTGCCCAATGCATTGTATGCATTAATAAAAGTGATTGTGTGTATTTCTTCATTCATTTCAACAGTTTGGTATATAACATTGATTCATTTTCATATGTTGAAACCTTCTTTTATTCTTAGGATTAATCTCACTTGATCATGATATAATCCTTTTAATATGCTGCTAGACTCAGTTTGCTAGTATATTTAAAGTACTTTATTATCTATTTGCAAAAGGGTCACTGGACTGTAATTTTGTTTTGTTGTGATGCATTTGACTAGCTTTGGTATCAGAATTTTGTTGATATCATAGAATGAGTTAGAAATGGTAGCCCTTATTTTATTTATGGAAGAGTTTTAGGGGATTGGTCTTAATTCTTCTTTAAATATTTGATAGACTGGTCCTGAACATTTTTAGAGGAGGTATTGAGTCAATCTTACTCTTCAATCACATTGAATTGAAGAGATTGTTGTGAGGTAGGGATGGTGTGATAGGGATCCAATTTAATTCTTTTGCAGGTGTATATCCAGTTATCCCTGAACCAATTCTTGAAGGGACTATTCTACCTTTTATCTAGCATTTTATCCCATAAGGATGCCCAGCATGTATGGCAAAACAAATACAATATTGTAAAGTTAAAAAATAGATTATACACTAATTAAAAAAAAAAAAGACATCTTATTTGTACAACTGTGATTCCCAAACCAAGTGAGGATAAGTCCCCCGTCACATAATTTTCTGTCAAAGCCTTTTGCAACCTTTTCCTGAAGAGAGACTTAGGAACTTCTTTGGCCCTTCCTGCTGCTACAGATCTGTCTTCAGAGGACTTAAGATGAGCAGTGACCTTTGCTATGCTATTCTCCCTCAAACTGCAGAGAAGGCTAAGGTTTTTTCAAGCCACATACTGCCTCTACTTTTGTCACATCTCAGACATGCACAATGTTTCCTATACCTTTGTTTTGTTTTATCTTAAAATGTTAGTCACTCATTCATGACCAACTCTTTGTGATCCCCATGAATTGTAGCCTGCCAGGCTTCTCTGTCCATGGAATTCTCCAGGCAAGAATTCTGGAGCCAGTTGCCGTTCCCTTCTCCAGGGAATTTTCCTGGCCCAAGGATTGAACCTGGGTCTCCTGCATCACAGGCAGATTCTTTACCATCTGAACCACCAGGGAAGCCTGATTTATCCTAACTATTCTACTAACATCATAAAAATTCTCTTTCCATCTTAAAATTTCCTACTACAGTAGAATTTTCACTTGAGGCCCCTCAACACTGACTGAGAGAATAGTATATGAGGGGTGGCCATGTTGCAGTGAAAAGGAAAAAAAAAAAGAGGAATGAGTTTTTTTTTCTTTCCCTTTCCTGAGAACAAAGAAGATAAAGAGAACAGTTAGCAGGCCTGAACATTCCTAGTTTTTCTTTAACTGCTCCTAACTCTGCATGTCTGTAACTAAGTTTGCTTTCCTGCCCCCTAATTCTGCAGGAGCTACACTTCATACCTATTTTCCTTTAACTTTGTGCTAAATACATCCTGTGTCTGGTATTTACCCCTACAACACCCACCCTTCCCCTTGTAGTTACATATCAGAAAGTAGGCTGCAGAGCCATGGAACTGCCAGTGTCAACTACTGGGTTACTTACTCCAGCCTATAATTGTCTTTGAAACAAAGCAAGAGGTAGAAATCAAGATCCTAACCCCTTTGTTCCTCATTACCAACTCTTGACCGAGAGCTTTCATCTTGTATATGCCCCTAGACTCCTCCCAGAGTGGGGACACAGTTCTTGAGGCATGAGCCGACTGTATTCCCTTCTCTACTGGCTAAGAATTAAAGTCACCTTACTATTTCCTCCAAACTCTGTCTCTGTATTTTTTATTCAGCCTCTGTGGGCAGAGAATTTTGACTAGCAACAGCCACATGTTTACTCCAAAGCTGTGTCCTTTTTATTTGAGCCCCTACTTTGGCCTCTGCACATGGGGCTCTAAGATATAAATAATTGCCTTGACCATCCAAAGTCTCCAACAGCATCTTTGCTGTCTCCCCACCAAATCCCTCTTCAAGCTAAGGCCAGAACATAGCTTGCTTTGTTTAGGATCATAAATAAGACTTTGTCTCACCCATAGGTCAATTCTCTTTGTTACTGACAGTACTTGTTAGAGCCACACTTGATAACTCAAACGATCAATGAAAGATCAGACCAAATGGTCCTGGAACCTGGTGCCTGGGCTCCCTGGTTCTTTTCAGCTTAAGGTTGAGTACAGCTTTTCTGGAATTGTCACCTCCCTTTCTTTCTCTTCCTGGTCCCTTTTGCTTGGTAATAAGTGGATTCAGTATCTTTCTTGGCCTTGACTGGCTCTCTCCATAGACACAAAGGGAGAAGGGCAAGCTCTACTTAGGGCTTAAATATAGGTTAACTCAACCTTAGCATTTTATCAGAGTTCTTCATAAAATTGTACAGGTATCAATATTTTAGTAAAATTTTTTCTATTTCTTTTGATAACTTCAAAATTTTAGAAGAATGTATGGGTAGTTTTTGAATGTATGAGCCACAAGTGCTTCCGTGTGGCTCAGCTGGTAAAGAATCTGCCTGTAATGCAGGATACCTGGGTTCAATCCCTGGGTTGGGAAGATCCCCTAGAGAAGAAAAAGACTACCCACTTCAGTATTCTGGCCTGGAGAATTCCACGGACTACAGTCCATAGGGTCGCAAAGAGTTGGACATGACTGAGTGACTTTCACTTTCATGGGTAGTTTTAGGTTAGATTTGGGGAAATTATTGGTTATCTGGCTATAACATATTGTAATATTCCTCAAATTAAGGGTTTTTAGATTTTCAGTGGAAATATTTTACAAGCCACTATTGGTGCTTTTGGCCTAGAGAAAATTGAAAAACAAAAATAAAGACAAAGCAAAAACAGGCTTGACCAAGCATGATAATTATAATGGATAAATATAAAAATGTGTGTATATAAATATGGGTGTGTATCTGTGGATTTTAAATTTAATTCTGTTAAAGAAACCAATTCTCTAGAAATAGTCTTAATATTTATAAGAGATATGATAGGAATTTAGCAAAAATAAATCACCATTGAGGACATTTTTATCAGATGCCCAAAATGTGACCTTGAAGGTTTTCTAAAATATGCTCAAAGAAATCTGATGAATAAGGAGTATAAAGACTTTCATTTGGGAAGATGAGAAATGAAGATTACCTATGACTGAAGAAGGCAGAGTCAGCTACTATGGAAGCACCAAAGAAAGGGACACTGATCTAAAGAGAAGGCAATTTGAAGACAGTGAGGTTGTCAACACCTCCTGTGGAGATAAACCCCAGCTAGGAGCAATGATCTGGGAGGAGCAAAATAAACCAGAGTCAACAAATATGTAAGAACAAATATTGTAGCTTTGTAAAACAAGTTGTATTTTTTTTTTATTGAAATGTAATTGTTTTACAATGTTGTGTTATTTTCTGCTGTGCCTGCATGTGCATGCTAAGTTGCTTCACTTGTGTCTGACTCTTGTGACCCTATGGACTGTAGCCTGCTAGGCTCCTCTGTCCATGGGATTTCCCAGGCAAGAATTCTGGAGGCGGTTGTCATACCCTCCTCCAGAGGATCTTCCAGACCTAGGGATCAAACCTGGGTCTCCTGCATTGACAGGCAGATTCTTGACCACTATAACCACCTAAGAAGCCATTTCTGCTGTACAAAGAAGTAAATCAGCCATCTGCACACATATATCCCTTCCTTCTTGAGCCACCCCTTCTACCCACCATCCCAACCCCTCTAGGTCATCACAGAGCATTGAGTGAGCTTCCTGTGCTTTATAGCAGCTCTTTCATTAGCTATCTGTCTTATACATGGTAGTGTATATATGTCAATCCCAGTCTCCCAATTCGTCCCACCCTCATCTTCCCTCTATGTTCACATATCCATTCTCTAGATTTGTGGCTCTATTCCTTCCTCGGAAATAGGTTCATCTGTACCATTTTTATAAATTCCAAATATATGCAACAATATATGATATTTTTTCTCTTTCTGATTTACTTCACTCTGTATGACAGTCTCTAGGTCCATCTATGTCTCTACAAATGGCACAGTTCTGTGCCTTTTTATGGCTGAGTAATTTTTCATTGTATATACACACCACATCTTCTTTATCCATTCATCTTTTAGACATTTAGGTTGTTTCTATGTCTTGGCTATTGCAAATAGTGCTGCAGTGAACATTAGGGGTAAGGAAATCATAAACAAGATGAAAAGACAATCCTCAGAATAGGGGAAAATATTTTCAAATGAAGCAACTGACAAGGAATTAACTCAAAAAATATACAAACAGTCCATGGAGCTCAATAACAAAACAACAACAACAACAAAAAGAAAACAATGAAAAAATGGGCAGAAGACCTTAAGAGACATCTCTCCACAGAAGACATACAGATGGCCAAGAGGCACATGAAAAGATGATCAACATCACTAATTATTAGGGAAATGAAAATCAAAACTACAATGAAGTATCACCCCACACCAGTCAGAAGGGCCATCATCAAAAAAGTCTACAAACATTATATGCTGGAGAGGGTATGAGGAAAAGGGAATCCTCTTGCTCTGTTAGTAGAAATGTAAATTGATACAACCACTGTGGAGAACAGTGTGGAGATTCCTTAAAAAACTGACTGCAAAATTACTGCATGACCCAGAAGTCTTACCCCAGGGCATATACCCAGAGAAAACCATAATTCAAAACAACAAGTTGCATTTTTAAAGCACATTATATTTGTGAAAACAGATGTTGTAATGTTAATAACATTTATGCCTTTTTTTCCTCTTGTGTTGTTCAAAATGTTTCAAAGCAGGACAGCTTTTGCCAATATGGTAGGGTTAAAAGTCAGAGAGAATGTACCTAGATCTAGAGGACCAGAGTTGAAATCTCTGGCTTCACTGAGAGGCCAGACTCCAGGATGGATGATCAGTAGTTCTGTAAAGAGGATTATTCAAAGGTTGATGGTTGGTTTGGTTGTGATGTGTGACCTTTTCATATATAAGGAGCTTCAAATCTATAGCAGACTCAGTGTAAGAATAGTATGCACCTGGCCTTCCCAGGTGGCGCTAGTGGTAAAGAATCTGCCTGCTAATTCAGGAGACACAGAGATGTAGGTTCAATCCCTAGTTCGGGGGGAAGATCCCCAGGAGTAGGAAATGGCAACCCACTTCAGCCAGTATTCTTGCCTGGAAAATCCCTTGGAGAGAGGATCCTGTCAGGCTACAGTCCATAGGGTCGCAAAGAGTCAGACATGACTGAAGTGACTGAGCATGCACATTCACCATGGAACCATAATTCGTGTAAGTCAGGAGTGGGGTGTCTCTGATGGTAAGTATATCCCAGAATGTACTGAAACAGGTTCCAGGCATTTGAAAGGATACTTTGTTAGAATTAGAAACAATGATGGGATTGGCCAGCTATCTATTCCAGTAAGAATCTGAAACCAGTAGGAATGGATAAGTAGAAATCTGAAGCTTAAACCAAGGGTTTACAGATTTGGTCATATGGCAGAGTGTAATGAAAAGATCTATGATTTATGTGCATAGGTGTGTCCAGAGCTCCCTCTAACCACAGAAGATAGTCTGTTCCACAGCCATTTTGAATGAAAAATGTTGCCTGCCATATTAGTAAACAAAGGATGTTACAGCCATCAAGCCAACACATTACAGCCTCCACATATATGAGCCCTGAGAGAACTCAGGCTAGAACCAGGATGCCTGCCATCAAGCCATCAGCCACTGAAGCCCCACCCCAAAGAAGCACCCTGAAGAGACTCAGGATGAGAAAGTAAAAGACACTGGCCCCAGAGAGCTGAGGTGCATAGCAATTACAGTGAGCCCAGACTCTTTCTTGCATCTTTCCATATATAGAACAGTTCTAAATTCATTAACTTGAGATATCTGATTTTCTTTAATTAACAGTAATCGTTTGATGTTCCAACTACCTGGTCCTTGTTGCAAAAACTCCTATATACCCTGGCTCTTCCCTTGTCTCTTCAGAGCCATTTCTTACAGCTATCTGAGAGGCTGTGTCCTGGGCTTAAGTCCTCGGTTTTGTCCACTGAATAAAACATAATTCTCAGCTTTTAGGTTGGGAATTTTTACAGTCAACACACAGTATCTACTCAGTATTTTTCATAGTTACCCAGCAAATTCCTGAACTGACCAAAAAGTAGGACAGATTTGAGCTTTGTAGCTAATTTAGTACATCTTTAAGCCCAGGTTTTCTAAACTGATTTGCTAAGTTAGTTCTATGGTCAAGCAAGCTTAAAAATTATATATGCAAAATTTCCATCTAATGGATTTGTTAAATATCTATAAGTTAAACAAAAAAACATGCTTTGTTTATCCCAGCATTTTAAAAATTTCCTTGAGAAAGGACTCCTCGTTATGTACTATGAAAAATCCTGCTTTAATCATCACAAGAGACCAGAAATCTAACCCAGAGGGTTTCCAGCCCTTCACACTCCTTGCTAAAAGCATTCACCACACTCTTTGCCTCCCTATTCAGCCTCTGCACTTGGCCCCAAGAGCCTGTACACCAAGATTGTGGAAGTATTTTCTTTCCCAGGGGAGTAGATGTCTACACTCATTTATCTCTTGTTGACCATTGCATATATCATTCTCTCAGTCATCACTTACTACCAGATTAACTCCTACTCTTCGTCTCTCCTTTTTTTAAAGACATCATTCCCTCTCAGGAAACTTCACATCTCCTAGCCACCCATTCACTACCAAATCTGCATGCAATGTCCCTAATAGTTGCTCTCTAGTTCTCTTTTGTTAAGTAGGTATTTACTGAATATCTATTTTGTGCTGGGTTCTTGGGTTTTATCAGTGATCAAAGCAAAACATCTACCTTAGCATCTATCTCCCTAGATACTAAGCCATACACTCGAATCATTAGATTGTAAATTATCTACTTTCTTTATCTATCTTTCATTCTTACTCTAGCTGTGTAGGAACAAGATTCATCCAATTTCTTCAGTTTTATTCCCAAACCCAGCATCACTTTTATGATGTTGTAGTCATTTGGTATTTGTCAATGGCTATGAAAAATAATCACTTCATTTCTTATTCATTTCTCCTTTTGTTTGCTATAGTTTCAAATTTCAAAATCTTATCTGCAAAGATATCTCTAGGAAGTCAAAATAATTTATAGTGCAAATTTCTTTGTCAGATCTCAGCAATAATAGAGCAAAACTTCTAGATTTTGCCAAGTTCCCCTTGGCCATCCCTCTGGTTTTTGGCAGTAAAACCCTTTACCATTTCATGCTCATATTTCCTAGAGTTAAGAGGTTACTGTTTTATTAGCTTCTCTAACAACTTTCTGCATAATGTATAATTTGTGACTTAAATGAATGAATTTCTGTTGAGGTTTGTGTTGAACATGTTCAAATAGCCGCTGTTACCTTAAGCTGTCAGTCACCTTGGGCTGGCACAGAATAAAACAAGAACAGAGTCCAGATTTAGACCAATATGAATTAAACCCTCCCATTGTCCACTGGTAGTGTGACTTTGGGAAGCTCACTTAATATTCTTGAGCCTTACTATCCTCATTTGCAAAACAGGAATAACTAAGCCCCTTGCTGACCTCATAGAATTATGTGAACATTCAAAGAGCTAGGAAGGTAACAGACCTCACATAGTACAGTTTGACATATAGTAGAAATTCTGTAAATGTTGGTTTCTTTTTCCTCCCAAGAGGGTGACTTTCCTTTTATGAAAGGGATGGGGGTAAGAGATATGAGAATGCCAAATTTTGGTGAGAATGTTAAATGGAGGCATCTTCTTGTGAGGATATTAGGTCTCCCTTAGTTCAGCCTTAATTATTCAAAGGACTGAGCTAGAGGAACTGGAGGTAAATGCATCATTTTAAAAAATTACCTGCTTAATCTACAGAGGCTCTTTCACTTGCTCCAGGCCTGTAATTAAGACTTGTCTGAATAAGCACCAGTATTTTAATCGAGGTATAAGAGGAAGAAGATGAAATGCAGGGAAAATGGTGCTTCCAGCTTTCTTCTGAGTGAAAGATTGCTCACTTTGGAGAACAGTGAGCCTTCAAAAAGTGCTTACCAGGGGAAAATTTTAACATTTCCTTTTAACTACACAAGTGACATCAATGTGCTAATTATTCTAAAATGAGCTCAGAATTTGCTGTATGGTTACGCTTTATGAAATACTTGAGCTCCATTACACCAAGAAATAAAATGCTACAAATTCATTTCTGTTAATTCATGCATAATTGAAGCAGGGGTTGGTGTGAAACCTCCAGAATATGCACATTTTGGTTCCTTTGTTCTTACTGCATTTGTAGTTAAAGGTTTACAACAATGAAAAGGGGTAAGTACATTGGACTCATAACTTTTATGAACTGTTTAAGTGCATAATGAAGATGATTCATAAACATCTCTAATTGTATAAGCACATCACTAAATATGGATGGCAAAATATCTTGTTTACTTTTTATATAAACCCACCATAGATAAAAGAATACTGCAAGCATAGCATGCATTTTGTGTAGGATGAAGTTTGCATCTAATTTTCGCTTAAGAAGAGTGGCCCTATGTCACTGGGACCATTTTTTTCTGCCATTGTTTTTTTCAACAAAATCAGAAAAATCATTCTGTTAACATCTTGGTAGATATAAATGAGGGCTTCAGTTAGCTGAGTTTCTCAATGAAAGCTTTAGGCTAAAACATGTTAAAAATAATTCCTCTTTTAAAATCTTGCTAAAATATTTAAATCAAGCCTCCATGACTCCACTACCCTGCCTCATGGAGAAATGAAACAAAGCCCTTATGATTACTAGATCTTTATCTGTCTCTCTAAGAATTATCTTTGATATGAAGGAAGTCATAGTAGCCATTATCTAATGATCAGTTTCTATATGCCAAATATATTTGCAGTTGCTTGTCCACCCCTTCTACCTCCCTCCCCTCAACCACCAATAATCCAGTAATGAACTTCTGCAGGCATGTGCCAGGCACCTAGGAGACACTCAGAATTAACTGAATGATTTTGTGAAGTCATTTGTCAATGAGTATGTTACCAAACTCAGGTTCAGCAGCTCACTCTCAAAAGCCAATAATTCTGGAGGCAAGTGTCAATGGAAAGGAAAGATGGTTTAATCAGAAAAGCTGGCAATCTGCGGAGAAGGTGGACTCAGGTCCTGAGACCAACTCCAAAGATTCTGCTCAGCCATGACAGTTTTTCAGGAGAAAAAGGGCAGGGGGAAAATCTCAGTAAAACTTCAAGACAGGAGGTTGGGTTATGTCCGCATCTTTCTTCATTGTGTGCAGATTAGCTGAAGCTCCCTTCAGATGTTATCTTGTCCCTGTGATCTACCTGCAGGGTGCTAAGGGGGCTGGTGGGGATACAGAGCTAGTCATTCTCTAACTACTTCATTCTTCATTCCTACTTCTTTATATCTAGGAGTAGAATCAACAGATTAGACAATGCATGGTATGGTCAGGAGAGCATAAGTTAGGAGATATGTTATATTGCCTCGTGATCTCCTTCCTATAATTAGGCTCTTCCAAGGCTGGAGGGGAACAGAAATGGGCAAACAGGAAAAGGGACAAAAGAACTGCTTTCCATTTATTGTGTAAGGATTTTACAGTAAACATTTCCAACCTTCTGACCACTGTTTGTGGCAGCATTAGTGATCACTATATTTTACAGAAGAACAATTGAGACCCAAAGAACCTAAGTCATTTAGACCTTGTAATACTGAGACAAAATAAGGAAATGTGGTGCCAAGCTATGTTTTTAAAAAATCCAACCTGAGTTGTTTCCAGTGCTCAAACCAGGATTCAGCTCCATCTGCCAGAACAGTCTCACTGGCCCAGACTGCAGGAAATTCAAGAACTAGAGGGGATTTCATGGGTTTGGGTCAATCTCTAAAAGGTGTGGCTGTTTCCACATTAGAATAACCTTTATCTGCTTCTAAATTGTTTTTTAACAAATACTTTAGGTTGTAATTAGTTGTGTTCTCATTCATTGGCATAGACTTAAAAAATAGTCACAATCTAAAGTGGAATGTTATGTTTTATTCAGTGGGAATTTTTAGGATTTCACATCTGAGCGATAGCATCTCAAGTAACCCTGAGAGAACTGCTCCGAGGAGGTGGAGGTGGGGAGGAGAAGTCAGGTTATATAGAAGTTTGCAACAAAGGGCAGGTAGTCTGAACATTAAATGATTATTGTCAGTTAAGGAAAATCAGATATCTCAGGTTAAAGAATTTAGAGCTTTTCTATGTATGGGAAGATGCGAAGATGCAAGAGTCTGGGTGAACTGAAATCATTCCTTTCATATGCATCTCAGCTGTCTGGGGCCAGTATCCTGTGTTTTTCACATTCCCTCATCTCCTTAGTGCTCATAATAGGGAGTGACTGCAGCCTGATAGCTAACAGAGAGCACATATTATTCTTCCCAAGTGCCCTCCTGGCTCAGAAATTCACATTTGGAGGGCCAGAATCTCTGACGGCTGTGACATCCTTGTTAACTATGTGGCAAGAAATGCTCCATTTCTCACTGGTGTTTTCCCAACAGCAGCACCTTAGAGTTCAGATTCTATGGGTGGAGGTGTTGGAAACTCTAGGGCTTACATAGTTACATTGAAAGCAGCTCTTTTGCCTCTTTCCTGTTCACCTATTTCTATTCTCTCTAACCTTAAAAGAATCTAATAATAGGAATGAGATCTCTAGGCAATTTAACTTAACTCCTGACTTGTGCTCTCCTGAATGCATACCATGCCTTGTCTAACCTGTTGATCCTTTTCTTAGATTAAAAGAAGTTAAGAATGAAGAATAAAGTACTTAAAGAATGACCAGCTCTTTACCCCAACAGTCCCCTGAGCAATCCTGTAGACAGCTCATGTCGGCAAGACCAGCACAAAAAGAGAGTCAGTCAGTCTGCACGTAATGGAGAAGGATGGAGACCCTAACCTCCTGCCTCAGTGATCCACTGAGATTCTTTCCCTTTTTTAATCTTGAAAAACTGTTATGGCTGAGCAGAATCTTGGGAGTTGGTCTCTGGACATGAATTCACTTTCTCCCCAGACTGCTGACCTTTCTGGTTAAAAGACCTTTCCTTTCTACCGACGCTTGCCTCTTGAATTATTGGCTTTTGAGCAGCGAGCAGGTGAACCTGAGTTTGGTAGCAAAATCAGTGTGAAAAACACCCTAAACAAACTGGGACCCCTAAAACAACTGGGACAGGTGCTACCTAATTAGTAACCACACAGATGACTGATATTAAAATAGGGGATTCTAAAAGAAATGCCTGGAGAGTGAAAAGGCAAATTCACTCACTTTCTTCACTAAGTCCTAATGGTTTGGAAGGCAACACATTCCAGGGGAACTATATGGGTTTTGGAGTCAGACAAACTTTGATTCTAATCCTGATTCTTATGAACTGTGTGACTTTGAGTCATTTGATCTTTCTCAGTCTCAACTTCCTCCTCTGTGATTGAGAACACACATCTAATTTCTCTTGTCAGGATAATGAATGAAAATAATACGTATGAAGTACCTAGATATAGGACTTGGTCTCTAAACTCTGCCTTTTTGTCCATATCACCTGATTCTTGGTTGAAGTGAAGAATTCTCATCATTTGATATGATAGTCATTAGAACTTTACATTAACTAAATGTGATTTATTTGAAGGAACCATACATGATCTAAAGATTTGTAGCCTGCATTACTAGGGGCAGTTGCCAAGACCATGAGAGATGGAGAGATGTATTAAGATATATTTCCATGTTTTGGCCCCTGGACCAGCTAATAAGCCCCTAGGGGGAATTCTGAATGGGATTGATTTTCTTCCACCTCTAGAGTTATGGCTGAGCCTAAGTCACAGCTGCAGAAATAGGAAAACTGGGAACAGGGGCCAGCATTCTGGTGTGCTATTCCCAGGTTCTCTTCTCTGGAAGATGGGAGGAGGTAGCATATTGCTTTAGACCACATCTGCATTGAAAAGAGGTTATATAATGTTCCAATGCCAGAAGTACCTTATTATTCAATTTTTAAAATAAAATATCCCTTATTTTAAACCAATGAATGAATTGATTCACCATTTGGAAGTATTAAAGACACACATATATAATAAGAAATCTCCAGAAACATTTCCTCCATGTTTTCATAGGTTTTAAACATATCAAGAGATTTGTAAATGAGCCTTCATTGCCTCTCGCTACTTCACAACTATACTGAAGTAATGTTTACAATTCATAACTATAAAATATTATATGTACCTTTCTAGAAATGTATGTGAAGAAATACACACACACACATATGCAGTGAGATGTCATTTTAGAAATACTGTTCTGTCACTTGAGTTTTGCTTAATAGCACATGGGGACAAACTAATACATAAAGACCTATTTGTTCTTTTTATTGGTTGCATAGGATTCTTCACATGGAAACGTTATGATATATATGATAAGCTGATTCAGTCATGTTCAACTCCTTTGCCACCCCATGGACTGTAGCCCACCAGGCTCCTCTGTCCATGGGATTTTCTAGGCAAGAGTCCTGAAGTGGGTTGCCATGCCCTCCTCCAGGGGATCTTCCTGACCCAGGGATTGAACTTGCATCTCTTATGTCTCCTGCATTGGCAGACGGGTTCTTTACCACTTGAGCCACTTGGGAAGCCCATGGATACATTATGGATTATTAAAATATTACTATGTTGACTGCAAGGAGATCCAAAACGTCCATCTTAAAGGAAATCAGCCGTGGGTGTTCATTGGAAGGACTGATGCTGAAGCTGAAACTCCAATATTTTGGCCACCTCATGCGAAGAGATGACTCATTGGAAAAGACCCTGATGCTGGGAAGGACTGGGGGCAGGAGGAGAAGGGGGCGACAGAGGATGAGATGGCTGGATGGCATCACTGACTCCATAGACATGAGTTTGGGTAAACTCCGGAAGTCGGTGATGGACAGGGAGGCCTGGTGTGCTGCGATTCGTGGTGTCGCAAGGAGTCGGACACGACTGAGCGACTGAACTGACTGACTGACTGACTATATCGATGTATATGTAGATTTATTTGTGTTTTTTGGGCTATGTCCAATTACCCTGCAATGGATATTTTTTGTAGATAGATTTTTATGCATTTCACATGAGAAGTTTTGCAGGAACAATTCTTTGGAGTAGTTACTGGTTGGAGTGTGCCCAAATTGCCTTCTGCACTGCATTCTCACCAATAGGATGTGAAAATGCAGTCTCCTTTCATCCTTATCAGCTCTGGGTGTTTTTGTTTGTTTAGTTTTTGTTTTGTCATTTAAATTTTCAGTCTTACAAGTAAAAATGGCATCTCATTTGGTTATGATTTATGTTTTTCTTAATCACTAATGGGACTGAATATATTTTTGATACTTTTCTGGCCAGAAAATGAACCTACTACAGAGTGAACTTTTCTCTAAACATCCCTATACTCCTGATTTCAGATGGACATGTGAAAATAGTCAGTATCTCTGATCACAGGGAACCAGGGGGTCATGTGCAAGGTCAGGTTTGTGTGTGTGTATGTGTGTGTGTGTGTATGTGTGTGTGTTGTAACACCTGCTGTGGATCAGCAAAGCATGTGGACACCCTCTTGGTGTTTGCTCTGGTATTCATTTATGCAAAATCACACATTTGCCTAAATTAAGTTAATCCTAGGTATTATTTTCTTTTACTATTTAAGCAACTTTTATTCGAGAATTTCTAAAAATATCTCAATTTAAAGACACTCTCAAGAATATGGGAAAAGGGTTATGATAAAATAAGAGTTTTGAGTCTCTGTTTTAGAGAATTTTTTTTCATAAGAAATCATATATAGTTCTGAATTCTACAAAATAGTCCAAGATCAATTGGTATTCAGTCCAGAGTCATTAAACAATTGTGACATGACACAACTAGGCTGGTATTGGGATATAGAAATGAAAGTTTCATTCCTTACTTTCCAGGAGCTTACAGTCCACAGGACGAAGAGAAGGTGAAAAGCAAAGATATAAATATCATACAATGAGGTAAATATTTTAGAACCAGTAAATATTGAGTGCAGTGGGGATCTAGGGTATTAGGATGTTTGGGGTCTCTCTTCATAAGAGCTAGGAAAACTTCCTGGAAAGAAATTTACTGTGTGTGTATGTGTGTGTGTGTGTGTGTTTGTGTGCTCGTGTGCATACTTGCAGGGATACATACTCTATATATGCCTTTATTGAATTCACTGGTCTACAAAATACAGGGACAACTCCTGCCCAACAATTTTAATACAATTGAATGCAATTACATGCTGAAAGCCAGAGAATGAAGAGACAGATTTCAGGCCATGCTGTAATTCAATTACAGAACAACAGAAAAAGGAAAGAACTAATAAAGGCTGAAGCTACATGTTTACAAATGAGTTGATGCAACTGATAAAAAAATTCAGGCTCTTTCAGATGCCAGTGCCCACAGAGGTGAAGGTGCAGGAAACCGCATGGAAGGGTTAGAACCAAAGCAAGAAAGCAGACCTGAGGACAGAATGAATCATCAAAGCTGATAACACTTGAAGCCCTTGCTTCAATTCCAATGATTCCTGGCTTGGTTGAAAATAGCTGACATATTGTTCCTCTATTATATTTGTGTTTTCATGCTGCCTTTGCTCTTTCAGTCACAGGGAGTACAGTATACAAATAGGAAAAGGAAAAATGCCTTTTTGCAGTATTTTGCAAAAGCTAAGATGTGAAAAGGACTGGAAATTTTGCAAAATTTTGTCCTTGATCAGTTTTGCAAACCCAAAGTTTACATATGATTTGAGTAAACAAAGAGAACAATTTTTGCTAGACTTTCTAGTTCTTCTATTACCCCTTCTGGTCACATCCTGGCCCTTGCATTCCTGCAAATCTTCCCTGAAAACCACTGCTTATTTTTCTTACTGAGCTAGTCTACTTGTTTATAAACTTCTTACAGCAGCTTTGTACCCTTTAAAGGACTGCCCAGTGCATCTCAGGGGAAGCATGTGGACTAAATTGACTCCTGAAGATGGTTTGTGCAGAAAAACAATGTTTGGAGAAGTAGATTGGGGTCTAGTATGAGGGCTTTGAATATTTGGCTGTGAAGTTTGGAGATTGTAAAATAGGCCCTGGGGCTCCATATGAAAAACATGAAGCTTTGTAGGGATTAATGATACCAATCCAGAGGATGGATGGTGGAGAAGGGCAGGAAGAGATACTAAAAGCAGAAAGAGCATTATAGAAATATAACTGTGAGGTGTAAACTCATATGTGAACTAAGATTGTTGACATGAAATATTATGTACATATATAGATTTATCCTTCAATCAGCAAATTTTTGTTGGTCACTGTGTTGGATGCTTTATGAAGATCCAAAGATGTATCAAGCATCTTTTATGCCCTCACAGCTTCAATGAACTAACTACTTCTATTGTTTCTAAGGATCATTTCAAGCTTCCTGCTCAAGGAAGTCTTTGATCCCATCTCTCTTTCAGATCATTGCCCAGGTCCATGGTTTCCAAGATTAAGTGCACTTCACACTGTTGAGACTATCTTTTTACATGCACATCATCCACTTTAAACTGTGAGACCCTTGAAGTTGGGAACTATGTCTCATTCAGCTTGATGATGCCCAGAAAGCAGTGCAGTGCCTGCCACAGAGGCGGTATCAGCATGGGCCAATCACATTGTTACCAAACTCAGGTTTGGCTGTTTGCTGGCCAAAAGCCAATAATTCTAGAGCTGAGTGTTAGTAGAAAGGAAAGGTATTTTGATCAGAAAAGCCAACAGTCTTGCGAGAAGGTGGTCTCATGTCCAGAGACCAACTCTGAAGATGCTACTCAGCCATAAAAGTTATTAAAAAGAAAAATGGAGGAAGGAAGAATCTCAGTGAATCATCAAAGCAGGAGGTTGGGTTCTACTTTCTTCTCCATCATGTGCAGCCTGGCTGACTGTCTTCAGATGTAATCTTGCCCGTGAGATCAGTCTCTAGGATTGTTAAGGGGGCTGGTGGGAATAGAGAGCTAATTATTCTTTAACAATTTCATCCTTCATTCCTACTTCTTTTTATCTAGGAGAGGAATCAACAGGTTAGACAATGTGTTCCCTCCTGTGTGTTCAGGAGAGCATAAGTCAGGAGTTATGTTGAATTGCCTAGTGATATCCTTCCTACAGTTAGGCTCTTTTAAGGTTTGAGGGGAACAGACATGAGCAAAGAGGAAAGGGGCAAAAGAACTGCTTTTAACACGTTGTGTGTGAGGTGTATTTGGTGTCTAGAAGAGATATAAAGAATGTAGAGGCACAGTGCAATTGAAGAGAGAAAGCAATACTCAGATTTTAAAAAGGCAGAGAAGCTTTATATCTAAATAGAGAAGATAGGCCACAAATGAGGGATTGAAAGAGTAATATTCAAAATCAAAGAGCTTGAAAATATGCAGGAAGTTAAATATAAATTGGGCTATACTGTTCAGTCTGAAGATGAAAGACAATCTGAGAGTTCTGGAGGCCAATTTGCAGGTGGTATTGGCACTATAGTGTGGGACAACCAGGGCATGGGACATCAGATAGAGCAGTGCGGAAAGAAGCTTGAGATGTACATTTGCTCTTCAGTAAGTGGTCCTGGATGGATTTACAGATGCTTTCTGTTTACTCATTCATTGATTCAACATTGCTGAATGTTCAATAAGTGACTATCAAAGTGTGAGAAAGTGAGTTGGTCCTCAGTAAATGTTTGCTGAACCAATGCTAGATGCGTTGAGGATTGCTAAACTAAGACAGGTGTACTATAACAGTTCTAAGTTAGAATAGGAGCACTTAGAGAGACAGAGAGGACTAGGTAGAACCCCATTGGAACAGGCATCTGTTGATTTTTGCCTGAAAAGCTGAATAGGCAGACAGAGAAGTGGAAATATTGGGGAGGAATCTAGATATCAGGAAAAGCAGAAATAGACATTTATATCAGAAATCAGTAGACACAGCTAGGAAAATATTAGGAGCCCCATTTGATAGAAGAGTAGGGATTGTGTGTAACTACTGTTAAAATGAAGACTCTGTTGGTGAGATGCTTACACCACATATAGAGGAAAAGGTAGATGTCATCCAAAACTGTACATATGTATGTAATTATGAAGCCTCAGTTCTTATTAATGAGACCATGCACGAAGGTTTTTCTGAAAATATTCCCAGAGAATTCTCTTTTTACCATAGCTCATCATCTCCTTTTCATGCTGCTCACCATTTTTTTTTTTCCACAAAGATCATAATAATAAACTATCAGAAAATAAAGCTGGAAAGAGCATTAGACCAGTAGCCAACCAGGAACCAGTAGGGCTTTATGGGCTGCTTAACAATCTGACTTTGGGTGAATTGTTTCCCTTTTGAGTTTAAGTTTCTCTGTATGTTCTAAACAATGTTGAGCTCAATGGTATTTCAAATTCTTTTTGACTTTGAGAGCTTTAGGGTCATTTCTTTCTCATGTTTACACTAAGTCAAAACACAGTGAGAGAGAGTACATGATCTGGCCAGGGCAATAGCATCGATGATTTAAATGACTACATAGTGGATGTTTTAAAAACTGAAATAAATCATCCACATTGTTGTGCACTGAGCAATGAAACAGTAACAAGCTCCCTAACACAGAACTGGGGTAGGAGCTCCTCTCCCTGGGAAAATTAAATCAACTCATGTCATCAGAGTTGACTCAAGTCATTTTAAATTGATAAAATACACAAGCAATCATCTAAAACTATAATTGCAAGTGGAAATGAATAAAGCAGTGTGTGTATGTGTGTGTGTGTTAAATGATCCTTTTCAGAATAAGCATTTCTGCAGAATGTGTTCTTCTACCATTGCAGAACTTTTCCAAATGTATTCAAATTTAGGTGAAAATAAGTGAATAAAAACACATTTTTCCATGCTAAGTAATTGACAGACAGAGGGAAAGATAGATTTGAGCCACAATGCCCACTGGATGCACATGCTAGTCAGAGAAAAGAGATGCCTTCAGTTGTACTATTATTAGTCATTATTTTAACTGAAAGCGTAGACTAGCTATTTTTTTAACCATGGATTTGAAAGTACAGCCATGCCAGCTTGTTCTGTTACTATTCAAAAATCGCGTAAAGTTCTCATTAATTATGTTGACCAGTGGGGAAGCAAATTGGTAGGTGCCTTTCTACTATTGGGAGAGAGGCAAGGCTCACCTAATATCTCTACTTGGATATGTGGGCAAACATGTAGCAGGTGATGGCTGCTGTGGGCACTGTTGTATCATGCTGTGAACAAACAGGCTGCATAGCCATAACTCAGCTTCTTTTGAAGGACCCCTTCTTGCATAGTGTGTGCAAAACAAAAGCAATGGATTTGTTGCAGCACTGTGTGCTCCTGCACTTCCCCATCATGTGGATTAGGAAAAAAGAAAGAGAAAGACAATGTTAAGGTGGTCCAGTGGCTAAGATTTTGAGCTTCCACTGCAAGGGGGCACAGGTTCGATCCCTTGTTGGGAAAGTTCCACATTCCATGTGGTGCAGCCAAAAACTAATAAATAAATAATTTTTTTGAGAGGGCCTGACAAATTATTTAAGAGAAATCTGTTCCTTTTTCTCTTCAACATTGACAGTCAAAGCTACAACATTCCATATCAGAAATGTGGGGAACTTCTATAAGATTTGCCTTGAGGTTTCTGTTAGAACCACAGAGGTAAGAAGATTGAGGGAGGGAGAGCTGGAGGGATTACCAGGTGGAGGATGTTGGTGTTTCCCTCAGGCATTTTGAGCTACCAGTGTGATTCTGCAAGACAGCCTTAGTAATGTCAAGCTCTTACATGTTTCTGGGATGTTTTAATGCAGACAGCCAGGAAACTATTTAAAATATATAGATTACACAGTTTATGAGAAATTTCTCTTTGGGTATAAATACACCAGGGGCAGAAATGTTTAACACAAATTATATGCATCCCAATATTCAAATAACAAATTTTCATTCATTCACAACTTCATTCTACAAATATTTATTGAACACATGGTACAATATAGATATCACTCATAACATCCCACTTTCACGAAGTTTATATTCTAATGTATCCTAATCATTTTAGCATTTTATAATTTTAATATTTATAAGAAGTTATATGCCTATAGATACTGTAGAGTTCCAAAGAATGGTGAGGGGATATAAGAAAGCCTTCCTCAGTGATCAGTGCAAAGGAATAGAGGAAAACAATAGAATAGGAAAGACTACAGATCTCCTCAAGAAAATTAGAGATACCATGGGAACATTTCATGCAAAGGTAGGCACTATAAAGGACAGAAATGGTATGGATCTAACAGAAGCACAAGATATTAAGAAAAGGTGACAAGAATACACAGAAGGACTATACAAAAAAAGATCTTCATGACCCAAATAACCATGATGGTGTGATCACTCACCTAGAGCCAGATGTCCTGGAATGCAAAGTCAAGTGGGCCTTAGGAAGCATCACTATGAACAAAGCTAGTGGAGGAGATGGAATTCCAGTTGAGCTTTTTCTAATCCTAAAAGATGATGCTGTTAAAGTGTTGCATTCAACATACCAGCATATTTGGAAAACTCAGCGGTGGCCACACGACTGGAAAAGATCAGTTTTCATTCCAATCCCAAAGAAAGATAATACCAAAGAATGTTCAAATTACCATACAATTTGACTCGTCAAAAACAGTAGCAAAGTAATGCTCAAAATTCTCCAAGCAAGGCTTCAACAGTGAATGAATGGAGAACTTCCAGATGTTCAAGCTGGATTTAGAAAAGGCAGAGGAACCAGAGATCAAATTGCCAACATTTGTTGGATCACAGAGAAAGCAAGAGAATTCCAGATAAATATCTACTTCTGCTTTATTAACTATGCAAAGCCTTTGACTGTGTGTATCACAACAAAGTGTACAAAATTCTTAAAGAGATGAGAATACTAGACCATCTTACCTGCTCCCTAAGAAAACTATATGCAGGTCAAGAAGTTAGAACATGACAGTTAGAACTTGACAAGGAACAATGGATTGGTTCCAAATTGGGACAGGAGTACATCAAGGCTGTATATTGTCACCTTGCTTATTTAACTAATTATAGAGTACATCATGTGAAATTCTGGACTGGATGAAGCACAAGCCAAAATCAAGATTGCTGGGAGAAATACCAATAACCTCAGATATGCAGATGATACCACCCCTTATAGCAAAAGAGAAGAGGAACTAAAGAGCCTCTTAATGAAAGTGAAAGAGGAGAGTGAAAAAGCTGGCTTAAAACTCAGCATTCAAAAAATGAAAATCATGGCATCCAGTCCCATCACTTCATGGCAAATATATGGGGAAACAATGGAAACAGTGACAGACTTTATTTTCTTGTGTTCCAAAATCACTGTACATGGTGACTGCAGCCATGAATTAAAATATGCTTGCTCTTTGGAAGAAAAGCTATGACCAGCCTAGAAAGCATATTAAAAGGCAAAGGCATTACTTTGCTAACAATGATCAGTATAGTCAAAACTGTGGTTTTTCCAGTAGTCATGTATGGATGTGAGAGTTGGACCATAAAGAAAGCTGAGCATTGAAGAACTGATGCTTTTTACTTACGGTATTGGGGAAGACTCTTGAGAGTCCCTTGGACTGCAAGGAGATCAAACAAGTCAATCCTAAAGGAAATCAGTCCTGAATATTCACTGGAAGCACTGATGCTGAAGCCCCAATACTTTGGCCACCTGATGGGAAGAACTGACTCATTGGGAAAGACCCTGATACTGGGAAAGATTGAAGGCAGGAGGAGAAGGGGATGACAGAGGACACGTTGGTTGGATGACATCACCAACTCAACGGACATGAGTTTGAGTAGGCCTGGAGTGTTGGTGATGGACAAGGAATCCTGGCATGCTGCAGTCCAAGGGGTCTCAAAGAGGCGGACACGACTGAGCAACTGAACTGAACCTATAGATGCACACATATTCACAGTATTTTCATCATATAGAGTACTTCATAGAAAGAAATAAAACAAAAGCAAACAATAGCAAAAACTGTCTACAGTTTGCTTAATCTGCAAGTAAGTTATTGAAACTACAGAAAATGCTAACTAGCCAGACCTAGAGGTTATTTAGTTGCTAAATCCTGTCTGACTCTTGTGACCCCATGAAGTGCAGCCCACCAGGCTCCTATATCCATGAGATTTCCCAGGCAAGAATACTGGATTGGGTTGCCATTTTCTTCTCCAGGAGATCTTAGATACAAGGCAGGAAAAGAGAATCACTGCCAACAGACACTACAGAAGCAGCATGGCAGGGATATGGCATAGCATCATGGACTCAATGGACATGGATTTTAGCAAACTCCAAGAGATAGTGGAGGACAGAGGAACCTGGCATGCTACCGTTCTGCTGCTGCTGCTAAGTCACTTCAGTCATGTCCGACTCTGTGCGACCCCATAGACGGCAGCTTACCAGGTTCCCCCGTCCCTGGGATTCTCCAGGCAAGAACACTGGAGTGGGTTGCCATTTCCTTCTCCAATGCATGAAAGTGAAAGTGAAAGTGAAGTCGCTCAGTCATGTCTGATTCTTAGCGACCCCATGGACTGCAGCCTACTAGGCTCCTCTGTCCATGGGCTTTTCCAGGCAAGAGTACTGGAGCGGGTTGCCATTGCCTTCTGCAGTGCTACAGTTCATGGGGTTGCAAAGAAGCTGACATAACTTAGAGACTGAGCAACAACAACAAACAGTGAGCAAAGCCTGTCAGAGTTTTCAGACCTGGAGACTGCAGTAAACCATGTATGGAGTGATAGCAGCTTGGTCCAGAGTGGTGAAAAGTGATCAGATTCTGGATATGTTTTGAAGGTAAAGATGAATGGATTTGAAAATAGATGAAACGTAAGATGGGGCTTCCCTGGTAGATCAGTTGGTAAAGAATCCTCCTGCAATGCAGGAGACCTGGGTTTGATTCCTGGGTCAGGAAGATCCCCTGGAGAAGGAATAGGCTACCCATTCAAGTATTCTTGGGTTTCCCTGGTGGCTCAGATAGTAAAGAATCTGCCTGTAATGCGGGCAACCTGGGTTTTATCCCTGGGTGGGGAAGATCCCCTGGAGGAGGGCATGGTAACGCACTCCAGTATTCTTGCCTGGACAGAGGAGCCTGGTGGGCAACAGTCCATGGGGTCACAAAGAGTCGAACACGGCGCGCGCGCACACGCATGCACACACACACACACACACGTAGGATATGAGGGAAGAAAGAGTCTAGGGTGATTCTGAAGTTTTGGGCATGAGACAGGAAAGGTTTGCTGCCAACAATTGAAGCGGTAAATATCATCAGCCATGATGTTCAGGAAATCTGGTTCTTATTGCTGATGACAGTGAACTCTTTTCCCTCTATTTTCCACGCTGAGAAACCTTTATCAAAACAGTGCAATTACTAGAATAAAATGATAATTTAAGTTTTTATATGTTCTACTTAAACCAAACCACTGTATCATATCAGCTAGAATGATGTCCACATTGACTTTTATTGTACTTCGAGTTTTAAAGTCATGGAAGAAGGATCCTAGAAATAATTCATGGCAACTGCATTATGAAGTTAATTCTAACCAATAGCGTGCCATTAAAATATGAATGTGCAAATAGTTCAATTTTATTTTTTAATTAACTTTTCAGAAGTAATAGCTGACAATTGTCCTTGATCAGATCTAATGCTGTACTTAAATGCTTGACAGTTTTTAAGTCATTAATGGAAATCAATGGGAACAACTTTCTGAAAAGTGTTATTTACTTTTATCTTCCTACTCTATTTTTAATAAGGACCAGGATTGAAATGTAACTTCCAAAAATCTCTCTGGCTAGAGTTATCTATTCTTTCCCAAATAAATTCACAGCAGGTACTTACCCCTCTGGTATTAATATCTTCCACAAAATATTCAATCTCTGTTCACCAATACCCTTGCTATCTATGCACCACTCTATCTTTCAAGGGTCAACTAAATTCTACTTCTACTTGCCCTGTCGAGAGCCCACACTAACCTAAGACCTCACATACTTCAATGTGATATTTTATATTTTTCACATAGTAGGAAAATATGCTTTGAAAGCTATCATTTGTAAGCAGACATTCTAAGAAAATAAGGATTTAGGTTTTGCATATTGTTTTCCCTCATTTGTCCCTTCTTTCCAGGGATTCTTTAAATTAGCATCCTAGAGTGGAAACATGAAAAGTTCATGATTCTAGTGGGCCCTTGTTAGTCACTTGTTGGAATATTTAGAACCACTAGACCATCCAAATGCCTGATCCTGAAGTGCAGAGAAAAGGTGGAGTTGGGAAGCAAGCTGTAAGAGTTGGATGCACACCAGTATAGTCCTTGTGTGCTTAGGAAGGAATAGAGTTTGAGGCTAGAGCTATTTTGTTGGTGTCTATGGGATCACTTTCTGCATGAAACTAACAACAAGAAGTTGAGGTATGTGTGGGGAGATGTTAGATTTTGTTTGCTAATGGACTGTTACAGAGAGGACAATAAAGACAAATGCATGCACGCCATGAGACAGTCAGCACTGTTGTAGAAAGAAGAGGAGTTTGTCAACACCACAGGCAAGGAATAAGGATCTTTCTGCTCTTTCTGCCTGCCTCTGCTCTACACCAGGATGCTGGGGGATGAGGAGAAGGAGGAGAGGTGAGGGAAAACAGATCCTGCCTCCCTCCATGTCAAGTTGCTAGAGCTACAGGTATGTAATATCTGAGGATTTTGAATGGGAAATGAAATGGAAGTTTGTAAGTGAACAACAGTGAGCCTTAAGAAGCAACAACTCTGCTAATAATTGAAAAAAACTCTAACTTGTGAACTCCGAATGAAGCTTTGCTAGAGAACACTGCTACCTATGATGATGACAGAAGATTGGCAAAAAGCAGTTAATAGTATTTATTGGGGAAAATAAAAACATTTCTTGCTTAGAGCCCAGTAAAGTTTCCTCATTAAACTGGTGTTCCTTTCCTTCTTCAGAAACGGAAATAAGATTATCAGTGCTTATCAGTGCTGCCCAAAAGTACTAAGAGCCAGGGGCTATTGATATTGATCAGAAAAAGCTGACTCCCCATATCTGGCAGCTTTAAGAACAAATGTGAGCAATGGTAAAAGTAGGATTTTCTCTCTCTCTCAACGTTTATAATGTGCAAATGTTTAGTAAGTAAATACTATTTCACGGTTTGTCTTTTCCCATAGGTGGCGCTAGTGGTAAAGAATCTACTTGCCAATGCAGGAGACAAAAGACGTGGTTCCATAAGTGGGTCTGAAAGATCCCCTAGAAGAGGGCATGTAAACCCACTCCAGTATTCTTGCCTGGAGAATTCTATGGACAGAGGAGTCTGACAGGCTACAGTTATAAAGAGTCCCAAAGAGGATCAAGACACGAATGAAACGATTTAGCGTGTGCGCACCCACACAGACACATACACACACACATTCCTATAAACTACCCCTATCCCACGAGTGTCCTACACTTGGTCTGATGTTAAAGGAAAACTGTACTTTTATCTTTTAATTTATATCCTTTTTTTGAATTGTTAACACATCATATCTCTGACTTGTATGACCTATGCTCCCAACTTCCTAAATCATTATTCTTTCCCAAATTTCAGTCCTTGATCTTTTTCATCCTTCCATACTGATTTCCAGCATTTGGCTATGGCTTTTCAAAGGATGAAATGATGTCATCTGCAGCAACATGGTTGGATTTAGAGAAGATCATACTAAGTGAAGTAGGTCAGACAGAGACAAATATCATACGACACTGACTATATGTGGAATCTTATGAAAGAATACAAATTAACTTATCTGCAAAACAGAAATTGAATTACAGATGTTAAAAATAAACTTGTGGTTATCAAGGAATAAGGGTAGGGGGGATAAATTGGGAGATTGGGTTTGACATACATCCAGTACTTTGTATAAAATATGTAATTAATAAGGAGCCACTGTATAACGCAGGAAACTATACTCAATTCTTTATAGTGGCCTATATGGGAAAAGAATCTGGAAAAGAAGGGCTGTATGTGTATGTGTAACTGATTCACTTTGCTGTACATTTGAAACTAACACAACATTGTAAATCAGCTATACTTTAATATCCCAGTACTAGACATGTATATAGAGAAAACAATAATTCAGAAAGATACGTGCACACTAGTGTTCATTGCAGCACTATACACAAAGCCCAGGATGTGGAAGGAACCTAAATGTCCATAGGAAGATGGATAAAGAAGATGTTGTACATATATACAATGGAATATTACTTAGACATCAGAAGGGAGAAGGGAATGGCAAACCACTTCAGTATTCTTGCCTTGAGAACCCCATGTACGGTATCAAAAGGCGAAAAGATAGGACACTGAAAGCTGAACTCCCCAGGTCAGTAGGTGCCCAATAGGCTACTGGAGAAGAGTGGAGAAATAGCTCCAGAAAGAATGGAGAGGCTGAGCCAAAGCAAAAACAACACCCAGTTGTGGATGTGACTGGTGATGGAAGTAAGTCTGATGCTATAAAGAACAATATCGCATAGGAACCTGGACTGTTAGGTCCATGAATCAAGGTAAATTAGAAGTGGTCAAACAGGAGATGGCAAGAGTGAACATTGACATTTTAGGAATCAGTGAACTAAAATGGACCAGAATGGATGAATTTAACTCAGATAACCATTATATCTACTACTGTGGGCAAGAATCCTTAGAAGAAATGGAGTAGCCATCATAGTCAATAAAAGAGTCCAAAATGCAGTACTTGGGTGCAATCTCAGAAATGACAGAATGACCTCTGTTCATTTCCGAGGCAAACCATTCAATATCACGCTAATCCAAGTCTATACTCAATCAGTAATGCCAAAAAAGCTGAAGTTGAATGATTCTATGAAGACCTACAAGACCTTCTAGTGAAAGTGAAAGTGATGTCACTCAGTCGTGTCCGACTCTTTGCGACCCCATGGACTGCAGCCTACCAGGCTCCTCCGTCCATGGGATTTTCCAGGCAAGAGTACTGGAGTGGGTTGCCACTGCCTTCTCCAGACCTTCTAGAACTAACACCAAAAAAAGATGTCCTTTTTTTCACAGGGGACTGGAATGCAAAAGCAAGAAGTCAAGAGATACCTGGAGTAACAGGCGAGTTTGCCATGGAGTACAAAATGAAGCAGGGCAAATGCTAGTAGAGTTTTGCCAAGTGAACACACTGGTCATAACAAACATCCTCTTCCAACAATACAAGAGACAACTCTACACAAGGTCATCACCAGATGGTCAATACCAAAATCAGATTGATTATATTCTTTTCAGCCAAAGATGGAGAAGCTCTATACAGTAAGCAAAAGCAAGACCAGGAGGTGACTGTGGCTCAGATCATGAACTCCTTATTGCCAAATTCAGACTTAAATTGAATAAAGTAGGAAAAACCACTAGACTATTCAGATATGACCTAAACCAAATGCTTTATGATTATACCATGGAAATGACAAATAGATTCAAGGGATTAGATCTGATAGATAGAGTGCCTGAAGAACTATGGATGGAGGTTCGCAACACTGTACAGGAGGCGGTGGTCAAAACCATCATCAAGAAGAAGAAATGCAAAAAGGGAAAATGATTTTGTGAGGAGGCCTTAAAAATGCAGAGTTCCAAAGAACAGCAGAGAGAGATAAGAAAGCCTTCCTCAGTGATCAATGCAAAGAACTAGAGAAAAACAATAGAATGGGAAAGACTAGATATCTCTTCAAGAAAATTAGAGATACCAAGGGAACATTTCATGGAAAGATGGGTACAAAAAAGGACAGAAATGGCATTGATCTAACAGATGCAGAAGATATTAAGAAGAGGTGGCAAGGACCCACAGAAGAACCATACAAAAGGGATCTTTGTGACCCAGATAACCATGATGATGTGATCACTCACCTAAAGCCAGACATTCTGGAATGCGAAGTCAAATGGGCCTTAGGAAACATCACTATGAACAAAGCTAGTGGAGGTGATGGAATTCCAGTTGAGCTATTTCAAATCCTAAAAGATGATGCTGTGAAAGTGCTGCACTCAATATGACAACAAATTTGGAAAACGCAGCAATGGCCACAGGACTGGGAAAGGTCAGTTTTCATTCCAATCCCAAAGAAAAGCAATGCCAAACAATGTTCAAACTACCACACAATTGCACTTATTTCACACACTAGCCAAGTAGTGGTCAAATTTCTCCAAGTTGACTTCAATAGTACACAAACCAAGAACTTCCGATGTTCAAGCTTGATTTAGAATAGACAGAGGTATCAGAGATCAAATTGCCAACATCACTTCCAACGTAGAAAAAGCAAAAGAATTCCAGAAAAATATCTACTTCTGCTTCATTGACTATGCTAAAGCCTTTGACTGTGTAGCTCAAAACAAACTGTGGAAAATTCTTCAAGAGAAGGGAATACCAGACTACCTTACCTGCCTCCTGAGAAATCTGTATGCAGGTCAAGAAGCAAGAGTTAGAAGTGGACATGGAACAATGGATTGGTTCCAAATTGGGAAAGGTGTACATCAAGTCTATATATTGTCACCTTGCTTATTTAAATTATATGCAAAGTAATTAGCCCCCAACTAAAATAAATAAATTTATTAAAAAAAATAAAAAAAAGTAAATTATATGCAGAATGAGTGAATGTCTCTCAGTCATGTCCTACTCTTTGCAATCCCATGGACTCTACAGTCCATGGAATGCTCCAGGCCAGAATACTGGAGTGGGTTGCTGTTCCCTTCTCCAGGGGATCTTCCCAACCCAGGGATCGAACCCAGTTTTCCCACATTGCGGGCAGATTTTTTACCAGCTGAGCCACCAGGGAAGCTATATGCAGAGTACATCATGTGAAATGCCCGGATGGAAGAAGCACAAGGTGGTATCAAGATTGCAGGGAGACAATGTTCATCACAGCACTGTTAACAATAGCTAGGACATGGAAGCAACCTAAATGTCCATTGGTAGATGAATGGATAAGAAACTTGTGGTATATATACACAATGGGATAATACTCAGCTATTAAAAAGAACACATTTGAGTCGGTTCTGATGTGGTAGATTTAAGTGGCAACTGGAGCCTATTATACAGAGTGAAGTTAGTCAGAAAGAAAAACACCAATACAGTATATTAATGCATATATATAGGATTTAGAAATATGGTAATGATGACCCTATATGCAAGACAACCAAAGAGACAGATATAAAGAATAGACTTTCGGACTCTGTGGGAGAAGGTGAGGGTGGGATGATTTGAGAAAATGACATTGAAACATGTATATTACCATATGTGAAATAGATGACTAGTCCAACTTCAGTGCATGAAACAGGGCACTCAAAACGGGGCACTGGGACAACCCAGAGGGCTGGGATGAGGATGAAGGTGGGAGGGGGGTCGGGATGGGGCGACACATGAATACCTGTGGCCAATTCATATCAATGTATGGCAAAAACCTCCACAATATTGTAAAGTAATTAGCCTTCAGTGAAAATAAATTAATTAATTAAAAAGAAAAGGTTGCAGGGAGAAATATCAGTAACCTCAGATATGCAGATGACACCACCATTATGGCAGAAAGCAAAGAGGGACTAGAGATTCTCTTGATGAAAGTGAAAGAGGAGAGTGAAAAAGCTGGGTTAAAACTCAATATTAAAAAAAAAACACTAAGATCATAACATCTGGTCCGATCACTTCATGCAACTAGATGGGGAAACAATGGAAGCAGTGACAGATTTTATTTTATTAGGCTCCAAAATCACTGCAGATGGTACTGAAGTCATGAAATTAAAAGATGCTTGCTCCTTGGAAGAAAAGCTATGACTAACATAGACAGCATATGTAAAAGCAGAGACATTACTTTACCAACAAAGGTCTGTCTAGTCAAAGCTATGGCACTTCCAGTAGTCGTATATGGATGTGAGAGTTGGACTGTAAAGAAATCTTAGTGCTAAAGAATTGATGCTGTAGATCTGTGGTGTTGGAGAAGATTCTTGAGAGTCCCTTGGATTGCAGGGATATCAAAGAAGTCAATCCTAAAGCAAATCAGTCCTGAATATTCATTGGAAGGACTGATGCTGAAGCTGAAGCTCCAGTATTATGGCCACCTGATGTGAAAAATTGACTCTTTAGGAAAACCCTGATGCTGGGAAAGATTGAAGGCAGGAGGAGAAGGGGATGACAGAGGATGAGATGGTTGGATGGCATCACTGACTCAATGGACATGAGTTTGAGCAAGCTCTTGGAGTTGGTGATAGACAGGGAATCCTGGTGTGCTGCAGTCCATGGGGTCCCAAAGAGTCAGACATGATTGCATGACTGAATTGAGCCTGTTTATTTAGTCATAGAAAAGAACAAAATTGTGCAATTTGCAGAGACATGGATAAATCTAGAGTGCCATACATACTCTGTCATCCAGGGTTAAGTAAGTCAGACAGAGAAAAACAACCATTGTATAGTATTGTTTATATGTTAAATCTAGAAAAATAATAGATATGAACTTGTTTGTAAAGCTGAAATAGAGACACAGATGTGAGAAGAAACCTATGGATATCAAGGGGGAAAGAAAGGTGGGATGAATTGGAATTGGCATATATATATATATATATATATATATATATATATATATATATATATAGTTGTTGTTGTTCAGTTCCTCAGTCATGTCCAACTGTTTGTGACCCGATGGACATCAGCACGCCAGGCTTCTATGTCCTTCACCATCTCCCAGCACTTGCTGATACTCATGTCTATCGAGTGGGTGATACCATCCAACTATCTTTCCTCTGTTGTTCCCTTATCCTCCTGCCTTCAATCTTTCCCAACATCAGGTCCTTCTCTAACGAGTCAGCTCTTTGCATCAGGTGACCAAAGTATTGGAGTTTCAGCTTCAGCATCAGTCCCTCCAATGAATATTCAGGACTGATTTCTTTTAGAATTGACTGGTTTGATCTCCTTGCAATCCAAGGAACTCTCAAGAGTCTTCTCCAACACCACAGTTCAAAAGAATCAGTTCTTTGGCTCTCAGCCTTCTTTATGGTCCAACTCTCACATTCATACATGACTACTGGAAAAACCATAGCTGTGACTAGACAGAAATTTGTTGGCAAAGTAATGTCTCTGCTTTTTAATATCTGTCTAGGTTTATCATAGCTTTTCTTCCAGGGGGAAACATGTTTTAATTTCATGACTGCAGTCATCACCTACAGTGATTTTGGAGCCCAAGAAAATAAAGTCTCTTTTATATAGTTCTTCTGTGTATTCTTGCCACCTCTTCTTACTATCTTCTACTTCTGTTAGGTCCATACTGTTTCTGTCCTTTTTTGTGCCCAACATTGCATGAAATGTTCCCTCGGTATCTTTAATTTTCTTGAGATATAAAATATAAAATAGTATAAAATAGATAGCTAATAAGAACCTAATGTATAATAGGGATCTCTGTGCTCTGTGTTTACCTAAATGAGAAGGAAATCTGAAAAAGGGGAGATACACATAGACATGTAACTGATTCACCCTGCTGTAGCAGAAACTAACATAACATTTTAAAATATCTATACCCCAGTAAATTTTTTTTTAAAGGAAAAAAAAACTTTGGGTTTTCTTCAATCAGCATATAGGCTTTCTGAGTCTCAGATGGTCTTGTGTTCAGCCTCATTCGGTTCTAATCAGGAAGGCACTTCTTTATGTCTGCTCAGGCTTGACAGAATTTTACTGGTCACAAATGAATTTTCTATATGTTTATCAGTGCCAAATTCTCTCCTAACCATTGTTGAGAAAAGACTATAGTCTCAACACCAAATGTAAAGATTGCTCACTACTTCTTATCCACTTTTGATTACGTTCAGAAACTTTCATATAGATTTTAAACATGTTAACATAAGGAGTAACACTGATTTTCTAACACTATTAATGAAATAAAGAAGTAGGACACTCATTCTTGTCGTAAGAAATTAAAAGAAAACCATAAGTAAAGCATTGTTATTTATAATTTTTAGAATTAGCAATGACTGCTGATTATTTTAATCTAAGTGGATTTTATATCTGTCTTTCTCTTGTTTTAAGTGGTAATTTTTAAGGTATGAACATCAGGATTCATTAAGCAATTTATCATATAATCATTCATTGATGGCTGAAACCATAAACCAAAATTATTAAATGTGGGTACTCTGAATATATACTTTGAGTATTGTTTTTTCAATTTGGCCTGCTGAAAAAAAACTTTTATACCTGCACCTATTTTGTTCCACTATTTTAGTTAAAATCTTATAAATAAAAATTTATTTAATGGAGATGAAATGTAGCTCATTTGGCACAGGGACATTTCTCATATAAATCAATAGAAAGAAATCTAATGAGAATTTACAAGCAACATTGTTGTGGTTGATTCTCTGAGATTATTTCACCCACAGGGCTAGCAAATAAATTTCTTTTTGTCTTCTACCTGATATTAGACTAATACTTGTCTCAGTGTGGAATGAAGTAGATAAGACATGCTTAAGATGTTTTCAGAGGCAGCATGGCTGGCCAAAAATTGCAGTCTTTGGTGTTGGCCAAATCTGCATTTAATTTCATATTTTATCAGTTCATGATTGAATGTTTTTCTGGCACATACTACTGGACCTCTCTGAGTCTGTTTCCTGTTGTTCAAACGGGGCTAATAATGACTACTTTCAATAGACATTATCTGCTAAGTGACTAGCCTAGGGTATTTATATGGTATGGAATCATTTAGGACAAATTTTCAAGTATATTATTGAGTAAACATATTGGATATATCATATTTTGTCTTTACCATTTTGCAGGAGCTGATTTGACAGGAGATGTTTCAGTGCAACTGAAATAAACCAGCCATTAGTCGTTAACCCCGATGGATGAGGTAACTAAAACTTAGAGAGGTAACTGATTTGGTCAAGGTCAATACTAGCAGGGCAAAAGTGAGGCCTGACTTTTGGTCTCCTAGGCTAATATTTTCTCTATCTTGATCTAAATGACATTTAGTACAAACTATGCTAAACATAATACAGAATTTAGGGAGTATTAAGTCTTGGTCACAGTTGGATGTTTGATTATGTGGATCAGCTCTTTGCATTGGATAAAGCTGATGACTATCTTTCCAAAATAAAACATTGAAAAACAGAGTCAGGAAACCAAGTTGTGTGAGTAGAGTGGAGTTTATGATTATACTCACAACCTATGTATTATATTTTATATTTTATTTAATCTTTAAGTAATACATATAAAGTGAAAGAAGTAATTAAATTGATTTTGGCTCTACTGGTAAAGAACCTGCCTGCCAACGCAGGAGATGCAAGAGACGTATGTTCCATCCCTGGGTCAGGAAGATCCCTAGAGTATGAAATGGCAACCCACTCCAGTATTCTTGCCTGGAAACTTCCATGGACAGAGGAGCCTGATGGGCTATAGTCCACGGGGCTGCAAAGAGTCGAACAAAACTGAGCACAGATAAACATATACATCTATAAACACATAGATATTTCTTTAGCAGGTCATTTTTCCTAAATGTGAAAGAAAAGTTTTGGCTATTTTATCTCTAAGTTTGCTTTTTAAGTTTGTCCCTCATGATCAAAATATGTTAGGGAGGGGGAACCTATCTATTATTGACTGCCCAATTATGCCCTTCCTTAAGCATTTTTTCACCTCATATATTCTTGGAGGCTTCCTATATGTGTACCATATAAACTCAGTCCTTTGGTCATGATTTCTTGCCTGAGGATAGTAGCCTCACAGAAAGTGGAAATATCCCATAGCACGCACTGAGTCTTTTAAACAATCTTTTTTAGGAAGTTGAATTGGATCTACTCTTTGGATGGCAACATCATATAGAAACAAAGATACAGTTGACATGAATTAAGGGTGCCAATATAGGCAGGCTCAGGAGGGTGGCTCTGAGACTTGGGAAGGGTCATTCTGAGGAATTGAGATTGAGCAGATGCGACAAGTAATGTGTAAGTCAGGAGGAGACTTGTACCTCTAGAGAGGAAGGAGTGGTGTGGAAGGGGAGAGACAGGAAGCTTCCAATTCTTACTAGACACAACTGCAATTTATGCCCCATGTTATCCTGACATTTCAGTAAATCTTTCCAATAAATCCTCATTTGTAGGTCAATTTGAATTGATTTTGGTCTTTGCTAGTAAAAGGATCACAATGCTCAGAGAGCCTTTTGGTTGATAAACTTATGGCTGTTTTGTAGATTCAGTGATGCAGAGAAAGTGCCATATACTTGTATAAGTTCCTCCATTTTTGTGATAGAACCTTGAACTGAGTATATTCCCAACAAATATTTGATTTGAATCCTCAACATTATGAAAAAAAATCTGTTCTGTCTTTATTAATAAGTATGTATTTATTTATCATTTGACTGCACTGCACAGCATATGGGATCTTAATTCCCCGACCAGGGATTGAACACATGCCCCCTGCATTGGAAGTTTGGAGTCTAAACCGCTAGACCAGCAAGGAAGCCCCATGAAATGATTTAGATGAAACTTTAATGTAGCAGCCATCTTTCAAAATCAATTTCTTTGTGATACACAACTGAGGGTATGTTCCTATTACATCAGTTCGTAAGAATCATTATCACTGTTGAGAAAGAAAAGGTACAATCAGAGGAAGATGAGGTTTTTGTTTGTTTGTTTTGAGCAAGCATAGTTTATTAAGAAAAGTGTAAAAAATCTTTTTTTTTTTCATTTGAAAAATGTCTAGTAGAACTAAAACATCTGGTTGAAAACTGAAATCTTCAGTGACACATCTGGATGTTTGCTCCATATGATGTCAAACATGAGGATAATTAAAAATATAGAGCTAAATTACTTAAATGTTAAGCTTTCATCCAGATGTTTTATGCTATATTAGACAAAAATAAAATCTTTATGTTAGACATTAAAGTAATCAAGAATATCTAAATGTCACTATGAATAAAATAACATTTCTAACATGTTTCACTAGAGAGAAAGTATTAAATGATAATTAGAGACTATACAAGAAGTTTGTTAGTTAAAAGCTTTTTAATCTGATCAGTAGTAACCACTAAAATGTGGGAATATGGAATGAACATTCCTGGATGAAAATTGTCCATACTGACTGACAAATAAACAAGTGTATTTTGATTTCCAAGCTGTTATGTTTTGTTCATTTTTTGTTTTTATACATAGAAGTATCTATGAGCTAGTGTTTTGGATTATTTATTAAAGAACACATAAGTTTATTTTTGCTCATGCATTAGAGAAATGGGGCAAATTTTTGAATTGAAATTCCTTGGCAGTGTTTATTTATGAGAAATAAAGTCCAAGTAGGTATAACTTGCAGATCTAATTCAGCTTCAAAGAGTACCAGATGATATAGTCAGGGTTGGCTCACAAGTTGTATCCTATGATAATATGGGAAGTGAGACCTAGAGAGTTGAAGATAGCAGAAGATATTTGGCTGACCCAGTAGGCTTAGACAACAGAGTGTTAAATCCAGGCAGGAGAATAAATGCAGAGAAGGAAGGACTGTACCTTTGGGAGGTACAGGCAGGAAACAAGGTTTACCATCTAGGGAATCAGAAAAGGTTAAAGGTGCTGCTGAGTCATGCTAGTGGACAGAATCAAATACTCCTCATGGGTAAATACATTAAAAAAACAAACAAACAAATATCGTGTGTGTGCATGCATGCTGCTTCAGTTGTTTCCGACTCTTTGAGACCCAGTGAACTGTGGCCTGCCACGTTCCTCTGTCCATGAGATACTCCAGGCAAGAATACTGGAGTGAGTAGCTGGGCCCTCCTCCAGGGGATCTTCCCAACCCAGGGATTGAACCCAGGTCTCTTACATCTCCTGTATTGGCAGATGTGTTCTTTGCCACTGGTGCCACCTGTTAATGCATATAAATGAAATCTAGAAAACTGGTACAGATGAACCTATTTCCAGGGTGAGAACAGAAATGCAGACATAGAAAACAGACATGTGGATAGACATGAGGGGTGAGGGTGAAGAGGACAGTGGGACAAACTGAGAGATTAAGATTGACATATAAATGCTACAATGTGTAAAATACGTGACTATTGGGAAGCTTCTGTATAACATAGGGAGCTCAGCTCAGTTCTCTGTGATGACCTCGATGGGTGAGATGGGGATGGGTGGGAGGGAGGTCATTGAGGAATGGGTTATATGTATACATAAGCTGATTCACGTCAGTGTTTAGCAGACACTAACACAATATTGTACAGCAATTATACTATGATAAAAATTATATTATAAACATATAATGTAAACATATCTTTGAATACTTTTAATAATTTTCATATTTAATAGCTTAAAAATAAATGAGGAAAACCTCTGTGTTCACTGATCAGTTTTTTTTTAGTTGGCTTTATTTATTTAGGTTGAATTAAAATGTCTCCTGTCAAAAATGGCTCTATCAAAATCTTGGTAAGAAATCATAATATATCCATGTGAGTGTTAACCCACAATGAAGAATGAACATTGTAAGTCCCATTTACATGAGAGAAAACAAGCTCAGAGAAGCCCAGTGACATTCAAGGAGACACAAATCCAGATTTGGCATCTCCGAAGACCACATGTTTCCCCACTTATGTTGTCTTTGAAAACATCAGAACATTGGTCCCCTTTTTATGCACTGAGCTGAGGATTGCTCCACTGAACCATTTCATAGACTAACATGGATACACAGACTATTGAGGTGCATCACAAACTAACTTGAGAAACAAATCTGATTATGGAAAAGATTGAACATTTTCTACAAACTAGTGTATGTATGAAACATGAAAAGTGTAGAATAGTGAAAAGTTGGTAGACTTTATATGGTCAGAGGGATAAAACTTTGAGTTTCCATTTTGCCATCCAATTTTGAGTGGATAACATAAACTGGTTTGAAATGAATGTAAAAAATGAAGGTAACACTAAAGCAACTTTTTCTCTAAGTTGTCATCCAGTTAAAATAAAGCTTCTCAAACATATAACTTCATAAACCTGATTCAATGTTTGGTGCACAGAACACAATAAATATGGAAAGAAAACACTTAAGGAAGTTACTTTCATATCTGTATCTATAGATACATGTATCTGTGTCCTTGCCAATATTTGCCAATGTTTCTCTCAAAGATCAGGACCAAGTATAGTATATTAGGATTCACAAATGTCTTCTCAGTCAGGAAAGAATTTCAGGCTTAGTTCAAGAGTTTAACATCTTGCCAGGCAAAGCATGGTTTTGTTCATGCTAGACTCTCCTTCCTAGCTCATAAATCTTTGGGAGGTGTCCAGACAGGGGCCTTAGAGGCCTGAATCAAGGACATTAAGGTCAAGAGCAAGTGTGTGCGCACGCACGCACGCGCTCACTCAGTCGTATATGACTCTGTGACCCCATGGATTGTATCCTGCCAGGCTCCCCCGTCCCTGGGATTCTCCAGGCAAGAACACTGGAGTGGGTTGCCATTTCCTTCTCCAATGTATGAAAGTGAAAAGGGAAAGTGAAGTCGCTCAGTCGTTTCCGACTCTTAGTGACCCCATGGTCTGCAGCCTACCAGGCTCCTCTGTCCATGGAACTTGCCAGGCAAGAATATGGATTGGGTTGCCATGCCCTCCTCCAAAGGATCTTCCCAACTCAGGAATTGAACTCACTTCTCCTGTGTCTCCTGCATTGCAGACAGATTCTTTACCAGCTGAGCCATCATGGAAAACGTGTCAAGAACATAGAAAGTTTAAATTATGTCTAGGTGGGTCAGATTCAGGACAGCATAACCCAGATGACTTCTGGAATCTCTCAACCCTTGAAAGCATTATTAAAATATTTTGATATTCAATAGCCATTGATATTCCCCTTGTTTTGTGTTCCTATTTCATGTTTTTTCATAGCAACTAAAGTATGTGTGGGAGGTGAAGAGAGGAGGGAATTGTGTTTTTATGGTCAACTTTGAATCAGAATCTGGCTTCTGCAAAGTCTAGTTCATTGATTGATTTTTCCCTCTTCTTGTGATGCCTGAGTTTTGTGCTAGTAAATTGAGATGTAAAATTCAGTCTTTTAAAAACTATTGGCAAAAGCTTTGTATTCACAGGTGTTTGTATTTTTCCCCTTTTACAGAAATATGGTCAGATGAAAGAATGAAAGAGATGGTGTTCTCACAGAAGATAACCGAAACCCCTTTAATTTGTTGATAGACCGTATTCTCTAGAGTTCCAGTGACCATCCCACTGGGGAAACTTTTTGCATGTCATTTTATCTACAGCTTCAGAATATGTCCTGGACTCTGTTTTCTTCCTTTTTCCTTCTCCATCCCTTGTTTTTACTTTATTATTTATTTAGCGGCATCTGATGTTAGTTACAGCATGTGGTATCTTCACTGTATAATGAGGGGTCTTTCCTCGTGGTGTGGTGCTCAGACTCTCTAGTTGTGGCACTCAGTCTCAGTGGTTGTGGCACATGGCCTTTACATGCTCTGCAGCATGTAGAATGTTAGTTCCCCAACCAGGGATCCAACCCAGGTCTTCTGCATTGCAAGGGAGATTTTTAACCACTGGACCACCTGAGAAGTCCCTCCATCCCTCTTTCTCTTCTATTTTTCTGTTCTCATTTTCTCATGCAACATTATTTATCCAGCTATTGTCTTCTCTAGGTTGTTGTTTGGTGGGTTTTTAACTTCTAATGCAAGGTGAGAATCATTTTCTTAAAGAAAGATCTTTCAAATAGACTTTTGGTAAAGCTATTATTTAGTTATTTTGTCTCTGTTTCAGTGTAAACAATCTCTTGCTTGATATTCACCTAGGTAATTTTCAAATATTTAACACATCAAACCAGTGACTTTTTAAAATATTCTGATTTATTCATTTGGCTGCACCAGGTCTTGGTTGTGGCACACAGGATCTTTGATCTTCTTTGCAGCCTGTGGGATCTTTAGTTGTGGCATGTGAACTCTTACTTGCAGCTTAGTTGCAGCATGTGGAATCTAGTTACCTGACTAGGAATCCAACCTGGGCCCCATGCAATGGGAGTGTGAAGTCTTAGCCACTGAATCACCAGGGAAGTCCCCCAACCCAGTGACTTTTAGATTATTTCAAGTGGTTTAATAAGTATTGACACTATCTGAATACTAATAACACCTAGATTAAATGGTTTCAGTAAAGGCAGTATAGTGATTTGTGTCATTTCATTATAATCGTATTCTATTTCTAATGGTTAAATGTTCTCATAAAAGAAGTTACCTATGGATGAGCATGCTGCTTTCTTTTCATTCTTGTTTGAAGTTAAATTGTTAAAGTCCCAGGTAGATTCAGTAATTGGCTGTCATATGCTATTTTCAATCTTGCTTTGAAGAGAATTGCTTCTTTCTCTACTGTTCTCTGCACCACAAAATATTCAAAATGGACAGATCAAAGTGGAATATTTATTTTTATTGCTCTTCTCTCATTTCTGATACATATTCCAATTTTCCTTGGAGTAAAGACCAAAGATTTGGGTCAAAATAGAATTTGAACAGAGATGGATTGGATCTGTTAGTTGACCAGGAGATGAAAACAAAGGAGAATCAGAGCTGGAATACTAGTAAATACTTGCAAAACCTGTAACACTGTCTTCATATAGACGAAAGCATGAATTTATCATCTGAGAGAAGGAAGTATGAGGTCGAGGAAGGGAAAAGAAGAGAAAGAGAGTCTCCTAACTTTGTTTCCTGAGGGTTTGGTGAAGTTATTGATTACATGCCTACTGTCAAAATGGAATTCCACCTGTAAGAGATTGCCTTCACTTGACTTCTGTATACAACTGTCTCTTGAAGATGCAAAAGCATCTGTAAAGAGATTAGGTTTACTTTGCAGGTGCCAGAAAGGATTTGTTTACATCATATTTATTCTCCTTGAGCTAACATTTCAAACACACACTTATTTAAAGATTAGTTCACTTTGTATGGCAGAAATAAGGCTTTGTTTTGGCACT
Organism: Giraffa tippelskirchi; assembly: GCF_054371585.1. Lineage (NCBI taxonomy): Eukaryota > Metazoa > Chordata > Mammalia > Artiodactyla > Giraffidae > Giraffa > Giraffa tippelskirchi. The sequence continues at coordinate 134,192,346 of NC_137277.1, forward strand.
CTCATGGAACAGGAATGCTTCGTAGAAAGTTTCTCTTTTTCTCTGTCTCTGTCTCTCTGTCCCTTTTTCTGCCTGTCTCTTTTTCTCCATCTTGGCCCTCTTCTCTCTTGATACAATTTCCCTTTCTTCAGGAACATCTTTACCCATATTTTCCTTCAAAATGGCTTAACACAAATACATATTTAATTTTGTCTTTCTTCTTTATTTAAAACCATGGATGTAGCTAATATTTCTTCACCCTAATATGTGACTCCCAGCTGGCCCTGCTAGCAGGGGTTGGACTCTGAATCACCTTTTCTGAACTGACCTCTCTTTTATCTTAAATGGAATCATCGTTAACACATCTGGTACATCTCCTGGAACATATAGCTCAATTGAAGTATCAGGAGGCTCCAGCAATAAGACAGCTTTCAGAGTTCTGAGCTGACTGGGCTAGAGGGCCATCTGATGATAGTCAAGATTATCAGAGTTGTCAAATCTGACAGGCTAGAATCAGATTCTACTTCTTACCTTAGGAATGAATGTTTCATGAATTGAGATGCCAGGATGGAAATTAAGTGAAGAATATTTCTGAGCAAATGTCTGGTGAAGAGGCAGCTGTCTCCAACTGTTCTTGCGATTCCTCTCTTTCTACTTGTTAACCTTCAAAGTTCTGCCCTATGTCCCAGTCTAGTCTGATGCAAGAATTAACTTGATTGCCCCATCAGGTTGGTCCAAGGAAGAATCGGATGAAGTGGGTCTGGAGATGTTCATCTCACATTTCATAAGCATCCCAGGTTATGAATGATTCATATAATCATGACCTGGTTATATGGATGGTCCCATTCTCACCTTGATCCCAATCTTGCCTGTTCACCCCTGGGCCCTCACTGACACCATAGTTCCTGATATCAAGATTCTTAATACTTATCTATTGCATGAATGGAAAAGAGAACATATATAGCAAGTAATAAATAGGTTTCAGACTCTGTTCTGTGCTTTGGAGATTCAATAATATATATCACAAACTTGCTTCAAAAGATTATTTGTACTGTAAGTGCTATGCTGTCTGGTACAGGGATGGTATTGGTGGTACCTAAGGGGCCTACTGAATGTTTTGAAGTCAGGGATCTTCTTTCTGAAATTAGGAAGGTGCTGTTCAGTCTATTCTCTAATAGAGTGGATTCTAGTGGGATCCAGAGACAGTAACATAGAAGCGATTAGAAAGCATTACATCAATCTGGAAGAGGAGAGAAACTTATATTCTCATTTAATTTTTTAAAAATAAAGATCGTGAAATCTGAATATGAAATCTGAAATGTGAATTCAACCAGTTGTGCCGCCCACCTCCCAGGGGCAGTCAGGCCTGGGACTTGTGCTTATTGACAAGTCTCATGGCCACCACATTTACCAACTTCTTCTCTCTCAGTGAGTCGTGATTTGGCATGGTATTGCTACACTTAGGAACTCAGACCATAACTTCAAATGACAACCTGAAAAAATTGATATGGAATATTGTTTATTGTGTGTTTCTCCATTGATGGGCATGAATGAACATTTAAATATTCTGAATATCTCCAATACCTCCTTGGGGGCTAAGCTTATACCTTCATAAAATAATGAGAAGATGTTCCTGCAAAGACATGAGAATTTACTAATAAAAAAAATGAGTTAATTAAAGTCCAACATGAATTTAGGTGAAATACGTAACCTAGCAAATTCTCAGATTCCCTGTCTAGACAGTAGGGAAAGAAAATATACAGAATTGTTGATAAGATTAAACAAGATAATGTGTAAAATTTTAATATATTGTATAAAAGTTTAATAAATATTTGTCTTCCTAAATTTCCATTTTCTTTCATTATATAACTATGTATAAGAGCATGCCAGAGTGCCTTTATAGATATACAGCATGAGAATAATCAAGAAAATTTGAAATACTGGAAAAAAAATGATTGTTTCCTTATCTCCCTTTACTGAGCTGTGTCTATGTCTGCTGGTGCACATTATTTAAAGCATTTCTGAGAAAACTTTCTGCAGAAAAAAATCACATGAGCAAAGCTGATTTTGATGGATAAAAATGAAGATATTGAGGGTATAATTAGTTGTTCTCAGAAATTAGTGTACCCTTGAATCATTGCAGAAGTTTGCTATGATTTTATTCATATGAATATTTGGATCCCAAAATTCACAGTCAGTGGGTTCCAGTGACAGAGTTTGAAAAACCCAGCTTTCAAGATTAACAGGTAAAAAGAAAATGATGTTCACTTTAAAACTGTGAATTGAATGGTAGAAGCTTATAGTTTGAGAACACACTGTGAAATAGATTTCTTGTACATGAAGGGTGTTCTGGAGAGACTCATATAACTGTACAGACTACAAGGTCACTGAAAACCCAAGAATGGCATTTGCTAGTTGTATAGAATTGACCTTTTTAAGGTTGCCAAAATATAAATATTTGTTAACAGTATTCTGAAGAACTACTCTTAACTCTTTCAAAATTAATTAGATTTTTGAAGGAAAGGGATGGGATAGATTTGAGTGATATATTACATCTTATAACATTGATATGTAAAATCTTTTAAAAGATAAATGCTCCAAAGTAAAATGTTTTAAAAGATCAATGTAAATCTTCTCCTTAGAAATTTAATTCTTGTCCTTCTAATACTGTAGCCATGAAATGGAAAGATGCTTGCTCCTTGGAAGAAAAGCTATGACAAATCTAGACAGTGTATTAAAAAGCAGCGACACCACTTTATTGACAAAGGTCCATACAGTCAAAGCTATGGTTTTTCCACTAGTCATGTATGGATGTGAGAGTTGGGCCATAAAGAAGGCTGAAAGAAAGTGAAAGTCAGTCAGTTGTGTCTGACTCTTTGTGATCCCACTGACTGTAGCCCATCAGACTCCTCTGTCCATGGGATTCTCCAGGCAAGAATACTGGAGTGGGTTGCCATGCCCTCCTCTAGGGGATCTTCCCAACCCAGGGATCGAGCCCAGGTTTCCTGCATTGCAGGCAGATTCTTTACCATCTGAGGCACCAGGGACGTCCCCTAAAGAAGGCTGAGCACCAAAGAATTGATGCTTTCGAACTGTAGTGCTGGAGAAGACCCTTGAGAATCTCTTGGACAGCAAGGAGATCAAACCAGTCAATCCTAAAGGAAATCAGTCCTATATATTCATTGGAAGGACTGATGCTGAAGCTAAAACTTCAATACCTTGGCCACCTGTTGCAAAGTGCCAATTCACTGGAAAAGACCCTGATGCTGGGAAAGATTGAAGGCAGGAAGAAAAGGGGGTGGCATGGGATGGGATGGTTGGATTGGCATCACTGACTCAATGGACATTGAGCAAACTCAAAGAGATAGTGAAGGACAGGGAAGCCTAGCGTACTGCAGTCCATAGGGTCACAAAGAGTCAGACACAACCTAGCAACTGAATGACAGCAAATGCTGCTGAATAAGAAGAAAGTGGGTTGTCTTCTGTCTTGCAGTTTTCTTTTCTCATTCATCTCCTCCAGTTTCTTCTTCACGATACCGTATCTGTTTATAGCTCGTAGACCACTACTGATGCATTTTTAATCTTTGATAGGCCACAGCAAACTCAGAGATAAGTAGAAATTTCAAAAGAACAGTTTTTCAAAAACTTCACCAAAGTACCATTTTTCCTCTTTATTGTTTGTTTTCTTTGGCAAACAACATTTCACACTCCTCTTTGCCACCTCCTTCCAATGTGTTCTTGTTCTGTGTCATTAGCCCACAGTCAGCTGCGTAAACGTTGGCTCACATCCAAGGTGATGATTGCTTCTCATATACACTATCTTTGCTGCTGGCTCTCAGACTAATAGCTTCTTTTTTAATAGATGAAATTTAGCATGATTAACTCTCAGGTGATTAATAGAGGATGTTTTTGAGAGCTAAATAATGAAGAAGCAATTAAATAAATATGATATGTTGTCTTGACCACAAATCAAGTCACACTTTTTCTTACTGCTCCTTGGATTGTGGTTTGGAGGTCAGAAGGCCGCCATAAATCAGGGAGGAGAGCCCCTGGCAACAGTTCTGGGAAAAATAAGAACAAGAAACATGGTAGGGCACAATTCAGCACCACTCACCTGAGTTTGAGCTCTTACACTGTGGTATTTGTAAAACAGGCGAGCTATTTAATTCATGAGCCCCAGCTTCTTCATCTCCAAAGCAGGAAAGATTAATACATAATTTGTAGGTTTAAATGAAGATTAATGAAGATTAAATGACATAATTTATGCAAAACATCTTGCAAAATGCCAGGTACATAATGTTCAGTGAATATGTTAGTTTTAAATCCTTTTTTTTCTCCCAGTCTTAACTTTCAACATTTTCCTGGGAGTGAAAGATATTAGAAGGGATTGTGTATAGGATTGTAGTCTGTTCTAATCTTCAGTAATTTAGAAAAGAAAGAAATCGATTCCCCAACTCCTTATCCCCCAATATAAAAAAATTCCATTTACAGCTATGGTCAGTTATGTATTATAATAATTACAGTTATTATTTTTAGTTATTACTTTTTTAAAAAGCATTAAGCCTTGGGATGTCATATTTCCAGCTTCTAATATCAATTTCTACACTTTCTGTCACTTGGCCTCCCCTGTGTAGAATTTTATAGTTTCACTAGAAGGAATAATACAGTACACAGAAAGTTTAAAAGAGAAACATTATAGATGATTGATAGGTTTTGTACTTTAAACATTTACAGATGATGAGATCTAAAAATGGCAGAAATAGGAAGACAATTTGCCTTAGAACAAATAAAACTTGATTGGTTTATTAATGATCTTCTCCTTGGTTATGCCTTAAGAGCAAACAACTTCAAAATATCATTAGTTTACAATATTAAAGATTGATTCTAGCTCATATCATAATGCAGCTCAAAGTAGTTCTCCATTTTATTTTTTATCATTTGGAGATAAGAAATAATTGCACTTATCAACAATACTATAAAATTAGCTAATTCTTATCCAAATATCTTTTTTGTTCATTTTTGTTGAGGTATAATTTACATATCTTATAATGAATATTTAGTGTTCAGGTTAATGAATGTTTACAATAGCATACCATGTTACCACCACCTAAAATAATATAAAGAATATTTTCCATCATCCCCAGACATGAAGATGCCCTTTTGTCTCTTTCCAGTCAGTCCCTGCCAGGCAAACCCTTCTATCAGTTAGTTTTGCCTAGTCTAGAATCCATTTTTAAATAGGATTATAAAATATGAGCTTTCATGTGTTGGTCTCTTTTCAATCAGCATAATATCTGCATCTAATGACTATGTAATAGCTCAATGCATCGGCTCATTCCCCTGTTATGAATACTGGGATCATTTCCAGTTTGGGCTACTATGAATAAAGAAGAAGTCTTTGTGGACATATGTTTTCACTTCCTTTGGAAAAACACTTAGGGGTAGAAATACTGAGTCTAAGGGTAGGTATATGTTTGACTCTATGAATAACTGCCAAACTGTTGTCCAAAGTGGTTCTTACCATTTCTCATTTTCACCAGCCGTGTCAGAGAGTTCTGGTTGCTGCACACTCTCACTGGCATTTGGGTTGGTAAACAATCTTTTTATGAAGAGGAAGAATGATGCCAGAAGATATGACATGGCATCTCACTGGAGTTAAATTGCATTTCTTTGGTAATTACTGATATTCTGGACATTTTTATGTACTTATTGTCCATTCATGTATCTTCTTTTGTGAGATGTTCAGGTATTTTTGGTCACTTTTATTGAGATGTTCATCATTTTATTGTGTACAAAGATGACTTTGTATATTCTAGATATTAATGTTTTGGAAGATATATGTACTTGAAACTATTTTCTGAGTATGCGTATCTTTATCTTAATGGTTGCTTTTGATAAGCAAAAGGGTCTATGAAAATCTTTTACCTTTTTTAAAAATTAAGTTTGTTGTTTTCTGATATTTCTAGATATAAGTTCTTTATCAGTTATGTGGTATTGTCTACCAGTATTGAAGTCATCTTTTCATTATTTCATCTGTATGTTTCAAACAGTGTAAGTTTTTAATTTTGATAAATTCCAGTTTACCAATTTTTTCTTTTCTGAAATAGGCTTTTGGTATCATATGTAAAAATGTTTGCTTAACTCAAGTCCACAAATATTTTTTCCTTAAGTTTTCTTCTAGTTGCTTTTTATTTTGAAAAGATCTATGGTGAACTTTGAGTTAATTTTTATATTTGGTACAAAGAGTGGATGAGACTTATTTATTTATTTATTTATATTTTTGCTTTTTTGCTCATGTTTTCTTTTGCATGTTAGTTGGTTGCTCAGTTGCATCTGACTCTTTGCAACTCCATGGAGTATAGCCAACCAGTCTCCTCTGTCCATGGAATTCTCCAGGCAAGAATACTGGAGTGGGTTGCCATTTCCTTCTCCAGGGGATCTTCTCGACCCAGGGAATAAACTCGGGTCTCCTCCATTGCAGGCAGGTTCTTTACCATCTGAGACATCTGGGCTATTTGTGCTATGATTATTTGTATTTGAATTCTAAAATCACACATTGCATATTACATTGTTATTGTTTTTACATGTACAGTCCCATGTATAGTCATCAGTCTTTAAATCTCTCACTGTTTGTCACTAAAATCATTAAAAATTCTTTTTATGTTTACACAGACACTTTCTTAAAATTGGTGCTCTTTATTCTACCTTATAAGTGTAATAATTCTTTCTAAAAATCTCACACCTCTATTTTAATGAACATATCTTTATTTTACATATGTTTTGAGGAATATTCATGTTGGATATAAAACTCTGTACTTTTCCCCTCTCTCATATCATTTTAAAACCATCATCATATTGTCTTCTGGCCTCCATTTTTATAGTGGCAAGTCATCTGTAATTCTTATATGTTTTCCTGCATGAATTGAGTCCCTTCCCCTGTTTACTTTTAACGCTTGCTTTTATCCTGGGTATTAGTAATTTTATTAAAATGTGCCTAAACTTGGGAATCTTTATATTTGTCCTGTTTAGAATTCACACAATTTCCTGTTGCTTTGGGCTTCCCTGGTGTCTCAGACAGTAAAGAATCTGCCTGCAATGCAGGAGACCCAGGTTTGATCCCTGGGTTGGGAAGATCCCTTGGGGAAGGGAATGGCAATGCACTCCATTATTCTTGCCTGGAGAATGCCATGAACAGAGAAACCTGGCAGGCTACAGTCTGTGGGGTGACAAAGAGTTGGACACACCTGAGCAAATCTGTTTCTGTCTGTCTTGTTGCTTTAGACTGATACTGTTCATCAATTCTGGAAAATTCTTGAGATTTTTTTTGAGGTGAGGGGAGCTAAAATATCATCTTTACTCGTTTTTAGTTAAAAATTATACAAGTTTAAAGGTTACTTGCCATTTACAGTTATTACAAAATATAGGCTATATTATCCTTGTTGTGCATTACATCCTTGAGCCTATCTAACATCCAATAGCCTTTGTATCTTTACCACATATATTGCCCCACCACTCTCCCTACTGGTAACCACTAGTTTGTTCTCTGTATCTCTGTCTGCTTCTTTTTGTTATATTCACTAGTTGTATTTTTTCTTTTTTTTTTGGTTCCACATCGAAGTGACAGCATACAGCATTTGTCTTTCTCTGACTTATCTCACTTAGCATAATTCCCTGCAAGTCCATCCACAGTTTTGCAAATGGAAAAATTTCATTCTTTTTTAACAGCTGAGAAGTATTTCATTGTGGAGATGGAGATAGAGAGATATGCTACATCTTCTTTACCCATTCATCCAGTGATGGATACATAGGTTGCTTCCAAATCTTGACAGTCATAAATAATGCTACTATGAACATTGATGTGCATGTATCTTTTCAAATTAGTGTTGTTTTTTTTCTTTCAGTTATATACTTGGGAGTAGAATTGCTGGGTCATATGGTAGTGCATATGAAAAGATGCTAAACATTACCAACTACTGGGGAAATGGAAAACAAAACAAAATGATAATGAGAGATCACCTAACACTTGTCAGAATTGCTATGATCAAAAAGACAAGAAATAACAATGCTAGTGAGGTTGTGGACAAAAAGAACACTCATACACTGTTGGTTGAAGTGTAATTGATGCAGCCACTGTAGAGAAAAGTATAGAGGTTTCTCATCTTTATTCTTCATAAAGATGAAGGTAAAGGATGCAGGAATAAAGGAAGACAATAGAATGGGAAAAACTAGAGATCTCAAGAAAATTAGAAATACCAAGGGAACATTTCATGCAAAGATGGGCACAATAAAGGGCAGAACCAGTATGGACCTAACAGAAGCAAAAGATATTTAGAACAGGTAGCAAGAATACACAGAAGAGTTACACAAGAAAGATCTTCATGACCCAGATAACCATGATGGTGTAATTACTCATCTAGAGCCAGACATCCTGGAATGAGAAGTCAAGTGGGCCCTAGGAAGCATCACTACAAACAAAGCTAGTAGAAGTGATGGAATTCCAGCTGAGTTATTTCAAATCCTAAATGATGATGCTGTGAAACTGTTGCACTCGATATGCCAACAAATTTGGAAAACTCAGCCATGGCCACAGGACCAGAAAATGTCTGTTTTCATTTCTGATCCCAAAGAAAGGCAATGCCAAAGAATGTTCAAACTACCACACATTTAACTCATCTCAGATGCTAGCAAAGTAATGCTCAAAATTCTCCAACCCAGGCTTCAACAGTATGTGAACCATGAACTTCCAGATGTTCAACCTAGATTTAGAAAAGGCAGAGGAACCAGAGATCAAATTGCCAACATTCCTTGTATCATAGAAAAATCAAGAGAATTCCAGAAAAACATCTACTTCTGCTTTATTGACTATGCCAAAGACTTTGACTGTTTGGATCACAGCAAACTGTGGAAAATTCTGAAAGAGATGGGAATGTCGGACCACTTTACCTGCCTCCTGAGAAACCTGTATGCAGGCAGGAAGCAACAGTTAGAAATGGACATGGAACAACAGCTGCCAAGTCGCCTCAGTCGTGTCGGACTCTGTGCGGCCCCACAGACAGCAGCCCACCAGGCTCCGCCGTCCCTGGGACTCTCCAGGCAAGAACACTGGAGTGGGTTGCCATTTCCTTCTCCAGTGCATGAAAGGGAAAAGTGGAAGTGAAGTCGCTCAGTCGTGTCCGACTCTTAGCGACCCCATGGACTGTAGCCTACCAGGCTCCTCCGTCCATGGGATTTTCCAGGCAAGAGTACTGGAGTGGGATGCCATTGCCTTCTCCTGGAACAACAGACTGGTTCCAAATTGGGAAAAGAGTAGGTCAAATCTGTATATTGTCACACTGCTTATTTAGCTTATATGCAGATTACATCATGAGAAATGCTGGGCTGGATGAAGCACAACCTGGAATCAAGATCGCTGGGAGAAATATCAATAACCTCAGATATGCAGATGACACCACACTTATGGCAGAAAGTGAAGAGGAACTAAAAGGCCTCTTGATGAAAGTGAAAGAGGAGAGTAAATAAGTTGGCTTAAAGCTCAACATTCAGAAAACTAAGATCATGGCATCCAGTCCATCACTTCATGGCAAATAGATGGGGAAACAGTGGAAACAGTGTCAGACTTTATTTTCTTGGGCTCCAAAATCACTGAAGATGGTGACTGAAGCCATGAAATTAAAAGACACTTGCTCCTTGGAAGAAAAGCTATGACCAGCCTAGACAGCATATTAAAAAACAGAGACATTACTTTGCCAATAAAGATCTGTCTAGTCAAAGCTTTGGAAGACGGAGGATGAGATTGTTGGATGACATCACCGACTCGATGGACATGAGTTTGAGCAATCTCGGGGAGTTAGTGATGATCAGGGAAGCCTGGCGTGCTGCAGTCCATGGGGTTGCAAAGAGGCGGACATGACTGACGACTGAACTGAACTGAAGAGGATGTGGCATAAGGTTAGATGAAATAGGGCTGCTAGGTGGATTAATTTAGCAGCCACTTCCTCCTTCCATACTGGGCAATACTAATTAGAAAAATGAGTGGAAAGATTGGTGGGATAGACCTTCTCAGGCATGGGCTCTGCCCTACCCCGGTAGTCACACCAACAAAGAGTAGAAAAAAAACTCTGTGGAGGCATCTGTTTCCCAAAGGAAAAATGAAGTGGCCGATTGAGCAACCCTAGTTTACTTTTTTATTACTAACATGGATGGCAATTTTTTCTTAATTGTGGTAAAAATATATAATCTAAAGTTGTCCATTCTAAACATTTTTTTATATGCACATTTCCCAGCCATTAATTACTTCATAATTTTGTATATGGTATTCACTATTTGTTTCCAAAACTATTCATCCCCTTAAATGGAAACTTGGTAACCATGAAACAATATCCCCTTTCCCCCTCAATTTCTCCAAGTCCTAAATTCCTGGTTACCTTTAATCTACTTTCTACCCCTGTAAATTTGGTGATTCTTATATTCCACATAAGTGAAATCATACAATATTTGTCCTTTTATGTGTGGCTTTTTCATTTAGCATGTTTTCAAGTTTCATCTGTGTTTTAGCACGTGTCAGAATCTCATTACTTTTCATAGCTGAATAACATTTCATTGTGTATATATATCACATTTTGTTTATCCATTCATTTGTTGATTGACCCTTGAATTGTTTCTCCCTTTGGGCTACTGTGAATAATACTGCAATGAATACTGGCATACAGTATTTGTTCCCTTGTTTTTAATCCATTAGATTATATCACTAGGACTACAATTGCTGTCATTTGATAATTCTACACTTATCATTTTGAGGAACCACTGAACTTTTTTTCACAATGGCTGCACTATTTTACATTCTCACCAGCAATGCGCAAGTGTCCCAATTTATCTACATCCTTGCCAAAACTTCTTATTTTCAGTTCTTTTCTTTTTTTTTCAGTTACAATCATCCTCAGTTCAGTTCAGTTCAGTTCAGTCTCTCAGTCGTGTCCAACTCTTTGCGACCCCATGAATCGCAGCACGCCAGGCCTCCCTGCCCATCACCAACTCCCGGAGTCTACCCAAACCCATGTCATCCTAGTAGATGTAAACTAATATCTCATTGTGGTTTTGATTTACATTTCCATAATAATTAATGATGGGCTTCCCTGATGTCTCAGATGCTAAAGAATCTGCTTGCAATGCAGGAGACGTGAGTTCGATCCCTGGGAGGAGGAAATGGCAACGCACTCCACTATTCTTGCCAGGAAAATCTCATAAACTGAGGAGTTTTGTGGGCTACAGTCTCTGAAGTCACAAAGAGTTGGACATGACTGAAGCAGCTGAGTAGCAGCAGCAGCAGCATGTGTTTATAAGCCATTTGTATATCATCTTCAGAGAAACAGCTATTCAAATACCTTTCCTGTTTTTACTTGTATTCATTGTCTTTTTGTTGTTGACTTTATAGGAATTTTTTTATATTCTGGATATTTATTTGTTATAGATACATAATTTGCAAATATTTTCTTGTATTCTATTCAACTTCCATAGGTTGTCTTTTTTATTTTCTTAATAATATCCGTTGAAACATAATGAAAAATTGTGATAATGTCCAATTTATCTGTATTTTATTTTTTTATTGCTCATACTTTGACGTCATATCTAAGAATCCATTGCCAAACCCAAACCCATGAAGATTTAGCCCTATGTCTTCTAAGATTTTTATAATTTTAGCTCTTATGTTTGGGTCATTGATACAATTTGAGTTAAATTTATGTACAGTTTGAGGAAAGGGTACATCTTCATTCTTTTTTATTTTTTCATGTGCAAGCACTGTTTATTGAAGAGACTTTTCTTGTTGAATGAACTTGATAACTTTGTTAAAATAATTAATTGGCCATAGATACATGGGTTTATTTCTGCACAATTAATTCTATTCTGTAGATCTACATGTCCATCCTTATATCAGTACTATACTCTTTTGAGTACTGGAGACTTATAGTAAGTTTTTATATTGGGAAGTGTGAAACTAAATTTTGTTCTTTTTACAAAATTGTTTTAGCTATTTCGGGGCCCCTTGTAATTCCCCTTGCAAATAAATTCGAGGATTAAGTATGTCCCTGCTTTTTAATATGCTGTCTAGTTTTGTCATAGGTTTTCTTCCAAGAAGCAGGTGTCTTTTAATTTTATGGTTGCAGTTATCATCTGCAGTGGTTTAAGAGCCCAAGAAAATAAATTCTATTACTGTTTCCATTGTTTTCCCATCTATTTGCCATGAAGAAATGGAACCAGATGCCATGATATTATTTTTTTGAATATTAAATTTTAAGTCAACTTTTTCATTCTTCTTTTTCACCTTCATCAAGAGGCTCTTTAGCTCCTCTTCACTTTCTGCCATTAGAGTGCTGTTATCTGCATAGCTGAGATTATTAATATTTTTCCTGCAAATTTCCACTTTGGATAGTATTAATATCTCAACAATGGTTAACTTTCTTATTTAACAACTTGAGATATCTTTCCATTTTTTTAGCTAATTTCAAATTATGGCAATATTTTCAAAGCTTTTAGTGTATACATCTTTCATCTCCTTCATTAAATTTATTCTTCGCTATTTTTACTTCTGTTATAAATAAAAGGGCTTTCTTAATTTCTTTTTAATGTCAGATTGCTCATTGTAAATGTGTAGCAACACCAGTTAATTTTGTGTGTTTATCTTATACCTTGCAAGTTTTCTTAATTTATTAACTATAGTAGCTTCCTTGGTGATTTTTAAAATTTTTTCTATATATGGGATCATATCATTTGTGAATAGTGATATTTTCAGCTCTTTCTTTTCAATTGAAATACCTTTCACTTTTTTTCCTACCTAACTGCTCTGGCTAGAACTTGTTGTAGTATATTGAATAGCAGTGATGAAAGTGTGAATCCTTGTCTTATTCCTCTTATTAGGGGAAAAGTTTTGTGTCTTTCACTATTGAATATGATGCTAGCTGTGTTTTTTCATAAATACCCTTTATCAAGTTGAGGGATTTACCTTCTATTCATGCATTTCTAGGTGTTTTTATTGTGAAAAGTTTTGGATTTTTTAAATGCATTTTCTGTAAAAATTAAAATAATAATATGGGTTTTTTCTTTGTACTATTAATATGGTGTATTACACTGATTGATTTTATTATGTTGAACCACTGCTGCTTTTCTGAGATAAATCTCAGTTGGTTTTTTAATATGCTGTTGAATTCAACTTGCTAATATTTTGCTGAGAATTTTTGCATTTATATTCATAAAGGATGGACTGTAATTTTCTAGCCATATTTTTATCTGGTTTTGTTATCAGTTTGTTTCATAGAAGAATAAGGATGAGTTATCCCCTTTTTTATGAATTAGAGGAGGATTTTTATTAATTATTATTTAAATATTTGATAAAATCTAATAGTGAAGCCACCTATTCCTAGACTTTCTTAGTTGAGAGATTTTTAATTACTGATTCAGTCTCTTTATGTGAGATTTTCTACTTTTTCTTGAGACAGCTTGGCTCCTCCATGTATTTATAGAAATTTGTCCATTACATCTATGTTATAAAATCCATTGGCATACAATTTTTCACATCACTAATTTATAATCTTTTTTATTTCTTTGAGGTTAGTAGTAATGTCCCTACTTTTATTTCTGATTTTAGTTATTTGTGTCTTCTCTCCTTTTTTATTTGTAAGATTTGCCAATTTTTTTAATCTTTTCAAAAAATTTATTTCTGATCCTAAAAGATTCTAAAAGAACAAAAAATTAAAAAGCAAGCAGATGAACAAACAAAACAGCAAAAAATAAAATGAGAAAGAGATAGAAAACCAATCTCTCCAAGTCTGAAGACTGACTTTATGCTGGTGCTCTCCTGAATACTTAGTCAGGTTTGTACTGACTCCAGGCATCAGCACCAGGTGAAATCTCACACTTCTCAGGCTGCCTGCATCTTGCCTGGGCATACATGTAGCTTTCTAAATTCTGAGCATACATTGCTGCTTCTGAAGGTCTTAGTTCTCTGAAAAACTCTCCGCAGCTTTTTCTCTAGTTTATTCTTTGACTGCAATCTTTTGTCACAGGTGTCTCAAGGACTGTTAGTTTGCTTTGCAGTATTTTCAACCAAAGTTCATTGCTTTTCTAGCATGAGTTCTGAGTTAATGAAACAAAGATGATCACTTTGCATTATTCTTTCAGGTAACACCAGACAGGTTAGAACTGATGTACATGATATTTGTCGATGATATCTTCTCTTCTCCCTCCAGAGATATAGAAAGAGTGCCACGTTGTGAATTCTGGCCACCACTGCTTCAAGAACAAGTCCATTCCTACACGAGAGGTTGGTGGTGAGGAAGGGTGCATTGGGGATGTAAAGGCAAGTAAAATTATCACAAAACATATCTACCATTTTGAAACGGCTTCCTCATGATTAAGTATTTGTTTGGTTACTGCAAACTTTCACTGTTTTCCAGGATTCTGACAGTTTCTACTTTTTCTTCAGTGTTTTGGTGGGTAGATGAGAGGTTGGAGCTACCTGGTTTACCATCCTGCTCATGTTTATATAAGAAAGTTCTTGGTTATTATCTCTTCAAATGTTTGTTCTACCTTATTCTCCCCTCCCCTTCCTCCTGAAATGCCAATGACACATATATTCCATATTTGACATTATATCTCAGATCTCCAATAGTGTGTCTATTGTTTCACTCTTTTTTATCCTTGTGTTTTAGTTTTGATAGTTTCTATACATGTGTTTTCAAGTTCATGGATCTTTTCCTCTGCTCTGTTTAGTCTGCTGCTTACTCCAGCAAATGGATTCTTCAATTATTATATTTTTCACTTATAATATTTTCATCTGTCCTTTTTTTATTGTTTCCATCTCTCTGCTGAAATTCCCTATTTCTTTTATTTCACTTTCCATACTTTTTATCGACTCTTTAGTATTTTCATTGTAATTGTTTCATTATAGTGATTTCTGATGGAATGTTTTTCTTCTAGATTCATATCTGCTCTTTGACTTTGATGACTGAACTTGGTTTCCCTGATTTTGAACCTGAACCTCTTAGCTTCACGTTGCTTTTTATGGCTGCTAGGTTAGTGTTCCCAAGTTTGGGCCTGAGAACCATGCTTAGTCAATGATATTCTCTTTGTGCAGCATTAGAGATGACCACAGTAAACCCTTCTGGTTTATATCTCCCCCCACCTTCCAACCAACAAACACACTCTCTTTTTTTGGTTGGTATAGTTTTTCCCACATAGTAAGACACTTAATTATGATGTTGCCCCACTGAAACATCACAACTAAGACTATAAACTGAAGAACAGATGCACTGATTTTTAAATCTCATTTTCACACTTTCCAAAGTGTTTGATTTGGGCAAAATCACTTCAGTTCTTCAAGCCTCAGTTTCTTCATTTGTAGTATAGAGATAAGATAATCCACCTTGTAGAATATTTGTAAAAAATTAAAGAATAAAGGAACACAGTTCCTGGATATTTATTAAGCAGTTATTAAACTGTACTTCTTAAATTTATTTTGTGACTATAACCTCACTTGTTTAATTTCTTTATCTGAAAAATGAGTATTATATCATATAATAATAACATTGCATCATGTGCTTTTCTATATAAAATAACATGATAATTATAACAACTGAAATTCATAGCACAATTTACAAATTATAAGGTATATTACACAGATAGCATTCCCATAGAAACCTGAAAGGTGGCTATATATATATATTTTTATTTTTAGTTGTAACACTTTTTTTCAGTGTACTGAGCCTTCATTGCAGTGCACAGGTTTCTCTAGTTGCTGAGTGTGACCTTAGTTGCCCTGCATCATGTGGGACCTTAGTTCCCCGATCAGGGAACAAACCAGGGTCCCCTGCATTGGAAGACAGATTCTTAACCACTGGACCACCAGGAAAGTCCCTGAAAAGTGGGTATAGTTTTCCTATTCTATAGATGAGGAAACCTCTACCTGGAGAGAAATGTCATCACTCACAAGTGGTCAGAGACAGGTCATAAACCAGCACCTATGTCTCTTTAATCATGGTCCCACACAGTTTATACTATATGATTCTAAATACTATAAGAGCAGGCTTAGAGGAACTCAACCATCTCTATTCTTTGGGCCAAAATGCACAAATGGTCTCATGATTTCCTTTCATTTCCTTAATGCATTATAAAAATTGCTGATTTGCTGTTTTATGTTCTTTTCAGTGGAGTTTCTGAGCATTTTTTCATGCTGCATTTCATTTCATCATCTCTTGCTTCTATTTCCAAATGTTGCTATTTGTTCAGCCTGTTTTTGCTCTGTGAGGTGTTATTTACAATACATACTAATTTAATCCTTGTTCAGGGAAAAATGAGGACCAATTTGCATACTTTTACAGATCATTGAAAATTCGAGCTTGGAAGAACTCACCTAGGATTAGAATCCTCCTCTTTATTTAATCAGTGACATGTATGTATGCAGTGCCTGACCATAATACAAAAATGGGTAAATATCATTCACAAAATTGTGATTGACTGCAAGCATTATCTATCACCCGTCTACTATAAAACAGCATATTTCCTAAACACAAATTTTGAATACAAATTCAGAAACCAATAAGTGTAACACTTAGGATTTGAGAATGTTTAAGCTGAAAGGGAAATCATCCATCATCCCAAGCAGATGAAACCAACACAAGTGACTGCAGAGTCACTCCATACAGATGAAACCAACATAGGGGACTGCAGAGTCACCCAACACACGGAGCACATGGGGGCCGAATGTCTACTCCACTAGTCCCCACACCTTCCAGGAGAGCATCCTTGTTGTAGCTCTTAACTTCATTCCATTATTATTTACTTACCTGGGTCTTCATTTCTGTGGGATTGACATCTTTACTAAAGAGAAATCCACTCTCAATATTAAATTTAACTGTTTTCTCAGTTTATAATACATCCTTTAGGCCCAGTTTCCTTTAAGAGAAGCTCTGAATTGATGAAGTACTTCAATTAGTTCAAATATGTATTTAATTAGAAATAGCATACATTTATAGGAAGATTCTAGCCTTTAGAAGAGTTTCGAGTTTCTAATTTTTAGTGTTGCCTACTATTGATACTAAATATTTCAACAGTTGCCACCATCTCTCTGAATATTAGGCCCTCTGCTAAATATTCTATATGAATTAAATCAGTGAATTGTCGGACAAGCCTATAACTTGTTGTTTTAAAAAAGACATCTTATATGTCTCTACTCTCAGTTGCCTCCTCAGAAAAGTATGGATATTAATGCTTGCTTTAGGTAGACACTGATGAGGAGAAAATGAAATTATTTCTGTACAAGACAATTAAATGATGTTTGAGTATTCAGATATTGAAGTTTTTTTCTTTTTTTTTTTGACTTCCATTATTTATTGAATCTTTACTAGTAACTGACAAGTTAATTTAGTATATACTGTTCATTTTACAAGTTCTCCACTTTTCATAACTTTGATCATGTTAGATTTTCCACCAGGAACATCCATCTACTTTACTATCAAGATGTCTGTAAATCTATTCAGTGCTTCAAAGCCCAATTCAATGCCCTCTGTTCTTGAAGATTTTCTGATTTTGTAAACAGGATAATTTCTTTCTCCTCTGAACATTCAGAGTTTTTTAATCTCTGCTGTGGTGATTGTTTTCTATTAATAGTTTAACTGTGCTTTTTATGTGTCTCTTCTGTTTGTTCTTGTACCCTGTGAGCCCTCAAGGTCTGAACCTCTGCCATGTGATTAGAAAACTGTATATCACAGTTCTCAGTAAATGCTGAATTAATTTCAACTGTAACTAGTGTTAGTTACAGTTACACAACAGCAAGGGTTACTGGTTTTGAGACAAAATGAAATGGATGAGGAGTTCATTAAGACTCTATCTGATGTTTGTTGAAGCTCTGTCATTGGCGGCTGCCTAGGGGACACAGTGATATTTGTCTTTGGAATGCATCCTCCCTTGGTCCAGAAAAAAGGCCACATTAGGGAGTTATTTTAGTTATGCAAATGCATGAGAAAACTACTTGAAACCAAAAGGTTAAGTATTTTCATTAGTCATGCAAATTGGAGGTATTAGCAACATGGTGTCCCTGCAGGGTCAGGTAAATTTACTGTGTGTATTTTGTGTTCTTACCTAAATGTGGATTTTGAGTTCAATCTCTAAAAACTGGTGTTGCTTCTTTTGGGAAAATGTTTCTCCTCTGTTCAAAAATTATTCAAGTCAGTTACAGAGCAAAGTTTTGAAAGATGACAGATGAAGGTGTAGACTCATTTTTGCTTTCAACTCTGGGTTAAGCATGCCATTCCCACCCTGGTTTGTTCTGCCAGTGACCCAAATGGGATACTTTTCTGTGAAAAACCCCTGACTGTGAGATAGGAAACAAATAAACAAAAACCTAAAAAAAAAACCCACAAATATTCTGTTTGCCTTATTTATGCCAGAAGGGCCTGCCAAAGTAGCACTTGCCTCCTGGGGTGAGAAATTGACTATTTCCTTAGTTGTTCATTGAAAAGAAACATTTTCCCTGCAGACAGAGGCATCTGGGAGAGGAAAATGATATCAAGAACTTAAACTTAAGGCTTTCCTGTAAGGTGAGTGCAGAGAAAAAGAGAGCGAGCCAGGCAGTCAGTCAAGAAAAGGGAAATTCATTAGAGGGAAAAGAGAGGGTGACTGGCCCTTAAGGAGAACCAGCGATCTCTCTTTCTGAGGGAGTCCTTCTTATACCCCACCAATGAAAATTCTCTGAAGGGCTGGTCATGTAGCTGGAGGTCTGGAGTCTGGTGGTCTCGCAGCTTTGAGAAGATAGGCGCCAGTGAGATAAGAGGATGCCATTTGGGCAGTTTGGTCAGTCTCAAGGATCACTGTGATTTAATTCTTTGTTTGCGAGGTCGACATAATGAGCCATCTTATCAGTGAGACCCCATATGGACCCTATCATTTCCCAGAGAATAAATAAAATAGAACATCAAATCCTTTAAAGAGGGGGACAGATATATTAAAGGACCAGGAAACTTAGGAGTTTTCTAGGAATGGAAAACCCATCTTTGAAATATTAACGTCCTTGGGCAATTTGGGAAATCAGCAGAGCAGGTTGAGTTTCGATGTATGGCTGATGTTTTCTCCACTGGAATCCTGGGAGAACGGTGCCTACAGGGCAGACTAGAAAAGCCAGAGAGCAGAATTCCAGAAAATGTGTGTCTTCCAGCAACTGGCAACCAGAGCCATGGCTGTCAGTGCCTTTGGATATTTGCTCTTGCAACAATAGTTATATATTTTCTGTTACTGTGATTCTTTGATTCTTATTTGTTTCAAGAGTTCCTCAGCAGAGCTTAAAATGCAAGCCAAAGTGAGCAAAATGTTAAGTCTTATTATTTTCAGATAGATAAACCTTTTATAGGGCTTCCCTCATAGCTCAGTTGGTAAAGAATCCGCCTGCAATGCAGGAGACCCTGGTTCAATTTCTGGGTCAGGAAGATCCACTGGAGAAGGGATGGGATACCCACTCCAGTGCTTGGGCTTCCCTTATGGTTCAGCTGATAAAGAATCCGCCTGCAATGTGGGAGACCTGGGTTCGATCCCTGGGTTGGGAAGATCCCCTGGAGAAGGCAAAGGCTACCCACTCCAGTATTCTGGCCTGGAGAATTCCATGGACTATACAGTCCATAGGGTCGCAAAGAGTTGGACATGACTGAGCGACTTTCACTCACACTCACTCTAACCTTTTATAGAGCAAAACAAAACAAAACAAGAAGAACCCAGAAAACCCCAATAAGCAAATAAACCAAAAAAAACCCTTCACCACCACCAAAAAAAAAAAAAAAAAAGAAATCCACCACAAGGACCATGATCTTATGAGGAAAAATTAGCTGTTTTTCATATTCATGCTAAATGTCTGTGTTAAGATTTATCTTCTACTCAGCTTTTGTTAAATATCTACTATTTCAAAAAACCTATCATTTTTCTGGAAAAATGCTGGATCACATTCCCTCTGATGCTAATCCTATCACTTGTGAAATGAATATTATCTTTCAGAAAAGAGATCAAATTTCTAGCCCCATCTCTGCTATTGTGCCAAGCACTTTTTATCCTGTGTAACAACAATCCTGTAAGGTTGGTGGGATTAGTTTCATTTTATGTTTGAGACAATTGAAGCTTTACTGCATTAGGTTAAGTCCACCAGTGGCTGAGCTGGGCTGTGCATCAGAGAAAGTTCATCAATGAGTGACCCAAGCCCAAGCCAAGCCGATAGCCGATAGAGTGCATATTCTTTAACACCTATGCTAGTACTTTCTATGTGGGATTGCCTCACGTTACACTCTCTGTGGTTCTCAAGCATGAGAATGTCAAGGCATTGAAGGATTTTCTGCTCTTGACCCATAATGTGTTTCATGTTCTTGGATCTCTCTTTAACCAACTATGAATGTCTTGATTGATAAAAATAACTAATCCTCTTGGCTTTCTTTTTTTTTAAATAAATTTGTATTTTGAATAGATACTTCTTGAAATCAATGATTGTTACCTGACTAGATCTAAGAAATTAAAATATCTAAGTCTTTGTATGCTTTAAAAAGTACAGAATTATCTTCAGGAGACTGAACTCATGTGTTTGGGAAAATTCATATGCATCATTAAAGTTTTACTTTATACCCAGATATTTATTATCATGCAAACTTTGTTTTTCAATAATTATATGAGAATTAACTTTGAGAGATTTAATATGTCTGGAACAAACAGTATTTTGACCAAAAGGCATGAATCCAAGGTTCTCATTATTTACCTTCTGTACCAAAAAAAAGAAATCTACTTTTAAAATCTCTGCCAGATTTTTTAAAGATATAATTGCTTATCCAACACATACTTTGTAGTATTTAATGATAAAAATAGAATAGCAATAATTAAGTAATAATAATAATGTCAATAAACATTTTTGAAGGCTTCTGTCAAGCTTTATATTAAATGTTTTGCATGGATTATTTAATTTCATTTTATAGCATCTCCAAGAGATAAGATCTATTTGAACATTTTACAGTTAGACCAAATTTTGAAAGATTATTAACTTGTCCAAATTCACACAGCTTTTAAGTTAACACTTCTGGTCTCCCCCAGGCCCCAAAATTTTAGCCACTAAATTTATTGCCTTCTAGAGAGAAAGTGAAAACACTGTCAAAAGGATTGTGTTATACCTTGTGATTCAGCTGCTATCTTAAAATTCTAAATAAAAGCTTTGTACTTGGACATATTTTCATTATTTAAATACATGTGAAACAAATAGGAAATGTGTTACCATCATTGGTCATATATTGAGAATCATAAATATTTATCAATTGAATTCTGAGAAAAATGGGAAAGAACTTTTTCTGTCATTTTTAAAAGTGAAGCAATAATGAATAAAAAAAAAGGAAGGACGAGGATAGAGAGAGAAAATATATTTTCTTTACATTATATATTGTGGGCAATGATATCCATATATCTATATTCCATTTTACAAGGTTTACATTTCATCCTTGGCTTATATCGTATTGTGATCATGTGAAATGCCTATTTATGTTACTTAAAATTAATACATAAATCATGCCCTCCTAAGTTGACATCAACTAAAGAAATGGTAGTGGTGGTGGTTTAGTCGTTAAGTCATATCTTATTCTTGCGACCCCATGGACTGTAGCCAGCCAGTCTCCTCTGTCCATGGGTTCTCTAGGTAAGAATACTGGAGTGGGTTGCCATTTCCTGTAGTTGGTAGGAAATAATAACTTTCTGGTTATTATTTGTTACCTTGCAAACATCATTTCCAATGGTCCAAACTCTTAGCAGGGAGCTGTACCTGTTTTCGGACGAGGTTTAGTATTTTGCAGAAGTACTCAGCACAACTGTAGCAGGACTGAAGTGAGACTGAACATAGCTCTAAGGCAAGCCTAGCCACACTATATGGCACAATGCCCCTTCCAGGGGAAAGACTAGCATTACTCCTAGGAAGGGACAGAAATCTGAGAGGTCTGCTGGGAGGGCAAAGAAATCTTCTGAGAGCTCTTTTGGAGAGTTGTGTTAATAATCTAGCAATTTATACTTTACCAAATTGTCAGACTCTACTTGAAAGCTATCAAAGCTTTCAGAAGGGTGAAAGCCATGGCTGCCTGCTCTTTGCTGCTGATTCCAGAGCTTTGGCCTCCTGGGCTCAGTTTATCCATGGATACTTCAGGCTCCTGCCCACCCTGGGCCAGTAAACAGCCTGCCAGCCAGTTGCTACCACTCTGTGTTTATCAGCTTTCCTACTGGATCCCACACTGAGATCCCACTTATGTTTTTGAAATTTTGGTGGAGAGGATGATCATTTTTTAGTACAACAAAATGTGTAGAATTGCCATTCTTTGAAAAGTTTTAAAAAAATCTCATTTTTTTAATCCCTCAAAGAAAATGACCCTTTGAGAGAGTCAAGGGAACTTCTTTCACTGCTTAGACTTTAAGGTAACCATACATATTTACAAGTGAGGGGGACAAGGAAGAATACCAATCAAATTCTGGAAAATCCAGGCATATATTCAATACATATTTATTATGTGCCAAGCATTAAGTGCTAGAAGCATAATGACTAATAAAGCAGATGGACTCTTGATCCCCATGGAGAGTGATCTAGTGAGAGACAAGTACAATAAACACATAAGTAAATAAAGTCACAACCTAATATCAGATACCAGTAAGAACTGTAAAGTAAAATGTGTTAGTGTTAAGTGGATAGAGAGTGATGGCTGGTTGTTATGTAGGGTATACTTTTTTTGGGGATTCAGCAATCAAGAATTATATTTTAATGACTGTTTTCCAAATGTTAGGGTAAGTCTAATATAAAATGAGGGAAGAGAGAATATGTACATTTTGTGAATATCTTCATTTCTGACATGATTCTAGGGGCCTTGCCTCATCAGCACCCAGCCTGTCTTCCTACTGCTTCAACCAGAGGAGCTTGAGTTTGCTCCACAAATAGTGCGTTCCTATAAATTTTCATTGGAGATTGGGGGTTCGTGTCTAAATATGCTTCCTTAGATCAAATATTCATTTAACACAGTCGGAAAGTGATACGAAAGGGGAGAAGTAACTTGGCCAAGGATGCCTGTGCTCCTTAGTGGCCAAGGAAGACCCAGGCTCTCTCTTCACTATCTATGGTGGAACTCCTGGTCCTGGGTAGGACCTCGGCCCTGAAAGTGACACAGTGCGCCTGACAAGTGATCTAGCTTTTCCTGACTGGGTGAGGCTGAGCCCCCAGTCTCAGTCAAAATTAACCAGCAGTTTCAGCAAAACTTTCATCTCAGACACTTAGAATTCTGTTCACCCCTGGCTGCAGTTCAGACAGAAACCTTGCGCCTCCAGCTGGAACCGAAGCACCAACTCCACAAATGTCTAAAGCAGAACGAAGCCAAGGTCGGAGGGAAACCAGCTCGGGGTCTGGTGGGCTTTTCATTTCTCTCATTCTGCAAAGTGCTTGGGCTGGTCCCACGCTGCTCACAAAGCATCGCTTCTCAAAGAGGCAAGGGAAGGACCGGATCCTGGCTGTGTTGGGGAGACAGGAGGTCTCTGCGGGATGAACTGCTATTCATCCCTTCCTTTTGTGGCAGCTGTTATATTGTCACTGTTTTGCTATGTGATTGAACTGTCAGTGAATTCCTTCCTGATTCCTTTTCTCCTTCTGAAGACAGAAGAAAAGAAAGGGGGTAGTGGGAGACTCCACTAGGCATCCTTCCGTCTTCCCTCCCTCCCAGGGAGACTGTCTGCCTCTCACAACCAGGGCCAAGATTCGTTATTGCCTACAATAGGCAAGCAATGAATGATTTTCTTAACAAGGAGCTCTGGAGAATAAGAAAAGAAAATGAAGGCGATAGTAATAGGCATTCAAAGCTGCAGGCAGGAGTGGGAGTTTTCCCGGCTCTTCTGCACTTCTCTTTCTAATCATCTTTTCTGTTTCCCCAGTGAGCATGCTAATAAGGGTGAATCCCTGGGTGTTGAGGGAGAAGAATCAGTGGAGATTTCTGTAAAAGGAAATGTAACCCTGGGTGAAAAATAGCTTTTCTTTCACTGGCTTGTGTGCGTGTGTCTCTGTGTGTGTCTCTGTGTGTGTATGTGATGCCTTGCCATCTGTATAGGGCAGTATATTATCCTGTATATCCAAGCTCAGGATAAACACTGAGCTTGGAAAACAATCGATTTGATAAAAATCTTGCCTGAGCCACTGGCTTCCTGTGTGAGTCATGAGTAATTCAACACCATCCTGGGGGCTTTGGATCGTTCTTTATAAAATAAAGGCCTTGGCTATTATCTCCAGGACACTTACAGTTTTATAATCCCACTATCAATTATTCTTAAGAAAAAAGCACATTTCAAGATAATAGCCAGAAGTTTACTCATAGTAATGTGATGTGATTTGAAAAACACTGAAATCATAGTAATGTGGCGTGATTTGAAAAACACTGAAATGATTCCATTCTTCAATATGTATTTATATCTACATGTGCACATATATGTGCATATGCAAATATACACACACACTCAGTCATTTTCAATTGCCTGAAGTTCTATCATTAAAGCTGATTGTGAATCCCAATTTTAATAGCTTTAATTGTAGCCTTCTTGTTATTGTCTAATCCCTGCAAAACTTTTTCTTTCCTTTCTTCTTCATAAGGGGAATAAATATTATCTAATTTATAACTTTATTATGAGATTTAAATGAGAAAATGTATATAATGCTTGATCTTCTAGCCTGAAATATAACACCACATGGGTGTCATCATTGAATCTCAAAATCACTGGAATTTGAGAATAAACAGTGTGATGGGTAATTATGCTATTTCCCCAAAGCCATTAGAAACTTGAATTTATTTTTTAACTTCTCACACACCTGTGTTGGCTATATCACAGCCATGGGCTCATCCTCACAAAGAATGTAATATATGTTATCGTTTTTCAATGCTTTTTGATGACTTCAACCATCTTGCAAATGTAGGTTGTTTCCTAGCCTGAAAGGGCCACCACAATGGCCCCACTGACCTGACATTTTCTGGAAACTCTTCCACAGTGGACTTCCAACCTTGTTGAAACTTATAGATGTAAATCTGGGATGTAAGCCTTCCCAGTTGGTGCTAGTGGTAAAGAACCCGCCTGTCAATGCCAGAGACATAAGAGATGCATGTTCGATCCTTGGATCAGGAAGATCCCCTGGAGGAGGGCATGGCAACCCATTCCAGTGTTTTTGCATGGAGAGTCCCACTGGACAGAGGAGCCTGGTGGGGTCCATAGAGTGACATAGAGTCCAAAACAACTGAAGTGACTTAGCATGCACACACAGTGGGATGTGATTGATGACAGTATATACAACTGGAAAAAATACAAGCTTCTTGTTTGTTTCTTCAAAATTATTTTTCTAGATTGAAAGTCAGCAACTCGAGTGTTTTGACTTTCCAGAATTCAGAGGGCAGGAAGAATTTCAGGTCCTCTCCATCACAGGTGGGAATTTTATCCGATTTTTCTAATGCAGTCTTCAATATCTTACTACATGTCTTATTCATAACTATTAATAATCAGCCTTTAATTTTCAGACAAATGCCTCAGAGAAGAGGTGCTGTGGGCTGTCAGTTCTTAACAAGATGGAGCTCATAATTGGAACATGTGGATTCATGTTGGAAAGAATATAGGCTGTGAAATTAAGTGCCCTTGACTCTATTCTTATCATTTCCTTTCTGTATAACTACTGGCAAGTTGCATAATCAATCTCACACTGAATTTTTCTTGTGTTGTCTAGAGATAATATTAATAATATTTACTTTATATTGTATCGTATTAAAAAATAGTACAGCAATGAACATTGGGGTGCATGGATCTTTTCAAATTTTGGTTTTCTTTGGATGTATGCCCAGGAGTGGGATTGCTAGATTGTATGGTAGCTCTAGCTTTAGTTTTTTAAGGAAATTCTATACTATTCTCCGTAGTGGCTGTGCCAATTTACATTCCCACCAACAGTGTAGGAGGGTTCTCTATTCTCCATACCCTTTCCAGGATTTATTGTTTTTAGATGTTTTTACGATGGTCGTTTGGACTGGTTATACATACTACTATATATAAAATGCTTCTCAAGTGGCTCTCAGGGCTTCCCTGGTGCCTCAGATGGTAAAGAATCTGTCTGCAATGCAGGAGATCTGGGTTCAGTCCCGGAGTCAGGAGGATCCCCTGGCAAAGGGAATGGCTACCTACTCCAGTATTCTTGCCTGGAGAATCCCATAGGCAGAGGAGCCTGGCGGGCTACAGTCCACAACTGAGCGACTAACACTTTCACTTTTCCCAGGTGGCAAAGTGTTAAAGAATCTGCATGCCATTTCAGGAGACACAGGAGATGACAAGTTTGATCCCAGGTTGGGAAAATCCATCCCTTGGAGGAGGAAGTGGCAACCTACTGCAATATTCTTGCCTGGAGAATCCCATGGACAGAAGAGCCTGGTGGGCTACAGTCCATAGGGTTTTGAGGAGTCAGACACAACTTAGTGACTGAGCAAACACACACACGCATATAAAAAATAGATAACTAATAAGAACCTACTCTATAGCACAGGGAACTATAGTCAATACACTGTAATGGCTTGTATAGGAAAAGCATCTAAAAAAGTGGATATATTTATATTATAACTAGCTCACTGTGTTGTACACTGAACCTAACACAACATTGTAAATCAACTAAAACTCCAATGAATTTTTATTTAAATTTAAAAAAATGACATACCTAGCACAGTGTCAGTATGATAAGTATGAGTTGCATATTTTCAGTGCTTTGCACCCCCTGCTTTCTGGTGAATGAAACATAACCACACATCAGAATGTAATGTCTGTCAAAGTACTAGAATCTTCCCTGTAGTTTAGAAATCAGAGTGAAGGAAAATGAACACTGTGGCATTTTTTTTTTTCTTTTTCCTTCTTTCTTTTGAGGAAGACACCATTTGTATCTGGTCCAGTTGCAATAATGGTGTGGGTCATGCCTTCATGCTGTCATGCCTTCTAACTGCTAAGATCTTATCTGAAAAGAGAAAAAATCAGTTAAACAAGTGTCTTTATTGACCAGATCAGCCAGAATTGGAAAAGAGAAAGTTGTCTTTCTCCTAATGAACTGTTCTCCTAATGGACAGGAGCAGTGTCACAGAAGTTCAGGAATGTTTGTTGTCTGCAGCAATTCTATGAATTACCCTCTTTGTTAAACTCACCATGGTGCTCAGGGGGAGGCTGGTGAGTCATCAATTCACTGTGATGATTTGTCCTCATTGTTCTAATTAGCGCCTTGTCTCTGCAGACCAGCTGTTGCCTGGAAGCAGAGTTTGAGTCGCCAGTCATGAGGTCTGCAATGGTGCGGAATCCTGGGCACCAGACCTGCAAGATTCACAGATGTGGTGTCAGCAGGTCCTCATTCTGTTGCCCTTGGTCCTGACTTGTCTGTGCTGCTGCCACGGCCCAGATCAGGGTCTCCAGGGTCCTATGCGTTCTTTCCCCCTGCGATTCTTCTAACTTCCGGGGAAGAAGATCCCTGATAAATGATCCTCTTCCATCTTCTCAGCTTGCTGTCCTGCTAGCTCCAAGTCACATCTGTTGTGTATCCTTTGAAATCCCTCTTGTTCACCTACCCTGCATGAATGGCTCCTAATCTCGCCCTGGTCTTTCAACAACTGTTGATAATAAATAAATCTATTACTTACTGCATGCTGCCAAGTGTCAACCTGGGTGCTGCCCGCCTTACCTGTATTGCCTATAAGGGCCCCAGGGATCCATTAGCTTTGAACTGGAAGAATTACAGGGCAGTTGTAATCACGTTTACTCCTTGGAAGGAAGGTTATGGCCAACCTAGATAGCATATTTAAAAGCAGAGACATTACTTTGCCAACAAAAGTCTGTCTAGTCAAGGCTATGGTTTTTCCAGTGGTCATGTATGGATGTGAGAGTTGGATGGTGAAGAAAGCTGAGCGCCGCAGAATTGATTCTTTTGAACTGTGGTGTTGGAGAAGACTCTTGAGAGTCCCTTGGACTGCAAGGAGATCCAATCAGTCCATCCGAAAGGAGATCAATCCTGGGTGTTCATTGGAAGGACTGATGTTGAAGCTGAAACTCCAATACTTTGGCCACCTCATGCGAAGAGTTGACTCGTTGGAAAAGACCCTAATGCTGGGTAGGATTGGGGGCAGGAGGAGAAGGGGACGACAAAGGATGAGATGGTTGGATGGCATCACTGACTCGATGGACATGGGTTTGGGTAGACTCCGGGAGTTGGTGATGGACAGAGAGGCCTGACGTGCTGCAGTTCATGGGGTCGCAAAGAGTCGGACATGACTGAGCGACTGAACTGAACTGAACTGTAATCACACGCACACATCATGGATATTCCTAGTTTCTCTATTTTGATGGTGTTGGGCTGAACTGGCTGGTCAGGTTGAGCAGAGAACTAGAGCCTGATCTGTATATCTAAAGACTTTTGGTAACACCTGGACAATTTATATTTTAAAGATGTTAGGAGACTCAAGGGCTTCCCTGGTGGCTCAACTGGTAAAGAACCTACTTGCCAATGCAGGAGACTCAAGAGACTGTAGGTTCAATCCCTGGGTTGAGAAGATCCACTGGAGAAGGAAATGGCAACCAACTCCAGTATTCTTGTCTGGAAAATTCCATGAACAGAGGAGCCTTGGGGGCTATAGTCCATGGGGTTGCAAAGAGTCAGACATGACTGAGCACACACACACACATACACAGGAGACTCAAACAAACACAAAACACATGAAGAGCTAGTCCAAATGTAAGAAGTTATGCATTTAGTTATACTTCATTTTGCTGACTGAACCATTTCTCATGGTCACTGTTTGCTATGTACATACAAGAACCTGATGTGAATAAGACCCATGATCTCCTGTGCAACTTGTAACTGTCCTCCTGGACCAATCCACATACTGTTTTGTGCTCACAAGGAACAGATGGTCTCAATTTAAATTCAAATTTTAAAGGAAACACAAAGACAAAAGGAAACTCTTTGAGTACTTGATACAAAAATGTTGATATTTATTAATAATGAAGCAAAACAATGAAATTCATTTGAACTCTTAAACTGCACAGTTAAAAATTAATGTCAGTTCTTCGATCTTTTTATATCATTGCAGTGATGATTCAGACTTTACTGGATGGCAGCTTTGGGGAGAAATATTGATAGAAAAAATAAAACAAACTTTAGGACATCACTCAGCATGATGTCTGAGAAAGTAATACCTTTGCTAACAATTTGAAAAGGAGTCATTGCCATAGAGGAGGCTGACCAGGAAACAGAAGCGTTATAAGTGCAGAGGTGGCAGTAACCACCCCTGGCAGTTCTCCTCTCTCTGCTCTGCAGCAGCAGATGTGGTCCTGGCTGAGGCTCCTAATTTCTTGAAGGAGCAGACATATCTAAGCCCAGCTGGGTGCAGCAGAACAGGCATGAGACAGTGACTCAAGGGATTTCTTTCTTGCTAAGGTGACCGTGGAATAAATCCAATTCACTTCAGAGATGATAGAGATTGTTTCATGATTATTCTGAGTCCACATGTGTTAATTGGAACTCTTTGGCAAATCAAAACCCTAGCTGTAGCTCAAAGCCAGTCACTGCATAATTCTCTGATCTCATGAAGGTCTCTCAGCCTTTCTGGGTCTCAGTTTCCTCATCTGTTCCAATCCCTGTATAGGAGCCCTTCAGTGTTTTGTGAGAATCCAATGAGATACTAGACATAGAAAACAGATTTGTGTTTGACAAGAGGAGGTCAGAGAGGGATGGATTGGGAGTCTGGGGTTAGCAGATGCAAAGTATCATATATATGATGGGTAAACAAGGTTCCAGTGTATAGCACAGGGAACTGTATTCAATATTTTATGATAAGCCACAATGGAAATACATATGAAAAAGAATGTATATACATGTATAACTGAATCACTTTGCTGTACAGCAGAAATTAACACAACATTGTAAATCAACTATGCTTCAATAAAATAAATTTAAAAAAAAGAACTCAGTGAGACACTGTGTCTGAGAGATTTGAAAAAGCAGATAATAGTATTTGGTAGCACTGTCTTTGTGATGTGGATAGAGGTAGCTTTCTTATAAACCACTTATTTTTTTCTCTATTGATGAGAAGGAGAAGTAATTGAAATACAAATTGAAATGATTAAGTTTGACCTGTAGGTTCAGGTCAGTAGTTTATATTTTAGCATGAAGTTTCCTCTTTATTATTTCCTCTGTAGGACTTTCACTATGTAGGCATAGTGACAGCTTTCAAACATAAGACAACTTTATTTATCAAAGCTCATATGACTACTAGTCCTGAACTTCTGGTTTTAATTGAAATATTGGTGGGAACACCTTTAGTACCTGTAATTCTGGTTGAATGGAAAGACAACTGATTAACTTATATAGTATTACTTAGCGACAAATTATTTCTTTGGGGTTATTGCTGAATACTGAGAGAAGAGACCAAAGACAAAGAATCCCTCCCCACCCTCAAATAAACATATATTAGGGTCTTCTGTCTTGTTTTTCCCAAGGGCCACATTTGAGGGTTGTCTCCCACACTTTGTGTCCCACTAAACCTCAGAGCCAGCTGTTGGAGGCATCTGTTCTCAGGGAAAATCTACAACGTACCCAAAGTCAAAGAGCCAACAAGGAAAGGAGCAGAGATGTGAACCTTCTATTCTTTATTCAGTCACTAAACCCCATTTCCGGAGAAGGCAATGGCACCCCACTCCAATACTCTTGCCTGGAAAATCCCATGGACGGAGGAGCCTGGTAGGCTTCAGTCCATGGGGTCGCTAAGAGTCGGACATGACTGAGCAACTTCACTTTCACTTTTCCCTTTCATGCACTGGAGAAGGAGATGGCAGCCCACTCCGGTGTTCTTTCCTGGAGAATCCTGGGGACCGTGGAGCCTGGTGGGCTGACGTCTATGGGGTCGCACAGAGTTGGACACGACTGAGGCGACTTAGCAAACCCCATTTCTACCAGGAATCTCAGAATAAGATCAATGATCAAGAACTCTTAAAATTGATATGAGACAGGAGTTTTCTAAAATTTTAAGATACTGTGAATAAGTATTGAAAATTTATACACACTTAATATGCTGAAGTGTGCTTGAAATCAGAACAAAATGCAGCTGGGAGGCAAGAAAATCACTTTCACCAAAGGATTGATTGACTATTAGAATGTTAGCAGTAAAACCTGCTGTCTGCAATTTAGCCAGACTCCTCCAAATTGGTTTAGCTTAAAAAATTAAATAGCTGAACATGTCTTTTTGTTTTAATCATCTTGACTTAAAATAAAACATATTCAATATATTCCAGTATACTGTCTGACTTTGAACAGGTTTCACATGCTGATTCTATCTCAAATATGAATATATAAGTAACAGGTATTCCATTTGAGAATACACACCAAAGAGAAAAATATCAATATTATATTTCAAGTCATATTCTTTTCACTTTAAAATATGATCATCACTATCCGTTTGAAGCTGAAATGAGCCAATTCATCTCATATATGCAAATCACAGAATGATTAAGCGTGCAGCTCCAACTTGAAAATGAAATGGCTATGAGGATAGCCATCACCTGGGAAAGTTCCAAAAGCCTAGAAGCACCTGGCTGGTCTTGCCTGGAGTGAAGATACTCAGTGGGAGGATACATCTGTCCTTCTGTCACTAGAAAAACAGTTTGTCCATCCAGGAGGAATGGAAGGAAACATATGGTAGTGGATTGAGACAAAAGCACTCTGTCTCAAAAAGGAGAACATCAGCCAAACCTAGGTTGTCCATAGGTGGTGACCAGCACACTGCCAGGAAGAGGCCTGTGAGGGAGACAGACCAAAGGTTGAGATGCTTCAGGTACCATACCATAATGTGCGGAATGGGGAGGGCTTGCTGAGGACTTGCTAAAAACCATGCACTGAGATCTTTCCTATATTTCTTCATGTACTCTTTACTATAACAATGTAGTCTGTATTATTTTATAAATGAGGAATTCACACATTCCAGAAAGAGTGTGATTAAATTGTTCACCCAAGATTACAGTTATAAGTGTTAAATGCAAGATTTGTCCTCTAGCATATATGACTACAGGGCTTTCCATGTGGCACTAGCTGTAAAGAATCTGCCTGCCAAGGCAGGAGAAGCACACACAGGTTCCCTCCCTGAGTCAGGAGGAGGGCATGACAACCCACTCCAGAATTCTTGCCTGGAGAATGCCATGGACAGAGGAGTCTGGTGGGCCACAGTACACGTGGTCACAAAGAGTCGGACATGACTGAGTGACTGAGCATGCATACACATATATGACTGCATATTCTGAATTTTTAACTACTAAAAGATAAACATTTCACAGTTTAGATGATTTGGAGATTGTAATGGTTCCTAGGAGTAAGAAAGGAAGAGGGGCAAGTGGGGAAAGCATTTTTGAACACTCATTATATTCTGGGGAAATTTTTAAATCTTCTTAGTTCATTTAATCAATGGCTACATGTTTTTCTGAAATAATGACACAGAGGCTCAGAACTATGAAACAACTTTTTAGTATCTTTCAACTGATACAATAATGAAAGGAATTTTGCCTCTCTTATTGCCAAGTTGATATCCTTTGCGTTATTTCATGCTATCAATGTATGGCACTCTGCAAATAATGGAGCAGGAAATGCTGACCCCATATCCTCCTTGAAGTGTTTGGGGTACTGGCTGGTGCATCACCCACTTTCCATCCTGCTTCTCTGAATACTAACTCCAAGGACCCTTGTTTCAATATTCCTCTGGTTTCTTTTCTAAAGAGCCTTTGAATCCACTCTTCCCTTGACTGTCAAAATGAATTCATGCTAGACTTATGTGACACATTAATTTAATATGATATGTGTATGTGGGGGAAACTGGATTTAAATGTTGCCTCCATGAGACTCAATGAATTATGTGTTCAAAATATTGCTTCATATGTCAGACGATGTGTACCTTACGTGTGGGCATTTCAGATACTGTGGGCATTCAGTGGAACATTCAGGGTGAAGTTTCCCATTCCAATATTTGAGAGGATGGATGAGATAGTGCTTTTTGACGCAGAATCATCTCTCTTTACTTCACAACTTACCAATCAGGTTCCCCCAATCCACCTTCTTGATTTATGATTTTTGCCTTTGAAGGATAACGGGGAAAGGAAGAGTCTGGTTCCAACTCTGCCACTAAGGAGACTAAGGTCACTTCCATAAACCCTTTGACTTCTAGTTTCTTCATTAATAAAGTGCATTTAAAGTGTCTACGTTTCTGAGTTCTTAGGTTTTCCATGAAGATTAAAGATAGTAGATGAGAAAGCACTATACATACAGAAAGTTTTTGCAACATTTGTAGCATTATTGTTTAATGGAATAAATCAATAAATCATTCCCGAAAACTGTTTTAGAACCTATGTATCTGTCAGAGCTGTTTAATGTATGTAGGGTCAGAAATATACCATTTCCTCTAGATAATAAATAGACAAGAGAATAAATATCTTGGTGATGACTTTTTTTTGGCCCAGACTGTAAACTGGTCTTGGTAGCCAACTTCCTGCTCATCTATCTTTTTTTACATCTGAATTTTCAGTAATCAATAAGGAAAGTCCAGTAATGGTACAACTGATGTGGCAGAGAAATTACTGTAGCAAAACTTTCAGGATGAAGCCAATGAGAGCATGTGAGAAAGGGAAGAGGATTGAATTGATGGTGAAACTAATTTGTTTCATTAGCTAGCACTAGACATAAATTGCAGTGTAATGGAATTAATCATTTAAAATGGATTGTTCACTTAGAAGTTATAAAAATACCAACATACCACTCTACACTATTTCTTCCTCTCTGCTGAATCAATTTGATTTTAAAGGATTTGTTTGCATTTAAAGTATAAAGAGAACCAGAGAGTTCACATTCTGCTTGGGAACAGGAATGAAACAGGGGAACTGACTGACTGGTGCAGGAGGATGTCAATAAACAAAAAGATTGAGCATACTTCTTAAGGAGTAGTCAATGATTTCTACCTGGAGCAAGTAAATATAGCAGGATAAATGCTTTTTTTTTTGGTCACCCAGCTTGTGGGATCATAGTATGCAGGGATCTTAGTTCCCAAACCATGGGTTGAACACTACCCCCCCGGCCCCCCCGCCGCTGTATAAGCATAGAGATTTAACCACTGGACTGCCAGGGAAATCCCCATTGCCTTAAAAAAAGTCACCCAAAGACTTAATCCATTCAGGGCCAAGCTGAAAGTTGTGATTGTTAACACAATAGATAGACAGATACTATGATCTGAAATACTAATGCCTGGGACTCATCCTAATTTAATTAAGTCAGAATTGTTAAGAACTAGTGCTGTAGATGGAGAAGGCACTGGCGACCCACTCCAGTACTCTTGCCTGGAAAATCCCATGGACGGAGGAGCCTGGCAGGATGCAGTCCATGGGGTCGCTAAGAATCGAACACGACTGAGCGACTTCATTTTCACTTTTCACTTTCATGCATTGGAGAAGGAAATGGCAACCCACTCCAGTGTTCTTGCCTGGAGAATCCCAGGGACGGTGGAGCCTGGTGGGCTGCCGTCTGTGGGGTCGCACAGAGTCGGACACGACTGATGTGACTTAGCAGCAGCAGCAGCAGTGCTGTAGAGTGAATATAATGCCACTTTATTTTAAAAACTCAGATGTGGTTTAAACAAAATGTATTAATCAAAGGAATAAATATTTATATGCTCCCTGAGCTGCATAGGTCAGGAAGCAACAGTTAGAACTGGACATGGAACAACAGACTGGTTCCAAGTAGGAAAAGGTGTACGTCAAGGCTGTATATTGTCACCCTGCTTATTTAACTTATATGCAGAGTACATCATGAGAAATGCTGGGCTGGAAGAAGCACAAGCTGAAATCAAGATTGCCAGGAGAAATATCAATAACCTCAGATATGCAGATGACACCACCATTATGGCAGAAAGTGAAGAAGAACTAAAGAGGCTCTTGAAGAAAGTGAAAGAGGAGAGTGAAGAAGTTGGCTTAAAGCTCAACATTCAGAAAACTAAGATCATGGCATCTGGTCCCATCACTTCATGGCAGACAGATGGGGAAACAGTGGAAACAGTGGCTGAATTTTTTGGGGGGGCTCCGAAATCACTGCAGATGGTGATTGCAGCCATGAAATTAAAAGACGCTTACTGCTTGGAAGGAAAGTTATGACCAACCTAGACAGCATATAAAAAGCAGAGGCATTACTTTTTCAACAAAGATCCATCTAGTCAAGGCTATGGCTTTTCCAGTCGTCATGTATGGATGTGAGAGTTGGACTATAAAGAAAGCTGAGCGCCAAAGAATCGTTGCTTTTGAAATGTGGCATTGAAGAAGACTCTTGAGAGTCACTTGGAGTGCAAGGAGATCCAATCAGTCCATCCTAAAGGAAATCAGTCCTGGGTGTTCATTGGTAGGACTGATGTTGAAGCTGAAACTCCAATATTTTGGCCACCTGATGCGAAGAGCTGCCTCATTTGAAAAGACCCTGATGTTGGGAAAGATTGAAGGCAGGAGGCGAAGGGGATGACAGAGGATGAGATGGTTGGATGGCATCACCGACTCAATGGACATGAGTTTGAGTAGACTCCGGGAGTTAGTGACAGACAGGGAGGCCTGGCGTGCTGCAGTCCATGGGGTCACAAAGAGTCGGACAGGACCGAGCGACTGAACTGAAAACTGAGTGGAGGAAATGTTGTAGAAGAAGATGAAAATATTTTGGACCAGGAGAATTAGGGAACTTGCTGAGAATTAGTAGGAGATGGACCAGAGTTTAAAATACAAATGTATCAGTAAGCTATTGTGTAACAAATGGTTTCAGTCTTAAAGACATAACAACAGGCATTTATTATATTTTTAAGAATTTAAATTCACATTGTTAACTTTACTGTTCTAGGTTGATCTTGATTGGTCTTGGCTTAGGTTCTGTTGCTAATGATCACAAATAGCTGTGGTCAACTATGTAGTTTAAAAAAAGAAAAAAGATGCTCAAAAATCCTGTACAAGTGTGACACAAAGTCATTTCACAAATATTATAATACTACATTGAGTTTGAGTTTCAAAGAGTCTTTTCAGTGGCTTTGACTACATGAAATATTTATGAGGAAATGAGTTTCTTATATGTACATTTTTACAAACAATGAAGCTAGTTCAGAGCAGTTAAATGACTCCACCTGAGATACTGTTTGCTACATTTAAGACTCAAACCCAGGGATACCTGGATTCAAGTCTAGTATTCCTTTGCAATTACAGATGGTTTTTGAAAAAGACTTTATGTACTATCTTTTTCATATAGAAAATTAAATTTAATTAACCTCAAATGTAGGAAGAAGTTATTGCCAGGACAGAAGAGGTCAGAGAACCAATATCTCTTAAGAGCTCACTAGGTGTCAGCTAATTATATATCATTAACTTTTAAATCTTCAAAAACTCTTTTAAGTAAATACCTACCCATTTTACATGGAAAGAAATTGTATCAAAAAAATTAATTCATCAATGCAAGATCACACAGGGGGGTGACAGAATTGACATTGGAGTCTGCATCTCTGTTCTTTCTAATCCATGCTCCTGTACACTGTGATTTTAAAATGGAATATGTTATATCTGACTTACTTTTAACTAAAAAGAATAAGTGAATGCTAGGTAGGGGATCAATGTTGATGTTTAGAAGCTCTAAGATCAAGCTACAGCATTTTACTGGTTGATAAATTAGATGTTACCCTTCTTTGAATTAATCTAAACCTCTTTCCAGTAATAATATTAAATAAATTTCAAAGCATAATCATAGTATCTGTGTCTCCTAGAGTTTGTAGGGGAATATATATGAGTTAAAATATAAAATGCTGAGCACTGGACATGGGATACAGTAAGTGCTCAGTAAATTTCAACCACCATTAAAGTGTACAGTAGTGTTCTTGGTAGCAAATGATGGTAGCACATGATGAGTGGCACACCATGAGGATCTAAGTAAAGCCCTATAATGGTTCATCCTAAATTATTGTCTACTGGAAGCTCAGAATCCATCCCAGTTTATCTGAGAAACAATGAAAACAAAGTGGCATACCAAGAAGTTCCATTACACTTGTGCAGAAATGCAATTTTTCAAATTTTTTTTTGAGTTGAAGCAGTAAAGCCTTGCAGGTAGCATTTGTGCCTTTCACAAATGGGGGGCTGACAACACTTGGATATGGTTGACAAGCACAAAATAGCATTCAGTAGGCAGACACCAGAAGGGAAAAACAGCATCTGTGTCTGTGTTGAGGCAGATTTTCAAGGACTGAAAAACTCTCTATATAAGAATTAAGAACATGAAGATCCTTCAGTAAAATCTGTTATTCTTTCCAAGATAGATTGTTTTCTAAAGCTTTTCCTTTTTTGCCCACTGTGTGAAGATTGTATTGGAAAGATATTCCTAGAAAACATAATTCAGCAGATTTTGATGGAAAACATTTCCCTTCAGTTATAAACACTTAAATAATCTGTTGTGAACATCAGAAGTTATTGAAATCTCCAATGTGACTGTAATATATTCTATCCTGTAGAATATAGGCATGTTTTCTGAAGCTTTATTGAAAAATGAAAGTCTCATATAAAATGTATTTCAAATCATGTAACCTTTCTATCTTCTTTTATGATCCAATGAATTTTATTCATTTTAGCTACTCTTGCTGAACCTAAGTACTTTAGGATTAAGATTAAGATACTGAATATATAAATTAGGATTAATATAAATTCCAATATATTTTTGCTTATGCAGCTACTGTTACTTAAATGAAGTGATACAGCTTAGAGGTAGAGTTTGAGTAAAGAAGCTGATTTTCTTTTTAATTTGATGTCCACAGAAATCAGCCCCAGATAATTCTATTGTTTAAATTAAGTTTGATCAAAGTGACATCGCTCTCTAGGGAACCTTTTCTCCAAACATTAAATCAGGTATCCATAATTGCATTACTACTGTTCTATCCTTGGGTATAATCAAGGCAAAAAATTAAGACTAATCTCTAGTTAGTACCAAATATCTCTCAAATATATTTCAACTTCCATTGATGGGATTAGCTAGAGAATATAAATACAAAGATGAAATATCTCTGAAATGAGCTATGAACAATTTACCTCAACTGTAGTGAAAGTCCACAAGCAGGGTAGATAACAATCCAAAGGAAAATTCAGGATATTTGTCAAACTAACTATGCTATCTGAATTAAGACACTGCATGGATACAGATGTGAATATAAATCCTGCATGTGCCCCAGGGGAACTCCTCTGTTTGTCTCCACCAGATAATGAAATTACATGGAAGGAATACTGTGATTTGTGCCACTGCACCTCATAGCCTTAAGAATGGGAACAGCTTGGATAAACACAGCATGGTTTGAAAAGTAACCCTGAGGTGAGAGAAGAAGCAACAAGGAGAAGACCAAAGGTAGAGAGGCCGCTAGGGGAGTTACTGAAACAATCTAGCAAGAAAAAAGTCTATTGTCTTTCTCTGTCTGGTTTACTTCACTTGGTGTGATAATTTCTAGGTCCATTCATGTTGCTGCAAATAGCAATATTTCATTCTTTTTAATGGCTGAGTAAGATTCCATGGTCTGTCATATGATATCACCTATATGTGGAATCTAAAAGCAAATATACAAGAGTATTTATTTATGACAGATAAAGACTTTCCAAGTGGTGCAGTGGTAAAGAATCCACCTGCCAATGCGGGAGACGTAAGAGATGAGCTGCAGGTCCCCTAGAGAAGGAAATGGCAACTCATTTCAGTATCTTTGCCTGGAAAATCCCATGGATGGAGAAGCCTGGTGGGCTACAGTCCATGAGGTCGCAGAGTTGGACACCATTAAGCACTACTCCTCAGTACTGTACAATACATATAGACCCACAGACATAGAAAAGAAACTTATTTGTTGTGACCAAAGAGGAAAGCTCTGGGAAGGATAAATTAAGAGTTGGGATTAATAGATCCACACCACTATAAATAAAATAGATAACCAACAAAGACTTACTGTATAGCACACGAAACTCTGCTCAATATTCTGTAATAACCTAAATTGGAAAAGAATTTAAGAAAGAATAGGTACATATATATGTATAATGGAATTGCTTTGCTATAAACCTGAAACTAACATAACATTGTTAATCAACTATACTCCAATATAAAATAAAATTTGAAAAAGGAATCTGAAAAGGGTTCAGTTCTGAAAAGGGTAGAGATATAGAAAAATGTGTAACTGAATTACATTGCTGTACACCTGAAACTAACATAACATTGTAAATCAACTATATTTCTCTAAAAAAAAAAGAAAGAAGATTTAATACTGGGACTATAATAGTCACATCTGAAGTGGAGAAAAGTGAAGAAAGTTGAGAAGCATGAGGGAAGTGGAGTAACAGGATTTCCTGATGATTAGCCATGGAGAGATAGTGTGGGATTCAAAGATTCTGTGGGACCAGTTCTTTCAAAATAAGGAAAACAGAAGAAAAAAGCGGTGATGAGAAGGACCATAACTTCAGCTTTTCATCAATTGGACATGAGGCATCTGTAAGACACACTACTCATAAATCCTAGCAAAGTGATTTGGGATATGGGTTTCAGCGTTGATACTTATGGATAATCAGATTTTTGGAGGTCAGAGAAATGATGGGAGAGGCAATGGATTGGATGTGAGACACAAGTGTGCAAAATCCACCTTATCTGTAATTTGAAATGGTTCTGAGCATTAACTGTTTAGAGCTGAGATACGCACAATGTGATTCAGAAGGGAAGCACAATGGTGTCCTGGGCTGAGGGCTGATTGTGCAGAAATTTGGTGACCTTGTTGTTAGACACAGCTAGTGTTGGATATTGAGTTACATACATTTAAAATTAAGCAAACCATATTAAAAATAAGGATAAATGATCTTAAAATTACTTTCTACAATTTACTAGTATCTTGCTGTTGAGAGTAGTTGCAGCTATTGTGACTATAACGATGGAACAGCTACGATGGTGTGCTGCTATGCAACTCCTTCCAACTCTACTTTGAATTGTATCCCACTAGTAGTCAAAATGATACTGAGGCAATCAGCCAGCTCTACTACAAATCAGGGCTTTCTTGTCCAGAGATCTGGCTGTTAATCATTTACCAGCACACCACTGATTAAGTAGGACATTTCGGGACCAAGGAATGAGCAGTGGAATAAAAGTGTTTCACTGAGTGTTGCTAAATAAACGCATCATCCCAAAACTTAGTGGCTTAAAGTAACAAGTATGATTTTATTATTATAATTCAAATTTCTATTAGTAAAGAGTTGCAGGAGTTTATGGCGAGGCGATCCTTCTAAGGGTCTCTCAGTCAGTTGCAGCTGGATGATGGCTACTGTCAGAACAGTGATGGGCTGTGATGGCAGGGCTGGCATGCTTCTTTCTCTTTTCATCTCTCCAGATGTTCTTCCTGTGTCAACTGATTTGCATTTCCTTACAAGGTGGTCTCCTGGCAGTTCTTCTTACATGGTGTCTCAGGGCTTCCAATGTAAGAGTCTTAGGGAAAAAGGTAGAAATAACATCACCTTGCATTTCCTTGTCTCAAAAGCACAGAGTCACTCCCATCCATTCCACTGGTTACAAATAAGTCACAAGTCTTCCCAGACCCAAGTGCAGATCTATCGCAATAAAGACAGGGCGAATTTTAAAAATATATGAACTGAAAGATACCTGGGGACCATCTTTAAACAGCACAATCTACCATGGAGACCAGTCCACAAACAAGTTGGAGATAAACAACTATAGGCAGCTATCCCTGTGGTACATCCTCTGGAAGACACTTGAGGATTGTTGCTTTCATCAATTTGAGACAAAATTTACACACAGGAGTTAGGATGCCATTTTCAAGTAACACATGAGAATGTTTAAAGCTCTATAGTTACTTCAGCATGTGGTCAAATTTGAGAACCACTGTCCTAGAAGATCTCAATGGTAAAGATATGTCTGTCAACTCAGATGCAATTTGCTACTGTTGCTGCTGCTAAGCCGCTTCAGTCGTGTCCGACTCTGTACGACCCCATAGACGGCAGCCCACCAGGCTCCCCCGTC
The DNA here is from genome assembly GCF_054371585.1 of Giraffa tippelskirchi. Classification (NCBI taxonomy): domain Eukaryota; kingdom Metazoa; phylum Chordata; class Mammalia; order Artiodactyla; family Giraffidae; genus Giraffa; species Giraffa tippelskirchi. The sequence goes on from NC_137277.1 coordinate 134,233,468, forward strand.
CCTGGGATTCTCTAGGCAAGAACACTGGAGTGGGTTGCCATTGCCTTCTCCGCAGATGCAATTTAAATGTGGTGAAATTCTTAACAGAGAGAGCAAACATCAACAGCTTCAGGTGGCAAGCAGGTAAAATGATGAGGGAAGTAGATCAAGGTGAACTGGCCAGAGCATGTTCCTCTGCTTCCTACAATAGAAGCCACATGGAACGAAGGACAAGTTTGCTCCATGAGCCTCTTCTTCAGAGGAAGTCAGAAATATGGATTGAATTGTTATGTGAAATCTGTCAATTTTTAAATTTTGGCAACTAATTCACTTAATTTAAAATTTTAAATAAACGGAAGAGAACTTGTCTGTGAGCTGAATTCAGCCCAAAGTTTGGCCCATTTGTGGCTTTTTATTAATTTGTGTTTAATTTTTATTGGCATATGCTGGCTTTTTAATGAGGTTTTACTATACCCAAAAGTGAATGAGCTATATGTATACATATAGTCCCTCTTTTTTGGATTTTCTTCCCATTTAGGTCACCACAGAGCACTGAGTAGAGTTCCCTATTCTATACTATAGGTGACTTTTCTTTTAGAAAGGGGTCCTTTGCTTGGGTATATTACGTTCGTTTCCAGCTTTTCTGTTTTTTTTTCCTCAGCAGCTACTTTTCAAATTTGCTCCCATGAAAATGTGCTGAAACTGTATCCCAGCTGCTTCCAAACAATTGAAGGAACTTTTCCTTTGTATTCTGAATTATTATGCCCAGTACAAATACAAAGGCTAGTATCAGTAGACATTCCACCTCTATATCAACACATGGAGGAATGGATGTTAGTTCATTAATACTGTAGACAAAACACCCAAGCCAGGTTTTACAGCACTTGTGGATTCACAATGAGATAATTAGCAATTTCTTTCCTTACCACTGAGCAGGATAAGTTGAGGATTTGCTCCTCTCAATAGATTACACATTAAAGATAAAAATGTCAAATAGCAAAGTAAAATAGGATGCTAAGTCTTCCAACACAAACATGTATAGAGCACTAATGAGACAGCTTTCCTGTCACATTCACAACTAGCAGGAGCTGACCTAAGAATAAGTCAGATTAGCTTTCTATTGAAGGAATGTTTTTTTAACTCTAACTGTATAGTAAAAAAATGGGTCAACTGGTACTTACAGAAGTTAGTTTAGTTCAACTTGAGACAGTTAACTGAATTTGGAAATATACTTTAGAAAGGTTGTCTCCCTCATTTTGCATGAAAATTAAAAAAAAATCTTTTAACTTGAAATAAACAATTTTTTTTTTTTAATCGGAGAAATCTGTTTTTGCTGTCCTCACTCCAATTACCATCTCCATGTCGGGAGGCCTTTGATCCATGACCTCAACTACTTTTTCACTGACTATGAAACTATGACAGCTTTTCTTCTCTTTTTGTCCCACTTATAGCTCACATCCTATGTTTGGAATCAGATGTTTGCAGCAGCAGGTATATGAAGCAGGGAGGAAGCACCTGGGAGTGGTCAGTGTACTGCCTTATGTTCTATAGGGCAGGCTCACTACTTTGCAGACTCACTCTAGATGGCTGTGCTAGAAGAGAGTAAGAAGTGTGAAGGGATGAATCTGTGCATAATTGCTATTTTCTGGTTCCTATTAATCAAGATCTATTAAAGGGAAGCCCCCTCTTTCCCTCTTCATGGATCTGGACACTGACAGTCATCCAGATAACCAGATCATGTACAGTGTGGTTCTTCATTCAAGTATACTGATGGCAGGAGGAGCCAGGACTTCTGGGGCCCCATGTTCTCCATGACTACTGAGAGCTACTCAAGCAAGAAGACCAGGCATTGAAACAGAAGAGTTCAAGTCCAAAAGGATCTGAGGCAGGTAGGTAAGAAGTGATGTCTGATGTATAGGGAGCAAACAGCCATTTTAAGAAAGTGTATAGATTCATGACTTTAGAAATGAACAAAATACTTGACATTCAGTTTCTGTTACGAGGCCATCATTCTATAGATATTCAGTCTTAAATAAAAACAATAACATTTGCTTTTGCTAGTGTAATTGACTTGGGACAACTGTTTCCTTTTTCATGATAGTTTCCTTGACTGCAATAACATAGAATGATCATTTTCTTCAGTAAATTATTTTCAATGGTCTGCACAATTCACTTCATTACTATACTTTTTATCTCAGAACTCTTGATACTTGCTTTCTGCACCATGCTTCACAATAAAATGGGAGATTTTTCAAAAGACAAGTGTAATATTCTAGACTGCTGTGCTCAACAGGAATAAAATTTAAACAAAAATGTCAAAGTAACTTATAAACTTAAAAATTTTTATTAGCCATGTTACGAAAAGTCAAAGGTAAAATAGTAAAATGAATTTTAATAATATCCTTTATTTAATTCAGTATATCAAAATTTAATCATTCTTTTTAAAAAATCATTTAAATATGTAATCAAGGTGAATAAATATTATTGATTAAGACAATAAAAAGACAGGTCACAGACCTGGGAAAATATTTGCATAAGAAACATCTGTTACAGGACTATTATCCAAAATATAAAATAATTCATAAAACTCAACAATAAGAAAATGAACAACCTGGTTAAAAGTAGACCAAAGAGCTGAGAGACACTGCAACCAAAGATGGCAATTAAGCATATGAAAAGATGCTCCCCATTTTATGCCACTAGAGAACTGCAGATTAAAACAACAGTGAGATAGCACTACATGGTTATTCAGTTCAGTTCAGTCGCTCAGTCGTGTCCGACTCTCTGCGACCCCATGAATTGCAGCACGCCAGGCCTCTCTGTCCATCACCAACTCCCGGAGTCTACCCAAACCCATGTTCATCGAGTCGGTGATGCCATCCAACCATCTCATCCTCTGTCGTCCCCTTCTCCTCCCTCCCCCAATCCTACCCAGCATTAGGGTCTTTTCCAATGAGTTAACCCTTCGCATGAGGTGGCCAAAGTATTGGAGTTTCAGCTTCAACATCAGACCTTCCAATGAACACCCAGGATTGATCTCTTTTAGGATGGACTGATTGGATCTCCTTGCAGTCCAAGAAACTCTCAAGAGTCTTCTCCAACACCACAGTTCAAAAGCATCAATTCTGCGGCGCTCAGCTTTCTTCACCGTCCAACTTTCACATCCATACATGACCACTGGAAAAACCATAGTCTTGACTAGACGGACTTTTGTTGGCAAAGTAATGTCTCTGCTTTTAAACATGCTATCTAGGTTGGCCATAACCTTCCTTCCAAGGAGTAAGCGTCTTTTAATTTCATGGCTGCAGTCACCATCAGCAGTGATTCTGGAGCCCCAAAAAGTAAAGTCTGACACTGTTTCCACTGTTTCCCCATCTATTTCCCATGGAGTGATGGGACCAGATGCCATGATCTTAGTTTTCTGAACGTTGAGCTTTAAGCCAACTTTTTCACTTTCCTCCTTCACCTTCATCAAGAGGCTCTTTAGTTCTTCTTCACTTTCTGCCATAAGGGTGGTGTCATCCGCATATCTGAGGTTATTGATATTTCTCCCGGCAATCTTGGTTATTAGACTATCCAAAATGGTTATTAGACTACCCAAAATCCCAAACACTAACAACATCAAATCCTGGTGAGGATGTGGAGTAACAGGAACTCTCATTCATTGTAGGTTGAAATGGAAAATGGTACAGTTACTTTGGAAGACAGTATGGCAGTTCCTTTCAAAATTTAACACACTCTTGCCATGTGAGTATGCACAGTCATGACCAACTCTTTTGCAACCCCATGGACTATAATCCACCAGACTCTTCTGTCCATGGAATTTTCCAGGCAAGAATATTGGAGTGAGTTGCTATTTCCTCCTCCAGGGATTCAACCTGGGTCTCTTCTGTCTCCTGCATTGCTCAATTGTGTCTGACTCTTTACGACCCCATGGACAGTAGCCCAGCAGGTTCCTCTGTCCATGGAATTCTTCAGGTAAGAATACTGGAGTGGGCTGCCATTCCTCTTCCAGCGGATCTTCCCAACCCAGAGATTAAACCCATGTGTACTGCATCTCCTGTATTTGCAGGTGAATTATTTACCCTCTGAGCCACCAGGGAAGCCCAAGAACACTGGAGTGGGTAGCCTATCCCTTCTCCAGGGGATCTTCTTCACCCAGAAATTGAACTGCAGTTTCTTACATTGCAGGCAGATTCTTTACCAGAAATCACAATCCTTAGTATTTACCCAAATGGACTGAAAACTTTGTCTAAACAAAAGTCTGCACATGGATGTTTATGGCACCTTTATAGTTAATTGCCAAAACTTTGAAGCAACTAAGATATCCCTCAGTAGGTGAATGGGTAAATAAACTGTGGTCTAGACAAAGGAATGCTATTCAGCACTAAAAAGAAGTGCACTATCAAGCCATGAAAACACATGGAGGAATCATTAGTACATATTCTAAGTGAAAAAAGTCAATCTGAAAAGACAACCTACTGTATGATTCCAATTTATAGACATTCTGGAAAAGGCAAAACTATGGAGATAAGATCAGTGGTTGCCAGCAGTTATTGGGGAGAAACGAATGACAAAGTAGAGTACAGAGGACTTTTTAGGTCAGTGGGATTATTCTCTATGACATTGTCATGGTGGATAAATGTCACCTTACCTTGGTTCAATTCCATAGGATGGATAACACCAAAAGTCAGCCTAATGTACACTGTGAATTGTGAGTGATGATAATGTGTCAGTACAGGTTAATTACTTTTAACACAGGGATGATATGAAGGGTGGATATATGTAAGGGCAGGGATGTTGTGAACCCAAAACTTCTTTAAATGATAAAGTTTACTCAGGGAGATAGTGAAGGAAAGGGAAGCCTGGTGTGCTGCAGTTCATGAAGTTGTAAAGAGTTGGACATAACTTAGCTATTGAACAACAACAACTAATCAAAACATATTATTTAAATATTTTACATTTTTTAACAAAGTCTTCATTAGAAATTCATACTGTTTTTACCCTTATAGCACATTTCAGTTTGAACTAGTCACTTTTCACATGACTGACAGCCATACTCACTGCTAACTACCAGGTGGGACTGTGCAACTCTAGGAAATATGAACAAGCTTGCAACCAATCTGAGAGGAGTACTTTGTTTAATTTTAGCTTAATTTTATAATTTTTTAAACATTTTATTGGAGACTAGTTGATTTACAATGTTGTGCTAGTATCAGGTGTACACCAAAGTGAATCCGTTATGCATGCATACTCACATATCCACTCTTTAAAAAATTCTTTTCCTATATAAGCCATTATAGAATATGGAGTGGAATTTCCTGTTCTATACAGTAGATTCTTGTTAGTTATCTATTTTATATATAGTAGGGTATATATGTCAATTCCAGTTTATCCTCCCCTTTACACACTGGTAACCATAAACATCCCAATGTTCATTTGCAACACGATGTACAGTAGCTAGGACATGAAAACAATCTAATTGTCCATGGAGAGAGAAGGGTTAAGAAGATGTGGTACATATATACAATGGAATATTAACCATAAAAAGAATAAAATAATGCCTTTTGCAACAACATAGATGGACTTAGAGATATCATAGTGAGTGAAGTAAGTCAGACAGAGGAAGACAAATATGTGATATCACTTATATGTGGAATCTAGAAAAAGGGTACAGATGAACTTATATACAAAGTACAAATAGAGTTACAGATGTAGATAACAAGCTGAGGAGTGTACTTTGGATTGAAATTATGATTCCCAAACTTGAGTATGCTTCAGAATTACTTGCAAAGCTTATTAAAATACAAATTACTGGACCTTACATCAAGAAGTTCAAATTCCAATAGGTCTAGAGCGAGGTCCCAAATTTCTGTTTCTAATAATGTTCCCAGGTGGTGCTGGTACTGCAAGTCTGGAAACCACTCTGGGAGTCACTGGTGAAGATGAAGCTTTGGGAAATTAGGTTCGTAGTTTTTAAATGATGGAAAGGACAACAGTTCTAAATATGATGCAGATCCTCTATACCACTAACTTCAGTCCTACAGCAGGAAAGACAGGTCATCAAATTGTGCTTAAGATTACAATTATATTCCTCAGTGAAATGTCACAGAATAATTCTTTTGGTTTTGTTAAACATTTGTAGGTGAAGTTGAAGGTAGTTAGATCTTATATACACAAATGTGACATATTTAATTTATATAATTAGTAATCTTGGATGGATGTGAGAGTTGGACTATAAAGAAAGCTGAGCACTGAAGAATTGATGCTTTTGCACTGTGGTGTTGGAGAAGAACCTTGAGAGTCCATTGGAATGCAAGGAGATTAAACCAGTCAATCCTAAAAAAAAATCAGTCCTGAATATTCACTGGAAGGACTGATGCTGAGCCTGCAACTCCAGTACTTTGGCCACCTGATGGGAAGAACTGACTCCTTGGAAAAGACCCTGATGCTGGGAAAGATTGATGGCAGGAGGAGAAGGGGATGACAGAGGATGAGATGATTGGATGGCGTCACCGATGCGATGGACATGAGTTCGAGTAGACTCCGGGAGTTGGTGATGGACAGGGAGGCCTGGTGTGCTGCAGTCCATGGGGTCGCAAAGAGTCAGACAAGAGAAGTGACTGAACTGAACTAAATTAGTGCATCACAACCAGAATGGAGTCTTGTTTACATTTCCATTCACTAAAGGAAACGTCTAGACATAGTTTGAATAAACAGTCATTTTGAGAATAGAAAATGATACCATAAGCACAATTCAATTCCTTTTACCTTGACTGTAAAGTCACACTGGACTTCCTAGGTGATTCAGGAAGTAAACAATCTGACTGCCAATGCAGGAGACACAGGTTTGATCCCTGGGTTGGGAAGATCCCCCAGAGAAGGAAATGGCAACCCACTTCAATATTCCTACCTGGAAAATCCAATGGACAGAAGAGCCTGGCAGGCTATGATCAATGGGGTCACAAAAGAGTCAGATACAACTTAGTGACTAAACAACAGCAACAAAACTCCCATTAGTCTGATAGTTCCTCTGAAGGAGAAATAGTTCTCATACTTACTGTTATATTCCCAGTTTTAAAAAAAATTTGTATACAGTTGGTATCTGATAAATGGATGAGTGAATTGTTTTATTTGTTTCACATATTTTTGGAAATTTGGGTTTTAACTCTTCTGAATTTTCAAATATAAAGTGACATTGTGAAGGTCAGGAGGATATGTGTGATACAAAGATAGACAACTCTCTTAATCCTATGTTCACTTCTGTAAGTACTAGGAATACATTGTAGTTCAGAGTGAAAATACAAGTGCCAACAAACTATTTTTCACCTTGTCATTCTGGATGGCCTGATTATAAATAGTCCATTTCCAGACTTCCTCTAGCTCCATAGGAGCCTAGAGCTGAATTACAAATTACCTGATGCTTTAGATTCACATTTCACAGTGTGATATCGTAATATATTGTAAGAAGGACTGCTTCACATGAATCTTTAAATGATAAAAATATATATCTTTAGTGATGCAAAAAAGGAACTTATGAATCTAACATTTTCTCAGAATTGGGCTTACAAATAGAGATCAAAAAACTTTAGTCAAGTGGAAATGAGTTAAGAGTTGTTACTGCCTAGCATCTGTACATTTTTTCAAGTAATCTAATGTTCTTGCTAACAATAGATTCTAGGATTCTAACTTTTATAAGTCAACTGTGGAATTCACTTCATTACTGGATTATTATGTCATATATGCAATTAATTTACATGGGATAGTTTCATAATATTGTTGTTTGGAGGATGGCATTAAGAATGCTCATATCCACTGAAATACAAATCTGTGACAGGCACTATTTATTTATTTTTCTAGCCTTATTAAAATATAACTGATATTTAATATTGTATAAATTTAAGATGTGTATGTTGATTTGAAAGGCTTATATGTTACAAAATTATTACCCCCACAGAATTAGACAACACCTGCATCACTTCATGTCATTACCATTTAATTTTTGTGGTGAGAACATTCACTGTCTACTCCTTTAGCAACTCTGAAGTATATAATATGGTATTGTCAGCTATAGTCAACACACGGAACATTAGAGTCCCAGAGCTTATTCATTTTGTAAGTGGAAGCTTGTGCTCTTTGATCAATATCTCTTCATTTCTCTCAGTTTCCAGCTCCTGGTGACGACCACTCTACTATGTTTCTACATTTGACTTTTGTCTGGAGTCCACATATAAGTAATATCATAGGAGTGCAGTTACCTTTTCAAGATCCTGTTTTCATTTTCTTTAGACATATACTCAGAAGTGAAATTTCTGGATCAGAGAGTAATTCTATTTATAATTTTTTGAGGACCCTCCATACTGTTTTCCATAGTGACTGCACTAATTTACATTTCCACCAACACAGAATTGTCTTTTTCTTTTATTTTTTTGAATTTATTAATTAACTAATTTTTATTGGAATATAATCGCTAACAGTGTTGTGTTAGCTTGTACTACACAGCAAAATTAATCAGTCATACATATGCATATATCCCCTCCCTTTTGGATTTCTCTTCCATTTAGGACACCACAGAGCATTAAGTAGAGTTCCCTGTGCTATACAGTATATTCCCATCAGCTGCCTATTTTATACATAGTATCAATAGTGTATTTATACCAATTACAATCTCCCGATTCCTCCAACCCTACCCCTTCTCCTCTTGGTATCCATACATTTATTCTGTTCATGTGTATCTCTACATCTTTACCTTTTTTCTAAATATCACATATATGCATTAATATGTGATATTTGTTTTTATCTCTCTGACTTCTTTCACTCTGTATGACACTCTCTAGGTCCATCCACATCTCTACAAATGTCCTAATTTCATTCCTTTTTATGACTGAGTAGTGTTCTATTAGGGCTTCCCTGGTGTCTCAGCTGGTAAAGAATCAGCCTGAAATGCAGGAGACCCAGCTTTGATTCCTAGGTTGGGAAGATCCCCTGGAGAAAGGCATGGCAACCCACTCTAGTTTTCTTGCCTGGAGAATCCCTACAGACAGAGGAGCCTGGCAGGCTACAGTCCATGGGGTCGCAAAGAGTCAGACACGACTGAGCAACTAAGCACACGTACAGTATTCCATTGTGTATATGTATCACATTTATCCATTCTTTATCTGTTCTTTTTTATTCATTCCTCAGTTGATAGATATTTAGGTTTCTTAATAAACTAAAAATAAAACTACAGTATGACCCAGCAGTTCCACTAGTAAGCATCTACTCAGAGAAAGTAATAATTCAAAAAGATATATGTGGTTCTTACTGACAGTTTCAGGCCACTTGCAGGGCTGCACTCATGATGTACCAAAGTAGGCTGGGTTCCTGATTATATTTATCACCTTCCTCGCTCTTCTGTCTCACCAGGTGTTGGACCAGAGCCCTCCCCAGATTCCTGGAAAATGAAACTCAAATGTCACCCAGTTGTGTTCCTTCCTTTCTTTCAAAGTACTGATAGCTTTCTCCAAGGCCATGTGTGTGTTATGGTTGTACAACCAGTTTGTGTTGACAAGTGAGGCCAGGTTTGTGGAAGTTTTGATAAATAAATTCATAAAAGGCACCCCAAGTGTTGTCTTTTTCCACATGCATGGCAACACTTATCTCTTGTCCTTTTCACGACAGCCATTCCAACAGATGTCTCATTGTGGTTTTCATTTGTGTTTCTCTGGTAACTAGTGAGGTACCTGTTGCCATTTGTATGTCTTATTTATTTATTCATTTATTTTTAATTATTGGCCACACCCCATGGCATGTGGAACATTAGCACATCTACAAGGGATTGAACTAACACCCTCTGCATTGGAAGATGGAGTCTTAACCACTGGACTGCCAGGGAAGCCTCTGTATGGCCTTTTCAAAAAGAATGTCTATTCAGTTCCACTGTCCATTTTTTAAGCAGATTGTTTTCATGTTTTGTACGTTTATTTTTGTTATTGATCTGTACGAATTTACATATATGTTAAACACCTGATGCAAAGAATTGACTCATTAGAAAAGACCCTGATGCTGGGAAAGATGGAAGGCAGGAGGAGAAGGGGATGGCAGAAGAAGAGATGGTTGGATGGCATCACCGACTTGATGGACATGAGTTTGAGCAAGCTCTGGGATTTGGTGATGGACAGGGAAGCCTGGTGTGCTGCAGTCCATGAGGTCACAAAGAGTCTGACACGAATGAGTGACTGAACTAAATGTATACAACTAAGTGGACCCTAAAACAAGCAAAACTTTAACAACAGCACCACAACACCTTTCTTCCCTTAACCTTTCTTGTTCACTTAAGTGAAAAGAATATTTTCATTTTTTATCTTGAAACACACTAGAAATAAGTATTAACACAGGGATGAGACTTAAACCCAAGTGTGCTAGTCTATGGCTTGTGCTCCTTCCAGGGTTCCACTGTCACTGGAAGGAAACTAAATGTCCATCAACAGATGAGTGGATAAAGATATGGCACATATATACAATGAAAGATTACTCAGCCATAAAAAAGAATGAAATAATGCCATGTGCAGCAACATGGATAGACCTGGAGACTATTATCCAAAGTGAAGTAAGTCAAACAGAGAAAGACAAAAATAATATCTCTTACATGTAGAATCTAAAAAAAATGATGCAAACCTATTTACAAAATGGAAACAGATTCACAGACTTAGAAAACAAAGGTGGGGAGGGATAAACTGGGGGTTTTGGATTGACATGTGCACACTAATATATATAAAACAGATAACCAACAAGATCTCACTGTATAGCACAGGGAACTCTACTCCATATTCTGTAATAACCTAAATGGGGAAAGAATTTGAAAAAGAATAGATATTATATGTATAATTGAATTACTTTGATGTCTGTACACCTGAAACTAACACAGCATTGTAAATCAACTATGCTATGCTGCGTTTCGTTGCTCAGTTGTGTCCAACATTGTGACCCCATGGACTATAGCCTGCCAGGCTCCTCTGTCCATGCGGATTCTCCAGGCAAGAATACTGGAGTGGATTGTCATGCTCTCCTCCAGGGGATCATCCCAGCTCAGGGGTCAAACCCAGGTCTCCTGCATTGCAGGCAGATTCTTTACCATCTGAACCACCAGGGAAGCCCAAGAAAACTGGAGTGGGTACCCTATCTCTTCCCCAGGGGATCTTCCTTACCCAGGAATTGAACTGGGGTCTCTTGCATTGCAGGTGGATTCTTCACCAACTGAGCTACAAGGGAAGCCCAAATCAACTATAATTCAGTAAAAAATTTAAAAATTAATAAATAAATAATCACAGTGGGGCTTTGAGAGCTGGATCCATCCTGAACAAGCTGATACATCAGAGATTTGTGCTGATAAAGGTGAATTCAGTGGTTGTAACATGTAGACTTTCATATTGGCTTAACAGCCAATCCTTTCAAAAATAACTATTAAAGGTAATTTTTATGACACTGCCTATTATTCTAGAGGATGAGGAATCTGTTTTTCTCATTCTACAATTTTGGAAATCAGAGCACAATCTTTCCTTTTTTCTTCTTAAGGCTCTGGAAAAGGATTTATCATGAGTGTTAAAACGCTGGGCTGGAAGAAGCACAAGCTGGAATCAAGATTGCTGGGAGAAATATCAGTAACCTCAGATACGCAGAAGACACCACCCTTATGGCAGAAAGTGAAGAAGAACTAAAGGGCCTCTTGATGAAAGTGAAAGAGGAGAGTGAAAAAGCTGGCTTAAAGCTCAACATTCAGAAAACTAAGGTCATGGCATCCTATCCCATCACTTCATGGGAAGTAGATGGGGAAACAGTGGAAATAGTGGCTGACTTTATTTTTGGGGGCTCTAAAATCACTGCAGATGGTGATTGCAGCCATGAAATTAAAAGACGCTTACTCCTTGGAAGGAAAGTTATGACCAACCTAGACAGCATATTAAAAGCAGAGACATTACTTTGTCAACAAAAGTCCATCTAGTCAAGGCTATGGTTTTTCCAGTAGTCATGTATGGATGAGAGAGTTGGACTATAAAGAAAGCTGAGTGCCAAAGAATTGATGCTTTTGAACTGTGGTGTTGGAGAAGACTCTTGAGAGTCCCTTGGACTGCAAGGAGATCCAACCAGTCCATCCTAAAGGAGATCAGTCCTGGGTGTTCATTGGAAGGACTGATGTTGAAGCTGAAACTCCAATACTTTGGAAGAACTGACTCATTTGAAAAGACCCTGATGCTGAGAAAGATTGAGGGCAGGAGGAGAAGGGGATGACAGAAGATGAGATGGTTGGATGGCGTCACTGACTCAATGGACATGAGTTTGGGTAAACTCTGGGAGTTGGTGATGGACAGGGAGGTCTGGCATGCTGTGGTTCATGGCGTCGCAAAGAGTCGGATAGGACTGAGCAACTAAACTGAACTGAACTGAATGAATTACAAGAATTAAGCTATTTTAGTTCAGATAAGATAAAAGACAAAGACATAGAAATATATCCCAAGGGAATTAAGTTACTATTTTTCCTTTCCTGCCTTTGAAATGAAACCTACACAATGATCTTTGGCTTCGATAAAACACTCTCAAAGCATATGTTGTATAGCATTTGAGCTTCAGGGAGCAGTGGCTACTCCTTGCATCATTAAATGCTTATTATTTCTTCATCCAAAAACCACAGCTAGCTTTTTTGAGATATTATCACCAGCGAACTATATTTCTTAAAAACATTCACCAAACTTCTTTGAGAAAATCATTTATTCAGCTTAGAAGTTATGCATCAAGATCATGCCTCTGTCCTTATCAGGTTAATCTCTGCCATTAAGACAGTTTTCATACATGCTTGATGTCAGGTCACAAATTTATGAAGCCAACTGAGATATGGCTCAGAAACCTGGACTTTATTTTCCTTGGTGAGAAGATGATATGAAACCATGCTAAGCTGAAATGTTAGGGACTCATTTGAAATCATCATCAATAGAGAACTTAAAGACATCGTGAAACATTTCCACCCAATTGTTTAATTTACACTCTTGGTCAAGTTGAGAGTTTGACATTATCTTCCCTTTGTAGTTAGTAAAGCTAGCTCATGCTCAGAATGAGATTAAAAGCTAACGGAGTTACACTCCTACAATCCTTGTCTTTTTGTGCTGTTATTATGGAAATTAATGAAAATCGTTTTCTTCACTCTGGGGCTCCAGGAGAGGAATTAGGTTAAAATGAATGCAAAGCATTACATCAATATAATATTAAGATTGATATGGATGGCCAATGACACCCTACAGTTTCAAATTGCTTCAGAGAATTTTACCATAATGACTATATTGCAATTTTGATAAGGTATAGAAAAATACCAAAAGCTCATGCCTGACAGAAATAGTTTTTATAAGTTAAATTATTTTATTCAACACAATCTTAGTAATTAACAATGTAATTTGGTCATAATGCAAAAGTCCATTTATTAATTTATCCTCTGTCTATTATTTATGGAGCACTGTATAAGGTACTAGAAAATTTAATTTCTTCAAAGAATAACTGTTGAGTGCTTTTCTGTACAGGATACTGTTTTGGAGCTAGAGAAACAGCAGTAAAACTCACATCCAAAATTTCTCTTCTCATTGAACTTACATTCTAATGGAGAAGAAGCAAAGTGGTTGGGATAAATAAATATACAATATGCTTAAAGGTGTTAAGTACTAAAGAGAAAGGAGATCAGTCCTGGGTGTTCATTGGTAGGACTGATGTTGAAGCTGAAACTCCAATACTTTGGCCACCTGATATGAAGAGCTGACTCATTTGAAAAGATCCTGGTGCTGGGAAAGATTGAGGGCAGAAGGAGAAGGGGATGACAGAGGATGAGATGGTTGGATGGCATCACCGACTCAACGGACATGGGTTTGGGTGGACTCAGGCAGTTGGTGGTGGACAGGGAGGCCTGGTGTGCTGCGGTTCATGGGGTCGCAAAGTGTCGGACACGACTGAGCAACTGAACTGAACTAAAGAGAAAAAAATCATTAAAAGGGAAAGGGGATAGATACTATTGTGATGGGATGCTGAGGGGGTCACATTTCAGACTGATTAATAGGGAAGAACTCTCAGAAAAGGTGACATTTGAATAAAGACTAAGAAGGAGCCAAGAAATTAAGCATAAAAATGTCTAGGGGAGCTTACACAAAGTATAAGAAATAGTAAGTGAGAAACAACATGCTTAGAATCTTGAGAAAGAGTAAGGATGTCATTAAATTGTGTTAGCAGCTCAATTGTGTCTGACACTTTGTGACTCCATGAACTATAGCTTCCCAGGCTCTTCTGTGCATGGAAGTCTCCAGGCAAGAATACTGGAGTGGGTAGCCATTCCTTGTCATAGCTATTTGGTACATAGTGTGAGTGGAGGAGGAGTAGAAGATAAATCTGGAGAGATAAAGAGAATGGCTGATGGAGGGTCTTGAGGGTCACATGGAAGATTCTGCCATTTAGTCTTAGTAGATGGGAACCTCTTGAGGGTGTGAGGCACAGGAAGATTTCTCTGATTTCTCATTTAGGAGAACCACCCTGACTGTTACGGTGAGACTAGAATGCAAAGATTAACTGGATACAGTGTAATGCCAATGAATTCACTCTCAGTTTGAAAGGCTGAAACAGATACTGGTTCAGTGCAGTGAGATAGGTGTTATTAAAAAATTCAGAGTGATCTGAGAGTTAAGAGTAAAAGGTAAGTCTCCTTCTCACTCCTCAGCCTACTATAATTGACTTCCACCTCTCTAAGTCCACTAGTTAACCATTAATAGCTGTGATTTTCCACATTGCTTTTCTTCTTGAAACGTTATCTTCTCTTCTACTGCCATGTATTATCCATATTTCCCTCTTATGTTTCTTAACAGATATTCACTTTACTGGCTCATCTTCCTCCCTCATAGTCATTAGGTTCTCAGATCCCATACAGGACTGTCACTCTGAACAACTCCAAAGGGACCATTTACAGCACAGTCCATGGGACTGGTGCTTTTTGAAGTTGAAAGTTGCTACTTGTCATGGCATGTCATGAAATATCTCTCTCCTAGTCGTTCATTTGTTTTGGTTCTCTTTACCTCAGTAATATTCATCATGTATGTGGCTTCAAATAAGAATTGCTTACAAATTTATTTCTTCATCCCAGGATGCTTTGCTGTGTAATACACTCCTGTCAGTGGACTGCTTGACACTGTCAAATGGGTGTTTCAAATTATACTTCAAATTGTTATGGCCCAAAGGGAACTCAAGGATTTCCCTTGATACATGATTCTCTTCCAGTGTTCCTTAGCTAATGGATGCCACTTCTACCCATCCTGCTCTGCAAGCCAGAACCCTACAAGTCCCCTTTGATGCCTCAACTTCAGGACCCTCAAATCCAATCCATTATCCAATCAACTGACGTGTTTCCCCAAGCCATAAACTTAGTCCAACATACCTTCATCTCCTGCATTTTCTTCCTCCAGGAATCCTACTCTACCACCACAGGCAAAGAAAATCTTCAAAATGCTAACTGAATCATGTCACCAACTACATATCTGTCTAAAATACATTTTCCATTTTTCCTTGAAAAAAATGATCTTAAAGTTTTCAGATGTTCTAACCTTTATCTACCTCTGCAAGTTCATTTTGCTCAGATGTTTCCTTTTCCCACTTTGAACTCCAGCTGCAACTGGCTTTTAAAAATTTACTTCAACAGGAGGCGAGAACAAGATGATGGAGGTGTAGGTGGACATGGAGTACATGTCTTTCCATGGTACATCAGGAATACACCTTCAGACACAGAAGTGTGTGGAGAACACCAGCTGAGAGCAGACAGGAGTACCTGACCAGAAGAATAGAATATATGGAACCACAAAAAACTCAGTAGGATGAAGGGACTGGGGGGCAGGAGGGAACAGGACTGTTAATAGGACTGGACCTGCCCTTGGTGGGTGGGGGAACTGAAGTAGGGGTCCAATCCCCACATCAGGGCAATTGTCTGAGCCAGAGGAGAAACATTTAAGGCTGAGAGTGAAACAGCTGATCTGTGGCAGCTTAAATGAAATGAGAATCAGACAGTCCTTGCTGCAGCCATCCATACCCTGGACAGGGACACGGGTCCCCTGGAAGGCACAGTGGCTGGGAGCTGGAGTTTAGGGTTTGTGGAGCAATCCCAGGGCACGGGATGCTGTTGACTGCAGAGAGATGGATTGAGGGGATGTGAAGGAGGAGATTGAAGTGGGAAATGCCTGTGGAGGAAAGCCTGGTAGCCATGGGAGCAAGGTGCTACTGCTGAGCCATGCATAGGGGTAGAGTCATCACCATAGCCTCTCTCACCCCACACGCCAGCATCGGCAGCTGAACAATAGAGAGGCTGGTCCACCAAATGCTTGATGAACGGAACTACAGAGTAAGACCCCATCCAGGGTGCTCCTTTAAGAGGCTGATGCTTCTATCTACAGAGTAAACCCCAGCCAGTGGGGCCCCTCTGTGTGCCTGATGTGCAGAAGAACAGAGAAGGACACCAGGCAAGGGAGCCCTCTAAGTGCCTGAATGGGCAGAGCTATGGAGAAAGACTGGCCAAAGAGGCCTTCTGATCGCCAGCTACAAGATGTCTGAAAAAAGACTGATAGGGTCATAACTCCTGTGGGTGAGACAGTCCGTGTCCTTGCACACTTGGCACCTCTAGGGTCCCTGCAAGCCAAGCAGCTGTGCCACCTTCACACTCAACTCTCACAAAGGCAGAACTTCCACAGGCAAAAAAAGCCCCTGCATCCATGCGTGCAGGGTGGCTTTGGTCATGTCCAACTTTTTGCAACCCTGTAGAGTGTGGCCTGCCAGGCTTCTCTGTCAGAGGGGTTCTCCAGGCAAGAATACTGGAGCGTATTGGCCAATACTAGTTGCCATACCCTTCTAGAGCACTATAATCCCTGCTGCCCTAGCTGCCAACACCCCTGAATACCTGGTGCTGCCAGAACCCCTGAAACCCAAGAAGCTGCACCACCTCCTCACCTGGCCCTCACAGGGGCAAACCCCAGCCCTCCAGGATACTCTCAGGAGCGAACCCCAGTGGACGACCCACATGCAGAGGTGGAAATAAAGCCATAGTTGAAACTCAGGGGCTGAGTAGCTGAGGAAGAAGACCCAAAATCTTCCCACCATCTGTACAAGCAGCAGATTAAATCCACACAATCAACTAGGCAGACTCTATGTCTATGGAATATATAAAAGGACATTGAGAGCTCAAGGAAAAGAATGTTCACTTGTTCTGAATATCTGGAGAGATATTCCATGTTCCTGGGTGGGAATAATCAATATTGTGAAAAAGACTGTACTACCAAATGCAATCTACAGATCCAATGTGATCCCTATCAAATTACCAATGGCATTTTTCACAGAACTAGAACAAAAATGTTCCCAATTCATATGGAAACACAAACGACTACGAATAGCCAAGCAGTCTTGAGAAAGAAAAATAGAGCTGGAGGAATCAACCTTCCTGACTTCATATTATACTACAAAGCTACAGACATTAAGACAGTATGGTACTGGAAATATAGAAATATAGTTCAATGGAACAAGATAGAAAGTCCAGAAATAAACCTAGGCACCTATGAGTACCTTATTTTTGACATAGGAGGTAAGAATATACAATGGGGAAAGACAACCTCTTCAATAAATGGTCCTTTGAAAACTGGACAGCTACATGTAAAAGAATGGAATTAGAACACTTCCTAACACCATACACAAAGATAAACTCAAAATGAATTTAAGACCTAAATATAAGACCAGAAACTATAAAACTCTTATAGGAAAACATAGGCAGAACACTCCATGACATAAATCAAAGCAAGATCCTCTATGACCTACCTCTGCGTAAGAGAAATAAAAACAAATGTAAACAAGTGAGACCTGGTAAAACTTAAAAGCTTTTGCACAGCAAAGGAAACTATTAGCAAGGTGAAAAGACAACTCTTAGAATGGGAGAAAACAATAGCAAATGAAACAACTAACAAAGGATTAATTTCCAAAATACATAAGCAGCTCATACAACTCAATGCCAGAAAAACAAACAACCCAATCAAAAAGTGGGAAAAAGACCCAAACAGACATTTCTCCAAAGAAGACATACAGATGGCTGAAAAACACATGAAGAGATACTCAATATCACTAGCTCATTATTAGAGAAATGCAAATCAAAACAACAATGAAATATCATACCACACCTGTCAGGATGACCATCATCGAAAAGTCTATAAACAATAAATGCTGGAGAGAGTGTGGAGAAAAGGGAATGTCCTTGCACTGTTGGTGGGAATGTAAATTGATACAGCCACTATGGAAGAAGGTATGGCGATTCCTTTAAAATCTAGGAAGAAAACCACCATATGACCTAGCAATCCCACACATAGGCATATACGCTGAAGAAACCAGGGTTGAAAAAGACACGTGTATCTCATTGTTCATTGCAGGACTATTTACAATAACATGGAAGCAACCTACATGTCTGTTGACAGATGAATGGATAAAGAAGTGTGGTACATATCCACAATGGAATATTATTCAGCCATAAAAAGGAACACATTTGAGTCAGTTTTGATGAGGTGGATGAACTTAGAACCTATTATACAGAGTGAAGTGAGTCAGAAAGAGAAAGATAAATATCATATTCTAACACATATATACAGAATCTAGAACAATGGTACTGAAGAATTTATTCACAGGGCAACAGTGGAGAAACAGACTTAGGGAATAGACTTATGGACATGAGGAGAGGGGAGGAGAGGGTGAGATGTATGGAAAGAGTAACATGGAAACTTTCATTACCATACGTAAAATAGATAGCCAATGGGAATTTGCTGTATGTCTCAGGAAACTCAAACAGTTGCTCTGTATCAACTTAGAGGGGTGGGATGGGGAGGGAGATGGGAGGCAGGTTCAAAAGGAAGGGGATATATGTATACCTATGGCTGATTCATGTTGAGGTTTTACAGAAAACAACAAAATTCTATAAAGCAATTATCCTTCAATTAAAAAAAAATATTTAAACAGATGTGTTTTACATGTGAGCCTCTTTACCTAAGATGCTGTGGGAGATGTCATCCCTCACTTACATATTTATCTGCAACAAATAATCACTGAAACACACCAATTATCTAGAAATATATAGATATTTCAGGCAAATATATTATAATATAGAGCTTATTTGGATCACTTAAAATTTTAATCAGATTTGAAAATATTATAGACAAAAATTAGAATTTGATCCTTTTAGGAATTGTATGGAATGTCTATGGGCTTTCCAGGTGGTGGTAGTGGTAAAGAACCCACCTGCCAATGCAGGAGACACAAGAGACATGGGTTTGATTCCTGGATCGGGAAAATCCCCTGCAGGAGGGCACAGCAACCCACTCCAGTATTCTTGCCTGAAGAATCCCATTGACAGAGGAGTCTGGTGGGCTGCAGTCCATGGGGTTACAAAGAATCAGACAAGACTGAAGCAACTTAGCACACACACACACATGGAATGTCTATAAAAATTGCTTGGTTTCTATTTCAGACTGGCCATATTCTAAGTGTCTGATTCTGGACAACTCACACTAGTTCTCTGTGCTTCATCGCCTTATGTAAAGAAAGTTTCTGTGAACATTAGTAAATGAAAATAAGTAGAAAAATAACCAACATCTATCAGGTTAGCTGTCATCAGTGTAGCTCTTGAGTCGTAAAAATTGATTTAACCTCACTTTCATCTTATTTCCTCTTGGCTTAATAGAGTGTTTCTTGGTTTTAGGTATGGGATGATGTTTTTTTGTGTGTGCCTGTGTCTGTAAAACCTTTTTTTTTCTGCCTGAATCTGATGAGCTTCAAGGAGCCTATGACATCAATCAAATAGAAATAACTAGATGAGATTCTCCTTCCTAATGATGAAGCAAGGAAGCATAACACCATCACTTGCAATTAGGAATGTTGTCTGAGCTATTATGAGGCATTTTGGAACCTACCATAACATTTTGGCATCTGTAGGAATACCTCTTACTGTAAACGAAAGGTTAATCGCTGTGCTTTCCCAGCTGTTTCACATGGACCAGATGTCTGAGTTGCCCAAACTACTTAGCTGCATATTAGTGCCACATAAACTACTGGCTGCTGCTTGTGCGAGAGCTGTTAATTTCTGTAGACTGTTGCACTGAATGTCATTAAGGTTTGAATTAAAATAAATTTGCAAGTGGGTTGTATGTAAATGCTGGTACAAGAATTAGTTTAATGGAAGCAAACATTCTGCACGGTTTCAGTGACACCCTAAGGCTTTAGTCACGCCACCCTCTCTCCAGGATCTGTATTTCCTTTGTGGCTTTCACAGTTTCTGTAACTGTGAAAGATGCAGACAGATGCAGTATGTATAGCCAATCCATTCTATCAAACCTGAATTTTCATGCTGTACACCTGAAACTTATATAGTGCTGTACATCAACTAGACTTCAATTAAACAAAAAACTGAAGTTTATATATGGAAAAAAATTCTTGTAAAACATGATAGGTATTGAGAATATTATTATGACAGTACACAATTATAATATAGTGTTCTACATATAAATAATAGCATTATATATTTTGTATATAACATAGTATAGTGTTATAAATAATAGCATTCAATGCATGTACTTGATTTAGACTGTTTCAGGTTTAGTGCTAGTTCAGTTCAGTTTAGTCACTCAGTCATGTGCAACTCTTTGTGACCCCATGGACTGCAGCACACCAGGCTTCCCTGTCCATCACCAGCTCCCTAAGTTTGCTCAGACTTATGTCCATTGAGTCAGTGATGCCATCCAACCATCTCATCCTCTGTCATCCCGTTTTCCTCCTGCCTTCAATCTTTCCCAGCATCATGGACCTTTCCAATGAGTTTGCTCTTTGCATCAGGTGGCCAAAGTACTGGACCTTCAGCTTCAAGATCAGTCCTTCCAATGAATATTTAGGACTGATTTCCTTTAGGATGGACTGGTTTGATCTCCTTGCAGTCCAAGGGACTCTCATGAGTCTTCTCCAACACCACAGTTCAAAAGCATCATTTCTTCAGCACTCAACTTTCTTTATGGTCCAACTCTCATATCCAAACATGACTACTGGAAAAACCATAGTTTGACCAGACCGACTTTTGTTGGCAAAGTAATGTCTCTGTCTTTTATTATGCTGTCTAGGCTGGTCATAGATTTTCTTCCAAGAGGCAAGAGTCTTTTAATTTCATGGTTGCAGTCACCATCTGCAGTGATTTTAGTTTAGGATCTGCATGCTTTATCTGCACCACATTTGACATGTGGTTCATTTTCACAAACCATAATTATTGCAAAAGACAATATTTCTGTATTCATTTTCTATCTTCATTTTCTTGAAACAGAAATTAAGACCTAGGTAGACTGTGAATTTACTGGTTGTCAGTGACACTAGGATTTTAACTGCAAGGCTACAACTCCACAGGTCATGATTTTTGTATTATTTCTTTTTAAATTAGTACAAATTGTTTTCTCTGTGGCATCTACTGACATTAGGCAACTACATATATGATTATTTTGGTGTTGGGGTTGGCAAAGAGAAAGGGAAGTATTTCAAAGTTCAGATTCTAGCTGGGCGAAATTATCTAGGGGCCTGAGGAAGCAGCCTGGATTTGAGGAGGGTCTTATGATAAGCATCTTCTCCTTTTCCAATGTGCTTAAATTTTTCTATAGTAAGCAGCTTCTGTCATTTTTGACCTAAGATATCTATGAGCTAGTCTCAGAAGCTATCAATATGTATTGATGCTATATATCTAGTCACTCTTAAAAAGAGAAAGATACAAAACACATAATTCTGAAACAAAATTATTTTTTAGTGCCATGAGATTTATCTTATTTTTAAAAAGAAAAGTTGCATTTTCTCAAGAAAAGGAAAACTATCATGTGTGTATTTGTATACACACATACATAGCAATTCTGCTAAATATGCAAAATTATTTTTACTCGCTTACTTCATTCAATTATCAAAATAATCTTGTATTATTTTGGTACAAAGATATAGGTGTTATCTATATTTTACAGAAAATTCAGACAAATACCACCATTTTTTTTCTCCGTCTTCTTCATTTTCTCCTTAAAAGATAACAAGATACCATCATCTTCTTTCTTAAGATCCATTTGTGAAATAAAATAAGCTAAGGACTCTGCTTCTGTCTACATGATTTAAAGAAATGTACTGAAATGGTTACACAGAAGTTTATCACATGTTTTTTGTGGTATTCAGAGCCTTTAGAAAAAGTGGTAAAGAGGAAAAATAAGATTAGGGCAGAATAGGTATATTAAGACATTTGAATCAATGCAAATGAGGTAATTACCAGTCCTAAGAAAGCACAAATGTATTAAAATTAATAACATATGTTTTAATTATGTGTCATATCTTAAGAAGTCTTAACACAGCTATTCTATTTCTCATTTAAATATCTATAAACCTCTTCTAGGTCCACATGACTGAGGGAAAATAAATAAAACCTTTCTTATCTCTTCCAAACAAAAATGAAAGATAGATAAAATGTATTTCACTTAAATAAAATACATAGACTTGCCTTTAAAAAGGACAGGGTGAATCTTTGCTAATATAAAGACTAAATAGAAAATTATTTTCAATGTCTACCAGAGGGAGAAGGCAAATTTTTACAGAGTAATAGTTGTCAGATTGACAACAGACTTTTCATCATGGAAAATAGACAAGGTTGATAAACCATTATCTTTAAAGTATTCAACTTAGAATGTTTACACTAGTTTTAATATTACACTAATGATGAGTATCAGAGTGAAGATATTTAAGAAATATAAGGACTACTACTTTATGAAAGCTTACTGTTCATCAACAAGCAAGACTAGTCTAGAAAAAAAAATATATGTATAATGCACAAGTCACCCGTATCAGAACTCATATACATGAAAACTTAGTAAAATGATATCACAAACAACTCTATGTGAATCAATTTAAAAAAATAAAAGAGATGGAAACAATTCTAGAAAAATAGAATTTAATAAAATATATCCAAGAAAAAATAGAAAATTTGAATAGTCCTATACCTGTTAAAGAAATTGGATTCAGAATTAATGGGAGAAAATTATTTAATTCCTCTGGTGAGGCCAGATTAATCTTTAAATCTCAAACTATTATAAGAAAGAATAATTAATAACCAATCCTTCTTATGAATCTATTTGCAAACATTTCTGCATGTGGTATTAACAGTTTAAATTCAGAGGTATATTAATAGGATAATAGGGTAATGAATCAAAAATACATTTTTTTATTCCAGTAATAAAAGTTTCTTCAACATTTGAAAAATCAAGCAATGTAATTCATCATATTAGCAAAATAAATGAAAACATTTATTTGATCACCTCAATAGTTGAAGAAAGTTTATTTGATGTAATTTAGCACCCATTCATGGTTTAACTATCTACCTAGAAAATTCAAAAGAATCTACAAGTAAATTTTTAGAATTACTGAGTTAATTTAGTAAGATTGTTGGATCATGGTCAAAAAAGAGAAATAATTTTTATGTGTGTATTGCCACAAATAATTACAAAATAAAATTTTGAAAAAGGGATATCATTTATAATACTGCAAAATAAATCTAGAAATGAATTTAGAAAAGATTTTCAAGGGACTGACACAGAGAACTGCAAAATATTGTTCAGGTAAAATATAGATGATCTAAATAAAAGGAATGATATTCCTAGTTAAGTGATGAAAGATTCAGTGAAATAAATTTGCCAGTGCTTCTTACATCAACCTGCTGATTCATTATGATCTCAAATAAAATCTAAACTACTTTTTATTTCTTTTGGTGAAATTACATTTATTTAGAAATGCATATGGAAATGCAGAAGCCCTAGGTTAGCCAAATTAATCTTCAAAAAGAACAAGTTAGTTAATTTACACTTGTAAGCATCAAGTTCTATTATAATACTATAGTAAGGAAGACAGTGTGCTATTAATGTACAAAGACAAATAGAACATAGAAGAGAAAAATAATAGATTTAATAATTATGCTGTATCAAATATCTAAATAGAAAAAAAATGAATCCTAATCTCTATTCCCCATCATACATAGAAATCAAAGTGGGTAGATTGTAGGTTGACTATGAATAGTAAAACAATAAAGCTTATGAAAGTGAAAGTGTGAGTCACACGTTCTGTCAGACTCTTTGTGACCCCATGGACTGTAACCAGCCAAGCTCCTCTGTCCATGGAATTCTCCAGGCAAGAATATTGGAGTGGGTAGCCATTCCCTTCTCCAAGAGATCTTCCAGACCCAGGAACTGAACCCAAGTCTCCCACATTACAGGTAGATTTTTTACCATCTGAGCCACTAGGGAAGATCAATAAAGTTTATAGAAGATTATATAACAATAATTTTATAATCTTGGGGTAGGCAAAATTTTCTTAAACAGGGCATAAAAAGTCCTAATAAAGAAAATAATTGAGAATAATTGAAAAAAAAAGAAATAACTCAGAAATAAATACTTCATGAATCAGCAAAAAAAAAAAAAAGAAAGAAAAATATTTGGTAGATTGGATTACACTAAAATCAAGACTTGATGTTCAACATATTATTATGGATGTCAGAATGAAAGCACTGTAGAGAGACTCCTGAATTTTTAACAATTACTAAGAAAAAGGTAGAAAACAAAGTTTTAAAACTTAGGAAGAAATTTAAAAGGTACTTCATTAAAAGTCTATCAGAATAATAGACTTCTACCTAATAGCCAATAAGTATGAAAATAGGCTTTACATGATTATTACAAAAATGAAAATTATAGTATTGCTTATCAGAATGACTAGAATTGAAAGCAAAAACAAAACAATAATAATTCTTTAATACTAAAATTCTCATATACAGCGAAAGTGAGATGTTAGATGCTCAGTTGTGTCCAACTCTTTGTGACCCGAAGGACTGTAGCCCGCCAGACTCCCCTGTTCATGGAATTCTCCAGGGAAGAATACTGGAGTGGGTAGCCACTCCCTTCTCCAAGGGATCTTCCAAACCCAGGGATAGAACTTGAATCTCTTGCATTGCAGGGAGATTCTTTACCATCTGAGCCATCAGGGAAGCTGAAAGTGCAAATTGGTACAGTCCCTTGGAAATCTGTTTTACCCAAAAGCATATACCCCAAAGAACAACATGCATATGTTCATGAAAAGATATACACATATAAATACCCAAAGCTGCACTGTTTCAGTCCAAAGTGGCAACAACCCAAATGCTCATCAACACTAGGGTGCTGTGCTGAGCTGTGCTTAGTCACTCAGTCGTTTCTCTTTGTGACACTATGGAGTGTAGCCCGCCAGGTTCATCTGTCCATGGTGATTCTCCAGGCAGAAATACTGGAGTGGGTTGCCATGCCCTCCTCCAGGGGATCTTCCCAACCCAGAGATCGAACCTAGATCTCCCACATTGCAGGTGGATTCTTTACTGTCTGAGCCACCAGAAAAGCCCAAGAATACTGGAGTGAGTAGCTTATCTCTTCTCCAGGGGAACTTCCAGACCCAGGAAAAAAATTGGGGTCTCCTGCATTGCAGGAAGATTCTTTACCGTCTGAGCTATCAGGGAAGCTGGAAGTGTAAATTGGTTGAGTCCCCTGGAAATCTGTTTTACCCAAAAGCATATACCCCAAAGAACAACTCGCATAAGTTGATATATGAAAATATATTTACATATAAAATGCCCAAAGCTGCACTGTTGCAGTCCAAAGTGGCAACAACCCAAATGCTCATCAACACTAGGATAGATATATACATTTTTGTATTTTCATGCAATGTTATACTGTAATGCAATAAAAAAACTCAAGCATTGCTCTATCCAAAAGCATAAAAAGAAGGCATATATGAATGAATAATACTGCATGACATCATTTATAAAAATTTTGTATTAAATAAAACTAATTAATGGGTCTAATAATTGATGTTTTTATAATTTCTGTTTCTTATATACACATTATTAAATCAGTTTCATTTTGATTAGAATATACCTGATTTTTCTTTTAATAACATTTCATACTATTTATTATCTTCAATATATGTAATTAAAGCATCATATAGCTAAACATTTTATTTTATTTTTCACAGTCTGAGAATCTTTCTAATAATCATGTTTGCCTCATTTATAATGAACTGTGATTATAGGCATATTTAGTGTTGTTAAGTTAAGAAGTGTTTACCTTTGGGTATAATCACTTTGAGAAGTTTTAATGAAGACCTCTGTATTTCTATACTCTTCTATTTCTTTATTGGAGTGGTGGTAAAGAATTATAACCTGTACACTTAACATTATGTACCTTTTGAAACACATATATGAAGAAAATGTTTATTTAAAAATATATATGAAGTAAGCGTGGTTTAATGAGGATTCAAGGAATTAAGGTTATTTCCCCCAAACATATATGATGTGTACTAGAGATCTTTTCAAGAAAATTGGAGAACCAAGGGAACATTTCATACAAAGATGGGCTCAATAAAGGACAGAAATGGTAGGGACCTAATAGAAGCAGAAGATATTAAGAAGAGGTGGCAAGAATACACAGAAGAACTGTACAAAAAAGTTCTTCATGACCCAGACAATCACGATGATGTGATCACTCACCTAGAGCCAGACATCCTGGAATGTGAAGTTAAGTGGGCCTTAGGAAGCATCACTACGAGCAAAGCTAGTGGAGGTGATGGAATTCCACTTGAGCTATTTCAAATCCTGAAAGATGATGCTTGAAAGTGCTGCACTCAATATGCCAGCAAATCTGGAAAACTCAGCAGTGGCCACAGGACTGGAAAAGGTCAGTTTTCATTCCAATCCCAAAGAAAGACAACACCAAAGAATGCTCAAACTACTGTACAATTGCACTCATCTCACACTCTAGTAAAGTAATGCTCAAAATTCTCCAAGCCAGGCTTTAGCAATACGTGAACTGTGAACTTCCAGATGTTCAAGCTGGTTTTAGAAAAGGCAGAGGAACCAGCGATCAAATTGCCAACAACCGCTGGATCATCGAAAAAGCAAGAGGGTTCCAGAAAAATATCTATTTCTGCTATATTGACTATGCCAAAGCCTTTGACTGTGTGGATCACAATAAACTGTGGAAAATTCTGAAAGAGATGGGAATAGCAGACCACCTGACCTACATCTTGAGAAACCTGTATGCAGGTCAGGAAGCAACAGTTAGAACTGGACATGGAACAACAGACTGGTTCCAAATAGGAAAAGGAGCACATCAAGACTTAATACTGTCACCCTGCTTATTTAACTTATATGCAGAGTACATCATGAGAAACCCTGGGCTGGATGAAGCACAAGCTGGAATCAAGATAGCCGGGAGGAATATCAATAACCTCAGATATGCAGATGACACCACCTTTATGGCAGAAAGTGAAGAAGAACTAAAGAGTCTCTTGATGAAAGTTAAAGAGGAGAGTGAAAAAGTTGGCTTAAAGCTCAACATTCAGAAAACTAAGATCATGGCATCCGGTCCCATCACTTCATGGCAGATAGATGGGGAAACAGTGGAAACAGTGGCTGACTTTATTTTTCTGGGCTCCAAAATCACTGCAGGTGGTGACTGCAGCCACGATATTAAAAGATGCTTACTCCTTGGAAGGAAAGTTATGACCAACCTAGATACCATATTAAAAAGCAGAGACATTTCTTTGTCAACAAAAGTCCGTCTAGTCAAGGTTATAGTTTTTCCAGTGGTCATGTGTGGATGCGAGAGTTGGACTATAAAGAAAGCTGAGCACCGAAGAATTGATGCTTTTGAAATGTGGTGTTGGAAAAGACTCTTGAGAGTCCCTTGGACTGCAAGGAGATCCAACCAGTCCATCCTAAAGGAGATCAGTCCTGAGTGTCCATTGGAAGGACTGATGTTGAAGCTGAAACTCCAGTACTCTGGCCAACTCATGCGAAGAGTTGACTCATTGGAAAAGACCCTGATGCTGGGAATGATTGAGGGCAGGAGGAGAAGGGGACGACAGAGGATGAGATGGCTGGATGGCATCATAGACTCGACAGACATGGGTTTGGGTGAACTCAGGGAGTTGGTGATGGACAGGGAGGCCTGGCGTGCTGTGATTCATGGGTCCCAAAGAGTCAGACACGACTGAGCGACTGAACTGAACTGAACTGAGCAGATGTGATATTATAATTTTAAATGAAGATATTTACTCAATACAACCCACTCCAGTGTTCTTGCCTGGAGAATCCCAGGGATGGAGGAGCCTGTTAGGCTGCCATCTATGGGGTCGCACAGAGTCGGACACGACTGAAGCAACTTAGCAGCAGCAGCATATACTATAAGCAGAAAATTAAGGATGGTTTTAAAAGTAAAATATAAGAAGAAAATATCAAAATTATTGGAAGGGTTAAAAGTACATATATTTACGGCATTAGGATAAGGAATATATTCCTAAAGAACAAAGGGAGCAAAAAAATATCTAATCAAAGTAAAAAAAAAATAGTATAATTTGACTTCATTTAAATATCAGCTATTTTTAAGCAGAAAAACGGCAACAAAAACCATAAGGAAAGTTACAGGATATTTAATCAATCAGGAAAATAAATTTAAAATATATACAATGATGTTTAGAAATTTGATGAGTATGTAAATTAGAAGATTGAGTGCAAGAGGAGAAGGGGGCAATAGAGGATGAGATGGTTAGATAGCATCACTGACTCAATGCACATAGGTTTCAGCAAACTCAGGTAGACAGCAGAAGACATTGAGGGCTGGCATGCTGCAGCTACAGTCCATGAGGTCTCAAAGACTTGGACACGACTTAGGGACTGAACAACAATGTAAATTAGTATACAACATGAAGAACAAAGTTTAAAATCTATTAAAATAGAAAATGAAGCAGCAAAGAATGTACAATAAAAATATAAATACATATATATAAAGAATATAAGGACAGTATAAGTACATATGGGATTTCTAGGTGGTTCAGAAGTGAATAATCTGCCTGCAATGTAGGAGATGAGGGTTTGATCCCTGCATCAAGAAGATCCCCTGGAGTAGGGCACATCAACCCACTCCAGTATTCTTGCCTGGAGAATCCCATGGACAGAGGAGCCTAGTGGGCTACATTCCAAAGGATTGCAAAGAGTAGGAGAAAACTGAAGCGACTAAGCATGTGGGCATGCATGCATGCATACATATATATATATATAAGTATATATGCGTATATAGAAGTCCATATATATATACATTTTTATATATAAACTCTGGCACAGGTGCTCTGGAATGTTAATTGTCCATCTATCTTGTCTCAGCATATGATTTTTGGGAGGGGAGCAGAGAGGGGAGGTCCATGATAATCATCCTTTTATTAATCTGTTCACACATTTTTAAAGTATTACTGTCAGTTCACACATGGAAGTTTCATCCTGTCTCAGTGAAATGTCACAAGTCCTCTAGTGATAAATGCAAATTTCTACTATAGCACAGAAAATAGACTCATTTGTGGGAACTGGGGAAAATCTCACTTTTTAGAGCGTTCTAGGAAAGATGAGGTCTGTGGGAAGACGGAAGGAAACTGCACACTGCTCCATGGAAGAGCAGACATACGATTCACTAAAATTATCTTGTCCTACTGATGCAGAGATGGTCTTGTGAGAACTGTTAGCATAAAGGCTGAAAGTCAGGATAAGCCTGAGTCCTTTAAACTATCCCTCATTTTATGGATGATAGGAAGCTACCTAAGCATTTCCAGACTGGAAATAATACAAAAATTTACTGTTTTGAAAACAGAATCCAGTCAGCTGGACAGAGGAACTTCTCAAAGGAAGAGAGACCAGGGACAGAAAGTTAAATTAAGCTACTAAAGATAAACAGAGATTAATAAGGTAGATGTAGTGAGGATGGAAAAAGGGGAGAATTTAAAAATGGAAGTGGTATAGTATGGCACATTATGATGGCTATTGTAGATGAGAAGGCAGGGAGTGGAGAGGTGTCATAATGACTGAATTTTCAGAGCTTCAAATGAACAGTTGTGGGTCATTCAATGATGTCCAGTTGGCAGGTGAAAATAAAAAAAATAATTATGGGTCTTCCATTTACTAATTTTATGAAGCTTATATTAAGACTGTTTGAGAATCCCATTTGAGCTAATAAGCTTCATACCCACAACTTACTTCATGTCCTGGCTTTGACTGTGAAGGGAAAATATTGAATCAGAAGTAATTCTCCCAAAGTATAGTCACTCCTGGTGCATATCTGAGAAAGAAACTTCTTTTGACAGCATGTCAAGAAATGAAAATTTCCACAGAGAACAGGAGAAATATTACCATATGAAGACTCTACGAATACTGATCGTGTTACTGAATGGTGTGATTCAAATGAATTCTTAATACATTTGAATGGACAGTCTCAAAAATAATCAACTTCTCTACTCTTAGTATCGTGATATTAAAATATTCCATGATCATTCAGATAGCAATCATTTGAATGCTGAAGTTTTTTTCTTTTTTTTTTTTTTTTATAAATTTATTTATTTTAGTTGGCGGCTAATTACTTTACAATATTGTAATAGTTTTTGCCATACATTGACATGAATCAGCCATGGGTTTACATGTGTTCCCCTTCCTGGACCCCCCACCCACCTCCCTCCCCATCCCATCCCTCTGGGTCATCCCATTGCCCCGGCCCTGAGCCCTTGTCTCATGCATCGAACATGGAATGGTGTTCTGTTTCACATATGATAATATACATGTTTCAATGCTATCCTCCCAGAACATCCCACCCTCACCTTCTCCCTCAGAGTCCATAAAATTGTTCTATGCATCTGTGTCTCTTATTCTGTCTCGCATATAGGGTTATCGTTACCATCTTTCAAATTCCATATATATGCATTAGTATACTGTATTGTTGTTTTTCTTTCTGGCTTACTTAAAAAAGGAAAAGGAAAAGGAAAACCTGAACTTTGGCAACTGGACACAATTTTAAATAGTGGAGGGAATTACCAGTTTAAGTTGGAAAAAAGAATGGAAAGTAGGTGCTAAGTCACAAATCTCTCCCATTTTGGGAAATCAGAAGATCTCACAGCATGTCTTTGGTGATTTGTTCTTGTCAAGAAATTGGTTACTTTTTCCAAAGTGAAAGTGTTCCAAGAGACTTTGACAAAATCTGGATGTTTTGAAAACAGTAATAATTATGATCTCAGAAGTGCCTTAATACATATTCATTGGTCATGTTCTTACTCAGAGCCAAGGCATAGATTTTAAACAATAAAATCCAAATATCAATTTAAAAAATGCACCTGCAAGTTCTTAAACTGCCAATTAAATTGATAACTCCTTAGTTATGCTTTCCCTAGGGAAAAAGGACTCTCATTTCCTGAATCCCCATGACATTTTCTTTACCCACTTGTTAAGATGCCTTATTTAGAGGAACACAATGTGAACTTAGATATCAGTCTATTTGATAATGGCTCACAGAGCTAGGTCACTTTGCTCTGGGTGAGGATGGAATTAATAAGTAGGAAATGAATATTTCTAGTGTCAATCATTATAAAAAGAAATTTTACTTAAAATTGAAGGATGGTAGAGTAGTCATTCTTAGAAGGAGTCCAAGCAGAAGGACTCATGGATAATCTCCATCTCTGCCAAACCCACTGACTTAATCCTGATGCCATCATGCCAGAACTGGATAGGTGCCCAATGTCAGAGGCTGGCTGATGTCAACCAGCTAGGAAATTTTGTCAGTTAGAGGTTTAGTGCCTTTTCCATATGATGCTCCTTGCTGGGCATTAACATGTGATACAAAAATCTTCAAAATTTATGCTCACTTTCTTGTGTCTCCATCTTAAATCTCTTGTCTACAGTTTTCCAACTTCCCTCTTTTCAGGTCCTTGGCCAGATGACTAGTCAGTCCATTGGACACTGTTCATGAACTCACATATAGGATCATTCCAGGCAATTCTCTTTTCACACGGGATGTATGACCAGTTATACTGCTTGAGGCTCTGTCCATTGAGAGGACTTTCTTTTAACTTTATGTTGAAGTCATCCTTAAGTGAAGCTGTAATACAATTGCACTCTATTTTTATCTGGCACTCACATACTTAATCAAATAATCCATAAACCAAGCTGTTTTTTCCCCTTCTCTGTTCTTTGGTTATAAGGACTCTCTCATAAGGCCAGTTGTACTGGTGCAACAGTGGTGAATGACATATGGAGATGCTTCCTTATGCCCTCTCATCTCCTTCATGCTTAGGTACTGATATATTACATTCATCATGCATTGTGTGCTGTGCTTCACCTGCTCCATTTAGTACTCAGTCTATATAAAACCCAGATCATGATGGTTCCAGATTCATGATCACTTGGTGTTCCATGGCTAGATTCTCAGTGTCCACCAAGTCCAATAGCACAAAAGAAGTATTTTTCAAAAAGTATGTAGTCTTACACTGACTCTGATATGATCTTTTTCCAGAAGACCAGAGGCTTGAATTGTGATTCTCCTACAGGTGTGTGACAAAAAGTCTGTACAGCATCTTTCATAACCAGCTACCTTTTAAGGACCAAGTGGCAGGATCTCTTGTACCCACTGCAGAGTACTGCAGGGCTCTTTCCCATTCTGGGCCAACATCAAATCTGGGAACCTTTTGTGTGACCTGGTTCTAGGTGAGAGCAATGTTCTAAGGTGTGAAAAATACAGCCTCCAGATCCTTGAGAGGCTCATTAGATATGTTTATGAAATAAAAAGACTTGTGATTACCTCCCCATCCATCGCCCGCCACCCCCCGCCCCCAACCGCCGCTCCCCCCGCAGTTCATTTGTTGAAACTCTAACACCCATCATGGTGGTATTTGGAGACTGGGACCTTTGGATGTTGGTTAGGGCTAGATAAGGTCATGACGGTGGGACCATCATGAGGCCATTGTAAGAAAAGAGATGCTGTTGCCTCCCTCTCCCTCCTCCTCCCCCTCTGGCTACCTCTCCTCTTTCCCTCCTCTTCCCCCCATCCTCCCTCTCTCTCTTCTTGCAGACACAGAAAGAGAGATCTTCTGAGCATAGGGCAAAAAAGTGGCCACATGCAACCTACGTGGAGAACCCTCACCAGAAACTGACCACACTGATGCCTTAATCTCAGATTTCTAGCCTCCAGATTTGTGAAAAATAAATTTCTGTTGTTTAAGCCATTCAAGTCTATGGCTTTTTGTTCAGGCAGCCTGAGCAAACTAAGACAGGTATTATTATTCCTTCTCCATGACAGTAGGGGGAGATGCAATAATTAGTCTTTCATGTTAAATAAGATGTCCCAGGGTGTCTCCAGCTTCTGAACCCCTAAAAACTTTACCAATATGAAAGGTCCTTAAATCTTTGTGGGATTTTTCTCCCACATACTCAGAAATAAACATTATGCTAAGGTTTCTTATATGCAAACTGTTTCTTCCTCAGTCTTGATAATTCACACGATGTCATTAATGTTGGGGGGTCATGTGATGTTGGATGGGATGCTTAGATGATCCAGAACTCTTTGGAGTACATGACAACAGAAATTAGAATAGTGAATATAGTGAACACAGTCCTATTACAACAGTTGAAACTTTACCAATGCTCATTCCTTGCCTGTATAAATTGTGTTGGAACTTCTTTTCTGATGTTGACTAAAAAATTATTCAGAGCCTAAAACTCGAGAGTTATGTTTCATTCAGCAGGAAATTCTAGGACTCCAAGTACAGAAGACAGCATCTCAAGTAACCTTGAGAGAAATGCTTCAAGGAGGCAAGGGGAGAGCTAGGATATACAGAAATTTTGTAACCAAGAGCAGATATTAGGATTCAGTTCAGTTCGGTTCGGTTCAGTCGTTCAGTCGTGTCTGACTCTTTGCAACCCCATGAACCACAGCACACCAGACCTCCCTGTCCACTGCCAACGCCTGGAGTCTACCCAAACCCATGTACGTTAAGTCGATGATGCCATCCAGCCATCTCATCCTCTGTCATCCCCTTCTCCTCCTGCCCCCAATCCTTCCCAGCATCAGGGTCTTTTCCAATGAGTCACCTCTTCGCATCAGGTGGCCAAAGTATTGGAGTTTCAGCTTCAACATCAGTCCTTCCAATGAACACCCAGGACTGATCTTCTTTAGGATGGACTGGTTGGATCTCCTTGCAGTCCAAGGGACTCTCAAGAGTCTTCTCCAACACCACAGTTCAAAAGCATCAATTTTTCTGCACTCAGCTTTCTTCACCATCCACCTCTCACATCCGTACATAGCTTTCTTCACCATCCAACTCTCACATCCGTACATGACTGCTGGAAAAACCATAGCCTTGACTAGACGGACCTTTGTTGGCAAAGTAATGTCTCTGCTTTTAAATATGCTATCTAGGTTGGTCATAACCTTCCTTCCAAGGAGTAAGAGTCTTTTAATTTCATGGCTGCAATCACCATCTGCAGTGATTTTGGAGCCTAAAAAAATGGTCTGTCACTGTTTCCACTGTTTCCCCATCTATTTGCCATGAAGTGATGGGACCAGATGCCATGATCTTAGTTTTCTGAATGTTGAGCTTTAAGCCAACTTTTTCATTCTCCTCTTTCACTTTCATCAAGAGACTCTTTAGTTCGTCTTCCCTTTCTGCCATAAGGTGGTGTCATCTGCATATCTGAGTTTATTGATATTTCTCCCGGCAATCTTGATTCCAGCTGTGTTTTTTCCAGCCCAGTGTTTCTCATGATGCACTCTGCATATAAGTTAAATAAGCAGGGTGACAATATACAGCCTTGACGTTCTCCTTTTCCTGTTTGGAACCAGTCTGTTGTTCCATGTCCAGTTCTAACTGTTGCTTCCTGACCTGCATACAGGTTTCTCAAGAGACAGGTCAGGTGGTCTGGTATTCCCATCTCTTTCAGAATTTTCCACAGTTTATTGTGATCCACACAGTCAAAGGCTTTGGCATAGTCAATAAAACAGAGGTAGATGTTTTTCTGGAATTCTCTTGCTTTTTCGATGATCCAGTGGATGTTGGCAATTTGATCTCTGGTTCCTCTGCCTTTTCTAAGATATTAGAATTACTGTTAATTAAAGAAAGCTAGAAATCTCAAGTTAAGGAATTTAGTGCTTTTCTTTTATTGAAAGATGCAAGAATCTGGGCTCATTTTTCATTTGAAGTATACCTATGATATCTGGGGCCAGTATCCTGTGATGTCATATCCTGAGCTTCCTCAGTGCTTCCTCTTGGCAATCTCTGATGACTGTGACATACTTTGTTATGCTGATATGGCAGACAATATCCCATTTATCACCAATAAACAATTAACAAAAAGTATATTGACCAAATTAATGGCCATATATATTTAACCTGAAATCATGCTAATGTGCTCTTGCAAAGATGAACATTTGGCATTGCGGCTGTAAATGGGGCTACTACCTGCTTGAGGTTGTAGTTCAGCTTGTAGTGGTAGCTTAATGTGTTTCTATGGGATCTGTCAGGTTTTTACAGAAACTAAACTTATAAAATCAAATGGTGTTTGTTGGGACTACCAGTTTAGAGAGACTTAAGGTGCTACTTTTAAGTCATTCTACAACTACTTCCACCCCTACCCCCAATGCTATGTTATTTTATCATCCAGGTGGGGTATCTCTATGACCAGCACACAAGACTTGTACTAATAATCAACATTTTTGCTTTTGTCTTTTCCCAATCCATTATCCACCCTTTCAGCCAAAATAAGACTTTTTAAAATCTTTTGTGTGTGTCTGTGGTTAAATATTTTAACCACTTTTAGTGGTAGTTTCTGTGGTAATTTGCACATTCATATTTTTCTGTAACTATCACTGCCATCCACCTCTAGAGTTTTTCATCATCCCAAGCTGAAACTCCCAATTTCTTGATTCCCTAGACCCTGACAACAAAAGTTCTACTTTGTATTTGTATAAATGTCACAGTACTACACTCTTCATACAAATGGAATTATATAGTATTTGTGTTTTTGTGATGGGATTGTTTCACTTAACATAATATCATCACAAGTTATTCATTTTGTACCATGTATCAAAATTTCCTTCCTTGTTAAGGCTGAGTAATATTCCATTGTAAGTATATGCCACATTTTGCTTAGTCATACATTGGGATTTGAGTTGCTTCTATGTTTGGCTATTGTAAATAATATTACTGTGTATATGGGAGTGAAGATATCTCTGAGAACCTGCTTTTAATTCTTTTGGGAATAAGGTTAGAAGTATAATTGCTGAATTACATAATTCTATTTTGAATTTTCTCAGGAAATGATTCTCTGTTTTTCACAGTGGCTGTACCATTTTACATCCCCACTGACAGTGTACAGGATTCCACTTTTTCTCATCCCTTGTTCAGTTCAGTTCAGTCACTCAGTCGTGTCTGACTCTTTGCGACCCCATGAACCGCAGCGCGTCAGTCCTCCCTGTCCATCACCAACTCCTGGAGTTTACCCAAACTCAAGCCCATTGAGTCGGTGATGCCATCCAACCATCTCATCCTCTGTCGTCCCCTTCTCCTCCTGCCCTCGATCTTTTCCAGCATCAGGGTCTTTTCCAACGAGTCAGCTCTTCGCATCAGGTGGCCAAAGTATTGGAGTTTCAGCTTCAACATCAGTCCTTCCAATGAACAACCAGGACTAATCTCCTTTAGGATGGACTGGTTGCATCTCCTTGCAGTCCAAGGGACTCTCAAGAGTCTTCTCCAATACCACAGTTCAAAAGCATCAATTCTTCAACACTCAGCTTTCTTTATGGTCCAACTCTCACATCCATACATGACTGTTGGTAAAGCCATAGCCTTGACTAGATGGACATTTGTTGAAAAGTAATGTCTCTGCTTTTTAACCTGCTGTCTAGGTTGGTCATAACTTTCCTTCCAAGGAGTAAGCGTCTTTTAATTTCATGGCTGCAGACACTATCCGGAGTAATTTTGGAGCCCCCCAAAATAAAGTCAGCCACTGTTTCCAATGTTTCCCCATCTATTTGCCATGAAGTGATGGGACCAGATGCCATGATATTAGTTTTCTAAATGTTGAGCTTTAAGCCAACTTTTTCACTCTCCTCTTTCACTTTCATCGAGAGCCTTTTTAGTTCTTCTCCACTTTCTACCATAAGGGTGGTGTCATCTGCATATCTGAGGTTATTGTTAACTTATGTTTTTTTCCATTTTTTAATTGGTAGTCATTTTTCCAACCATTCAGTGATTTTATTGCAAGGAGACAGAATGATGACTGCAAATAACATTACAATATGACACAGCTCGTATAATCAAAATAAAAAATTCAAAATTAATGTTACCTGAAAATCTAGTAGCTAAGGCTAGAATTCCTTTCACTGCTGCTGCTGCTAAGTCGCTTCAGACGTGTCCGACTCTGTGCGACCCCACAGACAGCAGCTCACCAGGCTCCCCCATCCCTGGGATTCTCCAGGCAAGAACACTGGAGTGGGTCGCCAGTTCCTTCTCCAATGCATGAAAGGAAAAGTGAAAGTGAAGTCGCTCAGTCGTGTCCGACTCTTAGCGACCCCATGGACTGCAGCCTACCAGGCTCCGCCGTCCATGGGATTTTCCAGGCAAGAGTACTGGAGTGGGTTGCCATTGCCTTCTCCAAAATTCCTTCTACCTTATTCAGATTGTGATAGTACTACACGAAATGCATATCACTACGTGGATGAAATAAATTAATGGTAATGAGATAAATTAACGGATGTGAGATGAAATCTCATCGTACTGTGTATTTGCATTCCCCTAGTGATTAGTGATGTTGAACACCTTCCCATTGTGCTTATTGGCCATATATACATATATCATCTTTGGAGAAATGTCTATTCAAATTCTTTTTTCATCATTCATTATTCAGTTTTTTTTTTTTGGTTTTGTTATTGAGTTTTATAAGCACTTTCTATGTTCTGAATATTAATCCTTTATCAAAAATTCATTTTCAAATATGATTTTCAAATAACCATTCAGTGCTGTTTTTTTCTATTATGACCTTTGATGTACAAAAGTTTTAAATTTTGACATAACCCTATTTATCTTTTTCTTTTGTTGCCTGGGATTTTGGTGTCATATTAAAGAAATCATTGCCAAATCCAAAGTCCTGAAGTTTTCCCCTATGTTCTCTTCTAAGCATTTTATAGTTTTAGCTCCTCCATTTATCTCTTTGATACATTTTAAGGTACTTTTGGTGTATGCTGTGCTGGCTTAGTCTCTCAGTTGTGTCTGACTCTTTGCAACCCCATGGGCTGCGTCCCACCAGGCTCCTCTGTCCATGGAACTCTCCAGGCAAAAATACTAGAGAGAGTTGCCATTTCCTTTTGGGGATCTTCCAGACACAGAGATTGAATCTGGGCCCCTTGCATTGCAGGCAACCTCCTGCATTACGGGCAGATTCTTTACGACTGAGCCACCTAATTGGTGATGTGCTACGCTTAGTCTCTCAGTCGTGTCAGACTCTTTTCAACCCAATGGACTGTACCCCATCAGGCTTCTCTGTCCATGGGGATTCTCCAAGCAAGAATACTGGAATGACTTGCCATGCTCTCCTCCAGGGGATCTTCCAAACCCAGGGAAGGATCCCAGGTCTCCCAAATTGCAGGTGGATTCTTTACTGACTGAACCACCAGGGAATCAACTTCATTTTTCTGCATGTGGAGATCCAGTTTTCCAGCATCATTAGTTGAAAAGGCTATTTTATTTTCATTGAATGATCCTAGCACCCATGTTGAAAATCATTTGACTACCTATGTGGGGGTTTATTTCAGGGTGCTATATTATCTTCCAGTGACTCAGATGTCTATCTTGACGCCAGCACAGTACCATTTTAATTACTATTTTGTAATAAGTTTTGAAATCAGGAACTGTAAGACCACATTTGCTCTTCTTTTCCAAGATTGCTTTCACTATTTAATGTCTATATTAATCTAAGGATAGATTTTTCCATCTTTTTTAAAATAATAGCAACATCATTTTCATTTTGATAAGGATTGTATTAAATCTATGAATCATTTGGGGGTAATATTAACATCTTAAGTCTTTCATTCCATGAACACATGAGATCGTTCCATTTATTTATGTCTTCTTTAATTTCCCTCAGCAGTATGTTGTAATTTTAGTATCAAAGCCTTTGCTTCCTTAATTAAGTTTATTCTTAAATATTTTATTCCTTTTGATACTATTATAATTGTTTTATTAATTTCCTTTTCAGATTTTTCATTGTTAATATATAGAAAGGCAACTGATTTTTATGTTGATTTTCACCCTGTTAATTTGCTATGTCACTTACTAGATTTAACAGTTTTTTTGTTGTGAAATATTTAGGGTTTTTATACATATAAAATCATGTAACCTACAATCAGATAATTTAAGTTCTTTCTTTCTAATCTGAATAATTTTTTTTTCCAGCTTAATTACTCTGGCAGGAATTTTTAATACTATGTTAAACAGAAGTGAAAAAGCAAGCACCCTTTTCTGTTTTCCAGTCTTAGAGAACACATTTTCAATCCTTCATTATGATTATGACATTCACTGACAGTTTTTCATATTTGGCTTTTATTATGTCAAAGTAGTTTTCTTCTATTCCTTGTTTCTTGGATATTTTTATCATGAAAGTATGTTGAATTTTGTCAAATAGTTTGTCTTTATGAATTGAGATCATCTTGTGTTTTTTCCCTTCATTCTGTTAAAATGATGTATTACACTGTTCCATTTTTATATGTTAAACCATTTGTATTCCAAGAATAAATCCCACTTCGTCAAAGTGTAAGATCATTTTAATATGCTGCTGAATTTGGTTTGGCATATTTTGCAAGGATTTTTGCATCAATACTCATCAGGGATATTGTCCTATATTATTCTTTTTATATACTAGTTTTGGCTTTGGTGTCATGTTAATGCTGGTTTCATAGAATGAGTTTGAAATATTTCTTCTTGAATATTTGGAAGTGTTTTAGGAGGATTAGCATTAATTCTTATTTAAATGTTTGGTAGAATTTATGTATGAAGCCATCTGGTCCTGAGCTTTTCCTTTTTGAGAGGCTTTTGATCACCAATTCAATCACCTTACTAGTCATCCATATGTTCAGATTTTCTATTTATTCATGACTCAGTCTTGGTAGGTTTTATATTTCTAGTAATTTTTCCATTTTGCCAAGTTATCCAATTTGTTAATGTACAATTGTTCATAGTGTCTCATAATCTTTTTCATTTATGTAAAAATTGTAGAAATGACTCCCCTCCCCACCCCATCCCCCACTTAATTTCTGATTTTAGTTATTTGGACTTCTCTCTCTTATTCTTATCAATCTAGCTATGGCTTGTCATTTTTTGTTGTTGTCTTCTCACAGAATCTACTCTTGGCTTTGTTGATTTTCTCATTTTTAAGTTTCATTTATCTCTGCTGTAATATTACTTCTTTCTGCTTGTTTTGAGGTTAGTTTTTCATCCTTTTCTAGCTCTATAAAGTATAAAATCAATCAACTGATTGCTAGTAAATCTTTCTTATTTAATGTAAGAGTTTATATGTATAAAAATTGCCTCTTTGCCTTGCTTTCACTGCATCTCATAAATTTAGAAATGTTGTGTCTTTCTTTTTATCTCCTTCAAGATATTTTTAAATTTTCTTCTTGATTTCTTACCTGATTCATCAGTTGTTTAAGAGTGTTTTGTTTAATTTCTGCATGTTTTTGAATTTTTCAATTTTTCATTTGGTATTGACTTCTACTTTCAAAAATTATATTCAGAAAAGATATTATGTATAATTTTGATATTTTAAAATTTATTAAGTCTTGTTTTGTGGCCCAACATATGATCTGTCCTGGCAAATGATCCATGGCTACTTGAGAAAAGGTCTATTCGCTATCTTTTGTAGAGTGTTCAGTTTGTGTCTCTTAGCTCCAATGGGTCTATAGTGTTGTTCATGTCATCTCTTTCCTTATAGAGAGTGGCACATTACAGGCTGATCACTACTATTATTATAAAGCTATCTATTTGTTCTTCAATCTTGTAAAAGTTTGTTTCAGTCTTATAAAATTTTTGTGATTTTGGAGCTCTGATGTTTGGTACAAAGTATCTATAATTATTATACCTTCCTGGTAAATTGACACTTTTATCACTTCAAAATGTTATTCTTTGTCTAGCAGCAGTTTCTGACTTACATCTATTTTGGCTGATATTATTAAAATTGCTCCTGCTTTATTTTGGTTAGTAATTATCTTTTATCCATTCTTTCTTTTTCAATCTTTGTGTGTCCTTAGATGTAAAATGAGTCACTTGTACACAGGATATAGTTGTATCTTGTTTGATTTATTTTTTAATTCATTCTGCCATTCTGTGACTTTTGATTGAAGAGTACAGTTCATTAACATTTAAAGCATTAGCTAATATAAAGCATTTACCACTGTCATTTTTGTCAATTGTTTTCCCCATGCCTTGTAATGTTTTTGTTTCTAATTTTCTTCTCTAATTATTTCTTTTTTGCTTAGTTGACATTTTTATGGTGACTTTTTAAAGAAATTTCTCATTTCCTTGTGTGTAGTTTGTAGATATTTTCTTTGTGGTTACTATGGTGATTACATTAAGCATCTTATAGCTGCAACAATCTATTTTAAACACTTAACAATGTACTACAGCCACATACAAAACCTCTAATCCTTTTCAGTCTTACCTCCTATTTCTGGTATTACTGTGATAAATTGCTTATTAAGTATGGTTTACCTATTAACTTAGATGTATAGTTATTTTTACACCTTTTTTGAATCTATAAAATAATTAAAAGTGGAGTTACAGACCAAAACAAAATACTTATTTATATTTGTCCATGTGTTTATCTGTACCAGAGAAGTTTATTTTTTCATATGGCTTTGAGTTAGTCTTTGGTTCTTTCTTTTTTTTTTCTCTATTTGAAGAAATTCCTTTGGCATTTATTATGGAAAAGTCTGGTAGTAATGAACTTCCTATATTTTTGTTTGTTTGAAAATGTCTTAATTTTTACCTTGTTTCTGAAGGGTAGTTTACCAAATACAGTATTCTCTGTTGACAGATATTTTTTTATCAGCACTTTAAACTAGGTCATCCCACTGCCTTATGGCATATATTTCTTGGTTTAAAGTGAAAAATTCACTCATGATCTTATTGAGAATCTCTTTTATGTGAAGAGTCAACTTCATTGCTTTCAAAATTCTCTGTCTTCACCTGCTGTTTGTTTATAATGTATATGGTCTGGATCTTTTTGAATTTACCAAAATTTGAGTTATTGAGCTGCTTGGACTTGTATATACACATATTTCCTAACATTTGGGGAGTTTTCAACCATTATTTCTTTAAATAAGCTCTCTGATTTTTTCTTCTCCTCTGAGACTCCGAGAATGTGTATATTGATCTTAAAGCCATTCCTTAGATTCTGTTCATGCTCCATCATTATTTCTTTTTGCTTCTCAGATTTATGATTTTAAACAATATCTTCAAATTTGTTGATTATTTTTTCTACCTGTTCAATTATGCTGTTGAACCCCTCAGGTAAAATTTTCAATTCAGGTATGTTCTTTTAGCTCTGAATATTTTGGACCTTTTTCACAGCTTCTCTTTGCTGATATTGTTTTTTTTTTGTTGTTGTTGATGTGACATTTCTCTTGATTTCTTTAATTTCTTTGTCTATTTTGCTTGACTTTTAAGTGTACTGGAGACAATTGCTTTAAAAAATGTTTGTTTTAAATATTAAACCCATTTTAATGAATACATGTGTTCCTTCAGGAATGGTTTCAGGAGATTAATTTTTTTTTCTTTGAGTGGGCCACATTTCCCTTTTCTTTTTATGTCTTATCATCATTCACCGAAAATTGAACATTTGAAAAAATCAGCTACCTCATGAAATGAAGTAGAAGACTTGACTATAAAACAGGCTAAGATAGTCTCTGATTTTTTCTGGGCATGTATCCTGTCTGGGTCTATGTGTATGCTGTTTTGTTTGTTTGTTTGTTTTGTTTTATTTTGTTTTTGATACAAGTTAGCCTTTATTTTCACACTTAAATGTATTGAGCTAAAACAAAGTCAAGAAACTAAGTTTTCCTAAAATACAAGGACACAATGGAACAGAGATTAATATTAGGTTTTCCTTTTCTTCCTTGTCTCTCTATTTTACTTTCTAGTTTTTCTTAATAAATATCTACTAATATTTTCCCAATTGGAGTGATTTCATTAGTACTATACTTTGTATATTATTATAAAGTTTGTATAAACCATTAATTTTGTTTTTTCTCATATTTCCACAGATACAAATACCATACACTTTATTTATTTTTTATAGAAGTGTAGGTATTTTATTTTATTTCTCTTTTGTTTTTTAAGGAAATTTTTAAATAGATTAAAGCAAACATCTTGTTTGGTTTATTTTAAGTAATAAAAATTGATTTATTATAATAAGTAAATTTAAGAAATTTCTATAGGGTATATTGTTATTGCTTTCTCTAAAATTGTATTTAAAAGAAAGATATTAGTACTATAATTGCTTTACAACACAAAATGAGGTCAATGAGAACAGAAAAAAAATTTAATTGAGGTGTAGTTGACATACAACATTAGTTTGAGGTGTACAACATAATTATTCAATATTTGTATATATTGAAAAATGGTCATCCTAATAAGTCTAGTAAGTATCTGCCACCATTCAGTTACAAGTATTTGCTTGTAATAAGAACCTTGAAGATCTACTCCTTTTAAACATGCAATATAGTGTTATTAATTATTGTCACCATGCTGTACATTAAATTTTCATGATTTATTTATTTTATAACTGTAAGTTCTCTGTACATCCTACCATACACACAGCTCTTGGTAAATGTCTTAATTTTCCAAAGAATCTCACCCCAGCCTTTTCTTGGAGACCATAGAGGTTCTATTATATTTATCCGTCCATAGTCTTTTGCCACCATGTAACTGATGCTGGGAGCCAGCCCACGAGATCCCACCCATGACAGAGT
Source organism: Giraffa tippelskirchi (assembly GCF_054371585.1). Lineage (NCBI taxonomy): Eukaryota > Metazoa > Chordata > Mammalia > Artiodactyla > Giraffidae > Giraffa > Giraffa tippelskirchi. The sequence goes on from NC_137277.1 coordinate 134,277,408, forward strand.
CATGGGAAAGAGGAATGATTGAGCACGGCTTCTCAGGCCTCGGGGATTCTCGAGAGGCTGCCTCAGCGCTCACCTTAAAAATTAGATCTCTCTTTCTGACGCTTGCTATAATAGACCTCTTCTTGTCTTCTGTGACTTGGACAAAGGGCTTTTCCTGATTCTCTTCTGAAATAGATCAGTCTGAAACCCCAATCAACAAGGCCCCTGAACAGTAGCACCCTAGATGGAGTTGTCTTGGATATAGAGTATGCTGATCTAAATTCCTTTTGCTAACATATTGGTTTGTTTAGTGAATGTACCTGTGCCTTTGGAGCTAATGTGCATGACTGTTCCTTAGTGATAGAACAGCATTGAGAGCCTCCACACGGAAAGCCCCTATGGGCACAAAACCCTTCGCAGGAAAAAAGGCTTGTTGGGAAATATAGGAAATGTTGCTTTGTGAAACTGTTGCCTAGTCTATATTTACTCGCTATGTTTTTACTCTTAACGTATTTAGCCTATATAATAAAAACATAATAGTTGAAGATTTATATAAATAGAAGTTTAGCTGTAATACAAATAGTGAGACAATTGTTGATTTGACTGAAGATTCTTACTTAGAGCTGACCTTCAGCTTGCTGTTCTATGACTTTATGGGACCACATTCTTTTCTGTTAAGCTCAAGGCGTAGAGTTAGAGTAAATTACCGAAAACAGGTTTTGCCTTGAAACTTTCTGTTGTTGGATTCTTTCCTGCTGTGCCTGATACAAAAGTCTTCTGACTGATCAACCCTTATCAATAGGAGAGTCACAAGATGTTGGCAGGCCCCCAGGCCAGAAGATGATGTAAACAAAATGAACTAAGATATGCAAACGATGTCGGTAAAGGTCAACACTGTTGACCCATTAAGCTCATTTGATGTAACTCTATACATTTGTTTCTATGTACCACTAAAGATATAAAAGCTGTCTTAAAAAACAATAAAGGCAGGAGACACTTGGAAACACTGAGACTCGTTGTGTCTTCTCATTCACATCGCCGATGCCATCCATCCTGAGGGAACCCCTGGACCAGCTGGAACAGGACTCCGGCAGTCTAGTAAGTATCTGCCACCATTCAGTTACAAGTATTTGCTTGTAATAAGAACCTTGAAGATCTACTCCTTTCAACTTTTAAACATGCAATATAGTGTTATTAATTATTGTCACCATGCTGTACATTAAATTTTCATGATTTATTTATTTTATAACTGTAAGTTCTCTGTACATCCTACCATACACACAGCTCTTGGTAAATGTCTTAATTTTCCAAAGAATCTCACCCCAGCCTTTTCTTGGAGACCATAGAGGTTCTATTACGTTTATCTGTCCGTAGTCTCTTGCCACCATGTAACTATAGGTTTACAGTCTCCCTGCAGTGTTCATAAACCAGGATACACTCTCTGTCTTCCACAATTTGCACTGTTTGCTGCCTGGCCTCCAAGTCAGGTAAGACAGAAACCAGTAACCCAGGCATCCCACAGGGAGGCTGCATGTGGGTCCTAAGTCACTTCAATAGTATCTGACTCTTTGCGATCCCACAGACTATAGCCTGCAAGGCTCCTCTGTCCGTGGGATTCTCCAGGCAAGAATACTGGGGTGGATTTGCCATGCTCTCCTCCTGGAGATCTTCCCTACTCAGGGATTGAATCTGCATCTCTTATGTCTCCTGCATTGGCAAGTGGGTCCTTTACCACTAGTGCCACCTGGGAAGCCCACAGAGAGGCTAGAGCATTATGAAAATGTTTCATTCTGCTCCTTTCATCCTGAGGGAGGGAATTAAGAATTGAGCCATTTCTTCCTTACCAGAAAGAGGATTTGACAAGGTGAGTAAAATCATAAGTTTTTCTACCATTTTTAATGCGTTGTTCTCTTGATTATATATTTGCTTGACTGATGTAATCTTTGGTATAAACTTATTTCAGTCTTTCCATAGTTTATTTCATATTTCTTATGGAGAGACAAAAGCCTGAAACTTTCTATTGTACCATCTTCCAAAGGGGGGCTTTTAAAATGCAACTTAGGTCACTTAATCCCTCTTTTAAAAATTTCTCAAGGTTTCCTATTGCCCTTAAAATAACATTAACATTTATGGTAAAGAGCTACTATTTCTGACATGATTTTAATGCTGCTGGGAGTTTTGAACTCAGTATACAATCATCTACATTTTTCAAAGCCTCTAAGTCATATGTGTCTTCTTTTTGCTTCCTGACAATCTCAGCTCTTCTCTTATCATTATCCTTGCCTTTCTCTCTGCCAAAACACTTTCCCCAGAATGGTGAAAAACTATTTATCCCTCATCTTTTAGGTTTCAACTCAAATGATCTTCACAAGCTCTTTCCTGACCATTGCAATTTAAGTAGCTGTCATTTTTTTTATTTCCTTCAGGTATCTTATCTTCTTATCCAATGGTTTTTTTTTTTTTTAATCTCTCTTTTACTAGAATACTAGGGGAACAACAGCAGCTATTAGTAGTGGATTCCCCAATCTCAATGGTGCTCATTTAAATTTAAATTCTACTGGAAATTGACAGAACAGTAGATAGACTGGCATTAATTTGCATAGATGGGATTTGGGATTGTATACTCTGAAACAGAGAAGTCAGGGAGGTTATTTTTATCCTATATGGGTTTAATATTTTTTGGTATATATCATTTTTATTTAAAATTAAATTAGATGTTCATTATTTAAAATTAAATTAATTTAAAATAATGAAATACGCATGACAAGCACCTGCCAACTAGAATTACATGCTATATCTATAATTTCCAAATTTTCTTATACAACTCTTTACATATTTATTGACTTTTAAAGGAAAGTATTTCAGGAATATCCTTTTTGATCCACCTCCTAGAGTAATAAAAATAAAAATAACCTAATGGGACCTAATTTAACTTAAAAGTTTTTGCACAGCAAAGGAAACCATGAACAAAATGAAAAGACAGTACATAGAATGGGAGAAAATATTTGCCAACAATGCAATCAACAAGAGATTTATCTCCATAATACAAAAACAGCTCATGCGACTCAATATGAAAAAAACAATCAACCTAATCTATTGACAGAGAAATGGATAAAAAAGATGTGCTACATATATACAGTAGAATATTATTCAGCCATAAAAAGAACAAGAAAATGCCATTTACAGAAACATGCATGAACCTAGAGATTGTCATACTAACTAAGGTAAGTCAGAGGAAAAAAATATATGATATCACTTATATGTGGAAACAAAAAAAGGTACAAATGAACCTATTTACAAAACAGAAATATAGTCACAGATGTAGAAAACAAGTGTATGGTTACTAAGGGGGGAAAGTGCAGAGGGATAAAATGAGAGATTGGGATTGACATAAAATAGATACCTAATGAAAACCACTGTATAGCACAGGGAACTCTATTCAATACTCTGTGATGCTCTGTATTGGAATAGAATCTTAAAAAGAGTGGATATACGCATATGTATAACTGATTCAGGCTTCCCAGGTGGCGCTAGTGGTAAAGAACCCTCCTGCCAATGCAGAAGATGTAAAACACTTGAGTTCGATCCGAGGGTTGGGAAGATCCCCTGGAGAAGGGCATGGCAACCCCCTCCAGTATTCTTGCCTAGAGAATCCCATGGACAGAGGAGCCTGGTGGGTTACAGTCTATAAGGTCACAAAGAGTCAGACACAAGTGAAGCAACTTAGCACACACACATAACTGATTCACTTTGCTGTACAACAGAAGCTAACACAACATTGTAAATCAACTATACCACAATAAAAATTAATTAAAAAAGAAATAATTACAGGCATAATTAGAACCACTCTTTCTTATGTCCCACAGCTCCCTTCTTCCCTATACTAAATGGCTATTATAGCATTACTTTTTAATATATATTCCATAGATCGGTTTTTTTCTATTTTTACTGTGTATGTGAACTCACCTCTTGCCATGTGGCTTTCTCTTTCTTCAAAGCCAGCAACAGAAAATCTTTTTCATGCTGGATTCATCCTTTGCTTCACGTTTTTCCCTTGAAAATCCTGTCCATATTAAGGACTCATCTGATTGTGTTAAGCTTATTGGAGGATAATCTCTATATCTTAGAGTCAACTGGTTTAGGTTATTAATCACATGTGCAAAGTTCCTTACAGCACCTGGATTAGTGTTCAGTTTGATAACCAGGAAAAGGTATATGTACATCAGGGGCCAGGAATTTTGGAGACTCACTTAGAATTCTGCTTAACACACTTTCTTAGTCAAGGGCAAATTCTCAGTTAAAGTGGAAATCAGCACAACATAAGAAATTTCTCTATGCTAAAACTAGGAGCTGCCTACACAAGTACAATTGCCAAGTACTTGCATTTAGTCTTTAGTTCACCAAATGGTTATGGTCCACATTATATTTGCTAAGTACAATCCTATTCATGAGACACAATGTGCTGAATAAGATAATTAAATTCTAGAACTTCAGAGAGTTTAGTCTTTAGTGAATAACAAGGGTAGAAGATTAGTAGCCTCATGGAATGAATGTTTTAATAAGGCTGACATGATTAAAGAAATATCTATCAATATCTTGACATCTTTTCATTGCTCTTAGCATTAATTTAATTACATATTTAATTTATATTCATACCTATATCATATATATTTGTATATCACTTAAAAGGGCTATGAAGAGAAAGAAAGATACAGAAAAGAATAATGGGTAAGTTGTTCAGAGAAAGACCCTTGAGGAGGCAATATCAGAGCAGGGACCTGAAAGAAGTGAGGGAATAGACCAGAAATTGATCCCAATTTCCAAGGCTATAACAAACTTCGTCTTTTTAAGACAGCAAGGAGGTCAATGTAAATGGCATAAATGAGTAAAAGGTGAATACTGTGAAATGACAGAGAGAGAGGGTCAGATGTAGAGGGAGGATCAGATGTAGAGGTGGGGAGATGTAGGAAATTACATTGCAGTGTGACCTGCAGCATCAGCATCACTTGGATGCTCAGACAGAATCCAGAATTTCAGGCCCCACCTCAGATATTCTGAGTTAGAATCAGTGGTTTAACAAGGTCCTCAGGTGCTGCTTAGGTGATTCAATTAACACTTTGAAGTTTCAGAAACACTGAATACAGATAAAAAACATTGTAAGGCACTTGAGTTTTGTTGTCATCAATGAAAAGCCATTGGTTTGGTAAAGGCTGAGGTTTTAGAAGTGTTCTGGCTGTATGTAAAATGGACCATGAAAAGGTGTACAGAGTAAAGAGGTTACTGGTGTGGTGCAGGTGAGAGATGGTGATAGTTTCATGATGCTCTTAGTCTTACCTGGAATGTTGGGGTAGGTATATTATTGTCTGGAATCTGTGTATGAAGATGAATTATGTGGAACAGAACCTGTGCACCCCAGCCTTCAAATCAAGTCATGGCTATCTTTCTTCAGCTCACAAATTAACTGATGAACATTTATTCTTTATGTTAAAAAAGTTGGCACCTGATCTTCTGTGTTAATTAGAATTTTGATATGGAGAGAGCCACTAATGACACATTCTAGAAGATAAATGAAAGTGATGGAACCATTTCAAAATGACTTTAAAATGGTATTTATGAAATCTTCAAATAGTAAGAAAGAAATAATATCTGCAAATATAATTAAGAAATCATGAGAGATGGAGATAATAAAATATCTAGTTGGAAATTCTAACAATAATAAAGAATTATTGAAATTAGAAAGACTTCAGTAGATGGAATAAACTCTTGATTAGACAGAAATAGCAAACTAGGGAGCTGGACAATGGTAGTGAAAGTTTATCTGGAATACATCACAGCTGATAAAAACATGACATTAATCAAAGAGAAGGGAAGGGACGTGGAGTATTCATTTCAAAGAACCAGTACATACCTGGAGAAACAGAGATTCTCCTACACTGCTGGTGGGAATGAAAATTGGTACAGCCACTGTAGAGAAAAGTATGGAGGTTCCTTAAAAACTAAAAATAGAGCTATCATATGATCCAGCAGTCTCATTTCTGGGCATTTATCTAGAGGAAACATAGTTCAAGAGAGTACATGCACCAATGTTCACTGTAGCACTATTTACGATAATCAAGATATGAAAACAACCTAAATGTCCGTTGGCAGATAAGTGGATAAAGATGACGTGGTTACATATATGCAATGGGGTATTACTCAGTTACAAAAATGAATGAAATAATGCCATTTTCAGCAACATGGACGGACCTAGAGATTAGCATACTAAATGAAATAAGTCAGACAAAAACAAATATCATATGATTTTGCATATACATGGAATCTAAAATATGATCAAATGATCTTATTTACAAAACAGAAATAGGCACACAGACATATAAGACAAGCTGTGGTTACCAATGGGGAAAGGGCAGAGGAGGGATAAATTAGGTGGTTGAGATTAACATGTAACATTACTACATATAAAATAGATAATCAACAGAGACCTACTATATAGCACAGGGAACTATATTCAACATTTTGTAATAACCTATAATGGAAAAGAATCTGAAAAAGAAAAATTATAACTGAATCACTTTGTTGTACACCTGAAACTAATCAGTTCAGTTCAGTCACTCAGTCGTGTCCAACTCTTTGCGACCCCATGAACTGCAGCACGCCAGTCCTCTCTGTCCATCACCAACTCCTGGAGTCTACCCAAACCTATGTCCATCGAGTCGGTGATGCCATCCAACCATCTCATCCTCTGTCGTCCCCTTCTCCTCCTGCCCCCAATCCTACCCAGCATTAGGGTCTTTGCCAATGAGTCAACTCTTTGCATGAAGTGGCCAAAGTATTGGAGTTTCAGCTTCAACATCAGTCCTTCCAAAAAACACCCAGGATTGATCTCCTTTAGGATGGATTGATTGGATCCCCTTGCAGTCCAAGGGACTCTCAAGAGTCTTCTTCAATACCACACTTCAAAAGCATCAATTCTTTGGTGCTCAGCTTTCCTTATAGTCCAACTCTCACATCCATACATGACCACTGGAAAAACCATTGCCTTGACTAGATGGACCTTTGTTGGCAAAGTAATGTCTCTGCTTTTTAATATGCTATCTAGGTTGGTCATAACTTTCCTTTCAAGGAGTAAGAGTCTTTTAATGTCATGGCTGCAGTCACAATCTGCAGTGATTTTGGAACCCAGAAAAAAAAGTCAGCCACTGTTTCCACTGTTTCCCCATCTATCTGCCATGAAATGATGGGAGGGGATGCCATGATCTTAGTTTTCTGAATGTTGAGCTTTAAGCCAACTTTTTCACTCTCCTCTCTCACTTTCATCAAGAGGCTCTTTAGTTCTTCACTTTCTGCCATGAGGGTGGTGTCATCTGCATATCTGAGGTTATTGATATTTCTCCCAACAATCTTGATTCCAGCTTGTGTTTCTTCCAGCCCAGTGTTTCTCATGATGTACTCTGCATATAAGTTAAATAAGCAGGGTGACAATATACAGCCTTGACGCACTCTTTTTCCTATTTGGAACCAGTCTGTTGTTCCATGTCCAGTTCTAACTGTTGCTTCTTGACCTGCATACAGGTTTCTCAAGAGGCAGGTCAGGTAGTCTGGTATTCCCATCTCTTTCAGAATTTTCCACATTTTATTGTGACCCACACAGTCAAAGGCTTTGGCATAGTCAATAAAGCAGAAATAGATGCTTTTCTGGAACCCTCTTGCTTTTTCGATGGTCCAGCAGTTGTTGGCAATTTGATCTCTGGTTCCTCTGCCTTTTCTAAAACCAGCTTGAACACCTGGAAGTTCATGGTTCACATATTGCTGAAGCCTGTCTTGGAGAATTTTGAGCATTACTTTACTAGCGTGTGAGATGAGTGCAACTGTGCGGTAGTTTGAGCATTCTTTGGCATTTCCTTTCTTTGGGATTGGAATGAAAACTAACCTTTTCCAGTCCTGTGGCCACTGATGAGTTTTCCTTATTTGCTGACATATTGAGTGCAGCACTTTCACAGCCCCATCTTTTAGGATTTGAAATAGCTCAACTGGAACTCCATCACCTCCACTAGCTTTGTTCATACCGATGCTTCCTAAGGCCCACTTGACTTCACATTCCAGGATGTTTGGCTCTAGGTGAGTGATCACACCATCGTGATTGTTTGGGTCATGAAGAACTTTTTTGTACAATTCTTCTGTGTATTCTTGTCACCTCTTCTTAATATCTTCTGCTTCTGGTAGGTCCCTACCATTTCTGTCCTTTATTGAGCCCATCTTTGCATGAAATGTTCCCTTGGTATCTCTAATATTCTCAAAAAGATCTCTAGTCTTTCCCATTCTATTGTTTTCCTCTATTTCTTTGCATTGATTGCTGAGGAAGGCTTTCTTATCTCGCCTTGCTATTCTTTGGAACTCTGCATTCAAATGGGTATATCTTTCCTTTTCTCCTTTGCTTTTCACTTCCCATCTTTTCACAGCTATTTGTATGGCCTCCTCAGACAGCCATTTTGCTTTTTTGCATTTCTTTTTCTTGGGAATCGTCCTGGTTCCTGTCTCTTGTACAATGTCACTAACCTCCATCCATAGTTCATCAGGTATTCTGTCTATCAGATCTAGTCCATTAATCTATTTCTCACTTCTACCGTATAGTCATAAGGAATTTGATTTAGGTCATACCTGAATGGTCCAGTGTTTTTCTCCACTTTCTTCAATTTCAGTCCTAATTTGGCAATAAGGAGTTCATGATCTGATCCACAGTCAGCTCCCGGTCTTGTTTTTGCTGACTGTCTAGAGCTTCTCCATCTTTGGCTGCAAAGAATATAATCAATCTGATTTCGATGTTGACCATCTGGTGAGGTCCATGTGTAGAGTCTTCTCTTGTGTTGTTGGAAGAGGGTGTTTGCTATGACCAATGCGTTCCCTTGGCAAAACTCTATTAGCCTTTGCCCTGCTTCATTCTGTACTCCAAGGCCAAATTTGCCTGTTATTCCAGTGTTTCTTGCCTTCCTACTTTTGCATTCCAGTCCCCTATAATGAAAAGGACATCTTTTTTGGGTGTTAGTTCTAGAAGGTCTTGTAAGTCTTCATAGAACTGTTCAACTTCAGCTTCTTCAGCATTACTTGTCAAGGCATAGACTTGAATTACCATGATATTGAATGGTTTGCCTTGAAAACGAACTCAGATTATTCTGTCATTTTTGAGATTGCATCCAAGTACTGCATTTCGGACTCTTTTGTTGACTATGATGGCTACTCCATTTCTTCTAAGGGATTCCTGCCCGTAGTAGTAGATATAATGGTCATCTGAGTTAAATTCACCCATTCCAGTCCATCTTAGTTCACTGACTCCTAGAATGTCTATGTTCACTCTTGTCATCTCCTGTTTGACCACTTCCAGTTTGCCCTGATTGATGAACCTAACATTCCAGGTTCCTATGCAATATTGCTCTTTATAGCATCAAATCTTGCTTCTATCACCAGTCCCATTCACAACTGAGTGTTGTTTTTGCTTTTGCTCCATCCCTTCATTCCTTCTGGAGTTATTTCTCCACTGATCTCCAGTAGCATAGTGGGTACCTACTGACCTGGGGAGTTCATCTGTCAGTGTCCTTTTTTTTTGCCTTTTCATACTGTTTATGGGGTTCTCAAGGTAAGAATACTGAAGTGGTTTGCCATTCCCTTCTCCAGTGGACCACATTCTGTCAGACCTCTCCACCACAACCCATCCGTCTTGGGTGGCCCCACACGGCATGGCTTAGTTTCATTGAGTTAGACAAGGCTGTGGTCCGTGTGATCAGATTGGCTAGTTGTCCGTGACTGTAGTTTCAGCCTGTCCGCCCCCTGATCCCCTCTCTCAGTGCCCACCATCCTACCTGGGTTTCTCTTACCTTGGACGCAGGGTCTCTCTTCACAGCTGCTCTAACAACGGGCAGAAGTATCATCTACATATATGAGGTTGTTGATATTTCAGCCTGCAATCTTTATTCCAGCTTGTGATTCATCCAGTCTGGCATTTCTCATGATATACTCTGCAAAGAAATTGAGTAAGTAGGGTGACAATATATAGTCTTGTTGTACTCCTTTCCCAATTTTGAAGCAGTATGTTGTTCCATGTCTGGTTCTGTTACTTCTTTTCCTGCATATAGGCTTCTCAGGAGACAGGTAAAGTGGTCTGTATTCCCATAATTTAAGAATTTTCCACAATTTGTTGTAATTCACACAGTCAAAGTCTCTAGCGTAATCATTGAAGCAGTAGACATTTTTCTAGAACTTCCTTGCTTTCTTCAAGATCCAGTGAATATTGGCCATTTGATCTCTGGTTCCTCTGCCTCTCAGAAGACCAGCCTAAATGGGGAAATTCTCAGTTCACTTACTGCTGAAGTCTTACTTGAAGTATTTTGAGATAAGGTCAATAGCATTTGAAATGAGCACAACTGTATAGAAGTTTGAATATTCATTGGCATTGTCCTTCTTTTGAATTGGAATGAAACTGACCATTTTCAGTCCTGTGGCCACCCCTGGGTTTTTCAAATTTGCTCACATATCGACTGAAGAACTTTAACAGCATCATCTTTTAGGATTTTAAGTAGCTCAGTTGGAATTCTGTCACCTCCATTAGCTTTGCTTTGTTTATATAGTAATGCTTGTTAAGGCCCACTTGACTTCACACTGCAGGATGTCTGACTCTAGGTGAGTGACCACACCATACTGGTTATCTGGGTCATTAAGATCTTTTTTGTATAGTTCTTTGGTGTATTCTTGCCACCTCTTCTTACCTCTTATGCTTCTGTTAGGTCCTTACTGTTTCTGTCCTTTCTCATGCCCATCCTTGCATGAAATGTTTCCTTGGTATCTTCAATTTTCTTGAAGAAATCTCTAGTCTTTCCCATTCTAATATTTTCCTCTATTTCTTTGCATTGTTCATTTAAGAAGCCCTTCTTATCTTCTTGCTATTCTCTGCAACTCTGCACTCAGTTGGGTATATCTTTCTATTTCTCCCTTGCCTTTCACTTCTCTTCTTTCCTCAGCTATTTGTAAAGCTTCCTCAGAAAACTACTTTGCCTTCTTCCATCTCTTTTTCTTGGGGATGGTTTTGGTCACTGCCTCCTGTACAATACTATGAACTGCTGGCCATAGTTCTTCAGGCATCTGTCTAACAGATCTAATCCCTCAAATCTATTCATTATCTTCATTGTATAATCATAAGTGATTTTATTTAGGTACTATCCATGTGATTTTCTAGGAAAGACTACTGGAGTGGGTTGCCATTTCCTCCTCCAGTGGTCCAAGTTTTGTTAGAACTTTTCACTGTGACCTTTCCTTCTTGATCACCCTTCACGACAGGGCTCATAGCTTCATTGAGTTATACAATCCCCTTTGCTGCAACAAGGCTGTGATCCATGAAGTGAAATGGAATACTACACATGAGTAAAAATGAATAAAATATAGCTTTGTAGTCAACATGGCTTATTTTTAGAGATATAAACAAGATCTGGATGTCGGTAAACCAAAGTATAACATTTGTATAAATTACAGAAAGAAGCAAAACAACATGCTGTATGCTTTGAAATGCAAAGCATAAGCAGTATATAAGCAGCATGGTTTGGGGATAGCAAAAACAAAAAAGCTGGAGAAACAACAACAAATTTTCAGCAATAGGAAATTGACTAAATGTGGACAGTGATACATCAATGAGATATATTTTAAGATGTGGCTGATGTATTGATAAGATATAGAATTGCAGTCAAACAGGTGAAGATATTTCACTATTATAAACACGTTGCTAAAATGTAATTTTGAGTGAATAACCATGTGTGCATAAAATAATACACTGCATGATGCCATTTATGTAAACTCTATTCAAAAGTCAGTTCATGTAGTTTATTGATTTACATGTATGTAGTAAAAACATGTGTCTGTGTGCTCAGTCATATCTAACTCTTTGGTACCCCACGGACTGTAGCCCACCAGGGTTCTCTGTCCATTGAATTTTCCAAGCACAAATACTAGAGTGGGTTGCCATTTCCTACTCTAGGGCATCTTCCTGGCTCAAGGATTGAAAGCACGTCTCTTGCATCTCCTACATTGGCAGGCAGATTCTTTACCACTGTGCCACCTGGGAAGCCCTACAAAATGTACTAAACACACACCTACATTCCTGATAGAAGCTATATCTGGAGAAGAAAATAGCACAGGAGAGAGGATTGGTGACACTGGGGATGGTGGATACATATGTGTTTCTATATTCTCCTTGTACTTTTCTGATTTTTCAGTAGCCAAAAACATGAATATATAACAGAATTAAGAGCATAAGTCTGAAAGTCTGGAAGACCTATTCTCAATTCAGGCTCTGGGCTAGTTACTTGGGACCATCTCTTCACCCTTGCAGCACTCAAAGTCTCTATTTCTAAATACAACTTGTGAAACAATTTCTTAAGGTCTCTTCTGCCTCTGACAGCCTGTAGTCCAATGTATGACTTACAATTTTACTTTTTTGGGGACAGTGCTGTTGGCCAGTCTGTTCTAGTAAATTGTCCATTAGAACAGATAATCCTTAAGAAACTCCAAGAAAGTTTTTTTTCAGTTTGACATGCCAAGACTATTCTCTACCTTTTACTGACCTTGAGTAACCCTTGGTACAGGTTTTCACTTATCAGGTTATTGCTTAGGTTCATAAGAGGGAGATGTGGAAGAAAGGAAATGACACCTGTAGTCAAGAAAAGAAATCTTCATTTTGTATACTTTCCCTCGGGTGATAGTGAAATGCCAAGAGGGTCAAAAAATCAGAATGTCAAAGCTGTGAGCAGAGAGTTATTGATTCTGGTTCAATTCTCAGCACATGAGGGAGGAACTCTGCAGATATCTGCCAAGCAAAAGGAATTTCAGATGTGGATAAGCCTGGATTTAAACTCTCTGCACTGTACGGCTTGTGGATGTGTGACTATGAGTACATTACTTCACCTCTTTAAGCCTCAGCATCCAACCTCTTAGGGTTACTGAGAGAAAGGAATGCAGTGAGATGAGGCAGATAGAATAACCTCCCGACACATAAAATATTGGCAATAGGTGGCAGCTAGTATTATTTTAACTGTGCTCTCATTTAAATCACTAGTATAATTTTATTAGTAATAATTCCTGATTTTTAATGGTTTATGTGTGCATTCGTAAGCATTAACTCGCTACATAGTCACAAATCTAGGTAAATACGTGGTTGCGGTATTCTTGAAACAAAGGCAGGTGACTGCTCCACTTTATCAACAGCAAGAGTTTTCTAAAAATTTAACATGATATAAATCATGCACATAGGCCTTGAATATTTCCTATAAAAGACTTCAAAGCAATCAGCTTTGGAGTGTTCATATCTCATAGCCCTCCTCACAATGAGAGAATCCATATTATTTTCTTTCACTAGCAACATAAATTTGAGATCACTGTGTAGATAAAAATATTCTTTAAACAAAGACCATTAGACCTTAAAAAGAATAATAATGCCTTAGATTTTAATAGGGTTATAAACTTTCCAAAATATTTGTAGACATATTCTTTCACCGGGTAAAGAGAATCTAAACCAACATGTCATAAAAGGAAGAAAACCTCATGCAGAATGTTCTGTTTTTATATAAATGCCTTAAAAAGATAGAACTGCAAGATTCCTTCTTCAGCAGTATCATATGATCTCTATAATTCGTAGGAAATCAGGCTGATATCTTTGAAGGTATTAGGTAGGCAGTTTGCCAAACTTGAGTTTGGGATGACCTTGGACAAGCTATTAGCTTCCTTTTTTAAAATTAATTTGTTTTAATACAGTTGCTTTACAATGTTGTGTTAGTTTCTACTGTACAGTAAACTGAATCAGCTATAAATATACGTATACATATATCCCCTCATTAAGTATTGTTCCCTGTGCCATACAGTATGTTCTCATTAGTTATTTATTTTATGCATAGTATTAATAGTGTATATATCAATCCCAATCTCCAAATTCTGCTCAACCTCGGTATCTATATATTGTTTCTCTACTTCTCTGTCTTTATTTCTATTTTGCAACTAAGATAATCTATATCATTTTTCTAGATATCACATATGTACATTAATATACAATATTTACTTTTCTCTTTCTGACTTACTTCACCCTGTATGACAGTCTCTAGGTCCATCCACGTCTCTACAAATGACTCAATCTTGTTCCTTTTTATGGCTGAGTAATATTCCATTGTATAATGTACCACATCTTTATCCATTCATCTGTTGATGGACACTTAGGTTGCTTCCATCTTCTGGCTTTAAGATCTAATTAAACTTGAGCATGATGTTACTTTGGACAAGATATTAACTTCCTATTGTTTCCCATCTGTTCAATAGGGATAATAATATCCATTCCTCAGGTATTAAAAAAGAATAAATTGCCTCTCTATGGAATGATACTCATACCTAGTATATTATATAAATGTTGAATAAGTGGTGAATTCTTATTTTAATTTCTCATCTCCTTACTAGATTGGAGTTCTATAATATAGAGGATCTGGGGAGAAGGTGCCTGTGAACTGTGGAAGCAGCCTGGAGTGAGGCAGAGGGGTACCAAATAAGACATCATGAACAGCTCTTGCTCTTGGCAGTGGAATAAATTATTCTCTGAGTAGAAGGTGATGCACAATAGCTATGACAGTTTTCATAAAGCGTCCTTACCTGATGTTGGTTATCTGTAGGGACTTAGGATGAAAGCTCTACCTATGCTACGATAAAACATGATGTGGAGAAAGTGGTCTCCCATCTCTAATTTTTAGAGTAGTGGCAACTGTGTGGTCCTCGCTGGGGGAGAGTTCTGTCCAGTGAAGTATTGCTAGCTCCATCAGCTAGAAAGCCAGTACTATGGTGGTAGTGCAGACAGAAGGGAGTGGGTATGAAACTGTGTACAAGTCCTTGTATCCTGGCCTTTTGAAGTAAAGTGCTGACTCCAGAATTAATGACTGGGGCATGTGAAGATGTAGAAACAAAGAATAGTTGTTGAGTCAGGAAAGTGGTAACAATTTAGACTATAAATCTAATAAATAGCTGAATCACCAAATCCATAGTTCCCCGAAAAATACCAATAAAGGCCACATCCCTGGGTTGTTTTTACAGGAAGCTGATCCCCA
Organism: Giraffa tippelskirchi; assembly: GCF_054371585.1. Lineage (NCBI taxonomy): Eukaryota > Metazoa > Chordata > Mammalia > Artiodactyla > Giraffidae > Giraffa > Giraffa tippelskirchi. The sequence continues at coordinate 134,292,503 of NC_137277.1, forward strand.
CCAGATGAAAGCTGTTGACCACAAGAACGTAGGCCCTAGACTGGTTGAAATCAGGTTGAAGCTTGAAACTTCATCTTGTTGCCAACCAATCTGAGAACAGTCAATAAACTGCTCATGCCCTGCTTATTAAACACTATAAAAATCCTCACTACCCTCTCCAGGTGGGTCAGGCAGTCTTGAGGGCATTAGCCTGCTGTGGTCCCCTTTGCCTGGCAAAGCAATAAAGGCTCCTCTTTTCTACTTCACTCAAAACTCTGCCTTTGTGTTTCTATTCAACACTGGGAAACAGAGGCTGAGTTTTGGCAACAGAGTTACTGTGAGACTGTTCCCTCCAGAAATTTCAGGAAAAGGTGGGAACACTTTCAAGGGAAAACAAATTGCTGATAATAACATCAAATATTTGCACCAACCTGGTTGAATTAAAATGTAAGGTGACTGACAAAAGGCCTGGCACATAGAATGCTCCATGTCACATTTTCCTCCTCTTCTTTTTACAGCAATATGTTCACCCAAATAAGAAGATAAATAGATAGGTCATGTGCAAGTTTGTATCCTGTATTCAGCTATAGACTCTACTTTTGACTGGTCTATTAGAGTGATGGCATGACTTGACTATAGCTATAGAGTATTTGTCATAAAGAATAAATTATCCAGGATAGAGAATTGTGGGACTGTGGGCTGGTGATTTGCTGGCTTATTGTTCTACAAACCAATGAAAAGTCTGATTTGTCATCCAAAAACTTATTAAAATGCCTTACAAAGAGAAGGCTCACTGACACTTGAATCACAAGATTTTTTTTGAAATAATTCCCCCTTGCTTTCAAATAAGCATGTTTCCCCCGACCCAGATTGAAAGGCACAAGAATAAAAAGACAAAAACCCTACAAAAATCAGTCAACACCCCAGGAAATTTTTTTCAACATTGCCATCAATGACTGAAGGAAATGACAACTCTGGGAGTATTTTTCATTTGACTAGCTTATATTTTAGCTCTCAGCACTCCTGTAACAAGCAAGTATGTGGTAATTAAAATGAAATGTTTTGTATTGTTTAAAGATCTGTTGTTTAAGGCATTACATTGAAAAGCACTTACTTGCAAAAGAGAGTTAATATTCTGTTAGTAGTGGAGAGTGGGACTGATTTCCATTTGCTCTGTGTGTGTCACCAGAGAGGTTCTAAATTATAAACAGCTCAGTGTCCACTTATGAGGTTTACGAATGCAATTTCAGAATCATTTGTCTTTGTAAATGGAACTCAAGATTATCCTTACACTTATTCAACACCTTTTCTTACCTCCATCAAGTAGGAGGGAACCTTTGGGAATGAAAATATCTTCTAGGTATGCTATTTTGCTGGAAAAAATATGAAGTGATTTGCCAACTCCAGAGTTTGTAAAAACAAGATGAATTTTTTCATTGGCTGAGCAAATAGTATTTTAAAAATGATTCCTATATATTACATATTTCACAATATAAATATCCATGGAAAGACCATGAGATTTACAGTGAGATCTAACAGTGCTTTCTCCTTCTCTGCTGCTTACTGGCCAGTAATGTAGGATAAATTAATTTAACTCTGAACTAAGTTTCCTCATACATAAAATGAAAATGAAAATATTTTTCCTGAGTTCTGCTTCCAGAGACTGTGACACACTAAGCTGAAAGCTGAGACACATGATGCAAAGGGGAAAAATAAAAAGAGATGAAAGAAATAAATGAAAATCTCTGAGGAAATATTATGGAGACAGAAGGTGACTGAGTGTCAGTGAGGAAACGGTAGCAGCTTTGAGTAAAAAAGATCCAGTTGCATGGTCATAGATTGTGTTGGGGTACCTTTTAATTGTGAGGATACCCCCTTTCTCCCAAATATTTCCCAGAGTTGACTGTTGCTCATTCCTTGACACAACATGATTGGTCAGGAATGGAAAGAACGTCCACATCCTCTTCAGAGATGCTGGGGATAGCAATAAAGAAGCCCTTGAGAATAGATGATGAAAAAAGTAAATTGCAGTGAGTTTAGTTAAGATTGCTGGTAGAGGAGAAATCCCTTGCTTACCCACCTACAACACAGCTCCAAGGGATAGGTGATCACACAAAAAATCACAAGCCAGGAAAGAAAGATAAGTAAGTCCCTCAGGGACAAGGGTTGCCAGGGGGAATGTGGCAAACTATTAGTAGGTCTGCACCTTGCTGTTACTGTTCAGTTGTCAAGTCAGGTCCCACTACTTGTGACCCCATGGACTGTAGCACACCAGGCTTCTCTGTCCTTCACTATCTCCCATAGATTTGCCTTATAACAGATTTTAAAGTAATACACAAATTTCTTATAGAGTTCCATCTTCTGAAATTATATCAAGGACAAAAATTGAAATGCTGTAACTATACCTTTAGTTACATGTATGTGCATGTATATGCTCAGTTGCTCAGTTATGTCTGACTCTTTGCCACCCCGCAGATGGTATCCTGCCAGGGTTCTCTGTCCATGGAATTTTCCAGGCAAAAATACAGGAGTGGGTTGCCATTTCCTACTCCAGGTAGTGACCTAGTTACCCGGTTTTTAATAATAGATAATACATAGTTAGCAGTTTATTGTTGAAAAAACAGGTCAAGGATTTTTTCTGGATATTTAAGAGTTTTAGTGGTTAAGAATCAAAATAATTATAGCGTAAAGTTTTCAGTGTGTGAAGTTTTAAAAACTGAATCTACTAACTTGTCCTCAAAGACATTTGCATAAGCAGGATAATAAATTCAACATAATTTTAACCTTTAAAAAATGTTTGTATGGTTGATATGGAGGGCAACTGGCAGTAGTTGCATAGTATATGTATGTTTCCTATTACCCAGGAACCCTCTTCAAAGAAGTTCACAAAAGAACACAATGGAGCTAACCCTTTTCAACATTGTTTGTGGTAGCTATTGTTTGCAGCTATCTTATGTGTTCATCTGTAAATAAATAAAATGGGATGAATACATTCACTGTAACAAGCATTTAGGAACAGTGAATTAGGTATACATAAAATAACATGAAGAAGCATTATACACAAATAGTCTCCATAGCACAATACCATTTACATAACCTAGAAAGGATCACTGTATTTTGATAAAGTTATATACATATCGAAGGAAACGTAATACACACACATTAGACTGAGTGTCTATGTGAGAATACAGAATAGGATCAGGAATAGTGAAAAAGTAAACCTGAAAAAGATCTTCCATAAACTAATGAGAATGGCCTACCATACTGAAAGTTAAACTTTCAACTCTAAACCTGAGGCCAAGGAAAAAGAAGAAAAAGCCCAGGAACCAAAAGGTGTTTCAGTTAATAATGCTTAATATATTTGTGTCTCCACTCAGTTTAGAACATTGGAATTCTAAAAGGATTGGTTAATTCCCTATTTCTTATGCTCTTCGTTTGGTCACTAACTCCATTCCTCCTCAAGCAGAAGAATTTATTCCTTAAGGTGAATTCTTTATGTAGTTTTTGGGAAAAATATTAAAGTGGTTTAATAATCATGTAATTTTTCTTTACTATTCATATAATGTTGTTTTGTCAGTTTCTTGTGTTCAGTTCCATGTTTTATCTAGCAGACACCACAATAAAAGTATGATCTTTAGTTGATACAAGGATATAAGTATGATACAAAATGCATACTTATAACAGAAACTGATCATACGTTGGCTTGTGAAGCATTCCCTACACATCTTCTTGCTGTGATGTGCTAGTAGACAAATACTAGTCTAAATGAGTCAGAGTAAAGCAACCCAGAAGAAACCTATGTGGTCATTAAAGTGATAGAAACAGCTTTAACAATGGAGAGTATAAATAATATGAGTGGAAATAGCACCAAGACAACAAAGTTCCATGGTCAGTGTTTGTAGTAAAGATATGTTTGAAAGAAAATGTGAAACACTTAATAGTGATTTTTTTTTTTTTTTTGGTGAGAGGAAAACTGGTCTTGGCTATAACATACATAGCACCCCCACCTCCACAACCCTCCAACCCTTCAGAATGCTCTGACAAATTTCAGTGGCCATATCTGAATCTTTGTGCCTTAGGACTGTTCTCTTGGAAGAGTGGAAAGCTGCCCTGTTGATGTGCCCATATACCAAGTGACATGTCCCAGGGGTTGGTGGAGGGGGTTAGTTCCTAACAAATGCACTTGAGAGTTGGTGTATAACACCAACAGGAAAAACAATGCAACATGAACATTGCTTTATGACAAATTAATCTCATTGGCATAGTGGCTGCTAATCTGAGAATGATGTCTATAATAAAACTTTCTGATTTCCTTGGACTCTACTTATATCTAATAATAATAAGCAGTGTGTGCTAATCACTTTCCTTATAGCCTGTGAGAAAGAAAAAAAAATTAGATGAAAAAAATCTACCTTTCCACTTAAAAAGAGGAAAAATAGAAGTTCTGGAAAAAGACTAAATTTTTGTAAGATCACTGCTGTTATAAGTCTTGGACTGATCAAATACCCAGTGCTAACAGGTTAAGACACTGCGAATTTAAGGTTCTTCAATTTTATTTTGCTCTTCCATTTATTAAATAGTTTTAACATTCTAATTTCTTGTGTTTATAACTATTATGCTAAAGAGGCAAGTCCATCTTTCTCTCCATGGAAAAGTCATGCTTACAGACTAACTGATCTTAAACAGTACTTGGTATTCTTTCAAGTGAGCTTCATCTAAACAAACTGACAACAGCCCTATCCTTTCCCATCCAAAGATTTAGGATGCCTGTTAAAGGAGTCTCTGAATCTCCTGTAAGCTCATTTTTTGATGTATGCCAGGACAATTTTGCTGGCCGTCACACGAAAACTACCAAACTTGTCTCTCTCAAACACATAGCTAAATAATTTAAAGTCAAATATTTCTCTTTAAAAAATAATTGCTAACTAGTTTTCATAATAAATCTTAACAAACCACGTCACATTAAAACAAACACATGTACACATGCTTGTGCTCACACAGGCACACATGGATAAAACAAAAGAAGTATGTGTTGAATCTAAGACAAAATCTTTTAATCCATTCCATTAAAAATAGTCACCCTACTGAATACTTAAAAAAAAAATCTGTCACAGTTTAATATTTCAGTTAAAGGAAATTTCAATCAAAATATTTTGCTGAAGTCTAAAAAGTGATTCTCAAATGTATCTATAAGAAAAACATATTAGAATATCTGATATCTTTCTTTTTATAGAAGTAGGGGATTAGCTTTGCCTTGCATGGAATGGACCCAAGTACTTCAGAACATAGTGGGTGCCTTCCCTCCTGTGCCCAAGCCAAAGGAGGATTTCTTCCAGTTCCCTGAATAAGAACATTCAGCCCATCCTAGGGCTTTTAAACAGGGTATTATATTTTCTCTAAATTATCTTTCTGCCCACATACCCATGAAAGGTTTGTTCTATTTAATCTTTATCCAGCCTCCAAACTGAGGTTCTTCTCCATGGTTTATTATAAATATTTTAATAAGAATTTGTTTAATACTTGTTTCCCTTACTGCAATATAAGCCCTATGAGAAAAGTAATTTTGTCCCTTTTTTTTTCATTATTGTGTTCTCAGTGCCTGGCTGTAGGGGTGTTCAATGAAGAATCTAAATTCTGCACACACACATACACAAAATGAAATAAATACTTTATGATGGAATAATGAGTTAATTAAAAAAAATTAACTGGGGCATGCTACCTTACACTACTCCAAAATAATTCCATATGTCCTAAGAATTTGAATGTAAATTACAAGATTACAAAATCTTTTGACAATATAGCTATAATTTGGGTGACTGGAGAAAACGTTTAAAAACCAAAACCAAAATAGAAACATGAGGAAAAATATTCATAGTTTTAATTGCATAAAACTTAAATGAGTTTGAATAACCAAAAAAAAATGTTTTAAAAAGTGAAAATCAATCCTGAGAGATATATGTAAACGTTATTATCAATAGATAAAAAAAGAAAACATTTCATTGAAAATGGACATAGAATTTATCATAAGAAAATACTTTTAAAAAATAATTCGTATGATTTAATATGGCAGTTCAGTCTCAGTCACGTCCTACTCTCTGTGACCCCATTGACTACAGCACGCCAGTCTTCCCTGTCCATCACCAACTCCCAGAGCTTGCTCAAACTCATATCCATCAAGTCAGTGATGCCATCCAACCATCTCATTCTCTGTTGGCCCTGTCTCCTCCTGCCTTCAATCTTTCCCAGCATCAGGGTCTTTTCCAATGAGTTAGCTCTTCACATCAGGTGGTCAAATTATTGGAGTTTCAGCTTCAGTATCAGTACTTCCAATGAGTATTCAGGACTGATTTCCTTTCGGATGGACTGGCTTGATCTCCTTGCAGTCCAAGGGAGTCTCAAGGGTCTTCTTCAATACCACAGATCAAAAGCATCAATTCTTTAGTGCTCAGCTTTCTTTATGATCCAGCTCTCACATCCATACATGACTATGGAAAAAACATAGCTTTGGCTAGATGGACCTTTGTTGGCAAAGTAATGTCTCCACTTATTAATATGCTATCTAGTTTGGTCATAGCTTTTCTTCCAAGGAGCAATCATCTTTTAATTTCATGGTTGCAGTGACCATCTGCAGTAATTTTGGAGCTCAAGATAATAAAGTCTGTCACTGTTTCCATGGTTTCCCCCTCTATTTGCCATGAAGTGATGGGACCAGATGCCATGATCTTAGTTTTTTGAATGTTGAGTTTTAAGCCAGCTTTTTCACTCTCCTCTTTCACTTTCATCAAGAGGCTTTTTAGTTCCTCTTCAATTTCTGCCATAAGGGTGGTGTCATCTGTGTATCTGAGGTTATTGATATTTCTCCCAGCAGTATTGATTCCAGCTTGTGCTTCATCCAGCCTGGCCTTTCACATGATATAATTACAAGGAAAAAAGAGGATGGTTTTTCTAATTCTCACAAGACTTTATATGCATCATATTTATGTCTCTTTACACATGATAATATCATGGTTTATGAACACACTTTTCTTTTGCTGTATGTTGATTAATTTAATTATCTTCTCTAGTGCTGAAATAAGTATGTGTTTGTACATGAAGTGAAATGAAAGTTGCTCAGTCATGTCCAAGTCTTTGCAATCCCATGAGTATAGTTCATGGAATTCTCTAGGCCAGAATACTGGAGAGGGTAGCCTTTCCCTTCTCCAGGGGATCTTCCCAACCCAGGGATCCAACCCAGGCCTGCATTGCAGGCAGATTCTTAACCAGCTGAGCCACAAGGGGAGCCTAAGAATACTGGGGTGGGTAGCCTATCCCTTCTCCAGTCAATCTTCCTGATCCAGGAATCGAACTGGGGTCTCTTGCATTGCAAGCAATGGATTCTTTACCAACTGAGCTATCAGGGAAGCTACATATAATAGATTATTAATATATTTGAGGCAATAAATGAACATTTCTTTTTAAAAACATTTAAAATTTTATTTAAATGCACTTATTTCTTATTGGAAGATAACTGTTTTATGATATTGTGTTAGTTTCTGCCCTATATCAACATGAATCAGCCATAGGTATACATGTATCTGCTCCCTCTTGAACCTCTCTCCCACCTCAGAGTAGTGTTGAAACATACACATTACTTTGTGTAAAATTAGATAGCCAGTGGAAATTTGCTGTATAACTCAGGAAGCTCAAATCCTGTGCTCTGTGAACTTTTTCTTTTCCTACATTTTTCCATTTAATATGGGGCCTGAAATGTGTTTCTCTCTTTTGAGTATATATATTCTTTCACTTAGGTTCTCTCCTTTCTCTGTTAGAGCTAATTTCAGATGTGTGTGTGTGTGTGTGTGTGTGTGTGTGTGTGTGTGTGTGTGTTTAGAGAATACATCTTCAGTGGCTAAGATATACAGTGAGTTAAAGTCGCTCAGTAATGTCCGATTCTTTGCAACCCTATGGACTGTATGTAACCTTCCAGACTCTCTGTCCATGGAATTCTCCAGGCAAGAAGACTGGAGTGGGTTGCCATTTCCTTCACTAGGGGATCTTCCTGACTCAGGGATCAAAAAATACTCTCAGATTCTGGCAAAGGGACATCTTTTCTCTTGTCTTCAATCTCTTCCTGAGTCCTTAGAAAAAGAAATATGAAGAAGAACTCCCTGCCCCATTATTTACTCTCTTAACCATCTCACCCAAAGAAAGTAAGAACTACTAGTCTGAATGGGCAGAGTCTGAGACACTAGAAAATTATTTACTAGTCTGGGCTTCCTTGATAGCTCAGTTGGTAAAGAATCCGCCGCAGTGCAGGAGACCCCAGTTCGATTCTTGGGTTGGGAAGATCCACTGGAGAAGGGATAGGCTACCCACTCCAGCATTCTCTGGCTTCCCTTGTGGCTCAGCTGGTAAAGAATCTGCCTGCAATGTGAGACACTTGGGTTCGATCCCTGGGTTGGGAAGATCCCCTGGAGAAGGGAAAGGCTACCCACTCCAGTATTCTGTCCTGGAGAACTCCATGGACTGGACCGTATAGTCCATAGGGTCACAAAGAGTCCGACACGACTGAGTGACTGGTGCTTTCACTTTCTGTGGATGCCCTTGTATGAGGAGCACACTCAACTTTGCAATCACTTCTTACCTTCTGATTTTCCAGCTTATGCTCCTTGGGTCTAAGAGGAAAGCACATCAACAAAACCCATTTGTAAATATCTCAGCTAAATGTGCATTTTCTGCTCTCAGCATGCTGGAACAAGGTGCCGGGTTATCCTGTCCACAGGACATTTGTCTGGGAGATGATGGTTTCACACATCTATCTGCTCTAGATTTGAAGGAAAGAAACTTAGAATAGGTCCCTGAACATGAATCCACACTTGAGAGCTGCTGGGAAATCTTCTGCCCAGAGTTGTCATGATACAGAGATCATGCTCTGACACAGCTTCTAACTGAAGTGTTTTTTTGTTTTTGTTTTTTTCATTTTTATTTTTTTCCAGTTTAATTTGGCTATCATGTGTATATTGTGTCTGAGGAAATCTAGTTTCCTCCCTATGAAGTCTGAAGAGAATGAGTTGGTAGGAGAATTTGTACACTAAAACCCCTGCCTTACACTCTTAACATTAACGTTGTACTGTCAGCTCCTTCCTGTGTTAGACTTGTACTGAGAGGCATTCACTTAGCTGATTCAAGTAGAAAGAAGTGTTAGGTGGCCTCGTAGAAATTTCTGAGCTTGAAATAATCAAAAGGAAAATCTTCATGGATGGAGAAGACCTGACCCTGTCTCCTTCTTAAAACACATGTTCACAGTGTAGGTTCTATCCAGAATGCCCTCTGCCCCCTTCCAACTTTATTCTGCTCCCCTTGTCATGGTACCATGTCCTACTTGCCCCCATGTTTTGATGCAGTGTGTTCTCTCAGACTGGACAGCAGAAATATTCCCTCTATAAGCTCCTTGCTCCTGGCATCCACATTCATTTGTTAACTATCTCTCACTGCATTTTTGTTTTCCATTGCATTTTATGTTGGGGCAGAAATCAATATTGAGCCTGTTCTTGAAACCTGGAGGTGAACAGCTTACTTGGGAAAATGGGAGTGAAGATGAGACAGGTTGGGGACTGGGACCTGGGGTGCTTTGCTACAGTGCTTGCTGCATTCCTCATTGAGTAGCAGATAGAAAGAAACAATAATGGACTAAAAGTAACTGTGTGGGCAGTTGGGGCAAATTATGAACAACAAAACAAAACAAAAAAATCCAACTGCCACTTTTGAAGAACTGAGAACAAAAGCAATGTACTGTGCACGCCCCCTGCACTCAACACCACCAAAAGGGTGGGCAGACCACCTAAGCCATCCCTCAAGCCCAACCCCTGAACCTACTCCTACCCTCACGCCATGTAAGGGACCAACTCACTCCACTTCTGGGGAGTAAGAGAAGGAACCTGCATCAGGGGTCCCAACGAAGCCTTGCCTGAATTTCTTGTCTGGCTTCTTAACAATTTCTATTGATTAAGGAGGCCAAGAACCCTGGTTGGTAATGAAGGCAAGAGGAGAGAAACCTTCCCTGACACTGGGTGAAAATGAGCCCACGGTAAAGCTGAGTTTCTTTACCAAGTTCATGACTGATCTCTGGCCAAAACTATTCTCTTGCTTGTCTGCTCTACCTTTAATCCTGTGTTGCTGCTGCTGCGTCGCTTCAGTCGTGCCCGACTCTGTGTGACCCCATAGACGGCAGCCCACCAGGCTCCCCCGTCCCTGGGATTCTCCAGGCAAGAACACTGGAGTGGGTTGTCATTTCCTTCTCCAATGCAGGAAAGTGAGAAGTGAAAGTGAAGTCGCTCAGTCGTGTCCGACTCTTAGCGACCCCATGGACTGCAGCCTACCAGGCTCCTCCGTCCATGGGATTTTCCAGGCAAGAGTACTGGAGTGGGGTGCCAGTGCCTTCTCCCTAATCCTGTGTTAACTGAACACTGATCAACCAGAATCAGATGACTAAGACTTCTCTTATCAAAAACAGCTTTAACATGCTAAAGTTGCTTTTATATATGGTAACATTAACATACAGTTTTTTTTTTTTCCTTTCCAGGGCAAGATGAGCTCACAGATTCTGGTCCATAGACCACCGGACAGAGATTCATAGACCAGAGTTATGCTGGCTCTTGAAACTATGATTAGGAAATGTCAGAGAAATGTCACAAGATGAGGATTGACCTCAGCCTTCTCGTGCTCCCCTGTTAAAAAACTGACAACTCAAAGACCAAGTTGGAGTGGATCTGAGATTTGTCCCCCACTCCCTTGCTAGGCTCCCTGCAAATAAACCCTTACTTGGCTGCAAACACCCACAGTCAGGGTTTGGCTTTCTGTGCTGGTAGTAAAAAGCCCTTGCTCAGTTATAAGGGTGGAATGCTCACAGAGATTGTCATATTGCATTCTGCTTACTCCGTCACCTCTGTCTGTGCTATGAAGGTGTGACTTCCTTAACTATCTTTTCCTTTATTCCTTTGACATGTATTGTTTTAAGCTTGTCTCCAAGACTAGCTCCCAAGGTAACAAGAAACAAAATAAAGAAATAAATAAGATACAGGTACAGTCACTTGCCCATAGGTCACTCACAATAACCTACACAGGTAAACATGCACTCTAGTGATAGTTTGAAGGGTTAGCTAATGCCTGTGATTCCTCGAAAGAGATGCACTTCATCTGGCTGAGAGGTGAGGAGACTCTGGCTGAAGCTGTGATGTATGCGTAGTTTCTCAGTTGTATCCAACTCTTTGCGACCCCATGGACTGTAGCCTGCCAGGCTCCTCTGTCCATGAGGATTCTCCAGGCAAGAATACTGGAGTAGGTTGCCGTGCCTTCCTCCAGGGGGTCTTTCCAACCCAGGGACTGAAACCAGGTCTCCAGCATTGCAGATGGATTCTTTACCATATGAGCCACCAGGCTGAAGTAGATCACTTTAAATAGAGCCCTGAAAGATTAGCAGTCACTCAAGGCAAGGAGCACAGCTGGGGGTGAGGGACAGGGACTCTTCAGGCACTGCAGATGAAACAGTGGCTGTGCAGTCTTCCTAGCAAAAACACAGGTGGGCTCAGGAAATTGGATTGTTCAGTGCAGCTGGGGAGGAGGTGAGAAGAGGTGTGGATCAGACAGAGGCTTGAAGGCAGTTATTCATCATTGCCATTAATCTATGACTTCACAAAGACTGAGTGCCTGGGTAGCTTAGTTGATAGAGCTTCAGACTTTTAATCTGAGGGTCCAGGGTTCAAGTTCCACATGGTCTAGTGGTTAGGATTTCTGGTTTTCACCCACGCCCTTTGGGCTTCCATGGTGGCTCAAATGAAAAAGAATCCGCCTGCAATACAGGAGACCTGGATCCTATCCCTAGGTTGGGAAGATTCCCTGCAGGAGGTCATGGCAACCCATTCCAGTATTCCTGCCTGGAGAATCCACATGGACAAAGGAGCCTGGCATGTGGTCTCAAAGAGTCAGACATGACTGAGCGACCAAGCATACACCACAAAGAGTACACTCTATGTGTCTCTCTCTCTCTTATTTCTGTCTCTGTGCTCTCATTTTCTTTATTTTTAAAAATTTTGTTGAAGAATAGCTGATTTCAAATGCAGTATTAATTTCTGCTGTATAACAAAGTGATTCAGTTATATATATGTATGTGTGTGTGCATATATATATATATATATATATACACATATATGTATACTTTAAATTTTTCTTTTCCATCATGATTTATCACATTATATTGAATATAGTTCCCTGAGCTATATAGTAGGATCTTGTTCTTTATCCATTCCCTATAGAATAGTTTGCTTCCACTAATTCTAGATTCCCAATCCATCCCTCCTCCACCCACATCCCCCTTGGCAACAGCAAGTCTGTTCTCTGTGTCTGTGAATCTGTTTCTGTTTCATAGATATGTTCATTTGTGTCATATTTTACATTCCACATATAAGTGATATCATATGGTATTTGGCTTTCTCTGTTCTCATTTTCTAATGAATAAATGAAGGAAAAACAAAGCAGACATCCCAAGGCTATCTCCCAAATGTTATATAAATATGTATGAATCATGGCTGTTGAAATTTCCTGAAAAAAGGAACATTACTATTTAAGTCTAATTATTCCTTAAGTGCCTGTTTATGTGTTTACTTAATTACTTTAAATGGAAACATACCTTAGAATTACTGTGATTTCTCCTAAGGAAGAAATAAGCTATAGGGTACAGGAGAGACTCCAACCACGGACCACAAATTGCCTTTTTATCACGTGAAGGTATTCATATCAACCTTGTTTATTGATTATTTGGGGGATTTATTTTCATTTGGCCCACTTAACCACAGATATTTTAGTCCCAGCTAACAGCTCCGGGAAGGCACACCTGTCTGGTCCATGTGGTGTGATGCCCTGTTCTCTGAACTCACAGGCACACAAAAGATCATGGAGAAACTGTGGGAAGCAGCAAGGTGAAACTGCAAACAGGGTAGAGGGGAGTGCAATAGAACAAGAACAGCTGAGAAGCGTTTGAGTGTGTTTGCCATTGAGTGGATCAAGGTTTTATTTTAATTACATCAGATAATCAAAATGGAACAAAAAAAATAGGGGAGAACCTACCCTGTTCTTAGCCTTGGTTAAACAAAGGCACCTTTAGATAAAAGAATAGTTCCTGGAATTGGAGATCTGTATTATGTACTTTATTAAATTGCTATTCCTTTTTTCATATATCATAATGACTCTCAGGGAGAAAACAATGTTTTTCAGTGAAAATAAATGAACTATGGGTAGATGGGGAGGAAGTAGAATTCTATGAACCGTTGGAATAAACTTTCCCAGCCAGCTTAGTGGAAAGACTATGGGATTTGTAGTGAGCCTCTTTTGTGTGTATTTCTGGGCCAGTAACTGAATAATACAAAATGGGGAGAATGATGCATAATTTTTATGGTTGCTGCTAATATTAACTGGATAATGCATGCAAAGTGACAGGCAAATTGTATCTACTGTTATTTCAACCAATACAGCCATTATTATTATTATTACTATGATTATCATGATTATTTTTAATTTTATTCATGCCTCACAATGAAGAGAGAGAAAACTGAGTTCTTGTGAAAGGTCACATAGTAACTAGCGAGAGATCTAGAGTCACTTCCTCTGATTCATAATCAAATTCTCTTATATGTGAGCTCAGTACATCTTCTTAGACTCCTTTTACCTCCTCATCACTAGGTGGGAAAATCCCATTGCTTAGATACAAAGAGAAAAGCCCCAACCCTTAGTGGAATATTTGAAGTGTCTAGGAAAGGTTGCCTCCCTAAACATGTTCGCTAGTGATGACTGAAATCTTACCACTGATAATTCCATGTTCTTTTTATTTGGAGGTGGAGATAAATACAGATACTCAATTTTTTTTTTATACCTGTATTCTCAAATAAGGTATCTATTTCTGTTTTCCTGGATTTTGTTGCATATGGATTCAGAGTTGCATGTAATGAAACATCAGACTTTCCCTTGTTTTCTAAATCAATATTTTGTTTAAAATTTAATCCATATTCTCCTTAAATATTAATTTTTCCTCTGTCTTTTCAAAGTTGCTACGAGCCATCCACAGGAGCATTAGTGAACTTCATCAACACTTTGAAGCAATGACTCTTGAATCTGTTCAAGTGTTCAAGTAATTGAGCCATTGGAGGTTCTTCCACCCTGTGGGGGAATACTTCGGTATTTTCATAGGTTTGAAAGGTTTGTTGCTGAACCACGTAAAGATGCCGGGATTCTTGGCCTCCGGAGGAGAAGAATTCAACCCGGGGCCAGAGATGAGGCTTGATCACTCAGAGCTTTTGTGTAATAAAGTTTTATTGAAGTATAAAGGAGATGGGAAAGCTTCTGACATAGGCATCAGAAGTGGGCAGAAAGAGTACCCACTTGCTAGTGTTAGCAGTGGAGTTATATACTCTAAGATAACAGGATTAGCCAGAAGGTTTAATCCAGAGACTGTCCTCAGGCAGGATACATTATTGTTATATAATCCTAAGGAATGTAGAGAGAAAAGAAAAAAAAGTTTGTCCTTTCTTCCTCCTTGAGAATTCCAGACCCCTCTCTCCTTGGGGACCCCTAGACTTCTCATCAACCTGCCTAGGAAATGACTCTCTCAGGTTTACATAAAGTCAGTAAACAGACCAGACTATTTCAGGTGCGAGTGTGGAAAAATTATTCAATGAAAGGAACAACATGAAAATGACTTCTCCCAACTTTTCATATGTAGATCTACCTAACAGGTACAAGGCTGATTGTATCACCATGCTCCTCCTTTCCAGAACAGGTATGACAGGAATACCTAATGACCTCACTGAAATAAAAATAAAAAGGGGTAGTATTGGCATGCGATAGTAGTTATTGATTGACAAAATATCAGTAACAAATGTGACTTAAGTAACTTTGAGTTAGTGACTCAGATCTCAGGTTAAGGCCATGGAGTCACACATAACTTTCATTCAAATGATAGTACAGCATATCTGTGGGAGGCTGTGAAAATTCCTTACTCCTCAGGGTTTCCCAATTTCTTTATCTGAAAAACAGAAATAATATCTGCCTCTCGGGTTGCTATTAGGATTAAATTAGTTACAGATCCCACTCCTAGGCATATACACAGAGAAAAATTAATTCAAAAGGATACCTTCACCCCAATGTTAATAGCAACACTATTTACAATAGCCATGACATGGAACCAACCTAAGTGTCCATAAACAGAGGAATGGATAAAGAAGATGTGGTATATATTTATAATGGAATATTACTCAGCCATGGAAAGGAATGAAACTGGGTCATTTGCAGAGAAGTGGATGGACCTAGAGACTGTCATACAGAATGAAGTGAGTCATAAAGAGAAAAACAAATATTATATATTATCACACATATGTGGAGTCTAGGAAAAAAATGGTATAGATGATCTAACTTAAAAAGCAGAAATAAATTAGATAAGGAGTCTTCTATTATGTCTAGGGGCTTTCCTGGTGACCCAGATGGTAAAGAATCTGCCTGCAATGCAGGAGACCCATGTTCAATCCTTGGGTTGGGAAGATCCCCTGTAGAAGGGAATGGCAACCCATTCCAGGATTCTTGCCTGGAGAATCCCACAGACAGAGGAGCCTGGTGGGCCACAAAGAGTCAGACATGACTGAGCAACTAACACTTTAACTTTCTAAGTAGCTTTTTAGAAGATGATAGCTTTTTTTTAAAGATTTATATAAAGCAGATTTAATTCTTTACCTTATGAGAAGCATTTTATTGTCTCAATGAAATGGCTTATAGCTCTGCCCTCATGTTTAGGATGACTCGACCCTCATTGCCAACTTAAGATGTTCAAGGAAGACCAATATTCCAGCCATACTAGGGGAGGTGGGCCAATGGTGGTATTGTATTTGCACAGTATTACTTTAAATTAAAATCACCCCACAACATTTTAAAATAATTTGATTTCATATGAAAAACCAAGATGGTGTGGCTCTCTTGAAAAACTGGAAAGTCTGAAAACTAGGTTTCCTGCTGGTGAGGCAAAGGTGAGCCAATCAACTGCCCCTTCAGAAAGGTCTGTTCCAGCTCACACCCTGCTCCTCATTCACTTATCTGGTTGCTCTCCCAGCTCAACTCAGAAATGTAATAGTTCTCCAAAGTTGTCTGTCTTTATTGACTCATAGTTAAACAATTTCTTTCCTTCAAAATTAAGTCATTGTTATTTGATGTAGATATTCTTTCAGTCTTAGAGCCGCCTTATAGCTTTCATCCTGTATCTTGAAAATTTCTATTCAGTAGTCAAGAGTGGCAACTATCTAGAAGCATTTGGTGTTCCAAAGTCCACTGTTGCAGAGGGAGAAAGAGAGGTGGGGGTGTCAGGTCTGAGAGTGATGACTAAGCTATCTCAGCTTTATCATCTTCATCCCAGATTAACAAAAAAAGATGAATCAACTTGTCCTCTGAATCTCTCTCCAAAAACTGTCTTTTTTTTTTTCCCTACTAAGGTAGTGACCTGGCTGAAGTCTGGGGCTTCATCTTTCTGACAGGACAGAAAAGCATAGACCTTTGGCATGTACTGTGTGTCCTATGGTTGGGAGTGAGCAACAGAGGTTGGGAGAAAGCAGGTCCAGGAAGGTCCAGAAATCCTTCAGCACCATTGCTCCAGGCCCAGAGCAACTGGCTGGTGTAAGCAGGGGAGACTGTGGAGTGATGAGGTCAGTATTGTGGAAACACAACTGTACTTCAGGTCAGGACAGAGGATAATGCCAAAGGCAAGACAGAAAAGAATCAAGTAAGTGGATAAGTGCTCACAAGCCAAGGGAAGGGGTGAGTCGTCAGTAAGATCATTTGTAGTCAGTTCAGTTCAGTTCATTTGCTCAATTGTGTCTGACTCTTTGTGACACCATGGACTGCAGCTTGCCAAAAATGAATATCATCCCACTGCATGCTAGTGTTAATCAGTTAAATCTAAATGTGTCAGAAAGATCTGCCCACTTTTAATCTGAAACCCCAAACTTCATGGGTGGCTGCTACAAATATTTGGTTTCCTTTCTCAGCAAATAATATCAGAAAGAAAGTGATAGAGTCATTCATTTGTGTCTGATTCTTTGCAGCCCCATGGACTGTAGCCCGCCAGGGTCCTCTGTCCATGGGATTCCATAGGTAAGAATATTGGAGTGGGTTGCCATTTCCTACTCCAGGGGATCTTCCTGACCCTTGGATCAAACTTGAGTATCCTGTATTGCAGGTGGATTCTTTACCATATGAGCCACCAGCAAAGCTTTGCTAATTCACTGGGAAGGTTGATGGATGTTAGGAAGGTTGTTGATTAGGAATAGGGAGAGCTATAAATGTGCTTTATGAGCAGTTTTGCTAAAAACTAAGATCATAGCATCCAGTCCCATCATGTCATGGCAAATAGATGGGGAAGCAATGGAAACAGTGACAGACTTTATTTTCTTGGGCTCCAAAATCACGGAAGAAGGTGACTGCAGCCATGAAATTACAAGATGCTTGCTCCTTGGAAGAAAAGCTATGACCAACTTGGACAGAGTATTAAAAAGGAAAGACATCACTTTACCAACAAAGATCCATATAGTCAAGGCTATCATTTTTCCAGTAGTCACGCACAGATGTGAGAGTTGGACCATAAAGAACACTGAGCACTGAAGAACTGATGCTAGAAATTGATGCTTTTGAACTTTGGTGCTAGAGAAGACTCTTGAGAATCCCTTGGATGGCAAGGAGATCAAACTAGTCAGTCCTAAAAGAAATTAAGCCTGAATATTCATTGAAAGGACTGATGCTGAAGTTGAACCTCCAATACCTGATGTGAAGAGCTGACTCATTGGAAAAGAACCTGATGCTGGAAAGGATTGAGGGCGTGAGGAGAAGGGGATGAAAGAGGATGAGATGATTGGATGGCATCGTCAACTCAATGAACATGAGTATGAGCAAACTCTGGGAAATAGTGAAGGACAAGAAAGACTGGTATGCTTCAGTCCACAGGGTTGCAAAGAGTTGGACACAATGGGAGCCCTAAACAACAACAACAGACAGATAAGGTAAAAGAGTTTGAAAACAATCTTTGCTCTTTAAAGAACAAGGCATTAAACTCTAGTGTCTCTTTCACTGTATACCCTTATACACTGTATACCATTACCAGATAACTTGGAAGGTTTATTGATAAATGAGCTAGTACCTTGCTGCTGGTTTAGAAGAGTTTTGGTCATAGTGTGGAGGAGATGATTCACTGAAATATGCAACTGGAATATTGTATCATTTGTTTTCAAATACCCTTCCTTGTAAGACACTTTCAGAGCCTTAAGAGTGGTGTTTTGTTGAGGATGAATGCTTGTTTATCTTTTTATATGTGACAAAATTTGGTCTGGGACTTGATTTCATAATTTTTTAGTAGGTGGGTTATGGGGAAGTGCTAATTCTCACTTATATCCCATTAGTGAGGTCATCAGACAGTACCTAGGAACTTGTTCATGGCCACCATGCTTTGGAAGATGGACAAGAATGTGGATGACCCAAGGATTAAAAAGAAAAATATCATATTGTAGAATCTAAAAAATTACACAAATGAGTTTATTTACAAAACAGAAATAGACACACAGATGTAGAAAACAAACTTGTGGTTATCAAAGGGGAAAGGTGGAGGGAAAGATAAATTATGAGTTTGGGATGTAGAGAAAAATAAACTATGAGTTTGGGATTAACAGATGCACACTTCTATATATAAAACAGATAGTCAACAAGTACCTACTGTACAGCACAGGGAACCATATTTAAAATAATATGTAGTCTAAAAGAATCTGAAAATTATTACATATATGAATATATACATACATATATATATGTATAATTGAACAACTTTGTTGTAAACCTGAAACACAGCATTGTAAATCAACTATATCTCAATAACTTTTTAAAAAAATTATTGAAGTATGAAAATTTTGAGATATAGTTGATTTACAATGGTGTGTTAGTTTCACGTGTATGATAAAGTTAGCTAGTTATACATATATATATATGTTAATATTCTCTTCCATTTTATGTTATGACCATATATTGAATATATTCCCTGTACTATACAGTAGGTCCTTGTTGGTTATCTATTTTATATATAGCTGTGCCTATGTCTTAGTGAGCCTTTTATTTTTGTTTTTGAATGTGCTATATTTTATTTCAGTGCTACTTGAAAATTCACCAATTCCAGTTCATTGTTGTTCACTGATTTCTAGAATGTTGACGTTCACTCTTGCCATCTCCTGTTTGACCCCTTGCCTTGATTCAGGGACTTAACATTCCAGGTTCCTATGCAATATTGCTCTTTACAGGATCGAACCTTGCTTCTATCACCAGTCCCATCCACAACTGGGTGTTGTTTTTGCTTTGGCTCCATCCCTTCATTCTTTCTGGCATTATTTCTCCACTGATCTGCTGTAACATATTGCACACCTACCGACCTGGGAAGTTCATCTGTCAGTGTCCTATCTTTTTGCCTTTTCATACTGTTCATGGGGTTCTCAAGCCAAGAATACTGAAGTGATTTGCCATTCCCTTCTCCAGTGGACCACATTCTGTCAGATCTCTCCACCATGACCCATCCATCTTGGGTAGCCCTACACAGTATGGCTTAGTTTCATTGAGTTAGACAAGGCTGTGGTCCATGTGATCAGATTGGCTAGTTGTCTGTGATTGTTGTTTCAGTCTGTCTTATGCCCTCTCTCAGTGCCAACCACCTTACTTGGGTTTCTCTTACCTTGGACGTGGGGTATCTCTTCATGGCTGCTCCAGCAAAGTGCAGCCGCTATTCTTTGGAATGGGTGAATTTAACTCAGATGACCATTATATCTCCTACTGTGGGCAGAAATCCCTTAGGAGAAATGGAGTAGCCATCATAGTCAACAAAAGAGTCTGAAATGCAGTACTTGGATGCAATCTCAAAAACGACAGAATGATCTCTGTTTCAAAGTCAAACCATTCAATATCACGGTAATCCAAATCTATGCCCCAACCAGTAACACTGAAGAAGCTGAAGTTGAACGGTTCTATGAAGACCTGCAAGACCTTCTAGAACTAACACCCCAAAAAGATGCCCTTTTCATTATAGGGGACTGGAATGCAAAAGTAGGAAGTCAAGAAACACTTGGAATAACAGGCAAATTTGGCCCTGGAGTACAGAATGAAGCAGGGCAAAGGCTAATAGAGTTCTGCCAAGGGAAGACACTGGTCATAGCAAACAACCTCTTCTAACAACACAAGAGAAGACTCTACACATGGACCTCACCAGATGGTAAACACCAAAATCAGATTGATTATATTCTTTGCAGCCAAAGGTGGAGAAGATCTATACAGTCAGCAAAAAGAAGACCAGGAGCTGACTGTGGCTCAGATCATGAACTCCTTATTGCCAAATTCAAAATGAAATTGAAGAAAGTGGGGAAACCACTAGACCATTCAGGTATGAACCTAAATCAAATCCCTTATGACTACACAGTGGAAGTGAGAAATAGGTTTAAGGTACTAGATCTGATAGACAGAGTGCCTGGGGAACTATGGACGGAGGTTCGTAACATTGTACAGGAGACAGGAACCAGGACCATTCCCAATGCAAAACAGCAACATTACTGACTGAGAAGGCCTTACAAATAGCTGTGAAAAGAAGGGAAGCAAAAAGCAAAGGAGAAAAGGAAAGATGTTCCCATTTGAATGCAGAGTTCCAAAGAATAGCAAGGAGAGATAAGAAAGCCTTCCTCAGCGATCAATGCAAAGAAATAGAGGAAAACAATAGAATGGGAAATACTAGAGATCTCTTCAAGAAAATTAGAGACACCAAGGGAATATTTCATGCAAAGATGGGCTCAATAAAGGACAGAAATGGTATGGACCTATCAGAAGCAGAAGATATTAAGAAGAGGTGGCAAAAATACACAGAAGAACTGTACAAAAAAGATCTTCATGACAAAGATAATCATGATGGTATGATCACTCACTTAGAGCCAGACATCCTGGAATGTGAAGTCAAGTGGGCCTTAGGAAGCATCACTACGAACAAAGCTAGTGGAGGTGATGGAATTCCAGTTGAGCTATTTCAAATTCTGAAAGATGATGCTGTGAAAGTGCTGCACTCAATCTACCAACAAATTTGGAAAACTCTGCAGTGGCCACAGGACTGGAAAAGGTCAGTTTGCATTCCAATCCCAAAGAAAGGCAATGCCAAAGAATACTCAGACTACCACACAATTGCACTCATCTCACATGCTAGTAAAGTAATGCTCAAAATTCTCCAAGCCAGGCTTCAGCAATACGTGAACCAAGAACTTCTAGATGTTCAAGTTGGTTTTAGAAAAGGCAGAGGAATCAGAGATCAAATTACCAATATCCGATGGATCATTGAAAAAGCAAGAGAGTTCCAGAAAAACATCTATTTCTGCTTTATTGACTAAGCCAAAGCCTTTGACTGTGTGGATCAATAAACTGTGGAGATGTGAAAGAGATGGGAATAGCGGACCACCTGACCTGCCTCTTGAGAAACCTGTATGCAGGTCAGGAAGCAACAGTTAGAACTAGACATGGAACAACAGACGTGTTCCAAATAGGAAAAGGAGTACGTCAAGGCTGTATATTGTCACCCTGCTTATTTAACTTATATGCAGAGTACATCATGAGAAACGCTGGGCTGGAGGAAGCACAAGCTGGAATCAAGACTGCCAGGAGAAATATCAATAACCTCAGATATGCAGATGACACCACATTATGACAGAAAGTGAAGAAGAACTAAAGAGCCTCTTGATGAAAGTGAAAGAGGAGAGTGAAAAAGTTGGCTTAAAGCTCAACGATCAGAAAACTAAGATCATGGCATATGGTCCCATCACTTCATGGCAAATAGATGGGGAAACAGTGGAAACAGTGTCAGACTTTATTTTTCTGGGCTCCAAAACCACTGCAGATGGTGATTGCAGCCATGAAATTAAAAGACACTTACTCCTTGGAAGGAAAGTTATGACCAACCTAGACAGCATATTAAAAAGCAGAGACATCACTTTGTCAACAAAGGTCCGTTTAGTAAAGGTATGATTTTTCCAGTGGTCATGTATGGATGTGAGAGTTGGACTATAAAGCTGAGCGCAGAAGAATTGATGCTTTTGAACTGTGGTGTTGGGGAAGACTCTTGAGAGTCCCTTGGACTGCAAAGAGATCCAACCAGTCCATCCTAAATGAGATCCATGCCGGGTATTCATTGGAAGGACTGATGTTGAAGCTGAAACTCCAATACTTTGGCCACCTGATGCGAAGAGCTGCCTCATTTGAAAAGATCCTGATGCTGGGAAAGATTGAGGGCGGGAGGAGAAGTGGATGACAGAAGATGAGATGGTTAGGTGGCATCACCGACTAAATGGACATGCGTTTGGTTGGACTCAGGCAGTTGGTGATGGACAGGAGGCCCGGCGTGCTGCGGTTCATGGGGTTGCAAAGAGTCAGACATGACTGAGCGACTAAACTGAGCTTAATGAACTTGAAAATTATACAGATTAATTGAAAAAATAATCTCAATGGCAAAGGTGAAAATAATTATCTTTAGTATTTAATAATTCAATGTATTTAAGACCTGTTAGTTTTTAAGTTGCTGTTGTTGTTTTGAAAGAGCTAATTCTTAGGTTGATAAGGAATCTGGGGCCCTCATGGAGGAAGGGATCCAAGGCCCTCAAGAAGGAGAAAGAGGTCCAGGGCTCTGGAGAAAAAGACAAACCATTTTTTTTTTTTTCTACATTCCTTGTCTTAGTCACATAGAATGTTTTTTCTTTAAGCCCAGAGCTAAAGGCTCAGGGTATGTTTTTCCTTAAGCTCTGTATTATATGACAACAATGTATGTTGCTTGAGGACAGGTTTCTCCTTCTTAACAGGAACCTTCTGATTAATCCTGTTATCATAAAATGTATGTTGTGGGAATGGATCTTGTATGACCTTTCTATTGTTTGTTCTAATTTTGATAATTTAAGATGTAAGTTGTAGTAGTGGGTCTGGTAAAAGTATATAAGGGATTGATAAGAAGGGGATGCTCCTCATCCCCCTTCTGATGTCTATGTCAGAAGTTTTCTCTGTCCCTTTTTATACTTGAATGAAACTCTGCTACCCAAAGCTCTTGAGTGATCAAGCCTGGTCCCTGGTCCCAAAGCTAAATCTTCAGAGATCATGAATCCGACATCGTCCACTGTAAGCTATCAGTTTATTCACTCAGTTGTGTCCAATTCTTTGTGACACCATAGACTATAGCCTGCCAGGCTCCTCTGTGTATGCGATTTCCCAGGCAAGAATACTGGAATGGGTTGCCATTCTTTCTCCAAATGAAAGAAACATAGGACAAAGAAAGTTAGAGATGGGAAGGAAAAATGTTCACATGTGTGTTGTATCTTATTTCTCCACTATTTTCGGAGATGTCAAGGTCCCATTTAGGCTCCGTGAAGCCTCCATTACCATGAAATAACCCACCACCCCAGGTATAAGCTACTGTTTCTTCTCATCTTTTCTCCAGGAGTCTTGTTACTCTCTGTCTTGGATATATATTTGGCCCTGCACGATAGGCCCATAGCATGAAAGCTGAGACATTAAAACCTTTTGAGTTAAATAGTGTTAGGAGATTATTTTCACAGGAGTCCTTAAAAATAGATGTATCCAGTTACTGTAATTCTAATTTTTCAAATGTTAGTACTTTTGACAAGTTTCAGCTCTGTTTACCTGTTCTTGTAGGAGCCTCATGATTTCCCCCAAAAGAGCAGCGTGAAACTGGAATTTTCAGTTTATCAAAGAAAATTGCATGCATTTTCCAGAAGTAAATTGCAGGCCAAAGGCATTTGTAGATGAATAGAAAACTATGTGAAAAAGAACATTCTGCTGTGTTTGCCTACTTTTGACTTCAACCCAAATTACCTTTTGAAACACTGGGAATCTAAAACATTTTCAAAAGGCACATCAATGGGTGTGTTATCTACAAAATTATCAAAAGGTACATTAATGGCTGTGTTGAAAATAGAACCCAACTTTCTCTGCTCCAGACCCAGAGCGATTCAACGGCTTAACCTTAGTAGGGTCTTTTCCCTAAGTTTCCTGGAGTATGTCCAAGTGTCAGTTCATAAAATTCACAGACTTGCAACACACTAAAGTGTACATTGTACTTTCTGATCACTCATATGACGAGGGCCGTTAGGTAGTCCTGGCTTCACACCATGTCCTGCTCCAAAGAAATATGGCTTATTCCAACTTTTGCCACATATATCTGAACACACCCTTTTATTAAAAAAAAGAAAGTCAGTAAAAGGACTTTCCTAGTGGTCCAATGGCTAAGACTCTGTGCTCCCAAAGGCAGGGACCCTGGCTTGAATCCCCAGCCAGGGAACCATATCCAACATGCTGCAACAAAGACCCAGCACAGTCAAATAAATAAATAAAGGAAGGGATATATATATATATATATATAATATATAGATGAAATTGAAGTGTTAGTGGCTCAGTCGTGCTCGACTTTTTGCAGCCCCATGGACTGCAGCACACCAGGCTCCTCTGTCCACGGGATTTTCCAGGCAAGGATACTAGAGTGGGTTGCCATTTCCTTCTCCAGGAGATCTTCCCGACCCAGGGATAGAACCCGGGTCTCCTGCACTGCAGGCAGATTCTTTGCTGACTGAGCTATGAGGGGAGCCCCCAAATGAAATTCACTCAGTTTTGTCCAACTCTTTGCAATTATCCAGGCCAGAATACTAGAGTGAGTAGCATTTCCCTTCTCCAGAGGATCGTCCCAACCCAGGGATCAAACCCAGGACTCCTGCATTGCACTGCAGGCAGATTCTTTACCAGCTGAGCCATGAGAGAAGCCCAGTAATTTTATATATATATATATATATATATATATATATATATATATATATATAATTATGATGGATTCAAGCTGTTGTACAGCAGAATCAACACATTGTAATGCAATTATCCTCCAATTAAAAAATAAAAATAAATAAATAAATAATTTTAAAAAGGTCAGTAAACTTACAGAAGACAAACTTTGTTTTCCTTGGGCAAGAATAGAGGCTCTCCAGGTGGCTCAAATGGTCATGAGTCAGCCTGCAATGCAGGAGACCTGAGTTTGATCCCTGGGTTGGCAAGATTCTCTGAAGAAGGGAATGGCAAGAATAAGAAGAGATAGTAAGGGAATTTGGTATAGATGTGTACACATTACTATATTTAAAATGGATAAGGAACAAGGGCCTACTGTATAACATATGGAGCTCTTCTCAATGTTATGTAGCAGCCTGGATTGGAGGGGAGTTTGGGGGAGAATAGATACATATATATATATGGCTGAGTCCCTTTGCTGTTCACTTGAAACTATCAGAACATTGTTAATCGGATATGAGTGTATGCTCAGTTGTTTTTTGTGTCCAACCCTTTGGGACTGTATAGACTGTAGCCTACCAGGTTCCTCTGTCCAAGGGATTCTCTGGGCAAGAATACTGAAGTGGTCTGCCATGCCCTCCTCTAGGGGGTCTTCTTGATCCAGAAGTGAAACCTGCGTCTCCTGTGTCTCCTGCATCTCCTGCATCGCAGAAGTTTTCTTTACCCACTGAGCCACATGCTGCTGCTGCTGCTGCTAAGTCGCTTCAATCGTGTCACATGCAAGACCATTAAGTGGTTATGCCCCAGTACAAAACAAAAAGCTAAAAAAAAAGATAGGTCAGTAAAAATAGTGCTGGTATTGAGGCACAGAGGATTTAAGAGACAGTTTCAAAGGCTCTCGGCAAACTGAGGGCAGAGTTGAAACTTGAATTCAGGTCTCACCTTACCTTTCAGCAGGAAAATGCTGCTGTAAGGGTAATTTAGGTTCTCTTCATAATATTTAATTAGATAAAGACATCATCCCTGTGGTGGTGCTTTCTCAGCATTGACTCTCTATTTCTATTCTGCAGCTCACTCTCTCCTGTTCGGTGTCTCCTGGAGGCTGGTGCAGGAGAGATCAAACGGGTGCCCTTGTTCTTCTGTTTCAGCTCTACAAGGCCAATAGAAACATGGGAAAGAGATGAGAGGGTGGGAAATAGGAAGACCAGAGCACTTAGCCCTTCTATGGTGTCCCTGCTTCAGTTCAGGCCTGGCAATGCCTGCAGCACTAGGATTATAGTTAGTTCCCTACATACGAACAAGTTCCATTCTGAGAGTGTGTTCATAAATCCAATTCATTTGTAAGTCCAACATTGTTAGCCCAGGTACCCGACTAATGTGATCAGCTATAAAATGCCATACAATAATAGGTTTATAATACTTTTCACACAAATTATACATAGAAAACAAACAAGGAATAAAGAAAACATTTTTAAACTTACAGTGCAGCACTTTGAAAAGTAGCAGTACAGTATAACATTTGGGGCTTCTTAGCAGTGCCAGCTATATCAGTGCTCCTTTTACACTTGCTTCCAGACATCCTGGGCTTGAAAGGAAGTACTACTGTACTCTATGTAATGCTGTACAGTAAATTACACAAAAATTACAACCACTTTAGAGGATGTCTGCATGTGACAAGTTGCACCAGACGTGTGAACTAACTTACGTGATTGGACATGTGAACACATGTTCACATCTTTAAAAGTTTACGACTTGAAGGTTCATATGTAAGAGACTTACTGTATAGCGAAGAGGGCAGATGTTAACCATGCTCCAATAACACTGTTTCCTTTCTCTCTTCCATCAGGTCTAGGTGTGGGAAAGCTTCTCTTACTTACTGGTCTTCAGATAGGGACTTGTGGGTTCCCTAACTCTGCCCACACCTTGGGAAATAGCAACCTCATTAAGATGTTTCTTTGACAAATCCCTTCTTAAGGTAGCATGATTAAAGCTGGAGTCCTGGCAAGTCATGACACTTTATGTACATAATTTTTAAAAAGTGTATTTCACTATCCTTTCCTTCCTACAATTATAGAGTGCATCCCGCCTCTGGGTAGAAATAAGCAAATTTTGCCGCTAAAAGGCAGGTGTGTACCGAACGTCTGCATAAGTAGAAATGTTCTTTTAGCAAGAGCTCCTTACCATGTGGATATCCTACTGCCCTCTCTCTGCTATGGTTTTTGTGTCATGTTCAAGGGTTTTGGTTGCCACTAATAATATCTCCTATTGAATATTTCCAGAGAGGTCAATGTTCAAAGAAAGACAGCTGACAATGCAGACCCCATTTTGTTCCTGACTGCAAAAGGGGAGTTCTGGTATCCAGAAGAGAAGATAATTCTTTATTTTTGTTCTTGGGATATATGTTGCATTTCTTAACTAATATGGATGTGACATGTCCTGAGAACTCTGAACATGTATTTAAGGGTTTAATTTCTTTATTATGTGAAACTCCCTTCTGCTCCTTCAACCTAACTTTGTTGAGTCATGATGCTCTTGAGCAATGCAGGGTGTAGGGGTGCTGTTTCCCCTCAGTTGAAAATCTGCATATGACTTTAGAGTCTGCCCTCGGGATCCAAAGTTCTGCATCCTGGAATTCAAACAACCTTTTATCATGTGGTACTACAGAATGAATTTCATGAAAAAAATCTATGTACAAGTGGACTATTACAGTTCAAACTTATGTTATTCATGGGACAACTGTATTCTACTCTATTCTGGAAACGGCCAGTTTTCTGCAAGAGTAACACTTGCATCATGTCAAAATAGAGCTCCTTCTTACATTTATTTGAGTGCCCTCTCAATTTTATTTCTACCACTTGAATTACTTATTTTTTTTTACTTTGTTTACTGGTTCATTAAATCAAAGACTCAATTTACTATTTTGCTTTTAAGACTTTCCCTTAAAATGTAAGCCATGTTCCATAGAATGCATGAGAGAGAAGAAAATTTTAGAGGAAAAAACAATAATTTGAACTTGAGCTTATTGATAATAAACAAACAATTGAAACTGTTTCCTAGGAGACTTTTTACTTATAAATTACTATACTAAGCTCAAAATAATAATAATAAAAAGCTTTGAAATGAAAGCATGCAAAAATTGTCAATAAAATTCTAGCTATGGAGCCTTGGGGTAATTGATGATCGCATATACTTATATGCTTTGCCATCTATCAATTATTTGCTTAGTCAACAAACACTTTCTACAGCTCCTCTAGAGTCAAAGCAATTTGGATAATATCAAAAACAAAATCTTTTGTCTACTCTAAAAAACTTAAAATTGATTTTGGAAGAAAACACTGGTATTTATGAATGAAATACAAAGATAGTGGCAAACAAGCATTTCAAGCTTATTTGTGTGAAGCAATGCAATGGAGCTTCTCCTCTGAGGTGGAGACTGGGGTCTATTGTCTCAGCTGAATCAATAACTAATATCATTGACAGGAATCATGAAGCCTAGACAACTAGGTGACTGTATATACTTCTACTTACTGGTTCAATCCTCAAATAAGATAAGATAAATGTAGGCTAATTGAAGAACGGCTTGTGTGTGTATGTTAGAATATGTTGGTATTTTGCTCTGTGAACACAGATTGAGAACACTTGCATCCCTCCCTTCAGTAAAGAAAGATGAAACTTGAGAGACAGCAGAAAAGTGAGGAAATAGACCTGTTAATCAATTTCTAGGATTTAATTCCTCAGTTTGATGGGTTGAAGTGAGGCTTCGAGTCTAAAGGAAATAGCATGAAACTGATAAAATAAAATTCTAGGTTTTCCATCAGTTGCTAAGCAGTTACTAACAGGTGGTTGGTAATTCAACAGGTGGCACGTTCAGTCAGGCTAAAGTACAAATAGGTTGAAGCATTACCAAAAGAGAGTCCTGTGAAAAGATTAAGAAAATAAAAGATTGTTCGGACACTTCCATATAATAGTCTGAGATTGGAAGACATCAAGATTTTTCCTCTACGTTTATGTGCCTTCAATAGAGTGGACCTCTGAGAGACTGGGTCAGGTCATGAGAGATAGATCCAGGAAAGCATCAACCAAGAGTCTTCATGCATATTTGTGTTGGTCAGAAAGGTAAAAGAAAGTTCTGGAGATCAATGACAAGTGTTAGAAAAAGCATAGAATATGGTCTACCATTTGATAGTATGATAGCAGGGAAATCATAAAGGCCAGAATCCTGTCTTAAATCATAACCACCCCTTTTCCAGGTGAGACATCTATAGAAGACATACACAGGATCCACACTGCTGATCTCAGGTAAACTGAGCTAAAGCACATGGGGGGGCCAAAGACCTACTGTGTCCAATCTCACAAACCTGTAAGGGCCCACTACCAAACTCTGCCACAGTTGAAATATATTTTACTATGGAAGCTGCTACCACGCTTCAGTCATGTCCGACTCTGTGCGACCCCATAGACGACAGCCCACCAGGCTCCCCTGTCCCTGGGATTCTCCAGGCAAGAACACTAGAGTGGGTTGCCATTTCCTTCTCCAATGCATGAAAGTGAAAAGTGAAAGGGAAGTCGCTCAGTCATGTCCAACTCCTAGCAACACCATGGACTGCAGCCTACCAGGCTCCTACATCCATGGGATTTTCCAGGCAAGAGTACTGGAGTGGGTTGCCACAGAGACAAAAACAGAGACACAGATGAAGAAATAAGCAAAAGGAAAAGAGCTGGGCTTTGATGTGCATTTCTCTGATAAGTAGTGATGTTGAGCATCTTTTCATGTGCTTTTTGGCTAAACTACACTGAAGTATCAACTACACTGGCGAGAATGGCCACCATCAAAAAGCCTACAGACAATAAATACTGGAGAGGAAGTGGAGTAAAGGGAACCTCTTACACTATTGGTGGAAATGCAAACTGGTTCAACCACTACGGAGGATAGTAAGGAGGTTCCTTAAAAAACTAAAAATAGGGTAACCATATGATCCAGCAATTCCACTCCTGGCCATGTAACTGGCTGCTGCTGCTGCTGCTAAGTTGCTTCAGTCATGGCCGACTCTTAGCGACACCATGGACTGCAGCCTACCAGGCTCCTCCGTCCATGGATTTTCCAGGCAAGAGTACTGGAGTGGGTCGCCATTGCCTTCTCCACCTGTAACTGGAGTAAACTATAACTTGTACAGATGCATGCATCCCTATGTTTACTGTAGCACTGTTTTCAATAGCCAAGTTACGGAAGCAACCTAAATGTCCATTGACAGGTGAATGGATTAAAAAAGAAAAGTGTATATATATTATACAATGAAATACTACTCAGCCATAAAAAATAATGAAATAATTCCATTTGTAGCAATATGGATGGACCTAAAGATTATCATACCGTGTGAAGTTAGAAAGAGAAAGACAAATACCACAAGATATCACTTACCTGTGAAATCTAAGATATGATACAAATGAACTTATTTACAGAACTTTTGCAAACCCATGGACTATACACGGTCCATGGAATTCTCCAGTCAGCATACTGGAGTGGGTAGCCTTTTCCTTCTCCATGGGATCTTCCCAACCCAGATACCAAACCAGAGTCTCCTGCATTGCAGGCAGATTCTTTACCAACTGAGTTATCAGGGAAACCCATTATTTACAGAACAGACAGACTCATAGACATAGAGAACAGACTTATTGCCAAAGGGGAAACATGATAGAGAGAAATAAAATAGGAGGTAGGGATGAACACATACACACTACTATCTAAAAAAATGGATAATCAACAAAGACCTCCGCATACCACAGGGAACGATACTCAATATTCTATAATAACATATATGGGAAAAGAATCTGAAAAAGAATGAATATATGTATATGCAAACTGAATCACTATGTTGTATACTTGAAACTAATCCTACACTGTAAATCAGCTATGTTCCAATAAAATTAATTTTTTTTAAGAAATGAAAAAAGCTAGGCTTACTCTGAAAGTAGGATTGTCAGGTAAAATAAATGTTAAGACACCTGCTTAAATTTTGCTAGTGTGACATCAGATATCCAACTAGAGCTCTGTCATTTATCATATTTTATCAAGAATTTATAAGAGTGAGGACAAGGGGAAACTTTTTCTTTCCCTTTATTTCCTCTATTTTGCTTCACTTTTTGATTCCCTAAGTGCATCTGTGGCCAGCACAGGTTGTGACCTGCCCTTCAGGACGGCCATCTACACAGTATTAATAACTAACTAGCCCCTCCATGTGGCCACTTCTTTTCTTCCCCTTGACACAGTGTGATGTTTATATTCAGCCCTGGATATGACTCTCAACAGTCCAGTGTCATTGTCAACCATGAGAAATTCTATCTTGAAATAATTTTATCTCCATATTTGGAAATTTTATTAGCAGCACTATTATAGGGGTTATAAAAATTACAACTATACTTTTCTGCAGCTTAAATGATTTCACCAAGGAGATACATTTACTTATAACAGCTCCTTCTGTCACATGCACGCACACACATACATACATACCTTAATGCACACACAACAGATGTTTCATGTGAGAACTGATAACTATCACATACACTTTATTTATTTAAAAATTTTATTGGGATATAATTGATTTACAATGTGTTAGTTTCATTTACACTTTAGACATAATTGGAGCAAAAGAAGAACATTTATGGAGTATTTTTCCAAATAAAGTTTATAACAAAATCCGATTTTATGTTTTCACTATTACAAATACTATTTTGGTCTCTTTGCTTGCCCAGAGGTCATTTGTCCTCTACCATCTTTTCAAGGGCCTGTTCCCTTCTTGCCCTGTTCAGAAATGATTAACTCCTTACCCCAACCTGCTGCTCCATCTTCCCCTGAATAATTACATATCAACACCCTCAGTCAAAAAGCCTGACCAAGTAATAAATGAATCCCCCCATGCCAGCAAGTAAAGAAATAGTAAAAAAATAAAAATAAAAAAATCAACTTTGTTAATATTTCTATTAGCCTTGAGGAGAAATGCACAATTTGAATGGAAGCATTTAATTGTCATTATCTGGAACAGCTACTTCATTTAAACTTCTCTTTTATTTAAAATAAACACCCCAATGCTCAAATTTCTTCTTGAGACATTTTTAGCAATAACTGTTGGTTGTCACTGACAATAATCATATTTAATTGTCCATCTTGAGATGTTCCAGCTCTTTATTAAACACAGATTACTCTAGATTGAATAAATGAATAACAAAGATGCTGGCCAAGAGTGGTAACAGTGAGTTACATTACCACTCATGAAAATACAGCCAAGGATGTTGCTAAGAGTTCAAGGTCATCTAATTCTATCTGAATTTTCAAAGTCAAGTGCATTATTGATTTTATCTTGTGAGAGCAAAGAAAATGAAAGTCAGATTTCTTGATTGGATGTGATTTAGCTATTTTAGTATATCAACCAAAGTCATAATTCAAAAAGGGGATGAAATATATTTTATTCCTTATATTAATTTTAAATAGTACACAGTTTTATTAGCTGAATTTTAGTTCCATTTATATTTCATTTTAATATTATATTATTATTATTTTATCAAAAACAATAACAAATTATTACCTTTTCACCACTTATTATAGCACTCTTGTGATATAAATGGGATTACTTCAACGAATGTCAGAACAAAATCATACAATCCTTTTTTCATCCATACACAGTTTTATAAACATGCCTTTCCTTTGGTTCTATCCAATCTTGAATTCTTCTGAAAATTCTAAAAGACTAAACTTTTCCGACTATTTTAAAGTCATTTTTAGGTTACAGTATAACTATTTTCCCTTTAAACAATGAAGATGAAAACTGTGAATGAAAATTAAACTGTGACTGTTTAATTAGTCACATCACTGAACCCAGATATATAGGGATAACCTTGGTGCTTTGTACCATATCACAAGTCCAGGTGTCATGCTCTGATATTGTGCTAAACATCAGTTACAAAATCATTACACAGAATTATTATTATTGCTATTTTATGACAGATAGGTGTAAACATCTGAGTATGTTGTCTATAAAAAATCCACTGCTTTTAAAAAACATGTGCCATTTTTTTTTTTTTATAAATTTATTTATTTTAGTTGGGGCCTAATTACTTTACAATATTGTAATAGTTTTTGCCATACATTGACATGAATCAGAAAAAAAAAAAGCAGGTTACAAAGTACTACATGTACAATGATGCCATTATTGTGAAGAAAAAGGTTGATTGTTGAAATGTTTTAAAACAGCTGTTCTCCTTATACATGCATTTCCCTATTCACGGGTATTTCGGCCACTTCAAATAAATGTTAGCAACCATCCTTGTCAAAACAAAACAAAACAAAACAAACAAAAAAAAAAACATGTGCCATGAATATTTTCTCTGCGCATAACAAATACATCAATAAATGATTTTATTTGCTATAAAATGGTCCATTTAATGACAGTAACCTCCCATCATTTATTAAATAATTATTTTGTTGGTTATTTCATTTTCATGATTTTGGTATTTTAAAACTGCCTATGTAAGCGCCCTGGTATATCTCTATGCACAGGAAGAGCAGAGAATGGGCAGACTGTGTAATATTTCCAAATTGTTCTTTAGAAAGTTTGTTATAATGCATGTGGTCTAATAATAGACAAGGGCATCTTTCTATTGATCACATCGAATATTTTGGGCAAAATTATCAGAAATGTATCTGATTATTTAATTTTTATTATAAACAAAATATATTTTTACATCTTTCTTGAATATTTGAAGTTCTATTACAAATTTCTTAGCCTTGTCTTAATTAGACTTTGTGTGCTATTCATGTTGCAAATATTTTTCGGTTGATAGTTTCCATTTTTTTATTATATTTGATATGAAAATTCAATATACTTGTTATGGTGATGAAAGCAAAGTGTCTCTAGAACCAAAATAACAATGCATACAAATATAGAATAAGTATGGTGTGATTTTAAAGTCCATACTTTGGATGGGGACTGAGGGAAAATCTGTCTTCACTATCAGAGTATGGTTTTGTGACGGCTGTTCCTCTCAGCCTTACCTAATTTTATCTAGATCTTTGGGGGTGTCAGAAATTTTATCTCCAGAAAGTTGGGTGTTGTTCCATGGTATCAATTATTGTTCTAGCTATTTTAGATTGCAAAACCGGTTTCTTCAAAATTAAATGACGAGAGATGGTTTCCTTCCATGTTGCTTTGACTTAGATGATGATTTTGTTTCCACACACATTATGGTCTATAATCCTGCATGATGACCCACTGACAATGATTAACCAAATATTCTGAAATGTCAGCCTGAGAATTTTAAATATAGTTTTTGTAGAAAATAAGGGCAAGCTTGTCCTATTGATATTGATTGCCTTAGAGGGCACTGTTTTGATAAAGCTAATAAAATATCTTTTTACTTAGTCATTATTTTCTTATAGTTGACATTCATTGACTATTCTGTATCAAGTCCTGTATTCAATGCTGGTGGATTAAAGATTATCTATCTGTCTATCAATCACCTATATCAATTATCTATTATCTATCTGCCTATATAGTTGTCTGTCTATGTATCTGGGCTTCCCTGGTGGCTCAGAGGTAAAGAAGTCATCTGCCAGTGCAGGAGATATGGGTTCGATTCCTGGGTCAAGAAGATCCCCTAGAGAAGAAATGGCAACCCAATCCAGTATTTTTGCCTCGGAGGAGTCTGGTGGGCCACAGTCCATAGGGGTCACAAACTAGTTGAACACAGCTAAGTGACTAAACACAACTATATATATATATATATGTATGTATATGTATGCATATATACACTCACCAAGTCTTAGTATTTGGACTATTCTATATCCACACACTGGGCTCTAACTGTGATCTATATTCTGATGATCCTAATTTATATCTCTAGCATGAAACTTTCCACTTAATTCTAAACTCAACAGCTATTCAACAGATCCATTTAGATGTGTACCTGATACCTCTCACACAATCAACAAATTCTTATAACACTACCACTGATGTATATTTTATGTATATCTATAACACACACATACACACAACAAATGGTTATTTAGACTTTCAAACATTATTCCTCATTTTCCACCAAATTTGTCACAATGTGGGTTTCCACTTTTTAATCTGTCTTTATTCAGACCTAGATCAAATCCCTTACGAGTATACAGTGGAAGTGAGAAATAGATTTAAGGGACTAGATCTGATAGACAGAGTGCCTGATGAACTATGGACAGAGGTTTGTGACATTGTACAGGAGACAGGGATCAAGAAAATCCCCATAGAAAACAAATGCAAAAAAGCAAAATGGCTGTCTGAGGAGGCCTTACAGATAGCTGGGAAGAGAAGAGAAGCGAAAAGCAAAGGAGAAAAGGAAAGATATTCCCATCTGAATGCAGAGTTCCAAAGAATAGCAAGGAGAGATAAAAAAGCCTTCCTCAGCGATCAGTGCAAAGAAATAGAGGAAAACAACAGATTGGGAAAGACTAGCGATCTCTTCAAGAAAATTAGAGATACCAAAGGAACATTTCATGCAAAGATGGGCTCGATAAAGGACAGAAATGGTATGGACCTAACAGAAGCAGAAGATATTAAGAAGAGGTGGCAAGAATACACAGAAGAACTGTACAAAAAAGATTTTCATGACCCAGATAATCATGATGGTGTGATCACTCACCTAGAACCAGGCATCCTGGAATGTGAAGTGAAGTGGGCCTTAGAAAGCATCACTACGAACAAAGCTAGTGGAGGTGATGGAATTCCAGTTGAGCTATTTCAAATCCTCAAAGGTGATGCTGTGAAAGTGCTACACTCAATATGCCAGCAAATTTGGAAAACTCAGCAGTGGCCACAAGACTGGAAAAGGTCAGTTTTCGTTCCAATCCCAAAGAAAGGCAATGCCAAAGAATGCTCAAACTACTGCACAATTGCACTCATCTCACATGCTAGTAAAGTAATGCTCAAAATTGTCCAAGCCAGGCTTCAGCAATACGTGAACCATGAACTTCCAGATGTTCAAGCTGGTTTTAGAAAAGGCAGAGGAACCAGAGATCAAATTGCCAATATCCGCTGGATCATCGAAAAAGCAAGAGAGTTCCAGAAAAACATCTATTTCTGCTTTATTGACTATGCCAAATCCTTTGACTGTGTGGATCACAATAAACTGTGGAAAATTCTGAAAGAGATGGGAATACCAGACCATCTGACCTGTCTCTTGAAAAACCTGTATGCAGCTCAGGAAGCAGCAGTTAGAACTGGACATGGAACAACAGACTGGTTCCAAATAGGAAAAGGAGTCCGTCAAGGCTGTATATTGTCACCCTGATTATTTAACTTATATGAAGAGTACATCATGAGAAACGCTTGGCTGGAAGAAACACAAGCTGGAATCAAGATTGCCGGAAGAAATATCAATAACCTCAGATATGCGGATGACACCACCCTTATGGCAGAGAGTGAAGAAGAACTAAAGAGCCTCTTGATGAAGGTGAAGGAGGAGAGTGAAAAAGTTGGCTTAAAGCTCAACGTTCAGAAAACTAAGATCATGGCATCTGGTCCCATCACTCCATGGGAAATAGATGGGGAAACAGTGGAAACAGTGTCAGACTTTATTTTTTTGGGCTCCAGAATCACTGCTGATGGTGACTGCAGCCATGAAATTAAAAGACACTTACTCCTTGGAAGGAAGGTTATGGCCAACCTAGATAGCATATTTAAAAGCAGAGACATTACTTTGCCAACAGAAGTCCATCTAGTCAAGGCTATGGTTTTTCCAGTGGTCATGTATGGATGTGAGAGTTGGACGGTGAAGAAAGCTGAGCGCCGCAGAATTGATGCTTTTGAACTGTGGTGTTGGAGAAGACTCTTGAGAGTCCCTTGGACTGCAAGGAGATCCAATCAATCCATCCTAAAAGAGATCAATCCTGGGTGTTCATTGGAAGGTCTGATGTTGAAGCTGAAACTCCAGTACTTTGGGCACCTCATGCGAAGGGTTGACTCATTGGAAAAGACCCTAATGCTGGATAGGATTGGGGGAGGGAGGAAAAGAGGACGACAGAGGATGAGATGGTTGGATGGCATCACCAACTCGATGAACACGGGTTTGGGTAGACTCCGGGAGTTGGTGATGGACAGGGAGGCCTGGCGTGCTGCAGTTCATGGGGTCGCAGAGAGTCGGACACGACTGAGCGACTGAACTGAACTGATTCAGACAACACTAACTATTGTACTGTATATTTAGTGTATAGTGTTAGTCACTGAGTCATGTCCAACGTTTTGCTACCTCTGGACTGTAGTCCACCAGGCTCCTCTGTACCTGGGATTCTCCAGGCAAGAGTATAGGAATGGGTTGCCATTCCCTTAGTTACAAAGTTTACCTTTATGGCTTATTATTATGAGAAGCAATTTGAAACTCTGTGCCTCAGAGCTACTTATTAAATTGTGGGAGAACTATTCGCTTGCAAATCGATTGGCTCATGTTCATGGGCATGTTTTAACTAAGAATATTTACTCATAGTCTTACTTATTGGAAAGAAACAAGAGAAATCTGGAGGACAAAATTACATGATATTAATGGTCCATATTCTATTGCAAATGGTTCTACACAAAGAAGCAAGTATAAAAGTGAGGGTGTAATGCCTCCTTACTCTTGTGTAATGGCATATTGTGAAATAGCATGTCTCAATTCCCAGTCTAACTAGTTATCTCAAATATTATTTCATCAAAATTGCATGTATATGAAAAACTTAGGTCTCATCCCATGTTTCTTGATATTTGTGTTTGAGATGGAAACCACACCTCATCCTGTCTGTAATTTGTGTATGACTAGTACAATGCAACCTGAGCTAGAAAAATAAAAAGCAAGGACTTACAGGGGATACAAAATCATCTTCGATTGCCCAAGGCTGAGATGTAGCAGTCTCAGAAATGAACTTGAAGCAAGTCTTAGATACTAAGCAGATTCGTCTGACGTCACTCGTCTTTGTTTTGATCCACAAATCTTCATTCTGCTCTATGTCTCATTCTGCTTTCTTCTGATTCTTTTGTTTGTGAAGTAAAGTTTACTAAGTCTTGAGCATATGTGTTGCTATTTCCATCATGAGGCATAATAACTTTCTCCTAGTATCAGTGTCTAATTCTTAGGGAAGACTCTTTATCTGATGCTATCAAATATTCCCAAAGAACTGATATTCTGCTCCACTGAATACTTCATTGTTCTTAATTGTAGATTGAGGGAGTGGGAAGTTAATGGAAATGATCTTAAGAAATTCCAAAATATTCTGTTATAGTACATTTAATGATTTAAATCATATGATGCTGTTTTCTCTTTTTGGTTAAACACACAGCAAACCAACCAAACAAAAGTCATGTCCTAGACATATGATGCCTTGAATTTATGAAAAAAAATTTTTTTTTAAATAATGAAAAATGGAAGGAAAGAGAAACCCCAGTCAAAAATCCCATCAGACTTTGCTAACAGAACCACATTAAGCAAACTTTATTTGTCAAAACTTGCTATTCAACACATACCTTCTGTGGAGGGTATCTTGGCTTCCACACTCACTCCCACCTTTTTGAACTAATCAAACTGTTTTTTTTAATCCCCGAGATGCCCTCTCTCTGATCTTATTTTATCCACTCCTCAAGGCTATCTCCCAGTCTGTTTTTATTAAACTATCATTTTTTTGATACACAATATCCAGCATTCAAAATTTGTAAGAATAATATCATTAAATTTCAGTTTCAAGGGATTTACAGTACACTAATTGAGGAGGTAGACTTTAAGCAAATGCTACAGTCTTATACATGCAAAACTTAGAAGTGACTAGGTATCTGGAGATTTGAAGAGAGGAATAATCAGCTATTTTGGAGGAAGGAATGTGGGAGATGGAGAGGTGGAGTTCAGAGGAATTCATGGAACTTCAGTGAGCTTCCCTTGTGCTTGTGCCAGCCCTATAGTGGATGTTGGGAATGTCATGTCCATTGGATGGGCCATTTCCTCTGTGTAAAATCTCTGATGAGATTGTAACTTCATGTGAGGGGAGGACATGATTTACCTGTCTTCTTCATTTCACAAAGAACCCTGAATCCTCATCCTGCTGCTGTCTTTCAATAAAGAGTTACTAATTATCTTTCACTTTTCTAAGTTTTAACATTTTCTGAAAGCCAGGGAATTTGCAGTCATTAATTTCCATCAATAGCAAAAAAAAAAAAAAAAATTTGATGCTGGGTAGGAAATGCGTGTTATTAGCCAAAGTGTTCTTCCTCTAAAGCGCTAGAAAATGATGAAAAGTGAATTTGCTCAGTCTTGTCCTACTCTTTGAGACCCCTGCCGGGCTTCTCAATCCATGACATTTTCTAGGCAAGAATTCTGGAATGGGTTGCCATTTCCTTCACCAGGGTATCTTCCCTACCCAGGTATCAGAACACAGGTCTACTGCACTGCAGGCAGACTCTACTATCTGAGCCACCAGGAAATGATAAGGGCAGAGAGTACTCTTAAAAACATGTGTAAGATGGTTGTGTGTCATTGGAATGATCTGTCTCGTTTTTGCTTCAAATAAAGCTAAACTCTTCTTTGTGTTTCTATGTAACAGATTCTATAACACCATCTTTCCTCTATTTGTTAACCAAATAGAGGAACAAAGTCATTTGTTAGTCTTTTTAGCAAACTATCATTTGAACTTTTCCTTTCACTTTTATATTTTTTCACTATTATCTATTACTTTCTTTGTTCTACTTTTTTTGTTCATTGTTTTTTGTTTTCTTTTTTTAGGTTCTTAAGTAAATGCATAGTTAAATTTTTTATTTTTCCCAGTCATATTTCTTAAACTATAAGTGATATTTAAAATTACAAACTTTATTATGTATGCTATTTTTAAAGCAATTTCAATCTTGTTGAGCCGTTTGCTTTGAGTGTGTTTTGTAAATAACATATTCCCAATTCTGTTTTCTATTATATTACAAAATGTGAGAGTTTCTGTATTACAGAGTGGAGGACAGGGTTTTAACTGAATCACTTTTATTGTGATTATAGCATATTTGGATTTATTCTAGATACCTTATCACATGATATATATGCAATTGACTTTAAACTTTATGCAATTTATTTTTCTTTTTACAGTCTTTTTCTTATTTCCTGACATTTATTAGAGTGATAACATTATGCTTTGTTTCATTTTTGTCTTTATCAATTTTTGCAACTATTTTGTTCTAATTTTTTTAAAGTCAATATTTAGAGCAGTTTTAGGTTTACAACAGAATCAAGAGGAAGAAAAAAGATTACTCGTATACCACCAGCTCCACACATTCTTAGCCTTCCCTATTATTAACATCACTTACCAGATTAATTTTTTTTTTTTTTTTTTACCAAGGATACACCTATATTGACAGCATAATCACCCTAATTCCCTTGTTTACCTTAGGGTTCACTTTTGATATTGTACATTCTATGGGTTTGACAAATGAATAATGACATGTATCTATCACTCTAATATTATAGACTATTTTCACTGACCTAAAAATTCTCTGTGTTTTGCCTATTTATCTTTCCCACCCACTCAGGTCAACAATTGCCTCCATAGTTTTGTATTTTCCAGAATGTGATATATTTAGAATCATCCACTATGTAGCCTTTCGAATTGGCTTCTTTCACTTAATAATGTGCATTTAAGATTCTTCCACGTCTTTTTAAGGCTTGAGATCTCAATGAATAATATTTTATTTTCTAGATGTACCACTATTTATTTGTGCATTCACCTATTGAAGAACATCTTGGTTGCTTCTAAATTTTGAGAGTTAGGAAGAAAGTTGCTGTGAATATCTGTGTGGAAGCTTTTTTGTAAGCATACATTTTCAAATACTTTGGTTAAAAAGCAAGGAGTGTGATTGATGCATTATATTGTATGATGTGTTTAGTTTTCTAATAAACCTCCTAAGTGCTTGCTAAAGAGGATTTACCATTTTGTGTTCCCAGCAACAAATTATGAGAGTTTCTGTTGTTCCACATCCTCATCAGAATTTGGTGTCATTGGTGTGTAGGAGTATTAGATGTGGTACATGGAC
This sequence comes from Giraffa tippelskirchi, assembly GCF_054371585.1. NCBI lineage: Eukaryota > Metazoa > Chordata > Mammalia > Artiodactyla > Giraffidae > Giraffa > Giraffa tippelskirchi. The sequence continues at coordinate 134,333,437 of NC_137277.1, forward strand.
TGAATGCTGTTTCCCTCTCTCTCCCCCTCCCCGAAAGTAATTAAGGTTAAATGAGGTCATAACGGGACTTCCTAGGTGGCCATAGTAGTAAAGAACCCGCCTATCAATGCAGGAGATATAAGAGTCCTGGGTTTGATCCCTGGGTCAGGAAGATCCCCTGGAGGAGAACATGGCAACCCGTTTCAGTATTCTTGCTTGGAGAATCCCATGGGCAGAGAAGTTTAGGGGGCTACACTGCAGTCCATGGGGTCGCAAAGAGTCAGTCGGACATGACTGAGCACATGCATGCGTGCACACAAACACACACACACATACATACACAGACATTAGTAATAATGGGGAAATTAACATGGTAAAATACAAGGATTACTTCAGACACAGTTACTTACACAATAGTAAATTGACATAAAGGAAATAATGAATTCAAAGACCAGTGAATCACAACACATATAGGATATCTTCCTTTATATACATGCATTAGCAAAATTGAGATTATTCTATATATAAATTTTTATGTACTGGTTTTACTTCAGTTAAAAAAATTAGGTAATAAAATAATTTTCAAAAACATGACTTTTTATGATTGCATAATTTTACATACTTGATATGCACTATAATTTATTTATACATTCCTGTATTTTTGGATATTTATATTATTTTCCAAATTTTTGCTATTGTAAATAATACTGAGATGACTATCATTGCACATAAATCTTAATGTGTATTTCTGATTATATGCTGGGAATAAATCTGTAGAAGTGGGATTCCTGAGCTAAAAGGAAGACTATTTTGATAGCTTTTGATGTATATTGCAGAACTGTGATTCATAAGTGTAAAATATGCATTCCTTCTAGGCTTTCAATCAGTGTGTGTTTACTGAGTCATACACTGAAATGGGAACTTTTTCTAGATGTTAGGCAGAAAAGTCAGATAGGGTCTTCTTCTCAGGTTTCTTATATTTTAGTAGGAAAACAATAACTAGTAGCAAAAAAAAAAAAATGCCAGATAGTGATCAGCCCTATGAAGGAAAGAAAACAGTGTGGGAGAGAGAGGGCAAGCATCAGTTAGGCAGTCAGAAGACTCTAAGAGGAAGTGACCTTGAAAGTTCTAAATGACGCCTGAGAGCTAGTTATGCAAGGAAATAATTGCCTGACTTCTCATAGCACTATCAAACAGTACTCATTGAAAAAAAAAGTTCTGAGGACTTCCCCAGTGGCTCAGTGGTTAAGAATCCAGCTTGCAATGCAGGGACATGGGTTCAATCCTCTTTTGGGGAACTGAGATCCCACATGTCGTGGAACAACTATGTCTGCACACCATACCTAGAGAGTCCTTGCACCACAATGAAAGATCCCGTGTGTAGCAACTAAGACCTGATATAGCCAAATGAATAAATAAATCACTAAAAAATATGCTTTTTTAGGTAGAAATGAAATCCAAGTATTATTTTTAATTTTATCATTTTATTATTTCAGATAATTCTATTTCAGATTCTGTGGATCATTCCCATTGCTTTGCCTTGTGATTACCCTAACTTGTCATTTATCAATTTATTGCTCAGAGTAGTAATGGTTTTCTTACTAATTGTCAAGGGCTCTTCATGTGTTGAAAATAACGTCTTCAAATGTCAGTATTTCCTACAAATGTTTACTCCCAATTTTCCATTTGTCCTTTACTTTTGTTTTGATTGTGTCTACAGAACTTTTTTTCTCTTCAAATTTTTACATAGTCAAATACGTTCACTTTTACTTTTGTGATTCTCCTTTTTCAAAATAGCTTTACTTTCAAATGATCACTTTTTTCATTTAGAAGTGAAAGCTTTCCTAGATTTTGAATCTGAATCTAGATAGCTCTGATTCCCCAAAGCTTCTTTTCTTTCCACACTACTTTTAACAGGAATTGGAAACTATAAATGAAGCCTGTGATTTTAGGTTTTGAACAAATATAATCTTGCCAATATCTAGAATAAATAGAATACAAGACAAAATGAGCTCTAGTGTCTTCAGCTTGTGAAATCTGGGGCAAAACCTTGTTTGGTCCCAATTAGTATCACCCAAGTCAGGAAAGCCACAGTAGAAAAAGGGAAGTGACTTATTTTCAGAATGGTATCAAATGTCAAGTTCCAGGGTTAGGAAACAAAGAGATAGAATGTTATGATGCGAACAGCAGACTCATTGGAAAACACTCTGATGCTAGGAAAGATTGAAGGCAGAAGGAGAAGAGGGTGACAGAGGATGAGATGGTTGGATAGCATCATCAATTCAATGGACATGAACTTGGGCAAGCTCCAGGAGATGGTGAGGGACAGGAAAGCCTGGTGTGCTGCTGTCTACAGGGTCACGAAAAGTCAGACATGACTTAGTAACTGAACATCAAAGAAGATCTGGTACATATATATAATGGGATGCTATTCAGTCACACAAAAAAATAAAATAGTGCCATTTGCAGCAACATAGATGGACCTAGAGGTTATCATACTAAGTGAAGTCAGATAGAGAAAGGATACATAATATAACATCACTTATATGTAGAATCTAAAATGTGACACAAATGAGCTTATTATCTACAAAACAGAAACAGGCTCGCGGACATAGAGAACAGATGAGTTGTTTCCAAGGGTGAGAAGCCCAAGGGTGCGATGCATCCCTGTTGGGGAATTGAATCCCAGTCTCCCACGTGATAGACAGGGATAGTCAACACTATACTGACGAGGATGGTGGAGTATATATAATTTAAAATATGACACAAATGAACCTGTCTACAAAATAGAAACAGACTCGTGGACGTAGAGAGCAGGTGGGTGGTTACCAAAGGGGAAGGAATGAGGGCGAGGTGGAGTGAGAATTTGTGATTAGCAGATGTAAGCTAGTACACAGGGAATGGATACACAACAAGGTGCTACAATAAAGTTCAGAAAACTATATTTATTATCCTATGATAAACTATGATAGAAAAGATATGGAAAAGAATATATATATATTTATAACTGAATCACTTTGCTATGCAGCAGAAATTGTAAATTTCAACATTGTAAATCAACTATACTTCAGCAAAAAATTTTAAAAAGGAAAAGCTATCAAGAAATAGAGCTCAATACATATGCAGAGGAAGGATTAGAGCTGAAGCTTCAAGAAATGTGGTTTGGTGCTTGATTTTTGCTGAATCATAGGCTTATGGTGGAGGCTAGGAACAGGGACTTGGAGGAGTCTGTGTCAGGGTGGAAAGAGACCCTACAGTGAGTGATCTGTGGAGTCCTTCCATTTAATGGGATTAAAGAATATGTACACTACAATATGGGATCCTCAGGTGGCTCAGTGGTAAAGAATCTGCCTGCCGAGCAGGAGACGTGTTCTATCTCTGTATTGGGAAGATCTCGTGGAGAAGGAAATGGCAACCCACACCAGTATTCCTGCCTGGGAAATCCCATGGACAGAATAGCCTGATGGGCGGTAGCCCATGGGGTTGCAAAGAGTCAGAAACAACTTAGAGGCTAAACAGCAGCAAACAATAACCCTACAATATAATACAACACAAAATACTAATATATGTATATATATATATATAGTTATGTACAATTTTATTTATGAATCTTCATTAGATTAGCAGTTATATCAGGCAGTATTTAAAGTATTTTCATGTCCACTTTTTTGATGTGCCCCAAAAGAACAAATTTAAGAGAAGATGTCTCATTTTCTTGGAAAGTAGACAGTATATTTGTTGTAAGCATTTTCCCTTGCTCTGATAAGAACACAGAAGATGTGCTGTTGTTGACCTTTCTTCCCTATATTTTTTAGTTACTTTTTATTTTATATTCTTCAATATCAGTTTATATCCAACTAAATCTCAAACTTCAAATCCTTACACTTCCTCCAGAATCTTCTCACAAATCCCTTTCCTGTTCTTGTAATTTATATGTACTCTTCAGGTTTCACCTCATAAAAGGGTAAAGAAAAAAGAAACACCTTTTGTTTTTACAGTGTAGGGAGCTGAGCTCAAGGCATTCTTCTGCCAGCAGAGCTGTTGATGAATGCTGGCAGCCCTTATAAAACAAGACACAAAAGAATCAAGACTCTCCTGCAAATGTTGCATGTGATTTCTCTCTTAATTTTTACCCAAGAAAGGGCACCATTGTACCAGTTGTTTCCACCAGCAATGCTATTGTTACCATCAATACATTAGCATCCCTGCTATCACTGAATGCTCTGGGTCATCCCCCGTGTGAATAACGACATGTAGAGTGATCTACTTTTTCTATCAAGCCTGGAACACTATACCTGAGGCTCATATCATGAGAGTAAAATCCAAATGTCCCTCTTTTCTGATACTCCCATTTTCATGGGGCAATAAAGGAAAAGGAAGGAATGAAGATGCATACAAAAGCATAACAGTGATGCCAATTTATGAGAAAATCTATCATTTACAGGCAGGTGGAATATAAATGGTACAGGTTTTGGATACTTTTGGCCCTGAATAAAACCACAGCTCTGCAAATAAGTTGCTGTGACAGTTTATTTGACCTCTCTAACTTCTGTTTTTTCCTCTGTAAAATGCACAAAAGACTTTTGTGAAATTAATTTATGTTATGCATATGCCACTTCTAGATTAATGCCTGGCCTATGGTAGTTGTTCATTAAAAAGTCACAATGATATTGAAATCAATTTAGATTTTCTGTTTAGTAAGTAAGCTTATAAGTAAAAATACTTTGATTTTTATGGCAGTGACATTTTTCTCTGTAAAAAATCTGAAAAAATTGCTAGTATTCCAGTATATTCTTCTTGTGCCTACTCATGACCCTTTGGAATATGAGTGGACAATATTCTCTAGGAAAAATCTGAGTTTTTGTCATTTTGACAACTGTACATTTTGTGGGCAGGCTGCATGTCAATAGTGTTTTCTAAAATAAATAGTAATGGTGTTAGCCGTATTGTAGATACCCACTTTAATATAGCTTTTTTGTTACTGTATTTTTCCAGACACAGAATAAAGGATTAGAAAATTACTCAATTAAAACATGTGACCTGTATAGCTAATTAAAATACTCCAAATCAAAAGTTAGTTTCTGCTTCTTTTTCAGAAGTTATAACTAAAATCCCAAATTGAATGGCAAGCATCCCATCAAGACAAAGAGTTGGAGCCAGGAGGTGGAAGTAAGCTAATCTGATGAAGGTTGAAGAGACCTAGGCCCTGGTTTATATTCTGTCTACTTGCAACCTTAGGAAAAGGTCCTTACATGTCAAGTTCAGATGACAATGATCTTCCCAATGCACAGCACTATTTTGAGGGTGAACTTGTACAATGGGTAGAAGTCTGCTGTCACAAAAGACTTAAAAGACATATAGAATCAGGCTGTCTTACAGAACCTGCTGCCACTGAAGACTTTTGCTGAATCTCTGAATCCAAGGTGAAGGTCTAGGGTTCCAATCACTGAATAGAGGGACTATCTGGGAACTACAAAGTGGAGAACAGGTAGGTCTAAGGTGAAAAATAGATGAAAAGCTGAATAATATTTCACTGTATATATGTACCACATCTACTTTATTCATTCATCTGTCCATGGCCATTTTTAGGTTGCTTCCATGTCTTGGATCTTGAAAAGAGTGCTGGTGTGAGTATAGAAGTGCATCCATCTTTTCAGACTAGAGTTTTGTCTGGATCTATGCCTCAGAGTGTGATTGCAGAATCTTATGATAATTCTGTTTTTAATTTTAAGCAATCTCCATACTATTTTCCATAGTTGCTGCACCAATTTATATTCCCACCAACAGTGTAGGAGGGTTCCTCATAAAAAAAGAATGGAACAATGCTTTTTGCAGGAGCACGGATGGACCTAGAGATTACCATATTTAGTGAGATAAGTCAGACAGAGAAAGATATCCTATAATATTGCTTATATGTGAAATCTAAAAAAAAATGATACAGATGAATTTATTACAGAGTAGAAATAGATCCACAAATATAGAAAACAAGCTTATGGTTACCAAAGGGGAAAGGGGAAGATAAATTCAGAGCTTGGGGTTAAAATGATGTATATGTTTGTATATGTATATATATATATATCTGAATCACTTAGCTGTATACCTGAAACTAACACAACATTATAGATCAACTACACATCCAAAAAAAAAAAAAGAGAGAGAAGCAAGAAAATAAGTCTGTAGTAAGAAAATACAGATATTAAGCAGAGAGGGAGTCTAAGGCTCTGAATGAAGTAAGCATTGCTGAGCATGGGGTTTTCAAAGGTCCACTGTGTTAAAAGAGTGAAGGGTGGGCAGAAGTAGCTGGACTGGTCTCTGTGGAGCCATCATTCATGGACCTCTCTTCTCTTCATGGATAGTTTTTCTCCAGATGCCAAGACTTGGCACTTCAGAAGGGTGTAGGTGCATGTGCCCATGAGTTACCTCTCTTTGACACATGGCAGAATAGTGCCTGACTTCCAAAAAATAATGTATATATGAGTATTTGGGGGAAGGTTGGAAAAGTTCCTGATGCTGGGAAAGATTGAGGGCAAAAGGAGAAGAGGGTGACAGAGAATAAGATGACTGGATGGCATCACTGATGCAATAGACATGAACATGGGCAAACCTCGGGTGATGGTGAGGGACAGGGAGGCCTGACGCACTGCAGTCCATGGGGTCACAAAGAATCAGACATGACTGGGCAACTGAACAACAGCAACAACAACAACATGAGCAAGTAAGAAAGTATGTGTTTATTTCTGAGGTAGATATAATTTGAGGCATTAGTTGGCATCCAAGAAAGAAATATCAAAGATAAACATCTACCTTCAATTATTAGACCCATCATTTGGCTCTTTGGGAAAATATCCTAAAAGTTCTAAGTTTCATCTCTAAATTAAAAAATATGGATACTTTAAATCAGAGTTCCCTAGAGAGGGAGAAGATGAGAGAGAAAAATAGAAACAATTACAGAGACACAGACTGATTTTAAAGAACTGGCTAACAAGATTATGAGAGCTGATAAATATGTAATGCATAGGTAGAAATTCAGATTAGGGTTGATATAGTTTTGAGTCTGAAGTTTGTAGGGTAGGCCAGCAGGCTGGAAATTCAGATCAGATTTCTATTTTATTGTCTTGAGGCAGACTTACTTCTTGCAGAAGCCTCAGTCTTTACTCTTAAGTCTTTGCTGTACAGATTGGATGAGACACACTCACATCTGTTTCACTTAAAGTCAACTGATTGGAAATGTTAATGACATCCACAAATACCTTAACAGGTCATATCTATACTGTTTGACCAAACAACTGGGTACCAGATTGACCTCAAAAAATTAACTGTCACAGATCTTTACCACATGGGGTAGATGTAATAACATACACAACATTTAATAAGGAGGTTGAGACAATTTCCATTATCAGAATTACTAAGGCATATTGAGGCCATACTTTTCAAATATATCAAATTGAACCTAAAGCCATTTCCAGTTGGCTGTATGCTTTATCTTAATATTTTTATGTTAAAGAAATCAATGTGACTTGGGTCAAAGAAACCAGAGAAATACATTGTAATGTATTGAACAAAGCACAGGATTTGAGAGTGTCAGTACCAAATTTGAATCTAAATTATGCTCTATGTCACTTTGGGCAAAGGTGCTCTTATCCTCAGTTTCTTTATCTGCAAAATTGATACAATAATGTCATTTTTTTTAGGGTTTGGGGGATATGTTAAACACTTAGAACATGGAGTTTTGCAGAAAAATATAGTCTAATATATAAATTTTTTCTTCTCAATTCACTGCTCTCAACCAGCTAAATAGAAGCTCATTTTCCCATCTCAAGATACAATTTCATAATTTTTTGCTTATTTATGATTATTAAACTCAGTCCAGGATAGTTTATAAATCCAATCTCACTGAGAATTTCAAGCCTTTGTTTCCTTCATCACTGACTTGAGGATGAAAATCTTTGAGTGAAAATTGAGCATGGCTTGTTTTATCACTTGTAGCCATTCCTCTTCTGGACCTTGTGTGAAGAGCTGTAATGAAACAGTTACGGTCATATGTACTGGGGTGTGGTAGGTGCTGGAATGATGCATAATGGCTCCTGGCCTTCCCCTGATGTGTAGGGCATTTGAAGACATAGCAGTATGTGTATGAAGTGTCTGATTTTCTTGGAGAAATATCCAGATTTCTCCAGCCTGTGTTTCACTGAAGGCCACGTTTTGAGGGGTAATTGACATACAACATTATATTAGTTTTACTTGTTCAACATGATTACTTGATACTTACACATACTGCAAAATGATCACCACAATAAATATTGTTGGCATCTATCACTAACAGGTGATTAGGGCTTCCCAAGTGGAGCCAGGGATAAAGAACTCACCTGCCAATGCAGGAGACATAAGAAACATGGTTTTGATCCCTGGTTTGGGAAGATTCCCTGGAATTGGAAATGGCAACCCACTCCAGTATTCTTGCCTGGAGAATCCCATGGACAGAGGAGCCTGGCAGGCTACAGTCCATAGGGTCCCAAAGAGTCAGATACCATTGAAGCAACTTAGCACGCATCAACAAACATAGCTAAAGATTTTTTTCTTGTGATGAGAATTTTAAAAATCTACTCTTAGCAACTTTCAAATATGCAACACAGTGTCATTAATGTAGAACCATGCTGCACTGGGACTTATTTATCTTATAACTGATAGTTTGTACCTTTTTATTCCCTTCAACCATTTCACTCATCCCTTAGCCTTTGCTAATGGAAGTCTGGAAGTCAGCAATCTCTTCTTTGTATCTATGAGCTTGTTTTCTGTTGTTTTTTTTTTTTTAATATTCACCATATAAGTGAGATCATGAAGTATTTGTCTTTCTCTGTGTGATTTGTTTCACTTAGCATATGTGCCCTCAAGGTCTATCTTTATTGCAAAAGGCAAGGTTTCATTTTTATGACTTAATAATACATACATATATATATAATTTATCACATTACATATCTATCTCACATTTTATATCTATATATCACATTCTTTTTATCCATTCATCTGTTAATGGGCAATTAGGTTATTTTTGTATATTAGTTATTATAAATAATGCTACAATGAATATGAGAGTGCATATATCATTTTTTTTCTTCTCACAGTTTTGAATCTTCACACTCTATTCTTTTGATGAGTCAGGTGATACAGTTGGAAACAAAAGAGTCAATTACCTAACCAGTAGTCAATCAGCTTACTTCACAGTTCCAGCTTCATTTAACACTGCAGTCAGAATGAAGAGAAAGCATAGCCAAGTCAGGAGAGGATAGATGGTTTTTGGGTAGATGCAGATCTGTTGAGGGTAGTTCAGTTCAGTTAAGTCGCTCAGTCATGTCTGACTCTTTGCAGCCCCATGAACTGCAGCACACCAGGCTTCCCTGTCCATCACCAGCTCCCAGAGCTTGCTCAAACTCATGTCCACTGACTTGGTGATGCCATCCAACCATCTCATCCTCTGTCGTCCCCTTCTCTTCCTGCCTTAAATCTTTCCCAGCATCAGGGTCTTTTCCAGTGAGTCAGTTCTTCCCATGAGGTGGCCAAAGTATTGGAGTTTCACCTTCAACATCAGTATTTCCAATGAATATTCAGGACTGATTTCCTTTAGGATTCACTGGTTTGATCTCCTTGCACTCCAAGGGACTCTCAAGAGTCTTCCCCAGCACCACAGTTCAAAAGCATCAGTTTTTCGGTGCTCAGCCTTCATTTTAGCACAACTCTTACATCCATACATGACAACTGGAAAAACCATAGCTTTGACTAGACAGACCTTTGTCAGCAAAGTAATGTCTTTGCTTTTAAATATGCTGTCTAGGTTGGTCATAGTTTTTCTTCCAAGGAGCAAGTGTCTTTTAATTTCATGGCTGCAATCACCATCTGCGGTGATTTTGGAGCCCTCCAAAATAAAGTCTGTCACTGTTTCTGTTGTTTCCCCCTCTATTTACCATGAAGTGATGGGACTGGAAGCTATGATCTTAGTTTTTTGAATGATGAGTTTTTTAAGCCAGATTTTTCACTCTCCTCTTTCACTTTCATCAAGAGGCTTTTTTGTTCTTCACTTTCTGCCATAAGGGTGGTATCATCTACGTTGATATTTCTCCTGGCAATCTTGATTCCAGCTTGAGCTTCATCCAGCCCAGAATGTACTCTGCATATAAGCAGGGTGACAGTATACAGCCTTGACATAGTCCTTTCCTGATTTGGAACCAGTTTGTTGTTCCATGTCCAGTTCTAACTGTTGCTTCTTGACCTGCATACAGGTATTTCAGAAGGCACATAAGGTGATATGGTATTCCCATCTCTTGAAGAATTTTCCACAGTTTGTTGTGATCCACACAGTCAAAGGCTTTGACCTAATCAATAAAGCAGAAGTAGTTGTTTTCCTGGATTTCTCTTCCTTTTTCTATGATCCAATGGATGTTGGCAATTTGATCTCTGGTTCCTTTGCCTTTTCTAAATCTAGCTTGACCATCTGGAAGCTCACAGTTGACATACTGTTGAAGCCTGACTTGGAGAATTTTGAGCATTACTTTGCTAGAGTGTGAGATGAGTACAATTGTACGGTAGTTTGAATGTTCTTCAGCATTGCCCTTCGTTGAGATTGGAACAAAAACTGACCTTTTCCAGTCCTGTGGCCACTGCTGAGTTTTCCAGATTTGCTGGCATATTAGTGGAGCACTTTCACAGCATCATCTTTTAGGATTTGAAATAGCTCAACTGGAATTCCATCACCTCCACTACCTTTGTTTGTAGTGATGCTTCCTAAGGCCCACTTGACTTCAAATTCCAGGCTATCTGGCTTTAGGTGAGTGATCACACCATCGTGGTTATCTGGGTCTTGAAGATCTTTTTTGTACAGTTCTTCTGTGTATTCTTGCCACCTCTTCTTAATATCTTTTGCTTCTGCTAGGTCCATGCCATTTCTGTCCTTTATTGAGCCCATCTTTTTATGAAATGTTCCCTTGGTATCTCTAATTTTCTTGAAGAGATATCTAGTCTTTCCCATTCTATTGTTTTCCTCTATTTCTTTGCATTGATCACTGAGGAAGGCTTTCTTATCTCTCCTTTCTATTCTTTGGAACTCTGCATTCAAATGGGTATATCTTTCCTTTCTCCTTTAAATTTTGCTTCTCTTTGCTCAGCTATTTTTAAGGCCTCCTCAGACAACCATTTTGCCTTTTTTTCATTTCTTTATCTTGGGGATGGTCTTGATCACTGCCTCCTGTTCAATGTCACCCCCTCCATTGAGGGTGGTGGTCAATAGCAATTCCAACACCACCAGAGCTACCATTGGAAGTCAGCCTGGACTAATGTGGCACAATTTCTTCCTTCATTCCTTGATAGCAGTGGTGTCAAGCTCTATTGTAGCTGGCATGCTATCCACCAGAAATTTGAAACAGATACCTCCTTTCCTTCTTAGCAGAATTGACCCACCTGAAAGGAAGCCTTCATAAATACAGGTCATTTCCCGGTCCCTTGTTTTTCACAAGTCTTGCCTCTACAGATGCACTCCATGACCTGAAATCACCAGACCTACTGTGCAGACCAGAGACTCGTGAAAATAACAGACATCATCAGCCATATATCTTGCTGAGTTAGTGCTTTTGTTTTCCTTGGATAAATACTCAGAAGTGAAATTGCTGGGGAATATAGTAGTTCAATTTTCTTTCTTTCTTTTTTTTTTTTTTTTTTGGGAGCCTCCATACTGTATTTCACAGTGGCTGCACCAATTTACATTCCTACCAACAGTGTACAAGATTTCCTTTTTCTCTGTATTCTTCCCAAAACTTTTTGTTTTTTGTCTTTTTTTATAATAGCCATTTTAATAGGCGTTGGGTAATATTTCATTGTGGTTTTGATTTTCGTCTCCCTGATGAGTAGTGATGCTGAGTATATTTTCATGTACCTGTTAATCGTCTGCATAACTTCTTTGAAAAAAATGTCTGTTCAAATCTTCTGCTTATTTAAAAGATCAATTTCTTTTCTGTTGAGTTGTCTAAGTTCTTCATATATTTTGGATATTAGCCCCTTATCACTTGTATGATTTGAAAACACTTTCTCCCATTCAGTTGGTTACCTTATCACATTGTTGATGATCTTCTTTGCTGTGCAGAAGTTTTTTAGTTTGAAGACCACTTTTAGAGGGGCATACATGTCCCTTCAGTCTTCCCTGCTGGCTCAGATGGTCAAGAATCTGCAGGAGACCCAAGTTCGATCCCTGGGTTGGGAAGATCCCTTGGAGAAGAGAATGGCTACCCACTCGAGCATTCTTGCCTGGAAAATTCCATGGACAGAGGAACCTGGTGGGCTACAGAGGACTATAGTCCATGGGGTCACAAAGAGTTGGACACAGCTGAGTGACACACATGTCCCTTCATTTGTTGCCACCATCAAGAACCCATACCTCCAACATTCTCTCTTCAAAAGGAGCTACTGGAACTACTGGATTCCATATCCTTCTGTGTCTTCTGGGACTGTCGAGGATCTGGAATAGAGAATGGCATACTTTTTCCTGTTGTTTAGGGTTACTCTTGTAAACCTTCTGTGTTCAGATATCATCTTGCCTCGCAACAGTTAAATAAACGTCTTTGTTTGTATTCCCAAAGACACACATGTCAAGCTCCTCAGAACTGTCTCACAATGCACTATTCTCAGCACTAAGATAGTGCTATAGATTTTCAGTGCTGTGAATATCAGCTGATGAGTGAAATGCCAATCACTCTTTCCTGCAGACATACCCAACCCCTGAGGGTGATTTGCTTGAAGGTCCCCTACCCATCATCTCTTAGTTTTGGGAAGGGAATCACAGGGCAAGTAGAGAGTAATTTCTCTTGTATCATGAGTGTTTTATTCTCTGAAAAAGAAGTAATTTTAGAAATAACTCTCTGTTTCTCCACAGCTCCCCTTCAGTCATACATTGCATATCCTGAGTTGACGAGTTATCCAGTGTTGTTTCAGAAAAATTTCAGTTCCATCTTTGTAAGCCTGGGGTCGGGGGGGAATCTGTACCTGACTGCTTTTGTTGATCAACCTCTTTTGAATATAGTCCTTAATTGCCAATTAGAGGGCAACTGGAAAATTTCACTCTGCATTCTATTATAGCAGCTATTATTATTATCAGCAGGAACAGTGGCTGCTTTGTTCACACCAAACAGGTAGCTTTCTGTTTTTCTCCTTTATGGCCATTGTATAATGTATAGTTTCTGGATGGTGGCATTTGGGGGCATAAATGCTGTAACTTTCTCCTACACAGATTTCCAATCGAGGCTCCATTACAATCATTTTATGGTTTTAAAAATAGCTCCATATCTTCAAGTTCTTGTTTCCTGTTTCAGAAAGAGTTATTGGTCTTCCTCAATCTGAGAAAAATACATTTGAAGAACAGAATAGAGCCTGTTCCTCAGAGGCTTGTTCTCTATAGGATTACTGTGTGGAAGACCAACCAAAGCTTGTGCCATCTTTTTGTGAATCCTGGTCATGTCTCTCTTTAGACTTCACCTTCTGATATTCGCTCTCTAATTCTCAGTTTAATGAATTATTTTATAGGAAAACCCAATCCAACAAAATCCTCAGTAAGCTGGAAAAGCTTCATTTTTAGGAGGTGAAATATCATGCTGTATTGCCCAGTGTGCTGTTTTAATCATGGCTCATACTATTCTGTTTTAGTTAAATACAGCTGTGGGTATCTCTTAATTAGTACATGGAAAGGACTGATGGTGATGTCTTTTGAATAGGTCTCTGGTAAGTAAGGGCTTCCTAGATTATGAACCTGTCAATGCAGAAGACATGAAAGTTGTGGGTTTGATCCCTGAGTCAAGAAGATGCCCTAGAGGAGGGCATGGCAACCCACTCCAGTATTCTTCCCTGGAGAATCCCATTGACAGAAGAACCTGGAGGGCTACACTCCATAGGGTAATAAAGAGTTGGACACAACTTAAGCGACTTAGCATGCACACACACTGGTAAGTAAACTAAGTTGAATCTGCCTGAGGTCAAGCAGAACATTAGGATGCTCTTGGTAAGCTATCTGTTCCCCTTTAACTCAAGCTATGTTTAACTCAAGCTATCTGTTCCCCTTTAACTCAACATTCTATTAAGTTCAAAACAGAGATAAACTAAATTTTAAGTAATTTGAAATTGGATACTTTATTACTTATGTTTATTATTCACATATAAGATACCCTCTCTTCATAATTTTCAGACTTTCCCCCAAAACTGCACTTGTCTAGGAAATTAGGAGAAAAGTAGAACTTACTGAAGATTCTGTAAGTGAGGTGGAGGTGAGTCCCCTTGGCCCAGCACCAAGCTCTTTAGTAGTATCCATTTCCACTGCACCAGTGGCTATTGTCTCTGTTTTCTGTCTCTTGCTAAGGTATTCTAGCTCTCGACTACTTTTTTGACATCTCTTTCTGACTTCCCACAGGCTTTTGGGTTTCTCTGCCAGGGTCATTTCACTCTGCCCCAGCTGTGTTATTTTCTGTTCCTCATCTATTCCTTAAAACTGTTTCCAAGAGTGGCAAATACCTTTGCTTTTGAAATTATCATGTATACCCACTAAAAGAAAGGTTACTAGGATGCTTCCTCCCCAGCAGCAGTAGTTTATAACAAACGATGAATAATTTCTTCCTGTTCTATGCCAATGTTCAAAACAAGAGCTTTATTATATCTACTGAATGCAAGATAAAGCAATTTATAATTTGCTATTTGTTTGGATTATGTGAAGTAACCCATGTTAACTGGCTCCATATTTTCTATTTGTTTCACTAAGTTCAGCATCCCTTGTAGATCAATATATCCGCAAATTGCCAGATGGCTGGCCCGTTAACAGGTTTCCAAGTGACCCTGATCCTGGGCTCTACCAAGCCTATTCATCCATACACAATACTAAGAGCAAATAAACCTAAACTGAGAGTTAAGTTCTACAGGATTTTTTTTGTTTCAATTTTCTGTTGTAGTAAAATATATAACATAAGATTTGCAACTTTAAACATTATTAAAGTATAGTTCAGTGGTATAAAATACATGCATAATATTGTGAAACCATTGCCAACATCCATCTTCAAAAATCTTTTCATCTTGAAAAACTGAGGCTCTGTGTCCTCTAAACAGTAACTCCCTTCCCCCCCCTGACTCCAACTTAATAGCCACAATTATAATTTTCATCTCCATAATTTTGACTACTTTAAGTGCCTCATATATATGGAATCATACAATATTTGTTTTTTTGTGACTGACTTATTTCACTTAGCAAAATATCATTGTTTCATGCATGTTGTAATATATTGCAGAGTTTATCACATAAAACTGAATAATATTCCATTGTATGTACACACATTTTGTTTATCCATTCACCTGTCCATGGTTACTTAGGGAGCCTCCACATTTTAGCTATTGTGAATAATGCTACTCTGAAAATGGGCATACAATTTTTCTTTTATGATCTTCCTTTCAATTATTTAGGGTATATGCCAGAAGTGGATTTGCTGGATTATATAGTAATTCTATTTTTAGGAATTACCATAGTTTTCCGTAATGACTATACCATTTTACATTTTCACTAGCAATACACAAGGGTCCTAAATTCTCCAAATTCTCACCAACAACTTGTTTTCTTTTCTTTACTTGAATAGTAGCCTCCTAATTGGTGTGAGCCGGTGTCTCATTGTAGCTTTGATTTGCATTTCACTTATGATTACCGATATTGAGCATCTTTTCATGTGAATATTGGACATTTGCATGTATTCTGTGGAGAAATATCCACTCAAGTTCTTTGCCTATTTTTGAATCAGGTCTTGTATATTTTTGTTGCTGAGTTTTAGGAGTTCTCTATATATTCTGGATGTATGTATAAGATATAAAATTTTCAAATATTTTCTCCAATTCTATGGGTTACTTTTTTATTCTATTGATAGTGTTGCTGGTATACACATGTGTTAATATTCATGAAGTCCAATTTTTTTTTTTAATTGTGTTACCTACATTTTTAGAGTCTTATCCAAGAAATTATTGCCAAATTCAATGACATGAAGTTTTTGTCCTAGGTTTACTTCTGAGAGATTTATGATTTTAGATGTTATAGGTAGGCCTTTCATCCATTTTGAATTAATTTTTGTGTATAGTGTTAGGCAAAAGTCCCACTTCATCATTTTGCATGTGGTTATCCAGTTGTCCCAGAATAATTCATTGAAAAGACTGTCTTCTCATTGAATGGCTTTTGTCCATTCACTGATGGACATTCACTGGCAGTTCATTGACTGATCTTGTCACTCTTGTCAAAAACATTTAGCTGCATTTATGTGGGTTTGCCTTCATTTCCATTTTACTGGTCTGTATGTCTGGGGTTATTTTTGTTTGTCTGTTTGCTTGCTTGTTTTTTGTTTATTTGTTTCTTTGTTTCAACTTTAACATGCTATTTTGATTACTACAGGTTTATTTTAAGGCTTGAAATCAGAAATTAAGTCCTGCCTGTTTGTTATTTCTCAAAACTGCTTTGGCTATTCAAGGTCCCTTGAGATTCCATATGAATTTTAGGATGGATTTTTCTATTTATGCAAACAACATCATTGGGATTTTGATAGAGTTGGCATTGAGTCTGTAGGTTACTTTGGATTGTATGGACATTTTGACAGCATTGTCTTCCAATCCATGAACATAGGATGTGTTTCCTTATAACTCCCTTCATTTCCTTAGAGAATGTATCAAAGTTTTTATTGTGCAAGTCTTCCACTTTCTGAGTTAGGAATAAGTATTTTATTCTTTTTGAGGATACTGTATTTTTATTTTTTTAGCTGGGAATACCCTAATTTCTCCCTCCTCATTTTTGAAAGATAGTTGTGCCAGGCATAGAATTCTTCTTGACAGGACTTTTCTATTTTCAACACTTTGAATATTTGGGCCCACTACCTTCTGGCTTTCAATGTCTCTGATGAGAAATCTGATGATTTTCTTTTTGGGCATCAGGTCAGTCAGTTCAGTCTCTCAGTTGCGTTTGACTCTTTGGGACCTCATGCACCACAGCACGCCAGGCCTCCCTGTCCATCACCAACTCCCAGAGTCCACCCAAACCCATGTCCATCGAGTTGATGATGACACCCAACCACCTCATCTGCTGTTGTCCCCTTCTCCTCCTGCCCTCAATCTTTCTCAGCATCAGGGTCTTTTCAAATGAGTCAGTTCTTCACATCAGGTGGCCAAAGTGTTGGAGCTTCAGCTTCAACATCAGTCCTTCCAATGAACACCCAGGACTGATCTCCTTTAGGATGGACTGTTTGGATCTCCTTGCAGTCCAAGGGACTCTCTCAAGAGTCTTCTCCAACACCATAGTTCAAAAGCATCAATTCTTTGGCGCTCAGCTTTCTTTATAGTCCAGCTCTCACATCCATACATAACCACTGGGAAAACCATAGCCTTAACTAGACGGACCTTTGTTGGCAAAGTAATGTCTCTGCTTTTTAATATTCTGTCTAGGTTGGTCATAACTTTCCTTCCAAGGAGTAAGCATCTTTTAATTTCATGGCTGCAATCACCATCTGCAGTGATTTCGGAGCCCCTCCAAAAAATTCAGCCACTGTTTCCACTGTTTCCCCATCTATTTGCCATGAACTGATGGGACCAGATGCCACGATCTTAGTTTTCTGAATGTTGAGCTTTATGCCAACTTTTTCACTCTCCTCTTTCACTTTCATCAAGAGGCTCTTTTGTTCTTCTTCACTTTCTCTCATAAGGATGGTGTCATCTGCATATCTGAGATTATTGATATTTCTCCTGGCAATCTTGATTTCAGCTTGTGCTTCCTCCAGCCCAGCGTTTCTCATGATGTATTCTGCATATAAGTTAAATAAGCAGGGTGACAATAGACAGCCTTGATGTACTCCCTTTCCTACTTGGAACCGGTCTGTTGTTCCATGTCCAGTTCTAACTGTTGCTTCCTGACCTGCATACAGGTTTCTCAAGAGGCAGGTCAGGTGGTCTGGTATGCCCAACTCTTTCAGAATTTTCCACAGTTTATTGTGATCCACACAGTCAAAGGCTTTGGCATAGTCAATAAAACAGAGGTAGATGTTTTTCTGGAACTGTCTTGCTTTTGGGCATCACTTGTGTGCTTTGACTCACTTCTTCCTTGTTGCTTTCAAGCTCCTGTCTTTCGCTTTTGAAAGTTTGATTATAACGTAACTTGTTGTGGTCTCTGAGTTCATTCCACTTGGAATTTGCTGAGCATTTTGGATGTTAAAGTTCATGTATTTCCATGTTTGTATTCATGTATGTTATCATATTCATTTGGGAAGTGTTTAGCTATTATTTTTAAAATATCCTCTCTGCCATTTATTTATTTTTTTCTTTTGTTTTGGACTACCACAATGTCTATATTTGTCCATTTGATTGAGTCCCACAACTTCCTTATGAAAGGTTGCTGCTATGAGCTGTGAATGACACCAGGATTTGTGGCCTCCAGAAGAGAGGTATTTGATCTGGGACCAGAGATGAGGCTTGATCACTCAGAACTTTTTGTGTAGCAAAGTTTTATTAAGTATAAAAGAGATAGTGAAAGCTTCTGATATAGACATCAGAAGGGGACAGAAGAGTGCCCCCTTACTAGCTTTTATCAAGGAGCTATATACCTTCTAGCAAGAACAGAAATGCCTCAAAACTGAGAGAGAGTTGCACTAGGCTGATCACCCACAACATGCATTTTGAGATAACATTGGCACAAGGTGAGTCATCCCCAGCCATAAAATAATTTACATGAATCTTGAAGAAAGGAGGATTTCCAAGCAAATACATAGTTCATTTACCTATCTTAAGAAATACATTTTCATGAGAAAAACACATTGTTAGCTCAAGGTTTGAGATAAAGTTAAGTTCAGGCAGAACCAGGTGTAGCCATGACAACACCGGATTAGAAGAGAAAAGAAAAAAAGCCATCTACCACTTGCAGTTTATTTCCTCCTGCCCCTTGGGGACCTCTGACCTCCCTACTAAGGCTGTTAACACTCTCACTTATGCTTTTTTTCTTTTCTTAATTTCTGTTTACTGTTCTCTACAGTTGATATTTTCCATTAACTTATTTTCAGGTCTACTGATTCTTTCTCCTGTCTGTTCAAATCTGCCTTTGAACTCCTTTAGTAAACTTTTCATTTCAGTTATCGTACTTTTCAGGTCCAAAATTTATTTTTTGTTTCTTTTAAGGTTTTCTATGTCTTAATAGATGTTTTTGTCTTGTTTATACATTATTGTATTGACTTTAATCACATTTTTCTTTAGTTCTTTGAGTACCTTTAAGAATTTGTTTTCATCTTTGTCTATAAGATTTGTTACATAAGATTTTTTCAGGGAAAGTTTCTTTTGATTTAAATTTTTTTTTTTTTTGAATGGTCTGTCTGTACTTTCCTGTTTCTTTGTAAACTTTGTGATTTTTGTTGTTTTGTTGTTGAAAGTTAGACATTTAATGCTAATAATGTGGTAACTCTGGAAATCAGATTTTCCCCTTCCCTGGGGTTTACTGGATTTTGTGATTGCTTTGCTTATTTTTAAAATTATTTCAGGCTATTTCTATCTGAGGATAAGCCTGAGATTCAACTTAAGATCCTCTCAGGTCTTTACCAGAGCTTTTCCTGGGCACACATGGTTGATATTTCCCCACACATAAAGTTGTTTTTAAATGTACTAGCCTTTAATTTTTTTTTTTTTTTAATTTCTACAAAGGGGAAAAAGAGAAAACTGAAAGGAGATAAAAGAGTGCCAGTCCTTTAAATTCTTTGGAAGTGGCTTCAGCCTGAGGAAGAAGATTTTGCAACACTGGGGGTTGATGCAAATACAGTGACTGCCCACCTCTTGTCTGCACCTCTGTGATCAGAAGCAGGAACCAGCAATCAGAGGACAGATGCCCAGTATTTGTAGGACAGCATCGTTTTTGCCCATCCTTTTGGCTTCTGCTTCAGGGATACTTGTATGGCTGCTTGACACATGGTTGGGGTATCAGATAGGTTGCTGCTAGTAAACTAGGAGCTAAAATTGTCAGAATTAAGCCACAACTTGCTGTCTAAGTCTTCACCTGGAAGTTGCAAGCCTTCCATAAACTCTAGAGTTCCAAAATGGTTACATCAGATAGATTTTTCCATTGCAACTTTTATCCAGGTGAAGAGATGGATCTTGGTGTTTTTTACTTCCCTATCAATCTGTGACTCTAAGAACTACAGAATTTTTAGAACAGTATTCAAGCATGGTGTTTGGTTTAAGCCTTTTATGTTTACCACATTTACTTGGTTTTTAGCCTTGGTTTTTTATCTGCTGCTGCTGCTGCTGCTGCTAAGTCGCGTCAGTCGTGTCCGACTCTGTGCGACCCCATAGACAGCAGCCTACCAAGCTCCTCTGTCCCTGGGATTCTCCAGGCAAGAACACTGGTGTGGGTTGTCATTTCCTTCTCCAATGCATGAAAGGGAAAAGTGAAGGTGTTGTTGTTCAGTCGTGTCTGGCTCTTAGCGACCCCATGGACTGCAGCCTACCAGACTCCCTCGTCCATGAGATTTTCCAGGCAAGAGCAATGGGGTGGGTTGCCAGTGCCTTCTCCTGATTTTATATCACTTAATCCCAAAGTTGCTCTTCAGATTTCAGGAAATAATTTAGCATCCTGGTTTGGGTCTTCACAATTCCCTGAGCCATTCGGTATAGAACGGTAATAAAGTCCATGAGAGCAGAAATCCTAGACTGGAATCATAGGTCAGCCACCTTCCAACTTTGTAATGTAGACAGATTCATCTGGCATCTCAGAGTTTTATTCTTCTCATTCATAAAACTGAGTTAGCTTACAGAGGTTTGTTGTAGAGATTAAATTAGAAAAGCAGTTAAATGGCTTTAGCCTAGGATAACAAACATGAAAAACTTCATTGCATACTATTTGAAAGTATAATTTCATCAGTTGCATTGTATGGCAATGTCTGACTATTTTCATCTCTAGCAAGTGCCTAAACTTTCCTAGCACTGAGAAGACACTCATTGAGGCATCAGCGCTGCTGGAATCCCATATGAGAACTCACCATCTCATATGACAATGTGCACACTCGGCAGTTAACTCCCAGTATGTGATTACTTGTAGACTCAAGGCATTATTCTCCTCCTCATTAAAATAAGATCAGATTGATGTCTGTTGTTACTAGCCTAAAATTTCCACTTAACACAGCGTTCACTATATCAAGGTAAAATTATGTTTGAAAGGATTGACTTCATGTAAGGAAAACCAGGTGTCTTTCTTCTAATAGTAACTCCTGAATATGGGCCTTTTAACAATAACAAAAATGAGCTAAAGGCATAGTTTTCATAAACAATACGCTCTTTAGAAGGTTTCTATGAGAACAGATGTATTTGAAGAGAGAAAGCTGTTCTTATTCATTTCTGACGCCATGTAAATATGTCACTCTCAACTTGTGCACTTGGATTCAATTTCCGAGAAGCGTTTTGTTCTTTTTTATCGGTTACATAAAAATGAAGGACTTTTATTTATGCCTAGTTTAAATAAAGAGAACATGAAGGTGGCAGATTGCCAAGGACAGAATGTTTTTGGAGGAGATGCCACTTAACAGTGAGGGGCTGACCAAGAGAGGCAGGTGCCACCATGGAGAGTGAACCACAAGCTCAGTTCTAAGTGGTTCACTTTTTATCTGAATAAAAATAAAAATATGTCATGCTGTCAGGGACTCTCTGGGCTCTGAGCATTGGGAGTAAGATGAGCTTGGATGCAACCTACCAAGTGCTCTTGAAGCCTCTCTTTACTGGAGTGCTTTGGGCACACACAACTCTCTTCTGACTTAGAGCCTTGATCTTTCAGCTGAGTCCTCTGTCTCCTTTTCCCTCCAGCATAACCTCTATGTTTCTCACTGCTGTATATGGCTGCTGAAATAATGTCAGAGCCAATGTGCTTTTCTTCTCCTTTTTTTTTTCAGGCAAGGCTTTATCAGGGCTCCTGCTGTAGCAGGAGAGAGCAAGAACAAGTATATTAGGTTCCCTTACTTGCTTTCTCCTTAAGGGGGTGCAAGGTGGTTCTTCATATGAGTTGAGGGTAGGGCTATGTCCAAGGGTTGGATCAGAGGACTGGTTTAGGTGTTTTGCCCACCGCTTTGTGCCGCTGTGTGCAGGGAGCATGCACAGTACCCTGCTTTTGCTCCCAACCCCATGATTTTGCTCCAGGTGCTTCAGAAATGGGAGCAGGATTTTTTAGCCTCTTTGTATCTTTTGTCCAGATTCTCAATTATCCCACTTCTAAACTGTATAAGCTTGGATGAGTCAACACTCTAAGCTTAACTTTTCTACATCAGTAAAATGGGCATAATAATAGTGACCAACTCATGTTAAAATACTTTAAGTATTTTGCCTCTCTTTCTTTACTATATTCAGGTCTAGTAAGGACCTGAGAAGATCTGAAGTTTACTTAGACTCAATGCATTAAAATACTTACAAGCTTCATTCACTGAAATCATTGAACTAATGGTATTTCTGATCACAAGCAATATGACACTTGCCACAGTCCAAGTGCAGAGTAAAAGCCTCTGCTGGGTGCTGTGCTGTTGGGAAAAATCACACAGACATTCTCAGTGGCTTCACTTCAAAGCTGTAGTACAAGTCAAAATGGGCACTCAATACTATCATGATACCCTCTGTGTTTTTCTAGAGGGATCATTTTTCACCCTGGGAATAAATTTCATATAACATCTATCTCCATAATATTTCCAAACCATTCCTTCTACCTCCTGTTTCAAGTATGAAGTTGGTCAAATGACATTAGGATAAAAAGATATCAATAAAGACAAACTACACCATTTTCCTCTCATCAACTGGTAGTTTCACTCTATTCAGCTTTACATTCTTAATCTGAATACAAAGGAAGAATTGTTCCTTCCCCTACCAAAGGTCAGTTCCCATATATCTAGGACCAGTATCTCATCCTCTCTATTTGGATATACTTCTTCTGAAGCATAAGCATCCATATTTCTGTCAAATCATTTCCATTAGCACATAGACACATGCTGGCAAATTCCATGTTTAAAATGAAAAATAAAGAATTCTCTCTTTTCTTCATTTATGTTTGGCTATTTATATAATTGTCTGCCTCAAATTCACAGAAATAGTCTCAAGTGTGATTTATCTTTGCACTCTCCACTTCCTATTCAACCCACTCTAGTAGGCTTCTTCCTCTACCATCCCATACATTCCTTTAAGTGCTAAATATATAGAACAAATCTACACTAGGCTTGGGGGTTGCAATAGTGAGTCAGAGAGACAGTAATTCCCTCTTCACACCACCTACATTGTGTAGCACTAAAAAGGATAAAAAACAAGTAACCACAGTAATTATAGAAGATACTAATGGGAAAGAAACAGATAATCAATATGGATAATAATTGAGGTTCATCTGGGTAAACCCGAAGGGCCTATGAGAAAAACTTGTGTATCCTCATGACAAAGAAAAGTGAGACTCTTGGGTTAGATTCTAGGTGTTCTTGGAAGATACAGATAGAACAGACACTAGACAGTGTGGGTCTTTCCAAAAGTAAGGAATATTCATTTCACAGTTTAATGATGAATAGGACTTAGTCAAGCATTGAGGAAAGAGCATTCAAGTTAGAGCAAAGGAGCATATGTTAAAGTCTGGTGCAGGAAAGAGTTTGAGCTTTTTCAGAACTGAAAGAAAATCTATAAGCATGGAGTGTGGTGAACAAGGTGGGGAAGAACCCAAGCTGGACATGGAGGGTGTATAAGCACCAGAACCTGAAAAATCCAGAAGGCCACTGTCAGTAGTTTGGAAATTTATGCCTACACAAGGATAATGAATAAAGGTTATGCAGTAATTAATGGCATTTTTGTTGTTTTTGCAGACAATCTTGAAATACTGCATATGTGAAAAGGAAGAGGCCAACTAGCAGATTATTCTGCTGGGCCTGGAGGAGGACAGTGGTGGTCTAGCTAGTAATTAATCTTCTCTAGAAATTATAATCTTAGCTAGCTGGGCACCCTAAAGGCCTCATCCCAGATAGCGTATTTTGGTGCCTGAGATTTTCTGATAATAGAAACAAAAGCCCAAGTCTATTGTTTTATTATTTCTGGATTTTGTGGCTCTATAAGATTGTGAGTTTTACTCATTTTATTGAATTTCCAAAATATTTAGTTATGGTACTAGCTGTTCTTAGCTATAATTTCACAAATAAAACTTATAACAACTTCATGGAATTGGAGGCCCTGAAAGCCTGTTGACTTATCCAACATCTCATATTCATTAGTAGATCCTATATTTTCCTTTTAAAAAATATTTATTATTATTATTTATTTTTTGCAGTACCAGGCATCACATACAAGATCTTTCAGTTGTGGCAATGTTTAGTTGCAGCATGTGAGGTCTAGTTCCCTGACCAGGGATTGAACCTGGGCCCCCTGCATTAGGAGTACAGAGACATAGCCACTGGACCATCAGGGAAGTCCCAAGATCCTATCTTTTTAGAAAAGTTCTCTCTAACTTTTGGGTAATAAGGAAGTGGTAGACTAGCCTTAAAATAAAGATGTTACTTGAGTATCACATGATGTAATTGTTTTTCTCACTGTATTCAAGTTTGCTTCTCTTTTCACCTTCAGGGGACCTCTAATCTTGAGTCCAGTGAGAGGATTCATGTCTGGAATATCATATCATTGACTTTCTTTCCTAACTGCTTCCTATTCTATTGGAAGAATTAAGAGAGATAAAGTAATGGAATAAGATGATTTAGTATTTTATGTGTGTGTGTGTGTGTGTGTGTGTGTGTGTGTGTGTGTGTGTGTGCGCGTGCGTGCACACCTGTAGCCCACCAGGCTCCTCCATCCATGAAATTTTCCAGGCAAGAATACTAGAGCAGGTTGCCATTTCCAGCTCCAGGGGATCTCCCGACCCAGGGGTCAAACCTGGGTCTCTGGTCTCTGGTGTCTCCTTCATTGGCAGGTGGATTCTTTACCACTGTGTCACCTGGGATAATACATATATGTGTACATACATATATATTATAACCTCTGGACAATTATGAGAAATTGAAACATAGGGTCTATGATCAGAACAAGATACAGTATTTGGATGGTGAAATGAATCAAGACAATTCTGTAGAAAGTGACAGTGGAAAACTGAAATTTTATCAAATCAAATCTTTCCTTCATGATGGCATATGGATAAGTTCCACCTTAAATTTCTCTCTACTGTCCCAAAAGACAACATAGTCTTTTTATTGCCTAAAATGAAAGAATTCACTCTAGGGAAACTTCAAATGCTTTTAAATAAATAATCCTTTACATGTTTAGCATCATATTCCTCCATGATAGGAAAAGGAGTGCTCTTTTAGTGTGAGTAAGGCTGTAGGAAACAGGTCATGCTTTTTCAACATTTCTGAAGGAGAGAGGTTGGAAGAGTTAGTGTCATCAGAGTATGTTCTGTTGTTATAAAGTGGGATCCACATGCAGAGATAGATGATTGATTGACTTGTAAACATGTGGGTACTTTTATTAGATCATGAAAACAGGAGTCACAGGCCAACTCACTGTATCATTTTTTATTAAGAGTGAAACTGCCAAAGGAGGAGGGGATAGGAAGATTTAACAAAAGCTGTTTCTAAAATGAAGGAAATGTTAAAATCAAGCTAATTAAATTGTATCTTAAACCCACTGTTTTGTCTATGTCTGCCTCATTCTCTGCATGTCCTGTAGAATGCCTGTTGTCTATCCCTGATAACCTGGGAAACTTTGCTCAACATGTGGTATTTATCCTGGAAACCCAGGAAAATCCAAATTCCTTCATATACCAGTATTCTGAAAACTGAAACTCAAAGAAGGGAATTGACATGCTCAGAGCATCATTTTCCTTACCCAGAGCATTCATTCCTAAGGTTGTCATAAAAAATTGCCACAAACTTGGTATCTTAACAGGAATTTATTCTCCAGTTTGGAGGCTAGGAGCTTAAAACTGAGATATGGGAAGGGCCACCTTCAGAAAACTCCAGAAAAGATTCCTTCCTGGTTTGTTTCAGCTTCTGGTCTCTGCTGACACTCCTTGGCTTGTAGCATACTTCTAATCTCTGCCTCTATCTTCTGTGAAATGAAAATATCCCCTGCCATATTAATAAGAAAGAAATGTCACAGCCATCAGCGATTTCTGGCCTCCAACTGTGAATGAGAGCTCCCAAACAGTGATCCTGCTGCCCTCCCTGTGGTGATTACAGAGGAGCTGGGGGAATGCCAAGGGCAAGGTGACCAAGGAAACAGGACTGACCCCAGATACTGTGGTGCATTTGAAGGAAATGAATTCAGTGAGCCCAGGGGCTTGCATCTTCCCACACATAGAATGCTAAATTCCTTAGTGTGATACTTGATCTTTGTTGTTCAGACTGCCTGCTCCCTTTGTTTCAAACTTCTATATAGCCTGACTTCCACTCCTGCCTCCTTGGAGCAGTTTTCTCAAAACTACTGAGATGCTGTCTTTCAGGCTTGGAGTTCTAAACATACCCATCAAATAAAATAACTCTCCAGTTCAGGTTGTGAATATACTTCTTAGTCGACACTTCACATGGCCTCCTTACCTGTATCTCTGTGTCTACTTCACTTCGTATAAGGACACCCTTCTTTGAGCTTACCTGATGGCTTAGACAGTAAAGAATCTGCCTGCAGTGCAGGAGACTCGGGTTCAATCCCTGAATCAGGAAGATCCCTTGGAGAAGGGAATGGCTACCTACTTCAGTATTCTGGCCTGGAGAACTCATGGACAGAGGAGCCTGTGGTCTACAGTCCATGGGATCTCAAAGAGTCGAACACTACTAATGCTTTCTTTTTCTTTATTTTTTCATTGGATTTTAAAGGCTATCCTAAATCAAAAGTGAATTCATCTCAAGATACTTAACTAATTTATCTGCAAAGACCCTATTTCCAAATAAGGTCATAATCTTATGTTCTGACATGTGTTTTGGCAGGGACATAATTTAAATTGCAATATCTATAAATGGAACTGTCAATGCCTAACTTGGATCATTATCATGACTGAATAACTTTCATGCAAAATATTTGGTACATTTTAGGTGATAAATTTTCTTTTGTTTTTTTTTTTTTAGTGGTACCTGTATAATTATCTTTATTCCTGACCAAGATTGGTCTGAATATTCTCATTTTCTTTCTTTTTAATTAATTTTTATTGCAGTATAGTTGCTTTACAATGCTGTGTAAGTTTCTACTGTACAGCAAAATGAATCAATTGTGCATATACATATATCTCCTCTCTTTTAGATTTCCTTTCCATTCAGGTTACCATGATCATTAAGCAGAGTTCCCTGTGCTATACAGTATGTTCTCATTAGTTATCTATTTTATACATAGTAACAATAGTATATATGTGTCAATTCCAATTTCTCAATTGCTCCCACCAGCCCTTTTCCTCCTTGGTATTCATACACTTATTCTCTCCATCTGTGTCTTCATTTCTACTTTGCAAATAAGCTCATCTATGCCATTTTTCTAGATTCCAGTTATATACATTAATATACACTATTTATTTTTCTCTTTCTGCTTACTTAACTCTGTATGACACTTTCTAGGTCCATCCACATCTTAACAAATGACCCAATTTTGTTCCTTAAATATATTTTCAAGGTCTACTCTGTTTCAGGAGTTGAGTATACAAGGAAGTTGCAATATACAAATAGGAATGATTATTACCTTATCTAGTAGGCTGTATGTTATAAATGCTTCCCAGAAGCATGGACATTGTGCAGAAGAGGGAGTGGTAGCTTTTGGAAGAACATGGTATTTTAAGTGAGTGGTAATCTAAACTAGAAAGCAGCTCTGGGATGGATTTAATTGGCTCCAAGGTGAGGTTTTATCAACCATGCTATTCTCTCTCCAACATTGAAAAGATAAGGGGAAATAAACTTATTCTTTGAAATGAAATCCCTGATAGCTCAGTTGGTAAAGAATCTACCCGCAATGCAGGAGACCTGGGTTCAATCCCTGGGTTGAGAAGATCCACTGGAGAAGGGAAAGGCTACCCACTCCAGCATTCTAGCCTGGAGAATTCCATGGACTGTATAGTCCGTGGGGTTGCAAAGAGTCAGACATGACTGAGCAACTTTAACTTCCACTTTGAAATGAGTACAGGTTAAAGAAAATGAGCACTACATGAAAACAAAATTTTAAAGAATTTTGAGCATCCTACCTCGCTCATGACATTCAATATTCATGACATTCAAGTATTCATTCAATAAATAATGAATACTTATTGGAAATCAGTTTCAAAATATATATTCAAGAAATATTTAAGAGCTTGTATTTTTTGACCAATTAACTCCTTACTTGAGGATAATATAACTGTGGAAATCATACTTGATTTTTTAAACCTTTTTACACAAAGATATTCATTTATTCATTCTGGAAATGTTTTTAGTATTGAAATGGGGAAACAATGTAATGCACAACAGTGGGGTGTTAGTAAAAAAAAATGTCATATACCCCTCAATTGAATACTGTGTGCATACAGTATTGTGAAATAATGTGTATTTCAAAAGAGTGCAAAAAAAAAAAACCTTTGATAATATGTATCAGATTGAATTTTCCTGGAAACAGACTCTGAGTTAAGGATTTGTCCAAGTTGTTTGTCTGAGAAATGATTATAGGAAATACAGCAAAAGGAGCAAAGAACTGAAATAAATAGACAAGGAGATAAGCCACTAAAAAAATATAGTTTGTAAACAGTTTGTCAGTATAGGAAACTGGGGTTCAGTCCTACTAGAGACTTCATGAGACACACAGGATGTGCTTCAATGTTGTTCCATCCAAGAGACCAGGAAACTGGTGTCTTTATCTGCCCTTGGCTCTGTCATTGGTAGAGGACTGTTCCCAGAGACAGTATCTCTACAGCACTTGTGGCTCATTGGGTGCATGACATATGTTCTAGAGGTTATAGACAGACTCAGGACATAAGAATTACAGGTGTCATCAGTGGAAAGTTTCTGGGCTTGGTGCACACAAAACAATGATGACTGGCAGCATCTTCTACATTATATGAAAAAAAAAATGTTGTGTTCAAATTCTAATAAGAGTTTTTTAAAAACTTCACTAGTAACATAACTTTTCTTGTACCAGAACACTTAAATATAAGAACATTTATGTGAACATGTCTTATAAATAACCGCAGTAATAATAATTATTATTGTGAGTGTGGTTATTCACTATGCACTTACTATCCAGGAATTATTATAATTTCTGTTTGGTAGTAGCAGAGCCACTCTTCAATATTAAGCAACCTGGAATCCAGAAGGTAATTTTAACAAACATGTTATACTAGATAATCCTTCTATCATGTAAGTAATACAAATTTCCACTAATTAAAAAATAATAAAGAGAAGCAACAAGAGTGCATATATAGCTCAATGAATGATACCCATATAATGAAACAATAAAAAAATATGTTATAAAGTACAAAATTTGTTTGTGTGGTGGAGGTTATGGAGACTTTTCTTCCTTTCTTCCTTTCTGATTAATTAAAAGGTCATCTGTTTGTTTATGAAAAAAAAATGTAGACCTTTTTAAACTGGTGATGAGGAGTCATGAAATAGTTCTTGAAGATCTGAAAATACTGAGTTCTGATTCTGCTGTTGAGAAACATTTGCAGTGTTTAGACTTTATCAATAGTCAAAAGACAGAGACAGACAAGAGAAATGTTGGAGTTTTTGGGTGCTGTGTTTTTTGAGGTCATTTGCCATTATAAGAAAGATTGATTCTGGCTCACAGGCAGTTATAATCACACTGTCCAACATCAAAATAGTCCTTCCTTCCTGCTCTGCCCCCAGCACCCCATTGATCCTGGACCTCTCTGGGTGGTCTTAGACTCCTCCCAGCATCTGCTCAGGCTCTGAGCCACTCCAATCCTCACTTGGCTTCCATGGGCCACATTAAATCCAAATTAAGAATTCCTTTAGGCAGAACTTTTTGAAAGAGTTGAAGCCAAAATAAAAGTTAATGAATTCCAGCAAAGACAAAAGACCTCTAGATAGATGTTTTGCCCTTTTTATTCATTGAACTCATGCAGTTTTTATTTTCTCAATTTTCTCTTTGTAAAACTCTATTCCACCAATGTTTTCAAAATTAATTTTGACCTTCCAGCAACATTTTAATTTCACATGCCCCAGTAGATTCTCTTTGTTCAACAACTTATTCTGTATGTTCATTATTCTTTTCAGAAAACAGCATTATCTTGCTCAACGTAAGTATTCATTACATGCCTAATTGCACAGAGAGCTGCACATAGAGGCATTAGCCAGGTAGAAGGAAAGCAGTGCTGGTCTGTAGGGGAACAGACCTGGGCTCAGGAATGACCCTGTTATTTTGCACTGCATCACTCCAGCATGGGACTGATTCAGCTGGAGTTCTGCACTCACTGGAAGCTTGGTGAGTCACCTGCCTGAATCTCATTTTCATGGATCTATAAGAGTGAAAGAGGAGAGTGAGAAAGTTGGCTTAAAGCTCAACATTCAGAAAACAAAGGTCATGGCATCTGGTCCCATCACTTCATGGGAAATAGATGGGGAAACAATGGAAACAGTGGCTGACTTAATTTTTGGGGACTCCAAGATCACTGCAGATGGTGACTGCAGCCATGAAATTAAAAGATGCTTACTCCTTGGAAGAAAAGCTATGACTAATCTAGACAACATATTAAAAAGCAGAGACATTACTTTGCCAACAAAGATCCATCTAGTCAAAGCTATGGTTTTTCCAGTAGTCTTATATGAATATGAGAGCTGGATCATAAAGAAGCCACCGTAGAATTGATGCTTTTGAACTGTGGTGTTGGAGAAGACTTTGAGAGTCCCTTGGAGTGCAAGGAGATCCAACCAGTCCATCCTAAAGGAAATCAGTCCTGAATATTCATTGGGAGGACTGAAGCTGACACACTTCAATTCTTTGGCCACCTGATGCGAAGAGCTGACTCATTTGTAAAGGCCCTGATGCTGGGAAAGATTGAAGACAGGAGGAGAAGGGGATGACAGAGGATGAGATGGTTGGATGGCATCACTGACCTAATGGACCTGAGTTTGAGCAAGCTCTGGGAGTTGATGACGGACAGGGAGGACTGGCATGCTGCAGTCCATGGGTCACAAAGAATCAGATATTACCGAGTTACTGAGCTGAAGTGAACTGACAAATATTAAAATATTCAATTGGTTACCTTGTATGAATCTCATGAATGAATTAATCTCAGGTTTTTAGTCATTTTTTAGCATGCACCTTATCTATACCTAATCAGAATTAAATATTTATTTTGTGGCTCTATGCTGAGTGCTATAGATGTGCAGTGAACAAGGCATATGTGTAGTAACAAACTGTACCTTACCTATCATTGATTAGTCCCTAGAGGTAGGAGGGTGTATGTATTGCTTTCCCTGTTCCTCCTCTCAGATAGGACCCCTGTTCCATTAAATGCTTCATGATCTTTTGCAGAATACCTTGTAGCTACAGCTTGGCTTGCCACCCAGTCCTACCCAGTGAGTCTTGAGAAGTAGTCAACATATTGAGCTTCTGGGTAAAAGGATTCTCTGTCAATGTTGAACTTAACCTCACCTTGAGATCCTGAAAAACAGTGATGGTTAGAGAAATCCCTCACGTAGTCTGGGACACAAGTCACTGGAAATACCCACCCTTCCCCATATGACAGATGACTCAGAATGTCCCCCTGTCTACCCATAACAAAGTGAGACACAGGCTCCCCAAATCCCATTCCTTGCCTGCCAAGTGTTTAGCTAAGCAGCTGCTTCAATCCACTGACCAATTGGGCAACCACATTCAATTTCTTATCTTTTTCCATTTGCTTACCCTTTCCTATAAAGAAAACCCCTTTTCGGCCTGACCCTTAACGATACTTGTACATCTTACAGTGTAAGCGTCTCCCCTATGGAGATATTCCCCTCTCCTTAGTGCTGTCATCTTTTTGAATATAGTCTCCAGTTACCTAGGTCCAAATTTGTTTCTTATTTTTCATCTCCTTAAGAAAAAACAGATGTATTAAAGAAAAGCCGCCTTTCCTTTCTTGCTGGATTTTGTGTTTCTATGCTGGAGGTCTGGAATTTGCTTTGGTCATCTTGACCCATGAATAAACCCTGCAACTCTATTTCCTCTGAACCTCTTGTTATAATAGATAATAACTTCTTTATGACTTAAGCCAATGAGACCAGGAAACTGCGAGAAAGCTATCCTCATGAGTACCTGTAACCAAACGGCTGAGTCGTGGTTTCAATACTCCAACTGAGCGGAATTTTGAATGTTGGGTTTATTTCTGGAGTTGCTATAGAGACATTATAGGGATGAGGAAAGATAATGGATTTTAATGACTTGTTGAGTATCTAAAGCGAAAGAAGCAGAATCATTTTAGGGGATTATGAATATCCTATAATATAGCAGAACAGGTTATAATTTTATTTTTTATCTTCTCCAAGTTTATGCCTTTGACAGGTAAGTTCACTATACATCAGTGAGAATCTAATATGAGTCTCTGGGGTCATATGCCATGATGCTTGGTTCTGAAGATGCAGAGGCAACAAAGACACAGTCTTTACCCTCAAGGGGCTCATGGTTTATTAGGAGAGTTAAAATTCATAAACAATAATAAATCAATGTGAAAACTGCATTAGCAAATGTGCACAATTGCACAATTTATTGGGGGATAAATGAACTCTGTCATTTCATAATAAAGCCTTGTAATAATGAGGTGTATGAAAAACACCAATAGTTTTCCAGGCAGATGAGGATGAGATGGCCATTCCCAAAAAAAGAAATGACATCTACCAAATTCATGGATTACAAGTGTGAGAGGACTGACCTGGCCAAATCATACCGTCCTTGTGGGTCTCACTCGTAGTCTGTATCCCAGACTGCAGATGGTGGTTGTTAAACGGGGCTCCTGGGAACTCCAGTGATTCTGTGAGTTTATCAGGCATCACCCTGTGAGGCCTGTGACTTATGTGACCTGCGGAGGGTTCTGGCGAACAAACAAAATCCAGTTTTCTCATTTTATTAGCTTTGTGACGTTGGGTAAGTATGCTAACCTCTCTGTGGCTCAGTTTCTACACGTGTATAATGGGGAAAATGATAGTAAATCTATCATTGGGTTGTTGTAAAGATATTCAATAAATTGCATAATATATAAAAAGTTCTTAGAACAAACCCTAGCATATAGTGCCATGTATTACCTGGTAATATTATGAAGATAAAATTTTAACCACAAGGTCACAATTTTGCCAGATTTTTAATCTACCTATATTTGTAACAGTAGGAAGATGTCATGTCCCCTGAAATTTTTTTCCTTTTTATTTTAAAAAATTTATTTTGTTAAAATATGATTGATTTATGACATTGTATTAATTTCTGCAGTACAACAAAATGATTCAGTTATACATAGTAAACATATATATATATGCATTCTTTTTCATAATCTTTTCCATTATGCTTTATCACAGGATTTTGAATGTAATTCATGCCTGAATCTTGTTTACAGAAAAACTTCAGCCTTCCTCAAGTTCCAAAGAGCAAATTTAATAAAAAAAATGAGAAAATGTAGAAGCAAAGGAAAACAGTCAAGCAAGACAAAATAATAGCTTAGCCAAAATACAAAAGTCCAAGGCCTTTTAATTCCCCTTCAAGTTATGCATGCGTGCTCCATCATGCTTGACTATTTGCAGCTCCATGAATGTAACTCTCCATGCTGCTCATTCATGGGATTTTCCAGGCAAGAATACTGGAGTGGGTTGCCCTTTACTTCTCCAAGAGATCTTCTTGATCCAGGAATTGAACCCTTGTCTCTTGCATTGGCAAGTGGATTCTTTACCACTGGGCCACTTGGGCTTCACCTTTGCTCCTCAACGACTATAGATAATAGTCACATCCTTTGAGTTTTTTTGCATATACTGAAACCCCCACCAGGTGGAAGAAGTTGCCTGCATGCTGACCAGAAGCATGTACACCCTAGCTGGCTTATAACCAGAAGGCTGCTGATACTGACTCCTGATTACCTCATAATCAACCAATCAGAAGAATGTCCCTGAGCTTATCACATACCCGCCCAACCCTCTGTGTCACTTTATCTTCTAAGACTTTCACTGAAAGCCATTAGGAAGTTGGGTCTTTTGAGCATTAGTTGCCTGCATGTCTTGCTTGGCATCCTGTAATACAGGCTTCACTTTCCATTACCACAAACCAGTGTCAGTAGATTTGATTTAGTATGCCCAGATGAGCAGATCCAAGTTTGATTTGATAATAATAGCTTCAGATTGTATTTAATATATCTTTTGAAGAAATGTTTGAGATCCAGGGGTGAATTACATTCAATATCCTGTGATAATGGAAAATATCCTTTCCCATAATGGAAAAGATTATGAAAAAGAATGTGTGTATATATATATATATATATATATATGCATGTATAACTGAATCATTTTGTTGTACTGCAGAAATTAATACAATGTCATAAATCAATCATATTTTAATAAAATAAGTTTTTAAAAATAAAAAGGAAAAAAATTCAGGGGACATGGCATCATCCTACTGTTACAAATATAGGTAGATTAAAAATCTGGCAAAATTGTGACCTTGTGTTTAAAATGTTATCATCATAATATTATCAGATAATACATGGCACTATATGCTAGGGTTTGTTCTAAGAACTTTATATATATTATGCAATTTATTGAATATCTTTACAATAACCCAATGATAGATTTATTATCATTTTCCCCATTATACATGTGTAGAAACTGAGCCACAGAGAATTTGGCATACTTACCCAATGTCACAAACCTAATAAAATGGGAGAACTGGAGATAACTCTAGGTTAATTCTTGCAACAATTGTTTGTGAAGTGTTGTTAGTCACTCAGTCATGTCTGACTCTTTGTGATCCCATGGACTATAGCCTGCAAGCCTTCCCTGCCCACGGGATTCTCCAGACAAGAATACTAGAGTGAGTTGCCATTTTCCCCTCTAGGGGGTCTTCCCC
The DNA here is from genome assembly GCF_054371585.1 of Giraffa tippelskirchi. Taxonomy (NCBI): domain Eukaryota; kingdom Metazoa; phylum Chordata; class Mammalia; order Artiodactyla; family Giraffidae; genus Giraffa; species Giraffa tippelskirchi. The sequence continues at coordinate 134,368,459 of NC_137277.1, forward strand.
TCTCAGGAATCAAATCCACAGCTCTTGCACTGGCAGGTCGATTCTTTACCATCTGAGCCACCAGGGTAGCCAGCCCATTGGTGAATGTCTACTGTGGCCCAGACACAGTGCTCAGGATAGAACAGCAACAAAACTAGCAAATAATTCTGCCTTCATGGACTTCCATTTGAAAAGAGAAACTCAAAAATTAAAAATATATTATATATAGGAATAAAATAAATTATATTAAATACTCTGATGAAACTAACAACGCAAAACTTTGGGAAAAAATATTGTGAGCAACAGTTTAATGCCAAATAGGATTGATAGGCAAGGTCTTGATGAGTAGGTGATACCTAGGAAAAATGTAAAGCAGGTAAAAGAGTGAATTAGCAGATTGCTGGGAGACAGACACTGTGTAGCTGAGGAGCTGAAAGGGAACCAAGGAATTAAAAGAGGAATGAGCAAGAAGAAGAGAATCAAGAAGAGTCTTTTGCCCCAAGATGAGGAACTGGACTGATTGGAGTATTGTTGGCAATTTGAACTTGAAATCATGGGAGGGTGGGCTTCCCTGGTGGCTCAGATGGTAAAGAATCCACCAGAAATGCAGGAGACCCAGGTTCGATCCCTGGGTCAGGGAGATCCCCTGGAGAAGGAACTGGCTACCCATTCCAGTATTCTTGCCTAGAAAATCCCATGGACAGAGGAGCCTGGCTGGCTACCCATTCATGGGGTCACAGAGAGTTGTACATGACTGAGTAAGTAACACTTTCACTTTGTATCAGTGATGGGACCACCAGTCTATGAGTGGAAAGTTGCACCCACAAAGGCCAAGATGAAAGTTACTCAACAGTCTATGGGGGAATATAATGGCGGTTCATATTGGAGCGGCAGCAGAAATGGTAGGCTTTTTAATATACTTGAAAAGGGCTACATGGAAAGAGAGGCTGTGACAGACTGTATCCAATGAAGTCATTTGTAATTAATGTCTTTGGCAATCCCATTACTGAGAAATTATTTTGTGGGTTCCTGAGTATCTGGGCAAGAAAGTGTTTACAGTTACAGAAGGCGGCTCTGTCTCTTATTCCAAACACAGGTGCATCCAATGGTTTTCTTGTCGTTAGACAGTAATCCTTGGTTATTCCCTTCCATAAATTGTTCCCTTGTCTCTATCATAAAATAGAATCTGACCCTGAGTAATGTGACTTAGTAAGGGCAGTTTAACTGTGCATTCAAAGAACCACTAAATATATGTTTATTTTATATTTAGCCTCAGCCATTATGCTTGATTATACTTGAAAGGGCACTGGATGCATAAGTCATAAGCCACAACAGATGTGACTGGAGAAATACACAAAAGGCACATAAAATTCAAGAGAGAGTGCAGACTATATAAACTTCCCACCAGGGCAGGGAGATATAAGGCTTGTTTGAACACTGAGGTCAATCAGCGTGCAAGCAAGTAATTACTGACAGCCTAGAGCAAGATGGGAGATCCTGGGAACATGAACCAAGGGGCTCCCTCATAACACTCATCTTCAAGGTGCCCTTGGGTACCTTGCCACACTTAAAAGAGGAAATTACAGAGTTGCAATCAGAAGCGGGTCCTATGGAATTATATCAACAGCTGAGAGACCATGGAACAAATAAGCTACATTGCCCATGATTAAAGCAGATTAACTAAAGATTTAGCTCTTCTCCATTAAGTTCCTGTTAAACCTTCTGTAGATATTATCTTATTAACATGCCCACACCTTAACAGCACACTCTTCATTAAGAGGTGATAGCAGGAGGGAAAAAATGATTATAAAATTCTTACAAATTCTCACAAGCTTCTTACAAGCAGTTGAGAGAAAAACTAATGTTCAACACTTCCTTCTTATCAGGGATTTGCATGCATTAATGCATTATTCCATTCACTTTTCATGTCAATTCTGTTATTTATTTGGAAGAGGCACTGAGGTAGCCTCAGTGATTTTCTCAAAAGTGGTGGTATCTTCTAGAATCAAAATTGACCCAGCAATAATCAATTCTCAGGTTATTTCCATTGTATCATTTGTCCTTCAAAGGGTGAACTATGACACCCAACATCATATGATGTTTTGGTTGTAGGACTGTCCTAGTACCCCAGTCTTCTGTGTTTTTCATGGTAGTCTCATGCCAACTTCTGAGCTACTAGCCAACAGAGTCAATGCCTGGAGAAGTCTTATTAGAGTATAAGTTTAGCCATACCTCCATCCCTCATGGAAGCAGTGAAAGAGCAAGGTGGGAGCATGTAGCTGACTTCCCTGTATATTTCATTTATTGTTTTGTAGTACAAGCTGTAGACAATGGAAATGTCTGAATATTTCTTTCTGAGTATGAAGAAAGCTTGCTTTTTTCCAGGTCATCTTTCTCTTATCCATTAAATTACTTTGGTCTCTGGCATCAAGTGTCCTTCAGGGATGGCCTTAGGCAAAGCTATGAAATCCATCCTCTGTTCTGGGAAATTCTCATCGTCTGCCATCTCCATCACTCTGTAGAACTCTCATCTTCTTATGGTGCTTGTGAAAGTTGCCTTCTAGAAGCTCAAACAAGTATTATATGTATGAAAACATGCCTCTTTTTTGCACTTCAAAGGACAGGCGATAATTACTTTTTACTCTTATGCTGGGGATCTCAATGAAAAAATAAATGGTTCAGATCCCAATAAATGGCTCAAACTGATGCATACCCAGATTCTGAAGTCAACGGAGATTAATTTGTCAGCCTTTAAAAGTGTGTTGCCCTTTGCCATGACTTCCTTTAACATCATCCAGTTAAGTCTTAATTCTCAAGTCATCATATTTTTTAAAACTTTTTTTAAACTTTTTATTTTATATTGGAGTATAGATGATTAACAATGTGTTAATTTCAAGCATACAGCAAAGTGATTCAGTTATACATATACATGTAGCTATTCTTTTTCAAATTCTTTTCCCATTTAGGTTATTACATAAATTGAGCAGAGTCCCCTGTGATATACAAGTAGATCCTATTGGTTATCCATTTTAAATATAGCAGTGTGTACATATCTGTCCCCAATTCCCTAACTCCTCCTCTCCACCTTTCCCCCTGGTAGTCATGTTTATTCTCTCAGTCTATGAGTCTGTTTCTGGTTTGTAAATAAGTTCATTTGTATTTTTTTCTTAGATTCCACATGTAAGCAATAGCATATGATATTTTTGTTTCTCTGACTTACTGTATTCAGTAAGACAATCTCTAGGTCCCACATATTTTTAAAACATTCTTTAAAGCAAGTCTCACAAACATATAGTTCCATGGCTGAAACAAATTTAAAAGACTTTTAATTGAGTGTTGCTTTATGGACCCAATCAAAGAAGTGTTAATTAGTTACTAATCTAGTAAGAATTCCCTCAGGAGGACGGATAGGAACAAAGAAACAAATTCTGTGATTCGGAGTCAAGGTATAATAAGCTACCTAATGACCCCTCCAAAGATGTTCACAATCTAATATTAGGAATCTGTGAATATATTATCTTACATGTCAAAAGAGACTGCAGGTGAGATTAAGTTAATGAGTTTGAGATGGAGAGAAAATCCTGGTTTATCTAAGTGAGACTGATGTAATCACAAGGATCTTTGTAAGAGGGAGGCAGAGTTGGAGTCTGAGAAAATATCTGGAGACAGAAGTAGATAAAGGAGTGATAGAGAGATTTGAGGATGCCATATTGATGGTTTTGAAGATGGAGACGGGTCGACAAGCTAAGAAAGGTGGGCCACCTCTAGAAGCTGGAATAGGCAAGAAAAACGGATTTTTCTCTAGACCGGCAAAATGGAATGTAATTCTGTTGAAATCTTGATGCTTAAGATTTCCAGCCTCTGGAATTGTAAGAGAATGAATTTGTGTTATTTTAAGCCGCTAAATTTGTAGTCATTTTGTTACAGTAGCAATAAGAAACTAATGCCAAACTTGTATGCCACACTGACAGTTAATCTTTGATACAGTAAGTCTTTGTAGAGCCACAGCTGTTGCAGTAGAATATTGGAATATTGTGTTAGAAAATGCTTCAGGATAACAAGGTAAATATGTCCATGGTGTGTGCCAGCAGGCCTTCAAGACATTTAAAATGGAAATGGTAACAGTAAACAAACTGTGTTTCCTAAATATTGGTGTTCTATTAAATGTCCTAAGTTAAGATTGTAAATTGCTCATGTCACTATATTCACCTTTTCCTATCTTTTTGAACTTTCATCCAATGCAGCTTCAAACAGTGATGCTTAAAGCCAACATTGACTTGATCAGCCTTGATATGAACAGTTATTATTATTTTTTTTGCATGTCAATCATCACCAATCACAAAGGAAGCATCAACCCGGAGCAAAATAAATAGTGACATGACAGAGAGAAAGAGTATATTCTGGAGAGTCTAACATTCTTCATCTACAGAACTTCAGCAGGCTTGTGAAAAGAAAAAAAAATGGTTGTATTATGTATTAAAAGTAATAACTCATATAAATTTGATTTCATTAATATAGATGTATCTTTTAGATGTCTTTAGAGGCATCAATGTTAAGCACAAAAGATTTTTTGTACCTAGGGCTACTGAAAGTGAATAAGTTCATATTGTTTCTGTTATAAAATTTGTCAACAGTCAAATGAGCTGATATGAGGAAACATTTGAGTAAATTAAATACAAATGACATAAAATAGTGATACAAGTTGTTTACTAGGGTAAAACTTAATGCCTTGGTTGGTTTGTGCCCTGATTATAACTGTTGTTTTCCCTTCTATGCTCAAGAAGTTGAGAGAGTCTATCTCAATTTCTTCTCTCTGCCCAAAGACGTATTTAACAGCTTTTTTAAATAGTTCTTTTAAGTCTATTGTAAATGCAATCCAGATTTAAATTCAGTGAAGATAAGTAGCTTGAGTGACTCGAAGTTGTATGTTCTGTAGAGAAAATCTCCCCCAAAAATGTGTTCTATAAATAATGAAAGATATCCCTGTTTCAAAAAGAGCAATGGTAATTCCAAACTCCTAATTTATCCCTCCCTCAATATATGCACACTACTATATATGAACTACATAGCCAAAAGTGACCTAACATATTGCACAGGGAACTCTACCCAATATCTTGTAATAACTGACAAGGGAAAAGAACCTGAAAAAGAATATGTGCTGTGCTTAGTTGCCCAGTTGTGTCTGACTCTTGGTGACCCCATGGACTGTAGTCCACCAGACTCCTCTGTCCATGGGGATTCTCCAAGCAAGAATATATGTGTGTGTGTGGTAAGCTGCTTCAGTCGTGCGTGTGTGTGTGTGTGTGTGTGTGTGTGTGTGTATAACTTAATTTGCTGTACACTTGAAACTAACACAACATTGTAAATCAACTATGCCTCAACAAATACACACACATACACGTGTACACACACACACACGCATATATACATGTATATGTATATACACACACAAAAAAAATACAAAGAGAGCCATGGTCAGATAATTTTGGGGAAATAAATATATCGCTTCTGTTGGGGACAGTTCAGTAGTGTTCTGGGTCCCCTTGATCAACCTTTTTGTACCCACCCTGCTAATTTGCTGCCTACACAGGCTCTACCAGAAATCCTACATGACTATCCTCCCAGGATGCTATACAAGAAGCAATACAAGATGCCAAGACTCTTAGGGCATATGTTGCTGCAAGTCATTCTCATTTACTATTACTATCCAATATAAATATTAATAGTTCCATGTGGCTAGTGGCTGTTTTACTGTGTAGCAGAGATCTAAACAAACATTTGTGATGAATTTTCTTTGGTTAGTCACTGGTTTGAGGGAGACAAGGAGGGCCTCCCTTGTCTCCATGGATTGACATGCTTTTAAGAATGGGGCACGTGGAGGAGGAGGAACGGTTGGCCTTCCATCCTTTCTTTCCTATAGCAGTGATATCATGGTAGAAATGTACAGTTTCATAAAGAATTAAACATGAGTCCAAATCCACCTGGACTTTCATTATATGCTTGCTGATATGCATATTTTTCTGACTCCATAAATACAGAAGAGCACAGGGTACTACAGCTGTGCTTATGACCTGAGTTGTGGGGAAGGGTTAGGTGTGATCTCTGTTACCTGTGAGCAACTGGTCTTCCTCCTTCTTACTATGGTTTTTGCTGCACATTATCTATTGATTGCCAATTAGACAAACTCCATTAAAGTAAAAATAATCAGATCAACTGTAGTTATGACAAAAATACTTACTTGGGGTCACCATAATCTTAAAGAGTCAAATAACCATAGAAAAAAAGGGACCATTGTGTACTGAGTTCCACCAAATACCCCACTTTACAGCTAGGGAAGAAAAGTAAAAAAAAAAAAAAAAAAGAATAAATTACTTGTCCAAGTTCACACAATATAATATGTGTCCACCAGAGTGTTCTGGAATCAAGCAAAATAAGCTTGAGCTCTGAAAACTCTCTCTCTCTCCCTCATCCTCTTCCTCTCTCTCATTTCCTCTCCCTCCATAGAAGTGTTTTCTCCAACAATTTGAAAAAGGCGTGGGGCGTACTTTTGATATTTTGATGAAATATGAAGTGCATGATAGTTTCCTGTCATCTTCAAAATAAACATTTTTATGCCTTCTGCTGACCCACTGAACAAATGCTACCCCTCCTCCATCCTCCTACTATGTTAAAAAGGAGGGAATATAGAAATTATTGATTACAACACTACAATTATAACTACTATCATTTGCACTATTGCTTAGTGAGAAATCCTTCCTATAAAGTATATTATTTAAGTCTCTCAACAACACTGTGAGATAAGTCTTGTTATCCCTACTAAGGAAACGAAGAGGAAGTTTAAGCAGTTTACTCAAGTTCCTACAACTGGTAAGTTGTTATGTTGGATTTCATCTTCAAGATAACTATTTCCAAAGTCCGTTGTTTTCCCATAGGATGTGGTATGTTTGAGTATCTGAGAATATGCTCCATTCAGATCTTTCCCTTTTCTTCCAACCTCTTTCAAATTTTGTAGAATGTTAGTCTATCTTCATAAATATGGAAAAAGCTGTGCTGTGCTGTGCTTAGTCACTCAGTCATGTCCAACTCTTTGCGACCCCATGGACTGTAGCCTGCCAGGCTCCTTTGTCCATGGGGATTCTCCAGGCAAGAATACTGGAGTGGGTGAACATGCCCTCCTTCAGGGATGGAAAAACTAGTCCTTCTTAATATTTTAACACTGAAACTAAGAAAATGTATTTCCAATTTCAAATGAGGAATTGAATACAATTTCCTTATGAAGAGTGGAATGAAAAGAGCATCAGAATAAAAGAAATGACCTGCATTTGCCTTCCAGCATTGTTCCTGACTCAAATCACAAAACAACAACAAATTGTTTTTACTATACAATGTCAGAATTTGGCATTTGGCAGGATCTGTGATCTCAACTGAGTATGGAAGCGTAATTGGACACACAGTTATCAAAATCACCTGAGAATGCTTTTTTTTTTCTTTCAGTATATTATATCTACATTATTCAATTCTGTAAGCGTCAAGTTATGACAGAACACCAGGGGTGGTAGTGTGGAAACTGACATGCACACTGTGCTGCACTCGATATGCCAGCAAATCTGGAAAACTCAGCAGTGGCCACGGGACTGGAAAAAGTCAGTTTTCATTCCAATCCCAAAGAAAGGCAATGCCAAAGAATGCTCAAACTACCGCACAATCGCACTCATCTCACACGCTAGTAAAGTAATGCTCAAAATTCTTCAAGCCAGGCTTCAGCAATATGTGAACCGTGAACTTCCAGATGTTCAAGCTGGATTTAGAAAAGGCAGAGGAACCAGAGATCAAATTGCCAACATCCGCTCGATCATCGAAAAAGCAAGAGAGTCCCAGAAAAACATCTATTTCTGCTTTATTGACTATGCCAAAGCCTTTGACTGTGTGGATCACAATAAACTGTGGAAAATTCTGAAAAGATGGGAATACCAGACCATCTGATCTGTCTCTTGAGAAACCTGTATGCAGGTCAGGAAGCAACGGTTAGAACTGGACATGGAACAACAGACTGGTTCCAAATAGGAAAAGGAGTACGTCAAAGCTGTATATTGTCACCCTGCTTATTTAACTTATATGCAGAGTACATCATGAGAAACACTGGGCTGGAAGAAACACAAGCTGGAATCAAGATTGCCGGAAGAAATATCAATAACCTCAGATATGCAGACGACACCACCCTTATGGCAGAAAGCGAAGAAGAACTAAAGAGCCTCTTGATGAAAGTGAAAGAGGAGAGTGAAAAAGTTGGCTTAAAGCTCAACGTTCGGAAAACTAAGATCGTGGCATCTGGTCCCATCACTTCATGGGAAATGGATGGGGAAACAGTGTCAGAGACTTTATTTTTTTGGGCTCTGAAATCACTGCAGATGGTGATTGCAGCCATGAAATTAAAAGACGCTTACTCCTTGGAAGGAAGGTTATGATCAACCTAGATAGCATATTTAAAAGCAGAGACATTACTTTGCCAACAAAGGTCTGTCTAGTCAAGGGTATGGTTTTTCCAGTGGTCATGTATAGATGTGAGAGTTGGACAGTGAAGAAAGCTGAGTGCAGCAGAATTGATGCTTTTGAGCTGTGGTGTTGGAGAAGACTCTTGAGAGTCCCTTGAACTGCAAGGAGATCCAACCGGTCCATCCTAAAAGAGATCAGTCCTGGGTGTTCATTGGAATGTCTGATGCTGAAGCTGAAACTCCAATACTTTGGCCACCTCATGCGAAGAGTTGACTCATTGGAAAAGACCCTAATGCTGGGAAGGATTGGGGGCAGGAGGAGAAGGGGACGACAGAGGATGAGATGGTTGGATGGCATCACTGACTCAATGGACATGGGTTTGGGTAAACTCCGGGAGTTGGTGATGGACAGGGAGGCCTGGTGTGCTGCGATTCATGGGGTCGCTCACAACTGAGCGAGTGAGCTGAAATGAACTGAAAGGTTTTTAATTTATCCTCTTCCTTTTTGGAAGAGATGATCACTAAGGTCCATAAGACATAGGTTAAGGGATTTCAAGCTGTAAGACAGAGGGCAAAGGCAAATATGAAATCAATGAGACTTTTTACCAAGTTTCCTTTTAACAAGTTACCATTCACTTTACCAAACTACCTTGCTGATATATTCACTGTATAATCCGTCACACATTCATGTATTAACTCCTCTCTGACCACTAATATGTAGTGGGTGTCCAGAGATACTTCTATGCACTCAGAGGTTATATTTGAAGTCCAGGAAGTACTTGATGTAATTCTGAAATGTTCTCAAGGCACCTGTAAAACCTTTTCTTTTTCCTCAAAGCAAAGATTATTGGAAAAGGTCACTTAACCATTTTTTTGTAGAGGAGGCAGACATAAATCCATACCAGTCTCCAAGGAAATTAATGTCTTGCCTGTTATATTGGAAAGACATGAAATTGGGTTGAAGTCCAAGGTGCACCTTGAATTCAGCCTTTATATTTAAAGTGAAAATCTGCATTCAAAATAAAAACATTCGAATAAAATACGTGTTTCTTTGTGAGGATGTAAATGTTGTATAAAGAATAATAATAAAAATAAAAACCAGGGCAGGTCTTATTCAAAGTTTATGACATAGTTTATATTGGATACAAATTAAATGTAAAGAGAAGATAAGCAATTTTGGTTATATTCCACTAGATGGAATATAATATATTCATAAAATTATAGTTATTAGTCATATAATGTATAATAATACATTATATATAATAACTAATGTATAATAATACTTTTAAAAATCTTAGTACATAGAAAAGCAGGACATAAAATTTTATTTACCATTTGAATAAAATTATTTTGAAATATACATATGAAAATTATGTAAATATATGGCTAATTGTCAGTTTATTAAATGTGAACTTCAGCCTAGACCTGTACCTTACATTTATTATCTCATTTAAATCTCAAAACAAGACTTAATAAGTATTATTTTTTTCACATTCAATGAGAAAATTCACTTAAAATGACTCATTTATTTTCATGTCTGTTAGATGGTTAATTTTATATGCCAACTTGACTGGGTTATGGTACTCAGATATTTAGTCAAATACTATTTTAGATGTTTCTATGGAGATATATTTTTGGGGAGGTGAACATTTTGATCAGTGGACTTTAAGTAAAGCACTTCATAATGTGAATTGACCTTATTCAATCAGTGAAGGTCTTAAAACAGACTGACCTCCCCTGCAGCAGATAGCCTTTGAACTCAAACTGAAAGCCTTCGCTCGGTCTCCAGCTTTCCAGTCTACCCTGCATGTTTTGGATTTGCTAACCTCCCCATCAGCGAGCCAGTTCCTTACATGAAATTATTGTAGGAAGGGGGCACCCTCTCCAGGGCCCCAAGAGCGGGCTCTTGTCTAACACTTGGAAAAGAATTGTCCAAGGAGACACCTGCTGACAAAGCAAGAGACTTTATTGGAAGAGGGCACTCAGGTGGAAAGCAGCAGGGTAAGGAAACGCAGGAGAACTGCTCTGCCACGTGGCTCATGGTCTCGGGTTTTATGTTGATGGGATTAGTTTCTGGGTTGTCTTTGGCCAATCATTCTGACTCGGAGTCCTTCCTGGTGGCACACGCATCACTCAGCCAAGATGGATGCTAGCAAGAGGGATTCTGGGAGGTGGAAGGACACACAGTGTCTCCTTTTGACCTTTCCCAAACTCTTTCAGTTGGTGGTGGCTTAGTTCCTATTCCTTACCAGGACCTACTTGTCATAAAACAACTCATGCAAATAGTTACTAGAGAGCCTGGCCAGGGTGGGCGGTTTCAGTCAGTGTGCTTCCCTTAGCAAAATCTCTCTTCATATATATATAGATAGAGGATATAGAAAGATAAAGACATACATATAATATCTATATTTGCATATATACATATATATGTGTGTTGTATACCTACAACCTATTGTATTTCTCTGGGGAACTCTTGACTACTACAGATTTTGATACAGAGAATGTTCTTGGGAAACATAGTCTTAAGAAAAAGTTTTCTAAATTGATTCTAGTTTTTCTGGAATAGTTTTTCTAACTTGATGATATTTAGAGGCACTAACGGCTCTGTTTCCAGCAGTAAAGAGGATACTTATAGTCCATAATGTGAAGTGACAGTAGAGGTAAGCAAGATATCACCATAATATTCACAATCAAACACTTATAAAAGGCAAAGTTTTGTGATGTCGTGCACATGATACCTTTGAACATTTTTGTTGAAATAATGAGTGTAATGAAATTGACTAGCTGCTCCTATACCACTGGAAAAAATAGGGGTGTGGAGTATAAACTCAAGAATTCAATTCCCAGTTAAGTGCTATATAAATGACCTGAAATTTTCTGTCTGCCCTGAAAGAGACTCTTATCTACTATAGCTGCAGAGCTGAGATATCTGAAAAACCAAAATCAGAAAGTCATCCCGTGAGTGACTGAATTACAACACAAAGTGAATTCCCAATTTCATGGTATGTCTACTGTTAAAGTGAGGTCATTGATCAGGGAAGAATGGGATCCTGGAAGCTGGCATAGGGGTATATGGGAAGATTCTGATGAAACTGGAGACACTAAACCCCCAAATTCTGATGAATCTTTTTTGCCAGTAGAAGCAGCTGATCTAGCCCATCTGAGGAAATGAACCTTGCTTCACCTGAGGAAACAGTAATGGCCTCCCCTGAAATAATACCTGTCAAGACACCACAGATTCTCCTCAGGAATCACCCTTACCACCTCTCTTTGCTTCTAGTCCTATAACCAGACTCAGGCCCCAGCAGGCTTTGAAAGGGAGGTAAAAATTATGGCCCATGAGGATAATGGTAGAAGGAACATAAAGTTGTATCAGGCTGAATTTATGAATATGGGCACCCTAAGCAGATATTCTGGATTTAATGTTGCAGCTCAGGGTGTTAGAAAAGGCTCTAATAGTTTTGGTTGGATGTTAAAACATGAATCATAGGTGGCATGAGTTAAATAAATTTGAAATGCTAGGTATACTGTAAGAGGAAGGAATTCAAAGGTTTAGAGAGATTGGAATGTCAGAGTGAATTTGTCACGTAAGTCTTGCTCACCCAACTGGGAGGTTCCAGTGGACATATATGCTACCAATACTATAAGGACTCAATTTGTGAAGGGAGCCCCAGAATATTTGCAAGAGCTCTGAGGTCACTCTTTTCTACAGACATAAAATTGCAGTGGGAATTGTTGCTACTAAATGAATGGAATACTTAATGCAATGAAAATAATCAGATACTGTGGTAACAGGGCCAAATGGTGGCATTGACTGTCCAAGTCATGATGGACAAAGTTATCACAGAGGACAACAGAGCAGCGATCAAAATAGTCTGGTTCACAAAGACCTATGGTATTGGCTAAGTGATTATGGTGTTCCTAGAAGTGAAATAGATGTGAGGCCTACTAAGTTCTTTAGCTGCATCAGTGAAGGAATTCCAGATCAAGTGAACAAAACTCTATTTTGAATCATGTACAGTCATGGCCCCTCAAGTCAATTTCTGAACTTGATCCAGTTTACAGACCCAGAGCCCCTTGTATGAAGGGAATATGAAGTGGAATATGAAGTCCCCTAGAGAAGAACCCTGTACCCTGTCAGGAATTTACACTCTCCATCTTTCTCTCAGTCTTACCCAAAAGGAGCTATGGATACTGGAGTATAGTTGACTAGCAATGCTGTGTCAGTCTCATGTGCTCAGCAAAATGACTTAGCCACATATACACATGCATTCACTTACCTTCAAACTCTCTTCTTACCTTGGATGCTACATAATATTGAGTATAGTTCCCTGTGTTATAGTCTTTTATCATGGTGACTCAGTATTGGGATAAAGATATATCAGGCCTTTCAGAGATTATCAAATACTGACTCTGAACTAATTTCAGGGGATCCAAAACAGAACTCTAGCACGCTGAGAGGGGGTGTGTAGAGGTCAGGTGATCAATGAAGCTTTAGCTCAAGTCCATCTTAAAATGCATCCAGTGAGTTCAATAATCTGTAAGCACAGTTCTGGAATGCTTACTTTGAATAGACGCAATTAACAATTTACAGAAACTCTACATTGGTTCTTTGACCTGTCGAGTGAAAGCTAGTATGTTGGGAAAGACCAAGTAAAGCCATTAGAAACCCTCTCCCTCGGAAAATTATAAACCAAAAGCAGCATCTCACTCATGAGAGGATATAGATTAGTGCCACCATCGAGGACTTGAAGGATGCAGGGATGGTAATTCCCACAATATCCCCCATTCGACTTGCCTATTTGTAAAACATATGGATCTCAGATAATGAGAGAAGAATGGTGGTGGTGGTGGTTTAGTCTCTAAGTCATGTTCGACTCTTGTGACCCCAGGGACAGTAGCCCCAAACGTTTGTCCATAGGATTTCCTAGGCAAGAATACTGGAGTGGGTAGCCATTTCCTTCTCCAGGGGATCATCTCAACCCAGGGATTGAACCCGGGTCTCCTGCATGGCAGATGGTCTCCTGCATTGCAGGTAGATTCTCTACTGACTGAGCCACCAGGTAAGCCCAAGAACAGATTATCCTTAGTTAAATGAGTTGGTGATTCCAACTACAGTTACTGTACCAGATGTGGTTTCATTGCCAGGGCAAATGAACATGTTTCTTGGCACCTGGTATCTGGCTATCCATCTAGCTATCCATCCGGCAAATGTATTTTTCTCCATACCTATTAGAAAAGACTATCCAAAATAGTGTTCTTTCAGCTGGCAAGGCTAGCAATACACCTTTACTCTGACCTCAGAGATAACATCAACTGTTTCACAACTATATTTTAGTTTAGTTCTTTGAAGATCTTGATTGCCTTTCTCTTCCACAAGATATGACATGGATTCATTACACTGATGATGTGCTGTCTGGACATAGTGAGAAAAAAGAAACCATTCCCGACTCATTGGTAATGCATTTGCATGTTAGAAGATGGGAAATGAACCTGACAAAAATTCAGGGAGCTTCCGCTTAGTGAAATATCTAGAGGTTCAGTGACTTGAGAAAGTTGATAGCCCTTATAGGAAAAGGAGTCCGTCAAGGCTGTATATTGTCACCCTGCTTATTTAACTTATATGCAGAGTACATCATGAGAAATGCTGGGCTGGAAGAAACACAAGCTGGAATCAAGATTGCCAGGAGAAATATCAATAACCTCAGCTATGCGGATGACACCACCCTTATGGCAGAAAGTGAAGAAGAACTGAAGAGCCTCTTGATGAAGGTGAAAGAGGACAGTGAAAAAGTTCGCTTAAAGCTCAACGTTTGGAAAACTAAGATCATGGCATCTGGTCCCATCACTTCATGGGAAATAGATGGGGAAACAGTGTCAGACTTTATTTTTTTGGGCTCCAAAATCACTGCTGATGGTGATTGCAGCCATGAAATTAAAAGACGCTTACTCCTTGGAAGGAAGGTTATGGCCAACCTAGATAGCATATTTAAAAGCAGAGACATTACATTGCCAACAAAAGTCCGTCTAGTCAAGGCTATGGTTTTTCCAGTGGTCATGTATGGATGTGAGAGTTGGACGGTGAAGAAAGCTGAGCGCCGCAGAATTGATGCTTTTGAACTGTGGTGTTGGAGAAGACTCTTGAGAGTCCCTTGGACTGCAAGGAGATCCAATCAATCCATCCTAAAAGAGATCAATCCTGGGTGTTCATTGGAAGGTCTGATGTTGAAGCTGAAACTCCAATACTTTGGGCACCTCATGCGAAGGGTTGACTCATTGGAAAAGACCCTAATGCTGTGTAGGATTGAGGGCGGGAGGAGAAGGGGACGACAGAGGATGAGATGGTTGGATGGCATCACCGACTCGATGGACATGGGTTTGGGTAGACTCCAGGAGTTGGTGATGGACAGAGAGGCCTGGCATGCTGCAATTCATGGGGTTGAAAAGAGTTGGACACGACTGAGCGACTGAACTGAACTGAACTAAGATGAGAGATAAATTGTTAAATCTGGCTCCCTCCTACCACAAATGAAAAAGTGGCAGAGTACCCAGGCTTCTTGGGATATTTGAGCCAACATATTCCTCATTTGAGTGTATTACTCTGGCTCATTTAACAAGTACCTGAAAAGCTGCTGGTTTTGATTTGATCTCAAAACAAGAGAAAGTCCTGCCACTGGTTCAAGTTCCTGTACAAGCTGCTCGGCCAAGAGGCCATATGATACAGCAGATCCAATGGGGCTTCAAGTGTAGTAGCAAATACAGATGCTGTTGAAAAACTTTGCCAGTCCCTTAGAGCTGATTCACAGCAAAGTCCCCTAGGATTTTGGAGCAAAGCCCTGTCATGTTCTGTCGATAACTACTTCTCCTTTGAGAGAATGAAAAAAAGCTCTTGGTTTTTTGAAATGATGTTTTGAAACTGACGGCTATTTTCTGAAATGGATCTTGGTCTGTCACTGAGACTCATTAGAGGCTGAATGATGCAAAGCCTACTAAACCAAGTGACAGTGGTCCACCAAGTTCCCAACCTGATAGGCTTGTCATGGACTAGACGTGTGTGATCCACCAAACTATAAAGCCGGGTGTTCATGGTAGCACTTTTTCATCAAATGAATAGGTGTATGTGTAAACCGGCCCAATCAGAGCCTGAAGGTACAGGTAAGTTACATGAAGAAGTGGCTCAAATGCCATGTCTTCACTTCGGCTACATTACCTTCTCTCTCTCAGCCTGCACTGATGGCCTCATGAGAAGTTCCTTAAGATCTGCTGGTAGAGGAAGAAAACACATGTGTGTTGTTTATAGATGGCTCTGCATAATATGCAGGCACCACCCGTGAGTGGACAGCTGCAAAACTGTAGCATCTGTCTGGGACATACAAAAGGACAGTAACAAATGGAAATCCTCCTAGTGGGCAGGGCACCTGATGCATATGGCTGTTCACTCATCTTGGAAGGCCAAACATACAATTATGTACCAATTATAGGACTATGGTCCATGGCTGAATGGTCAGGGACTTGTAAGTCGCATGATTGGAAAATTGGGGGCAAGGAGATCTAGGTAAGAGGTGTATGGATAGACCTCTCTGAATGGGGAAAAATAAGAAGATATTTATGTTCTGTGTGAGTGCTTATCCAAGAGTTACTTGAGCAGAGGGGGATTGTAACATCAAGTGGATAGAATGACTCACTCTGTGGATCCAGCCAGGCTTTCCCCAGATACACTTTTCATTACACAAAGAACACATGGTGGAGTGACCATGGTTGCAGGGATGGAGGTTATGCATGGGGCTCAGCTGCTCAGTCACGTCTGACTCTTTTGTGATCCCCTGGACTGTAGCCTGCCAGGCTACTCTGTCCACAGAATATTCCAGGTAAGAATACTGGAGTTGGTTGCCACTTCCTCCTCCAGGGGATCTTCCCAACCCAGGAATGGTTTCAGATGAAAAGAGTTTCACACATAAAGTCCAAATTGGCTGTGGCCACCACTGAGTGCCCATCTGCCAGCAGCAGAAACTAACATTAGGCCTGTGACATGGCACTTTTCTCTAGGGTAACTGTTCAGCTATCTGGTAGTAAGTGGATTATATTGGGCCACTTCTATATCAGAAAGGATGATGTCTTGTTTTATAGTAATAGATACTCAAGATACAGACTTACCTTTCCTGTGTGCAGTGTTTGTTCTTAGTGATCAAGGGGTTACTATTGTTCATTTTATTCTCCAAGCAAAGAAAGTAAGGTGCAGAGTGAATAACTGAATTGTCCTTTGCTACCTGGATGCTCTTAGTAAAATTTTAGCTTTCTCTCAACTTTCCAGTGTCTCTCATTTGTCTGTCTCTGCATATAAGAATCACTCTCTTTACCCTTTTGAAGTTGCATATTATGTTTACTATCATCTGGGGCTAATCATCCCTCATTATCTTAGTTTTTCAGAATTTTCAAGCCATTTTTGTAAGGAGTTTATAAGGATCTTGAAAACAGAGCTTTACTTCAAAAACATGTTTGTCATTTTATTAGTTAGCATTAAATTTATATGTTAGCAGAGATATTTACATGGTTATTTTTCTTTAAGACCCTAATGCTGGGAAGAATTGGGGGCAGAAGGAGAAGGGGACGACAGAGGATGAGATGGTTGGATGGCATCACCGACTCGATGGACATGGGTTTGGGTAAACTCTGGGAGTTGGTGATGGACAGGGAGGCCTGGCATGATGCGATTCATGGGGTCGCAAAGAGTCGGACACAACTGAGCAACTGAACTGAACTGACATCTTCCTATTGGTTAAATAGGCCTCTCTATTTATGGCACTCATTGTCATTTTCATTGGTGGTACTCATTATCAATAAGGTCTTACTTCGACATAGACCTGCTATCTACCAAGTTAGGTCTAGCTCCCTATCATATCTTTCTATAGTTAATCTTATTGTAAATGGGCTTTTTACCCTTCCATTATTGGTTCCAACCAGTTAGTTCAGTTCAGTTCAGTTCAGTTCAGTCGCTTAGTCGTGTCCGACTCCTCGTGACCCCATGAATTGCAGCACACCAGGCCTCCCTGTCCATCACCAACTCCCGGAGTCTACCCAAACCCATGTCCATCGAGTCGGTGATGCCATCCAGCCATCTCATCCTCTGTCGTCCCCTTCTCCTCCTGCCCCCAATCTGTCCCAGCATTAGGGTCTTTTCCAATGAATCAGCTTTTCACATAAGGTATTTATTCCCATATATTAAATTTACAGCAGTAGTTCTGAGTTTCTTGATAATTTGAACATTTAAATTAGTTTTTTCAATTGAATCTCAAAGATATTACATGTATAAGGTTAAACTTTGCAAATGATTTTGCCAATTTTTCCCCTAAATTTTTATTTTTTTTCCTTCTGTAGTTGTGTTTACTCAACTCTGGTGAAATAATAGTGGTGCTTATGGAAACCATGTCTTCTTCCTGCATTTAATGGTAAGACATTTAGTACCTCTCTGGTAAACCCAGAGGGGAGCTTTTGAGTTGGTATATTAAGTGTGCATATGTGTATAAAGAAAAGATAGTAATACCTACCTCATAGGGTGTTGTGAGAATTCAAAGAGATAATGCATGTGAAGCACTTAGAACAGTTCCTGGCTCATAGTAAACTCTTTGCAATGAAGAAATTACATAGCTATATTTAGGAGATATCCAGCTGTTTATCCTTCTGTAAAATCATGACAATAAATGATAAAGTGAGTTAATACACACAAAGTACTTGAAATAGAGCCTAGCATATAGTATGAGTTCAATAAATATGCATCACTAATATATGGTATTATTGAGGCATTTTACCAAGAAATGATGTTGATTTCTATCAAAAGCTATTGCTGAATTTTTGAAGACCATTTTCACTTTTGATCTATAAATCAAATGAATTGGACTGACTTGTTTTCTAATATAAGCATACTGCTTTCATGGAATCAACCCTTCTTGCACTTATTATGCTGTTTTTAAGTGAACTGTCAGAGTTTGCAGTGATTTTGTTTAGGGATTTTTAACATCAATATTTAAATAAGAGATTGATCTTAAATTTCCTTTTGATGTCATCCTTGTTGAGTTTTGGCAGGAATATTTAGCTAACTTCACAAGAATTATTTGAATAGTTTTCTCTTTTTCTACAGCACAGAAGAGTGTAAATAAATCAGAGAATTTTGTTTATTTTTATTGTTTCTTAAATATTAAGTGAAAAGCTCCTATGAAATAGTCTGCCTATTTTTATCTTTGTTATTTTTTTCTTTGATAGAGGAGATTTTTCATAACTTTCTACATATTTTAATTGTTTAATTGATTTCAGTTTTGTATCTCATATAATATCCCTCTTCTCTGGTAACCACCTATTTGATTTCTTTATCTGTGTGTGTATTTCCATTTTATGTTTGCTCATTTGTTTTCTTTTTTAGATTTTACATATAAGTAAACTTGGGCAGTATATGTCTTTCTCTTTCTGACTTATTTCACTTGGCGTAATTCCCTCTAGATTCATCCATTTTGTGGCAAATGGCAAAATTTCATTCTTTTTATGGCTACCTCTCTTGGAGGCTCTCCAGAATCACAAATGGGTCTGGACTGCTTCAGAAGCTGGGCCTCTCTCAAATTATTGCTTTTGCATTCTGTCTCAGTGCATGTGAAATTTTGTATGTGTCCTTTAAGAGTAGAGTCTGTTTGCTACAGCCTCTGTCTCTCCCATATGCAAACTCCACTGGCATTCAGTGCCAGATATTCGGGGGCTTCCTTCTGGAGCAGGATCCCTGGGCTGGTTCAGACCCTTTGCTCCTTCAAGGGAACCTCTACAATTGTAATTATCCTCCTTTATGTGGGTCACCTACCCAGTGGTGTGAGCCCTGATTATACATCTCTGACCCTATTATCCATCTCTGTGGTTTCTTCTTGACTTCATTATGTTTTTTAGCTAGTTTTTAACTTAGTAACAATGGTCATATACACATTGTATATCTCTTTCATTAATCATTTTCTATATTTCCTTTTCATAAATAATAGGAAAAAATGTACACTTTACTTCTACCACTCTCTTCATCTCCAAATTCTAGGTGATTATAGTGTGTGTGTGTGTTGTGTGTGTGTATGTGTGTTAAGGCTTATGCCTTTAAATATTTTCAATTATTTTATATCCTTCAAGTAATTTTTTTCACCCCTGTTTAAAAAATATCTGGAAATTTCACACTTATACTATTACATACCTTCTTACCCTCATCAACTTGTTAGTTGTGTATGTTCACATTTTTTACTAAAGTCATAATTCTACATTTTTTTAGTTTTTGTTCTATAACCAAATGGAATCAATGCTCAGCATTAACCTTTAAATATGATTTATCCACCCACCTTTGTTTGACTCAAAAGTTCATTCCATCATATTTCCCTTAAGAAGTCTCCACTGAATATCTTTATTCTGTTCTTGGAAACTCTAAACAATATATGTCTATTACTTTTATTCTTAAATCCCTTTATACGTTATATAAAGTTCTTGGGACATTTGTGTTCATGTAAGAATTAGGAATTGCTCTGCTCTTTTCTACCAGTGCTAGAAATGCTAGCCTAAAAGACTCTTTATTTAATTTACTGTTCAATAACTTTATTAGGTTATGTTTCAGGGTTAATTATTATGTGTCAGTCTCCTCCAGTACTCAATGAACTCTTTAATATCTAAAATTGAGTTTCTTTTATTTCTGGTAAAATGTTAAATTATACCTTTATTTTTTTGTTTCTTTTGTTTTCTTCAGAAGTAACTATTTTTCTTCAGAACACCCATTTACTTTAAGAATCTGGCTTCTATAACTATTATTATTACTTCAATTCCATATTTTATTATTATTTCATTACTTTTAAACTCTTTTAATCTTCCTTATTTTTCTTAATCTTGTGCTGTATATAGAAGCCTCTGGTTTTTCTGTAATATTGTAATATCCATTCCCCTATTATAAACTACTTTCAAAATTTATCTTTGTGTATTGGTTTTACCTTTTCATTTCACTTTTTAAGTTTAGTTTAGCTTTGTTGTTTTGTTTTTTAGTTCTGCTACTCATGTCCTCTTTTCTTCCACAAT
This sequence comes from Giraffa tippelskirchi, assembly GCF_054371585.1. Taxonomy (NCBI): domain Eukaryota; kingdom Metazoa; phylum Chordata; class Mammalia; order Artiodactyla; family Giraffidae; genus Giraffa; species Giraffa tippelskirchi. The sequence continues at coordinate 134,389,005 of NC_137277.1, forward strand.
GTTCCCTCTTAAATGTTTTTCTTCAGATTTGAGTCCTTGTTTTTTTTTCCTAGAAGAGTACTTTATTAAATCTTTATTTTTCCTTTTATTTTATAGTCATGGCAACAATTTTAATCTACTCCATGGCAGCATTTTTTCTTTTCTGGCAAATGTGTATACATATGGGTGTAAATTATAGCACCTTTTCTAAATCTTGTACTTATTATTATTATAATTCATCCTGAATCAAATAAAATATCCTGAACCACACTTGCAGGAGATACATGTGAAAATCCAACACTGTGGTCAAGGGTTTTAATTGTCTGTGTGAGCCCTTAGTTAGCTGAGCAAAAGTGGTCGGTCTCTTCATAATTCACAGTGTTTCTCACCCCTCACTTCACCCTTTACCCAAAGGCTGCCTCTTAGAAGTATCAATTGGTTCCATGCCGCCTCCTGTTTTCCCACCTCCTCTTTTTATTCCTGCCAAACTAGCTCCATAAAAGCTTTTATTTTCATTCGTATTTTTTAAAATGAGCTTCTAAATGTTGTTCCTCAGTGTGTCCCCAGACTACGTACCACCTGAGAAGCCATGCAGCACTTTTCATTTTTTTCTCCAATATGTTACATACCAAGTGGTTTCCAGGGTCAAGAAAAAGTAAATTTCTGCTATTGCTTTTCTTTTTCCCCATGTTTTTCTACCTCTGAAGAAAATTAGGGAGAGCTGATTTTGCTGTTTTAAAACCAGTAGACCCTGTTAGTTTTATTATCTTACCATAATCACACTTTGAAAATTCAGCATTCCCAAAATGTAAGTTTAACAAATATATTTGCATAGATTTAAAGATTTTATAAATTCACAGAAACTTGGGTACAATGATAAAATACCTAATTTTTTTTTTGGAGAACTTACATAGCTACTTGTACTATGCATATTTTCATATGGGTAGAAAACACAGTAGATTAAAAAAATAAGTTAAATAGCAAGCAAATTTCAGGTAGTCACAAGTTCTGTGATGAAAATAAACTCTGATAAAGTGACCAGATTAGTTTATGTTAAATGTTTTGAGAAGGTATCATCAAAGGGTAGATATTTGAAGTGAGTATTAAATGCTGAGCATGAGGCAGTTATGTGAAGATTTGGAGACAGAACCCTCTAGAAATAGGGCAGAGCAGTTCCTATGTTGTAAAGTGTGACAGACTAGGGTGCTGGGTGATATCACCTGGAGGCAGGTGGAGTCTTAAAGGCTAAGGTAAGAGCCTGGGTTTCATTAAAGTGCACTGCGTGCGTGCATGCGTACGTGGTAAGTTGTTTCAGTCATGTTTGTCTCTTTGCAACCCTATGGACTGTAGCCTGCCAGGTTCCTCTGTCCATGGGCTTCTTCCCGCAAGAATACTGGGTGGGTTGCCATGACCTCCTCCAGGGCATCTTCACAACCCACGAACCCATGTCTCTTAAGTCTCCTGCATGGGCAGGTAGATTCTTTACCACTAACACCATCTGGGAAGCCTCAAAGTGCAGTATATGGGATGAGGTTTTTTGAGGTATAATTGACATATAATATTATATTAGTTTCAGGTGTACAACATAGTAATTAAATATTTGTATATATTTTGAAATGATCTCCACAATAAATCCAGTTAATATCTGTTAACAAACATAGTTACAGAATTTTTTCTTGTGATGTGAGCTTTTAAGACCTACTCTTTTAGCTGCTGCTGCTGCTAAGTCGCTGCAGTCGTGTCCGACTCTGTGGGACCCCAGAGACGGCAGCCTACCGGGCTTCTCCATCCCTGGGATTCTCCAGGCAAGAACACTGGAGTGGGTTGCCATTTCCTTCTCCAATACATTTAAGTGAAAAGTGAAAGTGAAGTCGCTCAGTCGTGTCTGACTCTTCGCGAGCCCATGGACTGAAGCCTACCAGGCTCCTCCGTCCACGGGATTTTCCAGGCAAGAGTACTGGAGTGGGGTGCCATTGCCTTCCACTCTTTTAGCAACTTTCCAATATACAATACAGTATTATTAACTATAGTCACCATGCTATATACCCCCATAAAGTACCTGTTTTATAACTGAAAGTTTTGACTCCCTTCACCAATTGATAAAAGAAAAAATACTTTTTTAAATGAAATCAGATATCTTTGGCTCACATTCCCCTTTCAAATGATATTATGTCCCCAGCTAGCTCAGTTGGCAGAGCATGAAACTCAGTCTCTAAAGGGTCAAGGTATTCTGTGCATGAAAATACAAACCCTCTTAATTTACCATGTAGTGACAAAATGTTCCCTCACATACAGACATTTGAAATTTGAGATACAATTAAAAGCATATGGATGTATATGATATTTGTTTTCCTCTTTTGACTTACTTCACTCTGTACAACAGTCTCTAGGTCCATCCACATCTCTACAAGTGGCACAATTTCATTCCCTTTTACGGCTGAGTAATATTCCATTGTGTATGTGACTACGTCTTCTTTATTCATTCCTCTGTCAGTGGACATTCAGGTTGCTTCAATGTCCTGGCTATTGCAAATAGTGCTGCAATAAACATTAGGATGCATGAATCTCATGGAATTATGGTTTTCTCTCAGTACATGCCAGGAGTGGGATTGCTGGATCATACAGTAGTTTTATTTTTAGCTTTTTAAGAAATCTCCACACTGTTCTCCATAGTGAAGGAAATCCAAAACAAAGGGGTTATATGTATACATGGGCTTCTCTGGTGGCTCAGCGATAAAGAATCCACTTACAATGCAGGAGTGGCAGGAGATGTGAGTTCGATCCTTGAATAGGGAAGATACCTCGGCGGAGAGCAAGGCAACCCACTTCAGTATTCTTCCCTGGAGAATCCCATGGACAGAGGAGTCTAGAGGTATATAGTCCATAGTGTCTCAAAGATACACAACTGAAGTGACTTGGCATGCACACACGTGTATACATATGACTGATCCATTTTGCTGTATAGCAGAAAATAACACAGTACTGTAAAGCAGCTATAATCCAATAATTTTTTTTAAAGTGTAGATGCTTCTGATCTTAAGTATTGTTCCACCTAGGAGATTTTTAATTGTAAATGAGGAATCAAAGAACTCCAAAGATGATGACCTAAACAAATTATCATTCATGAAAGCCTAGGAACATTGTCAAAGGGAGAAGCTCTGGTGGTTTAGTTGCTAAATCATGTCCAACTCTTGTGACCCCATGGACTATATAGCCTGCCAGACTCCTCTGTCCATGGGGTTTTCCAGGCAAGAATACTGGAGTAGGTTGTCATTTCATTCTCCAAAGCCTGATGGATTGCTTCTCCGAAGAAGATTTTCACAAAGAGCATGTGATATAATTTTCACAACAACCTATTTGAAATAGTTATAAATTGCTTCTATTTTCCACTTAAAGAAACACATATTCAGGGTTTAAAGAGTTTGCCTAAGTTTACACAGCTAAGAAATAGCAGAGCCCAACCAAACAGGACTCTTATCACCTAGGCTGGGCTCTCCCACTAAGGATGCCACCAGCAAGGCTGGAGGTAGAGAAAATTGAGGGGAGGAAGTACCATTCTGACTTTGACAAATCACTCCTCTATTAGTAGTTCTTTCTGACAACTATGCAAGAAGGATCTTGAGTTGGACCATTTATTTATCTCAATCAGAGAGCAGGCTTCCTTTTCCCATAGCTGTGCAGCCTCAGCAGTCAGAATTGATGACAGCTGCTGGACACCTGCGCTGTTTTATTTTTGCTAGATAACAAAGTGAATGCCTTGTAGCAGCTTCAGAACCCTGATGAGTTCAAGGCTCAGAGTCGAGATTGTACAGAGTAATTTCCAGATAATTTGAGGAGAAGGGAAAGCTAGACAAACTCCTGTTTCACTCTGAAGTTGTGCCATGAGAAACGTGTTTAGAAATCTGAGGAGAAAAATTGTCTCATGGAGAGTGCTTCAAGGAATTTTTATCTTCTTTTCCCTTCACTCTTTGGGGATTGAACTCCAACCCAACTCATTTTTAAAACTGGAGTTTCTATTTCATATGAAGCTAGATTTAAGTCAAGATAAAATTTGATGATTCCTTCAAAGCCACCAAGTGTCTTAGACACAGGCCAGGGAATCTATTGCAGGCTACTCGTGTGCTATGGATCTCATTCTTCCTTTTTGCCTCTTTGGTAAATTAATGGCAGAAATATAGGGGTTTTAGATCATTCAAATGTGCTGTTTCCTTTATTTCAAAATGCTGAACCTATTGGCCCTTCTGCAAGGGAGAGAAAGACCATGCAGTGGATCCCTCAGTTTAGGCTGAAAACTTACTTTAAAGACATTTAATTCAACATGAACTTGGTGTCTCTCACAGGTCAAACTGTCTAGTAGAACCTGAAATGCAGAGATACTGGGATCCTGGTCCTGCTCTGAAGCGTCTTAGCTTCTTGTTGAGAGGTGGGGAACACATGTGGAACTATGTCCAGTGTGTATTGGGCAAGGCTCCTCACACTTCCTTGAAATTTTAGGTCTGCCTGTTTCTTCATCATTCCTCCACCTCCTTAGGAAGGAGCCATAGATGAAGACCATGGCCACTCCCAGAGGGGAAACCTGGATGTACAAAGATTTATGTAACGTTATTAAGGGTTTCTTTTGTGGGCTCAGACTTGAGACTGACCTGGACTTAAATATTAACTCTTTTATGTCGTCTCTCTGTCTCCTTGTATGTAGTTCCTGTCTGACTCCTCAGGTAGGTGGGAAGAGGAAGGAGGGAAGAAGACAATCATTGTGATATGTTTGCCATGATGACGGCTGGGACTCTTGGGTATGTGGCAGTTTGGAGGTGGCTTCACTCTCACGAGGTCCTTCCATGACTTTCTCAGTGATCCCACACAGGAAAATTTCCACTGTGAGTCTTCTGATGTGGCTGATGACGTTTCCCAGAGGTTCACACAATGATTCTGTAGTCCACCCGCCCAGCGCATTCTGAGACAGCCCCATTCCACTCTTCCTCAACCCCAAGGGGGCCCTGTCAGGAAACATTCCTTTAGAGGAGCATCCAGCTGGATCTTTCCCACATAACTCAAATCAAGTTCATCCTTTTCACTGCTGTTTGTGGAAGTGGATGTTGGTCCCAAGCCAGATTCTTAGATATTTCCTAAGCCATCTTCAGTCAATAGCTACAGTCTTTAGATTACTCAAGTTTCAGCTCATTGGAGGAAAAAAATCAGGTCTCAGGTGAATTGTAAAAAGAGTCTAGTCATTAAAAACATGAGCAAGTTCACACAATCAGACAACAATAATAACAACAATGCTAGATTTCAACTTTTATTGCAAGGGCAAAGGAGAGTCCATATTCATCATTCTTGTCCTTGGATTACAGATCTCCAGAAATGGAACAAAATTATATTCAAAGGTTGAAAATGGTAACTTTCTTTCCTGAAATGGAGGAAGAACCAGATCTAATAATGCAAGAATAGCACTGTGTTCCAAGGATGCTAGCATAGATTATCTCCCTTTTCTGCAAATGTTGGGCTGTGTCACTAACAGCAAGCTTGCTACTGAAAATTACCATAAACAACTAGATAAAAGAATTTTAAAAAACCATTTTAAAAACCTGAAAATATAGTGAGGCAATGCTAGAACAAATTTTGTGTGAGAGCATTAACCAAGGGCATGCACAGTGGTACCTTGTGGTGTAAAAGGGAGGGTTTATATTTTGTTTTTTAAGGTAGGTAACGATTAGACATGATCACACACTAATGAAGCTTTTTGTATCATTGCCACCAACCTGGAAGCACTGTTATGATCATTTCCCTGAGGATCCAGTTTTACAAATGTCTGATTGATGTCTTGGACGCTGAACTAGTCCCCCAGGACACCATATCTGAGAGCTCCAAAATTCCCTTGGGTCACTGATAAGTCAAGGGAAGAACTTCAGATAATATCAGATTAAATTATTTTGCTCCTAATAAAGCCATTTTTCTCATCTCAAGGCTACTGAGAGTCTGCAGCAGCAGGAGACACCCATAAGTTGTAGAAGAGTCAAGGAAAGAAGCAAAAACATTATTTACTCTGAAAAAAACCAGAATGGTGATGTATCTGCTTAAAGATTATTATTATTTTTTTTTCTTCACATGTCAACTAGCTTATCACTGTGACTAGAAAACCCTTTCTCTTTTCATTATGGCACACTGCCTTCTCATTTGGAGAGAAGACTTAGGCCAGAGACCTGGTAATGCTCCTAGAATGTAGCATGGGCCTAATTAATGACCATTATTTTCTCACCTTAAACAAATATACTGCATTTAATCTTTTGGGAAGAGACAAAGACTTATTTTACATGCAAATCTTGATGGACTTAAAATACTTTTCCCAAATGTATACTCAACTTCTATCTCTTCAATAAGACTAAATCACTTTAAAGAAGATAAAAGACATGGGGATATTCTGTAGAAAAGAGTGAGATTGGTGGTAAAGGGAAAAAATACCAAGTAAACACTCTGTGGATTCTTGCCACCGGCAAGAATGCTAAGATATAGCTTTTCCTATGATTACATTTAATGTACATTGTATCATTAATAGTGTGGCAATTCACTGAATATATTCAATCTTTTCACCATGCAGTTCGGTGGGTAAAATAAAAGAAACACTAAAACTATAGTCATTTATTCAAAGAACTTAAGGAATAAACAAACAGACAATATTTTTTTTTTATAAAGTTAAACTAAGTTTGAGTAGATGAGCACAGGGAAGAGTTCCAACAAATTCCCAGATCACAGAGACTATAAAATTTTCCAGAGTTACATAATAAGGGAGACCTGAAGGATGAGTAGGAGTGATCTGCAAGCAAAGCAGGAAAAATTAATCCAAACAGAGGATTGGCATGTGCAAAGCCCAACAATAAGAGCATAGTGTAGTCTTCCAGGATTTCATTATGCAGATGTACAAGGACATGTAAACTTCTTGTTTCCTCAAAAGGTAGCAACATATGCACACCACTCGCATCCTTCCTTTTTTAAATTAACAGTATATTCTGGACATCTGCCTGTACAGGCTCATTAATTTCCAACTGCTTAAGAGCCTACTGTGTGGATACAGCTGAATCTAAGTAGCTAACTACCGCAATGGATCACTTGCATGATTTCTGATTTTTGCTATTGCAAACATGTTGCTCTGAATAAAATAACAATGCTTTCCCTGTTCCTCATCTATCTTTACATGCTTTTTCAAGACGATACATAAACTTGTTCCTTTACATTTAGCCAAGTTATAATTTTTTGGCTTGAGATACCTCTTATGTTATACATAAAATTTTCATAAATATTTGGGTCTCTTTCTGAACTTTCTATCTTGGTTCCTTACTTTGATTTTCTATTCATTTGCCAGCACTACATTTTAAAATTGTTGAGTCTTCATAGTACATTGATATCCCTTAAATTGTATGTCCTTCTTGCCTTTTTACTTCCAGTGGTATTAAAGCCATACTTACTTGTTCATATATTATATAAGGTTTGCTGCTGCTAATACGCTTCAATCGTGTCCAACTCTGTGCGACCCCATAGATGGCAGCCCACCAGGCTCCCCCGTCCCTGGGATTCTCCAGGTAAGAACACTGGAGTGGGTTGCCATTTCCTTCTCCAATGCATGAAAGTGAAAAGTGAAAGTGAATCCGCTCAGTTGGGTCCAACTCTTCGCGACCCCATGGACTGCAGCCTACCAGGCTCCTCCATCCATGGGATTTTCCAGGCAAGAGTACTGGAGTAGGTTGCCATGATTTAGAATTATCTCATTCTGGAAATAAGTCTTGGCGTTTTCACTGACAATGTTAGTTTATAAATTATTTAGAACTGACATCTTTATGAGATTGAGTCATTCTATTATGAACGTGTTATATATTTCTATTCATCAGGTCTACTTTTGAGTTCTTAGAAATGTTTTTAAGTTTCTGCATATAGTTGTTTTTTGCACATTTCTTGTTATATTTATTCCTAGGCTTTTTTCTGCTATTAAAGGTGAAGTCTTTTCTTCTATCTTTTCAGTTACGTATATAATATGAAGGATACTGACTTTTGAATATTGACTCAATAACCTGCTATCCATTGAGTTAATTTATGGAGCTTAGTAGTTTTTTTTTTTTTCTTGTAGACTCTTTAGGGGTTTTCTGTTTTACAGTCACATAATATAATTATATATAGGTAGTGTGTGTAGTGGATGCCGATGGTGTGGGTGGATCTTTTTTTTTTCAGTACCAACAAGACTTTATACATTGTGTTTTCTCAATGAAAAGAAGGGGAAGGGAAAAGGGTCAGCACGTGTGTTACAAAATGATAGCAAATGGGAAGGAAGTCCTTGGAACAGTGAAATCAGCCATCAGATAAACACTGCTAAGATGGGGTCATCATAGCCCAAGGGGCTATGTCTTCTGCAGTTCAGGAATGAGAAGAATGAATGAGAGAAAGCACAAACAGCTACATGTTTTTCCATCCTTTCCTCGCACCCCATAAACTCAAGAGTTCACACAAGCTTTGGTTTCAAGCAGTAAACATGGAGTTACATTCATCCATTTCCTGTTAAACAATCTTGTGGCCACTTGGACATAAATTTCTTGCACTTACATTAAAGTTCCTGAGTGACTTGGATATACATTCATCTTTCCCTTTGTGGTCTCCCAACCCCATTTGCTATGCAAGATCCCCTCATTGCTCCTCTCTACTCTAGAATTAGAGATTAAAGTAGGTTGTAATCCACCCAAAGACTGTTTGACAGGAATCACAGCAAGGAATGGTCATGACTCAGGAGACTGGGAACAAAGGATGGAGAGTTCTTAGCTCTTTCAGGATTTTTGCACAAATCATTTTATTGCAGGCACCACACAAATTAAACATACAAGTGTATGGGCTATTTGGGGCTCACAAAGTTGGAAGGAGGAGGGGGTAGGAATCTAGTATTAAGGACAGAAGATCTTATTTAGAATAGGAAATAGAGGAAGAAGAACACATCTGCTGATTGATGCCTGCTCCTCAAAATTTCCTGATCACAAAAAGGATATCCCCCACCCACTGTGGCTCAGTCCTGGGCCTCTGGGAACATGGCAGCAGAGCTATGGATCTCTACTTCTTCCTGCTAAAAGTAGGCTGGCTTTCCCTTTGATCTGGGAGCTTGCAGGCCTTCAGCAGACCCAAGGCTACCCTATGGTAGATGCTCTGGCAGAAGTGGCACTTCTCAGGTTGGGGTGCCAGTTTGCATTCCTTGGCATTATACTCTAGACCTCCACAGCTGTAGCACCTGTCTCTCTTTAAAAAAAAGTTAAAAAATCATACACGTACATCTCAAATCCAGCTTAATGCAAGGACAGACTTCGATGACATTATCACTTTTTAAAGTTAAGAACAAGACACTGATACCCACTGTCTCCTAACTTCCAAAATTATTATTTAACTTTTAACTGAAGGCATTATCAGACGAGCAAAAGACATTAGAGAATTCAAAGTGGTAGGGAGAAAGTTAAAACAGGCATACTTGGCCCCTGCTTCTGGACTTCTCTGGGGCCAGCAGCCACCTGACCACGGGTCCACAGACTTTGTGACCCCATGGACTGTACAGTCCATGGAATTCTCCAGGCCAGAATACTGGAGTGGGTAGCTGTTCCCTTCTCCAGGGGATCTTCCCAATCCAGGGATTGAACCCAGGTCTCCCATTTTACAGGTGAATTCTTTACCAGCTGAGCCACCAAGGAAGCCCAAGAGTACTAGAGTGGGTAATCTATCCCTTCTCCAGGAGGACTTCCTGACCCAGGGATGGAATCGGGGTCTTCTGCATTGCAGGTGGATTCTTTACCAGATAAGCTACTAGGGAATCCCTTTTTATTTATGTATTTATTTAGCTGCATGAGTCTTACTTGCAGCACAGAGGATCTAGTTCCCTGACCAAGGATCCAAATGGAAGGAGCTCGGGACACCTGTTTGGGAGCCCAGAGTCTTAGCCACTGGACTGCCAGGGAAGTCCTCACTTCCCTCCCTTTTATCTGTTTCAGCATATTCTTCACTTTGAGCTGCGTTTCTGCATTTCGCTGTGAATACAGGACACTTCACCGGGTCCAGTGACTCGGGATACATTCTTTGGCAGGATTCTTAAAGGTGAACTTCACAGCCTCATTTTCTTTCAGGCTCTGGAAGCAGAACAAAACATCCACGGGGTTGGGGGGTGGTGGTGAATGCAAAATTGGTGCAGACAGTCTTGGACAGTAGGCCTAACCCTGTGCACACTTTGAACCTCTTACAGATGCAGGCAGTGGGTGGCAGCTCCCCCTGGGCTTTGGCACAGCCACCTGCAAGCTGCTGGTTTGCAACAGAGCCCATGGTCATCAACTGTGTCCGTGAACAGATGGTCATGAGGCTGCTGGCCCCGGAGAAATCCAGAGGCAGGGGGCACGTATGTCTGTTTTAACTTTCTCCCTACCACTATGAATTCTCTAATGTCTTTTGCTTGTCTGATAATGCCTTCAGTTAAAAGTTAAATAATAATTTTAGAAGTTAGGAGACAGTAGTCATCAGTGTCTTGTCCTTAACTTTAAAAGTGATAATGTCATCACAGTCTGTGCTTGCATTAAGCTGGATTTGAGATGTGTATGTGTGTGTGTGTGTGTGTGTGTGTGTTTGTGTACATCATGTTTAAACATGTAATCACCAGTTTCTATCATATTACAGTTGTGGATTATTTCTCAAGACTATAGTTGATAACTGTATAACTTCTTTCAGTTCTCTGGAGAGGTTTATATAAATCCCATAATTAAATAGAATTATTGTATCAATTGCATTAACATATTTCTTAGTAGTGAACCTTCCTTGAATTTCTGAAATGGGATTTTATTCTGTCTTCTTTTGGTGCTATCATCTTTATATTTTGAATCAATATTTTCTTCACTAAAGTAATTTACTGTAGACTTTTATATCCTCTACAATCTGAAATAGTTTATCATTAGAATTATATGTTTGTTTGGTATAATTCTGCTTTGAAACTATCTGTTTTTGACATTCTTTTAGCAGTGTACTGTTGTCAAAGCTTTCTACTTCTATGTATTTATTTACTTCTATTGAAGTAAATCAATCTATTTAGTTTCTTCTCTAATGAAGACATTTAGATAAATATTTTATCCAGATTCTTTTTTTTATAAATTAATTTATTTATTTTAATTGGAGGCTAATTACTTTACAATATTGTAGTGGTTTTTGCCATACATTGACATGAATCAGTCATGGGTGTACATGTGTCCCCCATCCTGAACCCCCGTCCCACCTCCCTCCCCATCCCATTCCTCAGGGACGTCCCAGTGCACCGGCCCTGAGCACCCTCTCTCATCCAGATTCTGTGTATTTGCTTTGAGCTTGCAAAAAAAAAAAAAAGACTCTTTTTTTTTTTTTTTATTCTACTCTTCCTGTTTCAGTGATTATGTGTGTTTATTTTGTGTTTTATTTTTTCATCAGGAAAGTTATTATTAATTTTATATTGCTATGAGAGTAAGTTATTTATTTATTAGTGGTTTCTTATTAGTTTCTTTCCTGATTAATTTATATTTTATCTTCAATATGTCTTCTCTTCTTCAGTTTAATTTCTCTGTTATTTTTCAAATTGTTCCCTAAATTTCAATAAAATGCTTAATTATTCACTTTATTATTTCTTATCTATTTATATGAGTGTTTAAAACAATATTTCCTCTGAACGTTTTTTTTTTCCATTTTGGTTCTGAAATGTAGTGTTCTCATTATCACTTTTTTACCTAGAAAATTTGCAATTTGGATTTATCTACCTTTTGACTTAAGATTTGCTTGTGAGAGACTTAAGGTATATGAATATCAAGCATTTTGTTTATAAATATAGTGTAAATTTATTGCTTTAAACACATGAGAAAACCTACTGTCTGCACAGCAGACAATGGGTTAGAGGGAAATAGGCTCTGAAGATCTCTTTATATTTGAGGTTTCTCATGTTCAAAGATACATTTTAGGTTGCCTGAAACTGAGCAATTACCTGTTCTGGAAACCAGCACATAGATGTGAGGCATAAAAAGGGACCATGATAAAAATTTTCATAATGATTCATTATAAGTGCTACCTGAGGCTGAGAAAAGAGTGAAGGCTGTTGATGTAAGATGAGGTATAGGCAACTGCCTGGGTAGAGGGTACTTGCTGAGGCAGGAACTGGTAGATGAAGCACAAATTTGCAGGAAAAGACAAGGGAGAGGCCTGAGCTCTTAAATTTAGGTGCCTCGGAAATATACAGAAAGCAATGCTCTTGAGACAGTTGGGTCCAAAAAAGAGCTGAGGAGTGGAGACAAATTTTAGAGGCATTTTCATTGAGTTGGTAACCTGACATGTGGAAATGACCACGGAAGGAAATTTAAAATGAGAAGACAGGACTGAGGAGGGAATCCTGAGACGGCCAGGGGCTTGGGGAATGAGCAGATCGTGTAAGGAGCCGGTCTCTCTTGCCACTTAGTGGTGAGAGCCTTGAAGCAAGCATAGAATCTGCAATGTGGGAAGTAGACGAAAAAGTATTCATTAAAAGAGCAGATGAGTGAGTGTGTGAGCAAAGCAATTTTCCAAAACCGAGATATTTCCATTGTATGTGTACGCTATATTTTACTTGTTCAGTCATCTGTCGGTTGAAATTTGCACTGCTTCCACATTTTGGCTATTGTGAATAATGCTGCTATAAACATGAGTGTATAAATATTTCTTACTTTTTTTTTTCAAAACCAAGACCAATTGTAAACACTGTTATGCTCATGTAATCAACGAGGAAATTGAAATATGTGGTGCTTAAGCTGATACCTCCAGGGAAGGACAAACTGCTATAGAACCCATGGTTCTGTTGTCTCTGGAGTCCTTACCTAGCAGTAAAATACAGTCTCCCTCAACCACTCTTGCTGTGCTCTAACACTCCGTCAGCGCAATCATTTTGACAGCTAGTTGTTTAACAAGTTATCTGCAAGCCCTTCAGTTCAGTCAAAATAGTCAAATGAGTTGTACATGTAGACACAGCCTTTCTTTGCAAGATTGATGTAGTGGACAGGGATGAGTTAGAAAATAGAACAATAGCACCCTGTATATGAAAGCTGTGGCATCTGTCTAAAGTGAAAAAATACTGTTTATTGAGTGGGAATTGTCACTGAAGCTTGGAGTAGCTTTAAAAGGGAGCCAAACTATGCTAATTTTATTCCAGAGATTGAAACATACAATTTTGGAAGCTTTTATGGAAAAGAAGGGAAAAACTGAACAGGGAAGTTAACATCTTTAAAAGGAGATGTGTGAGTCAGCTCATATACAAACACCATTGCCTTGACCTTGATTTAGATTTCACTACTGTTTTATTTCATGTAGGAAAATAGCTTCAATGGCACTTCAAAAAATAATCCAAAATTTTTTTTTCAAACAAGGTAGCAAAAAGCCATCTGGGCAAAATTGTACAACATTGCATTCTTAATGAAAACCAAAATACATGTTTTAAAAATGTTTTATATCCATGACCCTGTGTTCTTACTTAGAAATGCAATATCCTTCTCTCTGTCAAATAAAGGAACAAGCAAACACCCTACGCATTAGACAAAGCTGCTTGATTAATTCCTGCCTGAGGGACTATTGCTCCTTTGAAATACTGGTTGAGTCTCATACTCTTTATCATTTATGTGACATTTTACCATTTTGCTTAATGCCGTGTATAATATTATATTGTGACTTTTCCCCCTAAATATTAGCTATCACGTTGTTTGCTGTTGTTTTGCACCAACCCTTGATTTCCTCAGAAGTTGGTTCTCTGTATGAAAATGGACTGCTCCACACAGTTATTTGTTGGATGAATATCTTGCTTCCTTCCTTTCCTCCTTCTTCCTTCCTTCCTGACCTCTTTTTCTATAAGCTCTGTTCTAAACAAATGGTTCACCAGATTTTTCACTCAGCCCTCTGTGTCAGTTACTTCTGAGGGGATTGGCTATTCCAGATCTCAGTCACCCCACCCCAAGTTTTCCAGTTAAGTCTGCTATTCTCTTCTTTGGGCTTCCCAGGTGGGACTAGTGATAAAGAAGCCATCCTCCAGTGCAGGAGACACAAGAGATATAGGTTCAATCCCTGGGTCAGGAAGATCCCCCATAGGAGGAAATGGCGACCCACTCTAGTCTTATTGCCTAGAGGAGCCTGGTGGGCTACAGTTCATAGGGCCGCAAAAAGTCAGACACGACTGAGATGACTGAGCACCCTCTTCTTCTGTGCCCCCCAGAATTGTCATCAGTTAAGCAAAATGCAGAACCAGTCCATGTTGGGCTGTTTAGTTTACTGATGTGGTAAATTCCATCTCAAAGTACAGTTCCAGTTTTAATTGCTGATATTAAGTGATTTTTGAATTTCTAATGAAATACCTAATTAGAGCAAATGTTTTTCCTCTCTAACAAGTAATTATAGCATTCCAAACACATTTACTCTAAGTAAACAAAACAGTTTGACTAATTACAATGGCAAGGCAGGACACAGTGTATTTTTTCTTGAAGGTTCTTCCCTCAGAAATTCTCTTTTAGGGAAAGAAATATTCTTGCAGACATAGTCCAGGTACCAGTCACACGATGGACGTGGTCTATCTGGAGATTCAGTGCACACTCTGTATGACAGAGGTGTCTCTGTGGGATTCTCCTCAACTTCTTTTTTCCTGTTGAAGGGGAACAAATAACTCCAGAGCACATAGGGTAATTGCCTGAATCAACTGTTGGAATCTGCAGACATCTTCAGGTTAAATTTTTATTTACATACATTTTGCATTGGACACTATTAACAAATCTTTTTTAAATTTTAATAAAAGAAATAACAGTCTGCCCCAACTTTTTGACACTCCAAGAGATAACCCACACTCTCCTAGGTCTTGCTGAGCTCCTGGCACAACAGAATGGACTCATATGTTTGTGATTTGGGGGGCAGCATCTATGGTGTCTGAATGCAATGTTATTAAGATAGTTTTTGTATACCTCTGTGTTTTCCTGCCACCTCTTCTTAATATCTTCTGCTTCTGTTAGGTCCATAACGTTTCTATTCTTGATTGTGCCAACCTTTGCATGAAATGTTCCCTTGGTATCTTTAATTTTCTTGAAGAGATCTCTAGTCTTTCCCTTTCTATTATTTTCCACCATTTCTTTGCATTGGTCACTGAGTAAGGCTTTCTTATCTCTCCTTGCTATTCTTTGGAACTCCGCATTCAGATGGGTACGTCTTTCCTTTTCTCCTTTGCCTTTAGCTTCTCTTCTTTTC
This sequence comes from Giraffa tippelskirchi, assembly GCF_054371585.1. NCBI lineage: Eukaryota > Metazoa > Chordata > Mammalia > Artiodactyla > Giraffidae > Giraffa > Giraffa tippelskirchi. The sequence continues at coordinate 134,404,239 of NC_137277.1, forward strand.
TCAGCTATTTGTAAGACCTCCTCACACAACCATTTTTGTTTTTTGCATTTCTTTTTCTTGGAGATGGTCTTGATCACTGCCTCCTGTACAATGCCACGAACCTCCGTCCATAGTTCTTCAGGCACTCTGTCTATCAGATCTAATTCCTTGAATCTATTTGTCACTTCCACTGTATAATCAAAAGGGATTTGATTTATGTCATACCTGAATGGTCTAGTGGTTTTCCCTGCTTTCTTCAATTTAAGTCTGAATTTTGCAATAAGGACCACAGTCAGCTCCCAGTCATGCTTTTTGAACTGTGGTGTTGCAGAAGACTCTTGAGAGTCTCTTGGACTGCAAGGAGATCCAACCAGTCCATCCTAAAGGAAATCCACCCTAAATAGTCATTGGAAGGACTGATGCTAAGCTGAAGCTCCAATACTTTGGCCACCTGATACAAAGAACTGACTCATTAGAACAGATCCTGATGCTGGGAAAGATTGAAGGCAGGAGGAGAAGGGGACAACAGAGGATGAGATGGTTAGATGCCATCACCGACTCGTTGGGCATGAGTTTGAGCAAGCTCCGGGAGTTGGTGATAGACAGAGAAGCCTGGAGAGCTGCAGTTCATGGTGTTGCAAAAAGTCTGACATGACTGAGTGATTGAACTGAACTGAACTGATTGCGAAGTCCTATACTTAATGGTATAGGTCTCATTTGAATCAGCATTGAAGATGGCTAAATTTCAGTCTCCTCTTAGAGCTCTTATATATTGAACTGCTCCTGAAATTTGAAATTCTATCCTAAAATGTTACTGCTGGTCTATCTATGCAGTATCTAGCATAATTACTGAGGAAACAGATAATTAGATACTTTCCATTTATCTCTGAACCAAGCTGTCCTGGTATCCCTACTAGAGAGTTCCTGAAAGGAAATTCACACATAACCCTTCAAGGAGGTCAATCGCAGGTACAGGCATCATGTGAGTCACAAATAATGATGGAAGTGGATATATGTGTGGGTTTTTTTTTCGCTTTTTTTTTTTTTCATTTGTTTATTTGCATTTTGGCTGCACTAAGTCATCATCTGTGGAAAATTCTCCAGGTCACCTGACCTGCCTCTTGAGAAACAGGTATTCAGGTCAGGAAGCAACAGTTAGAACTGGACATGGAACAACAGACTGGTTCCAAATAGGAAAAGGAGTACGTCAAGGCTGTATATTGTCACCCTGCTTATTTAACTCATATGCAGAGTACATGCTGGGATGGATGAAGCTCAAGCTGAAATCAAGATTGCAGGGAGAAATATCAATAACCTCAGATATGCAGATGACACCACCTTTATGGCAGAAAGTGAAGAAGAACTAGAGAGCCTCTTGATGAAAGTGAAAGAGGAGAGTGAAAAAGTTGGCTTATAGCTCACCATTCAGAAAACTAAGATCATGGCATTTGGTCCCATCACTTCATGGCAAGTAGATGAGGAAACAGTGGAAACAGTGGCTGACTTTATTATTCTGGGCTCCAAAATCACTTCAGATGGTGATTGCAGCCATGACATTAAAAGACGCTTACTCTTTGGAAGGAAAGTTATGACCAACCTAGACAGCATATTAAAAAGCAGAGACATTACTTTGCCAGCAAAGGTCCATCTAGTCAAGGCTATGGTTTTTCCAGTGGTCATGTTTGGATATGAGAGTTGGACCAGAAAGAAAGCTGAGCACCGAAGAATTGATGCTTTTGAAGTGTGGTGTTGGAGAAGACTCTTGAGAGTCCCTTGGACTGCAAGGAGATCCAACCAATCCATACTAAAGGAAATCAGTCCTGGGTGTTCATTGGAAGGACTGATTTTGAAGCTGAAACTCCAATTCTTTGGCCACCTGATGTGAAGAGCTGACTCATTTGAAAAGACCCTGATGCTGGGAAAGATTGAGGGCAGGAGGAGAAGGGGACGACAGAGGATGAGATGGTTGGATGGCATCACCGACTCAATGGACATGGGTTTGAGTGGACTCCGGGAGTTGTTGATGGACAGGGAGGCCTGGCGTGCTGCGGTTCATAGGGTCGCAAAGGGTCAGACATGACTGAGCGACTGAACCAAATTGAAGTCTTCATCACAGTGCATGGACTTCTCACTGTGGTGTATGGGCTTCTCTAGCTGTGGCACAGGGTGTTGCCCCACAGCAGGTGGATCTTCATTTCCCCATCAGGAATCAAAACTGTGTCTTCTGCATTGGAAAGCAGATTCTTAACCACTGGACCACTAGGGAAGTCCTTAACTATATTTGTCAATACTCATGTTGTATAAAAATTTATTCTGGAGATATATGACTGCAAGAAGATAAGCAAGCAATGCAGTCATGGGGGAATGCTAATGGAAAAATGGATGCCACCCAATCTATGAGGATAAGCTTATAATTTGGCAAGAAAGAGAGTGAAATATACCTAAAAGGAGATTTGGAAGGATTAACAAATTAACACAAGAAGGCAAAGAGAGGAACTGACTATGGCATGCAAGACCAACAAATAGGGAGAATGAAATTCTGCACATGGACATAGAGGCCAAGAGAGAGTCCAGATCTCAGTTTGGGAGATTTTGCATGGCACGCCTGTGTTCTACTGTGTTGTTTAACCAACACCCACTGGTGTAGTCACTGAGTATTTAACCATTTTTCTCAGATGCCAAGTGTGAATATGACATGTCCATAAACTGAAGTGATGTGAAGTAAGTGATCTGTTCCATGAGACAGAAGCAGATACATGCTGTAGGGGTTCACAGATCACAGGATGGCCTTGACTCTCAGTTTCTTCTCCTGCTCAGTTCTATCTTGTGACTCTGCTCAGGGCATATTCATACAGATTGTCATTCCCTCCCTTTTTTTCTAAAACCTTCATCACCTTCTCAGACTGGTAGAAGTTTATTCTAATGAAACATAAAAATGCTTGACACTGTTCTAAGGACTTTGCAGGTATTAACTTATTCAATTTGCCCAGCTAGTGACTTATGGAGTCAGTATCTGACCTACAGAGTCTGACCCTGTAGCCTGTATACTTAAAATATACACCATCATGTCTCTTTGATGCCTTGTTGTCATAAATTATCCCCAATTTGGGGCTTCTCTGGTAACTCAGCAGGTAAAGAATCTGTCTGCAATGCAGGAGACTGCAGTTTGATTCCTGGGTTGGGAAAATCCTTTGGAAAAGGGATAGGCTACCCACTTTGGTATTCTTGGGCTTCCCTGGTGGCTCATACATACAGTAAAGAATTCACATGCAACACAGCAGACCTGGGTTTGATCCCTGGATTAGGAAGATTCCCTGAAAGAGGACATGGCAACTCACTCCAATATTCTTGCTTGGAGAATCCCCATGGACAGAGGTGCCTGGTGGGCTACAGCTTATGGGGTTGCAAAGAGTAGGACACGACTGAGCAACTAAGCACAGCACAGCACAGAATCCCCAATTTATCCATATAGAAGGTTCTGCATCTCCTCTGAATTCACCAAGCATTCTGCTTTCATCAAATACTTACTCATCATCATTTTATATTGGCGCTTCTTGAAGCATGACTCATGGTGTTTCATATTTAGAGTAAATCACTAAATATTTTTAAGAGAATGAGTGATCCTGTATTCAACAGAGAAAGCTCCCAAATAGTCCTAGATTCTTGTTTGACTTTTTTTTTTTCATTTTTTTGGTTTTGGAAATGACAGGACTATGTCTTTGTCTAGTCTTGTTTTGATGGCAAAACTGCAGAATGCCACTTGAATGTTTTGTGGTTCACTTATCTTAGTATATCTTTCCTCATATAGACATGAATTAGGCAAATCTTTGAAGTTTTTCATTTGTCCCCTTCTTATTTCTCTTTTATGGTCCTCTCCTATGTCCTGGAATTTGCTATCTATACCTTGCAATGACATTCATCCTAGCATCTGATCCATATCTCCGTTTATTAAAAGGTCCTGTGCTTACTTCCCTTTGAAAATCCAAATTTTGAGGTTTTCTTAGTATTTTAGCAGAATAAATGAATTTATATTAAAGTATTAATGAATGCTGGAGAAGGAAATGGCAACCCACTCCAGTGTTCTTGCCTGGAGAATCCCAGGGACGGAAAAGCCTGGTAGGCTGCCGTCTATGGGGTCGCACAGAGTCGGACACGACTGAAGCGACTTAGCAGCAGCATTAATGAATGTCCACTGATGCTTCCTGTAATATTTGCTTTGAAACTGCTGTCTTAAAGAGACATCTGTTAACATATTTGAACTTTTGCAAAGAATATGTTTTTGCTGCAGTCTAATGTTTCTCCTCCATGCTCCAGATACCTTGTAAAATTCAAAGGGAATCAGGTAATTGAATCTTCCCTTTAATCAATGCAAACATTATTCACTTAAAGCACTCATGAATACTTTTCATAGATTCTAGCTCAGAGAAACTTGCACAATGCTCATTAAAACTTTAGCCTCTGTTTATGTGGCCTGTTAGCTATGATGGCTTATAATGGTTTTGTCCTCCAAGCTCTAAAGTTAGACCATTAATCTAATGTAATCAAGTTTTGAAGGATAGGCTTATAAAAAGTAAACCAAAGGGAATTATTCTCCTACAGATTCCCATTGCCTCCTGATATGATACCATTTGCTTAGCAGAGTTCAGTTCCCTGCATGATGGAATAAATTAGAATGTTAACTAGACAAATGTTAAAGCAAATAAAAGATATGGATTGTAAGGTGTAGATTTTAAGTAGAGAATCCAGATAAGTTCTAACCACTGCCTGCATTCAAATCAGGAACAGAAAAATAAAATTTGTTTTAATGCTATTTTTTTTTTTTTTTTGAGGGCAAAATTTCAACTCATCCAAACTCTGACATCCTGAAACTTGTTAAACCATCTTAGGAGAACTAAGTACTAGAATCATCTCAGGCAAGACACATTCCACTCTCTGTGCATCAGTTTTCCACACCATGAAGTGATGATCCTGATCTGTGAATCTCTAAGATACTTTGCAATTCTGCACATTGTTAATTCCAAGTGAGATTTTTTTCAGCTAGCATGAAGTCAAATGCTACATTTTTATTTGCTTTCTGATTTCCAGTTTTTTTTTTCATTTAATAAGAACGAGTTCATGAATCTTTTCCTATCTGTTTGATAGGGGGAGATTATGAGCACTTGGAACTAATTTAAAATTTAAATTGTATTTACCTTTCTCTCTTACTCCACCAGGGACATGCGCATGTAAAAATGTTTGCCTTCTTCCATCTATGCCCTGCTGACTCATTAGGAAAAATCAGAAGTGAGAGGCTCCTTCTCCTCTGTTAATGATAGCAGAGGAATTGAACATACATAGAAGAAATTGAAATCCTTCAAAGGATTTTTGCATGTGGTGGTGGTGGTTTAGTCGCTAAGTCGTGTCCGACTCTTGCAATCCCGTAGACTGTAGACGGTCAGGCTCCTCTGTCCATGGGATTCTCCAGGCAAGAATACTGGAGTGGGTTGCCATTTCCTTCTCCAGGGGATCTTCCCCATCCAGGAATCGAACCCGGGTCTCCCGCGTAGCAGACAGATGATTTACCAACTGAGCTATGCATGTAGTATTTGATATTTATTTTCCCAGATGGCACTTGTGGTAAAGAACCCACCTGCCAATGCAGGAAACATAAGAAACACAGGTTTGATCCCTGAGTCAGGAAGATCCCCTGGAGGAAAGCATGGCAGTCCACTCCAGGATTCTTGCCTGGAGAATCCCATGGACAGAGGAGCCTTACAGGCTACAGTCCATAGGGTTGCAAAGAGTCAGACATGACTGAGGTGATTTAGCACAATTAGCACACACACACACATTATGATGTATTGAGCATCAACGCCCATTTTGCAAATGAGGAAATATGTTACAGAGTAGGAAACTGAACTACTCTACAAAACCCATAGGTGTTGTTACGGGTAAAAGAGTCATTGTTCTATGCTTCCTCTCATAATCACTTACCCTGCCAGTGCACATGAACACAGTAACACATACACCTCACAAACATACAGAATGAAAAGTCAAGAAATAAAACCTCAATATTTATGTAAGTCATCATCTCTGTCTAGAATAATTGTAAGAATTACAACATTATGTAGAGCAGGAGGAGAGTAAAAGCTCAACCAAGGCAACTGCTTTTATTAATTTTGCCTCCTTGCTCATCTATAAATTCTGATAGGTCCTACTGAAACGGAGAAGAACAAACTTGTTTCCATATAGGATCTATTCCCTGAGTTCTAGATTTTGTACTTTGTTGCCTGTGCTTAGTCATGCTGACTCTACAGTTTTGTAAAAGAATATTGCCTATAGCCTAAAATATACAGGCAACCCATTCTTAAGGCTCTAACTTAAAGGTATAACAGCTTTCCATTAAAAAGTTGTGGAATAGTGAATGACATTTTGCCATGTGATTTGTTGAAGATTTAAGGAACATCTTAACCAGACCTTTAATGACAGCTGCAAGGAAAAAGAAACCAATACAGCACTCTGAAGTCTGCAACAACCAATCAAATTCCTCCACTTATAATAAAAATAAAGTCTGAATTCTAAATCCAGGAAGATGGTTCTTTTGGACAATAGTCTATCATTTTCTTTGTCTTCTGGCTTTCCAAATAAAGTCATTCCTTGCTCCAGCTTGTCTTTCAGTTTATTGGCCTGTCATGTGGTGAGTACTACAACCTTGGACTTAGTATCACTACCTCAATGTGGTTGGAAGAACTCTAAATATAAGAGTGATTAATGCTTGATGCTCAATTCATTCTCTGGGAATGATGATGTATCCTTCTTTTACATAATTTCAGGGTCTCAGATCTGGATAATTCTTCCATCAAATAAACAAGTTCTTGATATTCCACTAGTCATTTTGCTTAAACTCAATTGCACTATAATAATAATGATGATAAAAAAAAACAAATTTCAATAGCTTAAAACAGCAAAGGTTGACATGTTGCCCTCCTGTACATACTGAGTGAGACAGTATTCCATATCTCTTACATCCTAGAATCAGACTGAAGACAAAGCCCCCATATGGGATATACTGGTCTCAGGGAACAAGGGAAAAAGAAAGATTAGGGAAATATGGGACTCTTCACATTTCTGCTCAAGAATTGGAAATATTACTTCTGCTCAATTTTATTGGGCAAAGCATGTCATTTGAATTAGCCTCATGTCAAGGGATTGGGAAAGTATAATCATACAGGCAGAGATGGTCAATATTTAAAAATAGTAATCTATCTACATGTACCTCAGTGTTCATTGCAGCACTATTTACTATAGCCAGGACATGCTGCTGCTGCTGCTGCTAAGTCGCTTCAGTTGTGTTCGACTCTGTGCAACCCCATAGACGGCAGCCCACCAGGCTCCCTGGTCGCTGGGATTCTCCAGGCAAGAATACTGGAGTGGGTTGCCATTTCCTTCTCCAATGCATGAAAGTGAAGTCGCTCAGTCGTGTCCGGCTCTTAGCGACCCCAGGGACTGCAGCCTACCTGGCTCCTCCGTCCATGGGATTTCCCAGGCAAGAGTACTGGAGTGGGTTGCCATTGCCTTCTCCGAGCCAGGACGTGGAAGCAACCTAAATGTTCATCAACAGAGGCATGAATAAAGAAAATGTGGTGCATACATAAAATGGAATATTATTCAGCCATAAAAAGAATGAAATGACATTTGCAGCAACATGGATGGACCTAGTGGTGATTCGAATAAGTGAAATAAGTCAGGCAAAGAGAAATATCATATGACATTGCCTATAGGCAGGATACAAAAAAGAAGTGATATAAACCAATTTGTTTATAAAATAGAAACAGACTCACAGATTTTGAAAACAAACTTAAGGTTACCATGAGATGGGGTGGAGGGATAAACTGGGAGGTTGGGACTGGCATATAAACACTACTGTATATAAAATAGATAACTAACAACAACTTGCTGTATTGCACAGGGAATACTATTCAATACTTTGTAATGGCCTAGCTATATGGGAAAATAATCTAAAAAAGAGTGTATACATGTATATGTATAACTGACTCACTTAGCTGTACACTTGAAACTAACACACTGTTGTAAATCAATATGCTACAATAAAAAATTTAAAACAAACAAAAAATAAAAGTAGAAGTGAGGAGCAAGAAAAGAAACATTGAATGACTAGTAAAGAACATTGCTTTTTCTTTGCTATTAACCAACTTCTTTACTCCTGTCTTCTCTCATTTGCAGATAGAATAGAAAAGTATTTTAAGTAATCACAATATAATTTATCACACCTAGACAAAATAAAGGAAATTTCAAAGTGAAAAATAGTAATCTATCACAAAGAAGCATGTTTCTAAGCTATTTAAAATTTTCCCATCTATGTGGGTGGTTGCAAAATTGGGTTCATCAATTGCTCATTTTTTATTTATGTGTTACTCCTCAGGTGCCCATAGAAGGTGTTCAAGATACCGTGCTATGGCTTGTGAGTGGCAAAGAGAGAAAGAAAATGTCATCTATATGTAGTAAGAAAATTTATGATAGAAAAAGAAAAAAATATTTACTCTCTTAAGGAGACGTGTGTGTGTGTGTGTGTGTGTGTGTTTGCATTTCTTTGAAAGCTGGGCATGTTGTCAAACACACACACACACATGCACACCCAAACACTTCTGAAAGCAGTGGGCATTCATGTTTAACCTTTTAAAGACTGCAAGGGGTAGAGAGAAAACAGCATGAACAAAGCCACACGGACCTCAAATGTACTCTGTGTTCAGGGAACATAAACTTAGTAACAGCAGAGGGCATATCTTGTACTGCTCAATTCTCTAGGTATACTCAGCAATTGTTTCTTGAAAAGGACAAGTGATCTAATATGTGGATGCACAGAGTGAGGATGGAAATAGTGAATGTTCAGTAACAAACATAAGACATCTGTAGGAAAACTGCTCCCAAATCATGACACCAATAACTGTTCTGAGTCTCAGAGCATCAGAGGCCATGTTCTAGCATGAAGATAAAGTGTCTTTGGGGTAGAGGGTTAGGGGAGAAATCTGAGCATACTCTCCTGCTCCCTCTGTAGAGCGACTAGAAGGTCAGAGAGAGCTTCATGTTGAGATGGTGCTGACTGGGACCCAGTTCCTGCCAACCAGAGGGCTGGGATTTTCTGATCCAGAAATAAAAAAGGCAAGCATATGCTAATTCAGCTTATGTGTTGGCAAAGCCAATGATTAGTGAAAACTTAAAACTTCACTGAGAATTTTCAGCTTCTACAATCAGGCTATGCATTTATGTTGTGTTTAATGTCCTTATTAATGTATTGTCCTCATCAATTTTGGGGTTTCTCTTGTAGCTCAGTTGGTAAAGAATCTTCCTGCAGTGCAAGAGACTCGAGTGCAATCTCTGGGTTGGGAAGATCCTCTGGAGAAGGAAATGGCAACCCACTCCATTATCCTTGTCTGGAAAATCTCATGGACAGAGAAGCCTGGTGGGCTGCAGTCCATGGGGTCGCAAAGAGTTGGCCATGACTGAGTGACTAACACACACCTCATTAATTGAGCTTTTTCCCATGATTTTGTACTACAAGTTTGTAAGAAATGAGATACTGTGGACACAACTGTTTGGTAGAAGAAATTCAGTATCCCTACTGTAATATGACTGCAACTAGCCTACTAGGTTTGAAGATTCTTGAGGAAAGGGACATCTTTGTATTTCCAGAAATGAGCTGAGTGTCGTGCATATATTAGCTACTTGGCAAAAGCTTTATAAATGGATATCTGAGTGAATGACAGTGGCCCTTACTGACAGTTTTCCCTTGCAATTTTTCATTCTATCACTTGAGTCTGCAAGACGCCTATTCACTGTAATGAGCCCACAATCTTTGGCACAGTGCAGTTAAAATGGATAAGTAGAAATTAAGGAGCTTTCTAGAGTATATTAAAATAAGTTTCTTGTTTTGTAAGCTCAATTTTATTCTATTTCACTAAATTCAACAAGTATATATTGAATCTTCTTTGTGTGTCAGAAACTGAGGTTCTGTGGTTTCAGTGATGATGAATGCTTGATCCACACTTTCAAAGATCTCACTGTCAAGTAAAGAAATAGATCACCTTATTTTTTTTTTTAATGTGCAAATGGCACTTTAATAATTTCACCTTTACAGAGTCAATAAAGAGGTGTGATTCTCTCTGAAAGGCTCAAATGAAAGGTTTTGAGGGATGTACTGTTGACCCAAACTCCAGTTGTAAAGTGAAATTAGCAAGACAGTCAAAGCTGAGAATGAAATCTACTTTCAAGGTGTTAATAAGAAATGAGTCTCTTTCACTATGAGAAGCAACGATCAAGGAACAGATACATGGGTTAGAAGTGGAGAAAATATAGGGAATTGTATTGAATCTATGTTTTTAGGGAGATTTTCTTTTATTTAATTCACAATAGATAATTTGATTTTATAATTTTATTCTGTGCTTTTAAGCAACAGAAAGGAGTGAATTCTCGACACACTGCCTTTTTTATACTAAGCCAACAATTTACATAGCTGTAACATAAACAGTCTCAAACGATAACTCTAAAATATCAAGAACAAAACACTATCAATTCTTTTGCTATTGACTTGTTCTGGAATTATTATGTAGACTTCATATATTTGTTGTTCAGTATTCTATTATATTATTTCTCAGGCAATTACATTTTTACTGACAATTTGGAGGATTTACTTGATATAATCATTGAATACAAGCACAGTACTAAGTATTTAAATGAGAATGTTATCAAATGAGTCTAATTTTTCTTGCCCTGTTATAACCAGATTATTTTTAATATGTAGGATTTATTAAACCATATTCTCAATTATGCTGGGAAATTTAAATCAAGCAAGAATTTCACAAATAATATTGCCTCCTGATAAGGTTGCCATTTACAAGCTGGTGAGTAACATTTTGTATGCTTATTTCTTAAGTACATTTGATTTTGTCAATGCAAGATACATTAGCTAAGATCAGGCAAATTATGTTTAGGTATTTGGATTAATCAGATGCTCCATCTTGTCTGAAATATTGATAGGAATGTTTAGCAACTGTACCAAGTAGACTGAGGGGCCAAAATGAATACAGATTTTGCTATAAGTTGCAAATAAGTGCAAAATTAATCTGGTTGACTTAATCAGGAATACTGAATAACATTTGCATCTCAAGTAATTTTATTTTGATTTGTAGAATTCATTGGCAATGTAAAATGGCAATTTTATAAATCTTCACTTAGGAATAATGACAAAGAGAATTTATCTTCCAGATTAATATTTATGTTGCATTAGCTTATTTCAGACATTGCCCTCCTCCGTTGCCTATTTGGTGAAAATGCTTAGGAAAAAGTGAACATTGGGAGATTAGGATTGATGTATACACAGTACTATATATAAAATAGATAACTAATAAAAACCAACTGTATAGCATAGGGAACTCTACTCAGTACTCTGAAATGGCCTATATGGGAAAAGAATCTATAAAAAGTGGATATATATATATATATACATATATATATACATATATGTATGACTAAATTTGCTATACACTTGAAACTTACATAACATTGTAAATCAACTGTACTCTAATAATTTTTTTAGAGAAAGAAAGATTAAAAAATAATAAAAAATAAAAATAACGGTTTGTCATCACAGGTGGGTTTTAAGACATATTTCTTGATTGAACTACTAATACAAATTCAAACATTGGATGGCAAATTAAAGCGTTTTAGATGTGACTTCTACATATGCAACTGGGTCCAGTTCTTTCTGGTTCTATACAACCCATTACCCCCACAAACCTTCTCCCAGTATTTTGAGTTGAAATTCCCCACAATCAGTGCCAGTGAGTGTAGAAAAAAACCTTGTGAAAAAGCACATTCAGAGCCAGGATTAAGCATTCACAAATCTTTTTTCCTTTTAACTTTCTTTGTAAATAAACATACAGTTTTCATTTATTTGAATCTTTTGAATTATTTTTCTAATTAGTAACTATTACTGAGCTTATTTAGAATTAATCAATTTTATGAACATGTTTATAAGAAAGGATGAATTTAATCATTTTCCCATTTTCATACTTCAGAATTATCCAAGATCTCCCTAACTTTTAGGATGGAACAGTATCTAATCTCAGCCCTACTTACTTGAGAGAGTATACATGAAGGTAAAGGTACTTTGAGAAAGGTAACCCAGTGTGTAGTAGGATATATTCCTTCTGTCCCTAGTCCAGGCCTAGGGAGAGAAAGCTATGAGAACTCTGAGAAAGACAGTCATTTTCTAAAATATCTGTATCAATAGTATCAAGGAAGGTGCTTAATATGTTATAGACACTTGACTCAGGCATTTAACAATACATAGCTGGACTTCCTTGGGCTTCTATTAGAGCAGAGAGTTTTTGGAAGTTATCGGTACTTATATAATATTTCAGATGGTGATAAGTATTGCAGAAAAGATAAAGTCTGGGGAAGGTAATCCATGTTCAATGTGAAGATTGCTGTTTTATATAGGAAGAAAATAAAGGCCTTAACTTTGACATTTAAGTGGATACCAGAGAGAAATGACTATGTTTTGGAGAAGAACATCCAATACAGAAAACAATAACAAGTATCAAGGATTGTGCTTAGCTAGTGTTAGGAAGAACAAGGAGACATTACAAAAGAGCAGAAAGCTAGTGAGAGAGAGCAGAGAGAGTCTCATAGACAATGATAAAGGATTTGACCCTTCCTCTTAGTGAGAAGGGAAGCCAAGTGAAGACCTTGAGAAGAGGAATGGGGTGGAGGCAACGAACTAGTCAAAGGCTGATATTTTGAGAATAGATGCTGGAGCATGAGGGCAGTGTCTGGGAACTCACTAAAGATCCTCTTGCAATAATCCAGACAAGAGATCATGGCAAAAGAAGTTTTCAGGTTCTAGAATACTTTGCAGAGTCAAATGTTTGGATGTACTCTGTTGACTGGGAAGGAAAGAGAAAGCAAGGATACTTCAAGAGACTTACTGTTTGTTTTGCTGAAAGTTTTACTTTCATTTTAGGTTCAAAGGATTTGTTAACAAAAGAAACCATTCATTATACACAAATATACAATTTCAATGTTTGTAGATTATTTGATTTGATTATTATTTCATTTTATTTCAATATGCAGTCATTAAAAGAAAAGAAATAGAAGCAATAGAGAGAAGTAGCAGTGTGTGTGTATGCATGCTAAGAAGCTTCACTCATGTCCGACTCTTTGCGACCCCATGGACTAGAGCCCACCAGGATCCTCTGTCCATGGGATTCCCCAGGCAAGAATACTGGAGTGGGTTGCCATGCCCTCCTCCAGGGGATCTTCCTGATTCAGGGTTGAACTCTCATCTCTTATGTCTCCTGCATTGGCAGACCAGTTCTTTACCACTAGTGCCACCTGGGAAGCCTTAAATAATAGCATATACCCCAAGTTGGTGATGTATACATCCAGACCTTGAACAGCTCTGGGAACTCCTGATTGACTGCAATCTGGAATCCCAATTGGGAAAGAGTCCCAGACCATGCATCCACCAAATGGATGAGACTTCACACTGCAGCTCTGGGGACTCCTGCTTATAATCTCAGGCTACAAACTGATATCATCAATTTGCAAGCAAAAATTCAGTTTTGATTTTCTTTAATTTTTACAGTGCTATTTGTTTCACCTTGTTAGTCATAAGATTTCTTAGACCCTGGGGACTGGCCAGGCCCTGTGGAGCTTAAAAAATTCCAAGACTCACTCCCTTTCTTATCTAAGGTGCTGCTTGACTTACTGGTAACAATTGGTGTGCTTGCAGGCAGGCATGTAGTCCAGGGAGGGTCTAGGCAAAGTCAAAAGTCAGTCGGAGGCCTGCTCCCCTACTTCTGAAGCCTAAACAAGGCTACCTCCATTTTAATTTATTTAACATTGGTTTCTAAAAACTGGGAATGAAAATACAGTTGTTTACTTAAAGAAAGAAAGTGAAGTCGCTCAGTCATATCCAACTCTTTGAGACCCCATGGACTGTAGCCTAGCAGGCTCATCCATCTATGGGATTTTCCAGGCAAGAGTACTGGAGCAAGTTGCCATTTCCAACTCCAGGGGATCTTCCCAACCCAGGGATCGAACCTGGATCTCCCACATTGAAGGCAGATGCTTTATTGTCTGAGCCACCAGGGAAGCCCCTGTTGTTTAGTAAGGGAGGGAACAATTTGGGCACGAGTAGGGATCTGGACTTGGAAAATTTGAGGTGACTGCTGACACCCAAATGGAGGCAGGGACATTTGACTAACTCTATACATGGATGTTGAGTAGAGGGAAGGCAAGCAGAGAGGAAGAATGCACAGGAAGAAAGCATGTACCAACAAAAATAGTAGCAAAAAGCGTGAAATTTAAATATAACTGAAAGTCAAGACATCTTTTCTCAGTGAATAATTTTAGTTCTCTGTGGGCTAAAGCTAATTAGTAATGTAAGAATTAAGTGAGCAGAAGTGGAAACTATTTCCCCAGCAGTGACACCTGGATTTTTAAAAGCTATTTTGGCAGATCCACGGCACTCTCCAAATCTAGCAAATGGCTTAAATTCTGTATTTTAGTTAGTGTGACTTGTGTTCTTATGTTTTTTCATTAATGCCTCATATATATTTTGAAAGAGAGAAATCACATTAATTATAATGCATTTTTAAAGGAAAACCATTTCAAAATGATTACATATTTGAAAATATAGAAAAACATTTAGTAATTATATGTCATGTCTAACTATTGAAAATACTTCCATGTGTATTACTAACCAGAGGGCAGTCATTCACTGGGTATATACTATGTATATTGCATTGTTTTAAAGAAGTAATAGTCACAATGTTGAACAATTCTAGGTTATGTACAGTGATTAGGTTGGAAGAGTCCCCAGGGAAAAGTGCACTTGACCAGAGGATGGAGGTAAACACTAAGAGGGCTTGGAGTTGTGAATATTTACCAGCAACTTTAGTCATATTATTATTCTTGTTTTCTAGTGTTTTGGCTGATAAGAAGGGTATCTCATTACATTCTCATAACAATCTTGAGGTCTGTGCTTCTTTGAAGGCAGTTGAAATTCATGCCCAGAAATGTCATGATTTTCCAAAGATCATACAACTTTCTGCTTGCCGTTCTAAAATCACATCCAAATGGACTTGATTAGGGGAAAGGCTAAATATTTTTAGGATTCCTAACAGTTGTTGATCCTCAAATCTTCCGTCTCAACTAAGTCTTATAATCTCTGTTATCACCTCTTTAATCTAGTCTAGAAGCATTTTCTACTTTCATAACCTAAATATCAAACTTTATCATTGTTTTGTACTTTTACTATGCAATGATGTAAAATAAAACAACCTTAAAGTGAAGAAGAACTAAAGAACCTCTTGATGAAAGTGAAAGAGGAGAGCGAAAATGCTGGCTTAAAGCTCAACATTCAGAAAACTAAGATCATGGCATCTGGTCCCATCACTTCATGGCAAATAGATGCGGAAACAGTGGAAACTGGCTGACTTTATTTTTCTGGGCTCCAAAATCACTGCAGATGGTGACTGCAGCCATGAAATTAAAAGACACTTACTCCTTGGAAGGAAAGTTATGACCAACCTAGACAGCATATTAAAAAGCAGAGACACAACTTTGTCAACAAAGGTCCGTCTAGTCAAGGCTGTGGTTTTTCCAGTGGTCATGTATGGATGTGAGAGTTGGACTGTGAAGAAAGCTGAGCGCTGAAGAATTGATGCTTTTGAACTGCGGTGTTGGAGAAGACTCTTGAGAGTCCGTTGGACTGCAAGGAGATCCAACCAATCCATACTAAAGGAGATCAGTCCTGGGTATTCATTGGAAGGACTGATGTTGAAGCTGAAACTCCAGTACTTTGGCTACCTGATGCAAAGAGCTGACTCATTTGAAAAGACCCTGATGCTGGGAAAGGTTGAGGGCAGGAGGAAAAGGGGACGACAGAGAATGAGATGGTTGGATGGCATCACCAAGTCAATGGACATGAGTTTGGGTTGGCTCCGGGAGTTGGTGATGGACAGGGAGGCCTGGTGTGCTGCGGTTCATGGGGTCGCAAAGAGTCGGACAGGACTGAGTGACTGAATTGAACTGAACTGGACTGAAGCTATATTGCATAAGGGTTTTCTAACTTATTAACCTTTCTTACAATTGTCAAAATGGAACAAAGTTTCAATTGATTCATAGGTTTTATGTATTTTAGCTATGTGGATAAAAACTGATGATATTTTTAGGCAAGAAGTAGAAAGATGTAAAACTGTGCTGACATTACAATATGAAAAAAAGTGAGAGATTAACTCTGCAGGAAATCAACATGATGTAGGATCAATGTGACCACTAAATAGGTGAGAGTTGTCAGGTCAACTTTTCACATGCTCCAAGCAAAGTAGTGGTTTTGTTTTCCTGTTGTTGAACATGATACCTGTCTTTGGCTAAAATCCAATTAAATTAAAGAAATATTTATTTCATTCTCTTTATGTATCTAGCATATCATATCATTTTTTCCTGACACCATTCATGTATATATTCAGAAACTAAGACCTATATGAAAATAACTGGCTTAGACTTTGTCCACATGATCAGAAAATTGGCTCTTTCTATAACAATGACCAGCTCTACCTGCCAAGATATCTCCCAAATTTTTGAGTCAAGGATTTGTGAGAAAAGTTTTGACACTAGCCTTAACTTAATCTATAGTATAGAGTGTGTAAACTCTCAACTAATTAATGATAATGACATCATAGAAAAATATACAACAACACTTATAAGGGTAAGCCTTTAGTAAGAGTCAGAATACTCTAATACTTCAGTATGGTGGTGTGTTAACTATTTCACTATATAAAGGTTAAAAAACAAAAGTATAAAATAGCTATAGCTATAATACTTTGTTAACTGAGACACAGCATAAACAGTTGTAAATCGTGATATCAAAAACAAAAGAGGGGAATAAAATAGTGAAGTTTTTGAATGCAAATCAGGTTAAAGTGTTATTAGTATAAAATAGGCTGTTATAACTTTAATAATTTTTATGTAAGCCTCATTGTAATCACCAAGTAAAAGCCTATAGTAATTCATAAAAGAAACAGAAGAAAATAAAAACATCCTACTAAGGAAAAAAAATCTTCAATTCACAAATGAAGGCAATAAGAGAGAAAGAAAGGAATAGTGGAAATACAAATCCCCAGAAAGTAGTTAGTAAGACAGCATTAGTAAGTCTTTACCTATTGATAATTACTCTAGATGTAAATGCATTGTATTTTCCAATTAAGAGACATGAAGCGGTTGAATGAATAAAAAAACAAGACTGTACTATGTGTTGACACCAAGAGACTTATTTCAGCTTTAAGAATACAAAAATGCTCAAAGTGAAGGGATTAAAAAAAATATTTCATGAGAGAAGAAAACAAATTAGAGTAGGAGTGGGTATATCTATATCAGACAAAGTAGATTTTAAGTCAAAAATAGAACAAGACAAAAAATGTTATTATGTAGTGATAAAGTTGTCAATTCATTAAGAAAATATAACAAATGTAAATATATATGTACTCAACATTGGAGTACCTAAATATAAGTTAAATAAATACTAATATATCTGAAAGGAGACATAGACTGCAATACTAGCTGGGGAGTTCAATATTACACATTCAATAATGGATAGAGCAATCAGATAGAAAATCAACAAGAAAACATTAGATTTGAACCATACTTTATACCAAATGAACCTAATAGACATATAGAACACTTCCATCCAAGAGGATCAGAATACACATTTTTTTTCCCCTCAAACACACACAGACTAATCTCCATGATAGATCATATGATAAGTCACAGTACAAGTCTTAGCAAATGTAAAAATGCTGGAAACATATAAAGTATCTTTTCTTATCACAATATTATGAAACTCAAAATCAGCAACAGGAGGTAACTGGAAAAATTCACAAATGAGTGGAAATAAACAACACATTTCTGACCAGCCAATGAGTCAAGCAGAAATTGAAAGGGAAATAAGAGATATATTGAAACAAAATAAAATGGAAACACAGCATATCAAAACCTATGATTCACAAACAGCTCTAAAACTGAAATTCATTAGAATAAATACCAACATGAAGAAAAAGAAAGATTTCAAATGAAGAACTTCAATAAACTGGAAAAAGAAGATAAACTAAGCCCAAAGTTAGCACAAAGAAGGAACTGGCAAAGATCAGAGAAGAAATAATAAAATAGAGGTCAGCAAAACAATAGAAACTATTAATAAAGCTAAAGGCTATTTTTTAAAGATGAGCAAATTTGAAAAACTTTAGCTTGACTAAGAAAAGAAGAGGGAAGACTCAAATAAAATCAGAAATGAAAGAAGAAATATTACAAATGATATCATTGAATTACAAAGGATAATGAAAGTCTATTATAAACAATTATACACCAACAAACCTTATAACTTAGAAGAAATGGATGAATTCCTAGAAACATACAACCTACTAAAATTAAATCATTGAAGAGAGAAAATTTGAACAGATCAATTACAATTGAATTAGTAATCAAAAATGTCCTAATAGGTAAAAGTCTAAGACCCAATGCTAATAATGATAGATCCTATCAAACATTTAGAGAAGAATTAATACCAGTCTTTCTCAGCCCATGTGCAGATGGGCACAAACACTATATGAAGATAAAAAGTGAAAACTAATTAAAAAAAGTGAGGTCATTGTGAAAAATGACAGAAAAGTTTTCACAGTTAGACCATCTTTAGGACATGAATTTGAGCAAACTTCAGGAGATAGTAGAGGACGGAGGAGCCTGGCGTGCTACTCTCCATAGGGTTGCAAAGAGTTGAACACAACTTAGTGACTGAACAATAAAGACTAAATTTTGCACAACTTTTCTGAAAAGAGCATGTATTTGACTGAGATTCAGGATACTTGGAGTCTCAGCTCTAGTCTATTTAAGTTATCTAGCCAATTATAAATTTCTGGACTTCAGATGCCTTAGCTCTAAAAATGGGTTTGGAGCTGGAAATAGGTTATTTTCCAATTATTCCACCTCAAAAAATTCTGTTGGATAGTTTGGGATGGAGGGCACGATTCTTAGCCTTAAAAGTTTATGAGTACATAAAAATTAAAACAGTAATTAAAATTAAAACAGTTTCACTTTACAGTTTAAAAAGTCAGATATTTTTTCTTAGGGATTTTGTTTTCTATTGCTAAAGGAAACTATTTTTGGAAGCTCTCTAGGTGCTTTTACAGCATTTTTTTAAAAAAGGAAATGCTATATGAATGGGATGTTCTTATATCTTTCTACATAGTCTCTAATCTCTGTTCAATAAGGCCTTCTCTTTTTATTTCCATAGGCCTTATAACTGATTAAATCTACTCTTTACCGCATCATCTTGTCCTTTTTATGTTCTTGCTTAAAAACACATGCAACCATCCTAATCCTCACACTGAGAAGGAGATAACCCAAAGGACACTTGCTTAACTAGGAATGCTAAGTGTGTCAGCTGCAAACAAGGCCCAGCTGCCTGGTTGGCCATTTGGACATCCTCAGTCTCTTCCTACTGATGCACAGATGTCAGAGGCCTTGCTGGTGAACCCCAGTGTGCTTGCATTTAGGGAAGAGTATTGTGAACTGATGCTCAGCTAGTGAGGTGGCATATGGCACCATGTGTCTTTTTAACAACTTCATCAGTTTCTTTTTAGAGTTGAAGTCTGTTGCTTTGCAGAATGAAGGGCTGCTATTCAGTCTAGTGCTATCAGTTATTTCCTTCCCATTCAACCTCCAGCCTTTGTCCAATGGTGGATTGGATAAGTCTCACAGGGGTTTTGACAATTCCTATTAAGGCAAAGGAAAATCCAGTGATTGGCCTGCTTTTAAGCAGTGGTAAAATTCCAAATCAGATGTTGCTCCTATTGCTGAAACTGCAGTTAGTATCATCAGTTCAGTTCAGTCGCTCAGCCGTGTCCGACTCTTTGCGGCCCCATGAATCAAAGCACGCCAGGCCTCCCTGTCCATCACCAATTCGCGGAGCATACCCAAAACTCATGTCCATTGAGTTGATGATGCCATCCAGCCATCTCATCCTCTGTCGTCCCCTTCTCCTCCTCCCCACAATCCTTCCCAGCATCAGGGTCTTTTCAAATGAGTCAGCTCTTCACATCAGGTGGCCAAAGTATTGGAGTTTCAGCTTCAACATCAGTCCTTCCAATGAACATCCAGGACTGATCTCCTGTAGGATGGACTGGTTGGAACTCCTTGCAGTCCAAGAGACTCTCAAGAGTCTTCTCCAACACCACACTTCAAAAGCATCAATTCTTCGGTGCTCAGCTTTCTTCACAGTCCAACTCACACATCCATACATGACCATTGGAAAAACCATACCCTTGACTAGATGGACCTTTGTTGACAAAGTAATGTCTCTGCTTTTTAATATGCTGTCTGGGTTGGTCATAACTTTCCTTCCAAGGAGTAAGCGTCTTTTAATTTCATGGCTGCAATCACCATCTGCAGTGATTTTGGAGCCCAAAAAAATAAAGTCAGCCACTGTTTCCGCATCTATTTGCCATGAAGTGATGGGACCAGATGCTGATATCTTAGTTTTCTGAATGTTGAGTTTTAAGCCAACTTTTTACTCTCCTCTCTCACTTTCATTAAGAGGCTGTTTAGTTCTTCTTCACTTTCTGCCATGAGGGTGGTGTCATCTGCATATCTGAGGTTATTGATATTTTTCCCGACAATCTGGATTCCAGCTTGTGCTTCTTCCAGCCCTGCGATTCCCATGATGTACTCTGCATATAAGTTAAATAAGCAGGGTGACAATATACAGCTTTGATGTACTCCTTTTCCTATTTGGAACCAGTCTGTTGTTCCATGTCCAGTTCTAACCGTTGCTTCCTGATCTGCATACATGTTTCACAAGAGGCAGGTCAGGAGGCCTGGTATTCCCATCTCTTGAAGAATTTTCCAGTTTCTTGTGATCCACACAGTCAAAGGCTTTGGCATAGTCAATAAAGCAGGAGTAGACATTTTTCTGGAACTCTCTTGCTTTTTTGATGATCCAGTGGATGTTGGCAATTTGATCTCTGGTTCCTCTGCCTTTTCTAAAACCAGCTTGAACATCTGGAAGTTCGTGGTTCACGTATTGCTGAAGCCTGTCTTGGAGAATTTTGAGCATTACTTTACTAGCATGTGAGATGAGTGCAATTGTGTGGTAGTTTGAGTGTTCTTTGGCATTGTCTTTCTTTGGGATTGGGATGATAACTGACCTTTTCCAGTCCTGTGGCCACTGCTGAGTTTTCCAAATTTGCTGGCATATTGAGTGCAGCACTTCCACAGCATCATCTTTCAGGATTTGAAATAGCTCAACTGGAGTTCCATCACCTCCACTAGCTTTGTTCATAGTGATGCTTTCTAAGGGCCACTTGATTTCACATTCCAGGATGTCTGGCTCTACGTGAGTGATTACACCATCGTGATTATCTAGGTCATGAAGATCTTTTTTGTACAGTTCTTCTGTGTATTCTTGCCGCCTCTTAATATCCTCTGCTTCTGTTTGGTCCATACTGTTTCTGTCCTTTATTGAGCCCATCTTGACATGAAATGTTCCCTTGGTATCTCTAATTTTCTTGAACAGATATCTAGTCTTTTCCATTCTATTGTTTTTCTCTAGTTCTTTGCATTGATCACTGAGGAAAGCTTTCTTATCTCTCCTTGCTATTCTTTGGAACTCTGCATTCAAATGGGTATATCTTTCCTTTTCTCCTTTGCTTTTTGCTTCTCTTCTTTTCAAGTTATTTGTAAGGCCTCCTCAGACAGCCATTTTGCTTTTTTGCATTTCCTTTCCATGGGGATAGTCTTGATCCCTGTCTTCTGTACAATGTCATGAACTTCTGTCCATAATTCATCAGGCACTCTATCAGATCTAGTCCCTTAAATCTATTTCTCACTTCCACTGTATAATCATAAGGGATTTGATGTAGGTCATACCTGAATGGTCTAGTGGTTTTTCCTACTTTCTTCAATTTAAGTCTGAATTTAGCAATAAGGAGCTCATGATCTGAGCCACAGTCAGCTCCCGGTCTTGTTTTTGGTGACTGTATAGAGCTTCTCCATCTTTGGCTGCAAAGAATATAATCAATCTGATTTCGGTGTTGGCCATCTGGTGACGTCCATGTGTAGAGTCTTCTCTTGTGTTGTTGGAAGAGGGATTTGCTATAACCAGTACGCTCTCTTGGCAAAACTCTATTAGCCTTTGCCCTGCTTCATTCTTTACTCCAAGGTCAAATTTGCCTGTTACTCTAGGTGTTTCTTGACTTCCTACTTTTGCATTCCAGTCCCCTATAATGAAAAGGACATCTTTTTGGGGTGTTAGTTCTAAAAAGTCTTGTAGGTCTTCATAGAACCATTCAACTTCAGCTACTTTAGCGTTACTGGTTGGGGCATTGGCTTAGATTACCATAATATTGAATGGTTTGCCTTGGAAAGTAACAGAGGTCATTCTGTCATTTTTGAGATTGCATCCAAGTACTGTATTTCAGACTCTTTCGTTGACTGTGATGGCTACTCCATTTCTTCTATGATATTCCTGCCCATAGTAGTAGATATAATGGTCATCTGAGTTAAATTCACCCATTCCAGTCCATTTTACTTCGCTGATTCCTAGAATGTCAATGTTCACTCTTGCTATATCCTGTTTGACTACTTCCAATTTGCTTTGATTCATGGACCTGACATTCCAGGTTCCTATGCAATATTGTTCTTTACAGCATTGGACCTTGCTTCTATCACCAGTCCCATCCACAGCTGAGTGTTGTTTTTGTTTTGGCTCCGTCCCTTCATTCTTTCTTGAGTTATTTCTCCACTGATCTCCAGTAGCATACTGAGCACCTACCGACCTGGGGAGCTCCTCTTTCAGTATCCTATCATTTTGCCTTTTCATACTGTTCATGGGGTTCTCAAGGCAAGAATACTGAAGTGGGTTGCCATTCCCTTCTCCAGTGGGCCACATTCTGTCAGACCTCTCCATCATGACCCATCAGTCTTGGGTGGCCCCACACGGCATGGCTTAGTTTCATTGAGTTAGACAAGGCTGTGGTCCATGTGATCAGATTGGCTAGTTTTCTGTGATTATGATTTCAGTGCGTCTGCCCTCTGATGCCCTATTGCTGAACTACAGTTAGCATCATAGGTAAGCCTGAAAAACTCAGAGTATCTGGGGGCTTTGGTGGCTCAGACGGTAGAGTGTCTGCCTGCAATGCAGGAGACCTTGGTTCAGTCCCTGGGTCAGGAAGATGCCCTGGAGAAGGAAATGGCAACCCACTCCAGTACTCTTGCCTAGAAAATTCTATGGATGGAGGAGCCTGGTGGTCTACAGTCTATGGGGTCACAAAGAGTCGGACATGACTGAGTGACTTCACTTTAGAGATACCTACGTACAGGACAAACATGTCATAGTTTCCTGTGCAGAGATGCACCACTTCAAAATCTTTTAGTACAGGGTGCTTTTGTGTATTATAAGTATTTAGAAGAGGAAAGCTTTTACATACATGTGGATATGCATGTGTGTGTGTTTGTGTGAGATGCTCTCAAAACAGACTCTTTTGGTTATTACAAAACTCAAGACAAAATTTAAAAATAAGATAGGGAAGCCTGGACTGCTGCAGTCCATAAGGTCATAAAGAGCTGGACACATCCTAGTTACTGAAAAATAACAAAAGGTTCAATATCAGGGAAATATTAATAATGATCTTTCAACATATGAAGCCATTTAGTTGATATCATAAAGGTTATACAACAATGTTACAACAGTTATCAATTAATGGTAAAAATGGAAAATATGAACTATCTGTACTCTGATCATATCTAAATGTGTATGTATACAGAAAAAATGTGAAAAAGAACACATTAAATTGTTGATTTGGTAGGAATATTTTTCTTCCTATTTTAGAGCTTAATTTTATTAAAAGGTAATCTATAAGGCATATATTAAAGTATATATTTATTAGGTTTCAATATAAATAAGAAAATGAAATAAAGTGTGCTATTTGTCATGTGCCAAGTCTTTTATATATTTGATAGTCACAGTTATGTTGTGAGGCAGGCATTATGCCCATTTCACAAATTAACAGACCAAGGCCAATTAACCAAGGCTAAATTAATTTCCCAAGGTTACCAGAGCAATAAGTGCAAAGTAAAATTTAATGTTCTTTCAATTGTATTAGACTCTTACAGTGCAAATGATTGAAATGAAGTGAATAAAAAAAATCTGTTAGCTTACTATGAGTACATGTATCTGGAGAGAAAGAGAACAAAAATATTAAGATTAAAAAATAATCTGTTCAGAACTAGTTTACTCTTAGACAAATGATAAGCCTAATTTTCTGTTGTATTTTAAACAGATCAAGTTATTTCCACTGATCTTAGTGTTCCCAACAAGCAAAATTCTAAAATAACTCCTCTATCAGCAATCAAAACAAAATGTGTTTTGTCAAATTAAAAATAAAATAAAATTAAAAAAATTAATATTTGTACACATGGAGTGTATATGACAAAGGCAATGACAACCAGGCATCAAAGACAGTCTGTTGGAATCAGGGGAATAAAGGATAATAGATGGCGACTCAGAGGGGTTGAGACAGAATAAGCAAATGTTGGGAGTATTTCTGCAGATAGAAGCAACTGTGTTTTGCTGAAAGTTTTAACTTTCGTTTCAGGTTCAAATGATTTGTTAACAAAAGAAACCACTTGTTATACACAAATAAGCAATTCAGGTATTTAATGAAGAATTGTCTAATTCATTTCCAGTATATAATCATTAAATGAAAAGAGAAATAGAAACAGTGAAGGAAAGTAATAGCACAAATTTTACCAAATTGGGCTGATCAACATCCAGACTCAAACAGCACTGGGAAGTCCCCTATAACAGCAACCTGGAGTCCCAGTTGGGTAAAAGTCTTGGGCCGCGCATTCACTCCAAGAGTTAGACTTCAAAGTTGTAGTTTGGGAGTTCCTGCTTATAATCCCAAGCCACAAACCGATATCATTATCAATTTGCCAGCAAATTGCGGCTCTCATTTTATGTTAATCTTTTTTTTTTAATACAATGCTGTTTGTTTTGTCTTGCAAATCTTGGAATGTTGTTAATCCCCTGGCATGGCTGGCCAAACATTCTCCAGGTGCTCAACAATTCCAAGATTCACCCTCTGTCTTATCTATGGTGCTGCTAGGTTTGCACTCGCAGCAGGCAAGTAGTCAGGGCAGTGTCCAGGCAGGTCAGAAGCAAGATCAGAGGCCTGCTCTGCTTTCTTGTCTTTGAAGACAGAACAGTGCTACTTTTATTTAATTTCCCTAACAAACTGGCAATGCCCAAGTCAAGACTAAAAAGGTCATGACCCTTTCAAGAACAATGTTAGCAGCATATATTAGCAGAATGCCAAAAAATAACATCAGACATACCATAATCAAAAGACTGCCAGGAGAGTGACATTACCATTATTACAATATAGCTCACTCATGAATTTTCTCCCTTTCATAAGCAGAACAGCTAACAACTATTCAAGAACAAGATACTGAGAGAATCCTAGAACTTGAGGATTATGCTGAAGGATACCTTTGAACCACAGAGACCAAGAGAGACTACATAAAAAGAGTAAGAGAAGAAGATGAACATATACCACTTTATCTTTCCCCTAGGCCAGTGTAGCACCATGCAGAGAGGTTTACCAGCTTTAGAGCTGTTTCTTCCACTGCACCTGGACATTCATTCAAGGCTGAATTCAGCCTCCAAACTGTTCAGTCAGGAAACCTAACCAGAGTAAGTGGAAATCACTGTTATCCCATCCAATACTGCTTACAGTGGCATTTGAAAAGAGAGCACAGCCTGTGGCTTTTCTGTTTGCAAAGAAAAACTGGTGGGCTCCTCAAACCATGGAATTTAGTGCATAATCTTGCCTAATTTAGGGCCTGAAACAATGAGCTGTACAGGTCCTGGGTCCTTTCCTGCCATCCTACAGGGCAGGGAAGCTAATACACTTCCTATTCACTAAGTACATATAGCATGCTGTCCCAAACACTTAGTAAGCCACACCAAAGAGCACAGGAAACCACAGAATCCATCCTATAGTCTCAGGTAAATAGGAAACCAAGCCAGCAGATCAATCCAACTGTTCTCGGTCAGTGACACTCTGTCCCCAACCTTAGAGCCTGAACACTGCTTCACCAAAAATAAACCATTATGGCAGGCCCCACCTGCCCAAAAATATTATCAGGAGACATCCCAGAAACCCAAACTGAGCTGATTGGTAAAAATGTGTTTCTTCCAAAGCAAACCTAGAAGGGGAACTTGCTTACTCAAATGTGCAGATACCAGTGTAAAAAAATTAAGGATCACATACACACACAAACCCAGATAAATATGATACCATCAGAGAAAGTTAATCAAGCTCTAAACTCTGATACTAAAAAATGATGATCTGTGCATTCCAGACAAAGACTTCCAATCAATCCTCTTAAAGAACTTTCCTGAACTATAGGAACACAGACTTACAACTAAATGAAGTTAGGCTCATATTAGAAGAACAAAAGAAAACATTTGGCATAGCAAAGGAAACTATCAAAACAAAACAACAAAATAGAAATACTAGAGTGAAAAAATGTAGTAATTGAACTGAAAAATTAAATAGAGAGTTCCAAAGCAAACAACTATGCAGAAGAAAAAGTCAGCAATGTGAAAGACTGATGTTAGAAATTTCCAGGAAGAGAAATAAAAAGAGAAAAAGACTAAAAATAAAGAAACCCTACCAGACTTATGAGACACAATAAAAAGAAACAATACTTACATTATGAGAATCCCAAGAGAAAAGTAAGAGAAAAGAATAGAAAGTGTATTTAAAACAATAATAACCAAAAATGTTATGAACATGAGGAGAGAAATGAATATCCAGATCTGTCAGGCTCAAAGGATGTCAAATAGATTGAACCTCACTAGAGCTATACCAATACGCATTATAATTAAATTGATGAATTGAAAGATAAAGAAAACAATCAAGCAGCAAGATAAAAGAGAGATTACATATAGGGAAATCCCCATAAGACTGTCAGCAGATTTATCAACGCAAATTTTTGAGACAAATAGAGGAAGGGATGACATTTAAAATATTGAAAGAAAATATGTGTTAACCAAGAATAGCATACCCTGCACAGCTCTTATTCAAAAATGAAGGAGGGATAAACACTTTCTCAAATAAACAAAAGCTGTGGGACTTCATTATCACCAGAACTGCCTTACCAAAATGTTAAAGAAGTTCATTTTGAATGGAAGTGAAAGAACACTACTGTAATCACAAAAACACAAAAAGTTAACATAAATCTTACCAGTGATTTTGAATATATAGTCTTAGTTAACTCTTCCAATGTGGCAATCAGTTCAGTTCAGTTCAGTTCAGTCGCTCAGTCCTGTCCGATTCTCTGCGACCCCATGAACCGCAGCACACCAGGCCTCCCTGTCCATCAACAACTTCCGGAGTCTACCCAAACTCATGTGCATTGAGTCAGTGATGCCATCCAACCATCTCATCCTCTGTCATCCCCTTCTCCTCCTGCCCTCAATCTTTCCCAGCATCAGGGTCTTTTCAAATGAGACAGCTCTTCGCATCAGGGGGCCAAAGTATTGGAGTTTCAGCTTCAACATCAGTCCTTCCAATGAACACCCAGGACTGATCTCCTTTAAGATGGACTGGTTGGGTCTCCTTGCAGTTCAAGGGACTCTCAGGAGTCATCTCCAACGTCACAGTTCAAAAGCATCAATTCTTCAGCACTCAACTTTCTTTATAGTCCAAATCTCACATCCATACATGACTACTGGAAAAGCCATAGTCTTGACTAGACGGACCTTTGTTGACAAAGTTCTGTCTCTGCTTTTTAATATGCTGTCTAAGTTGGTCATGACTTTTCTACCAAGGAGTAAGAGTCTTTTAATTTCATAGCTGCAATCAATAGTGATGCAAATTAACTTACAACCCTAATTTAAAAGTTAAGAACAGCAAAAATAACTGTAAATACAATAATCTGTTACTCCTTACACAATTCTAATAAAATCAACTTGTTATCAGTTTGAAATAGCTGATAAAAGTACAAAGTAGCTCAGATTATGAGCTCTTAATCATAAAATTCAGGTTTGAATTGAAGAAAGTAGGGAAAATCACTTGGTCATTCAGGTATTACCTGAGTGATTCAGGTATGACCTAAATCAAATCCCTTATGATTATACAATGAAGATGACAAATAGATTTAAGGGATTAGCGCTGGTACACCGATTGCTTGGAGAACTACGGATGGAGGTTCATAATACTGTACAGGAGGCAGTGACCAAAATTATCCCAAGGAAAAAGAAAGGCAAGGGAAAGTGGTTGTCTGAAGAGGCTTTAAAAATAGCTGAGGAAAGAAGAGAAGTGAAAGGCAATGGAAAAAGGGAATGATATACCAAACTGAATGCAGAGTTCCAAAGAATAACACAGAGCACAGAGCGATAAGAAGGCCTTCTTAAGAGAACAATGCAAAGAAATAGAGGAAAACAATAGAATGAAAAAGACTAGAGATCTCTTCAAGAAAATTGGAGATATCAAGGGAACATTTCATGCAAGAATAGGCACAATAAAGGACAAAAGTGGTAAGGAACTAACATAAACAAAAGATATTAAGAAGAGGTGGCAAAAATACAAAGAAGAACTATAGAGGAAAGGTCTTAACGATCAGGATAATGATGATGATGTATTCATTCACCTAGAGATGGACATCCTGGAGTGTGAAGTCAAATCAGCCTTAGAACATATTACTATGAACAAAGCTAATACAGGTGATGGAGTTCCCACTGAGTTATTGAAAATCATAAAAGATGATACTAAGTGCTGCACTAAATATGTCAACATATTTGAAAAAATCAGCAGTGGTCACAGGACTGAAAAAAGTCAGGTTTCATTTCATTCTCAGAGAAGAGCAATGACAAAGAATGTTCAAACTACCACACAATTGTGCACATTTCACATGCTAGCAAAGTGATGCTCAAAATTTTTCAAGCTAGGTTACAACAATATGTGAATCAAGATTTTTCAGACGTATAATCTGTGTTTCAAAGAGGCAGAGGAATCAGAGATCAACATTTGTTGGATCATGGAAAAAGCAAAGGAATTCCAGAAAAATATCCATTTCTGGTTCTTTTATTATGCTAAAGAATTTGACTATGTGGATCACAACAAACTGTGGAAAATTCTTAAAGTGAAGGGAATATTTTAAGATCTTTTAAATATTTAAGACTCAGACCACCTTACCTGAATCCTGAAGAATCTGTATGTAGGTAAAACAACAACAACAACAACAGAACAGTTAGATTTGGACATGGAAGAAATGACAGTTTCAAAATTGGGAAAGGAATATGACAAAACTATATCTTGTTACCATGCTTATTTAACTTATATGCAGAGTACATCATGCGAAATGCTGGGGCTGAATGAATCACAAGCACAAATCAAGATTGCAGGGAGAAATATCAACAACCTCAGATGAACAGATGATACCACTCTAATAGAAAGTGAAGAGGAACTCTCGAGCTTTTTGATGATGGTGAAAGAAGAGAGTGAAAAAGCTGTCTTGAAACTCAACATTCAAAAAACTAAGGTCATAGCATCCTGATCCATCACTTCATATCAACTCTAAGGGGGAACAATGGAAGTGATGACAGATTTTATTTTCTTAGGCTCCAAAATCACTGTGTATGGTGACCAGAGCCATGAAAATAAAGACACTTCTTCCTTGGAAGGAAAATAATACCAAACCTAGACAGAGTATTAAAAAGCAGAGATGTCACTTTGCCGACAGGGGTCTGTATAGTCAAATCTATGGTTTTTCCAGTAGTCATGTATAAATATAAGAGTTGGACCATAAAATTCTTTGGCTTAGCACCAAAGAATTAATGTTTTCAAATTGTAGTTCTACAGAAGACTTTTGAGAGTCTCTTGGACTGCAAGGAGATCAAACCAGTCAAACCTGTCATTCCATTCTACAAAGTCACAAGAGCCCTCTTTCTTCCACATAGTCAGAAGTCACATTGAGTACACACAGGAGAAGGGACAGAATCTATGAGGCTAAGCAAGTACCTACAAGATGATGTGACTTAAAAGGATTACTTAGACTACTGATTTGGATAAAGTCTTAAACCTGATTGAACTAAATAAATGTTCTTTTATATCAATTGAATAGAGGATCACGAAGAAACAGCACATCAGTTTTAAGAGACATTCTCTGCATTTAGTACCAGTGCAGTTAAATTATCTGTATTAATGAACACAAATCCCCTCATATAGTATGTATGTTTATACATATATACTCGTAAGTAAATGTGTGTATGCACATATTCATATGTCTTACTGACAGTATAACTATTGCTCCAGTGGTTTTTACCACACCAGAGAACAGATAAATCATCTGATCAGGAATCTATTTGCCAAGTATCTGAATCCATATTGCACATAGATTTTGTTATTTCATGCCACCTGTAATTCACATTCATGTGGAGCTGGGATTGCTTTTGAAATATTATTGAAATACTAATTACAGCATATTCTCAAAATTTTTACAGCTCCCCCAAATTTAATCTTTACCTAGAACCTATATTAATACTTATTTTATAGCACTAGCCACTCTTTGGAGAAGGCAATGGCAACCTGCTCCAGTACTCTTGCCTGGAAAATCCCATGGACAAACGAGCCTGGTAGGCTGCAGTACATGGGGTCGCTAAGAGTCGGACATGACTGAGCGACTTCACTTTCATGCATTGGAGAAGGAAATGGCAACCCACTCCAGTGTTCTTGCCTGGAGAATCCCAGGGACGGGGAGCCTGGTGAGCTGCCGTGTATGGGGTCGCACAGAGTCGGACATGACTGAAGTGACTTAGCAGCAGCAGCAGCACTTTAACAACAACAACAACAAAGTTGTAGAAGTAAGAAAAGATAGAGCTGTCATTCTTTTATAATCTTATAAATATACATATAGTTTCAACCTTAATTTATCCAGAAAATGCTTTCTTCTCTGTGTGTTGTATAGAAAGGATTCTACATGACTGTATTTGAAGAAAATTGATCACTTACAGTCTAACCCTTATTTGAAATATTTCCTCATTCAATGTTCATTGTAGCACTATTTATAATAGCTAGGACATGGAAGCAACCTAGATGTCCATCGACAGATGAAAGGATGAAGAAGCTGTGGTACATATATACAATAGAATATTACTTAGCCATAAAAGGAACTCATTTGTGTCAGTTCTAATGAGGTGGATGAACCCAGAGCCTATTATAGAGAGTGCAGTAAGTCAGAAAAATAAAAACAAATATCATATATTAGTGCCTATATATGGAATCTAGAAAGATGGTACTGAATAATCAATTTGCAGGGCAGTCATGGAGATGCAGAAACAGAGAACAGACTTGTGAACACTGAGGGGGTAGGGGAAGATGGGATGAATGGAGAGAGTAGTAAGGAAATATACATTACCATATGTAAAATAGATAATCAGTAGGAATTTGCTGTATGATTCAGGGAGCTGAAACCAGGGCTCTGTGACAACCTAGAGTGCTGGGGTGGGGTGGGAGATGAGAGGGAGGTTCAAGAGAGAGGGGACATATGTATATCTATGGCTGACTCATGTTGATGTATGGTAGAAAGCAACACAATATGGTAAAGCAGTTATCCATCAAATAACAAAATTAAAACAAACAAAAAAGCCTATAACCTTTAACTTTTAAATTGAATAATGAGTGTACAGTAATTTATTTTAAATGAATCACACATCATTTTTATGGTATATGTGTGTATGCTGTGTGTGTTTATGTATAACTGTGAAGACATATTCACATATATGTGTTTTTATCTGGACATGTACATGTGAAGTACAAAGTATGATATATAACAGCATTATATGTCATATAGTATGTTTTATGGATTTCCTAGATGGTGCTAGTGTAAAGAATTTGCTTGCCAGTGCAAGAGATGCAAGAGACACGGGTTCAATCCCTGGGATTGGAAGATCCCTTAAAGGAGGAAATAGCAAGCCTCTCCATTATTCTTCCTGGAAAATTATATGAACAGAGGAGCCTGGTGGGCTATAGTTCATGGGGTTGCAAACAGTCAGACAAGACTGAGCACACACACACACACACATAATATGTTATATATTTATAATATATACACATATATTTAGATATACATATTTTACACACATACTTTATTTACACACACATAACTTTTAATTAAAAGTCTTATGAACAGCCATGTACAATTTTGTGAGTGACATTGGCAGAACCTACCTATTTAAAAAGATTTTGTTGCAAATTATCCCACTCTAAAAATTTTTAATTGAAGTATAGCCAGTTTACAATACTGTGTAAATTTCAGTTGTACAACAAAGTAATTCAGTTATATGCATATATATATAAATATATATATACACATATCAGATTATTTCCTCATTACTGGTTATTGCAAGATATTGAATATAGTTCCCTGTGCTATACAGTAAATCCTCGTTTCCTGTCTATTTTATGTGTAGTGGTTTGTATACAACTATAAACTTCTAAATGTCCCTCTATCAAATTTTTAAAAATTTGTAATGAATATCAAACACAATACTAAAGGAAAATTAAGACCTCAGAAAACTAAGATAGTTTAATTGTTTTACCAAACTGGAATATTTTGAAATTGAGGGGGAAAAAAAGCAATTTTTAATGCCATGATGTGCTGTGTGTATGCTAAGTAGCTTCAGTCGTGTCTGACTCTTTGGGACCCGATTTGGACTAGCATCCGCCAGGCTCCTCTGTCCATGGGATCCTCCAGGCAAGAACACTGAAGTGGATTGCCATGCCCTTCTCCAGGGGATCTTCTTAACTCAGGGATCAAATCCGCATCTCTTACATCTTCTGCACTGTTAGGCAGGTTCTGTACTAGTAGCGCCATCTGGGAAGCCATAAGAGGCATCAAATGGGACTGTTACAGACAAACAACAAGAATGACCAGCCCACTAAAATCAGGTTCTATGATTCTATTGTGAAAGGAGATGCAGAGCTAATCCACTCCTTCCTTTGGTGCTGGTGCTGGTAGGGGTTTGGACAGTGTGCTTGTGGGGTTTAGGCTCTGTCAGCACCTGCCGATGGAGTGCATCCATCTCTCCAAGTGACTCTCCTTCAGGCACTGAGTCACTGCTCAGTCAACACCTGCTTAATCCTGCTGCCAGTTTTTTTCATTCCATTATTCCCTCCCCACCCAACATTTAAATGGCAACCTGGTCCCCAATCTGCAGTAAATTAAAAGAAGAAAAAAAATGACTTCACCAGAATTTATCTTGTGACCTAAACAAGTTTCTCATGATTGACCAACATTTAAATTCACATATTTAATGAAGTGCTTTCTAAGGAAAGAAGATTAATCTAGATGTTTTCTTCTCTGTATGGTAGATAGACGCCTGTCATCTTTTGATGTGTTTTCCTTTGCACATTTTCGTTCTGAAACTCTTCCATCTTTAGGCAGTATCACTCATCCTGAAGTTACTCTCTGGAGAAAGATGTCTTTTCTGATCATATTTTCATTTCTCAGAAAAATTTTATATTTTAGTACCTCAGTCTCAGCACTATTCTCATATATACTTACTTACTTGAGGAAGATATGAGTGACAGAAAGTTGGTACTTCCTTTTATATGGGCAAAAAGTGCAAAGGTAATTTTAATATTAGAATTTATTTTAGGTTAGTATATTCAAGAGAATGCATATAGTATAATTTCTTGTCTCCCTCAAATTCCTTTGAAAAGAGAGGTGCCGTGATTGTTCACATCTAACTCAAGAGCTGTTAGTTTCTTTTTATCTCTTTTCACAAGTTTTAGATTCTGTATATCATACTTCATATAAGTAAGACCCTTTGTTTCAGCTGCTCAAACTTTCCATTGTCAAGAAACTGCTCAATGACCTCCAAACTCTTGCCTTTTAATTACATCATTGGATGAACTAAAAGAAAATAGTCACTTTTAATGAACCACAAATTAGATCAATAAACTATCGAAAATTGGATCCCAAGACAGCTCCTTATCAATTGTTTTTTATTCTCCATCTCCCTCAATAGAACTATGGATTGAAGCTATCCACCTTCTAATGAATGTCTAGGCTTTACTTAAAGTATTATATCCGGTTAGCAACACAATAACCAATATTTCCAGAATGGCATTTGATTTCACAGATGCAAAGGTTGGGATATAAAGTTGATTCTGTATTCCTAAGGAAAAACATCACCTTATTGAAGCAGTCTAATGAGAGCTATCTGTCCAAACTGCATGGTGGCTGAAAACTGACCCAGTCAACAGGAACTTCTAGGCTCCAGGGACGCCCAGAACTTTTGGAATTATTTACCTGGATGAGTCTACTTCATCCCCTATCTACCTCGTTCCTCATGTCCTTCATCATTCTCTGTGGGTGACATATGTACCTATGTCCTCCTTCACCCCTTCATATTTCACTCCACTTTGTCTCAAGTCTTGAATATTCTCCAATCTTTTCTTCAGGTCTCAGGGAACTTGAACAACTCTTAGAGTAACATTGGTAAGTGGATTCTTGACAACTAGAGCCACTTGAGGTTTGATCTCTGGGTTGGGAAAGTCCCCTGGAGTAGTAAATGGCAATCGTCTCTAGTATGCTTACCTGGAAAAATTCCACGGACAGAGGAGCCTAGCAAGCTACAGTCCATGGGGTCACAGGGGGTTGGATACCACTAAGCACACACACAAACCACCACACAAAGTAATGTGTTTCTTTGTTTCTAGTGAGCATTTGAAACTTTTTCTAGACTACAAAAATCAAAAATGTGTGGTCATGTTCATGATCCAACACATTATCATGCATTGTTCAGTCATACAATGCTTGAAACAGATTTCAATTTAAGTTATTTGGAGTCTGGTACCTACACAGTTCCATTTCCACAGGCCAGATTATTCAATTCTATGCTAAGTGTTTCTTTGTTAAGTGTATAATCTTTGTTCTCCAAACTTGGAATTTCAAACATGAACAAAAGTAGAGTAGAATAACATTATGTTATAAAACCCAGTGTATTTATTATCTATATTACAAAATTCATAATATATAAGTATTTCTGTTAACTTTATGCCCCCACCTCCACTATCTTCAATGGATTATTTTGAGCCTAATTTCAGGCAATATATAATTTTATCTGTAAATAGCTCATAGTTATAAAAATGTAAGGAATTTTTTTCTTTAAAAATCACACCTGCAAGACCATTAACACACCACAGGCAAAAAATTAGACTGGTTATAGAATCAAGTGTCAAGTAAGTGTCCAAATGTCCACAGTTATCTTACTCATAGCTTCTATCTTTTCTACTCTCCATGAAACTATTGTGCTTAATTTGACTGATTAAAATCAGAACCTAAATAAGGTTGACCAATAGCATTTGGTTGCTGTCACCAAAGTCTCTTATACTCTGTCAATTTCTCCTTTTTTTAAATCTTGTAATTTATTCTTGGAGACTTCGAGTTCATCACCTTTGCCTCCATATCCACCCATTATCTTATTACACTGAGTTCACTGGCAGGACTTAAGTTCATCTTATGTATAGGCAGGTATCCCACTGCCTCAGTGAGAGACCAGAGTTTCACAAAGAAGACCATTTTGCTCAAGGACATATTTCCTAAAACCTGCAAGGGTGTGCCATTGCTTGAAGTAGAGCTTCATTTCTTCTGATCCCAAAAATGTCTCAGGCAAAGTGGTTTTTATTTCGGGAGGAGGGTGTCAAGAAAACATCAATCATAGAGGAAAGAGGGCTTTAGTTACATCATCAGGATGGTCCAGATATTTCTGTTTCACAGAGACTCCAGGGGCTATGTCCTGCAGAAGATGTGAGAAGAGCCTGCTGGTAGACCCTAGGCCTGAACACTTGCATAAACAGGAGCCCAGGTCCTCAGCTCTTCCACAAACCTCCTCTGTGATGCCAGTGTGAAGCCTGGGGCAATTAAAAATATAAATCTTGATAGATTGGGACAATATTACAGATATATTACCAAACAGAATGGAGAAACTAGAGGATGCAGAGAGTTGTCAGGTTGCTCTATTCTTTTGAAATATTTATTCATTTATATTTGGCTGTGCCAGGTCTTAGCTGTGGCACCCAGGATCTTCATGCAGCATCAGGGATCTCTAGTTGCAGTATGCGGGTTCTTAGTTCTGGCATGTGGGATCTAGTTCCCTGTCAAGAATTTGAACCTGGGCCCCCCACACTGGGAGCATGGAAACTTAGCCACTGGACCACCAAGGAAGTCCCCAGATTGCTCTATTCTTGAACTATTTCCAACAAGATTTTAAAAATCAATTACTTAATTTCATTATCATAGTTTCTTGAATATCTAGGGATAGAATATCTAGCCCTTTGGTCCTAATATTCAAAGAACCTGTGATTTGATTCATGAAACAAACAGCATACAGAGAGGATTTGCTATAGCTAAGGGGTGTCTTGAGCAGAGAAGCACCATTGGTAAAGTCAAAATGGTGGAAGTGAATCTCATATTGTGAAGAGAAACCACACACACATACATCAGACTCAGTTTGTGTATACAAGGAAGAATGTTATCTTCACTGTAATTTCAGGGTAAAAGATTAAAAATGAAACAAGCAACTATATCGAGTCAAGTCAGAATATTTTATTTAAAATAAACACTTAACGTCTTAGTTTTGGCTGCCATAACAAAATACCATAGACTGGCTACATTATAAAGAACAGAAACTTATTTCTCACAGTTCTGGAGGCTGAAACTCTGAGATAAGGGTGCCAGCATGGTCAGGTTCTTGTGAGAGCCTGAGGAAGCAGAGTAAGGGGACATTTCGGGGTCTCTAATAAGAACCCAATTCAAAGATCCAACCCTAACATCATCACATTAGGAGTTAGGATTTCAACACATGTCTTAGAGTGACACAAGCATCCAATTCTTTGCACTTAGCTTTCATAATAATTAAGTAAAGTGGGAACATAATTATGAGGTCATTGATTTGTGACCAGATTCCTTCCTTAGGGAGACCAACTTTGTTTACATTCAGGATGAAACCGGATAAAACTCATGAGACAAGGGCTCAGGGCCGGGGCAATGGGATGACCCAGAGGGATGGGATGCGGAGGGAGGTGGGTGGGGGGTCCAGGAAGGGGAACACATGTAAACCCATGGCTGATTCATGTCAATGTATGGCAAAACTATTACAATATTGTAAAGTAATTAGCCCCCAACTAAAATAAATAAATTTATTAAAAAAAAAAAAAAACCTCTCTGATTCTAGTTAATACATCCTGTGAGCCTCAGCTTCTTATTATAAAAACAAAGAGCTGCAACCTATTTTAAATAACAGAAAAGCAGCATAGCTTTGATGCACTGCTTCTTCCAGGCTTGAGGAGACTGGGAAAGGAGAGCTGTGATAGTTTTGACAAAGCACAGCATCACCTTTGCCTTAAGGAGGCTGCTAAGTTAATAGACTATCACTACTTTGCTTTAAAACTTTTCCCACTTTTTTAATTTCAAAGTTTGCAGAGAAGATCTCTTCTTGGTAATTAATACATTTCCACTTTCAGAAATGACAGGCTAAAGTTCTTACCCAGATGGAAGCAAACTGCTTTTTGGCTTCTCTTCTTGAGCAGCAGCCAATGCCACCATGGGTTTCTGGGTGAAATCCCAATGCAGAGACTCCCGAATCGCTGGCTTGTGGGCAGAACACTCAATGTCTACCAGGTTTGTGCCAATCAGAAAAAAAATTAAGAAATATAAAAATATATAACTACATCTTCAAACATTTCCATATTAGTTCAGAGAGGTTATTTGCTAGAGGATTTTTATTTTTTTTAAATTGTAAAAAATAATTATTACAAAATTTTGCTGTATTAAATAGACCTTGCTTTTCTCACACACACAAAAAATATATGTTTGCATGTGTGTGTGTTTGTGTGTATATCAGATTGACAGGTGTATCACTGAGTAATAAAATCAAGCAAATCTGAGTGGTGAGAAATGAAAATCTCTCAATCTCTGCTTAGTTACAAAAGTAATTCAATAATTAGTGATAGTTTGAGAATAATGTAAAGATTATCTTTTGCATAAAACTTCATATTTGTCTTAAGCTGCATAGAGGGTAGAATTTGATTTAAGAGGAACATGGGCATATATTTTTTTCAAAACTGGAAAATATGATTCTGGTCAAGTCAATGCCTCTGAGAGAAACTTCAGAATGTAGAAATCACCTCAACATTGTGTTCTTCCATGAAGAGAACACATTTCTTCCTAGTTGAGGACAGTCTTTTGGCAGAAGGGAGAAAAGTGGCAAGGGGGGAAGGAATGGGCTACTTCCTGGTAGTGGGAATCACTCTGTGTTCATTATAAAACAAAAGTCACCTTGAAATACTAATTTATGGGTCATTTGAACAGCAAAAAGTAGAAGCCAGGAAGGGTATATCTGAGAAGAGCTAGGAAGCAACTTATAGATGAACCAAGAATCAGGACTAGCATTGAAGGAATGAAGGAATGATGTGCTGAATAGA
Source organism: Giraffa tippelskirchi (assembly GCF_054371585.1). Taxonomy (NCBI): domain Eukaryota; kingdom Metazoa; phylum Chordata; class Mammalia; order Artiodactyla; family Giraffidae; genus Giraffa; species Giraffa tippelskirchi. Next base: position 134,442,833 of record NC_137277.1, read on the forward strand.
GAAAATTTCATCATGTCTGAAAGCCTCCTTCAATCCATTTAAATTATTTGTGAGGATAAAAATGCTCTGTTTTTTCTCTACATATTAAAGAGTGAAAGTAGGTATGTTTACCAGTGTCTACACTATTTTAAATAAGTAAGTCTTGAAGAAATTAATGACTACATGTCTTAAGAGTTTAGATTATACAATTTACTTTTTATAAACCTATATCTAAATAGCATTGGTCTCTGTGTATCTATGTGCACAAGATGTATTAATAGCTATGTGCTTAGTTGCTCAGTTGTGTCTGACTCTTTGCAACCCCATGGACAGCAGCCCAGCAAGCACCTCTGTCCATGGGGATTCTCCAGGCAGCAATACTGAAGTGGGTTGCCATGCCCTCCTCCAGGGGATCTTCCCAACCGAAGGGTTGAACCCAGGTCTCACACATTGCAGGTAGATTCATTACTGTTTGAGCCACCAGGGAAGTCCCATTAATAGGTAAAGAGAATATTTTCACCAAATATAGGTATGACAGAGATGGTAGTTCATTGACTTTTCCTTTAGCAATTCCCAATATTCTTTTTTTTTTAACCTTAAAATTTTAGGAAATTGTTCTCTTGAAACAAGTTAAGCTATGCTATCAAACCAGCATTACTGAAAATTCTGGTATTAAAACAAAACAAACAACAAAACCCCCAAATATCTTTAATAAAATGATGCATTTCAAGCACTCATGAATGCATATTATTACCAACTTTGTTGTTATCATTATATATTTAGACATTTCTAAGGAGATAAGGTTATGTCCCTGGAAACTTTCTTGGAAGTCCAAACCCAAACAAGGAAACCCTGTATAGAAGTTTATCTGAGAAGATAAGCTCTAGAATCAAGGTCAAGATTAATAAGAGGAGACAGTGGAGTTGGAAGTTAGGGTCAATGAGCACATCACAGACACAAGGACTAGAAGCACTGAAAGAATTGGCACAAAACAGGTGGAGGTCAAAAGCAGAAGAACTGGCAGAATACACCTTTGTGAAAATAGGGTTCCAAGGTTCAAAAGGAAAGCCCCTGTCAAGCTAACTGTAGAGTCTTGAGAAGACTGAGGCTGATGAAATCCCAGTCGAGGTCAACTCTGAGTGAAGCTGGATCATTCTCTTTCCCACATATGAATCTTTTTTAAGACTCTCTACTAAAGACATGTTTCTATTTCAAAACTTAGCAACATATTGTCTGGCTCTGACTCTCCTTCCAATTCCTGTCCTTCTAAATCATTTTTGAGAGCAAATTAGGTTGAGTGCCATTTTCAACTGCTACTTTGGAAGATAAGGTACACGCCTACATATCGTTCACTTACTGCTGTGCACATCTGTGCTCTACATCCATCTGCAGGGATTTGGAAAATTAACAACTCTTTAAAGGCAAAACAGGATTATAATCAAAGGGATGTATTTCTAATTGGTCTTTGGTCTTTGTTCTTGAGGATACAACCTGGACTGCCATTGAAAATGTATTAAAACAGTAGTCAGGCTTTAAAAAATTTTTGGAAGTACTCCTCTCCTACACAAACACACATAGATAGAAAAACATAATTGGAAAATCTATATATATCTTAAAAAAATAAGTGTTAAAAAAATTCAATTTCTGAAAACTTTGCCATATCAATATAAAATGGAAATCCATTTATAATGTCAAGGAAATGGGTTATTGCAATTTTATATCAATTTTAAGATGCTTGATATGGGGAGATTAAAAACAAAGAAACAATGTTAAATCTTGATTGGAATACGATATCCAAAAAAGAAAAAGCTCCAACTATTCTTTCCCTATTAGAAGCACAAAGTTTTACCCCTATCACTTTCTATTTTATATTCTAGGTCTTAGTCCCTGGAATCAGAACATTTGTGCCTAAGAGAAGGAGAATAAGTTAAAGAAACGTGTATTTGTGACTCTTTATTTAAGTTTTACTTTAACTATTCTTTATAAAGAATATTTTAATTAATTAATTAACTTTTATTTATCAAAGTTTAGTTGATTTATAATGTTATATGTCATGTTAGTTTCAGGTGATATACAGCAGGTCTTTGTTAGTTATTTATTTAATATTGTGTTGTTGTTCAGTCACGAAATCATGTCAGACTCTTTGCGACCCCATGGACTGCAGCATGCCAGTCTTCCCTGTCCTCACTGTCTTCCTATATTTCATCTATAGTAGTGTGTATATGTTAATCCAAAATTCCTAATTTATCCCTCCCCATTTCCTCTTTGGTAACCATAAGCTTGTTTTATATGTCTATATATGTACTTTTGTTCTGTAAATAAGCTCACATATAAATGATGAACCACTCCAGTATTCTTGTCTGTAAAATCCCATGGACAGAGGAGCAGGGCTACAGTCGATGGGGTTGCAAAGAGTTGGACATGACTGAGGAACTGACACACTGTATATATATTTGGATTTCACATGTAAGTGATATCATGTGATATTTGTCATTCTCTAGATCTATCCATGTTGCTACATATAGCACCATTTCATCCCTTTTTATGGTTGAATTATATTTCTTTGTGTATATATGCCACATCTTCTTTATCTGTTCGTCTGTAAGTGGACACTAAGATTGCTTTCACATCTTGTCTATTTAAATGCTGCTGCCATGAATACCAGGGTGCATGTATCTTTTTGAATTATGCTTTTCCATTTCTAAATGCCTAGGATTGTGATTGCAGGATCATATGGTAGCTCTATTTTTAGTTTTTTAAGGAATCTCCATACTGATCTTAAAAATTTCCTCTGCTTATTATGAGAATGCATATTATAGCCACTTGAATACAAAGAGAAAAGCCTTATACTGTTTTTCATAGTCGCTGTACCAATTTACATCCCCACAAATAGTGCGAAAATTTCCCTTTTTCTCTACACCCTCTCTGGCATTAGTCATTTGAAGATGATTTGATCATAGCCATCAAACTGCCAACATCCGCTGGATCATTGAAAAAGCAAGAGGGTTCCAGAAACACATCTATTTCTGCTTTATTGACTATGCCAAAGCCTTTGACTGTGTGGATCACAATAAACTGTGGAAAATTCTGAAACAGATAGAAATACCAGACCACCTAACCTGCCTCTTGAGAAACCTGTATGCAGGTCAGGAAGCAACAGTTAGAACTGGACATGGAACAACAGACTGGTTCCAAATCAGGAAAGCGGTACGTCAAGGCCGTATATTGTCACCGTGCTTATTTAACTTACATGCAGAGTACATCATGAGAAATGCTGGACTGGAAGAAGAACAAGCTGGAATCAAGATTGCCAGGAGAAATATCAATAACCTCAGATATGCAGATGACACCACCCTTATGGCAGAAAGTGAAGAGGAACTAAAGAGTCTCTTAATAAAAGTAGAAGTGCAGAGTGAAAAAGTTGGCTTAAAGCTCAACATTCAGAAAATGAAGATCAAGGCATCCAGTCCCATCACTTCATGGCAAATAGATGGGGAAACAGTGGAAACAGTGGCTGACTTTATTTTGAAGCTCCAAAATCACTGCAGATGGTGATTGCAGCCACGAAATTAAAAGACACTTACTCCTTGGAAGAAAAGTTATGACCAACCTAGATAGCATATTAAAAAGCAGAGACATTACTTTGCCAATCAAGGTCCATCTAGTCAATGCTATGGGTTTTCCCGTAGTCATGTATGGATGTGAGAGTTGGACTATAAAGAAAGCTGAGCACCAAAGAATTTATGCTTTTGAACTGTGGTGTTGGAGATGACTCTTGAGAGTTCCTTAGATGGCAGGGAGATCAAAACAGTCCATCCTAAAGGAGATCAGTCCTGGGTGTTCATTGGAAGGACTGATGCTGAAGCTGAAACTCTAATACTTTGGCCACCTGATGCGAATAGCTGACTTATTTGAAGAGACCCTGATGCTAGGAAATATTGGCGGCAGGAGAAGCGGACAACAGAGGATGAGATGGTTAGATGGCATCTCCGACTCAATGGACATGAGTTTGGGTAGGCTCTGGGAGTTGTTGATGGACAGGGAGACCTGGTGTGCTGCAGTTCATGGGGTTGCAAAGAGTCGGACACAACTGAGGGACTAAACTGAACTGAATTGAACTGATTCTGACTGGTGCTTCATTCTAGCTTTAATCACAGTACAAATGATACAACTCTTTCCCCAGGAAGAAAGGATTCGATAACATATAGTGGTAACCTGGAGAGATGAAGAAATTGACAGGTTTGATGATTTCTTGAAATGGATCTTTAACCCTTTTAAGATAGAAAGAAAAGGAGCAAGATTGGTAGCTAGCAACACCCAGAGGATCAAGCCAAAATGAGTTTTACAGTGTGTTTTGAATTCTCTGGTGCTGTAGTAGGCACAAGGAGAAGGGAAGGTGAATGATATAAGAAGAGAAACCTGCACATCTAGAGGGTCCTGTTTGCTCCATGATTTATAAATGCAATTTATTACAAATATAATAAAACATAGTATAGCCAGAAATCAAAGCAATAGGATGTATGGGTGAGTGAAAAATAAGGTAATATAAAAGAAGAAGGAAGTCAAAACACCCTGTGGCCCTACTAGATTTGAGACCTTCGGATAGTTTGTCAAACCCTTTCTGCAAAGGGATGGGTAGTAAATATCATAGCTTTAGCAACTACTTGATTTTGACATTGTAGCAGAACTGTTACAGATAATATGTCAAAAAATCAGCATAACTGTGTTCCAATAAACACTTTATGTATGGAAACTTAAGTTTGAATTTTATATAATTTTCATATGTCACCAAATAAGCTTCTTTATTCCCCAGCCATTAAAATGTATAAAAACTATTTTGAACTCATGGACCCTACAAAATCAGGCACCAGGATGGATTTTTCCCACGGACCTTTGTCTCTGATTCCTACTTTAGGGCCTTGTGCTTACGTATGACTTTATGTCATATGGGCATAGAGGAAGCCACATTGCAAAACCCTCTTGTTTTCTCTGACCACTGTGGTGTTTAAAATGCACTCCCTTTGAGTTACTTATTTTCTTGAAGATATAAACTCCTAACTTAGAAATACAGATGTCAGAAGATCTGGCAAATGAAAGAGAATCTTGGATTACTTTTCCATTGAATGTTTTAAAAATAAATAAAAACAAGTTTGATTGGCATCACTGAACACACCAAAGCTTATTTCTGCAGATTAAAAAGCCAAGTGCTATCTCACACAAAACAGATAGACTGACATATATGTCAGACTCATTTGGCATTTCTGTTATGAAAAAAACAACAACAGAAAACAAAGACTTCAATAAGACCAATTAATTTATTTCTCTTTAGTATTGAGGCAAGTCATCTCACTCATCTCTCTGTGTGCAGACAAATACGTTTTCCATTGTTCTGTGCTGGGATGCTATTAAACATCACTGCTTTTTCAGTTACTCTTTATTACACTGACATGAAAACAAAGTAACAGGAAAGCTAAATAAAAGCCATTTTCCCAAGATCAATTTGAAATGGTTGTTCATTTACAGTTTAGTGGCCTTGAAAATAAGGGAACGTTTTGTATTTTTCATCTAGCTTGTTATAGATACTTTTGTTCAGTGTTAGTTACAAATGTACTCTATATAAGAATGATTGTAGTCATATAATGTTTACTCAGGCAGGCTGAACAATGAGAAATATTGTCACCTATAATATTCTTCAAATAAAAGAAGAGTAATGAGTATTTCCACCTTGAAAGTACACTGCTTCCAAACATTGGCTTGGACTAGAAATTATAGTACCTACATCTCCATCTGTGGATGTTAAGGAAGCCACCTTCCCATCACATCATTTCATGGACCTACTTTATTCAACTGTTACTTTATTTCTCAGACTGCATTTATTTTCCAATAAATCACGGGGTTTCTTGAGGGTGCACACAAGCAGAAAGAGGAACAAGCAGAAATGCACAGAGTGTGTCACCTCTGCCTCAAAAAAAGACAGTTTTGATATGAATGTTTCATATCTACTAAACTTCTGCACAACATTTTATTTGCAAGTATATTTCTGTGGTTTAAGTCAGAATGACAAACAGAATTGTCAGTAGATTATTCCCAAATTACTTGCTAACTAATAATCACATTGATTTCCCATCGGGTTCTCTCTTTAATGTTAACATGTAGGAATACCTATACTTAAATCATTATTAATAATAAAAAGCACCGAATGAGATCAGTGGTGTTGATGAAAATAATCCGTAAACAATCTATAATATGGATAAGAAAGAGTTTTACATGAGCATAACTGAGGACTATACCCTGGAAGACAGCTTCTCAGATAACTCTGAGGAACTGCCCTGGAGAAAAAGCATGGTTGTCAACACAGCTTCCTGTCTTGTCAGAACAAACAACATCAAAACAAGGCAGGGATATATTCCTTAAAGATTAAAAAAAAAGAAGAAGCTCAGCATGTGCACAGTGAGTCAGTATGACTTTGGCGCGTGGGAAGGGTGTCTGATCAACAGTAGAGTACCAGCACTGCGACCACAGCATTTAATCTTCAATTTTAACATGAACTTTCTTTACTTTTGGCCAATGCACCCTTTTCTTTAATAATTAAAGTAAAAGTACAATGTTTATTTGATAAGCCACAAAGAGGTATAAAATTCATGTTAACTCATGTAAAAGCCAGAATGACTTCTCCATATGTAAGCCTTTCTTTATCAGTGGGAATGGTGGAGCAAGGACCTCTAAAAACCCATTTCTCCTTAAAAGCAATGAGAACATTATCAAAAGCTGTCAGAATTAACTCCTTTTAGAGGAGTCTGTTAATCAGTCAAAGGCTTGAAAAATCCGTGGAACATTTATTCAAGAAAGATAGCTGAGTCTTAGCAATAATGAAAGTCTTTATGGCATTTTTTTTTATAAATTTATTTATTTTAGTTGGGGGCTAATTACTTTACAATATTGTAGTGGTTTTTGCCATACATTGACGTGAATCAGCCATAGGTTTACATGTGTTCCCCCTCCTGGACCCCCCACCCACCTCCCTCCCCATCCCATCCCTCTGGGTCATCCCATTGCCCCTGCCCTGAGCATTTGTCTCATGCATCGAACATGGAATGGTGTTCTGTTTCACATATGATAATATACATGTTTCAATGCTATTCTCCCAGAACGTCCCACCCTCACCTTCTCCCTCAGAGTCCATAAGATTGTTCTATGCATCTGTGTCTCTTATTCTGTCTCGCATATAGGGTTATCGTTACCATCTTTCAAATTCCGTATATATGCATTAGTATACTGTATTGGTGTTTTTCTTTCTGGCTTACTTCACTCTGTATAATGGGCTCCAGTTTCATCCATCTCAGTAGAACCGATTCAAATGTATTTTTTTAATGGCTGAGTAATATTCCATTGTGTATATGTACCACAGCTTCCTTATCCATTCGTCTGCTGATGGACATCTTAAATGTAAATGGGCTGAATGCCCCAACCAAAAGACAAAGGCTGGCTGAATGGATACAAAAACAAGACCCCTATATATGCTGTCTACAAGAGACCCACCTCAAAACTAGGGACACACACAGGCTGAAAGTGAAGGGATGGAAAAACATATTTCATGCAAATGGAGACCAAAAGAAAGCAGGAGTCGCAATACTCATTTCAGATAAAATAGACTTTAAAATAAAAGATGTGAAAAGGGACAAAGAAGGACACTACATAAAGATCAAAGGATCAATCCAAGAAGAAGACGTAACAATCATAAATATATATGCACCCAACATAGGAGCACCACAATATATAAGGCAAATACTAACAAGTATGAAAGGGGAAATTAACAATAACACAATAATAGTGGGAGACTTTAATACTTCACTCACACATATGGATAGATCAACTAAACAGAAAATTAACAAGGAAACACAAACTTTAAATGATACAATAGACAAATTAGATTTAATTGATATTTACAGGACTTTCCACCCCAAAACAATCAATTTTACCTTTTTTTCAAGTGCACACGGAACTGTCTCCAGGATAGATCACATCCTGGGCCATAAATCTAGCCTTGGTAAATTCAAAAAAATTGAAATCATCCCAGCCATCTTCTCTGACCACAATGCAGTAAGATTAGACCTCAATTACAGGAAAAAAACTATTAAAAATTCCAACATATGGAGGCTAAACAACACGCTTCTGAATAACCAACAAATCACAGAAGAAATCAAAAAAGAAATCAAATTATGCATAGAAACGAATGAAAATGAAAACACGACAACCCAAAACCTATGGGACACTGTAAAAGCAATGCTAAGGGGAAGGTTCATAGCAATACAGGCGTACCTCAAGAAACAAGAAAAAAATCAAATAAATCAACTAACTCTACACCTAAAGCAACTAGAGAAGGAAGAAATGAAGAACCCCAGGGTCAGTAGAAGGAAAGAAATCTTAAAAATTAGGGCAGAAATAAATGCAAAGGAAACAAAAGAGACCATAGCAAAAATCAACAAAACTAAAAGCTGGTTTTTCGAGAAGATAAACAAAATGGACAAGCCATTAGCCAGACTCATCAAGAAACAAAGGGAGAAGAATCAGATCAACAAAATTAGAAATGAAAATGGAGAGATCACAACAGACTCCACAGAAATACAAAGGATCATAAGAGACTGCTACCAACAGCTATATGCCAATAAAATGGACAACTTGGAAGAAATGGACAAATTCTTAGAAAAGTATAACTTTCCAAAACTGAACCAGGAAGAAATAGAAGATCTTAACAGACCCATCACAAGCACGGAAATCGAAACTGTAATCAGAAATCTTCCAGCAAACACAAGCCCAGGACCAGACGGCTTCACAGCGGAATTCTACCAAAAATTTAGAGAAGAGCTAACACCTATCCTACTCAAACTCTTTATGGCATTTTACTTGCCTTTTTATCATCACCTTTCTCTCACCTCCATAGTAGCCTTGAAAACCATTATTCTCACAATCACACTGAAAGCCAGCAACCTAGCATGCACTAGTGAAGACAGAATGGGTTTGGATCTTCCTAAAAGCAATGGTCAGAAAGAATTGTCATTATCTGATTGTTTATGTCAGTAAATGGCTACATTAAAAATAAAAATCTCAACTAAATTACTGAACTTCTCTGCCTTAACAATCTAGCAAAATAAGAGTAAATAAACCCAAATAAAGCTGAAAAATTAAGTTTAGGGTGAAAATAAAACAAATCTCTTTTTTATTCTCTTGAATAAAAAAATAATATAAGTGTAACAAAATCACAGCTGGTTCTTTGAAGAGTTCAACAAAATTGAAAAGCATTTAGCTAAAATGCCCCAGAAAAAAATAAAGAAACCTTGATTTATGAAAATCAAGAATTAAAACAGGACCTTATTACTGACATTGCAAATTTCTTAATTTTTTTTAAAAAGATAATACTATAAAAATTGTATACCAACAATGTAATAATCTAGATGAAATGGACAAATCCTTAGAAAGGCACAAACTACTGAAAGTGACTCAAGAAAAAATAAAACTAAGAATAGATTTATAATAAGTCAAATGGATGGAATAAGTAATTATGAAACTCCCACAAGAAATAGGACAGGCTCAGATGTATCAGCGGCCAATTTAAAGAAAAATTGATTTGAAGAAACCTCTAAAGAATTATACTCATATTTTGCAAATTCTTCCAAAAAATAGGAGAGAAAAGGACATTTTCCAACTGATTCTATGAAGCCAGTAATACCTTGACACTAAAATCAAAGCAAGACATTATGAGAAAAGAAAATTAGAGCCCTATATTACTAATGAACATAGATGGAATAATCCTCAACAAAATGAAAGAGTTAATCTAGCAATGTACAAAAAGGACAATATTGAAAATTACATGTCTCATAGAGAATTGATATCCAATACACACAAGCAATTCATACAACTCAATAGCATAAAAAAAAACACCTCAATTTATAATGGTATTGTAAATACTCTTTCCTGACCATTTATCAGTAAAATATAGCTCTGTACTCTTATTTTCCATGTGTTTTCTTGGCTTTTCATTCTCTTTCTTTTCTGCTGCTTCTTCCTCTTCTCTTTGACACATCAAGTTAAGATGGTCAAGAGCTCAGACCATAGACCTATGTGCTCCCCACATCCTCTCCTTTTACTCTGACTGAAATTGTTGTTCTCTACACCAGACTACTCCTCTTACCTTTGTGCTTGTACATCCAACAGCATCCTGAACATCTTTACTTGTGTCATTACTAAACCCAGCTTCATCTGGTTTTTGCTATCTCAGTTAATTGTTGAGGTGTTCTGGCCAAAACCCTTGAAGAAATTCTTGCAGAATTATTCTCTCAAACCTGATATCAAATCCATTAACGGATCATGTTGGAGTTTGCTTCCAAATATGTCCAGACTATGACTCCTTCTCATCACTGGTACTGCTACTGCTCATGGCCAAGCCATCATCCTATCTTATCTGACTTTCTGTTCAAACTTCCTGACTCAACTTCCTGCTTTTGCCTTTGTCCTCATTCATTCAATGCACAGTTTACACCAATGTTTCCAAACTTACACCAAAGTAGCCAAAGTTTCCTTATTAAAATGTGAATTAAATTAATTAATTCTCTGATAAAAATTCTATAATATCTCCCAATCTTAAACAACATTCAAAGTTTTTATAATGTCCTACAAGGCTGTATGGTCTTCCCTGATGGCTCACTCATTAAAGAATCTGCCTGAAACGCAGGCAATGTGGGTTCAATCCCTGGATCAGGGAAGGATCCCCGGCCCTATTATTTCTCTGACCTCGCCTTTTAATATGCCTTTTTTCACTTCACTCCAGGCCCCTACTTAATATTGGTTTCCTTCCCCTCCTTGTCTTAAACTCCCACACATTGACTAGTATTTCCTGGAATCACTTTCCAAATAAACTAATTGCACTACCAATCAGTGAAAACCTAAACCAAGATTTTTGGCACTAGAAGAAAATCTTAGGAATTCCTTCTAACTTTGGATCACTTACTATCCGAATGGCAATGATGACCTATTGTTGGTGTAAGATCAAGGTTGATAACACCTGACATGTTATAACATTAAAAAGTTTAAGACTTCTGTCTATGGTTGATTGAGTTGGGATAGAGGTAGAAGTGGTTGCAGTGGTCTATGCAGTAACCCTAGCACTTTGATGTATAGGAAGTAAATGATAGTTACAAGAAGGTGGCTTGGTTGACTATAGTTAAATGTCATTGAAACTCTGGCAGAAGAAAATTACTGGTTCAGGTTAGTCAACTCTCAATTTAATGTCTCCATGAAAGTTCAAATTTAAAGGTTTTCATTTCCTGAAACTGGATGAGATAGTTGCAGACTTACAAAGATAGCTGAAGGCACAGTCTTAAGAAGTCTCTCTTGCTAAAGTCAGGATGCAGATAGGAAGAAATGGAGTCCTGAGGTCTGGGATGGGTATATCTGGTGGTTGGGCTTGAGAAACAGAAGCATTTAGATTCCTCTGAATCACTTAGAAGGTAGTGATTCTTGCTCCTCTTTGCTAAAGATTAGCAGAGGTCTAGTCTCAGTAGGCCTTCCTGCTCCTGATAGAGGAAGACATTATTTACAGAAGTACTGAAGGAACTGTCTAATAAGGATGAGCAGAACTAGGGTAACAGTTCAGGAATTATTTTGGAGTTTGCTGAACCCTGGTGATGGAGAAATGATAAGGATTGAGAATGGAAATGTGATTGATATGGGGGTACATTTCTGTAACTCGAGGTTTAATGTCCTGACAAGGATAGCTGAGCAAGCCTCAGTACACTGCTGGACCATATCTTTAAAGGGAATGATGGCAAAATGAAAATGAATGGAAGTGACAGAACCGCAGTAGAAGAATATTGAAAAAATGGATAGAATGCCTCAAATAACTGTGTTAAACTTCATCTATTACAGAACAAGAGAGAATGGGGCCCTAAACTGTTAGCTATCAGGTGAACCTAAACAGTGTCAAGAGCCAAAAAGATATTGATTCACAGGGACCAGGTCACTGCTAGAAATTCAAAGAGCAGTTATTGGTGAAACTGCTTTACTGAAAGAACCAAGAGATCAAGAACAGAGGAAGAGACTGCTGATATTACAATTAAAAGGGAAAAGCATGGATGTAGCTGGGTTTCCATATCTGAGTTAGGTCTTAGACCCAGAGGCATTTTTGAAGACCACAGCAAATCTCTCTGATAGAAATTCTACCAGATTTACTCAAAGAAAATACAGTTATGTGCCAGTATCATTGATCACTGGGGAAAGGGTATACCCATACCCACAGCCAAGATGGCAAGTCAGAAACATGTGTGAGATGGCAGATAAAGGATATCCTCAATGGCTAAGTAGTGCAAGAGTTGTTGACCCTGGCATGTCCACATGTAAGCTTTTAGCTTAATGCCTGCAAAACACAGAATGTACATGTCTTAGCTTATTGAGAGGAGTATGGAGGCAGCAACATTGGAATTTCAGATATACAAAGTTCTTTGGGCCAATGGGCATTAAGTTTGTAGATTTTTGAAACTTGTATCAATGTCCATGAAAGATCACCTCTCAAGGCACAGATCAACAAGATGAATACTATATTTTGTCCAGTGGAGGTGAACAATCTTCCAGCTTGCTCACCTTGTGGATAGAAGAAAGTCCAGTGATTCATAATGGACTATGAAGAAAGTTGTACTAGTCAGAATAGAGAGGATGCATGGGTCCAAGTGTATAAGTTCCCATTAACCAAAGGGAATATGGCTGCTACTGAGGCTGAGATATCAACCTTTTAGCAGCGGAGATGAATGCTGAGCCATCAGGATGCTTCGGCCTCTTCAAAAGGCCAGCAAGCTACTTGGTGGTAAATGAATTACATCCTTCTCCTTTGAATAGCTAATGCCATGATCTTGCCTGGTTAGCTTGGGATCTTCATTCTGTGGAAACTGTGGGCAAAGGAAGGAGTTACAACACTGTAAAAGCTGTGATCCTTACCATGTGATCTCTCTTACCATGAAGAGAGAGAATTTGATAGAGACAGGGTTTAGATCAAACACTCCGGAACAAAGGTCTCAGTTACTCCACTTGCACCAGAAACCTTAGCAGAAATAGTAGCCCAGGATGTTAGGAATATAGAATGAGAGGTGGAAGATGGACAGAAAGAAAATCTTATTGCCCAACTTTTGTATTCCCTGGTTCAATCCTCTGTTGGTTGAACCAGTGATTAGTGAAACATGGAAAAGCAGAACCTGCAAATATTAAGGACTGGCTGTAAAGTACTTGAGCATCTCTGGATTTTGGTACCCACAGTGAGTTCTGGAATCAGACAGTGACCTGTGGATGCCAAGGAGAGCTGTACAGATTTGGGAGCATATGCACCATCAGGGACTATAGCTAGTCCCAGTGAAAGTCATAGAACATTTTTTGTTAAGCATTTGTGATTGACTACTATTCAAAATTGAGTGACCTGACAGAATGAACTTGCAAGTGGTGAAACATAGGTGATACTTCAGTGCCTTGCTCTTTTTCCCTAAGCATATAACTCTACAAGCTGCAGGCTGCCTAAGTAGAAACATCTGAGTCTGCTCCTTGCGGCATTTTGTCTGGCTGTGAGGTCATGCTGGGCCTTTGCACAGGGTAGGTATGCTAGAGCATTAACTATGCCAGTCACAGTCCTGGATCATTGAAGAGCAGAGAGTTTATGTATAACCACCAGAGCTTCAAGTCAGCCCTCAGTAGACTCAACTCTAATGCCTACAGACTGACTTGATCACAAGCCAAACTCTTCCTGGCTTGTTTCTATTCTGTGTCTCAAGACTGCACTTCTTTACTGATATTTCCTGAGATTATTGCCCAAATAAACTGCTGCAATTAAAATCCTTTGTTAAAAACTTTAATTGCTTATTTATTTTAATGCAGGTTAATTACTTACAATATTCTGATAGCTTTTGCCATACATCTATATGAATTGGCCATAGGTAAACATGTGTCCCCTCCATCCTGAACCCCCTCTCACTCCCCTCCCCACTCTATCTCTCCAGGTTTCACAGATCACCTGCGTCATACCTCAAACTTGCACTGCTTATCTATTTTACATATGGTAATGTATATGTTTCAATGTTATATGCTCAAATCATCTGACTTTCTCCCTTTTCAGAGTCTGTTCCTGGAGAAACTCACACTAAGACAATGATCTGTTGAGACTGGAAAAGCTGAGTTTAGGCTTGGATTTTGAGGGAACTATTGCACTTAAGAGAGAAAGAATTTCAGAGGTTATAGTTGATGAGATTCTAGAACTCTTTAAATATGCAATTCTAAATGCAATATATGCATTTTCTATTGCATATTCTATATGCAGTATAATCAGTCTCCCTTTTACAATATATAGGTAAAACAAGCTACCACATAAGTTAGTGGCTAAGCCTAAAATTTTCTTCTAATTTTTCATTAGTTGCATTAACTTGTCCATGTAACTCTCGTTTTTAATTTACTGAAGCCTCTAAGGCAACTACCAAATATCTAAAGAAGCCACGATTACTCCCAACAGGACAGAAAAGAGATAACTAAAGTTCCCATAATTTTGATGAATTATATATTATAAGAAATTATTCAGAGATTGTTGGAACATGAAATTTTGTTTATTAATGTTTATAAATACATTCATTACAACAGTCTATGATGTATTTACCAGTAAGGGTAATAACAGAAATAAAAATCTTACCTCTCTACTAAATTATGTCTCCTCATCTCAGAGATTTTACAGTCATCTCTTTTTCAATAACTACCTATTTTATCTGTTTGCTCTTAAGGCTCTCATTCTTCCCCAACAGCAATATATAGTCTTTACAAAGAATATTTAAGAACAGAAATATAAGCTTAAAGTGCATACTTTTTTTCCTCTAAATTTTGGCTTCCTTTTTTCTTGGAGCAACTATTATTCCCAGTTCCTTGAATATCTTACTTGATATTTTTCTGCAGGTGTGCACATACAAAGGCTTTGACACACCTGCACAACCACATAATCACATCAGGCACACGTGAATGTACATACTTATATATTTACATAAATGAGATCATATTGCCCATAGCACCTAAGAACTTGCATTATTGATGTAATGGATCTTTGAGATGATTTATATCAAGATGTCAAGACCCACACATTTTTTATTTATCATTTTCATTGTATTGCATCATATGGGTATACTCCAATTTTTAACTATGACTATATTGATAGATTTTAAATTTCTTCTGATTTATATCCTATGACAAACCATAACACTGTAATCAACTTTCTTAGATGCTTATCTTGCAATATTTGAAAGGACAGATTTTTAGAAGTGGAATTTTGGAGTTTAACGGTTAAGACACTTTAAATTATAAAGATGATGAGAAATTGCTTTCCTTAAATTTATTGTAACATTTTATAAATACCACTTATATTACCTTTTGAATTTGCTTAACACTATTATAAATATATTACTTGTTTTATTATATTAAGCAAAAATGGTATCACTTGTAATGTTGATGATCTATTTAAAATACTTATTGGTTGTTTGTGCTTCTTCTACGATGAATTGTTTATTCAGATATTTTGCTCTTTTTCTACTGCATTGTTATATATTTAAATTTGTGACTTACAAGAGCATTCATGTATTACAAATACTAATTTTAATTTAAATATTGCACATATTTTCCTAGCCTTTCTTTTAAACATTTTGTTAATATTTCTTCTCTGATAGACTGTCCCATTTTCATATATTCAAATCCCTCACAATAAAAATCAACTCACACATATTTGGAGCATTTACTTATTAACTAAATTCAAGTTTTGTTTGTCAAGTTTCTTTGATTATAATTACATGAATTTTGGGAGGCAAGCAGCATTTCAAATTATACTCGCTTTCTTAACTTATTCGCAAACTGTCATTCAGCCAGTTCACAGATATTTACCATATTTCTGTCATTGACAATAACAACATTGACAATGAACAACAAATTGACAGCTTATTCTTTTCTGTGGGTGATATTTTAACACTTAAAGATCATTGTATATACAAAATAATCTCACCATCCAAAAGTAGTGAAAGTAAAAGTGAAAGTGAAGTCGTTCAGTCATGTCGGACTCTTGGCAACCCCGTGGACTGTAGCCTGCCAGGCTCTTCTGTCCATGGGATTCTCCAGGTAAGAACCCTGGTGTGGGTTGACATTTCCTTCTCCAGGGAATCTTCCTGATCCAGGGATCGAACTGGGGTCTCCCACATTGTAGGCAGATGCTTTACCGTCTGAGCCACCAGGGAAGTCATTTCTCCAAAAGTAGTCATTTCTCTTACATCTCTGATTCCTATTACTAACTATTCTAACATTTTCAATTATTTGGATGCATATTCACACAGCTATCTCTTTTAATTTCCTTTTCCTTTTCCCCATCATGACATAAATATTCTATCCGTACTTCCCTGACCTGCATGTACAGGTTTCCCCTTTCTCTTTCCTCTCCTGCATTTTTAGACCATCATGTTGGTTCATGAGTAAGGCAACCTTTATTTCCCCTCATTTCCCTATTCTCTATGTTTACTGCTGTCAAATAGAAGATCCTAACACATAGCTTTGATAAGATCAAATCTCAGATCAAGTCCTTCAAACTCTTTTCTTCAAACTTTCAAGAATACAAACAAGTATTCGGGGGGGGGGTGGCACTGAAAAATCAGTGAGAAATGTGATTTGCTTCTGAAAATTAATAGAATCCTTATTTTTAGAAGTAGAGAATGCATGTATTAGAGAGGAGTGTGGCATCAGCAGATAATGGACAAAAGCAAAGTAGATGGAATAGGAAAGATTAATAGAATGAACACAAGTTGTGTGTATGCTTTGTTTTTTGTTCCTTTGAACATATTTTGTCACTTCCATATTCACAGTATGGATAATATTATCCTCAGTATTTAATGAATGTCCAAGGCAGAGCAACAGATGTTGATATATATTATTTGTTTGGAAGTTGCCTTCCTATTTGAGTAAGGGTCAAGAGGGCTTCCCAGGTGGTGCGCTGATAAAGAATCTGCCTGCCAATGTAGGAGACACAAGAAACGTGGGTTTGATCCCTGAATGGGGAAGATACCATAGAGTAGGAAATGGCAACCCGCTCGGGTATTCTTTCCTGGAGAATTCCACCGACAGAGAAGCCTGGCACCCTACAGTCCATGAATTGCAAAGACTTGGACACAACTGAGAGACTGAGCAAGCACACATGCTATTGATCATGATGGCTCAGGAGAAGCCATTTATGGAACAATAATTTGGTAGTAGTTTGTCAATGCTTACCAGGTTGCCTAATGCTTTACATTCCTTATATTATTTAATCCCTAAACATCCATATGATATAATTTTATCATTTCTATTCATTTTAAAGATAAAGTAACTGAGACTTAAAGGGGCTAATTAACCCCCTGGAGAAGGAAATGGCTACCCACTCCAGTATTCTTGCCTGGAGAATTCCATGGGCAGAGAGGAGCCTGGCACATTCCAGTCCATGTGGTCACAAAGAGGTGAACATGACTGAGCGACTAACACATTTACTTTTCAATATATCAGATGCCAAAGCTAAATTTGAACCTACAGAGACATACACAAATTTTATTACATAGAACAGGACCTAAAGTATGTTAGAGTTACAAAATAAGTAAAGAAAATGATCATAAGAAGTAGAAACTCTAAATACATAAGAAGCATGTACTATAAATTTTTAAAATGTTAAAAATATTAAAAATCAATTCCTTATTATACTATGGTGAATTCTTTCAAATTTTTAGTGTTGACACCTTCTAATGCTACAAAAGTGTTTCTTGAAAAGAGTACATCTTGGAAAGTTTCATATTTAATTTTTCAATGTTAAATTATTTTTCTGATAAAAGAATGAATATACATAAGAATGGATGTAATAATCTTACATAAATTGCCATATGGATAATCAAATAGTGTGTAAAACTTATAATTTACTTCTCCAAAACAGACTTTTGGGTTAATTTAATATTAATAAATCTGTTTCTATAATTGTTTCATTATGTAGAAGGAAAAATATAAGTGCTAATTTAGAGAATAAGTAGGCACTTTAAAAAGTATAGCAACTATGTCTGGTAAAACCTGAAAACTGGTACCATAAGGATATGTTTTTTGCATAATAAAGATTATTTTATTTTGAACCAATAGTTCATCTCATAATTGAAAGCAAAGCCCCAAAGAAGTTCCCATCACATTTAGGAATATGTCAAGAATGTGGTTATTCCAATAGTATTTAGCATTATTCTGGAAGCTGGAATTAATGGAGAAAAGACTAAGAAAACTAGTTTTATTTTTGTTTGATATATTTATTATGTTAGTATATGGAGTGGGAGAGAGTTCATTTAAAAGACATAAGTATACCCATGACATTGAAGTTTGACAAAAGCAAAATTCTGTAAAGCAAATATCCTTCAAATAAAAAATAAATATATTTTTTAAAAAGACAGACTATATGGGAAACTGATTTTATACCTGATTATGCAATTTATTTTGAAAAAAAATCAGTGATCAAGTAAAAGGGTCTCATGGAGGAAAGATGAAATAAATCTTTCTAGTTTAGTGAAAATAGCACCTTGCTATGGTTGTTCTCTTGCCTGGAGAATCCCATGGGCAGAGGAGCCTGGTGGGCTACAGTCCAAGGAGTCGCGAAGAGTCGGACACGACTGAGAGACTTCACTTTCACTTTTCGCTTTCATGCATTGGAGAAGGAAATGGCAACCCTCTCCAGGCAAGAATCCCAGGGACAGAGGAGCCTGGTGGGCTGCTGTCTATGGGGTTGCACAGCGTCGGACACGACTGAAGCGACTTAGCAGCAGCAGCAGCAGCAACATGGTTGGTCTATCAGTAGACCCCTTTACTAAAATCTGGGAAGTCCCACCCCAAGGTGTATACTTATCACTATTTATATGTCTTGGAATGTGGCCAGTGTCTTTTGTGCATATTTTTCTAGATTCTACCTCTAACGCGAGACCCAGGTTTTGACATAACAACATTGTCAAGCTATTAACCAATTGAAGTAAACCACATGGCAGTAATTTGAAACATGTTGTACCTATCTCATTTCAGACTCATACAAAACCTGAACTTGCTTCTAATTCCCATTGCCATGAAGATGAAGTAGAAAATAAGAAGGAGGTATGGGGGAATCCTGGAGTTTAACTCTTATTTTGATATTCCAGGATTTGGGGGACCTTAGAGAATTAGTTTGAGATTCAGGCATCTCTGCATACCTCAGCCTTTTCTACAGCAGTCTGGTATTCTAAATCTTCGATCTTTCCACATTTCCAATTCCATACGTCAAAAATTCTAAAATAATGTACTTTAAATAGTGAAGTGCAAATCATAGGAGAAGTGATTCTAAAAGCAACAAGTGTCGATGTGCAAGCATTTATGGTGAAGTACTAGCTGGAGAAAATGGTAACTTTAGTAGAGTTTAGAGTCTTTAAATTCAGGCATCAAAATCTATGCCTGTTTTGAATGAATGTTCTGTTTTCCATAAAGGCAACACAAAAGAAACAGCCCTGAATTGATACCACCCACATCTATCTGCAAACCGAACCTCCAAATCTCAAATCAACTAAGATACTATTAGAAACAAGTGCAGCAATATAGACAGTTGAAAAGTTAGAAACGAAAACAAAATGATTTGCTGTGAATTATTTTTATGAAATTAGTATACACCTAGGTATAAAAATTTGTATGCAGACTACATAGTCTGCATAAATTAGTTTGTGGAATAACCATTACCTGCTGAGAACAATTATGAAAGTTGGATAAAATACCAAAAAATTCTATTTGAAGTCACAAAAGAACTATCAAGAGTGCCAAAACTTGAGGAGCCAAGCTTTTATGAAGAAATAATGGGAGATATTTTAAACTGAAATAAGCACAGTCTTTTACACTGTTTCAGAAGCAGCTCAAGGCAAGATATAGAGAACCCAAGGAGAAACTGAAGCCTAAAATGACCAGATTGGTGGGCTTTCGGTAGTCTCACAGTGCTAGAAAAATGAAAACTGGACATTAGGGCCAACCAAGAAAGAAACCTAGTATACATCTCAGGAGTAAGGAAGAAAAAGAAATTGCTCAGTCAATTTGAAGACTGGTAAACTTTGTTTACTAACTCAAGCCCTAATCAGATTAATACAATATACATTTTATTCAAACTATCTGCCAGAGCTAAGGAGGTTTTGGTATCCCTACAATTTTTCAATCCAAATGTCCAGTTTCACTACACAATCAACCAGACAATCAAATAGCATGACCAGAAGGAAAAACAGACAAGAGATGCAGTCACAAGTGATCTAAATAGTGAATTTATCATGTATAACTTTAAAATAACTACAATTGACATGAGAACATACAGGGAATAATTGACATCTTAAACAGATAATTGTAATCTATACAAAGAGAACAAGTGGGAATCCAAGGATTAAATAATCAAGGAAATTACCTGGTGGGCCAGTGGTTAGGACTTCATGCTTTCAGTACTGAGAAGTAGGTTCAATCCCTGGTCGAGAAACTAAGGTCCCACAAGCTGTGTGTTGTAGCAAAAAAAAAAAAAAAAAAAGTCAGTACTTTAAGACTGTACTAGATGTGTATAATAGCAAATTGGATACAATGGAATAGAGGATTAATAAGTATAATATAGATTCACAGGATATTATCAAGATTGAAATACTGAGAGAAAGTGGAAAATTCCTCTGTGAGAGGGTGGAAAAAAGTGTTAAAAAGATGTAATTGAATTCTCAAAAAGAGAGGAGCTAGAAAGAAAAACAAGGGCAGAAACATTTGAAGAGATAACTAAGAATTTTCAAAAACTGATAAAAGATACAGAGATATTTGCTACCAAGCAAAGTAGGATAAACAAACAGAGAAAGAGTGCCTATATAGGCATATTGTAAAAACTGGAGTGTTTCCCTAGTGGCTCAGTGGTAAAGAATACGCCTGCCAAGCAGGAGACACAGGTTTGATCCCTGCATCAGGAAGATTCCCCTGGGAAGGAAATGGCAGCCCACCTCAATATTCTTGCCAGGGAAATCCCATGAGCAAAGGAGCCTGGTGGGCTATAGTCTATAGGGTCCCAAAGACTCAGACACAACTTAGCAACTAAACTACAACAATAAAGCTGAAGCAAGCCATTGAGAAAGTTAACATCTTAAAAGTGTCCGGATTTAAAAAACAAAAAAAAAACTGCTATGTTTTAAATATCAACAATGAAATGACAGCTAACTTCTCAGAAGAAAAGATGGAAGCTTTAAGATGATGGAATGGCATTTAAAATGTTTGGTTTCTCCACGTTTTAAGGTTTTCTTAAAAAAAATGGTAGTCTTCCCCAAAGCTAGCTGTATAATAATTAGATAATAATTATCTTTGAGAAATGAGTGATTATATTGATAGAGGTCATCAGGCTAATCCCTAAAATCTTATAGACTTCTTAGAAAATAAGCTGAAGAATAGACACTGCTTGAATTGAGGCAACGATTGCTAGAAAGGAGGGAAATGTCTGAAGTACCAGACTGGATCTAGAGAAAACATTTAATGTAAAACAATCCCATGTAGAATAAATACATATTAACATACCTTTTAAAAAATGGTGTATAGCTACTTAAAAATGTATTGGTTTCTACTGTACAACAAAGTGAATCAACTGTATGCATGCATGTGTCCCCTCCCTTTTAGGTCTCCCATCCACCCCCCACCCTTGATTCCACTCATCTAGGTCATCATAGAGCACCAAGCTGATCTCCATGTGCTAAACAGCAGGTTCCCAGCAACTATCTATTTTACACACAGTAGTGTACATATGTCATTCCTAATCTTCCAATTCATCCCACCCCCTCCTTCCCACCCTGTGTCCACATGTTCATTCTGTTCTCTGTGTTTGTGTCTCTATTCCTGCCCTGTAAGTAGGTTTCTCTGCATCATTTTTCTAGGTTCTACATATATACATTAATATATATTTGCTTTTCTCTTTCTGACTTACTTCACTCTCTATGACAGACTCAGTGTCCATCCATGTCTCTACAAATGACCCAACTTCATTCATTTTTTGGCTGAGTAATATTTCATTGTATATATATACATATATATATACACACATATATACATATATATATATATATATATATATATATGTCTCATCTTTATCCATTTATCTGTTGGTGGATGTTTAGTTTGCTTCCATGTCCTGTCTACTGTAAATAGTGCTACAATGAGCATTGGGGTGCATGCGTCTTTTTGAATTATGGTTTTCTCAGGGTGTATGCCCAGTAATAGGATTACTTCTACTTATGATAGTTCTATTTTAGATAGTTTTATAGTTTAAAGGAACCTCCATGCTGTTCTCCACAGTGGCTACACCAATTTACATTCTCGCCCACAGTGCAAGAGTGTTCCCTTTTCCATTAATATTCAGTAATGCTGAATATTACTTTCAGCATTTTAAAGGTGCACTGTTTACATGCTCTGTCCATTTTATATGTTCATTTCTTTTTTCTTAGCCTTTATTATTTATAATTAAAAGATCTTAGTTTTCATCATGTGCAGTGTCTGAACAATCAGCCCTATTTGACTTTTTACTGCATACTTGTTTTTCTCACATGTGCTCTGCAAAATGTGAATTTCCTGTTCTTTGGTCAATGGTAATAACTCTCTTCCTCATTCTCTCTTCCATCACATGCCTGTGTCTTTGTTCTCTTTGTGAGCTGAGCTCTAAGTGGGTCAATAAACCCTGTGAGATGTGGTGAGCAGGAGGCACTTTTAACCTCTTTCGCTGGACGAGTCCCTTGTGTGTCCAATTCTGAACCAAAAATAGATCTCCCCTCTTCTGGCTACTTCCTGGGTCAAACATCAAACACTGCCCTGGCAGCAATACTTAAGATCATTACTGTCTAACCACTCTCTACTGTACCAGACTTCAAGGTGGGAAGGACTGGTGAAGAAAGGAAGGAAGTAAAAATGTGGGATGGGTAGTGAGGTCATAATAACAAGTGAAGAGCAGGGGATTATAACCCTATCTCATGGAGCACAATCCATTATGTATTTTATTGACTATCTATGACAACCATCCCCAACCTTTTTGGCACCAGGGACTGATTACATAGAAGACAAGTTTTCCATGGGCCAGAGGGGAGGGACGGCACATTATATTCCATTACATTACAAATGTAATATACATTCAAATACATTACAGTTATTGTGTGATTTATTTCTATTATTATTACTTTGTTATAAATAATAAAATAAGTATACAATTCACCAAAATCCAGAATCAGTAGGAGCCCTGAGTTCGTCTTCCTTCAACTAGATGGTCCCTTCCGGGGGTGATTGAAGACAGTGACACACAAAGTGTGTTGCTTATGTCCAGTCTACTCTGTACTCATTTTGGTTGTCACTGTAGAAAACCCTGCTTCATGAAGATCAGGTATTGGAAACAGAAGTAGGCTTTTCAGTGCTTTTTATGGCAATCTCAGGCTATTCTGCTTTGACTTTAATAAGGCCACCATCATTTGTGATCTCAAGCAATTTAATCCTCTTCTAGCAGGGCCAAAGTTGATTCACTTGGCTTATCCACAAACGTGTTGCAGATCCAGTCCTTCCCAGTTCTGGAGTATTTTGTGCTTGGAAAGTAATGTTCAAACTCTTCTGAAAGCTGAGATAGGTGATGTATGCACCCGCTGGGGGAAAGAACACCTTGGCTCGGTCTCTTTCAAAATCTCTGTTAATGTTTGAAGCATCTCAAAAATCCCCATGTTCTCTCATCACCCCCATAATTCCAGTTCAGCTATGAATGCAGACACTTCATCTGTGAACTTGAACACAGTTGTCATTCTCCACTGAAGTGACAGCTTAAGTTCATTGAGCATGTTGAACATGTCACATAAATAAACAAGTTTTGCAACCCATTCTGTGTCCCTGAAATGAGCTTCCAATGGTGACTGTTTTTCTAAAAGAAATCTCAGGAGCAGCTCTTGCAAAGCAAAATCTCTGGTCAGTGATCTGCGTTTAGAAATCCATCTTATTTCTGTGTATAAGAGAAGATATGTGCTCTACATCCATTTCCTAGCAGAGCTGTGTGAATAGATGAGTTAAGGAAATGTACTTCAATGTGGCTGATGATTTTAATCATATCAGTCAAAATGTTAAGATCAAGTGACATTTTTCAGCTAGCCAGCATTTCTCTATGGATGACACAGTATGTAGACTCACATTCAGAACTGACCTTTTTGACCTGAGTAGTGAAACCAGAAAGCTCTCTAGTCACAGCAGCCACTCTGGCCCTGCATACACCAACACAAAATGACTAATTCAATTTTCCTGATAAGTAATCATTTAAGGACTTGAATACTTCTGCAGCCTTGATTGGCAACAGAAATACACATAACATATCTTCACGCACATCCTCCTGAAAAATATAGGCCATAAAGACAAGCTTGGTTGCCTTGTTGTCAACACTGGTAGACTTGTCAAACTGGATTGAGTACCACAGTGACTCATTAATCCTATCTAACAAATGTGATTCAATATCCTCTGTTATTTAATCAATCTGTATAGATATGGTGCTAGTCAAATGAAGAATATGTGCTACCTTTTGAATTTCAACCTCTCCTGAAAGTTCATGACAAATGTCCTTAGCAGCAGGCAGCATCAACTTTTCAAAAATAGTAAAGGGCTTCTTAGCTTTAGCCATGCGGTTAGCCACTAAGAATGGTGTTCTCAGTGCAGAGAGATTTGATGAAGTGGTGGCCTTCATTAATTGCTCCTGTTCTTCAAGTTCATACTTTTTCTTTTGAAACACTCCAAAGGCTTGTCTTTTACTTCAAGGTGCTTGGTCTCCATGAGGCAAAGCAGTTTTCAAGGTTTAATGGGTTCATTGGATAGCCAGTCATCTTCTCATATATACAAAGAGGGCTTAGAGAATGAGAATTACATGTTGCAATGAACACTTAGTAGGACGATTGGTATTTTTCTTTGAAATGCAGCTTTCTTTGTGTTGGCAGTCTTAGGGTATTCTGGTGTTTCATTATTGGTTCTTTCCCCTCTTTTGAAAGAACTCCCAGTAACATTTTTTTTTTTTTTACTCATTTTAAATGGGGTTAGCGTGTGGCCTTACCAAAACTGTGACTGACACAAGTGCACAGTGGCAGAAACAGGCACAGATGGAAGTGGTAAATAAAATAATGGGCAGGCTATGTGTGGAATAAAATAAGTGTCAGATTCTGACTCAAAACCTGCCACCAGATGCATCTTAATTGTCACTTGCCACTCACTGATAGGGTTTTGATATGAGCCTGCAAACAATTAATTTATTGTGATCCCTGTACAATCAAACCTCTCTGATAATCATAATCTGTATTTGCAGCTGCTCCTCAGTGCTAGCATCACCACATCAGCTCCACCTCAGATCATCATGTGTTAGATTCTCATGAGAAGCATGCAACCTAGATCTCTCACATGCACAGATAACAGTAGGGCCCACAGTTCTGTGAGAATCTAATGCTATCGCTGCACTTACAGGAGGCAGAGCTTAGGTGGTAAAGTAAGTGATGGGGAGTGATTATAAATACAGATGAAGCTTCACTCAATTGTCTGCATGCTGCTCATATCTTCCTATGCAGCCCGGTTCCTAACAGGATATGAACTGATAATGGCCAGTGACTCAGAGATTGGAGGCCACTGGTCTACAAGATACTGTTCTTTTTAATATATTTTGATTTTCATGTATAGTTTATTATAATTTTGTGTTAATTTCTACTGTACAGTAAAGTGATTCAGTTATATGAATCTATATGTGTGTATATATGTGTGTGTGTGTATATACATATGTATATCAGCTCAGTTCAGTTCAGTCACTCAGTCATTTCTGGCTCTGTGATCCCATGGTCTTAGAGTGCCAGGCTTCCCTGTCCATCACTAACACCTGCAGCTTGCTCAAATTCATGTCCATTGAGTCGGTGATGCCATCCAACCATCTCATCCTCTGTCAGCCCGTTCTCCTCTTGCCCCCAATCCTACCCAGCATTAGGGTCTTTTCCAGTGAGTCAACCCTTCACATGAGGTAGCCAAAGTATTGGAGTTTCAGCTTCAACATCAGTCCTTCCAATGAACACCCAGGACTGATCTCCTTTAGGATGGATTGACTGGATCTCCTTGCAGTTCAAGGGACTCTCAAGAGTCTTCTCCAACACCACAGTTCAAAAGCACCAATTCTTTGGCACTCAGCTTTCTTCACCGTCCAACTCTCACATCCATACATTACCACTGGAAAAACCATAGCCCTGACTAGATGGACTTTTGTTGGCAAAGTAATGTCTCCACTTTTAAATATGCTATCTAGGTTGGCCATAACCTTCCTTCCAAGGAGTAAGCGTCTTTTAATTTCATGGCTGCAATCACCATCAGCAGTGATTTTGGAGCCCAAAAAAGTAAAGTCTGACACTGTTTGCACTGTTTCCCCATCTATTTCCCATGAAGTGATGGGACCAAATGCCATGATCTTAGTTTTCTGAACGTTGAGTTTTAAGCCAACTTTTTCACTCTCCTCTTTCACTTTCATCAAGAGGAATGCACAGAAGAACTACACAAAAAAGATCTTTATGACCCAGATAACCACGATGGTGTGATCACTCACCTAGAGCCAAATATCCTGGAATCCAAAGTCAAGTGGGTCTTAGAAAGCATCACTACAAGTAAAGCTAGTGGAGATGATGAAATTCCAGCTGAGCTATATTAAATCCTAAAAGATGATGTTGTGAATGTGCTGCACTCAATATGCCAGTAAATTTGGAAAACTCAGCAGTGGCCACAGGACTGGAAAATGTCAGTTTTCTTTCCAATCCCAAAGAAAGGCAATGCCAAAGAATGTTCCAACCACCGCACAATTGTACTCATCTCACTCTCTAGCAAAGTAATGCTGAAAATTCTCCAAGTGAGGCTTCAACAGTGTTTGTGTGTGTATATATATATATATATATATATTCTTTTTCAGATTCTTTTCCATCATAGGTATTATAAGGTATTGAGTATAATTCCCTGTGCTCTACAGTAGGACCTTGTTGTTTATTTTATACATAGTAGTGTGTATATGTTTCTTAAAAAAAAATTGACTGACATTTGTTTGCTTTACAGTGTTGTGTTAATTTCTACTCTGTGTATGCTCAGTCGCTCAGTCATGTTTGACTCTTTGTGACCCCATAGATTGTAGCCCACCAGGCTCCTCTGTTCATGGATTTTTTTTTTTTTTCAGGCAAGAATACTGGAGAGGGTTGCCATTTCCTCCTCCAGGAGATCTTCCTGACCCAAGGATTGAACTCACCTCTCCTGTGTCTCCTGCATTGGAAGATATATTTTCTATCAATGAGCCATTTAGTT
This sequence comes from Giraffa tippelskirchi, assembly GCF_054371585.1. NCBI lineage: Eukaryota > Metazoa > Chordata > Mammalia > Artiodactyla > Giraffidae > Giraffa > Giraffa tippelskirchi. The sequence goes on from NC_137277.1 coordinate 134,470,226, forward strand.
TCTACTGTACAGCAATGTGTATCATCTATATTGTGCAAATGCCCCCTGTTTTTTGGACTTCCTTTCCATTTAGTCACAGAGTACTGAGTAGGGTTCCCTGAGCTATACACTAGGTTCTCACTAGTTAGTTATCTATTTTATACATGCTATCAATAGTGTATATATGTCAATCCCAATCGCAATCTCCCCCAACAAATTTTTGGTTACCAAAGTGGAAGGGGGAGAAGGGAAAAATTAGTAGTGTGCATATTTTAATCCCAACCTCTTAATTCATCCCTTCCCCCTTTCACCTTTGTTAACTATTAGTTGGTTTCCTATGTTTGTTTCTGTTTTGTAAATAAGAATCTGTTTCTAGTTTGTAGATTAATTCATTTCTTTCTTTCTTTCTTTTTTAGATTCCACTTATAAATGATGTATTTGTCATTCTCAGTCTGGCTTACTTCACTTAGTATGGTAATCTCTATCTAGGTCATACTCTAATATATTCAAGATATTTGTAAAGTAGGAATTTACGTTTGATTTCTCATTGTCTTACCAAATTAGCAAGTGGATTTGCTGGACTCCAAACACAGGATTATTTGAACACAAAAGATTTTGCTCTAAAATCAAAATGACTGTAATCCAAAATCCCCAATTTTCTTTCTCTCCAGGCTACTGAACATATGTCAGTATCCTATTTCTAAGAGGGCTTCCCTGGTGACTCAGATGGTAAAGTGTCTGCCTGCAATGTGGAAGACCCAGGTTTAGTCCTGGGGTCTGGAAGATCCCCTGGAGAAGGAAATGGCAATCCACTCCAGTACCCTTGCCTGGAAAATCCTATGGACAGAGGAGCCTGGTAGGCTATAGTCCGTGGGGTCACAAAGAGTCAGAGGTGACTGAGCAACTTCACTCTACTTTTACTTAATTTCTAAGAGACACATATACATCAGCATGATGCTTAGAAATATTTATTAAAAGATGAAGCCTAATATTGGTGTCAGCATGTTTGCCTTCAAAAAGTTCTTATGTTGAATTATAGTAGGTGCTCATCTTTTAGTTTTAAGTCATCCATGGTCACACAATAGTTAGATCATGATTTTATTTCTTCCTAATCCAGAAAACTATTTTCAAGACAGCTGTGTATCCCAAGGCTTGGATTTTGCAGTTGCATTTGTCCCAGTAGCCATGTATTTTACTATATTTTGTAGAGATTATCAATACTCTATCCATTTTTTTGTTTGACACAGCAAATGTTTCTCAACCCAGTACAGTACTTAATTTTTTTTTTTTTACATCACTAAATGCAGCTTGGTGAGGGTAAATTCTGGCCTTCCAAGGCCAATATATTGTCTGGTACATAGAAAGTATTTAGAAAATAGTATTTATTACTTTAATTATGTTTTCTTTATTTACTAATTCCTGTGTTACTTACTCAAATTGTTAAGTTTTGGGCAAAATCCTTGTCAAATTTAACTTGGATTCTTTTAAAATAAGAAATAAAGAGTAATTTTATTGCAGAAGGGATTTCAGCAGGAGGATAGGTGCATAGCTATTGGCCTTTGTCCTTTACAAAATGATACTCAAGAGCAATCAGAAAATACTTACACTAAATTCAGCCTTCTCTTGACATGTTCTAGCCTTTTGCTTTGTGAGGGCTTTTGTTTCCCCATAGTCTGAGCAGTTCTCAACTCCTAGTTATGGAGAGAAACAAAGGCAGAAGCTTTTTCTTTCATACTGGAGAAAACGCTTCAAGGGAAAAAGGTTATTTCAATCCATTTTATAACCTATCTTTGGGCAGAAATAGTTTGTTGAATTCTACTCAAAACTACAATAAGTAATTTGTGATACATTGAGAGACAAGCTTCTCATTCATACTCATAGCTTCAGGAAACACTGAGCAAATATTGAAGCAGGTTTTTCTTTCTTTCTTTTTTTATTTTAAGCAGGAACTCTGCAAGTGTTGCATGTTTCATGTATTAAAGAAATTTATAACCTTTCATGAAGAATTTCGTTTTCCAAAGAGAGAAACAGAGACATATTTCAGTACAACTTTTTAACAGGCCTAGTTTACCTTTTTCAGCTTTTTTTTTTTTTAGTGAAAAAAAAAAAGAGCATTGCTTATAGAGAGTGTCAGGAAACTTGTACAGGGCAGAATAACCAAGTGTCTTGTAGAACAGTTTGCCAGTGAACCAATTTTGAACTAAGTGAATTTATCATAATTACTGCAGATAAAATGGCAAACTAGACAATTATCACCACCAATGTGGAATTTGTAGTTAAGTGGAGAAGATAAATGTTAACATGTTTGTCCTGAAAATAAGTACAAGAACATAATGCAGTGATGAAGATTGTTAATGGAACTTGTCTGGAGTTTCAGGGAAATATGGATATGAAGATACCTTTATGAAAGTTGAAGAATGTGTCATAGCCCTGTCTAGATTCCTGCTACCTGATGAAGTGCTTTTGTACTTCATAGTACATCTCTGATGAAGTCTTGCTAGCATATTGGCCACCGTGCTCTCCTGCACAGACATTTCTGATTACATATGCTTATTGTGCTGAATGACAGCTCTAGGTTATCATGAAATATCATTTTCCATGTGTACTTGTGCTAGACTGCAAGCTCCCTGAGGACAGGGGGGTGCCTGGGTTGCCCAGCACAGAGCCTGCCAGAGAAAACACCCTTAAAACATATATATTGAATTGAATGGTAACAGTATATCCACAACAGAGGTGTCAGACTTGTTAACTTCCTATTTTTCTAATCTCTGAGACTGTTGTACATTAGTATGTACATAGAAACAATGTTTAATGAGTGTCAGAAGGTAAATAAAGATGTTAGCTGAAAGCAGGGAGTAAATATTAAACATTAGGAAGTATGGCCCCCTAACAGAGATAAAAATAGTTTATTTGTATGGAAAGGATGCTTGATCTCTTATGCTTCTCAAGTGCTTGTTTTCATTAGCAATGGTCTCAGATGTTTTCTTCCAACTCATGTTTTTTTGTTTTTCTCAACTCTCTTTTCCCTGAGCTTTTGAAATATTCGCCTGCTCTTCTGATGGGCATTGGCATTACCAACTTTATCAAGCGTGACATCTCCTCCTAGTTTCTGATATTCCTCACAGATGGTGTTTCTCAACATGAACTACTTTGTCAAACATGACATTTACTTACAAGATTTCTAAGGGGTGGATTAGAGGCCTCCTCATAATTTTGACTGCTACAGGTCATTTTCTCATAATTCCCACTGATAACTTATTAGTTACATCACCTTGCTTCTCCAGAGGTCCATTGTAAAGGAGTTTAAAATTTACATTGCACAGGTTAGTTAAAATAAACCACCTCTGCTTCAGTTCCATTTTTCATTACTATCTAGAAAGGTATCTTTCTGACAATTCCTAAAAATCAAGCAAAAGGGCCAATTCTTTGCTAGCCTGTGTATATATGTATATACGTATGTGTGTGCCTACATATATGTCTTATTAAATACTTCAAGTATAAAGTGATCAATCTGTGTGATTGGTATACTGAGCACCTAAGTGTTTGTTTATGGGAATTGAAAAGCTAGAAAAATGTAGAAAACAAGAAGACTGTGTGAGTGCTGTGTGTGTGTCTGTGTGTCTTTAAAAAAACAGAAACATAGAAAAAGAATTTTGTCTACATGTTGTTAACTATACATTTATTTGGAAATATCAATTTAAAAGATTAATTTTTAAACAGATATGTAACGCCAGGTGGAGACAGCTTCTGCCAATGTTAATTTTCAGTTGGACTCTGTGAGTATAGTAATTTCTTTTCTGCACTAAATTCTGACATAATATGGGAGACGTTCTTCTGGGCTATGGTTTTAGTTTTGTCTGTTTTCTTTTCATTTCTCATAGTGACGTACGTAGATCCCAGCCCCCGGTTGATAATTCCTTCTCCCCACAGCCTTGGTTTTACAAACTTCCTCTCATCATCTGAAAGGGGATCAAAAACCCTTCTGTGCCTTTCCTGAGTCCCTGAAAAGTGAGCTGAGCCACTGTTCTTGAGATATTAAGACCCCATCGGGTCACACATGGCTACATTAACATTTTAGAAAATAGTATTTGGAGAGAAAAAGTAATTGCAAGGATAGAAAAGAAATAAAAGGCTTCCTGGACACCCAATGATCCTTTACACACTGGCGATTAAGACACAATACATACTTTGATTGTCTCTGTAAAGCTACAGAGAAGGAGAAAATGTGCCTAGCAAAATGGGACATGGAATATCAAGGATTCAAAACACTATGAAATAAACTCATAAAACATCTAATGCACTAAGTTCATTAGCCCTTTCCAAAACCAGAGAACATTTGTTCATAAAAAGAAAAGTATGAGAAACAAATTGCAAGTGTATTAATAATTTAAACTTAAGCCACGCAAAAAGAAAATATCATCACAATTTTAGAAATTAAATTAGTCAGTTAATTGCGATTTCAAACACTCATGCTAACTATGGTGTGAGAAGTTAGGCATTAACGATACTTCATTGCAAGTGGATTTTATATGATTAGTCGGAATGGGCCAATTCCAATGTTGGATGTTAACTGTTTTAATCATTTAGATTTCCTCCCATGTTCTTAAATTTCATCTTTATTCTTCTCACTATCAAGAAGCTAGAGTGTGCCATAAAAAATCATGTCCTTCCTCTCTCTGGTTCTTGTATATTTGTTCTGGCAGTCAGCTGAAATAGAGATAAACTTTGCATTTCAAGTAAAGTTTAATCATCTGAACTCTATAGTGTGGGGGTCCCAAACATCCAATCATGGACCAGTGCTAGTCTGTGGCCTGTTAGGAACCAGGCCACACAGCAGGAGGTGAGTGGCAGGAGTAACCAAAAACCATCTCCCCTCCCCAGCCCATGGAAAAAACTGTCTGCCCTCTCCAGTCCATGAAACTGGACCCCAGTTCCACAAAGGTCGGGGACCACTGCTATAGTGTCAGTGCATACTGACAGAAGATACTTATTCTTTTACTGAGCCTCAGCATCATCATTTGGCTAGTGAGGACAAAGAGGAGAATATCACATCACATTTGTTGAGATATCATTGTCTCAGTCATCAGATATACACACTGTTGAATATAAAATGGGCATCCTAGGTGGTGCTAGTGTTAAAGACACACCTGTCAATGCAGGAGACATGAAAGATGTGGGTTCATCCCTGGGTCAGGAAGATCCCCTGGAGGAGGGCATGGCAACTCACTCTAGTATTCTTGCCTGGGGAATCCCATGGATAGAGGAGCCTTGTGAGTTACAGCCCATGGGGTCGCAAAGAGTCAGACACCACTGAAGTGATTTAGGGCACACACGTATATAAAATAGATAAACAACAAGGACCTCCTGTATAGCATAGGGAACTCTACTCAATATCCTGTAATAAACCAGAAGGGAATGAAAAAGAATATATATGTAAAACTAAATCACTTTGCCGTACATTTGAAACTAACACATCTTAAATCAACTGTAATTCAATAAAAAAGTTAAAAAAATAAAAATTAATTAAAAATTAAATTAAAAAAAGAGAATCAGCCTGTACTCCAGGGTTCTTTGTCCTCTACAATCATTAAACTTTTTTTTTTTTATAAATTTATTTATTTTAGTTGGGGGCTAATTACTTTACAATATTGTAATAGTTTTTGCCATACTACAATCATTAAACTTTAAACCCATCAGGAAATGAAATGTAGGAGGGATGGTTAAAGCATTGACTGAATTAATTTATCACTTATTCAGTCAGGAAATACTTTTTAACCCAATGTTTTTATACTCATTTTTTAAATAGTCATGATTGTGGAGATTATCCTCTTATAACTAATCATCCATTTACTACTGGAATCATCTTTTAACTTTCAATTTCCTTGAATTATAATCTCTCCTATACAAAAGTCCACACTACATTCTTTCATCAAATTATCTTGCCATAGACTTCGTGAAGATTATCTGTTTTCTTAAAACAAATAAACAAACAATCAAAAAAACCCCACTACTTTGGTTATTTCTCTACTGTCTATTAAATAAATTTGGGGTCAATAGTGTATCATTGAGTCCTCTACAAAGCCAGGCCTCAACTTACCTTTTTAACCTTGTTTCCAAATACTTTCCTTTGGCAAGATAGTTCTCCAGAATGGATTAGTAGACTTTCAAGCTACAAAATAACATTTGAAATTGCATGGTTAGCTGCAAGGTGATCTGTACAGAAGAAATAATAGAAAAAGTGTGATCTATCTTCAAACAGAGCGTCTAACATAGAAAATCCAAATCCTCAGAAACAAAAATTAATTTATATGCATAATGAATACATTAAGGGTTGAAAGAAGCTGTACCAAAAGTGATGTTAGGAATTTAGCTCCTAGACTCCTGCTGTGAATGGATATAAGAAAAGCCTTTGAGCTAATTCATATCTAGAGGAAGGTAGAGCCACAAAAAATTCAGATCCTTGAGGTTTGGGTGCTGATGGATGGTCATCTTCAAGTTAGACCCACTATTTATTCATTCTTGCATCATCCAGTTTCTGATACATGTGTGTGCTCAGTCACTCAGTCATGTCTGACTGAGACCTCATGGACTGTAGCCCACCAGAACCCTTTGTCCATGGGATTTCCCAGGCAAGAATACTGGAGTGGGTTGCCATTTCCTCTTCTAGGGGATTTTCCCAATCCAGGAATCAAACCTGCACCTCTGGTGACTCCTGCATTGGCAGGGGGATTCTTTACCACTGAGCCATCTGGGAAGTCCTTCTGATACACAATATGCATTAAGTACAGATTTAATGAATGACTTAGTATATCATAATGTGCATGTTCTTTACAATTGCCTGAAGCATTAATAGGACTAAACTTTACAGCAAGTCTTTGGCAAGATATGGCAAAAGCCCATACCTTTATCCACTCTACGGCCTATGAGAACTGCCACAGGGATTTGCACAGCTAAGTGCTGTTTATGGAGGTACCTACATGCTAAATAAACCAACTGAAGAAATCATTATGCAGAATGGAAAGGTGATTGGTGTAAAATCTGAAGGAGAGATTGCTCGCTGTAAGCAGCTCATCTGAGATCCCAGCTATGTGCAAGATCGAGTAGAAAAAGTCGGCCAGGTGATCAGAGTCACTTGTATCCTCAGCCACCCCATCAAAAATACCAACGACGCCAACTCCTTCCAGATCATTATTCCACGGAACCAAGTCAACTGGAAGTCAGGTATCTATGTCTGCATGATCTCCTCCTCACACAACATGGCTGCACAGGGCAAGTACATCACCATTGCCAGCACAACAGTGGAGACCAAGGAGCCCAAGAAGGAAATCAGACCAGCCCTGGAGCTCTTGGAACCAACTGAGCAGAAATTCGTTAGCATCAGTGACCTCCTTGTACCAAAAGACTTGAGAACAGAAAGCCAGATCTTTATATCCCGTACTTATGATGCAACAACTCACTTTGAGATGACCTGTGATGACATCAAGCACATCTGTAAGATGATGACGGCATCTGAGTTTGACTTTGAGGAAATGAAGCACAAGAAAAGTGACATCTATGGGGAAGGCTAACAGCAGTACATGTTATCATCGAATTAGGACAAACTTAAAATTTGGCAAATGATGCATATTGTATAAAATCAGTATTGTAAGGCCTGCTTTTGTAATCAAAACTGAGAGATTGCAGAGTACTGTACCAGTAAATATTCCTGCCCTTTCTAATATCATGTATTAACTTGTTTTCATGGAGTGGCTCTTCCGCATTGGCAGGTTCCCATGTTCTGTTCAATTTAACCAATACTGTCTTGTTTCTAGCGAAGGATCAGTTTTAAAACCTTGTGATGCTGATGCAGAGAACTTGATACAGTATTTGTATCTTTTAATCAGTGTAGCCTTTGCAGTTATGAGCTACTGCTGCTCAAGAGCTGGGTCAGTGCATCTTGCGTGCCATCTTGTCCTCTTGACGGTAAGGAGGTTCAGAAGTGAATGTCTGTAACTGGGACAGCGTCCCTCATGCCTCCCCACCGCTTTCCGTTCACGTCATGTGTCAGTACAGCTGGGTGTCCCACCCAGCCCAGACACAAGCTTGGTTTACATGGGCCTCCAGTTCTAACCAAACTCCAGACTTGGAGAATCTTTTGGGGGAAGCCTGTGTGTGGTGTTTTAACCTGTTAAAACTGATGAGCACAGAGGGGAAAGAAAGCCATCATAAAGCAGGTAAACGTAGGAGCTTCTTCTGTATCCCAGGTGTGGCTTCTTCAACAGACCAAGCTGAGGCACTGGGTTGGGTTTTCTTGGGCATTCAAGATATCCAGAAGCCACAAATTAATGATTATTTTGGAAATAATGATAAGTTTGGTAACTCTGGGCAGTATAGTCAGGAGATACTACTGCCTAAGGCCTACAAAGCAATGCCTGAAAGTTAGATAATCCTATATTTTTAATACAATCTAAAAGCAAATATAAGTCACTAGAAAGAGGAAGGGTTATGAATAAAATATATAGAAAATAGTTTTGTGGTTTCCAAGGGGGAGATAAAAGGGGGAAGGATGGAGTGGGAGTTTGGGATTAGTAGGTGCAAACTATAATATAAAGAATAAATAATAAACAAGGCCTTACTGTATAGTACAGGGAACTATATTCAATATCCTGTGATAACCATCAGTTCAGTTCTGTTCAGTTACTCAGTTGTGTACAACTCTTTGAGACCCCATGAACTGCAGCACTCCAGGCTTCCCTGTCCATCACCAACCCCCAGAGCTTACTCAAACTCATGTCCATCGAGTCAGTGATGCCATTGAACCATCTCATCTTCTGTTGTTCCCTTTTCCTCCTGCCTTCAATATTTCCCAGCATCAGGGTCTTTTCAAATGAGTCAGTTCTTCCCATCAGGTGGTCAAAGCATTGGAGTTTCAGCTTCAACATCAGTCCTTCCAGTGAATATTCACGACTGATTTGCTTTAGGATGGCCTGGTTGGATCTCCTTGCAATCCAAGGGACTCTCAAGAGTCTTCTCCAACACCACAGTTCAAAAGCATCAATTCTTCATCACTCACCTTTCTTTATAGTCCAACTCTCACATGCATACATGACTACTGGAAAAACCATAGCTTTGACTAGATGGATCTTTGTTGGCAAAGTAATGTCTCTGCATTTTAATATGCTGTCTAGGTTGGTCATAGCTTTTCTTCCAAGGAGCAAGCATCTTTTAATTTCATGACTGCAGTCACCATCTGCAGTGATTTTGGAGCCCCCCCAAAAGGAAAGTCTCTCACTGTTTCCATTATTTCCCCATCTATTTCCCATGAAGTGATGGGGCCAGATGCCATGATCTAATTTTTCTGGATGTTGAATTCTAAGTCAATTTTTTCACTCTCCTCTTTCACTTTCATTAAGAGGCTCTTCAGTTCTTCACTTTCTGCCATAAGGGTGGTGTCATCTGCATATCTGAGGTTATTAATATTTCTCCCGGCAATCTTGATTCCAGCTTGTGCTTTATTCAGTCTGGCATTTCGCATGATGTACTCTGCATATAAGTTAAATAAGCAGGGTGACAATATACAGCCTTGATGTACTCCTTTCCTGATTTAGAACCAGTCTGTTGTTCCATGTCCAATTCTAACTGTTGCTTCTTAACCTGCATTCTGATTTCTCAGGAGGCAGGTCAGGTGGTCTGGGATTCCCATCTCTTTAAGAATTTTCCATAGTTTGTTGTGATAACCATAATGGAAAAGAATATGAATAAAATGTTTATTAATAGCTGAATTGCTTAGCTGTACAGCAGATATTAACACAAAACTGTAAAACAACTATACTTCAATAAAATATAAAATATAATTGAAATTTAATAGGGGACCTTAATAAGCAACCTTTGCTTTTGTGGGTCCAGCTCCAGGCAGGACAGAGAAATGAGATGATTTACTAAGTCAATGATCTCAGTCTTATTCACATGTATTTTAAGACAACCTCTTTCTGCTTAGATTTCAGCCTCAGCAAGCAAATGTCTCAGGACTAAAATGCAATGAGAAAATTGCTACAGAAAGAGAATGTTCTGCAGAAATGGCACATATGCAGAATATCTTGATTGAAAAGTGGTGGTCTCTGCCATTATGAATAGAACATGTGGAGTCTATTAGAAACAGTTTTATTTATCTGGGTCTACTCATAAAATTTCTGTTTTCTTTTTCTGGGTTTAATTCTGGGTCTGTAAGTTTGATTTGAGGACACGGGATGCATCATGGCGTCACAGGGTCATAGAATTCACTGAAATCTCTTGACAGCCTCATGTGCCCAGTCTTTCCCTGGACCTCCCTCCATCTCATGGCTTATACTGCAGCTCTAAGGATAAATCTCTATTTTCCATCATCTCTTCCTTGTTTCATGTAATATTAATGACAATGACTACTACAAGGACCTACCTTATAGTATAGGGAGCTCTGCTCAGTAATATGTAAAAACCTAAATGGGAAAATAATTTGAAAAAGAATAATTTACATATATGTATAACTGAATCACTTTGCTCTACACCTGAAACTAACACATTGTTAATCAACTATTTATTGCTGTTGTTCAGTCACCCAGTCATGTCTGACTTTATGACCCCATGGACTGCAGCCCACCAGGTCTCCCTGTCCCTCACCATCTCCTGAAGTTTGCCCAGGTTCATGTATATTGCATCGGAGATGCCATACATCCATCTCATCCTCTGACACCCTCTTCTCCTTCTGCCCTCAAACTTTCCCAGCGTCAGGGACAGTTGGCTGTTCGTATCAGATGACCAAAATACTGGAGCTTCAGCTTTAGCATCAGTCCTTCCAATGAGTATTCAAGGTTGATTTCCCTTAAGATTGACTGGCTTGATATCCTTGCTGTCCAAAGGACTTTCAGAAGTCTTCTCTAGCACCACAGTTCAAAGGCATCAATTCTTTGGCATTCTGCCTTCTTTACAGTCCAGCTCTCCCAACCATATGTGACTACTGGGAAGACCATAGCCTTGACAATATGGATTTTGTTGGCAGAGTAATGTCTCTGGTTTTCAACACACTGTCTAGGTTTGTCATAGCTTTCCTAACAAGAAGCAATCACATTCTCATTTAATAAGACTGCAGTCACCATTTGCAATGATTTTAGAGCCCAAGAAGAGGAAATCTGTCATTGCTTCCACTTTTCCCCTTTTGTTTGCCATGAAGTAATGGGGCTGGGTCCCACAATCTTAGTTTTGTTAATATTTAGCTTTAAGCTGTCTCTTTCACTCTCCTTCTTCACCCTCATCAAGAGTCTATTTTCTCTTAGCTTTCTGCCATCAGAGTGGTATCACCCATATATCTGAGGTTGTTGATGTTTCACACGTCTGTCTTCATTTCAGCTTGTAACTCATCCAGCCAGGCATTTCTCGCGGTGTGCTCAGCATATAGGTTAAACAATTATACTCCAATATAAAATAAAAAGTTAAATTTTTTTTTTGAAAAGGCTTCTATCAAGAGTGATTAAGGAGCAGTGAGAAGAAAACAATCCTTCCTTGCACTTTACCAGGACTCTGTTAGCAAAAGGGACCTAAGCAGTTTGGGTTAAAAGTAACTGAGACATTCTTCTTCTGCTATAATTGTTTTGGTTTGCATCTTATTTAATTTCATGGCTGCAGTCACCATCAGCAGTGATTCTGGAGCCCAAAAAAATAAAGTCTGACACTGTTTCCACTGTTTCCCCATCTATTTCCCATGAAGTGATGGGACCGGATGCCATGATCTTAGTTTTCTGAACATTGAGCTTTAAGCCAAATTTTTCACTCTGTTTCACTTTCATCAAGAGGCTCTTTAGTTTTTCTTCACTTTCTGCCATAAGGGTGGTATCATCTGCATATCTGAGGTTATTGATATTTCTCCTGGCAATCTTGATTCCAGCTTGTGCTTCATCCAGCCCTGCATTTCTCATGATGTACTCTGCATATAAGTTAAATAAGCAGGGTGACAATATACAGCCTTGATGTACTCCTTCCCCTATTTGGAACCAGTCTGTTGTTCCATGTCCAGTTCTAACTGTTGCTTCCTGACCTGCATACAGATTTCTCAAGAGGCAGGTCAGGTGATCTGGTGTTCCCATCTCTTGAAGAATTTTCCACAGTTTGTGTTGATCTATACAGTCAAAAGCTTTGGCATAGTCAATAAAGCAGAAATAGATGTTTTTCTGGTACTCTCTTGCTTTTTCGATGATCCAGCGGATATTGGCAATTTGATCTCTGGTTCCTCTGCCTTTTCTAAAACCAGCTTGAATGTCTGGAAGTTCACAGTTCACGTATTGCTGAAGCCTGGCTTGGAGAATTTTGAGCATTACTTTACTAGCGTGTGAGATGAGTGCAATTGTGTGGTAGTTTGAGCATTCTTTGGCATTGCCTTTCTTTGGGATTGGAATGAAAACCGCCTTTTGCCTGTCCTATGGCCATTGCTGAATTTTCCAAATTTGCTGGCATATTGAGTGCAGCACTATCACAGCATCATCTTTTAAGATTTGAAATATCTCGACTGGAATTCCATCACCTCCACTAGCTTTGTTCGTAGTGATGCTTTCTAAGGCCCACTTGACTTCACATTCCAGGATGTCTGGCTCTAGGTGAGTGATCACACCGTCGTGATTATCTGTGTCGTGAAGATCTTTTTTGAACAGTTCTTTTGTGTATTCTTGCCACCTCTTCTTAATATCTTCTGCTTCTGTTAGGTCCATAGCATTTCTGTCCTCTATTGAGCCCATCTTTGCATGAAATATTTCCTTCATATCTCTAATTTTCTTCAAGAGATCTGTAGTCTTTCCCACTCTATTGTTTTCCTCTATTTCTTTGCAATGATCACTGGGGAAGACTTTCTTATCTCTCCCTGCTATTCTTTGGAACTCTGCATTCAAATGGGTATATCTTTCCTTTTCTCCTTTGCTTTTAACTTCTCGTCTTTTCTCAGCTATTTGTAAGACCTCCTCTGACAGCCATTTTGCTTTATTGCATTTCTTTTTCTTGGATATGGTCTTGCTCCTTGTTTCCTGTACAGTACCTCCTGTACCTCCATCCATAGTTCTTCTTGCGCTCTGTCTGTCACATCTAGTCCCTTAAATCTATTTCTCACTTCCACTTTACTTATAATCATTAGGTATTTGATTTAGGTCATACGTGAATGGTCTAGTGGTTTCCCTACTTTCTGTAATTTCAGTCTGAATTTGGCAATAAGGAGTTCATGATCTGAGCCACAGTCAGCTCCTGGTCTTGTTTTTGCTGACTGTCTAGAGCTTCTTCATCTTTGGCTACAAAGAATATAATCAGTCTGATTTTGGTGTTGACCATCTGGTGATGTCCATGTGTACATTCTTCTCTTGTGTTGTTGGACGTGAGTGTTTGCTATGACCATTGCGTTCTCTTGGAACAACTCTGTTAGCCTTTACTCTGTTTGATTCTGTAGTCCAAGGCCAAATTTGCCTGTTACTCCAGGTGTTTCCTGACTTTCTACTTTTGCATTCCAGTCCCCTATCATGAAAAGGATATTTTTTTGGGTGTTGGTTCTAGAAGGTCCTGTAGGTCTTCATAGAACCGTTCAACTTGAGCTTCTTCAGCATTACTGGTCGGGGCATAGACTTGGATTACCATGATTTACCATGATTTACTTGGAATTACCATAAGGCAAAATTATGGGAAGAGAAAATAGATCAGTGGTTGCCAGAATTTAAGTCCAGAGAATCTCTGACCATAGGGACAGCATGAGGAAAATGTTTGGGGATGAAGAATGCATCTGTATCTTGTGTGGGGTGGTAGATACATGAGTCTATGTATTTATCAAAGGGCTTCCCAGGTGGGTCTTTGGTAGAGAATCTACCTGCCACTGCAAGAGTCTCAGGAGACATGGCTTCAATCCCTGGGTCAGGAAGATTCCCTGGAGAACTGAATGGCAACCTACTCCAGTATTCTGGCCTGGAGAATATCATGGACAGAAGGGCCTGGTGGGCTATACTGAATGATGTCACAAAAGCATTTCACATGACTGAGCACACATCAAAACCCATAGAGCTGTCCACTAGGGAGAGTTAATTTTACTCTTTGTAAATTTAAAAGATAAGAGTTGGACATGACTCAGCCACTGAATAACAACAAATTTAAAAATAAAACAATTATGAAACATAGAATGGATTGGTTTGGCAAAAGGCAATGTCTCTTTTAGTTTGGTTTAACTCTTAATACTAATCATTATGATGTCTGGATCAAGCAATGTTACTGCAGACAATAATGGTATTGAGGATTTATGGGAAACATGGAAGTGATGAGAGCAAAGGAAAGGGCAATAAAATGAGAGTGATATGGATTGAGTGCAGTATATTGTGAACTCATTTCTAGGCTGTTAACATGCATGATTTCTCTTCATGTTGATGATTATACTATACTCATTTGATGGACAGTGAAACCTAGTCTTGTCCAGAGGAAAGAGAACATTTTCTGAAGATACACTACTTCTGTATACAGAATACATAACACCAACCCAGGACTATCATTCAGGGAGAGTCATGAAAATGAGGAAACGCATAAGAAGACATTAAACAAAATTTTGCTTACAATTTAACAATTTTCTCAGTTTTTCGACAATAATTCTAAATAGTGTTGGGGACATGATTGAGAAGCATTGGCTGGTTGATAATGCAAATACATGGAGTTATAGATATTAAAAGAGCAGTGCCCAAGGAGTATTTCACTTTCTAATGGGACAGAGTGATCTAGTGGTCTGCCACAGGGTTCTGTGTTGTTCTGTAATCAAGACACAACTCAAGTGAAGGCATATCATGCAAGCTTATCAGATTCACATGTTTTACAGAGGCAGATAAATAGTTTATCTGTTGCATAGAATATTCAAAATATCATGCCAGGCTAGAAATAAGGGAACAAGCAAACTCTTGAAATTCAGCAAGGATCAACGTAAGCATATGCATTATAGTTCAGAAAAAATTAACTGTATAAAATAGAGAGTGTGTTGCTAACATTTTGTGAGAGTGAGACATAAAGAGCGTTTTTCTAGGTACTTGTCTATATCCTTTACATTTACAAAATTAAAAAAGTAGAGGTTGAAAGTTTTTGATTTTAAAGCAAGTTTTGGGAACATAAATCTGTTTTTGCTGGTCAGATTGGAACATGATCAATGATGTAGCCATAAATATATGTCTCATCTCAAGTTACATTAATGTACATACAGAATAGAACTGATACCATTGGAGGTGTTAGGTCAGTTCCTCTACTTTGACCTAACCATAAAAGTGAGCCTGGCTCTTGACTTTACTGTATATGTGTATGTGCGTGCTTGTTTGCATTTGTGTATAGGGATCCATTGAGATCTGGTGAAAAACCTTCAGTCTTCTTGATGGAAATGAGAGAGCAAGCTTTATTTTTCTTATCTGTTAAATTAAATAATTAATTCAACCAATATTTGCTCAGGGTATAACATGTATTCCAGACATGTTTCTGGGGCTAATATTACAGTAGTGAATTAAAATATATAGATTTTTTATTAATAAAAATGAAGATATTGGCATTTTGTCATATCTGTCAAAATTCAAACAACTTGGTTTTTTATTTATGCATATAATCATTGCCAAGCTTGACAGTTACTGACAGAGGGAACACGTTAGAATAAATAAACATTTTATGTCCTGATGACTTTTAGAAATTTCATACAAAGCTATTGATTTGCCAAGACAGAACAAAACCACTTGGCTGGTCTAGGATGTAACTTCAAAGATCACTTTGGGCATTTTAGTGATAACCCTATTAAAATGGTTCCTTTTGACCAGTGATTCATTTGAACTACATTGCATATCGGCAAGTTTGATATTTTAAATTTGAAACTGACAGGAAAAGAAAAGAAAAAGTGTACCAAGAAATGGTCTTGTTTGAATTGTCAGGTCTCTGTGAATGGCTGTATTCTATGGCACGGGGAAGACCCTTCTCATTGGCCAGCAGCCGTGAGCACCAAAGCAGGAAGCCCCTCAAAAGCTGATATCCTGGGAAGCTGAAAACACAGCCAGACCAACACAGACAACATGGAAGCCTCACAGGTGTGTAATTAGGATCTTTTTCGCCAGACTGAAAATTCATGAAAAGAAAGGCCCCATGGATTATGGGCAAAATTGGCCAGAATAGAATTATTTGCATAAGTAAGAAGGATAGATGACTTCAGCCCCTTTGGAAAGAAAAGCATAACCTACTTCTAATTACAAAGGGAGAAAAATAACCACATTTTTTTTTTTTTATGGAAGTCTAGTTGGTTTACAATGCTGTGTTACTTTCAGGTGTAAAGCAAGGTGGTTCAGTTATATATATTTTAAGGAGGAGAAGGCAAATCAAAACTTTATTTGCATAATTGTCATGGAAGGGAAGCAGTATAATGACCCTATGACTTCTGTCCCTTGTCCATTTGCTCCTCTGGGCTGGTCTGCCAGCCAGTGATGCTTCTGAATGTTTGCCTTTCATTAAGGTTTATTCTCAGTGTGCCTAGGAATGTATTAGTATATTTATCCTATAGTTGGAAAATCAGACCATGAATTCTAGGCCAGAGAAAATAATGAGTGATCGAGACAGATATCCCTGGAGGAGGAAATGGCACCCCACTCCAGTATTCTTGCCTGGAAAATTCCAAAGACTGAGGAGTCTGATGGGCTATAGTCCATGAGGTTGCAAAGAGTCAGACGGGACTGAGCACACACACACACTATGTAATCAATAACTGCCTCCCTACAGCTCATTTGACACCTAGGGGTTATTTTCACAAATCTAAAGCAGCAGTTTAAGCACATTTCAGTCATGCCTAGGAGAAGTCTCTGGGTCACCATCACATGCTATAAATGTTTAGGACATGTTTTTTCCATTGACCAATCATTTACCAAGAATCTACCACTAGGCAGGCACTGCAAATCCTTACTTGTTAAGATCACATCACTGCTTCCTTCAAACTGTTCACTTGCTAGTGGAAGAGATACAAACATCCACAGATAATGACAATGTATTATCACAGATTGTTAATTTTCTGGCCAACTTTGTCTCCAAGTGGGTCATGGTAGTGGCCTTCTCAGAGAATAAGTTCAGAACTGAAACTCCAAGAACACACGTATGTTACCCAGTGAAAATGGAAAGAGGTGGAGGGGAAATAGGAAATTCTAAATGAGAGGAGCAAGATGAGGATGATCAGATGCTTCAGCAGATTTCACCTAAAAGATGTGGAAACTAGTTGTCTTGTCCAACAACTGCATAAAATGACACTGAAAGAGTAGGAGGAATTATAACATGAAAAAATTTTGCTATGGAAACTTTATCCTAGAAACAAGAATGGAGTCCAGTGAGGTAACTCCATAGGGGTATAGTGGCTAAGACTCCATGCTCCCAACTCTGGTGGCCCAGGTTCAATCCCTGGTCAGGGAATTAGATCTCACATGCTGCAGCTAAATGTCTCACGTGCCACAACGAAGATCAAAGATCCTGCATGCTGCAACTAAGACTGGCACAGCTAAAGAATTTTTTTTTTTAAGACAAAATCCAGTGAACCAAGGTGTTCATTTTCTCCCTCAAGATCATCTATGGCATTTTGGTTGGATTACAGAGAGACCTGTAGTCTAGAGATGTGTGCTGAGCCACTGAAAGCACTCAGCAAGAAATTTGCTGATTGGAAGGGGACAAAAAGGTAACATGTGGTGAGAGAGTCATTTCCTAGGCAGGTTGATAAGAAGTCCAGGGGTCCCCAAGGACAGAGGGGTCTGGAATTCTCAAGGAAGAAGAAAAGACAAACTATTTTTTTTCCCCTCTACGTTCCTTAGGAATATATAACAATAATGTATCCTGCTTGAGGACAGTCTCTGGAAAAAACCTTCTGGTTAATTCTGTTATCTTAAAGTGTAAATTATGGGAGTAAGTCTGGTGAGGTCTTTACAACCTCCAGACATTCTTTTGATTCACTGTAATAACTAATTTGAGAGCATATAATTCCACTGCTAACACTAGCAAGGGGGTACTCTTTCTGCCCCCTTCTGATGCCTATATCAGAAGCTTTCCCTATCTCCTTTATACTTTAATAAAACTTTAATACACAAAAGCTCTGAGCGATCAAGCCTTGTCTCTGGCCCCAGATTGAATTCTTCTCCTCCAGAGGCCAAGAATCCCAGAGTCTTTTTGTGGGTTCAGCAACAACCTTTCAGTGGCATCAGGGCAGGGTTGCCCCTCAAGAATCTGTTGGGTAACTATTTGAAGCAATGAACCTATGACTGATTACGGGATGGGTTCTTTCCTTAATTGCCACTTTTATATCTGATTTCAAAAATGGAATGTATGAAAAAGCTGGGAAATTCTTTAGAATTGGCCATAAAGAAAACCTAAGTTAATTATGACACGGATGATTGAATGATGTCAATTTCTGTGCCATTAGTCCTTCTGAAGAGTAGCTGTAACTGTTATATCAGTGCAAGTAAGCCTGGTGGTGAATGTTTTATGAAGAATTCTCATCTGAATTTTGTGGGCTGGTGAGGAAGCCTCTGGGAAGTGGACTTGAAGGATCTGGAAAGAAATCTCTAGAACCAAGGGGCTCACTTGTTTGGAATACTTTTCACATTTGTAAGTAAAAGTCAACAAGTGAAATTCTCAAAAGACTTACAGTGGAGTTACAGGGTTTACGAACCACATCTTGCCCTTTTATAGAGATGCGGGGTTTTTTGCAGAAGCAAGTTGTCTTGTCCTGCTCACTTGTGGTCTTGTGTGTCCACAACTCTCTGCCCCACACCACTTCCTCTTTAGTGGTCCATAGTGTGCCCTCTTCTGGAGTTCCATAAAGGGAGGACTGTTGGTTATACTTGAACCTGCCTCCATGGCATTGCTCCTGGATGCAAGGGGAGGGCACATTGCTCCTGTGCCCTGACCTTTGGTTTGGTGGTCATAGGACGGACGCAGGCTTCAGGCCCCATATCAGCAGCCATAATTTCCTCTCCCAGCAGCAAAAAGTGAAAGTGAAAGTGAAAGTCGCTCAGTCATGTTCAACTCTTTGCAACCCCATAGACTATACAGTCCATGGAATTCTCCAGGCCAGAATACTGGAGTGGGGGGTGGGTAGCCTTCCCTTCTCTAAGGGATCTTCTCAACACAGGGATCAAACCCAGGTCTCCCTCATTGTAGCCATATTCTTTATCAGGTGCGTTACCCAGGAAGCACAGCTGTAGAACCAGGGCTCAAATCTAATTTAAAATTTCTTTGGTTGTAACCCTCTAGATATCTGTCCTGGAAGCAGGTAGTTTCAGGGCAAAGCTAATCTCTTAAAACAGGATGTTATAGACTTCCAAAGGGCTCTTTGCTGCAAGATATCTCTCTTATTGACCCTACAAGAGATCTGTGTTAAGAAGCCAGGGTAAGGTTTGCCCAGGTGTCTCTGTGAGCTTGGCCAACAGCCTCTGAGACCACCCACCCATGCTCCCCAGGAGCTAGTGGGTGGTGGCCCTTCCCCAGGACCCTCCAGAGCCCAGGGGGACAAAAGTGACTCTAAATCCAGACATATATATTGAAGTAAGTTAAAGGATTTAATATGAGGCACAGAAGCAGATAATGCCAAAAAGCAAGCAGTAGTTGATAAACATTTAGTGATTAGGGCAGCCTTTCCTTCTCTCACTGCTGCTGAGATGGCTGAAATTAGTCAAATTAAATATAAAATGGAATACACCGAAAGTGTTAGCAAATGAGTGCCTGGAAAAATTAGAGATAGCATGGCCAAATGCTGACCTGTAACAAGGATTCCAAGAAGAAGTTTCATATGCTAGTGTGATTATGCAGGTTCCAGAGAGAATTGTGGTATCAGGAAATAATGGAAACATTCCATTTTCAAGACCAGTAGAACTTGACCTTATACAGTCAAATCCCTTTAAACCTCTGGCACTAAAAAACACCATCTCATGTGCTTATGCTAAGACCACTGAATTTTCTGGATTTAGAAACACTTCAGGCAGCCCCTCAAAATCAAGAAATCCGTGCAGTAGACAGGCTAAAAAGAGAGCACTCTATGAGTGAAAATGCTGTTTGCAAAAATGGACAGCTGGTCAGAACTGACTTCATGTATGCCATTTCAAATATAGAGGCAACGACTGAAGGAACTTCAGAAGACATGGCAGTTGTAGATGGAGCTTCGTTAAGATGACAGATAATCAAACTAAATAGATGTCCACGACATCTTGAAGAGATGCCGGAGACGCATGAGCAACTGAACTGAACTGAGCAACTGAACTGACTGCACCATTATCACAGTTTTTGACATTTGCACTAATTTTTACTTATTTCTCCTGTTTTTCTTTTTTCAAATTATCTTAATACATTACCAAAAAGAAAATTTCTCATCACTACTAAATGATAAATAGCATAATAGAACACAAGTGAGAGATTTTTTTTCCAAATAAATATAAAGAAAGCATAGCAATTTACATAAAACCTACTCATCTATGGAAAACTCTAAATCATTTCACAAACACTGAGCTAAACATGACTAGCAGTATTTGGTACCATCAGTACAGTTCAGTTCAGTTCAGTTGCTCAGTCGTGTCCAACTCTTTGCAGCCCCAAGAATCACAGCACGTGAGGCCTCCCTGTCCATCACCAACTCCCGGAGTTTACCCAAACCCATGTCCATCAAGTCGGTGATGCCATCCAACCATCTCATCCTCTGTCATCCCCTTCTCCTCCTGCCCCAATCCTTCCAAGCATTAGGGTCTTTTCCAGTGAGTCAACTCTTCGCATGAGGTGGCCAAAGTATTGGAGTTTCAGCTTCAACATCGGTCCTTCCAATGAACACCCAGGACTGATCTCCTGTAGGATGGACTGGTTGGATCTTCTTGCAGTCCAAGGGACTCTCAAGAGTCCTCTCCAACACCACAGTACAAAAGCATCAATTCTTTGGTGCTCAGCTTTCTTCACCATCCAACTCTCACATCCATACATGACCACTGGAAAAACCAGAGCCTTGACTAGACGGAACTTTGTTGGCAAAGTAATGTCTCTGCTTTTAAATATGCTATCTAGGTTGGTCACAACCTTCCTTCCAAAGAGTAAGCGTCTTTTAATTTCATGGCTGCAATCACCATCTGCAGTGATTTTGGAGCTCCAAAAAATAAAGTAAGCCACTGTTTTCCCATCTATTTCCCATGAAGTGATAGGACCAGATGCCATGATCTTAGTTTTTTGAACGTTGAGCTTTAAGCCAACTTTTTCACTCTCCTCTTTCACTTTCATCAAGAGGCTCTTTAGTTCTTCTTCACTTTCTGCCATAAGGGTGGTGTCATCTGCATATCTGAGGTTATTGATATTTCTCCCGGCAATCTTGATTACAGCTTGTGTTTCTTCCAGTTCAGCGTTTCTCATGATGTACTCTGCATATAAGTTAAATAAGCAGGGTGACAATATACAGCCTTGATGTACTCCTTTTCCTATTTGGAACCAGTCTGTTATTCCATGTCCAGTTCTAACTGTTGCTTTCTGATCTGCATACAGGTTTCTCAAGAGACAGGTCAGATAATCTGGTATTCCCATCTCTTTCAGAATTTTCCACAGTTTATTGTGATTCACACAGTCAAAGGCTTTGGCATAGTCAATAAAGCAGAAATAAATGTTTTCTGGAACTCTGTTACATTTTCTATGATCCAGCAGATGATGGCAATTTGATCTCTGGTTCCTCTGCCTTTTCTAAAACCAGCTTGAACATCTGGAAGTTCACAGTTCACGTATTGCTGAAGCCTGGCTTGGAGAATTTTGAGCATTACTTTACTAGCATGTGAGTGCAATTGTGTGGTACTTTGAGCATCCTTTGACATTGCCTTTTTTGGGATTGGAATGAAAACTGACCTTTTCCAGTCCTGTGGCCACTGCTGAATTTTCCAGATTTGCTGGAATACGAGTGCAGCACTTTCACAGCATCACCTTTGACGATTTGAAATAGGTCAACTGGAATTCCATCACCTCCACTAGCTTTGTTCGTAGTGATGCTTTCTGAGGCCCACTTGACTTCACATTCCAGGTTGTCTGGCTCTAGGTGAGTGATCACACCATCCTGACTATCTGGGTCATGAAGATCTTTTTTGTACAGTTCTTCTGTGTATTCTTGCCACCTCTTCTTAATATCTTCTGCTCCTGTTAGGTCCATACCATTTCTGTCCTTTATCAAGCCCATCTTTGCATGAAATATTCCCTTGGTATCTCTAATTTTCTTGAAGAGATCTCTAGTCTTTCCCAATCTGTTGTTTTCCTCTATTTCTTTGCATTGATTGCTGAGGAAGGCTTTCTTATCTCTCCTTGCTATTCTTTGGAACTCTGCATTCAGATGGGAATATCTTTCCTTTTCTCCTTTGCTTTTTGCTTCTCTTCTCTTCCCAGCTATCTGTAAGCCCTCCTCAGACAGCCATTTTGCTTTTTTGCATTTCTTTTCCATGGGGATGGTCTTGATCCCTGTCTCCTGGACAATGTCACGAACCTCTGTCCATAATTCATCAGGCACTCTGTCTATCAGACCTATTCCCTTAAATCTATTTGTCATTTGCACTGTATAATCATAAGGGATTTGGTACCATAATAAGTGTAATTCCTCTTGTCAAGGAATTCAGAATATAGGAAGAGAGAGATGCATATATATAGGCCATTGAAAACTGATGTAGTATTTCTGAGATGAAGATAATCTTAGAGTATTTTACAGGCACAAAAGAAGAGCATTTAACACCACAAACTTATGTCAGAAAAAAATTTGCTGGGGCAGGTGATGTCAGATCCAAGTGTTTGATAAGGGGCGTGCAGAGGCCATGGCTAGATGACAAAGTGGCTCCTGAGCAGAGGGACAGTAACAATAGTTTAGATTCTAGAAAAAGCATGAGATGAGTGGCATTTCTGTTGCCACAGTGAACAGTGGGGTCAAGGAGTGATGAAAGGCAGTTGAAGTTGAAGGCTAGGCAGGCAGCTTGCACTTCATTTTGCAAGTAATGGGCTAAGAGGATGGATTTTACACTTTTCAGCAGGAGGTTTTTAAAAGAATATTACAGTTGAAGTCTAGCGAGTAAATACCACTTAGTGAACAAGGAACACAAAGGCGAGAGCAAGATGGAAAAAAAGCTCTGCAAGTGGTAACCTGTAGAGGCTTTGGAGGGGACCATTGAGAGAGCAGAACCTCACAGCTTAAAAAGGATAGAGATTGAATGGCCTTCCCTCCTGGTCCAGGCTAGCTTATTCCAAGAATAGAGAGTTGGGGTGAAGGCTGAAGTAGACTTCCCAATTATTCTGTGATTGTGGACAGTATACCTTGAAAGCTGGCCTTCTTGACATTGAATCTATTCTTCCCCTGAGCTGATCACTTTTAAATACTCTTTCAATATTTCTTACAGTCTCCAGACAAGATTTTTTCCAAGGCCAAAATCATGTCTTTGTGCTCTTTTGTGTGATTATAGGTAAGTATCTTCCTTTTCAAAGGCTTAGTTTTCTCATCTCTAAAATGGGATTAATGAAAGTCCCCTTAAGAAGCAGTTTTGAAAATCAGTAGATATGAAGTATGAAGATACCTTGCCCTGGAGTCTACACACACTGTTGAGACTCAGTAATTGTTAGTTTTTAAATTTCACTTACTACACAGTAGTAAGCATGTGAAGGATGCTTGATAATGATGGTGACTGGAAAGGATTGACTAGCACATGCTCTGGTGGATTGGAAATGCAATTAAGGAAACGACATGGACTTCAGGGTTTTGTTTTGATGGCAGTGTTAAATAATTTGGTGTTTGGACTTTAACTGTATTTGAAGTTATTGTAGACTCTTCTATGCTTTAGTTGTGATGAAGGGATAAAAGAGAATCCAGGCTAAGTACGTCATTGGTTCTTCCTTACCCCTGATACTGACTATAATTACTCCAGTTAATAGACCTTTAGCTTATTAGTCAGCAAGCCTATTGGAGGTTCCCAGGTGGCACTAGTGTTATGTGTGTGTGTGTGTTTGTGTGTGTGTGTGTGTGCGTGCGTGAGCATGTGCGCACGCACACTAAGTCGCTTCAGTCATGTGTGACTCTGTGCAACCTTAGGGACTGTAGCCCACCAGACTCCTCTGTCCATGGGATTCTCCAAGCAAGAATACTAGAGTGGGTTGCAATACTATCCTCCTGGGAAACTTCCCAAGCCAGGGACTGAACCTGTGTTTTTTATGTCTCCTGCATTGGCAGGCGGGTTCTTTAACACTAGTGCCACCTGGGAGCCCAAGCCTATTGCAAGGCCCACAAAAATCTGTATGTGTGTTGAACTCATTATAGAAGAGTCCAGAAGCTTCTGCTGAACCATGATGTCTCCAGTGACATCCTCAGACCAACCTGGAGGACAAATAATTAGTTTACAAAGATCTTATGTTTAAGATAGTTAATTTTCCTTTACATCAGCCATTTATACCGATGCGATTAAAAGATCAGATGATGACAAGGACTCTTGAATGGGATGAAGTAAAAAGTAAATTTTATCCCTCAGAAATATTTTATGCAGGTCAGGGCAATGCTGTTGATCTTCTATTTTTTTCAAGTTTTATATGTGCCAGGAATTGTGCTAAGTGCTTGACATACATTATTTCACTGAATATTCCCAATGAGCTCATGATACATACGTTTTTTAAAGAGACAAAACCAACTGAGCCTGAGAAAATGAAATAAATTGCCTAAGGTTACAGTGTGAGCTAAGACGCAATCTGGCTACCCTGTTTCTTATCTACCTGTAGCCAGTGCTCAGGGAGATTGCTAGTTCCTCATTTGTTAGAGGATAAAAAATATATTTCCACTAATATGAAACTCACAAGGGAGACATGGAAATCAAGTTAGTAAACAAATGTGAAGGATATTTAAAAAGTTAAATGAAATGACTTGGCATGAGAACCGTAACTAATGTATCTCTACATACACAAAACAGTATCATACAAAGGAGATGTGAAATAAGTATTGTGCATGATGTTGGCTATAAGTGTAAATTATATGAGTTAAATTAGAAGCAAACAAATGGGGTGAAGTAGTTTGGGGGGAGGTCTATGATTTCTGATTAATGTAATATTCAGGTTGATGGAGTTGCCATAGACTCTAAGTAGATTATCCATTTCTTCAGGCTTTGTAGGTAGATAGGAATCTCTTATTACCTACCAATATCTTGAACAAAATGTCATCTTTCTAAGTTTTTTAATTAAAAATATTTTACTGAAGTATAGTTGATTTATTATGTCTTAAATTCTGCTATACAGTAAAGTGATTCAGCTCTACATATATATATATACACACACACACACACCCCCATTCTTTTTCATATTCCTTTTCATATCACAGGGTATTGACTATAGTTCCCATATACAGTAGGATCTTGTTGTTTATCCATTCCATATATATTAGTTTGCATCTGCTAACCCCAAACTCCCAATTCATTCTTCCCCTATCCCCTTCTCCCCCTTGACAGTCACAAGTCTGCTTTCTATGTCTATGAGTCTGTTTCTGTTTCATAGATAAGTTCACTTGTGTCATATTTAAGATTCCACAAGTAAGTGGTATCATATGGTATTGATATGTCTCTTTTTGACTTACTTCACTTAGTATGAGAATATCTAGGTCTACCCATGTTACTGCATGTGTGCATGGTTAGTTGTGTCCAACTCTTTGCAACCCCAACCTGCAGAAGGTCTGATCTTCCTTCCTTCACTCCAGAAGTCTCTGGAATTGATTTGTGCAGAAAATGTTTCCAGATGTCCCCAGTCAGATATCACTTTTCCCTTCTTTGATGAACAAAGCAGCATGTGAATAGCTTTTAGACAACATCATTTCTGACCTCTTTGTTTGAAAAGTATTTTCTGGGTTTTATATATGATACCTACAATCACAGTGCTTAGCAAATAGCAAATGCAATCAATTTTTTTTTTATAAATTTAAATTGTTACAAGTTTCACGGAGATGCATAAATACTGACTGAATGAAAACTCAATTGATGTGTCCCAACTTTCAGCTGGAAATGTCTCATTAGGCATCACTCTATCTGTATGTGCTCTGAAAGGGAAAGAAAATTGATTCTAAAGTGTGTTGCTCCTGCAGACTTGCTGGATTTGGTTAATGAGATAAACTTGGCAGAAGAATTCCTTGCCACTGGGCATGACTAAGTCACCAGACCATAACTGTACACCTCTTTGGTGGGGAAGGATACCACTGGCAAGGGCAAATATATGTTTTGCTTTTTGTAAAAGGATCATTAAGTTTTATTTCCATTCCCTGTTGTTATCATCATGGGCATAGATCTAGATGTGAGCCCAACAGGGATAGAGCTGAGATAGCAATCTGAGAGTCAGAAAATATGCTGTGATCAGATTCATCCATCCTGTACTTAGATTTCATTCTTATATCAAGCAAATTGTGTCTTATTTCATGCTCCTTGTAAAGGGTACGATCATCATGAATGATGGCCACCAAATATGTCCAATAAATGGGTCTAACTAAATTTTCTGGCTTCTTGTAGTTGAATATGTCCATATGACCAGTTCTGGCAAGGATTTGTGAGCAGATTTGAGGAGTGTTACTTCTGAGCCTGAGCACTTAATTGGTAGCCTGAATGCACAGTCTTTCCAAAACTCTCTTTCCTTCTGCTGACCGTGCAACCAGAATATGGTTGTTCTGTCATGCCGGTTGCAGTGAGGAGACATAAGGGCTGACCTACAGTGAGAAAGAAGCCTAAAACCACCTCTTTCTTGTTATAAGTCGTTAGCTTCTGTGGTTATTTTTTACACAGAATAACCTTGTCTATCTTATGGTACATGGGAACTCCCCAGGTCCTCACAAACACAAACTTTGTGTCAGTTTTCTTTTTGAACCAGGAATTCACTGAACACTACTTCAAGATAGACATTATCTAGGCATCAGATATATTGCATTGAACAAAACTGTTTATGCTCTTTGTAGCTAATGGGAAGCATGAGGGGCTGACCTGAAAGAATTTCCAGATGAGACTGTCCCATCTATGAAAGAATATTGAGATTAACCTGGATTTCCATGAATTCAGCATGGAAAGAATAAAACTAAGTAGGAAATTGTATTCATCCAACAAAATGGCATTGCATTTCTATGTGAGCAGAGAATTTACAATGTCATTTGAAGCAACACGGATGGACCTAGAGATTTTCATACTAAGGGAAATAAACCAGAAAGAGAAAGTCAAATACCATATGCTATCACTTATATGTAGAATCTTAAAAAATGATACAAATGAACTTATTTATGAAACAGAAAGAGACTCACAGGCATAGAAAACAAACTTGTGGTTACCAAAGGGGAAAGAGGGCAGAGGTACAAATTAGGAGTTTGAAATTAACATATACACACTACTAGATATAGATATAGATATATAATAGCTAACCAACAAGAACCTACTATATAGTACAGGGACCTGTGCTCAATATTTTGTAATAACCTTTAAGAGAAAAGAATTTGAAAAAAATAGGTTTATATATGTATAACTGAATCACTTTATTTTACACCTGAAACTAACACAACACTGTAAATCAACTATACTTCAATTAAAAAAAGAGCTTATTAGAGTTCCATCAATTAAAAGAGACATGAAAGTGGAATTCTGATTATCTTTAGAATATAACAATAGTAATTATAGCTTCTATCTGTTGGGTACCTTCTATAGGATAGCTACTTGAATATATACAAATTATCCAGAATTATGCATGAACATGAAATTATATTCATTTTCTATCACTGCATATTAAATTACCATAAATTTAGCAGCTTGAAACCATACCTGTGATCTGCTTCTGTGGGTCAGAGGTCCAAGAGAGCTCAACTGGTCTCTGCTTAGGTACCACAAAGCTGGAATCAATATGTTAACCAGGTTAACAGCTTACCTGGAGAGCTGGAGAACCTAATTCCAAACTCAGGCAGGTGACTGACAGAATGCCTTCTATGTGACTGTAAAACCAAGATCCCATTTCTTCGCTGGCTGCAGGAGGTCTGTCTCTGCTCCTAGAGGCCCCCGCATTGCTGCCTCCATCTGTAGACCAGCAATAGCACCTGGAGGACTTCTTGTGCTTCAAACCTCTGTGACGTCATACATCCCCTTCTGCGGCCTTCTTCTTCTGACTTTAAAAAAATAAAATTAATTGGAGAATAATTACATTACAATGTTGTGTTTGCTGCTGCCATACAGCAATGCAAATAATTCATAAGTGTGTATACATATATATATATACATGTATATGTATGTATGTGTGTATATACATACATGGATGATCTCCAAAATTTAACATCAACTTATTTGCACCTTAAATTACAAACTCCTTTCACCACAATACCTAGATTTATGTTTGAATCTCTAGGGAATGGGAATCTTTGGGGGTGAGAGAACAATCCTTGGAATTCTGCTTACCACATAAAGTTCTAAAATTTCTCAAAATTGAGCATGTTGACGTCATGCTAACAAATAAAAATTCCAGTCAACTTCACTCATATCCATGAATCTGAGAAGCCACTTGGCAAAGAGAGCTTTAAAAACAAAACAAAACAAAACAAAACACCTGCTTGGAGCTTCCCTATTGGTCCAGTGGTTAAGAGTGTGCCTGCCAATGCCAGCACAGAATGTAGGCTTGATCCCTTGTCCAGAAAGATCTCACATGCCATTGGGCAACTAAGCCCACGTGTCACAGCTACTGAGCCCATACATTCTAGAGCCCGTGCTCTGCAACAAGAGAAGTCACCACAATAAGAAGCTTGCACATTGCAAGTAAAAGGTATCCCCCACTCACTGCAACTGGAGAAAGCCCAGTGCAGCAACCAAGACCTAGCACATCCAAAAATAAATAAATAAAACTTAAAAAACCAAATTGGTACAGAGTTGTCAATAAGTATAAAAAAATAACACTCCCATAACCCTTGAATACATACATCCTCCCAATACATATACGCATACACAACATGCACACACACTTTTAGTGCTAAGATAACTTAAATATTGACTTTTGCTTTACTAGTGAGAAAAAATTTGCCACACAATCCATTAACCTAAAACATCAACAAAAACAAAATTAAAAAGTTGAAAAATGACATGGCACTAATCTGGGATTTTAACTAATTTGTAAGGTGAAGTGAAGACATGCATGCTTGCAAACATCCTCTAGGCACCCTGAGTTTGAATTCAAAATCAGCTCTAAGTCACGTCAGCCTCACAATGATCCTTTGTTTTGAATCCTATATCAAAGTGCCAAAGCCATTCAATGGGTTCTCCTTTGTAAAAGCTGACAGTTTTTTTATTTTTACCAACTCATAGTATCTGACTGAAGCTCAGATGTCACAGTTTGTGAACAAATAGCTTCCTTCTCTTTTTCTTTTGTCAGACTGCCAAGAAGCTGGCAATCAACCAAGGCTGATTCTACTGGGTAACTCCTCATGCTGGCAAGTGTCAAGTGCCCATGAAAGAGACCCCTTGTCTATAATTCCGGAACTCAGTGGGGTAGAAACAGCTTACTGGCATCTGTTAGCAAATAGAGGACTTCCTTATATGTCCCTTCTGCTCTAATTAGACAGCACTTGACATCTTTTCTGTTCACGCTCTGTTAATTTCCATTTCAGGATTTTCCCATATGTTTATCCCATACCTGAAAATCTCCTGCATTTCTACTTACTTAGAGGATTACATTAATAAATCCTTGATTCAATTTATTGAAGAGGTGGCAAGAATACACAGAAGAATTGTACAAAAAAGTTCTTCACAACCCAGACAATCACGATGGTGTTATCACTCAGCTAGAGCCAGACATCCTGGAATGGGAAGTCAAGTGGGCCTTAGGAAGCATCACTACAATCAAAGCTATTGGAGGAGATGGAATTCCAGTTGAGCTATTTGAAATCCTGAAAGATGATGCTGTGAAAGTGCTGCACTCAATATGCCAACAAATTGGGAAAACTCAGCAGTGGCCACAGGACTGGAAAAGTTCGGTTTTCATTCCAATCCCAGAGAAAGGCAATGCCAAAGAATGCTCAAACTACCGCACAATTGCACTCATCTCACACACTGGTAAAGTAATGCTTAAAATTCTCCAAGACAGGCTTCAGCAATACGTGAACCATGAAATTCTAGATGTTCAAGCTGGTTTTAGAAAAGGCAGAGGAACCAGAGATCAAATTGCCAACATCCACTGGATCATCAAAAAATCAAGAGAGTACCAGAAAAACATCTATTTCTGCTTTATTGACTATGCCAAAGCCTTTGACTGTGTGGGTCACAATAAACTGTGGAAAATCCTTAAAGAGATGGGAATACCAGACCACCTGACCTGCCTCTTGAGAAATCTGTATGCAGGTCAGGAAGCAACAGTTAGAACTGGACATGGGACAACAGACTGGTTCCAAATAGGAAAAGGAGTACGTCAAGGCTGTATATTGTCACCCTGCTTATTTAACTTCTATGCAGAGTACATCATGAGAAATGCTGGGCTGGATGAAGCACAGCTGGAATAAAGATTGCCGGGAGAAATATCAATAACCTCAGATATGCAGATGACACCACCCTTATGGCAGAAAGTGAAGAAGAACTAAAGGGCCTCTTGATGAAAGTGAAAGAGGAGAGTGAAAAAGTTGGCTTAAAGCTCAACATTCAGAAAACTAAGATCATGGTATCCGGTCCCATCACTTCATGGCAGATAGATGGGGAAACAGTGGAAACAGTGGCTGACTTTATTTTTTTGGGCTCCAAAATCACTGTAGATGGTGATTGCAGCCACGAAATGAAAAGACGCTTACCCCTTGGAAAGAAAGTTATGACCAACCTAGATAGCATATTAAAAAGCAGAGACATTACTTTGCCAAAAACGGTCCATCTAGACAAGGCTATGGTGTTTCCAGTGGTCATGTATGGATGTGAGAGTTGGACTATAAAGAAAGCTGAGTGCAGAAGAATTGATGCTTTTGAACTATGATGTTGGAGAAGACTCTTGAGAGTCCCTTGGACTGCAAGGAGATCTAACCAGTCCATCCTAAAGGAGATCAGTCCTGGGTGTTCATTGGAAGGACTGATGTTGAAGCTGAAACTCTAATACTTGGCCACCTGATGCGAAGAGCTGACTCACTGGAAAAGACCCTGATGCTGGGAAAGATTGAGGGCAGGAGGAGAAGGGGACGACAGAGGATGAGATGGCTGGATGGCATCATTGACTCAATGGACATGGGTTTGGGCGGACTCAGGGAGTTGGTGATGGACAGGGAGGCCTGGTGTGCTGCGGTTCATGGGGTCGCAAAGAGTCGGACACGAATGAGCGACTGAAATGAACTGAACTGAACTGAAGCCTATTTGAATGATCTGTTTTCTTTGTGTGAATTCTGATAGTTTGTATCTTATAAGCAATCAGTGCATTTCAACTAGTATCCAATTCCTGGTTATTTGTTGTTCAAGTTTTGAGCATTCTTTACTTTTTGGTTTTTTGTTATTGATTCAATGTACACAAAATCAGCTTTTTAATTAATTTTTTATTGGGATATATTTACTTTACAATTTTGTGTTAGTTTCTGCTGTACAATGAAGCAAATCAGACACATGTATATGTTTATTCCCTCCACTTTGTACCTCCTATCCCTCCAACCCACCCATTTAGGTCACCACAGAACACCAAGATGAGCTCCCTGTGCTATACATCAAATTTACACTCACCACTATGGAGAACAGTATGGTGGCTCCTTAAAAACTAAACATAGAATTACCATATGAGCCAGCAATCCCATTCCTAAGCATATACTCTAAGAAAAGCATATTTCAAAAAGACATATGCACGAGATCAATTTTGATGACCCATGATGGCTTCCCTGTGGCTCAGATGGTAAAGAATCTGCCTGCAATTCAGGAGACCCAGGTTTGATCCCTGGGTTTGGAAGATCCCATGGAGAAGGCAATGGCAACCCACTCTGTCATTCTTGACTGGAGAATCTCCTGGACAGAGGAGCTTGGTGGGTGCCAGAAATGCACGAGACCCATGTTCTATCCTTGGATTGGGAAGAGAAGGAAATGGCTATCCACTACAATATTCTTGCCTGAAGAATTCCATGGACAGAGGAGACTGGCAGGCGATATAGTCCATGGAGTCATAAAGAGTTGGACACGACTGAGCGACTAACACACACACATGTACTGTATGGAAAGTGGCGTCTCAGCTCTGTTTTCTTGGAGCCATATAACAACAACCAGACTTAGTCAAGGGTAGATTATATTGAAAAAACTATTCCAATAGGGATAACATTCCCGCTACAATCTACAAGCTAATCAAAGTCAAACAGAAAAATAATTTTCCGTTTTTAAGGGGTTAGAGAATTAGGACCAGTAAGAATGTGGACACTGAATAGAAACGGACAGCATTGTAATTAAGATGATTTAATGGGGTATGTTTCTGTTTCTCACGTGGTCAGCCAATTCTCAGGATGAACTTAAGTGAGGGTATTTTGTGTTTTACTGCTTGTCCAGGCTAAAGGACAAGCCAGAGTTCAGGGATCTATGGGGAGGAGAGAAGCCTGTCAAGAGACAGTCCAAGACAGAGTAGAGGGTAAAAGTGAAAGTGTTAGTTGCTCGGTCCTATCTGACTCTGTGACCCCATGGACTGTAGCCCACTAGCCCACCAGGTTCCTCTGTCTATGGAATTCTCCAGGCAAGAATACTGGAGTGTGTTGCATTCCCATCTCCAGGGGATCTTCCTGACCCAGGGATTGAACCCAGCTCTCCTGCACTGCACCAGATTCTTTACCAGGTGAGCCACCAGGGATCCCCCAAGTAGAGGGTAAATTGTGGGTGATTGCAAACACTTGGTCATTGCTCATCCTGGCTACCAGTTTCATTGATCTTTTCAAAGATCAACGAACCAATTATGAGTTCATTGATTCTATTATTTTCCTGTTTCGAACATCATTCACTTCTGCTGTAATGTTTATGTATGTTTTTGTATTCTACTTAGGCTTAAATGACCATCCCTCTATTTTCTTAGATGTAACCTTATATTGTTATAACGTAAGACCTTTCCTCTTGTTTAACATACACACTTAAGACTAAAAATCTCCATCTAGGTGTTCTTTTTCTGCATCCCACACATCTTTATAAGTTGCATTTAGATTTTTCCTTTAGTTCAAAATATTTGGAAATATTTTCCTTGAGACCTCTTTGACCTATATGTTATTTAGGTATGTATGTTTAATGATCAAATATTGGGGATTTTCCAACCTTTTTCTAGAATTGAGTTCTAGTTCAATTCCATTGTGGTCGGATAACATACTCTATTTATATTTGTATAAATCTGCTAAGGTGTGTTTTACAGTCTGGAATACCATCTGTCTTGGTGAATATCTCGTGAGCTTGAGAATATGTCCTCTACTGTTGTTGAAGGGATATTCTGTAAATATCAATTAGATCAAGTGTACTGAGAGTGATGTTTAGGTCAACTCTATCTTTAGTGATTTTCTACCTACTTGAACTACCAAATACTAACAGATTGTGTTGAAATCTCCGACTATAATTGTGGATTTGTCTGTTTCTTCTTGTAGTTCTGTCAGTTTTTGACTCATGTGTTTTGATGTTCTGTTAAGTACATAGGTGTGTAAGTTTCTTAGGAGTTCTTGGAAAAGTGACAACTGGTAATCCCTGGTAATTTTTCTTGTTCTGAACTCTGCTATCTCTGAAACTGATGGCACTATTTATCAATATATCTTGGGAATTCCCTAATGGGCCAGTGGTTAAAGCATGGGATTTCACTGCCAAGGGCCCCGGTTAGATCTCTGGTAGGGGAATTAAGATCCCACAAGCTGCTGGTGTGGCCAACAAATAAATAAAATCTTAAAAAATATATAGTATATCTTTTTTCTTTCCCTTTATTTTTACCTGAGTCTTTTTTTTTTTTTGAAATTGGCTTTCTTGTAGACAACATACAGTATAGTCTTGTTTATTCACTCATTCTGACAATCTCTATCTTTTTAATTGGTGTAGTCCTTGTAAATGTTTAGACCTTATTTATTGTGATTGGCAAAATAACATCCCCCCAATATAGCCATGACCTAGTATCTGGAAACAGTGACTGTGTTGCATTTCATGACAAAAGGTACTTTGCTGAAGTGATTAAAGTTGAGATGGAGAACTTTTCTAGATTTTCAGGATGAAACCAATCTAAATCATGGTGAAAAATGAAGGCAGCTGAGTAGGTAAGAGTATACACTATGAGAAGGACCCAGTCTTCCATTGCTAGCTTTAAAGGTAGAAGAAAGATTTCATGAGCTAAGGAATGTGAGCTGCCTCTAGAAGGTGGGAAGCACAAGAGAATGGATGCTACCAAAAGCCCCCAGTAAAGAGCACAATCCTCCAACACAGATTTTAGCCCAATGATTTTGTGTTAGATTTCTGACCTATAGAAACACAAGGTGAGGCATTTATGTTGCTAAACTCTCCAACTTTGTGGTAATTTGTTATGATACTGATAGAAAACTAATAAGCTTGCATTTCATATTCCAAGATCAAATACAAACTAAGTCTCCCTAGTATATGTAGTGCTTATATACCAACCTGGCTTGTACTTCAATTTCTTTTGTGGTAAATCTTCTTCCTTATCATTCTTATCTGTTCTCTGTTTCATGTATTTAGGTTTGTGTATATGAGACCGAGTTAGTGTTTGTGTTGCTGTGGTTCTCCTTTACCAGCCCCACACTGAGCTACATTAATATTTATTCCTAACATTTTTCAGATTTTGTATGTTATTTAGATGCATGCTAGAAGTATAAAAGAATAAGGCCAATTTGATTGAGGAAAAAGGCCATGTGCTGATATTAGATAATCACAGATGCAAAATCCGTATTGCCTAAGATGACACTCAAACTTCAGTGTTCTCATGTGTGAGATGGAAATAAACATACTCATCCCAGTGACTATTTGTAAGAAGGCAAGTCAGAAGTATGTGTATTGTTAGTCACTGAGTAGATGTTTAGATATTAGATATTCCAGAGCTTGGTTTTCTTAATAGAGACAAACAAGATAATTATGAGCATGAAATTTCACTTCTGTTGTTCTAATTAAAAAATAGTAGTGAGAGCAAATGAGAAAGTTTATAGCTAGCATTTTCTTAAGTGATTACACACAAATACTGTGATTCTTGAGGGTCAACAGTCCTGTCCATAAGATGACTGGTGTTCAATCCAATTATATAAGTAAACATGCCACTTGTGCATACATTGCTCATTTCCATGGTTTGAAAGATAACAATTACATTGTTTGCCTTTCATTTAACTCACACTTATTGGCTAATTGGACATACATTACATTATTTAAAAATTCATTCTTATCAGCAAAAACAAGCACTTCATATGATCATTTTCATTTTCATGTATTTTTGAACTGCTAGGCAAATGGCATTTTACTAAAATAGATTTTGTTTTCACAGCACACAGAAGGAAAATTTTATTAATTTAAGTTTTGTGGGCTTTTGAAAATACTTTAATTAGATATAACTGACATAATTTTTATTTGACAATGCAGATACACAGAGCAGGCTCAGAAAAGAGAGACTCAAAAAACTCACCAGAATATCTTTAAATCTAATCATTTCCTTTATATACATGTATATGAATGGTACATGTCTACATCATATAGATCATTCCTTATATATATATGATGCACATATATATCATATATATATGATCATATATACATTATATATATATTTATATATCATATACACATATTTTTAAATTTTTTGGCCATGCCCCCACAGCATGCAGGATCTCTGTGTCCTGACCAAGGATCAAACACATGCCTACTGCACTGGAAGCTGAGTCTTAACCTCTGGGCCACAAAGGAAGTCCCCACACATATATGTATAAGTTTTAAATTTGTTTCAGATTTATAAATAAACTTGTTTTACCTTACCAAAATGCTACGTTGTTGAAGAAAAGTGGTTTATTTGTGCGACACTACAGTTTGCCTTCTGGTAGGCCCTTTTGGGATTTAATTCTCAACGGGTCTGTCTTTGTACATCCCAGGAACAGAAGCACTGGGGCCTTTTAAAAAAGACTATCCCTTCAAAAATATTTATGATCCAAACAGGCTTTGTAGATAGGGGTTTAATTTTATCTTCCTCCTGAGCAGAAGAAAGTCTTTCTTACTCTCTAGCCTAATAAATGTAATGTTCTCCTCCATGGCACATTGTGTGTAGATGTGCTTACAGTCTACTATAAAATATTTTGGTATTCTTGCAGAAGATGAGCACACATCCTTCTACTCTGCCATCCTGGTTTTCCAAAACCTAGGGTTCCTCTCTACAACAACACTTTATGCAAGTGTCCCCTGGGCCTCTTTTTAATCACAATTTGGAAATTGGGGCTTGGGAACCCTGAGCGAAAATGATAATATTCTGGTACTGTTAGTTCTGTAAATAATCAATTGTCCTTTGACTTTGACCCAGGACTCAGGTTTACTGCCAATGTCCATAAAACTGTGGCAAACTAGCTTGTTAGTTTGAAAGTAGAGTAAAATCTCAGACCTATGACACTTCCAGAAAGAATGAAATAGTGATACCTATGACAAAAGAAGCTTTTCATATCAACAAAATTTTCACACCTATGCAGAAGTGGCCTAGTGTAATGGGACTAACACTAAGCTTATGATGGACATTGGACCCTGTTCTAGCTTCTCCTTGACCTCAGTTTGTGAACTGAACAAATTTATTTTTGTTTAATATGTTTTTCATATATTATCTAATTTGTTGTGTTTAAGTAAACAATGCAGTAGGTTTTAAACTGCTGGCTTTTTAATAAAAATATATTTTCCTGTTGTTCTTAGTTGACATTAACAATGTGTGCAATTTCAGTATTGCCTGAGTTATTTATTCCAAACATGGAAGTATGAAGGACAGCGTATTAGAAAGGATCACATACAAGTCTTGGGTCCATCATTTTAAACATACTGCAGATTTTACTGAAAACTTTTTAGCTTTAATTGGTGTTTCCCATGCATCATTAGACACCAAGAATTCACTAGAGGGAGATACAGTATCTTTAAGGTCAAATGGGGAGCAAAGGCCACATTGGCCTATCTGTATCTCCTGCATGATGCCTACTATGCATCATGGGACAAGGGATATATTGAAATTAGTTTTAAAAGTTGCACCACAAATCAAAGTGACTGTGAAATATCATAATTGAAGAAAAAAATGTAATTATTATTTTGGTCTAAGCCAAAGGCTTATATTTTACACTTATCACAATAGTGGTAAGCATAATACTGTTGTCTAAGAATCTTTAAATGTTCTATTTTGAGTGTGACAGAGTTCACACTACTGTATATATATTTGTCCAAAGCTGTTGAGCTGTACATTTAAAATGTAGAAATGTTATTTTGTGTAAGTGATTTCTTATCAAATATTAAAGAACAGGTGAACATGCGATAAGTTTCTACCTGAAGGAAGGTCTTGGTATTATTCTTGTCACCTTAGATTCCCAAGGGATCTCAGCTTTTAATGGGAATAGGGACACCATGCAAATATTCATCACAAGGGATAGACATCTAAGATTTAATGTATATGTGTTTCCCAGACTTATTGTTTTCTGATCATTATTTTTGCTTAGTAGAGAAAGAAAGAAAATATGAAGGGACTAAGATAATGAATAAAGGTAAGAAGGAAAGAAAGGAAGATCCTCAAAAAGAGTAGTGCCCTGGTTAACCTAGCAATTCCCCTAATGCAATCTTGACTTAATCTCACTTTAAATTTTTTTCTTGTGATTAAAATGCACAAAGAAGACACCAAGCATTTTTCTGCTCAATGCCTCATTAGTGCATAAACACTTCTTGTTCTTTTGGTCAGTATTTTTAAACAGGTAAAGAAAGAAATGTAGTTCATTGGCTTTATGTAGTTACTACGTAAAATAAATTTAGACTGCTTTGCTAGATTATCTTGTATTTATTTAATTTGCAGAATTAATATAACTCTTGAGCTGCCATTAAAATAATAGCCAGTGCAAAATATTGTCTTAGACTAATAGGTTCCATATGTGAAGAGTGAAGTGATCATTATGAGGGATAGCCTTATCAATGATTTGTCAACATTATCATCTATATTTTTGCCTAGCATAGTGCTGGAAATAGCATAGGATGTTAAAAATATTTTCCTTTCAATTAATCTTCTGTATCCTCAAGGAAACTTATGAACTATAATATTCGGTTACAATTTATTATCTGTACTACTATAGTCAGTTCAAAATGACATAGGACCTATAAAATTAGTATGTGGTTTTCATTTAAGTGTAGTTAGGCAGACCCTTTGGGGCCATGGAGTTTCTGAACTCTATATGATAGAATTGAAAGGGCTAAATCTAGTGAGGTTTTTCTCAAAATGGCTGGGGAAAACAAGGGAAATCAAAAGCAGCACACAAAATGTTTAGGGTAAAGTTAAGGGGAATAAGGATTAGCTGTAAGTAGAAGGTAAGACCTGGTTTCTGAAGTCAGGTGTTCATCAACTGTTCTGGAAATGTAGACCAAGGTCAGGTGTGAGGAAATAGACAGAAAAGTGACATTGCAAAGCTTCCCTTATTATTAAGCCTGGTAGAGTTTGGTACAGGAGTGCTTGTAAAGACACAGAACCAGGTTTCATAGATGAAACATAATTTTTTCTCAAGATGACAAAATATCCATACAGCACACAACTAGAGCAGTAGTTCTTAACTTTTAGTATAGGGTATAGACATTTCTTGATTTACGGTGGGGCTATGTCCTAATAAATCCATCATAAGTTAAAAATATTATTTAGTTGAAAACACATTTAATAAAAATAGCCAACTGAACATCAAAGAGTAGCCTCACCCACCTTAAATGTGCTGGGAACAGACAACCTAATCAAAAATGGGTGAAAGATATAAATAGCCATTTCTCCAAAGAGGATATACAAAGATGGCCGAAAAGCACGTGAAAAGAGGTTCAACGTTACTATTTATTAGAGAAATGCCAATCAAAACTACAATCAGGTATCACCTCACACCAACCAGAATGGCCATCATGAAAAAATCTACAAGAAATAAATGCTAGAGAGGGTGTAGAGAAAAGGGAACCCTCCTACAATGTTGATGGAAAAGTAAATTGATATAACCTGTATGGAGAACAACATGGAAGCTCCAAGTATCATGATATCCAAGCATCATTATTTTAGAATGTATTAATATACTATGTCCTTTAAAAATATTTTTCAATATTAGCATTTATTTTCTTTTTTAAATTACAGTTGATTTACAATGTTGTGTTAGTTTCAGGTCTACAGCAAAGTGATTCATTTATACATACATACAGATCTATATTTTTTTCAGATTCTTTTCCTTTATAGGTTATTACAAAATATTGTAATATTGTGCTATACAGTAGGTCTTTGCTGGTTATCTATTTTACATTTAGTAGTGTGTATATGTTAATTCAAAAATTCTAAATTACCAACCACTGTTTCCCCTTTGGTAACCATAAGTTAGTTTTCCATGTCTGTGGGTTTATTTTGTTTCATAAATTTCTGTTCCTTTGTGTCAGATTTTAATTCCAAATATAAGCAATATTGTATGATATTCGTGTTTTTCTATTTGGCTTACTTCACTTATTATGATAATCTCTAGGTCAATCCAGTTTGCCACAAATGTTATTATTTTATTCTTTTTTATGGTTAAGTAATATTCTATGGTATAAATATACCACATCTTCTTTATCCATTCATCTGACAATAGACACTTAGGCTGCTTCCATATCTTGGCTATTGCAAGTAGTATTGTATCTTTTTGAATTATTGTTTTCTCTGAAAAAGGAACCCTTTGTCATTAACATTTGAACCTGATGTAGTTTAAGCACTGGTGTTTATTAGGCAAAATGGTTCAGTAACAAGAACTCATTCTTGGAGTCAAAAGTACATAAGGTAAAAAACTCAACCCCTGACATTTGTTAGTCAGTCTCTGTTTTGTCATCTTTAAAATGAGGAAATCCCATAGACAGAGGGGCCTGGTGGGCTGCAGTCCAGGGAGTCGCTAAGAGTCGGACATGACTGAGCAACTTAGCAGCAGCAGCAGCAGTGCTGCTTATCTAATGGAGCCTTTTGGAGGATTAAATGAGAAAGATGAGTGCTAGATGACCAGCAACTGTCCAGGAAAAAAATAGGTATATTACAAATGTGATTCTCCAAACTGGGCAACATAATATATTTCTATATACACTTACAGTAATTTGTTTTGATGACCTGAGAATCTTTTTTTTTTTAACTAATATTTTGAAGTAATCTTAAGCCTACAGACTAGTTAGGGATTTAGTACAAATAATTGTATCTGTCTCCTGCACCTGTTAAAGTTAATATCTCACATAACCATAGAACAATTATCAAAAGCAAGAAATTGACATTAGCACAATAGTATAAAGAATTTTTTAAAATTTCTACTAGTTATTCAAATAATTTTTTTTTCTATTCTGGATTATATCCTAGAGCTCACATTGCATTTAGTTGTTATTTCTCTTGTCCCTTGTAACCTGTAACGATTTTTAAGGTTTGTTTATTTTTTTTTCCCCCATGACTTTTTACTTTTGAATAGTATTGATTTGAATATGTCCATGCAATTTTGGCAAGAATGCTATATCATCAGTTCATGATATCAAAGGGTTAATGATGTCATATATATTATTACTAGTGAAGTTTTCAACAATTAGTTGTTTAAATTGGTGTATGTCAGGTTTGCCTATTGTAAAATTATCTCTTCCTTTGTAGTTAATAGGATTTTCTTGGTGGCTCAGACAGTAAAGAATCTGCTTGCATTGAAGGAGACCTGGGTTTGATCCTTGGGTTGGGGAGATCCTCTGAAGAAGGGAATGGCAACTTGCTCTAGTATTCTGACCTGGAGAATCCCATAGACAGAGAAGCTTGGTGGGCTATCCAGTCCATGGGATTGCAGAGTCAGGCATGATTGAGTGGCTAACATACTTTGTAGCTAATAAATATCTTGAGGGAGCATATAAAGACTTTACAAATCCTGTGTTTTCACAAACTTTTCTCGAATTTGATAGCTATGGATCTGTTGTCTTCACAATTTTTATTTGGCTGTTTACCTAATGTTGATTCTCCATTTTCTTTCTGCTTTTTACATTTATTAGTTAGATTCTACTGCAAGTGAAAGTTATCCTTTTTCTTTCATGTATTTATTTATTTTATGGTTATTTTTATATCAGTATAAGCTCATAGGTATTTATTTTTATATCAAGTGAAATATGGTATATTGATTTAAAAGTCTTTATTGCTATTTTGATTAGAACTTTCCTCCCTAAACTGATGAAATAGACCTTGTTGCTGGAAGTCAAATAATTCTTCTATCCCAGTTGTTTTTAAAATGGTGTCTAAATATTACTAACAAAATTAAAAGCCATACAACTACTTAAAGCAAAACTAGGCTAGAAACATCATATTTATATAGTGCTGGGTATGTTTCTAATTGTACAACTAGCAGTTACAACGAAAAATTGTTTACCGTCTCATCCTCATTTCTTCATTTTTTGAAGTATACAAGGGAATTATACTTAAAGTATAAATACAAGTATAAATGCATCTTTTCAAAATTATTATTAGAAGAAAAGCATATGTTAGTATTTTATGTGGTATATAGTGGGTGAAAAGTAAATTGAATCTAATATACTGTGTGAGATGATGGATCTTTATTTTCTGAATTTCCTTACACAGAACAAAGCATTTCACTTTTCCCATGTCATTTTTTCTAGTACTAAAATTGAAAGTAATATTTGCCTTCCCTAACTTCCAGGGGAGAATTTCTAGAGGTTCAGTGGTATACAGCATGCCATAAAATTCTCTCCAAAGAAAATTTTTTAAAAAAAAGATGAATCTTACCTTTAAAATGCCTGATGTTCATTTTGGACTTTAGAAACTGTATGTATGATATTTATGTATTTCACAGTAAGTCTTTCAAAGGAAGACTCAAGAAGCTGCTATTTTTGAATGTGGCTCAGAGCAAGAAAATGTTTTCCAACCTAATCAAGGATCAGATGGACATGATCTTTGATGATCATAGCAAACCTGATAGAAGATTTAAAGAAGAGTCCATATGGTTTTGAAGCAAAGCAAAGAATCCACCTGTCAAAGTAGGAGATGCAGGTTTGATCCCTGGATTGGAAAGATCCTTTGGAGAAGGAAAAGGCAACCCACTACAGTATTCTGCCTGGGAAATCCTATGGACGGAGGAGCCTGATGGGCTATGGTCCTTGGGGTTGCAAAGAGTTGTACACAACTTAGCAAATAAACAACAGCAACAAAATTCTTCCTAGGTACAACTGTTCTGTGATAAACAAAAGACTGATATTGACAGCTTTATATTGTCTTTCAGTGGAGCTGGGGGTGTTGCTATTTTGGACTCAGGTTGACTTTCTCACAAGAAACACCTATTGCAAATTAGGTGCTATCTGATTAGGATAACAATATAACTCAGTTTGGCTACTACAGACATTGTTTCAACTCATTGCCTCAACATAGATATTAATCATTTCCCTTTTACTTTCAAAATTGTTTCCGCTAGATAGTAAATCTTTTACCAAATCATAAAATTGAATATAATTCATGGTACTACTATGAAATTGAAGTCACTTCAGTCGTGTCC
Source organism: Giraffa tippelskirchi (assembly GCF_054371585.1). Classification (NCBI taxonomy): domain Eukaryota; kingdom Metazoa; phylum Chordata; class Mammalia; order Artiodactyla; family Giraffidae; genus Giraffa; species Giraffa tippelskirchi. Next base: position 134,512,881 of record NC_137277.1, read on the forward strand.
GACTCTTAGCGACCCCATGGACTGCCGCCTACCAGGCTCCTCCATCCATGGGATTTGCCAGGCAAGAGTACTGGAGTGGGGTGCCATTGCCTTCTCCATATGAAATTGAAGAAGTACATAAATAATTTGGCCTTTACATATCCTGTAGGTCCCAACAGGATTTTGAACAACTTTTTTCCTGCACATTTTGTGTCTATCAGCACTATTTTTGTATGATATCCTATACAACATTATTTTTAAAATTAATTATATTCAAGTATAGTTGATTTCAGTGTTGTGTTAATCTCCGTTATACAGCAGTGTTTAAGTTATCTCTCTCTCTCTCTCTATCTATATATCTCAAATATTCTTTAGTCATTCATCTGTTAATAGACATTTAGCACACTTCCAATTCTTGGCTATTATAAATAGTGCTACTATGAATATGGGGTGCATGTACCTTTGTGAATTAGTTTACTCTAGATATGTGTCCAGATCTAGGATTGCTGGATCATATGGCAACTCTAATTTTGGTTTTTTGAGGAACCTCCATGAGGGGCTCCATAGTGGCTGCACCAATTTATATTCCCACCAACATTGTAGGAGGGTTTCTTTTTCTACACCCTCTCCAGCATACAAATTGTTCTGAACAAAGGATATCACATCACATTTAAGGAGAGCAAAGAAGCAATGCCCTTGAAAGTCATTAGTATTATTAGAGAATAGAGGGAGAGAAAAATGTAGTGGGTGAGAGTCTTATTTCTAAGATAGATTACTTGGGTTTATCTCCTCAGCCTTTAAGCTCTTAACTTTTAACTCAATATGCCACTGAATATGCTGCACTCAATATGCCAGCAAATTTGGAAAACTTAGCAGTGGCCACAGGACCAAAAAAGGTCAATCTTCATTCCAATCCCAAAGAAAGGCAATGCCAAAGAAAGCGCAAACTACCACACAATTTCACTCATCTCACACACTAGCAAAGAAATGCTGAAAATTCTCCAAGCTAGGCTTCAACAGTACATGAACGAAGAACTTCCAAATGTTCAAGTTGGATTTAGAAAAGGCAGAGGAACCAGAGATCAAATTGCCAAGATCTGTTGGATCATAGAAAAAGCAAGAGAATTTCAGAAAAGTATCGACTTCTGCTTCATTGACTATGCTAAAGCATTTGTGTGGATCACAACACACTATGAAATATTCTAAAAGTGATGGGAATACCAGAACACCTGACCTGCCTCCTGAGAAATCTGTATGCAGGTCCAGAAGCAAGACAAGAATCGGACATGGAATAAAAAACTGGTTCGAAATTTGGAAAGGGGTACGTCAAGGCTGTGTATTGTCACCTTACTTATTTAACTTATGTGCAGAGTACATCATGTGAAATGCCTGGCTGGATGAAGGACAAGCTAGAATCAAGATTGCTGGGAGAAATATTAATAACCTCAGATATGCAGATAACACCACCCTCATAATAGAAAGCCAAGAGAAACTGAAGAGCCTCTTCATGAAAGTGAAAGAGGAGAGTGAAAAAGCTGGTTTAAAACTCAACATTAAGAAAACTAAGATCATGACATCTGGTCCCATCACTTCATGGCAAATAGATGCGGAAATAATGGAAACAGTGACAGATTTTATTTTCTTGGGCTCCAAAATCACTGCAGATGACTGTAGCCATGAAATTAAAAGATGCTTGCTCCTTGGAAGAAAAGCTATGGCCAACCTAGACAGCATATTAAAAAGCAGAGACATTACTTTGTCAACAAATGTCCATCTAGCCAAAGCTATGGTTTTCCAATAGTCATATATGGATGTGAGAGTTGGACTATAAAGAAGACTGAGTGATGAAGAATTGATGCTTTTGAACTGTGGTGTTGTAGAAGACTCTTGAGAATCCCTTGGACTACAAGGAGATCAAACCAATAAATCCTAAAGAAGATCAGTCCTGAGTATTCACTGGAAGGATTGATGTTGAATCTGAAGCTCCAGTGATTTGGTCACCTGATGTGAAGAACTAACTCTAACTCTTTGTAAAAGACCCTGATGCTGGGAAAGAATCAGGAGAGAGAATAAGAGGAGAAGGGAGAAACAGAGGATGGGATGTTTGAATGGTAATACTGACTCAATGGACATAAATTTGAGCAAACCCCAGGAGACAGTGAAGGGCAGGGAAGCTGTGCTACAGTCCATGGGATCGCAAAGAGTCAGACACAACTTAGCGACTGAACAACAACAAATGATACTGTATATAGGGTCATCTTGAGGATTAACTAATCAATCTGTGACATTCTTAGAACTGTGCTTTGTGTACACTTAGCACTTGATTTTTTATCATCATCTGTTAGTCTTCTGGAAAATTGAAATTTTTTTGTTGAAGACCTAGCTGTAGGGCTGACTGAACAACATATGGACAATTTCCAGTGCTCTGGAAGATTCTGTCTTCTAAACTGCAATAGCTCTGGTTTAGCAAGCTATTTATAGTCAAAGAGATATATCCATGAAGAAAGAAATGGAATTGAGGGCCAGAGGGAAAATATCTCTCTACTACATCTATTGACCTATTCTCAAAATGATTTTGCCAGTCCCTATGCATCTGTCCTCTGTTTAGGTAGATGTTTTATTAACCCAGGGGAAAAATGCTTCCACAACTAGATAATAAATTATACCATTCAACTCAGAAGCTGAACCTGTCATAGCTACTTTGGGCTTCTTATGACATTTAGAAAAGCAAGTAAAAAGGGGGTCTATGGAGAAAAACGGTTCATAACACATTGAGAAAGTATAGTTCCTTTGAAATCCTTTGTCCAGTGTTAAAAATAATAAGCACTACTGCAGTGTTCCTAGACAGAACATTGACCTCTTAAAATTAAATTTATTGAATATAAACAGCAAAATATGGACCAGCTGAAGCAATATCTGAGGGCAAAAAGACATAGCAGCACTGCATACCTAGCAACAAATTTATAAAGGTTTATGTACTTTTCAAAACTAATTCAACTCTATACATAAGATATGTGAATTTCATAGTGCAAAGATGACATCTTTGTGTAATATATGTAAAGACAGCTTTATTTATTATATATACACAAAACATAATATGTATGCATATATGTATACATATTATACATATATAGCAAAATTGAAGATACAAAATGTAGAACCAGAAAAGTCTACAATCATCATTGTTGAACACTATAACAGACCCCTCAATATAATATAAACTTTAACAAATATTAGCCAATGAAATCCGTTCATGTTTAAAATGGATAGAACTTCATGATAAAGTGGGGTTATTTCAGATGTACAAGGTAGTTTGCCACTCAAAAAATCGATTAAATTTAACATTTATTAATCAGTTCAGTTAACATTAATGAGTGTTTCTAGCCAGGGCCCAGTCATTACATAGAAAATTCAGATAATCTAAGGACAAAATTGAATAAACTAGCATTTTCTAAGGTGAAATTTGTATAACACACCATTTTAAAGTTACAATTCAATGCCATTTAGTGAATTAACAATGTTGAAAATTCCAAAGGGGCTTACCTGGTGGCTCAACAGTAAAGAATCCACCTGCAATGCAGATTCAATCCCTGGGTGAGGAAGATCCCCCAAAGAAGGATGTGGCAACCCACTCCAGTATTTTTGCTTGAAAAATCCCATGGACAGAGGAGCCTGGTGGGCTAGAGTCCATGGAGTCTCAAAGAGTCTGAGATGACTGAAATGACAGCACAGCACACAAAATTCAAATACATTTTCATTACTTCAAAGAGAAACCCTTTACCTCTTAAATAGTGACCACTCATTTACCCTTTCCCCAGTCCTTTTTAATTATTAATCTGCTTTCTGTCTATGTAGATTTACTATTCTGGATATTTCAGGCAACTGAGATAGTAGTAATGATAGCTTATGGTGAAGGGTGTTGGATCATGATCTCCGAAGAAGATTTAGCTTTGGGACCAGGGACCAGGCTTGATCACTCAAGAGCCTTTGTGTAGCAAAGTTTTATTAAAGTATGGAAAAGGGCCAGAGAAAGCTTCTGACATAGACATCAGAAGGGGGGAAGTAGTGTGCCCCCCTCACTAGTCTTAATAAGGCCTTATATACTTTTACCAGACCCACTCCCACAACATACATCTTAAATTAACAAGGTTAGGACTAACAATAGAAAGATCTTACCAAACCCACTTCCATAATATATATTTTAAGATGACAGAATTAGTCAGAAGATTCTTAATAAGGAGAAACATGTCCTTGAGCAAGATACATTGTTATATCGATTAAGAAACAGCAATGTCCTTTTCTCCTATGAGAACCCCAGATCCCTTTGTTCTCCTCAGGGACCCTGGACTTCCTATCAACCTACAGGAATTGACTGTTTCAGTATTAAATATGTGATCTTTGGTGTTGGATTTTACTTAGCATAATGTTTTTGTGGTTCATGTAAAGTTTGATATTTATAAGTACCTCATTCCTTTTTACAGTTGGATGGCATCACTGACTCTATGGACATGAGTTTGAGTAAACTCCAGGAGTTGGTGATGGACAGGGAAGCCTGGTGTGCTGCAGTCCATGGGGTTGCAAAGAGTCGGGCATGACTGAGCAACTGAACTGAACTGATTATTCTCTTGTATGGATATACTGCATTCAGTCTTTCTATTCATCTGTTACCAACTTTTGGCTATTAAAAATAGTGCTGCTGTGAACTATGCACAAGTATATATTTGAATACTTATTTTCAGTTCTTTTTGGTATATACAAATCTTCCTTCATTTATAACTTGCTGTGTCCTGATGTACCCACTTAAAATGAATATATAAAAGTAAAAAATGCATTTAGTACACCTAGCCTATGGAATATCACAGCTAAGCCTAGCTTAGCTTAAATGTGCTCAGAACACTCATATTAGCTTACAATTGGGCAAACTAACCCAACACAAAGCCTATTTTAAAATAATGTGTTGAATATCTCATGTAATTTATTGAATACTCTACTGAAAGTGTGAAACGGAATGATTATATTGGTACAAGATGGTTTTATGTGTCTCCAAAATGGTCATCAGTGTATCAGTTGTTTACCTTTGTGATCATGCAGCTGATGGGAAGCTGTGACCAGCTTCCATTTTCCAGCATCATTGCTAACCCAGGAAAAGATTATGTAAACCCATGGCTGATTCATGTCAATGTATGGCAAAAACTATTACAATATTGTAAAGTAATTAGCCCCCAACTAAAATAAATAAATTTATAAAAAAAAAAAAAAATCAAAATTTGAAGTACATTTTCTACTGAATGTATATCACTTTCATACCAATGACAAGCCGAAAAACTGTAAGTTGAACCATCTGTAAGTAGGAGATAATGTCTCTATACCTATGAGCAAAATTGCTAGATTGTATGAAAAATTTATGTTTTTCTTTTTAGAAAACTGCCAAACCATTTTCTAAAGTGGTTCATGTTTCTCCTAGCAAAGAATTATGATTTCAATTTCTCCAGAAATTTTTGTTTTTTACCTTTTATTCATTATAGACACTGTAGTACTGTAAATTATTATCTTACTGTGATTTTAATTTGCATTTCCCGATTAGTTAATTATGTTCAGCATATATTCTTTGAGGAAATATCTGTTTAAGTACTTTGGCCATTTTTAAAATGGTTTGTTTGTCCTTTCAGTGTTGAATTGGTTTCACAGAGTAAGTTAGGAAGTGTTTCATCATTTCGTATTTTTTGGAAGAGTTTGGGGATATTTGATGTTAATTCTTTACTAAATGTTTGGTAGAATTAACTAGAGAATACATCTAGTCCTAGATTTTCTTGGGACAGATTTATTCAATGAAATATTACTCGGCTACTAAAAAGAATGAAATAATGCCATTTACAGCAATATGGATGGACCTAGAGATTGTCATACTGGTGAAGTAAGTCAGACAGAAAAGGTGAAGTATTGTATGACATCTCTGATATGTGGAATCAGAAAAGAAATGATACAAATGAACTTACAAAGCAGAAAGATACTCACAGACTTAGAGAATGAACTTATGGTTGTGGGGGAGGGGGAAAGGAATAATTAGGGAGTTGGGATGGAAATGGTACAAACTGCTATATTTAAATGTATAACCAACAAGGACCTACTGTACAGCAAATGGAACTCTACTCAGTGTTTTATGAAAGCCTGGATGGGAGGGGAGTTTGAGGGAGAATGGTTACATGTATTTGTATGGCTGAGTCTCTTCGCTGTTTACCTGAAACTATCACAACATTGTTAATCAGCTATACCTCAATACAAAAGGCAGTTTTTAAAAAAAGAAATTTAATTCATTCTCTTTACACACAAATTACTATGTTTGACACTATAATAGTGGATGTATTATTACACAATTGTCAAACCCATAGAATTTATAACAGTAAGAGTGAACTCTAATGTAAACTATGGGCTTTGTTTGATAAACACAATTAATGTATCAAACTTTGCAGAAATTTTATAGTGAAGGAGGCTGTGTGTGAGGCAGCTCAGGGGTTATATAGGATCTCTAATACTTCCTCTGGTAATATTTTTTCTTTTTGCCATGAACTTTAAACTGCTTTAAAAAATAAAGCCTATTTAAAACCAACATAGTAACAAAAAAAGCTATTAAATCTTCCTTGTTATTTTGTTTATTCTTTTACTAATTGTAATCAAATGATATTGACTTGACCTCTGTCTTAACAGATTTTATGTAAAAAATTATATAAAATGTAATGCACTTTAAAATTTATAAATATGAAAAACATGTAGTTTTATTAAATTAATATTTATTTACTGTTCATTAATATAGTTTTTCTTGCATTTGTATGCAAAAATATTTTAATGTTTCTAAAATATTATATACTGCAAATTTCAAAACATATTTTTATGCATATTGTATAATATACTGTCTTAATAGAAACCCAATATAAACACACATTGTTTTCATTGTCATTGTTGTTGTTCAGTCAGTAAGCTCTGTCCGACTCTGTGACTCCATGAACTGCAGCATACCAGGCTTCCCTGTCCTTCACTATCTCCTAGAGTTTACTCAAACTCATGTTCATTGAGTTGGTGATGCCCTCCAACCATCTTATCCTCTGTCACCCCCTTCTCCTCCTGCCTTCAATCTTTCCCAGCATCAGCATCTTTTCAAATGAGTTGACTCTGCATCAGGTGGCCAAAGTATTGGAGCTTCAGCTCCAGCATCAGTCCTTCCAGTGAATATTCAGGCTTGGTTTCCTTTAGAATTGACTGGTTTGATCTCTTTGCCATCCAAGGGACTCTCAAGAGTCTTCTCCAGTACCACTACTCAAAAGCGTCAATTCTTTGGAGCTCAGACTTCTTTATGGTCCAACCCTCACATCTGTACATGACTACTAGAAAAACCATAGCTTTCATTATATGGACTTTTGTTAGCAAAGTGATGTCTCTATTGTCTAGATTTGTCATAGCTTTTCTTCCAAGGAGCAAGTGTCTTTTAAATTCATGGATGTAGTCACCATCCTCAGAGATTTTGAAGCCCAAGAAAAGAAAATCTGTCACTGTTTCCACTTTTTCCCCATATATTTGCCATGGATTGATGGGACCGAATGCCATGATCTTAGTTTTTTGAATGTTGGGTTTTAAGCCAACTTTTCCACTCTCCTCTTTCACCTTCATCAAGAGACTCTTTAGTTTCTCTCTCTCTCTCTTTTTTTTTTTTTGCCACTAGAGTGATATCATCTGTATATCCAAGGTTGTTGATATTTCTTCTGGCAATCTTGATTCCAACTTGTGGGCTAACTAGCCTGGAATTTCACATGATGTACTCTGCATAGAAGTTAAATAAGTAGGATGAAAATACACATCCTTGATGTACTCCTTGCCCAGTTTTGAACCAGTCTGTTTTTCCATATTCGATTCTGTTGCTTCTTGTCCTGTGTACAGATTTCCCAGGAGACACGTAAGGTGGATGTTAGGTTCATGAATCAAGGAAAATTGTACATGGTTAAGCAGGAGATGGCAAGAGTGAACATCAACATTTTAAGAATAAGTAAACTAAAATGAACTGGAGTGGACAAATTTAATTCAGATGACCATTATATCTACTGCTGTGGGCAAGAATCCCTTAGAAGAAATGGAGTAGCCCTTCGAGTCAACAAAGAGTCTGAAATGCAGTACTTGAGCGTAATCTCAAAAACAACAGAGTGATCTCAGTTTGTTTTCAAGTCAAATCATTCAACATCACAAGTTTAGGCCCCAACCACTAATGCTGAAGAAGCTGACGCTGAATGGTTCTAAGAAGACCTACAATACCTTCTAGAACAAACATCAAAAAAGATGTCCTTTACATCATAGGGGACTGGAATGCAAAAGTAGCTTTCATTGAATTATAACTAATACAAAGTTTTTTATTTAAAATAAAATCTATGTAAATTTTCTAATTATACATTTAATATAGACTATACATTTGTATTAGTTTATAGTATAAAGTAAGTCAGAGTGAAAGTGTTAGTCACTCAATCACGTCAGACTCTTTTCGACTCCATGGTATTTAGCCCACCAAATTTCTCTGTCCATGGAATTCTTCAGGCAAGAATATTGAAGTGGGTATCCAAAAGAAATATTTCAAGCAGAGATGGAATTTAAACTAACTCTTGAATTCACAAGAATCTCACTGAGGAAGAAGCTTATTAAAGACTTTTCAGGCAGACCAATTATTATTGCAAAATATAGGGCTGGCCAAAGGGTTGTTTGTGTTTTTCCATAACATTTACAGAAAAACCTGAACAAACATTTGGCCAACCCAATAACACATAGATATACAGGAGCATGCTTTGGGGAAAGTGAATAATTAAGTGTACCTGGAATTCTGCACTGCTAAGAGCAGCATAAACTGAATGAGGAGAGACATGCAGAGAAACAACCATCATGTTTGTGGATGACTCATATTAATGTTTGTGGACAATGTCAATATGGAATCAATGTTTTCATTTTTAAGATTACTATGACATGATTCTATATGACTTTTAGGTTCAGCACTTTGGTAATAATAATGACGTCATGGTCTTCCAGGAAGTAGAAAACAAGGGACTTAATTAAGGTATTTGATATGAAAACAGATCGAAGAAATTGGATGTAGAAATTTCTAAGTCAATAAATTTATTCAAAATTTTGGCCAATACTTGTTTGGTAAGGGAAGAAATCAAAACTGATTTCTAGATCTTAGCTGGGTAGATGTTGATGATATCACTTGAATATTGAAAATTAGAAGGGAAAATTTAATCATAAGAATTTATGATTACATAGATGTGTCTGTGAAACACATCTCAAGAATCACCAGTAGATAGGACTGGCTACATTATTGATGAGGGCCAGGAGAAAATGAAACCCTGGGGCCCTTATTTAAAAATCACCAAAAGTTCCCAGACAGTGACAACAGAGAGTTAAACAAATATAGGGCCCTTTGGTACGGCAGCAGCAGCAGTATATGGAGATCCTGTGTGACTACACAGATTACATTCCCATGAGCTGGCTTTCTCATCATGTAGTAGATAATATAGCAGTGAACCTTAAGAAAGGATACTGACTTGAAGATATAGATTAAAAAATCAAAAGTATTATATGTGATCACTGAAGTAATAAGAAAGCATGGAGCACATGCAGAAGAAGAAACTTAGGATGGGTCCTAGAAAGTTTGCACATTCAGGAAAATTAAAAACAGTAAAGGAGTTTAAAAGCAATGGTCAGGACTTCTCTGGTGGTCCATTCAAGACTATGGTTTAAGTTCTGGCAGTGCGGATTTGATCCCTTGTCTGTGAACTAAGATCCACATGCCTAGTGATGGTCAGAACATGAAAGAGGAATCTGAAAACACACACACACACACACACACACAATATTGGAATGTCAAAATCAGAAAAAAAGAAAACAGCCTGCATTTTAAAATATGAGGGAAATGGACTAAAATGGAAATTCAGAAGTAAACTTAAGTAAGTAAAAGCTATCAGTGGTCTTAGATCAAAATTAGCAAACAGTGGAAGAAATACCACATGGGTCACAAGGTCAATGTAATTTGAGAAAGATGAGTAAGGTTTTTGTAATTATGATTCCGCAAAATCCAAATGTATTTTTTGTTGTTGTTAATGGAGAAACAAAGGTGGCTTAGTCTACTGGTTCTGAACTTTTCAAAACATCATTTTCTTTGATTCAGAAAATATACTTATTTGGAAATTTTCTAAATACTGATCTTTTGTTGGGAGTGACTATCAAGACATAAAAAGTTTACCTTCCTGAGTGGAATCAAGTGCTGTCTAGTGGTAGGATGAGAAAGGCTCCTGTTTTCCCCAGTAGAATCCAGTTGCCAGAATAAGCCAAGAAGGAAAGCATTACTTCTCTGTACTTCCCTAGACTGTGAAAGAAACACTTTTATGTAACCCAAAGCCAACTTCATTTCCATTGGGGTAGGTCAGGAAAAGGCCTTTTAATACCTCCAGAATTCCATTTGACTTCGTATTGCAATATTTTATTTTTATTTTTGGTACATACATTATACATTTTTCTTTTTTTCAATATTGAAAGATCTATGAAAAGCATAGGACTGAAAATGAAATTATTGTTATTATTTATTTATTACCAGACATTTGATATTGAGAGAAATACAAGGTTGCCACTAGCCACATCTTAAATGAAAATAAAAATATAAAATTCTGGATGCCAATAAGGTTGGCATGCTTCTCTTTAAAACATAGCAGATATATTTGTTTAGTTGGGAAGAGAATAGTTGTTTCATGAAAGAAGTAATGATGGGATACTAAGTCACTGAAAATATTTACCCACAATCTACTTTTCAGTGGGAGGAGAAAGTGTGAAGGACTAAATTACTGCATAGGATTGAAAAACTAAACTTGAAATTTTTCATGTTATTTGCAGTTGTATACTTTGCTTAAAACAAACAAACAAACAAAACACACATTGTCACAGAAAGTCTTAGAAGAGATTTACTGTCACCAGGAAGACTGAGCAGGTTTTATTACCCTAATTTTATATAAGAGGAGGTTAAAACACAGAGTCAGAATGCTAAAGGGCATATGTACAAAGGCCAAGCACTGAAATCACTACCTCTTGGTTAACTGTTTCATCATCTATAAAATGTGCCCTTAGACACTCATTCTCTCTAACCATCTTTTCTTTATCAGAATAATCTTTGGTCTCCAGCCAATTTACAGCTTAGAGAAAATTGCGTAGTTGTAAGGCAAAGAATAAGGAGAAATGGGACTTGATAATACTCTAATTTAATAGCTGAAGTTCTAAGTTTCAAGAAGTAAATAAATTAAGAATTATAATTCTTCATTCTAATTCTTAATTCTAATAGTCACACGCATTCTATTTTACTTTCATTAATGGGACTATGTGAAAGCAAAACATTAATGTAGTTTTTGCCTCTTTATTTGATATATAACAGAAACAACATGTTTTGAGGGAAGTGAGTGAAGCTTGACACTTGGTAGTCTCAATTAGGCTTCTCCACAGGCAAAGTGACTCCCACTTTCTATTCAGTCTGTGTGTGTGCTCAGTCGTGTCTTTTGATTTCTACTGATGAGGCATCTATCCTAAACTCTCATTATGCACATTGGTGTGTTAGCTGCTCAGTTGTGTCCGACTCTTTGCGACTGTGTGGACTGTACCCCGCCAGGCTCCTCTGGCCCTGGGACTCTCCAGGCAAGAATATGGGAGTGGGTTGCCATGCCCTCCTCCAGGAGATCTTCCTGACCCAGGGTTTGAACCCAAATCTCTTATATCTCTTGCATTAGAGGTGGATTCTTTTACCCCTGAGCCACCTGAGAAGCCTGCAGTTCAACCTACCAACGTGCATAATAGGGCTTCCTCAGTAGCTCAGATAGTAAAGAATCTGCCTGCAATGCAGGAGACCCAGGTTCAATCCCTGGGTTGGGAAGATTCCCTGGAGAAAGAAATGGCAACCCACTCCAGTATTCTTGCCTGAGAAATCCCATGCAACCCACTCCAGTATATTTTCCTGGGAAATCCCATGGACAGAGTATCCTGGCAAGCTGCAGTCCCTGGGTCACAAAGAGTCAGACAGGACTGAGCAGCTAACACACTAATGTGCATGAAGAGAGTTCAGGATAGATGCCTCATCAAGGGAAACCAGGAGACAGCTCTGATCAGCTTGCTTTAATGTCTAGAGAAGATTTCCACTCCATTGTATATAGACAATAATTCTTTTCCCTCTAATATTTTAATCTATCACCAGAATGTTTGCTTCCTAATGGGTGCTAATGTCATAAATATGCACTTTTCACTTACCTAGTATATTTTAAATAGTTCCACCATTATGCATGGGTGGTTCCTTTTCTATTCTATGTTGGCCGAGCTGTGCATTCCTCAACATCTAACAAAATTAAGCCAAAGATATCTCCTGTGCATAGAAAACTTCAGGTAAAACTTTGAAGAATAGAAGGATTTGTGTTAAAAGACAAATACTATCACATGGATTGTTAGATACCAGTGTTTCCATAGTTCTTATCAATTTTGTCACTTTTATTTTTTCCAGCTTTACTGAAGTTTAATTGAGAAATGAAATTGCAACATAAAGTATACAGGGTGGTGATTTCAAGTATGTTTCCACTGTAGAAAGAGTTTCACCATTAAGTTAACTGACAGATCCAACACCTTACATATTTACCATTTGTGAGTGTGTATGTGAAAACACTTAAGATCCATTCTCTCAGCAAATTTCAGTTACACAGTACATTATCAACTATAGCCACTATGCTGTACATTTGATCTCCAGAACTTGCTCATCTTATAACTGAGAATGTGCTCTCTTTTACCAAACTCTTCCTATTTCCCCCACCACTCAGCTGTCAGTAGCCATTTTGCTATTATTGCTATGAGTTCAACTTTTTCTTTCCTATTTATAGATTCTACATATAAATGATGCCATGCAGTATTTGTGTTTCTCTGTCTGGTTTATTATTGTTAGCAAATGCCTTTTAAGTTCATTTATGTTGTCAGAAGTTGCAGAATTTCCCTCACTTTTTTTCGAGACTGAATAATATTCAAATCCAAAATAATCTCACATTATTTAAAAATCTATTCACTTATCAACCGATCCTCAGCTTCTTTCTGTATCTTGGTCATGGTAAATAATGCTGCTATGAACATGAGCACATGGGAGTATGAATACCTTTTTGAAGAAATGACTTATTTCTTTTGGCTGTATACCCAAAAATGGAATTGCTGAAACATGTGGCAGTTCTGTTTTTAATTCCATAAGGAACTTCCATACTATTTTCCACAGTAGCTGCACCAAGTTACATTCCCACCATCAATGCATGATTCTTCCCTCTTTTCCCACATTTTCATCAATACTTACTTGTTGTGTTAGAGGTGATATCTTACTTTGGTTTTACTTTGCATCCCTCTGATGATTAGTGGCTTTGAGCACGTTTTCATATTTCTATTGACAATTTACATGTCTTTGTAATAATACCTATCTAAGTCATTTATCCGGTTTTTAGTTAGGGTATTTATTATTTATTTATTTGTTTGTTAATTTTTTTCTATTGTGAAGACTTTCACAGTTAAACTAAAAAAAAATAGAGAAGATTCAAATAAAATTAGAAATTAAAGAGGTAGTATCACAACTGATAACAGAAATAGTAAGGATCGCAAGAAACAACTATGAACAGATAAATGTCAAAAATTTAGATAAGCGAAAAGAAATGGATCAAGTTTTAGAAACATGTGATCTACCAGGACAAAATCATGAAGAAATAGAAAATCTGAACAGATAATTTAAAAGTAAGGAGATTAGTCAGTATTTAAAAACTTCCTAACAAAGAAAAGCCCAGGATCAGATTGTTTAATTGACAAATTCTATCAAACATTAAAAAAAATTAATACCAATCCTTTTCAAGCTCTTCCCAAAAGATGGTGCCTGCATCCATGAAATTAAAAGGCGCTTACTCCTTGGGAGAAAAATTATGACCAGCCTAGATGGCATATTAAAAAGCAGAGATATTACTTTGCTGACAAAGGTCCATCTAGTCAAAGCTATGGTTTTTCCAGTAGTCATGCATGGATGTGAGAGCTGTACCGTAAAGAAAGCTGAGTGCTGAAAAATTGATGTTTTTGAACTGTGGTGTTGTAGAAGACTCTTGAGAGTCCCTTGGACTGCAAGAAGATCCAGCCAGTCAATCCTAAAGGAAATCAGTTTTGAATATTCATTGGAAGGACTGATACTGAAGCTCCAATACTTTGGCTGCCTGATGTGAAGAGCTGACTCATTAGAAAATACCCTGATGCTGGGAAAGACTGAGAAAAGGAAGAGAAGGGGATAACAGAGGACAAAATAGTTGGATAGCAACACTGACTCAATGGACATGAGTTTGAGCATGTACCGGGAGATGGTGAAAAACAGGGAAGCCTGGTGTGCTGCAGTCCATGGGGCTGAAAAGAGTCAGACAGCACTGAGCGACTGAACAAAAACATCCCCATACTTCCTCATTTCAAACAATATTACAAAGTTATAGTAATCAAAATGGCATGATATTTGTATAAAAACAGACACATAGATAATTGGAACAGAATAGAGAAATAAAATCACACGTTTATCATCAATTCAGTTCAGTTTAGTTGCTCAGGTGTGTCCCACTCTTTGTGACCCCATGGACTGCAGCATGCCAGGCCTCGCTGTCCATCACCAACTCCTGGAGTTTGCTCAAACTCATGTCCATCGAGTTGGTGATGCCATCCAGCCATCTCATCCTCTGTCATCCCTTCTCCTCCTGCCTTCAATCTTTCCCAGCATCAGGGTCTTTTCCAATGAGTCATTTCTTTGCATCAAGTGGCCAAAGTACTAGAGTTTCAGCTTCAACATCAGTCTTTCCAGTGAATATTCAGGACTGGTTTCCTTTAGGTTAGACTGGTTTGATCTCCTTGCTGTCCAACGGACTCTCAATAGTCTTCTCCAACACCACAGTTCAAAAGCATTAATTCTTCGGTGCTCAGCTTTCTTTATAGTCCAACTCTCACATCCATACGTGACTACTGGAAAAAACTTAGCCTTGACTAGATGGACTTTGTTGACAAAGTAATGTCTCTGCCTTTTAATATGCTGTCTAGACTGGTCATAATTTTTCTCCCAAGGAGTAAGCACCTTTTGATTTCATGGATGCAGTCACCATCTGCAGTGATTTTGGAGCCCCCCAAAATAAAGTCTGTCACTGTTTCCACTGTTTCCTCATCTATTTGCCATGAAGTGATGGGACCGGATGCCATGATCTTAGTTTTCTGAATGCTGAGCTTTAAGCTATATTTTTCACTCTCCTTTTTCACTTTTATCAAGAGGCTGTTTAGTTCTTCTTCATTTTCTGCCATAAGGGTGGTGTCATCTGCATATCTGAGTTTATTGATATTTCTCCTGGCAATCTTGATTCCACCTTGTGCTTCATCCAGCCCTGCATTTCTCATGATGTACTCTGCATGTAAGTTAAATAAGCAGGGTGACAATATACAGCCTTGATGTACTCCTTTCCCTATTTGGAACCAGTCTGTTGTTCCATGTCCAGTTCTAACTGTTGCTTCCTGACCTGCATACAGATTTCTCAAGAGGCAGGTCAGGTGATCTGGTTTCAGGTACTATGTTCAAGTTTTTAATCCACTTTGAGTTGATTTTTGTGTATGATAGACGATAGTAGTCGAATTTCACTCTTTTGCATGTCTCTGTCCAGTTTTCCTAACATATTTATTAGGGACTACCCTTTCCCACTGTATATTCATGACTCCTTTATTATAAATTAATCCTACACAAGTAAAGTAATGCTCAAAATTCACCAAGTCAGACTTCAACAATACGTGAAGTGTGGAATTCCAGACGTTCAAGCTGGTTTTAGAAAAGGCAGAGGAACCAGAGATCAAATTGCCAACATCCGTTGGATTATCGAAAAAGCAAGAGAGTTCCAGAAAAACATCTATTTCTGCTTTATTGACTATGCCAAAGCTTTTGACTGTGTGGATCACCACAAACTGTGGGAAATTCTTCAAGAGATGGGAATCCCAGACCACCTGACCTGCCTCTTGAGAAATCTGTATGCAGAGTACATCATGAGAAATGCTGGGCAGATACGTAGATGACACCACCAATCTATATGTCAATTTCATCTCAATTAAATATGAAAAAATAAATTGAAAACAGAATCACTTTCTAAAGACAAAAAAAAAAACAAGTCTAGTCTCTATTAGGCTTCCTTGGAGACCCAGATGGTAAAACATCCTTCTGGAGTGCAGGAAACCTGGGTTGATCCCTAGGTTGGGAAGATCCCCTGGAGTAGGACAAGGCAACCCACTCCAGTATTCTTGCCTGGAGAATCCCCACGGACAGAGGAACCTAGAGGACTATAGTTCATGGCGTCACAAAGAGTTGGACAAAACTGAGAGACTAAGCACAGCACAGCACATAGTCTCTATTGAGTGTTCATGTTAACCACCAGACTGTGGTTAACTGTGCTAAATCCCATTCACGTCTTGTTTTTAAAATCCTTGGTTTATTTTAAATAAAATAAATTTTTATCTGAACTTGAGAGTTTCTTCAACTTCACATCCACAACACTAGAGTTTCTTTGCTCTCTTTCTTCCAAGAATAGGTTTATCTGGAACCCATCAAGACTCAGCTGAGCTATCTGATTAGTTTCATCAGTCAGCTCCCACCTCAGAGCCCCTCATTCTGAAAGATAGTGAGTACTAAGATTTTATTTTCAGCCTCTTTTCTCTTGTTTAAAGTAGATATACTACAGCTCTCTTATCTTCTTGACCATCCTTTCTCTTCTGATAACCTAATTTATTCTTCCTCTTTCCTTAACTTCTAACAGGATTTATATCCCACTTTACACTAACAGAGAATTGTATTTTCAGTATTAAATATACACCCTTCATGTGAAATCTCCTATGAGAAGTTTGCCCTTTCAGTCAATTATATCTTCATCAAATCCTACATGAATCTACAATTTCACATTATCTTTCATATTTTTCTTTTAAAATTTGCCAGATTCTTCTTGAAAACTTCAACTCTCATTTGTAAAAAAATTTCATACACTACAATTAGGAAACAACTCCTCAAATGTATGCAAACAATAACATTTTTAAGTTCTGGCCATACAAAACACACTTAGTTTATTCTCCCACATGCATCATGCATTGCACTGGTATAGAATTCTAGCTTCACAGGATTTTCCTGGAGAAATACATAGAAAATGCAGTATTATTCTTGACACAAAGTATCTCAATATGTTTTGACATTCGCTTATATATGCATCTTCTAAACATCTAATTTTATTTAGTATGTTTTGTACTTGGTGGGCATTTTCAGTTTAAACAATTTTATTTTCTTTAAATATCGAGCAATATTATTCTAATTGTTCTTAGCTTTTTTTTTTTTTTCCTTCTACTCTGTGGTGAACTCCATCTGCCCAGATTCATTCTTCAGCTTCCTTTCCATGAAGTGTGGCTATGTTGTAAGTTCTTCCCAGTGAAACATGACCAGCAAAGATGTGAATCCATTCTATAAATGAAAAGATTATCAGTCATATGTAGCACCTTCATATCATACGTAGCACCTTCATATCATACATAGCACCTTCGTATCATACGTAGCACCTTGCAATATCATAACTAGACCTTGAGGGCATTATGCTAAGTGAAGTAAGTCAGAGAGAGAAGGACAAATGCTGTATGCTCTCACTGATATGTGGAATCTAAATAAACAAACAAGCTCATAGATACCAAGAGCAGATTGGTGATTGTCAGAAACAGGATTGAGAAGGTGGAAGAAATGGATGAAAGTGATCAAAAAGCAAAAACTGGCAGTTATAAGGTAAATGAATCCTAGAGATATAACTTACAGCATGCTCTGACCTCTGGGCTGCTGCTGGTGACTAGAGAGATCTTGCATATGACTGAGTCACTGCCAGTCTGTACTTTGAAATGAACATAAGATAAACTCTCATTGCCAACCAAAATACTATATGCCTTAGAATATTTGAGGAAGAATAAGCTCTTGCTTCACTGAACCACTGAAATACTGAGATGTGTATGTTCTATCCTCCTGAGGCCGCTCAGTCATGTCTGACTCTGCTAAGTCATGGACTGTAGCACCCCATGGACTGCAGTTCCTCTGTCCATGGAATTCTCCAAGCAAGGGTACTGGAGTGGGTTGCCATTTCCTCCACCAGTCTCCTATCCTAGGCCTCCCTAAAAATAATATTTTCTTATGTCCTATGTGATGAATAAATGATAGATTTTCCTCTGTATCTCTTTGAATAGGTTTCACATTTTTTCTTCTGTTATTTTTGTATAACTCTTGAGAAAAGTCCTTTAGTCTGTCTCTATTATTATGACTTTTCAGCTGTGCCCATTCTTCTCTTTTTCATTAGTAGCAATAATTTTCATTTTCAAGAATTTTGATTGATTTTTCAAAACAATCCAGTTTGATTTCTGGGGTGTAGTATCTTACCTTGTATCTCTGGAGATACTATTTATACATTATGAAGTTTTCTGTTTCTTAATAACAACCAATTACTCATTCATTTGTTCTTTGATTTGGTGACCTGGTTCATCTTTTTCCTGGCTTTTTATTCATCACTCTTTTGTTAATTTTTGATGATTTTTGTTAGTATGCTCATCTTTTTATTAGAGATTCTCTGTTACTCTGTTCATGCATTTCTTGGGTATCAATGTTTCTCCTCTGTGGGAGAAAAATTCATGTGCTGCAATAGGTCTGCATCATTACTGGATCTTCTAGGTTTGGGCATTTTTATTCTGCTAATTGTTTTCTCTCATTTTTGGTAGCACTGACCTGTCACTCTGTCCCAAATACCTACACTCACTATTCTAGCCTAATATTAGGTTGGCATCTCTAATGTTCATTAAAAGGAAAATAGAGGACAAAATATCATGTAGAAAACATCCTAGCATGTAAAAAGTAATGTCTATTAACACCAAATGCCAAAGTGATTGCCCCAGAGCTCCTTCTACCAGGGCATCTTTAATTTCTGAGCTTGAAGCACATGTTGACCAAATCACACCCTTTATAACAGATTTTTCCATATTTTTAGTTAATTTCTGATATTACTATCTTTTTCATCTGTAGATAGGATGCATTTTATTTTCCATAGATTTTATGACATTCTGTTTTCACATCATATTTTCTACAATTTCTGGAAATTTTGATTCCTGCTCAGTTTTTCCTTTTTATCCAGTTCCCATTGAGAAAATTTTCAATGTCAAAATCAGGTAGTAACCATTCTAAATTATCCCTGCTTTTATGTGTTCAGATAGTAACAGAATTTACTGTTTCTTAGAAATTGAAAGACCAAACACAAATCCACCAATGGCTGTGTGGAAGGGACTAGTCTTTTTTTTTTCTTTCTTTCTTTGTTTTTGGCTGTGCTGGGTCTTCTTTGCTGCACTGGCTCTTCTCTAGTTACAGAGAGCAGAGATACTCTTTGTTGTGGGGTTTGGGCTTCTCATTGTGGTGGCTTCTTTTCTCATGTGGTGCAGAATATGGGCTCTAGGGCACATGGGCTCAGTAGTTGGGATTCCCAGGCTCTAGAGCACAGGCCTAATAGGTGTAGCACATGGGCTTTGTTGCCCGCAGCATGTGGGATCTTCCTAGATCAGGGATCCAACCTGTGTCTCCTGCACTGGCAGGTGGATTCTTTACTACTGAACCACCAGGGAAGCCCTGGGACTAAACTTTAATGCACTGTGTCTTTTATAGATTAGGGCATTAAAAATCATTCAGAAGTAGTTGCCAGGCTTAAGAAGATAGTGTGTGCATCATTCAATTGGCTGTAACCAGAGCATTGATTGGAGGAGGCAATGGCACCCCACTTCAGTACTCTTGCCTGGAAAATCCCATGGACGGAGGAGCCTGGTGGGCTGCAGTTCATGGGGTTGCTAAGAGTCGGAGATGACTGAGCAACTTCACTTTCACTTTTCCCTTTCATGCACTGGAGAAGGAAATGGCAACCCACTCCAGTGTTCTTGCCTGGAGAATCCCAGGGACGGCAGAGCCTGATGGGCTGCCATCTATGGGGTCGCACAGAGTCAGACACGACTGAAGTGACTTAGCAGCAGAGCACTGATTCCTCTGTATACTTTTATTCCAGTGGATAGCTGATAGGAACCCTTCACCATGACAAATAAAGAATGTCTACGTATTTCAAGAGAGTTCCCAATTAATACACTGAGCATTGTGAGCATAATATTTCAACTACAATGATTTCCTTTCATTACAATGACCATAGCTAATATTTCCTAGCCCTTAAGTGTTTGCTCCTTTATTAAGTGTTTTTTTCTTTTGTATATGGTTTCATTTAACTATCACTACATCTCTGTTAGTTAGGTACATATAGCTGTTTCACCATGAATACTGAAGCATCAAGAGAAAAAGTAACTCACCAATGTCGTATAAGTAACTCACCAAGGTCATGTAAATCAGTGATAGCATTTGAACTGAAGTCCGCCTGGCTTCTAAGTGCATAATTTGATCACTATGCTACATTGCTACACTGTTCTATGATACATTAATTCTCCCTTCAGCCCTCCTACTCTCCTAATAAGTCTAATGAACTTTCTTTCATTTCAATAATAAGTTATATTATTGATTCCATTCCAACCTGAAATGGCAGAATCACCTAGCACAGTCTAAGAGAAAGACCGATAAATGCTTAAAACACTTAGCATAGGAACTGACAAATAGTACACACTTTGTAGCTGAATATGTCATTGAAACACTCTCATAAGCTTCATTCCAAAAGGCAGAGTTGTCAACTATTAATACATTACAAATTCATGCTCAGAATTTACATTCATTGAGATGAACTTAGTGAGATATCAGTCACTGAACCCCCCAAAGTACAAGCTTTAGTGGTGACATTTCTTGCTAGTTTTTACTCTGTCCTCTCTAGAAATTCAAAATTCAAATTTCTGGAATAAACACTTGTTTATTTTCTTAAAATTGTGGTCTAATCATAATACTGGGCTTCCCAGTATCATGGTAGCACAATGGTAAAGAATCCACCTTCCAATGCAGGAGACACAAGAGACCTGGGTTTGATCCCTGGGGCAGGAGGATCCCCTAGAGTAGGAAATGGCAACCTGCTCCAATATTCTTTCTAGAGAATCTCCATGGACAGAGGAGCCTGGTGGGCTACAGTGCATGGAGTCACAAAGAGTCAGACATGACTGAGCGGCTCAGCACACAATCATAATATCAAGATGTGCATTCAGTATGACACACAAGTTTAACTATGCCCTTTTGTGGATAAACTTTGTGTGTGTGTATGTGAGTGTGTGTGTGTGTCTGCTGATTTTTTTTAAAGACTAAATACACTTTACATTGCTTTAATTGTTTTAAGTACCTTCAGGTACTTTTAATTGTATTCACTGCGAACATGGGAAAGTTAGAGTCAGTGGTCAAATGAATGTTTGATACTTTTAAATTGTGTCTTCTTGGAATATCTACCACTTCCCTGTTTTGACAACTCAGCCGTTCTTCCTCTGCTCCCCTTCCCTTTGCCTAAATTCCATGAGAGAACTCAAAGGGACAGATTGTAGGTTCAGATCTGAACTGATAATCACCTGCAGCAGCCTATCACTTCCCTAAACGCAGAAAACAGAAATTTCTTTAGTTATGTAATTATGGTTTTATGTGGTATCCTTCACATTTCTATTTGTGTGGAATGCAATTCCCAACTGTCTGCCATTTGCTCCTAAAATTGAAATGTAAATCTAATTGGAGGCTAATGCAGGATTATCTCTTTGCCATGTGAGCTATTTATATGTATGTATTGCATGTATAAGTAGCTATTTTCAATTCAAGCATTTCTGGCAAGAGGTAGTCTTAAGGATAGAATGGAAAATATGTTAAATACATGTTTGTTTCAGGGTCTAAAATTTTGCTTGTGACATTGAGGATATATATATATATATATAAAGTGAAGTGAAAGTCGCTCAGTGGTGTCTGACTCTCTGTGACCCACGGTCTATACAGTTCATGGAATTCTCCAGGCCAGAATACTAGAGTGGGTACCCTTTCACTTCTCCAGGGAATCTTCCCAACTCAGGGATTGAACCCAGGTATTCTGCACTGCAGGCGGAATCCTTACCAGCTGAGCGACAAGGGAAGCCCAAAAATTCTGGAGTGGGTAGCCTATCCATTCTCCAGCAGATCCTCCTGACTCAGGAATAGAACTGATCTATCTGTGGTCTCCCGCATTGCAGGTGGATTCTTTACCAACTGAGCTATCAGGGACGCCCATATACATATGCTGCTGCTGCTGCTGCTAAGTCGCGTCTGTCGTGTCCGACTCTGTGAGACCCCATAGACGGCAGCCCACCGGGTTCCTCCGTCCCTGGGATTCTCCAGGCAAGAACACTGGAGTGGGTTGCCATTTCCTTCTCCAATGCATGAAAGTGAAAAGTGAAAGTGAAGTCGCTCAGTCGTGTACGACTCTTAGCGACCCCATGGACTGCAGCTTACCAGGCTCCTCCGTCCATGGGATTTTCCAGGCAAGAGTACTGGAGTGAGGTGCCATTATCTTCTCCGCCATATACATATATACATATATATACATACATACACATATACATATATATATATATAATCTTTTAAAAACATTTTCCTGATGTGGACAATTTTTAAAGTCATTGTTGAATTTATTACAGTATTGCTTCTGTTTAGTCTTCCCTGGTGGCTCACAGGGTAAAAGCATCTGCCTACAATGCGGGAGACCAGGATTCCATCCCTGGGTCGGGAAGATCCCCTGGAGAAGGAAATGGCAACCCACTCCAGTACTCTTGCCTGGAAAATCCCACAGACGGAGGAGCCTGGTAGGCTATATATAGTCCATGGGATCACAAAGAGTCGGACATGACTAAATGACTTCACTTTGCTTCTGTTTTACGTTTTGATTTTTTGCCCTTGAGGTATGTGGGACCTCTGCTCCCCCCACCAGGGATCAAACCAGAACCCCCTGCACTAGAAGGATAAGTCTTAGTCAATTAACCAGGGAAGTCTCAAGGAGGATATAGTATATGTCAGTAACATATTTGATGTCACAAGTTAAAAAAAAAAAAAAACCTTAGTGAAATACAAACTGTAAAACATTTCCCCAATAAGCTCATTGGTTGATATATTCCAAATGTTTCCTTAACAATACATTGCAGTTCTATTATTAACAAATATAATTACATGTTTCTGAAAATTTTTCTTTCACTTTTGCCTCTCTTAAAGGTCATAATTTTTTGGAACTCAATCAAAAGGAACATATATATGCATATATCTATGATTTGATTAGACATAGTAAGTTCCTTCTTTTGTTGACCCCAGTTAGTTAACTCATTTGCTTGGTTTTTGTTTATTGGCAGCTAGAGCATGCCCCCTTCTTTGAATCCTGGAACTGCTTTGAGTTTTATTTTGGAAAAAGGAAGAAAATTACAACTTTTTCGAAGCAAAAATACAAAACAAAGAGTAGGAAAGAGAGAATAGCAACTCATTTATTAGCCCCTGGACTTGGTCTCCTGGCAAAGGAAGAGATCTACCAAGTTCCAAAGGTTCATTCCAACACTTTTTTTCTGTAGCATCATTACTGTTAGTCATATCAGGTTTTCATATGATGGTGATTCCTTTTATTTTTAGTATTGTCAAACACATTTCATATTTGCTATTTCTATTTATCCAATGGGCTTCTCTAGTGACTCAGATGATAGAGAATCCAGCTCAAATGCAGGAGACAGGGGGTTGATCCCTGGATTGGGAAGATCCCCCGGAGAAAGGAATGGCTACCCACTCCAGTATTCTTACCTGGGGAATCCCATAGACAGAGGAGCCTGGCGGGCTATAATCCACGGGATCACAAATAGTCAGAGATGACTGAACACACATGCAGGCAACTACTCTGTGTAAGCACACAAACTCTGTGAAGACAGAGATTAGGTCCACCTTTTTGGCTATTATATGCCCAGCAGGGAACAGAGTGCCTGAGACAAAGCTTTTGTTTCTCAAATAAATGTAACTGAATGGGTGGAGGGAGTTTGAACTTGAGAACACATTTCCACACTTCTCTACCTCAATCCACATTTTTACATCTGTGCCACACAGTTAGGAAGATCCATTTCCTCATTTCCTCTGAGTCCTTCATTTTTAACTTTTATGATCCCATAATTTTTTTTACAGACCTGACCACAGATTCCAACAGTGGAGGATCTAAAAGAACTTCCTGGAAGTTCATAGTTTTTAATCATAATCTTATCTTTCTAGATTTAAAAGCTGACTCCAATTACAATCAGTGTCATTGTAATTTATATTTCTTAACATTTATTCTGCCTTTAATAATGTAAAAGCACTTCAGAGTTATTTAGTGAATAGCCCCAAATTCCCGTGAACAATATTGTGTCAGATTCTCTAGATGAAGGTCCTGTTTTGTTGTGTGGTTGTTTTTTTTTAATTTTGGAAAAATATTATTTTTTACAAAAATTTTATTGGAGTATAAGTGATGCGCAATGTTGTGTTAGTTTCAGGTGTATAAGTGAAGAAATTTCTGTATAGCAATTGGCACCTTTGTAAGGTAAAGAAATTTGTCCAAATTTGTGGCTGGAGAAGAGCTGTTACAAAGGGTAGTACACTTCTTGCTGGATGTCAAGGGCTGCCTTTAGAAGCTTTCCCCTTTTTGCATTGTGATCAAAGCTCAGTGCTCATTCCCTGTGTCTCCTTTCGTATTTAACCATGCCTTCATTTAAACCATTTCTTTCATTTCCCTACTTAACTCAGGAAAATCTCTACTTCTCTTGAAGTTGTATGAAATTAGGGTCATGCAGCACTGGAAGAGAAAGATGAGTTATTGCAGGGCTGTCCCATGCCAAGCACTGTACCAGGGACTTTTCCTGCATCCTGTAATTTACAGGATGCTCAGTGAGTTAGGAGAGTATTTGTCTTACTCAATATTGGAGGGTTAAAGAGGTTTGCCAACGTGTGGTTGGCTCCAGAGCACAGGCTCTTCCCGTTGCACTGAGCAGGAGCTGAGATCATGGAACCTGGGTTCTAGAGTCAGCTCTCTTAATAATGAAAATTCTGTGTAACCTTGGATGTTTCACTTCAAGGTCAGGAGAATATCACTTGAAAATGGTTTTCACTTTCTCTGTGATTAATATATTGGCTCTATAATTGTTTATTAAAATTTTACTGTGTGCTGGGTTCTGTGATAATGGGACTAATACAATGAGCAAGGTAGACCCAATCCTGCCCTTGATCTTAACTTCACAGTTGATCTTATTTTAAGAAATTATAACTGAAAATAGAAAACTTATACAAAATAAAAAATGAATAGTTTTCCTTACTTACGTGAATGTCAAAAAGCACCTCTTTAGAATTTCAAAAACATCAATGTGTTTTCTTGTTAAAAATTCTTGCTAATTGGGTCTGAGAGATCCCATGTTATTTTTTATTGAACAGATGATAAAATAGCTTAAAGATCCATTTGAAAAGAGGGAGAAAAGTCCCTCTTTGTTACGTTCTAAGAAAGCAGGTATTTTTTTTTGCACATAATCTAGTCTATAATTCCCACTCATATAGGTTGGTAAACAGACACAGTATATATAGCATTTAGAACCATTTTGTTTTTCACTGACTATTTTGTTTTAGATGCTTTCCACATTTTTGTAATTAAGACACATATTCATTTCTTATTTTAACTTAACATCTAAAATGTACTTGACAAGGCATTGAGATTATATATAATGTAAGAGGCAAGATTGAGGGCAATGGATTCAAATAGTCTGAGTTCAATTCCCAGGTCTACTGTCTAATAAATGTGTGACACTGGGCTGTTATTCAATGTCCAACACCTCAGTTTTCTTTTCTGTAAAATGGAAATAATATACTCATCTCATAGAGTTATGAGCATTAGATAAGACAGTATATTAGAACATTTGGATCACTACCTTGTGCAAAGCCAGCACTTAGAAAAGTGTGTTATTAATAAAGAAATAGATTACAACAATGGAAATACATAACACTAGACTACTAAGATGAAATCAGAAGTCTTTTGTGCCAAAAACTGAACTCCAGGCTGCTTCATATAGTTAATAAAATAACAGCTCAGTGTGGTAATCTTCAATGTTTACATGTTTCATATATTGGCATATCACATTATTAAATCAATGTGTTTTTTAAAATGTTGCTTTTTGTTTTCAGTTATAATATATGCTTTTGTAATAAATCCTTCCAAGAAGTTTCTTTAATGGATGCACTCCTTCAGGATAAGAAAGTCAAAAGTTATCAATACAAATATATAAAACAGAAACTGGAAATGTATTTTCAGAAAAAGGGGACATTGATGTTAATTTCATTTTATCAAATACTTGATTTAACTTATTTCAGCATTAAATTCATCACATAAATCATATAACACAAAAACATAAAGAAAAAAATAACACGCCTCTGATAATACCAAAATTCTTGGTGTTTACCATATGATCCAGTAATTTCACTCCTTGATATTTACCCCCAAAATTGACTATGTATGTTCACACAAAAATCTGCACAGAAATGTTTACTGAATCTCTATCTACAATTGCCAAAACTTGGAAGCAAGATGTCCTGCAGTAAGTGAATGGATAAACTGTGGTACATCAAAATAATATTACTCAGTACTCAAAGAAATGAGCTATCAAGACATGAAAACACATGGAGGAAACTTAAATGCATGTTATTAAGGAAAGAAGCTAATTTGAAAAGTTTACATATGTATGACTCCAATTATATGGTTCTGGAAAGAACAAAAACTGTATAGACCATCCAAGGACAATGTATTGCCAGGGTTGGTGGTGTTTTCATTTTATTTCCAGAGTTAGTGGGATGAATAGACAAAGCTCAGAGGAATTTTAAGGCTGTGAGACTGTTCGGTATGTTCTGTATGATAATGGTGAAGAGATGTCATTATACATTTTCCAAAACCCATGGAAACTCAAATAATGAGGTTGAATGGTGATATGAACTATGGATTTTGGATGAGTTGTTGTCTCTTCATCAGTTGTAACAAATGTAGCACGTGGTGCAGAATGTTGATGGGGCAGAGGCTGTGTTTTGTGGGAGCGGAAAGTATATGGAAAATCTCTGTATCTTCCTCTCAATTTTCTGTGAACCTAAAACTACTCTAAAATAATGAAGTTTATTGTTTAAAAATGCATGATACCAGAGTTTCACCTTAGTGATCTATCTCTATAGCCATAATTCTTCCAACCAGATGATTTCAAATAATTTACATATCTTCTTTCAAATGCACTACATGTCACCTTAAAGAAATTCATATATATATATATATAAATGATTTTTTTAAGTTTATTGATCTGAAGAAAGAATTAATGGTAACAATGTGATTAGAGATATACTGATCCTATGATATGCATACATGTATATGATAAAATGCTTCGCTAGACATTGTAAATAGTAAGAGAAAAAAGAAAGGATTGCTTTCAGCGGGCTTAAGATCTTCTTAGAGAAACTGTGTAATGTGGAAGATTTGTAGTCAGCAGTGGGCTGCAGCAGTAATAGGAAAAGGTAAAGTCCCTCCACGTTCTCCAGATCTAGCATTTCAGAAAACAAGGTAAAGATAGTTTCACATGGTTAAAAGTGATTCATTTTAGAAATGCTTTTCCTCTGTCTAGAAACTCACCTCTCCTACAGGGCTGATACAATCTCATTTTGATCATTTTCCATTCAACTTGTCGGTCCATTATCATGTTACTCAGAGTGTATCACTAGCTTTGTTCGTACTGCGTGTGCCTCATTTGTAAATGACATTGTCAAGGCTATTATTGCAGCTGTTTGCAGAATATCGGAAAGCTGTCAAACCCAGCAGAGTCAAACTGTTTGCAGCAAACAGCAAATGAAACATACTCATAAATGATTAAAGGCACTTCATAAATGATCCTTACCAAGGAAATGGAAATGTTGTCAGACTGAGTCATCATCTGTTTTATGCACCTGGAATCAAGCCAAAGACAGTTGCTGCTAATAACCAGCTAGAG
Organism: Giraffa tippelskirchi; assembly: GCF_054371585.1. NCBI lineage: Eukaryota > Metazoa > Chordata > Mammalia > Artiodactyla > Giraffidae > Giraffa > Giraffa tippelskirchi. The sequence goes on from NC_137277.1 coordinate 134,540,955, forward strand.
GAATACCTGCTTTTTGAAAGGAAAGGGGTGCTCTGGAGAAGAGCCTTTCAATTTATTTTTCCTTTTTAATTTTTTTAATTTAGTAGTTGATTTACAATATTATGTTAGTTTCGAGTATACAGTAAGCTTATTCAGTTGTATATGTGTATGTGTGTGTATATACAGACATATTCTTTCTCCATTATAGGTACTGAGTATAGGTCCCTGTAATATGTAGTAGGTCCTTGTTGTTTACCTGTTTTACATGTGGTAGTGTGTATCATGTTAATCCCAAACTCTTAATTTATGTCTTCTGTCCTTCATCTTTAGTAACCATGTTTGTTTTCTTTGTCAGAGGGTCTATTTCTGTTTTGTATATAAATTAATTTGCATCGTTTTTTTAGATTCCATATATAGCTGATATCATATAATATTTGTCTTTCTCTGACTTACTTCATAGTCAGTATGATAACATTTAGGTTCATCCATGTTTTTGAAAATGGTGTTATTTCATTCTTTTTAATAACTGAGCAACAGTCTATTGTATGTGTATATAATACACACACACACACACACACACACACATACATATGTGTATATATATATGTATGTGTATGTACTCAGTCATGTCTGACTTCTTGCAACCCTATGTACTGTAGCTCCAAGGCTCCTCTGTCCATGGGATTCTCCAGGGAAGAATACTGGAATGGGTTGCCGTGCTCTCATCCAGGGGATCTTCTCCATGCTGGGATCAAGCTGGCATCTCCTGTGTCTCCTGCATTACAGACAGATTCTCTACCCACTGAGCCACCTGGGAACCCCAAAACTGATAGCCCTTGTTGATAATCCGATGACTCTCCCAAAGCAAGATATTGATATAAACTTAACAATGTGCAGACAAAAATGAAGAAAGAAAAAAGACAAACCTCTTAGAAGTACTTTTCACGGCTCAAGAAGATAGATCCAAATCACAAGTATTTTTTTAAAAATCAGCTTTGTTCAAGTCTAATTTATACTCAATGAAATTGTAAGGGAAGAGTTAAGAGAGTTTTAACAAATGTGTATCACCACAAACATGATGCAGAGCATTTCCATAAGCCTCCAAATACTCCACTTCTGTTTGCATAAAACACATTCTCCCTATGCCTGGATTCTGACAACCAACCACTTACCTGTTCCTCTCACTGTAGATGTGCCTTTTCTAGAATCTCATGTAAATGAATTTGCTTTGCCTGTGGCTTATTTCACTTAGTATAATGCTTTTATGACTCCTGTTGTGACTATATGGTTGCATGTATAGAAACTTATTAATGCATTCTTCACATTAAAGTTCATTTTCCTTTATTGTATTAGGCTGTCAAAAACTGTAGAAATATGATGATGCAAAGGGGCTCATGACAAAATCAAGAATAGTATTTGAAGGGGAAGATCAAGGCCTTCTGCTGGGCATGTTCTACACATTGTTACATTAGATTCTCTACAAGGGACCCTTCAAGTTAGGGTTTATTAATGAAAGGAAAACTGAAGCTCATCGGATGTTAGAGAAAATTGTTTTAACAGCTCCTTTTCTCTAATGATAATAGATAGGTGACCAACTTTTTGTCTTCCAATTCCTGTTAATGTTAATAGGTCTCCTACAAGTACTCAGGAGAAGGAAATGGCACCCCACTCCAGTACTCTTGCCTGGAAAATCTCATGGACAGAGGAGCCTGGTAGGCTACAGTCCATGGGGTCGCTAAGAGTCGGACACAACTGAGCGACTTCACTTTCACTTTTCCCTTTCATGCACTGGAGAAGGAAATGGCAACCCACTCCAGTATTCTTGCCTGGAGAATCCCAGGGATGGCGGAGCCTGGTGGGCTGCCGTCTATGGGGTCGCACAGAGTCGGACACGACTGAAGCGACTTAGCAGCAGCAGCACAAGTACTCAGAATAAACACTAAGAGGACATATGTTACACCTTGCTGTTTTGCTGCATGACGTATTGGGACAACTGATACAATGAGGAATGAGATAGTTAATGCTAGTATGTTGTTCAGTTGCTGAGTCCTGTTTGACTCTTTGTGACCCCCATGAACTGAAGCACACCAGGCTTCCCTGTCCTTCACTGTCTCCCAGAGTCTGCTCAGATTTATGTCCATTGAGTCAGTGATGCCATCAAACCATCTCATCGTCTGTTGTCCCCTTCTCCTCTTTCTTCAATCTTTCCCAGCATCAGCATCTTTTCTAATGAGTCAATTCTTTGCATCAGGTGACCAAAATATTGGAGCTTCAGCTTCAGCATCAGTCCTTCCAATGAATATTTAGAGTTTATTCCCTTTAGGATGGACTGGTTTGATCTCCTTGCAGTCCAAGGGACTCTCAAGAAATCTCCTCCAACACCAAGTTTGAAAGCATCAGTTCTTCAGCACTCAGCCTTCTTTATGGTCCAACTCTCACATTCGTACATGAGTACTGGAAAAATCATGATTTTGAATACATGCACATTTGTCAGCAAAATGATGACTCTGCTTTTTAATACATTGTCTAGGTTTGTCATAGCTTTCCTTCCAAGGAGCAAGCATCTTTTAATTTCATGGCTGCAGTCACTGTCCACAGTGGTTTTGGAGCCTAAGAAAATGAAATCTGTCACTCCTTCCACTTGTTCCCCTTTTTTTTGCCATGAAGTGATGGGACTGGATGCCCCTCTTGTTTGTTGTGAATGGAACATGGAATTGCATAGAAAAATAAGAGATATCATTTTGGTTTGATGTAAGGGGGAGTGGTGTGGAGGTTGGGTTGAGCATAATGGTCTGGGTGCCCTAGATGCTCAGGTGAGGCCACTACTAGTACTAGTAAGATTAGAACTAGGAACAAGGCATCCAAGATAGCTTTAATTATTTAGCAAAGTTTGAATAGGATTTTGTCCATGTAGGATGAGATTCCTGTTGAACTTTTAGAGCCTGTTTCATGAAGGAATAATAGATGAAGAGTGGAGAGAAAGTTTTGTGCTCCAGTTGAAAACTATACAGTGTCTAGAGCACAGTTTCCAGGTTATCTAATTGTAAAGAGTTTTTTTTTTAATGCTGTAAGTTGTTGATAATAGGGATAACCATTCAAACAATTTTTATCCATAGACATGCAAATTATATCCAATGGAAGTTCTCTCTTCCCCTCTGTGGACATTTTAAATCTTAAGCTTCATTTTAATATTCTTTATCTATGAATACATCTGTTTTTTGGATTCTCCACTGAATTGCCTTATCATCTTACCAATTTTCTATTACTGAGTAAAAAATAGTACTTAATACACTTTTATTTTTATGCCTGTATGAGAATCTTGATTTTACTTTTTTCCTTTCTTAAAAATTATCTTATATTTTCATGATAGTTTACTGTTGTTTTTATCAATTCTCTTAACGTATTAAAATTTTATTTACATTTTGAACTCTCTTTTATCAAGGACAGAACAATCTCCCAGGATAGATTTATATTTTCTACAACAGTTCAGTGTTGTGAATGATGTACATGAATTTCAAACGAACTAGATAGTTTTATTTCATAAAGATCAGGCTTCATTAGGTTGTAGCATTAGTAGGAAGCCTGAACTTGAACAAGATGAAGTCATGTCAGAATATCTCCAAGACATGAGACCCATGTCTATCTAAGCCCTGACTTTTTAGATGTTGATATTGTTCAGTTCAGTTCAGTTCAGTTCAGTTGCTCGGTCGTATCTGACTCTTTGCAACCCCATGGACTGTAGCACGCCAGGCCTCCCTGCCCATCACCAACTCCTGGAGCTTACTCTAACTCATGTCCATCAAGTTGGTGACACCATCTGACCATCTCATCCTCTGTCATCCCCTTCTCCTCCCGCCTTCAATCTTTCCCAGCATCAGGGCCTTTTCCAATGAGTCAGATCTTCGCATCAGGTGGCCAAAGTATTAGAGTTTCAGCATCAGTCCTTCCAATGAATACTCAGGACTGATTTCTTTTAGAATTGACTGGTTGGATCTCCTTGAAGTCCAAGGGACTCTCAAGAGTTTTCTCTAACACCACAGTACAAAAGCATCAATTCTTTGGCGCTCCGCTTTCTTTATATTCCAACTCTCACATCCATACATGACTATTGGAAAAACCATAGCTTTGACTAGACAGATATTTGTTGACAAAGTAATATCTCTGCTTTTTAATATGTTGTCTAGGTTAGTCATAGCTTTTCTTCCAAGGAGCAAGCGACTTTTAATTTCATGGCTACATTGACTCGCATCAATATTGTAGGGAGTATATTAATGGTAATATTTGGTTTTGAAGGAAGCCAGGAAAAATAGATATGATACTTTTTTCCTGCTCAGATTATCTATTAAGACAAAATTTCTGTCTTGTTCTAATAGAAAATATCTGATTAGAACAGACCAGATGTCTCAGTTTTGTTCATGTCAGTTTTGTTCAATGAATTCTTAAATAAAAAGGGAATTTATAACCTGTGGAAAGTTACTCCATACCAAGATGAAGATGAACTTCATATCTTGTGCTTTTAGTGTAGATTTGAATTTTCAGGCTGGTTAAATGGGTAAGGGAAGGGACAACAGATGTGAGAGACTAGGATTTCTTAACAGAAGGTGATTGTATTGGGATGCAATCTTGGTATGGAGGGAAGCTGAAAGCTGTTTCTAGAGTCAGATGCTTTTTTCTTAAGTATTTTGAGTATTATGGCTTTCATGACCTGAATTTCTGAATAGAAATATTTTGAGAACATCACACAGTCTTTATAACACCGGATTTGTTTCAATCCCAATGGCATCAATAGCATCATTAAAAAAAAAAGAAAGAAAGAAAAACAACTCTTCAGTAATGGTAACTATTCAAATCTTAACATGTAGGGTCCAACCCTACGTTTTTGATACACAGAGTATAATTTGTTGTCTGTGATGCTGAAGAAGTTTTCCTTCTATGTTCTCAGTTTTTTTGCCCCAAGGTGGGATATCTTTTCACAATGAAATAAATTTTATCCTTCTGCACTGAGATAGGTTAAGAAAGAGGCTCAAAAATTTTACATCCATCCAACAGTAGCAGCTTTGGTATGGAAACACAGCTGGTGATGGGAATCCAGTGAGTCTCTAAAGAATTCTGCTCAAGCTGAGATTCCAGGACATTTTGAGTATTTGAAAAATACTCAACATGCTCTACTGAGGTGGGGAACATATTTTGACAACTCACGGAATCCTTGATGGTTATTTAGCATTTGGTTATTTAACTGACCGTATCATGATATCTGGGTTTCCCAGGTGGTACTACTGGTAAAGAACCCACCTGCCAAGGCAGGAGATGTAAGAGACAAGGGTTCAATCTGTGGTTTGGGAAGATTCCCTGGAGAAGGGCATGGCATTCCACTCCAGTATTCTTGCCTGGAGAATCCCCATGGACAGAGGAGGTTGGCAGGCTAGAGTCCATAGGGTTGCAAAGAGTTAGACATGACTGAAGCGACTTAGCACAGCACCACAGTATTGTGAAATCTATCCCGATTTAGGGGTCAAAAATTAAAGTCCTGTTTGAGCTCTGATATCGCTTATGAAGAATATGCATTGGGTATTCAAAGCTATCCCAATAATAGTGATGGTGCATTTGAGGAGTATATGTAGACACTGACTTTCTAAATAATAAAAATAAGATCTAAATAGAAAACTTAACTAATGTTTAAGTCTACCATACGAAGTGCAATTTTGTTACATTACCTCTGTTTCTGCAGTGACTAATTGTCAAGCTCTATTTCTCCTTCTAGAAATTTATTCACTTAAAGGGCTACTTTTTCTGATATGCCTGTCAGCCTGCCACTACAGGATGTATATTATTTCTTATTGCAGTAGGCTACACATATTTCAGTAATTTCTCTTCAATCACAAAACATTTCAGCATCTCACTTTCTGTATTCATGTCTATAAGGAATATCAACATCATTTCTTAGGACTATGACATCCATGCAGCTCCAACTCATACTCTTACTTCAGCTTTTCAACCTCAAGACTTCCTTTTCTCCTCTGAAACTCTGATTTCCATTATCTTGTCTCTGAATATCATACCCTGTATTTAAATCTTGTTTATAATTTTTGTTATATAAAAATGCAATTATATATATGTGCATATTGCATATATATGCATATTATATATATATATATATATAACATGTCCTTCTAAATGTACTAGATTTAAGTTTAGCATAACAACTTTCAACTGTACATTCAGAACTGCTTTGGTTATATAAAAATGCAATTATATATACGTGCATATTGCATATATATGCATATTACATATATATAAAACATGTCCTTCTAAATGTACTAGATTTAAGTTTAGCATAACAACTTTCAACTGTACATTCAGAGCTGCTTGGTGATGTCTCAGTATTTTTCTAGTTCTTTCTATTTGCATTGGCCTGAGATGAATATTTTATACACTCCTACTTTTCACAGAACGTAAATATACCTTCCCTCCATACACAGCCTCAGCTGATGCTTGATTATTAGTTTGCTGGAAAAAAGTGATCAGCTGATTCATATGTGTCATTGTGCTACTATCAATTGCATCAATCTATCTATATACATGTATTATTCTTATTACCATAGCCACATTATCTCTGTACCTATCTAAGGTCAACAATTTCATTTGTGCACTGGACTCCACTGACTCTTGTTTACACAAAAATATTCTTCTTGAAATTCCTTGGTGGTCCAATAGTTAAGACTGTGCTTCCACTGCAGAAGACCCAGTTTCCATCTCTGGTCAAGGAACTAGGATCCCACGTGCTGCATGATGTGACCACCCCCCAAAAAAATCCTTCTGTAAATAGTCACACTTGTGTGCATCACCAACACTTTCCTATCTCCCTCCAATCTGTACGAGAATTGTGCTAAGGAACTTTCATTTCTGAGGCTGTAGAATTTGCCATAAAAAAATGCTTGATTTTAAAAGTCCCCGATAGAAATTGTGGGTGTGATATAACAGAGATGATTTTATAAGTATGATTGGGTTTTACAAAATATGAAGAGAAATCCCAGGCACTAAAAATGAAGAGAGGCGAGAAAACCATGCTGTCATGTTGACAACACACTATGCTGTGTTCATATTTGCTAATCTCAGTAATTTAGACATACTGTTTGAGTGAACCCATAAAGGCGGGGGGCAAAGACCTCTGACTTTAAAATTTTATTGAATATTTTAAATACACAATGTGTCAAAATAGTATGTGCATATTATTTTAAAATTAAAATAAGTTCAAGGTTAAAAAAGAGAGAGAGGAAGGTAAAGAACATACGAGAAAAGAGAATGAAGCCAGAGTTGTCAAAAGTCTATACCCTCAGTGAAGAAAATAGGACTAGAAAACATGTTGGTTTGCTGGCTGTGAACTGGGTGGGACAAAGTGCACTCTTATGATTCATCCTTATAAGCTTGACTTCATATGTGTCTGAAGCTTGAATTGAGGCTGAAAGACGAAAGTGTGAAAATATTAGTTGCTCAGTAGTGTCTGACTCTTTGTGACCCCATGAACTGTAGCCCTTCAGGCTCCTCTGTCCATGGAATTCTCCAGGCAAGAACACTGAAGTGGATTTCCATTTCCTTCTCCAGGGGATCTTCCCAACCTAGGGTTCGAACCCGGGTCTCGCACGTTGCAGTCAGGTTCTTTACCATCTGAGCCACCTAATCTTAACAAATTAATTTAACATGCTCAAAGATTGGGACTTTTTTAAAACACCTGGGAGAATAATCTCTGCTGGTGTGTATTCTTATACACATTAGTGCTGTAAAGTTCTACTCTTTGAAAATAAGTGTATAATCCAAAATTATAAAACTCAAAAAGAAAAATATTACTATGAATGAGAGTCATTAGGGGAAAAATCTCAACGGAATACAGATATTTGATAATGCATATATCCGAAATGTTTATTTTTAAATTTTATTGGAATATAGTTGATTTCTAATGTTGTATTAGTTTCAGGTGTATCACATTAGGATTCAGTTATACACATACATATATTCATCCCTTTTCATATTCTTTTCCCATATAGGTTATTATAAGATTTTGAGTAGATTTGTCTGTGTTATATAGTAGGTCCTTTTTCAGTTCAGTTCAGTTCAGTCCTTTTTGGGCACCTATTTTATATATAGCAGTGTGTGTCCAAAATATTCAGAAAAGAAAAATTGACAGTTATAAGTCTGAATCAGGAATGACATACTATCTTAACACAAAAAACATCAAATATTAAAATTTTAAAATTACAGGAATGCAATTTTTATGTTAAATTGGATGAATGAAATAGCAAATTAAAAAAATAAGATTTTAGAAGAAAGACGGTACATATAAAGAAATTATCTAGAATGTACATAGAGAAAAAGAGAAGGAAAAAAAAATATGACACTAAAACCTGTTGTAGCTAAAAGTAGAAAGTTTGGTATAAGAATAATCCAGAGGAAAAACTATTAGAAAAAGAGTGTGAGGAAAATTAAAAGAAAATAGTGCCTCAAAATATTCTACATTTAAAGAAGGAAAAAATAAAAATCAAATTTAGGAATTGTGAACTATTTATATGGAAAAAATATAAAAAAAAAACCCACATCTAAGTACACGTCAGAGACGATACAGCTAGAGACAATACAGTTTTATTTTATATTATTATTTTAATTGAATTATAGTTTATTTATAATGTGTTCATTTCAGGTGTACAGGAAAGTGATTCACTTATATATATGCATAAACATACATATATGCACACATATGTGCATATTCAGATTATTTTTCCTTATAGGTTATTACATATTGAGTAGAGTTCCCTGTGTTATACAGTAGGTCCTAGTTGGCTATCTATTTTACATATAGTAGTAACATATTTGTGAGTTATAACCTTCTGATTTATCCCTCCTTACTATTCACTTTCCCCTTTGGTAACCATAAGTTTGCTTCTGTGTCCATGAGTTTATTTCTGTTTCATACAAAAGTTCCTTTGTATCATATTTTTTAGATTCTGCATATAAGTGATATTACATGATATTTGTCTTTCTCTGGCTTATTTCACTTAGTATGATAGTCTCTAGATCCATCTATGTTGCTGAAAATGACATTATTTCATTCTTTTTATGTATGAGTAATAGTCCATTGAATATATGTATGTAGTATATATGTTCAGTTCAGTTCAGTCGCTCAGTCGTGTCCAACTCTTTGCGACCCCATGAATTGCAGCACGCCAGGCCTCTCTGTCCATCACCAACTCCCGGAGTCTACCCAAACCCATGTCCATCGAGTCAGTGATGCCATCCAACCATCTCATCCTCTGTCGTCCCCTTCTCCTCCTGCCCCCAATTCTTCCCAGCATTAGGGTCTTTTCCAATGAGTCAACTCTTCGCATGAGGTGGCCAAAGTATTGGAGTTTCAGCTTCAACATCAGTCCTTCCAATGAACACCCAGGACTGATCTCCTTTAGGATGGATTGACTGGATCTCCTTGCAGTTCAAGGGACTCTCAAGAGTCTTCTGCAACACCACAGTTCAAAAGCATCAATTCTGCGACGCTCAGCTTTCTTCACCGTCCAACTCTCACATCCTTACATGACCACTGGAAAAACCAGAGCCTTGACTAGACGGACTTTTGTTGGCAAAGTAATGTCTCTGCTTTTAAATATGCTATCTAGGTTGGCCATAACCTTCCTTCCAAGGAGTAAGCGTCTTTTAATTTCATGGCTGCAATCACCATCAGCAGTGATTTTGGAGCCCCCGAAAATAAAGTCTGACACTGTTTCCACTGTTTCCCCATCTATTTCCCTTGGAGTGATGGGACCAGATGCCATGATCTTAGTTTTCTGAACGTTGAGCTTTAAGCCAACTTTTTCACTCTCCTCTTTCACCTTCATCAAGAGGCTCTTTAGTTCTTCACTTTCTGCCATAAGGGTGGTGTCATCTGCATATCTGAGGTTATTGATATTTCTCCCGGCAATCTTGATTCCAGCTTGTGTTTCTTCCAGCCCAGCGTTTCTCATGATGTACTCTGCATAGAAGTTAAATAAGCAGGGTGACAATATACAGCCTTGACGTACTCCTTTTTAATATGTATTTTTCTTTATTTACTTATTTTATAATTTTTTGATAGCATTCGGTCTTTGTTGCTGGGCCTGGGCAGGCTTTCTCTAGTTGTAGCAAGCAGCTCAACTCTTTGTTGTGGTGCACAAGCTTCGCATTGCAGTGGCTTCTCTTGTTGCAGAGCACAGACTCTAGGTGCTCAGTTTCCAACAATTGCAGCATGCAGGCTCAGTAGCTCCGTGGCATGTGGAATCTTCCCAGGTCAGGGATAGAAACCATATTTTCTGCATTGGCAGGTGGATTCTTATCCACTGCACCATTAGTGAAGTCCTGAGTTTGTTTATTTAAATTCTAACAATAATGAGTGTATTCAATTACTTATTTCTTAATACTTAATGAGTACATAGGAAAATTATAACTAGTGTATCAAGTGATACTGCTTTTCACACAAGTTATATAAAATTATATAAAAAAGGATAAAATTTGACACAAAATTCTTAGGTAAATTAGAATGCAACTGATAATGTGAAATAATTGTGTGGTGGTATTTGGATATGCATAAAGGCTGGGCAAAGCTGTCTGCTAAAGTAAGCATCCTTTTATTTCTCATCTATTGTGCATCAGGGATTGCAATAGATATACATATCTAACATTTTCATCAGTTCATCCAAAGAAATACAGTTAGTCCCATACACAGATAGAGGAAATTAGATAAGTTAAATGAATGTCCCTACATGGGACAGCTGATGAAGGGAGGAGCATACCTGCCAAATACCAGACCTGCTTAATTCTAATGCCATTGTCTTCTTTATCTGCCTCATCTAATCGTACATAGCATGGAAAAGTCCTCATAAGTTTGCAGGAAACATAAGGCAAAATTTTTGTTTGCTTGTTTACTATGTATAGGATATTCACCTGACAGGTGCTATGTAAGGCAGAAAGAAACACGAAGTTCTAGTTATTTACAAATGGCCATGGAAAAAAAAAGTAACAAAGCAAGTTTCAAAATACAATAAATCAATGATGTAAAGAGAAGCATCAGAGAGTTTGTGATTTATTGTCAATAGTTAATTATTTGTTACATTTTAACTACATTTTTAATAAAACACAAACAAAACATTAGTTTATAAAGAATCTTTTCTCATTCTAAACACAAAACTGTGTCACACCAAATACTGTCTGCATTCATAGCACACAATAATATAACATCATTTCTTGCTTCATTTTCTTTTATTTCATATTGTTGTTTTAAAAATTATGGCACATCAGCATCATTGGGTTTCTTGAAGTTATCTCAATACTTTTTTCTGTTTCCTTCTGACAAGTATGACACAAACATTCCATTCTAAAATATTTTATTGGCTTCCATAGTTGCAGTATTTAGCAGAAAGTCTCCAAAGCCACTTTCCACATAAATTTTCAGTTCTTTAACCATTCAGTGTTTTCCCTTGCTTTTGTTCTAAACTCAGTCCAAGTTCCTCTCATTGACCCTGTGTTTCCCAGGCATGCAAGATACAGACTTCTGCAAAATAACTGTGCTCATTTACAGAAATATTTCTCCCCTATCCTTATGGCCTAAACAATCCATCCTTTACTTGCCTCTTTTGTTTCCTTCCTAAGATACATCAAAATCTTCATGACTGGTGTCTATTTCTAGCTCTGAGGAAGGGATTGCAGGCAGAACGGGAACCATGCCTGATAGTTCCAAGACAGTTACTCGTTTTTGTACCTTGAAGTATGTTTCTACAACCACCAGGTTTACTCTGGGATTTACACAGAAGTAATTGTCTTGATGCTTAGCATCTCTTGCTTTCCTGATAGAGCAGCTTGTTGTGAGCAGCCTGCCAAGGAGAGTGGCACAGTTGTGTACAATCTGGGATCACTGTGTGAGCTCTGGGGATCCCATGACACCCTAGAGCCATCTGAAGAACCCAGGGAGTGCCAGGGAATTAGCAAATTTGGACACAAGTCAAAGCAAGCAACTTAAAGGAAAACCAAACTTTCTCAATGTTCTCTTTAGAAGATGATGGGGAAAGTGCTGATTTGGAGTCAAAGTTAAGCTGAAATTACCAATTTATGTCTTAAAATATGTATTATCTTAGACAAATAACTTGTCTATTCTTATTCTCCTGACCCATACAATATAAGAGAATAATGTGCATGTAAATCTCCCAAATTTATATGAAAGTTTAATGCTTCATTTCTCCTGACTTTATCACCAAGACACAACAGTATCTCCAGATCAAATTCAAGCAGGGAAAATTTAGTGTTTCTTTTTTTTTTTTTTACAAATAATTAGCATGAATTCTCCCTCCCGAAAGTGGGCCATAATCTTTAACTCTTATGTAAGGGTTGTGTTAGTGATTTCCTTCCAAAGAGAATATCAGGAAAGATAGAAGGGGAGAGAGAACTTCACAATGGAGAAATCTGACCAACAAATACTACCTCAAGCCAGTGAAGTCATCCTGATGGACTGTGCACTTGATATGGGGTGTTGAAAATGGCAATTTACTTCTATGATTTTGTTCACCAAGCCCATAACCCCAATTTAACCTTCAGATAAATAACAAACTGATTGAAATTGAGGGAACATTGTGCAAATTAATCCTCAAAACTGTAAAAGTCATCAAAAACAAGGAAAACCTACAGATGACCAACAGGCACATGAAAAGATACTCAATATCACCAATTATTAGAGAAATTTGAATCAAACCTGCCATGAAATATCACCTCATACCAGTCAGAATGGCCATCATTAAAAAGTCTACAAACAATAAATGGTGGAGAGAGTGTGGAGAAAAGAGAGCCCTTCTACACTGTCGGTGGGAATGTAAGTTGGTGCTGCCACTAAGAAGAACAGTGTAGAGATTCATCAAGCGCGTGTGCTGAGTCATGTCTGACTCTCTGTGACCCTATGTACTTTGGCCTGCCAGACTCCTCTGCTCAGGGGATTCTCCAAGAATACTGGCATGGGTTGCCATATCCTTCTCTAGGAGATCTTCCCAACACAGGGATGGAACCTGCGTTTCCTGCATTGGCAGGTGGATTCTTCACTACTGAACCATCTGGGTAGCCCTGGAGATTCCTTAAAATCCTAAAAATAAAGTTATTATATGATCCTGCAATCACACTTTGGGGCATATATCCAGAGAAAATCATAATTCCAAAAAATTAATGTACCCCAGCCTTTACAGCAACATTATCTACAATCACAAAGACATGAAAACAACCTGAAAGTCCAACAGCTGACTAGATAAAGAAACGTGGTACATATATACAATGGTATACTACTCAGCCATAAAAAAGAATGAAATAATGTCTTTTGCAGCAACATGGATAAACCTAAAGATTATCATATACAGTGAAGTAAGTCAGACAAAGACAAATATATGATATCACTTATATGAAGAATCCGGAAGATCTCCTGTAGAAAGAAATGGCAACCCACACTAGTTTTCTTGCCTGGGAAATTCCACCGAGAGAGGAGCCTGGCAGGCTAGAGTCCATGGGATCGCAAGAGTCAGATAGCACTTAGTGACTAAACCACCACCACCAAAAGATGATACAAATTAACTTATTTGCAAAACAGAATGAAACATACAGATATGAAAAACAAATTTATTTTTACCAAAGGGAAAGGGGAAGGGAGGGAAAAATTAGAAGTTTGGGATTAACATATACATACTGCCATATATAAAATAGATAAATGGCAGGTACCTACTGTATAGAACAGGGAACTATATTCAATATCTTGTAATAACTTAGAAAAAATCTGAAAAAATATGTATAACTGAATCACTTTGTTGTACACTTGAAGCTAACACACCATTGTAAAATAATTATACTTCAGTTAAAAAAATATATATAAGCTTTGTAAAGAAGAAAAAAAAAACAAGAATGTCTCAGAAACTTCCACTATTTAGAGGAGGCCACCCTTGGTACCTTGATGGAATCTTAAGACAGAAAAATGACATTACGTGAAAATTAGGAAACTCCAAATAAGGTGGCTCAGATGGTAAAGAATCTGCCTGCAATGCAGGAGACCCAGGTTTTATCCCTGGGTCTGGAAGAAGGGGATGACAACCCACTCCAATATTTTTACCTGGAGAATTTCTTGGACAAAAAAACCTGGTGGACTATACTCAATGGGGTTTCCAAGAATCAGACATGACTGAGTGACTAACATTTTCACTTTCAAATAAGGTCTGACCTTTAGTCCATCACAATGTGTCAATATCAGTCATTAGTTGTGGCTCATATGCCAGTAACATAAGATGCTGATAGTAAGGGCAACTGTATGTGATGTATACAGAAACCCTCTGTACTACTCTTTGAAGCAATTCTATAAATCTAATAATATAATAAAATAAAAAAGTTTCTTTAGAAAGTCAAATATAGAAATTCACAGTTAGAGAAAATAGTACATGGTGTGACCCCATTTTCTTCTCTTACCATGACTAGCCCGGTGGACATTAGATGAAAAATAAGTTCTTAGAGATTTATTATATTTGGACAATCAATTTTGTGTAATTATACCTTATTAAAATGAGTTTTTTAATTGAAACACTTTTCCTATATGTTAGTTACCAAAACTTTTTTTAAAACTAATTTTTCGTAGGCATAGTCTACAATTGCACTCATCTCACACGCTAGTAAAGTAATGCTCAAAATTTTCCAAGCCAGGCTTCAGCAATATGTGAACTGTGAACTCTCAGATGTTCAAGCTGGTTTTAGAAAAGGCAGAGGAACCAGAGATCAAATTGCCAATATCCGCTGGATCATCGAAAAAGCAAGAGAGTTCCAGAAAAACATCTATTTCTGCTTTATTGACTATGCCAAGGTCTTTGACTGTGTGGATCACAATAAACTGCGGAAAATTCTGAAGGAGATGGGAACACGAGACCACCTGATCTGTCTCTTGAGAAACCTGTATGCAGGTCAGGAAGCAACAGTTAGAACTGGACATGGAACAACAGACTGGTTCCAAATAGGAAAAGGAGTACGTCAAGGCTATATATTGTCACCCAGCTTATTTAACTTATATGCAGAGTACATCAGGAGAAACGCTGGGCTGGAGGAAGCACAAGCTGGAATCAAGATTGCCAGGAGAAATATCAATAACCTCAGATACGCAGATGACACCACCCTTATGGCAGAAAGTGAAGAAGAACTAAAGAGCCTCTTGAGGAAAGTGAAAGAGGAGAGTGAAAGGTAGGCTTAAAGCTCAACATTCAGAAAACTAAGATCATAACATCTGGTCCCATCACTTCATGGGAAATAGATGGGGAAACAGTGGAAACAGTGTCAGACTTTATATTTTTGGGCTCCAAAATCACTGCAGATGGTGATTGCAGCCATGAAATTAAAGACGCTTACTCCTTGGAAGGAAAGTTATGACCAACCTAGACAGCATATTAAAAAGCAGAGACATTACTTTGCCAACCAAGGTCCATCTAGTCAAGGCTATGGTTTTTCCAGTGGTCACGTATGGATGTGAGAGTTGGAGTATAAAGAAAGCTGAGCGCTAAAGAATTGATGCTTTTTGAACTGTAGTGTTGGAGAAGACTCTTGAGAGTCCCTTGGACTGCAAGGAGATCCAACCAGTCCATCCTAAAGGAGATCAGTCCTGGGTGTTCATTGGAAGGACTGATGAAGCTGAAACTCCAATCCTTTGGCCACCTCATGCAAAGAGCTGCCTCACTGGAAAGGACCCTGATGTTGGGAAAGATTGAAGGCAGGAGGAGAAGGGGATGATGGAGGGTGAGATGGTTGCATGGCATCGCCAACTCAATGGACATGAATTTGGGTAAACTCTGGGAGTTGGTGATGGACAGGGAGGCCTGGCGTGCTGCGGTTCATGGGGTCACAAGGAGTTGGACACAACTGAGTGACTGAACTGAACTGAGTCTACAATTCTTTTGAGGAAAATAAAATCTAGGAACCCTTTGTGCACATTCTCAGTTGAATTTGGGTTCTGCTTCATGCAAAATTCTGTGAGCTTCTTAGATGAAATGATAATGAGAGTCATAATATCACAGTGACAGGTCATTTATACTTGTTGAATTTATCCTCTTGAAATTTGGTACAAAAAAAATTTAAACCTGGGAAAAAATTGCCAAAGCAAATATGTATAGTATCTGAATAATATAGGGGTTTCTGAGCCAAATGAATTCTGGTCAAAGGTACTTGGGAAAGATATGAGGAATATCATTTGTCTAATTTGCCCAGTGTGCTAATATTTGCTCTATGGATTTGTGAGAGAAAACGTACTGTAATGTAAAATAAAATTTACTTTCCTCTTTACTAAGTCTACAGTTGGACCACATAGGAGAGCTATTTGATTACCCCAGAGTCATAGTATTTATGTATTGTTACCACAGATCCAATTTATGTCCATTCAAGGGACTGAGCAAGGGTCAGAAGCAGCCGAATTTAAAGTCAAACTCTAATACCTGAATGATATTGTCAATTTGCCCAACTTTGAGAAACCACACTTTCTTTTCTCAAAATGAAGATTATAGCAAATACTTAATGCACCAGGCATAAGTCATTACAAAATAAATATTAGTTTCCTTTACTTCTGTTTCCATTTTCCAGAATCCTCCTCCCCATCTCCACAAAACCACCACCACAGCAGCAACAAAAAGAAAATCCACTTATTGTCAGGGAAATTCCAGTTTACCCACAAAATATTTACCCATTTTTATTTATTCTGCACAGAGTTTCTACCAAGAAGGAAAATAATTGGCACAGCCCAAACATTATTTGAATTGTAATGGTATGGTAACTTTTGTCGCTGTTCAGTAGAAAAGATTGTTTTGTATTCTGATTTCCAGCACAAATTGTCACATGTAGCGGAACTGGAAAAATTGGAGTGATTGTACTTATTAAGATTCTGAGACTAAGGAGACTATTTAATACATATTTTCCATTGCTAATGATGCATACTTAACTTGAGTCTTTGTTCCATTTAAATCAGTTTTATTTTTTAACTGCAAAAATAAAAAAGAAAATATCATCCTCAAAAAGCAACCAGTATGACCAGGTTAAATAGCTTCTCTTTATGGTATAATCTGCCGAGCTCCACAATAACTGATTTACTTAGAAAAAAAGTCTCTGCATATATTTCAAGATAATATCCAAAATATTTTATATCTGTTTTTCTAAGTTCCACTCCTCTGAATTTGCTTCCACAAGACTACTTCCATTCATCTTTTCCTTAAGATTCTTTATTAGCTCTTAGCAGTGTATACCAAATAAATTCAAGCACACTTTAGCAGGACCTACAAGATTTTCCATCATTTGCTTTCCTCCTAAATGTCACCACCTGCCAGTTGTCCATTTGCAATTCATGTTCTCATGGTAGTGAACTATATAAATATTCCAATAGTTCTATGCTGAATCTATTCATAAGCTTATCTTTATCTGTCGTTAATGAACACTCTCTCCTGTTTAAAGAGCCCTTATAACTTTTGTTCAGTTTAGGTGTCATCTTTTTCAGAAAGTCTTAAACATCAAAATTTGGATGGATATGCTTTTTGCTTTATCTACATCCATAGAGTATTTTTTTTCTTTCTGCTAACGTACTCAAATTACTAGCTAAAATAAAATTTAACTGCCAATTATTAATTGAGGATTAGTTGAGGATAGGAATTGTGTTCTTTGTTTAATTTGCAGTGGCTATTGATGTACTTTCCACATATGGTATATGATCACATTTTTTCAGTTGGATAATTTGCCACCCGTCTGAATCTTGAAGTTGATCACCCATAACAGCTATGATAATTCATTTGATTAATTATCATAATGACTCCAAAATTATTATTATCCTCATTTTACAAATAAAGGATACTAAGGCTTGAGCAATGTTAATTATGTTATACAAGAAAATGTTGTTCACCATTATTCAGCTTCAAAACCCATGTGTTCAATACATCTATTCTTGCCTGTCCATTATTCAAGTAAAATAATTTTTCTTTTTATTTAAGTATAGTTCATTTACAATATTGTTTTAGTTTCAGGTGTACAGCACAGTGATTCAGATATCTCTTTCTCTTTTCATATATATATGGAGCATATATTTTTTCATATACATATTCCTCTGAAAAAGAAATATGCATATGTACTCTTTCCAGATCCTTTTCCTAATAGGTTATTACAAAATATTGAATATAGTTCCCTGTCCTATACAGAAGGTCCTTGTAGATTATTCATCTTATATAGGTAGTTGTTCAATCACTAAATTGTGTCCAACTCCTTGCAACCCCATGGACTGTAGCCTGCCAGGCTCCTCTGTCCATGGGGTTTTCCAGTCAAGAACACAGCAGTGGATTACCATTTCCTTCTCCAGAGGATCTTTCTGACTCGGAGATCGAACCTGTATCTCCTGCATTAGCAGGTGGGTTCTTTATCACTGAGCCATCAGGGAAGTCCATGCATAGTAGTATATATATGCTAATCCCAATCCACTAATTTATTCCTCCCCCCATTTCTCTTTTGGTGACCATAAATTGGTTTTCTATGTCTGTGAGTCTCTTTCTATTTTGTAGCTAAGTTCATTTGTATCATTTTGTTAGATTCCACACAGAAACCAATATCATAAGAAACATTGCAACAATTTATGCCAGAGAATTTTTTGCCTATGTTCTTTCTAGAAATTTTATGGTGTCACATCTTACATTTAAGCCACTTCAAGTTTGTTTTTGTTTATGGTGTGAAGGAGTGTTCTAACTTCATTGATTTACATGCAATTATCCAGCTTTTCCAACACCACTTGCTAAAGAGACTGTCTTTTCTCCATTGTATATTCTTGTCTCTTTTGTGGAAGATCAATTGACTTTGGGTGTGTGGGTTTATTTCTGGGCTCTCTATTCTGTTCCATTGATCCACATGTCTGCTATAGTATAGTTGATATTTATCTTTAGGTTCCTCTTGGCTGTGGCAGTTTCTCAGACTTTACAGAGTACTGCTGGGAAATTTTGGAGGATGCCTTACTATTAGATTTTGTCTGACTTATTAAAAATGTCCACCCTCCTAAACTGTCCTCTTAAACTATTTGACTCCTAGCTCAGTCATGTCCATGGGACCTCAAGGACTGTAACCCACTGCCAGACTCCTTTGTTCATGGAATTCTCCAGGCAAAAATACTGGAGTGAGTTGCCATTTCCTTCTCCAGGGGATCTTCCCAACCCAAGGATCAAACTCATGTCTCCTGCATTACTGGTAGATTCTTTACCATTTGAGCCACCAGGGAAGCCCTAAAAAAAGAAAGAAAAAAAAAAAAACAACTAAAGAGGCTCCTCTGTCCATGGAATTCTCCAGAAAAGGATACTGGAGTGGTTAGCTGCTATTCCCTTTTCCAGGGGATCTTCCCAAGCCAGGGATTGATATCTGGTCTCCCACATTGCAGGCAGATCCTTTACCATCTGAGCTACCAGGGAAGTCAGTTAAGCTATTACAGTTTATCAAAGCTTGTTTAGAAGAAATACGCTCTAAATTATATGGTTGATGTTATAGTTATAAGCCTGGGGCCAGGCAAATCAAGAAGAACTAGCAAAAGAATAAGTAATAGAATGTTCAAAAGCTGAGACCCCAAACATTATAAGACCAAACTAAGTGTATTACTTACCTCTGTAATGGGAAAAATGACCTTGCAAAACTTCAGCAGTATGGCAGGAAAGGGATGGCTAGAGAGAGAGGTATTGATTGGGATTGGGTATGCATCAGGATACAATAACTCAGAACTGGTGGAAACCTAGAGGGAAGGATTTTGAGATGGTGGATAGAAAGAATCTTAGGGCACAAACTATCTGTAGATATTTTCCATTGAAGAGTTGATGGGTTTTTTGGAAAGTTTCTGTAATAATTAAGCCATTTACCTGAAGTGGGAGGTGGGGAGATAGAATAATAGAATAAAGGCCCTGCTTCCTTTTCCTCTGTGTAACCATCTAATCTAAAAGGATAATGAAGAACAGAAATATAAGCTTATGTTTAATGCATCTAAGAGATATCCATGAAAACCATTTAACATTCACTATATACTTTCATATACTAATAATAGTTGCTAATATATCAATACAAATGATGTTAGGTAAATATTCATGAAATAAGAAATCATAGTGAAACAATGAACATCTTTGACAAAGATGATCCTAAAGCATGTATGTAAGAGGTTGAGGAAGACATAAAGGAGCAAATAAAGAAGTAAAATTAAGTGTGTGCATTGAAAACATAATCAAAAACATGAAGAAAATAAATGAATTATAAAAGACTACTTTATTCTATTCTAATCACATGAATTAAAATTTAAAACATTGGATTAAATGAAATAATATAATTTTATAGAAAAATTAACAAAACTAATAAAAAGATATATTAGTGCAAAAATTACCATGGATGAAAATGATTTTATTTCAAAATCCACCCCCTAAAACCATACTGCCCAGAAGAGTTGCACAGGTATTCTTTCAAATGTTTGGAAATAGTGGCATGGCTTAGAAAATAATACTCCTTTCAAGAATAGATTGTTTTCATTTTTGGCAGTTTGTCATCATATTTTAACTCAAAACTTTGCAAAAGAGAAAAAAAATAATCACACATTCATCTCTTTAATTACTAAAAAGTTTTGATATGCCATAACTTAATTCCTTGAGAAATAAAGTCTCATTAATACCAGGATATTATAAAGTATAAATAGATATCAAATGAAATTTAATACAGATCTACCAAACACATCTCAGAATCCATAATCCAAAAAAATGATCTTTAGATATAATCCAGCCCTATTAGAAGAGGCTAACAATCTCAGATGCCTGAGTTAGAGAGAATCACGAGTTACACTTTCACGAGAGCTTCTACAACAACGTATCATCCATGAACTGATTCTGATGACCGGATGACCTCCCTCTGGCCCAGCTAAGTCACTTGTAATGCATAAGCTGAGCAATTAACTGCAACTGAGGTACTACTCACTACTCACATACGCTCCTCTCTCTCATTCTCACTTTGAAAAGTTGCATAAGACTCTTTTGAAGACCATTCTTATGAAACACAGAAATCTACCAAGAAATATCTCCTTTCAAAGTACTTTGAAAAATCTTTGTGAACAAGGGATTCACAGATTTCAGGGTAACTCACCTTCTTAAGCTTGAAGGAAATTCTTTAATTCAGAAAATGAAGGGAGAATGCTGAGACTTTGGAACCACGTCCACAGCTTCCCAATCAAACAGTCATGTTATAGTACTAGATAATATCACTACTTTGCCAAGTAATTCACAGTGGGGAGAGGTCATTCTGAATGTATGAAAAGTCTGAATTCTTGAGTAAAAAGAAAACACTCTTTCATGATTTTTAAACACTAGGTTAATTCCAATTTTGATTTTTTTTTTCAGTTATCCAGTCTACTTGACCCAGTTTAAGGAAGAAAACTTTAGAAGCCAGCATGAATAGTGGAAAAGCTGAGCAGACAAACAACCACTCTGATAGAAATTTATTGTTTCCACTAGACCATTCAGGTATGATGTAAACCAAATCCCTCACAATTATACAGAGTTAGTGAAAAATAGATTCAAGGGATTAGATCTGATAGACAGAGTGCCTGAAGAACTATGGACAGAGGTTCCTGACATTGTACAAGAGGCAGTGATCAAGACCATCCCAAAGAAAAGGAAATCCAAAAAGCAAAACTGTTGTCAAAGGAGTCCTTAAAATACCTGAGAAAAGAGAAGCGAAAGGCAAAGGAGAAAAGGAAAGATATATCCAATGCAGAG
The DNA here is from genome assembly GCF_054371585.1 of Giraffa tippelskirchi. Taxonomy (NCBI): domain Eukaryota; kingdom Metazoa; phylum Chordata; class Mammalia; order Artiodactyla; family Giraffidae; genus Giraffa; species Giraffa tippelskirchi. The sequence goes on from NC_137277.1 coordinate 134,562,746, forward strand.
TTCCAAAGAATAGGAAGAAGAGATAAGATAGCCTTCCTCGTGATTAATGCAAAGAAATAAAGGAAAACAATAGAATGGGAAAGACCAGAGATCTTTTTAAGAAAACGAGAGATACCAAGGGAATATTTCATGCAAAGATGGGCACAATAAAGGACATAAACAGTATGGGCCTAACAGAAGCAGAAGATATTAAAGAGAAGCGGCAAGAATACATAGAAGAACTATACAAAAAAGATCTTCATGACTCAGATAACCATGATGGTGTGATCACTCACCTAGAGCCAGACATCCTGGAATGTGAAGTCAAGTGGGCCTCAGGAAGCATCACTACAAACAAAGGTAGTGTAGGTGATGAAATTCCAGTAGAGCTATTTCAAATCCTAATAGATGATGCTGTGAAAGTACTGCCAGCAAATTTGGAAAACTCAGCAGTGGCCACAGGACTGGAAAAGGTCAGTTTTCATTCCAATCCCAAAGAAAGGCAATGCCAAAGAATGCTCAAACTCCTGCACAATTGCACTCATCTCACATGCTAGTAAAGTAATGCTCAAAAGTCTCCAAGCCAGGCTTCAACAGTACGTGAAGCATGAACTTCCAGATGTTCAAGCTGGTTTTAGAAAGGCAGAGGAACCAGAGATCCAACTGCCAACATCCGCTGAATCATCTAAAAAACAGGAGAATACCAAAAAGAAAAAAAAAATCTACTTATGCTTTATTGATGGTGACAAAGCCTTTGACTGTGTAGATCACAACAAACTGTGGAAAATTCTTCAAGAGATGGGAATACCAGACCACCTGACCAGCCACCTGAGACATCTGTATGTAGGTCAGGAAGCAACAATTAGAGCTGCACATGGAACAACAGACTGATTTAAAATTGGGAAAGTAGTACCTCAGGGTTATATATAGTCACCTTGCTTATTTAACTTACATGCAGAGTACATCATGTGAAATGCTGGGCTGGATGAAGCACAAGCTGGAATCAAGATTGCCAGGAGAAATATCAATAACCTCAGATACGAAGATGACACCACTCTTAGGTGCAGAAAGCAAAGAAAAACTAAAGATCCTCTTGATGAAAGTGAAAGAGGAGAGTGAAAAAGTTGGTTTAAAACTCAGCATTCAAAAACTGAAAATCATGGCATCCTGCCCCATCACTTCATGGCAAATAGATGGGGAAATAATGGAAACAGTGAGAGACTTTATTTTTTGAGGGGGATCCAGAATCACTGCAGATGGCGACTGCAGCCATGAAATTAAAGACACTTGCTCCTTGGTAGAAAAGTTATGACCAACCTAGACAGCATATTAAAAAGCAGACACATTACTTTGCTGACAAAGGTCCGTTTAGTCAAAGCTGTGGTTTTTCCAGTAGTTGTGTATGGATGTGAGATTTGGATTATAAAGAAAGCTGAGTACCAAAGAACTGATGCTTTTGAACTGTGGTTTTTGAGAAAACTCTTGAGCATCATTTGGACTGCAGGGAGATCAAACCAGTCCATCCTAAAGGAAATCAGTCCTGAATATTCATTGGAAGGACTGATGCTGAAGCTGAAACTCCAGTACTTTGGCCACCTGATGGGAAGAACTGACTCCTTGGAAAAGACTCTGATGCTTGGAAAGATTGAAGACAGGAGGAAAAGGGGATGACAGAGGATGAGATATAATTGGATGTCATCACCGACTTGATGGACATGAGTTTGAGCAAGCTCTGGGAGTTGGTGATGGACAGGGAAGCCTGGCATGCTGCAATCCATAGGGTCGCAAAAAGTTGGAAACGTCTGAGAAACTGGACTGAACTTAAGACGGTTGTCAGTTTTCAAGTGTTTTGCTTTCAAGCATCAATTTCCTTCCAGATGTCTATGCATGGCATGTGGATGCAGTGGAAATATAGGGAGGGAGGATTCACAGAGGAGACACAAAGTAACCATTTTAATGGAGACAGAAGCTCAAGGAAAGTTGGTTGCAGACTCCAGAATTTGGGATCATGATGATGGGGTGATAGCACACTGAATTGTGTAGGGATTTGGCCTTTCTCTGGAACATGCACCCTGAAATCACACAGTTGGAGCTTGACTCTCAGCTTGCTCACTTATCGATTGTAAGAGTCCGTACAAATTATTCAACCTTTTGGAACATGATTCCTCTTTTACTATGTGAGGATAATAAACCTAATGATCTCATAAAGATGTTGAGAATATAAAATGAGCAAACAAGTAAAACATCCTGCACAAAGCACTGGGGATGTTGGTAATAATCTTGTCCGGGGATCCTTTTAAGGATTGAGTTTCATAGAATGTGGGTGGTCAGGTGGAAGGCATTGTGGTTGGAACTGAGAATCTCAGAGAAAAGAAATACATCTAACATTATGCATTATGTTTCGCAGGTATTCCTTTATAAAGGTTCAAATAGCATGGCACATGTAAAAGCACAATAAGCATTGTAAATTGTACTATGAATAAAAGATTTCATTATAAACAGCTACATTCATTGGCAAATAATGCTTAAAGCATTTGAATATAGATTTTTTTTCTTTTCATTAATTGAGTATCCTACAAGAGCCTTTACTATAAATTTGTTTTATTCAACTATATAATTTATTTAAAAGAATGAAGAAAGAAATTTATTTCAACCTAAGCTAAATAGTAAAAAATTTAATTCATGAGATTCAAATAAACAAATTTTTACTTTATTTGACCCTCCTTTGGATTCAATTCTGAACCTCAAAAAGCTGAAGTTTTCTACTTCCTCATCTACAATGGCCTTTGTAAGGCCCACCTGTTCCCCAGAGCCTTTGATTGTTGCCCCAGCCTGAACACATCGTTTACCCTTTAATGACCACAGGCCTATGGACCATGCTATGTCTCTGAAACCTTTCTTTGTCCCCAAGGGGAACACTCTGAATTAAATGCTGATGTGGGTCACTATGACCACCCATTGATAAGAATGGTAGTAGTGAGATGCCTGATTTTTTTGTTCCGCATATTCCAGACTTGGAGCTAAAGAATCTCATAACCTGTTAACATCAGTGGGCAAGTTAAGCTCATTTTCTGACCCACTGCTGTGGCCAAGACCCTCTGTTGCCAGCCAAAGAAAATCAAAGCCCTGGAGTTCACTGAGGACCTTTTCTATTGGCAAAAAGCACTTCTGAGCAAGAAATCATGGTGCTAAATCAAGTGTGGCATTGCCAAAAATGAATGGTGAAGCTGTAGGGAAATTTAATAAACATTATAAACTTAGAAAAATCTAATTAACCACAGTAGAGGAAAGTGAAGTAGCTTTATATTGTTTCCATAGAAAACACTACAAACTTGTATAGTCATTTAAAGAAGCAGCCAAGAATTTCTTCTCCTAAGAAAATGCATAGAAATAATTCCCCCATCCTTCCAAGAACAACTAAATATCCACAATTATATTAAAGCAAATAAGCAACAACAAAAGAAAACATCAGAAGACTGAAAGATGGAGAAGAGGTGGCAGACCACTTGGAATACCAAAAGAATGACCTAATGGTGAGATCCCAGTGTTTCTTTGAGCCCATATATTTCAGACTTGGAGCTGAAGAATTTGACAACCCAATAATTTTAATGGCGGCAGACAATAAAAGCTCTCTCCAATTTCTGCAGTCTCTAGATGAAAGTCCAGGAGAGTTGCAGCCTAGCAAGACAAGGAAATGTTCAGAAAATAATCACTCTACCAAACAGCACAGAAATAAAAAGTTCTACCCCTACTCATGTCAGCAATGCTGGAGGAATGCCTAAATTTCTATTGTTGCCAGGCTAATGAGGTGCCTGTGTTCCCCAGATGAAGTGGGGAACAGAGATCTTCTGTCGTTTATGAGACTGCACCCAAGTACTGCATTTCAGACTCTCTTGTTGACTATGATGGCTACTCTATTTCTTCTAAGGGAGTCTTGCCCACAGTAGTAGATATAATGGTCATCTGAGATAAATTCTCCCATTCTAGTCCATTTTAGTTCACTGATTTCTAAAATGTCGATGTTCACTCTTGCCATCTCCTGATTGACCACTTCTAATTTACCTTGATTCATGGACCTGACATTTCAGGTCCTATGCAGTATTGCTCTTTACAGCATCAGACTTTACTTCCATTACCTGTCACATCCACAACTAGGTGTTGTTTTCGCTTTGACTCCATCTCTTCATTCTTTCTGGTATTATTTCTCCACTCTTCTCCAGTAGCATATTGGGCATCTACTGACCTGGGGAGTTTATCCTTCAGTGTCCTATCTTTTTGCATTTTCATACTGTTCACGGGATTCTCAAGGCAAGAATCCTGAAGCGGTTTGCCAGTCCCTTCTCCAGTGGACCACGTTTTGTCAGAACTCTCCACCTTGACCCATCCATCTTGGATGGCCCTTACACAGCACAGTTCATAGTTTCATTGAGTTAGACAAGGCTGTGGTCCATGTGATCAGTTTGATTAATTTTCTGTGATTGTTGTTTTCATTTTGTCTGCCCTCTGACTGATAAGGAGAAGAACCTTATGGAAGCTTCCTGATGGGAAAGATTGACTGTGGGGGAAACTGGGTCTTGTTCTGATGGGCAAGGCTGTGCTCAATAAATCTTTAATCCAATTTTCTTTTGATAGGTTGGGCTGTCTTCCTTCCCTGTTATTTGACCTGAGATCAAACTATGGTGGAGGTAATGAAGACAATGGCAACCTCTTTCAAAAGGTCCTGTGCATGCACTGCCAAACTCAGTACCCCCGACCTTCCATTAGGCCACAGCCAACCCACGCCTCTGCTGGAGACGCCTGGACACACACAGGCAAGTCTGGGTCAGTCTCTTGTGATGTCACTGCTCCTTTCTCCTGGGTCCAGTGTACACAAGGTTTTTTTTGTACCCTCCAAAAGTTTGTTTCCCCAGTTCTGTGTAAGTTCTGTAATCAAATCCCTCTGGCCTCCAAAGTCAAACTCCCTGGGGGTTCTAAGTCCCTTTGCCAGATCCACAGGTTGGGAAATCTCTTGTAAGTCCTAGAACTTTCTTACCAGTGTGAAAATGTGTTTGGTATAATTGTTCTGCAGTTTGTGGGTCATCTGCTTGGCAGCTCTACGGTGAGGTTCGTGGCAACCTCCTACAAGAGGGCTTATGCCACACTCAGGATTGCTGCACCCAGAGTTCCTGCCCCTGCAGCAGGCCATTGTTGACCCATGCCTCCGCAGGAGACACTCAAACACTCAAAGACAGGTCTGGCTCAGTCTCTGTGGGAAATCTTGGTGCACACATGGTTTTGTTTGAGCCCTCTGAGCATCTCTGGCGAGTATGGGGCTCGATTCTAAAGGTGATTTCGCCCCTCCTACCATCCCTTCTTGCTGTGCCCTTGGATGTGGGGTATGTTTTTTTGGTGGAATCCAACATTCTCCCTTCAATGGTTGTTCAGTAACAATATGTAACTTTGGAGTTCTCACAGGAAAAGATGAGCACTCATCTTTTCCTGTGAGATCCTCTGGAAAGCTGTGCAAATGGGGATATAAAGAAAGAGGGTATATTTATATATATACAGAATTATGAGCGATTTGCATTGTTGTGCAGCAGAGACCAGCACATTATTGTAAAGCAATTATTTTCTCCAGTTAAAAGAAAAACCCCAGTTAAAAAGAATATTTCTAAAATTTCATTAATAATTATTTTATAATAGTTAATTATTTATGATTCTTTATTATTTTATAATATATACTATATATAATTATAATACTGTATTATATTAGTGATACTGTATTATTTTATAATTTTTACACATCCGTGAGTTTGTAAGAAAATATTTGGTGAAGTTTTGGTGAAAGTTTGAATGGATATGAGGGTATTCACTTCCTAGCATCATTTCTGTTATTTCCAAACCACATGACTGCAGGTGAATTCTTTCATCTTTTTGGTCTTCCCTTAAAAATGACAAGCAGGATGGTAAGATTTAAATCTTGTCTCTCATGACTTTGGAAAGTTATATAACCTCCTTGGGCTTCACTTGCCATATCTGCAAAAAAAAATCTAATCATACTACCTCCCTCATAGAGTAGCTGTCAAGATTAAAGTATTCATCATATGTAAAGTACTTAAAATCACACCTTATATAGTAGGTGCTCTATAACCTTTTTCTTTTATTATTATAACAATCATGGTGAATTCTATGATCTGCAAATTGTATGTTACACCCACAGCCTAGTGTCACAGCATGAGTGGATCCTAGGCCAGGACATTGGGAAAGTTTTATTATTTTCCCTTAAAAATATCTTCAGAATACCAACATTCTCCATTCACCATTAACTTTTATAGGTCTTGGAACTAAACAAATAAACATATAATATGTATGGTGATTAGTGACTCTTGTGTGGGAAATTGTTGAGATTAATTGGTGGCCTCCAAGTTCAATACCAAGCAAGCTATCCCAGTGGGTACCACTCAGTGAGTCTCACAGACCAAATTAAAATGTTTAAATGACCCAGCTTATTCAAATTGCACAGTCTATCCATACAAAACACAGAATGAGAAGCGAGACAAGACAGAATATAAGAGCAGAATAAAGTACAAATGAGGTGGGAAGTCTTGAGTACCCAAATGCTGAGGCATGCAATGGTCATTATCCTGATGCTCTGCTATATTGCCTTCTTCTGATGGTGTAAATATAAGGACAGAGTTCAGGTTCAGACAATGGAAACCACAGAAAGAAAGTGCCCTAATCAATAACACACTTGCTCTGTTGGAGACACACAGAGACATTAGCTTAGCACAGCAGTGCTCGCCAATTAGCTCCACCAACAACCACGGGATTTATTTGTGTTTCCTTAACAGAGGACATATGGGACCAGAATAGGTGTCTCTGATGTGCAGCTGAATTGACATAGAGTGAAAATTAAGTACTTGTGTCTATTGAATGTATCCCGAACATTAGTGGCTTTTGTATATTTCTATGTCATGGATATGTATTTTCCTTATAAACATCCCTCACCTCTCCTGTCCCTTTCTGTGCGGATACACATTCTCTATTTCTTCACTACTACTTACACTTAATATATCATATAAATTCTGCCTATATGTAACAAGGGTTTTGCTCACTAGGTGTTCAGTTTCAGTTCAGTTCAGTCACTCAGTCATGTCCGACTCTTTGCGACCCCATGAATCACAGCACGCCAGGCCTCCCTGTCCATCATCAACTCCCGGAGTCTACCCAAACCCATGTCCATCAAGTCCGTGATGCCATCCAACCATCTCATCCTCTGTCGTCCCCTTCTCCTCCCGCCCCCAAACCTACCCAGCATTAGGGTCTTTTCCAATGAGTCAACTCTTCGCATGAGGTGGCCAAAGTATTGGAGCTTCAGCTTCAACATCAGTCCTTCCAATGAACACCCAGGACTGATCTCTTTTAGGATGGACTGGTTGGATCTTCTTGCAGTCCAAGGGACTCTCAAGAGTCTTCTCCAACACCACAGTTCAAAAGCATCAATTCTTCGGCGCTCAGCTTTCTTCACCGTCCAAATCTTACATCTATACATGACCGCTGGAAAAACCATAGCCTTGACTAGATGGACCTTTGTTGGCAAAGTAACGTCTCTGCTTTTAAATATGCTATCTAGATTGGTCATAACCAATGAATGTAAAAGAAAATTGTATATAAAAGAAAAGCATTAGACTTAAAACTTCGTTAAAGATAGCCTTCAGTGAGAAGTCATATTAGTCTCTTAGAAAAAAGAAAGATTATGGAAAACAAGGAGTGTTAGTCCAAATCTCTGTAACCACTTCATGAGCCCGAAAATGCTTACTGATATTACAGTATAAGATCTTTTAAAAATGAATTTCAAAAATAAACTCAGCTATTGAAAGAGTTTAAACATCTATTGTATTCATTGCTGTCCATAGTGATGATCGTGACTCATTAAGAGAAATGAAAAGACAAGTTTCAAATCAAATGAAATAATTTACAATGTGCAACCAGAAAAAAAGTACCAAGAATGTATAAATGACCCAACATACCAATAAAAAAGCACTAACAACATAAGGAGAAATAATACACAGTGTGTTCTTTAATCATAATGGAATTAAACAAAAATCAATAACAGAAAGAAATTTGGGACACTTAAAAACATTTAGAAAAAGAATAGCACACTAGGGAATTCCGTGGAGGTCAGGTGGTTAGAACTCAGCACATTCACTGCCATGGCCTGGGTCTGATTGATCCCTGACAGAGTACTAAGATCCTGCAAGTGGTGTGTGTGTGTGTAGGGGGGGAGATGTTGGCGGAAACATGACAAAGAATACTAAAACTTAGAGTACAGCAAAAGCAAGGGGTCCGAGCAAAATTATAACTATAAATGCCTATAGTAATAAAGATGAAAGATCTAAAATCAGTAGCAAAACCATCCACCTTAAGGAACTAGTAAAAGAAGAACAGGCTAAGCCCAAAACTAGCAGAAGAAAGAAAATAAAAAAGATTTGAGCAGCAAATAACAAGATAGATACCAAAGTTGGTACTTTGGAAAGATCTATAAATTTGACAAATCTCTATCTCGACTGACTTGACGAGAGGGAGAGAGAACTCAAGTTATTAGAAATGGAAGAGGAAACATTATTGTGAAAATTCACTTCATTTCTGGAGCTCAGTCGTGTCCGACTCTTTGCGACTCCATGGACTGTAGCATGCCAGGCTTCCCTGTCCATCACCAACTCCCGGTGCTTACTCAAACTCATGCCCATTGAGTCAGTGATGCCATCCAAACATCTCATCCTCTGTCGTCCCCTTCTCCGCCTTCCTTCAATCTTTCCCAGCATCAGGGTATTTTCCAAGGAGTCAGTTCTTCACATCAAGTGTCCAAAGTATTGGAGTATCAGCCCAAGGATCAGTCCTTTCAATGAATATTCAGGATTGATTTCCTTTAGGATTGACTGGCTGGATCTCCTTGCAGTCCAAGGGACTCCTAAGAGTCTTCTCCAACACCACAGTTCAAGAGCATCAATTCTTCAGCTCTCAGCTTTCTTTATAGTCCAACTCTCACATCCATACATGACAACCGGAAAAACCATAGCCTTGACTAGATGGACCTTTGTTGGCAAAGTAGTGTCTCTGCTTTTTAATGTGCTTTCTGGGTTGGTCATAGTTTTTCTCCCAAGGAGCAAATTTCTTTTAATTTCACAGCTGCAGCCATCATCTGCAGTGATTTTGGAGCCCCCCCAAAATAAAGCCTGTCAATGTTTCCACTGTTTGCCCATCTATTTGCCATGAAGTGATGGGACCAGATGCCATGATCTTAGTTTTCTGAATGTTGAGCTTTAAGCCAACTTTTTCACTCTCCTCTTTCACTTTCCTCAAGAGGTTCTTTAGTTCTTCTTCACTTTCTGCCATAAGGGTGGTGTCATCTGCATATCTGAGGTTATTGATATTTCTCCTGGCCATCTTGATTCCAGCTTGTGCTTCCTCCAGCCCAGCGTTTCTCATGATGTATTCTGCATATAAATTAAATAAACAGGGTGACAATATACAGCCTTGATGTACTCCTTTCCCAATGTTGAACCAGTCTGTTGTTTCATGTCCAGTTCTAATTGTTGCTTCCTGACCTGCATACAGGTTTCTCAAGAGGCAGGTCAGGTGGTCTGGCATTCCCATCTCTTTCAGAATTTTCCACAGTTTATTGTGATCCACACAGTCGAAGGCTTTGTTGTAGTCAATAAACCAGAAATATATTTTTTTCTGGAATTCTCGTGCTTTTTCGATGATCCAATGGATGTTTACAACTGGATCTCTGGTTCTTCTGCCTTTTCTAAATCCAGCTTGAACATCTGGGATTCGTGGTTCACATACTGTTGAAGCCTGGCTTGGGGAATTTTTAGCATTACTTTTCTAGCAAGTGAGATGAGTACAATTGTGTGGTAGTTTGAGGATTCTTTGGCATTGCCTTTCTTTGGGATTGGAATGAAAACTGACTTTTTCCAGTCCTGTGGCCATTGCTGAACTTTGAAAATTTGCTGGCATATTGAGTGTAACACTTTCACAGCATCATCTTTTAGGATTTGAAATAGCCTTTGAAACTTACTGAAATACAACAGCATGGAAACAGCATGAACAGAACACCCAAATACATGATTAAAATACTCATGCTCCTTAATAATCAGGGAAGTGAATGTCAAAACCATGGTAATTTATAACCATATGATCCCCATAAAGGCAAATAAATAAACAAACAAAAAATTGGCAATGCCAAATGATAGAAAGATTAGAGAATGTTCATTTTTCTAACTGGGATTATAAAGTAGAACTAAAAAAGATTTTCACATTATCTACTGATATTAAAAATAACTTATGCTCTGATAAAGCAGTTTCACTCCTAGGCTATTAAAGATGAAAATATTCACATATTACAAAATACCTGTGCTAACACATACATTGCTGCATTTTAACAATATCCTAAGAAAACAGGAACTCGAACGTCTGATTAGAGTAAAATGGTTAGTTTATGGTATGTATATATACACCATGGTATACAGCTTTGATATGAACTTATTACAATCATTTAATACATGGGAATAAAGATGGATCTTTGAAAGATCATGCTGAGTAAAAGAAGCCAGGCACAAATAAATATATAATATGCCTTTCTTATGATACAATGATAAATACTACAACAATGACAGGGAGAACAAAAAATGTAGGCTTATGGGTGCATGTTTCACCAGCAAAATTTTGAAGAAGAATCAGAAGTTATTTCAGTAAATATCAGAATCTGATTAATTTTTACAATGAGTGAAACACAAGGCTAAGGAGGGATATGAAGGGGGCCTCTAGGGTAAGGTCTCCATGTGGCTAATTGTGGGTGGTGATTACGTGGCGATTCATTTAATAGCAAAACACATCATGCACTTTTGTCCTATTTCCTTACATGTTTTGTTTTTCTCAATGAAGAATTAAAACCACACACATACATATATGCATGCACAAATGAAAGAACATAGTGTGATATGGTACATACTACTTATTTGTCTGAAGAGTAAATCTATGGAGAGGAGGAAGAAAAAGTATTTACTTATAAAGTCACAGGAAGAACAGAGGAGTGGAAGGTGGAGGACTTTGGAGAGGAGTAGTTGATTGTTCTTCAAAGGAGTCAGTAGAGAAGAAGGCAAGTAGAAATGGTAAGTCTTAAGTTAAAACAGGACATCAAAAGACACAGAGCATCTACAGGTGAGACTGGAGATAGCCATTAGCAGGCTAGGTGTGATGTGTGATGGCCTGAGTTAGAGCCAGGTTTCCTGTGTAATTTCTCCATTCAATTCACTTAATAGATTCTTCCCAAATAGGGAAAATACCATGGGGAGAGTGAAAACTTCTCTAAAATATTTTTTTTTTGCAATGCGTTGCACCACATCTGCATGACTCTTCTATACATTAATTCTGCAAGAAATGATGGTCTTCCCCCAAATTACATAATCTTGTCTCATTTATTGTTTGAAATTTTTATTTCTGTATTCATTTATTAAAGTAATATAAATTTAAAAACACAGAAGTATATACTATATACATATGTATCTTATGCTTTTAAATGTTTTTCTTATACATGGTGTAAGTTATATTTCCTGGATGATTTTTGTTCTACTTTTAATTTTTTTAATTATTAAAAACATTTTAATTGGAGGATAATTGCTTTACAGCGTTACGTTGGTTTCTGCTGTACAACATGCTGCTGCTGCTGCTGCTAAGTCGCTTCAGTTGTGTCCGGCTCTGTGCGACCCCATAGACGGCAGCCCACCAAGCTCCCCTGTCCCTGGAATTCTCCTGGCATGAAAGAGTCTTAATTGCATATATACTTGTATGTGTGTATATATGTGCATATATATATATATGTATATCCCCTCTCTCTTGAGCCTCACTCACCCCTCCCATTCCATCACTCTAGATCATCACAAAGTGCCAAGTTGGGCTCCCTGACTTATAAACCAGCTTCCTGCCAGTTATCTGTTTTACACATGATAGTGTATACATATCAATGCTACTTTCTCAATTTGTCCTTCTCACTCTTTCCCCAGCTGTGCCCATAAGTCTGTTCCCTACATCTGCATCTCTATTACTCCCCTGTAAATAAGTTTATTAATACTATTTTTCTAGATTCCACATATATGTATTAATATATGATCTTTGTTTGTCTCTTTCTGACGTATTTCATTCTGTATAATAGGCTCTAGATTCATTCAGCTCACTACAACTGACTCAAATTCATTTCTTTTTATGTCCAAGTAATATTCCATTGTTTAAACATATCAAAACTTCTTTATCAATTCATCTGTTGATGGATTCATCTGCCGATGGACATCTAGGTTGCTTCCATGTTCTGGCTATTGAAAATAGCATTGCAATGAAATTTGGGGTACATGTGTCTTTTTGAATTGTGGTTTTCTCAGGGTATATGCCCAGTAGTTGGATTACTGGGCTACATGGTAGTTTTATTTCTAGTTTGTTACTAAATCTCCTTACTGTTCTCCACTGTGGTTATATCAGTTTACATTCCCATGAACATTGCAGTAGGATTCCCTTTACTGCACATCTTCTCCAGCATCTATTGTTTATATATATATACATATTTTTTTTTTTTGATGATGGCCATTCTGATTAGTGTGAGATGATACCTCATTGTAGTTTTTTTTTTTTTATAAATTTATTTATTTTAGTTGGGGGCTAATTACTTTACAATATTGTAATAGTTTTTGCCATACACTGACGTGAATCAGCCATGGGTTTACATGTGTTCCCCTTCCTGGACCCCCCACCCACCTCCCTCCCCAACCCATCCCTCTGGGTCATCCCATTGCCCTGGCCCTGAGCCCTTGTCTCATGCATCGAACATGGAATGGTGTTCTGTTTCACATATGATAATATACATGTTTCAATGCTATTCTCCCAGAACGTCCCACCCTCACCTTCTCTCTCAGAGTCCATAAAATTGTTCTATGCATCTGTGTCTCTTATTCTGTCTCGCACATAGGGTTATCGTTACCATCTAACTCATTGTAGTTTTGATTTGCATTTCCCTAATAATGAGCTATATTGAGCATCTTTTTATGTACTTATTGGCCATTTGTGTCTTTGGAGAAATGTCTGTTTAGGTCTTCTGCTCATTTTTTGATTGGGCTGTTTGTTTTTCTGATATTGATCTGTGTGTGCTGTTTATATATTTTGGAGATCAATCCTTTGTCAGTTGCTTCAGTTGCAATTATTTTCTCCCAATCCAAGGGTTGTATTTTTATCTTTTTTATTGTTTCTTCTGCTGTGCAAAGCTTTCAAGTTTAATTAGATCCCATTTATTTATTTTTGTTTTTATTTCCATCACTCTAGAAGGTGGATCAAAGAGAATCTTGCCATGATTTATGTAGAAGAGTGTACTGCTTAAGTTTTCTTCTAAGAGCTTTATACTTTCTGGTCTTACATTTAGGTCTTTAACCCATATTGAGTTTATTTTTATGTATGATGTTATAAAGTATTCTTATTTCATTCTTTTATATGTAGCTATCCAGTTTTCCCGGCACCAGTTATTGAAGGGTCTGTCTTTTCTCAATTGTAAATTCTTGTCTCCTTTGTCAAAGATAAGTTGCCCATAGGTGTGTAGATTTATCTCCAGGCTTTCTATCTTGTTCGATTGGTCTATATTTTTGTTTTTGTGCCTGTGTCATGCTGTCTTGATGACAGTATGTTTGTAGTATAGTCTGAATTCAGAAAGGTTGATTCCTCCAGCCTCATTTTTCTTTCTCAAGATTGTTTTGGCTATTCAGGGTCTTTTGTATTCCACATAAATTGTGAAAATATTTGTTTTAGTTCTGTGAAAATTGCCACTGGGAATTTGACAGGCATTGCATTGAATCTGTAGATTGCTTTAGGCAGTGTAGTCATTTTGACAATATTGATTCTTTCAATCCAAGAACACGGTAGATCTCTCCATCTGTTTGGTTGTCACTGATTTCTTTCATCAGTGTTTTATAGTTTTATGCATATACATCTTTTGTCTCCATAGGAACAGTTATTCATAGGTATTTTGTTCTTTTTATTGCAATGGTAAATGGGATGTTTCCTTAATTTCTTTTTCTGTCTTTTCATTGTCAATGTGTATAAATGCAAGGGATTTCTTTGCATTAATTTTATATTCTGTGACTTTACTAAATCCATTGATCAGACGTAATAATTTCCTGGTGGCATCTGTAGGGTTTTCTAGGTAAATAATCATGTTGTCTTCAAACAGTGAGAGCTTTACTTCTTTTCTAATCTGAATTCCTTTCTTTTTTCTTTTCTGGTTGCCATCGGTAGGACTTCCAAAACAATATTGACTAATAATGGTAAGAATGGGCACACTTGTCTTGTTCCTGATCTTGAGGAAATGCCTTTAGTTTTTCACCATTGAGAATGTTTGCTTTGGATTTGTCTTGTATTGCCTTTATTACATTGAGGTAGTTTCTTCTATGCCAATTTTCTGGAGAGTTTTATCATAAATGGGTGTTGAATTTTGTCTAAAAGTTTTCTCTACATCTATTGAGATGAACATATAGTTTTATCTTCCAATTTATTAATATAGTGTATCCTATTGATTGATTTGTGTATATTGAAGAATCCTTGCAACCCTGGGATAAACCCCATTTGATCATAGTGTATGATCCTTTTAAAGTGTTGTTGGATTCTTTTTGCTAGAATTTTGTTCAAGATTTTTGCATCTATGCTTATCAGTGACATTGGCCTGTAATTTCTTTTTTTGTAGTATTTTTGTCTGATTTTGGCATCAGGGTGATGGAGGCCTTGTAGAATGAGTTTTCCTTCCTCTGTAATTTTTTGGATGAGTTTGAGAAGGATAGGTGTTAGCTCTTCTCTGAATGTTTGATAGAATTCTCCTGTGAAGCCATCTTTGCCTGTGCTTTTGTTTGTTATAAGATTTTTTTTTTTTATCACAGTTTTTATTTCAGTGCTTGTGATTAGTCTGTTCATATTTTCTATTTCTTCCTGGTTCACTCTTGGAAGGTTGTACTTTCCTAAGAATTAGTCCATTTCTTCCAGATTGTGCATTTTATTGGCATATAGTTGCTCATAGTAGTCTCTATGATCCTTTGTATTTCTGTATTTTCTGTCGTAAATTATTTTTCATTTTTATTTTACTGATTTGATTCTTCTCCCTTTTTTTCTTGATGAGTCAGCTAATGGTTTGTCTATTTTTTGTTGTTGTTGTTGTTAGTCTTCTCAAAGAACAAGCCTTTAGTTTTATTGATTTTTCTATCATTTCCATCATTTCTTTTACATTTATTTCTGCTCTAATCTTTACAATTTCTTTCCTTCTACTGACTTTGGATGTTTTTGTTCTTCTTTGTCTTCTTTCTCTAGTTTTTTTAGGTACAAGGTTAGGTTACTTATTTGATATTTTTCTTGTTTCTAGAGGTAGGCTTGTATTGCTAAAATTAAATTATTTGAAAGTTTGGAAGAGATATTTCATGGTTGTTTTAATTTCTATTTATTTGAATTACTGGAGGTCATAGATCATTTCATATACTATTGAATATTGATATTTTCTAATTAAAATGGAAAATTTTTGACTTTGTCCACTTATCTAATTGATTATTAATGTTTTTTTTCCTCATAGACTCATATAACTTTTTAAAAATAATCATCATTAAATTGGAATCTTTATTCTTGTTGATTTTGTAGTAAACTTATCCTAAGTTTGGTTAAGCAAACTCTCATTTGTCTATGTGAATTCATTCAAATTTGTTAATGATTTATAATTATAAAATTATACCACCAGTTGTGGAAAACATAAATGAAATAATACAACTTTTTATAAGTTGTCTGATTTCAATCCTCAAAGTCTATTCATAATCATATCATTCCAGAATGAGGAGGTATAATAAGAAAATTTTTTATGCTGTGGGAAAAGGAATAAAATATGCTAAGTGATGATAAATTCAGGTTTAATGATTGATACAGTGCTCTTCACAGGTAGCTATGGAGACTGTAAGGAATTATCCAAGAATACACAAGCATAAAACACAGACCACTTACTAGTAGTAGTGTTAGTCACTCAGTCAAGTCTGACTCTTTGTGACTGAATGGACTGTAGCCCATCAGGCTCTTCTGTCCATTAAATTCTCCAGGCAAGAATACCGTACTGGGTTGCCATTCCCTTCTACAGGGGATCCCTACAAAGGGATGAAATTCAGGTCACCGACATTGCAGGCAGATTCTTTACCACTGTGCCACCTGGGAAACCCAAGAATATACAACCATACCACACATACCACTTAGCCACAGGTAAAATAATCTAGCTCCTTAACAACTGCCATGTGAACATCGTAGCCCTTCTTCTCTCTAAAAATGACCCTAATCTCACATGAAAACAATTATTATAGGCAAATCAGAAATCCAGCTTTGTGACCAAAAGCAAAAGCCAAAAGAAAAACAGCAATTCACTGGTTAGTCAGTGAAATCTGATGTCGTTCACTGCACTGCTTTGCTCTTCTTACTCTTGTTTATTTTGTCCCTCTTCTTCAATCCATTCATGTCAACTCTCAAGAGATTTGTATAAGTCATCTGACACTTATTCATCTTGGGAGCTCTCCACAGTGCTGATCTTTTTCTCATCAGTAGCTTTTAACAGACACTTGGTATCTGAATGCTATAAGCCCTCCACAAAACCCTTCCTTGGAATGGGTTTAATTCAACATCAGACTTCTTCAGGGTGATGAACATGACACCTGACAACCAGCACTTCTGGAATATTCTGGTCAGCCCCATCAGGAACTGGAACACAACAAGCCTATCCTTGCTAGGTAACCCCAAGTCCCCTTGCCACAGCATCAAGTCCCAGTCCTTACTGCAAAAGGAGTCACAGGTGCCAATGGTGGTTTCAGGTCAGTTCAGTCACTCAGTTGTGTCCGACTCTGCGACCCCATGAACCACAGCACGCCAGGCCTCCGTGTCCATCACCAACTCCTTGAGTCCACCCAAACCCGTGTCCATTGAGTCGATGATGCCATCCAGCCATCTCATCCTCTGTCATCCCCTGCTCCTTCTGCCCTCAATCTTTCCCAGCATCAGGGTCTTTTACAATCAGTCAGCTCTTCACATGAGGTGGCCAAAGCATTGGAGTTTCAGATTCAACATCAGTCCTTCCAAAGAACACCCAGGACTGATCTCCTTTAGGATGAACTGGTTGGATCTCCTTGCAGTCCAAAGGACTCTCAAGAGTATTCTCCAAAACCACAGTTCAAAAGCATCAATTCTTCTGTGCTCAGCTTTCTTTATAGTCCAACTCTCACATCCATACATGACCACTGGAAAAACCATAGCCTTAACTAGATGGACCTTTGTTGGCAAAGTAATGCCTCTGCTTTTTACTATGCTGTCTATGTTGGTCATAACTTTCCTTCCAAGGAGTAAGCGTCTTTTAATTTCATGGCTGCAGTCACCATCTACAGTGATTTTGGAGTCCAGAAAAATAAAGTCAGCCACTGTTTCCACTGTTTCCCCATCTATCTGCCATGAAGTGATGGGACTGGGTGCCATGATCTTAGTTTTCTGAATGTTAAGCTTTAAGCCAACTTTTTCACTCTCCTCTTTCACTTTTATCAGAGGCTCTTTAGTTTTTCTTCACTTTCTGCCAGAAGGGTGGTGTCATCTGCATATCTTAGGTTATTGATATTTCTCCCGGAAATCTTGATTCCAGCTTATGTTTCTTCCAGCCCAGCGTTTCTCATGATGTACTCTGCATATAAGTTAAATAAGCAGGGTGACAATATACAGCCTTGGTGTACTCTTTTTCTGATTTGGAACCAGTCTGTTGTTCCATGTCCAGTTCTAACTGTTGCTTCCTGACTTGCATACAGGTTTCTCAAGAGGCAGGTCAGATGGTCTGGTATTCCCATCTCTTTTAGAATTTTCCACAGTTTATTTTGATTCACACGATCAAAGGCTTTGGCGTAGTCAATAAAGCAGAAATAGATGTTTTTCTGGAACTCTCTTGCTTTTCCAATGATCCATCGAATGTTGGCAATTTGATCTCTGGTTGCTCTGCCTTTTCTAAAACCAGTTTTAACATCTGGAAGTTCATGGTTCACGTATTACTGGAGCCTGGCTTGGAGAATTTTGAGCATTACTTTACTAGCGTGTGAGATGAGTGCAGTTGTGCGGTAGTTTGAGCATTCTTTCTCATTGCCTTTCTTTGGGATTGGAATGAAAACTGACCTTTTCCAGTCCTGAGGCCACTGCTGAGTTTTCCACATTTGCTAGTATATTGAGTGCAGCACTTTCACAGGATCATCTTTCAGGATTTGAAATAGCTCAACTGAAATTCCATCACCTTCACTAACTTTGTTCATAGTGATGCTTCCTAAGGCCTACTTGACTTCACATTTCAGGATGTCTGGCTCTAGGTGAGTGATCACACCGTTGTGATTGTCTGGGTCATGAAGAACTTTTTTGTACAATTCTGTGTATTCCTACCACCTCTTCTTAATGTCTTCTGCTTCTGTTAGGTCCCTACCATTTCTGTCCTTTATTGAGCCCATCTTTGCATGAAATGTTCCCTTGGTATCTCTAATTTTCTTGAAAAGATCTCTAGTCTTTCTAGAATTTCCTAATTGCCAAATTCAGAATGAAATTGAAGAAAGTGTAGAAAACCGCTGGACCATTCAGGTATGACCTAAATCAAATCCCTTATGACTACACAGTAGAAGTGAGAAACAGATTTCATGCAAATGGTGCTTTAGTCACTGATTTCTGTCTCTTGCAACCCCATGGGCTCTTGCCTGTCAGGGTCCTCTCTGTAGGATTTTCCAAGCAAGAATACTGGAGCGGGTTGCCATTTCCTTCTACAGGGGATCTTCCCGACCCAGGAATTGAACCCAGGTCTCCTACACTGAAGGTAGATTCTTTACCAGCTAAGCCCAAAACAGCATCAGTCTTTCATCCCTCTAGCTCTCATGTAACTTTTTATATAGCAAAATATTTTGCTATATTTATTCATTCATTTATCATCTAGATGTTTGAACCATTATTTTCCTTCCTGATTTAACCATCTTCTTTGAAGAATTTCTGTTTTCTAAGATTTGATAATGATCCATTTCATTTCCATCTATATTTTGTTCTATAAGCTCATAGTGTGATGTCAAGAGACAAATGATTCATTCCTTATTATTAAACAGAATATTACTACTTTAATTTTTCTACTTTTTTCTCATGGATACACACACATACACAAATGTTTTGTAATAATATGATACTTGGCTACTGAGCTTGTTCTTTTAAACATTGATATAGTCATTAGAAAAATATGAAAATTATTTGGCTTTTTCACATTTATTTTATGATTTATTCATGCTTTTATCTAGAATATCCATAAACACTATTTTAAAATTTTCAATCATTCAATCCTCTTAATCCAAACTTGTTCTGATATAACTAGAATATATGTTTTCCTTTTTTTTCTCCTTGCAGAAACAAATGCTTTATCTTCATCACATGAAGAAGATGTGGTGTGATTTCTTTATCTTCTGGGAAAAGGAGAAGTCTGATAATTTGCTCTGCTTGACCTTTATATATAAATCTTTTTGATGAATAAGCTGTTATAATATCTTCTGAGGGAAGATTTCTTCCATGTACATTGATGGAAAATTTCACCCAGTCAACTATTAAGCTAAAAGCTCTTTAAGTACTCTTTATCCTACTACCTATTAGGTACTGTTTACTGAATGATGTAAGTAAATAATGTCAGTGAGACTCTGACTATTATCAACAGTGCTGCGATGAACATTGGGGTACACATGTCTCTTTCAATTCTGGTTTCCTCAGTGTGTATGCCCAGCAGTGGGATTGCTGGGTCATATGGCAGTTCTATTTCCAGTTTTTTGAGGAATTTCTACACTGTTCTCCATAGTAGCTGTACTAGTTTGCATTCCCATCAACAGTGTAAGAGGGTTCCCTTTTCTCCACACCCTCTCCAGCATTTATTGCTTGTAGTCTTTGGATAGCAGCCATTCTGACAGGCATGAAATGGTACCTCATCCTGGTTTTGATTTGCATTTCTCTGATAATGAGTGATGTTGAGCATCTTAAGCTGTGGTACATATACACAATGGAATGTTACTCAGCCATTAAAAGGAATACATTCAAATCATTTCTAATGAGGTGAATGAAACTGGAGCCTATTATACAGAGTGAAGTAAGTCAGAAAGAAAAACGCCAATACAATATACTAACACATATATATGGTATTTAGTTAATTGGTAAAGATAACCCTGTATGCAAGACATCAAAAGAGATACAGATAAATAGAACAGTATTGTGGACTCTATGGGAGATGGTGAGTGCAGGATGATATGGGAGAATGGCATTGAAGCATGTAAATTAACATATGTGAAACGAATCTCCAGTCCAGGTTCAATGCATGATACAGGGTACTCGGAGCTGGTACACCGGGATAACCCAGAGGGATAGGATGGGGAGGGAGGTGGGGGGTGTGTTCTGGAAGGGGAACACATGTACACCCATGGTGGATTTCTGTCAATATATGGCAAAACAAATACAATATTGTAAAGTTAAAAAATAGATAAATGAACTAATTTAAAAAAAAAACAAAAAAAAGTAATGAAGCTGAAACTCCCATACTTTGACCACCTGATGCGAACAACTGAGTCATTAGAAAAGACCCTGATGCTAGGAAAGATTGAAGGCAAGAAGAGAAGGGAACGACAGAGGATAAGATGGTTGGATTGCATCATCGACTCAGTGGACATGAGTTTGAGCAAGCTCTGGAAGTTGGTGATGGACTGGGAAGCCTGGCGTGCTGCAGTCCCTGGGGTCGCAAAAAGTCGGACACGACTGAGTGACTGAACTAAACTAAACTGACTGAATAATGTGCTACTAATTCTAGCCAGCTTTCAGGTGTCGGTTTTCTTTTTCCTAGTTTCTAGATGAAAAAAACAAAAAAAAATTTACTAAAAAGTTAGTAATTAGCCTGAATTGATAGGTGGAAGTGTAAAGACACAAATATAGTTCTCCTACAACAAAGTCTACCATACCAGTGAAAGTGAAAGTGTTAGTCACCCAGTCATGTTTGATTCTTTGTGACACCATGGACTGTAGCTTGCCAGGTGCCTCTGTCCATGGAGTGCTCCAGTCAGAAATACTGGAGTGAGTAGTATTTTCTTTATCCAGGGGATATTTGTGACCTAGGGATCAAACTTGGGTCTACTACGTTGCAGACAGATTCTTGACCATCTGAACCACCAGGGAAGCCCATCGATTTCATATCAGAATGTGTCCTAAATCTAGAGGTATCGCCTCATCTACTTAAAAGTACATAAAAATGAGAATCCAAAATAACCGAGAATACATGTCAAATACCCAAGAATGCATCTCTATCATTCTATCTCAGGCCATTGTAATACAGCAGAATAGAATCTGATAAACACACCATGAGCTATTGGCCTCTCTAAACCTCAGTGTTGTGTTCTACACATGACTCAAGAGACGCAGACCCTTTAAACACAATATTCTCCATCTCAGAGCCTATGTGTGTGTGTGCTAGTCACTCAGTCCTGTCTCATTCTTTGTGACCCTATGGACTATAGCCTACCAGGCTCCTCTGTCCATGTATTTTCCAGGCAAGAATACTATGTCCTAGTAGAAAAGGAATATATCAGATTGCTGCAAAAGTAATTGTGGTTTATATTGTTGAATTTTGCCATTTGATATTGGAATACATTCTTAAATAAATGTGATTATGTTATATACCATTTTAATGTGCATTTCTCACTTTATGTTTTTTTTGATAGTGACTTATTACTTGCTGTTTGCTTGATATTTATTTTAGACTATGAAAATGATGTTAAGAAAGAAAGCAAATTCGAGTGATTTTTTTTTTTATTCAAGTTCAACATGGACTGTAAAGCAGCAGAGACAGCTTGTAACATCAACAATGCATTTGGCCCAGGAACTATTAATAAACGTATAGTGCAGTAGTGGTTTAAGAAGTTTTGCAAAGGAGACGAGAGATTTGAAGATGAGGAGCATAGTAATTGGCCAATGAGATTTGACAACAACCAATAGAGAGCAATCATCAAAGCTGATCCTCTTACAACTACACAAGAAATTGCCAAAGAACTCTACTTCAACCATGTTATGGTCATTCAGCATTTGAAGCAATTTAGAAAGGTGAAAAAGCTCAATAAATCAGTGCTTCATGAGCTGGCCATTGTAAAAAATCATTATTTTGAAGTGCCATCTTCTCTTATTTTATGCAACAATGAACCATTTCTCCATCAGATTGTGACATGCCATGAAAAGTGGATTTTATAGGACAACTGGAGATAACCAACTCAGTGGTTGGAGCAAGAAGCTCCAAAACACTTCCCAAAGCCAAACTTGCACCAAAGAGAAGTCACAGTCACTGTTTGATGGTCTGCTGCTGATTTGACCCACTACAGCTTTCTGAATCCTGGTGAAACCATTACATCTGAAAAGTATGCTCAGCAAATCAATGACATGCATTGAAAACTGCAACATCTGCAGCCAGCATGGATCAACCGAATGGGCCCAATTATTCTCCAGGACAATGCCTAATAGCAAGTCACACAACCAAATCTTCAAAAGTTGAACAAATTGGGCTTTGAAGTTTTGCCTCATTTGCCATATTTAGCTGACCTCTTGCCAAACCAATTTTCACTTGTTCAAGCATACTGGCAATTTTTTTGAGGGAAAATTCTTCCACAAATAGTAGGAGGCAGAAAATTCTTTCCAAGAGTTCATCAAATCCCACAGCATAGATTTTCATGCTACAGGAATAAACAAACTTATTTCTCATTAAGTTTGTAAAACTGTGTTGGTTGTAATGGTTCCTATTTTGACTAATAAAGATGCATTTGAGCCTAGTTATAATGATTTAAAATTCACAGTCTGAAACTGCAATTACTTTTTTATCATCATAATACTAAAGGGAAAATGAAGGCATACCCTGAGGATGGTTGACAGACTTCTCTCACAGACATGCATGCCACAAGGTGCCAAGAACTGAAACCTCCTTCACACAAGAGCAGTCTTGGTGGGAACTCTGCATTTGCTGGTATCTCTATGATTTGCGCTACTCCTTCCTGCACAGCACATACATTTCACTTGTGTTTCCTGTCTTCCTTCCTCCTAACAAAGCTTAATATTGCTGATGCAACTACACCTCAGCCACCCTAGAAAAGCCTCTCATCTTTCTTTATTCAGTTCTAATTCAGCTGCTGTATGGCTGCTATTAATAACAATGGCCAGCATACACTTTTTTTTTTGGTACTAAGTGGTTTTCTATGATTTATTCAATTCAATTCTCTCAATTACCCTATTAAGCAGGCAGTATAATTTCCATTTAGCAGGTGGGAAACAGAAAAGGAGGAAGGAACACACACACAGAAAGGAGTAGACTTGAAACTCTCATTGAACTCTATGAGACTCAAAGCCCACACTTTATTTTTTTTTAATTTATTTCATTGAAACATAGTTGTCATAATGTTGTATTAAATTCTTCTGCACAGAAGAGTGAATCAGATATATATATATAATTTGCTATTCATTTTCACATTCTTTTACATTATGGTTTATCATAGGATATTGAATATAACTTCCTGTGCTATGCAGTAGGACATTATTATTTATCCATTCTGTGTATAATAGTTTTCATCTGCTAATCCCAAATTTCTAATCCATCTCTTTCCAACCTCCCTACCCCTTGGTAATCACAAGTCTGTTCTCTATGTGGTAAGTCTGTTCTATTTCATAGATAAGTTTATTTGTATTATATTTCAGATTCTGAATACATGAGTCATATCTTGTGATATTTAATTTTCTTTTTCTGACATTTCACTTAGCATGACAATCTCTTGCTTCATCAATGGGGTTACAAATGACATTATTTCATCCTTTTTATGGCTGAGTAATATTCCATTGTCCATATGTACCACATCTTCTTTATTTATTGCTTTGTCAATGTACGTTTAGGTTGTTTCCAAGTCCTGGCTATTGTAAGTAGTCCTGCAATGAATCTTGGGATACAAGTATCTTTTAAAATTAAAGTTTTCTTCAAATATATGCCCAGGAGTAAGATTGTTAGATAATATGCAAAGTCCACTAATTTAACTGGCCTATATGATGAAATATTACCATTCCTAGATAAAATGCCTTACCCTGGTTAAAGTGTACTTGGTTCTTTAAGAATGCATCTTTTAAAATATCTTTTTTCCCAAGCATACCCTAATTACAGAAAAAAATAAGTGCAGATTTTGTTGAGTTTCATTCAAATGAATAGTGTTACCACCACCACCACTATAATCAACATTCATATCAAAACAAAGGATAAGAATCATTTTGGAAGCCCCCATGATGCTTCCCTTTAGACCCCCCCACTCCATGAGTAACCACTGCCATAAAAAGGAGAAGTGTTTCAGTGAAATTAATTCACATGACTGAGGCAAGCTAGTGTTAGGAGGGGCTTTGAACATAAAGATTTTCCATGGATTGTGTAATGCAGGCAAAATCTGGTGCTAAACATTTCAGAAGACAGTCCTTGGCTAAGCAGGTAACATGGGAGCCACTGCCTAACTTTGTAGAGATATTTTGTGACATTACAAACTGCAAAAATTCTCAGTCTAATAGAGCCTAGTTGTGGGTCCACAAGTTAAATTGCATATTGTGATGTGTTCATTCCCTGACCTGCATCAGTACTGTAGTAAATCCCAAACTACCGCCCAAGGCTAGCCTCCTGCGAAAATGTAGACAATGTTATATCACAAAACAGCATGTTCAGTTTCTACTCTGGGAAATATTTAACTTTAAAAAAATCAAAATCAGTGTTGAGGATAAAGAAGTATTTCTAAATAAAGAGCAAAATTCTGACTAGTGAAGAATCTGGAAACAATGGGGAGAAATTTTTAGGAAATTACAAAACATTTCCATAAGAGGATATCTTAAAGAAAAAATATCAATTGGAAGCATGCCTCTTTTCTTTATTTTTTTTCCTTTTTATTTGTCAAGCTGCACTCCATTTATAACAGCTTGTGGTTTGATTCAATTAGATTTGACAAGATTGATGTCTTAGGGATGTAGAGAGAGCTGGTTGTGACTATATAGTGCTATTGGGGCATAAAGTGTAAAGATTGCAAATAAAAAAATATGGGATGTAGAGAAAAATGTCATTCCATGTCAGTGCTTCCAGGTTCAGTTGGAAAACAACAATGATTTTGTTTACATAACTCTGTGCTTGTGTTCACAGTGATAGCATGAGAAAGAAGTGTGTGTGTGTGTGTGCGTGTGTGTGTGTGTGTGAGAGAGAGAGAGAGAGAGAGAGGGAGGGAGAAGGAGAGGGAGAGGAAGGAACGCAATACACACGAGCAGAGAAATACTTTGGGGCTCAGTAGAATACATTTTTAAACTGTGCATTCTCTACTCCAGGCCATATGTCATATCCTGGATTAAAAAGTTCCTTTAAAATTGTTGGGGAAACAAACAAACAAAAAGACGGAATACATTTTTATACAACATGTTATTTATCATGGGAGATCTGGAGAGGACATGTGCTTAAAGTAGTGAGCCTGCCTGAAGTTTTCCTGGAGGAGGCAATACCTGAATTTCAGTCAGCTGAAGAAGGGGTAAAATCCCTTTCTAGAGGGGTGAAGCAGCCTAAGCAAAGGTTCAGAGCTAAAATAAATAAATAAATAAATAAAATGAATTCAAGAAACTCTGCATAAAGTAGTGAGTGAGCCAGAAGGCTAGGTGATTTGGCCACACAAAGGTCCTGAGGACTCTTCAGGTCAGACCGAGAAACATGTATTTTATTCCAGGACCCATGTGGAGCCTCTTTGGTCTACAATGCTGAGACTCAAGACTTGTACTTTAATAAATCATTTATCTCTGGAAGATGTGTTGAGATATAGACTGAGGGAATTAAGACTTGAAACAGATATATGAAGACCTCATTAATGTGAAAGAGTAATAGTATTAGATCCATTCATTTGAGAGCAGCTTGTTTTTCATTGAGTAGGTCAAAGAAGCAACCAAGAAAGGCATAGACTGTGAGTGAGATGGGGACCCTGGAGAGACTGACCAAAAACTTCTCCGTCTCTGTGGTGATGTAAACGGGAAGGAAATTCAAAAGCAAGAGTAGGGTGGGGTATATGTATACATGTATCTGATTCAGTTTGTTGTACAGTAGAAACAGACACAACATTGTAAAACAACTAGTTGTTGTTGTTGTTTAGTCACTAAGTTATGTCTAACTCTTCCAACCCCATAGACTGTAGCCTGCCAGGTTCCCCTCTCCATGGGATTTTCCAGGCAAGAATGCAGGAGTGGCTTGCCATTTTCTTCTCCATGGGATCTTTTTCCATCCCAGGGATTGAACACCTGGCAGGCACATTCTTTATCTCTGAGCCACCAGGGAAGTCCAAAGCAAATATATTACAAAAAACTTTTAAAAATATATAAAAGCAAGCAATAAAGCCATGTTCGTTCACTGAAAAAAACAAAAACAAAAAAACAAAACAACCTAGCTGATAGGATAGATATTCTTTCTTTAAATGGTGTCATTTGTCAGAAGTATTCAGTCTAATCCATAACTAGAAGCAATATTCCCCACGCTATATTGTGATTGGAAATGCTTGGATTATCCCCAACATGTTAGCTATAGGCAACTCTCTTCTATGTCACTCTTCCTGCTTTTCACTTAAAGAGGAAAATAATGGATAAAGTATTCAACATTTGCCTTCTTTGAACTCTTCTTTATTGTCAAGAAATTCCTATTGCTTGAAGAAATTTTGATTAAAGTATAACGTTTATTTGGTGATCTCCTCCCCTGCAGTTACAATGAGCTAATACTTGTTTTAAATTGTGTTTTCTTACAAGTAATAGTTTCTGTGGTATGATTTGGCTCTTAAGTTCAGATAAATAAAAGGTGATTGATAGACATTTTTTTTTCAGATAATGATCAGTACTTGGGCAGATTTTCAAAAATTTCTCTAATAGCAAAAATTAAAAAAAAAGAATAAATTTTACAATAAAAAGTCATTATAATAAAGAATATAGAGACTGTCATTAATTTTAAAGGTCTTTTTCATAAATTAGAAAAAGGTTATATGACACATATGTAAAGTCTACAGATGTTTGATGTTTTGAGATAGCAAGGAGAAGGGGCAAATGTTACTTAAATGTGCAGCATTCTTTCAGTAAGTTCTTGGGTGTCTGGTGAAAGGTCTGGTTTTTTATCTGATGGTTTAGGATTTCAGCAGATCTTATTGTTTGTTAAAATAGTTATTATGGAGAGCGATGACAAGAGTTAAAGGAATTCAAATTCACTTTGAATTTGAATTTGAAGAGTTAAAGGAATTCAAATTCACTTTGAATTCGAATTTGAAGAGTTAAGAAATTCAAATTCATTTTGAATCCTAGAAAACAGACAAGATCAAGAGATTTATTTGTAAAGGACCAATGCAAAGTCCCTCAGTTGGACACTTTTATTGTGAAGAGTAACATCTATAAAGGAAACAGACTATTTTTTTTTTAATTAGCTTATTTTCTATTTTTTAACTTTATAATATTGTATTTGTTTTGCCATACATTGACATAAATCCACCATGGGTGTACATGTTTTCCCCTTCCAGAACCCCCCTTCCCCTCCCTCCCCATCCTATCCCTCCGAGTCATCCTGGTGCACCAGCCCCGAATATTTCTTTGTCGATTTGAGTTAATTCTGTATCTAACTTACTGTAAGCAGATTGAAGATATATATCCAGAATATTTACCAGTGACATGTTGTTGTTGTTGTTGTTTAGTCACTAAGTTGTGTTTGACTCTTTGGGACCCCATGGACTGTAGTCCTCCAGGCTCCTCTGTCTGTGGGATTCTCCAGGCAAGAATGCTGGAGTGGATTGCCATCTCCTTCTCTAGTGGATCTTGCCCACCCAGTGATCAAACCTGTGTATCCTGCATTGGCAGGCAGATTCTTTACCACTGAGCAGACTTGGCTTAAATACATAAGAATTAATGACATAAAGAAGAAAAATTAATGCTTGTTGAAGAGTTTACCATGGGCCATGTGCTATACTAGATGGTTTTAAATATCTGGTTTATTTACAGTGCTCTTGATTAACAAATGTTATTAATCTGTTTTTCAGATTACATGCCTAGATATTATTCTTTAGAATAAAAATGTCTAATTGACGGACATTGCATTGGTTCTTTACAAATAAATCTCTTGATCATATCTGTTAACCAAAGAGACTTTCAAATAACTCAATGCCACAAAGCTAGTAGGTAGTAGTTCCAGAATCTGACCCTCTCTTCCTGCCAATGCAGGAGACACAGGAGACCTGGGTTTTATCCCTGGGTCGAGAAGATCCCCTGGAGTAGGAACTGGCAACCCACTCCAACAATCTTGCCTGGAAAATCCCATGGGCAGAGGAGCCTGGTGGGCTACAGTCCATGGGGTCACAAAGAGTCAGACACAACTGAGTTATTGAGCATTAACGCATCTGCTCCTAAAGCCTCATTTGCATACCGTCAGGCTAGCTGTCACTGAAAGAATTCTGTGTCTTTGCAGTTGTTAAGAAAAAGTACTTACAAGTTTTGAAATAATTATAACTTTATGCAATTAATAAAAACTACTGTCCACTGATCCAAAATTCTTACCAGAATATGTACAATTGCTGTCTCAAAGTGTATTAAACATATAACTTCTGTGATATTTTTCGTTAGTAATTTGTTTAACAATATCTTTATAGTGAACATCTTATAATAAATTCACTAACTTTTTAAGTTAAATAGTCCAGAAATAGTACAACATGAAATAAATTTTTTTTTCAACCCCCTTCAGGTTTTATGCCCAAATATTAAGTGTGAGTCACTACTCCTTCTGGTGCCCAACACAGTAACTGTGTTGGTCTCCCAACAATTTCTGAATTACAAGCAGAAAGCGTACAGTCTATTGGCATGTATGCCAAGGTATAGGTGTTTCATAGCTCACCTCTTGATAAATACTCAGGAATTGTCAGCATGCTCAAGATGATCTGTTAATTTTAAAGATAAACGGTAATTATGCATGATTTTGGGGTTCCCTGGTAGCTCAGCTGGTAAAGAATCCACCTGCAATGCAGGAGATCCCAGTTAGATTCCTGGGTTGGGACGTTCCCCTGGAGAAGAGATAGGCTACCCACTCCAGTGTTCTTGGGCTTCTCTGGTGGCTCAGATGGTAAAGAATCCACCCACAATGTGGGAGACCTGGGTTCAATCCCTGGGTTGGGAAGATCCCCTGGAGGAAGGCATGGCAACACTCTCAAATATTCTTGCCTGGAGAATCCCCATGGACAGAGGACCCTGGCACGTTACAGTTCAGAGGGTCTCAAAGAGTCGAATGTGACTTAGCACAGCACAGCACATGCATGATTTTACTCTTATTTGAGAAGGATGCACCATACAATGTAACAGCTATGGTCCTTGGCATCAACAACTGTTCTATAAATACTGGATCTATCAATATTTTGGTGAATTGAGCAGATTATTTCATTCTTACTGTACTGTAAAATGAAAATAATTATTTGAGGGGGTGGTACTGAAGATGCATATGGTATCTTATGCAAGGCTCCTGATACATTTCAGTATTCAGCTTTACCATTTCTTTCGTAAATACATTCTAGTACTTCCACTTTCTCCTTGTCTCAAGTTCTAGTATGGCTAAAGAGCAGGCCAATTCTGTTTACATATATGTTGAATAAAGCTTAAACAATTTTATTTTATTTTAATAAATTTATTTATTTTAGTTGGGGGCTAATTACTTTACAATATTGTAATAGTTTTTGCCATACATTGACATGAATCAGCCATGAGTTTACATGTGTTCCCCTTCCTGGACCCCCCACCCACCTCCCTCCCCATCCCATCCCTCTGGGTCACCCCATTGCCCTGGCCCTGAGCCTTTGTCTCATGCATCGAACATGGAATGGTGTTCTGTTTCACATATGATAATATACATGTTTCAATGCTATTCTCCCAGAGCGTCCCACCCTCACCTTCTCCCTCAGAGTCCATAAAATTGTTCTATGCATCTGTGTCTCTTATTCTGTCTCGCATATAGGGTTATCGTTACCATCTTTCAAATTCCATATATATGTATTAGTATACTGTATTGTTGTTTTTCTTTCTGGCTTACTTCACTCTGTATAATGGGCTCCAGTTTCATCCATCTCAGTAGAACCGATTCAAATGTATTTTTTTTAATGGCTGAGTAATAATCCATTGTGTATATGTACCACAGCTTCCTTATCCATTCGTCTGCTGATAGACATCTAGGTTGCTTCCATGTCCTGGCTATTGTAAACAGTGCTGCGATGAACATTGGGGTACACGCGTCTCTTTCAATTCTGGTTTCTTCGGTGTGTATGCCCAGCAGTGGGATTGCTGGATCATATGGCAGTTCTATTCCCAGTTTTTTAAGGAATCTCCACACTGTTCTCCATAGTGGCTGTACTAGTTTGCATTCCCACCAACAGTGTAACAATTTTAAAAAATGTGGCTCCATAGTGGCTGTACTAGTTTGCATTCCCACCAACAGTGTAACAATTTTAAAAAATGAAACACCACAAACAAAAGGATTTATTTACATATTCAATCTTGCATAGCCACTTGGTCAGTTTGATTATATGGACACAACCACTGTCTTCCTTCCTTCATAGAACCTAAAAGTAAACATATTTATAGATCTTCCAGAATGGCTAATGCAGAAACAGAGAACCCTGAAAGAGGATGCCTCCCTAAATCAGGATGAAAACTGAAAACAGTACCTTTATGACCTTTCTCAAATGACAAAATATGAGCTGATAGTAACTGGAAATCTGGCTTTGGTTTTTTAGTGTTCACATTTTTGTGTCTGTGATAAAGTGGGTGCTGACACAAATTGAATCCATTCACTACTTGAATGAAGATCACCAGAAAAAAAATCAACTCAGAGCTGTGGTGCCTGATAGGGTTTCTGTAGGTCCTGCTACCAATTCTGAAAATAAATGTTTGGTGAGCACACTAGGTTCAGTGAAGATACGTTTTGAAACTGCTCCTATTCACTTGCAGAATCATGCGAAAGAGAAAATTCCGATGACAATCATAGTGGATTTACCACCATCCTTAGTTGATTCATTGACTCCGGGTTTACTAAATATCTCATTTATGAATGTAGTATGTCTTCAATGTTTCTTATTTTTGTATGATTCCTATTGTTAGTTTCTGACACATAGTATTTGTCATTTGTTTGAAGATGCAAACAAAATGCTGGAGTGAGAGAAGATTAGACACAATGTCCCCGCCACCATTTTGGTTGCAATTGCTTCTGTTCCTGACTCATGTTATCTTCAAATCTGCATCCATTTGTCTGAGCTCCTGTGCTGATATGGGACACTACAATAATTTCAACAATCAAGGAGTTTGGTTTTAAGATATGCAGAATGCCTTAGCATGTCAGATTGACTGGATTAGTCTACCCTCCTCCCAAAACCTTATTTATAAGTTTTTGTGAAAATATCCATTTTTCAAAAATACATGTATAAGCCAACTGATTTCCCCCCATTAAACAGATATAAAAATACATATGTCTGGAATGATATAATTTACAACACAATTACATTATTTTACTGCAGTAGAAACATTGAGTATCACAAGGTAGCAATCAATGTAAAATCAAATATATAAATATTTTTTTAAATCATAACAAGTTGTACAGCATACTTGGAATTTACATGGAAATTAGAATGAAATTACTTGGCTGGCTCCTTTATAATAAAGTGGAGCATGGAACACTCAAGTTGTAAATTTCCTTATAAACAAACATCTATAAAATAATTTTGCAAGTTATAGTAGAATGAGGAATAAATGTGTAGAAACATATGGAAAGAAAGTGTTTCTTCATTTTCTATGTCAATTCCCTTAATTGTTGCTACCGTAATGCTTTTTCTCATCAGGTCTAAGTCATCAACATAGCCTTCAATGGCAAATGAATAAATAATGTTTACACTCCAATTCTAATTGTGTGCCAGCCTCCAGTCTTGCTGATAAGCCAGATGGTGACTTGCAACTCAAAGAGTGCATAATCCAAAGAACATATACCTTGGTAAAAGGTCACCTTAATTCCAATCCCAGTTTCAGCTGTGATTAACTGTGTAGCCCTGGACTAATTCCTTTAGCCCTCTGAACTCAGGGCCTTCATCTCTAAAAAGACTACAAACCTCATAGGGTGATTATAAAATTGTAAAGGGAGAAAACTTATGTCAAAACAAGCCATGCAGAGCCATGCAGAGTCCAAAATTTGGACTCAGACTGAACTCTCCTATAAAAACACAAAGAGATGATCATGACAACAAGGAAATGTAAGCATAGTGGAGTTGAATGCTACAAACTTGGGCATCTGCTGATAATTTTATGTCAAAAATTATATTTCCCTAAAAAGTAAAAGGACAGATAGCAGATGGGAAGAGAAAACAACTAGCAATGAACTGAATAAAAGCTTATATTTATTGGGCTTCTACTGGCGTTCTACTCAGTGTTCATGGGTTCATGGGAGAACTATTCAGAGTGGCCTCACTATGTAGATCAGAGTCAGACACCCAGAAGAATTGTCATCACCCAGCATGTAAGAGAGAGGCCATGTCCATAGGACTTGTTTTAAGGAATGACAAATGGCCTTAAGCAGATTGAGCTATACAAACCCAGGTTTTTTGATTTTAATTTTTCCTCACAAAAGACTTTGGAGATAAACTTCCATTTCATCAGATTTATTATGATGGTAGTTTTCCAAACTTCCAAAATGCTGATATTTTTCCAGGTCAAACATATCTCTAGGGGAAAATTCTGAACATTCTGCTAAAATTAAATACTATTAGGATAGCTCTAGCAGGCTGATCTCAGGAAACCCTATATAAAGAGGGTAGGTCTCCTTCATCCTAAACATCACCTCTACTTTCTGCTTAATTGACAGTGGACTGCCAGTGTGATCAACAGTGAAATTTTCTTGAGAGACCTGCTTTTTGGCTTTTGAATACTACACATTCCATGAAACTTCATTACCCAACTGAGAAAGGGAGTGCCAGTGGAAATAGAGAGGAAAAGAAAGGATTTATTTTTGCTATTTCAGGTGTCACATTCACATTCAAAACACTTTCTAATGCATTTACTTTCAGAAATCTTCACATTTTCCAGAGGGGCAGGTAAGTGTTTTTATCCCAATTTTACAGATGAAAAACTTGAAACCCAAGGTTAAGTGACTGGCTTGCAGCAGCACTGGGAGCCAACGTCAAGATCAGACTTCCATCATCAATGTTTGATGGCTCAGACCACTGGACTGAGACTTTTTCTGAGTATAGCACAAATGCTTGGAAAATGGTTTTAACCTCTTTCAGGAATACAAACATTCAACACTGTGCCTCTGGGTTAAAACAGATTTTCCAAATGCCTGATGAACATGGAGATAGTGAAGGGAGAATGATGACTGCTATGTTTAATAGAGATAGCTACTATTGTAAGTCATTTTGTAGGTTAAGTCATTCATCATTTCTATTTTCATGCATGAATTCAACAAACACTTGTCAACCAATGGCACAATTACAGTTAAATTCCAAATGAATATACATATAGATGCTATACATGTATAATACACTTTTATAACTATTATTTATAGAAACTATTCAGTGACACTTCTCTGGTGAATTATTCACTATATTAGTGCATATAGTCAGGGATATATTATCTCTTTTAAGTATTAAACAACTTTGCCCAATATTGTCCCAATAATATAGGTAAGAAAGTTTGCAAATTATATGGTAAGTTAACTTAGACAATACCCAAACCTAGATTGGTGTTGGAAAGAACACAGGCTTTTCTATCAAACAGACTTGTGTTCCAATTATAGTTCCACAACTTACGAAACAAATTGCAATGGTATTACTTAAACTCTATGAGTTTAAGTTTCCTGATTTGAAAATGGAACTATTAATAACTAACACCATTGTCCCACAATACATGATTTTTCTGAGAATTAAGAAAAAAATTATTTTTAGGTGTAATACATTTTTCCTAGAAAAGTAAAATTCCCCTTCTAAAAGTAGCTTCAATATACATGGTAAAGTTAATTTTTAAAAATCTTAAAATACAGGTGATTTGATGATTAAGTAAGAAATGTTGAGAGCAAGAAACAAAGGAAGACAGAAATCCAGAACAATAAGCTGAATTCAACAGTTGGCCTTCAGTTCAAGGCATATAGTTACCAGGTAGACTTGAGTTTTGTCCATAGACTCATAGGGACAAAGGGAACAGATGAAAAAGACCAGATCCTACATCAGGTGGAACGTCTAATGAAATCCTCTTACATAAAATGGGGATATTCAAGAGTTATGTTTCATCAAAATACTGAGCCAAATATATTCCCAGATAAAAATGAGCAACATGGAAAATAATATTTTGACAAGGAACCAGGAGTAGAATGTGCCTAAGAATTCAAAATATCAATCAGCAGTTTATGTTTACAACTTAGATTGTTCGAAAACTACCAAGCTAAGAGTTCTGCTTGGAGAAACCTAAATAAGCAGTGCTTTTGTGGCTACCATTCAGAAGGCATATCCCTTACAGCAACAAAAGAAGTGTTCTTAACTTGCAGTCACTTTATGATTCAGTGTACAGGGTACAGATGGAAATGCACATCCCCCAGTTTTCCCTGAAAGAGGTATATTTGCATACGTTAAAATGCTATTGCCTGGTAGTCTGGCTTTCATTTAACCTGTATCTAGGTGCTGACTGAGATCCTCCCCCTTGGGACACTGACAGGTATGGGCACACAATCAACTATAGGGGGTTGCTTCAAATAAAATAGACTAATAAGACAATCACAAAGGTTTGAAAGACAATCAAGAGCTAGGACCTAGTGAAATGACGAGGATCATCTACATGAGTTCACCCTGTAAGACTGGGAGAGGTGGCTAATTTATCTGTGCGTACAAACCAACACAGAGAGTCAAGGAAAGTAAAGAAAAAAAGGACTATTTTCAAACAAAAAATAAGATAAAGCCTCAGAAAAAAGTTAATGAAATGAAAATAAGTAATTTGTCTGATAAAGACTTCAAATAATGGTCCCTGAGTTCAGAAGAACAATGAAAGAACAGAGTGAAAATTTTAACAAAGAGAAAGAAATATAAGGATGCCCCAAACAGAAATCACAGGACTGAGAACACAATAACCAAACTGAAAAATACAATAGAGGGTTTCAAACTAGATGAAGAGAAAGCAAGATTCAGTGAACTCAAGGACAGAGCAGTGGAACTCATCCAATTAGAACAGCAAAAAGAAAAAAATAATAGTGAAGATAGCTTAGGGGACTTATAGGACAATATCAAGCAGACTAAAACTCACATTATAGAGTTTTCAGAAAGTGAAGAGAGAAAAAAAGGGGGTAGAAAATTTAATCAAAGAAATAATAGCTAAAAATGTCCTATCCTTAGGAATAAAACATACATTCACATCCAGGATTCCCAGAGAGTTTTAAATAAGATAAACTCAAAGACTCCCACACTAAGACATATTATAATTAAAATGTCTAAAGTTAAAGACAAGGAGTGAATCTTAAAAGGAGCAAGAGAAAAGCAATTTGTTACAAACAAGAGAACCTCCATAACGCTATCA
Organism: Giraffa tippelskirchi; assembly: GCF_054371585.1. Lineage (NCBI taxonomy): Eukaryota > Metazoa > Chordata > Mammalia > Artiodactyla > Giraffidae > Giraffa > Giraffa tippelskirchi. The sequence continues at coordinate 134,598,446 of NC_137277.1, forward strand.
AAGTTTTTCAGCAGAAATTTTGCAGACTAGAAAGGGGTAGCATGATGTATTCAAAGTGCTGCAAAAAAAATAAAACTGTCACCCAAAAATATTCAACCCAGAAAAATTGCCCTTCAGACATGAAGAAAAAAATAAAAAATGTTTGCAAGATGTGAAAAAGCTAAAGGAGTTCATCATCAGTGTTAAATGAGATTTCTTAAGGTGAAATGAGAGGATGCTAGTTAGTAAAAGGAAAACATATGAAAGTAAAAATCCTCCTGGGAAAGGTAATTGTATAGTGCATGCATGCGTGCATACTTAGTCTCTCAGTTGTGTCCTACTCTTTGCAGTCCCATGGACTGTAGTCTGCCAGGATCCTCTGTCCATGGAATTTTCCAGGCAAGAATACTGGGGTGGGTTGCCATTTCCTACTGGAGGGGATCTTCAGTTCAGCTATATCATAGCTGTAAAGGTGGTGGGTTAATCACTTTTAAAGCTAGTATAAAGGCTAAAAGGCAAAAGTAATAAAAATAACTGTAACTAAAATATGTTTGATGGATACATAAGATAAAATTATGTAAACTGTTAAATCAAAATTATAAAATGTGGTGGGGAAATCAAAGTATAGATCTATAGAATGCATTTGAAATCAAGTTATCAACTTAAAATAGACTGCTATTAACATGTGTTGTTTTACTCAAGCCTTACAGTAACTGCAAATCAAAAACCTGTGAATGTTACACAAAAGAGAAAAAAAGACAGAATCTAAGTATACTACTACAAAAAGTCATTAAATTACAAAGGAAGAGAGCAAGAGAATAAGAAAGGAACAAAGAAATTATAAAATAGCTGGAAAAAATGAATGCAAAGGCAATAAGTACATATCTATCAATAATTAATTTAAATGTAAATGAACTAAATTATTCATAGACATAGAGTGACTGAATGGATAAAAATACATGGCCCCGCTACATGTTACCTATGAGAGCCTCACCTCAGATGTAAGGACACAGACTGAAAGTGAAGTGGTGAAAATAGATATTACATACAAATAGAAACCAAAGGAAAATAGGGGTGCTATACTTATATCAGATGAAATGTGTACTAAGTTGCTTCCGTCATGGCTGTCTTTGCAACCCCATGGACTGTAGCCTGCCAGGCTCCTCTGTCCCTGCGGTTTTCCAGGCAAAAATACTGGAGTGGGTTGCCATTTTCTTCTCCAGTGATTAGATGAAATAAACTTAAAAAATAAAAAGCTGAAATAACAGACGAAGAAGGTTATTATGTAATGCTACAAGGATCAATTCAATAATAGGATATAACATGTAAATTTGTATACATCCAACATAGAAGTTCTGAAATATATAAAACACATATTAACAATAGTAGAGAACTTCAGCATTCCACTTTTATCAATGGATAGATCCTCCAGACAGAAAATCAAAAACGAAACATTGACCTCAAACAATATGTTAACCAGATGGGCTTAACAGGCATGTATAGAATATTCTGTCCAAAAGCAGTAGGATACACACTCTTTTCAAGTGCACCTGGAAGATTTTCCAGGATCAATGCTATATTAGTATACAAACCAAGTCAATCAATTTAAAGAGCTTTAAATCATATAAATCTATTATGAGACATAAAAAAATCAATTAAAAAAAGTTGGAAAATCCTCCAATATGTCAAAATAAACACCATACCACTCAAGAATTAATAATATAAAAAAGAAATCAAAATATAAATCAAAAAATATCTTGAGACAAATGAAAATAGATATATTGTTGCTGCTGTTCAGTCGTCATGTCCAACTCTTTGCAACCCCATGGACTACAGCATGCCAAGCTTCCCTGTCCCTCACCATCTCCTGGAATTTGCCCAAGTTCATGTCCATTGAATTGGTGATGACTACAACATACCAAAACTTATAGGATGCAGCAAAATCAGTTTCAAGAGTGATTTATAGTAATAAATGCCTACGTTAAAGAAACAAGAAAGATCTCAAACAACTTAACTTTACCCCTCAAGGAATTCAAGAGAAGATTAAATTAAGCCCAAAGTTAGTAAAATGAAAGAAATAACAAAAAAAAGGCTAAAATAAAATAAGAGACTAAAATGACAGAAGAAAAGGTTAACAAAGGTAAGCTGTCTTTTTGAAAATATTTTTTTAAATAGGCAAATTTAATATTCATTTACAGCGAAAAATCTCATAAAACAAGATGATTATGGGAATTTACAAAATCTCACAGCTAACAACATACTCAATGGTGAATAATCAAAATTATATTGAAGAAAAACTTGATACTATGATTAATTGATTTTTGACAAGGGTGTCAAACACATTTGATGGAGAAAGAATAGTCTCTCATACTAATGGTGCTAAGACAACCAGATATACGTATGAAAAATGATGAAGTCAGACACCATTTCACATCATATAAAAACTTAAAATCAATCAAGAACCTAAATAAAAAAGCTAAAATTATAAAACTTTTTGAATTATCCAATTAGGGTAAAGTTTCAAAATAATTCAAATCCTGGAAAACTACTTGGTTGTTCCTGAAAATTAAATATGGAGTGGGAAGAGAGATAAACAGGCAGAGCCCAGAGGATTTTTAGGTCAGTGAAACTATTCTGAATTATAGTATGATCATGGACACAGACACAGGACGCATGCATTTGTCAAAACCATAGATGCGCAATACCAAGAGTGAACTCTAATATAAGCTAGAGACTTGGGCTAATAATGACGTGACAGTGTAGGTTTATCAATTGTACAAATATCCCACTCTGGTGCAGGATGTTGATAATGAGGGAAGTTGTGTGTGTGGGTGGGGTGGGTGGGGAATGGGTATACAGGAATTCTTTGTGTTGTTTGCTCAATTTTGTCATAAACCTAAAACTGCTATAGAAAGTAAAGGCAATTTTTTAAAAGATTATGCAACCATAAGATCCAGCAATTCCACTCCTAGGAATATATCTTGAGAAAACCAGAGTTCTAAAGGATGCTGGCTCTCTGATGTTCACTGCAGTACTATTTACGATAGCCAGGATGTGGAAGCAACCTAAATGTGACAGACAAATGGATAAAGAAGATATAGAACATATATTCAATGGAATACTACTCAGCCATAAAAAGAAATGAAATATGCCATTTACAGAGACATGGATGGACCTAGAGATTGTCACACAGGGTGAAGCAAGACAGAAACAGAAAAATAAATGTCATATAATATTCTTTAAAAGTGGAATCTAGAAAATGGTACAGATGAACTTATTTGCAAAGCAAATAGAATCACTGATGTAGAGAACAAACATATGCTTGCCAAGAGGGGAGTTGGGATGAATTGAGAGGTTGGGATTGACATATACACACTGCTATGTATAAAATAGATGACTAATCAGTTCCTACTATAAAGCACAGAGAACTCTACTCAGTGTTCTGTGGTGAGCAAAATGGGAAGGGAATTTAAAAACAGTGGATATTTACTTGCAGTATTATAAAACAATTACACTCAAATAGAAATTAATTAAAAAGTAAATAAGAATAAAAAAGATTATACATAGAATTATACCTGACCCAGTAATTCTGCTCCCAGATATATATGCAAAAGAAATAAAAATAAGTACTCAAACTAATACCTATACACAATTATTCATAGTAGCAATATTGTCTTTTCTTTTCTGTCTTCATTTAGTCCCTATGTTGTGTCCAGCTCTTTTGAGACCACATGAACTGCAGCACGCCAGGATCCTCTGTCTATGGGATTCCCTGGGCAAAAAAACTGGAGTGGGTTGCCATTTCCTTCTTTGGGGCATCTTCCCAACCCAGGGATCAAACTGGTGTCTCCTTCATTGGCAGGCAGAGTCTTTACCACTGAGCCACCTAGGAAGTCCACTAGCATTATTATCAAGAGCCAAAATCTGGGAATTTCCTAAGTTTAGATCAAAAGAGAAAAAGATAAACAAATGGTGGTATCTGCATACAATAAAATATTATTCAATTGTAAAAATGAAGTACTAATACAAGTTACAGCACGGATAAATGCAAAAACATCATGCTAATGTAAGATGCCAGATGCAGAATGTCACATAATGTATGATCTCAGTTACATGGAAATACCTAGAATAGATAAATTCATAGAGACAGATAGATAACTACTGGTTGCCCAGGGTTGGGGAGAGGGTGCAATTAGGAGCAACAGCTTAGTGTTTATGGAGTCTTCTTGTGATGACAATGTTTTAGAACTAGAAGCAGGTGGTGTGAATGTACTTGATGGCACTGAATTGCATACCATAAAATGCTTACTTATGTAGATTTTACCTTAAAAATATGTAGATGAGTTAGGCAAAAAATTGGAAAGTGAAACTTATCTCTTGCTGATCAAACTACATAGCTTGTCAAATCACAGAACTTTAAAAGTGGTGTTGTGAATATGTTATGCATTTAATGACATCATCTTGAACATTATATTGTCTAACGTAGATTATTTAAAGATTGAAATCATGGCCCTACTCTGTTTATATTCATAAATTAAGTCATGGAACATCATCAAAATGGAGTTTATTTACAAGTCATTTATAAATGATTGCTGTGAAACTTTAAGATAACCTGACTTCCTAATTTCATTAAGAATTTCTCCTATAATGCCGGAGTCCAGCTCCAGCAGGTCCAGGGGTTCCCTCAGGAAGGATGGCGTCGGCGATACGAATGAGAAGACACAGCGAGTCTCAGCGTTTCCAAGTGTCTTCAGACTTTATTGTTTTTTAAGACAGCTTTTATATTTTTAGTGGTATATAGAAACAAATGTAAAGTATAGAGTCATACCAATTCAGCTTAAGGGACATACCAATTCAGCTTAAGGGACATACCAACTTAGCTCAAGGAACATACCAACTTAGCTTAAGGGACATACCAACTTAGCTTAATGGGTATATCTTAATGGGCCTATCAAGTTAGCACAATGGGCCAGCAGTTTCCACCCTCATCGAAGCTCCGTTTGCATGTCTTTAGTTACAAAAAGCCTCATTTTGTTTACATCATCTTCTGGCCTGGTGGCCTGCTAACACCTTGTGACTCTCCATTGATAAAGGTTGATCAATCAGAACACTTTTGTATAGGGCACATCAGGAAAGAATTCATCAACAGGAAGTTTTAAGGTAAAACCTGTTTTTGGTAATTTACTCCATGGCTTGAGCTTAACAGAACAGAATGTGGTTCCATAAAGTCATAGAACAGCAAGCTGAAGTTCAGCTCTAAGTAAGAATCATCAGTTAAATCAACAATTGTCTTATTATTTGTATTAAAGCTAAACTTCTATTTATATAAATCTCTAACTATTATGCTTTCATTATATAGGCTAAATACGTTAAGAGTAAAAACATAATGAGTAAATACAGATTAAGTAACAGTTTCACAAAGCAATATTTTTTGTATTTCCTAACAAGCCTTTTTTCCTGTGAAGGGTTTTATGCCCATGGGGGCTTTCTGTGCGGAGGCTCTCAATGCTGTTTTATTACTAGGGAGCAGTTATGCACATTAGCTCCAAAGGCACAGGTACATTTATTAAACAAATCAATATGTTAGCAAAAGGAATTTAGATCAGCATACTCTATATCCCAGATAATTTTGTTTAGGGTGCTACTGTTCAGGGGCCTTGTTGATTTGAGGTTTCAGAATGATCTTTTTTAGAAGGGAATCAGGAAAGGCCTTTTGCCTAAATCATAGAAAATAAGAAGAGGTTTATTATAGTAAACATCAGAAAGACAGATATCTTTAAGGTGAGTGCTGAGGCAGCCCTCCGAGAATCCCTGAGGCCTGAGAAGCCTTGCTCAAATCAGTCCTTTCCCTCATGACCCTGTCATGAGTGGGGATCTCGTGAGCTGGCTCCCGGCACTGTAATTTTATGTAAAATATATATTTTATAAGCAAAGGTTTTAAGCGTAGTTGATATTAAGATAAATTCTAGCTCACTCTATACAAATTCTTCATCATCCCAGCGGTTTTCGTATCATTAAACAAATGGACTATAGGCACAGAGATAATAATAATCATGTAAAACTCAGAATCAAATTGCCAATATCCGCTGGATCATCGAAAAAGCAAGAGAGTTCCAGAAAAACATCTATTTCTGCTTTATTGACTATGCCAAAGCCTTTGACTGTGAAAGAGATGGGAATACCAGACCATCTGACCTGTCTCTTGAGAAACCTGTATGCAGGTCAGGAAGCAACAGTTAGAACTGAACATGGAAAAACAGACTGGTTCCAAATAGGAAAAGGAGTACGTCAAGGCTGTATATTGTCACCCTGCTTATTTAACTTACATGCAGAGTACATCATGAGAAACACTGGGCTGGAAGAAACACAAGCTGGAATCAAGATTGCCAGGAGAAATATCAATAACCTCAGATATGCAGATGACATCACCCTTATGGCAGAAAGTGAAGAAGAACTGAAGAGCCTCTTGATGAAGGTGAAAGAGGAGAGTGAAAAAGTTGGCTTAAAGCTCAACGTTCAGAAAACTAAGATCATGGCATCTGGTCCCATCACTTCATGGCAAATAGATGGGGAAACAGTGGAAACAGTGTCAGACTTTATTTTTTTGGGCTCCAGAATCACTGCTGATGGTGACTGCAGCCATGAAATTAAAAGACGCTTACTCCTTGGAAGGAAGGTTATGGCCAACCTAGATAGCATATTTAAAGGCAGAGACCTTACTTTGCCAACAAAAGCCCGTCTAGTCAAGGCTATGGTTTTTCCAGTGGTCATGTATGGATGTGAAAGTTGGACGGTGAAGAAAGCTGAGAGCCGAAGAATTTATGCTTTTAAACTGTGGTGTTGGAGAAGACTCTTGAGGGTCCCTTGGACTGCAAGGAGATCCAATCAATCCATCCTAAAAGAGATCAATCCTGGGTGTTCATTGGAAGGTCTGATGTTGAAGCTGAAACTCCAATATTTTGGCCACCTCATGCGAAGGGTTGACTCATTGGAAAAGACCCTAATGCTGGGTAGGATTGGGGGTGGGAGGAGATGGGGACGACAGAGGATGAGATGGTTGGATGGCATCACCGACTCGAGGGACATGGGTTTGGGTAGACTCCGGGAGTTGGTGATGGACAGAGAGGCCTGGCGTGCTGCAATTCATGGGGTCGCAGAGTCCGACACGACTGAGCGACCGAACTGAACTGAAAACTCATAAAAAAAAAATTATTCTGATTCTCTCCTTGCCTCTCAAAGCCCAACTAATGGTCGAAGGACGTAATTGAGGAAATTATGAGGTTGATACAGAATTTCATTTAGTAGTAAATTTTTTCTTGTTTCTATGTGTAACAAACCCCATACAATGGTATCATACACTTGTAAAGTTCCTATATCAATGTGAGTATCTTCAAGTATATTTAGATAATTCAAATCAGGTAGTTTTCCTCCTGTGCTATAGTTCTGATAGAAAGTTAGCTCCAAACATTTTCTTGTCTTGGTAGTTCATGCTGAAATTTCCAAAGAAATGCCAAAACCAAATTTAATTTCCATGGTAGAACATTTGAGTCTAGGTTTTATAAACTTGAGAAAGATCTGACATTACTCAACTGTTTCTTCTCATTTGTACCACAACTCCTGTTTGTTTTATATTTTCTATCTGCTCACTATTTTAATGTTATACATTATTTATTTTTATATCCTATCAGGGAATTTGTGCTATTATTCTTTTTTTTACTGAAAAGAAAACTGAAGTCTAAAGCGTTAATTAAATGTGTCCATGGTCATAAAGGAGGCTTTGCAGGAATACAATTTCATGCCCTGTATTATATAATATATCATTGACATATATTTTTGAATGCAAAAAAATTATCCTGCCATTGAGAAACTGTGCAGTTGAGGACATAACATTACTGATATCCATGTGATAGGTTGTAGGTGGTCCTTATCATCTACTAGCCTTGAATTACTTAGCTAGTGAAATAGATACACATATCTTGCCTGCTTCATGCAAAGATTTATAAAAGTGTTTGAAAGTTTACTATAGGCTGCATAATTAATTATATTGATTATTAATTTTATGAGGACCAGAAGGTCATGCAATTTAACTTAGATAAGCAATAAAATTATTTATTAAACACCCAGTGCAAGACAATATGCTAGCATCAATCTTCAAAGCAATCTTAGGAGGTCAGTATTACAATATTAACTTTTTAGAAACAACAACTATGAAAGGTTGTTAGGTACCTTGTTCAAAGTGAAAAAGTAAATAGAGACACTAATACTAAAAGTCATGTTCTTCTGGTCAAAATTTCCAAGCTCCTTCCATAGACTCCTCTGAAGTCCGATCAAACGTGCTTGGATTCATGTCAGTCATTCTGGAGCTGTGTGTGCTCAGTAAGTTACTAAACTTCTTAAAGCATCAGTTTCCACAGCATTTGGTCTAATCAGAATAAGGCTATTTTGCCATAAATTATCTGTCAAAGTAGTTTCACAGGAGAATGGGTGTAGAATGACCAGCATATAAACACTGTGGGACCCCATATCTCCTAGTTTTACTAAAAAGTAATTATTAAGAAGAGATGTATTCCCCATAATTAAAACCTCAAATAGCCTTATTGCACTTAATTATAGTCTATGAATTATCATCTGTTCATCTAAATCATGTTGAGATTTTTGATTAATTCAGTTTCAAGGAGTGAGGTGTAAAATTAGTTCAGTAAGTTAACTGAGTGCGATATCTGAATTAAGCTAGGGGATTTTCATTACACAAACTATCAGTATCAAATTCAAAGGCAATCGCCTCTCAAATCCTCAATTTTTCCATCTGGGTTTCTTTAATAGCTCTGTTGGTAAAGAATCTTCCTGCAATTCTGGAGACCCCAGTTCGATTCCTGGGCTGGGAAAATCTGCTGGAGAAGGGATAGGCTACTCACTCCAGCATTCTTGGGCTTCGCTTGTGGCTCAGCTGGTAAAGAATCCACCTGCAATGCGGGAGAAATGGGTTTGACCCCTGGGTTGGGAAGATCCCCTGGAGAAGGGAAAGGCTACCCACTCCAGTATTTTGGCTTGGAGGGTTCCAGGGACTGTAAAGTCCATGGGGTCACAAAGAGTCGGACACGACTGAGCCACTTTCACTTCACTTTCATAGAATATAAATGATAAAAATAGCTACCCTTAATGGCAACCCACTCCAGTACTCTTGCCTGGAAAATCCCATGGACGGAGAAGCCTGGTAGGCTGCAGTCCATGGTGTCGCTAAGAGTCAGACACGACTGAGCGTCCTTGCTTTCACTTTTCACTTTCATGCATTGGAGAAGGAAATGGCAGCCCACTCCAGTGTTCTTGCCTGGAGAATCCCAGGGACGGGGGAGCAGGAGGGCTCCCATCTATGGGGTCACACAGAGTCAGACACGACTGAAGCGACTTAGCAGCAGCAGCAGCAGCAACATTTGTTATGTAGATTAAATGAAATAACATTAGTCAATGCCTAGCATAATGCCTAGAATATGATAAACTTTTGATTTATTTATTTTTCTGTCCATCCCTTTTCCCAGTCACCTAGTTAAGTCATTTTCCTTCTGAACTAGGATTTTTCTTAGAGGTGCACAGATGAAGAACTACAACAGTTTTCTGTGGCTGAAAAACACAGAGAGTAGCAGGTGAACAATCTGAATAGGAGGCCCAGCTGTGACACTGAGTTCATAGTCTTGTTTAAGTCAATATACAACCCTTTATGGGGGTCAAAAATATCTTCTCTTCACAGGCATTATTTGATATGTGAAATATTATTGTGACATACAAGCTATGCAAGCTTAGCAAGTAGAAAAGGGGAAGCCTATGCTTTTTCTGATTCTTAAAGCCCTCTGTCTCCATTGCCTTCATGAAACCACTTTTGGTCGTGTGATATTATAGTAAAAATGTCCTTAAAAATCAGCATGTTTCATTTCTTTCATTTCGCAAACAAGTAAATAGTAAAAAACCATTTGCTTAAAGTAATAGCACAAGTTTCCTTCAGAGGCTCTGACCATTCCAGACCTCACCTCTCCTGATTTACAATGCAGCATTCATTTCTCTACATCATGCCAGAGCCCTTCTTTCAGAGTGAAAGACACCTTCCAGATATTTGCAATCCAGAAATTAAGTCTATATTGTTGAAAGATTTAAGGCACAAGCATGTTTATTTTACTTTTCTTTCTTTAAAACTATTGTTAAATATTTCATAGTTACAAAGAAGTGTATACAGCCTGAAAGTGAAAATACAACAAAACAAATCCAAGTCAACACTATGCAGGTTAAGAAATAGTATTTTACCAGTCTGTTTAAGACTCAGAACTCCTCATGTCTTTATTCTAACATCCACTGCATGTGTAACCACTATCCTGAATTTTATGCAATTTCTTATTTTTAAGAATGAAGTTTTTATTACATATCCAAAAATGACATGTTATTTAGCTTTATTTGTTTTTTGAAATGTATGTGTAAATGAAATAACACTGTATGTCTTATTTTAAACTACATTTTCTACTCACAGTTATATTTTAAAAAATTATACACATTGATGCTACTCACTAAAGCCATTCTTTTCCTCTGCAATATTTTATTCAATTCAGTAAATAAGGTCTTTTCTAAGTATATTTAGTGACACATTTTTATGCTTCTTCTTGGTAATTTCCCCATTTAAAATGACCTGTAAACCTATTGCTGAACTGTTGTCTAGTATCCCTAAGCACAAGAATATAGTGTGTCTTTTGGAGAAAATATATGTGTTAGATAAGCTTAATTCAGGCATGCATTATAGTACCACTGAATGTGAAATCAATGTGAATCAATCACGATATATTTTACATAAGATGCCTTTAAAAAGAAATAGACATAAATTAAGTTGTGTTGATCAATTAATGAGAATGTTGTGGGCAGAGGCTAGGGAAACATAATCCTGTTTTTCCCCTAGGAGTGCTTCTCAGGTGGTGCTAATGGTAAAGAACCTGCCTGTCAATGCAGGAAATATAAGAGACATGGGTTCGACCCCTGGGTCGGGAAGATCCCTTGGAAGAGAACATGGCAACTCACTCCAGTATTCCTGCTTGGAGAATCCCATGGACAGTGGAGGCTGGCAGGCCCATTCCATGGTGTTGCAAAGAGTCAGACACGATTGAAGCAACTTAGCATGCACACACACACACACACACACACACACACACACACACACACACACACACACACACACACACTTGTGCTGAGTTCAGGAACCCATTTCCTCAATAGTCAAGGCTTCTATGGGAATCAGGTAATATAGTCTGGTCAGTGTGATGTAGCTGGAAATTTGGTATCAGGGGTGACATCCGAATTCTTGTATTCCTTGACCCTCTCCACTTCCTATTTCTTAGTTAGCATGACACAGAATGACTGATGAGGTGACAGCCACGTTGCAAACAAGCAGCAAGCAGCATAACAAAGGGCTCCCCAGGTGGCGCTAGTGGTAAAGAATCCACCTGCCAAAGCAGGAGACACAGGATATGTGGGTTCAATCTCGAGTCAGAAAGATCCCCTGGAGAAGGGCATGGCAACCCCTCCAGTATTCTTGCCTGGAGAATCCCATGGACAGAGGAGCCTGGTGGGCTACAGTCTATAGTGTCACAAAAAGTCAGACACAACTGAATGACTTAGTATGCATGCAGCATGACAAAGGCTTACAGGAACTGTTACAGCAGAACATCCAGATCTCTGAAGCTTAGTCACTTAGGATGTCTCTTTATATGATAGATAGTTTTGTCCTTTATACTGAACAAGTATTGGTGCACATGATCACCTTTCACTCTAATTCCTGAACATACTTGATTTTTCTGACATTTTTGATCTTGAAACATGCAAAGATACCATATGAAGGTTGACTCTACTGCCTTCCTAGTTTGCAGCTAGCATTTGCTCTTTGGACAAATGTTTTTTCATTGCCTGGGGAAAACGTCTGACATTTCAGGCTATTTTAGAATCCCATTCTGCTATAGCACCTTTAAGGCTTACATTATACATATATTTTTCTCACTCTCTGTGTACTTGAACCAAAGTTCAGTATCTCTTCTTACAAGTACCAGGTATTTTAGAAAAGATAATGCATTTTTTGTAAATGAGGGAAGCAAAAACAACTTGCTTCTGTTGAGTGCTTACTGATACGTATCAGATCCTATAGACAGACTGGGACATTTAATATGAACCAGAAACAAAACAAAATAAAATGAGTCATGTGAAGTAGGTTCAAGGTAAACATTTGCACCCATTTTGAAAATAGGGCACTGAGCTAAAAGAAAATGAATGAAAGAGAGAGAGAAAGGGAGGGAAAAAAGGAAGGAAGGACTGAAGGAAAGAAGAAAGGAAACTACTTGCCAAAGATCCCAGAGCTTGTATTAATTTATTACATAACAAATCACCTAGAACAAGTAGTGGTTTTAAACAACTGTAATTAATGAACTATCCCTCACAGTGTCTTTAGTTCAAAAGCTAAGGAGTGGCTTGGTTGCACAGTTCTGGAATAGGGGCTTTCTTGTGAGCTGCAGAGAGATGGCTCCTATGGCTTCAGTCATCTGAGGTTTGACAGGGGTTGATGGATTCATTTTTCAGGTGGCTCACTCACATGCTGGCAAGTGTCGCCGATTATTGGTAGGAAGTGTCAGTCGCTTACCATATGGACTTCTCCATGGGGTTGTTTGAGAGTGTTCCTGGCATGTAGTCAGCATCTCAGAGAGAGAAACCCAAGAATGCGCAGTGGAAACAATGGTGCTTGCTATAACCCAGCCTTGAAAATCACAGACCATCACATCCACTCATTCAACACATGCATGGATACAGAAGCCAAGGATCACCAGAGACTGGTTACCATGAAAAACCAGTTTGAGAGCATAGCATGGAAACATATATATTACCATATGTAAAATAGATGTCCGGTGGGCATTTGTTGTGTGACACAGTGAGCTCAATCCAGTGCTCTGTGACAACCTAGGGGGGTGGGATGGGATGGGAGATGGGAGAGAGGCTCACAAGGGAAGGGACATATGTATACCTATGGCTGATTCATGCTGATGTATGGTAGAAAGCAGCACAATATTGCAAAGCATATATGTCACAATAAAAATTTAAAAAATTAATAAATAACAAAAACAAAAACCTGATTCACATGTCAGTGCACATTCCTTCATACCACATTGTCTCAAAAAGTTTAGGCATTTAAGCACATCTGCATACTTAATAATATCCTGGATCCCAAGAAAGCCGGTGTGGATGGAGCTAAATTTCAAGGGGCTAATTAGTCACATTACTTCAATATGTATCATCCCTGATGACAACATGTTGTGAAGCAAAAACAAAACTAATTTGAATTTCTTTAGCACCGCCAAGATCTGATCCAGAATTCGAAGACAAACAAGTTCACTTGCTGAGTCTGGTAGGTTAAAGTCCCTGCTCCTTCAGGCATTTGGCACATATCAGGCATATAGGAAAACCCAGAATTCAGGCATTAATATCCTCTTAAGAATCTTGCTGTCGTTTGCCTCTCTATTACAACATCATTAGACCTCTTACTCTTGATGTACTTTCTGTAATTTCCTTATGATAATAGGGCAATAAGGTAGGATTGAAACAAGGGAAATTAGGGGCAAATAAATTAGATCTCTTTATTTTTTACTGGTTCGTATAAAAGAATATTCATGCTTATTTGGAATTGCGTTATGCAGAAGGCGATGGATACTAACACCACAAACACCATTTAATGAGAGTTTAAAAAGTTTACCTCTTTTTCCTAAGCATACCGTATATTACAATCATTTACCCTCAAATTAAATATATCTTATGAATTAAGTATTGTGACTTTCATTACATAGAGAAAGCTTTGAAATCTTTAGAAATTTAGCCAGTACTTGAAGTGCAAAGCCTAAGATTCCAAAAGTCAGAACAAGTCTATAAATATCCACATGCTTCTCTCAATCATTGTTCATGCCCATATGATCAGAGTAATTTTTAAAGCAATTAACTTATTTCTCTTCATCAGGCAGGCAAAATAGTACCTTGTTCCCATGGCCTTACCAAAGACTAGGATAGTTGGCATAAAGGAGTTTTCCAGATGGCTGAAACTTGAAACGAACAAAGTTTATCTTAAATATTTTTAAATAGAAGTCTTTCTCAGGAATACTTCACACCTTTCTGCTTCTTGAATGAGTATTTGAAATCCCACATAACCTTTTTTGATAAGGCAGAGATCACTGCAATTTTTATTCTTGATGTGTATCATCTTGCAGGAATATCTTTAGGGTAAGCAGGCTATTTAAGGGGTTTCCCAGGTTATGCAAATGGTAAAGAACCCACATGCCAATACAGGAGACAAAAGAGGCGTGAGTTTGATCCCTCGGTCAGGAAGATCCCCTGGAGAAGGGCATGGCAGCCCAATCCAATATTCCTGCCTGGAGAATCCCATGGACAGAGGAGCCTGATGGCGTATAGTCCACAGGGTCACAACGTGTAGGATGCAACAGAAGTTACTTAACATGCACACATGCAAGCTATTTAAGGTGGCTTATCCCAGTATTTAAAGGATCCAGATGACAGTTTATGTGTTTGACAGCTGGATAAAAATATAGAACAAAATGTTTGTCTTCCTCTTTTGTCAGCCTTCCCTATCTCAGTCAGCTTTCCCTATCTCAGTTATAGCCTCCCTTATACATTATTATAGGAGAGGCTATAGCTGAGATAGGTATAGGATAATGGTTGCCAGTCATTATACATAGTGAACTAGAGACACAAAATACAAAGTTAACATTGTTGCTAGTGTGTGCCTGCTCAGTTGCTAAGACCTGTCTTTTTGTGACCCCATGGACTTTTGTCTGTGGACTGTAGTGTTATGTGTTCATAAATAGCACCAGTTGCTCACCATGTGTCCTTGTGGTATTTTTCTCAGGCTCAAGTGTTAGTCACTCAGTCCAGTCTGACTCTTTGTGACCCCATGGACTGTAGCCTAGTAGGCTCCTCTATCTCTGGGACTTCACAGATAAGACTACTGGAGAGGGTTGCCTTTTCCTTCTCCAGTGTTGCTAGTAGTGCACCGTAAATAGGAATATTAGTACTTCTACTTAATGCTAGTCTAGGAATTGATTAGATCTTAGTTAATTTCTCAGAGGCCATTCACATTCTTTCCATTGTTTACCTGCAGTATTTTCAGATGTTATTGAGGCTTAAGCAATCTTCAAATAATTTGGTTTATATAGTAGTTCATAATATCACTATTGAGACACCCATAATACTGAACATAAAACAAATATTAAACATGTGCTGGGCCTTGTAGTGATTGATTCATTCATCCTCTGAGGAAAGGGAAGGAGAATCATCATACCTGCACACAACATCTTTCAATGCTCCAAACAATGTTCTGAGTTAGTAAACTAAGACTCACAGGCTAATATGGGTTTAAGGAAAGTGTCCAAGGACACAGCACCTAGATCCACCACAGCAGTCTCTGATTTCAAAACCTGTGTCTTCATTAATTCACTATTATTCCGCTATCAATATGATGAAGTAGGACATATCCCTGGGAGACGGGGAAGTCTTCCTACTCCAGTATTCTGGCCTGAAGAATTCCATGGACTGTATAATCTATGGGGTTGCAAAGAGTTGGACACGACTGAGTGAGTTCCACTTTCAGGACATAAGCAGAAACAAAAGAAGTACTGAATAGTCTTGATTCCAAATTATTATCAGTTATAAAGCTCATCAATAATCTAGCAACATATTCATGGAAGATAAATAATTCGGTAAATGTACCCATTGCTAGTAAGACAGACTGAAGATTTGAAAACATAAATGCATATATGTATAAGAGAATCATTTTACTGTATATCTGAAAATACAGCAACATTGTAAATTAACTATACTTCAATTAAAATAAATTAAAAATTAAAAAAATTCCTGGTAGCTCCAGGATAAAAGTATAATTCAAGCCACTTATATAAAAACAAATATACATATATAGATATAGATATAGATATAGATACATATATGTATAAATGCAAATGTGAAAAATACATCTTAGAATGGGAAATTTCATATTAGGAAACATCAAAAATCATTGCCATGAGCATATATAAAAATAATGCAACAGAGTAAAATATATGTTTTCTATGACTCTAGAGAAGAGGAATAAAGGAGCAATGACTGCATAGAGATGAGAATTCCATGGATATAGGAGTGTGGCAGGCTACAGTCCATGGGGTCTCAACGAGTCAGACATGGCTGAGAGAATTTCATGAATGAATGAATGAATTGCGGTTGTTACTTCAGGACCAGAACTTGATAAAGGTATGTAAAAAATGGTTGTCAAGATGAAATAGCTACTAATGTTGTTATTATCCGTCAGAAAAACAAATTTTCACATATATGGTTTGCCTCCTAATCTTTGTGTCAAAGAAAAAGTCAGGGTCAAAGAAACTGTAAAAAATATGTTTTGGTTGCCATGCCTGTTTTCAAACTATTGCGAAATCACAAGTAATCTATGGAATATCTCTCTGAGCCTCACCAAATGGTAGTTTAAGGTGAGGAATGGAAACATGGGAACTCTTTCCAGGAGTCAATGGTCATGAGTGCACATATGTGTACCCTCATCACACCACTGACACATCATTTTAGGACACTACCAACAGAATTTCCAATTTGTTGTACAGACAATAAAAACTCTAGAACCAGCTAAGGTCAAAATGTTAGATGTTACACAGGTGAGATGATTGTGACAAGTCACACTAAAGCCTGCAATGATCTTTAGATACTCTCCAAATATACCCCAATTTGTGAATATAGCAAAAAGTTGTTTAGAAAAATGATAAAATGGGTCAAACAAACTGAAATTTACAGGAACAGAACTAGCTCAGCAAATGGTAACTTTTAATTATCTGTTTATTTTCAAGTGTTCAAAACTAGAATTTTACCATTCTCTTTGATGACTTTCTGGAAATTAATTCTTTGGGGGAGAATTTTTCTCTCTTTTTGGGCTTCCCAGGTGGTTCAGTGGTAAATAATCTGCCTGCCTCCAAAGCTGGAGGCACAGGAGATCCTGCATTGGGAAGATCCCCTGGAAGAGGAAATGGCAACCCACTCCAGTATTATTGTCAGGATAATACCATGGACAGAGAAATCTGGCAGGACTATAACCATGACAGGACTGTTGGACACAACTGAACATGCATGCACAGGATCAGCCAAGGTTTTGGACATGCTTATTTGAACATGTATAAGTCCATCCTCTAGGATCTAAAAACAGATTTTCTTATCCTGGAGAGAGGAGATTTAACTATTCACCCAGCAACAGACCAGATATTGTTGTTTGTTGCAATTGACCAGTAAGGAACGACTGATTAGAGAAAAATAAAAATGTAAGAAGGAAAGAAAGAAAAAATTAAAAGTGTGAGTTCCTCTATAGTTAAGTCATGCTATGAAAACTGTTGCAAAAAAAAAAAAAAAAAAGTAAGCACAAGGCATTATGATGAAAAGTAAACACTTTATTCTGAGGTAGGAAAAGTCTGCCAAAGTCAGGGCATCCACTTAGAAAGGCCAAAATAATCTGACTCATTTTATAGAAGTTTTAAGTCTTTTATTGTGTGTAAGGGGGAAAAGTTAATATTTTAATTTAGAATCACTTTTACAGCTACTGCTAGCATAGATAAAAATTTATAGTTTCACAGCTGTAGAGTTTTTAGATTTAATTAGAGGAACTGTTCCCTTTATGCAACAACTTTCTCATGGAGGTAGGCTGTGCTGATTTGAATTAATGTGCTTTAAATAATTTTTACTGAGTTTCCTGCCGTGAATAGCTAAATAGAAGTTTTGTGGTGTGTGATTTTTAAAAGGAGATTTTTTTTTCCCTTGTAACTGAGTTTGGGCTTTTCTTCTACCCTTAGCAATAACAATCCATACACAAATATTCTTACAAGGAGGGGAGAGGTCAATCTGATCATGTTTATTAGTCAGTCCTAGGTTTATCGAGAAATCTGTGCTCACTAATTTGGAGACTAAAAGAAATGTCTTGAAAGTGAAGAAGTGAAAGTGTTAGTCACTTAGTCATGTCCAACTCTGCAACCCCATGTATTGCAGCTTGCCAGGCTCCTCTGTCCATGGAATTCTTTAGGCAAGAGTACTGGAGTGGGAAGCTATTCCCTTCTCCAGGGAGTCTTCTCAACCCAGGGATGGAACCCAGATCTCCTGCATGGCAGGCAGATTCTTTACCATCTGAGCCACCAGGGAAGCCTTTATAAATGTCATAAATTATTAAAAAAACTGATGACACATTTACAGGCTAAATTTTGTGGAAGAGCCTGGAATTGTATAAATTAGAGGCATAATAAGGTCATCAAGACAGGAGGTCATCAAGAAGTCAGAATTCCGTTTGGAAATATTGCCAGTCGCAGAGAAGTCCATGCCAACCATGACAGATGTGAAGGACGACCCTAGACTGTCTGGACTTGAGAACCAGTTAGGTAACTTGGACTTCACAGAACCATGCATTTCAAGTTCACATCTTTAAATGTGAAAGGCAGTTGGACAACCACTTGTGTGCAGTTTCTTTCGGTCAAACATTTTACATGAAAAATTGAATGTCAGGCAAACATTATGAACAAGAGAAAACAGAGAGAAGTTTTGTAACTTGACATTATGGGAAAAAAAGAAAGTTACATGCATATCACTTTATTTCAGTTAAGTGACACACTTAGATATGATACCAAATGCAAGTTTGTGTGCCTGACACACAGTGATGCCAAGCAAATCAAAACATCAAGAGTTTGGAGCAGAGAAAAGCTTATTGCAGGACCATGCAAGAAGATTGGCACCTTCTGCCCAAAAAACTCAGAACTCCTTGAAGGGTTTCAGCAAAGCACTTTTAAAGGCAAGATGAGGGAGGAGCATGGTTAGTTTTGCAAACTGTCTGGTGTTGAAATCCTCAGATCAGTATGTTCCTGTAAACCTCCAACAACACAAACGTTATTCTCGGTTTTGCGACCTTTTATCTCTGTATGAAAGAAAAAGTGTTATATCCTTAAAGGTCAGAGCCTTGAGAAAGGGCTACCCTGTATATTTCAACAACATTCTTTTAGGAAATCTGCAGAGCCAGTGTGACTAAGCACAGGGAAAGGAACAGATGCAATATGGAGTCAGATTTGCTTCCCAGGTGACTCAGTGGTAAAGAATCTACCTGCCAATGCAGGAGACACAGTTTGATCCTTCGCTTGGAAAGAGCCCCTGTATTCAGAAATGGCAACCCACTTCAGTATTCTTGCTTGGAAAAATCCATAGCCAGTGGAGCCAGGCAGGCTACAGTCCATGAGGTCACAAAGAGTCAGACATGACTGAGTGAGCGCAAGAAGCACAAGCACATTACAGATATACTATAAAAGGAGGACTGTAGAAGACACAAGTGAGCATACAAATGTTTATTGTTACACATGCTCATCCCTCTCTGTTTCCCAAGTGGTTATTTCAAACTCTGCTTTGGTTTAAATTCATCACCATCTTTCTCTTCCATCCTTTCTTTCAGCTGAAGAACTTCTCTGAAAAAAACAGATGCCTCACATTAGAAAATCCACAAGCTTCCAGCATCCTATCCATCCACCTACCTGCACTGGACACACATTCCCTATATTCTCTTCAATTATTATCATATTTATCTTTGTCTCTCTAAAGATAACATGCTGATTTGCTGTTGTTAATTTGTTAAGTTTTATCAATCGGTTTCCCTTCCGTTAGGAAAAGCTATTATTTTTTCTTCTGCCTTGCTATGCGTAACATTTACATTCATCTCCATATCCCAAGTTTTCTACTGTATTTTGATGGAAAAGTAAATACTCCAAGTTTAATATTTTGTGTCTATTATATACTATTTATCACTGAGTGTGAGAGTAAACTATAATTACACTTACTTTACTTCACATGCATGGTTTTTTAAGTGTTGATTTCTCCTTTAGCTTTCTGCATTCACAAATTCAACATGATTTCTTTGCCAAATAGAACCTCCTGAAAATACTTTCAGTGCTTCAGTCTATTCACATTATCTTTCCCAAGAAGTGCATCTCATAACTTCTGGCATTTTCAGCTACCCAGGGTTCTCTTTGCTTCTTGTCCACAGCAGTCTTGCTGAAATGTGCCTTCACTGCCCTCCTGCAATTACTTCTCCTTGCTTCCTGTGACGGATATCCTGCTTCCAGCCTCATGTCCCCCATTTTATTGCTTTACTCTTATTTGTTTTTTTTGGATGATAATTCTCTAATAGCTTTCTCAAAAAGAATGCACTGGAAGTAATTTTGTTGTTGCTTTAGTTCTTGCAGGTTGAAATTATGTACATTGGAACCTCACACTTGATTACCTCTGTACTTGTTAAATACAAACAATTTCCCATTTCTTCTTCCCCCAAAACTTGGAAATAACTGTTCTTCTCTCTGTCTCTATGAATTTCTCTACTCTGGATATGTTTGCTCTATTCTGGCTGGTTTATTTCACTTAGCAGACTGTCTTCAGGACCTTCAGATTATGAGACTGATGTGCTGCCTACTGCTCTAAGAGGGCAGATAGCAGGTTATCTTCAAGGTTCATTTGTTCTGTAGCATGTGTCCAATTTTTGTCTAGCCATTCATCTACCGATGAGTGTTTGCAATAACCATGATTC
Organism: Giraffa tippelskirchi; assembly: GCF_054371585.1. Classification (NCBI taxonomy): domain Eukaryota; kingdom Metazoa; phylum Chordata; class Mammalia; order Artiodactyla; family Giraffidae; genus Giraffa; species Giraffa tippelskirchi. The sequence goes on from NC_137277.1 coordinate 134,619,090, forward strand.
TCAGCTCTGATTTGAACCTGCACACTCCACTAGTTTGAAATCAATTAATGACTAACACTAAATAGCATTTACTCTTTGGTATTATTCTGAATTTCCCTCATACTCGTGTTGTGTGTATGTGTCCATGGTTACTCAGTCGTGTCTCTGACTCTTTGTGACCCCATGGACTGTATCCTCTATCCGTGGGATTCTCCAAGCAAGAATACTGGAGTGCGTTGCCATATCCTTCTCCAGGGGATCTTCCAGACCCAGAGATTGAGCTTGTGGCTTCCTGCATTGCAGGCAGATTTTAGTGCTGAGCCACCCCAGAAGTTTAGTGTTTATAAATAATGCTGCTATCAATAAGGCTACACAAATATCCATTGAGTTTTTTTTTTTCTTTTTTTAAATTTGGGGAGGTATATATCCAGACATGAAAAGGCAGAGGAACCAGAGATGAAATTGTGAACATCCGCTGGATCATCAAAAAAGCAAGAAATTTCCAGAAAAACATCTATTTCTGCTTTATTGACTATGCCAAAGCCTTTGACTGTGTGGATCACAATAAACTGTGGAAAATTCTGAAGAGATGGGAATACCAGACCACCGGACCTGCCTCTTGAGAAACCTGTATATAGGTCAGGAAGCAACAGTTTGAACTGAACATGGAACAACAGACTGGTTCCAAATAGGAAAAGGCGTACGTCAAGACTGTATATTGTCACCCTGCTTATTTAACTTATACGCAAATTACATCATGAGAAACGCTGAGCTGGAAGAAGAACAAGCTGGAATCAAGATAGCTGGGAGAAATATCAGTAACCTCAGATATGCAGATGACACCACCCTTATGGCAGAAAGTGAAGAAGAAACTAAAGAGCCTCTTGATGAAAGTGAAAGAGGAGAGTGAAAAAGTTAGCTTAAAGCTCAACATTCAGAAAACTAAGATCATGGCATCCAGTCCCATCACTTCTTGGCAAATAGATGGGGAAACGGTGGAAACAGTAGCTGACTTTATTTTTTGGGGCTCCAAAATCACTGCAGATGATGATTACAGCCATGAAATTAAAAGACGCTTACTCCTTGGAAAGTAAGTTATGACCAACCTAGACAGCATATTAAAAAGCAGAGACATTACTTTTTCAACAAAGGTCCATCTAGTCAAGGCTATGGTTTTACCAGTGGTAGTGTATGGATGTGAGAGTTGGACTATAAAGAAAGCTGAGCACAGAAGAATTGATGCTTTTGAACTGTGGTGTTAGAGAAGACTCTTGAGAGTCCCTTGGACTGCAAGAAGATCCAACCAGTCCATCCTAAAGGAGATCAGTCCTGGGTGTTCATTGGAAGGACTTATGTTGAATCTGAAATTCCAATACTTTGGCCACCTGATGAGAAGGGCTGACTCATTTGAAAATACCCTGATGCTGGAAAGATTGAGGGCAGGAGGAGAAGGGGACCACAGAGGATAAGATGTGTGGATGGCATCACTGACTCAACGGACATGAGTTTGGGTAAACTCCAGGAGTTGGTGAAGGACAGGGAGGCCTGGCGTGCTGCGGTTCATGGAGTCACAAAGAGTTGGACATGACTGAGTGACTGAACTGAACTGAAATGAACATCCAGAAGTGGAGTTTCTGGATCATAGAGTAATTTAGTATTTATATTTTTGAAAAATGACACCCATTTTACACAGTGGCTACATCATTTGATATTCCTACTAATAATGCACAGGGGTTCCAATTTCTTTTCATCCTTGTTAACAAGTATTCCTTTTTTAAACAATTTATTTAGTTAGTTTTGTAATAGTCATCCTAATGAGTGTGGTATGGTATCTCATTGATTTTTGATATGAGTTTTCCTTATAATTAGTGACTTTGAATATCTTTTCTTGTGCTTATTATCTAATCACACATCTTCTTATGTCACAACTATTACCATATGTTCATTTGCTTTTCAGTAAACTTCTGTCCCAGAACTTCTGTTTCTCCTTCATTTCTTTTTGTCTTCATGTGATTATGTCTTTGAGAAAAAAACATTTACTGCAATTAGTGGTGCTTTGAGAGACTGCAATTGTTGATAAGTGTGTTTTATGTACAATATGTAAGCAGGTAGTTCCCTTCTTAGTTTTCTTTCATACAAGTAGGCTTGCAGCCACACAACCCCATCAAAATTGTTCTCCCCAAAGTTATCAAAGACCTTCAGCTTGGCAAAACCAAGAGTTAATATAATATCATTCAGTAGCAGTAATGTGCTAGGCTAGTTTCTAAATTCCAAATTTTCTATGTATTTAATGCAACTTTGGGCCAGAAGAAAATACCACCAGGGGCTTCCCTGGTGGCTCAGGATGGTAAAGAGCCTGCCCACAATGCAGGAGACCTGGTTTTGATCCCTGGGTTAGGAAGATCTCCTGGAGAAGGAAATGGCAACCCACTCCAGTATTTTTGCCTGGAAATCCCACGGACAGAGGAGCCCGGTAGGCTAAAGTCCTTGGGGTCTCAAAGAGTCAGACACGACTGATTGACTAACACTTGGGCCTAAAGAAAATGTCACAGGGACACATTGTGGGCAGCTGGCGTTAATTATGAACAGACAAAACTGCAGTTATCATATCAGTGATTTCTAGTGTGCCACCAAAAGAAAATGGCAGATTCACTCGTTTATATAAACATTACACAGGGATATATTATTCTAGATAAATTGCTCTGTGTTAATGTATACAGAGATAAACATATATGAAATTCATAGCTTTGAGAGGAAACACTTCTAAAAACACTCTAATCGGGGCATGGAAATTATGTCAAAAAAATTATAATTCAGGAAGAATATAACACTATCTGAAAGTGAGAGAAAACTTCCTTTAGGTGATTTTGGGGATGGATCTGTAAGAAAAAGTAGCCATTTGCTTGGCAGACAAAATGAAAATAAACTGCACGTGCATCAGTGTAAACCCTAAGTATAGGGAGCCCACAAATAGTGGGAAACAACTTGGCAACTGAACAAAAAACAGCAGCAACATAAGGAGCCCATGCTGCACGAGAGACCACACAAATTGTCACACAAGCTGAAAAAGTGATAGCAATACTCAAGGAGGAAATTTATGATTGTTTTGTGACTTTTTAAAAATACTTCATCAAAACCTTATAAACTTATAAAATTATATACAGGACTTTTTAAAATAATAGTAAAGCTAATATTTATTTAGCACATTAAAATATTAGGAGGACTGAGAATCAAAGTGTTTCATTTATTTACAAAAAGTACTTCCCTTCTCCTAGTTATATAGTTTAGAATATAGAATAAGAATCTTTTCTATGCCTTTGTAAATAGGTATATATTTTCTATGTTTGTTTAAGTCGCCAGCATTTCATTGTTTGTTCTTAATTTTGTGAAATAATTCTGCGAGTGCTTTCAATGTGGAGGTTTTGGGCACTATTACTTCCTATGAGACATCTTCATTTTTTTCTTCACAACCACTTTTCTCACTTTTACTGAAATCCTTTAGCTGAATCTGTTCAGTCTCACAAATTACAACCGTGTCAACATTTCTGTGGTCAGCTATTTCTTCTATAATAAATTTTGATTTGAATTTCACTTCTAGTACTATCACATTTTGTTTTCTTTTTAGCTGTGTTTTTCATCTTTCTGGTCAACTTTCTCTTTTCATTATCTATTTTTGTATAATGCCACACGAGGTTATAACTGAGTGACAAAGAGGTTGCACAGTGGCATCCTTTCTAGTTCATGCATGAACTGGATAGTAGGTGTGCAGTGACCAGTCACCACAGACTGTAAAAGATGCTATATGGGAACTTCCCTGCTGGTTCAAAGGTTAAGACTCTGTATTTCCACTGCAACAAGCACAGGTCCAATCCTTGGTAGGGGAACTAAGATCCCCCATGCTGCTCAGCATGGCCAAAAAATAAAATATAAAAATAAGATTAAAAAAATTAAAAGGTGGGATGTGACTGATCATTGATTGCCATGTGCATCTGTAATCTGTGAATGGAAGAGTTAGCTGCAAAGTTTGCATTTTATTTAATGACTCACTGTCAAAGTGCCAGGTAACTAGAACTTGGATGGTGTAGCTGTGTACCAATGTTTAACTTAACTGTGGCAACTGAAATTCACACAGTCAATGCTGTGTAAAGCATGGACAGTCTGTAAGAGCAAAAGAACTAGACAAGAGTGAAGCACAAAATCAGGGAGGTGGGGGAGGGTGCAGTTAAGGAAGCACCAGCATTCTGTTCAGACTTCAGGTCATCCTTATAACCATTTTCAGTTATTCTCAGTAGTTCTTATTCACACACACACACACACACACACACACACATGACCTAAGGATATCAACTTTATACATTGCTTTGATGGATACAATTTATACTATATCATGACTTTTTGTCTGCTTATTAAATGCAGATCTGAATAATTAGGTCTTCTATTAATGATAACTGTCAATGGTTTTAACCAATAAAATGCTGTAACATAATAGCTAGAGTGCTAAAATACTGTTGACTACCAAATTGCATTATATTTTATGGTAGGTTACATTGCTTTAAATATCTGTTATATTTTTATCTATCAGGGGAGGCACAGATGTGAAACTACCATTTTGTTCTTCCCATTCTACTGGTTATTAGGGTTTCCTTCTGATTCCTTTCTTTTCAGGAGCTCCTGCCTATGTAATTAGTCAGTGGACCGTTTGGGAAAACATGTTTTTTTATCTGGGTTTCTCCCTCCAATAGAAAGTGACACATTTTGTTGTCATTGTTGTTGCTGATTTAGACCTTGTGAATTGATGTTTTTGAAACACTTCAGGAACATTTATATTCTTTTCTAAGAAGTTCTGCAGGCTTCTTGAATTCTAACCAAGGCAAAGCATTGAAAGATATATAAGATTAAGAGCTTTACCCATCCATTTCAAAAGATCCAGCCCAATGCTGCACACTAGCAGGTAGAAGGAGGGTACCAGTGACTGTGTTCTGTATCTGCCTGTCAATCGTCAGATGACATGGTCCAACCCAGCAAGTGAGACCTGGGTTGGATAAAAAACTGGAGCTGGTATTTTTCATGATTTTGAACTCAGAGTTTAAAATTATTTACTCATATGATACCATTTATTCATGTGAGATCGACTGGGGGCTAGGATAAACTCAAAGTATTAATTCAAAGGAAAGGCAGAGATTATATTGATATACCATGCATTTTGGTATTTGTTTATTTAGCATTTTTAGAAATAGCATCTAGAGAGAAAGGAAAAAGAACACTGAAAATAAATACCACCAAAATGTAATGGTAAAGTGAATGAGGTTGGATTCACTTTCACAAACAAGTGTACATTTATGGTTTTTCATTAGTTACACTATTTTTCAAATCATTTTTACTGTGCCCAGATATTTAACATGTGTGTGTTCTTGATCTGAATCTTCAGACAGGTATTAAAAAAAGGAAAGGAGTAAAGTGCCGGACCAATGGCCTGGAAACCTTTGCCTTGGCCAGACTGTTAAAATTATGAAACCCATGGTGTGTTTTATGTTCCCATTCAAGTGTGTAGTGTCCTGTCATATCTTCTCATTTTAGGTTCTTTAGTTATTTCTGGCCTCGCTATATATCTTCTTACCTAATGAGCATTCACATTTTTACATCTCTTGAAAGAAGATGACAAATCAGCATTCCTCTCTAAATAAATTGTAACTGAGAATGTAAAGCAGTATCATTTTTTCCTCTCTCATTTCCTCATTGTGACAGCACCTAACAGATTTCATCCTGTGAAATTTTTTTGGAGTTGTTTTTTAAGAGACATTTTTCTATTTTTAATAACATTTTTCTATGGCTATCAAAGACTTTGTTACATGCGTTGGGGCATCACTGAAATAGACTGGCATCCCTTTTATTTTTTTAATCTTTTATACAAACATCTTTTATTTAAAAAATATGAGTCTTCTTTCCAAGGTTATGTGATTAGGCAGGAGAACTTCTAGGGGATTTTCAAGTTTTCAGCAGTTTCCAGCCCTGAAATTTACGCTTTGTCCATTTATTACTACAATTAAATGAGGGGTATTTTGTGTTATTTTCTTTTTCATCTAGCTAGAAATTTTATACTGTTACATGGATATGCCCTTTGAAATAATTCCAAATGGATAACAGACTTGATATCCCAAGTATAGCTACACTTCAAGCCCTCTTTGCTAGTTGCTAAGTGAAAAAAGAAGGCCAAACTGGAAACTCTTCCCTGGAGATGCTAGCATCAAACTCAGTGAGGCCAAGGTTCTAGTTTGGTCCCATGAAAATTAATTTGTCCACAATCCTGCACAGAGGCTTGAAAAAATTCTTAGAGGTTGGAAGTAAGTAAAACACAAAGATCTCAGGGGGAAAGTTAGTTAATGATAATTATAGATTGATGTGAGAAGTGTTACAAATGGAAGACCAAGAGAGACACCACAAAGAAATCCCCCTTTTATATTCAGAGAAACTATTTTTTTATTTCTTTTTTCCCCATCACTGCTTTTTCTTTTCTTTCTTTCTTTCTTTTTTATTTCACCTGTTCATGTGAATGGAAACACACAGGATGCACTCTGGTGTTCAGCTTACTTTGTGGACAGAGTATTATGACTTTGAGGTTTGGTCATATCCTCAATATTCCCAGGTGGCTCAGTTAGTAAAGAATTCACCTACGATGCAGGAAAGCCAAGAGGCTTGGGTTCGATCCCAGGGTGGGGAAGATCCCCTGGAGTAGGAAATGGGCAACACACTCCAATATTCTTGCCTGGAAGCTTTCATGGACAGAGGATCCTGGTGAACTCCAGTCCATGGTGTTGCAAAGAGTCAGTCACAGCTGAGTAACTGAACATTCACATGTATGTTGTCATGAGTACTACAACTTGATTCTTTTTTATTGCTGAGGAGTTTATGTATCTGTTACCCTGTTGCTGAATAATTAGGTTGTTTCCTGTTTAAGGCTGAGAATTGGCCAACTTTTGGCACATAATGTGAGAGTGTGTGCATAGTAAGTCACTTCAATCATGTCTGACTATTTGTTGTAGCCAGCCAGGTTCCTCTGTCATGGGATTCTCAAGGCAAGAATACTGGATGCCCAATTTCCTCCTCCAGGGGATATTCTCAGGGATTGAACCTATGTTTCTTATGTCTCCTGTATTGGCAGGTAGGTTTTTTTTTTTTACCACTAACACCACCTGGGAAGCCCTGGCACATAATGACTTTGTCCAAACATCTGCACCAAGAGATGTGCAAACTCTAGTAAGGCTTCTAACAGCATAAAGCAATGTCCCTAGGATGACCTACTACAAAACGCCTACCTGAAGAAGTTCTAAGGAGCCAGAGAATTTATTCTTTTTTTACTGTTTGCTAACAATTGATGAGGGCTTCCCAGTTGGCACTAGTGGTAAGCAACCCACCTGCCAATGCAAGAGACATAAGAAACGTTGGTTCAATGCCTGGTAAGATACTCTGGAAGAAGAAATGGCAGCCCACTCCAGTACTCTTGCCTGGAGAACCCCATGGACAGAGGAGCCCAGCAGGCTACCGTCCATAGGGTTGCAAAGAGTCAGACACGAGTGAAGTGACTTAGCACATATGCATGATGATGATAACCCACAGACCTTCCTTTTTTAGAGTGTTTACTAAAAGTGCAATTGCAAATCTTTTTTTTTTTGTACCTTTGAGGTGCACATGCATCTCAAAAGTGTCTTTCTTAAGAAACTGAAAACTCTACCGCTCTCCTGCTATATAATCAAGAGATCAATTCAAGAGACCAATTTATCCCCCTTTCTTGGTCTCAGTTTCCTTATTTGTAAAATAAGGGGCATAACTAGATAACATCTAATTTGCCCTGGCGTGTTCTCTCATTTCTCAACATAATGGTGAAGAAATGATTTCAGTTCTTCCTCAAATGTGATCCAAATAATGTTTCCTATCATTTCAATTTCAAGCTCATTCTTCCTAATTTGCAGAATGAATGAATGAATCTTATCCTTTGTCTTATATCCAATCGTATGGCCAAATATTAGATTCCTCTTTGGCTAACCTGTCTCCTTTTGTGCATCTATTATAAGTGTTAGATGCTCAATTGTGTCCGACTCTTTGTGATCCCATGGAATGTAGCCCTTCAGGCTCTTCTGTCCATGGAATTCTCCAGGAAAGAATATTGGAGTTGGTAATCATTTCCTTCTCCAGAGGATCTTCCCAACCCAAGAATCAAACCTGGGTCTCCCCCATAGCAGGAAGATTCTTTACTGTCTAAGCCACCAGGGAAGCCCATCTCTATTTGTGCTTGTGTAGTTTCATTCTAAAAAACAGGCAGCAGATAATTCTTAAATTGCAAATATTTTAGGTATTTGCTAATTAGGACAAGGTCATTTTTACAAGTTATGATTCTGCCACGGTAATTGAAGTCCATGAATAGCAGCAGAGAAAATTATAGAATTAAATTTACCTATATTGAACATTCTTAGTGCCAAAACACTTGAATTGTTTTCCATGGTTCAGTTAAAAAAAAAATTTAATGACTTCTTTTCAGAGTGAAACTATAAACTGGATATCATCAATAAAAAGACTGTAAATCTAAAGCCTATGCTTAGTGTATGTTTGTGTAGTAGTGCATATATGTGTATAGCTTGAATCTGACTTTCCAGAACTCATTCTGAAAAGCAAGCCACACTAGAGCAATATTTGAGGGACTTTAAAATTGTATTTATGTGATTCGAAGATTTTGTTCATACCTTTACCACAGTTGTTTCATAATGGGATTAAAAATTCAAACCCAGTCCCATAAATTGAGCCAATACAGAATAAAAGAGGAAATTGATTGCCAAACTCTTTATGCATCAAAATCACCTGGGTCTTTGTTAAAATAGCTCCCCCGGCCCCACCTCTAGAGTGTCTGAAGTCTGGGAACAGACACAAGAATTTGTATTTCTAACAAGTTTCTAGCTAATTCTGCTAGTCTAGGTACAACTCTCTGAGAACTACTGACAATAATCTTAGAGAAAAAGATGTATGCTCTTGATTATGTTTCAGATGCTAAGATATAAAGGTGCTGGTGTCTCAGACTTTGACAGGATATCCAAAAGGTAAAGCAAGTGTGAAGTCTTGCCCATCTGGAAGATAGAGCTGAGATCGTTGCTAACTCCCTGACTCAGTTAAGTACCACATGAGGAACTGGAATTGGACTGAATCTGTAAGTAGTTGGGAAAAAGGTATTGACTTGAAGTTCAGGTAGAGATCTTGGGGAAAGAAGAGGTGCTTGAAAGAATCTCTGAAGTTTAAAATATTGTACTCCTTATGACTAAGGGTGCAGTAGCACCTAATCCTTTAAAAATGCAAATGACAGAAACACTGCCAACACAAAAACTTGAAAACTCACTGCAGCAAGAGAAGGCAACCACAGCAAACTAACTCTGCAATATGAAAACGTAATTTTTTAAGAGTGACATTTGCAGGAAGGCTTAACTTTCAGGGATATATCCTGATTTCTCTTGTGAAGACGCTGTGGTTTGGGGACAGAAGGCAGGTTCCAAAGTCCATTTTTTATTGACTAAATGGTTTTGGGCAAGCTGCTTAATTTCTTCAGCCTTCCAATGATACATGAAATCTTTTTGTACAATGTAATTTATGAATTATAAGAACGATTGATCATAGTAAAGGACATGTAGACAGTTTGTAAAGTTCAGTTGAAATTACTAAACTTTTATCTTATTTTCTAGCTGTATGATATGCCAGTATTTTGAAATGTCAGGAGTTAGGGTAAGTAGCCATAGCTACAAGCACAGTGTGAATATATCAGCTCTTCTTTATTTCTTAATACTGAGAAGAGAGAAGATTAAGGACAGACATTTATTTCTCCACATGCCTGATTTTCACAAGGAGTCAATACCATCTTCTAGTGCAGTAATAAAAAGAAAATCAACATAACATTCACAATTTACTAGGCAAGTCAGAATACCTTCCTAGGGGGATTTCAATAATGAAATACAGCCATTTACTTCATCCATTTCAAAATCAGATTGAAGGCCTAAGGGAAAATTTCCCTGAAGAATTCACATTTTTCATGTTGCATATATGTAGAATACAATAATTTCGCACATGGAAGCAATTTTTTCTTGAGTGTCATAAAAAGGGGATGAGAATAAAGTGACCATTTTCCAGTTTGTATGAGCCTGAAGAGTTCCAAGTTCAGCATCTTCTAATTCACAGTTTCTAAGGTCTATTTACAATGGTGCTCATCTCTCAGTGCAAGATAAGAGACTTTATACTCTACTCGTACGGTGGTTAAAACTGCGTCTAATGATTCCCATCTTGTTAGTCATGGTTGGAAATAGGTTCAAAAACAGGCACTTTCATTGTTTTTTCCTTTCATTTAAGTGAGTTCCATGGAGTCCTACACATAGTAGGTATTTCCTACATGTCTACCCAAACTGCGAGACTAGCAACAAGAGAAGACAAAAAAATGAATGCTCTTTACTATTTCATTCAGTCCTTCTTGTGGAAGATTCAGATCAAATAAGGTGCCTCTTAAGTAACCTGCCTTCCCATTCTTTGTTGTGTTGTGTTGTGTTAGTCTCTCAGTCGTGTCTGACTCTTTGTGACTGCATGAATTGGAGCCTGCCAGGCTCTTGTCTACAGAAATTTCCAGGGAAGAATACTGGCATGGGTAGCCATTCCCTTCTCCAGGGGATCTTCCCAACCCAATGATCAAATTTTTTTAATAGAAGGAAAAAGCTTTTTTAGAGAAGGGGAAAGCTTCCGTGTTTAAAATACAAAATCATCGCAGCTGACGTTGGACAACTTCATGTTAACAGAGAGAGGAAGGAAGATGGCTATTTTCTTCTTTTCTGGATTTGTTCACGACTGTGCTTTGAAGAAAATTCTGATTCTTGAAATGTTAGTCATCATCAAATGTAATGAAAGAAAAAAGTCATGGTGCCTGCCCTTGATATGCTCATAGATATGACTGAATTATCTTGCTTATCCCAGAGTAAAACTATTTTATAATACTATGTCTAGACCAAAAGATATACATGCACACACAACCCTGGCATTTTACTGAATGCTAACTTATATTGTCTGTATGGAAAGAGAACAAAACATATCTAAACTACGAATTATGATTTTTCTGTCTTTTTTTGGTTAATTTTTTCTGGTGATGTCTAAACTGTATTGCAATTACCATTTCTTCATGTGCGTTCACCATAATCTTCCCTAAAAACAAGGTCAAAGTCAAAAACCACTCCCTCCTCTCTGATGCATGTTTTCTTACTCCTGTGGAGCCTGCTCACACTCCTTTTCATCTCTCTAAGGAGAGTCCTCTTCTCCAGTTAAAACCCTTGATTCTGAACACATTTTAGGTAAAATGAAACTATGTAAAAGACTTCAGTCAAAGGAATCCCCCTTTCCTCATCTGTCTGATAGCCCAGATCTGCTCCCCAGAGGTGGCCAGTTTTTATTTTGGAACACTCAATAAATGATTACTAATTTCATTGTGTTCAAGCATTTCTTCCTTCCTTCATTTGCTCAGAAATATTACTTGCGTGACAGTTACATGGCAGCCATTATGCTAGGCACTAGTCATTTGAACCTGAAATAAACCACAGACGGATGTTGACTAAATGCTATAGAGCAGGGTTTTTCTAGCTGCCTCCGGTGAAAGATCAGATGGACTGACACTATTATATATATTATGCCATGTTGAACTAGAAAAATGAAATTAAAGACATAAAAATTACAAACAATTATTGCATTCAACAAGCATCCAATCATTCTGTCAATTTGCTGTGCAAGGTTTTAAATGCTATAGAGCAGTGTTCTAAACCCTTATTCTCCATTTTTTCCTCCAAGACAGGCAATATGACGTTTCTGCACTAGCAAAGGACAAAAACTACATTTGAGAAGCATTTGTATTGGTTCCAGAACATAAACACAGTGGGGGCCAATATCCTCTATTTCCTCTTACGTGTTAGAGTCAAGGATATTTCTTCCATTGCCCTTCAAGGTGTTAAGGGCTCTCCTCCCTTTAGAAGATAAACTTGCTAGTAGTTTTCCTTGGCTATTAATAGGAAGGATGTATTCAAATAGGCTTAGCAAGTTCTCCTAGCAAAGCTTGGCACTCAGCTTCTGGGAGTTCATAGGCCGTAGAGGTAGACACTTTTAATTAGCTGCAAATAATATTTTTATGCTTTTATTGGTTTATTCATGAATTTAGCAATTACGTGTGGGTTTTCTTATGAAATTTGCTTAAACATCCTCATCTCCTTTTCCTGTTTTCAAATTTGTCGCTGTATCTCCACTCTCTCTTCTTCTTATGGCTTCATTATACAATATACATACACCACCATGCAGATTACCCACATATAAATATAATTGTATTTTTTATACTACCAGTTTTATATCTCTTAACCTCTTCCCTTATGAATTGATGTATTCACATTCTAACCTAAATCCCTTGTATTCTCTACTTCTACCTCTTGACTTTGTCATCTGCATTATTTTATTTTAAGGATGACATTACTTACTGTAATCATAATTAAACTTTCTGCTCTTTTTAAATATTTAGTTTGCAACATGAAAATCACTATGTGATAATTTATTGTTAGTGTTTTAGAAATAATGCTTATGATAAAGCCAGATATATCCCTAGGATTTCACTTTCTTTTTTATAAATCCAGTGCACAACCCCTATGACAATCAGAGTATTTGGACTGACTTTTCCCTCTACTGAATACTCAAAATATGACACTGCTTGGTTTGCTTTACTTGAGCAACAAGTTTCTTGTGTTTTTCTTAGCTTGTTAGTTTCCACCTGAGTTATTTTTTTCAACTTTGTTTCTCTTTATTGTTGTTGTTGTTCAGTTGCTAAGTCATGTTTGACTCTTTGCAACCCCATGGACTGCATCACACCAGACTTTCCTGTCCTTCACTTTCTCCTGGAGTTTGCTCAAACCACATTCGTTGAGTCGAAGATGCCATCCAACTATCTCATCCTCTGTTGCCCACTTCTCCTTTTGTCCTCAATCTTTCCCAGCAGCACCACAGTTCAAAAGCGTTGATTCTTTGGTACTCAGCCTTCTTTATGATCCAACTTTCATATCCATACATGACTACTGGAGAAACCATAGCTTTGACTATATGAACCCTTGGCAACAAAGAGATGTCTCTGCTTTCTAATATGCTGTCTAGGTTTATCATAGCTTTCCTTCCAAGGAGCAAGCATCTTTTAATTTCGTGGCTGCAGTTATTGTCCACAGTGATTTTGGACATAAGAAAATAAAATGTGTCACCGTTTCTACTTTTTCCCATCTATTTGCCATGAAGTAATAGGATCTTCATTTTTTAAATGTTGAGTTTTAAGCCAGCTTTTTCACTCTCCTCTTTTGCCCTCATTAAGTGGCTCTTTAATTCCTCTTCACTTTCTGCCATTAAAGTGGTATCATCTGTATATCTGAGGTTGTTAATATTTTTCCTGGCAATCTTGATTCCAGCTTGTGAGTCATCCAGCCTGGCACTGCCCAAAATTCCTTGGTGGCTCAGATGGTAAAGAAGCTCCCTGCAATGTGGGAGACCCGGTTTCAAACCCTGGTTTAGGAAGATCCCCTGGAGAAGGGGATGGCGACCCACTCCAGTATTCCTGCCTGGAGAATTTTGTGGACAGAGGATCCTAGCAGGCTCCAGCTCATGGGTTCGCAGAGTTGGACATGACTGAGCAACTGTCTCTAGTTCACACCCTAGCACAATCTACGTAATAGTTTTTTCTTTTTTTAATTCATTGCATCATGGATATCTGGCAACATTAGTTATGTTATCTCCTTTACTGAAATTGTTCCATTTTTATCCTGACAAACAAGTTTCATGCAAGTCTTTCAATTTGTATCCTACTTCAGACCAAATAAGATACTAGCCAGGATTACTGACACTGGCTATGCTGAGATTTCCTCACTAAAATCTGTGATTATGACTTACATGTTTCACTTTGTGACAGTTACTTTGGTTAGCTACATCTTCAAGTATCCTCCTAAGAAAGTGTGCATGAATAGATATATCCTTTGTAATTGCAACATGTTGAATACGTATTTTAGGAAGCTTATGCTCAAGTTTACTTTCAAAATTTTTTCCTCAGACTTTTGTCGGCCCTTTATTGCTGGTGGTTTATGGGCAATGGGGACAGAAACTTTTCAATAATTCTAAATGTTGTTATTATAATACCTTTGTTTTCACTCAGAAACTCTAGCAATCTCTTAAGGATTTTCTTGTGAAATTCAACTCCCAATGTTATTCACTAAACGTGAGGGCATGTGTGTTAAGTCACTTCAGTTGTGTCCTACTCTTTGCGACCCTATGTATTGTAACCCACCAGGCTCCTCTGTCCAAGGGATTCTCCAGGCAAGAATACTTGAGTGGGTTGTTGTGCCCTCCTCCAGGGGGTCTTCCCGATCCAGGGATCAAACCCACATCTCCCTCATTGTGGATGGATTCTTTACCACTGAGACACTGTGGAAGTCCATTCATCAGACATCTTATAACAAATGTTTCACATTCCTTTCCCATGCTAAAAGAGTTTTAGGACATCATTTTATTGTGGTAAATTTCATAGCAATTTGTCTAATTGTGGATCATTAAGAAAATATTAAGAAAATATTTATCCTCACTGGTATTCAGCCCTTTTGATCTGAAGTCTTACTAGTTGAGAAAGACTTATGACGACAGATATATCTACACATGAGTTATTTAAACTACTAGAAATTATATTAATTATTTCCTCTGTATTTTTTCTTTTATCTCCTTCCCCTTTAAATTCATATGTTAGAGTCATCGCAATCCTTGAATCTCTCCTTTTCTCTCATATTCTGCCTTTTTTCTTTTTTTCTAAGTATTTTTGCAAAGACTACTCCTTGTTGTGTGTGTTCACTGAAGTCCCTGTTCTTTAATCCCATGTTCAGCTAGAGTTTTGGCAGAGATGTCACTCTGTGCCATGCAGTTCAATGGGTATTGGCAAATGCATAAGGTCAGATGTTTACAATGGTTCTGGGGAGAATAGTTTCACCTCTGTAAAAATCCCTGCCAAGCTATGTATTTTAAACTGTTATACTCTCTCAATTTTATCTCTACCCTGATACCAGTTTTGTGTGCTTTTATCTCAACCTTTTCATATTAATGATTTCCTTCAAACATACATTGAAATTTGTATGTCCACTTTTATGTTGTTTTATTTATTTATTTTTAGTGAAGTATGTTGAAGTATATTATTATATGTTACAGGTGTACAACATAGGGATTCACAGTTTTTAAGGGTTATACTCAATTTATAGTTACAAAATATTTTCTATATTCCCCATGTTTTATAGGTAGCTTATTTTATATGTCCGCTTATTCTTCAGAGTGAGGAAATAGGAATCCTACACATGGAAACTGTGATATGACAGAACACATAGACCTTATGGACTGAGCTTTGTATTAGTGGTTGTTTGTGCAGGGATCCTGGAACTGTCGGAAAATGATGTACCTAAGTTGGGATTCTGAAACATGCATTACCTATTCCAGTTTAGGTGAGATGGATCAGTTACCTCCCAGATATAGTCTATTGTCCAGCTGGGACTTGTGCTTCCAAATTTTGTTGAAATCTCTTATCTAATGAGGGACTATTTTCTCATTGTTTCACATATATAAATTTATAAATTTTTAATTATTGCTGTTATTTCAATAGCATCTTGGTAACCATGAGAGAGTTTTATGTGCAAAGTCTGACATGTAGTAAGTAAAATAATATAGCCTATACCAATTGTACAATACTTAGCACTCACCATATGCATTCTGCATTATAAATATGTTTGCTACTATCTTCTATTTTCTATGTGTATTCAAGACTGAAAGTACTTATAAATTAAGACTTGTGGCTTATATGTTAAAACTATATGTGTCATCTAGTGAAGGTAAAAATATTATGGGAGTTGTTATCAAGCACCTTTGTATAATCTTTCATCTAGAAGTATACCTTTATGTGGCATGTCTTATTTTTTCAAATAAATAATTCATTATTAGAATTAAGTATCCATATTTTATATGGGAAAGAAGAGTATAATTAGGATGAGATACCTGTTGTTAGTCTTATCAGAGTTTCCATGTACAAAATGAGTGATACTAATCCTGCTATATTCAAAACTTTCTGTTTGTCCTTCAATATGCTACCAATAATGGGTCTAGGTATATATCTCTTTGGTGTCCATAGAACTCCTTTGTTGTTCAGATTGGTTATTTTTATAAAATTTGAGAACTTTTCAGCCTTTATGTGTCCAAATATACTTTTTACTTCTTTGCTTTTCTCCTCTCTTTTTGTGCCCTTATTACGCTTATGTGGATGTCCCTGGTGCTTTTCACATTTCTCTGAGATTCTGCTCATTTTTCTTCATTTGGTTTTCTCTCTTGTCAACTAAAATATATATTAGTCAAAACTTGTAAATAGAAAGTTGTTTCATTTGGTGGGAATGTTAAGGACTCCAAGCCCAGAACGCAACACCTCAGTGCCTGCAGGCATGACAAGTCTCTTCAGTCGTGTCCAACTCTGTGGACTGTAGCCCAGCAGCCTCCTCTGTCCATGGGACTCTCCAGGCAAGAATACTGGAGTGGGTTGCCATGCCCTCCTCCAGGGGATCTCCTGAACTAGGTATCAAACCTGCGTGTCTTACATCTCCTGCATTGACAGGTGGGTTCTTTATCACTTGCGCCACCTGAGAAGAGCAGCATCACAGTAGCCCAGAGAAGACTACTCTCAGGAGGTAGGAGAGGGAGTTAGACTATACACAAGTTTGCAACAAAGGAGGCAGGCAGTCTAAACATTGAAGATTATTGTTAAGTAGTAAGGAAAACAAGATGTCAAGTGAAGGAATTTAGCATTCTATGTACGGGAAGGTGGAAGCCTCTGGGCTCACTGAATTCATTCCTTTCATATGCATCGCAGCTACCTGGGGCCAAATCCTGTTTCCTGTCACTGTTAGGGGTGGCAGGTGTGGTGGATGGGTGCCTCTTGCATCCCCTACCTCCAGCTCCTTAGCAAGCACCCTGGGGGTAGTGGTGGCATCCACTGGATTGCAGACTTGTGTTCCCTTTTGGGAGCCCTTATTCGCATCAGGGCTTCCCAGGTGGCACTAGTGGTAAAGAACCTGCCTGCCAATGCAAGTTAAATCCCTGGGTTGGGAAGATCCCCTGGAGTAGGAATGACAACCCACTCTAGTATTCTTGCCTAGCAAGTCTCATGGACAGAGGAGCCTGGTGGGCTACAGTCCATGGAGTCACAAAGAATCAGACATGACTAAAGTGACTTGGCACACATTCACATTAGGAGGCCAGAAATTGCAGATAGCTGTGGCTTTTTTTTTTTTTGCCTTTTGATATGGCAGGAAGTATTTCATTTCACACTCTGTTCTTCAGAATGTGTATTCTTGATCTTCATATTTGCAGACACTCTCTTCTTTCAGCTCAAATCTGCTATTGAGCTTCCTAGTGAATTTCCCATTTTGATTAGCATATTGTAATTTTCAACTGCAGATTTTCCATTTGGTTCCCTTTGTGTTTTCTAGCTTTATTGCTATTTTCCTTTTTATAAGACATTGTCATCACATTCATTTAATTACACAAACAGAGATTCCTTTATTTCTTTGAATATAGTTGTAAAAGCTGCTTTGGCATCTTTGCTAAGTTCTACATTTGACACCCTCAAAGGAAGTCTCTATTGCATGCATTTTGTTTTTCCTATTTATGGATCACAATTTCTTATTCTTTGCATGTCTCTTTATTTTTGTTGAAAACTGGACATTTTAGATAATGGATTGTAGTCACTCTAGATACCACATCCTAGCCCTCATCCCCACCCCAAGGGCCTGTCTTTTAAGAACTTGGCTACAGCAGTTCAGTGAAACCTATTTCCCCCACACTTTGTAACTTCTGATGGGTTTGTGCACAGTCATCTGACCAACAGGAATAAGTGTGGTCTTAGCCAAACTCTCTCAATAGAGTTCTGTCTCTGAACTTCCAGTGAAACTTATAGATGGTCTGCCTCTTTTGGTATGGAAACCCAGCTGTTCCCCTCCAGACATTGCTAACTGACTGTCCTATTGTTTTTGAAAACACCCTGGGGATATAAATTGTTCCACAATCTAATCCAATTGAAGTGGCAATTTTGCATGAGCAGAGTATTGCCTGTCTCTGAGATTTCTTCAGTCTCAGGAGAAGACTTCTTAGTTGTCTCTTTTCCTAGTTCTCTTTGCGTAATTTTGAGCAGTCTTACTACATCTTGCTTATTGCTAACACTATTTCAGAGCTACTAACATTTTCTTCTCTGCTTACCACCAAAATATTCCTTAAGCGTAAACTTTGCAATCTCTGTTCCAAATAAAGTTTGCCCCCTTAGGTAGAGCTACAGAAATCTCTGTTCTTCCAGTATGCCTTGTCCTTGGGCAGAATACTTATGTCATTGCATTGGGCCTGAAGCTCTGAGATAAGGGTCTGCTTCTCCCAGATGGATCTGCTACTCTGTAGGTGGAGTATTTCATGGTGATGGGAGTCCCTGATCTTCTTGGTTTGATCCTTTCATAATGAAACTACTAATGTATTGTACAACAAGCTGGGGTAAACTGAATAAATTCCCAGTATTCTCAAATGGCTGTACCTGGGTGATAGCTTTTGCCTCATGAATGGGGGTTTAGTGGGTGAGGAAATTTGGATTCTCTTGGTTCTGAGGCAGGAGATAGATGGGCTCCAGGTTAGGCATTTTCAACTAGTCTGCTGTTTGCATTTCTTGAGGCAGGAGGCGAGTGGTCTTGAGGCTAGATATTTATGACCAGCCTCCTGTCTTCACTTTGAGATAGAAATAACAACAGGAACAGGAAAATTAACTGGACACTTTAAGATAACAGTAATGGCAGGGACAGAGGAATGCTAAACTTTGTTTGAATAAAAGATCAAGAGGTCACATATTTCCCATCCTAGGCTCCTTGGAGGTGAAGAAAGAGGGGGCACCACCCCATAATAGGTGATGCTAAGACCCCTCCCAATAGGCCTCCGAGCTGGACTTCATCTTGGAAAAATGTTGTGCATGCATGTTAGGGAGGATCACAGGGCAGGACAGGTGTGGAAAAAGAAACCAGATAATTGGTCAAAGGTAACAAAGACCCAGAAGAACTGCCCTATATAAATGACTTAACCATCTCTTTACTGTGATTCTCTTCATTAGGGGGGATGCTGACACCCTTTCTCTCCAGGTGTGTCTCTCTGACTTGCTTCTGTCTTAACTAAATGAACTGTTTCTCTGTGTGCTTTCCCACTTGTGCCTGCATTTCTAATAATAAACTTTGCCCCTGTTTTTGTTTTGAGAAATGCATTTTTCACTAGGAGCAAGAGCCAGGGAATTTTCCCTCTAGCTTCTAGCCCCTGATGGACTAGCAACTGGGATTCCTGGTTTTTATCCAGGCTACCCAAATCCAATTCCTGCACAGGGAACTAAGATCTTCCTTCAAGCCACCACTCACTCCTATTTCTTCTGAGATCAGTCCCACCTACCTAGAACAGAACTATTGCAATATACTGCTGAGGAGAAAGATGAGAGATTCTAACCGCCTATGCCTCCTGGAGGCAAAACATGGCTCTAGACTAGGTGCTGGGAGAACAGAGTGTCCTTGGTCATAGTCAAAGTCACCTGGAGCAGAATTTCCTTCACACTGAGTTGGGTGTGGGGGTGGGTAGAGGAGTAGATCATGGCTTAAATTACCCCTCTCCCAAACAAATTTTTACTATTCTTACACATATTTAGTAGATTTTCTTGATTAAATATTTCTTCATTTTCTATGTGCTCTTAGGAAAACTTTCAGATACTTTTCATCTTGTACTATAATTTTTACCAATTAAATGGTTGTTTCACTGGGAGAAACAGGGAGTGGGGTGGCTCAGATGGTAAAGAATCCGTCTGCAACGCGAGAGACCTGGGTTCAATCCTTGGGTCGGGAAGATCCCCTGGGGAAGGGATTCGCAACCCACTGCAGTATTCTTGCCTGATGAATCCCCATGGACAGAGGAGCCTGACAGGCTATATAGTACATTGGGTCATAGAGTCAGACATGACTGAGTGACTAACACTTTCACTTTCACTTCACTGCGAGGGGGTTTGCTGAGCTACTCACATGTCCATTCTAAAGTGAGAAAGCAAATTTTTGATGGAAGAATTTATTCTAAGGGCAGTGAGATTTTGGAAGAAAAAATAAAACAGATATTTACAGGACTTAATAGCTACAAAATTCTTGATAAAAGACTGAGTACTAGAGCAAGTCTTTGAAGATGAGATTGTGATATATATACTACTGAAGTCAGCACACACAAAGGGTCATTAAAGCCCTGGATAGCTGAGCTCCTAAATATTATCTTATTGGAAACCATTCACAGTTCATCCCCTACATATGAACCTTCAAGTTGCAAACTTTCAAAGATGCTAATATGTGTTCAAGTGTCCATTCACGTGTTTGGCTTATATTGTCAAGTATGTGCATCCTTTGCAAGTAGTTGTGCTTTTGTGTCCATTACAAGAGAAAGGAAAAAGAGAGGCAAGAGGAAGAAGAAGTAACTTATGAACCAAAGAGATTCACTATGCAGGAAATGGCAAGGAGATTTTCTTTATTTGAGGAGGTACTGTTGGTTTTTGAGACATAAGACCTGAATGTAGAGTGGTACATGAAGCTTGCAATAGCCATTCAGAATGCAATCCATTTCTACTTGCTACCATGTCACCTATGATGAGAAAAAAGACCCACAATCCAGATATCACTGGGTCATTTTTTTAAGAGGGTAGATAGAATTGAATCCAGCAAGGAACCAGACAGAACCTGTGTTATCAAATCAGGCGTGAGTGGAATTGCAGCTTACCTTCCATCTCCAGTTTCTTATAGTCCTTCAGCTCTACCATCTCCCACCTCCCTCTTCCAGCTAGTAACTCGTCTTGCCTGTTCACTTGATGCCAGCCCCTGTGTGCCAGCTATTCTATCGTACTACTATAATTTTCAAAGCACTTGACCATGAGATTAAAAATGTTTTTTTAGTTTTTTATGTTTGTTTTTTATATATTATCTGTGTGAAAAGTACTATAAATTTATTATAGTACAGTACTATATAGCCAATTATGTTAGTTGGATACCTAGGCTAACACTGTTGGACTTACAAACAAATTAGATTTATGAATGTGCTCTTGCAATGGAATGTGTTTGTATGTAGGATACTTAACATATTTAGCTTATATAAAATATCTGTAATACATCTAGAAGTAATACTTAGAATACACCTAGAAACTTCAGGATGTAATTAGTCATAATTATTTTCATAGATTGTGAGAAAAAGGACAAGTCATACTTAAAGGACATGTCATACTTAAACAATAAGGAATGTATAGAGTACATATTTTATTCACATTTGGAGGTTGAGGATGGTGCACTTAAATAAAAATAGATGTCCACGTCTGACCACAATTCTGAGTTTGTGCACTCTGTAGAGGTCATGAAAGACAGTGGGTCTCTTGGATAAAAAAATGAGTGTAGATTAATTCATTAACATCTTATGATTAAAGGTGTGAAAGAGCTCATAATATTTGCTTTCATTTTGATTGCAGTACTTAGGATATAATCACCTATTATTTCAGTTACACAGGTGTTTTTCATGATAGTTTTGTATTTTGATTTTGTGAGCTTTCAGTTTGGCATTATCATCTTTTTTTAATTTTATTGAAGAATAGTTGATTTACAATGCTATGTTAATTGCTGTGCAGAAAAGTGATTCATACATACATTCTTTTTCATATTTTTATTTGTTCATCCTATATATAATAGTTTGCATCTGCTAATCTCAAACCCCCAATCCTTCCCTCCCCTGCCTACTCATTCCCTTTGGCAACACAAGTCTGCTCTTTGTCTGTGAGACTGTTTCTGTTTCATAGGTAAGTTCATTTGTGTCATATTTTAAATTCCACATATAAGTGGTATTTGTGTTTTCTCTTTCTCACTTAGCTTAGTGATAATATCAAGGTCCATCCATTGTATTATCTCCTTTATCAGTTTGATAGAATATCTTCCCCAAATTTCTCTTCTTTAATTATTACCACTAATTGGACACAAGAAAAGCTGATTTGTTCTACTGTCATGGTTTCTTATTGCTTTCTTTTTTCTTCTGGTAACCCTGCCACTGACACTGCTGTCTATGTAACAGCTGAAACTGAAAACATTCTTGGGTAATAATTATCCAGCTATTTGGATCTGGTTTACTTGTGGCTGAGTCCTGGCACTTTCAGAACTGCCAGTGGACTTCTTCCACATGACTCCCTGAGGCAGCCACAGTTACTGATTCCAAAATACCTACTCCTCTGTGTCAAAATCAATATTTGATTCTTCATCACAGACTCTGCCTCTTCACTAACTCCTATTGACTGCTCTACTACCTTCACTTGCCGCTCTCCTAACAACAGAAATGCCTCCTGTAGCTACTTTTGAGCACACTAAAAGTAGGATAAGTAAAGGCATTCTTTTTGTAGTTTCTTTTGTAGTTTCTGCTTGCAATAGAATTCTTTACCGTCGACTAGCTTTAACTTGTCTGAATTTATTGAGACTGTGAGATGGGACAACTGTAACCTCTCAAAGAACCATTGTCTCTAGATTCTTGACAACTGGAGAAAATACTTCTTTCCATAAGGTAGGACACAGGTGATAGGTAGGGCTTTAGGTTCCTATAAGGCCCTCACTGATCAGAAGTGTGAAGTGGTGTGTTAGTCTTGGCAGACACAGTCTAAAACTTGATTCACATTAACTTTAAAACATAAAGATGGTGTGGACCCAGAATTGAAACAAGATAGCTCTAATTCTACAGGCAAGTGAATTTATTTTCCAATTATAGAAATGGGTTGACTGAAAAAACAAAACAAAAAACCCCAAAATATTTAAATTTACAGATGTCCTGTTAAAGAGCTGATCTCCCAAGTGTAATCTTAATCTTCTGGCTTCTGGCAACTGTTGAGACTCTTTCAGCAAACAAAACTCGACTGTACTCTAAGTGAACCAATGGAATCTATTTTGGGTTGGTTAACATCCTGGAGAAGCTATACAATCTTCTGCTGGAACTAACTATTCACAAGGTGACACAGAAGGTCAGATCTTCTGTCAGAGGTAAGAGTCACAACTACATCCCCACTTCATCCTGCCACCATCCATCCAAGTGGATACAGCCTCACATTTAATCTCTCCTGGGTTGGCCTTTTGTTGTTCTAAAGAGCTGTGCCTGGGATCACCTCTAATCTTTCTTCTTGGGAAATATATTAGTCAATTCAGGTTGCAATTGCTATGAATTTGATGGCTTAAACCACAGAAATGTATTCCTCAGAGTTCTGATAGTTAGAAATTCAACATCAAAGTACCTCCAGGATTGTTTCTGAACATATCTGTTGCAGACGGCCACCTTTGGGATATCTTCATAATGACCTTTCCCTTGTGTGTGAGTGGGAAAAGGTCTATCTCTTCTTCTTCTGACAAGGATATCAATCCCTTGTTGATTCTGAGCCCACATTTATAACCTCATTTAATCTTAATTAGCTCTCTCAAGGTCCCATCTTCAAATATATTCACCTTAGGGCTTCAATATACAGATTTTGAAAGTGAAAGTGTTAGTCACTCAGTTGTGTGCGACTCTTTTCCACACTCCATGGACTAAGAGGAATTCTCCCGGAAAGAATACTGGAAGGAGTAGCCATTTCCTTCTCCAGGGGATCTTCCTGACCCAGGGATCAAACTGGGGTCTCCTGCATTGCAGGTGGATTCTTTACCATGTGAGCCACTGGGAAAGCCCAAAATATGGATTAGACATCTTTAACATGTTGTTTTTAGTGAAAGAAGACCATACATTCCTGCTAAGTCACTTCAGTCGTGTACCGGACCCTATGGACTGTAGCCTGCCAGGCTCCTCTGTCCATGAGATTCTCTAGGCAAGAACACTGGACTGGGTTGCCATGCCTTCCTCCAGGGGGTCTTCCCCACCCAGAGATCAAATTCACGTGTCTTATGTGTCTCTTGCATTGGCAGGCAGGTTCTTTATCACTAGCGCTACCTGGGAAGCCCATATAGATTTTTTGAGCACACGATTCAATCTGTAACAGGGTCGTTGCCTGCACGTGGAGGTTGGCTCATTTCTTCACTTTTCTAGTTTCTGGTCAGGCAGAAAATCACTTAAATCCTTCTTTTGATTAATCAAATAACTAAAGGATCTCTCACACCTGCCTTAATTCCCCTTTCCCAACTTTTATCTGAATTATTTTTCTAGTGCTGAGTAAGCAGGTAGAAAAGTGCTGAGGGGAGGAGGTTCACCAATTAAAAGCAGCATGTTACTGCTGAGTAATACATAATCATATTAACAAATGTTGTTAATTCATTTTATTTCCTAGTCTTAGTGTCTGAAGATATTCACCAGTTTTCTATGTATGGTAATGCAGCATGCTAAAATGCTTTTGTTCAGGGCAATGGCAATCCACTCCAGTCCTCTTACCTGAAAATCCCATGGACGGAGGAGCCTGGTAGGGGGTCCATGGGGTCGCTAAGAGTCGGACACGACTGAGCGACTTCACTTTCACTTTTCACTTTCACGCATTGGAGAAGGAAGTGGCAATTCACTCCAGTGTTCTTGCCTGGAGAATCCCAGGAACGGGGGAGCCTGGTGGGCTGCCGTCTATGGGGTCAAACAGAGTCGGACACGACTGAAGTGACTTAGCAGCAGCAGCAGTATATCTGAAAGCAGCTGTTTGATGGTTACATGCAATAGCATCTTGGGTGAAATATAAGCACTTATTGACCAAAAAAAAGGTGATAACCAGTTTAAAATCTATAAACTCAGGCACACAGTAATATTTTAAATTGCAGTGTGCCCAAATTTCAGATCATATTACAAGCAGATTGCATAAGCCACCATTATATACATACTTCTAGTCTTCAACAACACTGTGGTGTCTTCTGGTAACCACAGTAAGACTGGAACACTACACAATGCTGTCTGCTTTGGACACCCATAGATCACTACCATAAAGAGTGGTAGAATGGAACCTGGCATTAATATGTCTCTGATAAGAGAATATGAACTTCAGGTATACTTGGATGCAGACAATTAAACTGGGAGTATCAACTCATTTCACTCACACATTTATTCAATACTTTGGGAATTGATTTCATTCCATCTACTAAATGTGTCTACTTAGTATCATAGAGCTATAATACAGTTTATTAGTTGGGGTCATTTTTTTGTTTTAGTCTATAAATTGTTATTAATCTTCAGTTTTACATTTTGTTTTAAAATATGCTAGAGTTCAGTGATTAGAAATGGAAAATATCGGTAGTACAAATGCATGACATTGAAGATAAGCGTAAAGCTGATAATTGTGCAAATTTGCCTCAAGGTATTTTACAGTTACCTTAGACTTATATATTTGATCACACAAATTTACTAATTCAGGATGATTCTAGTACTACAAAAATCTGTGCTAGGTAGTGAAGATAAAGACAATTACGTCTAATTTTTTTAATGAGAATGCATTTATCAAATCTATTATATGTTATTTCTAAGCAAATGCTTCTAAAATCAAACAGAATATGTTTATTTTTTATGGTTTATGAAAAGAACTCAAAACATCAAAAAGAGAACTAAAAACAACTGAAAGCACTTTTTGCCTGTTGGATTAAAGTTCAGTCTATAGTTTAATATAAGTTTGGATCTGCGTAGCAAAATAGTGATTTATACTTAAATGCCTTTCTTGACAATACATGCTCTCAAAAAAATAAAAAATTCAAAGTAGCACTTATAATTAAACATATATTTTTCCTTTGCATCAAAAATATTAAGAATTTCATTTAAGTGAACTTTGTAGAAAAATTATAATATATTTTTCTTAAGTATTATTTATTTATACAACTTTAACTATGTGACAGGCATGATTTCATATGCTTTGAAATTTAATAAAATGAATCCAGTTAATGATATCATAACACAGGTACCATTTTATTCCCATTTTAAAGATGAAGAAAAGGCAAGTTCAAACAACTTTTCCAATTATTTCTGTTTCATGCAATAATATTTTAAAATCCATATGATATATATAAATAGAATAAACTACAGTAAAAGGGGTATGAAACCAAAATTATTAAGGAAAAACTAGATTTAGATGGTCTCAAATACATATTTATGTCATTCATGGATAATTCATGGATTCTCTAAACTTCTCAGCTGCAAGTAAGATAGTGTGGAAAAAAAATGAAGCCCTCAGATTTGTCATCCTTTGCTTTCTTCTAGAATGTTAGACATCAGATGATAGGCACTCTGTTTGTAAGAATACATCTCTGCCCTTTATTTTTAATTGGCAGATATTAAATGTATAAGTGCTATATTTAAATAGAAGGAAGATTTGAGAATGTTCTATGAGGATAAGGAATAACTGCCATGTCAAAGGAAAATTTCATTCAGGGTACACAGTATACACATCTAATGAGAGTTCTCACAGTTTAGGTCCAAGGAATCCACAGGAAAAGTAATAACATGCACACACAAAAACATCCACATACAGAAAAATAGAGATGGTATCTACCACCGCAGGATGATAATCCAAAGTTTAAGTTCTCTACTGGCCAGGAAGAGTTGATTTTCCACAAATTATCATCTAGCATCATAACGATTCAAAAGAGGGACGAAGAAAAAAAAAAGCAAAGCAAAAGGAAAAGACATTTGAAGTTTTATTTGGAGGCCTGTGCTTCATTTATGGGCTTCCTAGGTAGCTCAAAACAGTAAAGAATCTGCACGCAATGTTAGAGACCTGGGTTCCATCCCTGCGTCTGGAAGATCTCCTGGAGAAAAGCATGGCACCCACTCCAGTATTCTTGCCTATAAAATTCCATGGATAGAGGGGCCTGGCAGGATACAGTACATGGAGTCACAAATTACTTATATGCAGAGTACATCATGAGAAATGCTAGGCTGGAAGAAGCACAAGCTGGAATCAAGATTGCCGGGAGAAATATCAATAACCTCAGATACGCAGATGACACCACCCTTATGGCAGAAAGTGAAGAAGAACTAAAGAGCCTCTTGATGAAAGTAAAAGAGGAGAGTGAAAAAGTTGGCTTAAAGCTCAACGTTCAGGAAACTAAGATCATGGCATCTGGTCCCATCACTTCATGGGAAATAGATGGGGAAACAGTGGAAACAGTGTCAGACTTTATTTTTGGGGGCTCCAAAATCACTGCTGATAGTGATTGCAGCCATGAAATTAAAAGACGCTTACTCCTTGGAAGGAAGGTTATGGCCAACCTAGATAGCATATTTAAAAGCAGAGACCTTACTTTGCCAACAAAAGTCCTTCTAGTCAAGGCTATGGTTTTTCCAGTAGTCATGTATGGATGTGAGAGTTGGATGGTGAAGAAAGCTGAGCACTGCAGAACTGATGCTTTTGAAGTGTGGTGTTGGAGAAGACTCTTGAGAGTCCCTTGGACTGCAAGGAGATCCAATCAATCCATCCTAAAGGAGATCAATCCTGGGTGTTCATTGGAAGGACTGATGTTGAAGCTGAAACTCCAATACTTTGGCCACCTCATGCGAAGAGTTGACTCATTGGAAAAGACCCTGATGCTGGGAAAGATTGAAGGCGGGAGGAGAAGGGGACGACAGAGGATGAGATGGTTGGATGGCATCACTGACTCGATGGACATGGGTTTGGGTAGACTCTGGGAGTTGGTGATGGACAGAGAGGCCTGGCGTGCTGCAATTCATGGGGTCGCAAAGAGTTGGACACGACTGAGCGACTGAACTGAACTGAACTGAGCTGAACTGAGCGACTAACACTATGGTCACTATAGTGTTTCATTTAACTAAAACAGGGCAAACAGTACGTATGGCGAACAATATATGGAATTCTCAAGTTATTTTGTCAAGTGATGAGATGCTGCAAAACCCTGGTCATACTTCTGTTCCTTCCATTGGTTAACTGCTGGTTTGGATATGTTGTTTACTTTCACAAAATATACAAAAAATGCTTTTCCACCTTTGGGGGATTTTATTAGACAAACAAAAATTGCTGTCTTAAAAAATGCAGAACAGAACTTAATTAGAAGTAACACTAACAAGTGGACAAACTTCTCTCCAGACTTATTAAGTCAGGTTTCTATTTTGACAAAAACTAGTTTGGAAATGGTTTAAATTTGTATAGGGAGATGGACATGTTTTGCTTGTTTGTTTTTCATATCTGTGTATATATAATCAACCACCATTTTATATGAGATATGTGTAGGAAATATTTTAAAATTCAAGTCTGCAAGCATATTTGTTTCCTATCTTGAGCAAACCATTAGGAATACCCATTTTGTGCACTGTTCCTAGTGAAATAGAAAGTCTCCATCCTCTGGGAACTTATAACCACACAGATGAAAATCACAGAGATAATTCACTCTAATATTTATCAGGGTATAGTAGAGAATATCTAATGCATAGATAGTCTGTATTGGGAGACTGTCCTAATTAGTAATTTCATGATGGCTGCAAACATAGCCTCCACTCCAAACACATGGGAGAGGAAACTTGAGGATTTTGAAAATACTCTTGGAAAAGGTGAACACTGAGCTGGTAAACTGTTTGTTGAAGGATAGGCAGGAGTTAATCAGGCAAATGTGAGAGGAAGATGATTTCATGCAAAGGTGAAGAGAACATATGTGGAAACATGAAGACATTGGCATACACATAATATTGTAATGTTATATCACCTATGAATTTATTTTTACATAGCTGGGCATCTCTCTTTCTCTGAATGTGTGCCTATATGTATTTGAATTTTTTGAATTTGTCATAATTCATTCATGTTATAACACAGTTTGTGTTAATATCCATTATTCAACTTGACCATCAGAGTATACATATGACTCTCAGAATTCCTCTAAGTTTCCTTCTTTATCTACTTGTGTTGCCTATAAGCCAACTTCAAAGGGAATTGTTTCTCTACAAACAA
Source organism: Giraffa tippelskirchi (assembly GCF_054371585.1). Taxonomy (NCBI): domain Eukaryota; kingdom Metazoa; phylum Chordata; class Mammalia; order Artiodactyla; family Giraffidae; genus Giraffa; species Giraffa tippelskirchi. The sequence goes on from NC_137277.1 coordinate 134,648,116, forward strand.
GATCATCATCATTACTAGCACACACAAAATAATTTTTTGTGAGAAGTGGCAAGGAAGTACAAGATTAATGATCGGTGTACATATTAAACATAAATATTTATTTATTGATGGTACATCTTATTTTTATATATAAAAATATTTTAGCAACTAACCTATATTTTTAACAATTTAATTCTTACTCCTTCTAATACACAGGAAAGTAGCTATCAGAAACCAGATAACACTATTTTCATTTGTCAACACACATCAATTTAGTTTTTGGTGAAAGATGTGATGCATAATATAAATTATTACTTAGGAGTTGCTCATACCATGTGGAGGAAAAATTCTAAAAGTCTTAGGTTTCTCTAAGGAGTTAAAAGTTAACATTGTGGATTTGGACAAAGATAATCTTGAGTTTAAATTTTTCTTCTGATACATTCCAGCTGGGTCACATTGGATAACTTACTTTATTTTACTTATCTCAGTTTCTACACTGGATTCCCATCATTAATGATAGTTTTTGTGAGATTTGAATGGTTATAGATATGCACAAAGCTTCTGGTTTATAATCTGTATATAGTATGGACTTCACACACTGTGGGCTGTGTGTGGGTATATATAGGCATATATATATATGCTTGCTGCTGCTGCTGCTGCTTAGTCACTTCAGTGGTGTCCAACTCTGTGACACTATGGACTGCAGCCTGCCAGTCTCCTTTGTCCATGGGATTCTCCAGGCAAGAATACTGGAGTGGGCTGCCAGGCCCTCCTCCAGGGTATCTTCCTGATCCAGAGATCTAGCCTGGGTCTCCTGCATTGCAGGCAGATTCTTTACCACTGACCCACCAGGGAAGCCCATATATATGCTTACCCATAGTATATTAAGAACAGAAAAAAAAATGAGAAAAACTATAGAGAAAAGCATTATATAATGCCTGACAAACCAACAAATACATATAGAATGAATAATGAATTTAAATCCACAAATAAAATAAGTAACATAAATTTTTAAAAATAAATAAATGAATTAGTGTCTTATAAAAAGAAACAGCAAGAATTTTATCTGTTGTGATTTGTTTGTCCTCTTCTCCTTTTTTAACTTTTCCTTTAATCTTTAATCCAGACTACAATTGACATATTACCATTTATGCAAGGAAGATGTCACTAAAATTTGCAATATAGAGGAAGAGGCATGAAATATACGAATGGTAGGGAGTGGAATGTACGTTGTCACCATAAACACTAAGTCCATCAAAATTATCAAACTTTGAGTTGTCTGTGGTTTCTTGTTTGGCAGTTGTGACTATGTAATCATAACTATTACTATAATGCTTCCCAGGTGGCTCAGTGGTAAAGAATCCACCTTTCAATGCAGGAGATGTGAGTTTGATCTCTGGTTCAGGAAGATCCTCTGGAGAAGGAAATGGCAACCCACTCCAGTATTCTTGCCTGGGAAATCCCATGGACAAAGGAGGCTGGAAGTTTACAGTCCATGGGGTCTCAAAAGAGTTGGATATGACAGCCACTAAACAACAACATTGCTATTATTGTATATTATTCCATTAATCAGAATACTTCAATATGTCTGAGGTCTGTTCTTTTAACAATCATTCCAAATGATTCAACACAAGTCACCAAAGTGACTTTAAAAGTCACTTTCAAAATGATTTGAAAAACAATGATGTGAATCTCATCCAGAAAATAGATTTATAAGTCCTATGTGGTACTAAGGAAAACTATTTTCACAGAATTTGTTAGCTTCAAGCTGTATAAAATAAATTCACTGATATGTAAATTGATTTGTTACAGTAAAGAACAATTTAGAAATCCTGAAGCTGAGTGGAGAGGGACTGCTTGAGGCAAACACATTAAAGAACACACAATGACAGAAAATTTTAAATATCGTAAACTTGTAGTTGAATGGGAATATTCAGCACAGGGACAAACTATCCTGTGTAAATTTGGAGCCCCTGAGTAATTTATTCAATATAGCTTTTTACAAGCATGCTTTGTTTTCAAAAATATGCAACTTTCCCATTTATTATATTTGCTAAAACTTTCCTGGAAAGACAATACTTAGCAGTCTCGGCTTTCAAGGTGCTTATACATTGAGAGGTAAGAGCATCATCAACAGTTAATTTGAAAATCAAGCTGCTGATTAGCAGTACAAGACAACAGGAGAACAGATGTCATAAGTAGTAAGTGATTAATTGCCCCTTGAATTACATTGACAGTATTTGATAGAGGACTTCAAAGAAAGAAGTTATCTGATGACCATGAGTCATTCCAAGGTGAATCTGTGCCAAGGGCCTCTTGGTTTTAAAAGTAGGAAGAAGGAAACAGCACTGCAAAGCCCTCCAAAGGCTTCTATAAGATTAAAAAAAAAAGTAATACTTTCTATGTGATTGGTGGAGCTTCTCTGGTGGCTCAGACAGTAAAGAATCTGCGTGCAATGTGATTGGAACTATGCTGTATGCTATATACATTACTTTATACATATATACATTTATTTAATCTTTACAACCTGGCAATTAGATACTAGCACCTAGTTTACAGATGAGAAAAACAAGATTAATAAAGTAAGTAACTAAGTAATCCAAAGTCATGTAACAACTGAGTACAGGATTTAAATCCTGATTGGTGATTCCAAATCTTGTTCATGTCACATTGCAAATCCGCCTGAAATTCAGGCACTGCAGGAGACAGGAGTTCAACCCCTGGGTCCGGAAGATCCCCTGGAGGAGGAAATGACAACCCACTCCAGCATTCTTGCCTGGGAAATTCCATGGACAGAAGAGCCTGGTAGACTACAGTCCATAGCATCACAGAGTCAGACATGACTGAAGCGACTTAACATATCTGAATAGCAGGTATGATACCTTGCTTAATCGGAAGAAATAATAATGTGGAAACAGGTGATTATGTCAAACCGACAAATATTAACTATAACTACTTCCCAGTCGGAGTGCATTTTGATACCACCAATTTTAGGAGTTTAGAAGTTCTGATTTTTCTCTGTGTCCTGTCCTCTGACAGACTCAGTTTTCTTTTTTGGCCGCTGATTTAACTATCGTAGCAGTTGCCTAAAGGCTCTATCTGGTTTTAACTTTGCTGAGATGCTTAAGATATATTTTTGTGGCAAAAAATATTATGGCATTTTTTCACTACATTGTAAGATTACTTGAAATGAGATCAAATAGGGAGATTTACTTAACAGCAGCAACAGCAAAAGCTTGATTGAAGAAACAAAAATGCATTTTTCATTTTTTTAAGATTTTATTTATCTGGAGCACTTTTTAAAAGTCTTTATTGAATTTGTTACAATTGCGGTTCTGTTTTATGCTTTTTAAAAAATTTTTTTGGCCATGAGGCATATGGGATTAAACCCACAACCCATTCATTGGAAGGTGAAGTCTCAATCACTGGGCCACCAGGGAAGTCCCGAGAATGCAGTTTTCCTATTTTCTTTTGTGCTTTTATTTAACTTTTAATGCTGTAAATTATATTTAGTTTTAACAAGTCAGTTTTATCTAGTGTAAGAGAAATGAATGTTTTGGTATGCTAGGACTTTAGATTGTGATCAAAAGTTTAAAACAATGTCCTCAAATTTCATCCATGCCAAAGACATTAAGCTAAATGAAAGAGGCAAGTCAGAGAAGGACAAATACTGCTTGATTCGATTATCTGGGGTATCTAAAATAGTCAAAATCACTAAAACAGAAAGCAGAATGGTCGTTTCCCAGGGATGAGGGTGGTGAAGGAAACAGGGTTAGGAAATGCAAGATGAAAAGTTCTAGAGATCCATGGAACAACATTGTCTGTATAGTTAACAATATGTTAATGAGTGCAGAGTTAATGCCTATATTGTGTTCCCCACTGCTTGGTATTGTTGCAAGCACAGCAATAATGAAACAAGAAGTCAAATGGCCTGAGCACAGCACTTAGCTGTGTATTTGAAGGAATTATCTTGCTTTTCCCTCTAATGGAAAATTGTGAAAGCTTTGACTAAATAAATACCCAAATGGATTTCTGTTTATTGTCTTCTTGGGAGCTCAAATGCACAGTCTGTTTCTTCTTATCTTCAGCTGCTTTTTTATGTGTTTGCTTAAAGTCATATACAATTTAATGAAAATAAAAATACCTAATTTCAGAACCATGGGGAAGTGTTGCCAGGATGTTTAGTTTAGAATAGTAAAAGCTACAGGCTCAGTACTACAAAGAGAAAGGCTGATACTTGTTTTACTTTTCAAAATTTGCCCAATTCTTTTTTCAAATCTAACATTACCTCCAGAAACTATAAGAAAGATAAGAAAGCAGCATGGCTCACCACTCATAATTGATGGCATTCTTATGTTTTTGTTTTCAAGTATAGTTGACTTACAATGTCACCTTAGTTTTGGGTGTACAGCAAAGTGATTCAGTTATATATATATATATATATATATATATATATATATACACACATACATATATATATATATATACACATACATATATATATTTCAGATTCCTTGTCTTTATAGGTTATTATAAAATATTGAGTATAGGTCCCTGTGCTATACGGTAGGTCCTTGTTGTTCACCTATTTTATATACAGTAGTGTGTATACGCTAATCTCAAACTCCTAATTTAACTCTCCTCTCTTTCCCCTTTGGTAACCATAAGTGTGTTTTCTATGTCCATGAATTCGCTTCTGTTTTATAAATAAATTCATTTGCATAATTTTTTTAGATTCCATATACAACTGATATCATATGATATTTGTCTTTCTCTTTCTGACTTACTTCACGTACTATAATAATCCTTAAGACCATGCTGCTGTAAACGGCAGAGTTGATGTAGTTTTAAAAGGAGATAGTCTTGGAATGAGTCTGTAAACCCATTCTAGGTTTATCTCCTAGTTCTTAAGCATATAGTTGGATAAATGTAGCCAGAATCTAGCAGAATCCTTACCTTGGCTCCAACTCATGAAGTGAAGCTACTTAAATTCATAAATGCCATGCTTAAGCCTACAGAGCTCTGGCAACCTACAAAGATATTCAATGAAAGTGAAATTACATCACTGGGAAAATTAAGGAAGAAAAGATTGATATCAATTCCCAAAGGCTATCTAAGGACCACCATATAGCTAGGAACTTTAGGAATCTGAAGAAGGGAATGACAACCCACTCTAGTGTTCTTGCCTGGAGAATTCCATGGACAGAGGAGCCTGGTGGGCTATAGTCCACAGGGTCGTGGGGTTGGACAGGACTGAGTGACTAACTCTTTCACTCTTTGACTCTAAAAATCTGTGCTTATTCCTTTACATGATACAGGCACACTTTGGCAGTGTGAAGCAAAATAGAAAATTTATTTTTCCTCTTAGCCTGTATTCTTATGCTTGGGGAGTAGATAAGCATGGCATTCTTCTTGTCTTCAGGCACAGAGATGTACATTCACCCTCTTATGAGTGAGTCAGTGTGGTATCTTTCAGTTGGATTTCTCCAAGTGTAAATGTGGGTGGGTGGGGTGCTGTTGTTTCACCAGGATGTAGGTGTATGTGTTTTGTTGGTGGCATTGGGATGGTCAACAGATTTCAACAGGGGAATGAAGGGGTAAAAAATAACTAATATTCATGAAAACAATGATACTACTAATATTTATTAAACATTTCCTGTGTGCAAAAGGAGAGGAAATCATATCCTCTCTATACTGTCTGCACTAGTCCTAGGTTACATGGCCTAGAAACTCTTAGAAGATAAAAGCCATAAGTAAATTTGTGACTCTAATGGTATTTTAACAGTATTCAGGGAAAGTGATCGTTGAGTTAATTCAGAGTAAATATAAGAGGCATTTCACAAGACCAAAGCAGAGGATTCACATTTGTACTTATTTTTACTTAATAAAGTTCCACTTGTCTTGGATGAATGTTGATTAAATGATAGGAGAATGAAATGATAGCAATACATCTCTTTTCCCTTATCTGTGCTCAAGAAAGAAGACTCATAGGAGGCGATGTGTGAGAGCCTGTGGCTCCTATTTGATGTAGCAATTTGCCCCCTGCAGTCAGTTGCTATGAAAAGTCAGCTATGATCATCTTTTCTCCTTCTTAGTATTGTTAAACGCTGAAAAAGCACCTCTGCCTCAGTTCTCAAGAACTAAGGTAAGCCCTTATTCCTTGTATGTCCTCTTTGAAGCCAGTAAGCGTTCTGCAAAAAAAAAAAAAAATAATAATAATAATATGAGCTTTAGGCTCAGAGAAAAACTGTCGTCTCAGTGGTTTAGTAAGAAAGTCGGCAGTTTGAGGAGGAAAAAATTCCCATGTGGCAGATTCATTCGTGGCAAAGTCTTGCAGAATGAATGTAAATCATTGCTGGAATTGTTCCACATGTTGATTTAAAAGGGACTTCATTTCACCTTTATTCTAATATAAAATATACTTTAGTGTATTTAGTGGGTAATTAGAATATGAAAAAAAAAATGACACTGAGAGAAACATCTAAAGATAGAATATTTCTCTTCCTGATAAAAAATGAATTTGGAGAAAAGCTCAAACTCATTACACAAGTAAATCTTGCTCTTAGGGGTGGGTTGAGGACCCATTGATGATGATCAGCCACTTTTAAATGATTTCACCTTTAGGAGGCTTTCTGATTTTCCACTGATCCACTTCCAGGATCTCTTTTCCAATTATCAATCATGTAAGATAAGCATCTTAGCCTGGATCATGAGAAGGAGGTAGAGAATTTTCTTCTCTAGAATGCATGCAGGTTTCCAGTTCAAATGGTAATATCCACTTTAAAAATTTTTTTTAATAAAGGAAATTATATTATTGGTGCATATTTGAATACAAAGATTAATTGTATTTAATTTTATGGCTAATTTAATTCAATGGCTAATTTTATATGTCAATTTGACTGACCCACAAGTGCCTGAGATTTGGTCAAATAGTACGCTGGATGTGTCTATGAGGGTGTTTCTGGATAAGATAAGCATTTCAATCAGTGCACTAAGTAGAGAAGATTGCTCTCTCCACTGTGAGTCTCCTCCTAAACAACAAGACCTGAATAGGACCAAAAGGCTGAGTAAGAAAAATTCTTTTTGCTCAAATGCTTTCACTGGGAAATCAGTCATTGTCTGGCTTTGCCCTGAAACTGAAACACTGGACCCTCCCCAGTTGGGTCTCCAACCTTCTGGCTTTCAGACTGAAGAGACCCATTAGCTCTCCTGGTTCTGTAGCTTGGTGACTGCAATCTGTGGTTCTGTAGCTTGGTGACTGCAATCTGTGGGACTTCTCAACTTCCATAATCATGTGAGTCAATTCCTTATTCCAAAGGAAGAAAAGTACACACACACACATACATATACTACTGGGTAATAATAATTGCATATTTATAGAATTATAGGGTATACATTTTTATATAGATATGTTAAATATATATATATATATATATGTAATTATGTTATACATAAGTGTACTATAATATACTTTTGACTTGTACTGATACTGATAAACATGTTTTTCTCTCCCAACAGCATCTTTTCTGACCTGGCCATGGTTTTCATGGGAGCACATAGAAAAACTACAATCTAGATATTAAGTAAAAGTGGAATCAGAGGTGACTATGTCCACCAGGATTTCCAGTTGCTGCATCAAAGTTCCCAGGTCTGATGCACAGTACCTGCTTAGAACTGCCAAAAGACTCTTTGGAAAAAAGTTTTATTATTTCCTCTCATCTTTCAAATATTGCTGCTGCAAATTCTACCAAGCAAAGATGAAAGAACCTGACCTTAGCAACTTTACAGAGGAGTTCAGAAAACACAGACGCACCTGGCTTGCCAAGAAATAAAAAGTGAAATTATAGATGTCATCTGCAAATTCAGTTAATTCAGTGACTAATCTGATTCCTATGAAAGCCATCTAATTCACAGGAAACTAGGGTCATCAATTTAACAAATTTCAGACCAAAGAAAAACCATTGAAAGTCTGCAAGAATGAAGACAATTCTTTGTAAGTGATGTTTGAGGAATCTACCTTTGAAAGGACATATATAGAAGAACTATTTACCAAGAATTTGGTGCTTCTCTTAATTGGCAAGAAGCTGAATAGGTATAACATGCTTCCAGGGAAAATGACCAATTGTGAAGGGGTGGAAAAATAACTTACTTATGAGAAATTCATGGAATTGACAAAACCAGACATGATGGATGAAGAAGAGATGGAAGGCTTCCTCCTTAGAGTTAAGCTAGAGAAGAAATATGACATGGAGGATGCTCTTCACATCCTGGGAAGGGCTCATCTAGGGCTTTCCTGTGGTTCAGACAGTAAAGAATCTGCCTACAGAAGATCCTGCTTTTATCCTCTGGGTTGGGAAGATCTCCTGGAGAAAGGAACAGCAACCCACTCCAGTATTCTTGCCTGAAGAACTCCATGGACAGAGGATCCTGGCCAGCTAGAGTACATGAGGTCACAAAGAGTCAAACATGACTGAACGAGTAACACACAGCAGTTAATGATGTTGAACACCTTTTTAGTTGGCTATTTACATGTCTTCTTCAATGGCTGATGCCTTCTAGCAGGCCAAGTCTACTCTTCTTGGGTGTCATCAAAAAGAGACTTGTACCTGTTCAAGGTCCTACGTGGGTCCTTTGTGGAGGTCAATGAGGAAGGCATGGAGGCCATGGCCACTACTTCTGTCATATGTAAGAATCATCCCCAGGTTGTGTGCAGACTACCCTTTCTTCTTCCTTGTCCAGCACAGAAAAACCAATGATCTTTTTTACCATGGCTGATTTTCCTCCCTGTAAGAAAATAGTTGGTGTAGCTGATAACCATTATCCCGTCTCCTACTGATTCACTTTTCCTCTGATGCTTCACAATGTGTCTGCAACCCCAAATGACCTTTGGTGACAATTCAAAAATAAGGAACAAAAACAAAATTGTAAATAATTAAGTATAACTGATTTGTTTCTCTGGAGGGCCTTAATACATGTGTAGATTCACTTAAACCATGTGTTTAAGTGTATACAGATATTTATTTGCACACATTTATATATGCAATGCATTATGAATACCAAAATAAATATTTAAAACCATATCATATATTATATATAGAGGACAGAGCGATAGAGAAAGAAAGAGATATTAAATGGTAACGACGAAAAAGTCATCAGAATTTATGACAAAAGTAGAGAAGAAACAGGAACTTTTTAAATTCACCATTGTAGATTCCATTCTTAGTTTCACCTTTAATGGTAATTAAAATCCAGGTACATTGTTGGGAGTTTTGGCAGGGTGGCCAGAAGTATCTCTTTTAATTCTATGTCAAAGTAGGACATTGAAAAGAATTCAAAAGTTGGATGATGACAGCACTGGGAAACTGAACAGTGAGAAAATCTTCGGCAGTCAACATCAGTCACCATTTTGCCTTGGTGGTAGAATTCACAGAAGGAACAAGCTGGACATAAAAGAAATAAGAGTGCAGGGCCTCCCCATCATCCACTGAGGTCAGAATAAGGTTTTGGTTCCAGAGGAATCCAAGATAACCAGAAAGGTTTCCATACTTTATAATGCTACCTGGGAAGAAGGCAGTCCTGAAGCCTGGAATCAATGTTTGACTATTTGGGAGAATATCTAAAAGTTGCATAATGTACTAGATTCCTGTGCTAAGTCACTTCAGTCATGTCTGACTCTTTGTGACTCCATGGACTGTAGCCTGCCAGGCTCCTCTACCCATGGGATTCTCCAGGCAAGAATACTGGTATGGGTTGCCAATTTCCCCCAGGGGATCCTCCCAACCCAGGGATTGAACCCACATCTCTTACATCTCCTGAATTGGCAGGTGAGTTCTTTACCACTAGCACCACCTGGGAAGCCCTCCTGATGTGGCCAATTCAAGGTCATGATTTGACTCATAGTTATTACCTTTTCCATGAAGAAATCTTCTTTACTTCTGCTTAGAACTGACCATTTATTTTATTTATTGTTGTTCAGTCATTGTGTCTGACTCTTTGGGACTCCATGACTGCAGCACATTGGGCTTCCCTGTGCCTCACCATCTTCTGGAGTTTGCTCAGACTCATGTCCATTGAGTCAGGGATGCCATCTAACCATCTCATCCCCTGTCATCCACTTCTCCTCCTGCCCTCAATCTTTCCAGCATCAGGGTATTTTCCAGTGATTTGACTCTTTGCATCAGGGGGCCAAAGTATTGGAGTTTCAGCTTCAGCATCAGTCTTTCCAATGAATATTCAGGATTGATTTCCTTTAGAAAATCAGAGAACACTGGTTTGATGTCCTTGCTGTCCAAGGGACTCCCAAAAGTCTTCTCCAGTACCACAGTTGGAAAGCATCAGTTCTTTGGTGCTGAGCCTTCTTTATGGTCCAACTCTCACATCTGTACATGACTACTGGAAAAACCATAGCTTTGACTATATGGACCTTTGTTGGCAAAGTGATGCCTCTGTTTTTTAGCATGCTGTTTATTTTTATTTAAGACATATTAAAATTTTATTTATTTTATTTTAGTTAAGATATGCATCTTAGAATTCACATATATGGATATTTATGTTTTAACAGCATGTATGTACTCTGTTGCTGTTATATTACATGTCTTGTGACTCTGACTCTGGAAATGTCTTATTTTTATTTTGCATTTGCTTTCCTTACTCTTTCCAACACTTTACTGTAAATCACAAAAAACAAACATTATCATATATATATATATATATATACATATATATATAATTACCTTAGCTATATGCTTCTAAAATTTTATTTTACAAAGAATTACATGAATAGCTTAATGAAGCATATGTTGCTGGGCCCCACCTCTAGAGCTTCTGATTCAGTAGGTCTGGGCGATGCAGTTGTGAAACTGATGTTTCTGACTGTTGTCATCTCTGCAACCATGCATTGAAAATGATTGCCCTATGATAATACCTGACAATTGGGAAGGTCAAAATTAAACTCCTAATAAATGCATAGAGAAATGATAATCTTAATATAGCTTGTTCTTTAGATCTAGGCTTAGAAAACAAGATCAGCTTGCATTCTTGAGTAGAGAATCTTTGAGCATCATTTGAAGGAGCTTGAATACAACAGGCCATGTTTTCTTCCCCCTCTATTCACATACAAATTGCATGCACACATGTGCATGAGTGTGTGTGTATAGTGTTAACTTTTAAGGTGAAGATATAACCTTCTACCTTTTATATTTCTGCATGTGCCTTTTAAGAATAACTTCTTACATAATCAAAGGGATATCATCACACCTCTAACATTTCAGTTAAATTCTGTTATCACCAAATGTCAATTCCACATTCACATTTCCTCATTTACTCTGAAAGCAGATTTCAATGTCTTTTTTAAAAATTCAGGATTCAACAAAGGATTATATATTGTATTTGATTATTGTCTCTAATCTCTTTAATTTTAGAACATTCTCCATTCTTCTCATTATATGATTCTTTTAAGGTTTGGAATCGAATCCCATTATTCTGTATAATCAGTCATATTCTGTATTTGCCAGATTATTTACTCATGATCTATTTTGCATTAAACATTTTTTGACAGAGAACTATGCAGAGTTTTCTTTTTGATGTAAAGTACACTTTTTGCATTGTGCCAGAATACATATGATTTCAGATTTGCCCCAAAGTTGGTGATGGTACATTTAATAAATTGCTTAAGCTGATAGGCACCAGATATCTCCATTTTAAAAGTATACTGTACTTTCATAGACTTCCCTGGTGGCTCAGATGTTAAAGAGTCTGCCTGCAATGCAGGAAACCCAGGTTCCAACCCTGGGATGGGAAGAATGGCAACCCACTCCAGTATTCTTGCCTGGAGAATCCCATGGATGAAAAAACCTGGTAGGCTACAGTCCATGGGGTCGCAAAGATTCGGAAACAACTGAGCGACTTCACTTTCACACATTCATAAGTACAATTTGTAAGCAGTTTATGAGGTGATATTTTGATATAATAATATTGTCTTGTCCCCTAAATACTTTCACCAAATGATTTTGCATGCATTATGATGCTTGCCTAAGTATTACTTTAATCATTACAAAATGATGGCGTTCTTATTATAGCATATTTTCCTTTTAGGTGTGCTCTCATTAGTGTTTGGGGACCTGCTTGCCTTCTGGCCAAAGTGCTTGAATCTGGCACTATATATTTCCTGCCCCATACTCAAAATAAGCTACTTTTGCAAAGGTTCGGTAACTTTTAGAAGGAAATGGTACTTAGAACAAATAACTGTGTTAAATGAAAATCCTAACATTTCATTGGGGTTAGGAAAAAACATGTATTTATTTTTATACTTATAAATATTTGAGTTCATGTTGGCATTTCTAATTCAAATTTGCCACTGGAAGATTTTCCCTTTCTTCACTTTTTAATTTTCTCTTACAAAGGAAGCCTTGGTTCCTATGAATATTAATATATTTACCTACTTATTTCATATTACAATGTTCATAAAATAATTTCAGAATCACAATACCAGTATTACTTCTACAAATAAACCACCTAATTGAAGTTTAAGATTTCTCTGTAGTTATGTTTGTCCTTAGTGTATGTCCTTCTAAGGATATAAAATTATTTTGCTATTATAAAAATTTAGTTGAGAGGAAGTTTTCATCTTCAAAATGTAGAGAGAGCAAGCAAAAGCATTGCTATCACCTTTATAATAAGAAAAACCTGGACAAAATGCAAACCAATTTCTTTTCTAGAATCCAACAGAAAAGTAAGGTTGAAAGGTATACAACTAACATGAAATCTGGGGAGAGATAGGAACCTGCAGGGAGATACAGGACCTGAAGATTTGCTTGTTTGGGCAGATACTGCCAGACTATGCAAGTTTTAAAAGGAGATTAAGCTAGAAATTGTTAACAAATTGCTAAAATCTAATCAATGGTTAGCAAAGAGATCTTGAACAAAGAGGAATTTGACCCTCTTGTAGGCTTTTCATCACAAGGAAAAGTGGTAGTATTTTGAGAAAGATTCTCTCATGATGATGGTTGAGAGTGGATATTGGCCCAGATCAATCTTGTCTCTTTTATCTATGAGCCAAAACCTTTACTTTGTAGAGGAAAAGGAAAATAAAAATGGTAGTTTTGGGGTCCAAGGGAAACCCTTTGCCATTAAGGCATGATGAATAGGGAAAGAAAAATAATAAAACTCTACCCACAAAGAGATTCAGGAATATATGCTACAACCAGTATACCAACTGAGGAAAGCAGAGGAGCATGCTCAAAGGCCACAAGTCCAAAGTTTCACAGAGCCAGTCTCATTTTAAGACTTGAACAAAATACCAAAGAATGTTTCCTGCAACACACCACCATGACACCACCACATATGACACCACCATAAAGGAAATTACAAGGAAAAGTTACTGTGTTGCAGCTTGGAGAAAAGCAGCAGGTCAATCCTATTTAACAAGTAATACAAAAGCAAAATCCAAAGTGAAGCAGAGATGCTTAAAGGCAAGAAGGAAGACAGTTTTGATAAAAATTTTCTGACAAATTAGTCCACAACTAATATAGGCTTCATGAGCATAGGTAACACAAATAACTGTGGTGTTGGAGAAGATTCTTGAGAGTCCTTTGGACTGTAAGGAGATCAAGCCAGTCAATCCTAAAGGAAGTCAGTCCTGAATATTCATTGGAAGGACTGATGCTGAAGCTGAAGTTCCAATACTTTGGCCACCTGTTGGGAAGAACTGATTCATTGGGAAAGACCCTGACGCTGGGAAAGATTGAAGGCAGGAGGAGAAGAGGATGACAGAGGATGAGATGGTTTGATGGCCTCACTGACTTGATAGATATGAGTTTAAACAAGCTCTGGGATCTGGTGCTGGACAGGGAAGCCGGGAGTGCTGCAGTCCATGGGGTCACAGAGTCAGACATGATGACTGAGTGACTGAACTGAACTGAACACAAATAAAACACAAGCAGAATATGAAGCTTATAGTGCACTTAGAATAATATTATCAACATCAAATTTTATACTCAATGAAACTACTGACTGTATTAATACAAATTTCCATACCAAAGGCCTGCGAGAAAGAAAGGCTTGCTTAATTTCAATCATACTGGTGTCTAATGTTCTCTATAATATGCCCAGCTTTCAATAATAAAAAAAAATTCAACACAGAGGAAAAACACCATTATCAGAGAAAGAAATAGCACCATCATCAGAATAAAGTTAAAACATAAATTTATGACAGAGATAATTATAAGCAAGAATTTTTAAAAAACTGTAATGTGATGGTCCTTTGACAGCCTCATAAGTAGACTCAATACAGTTAAGAAATTACTCATTTTATATAAAAGATAGGACTGTAAATGTTACCCAGCCCCCAAAGTAAAGATAGCATAGGTGGAAAGCAATATACAAGAGTTATTTAAACCATTCTGAAATCCATGTAGTTGGAAACTCCAAAAGAGAAGAATATGAGAATATTAGAGAAACTATTCTCTAAATTTTTCCAAAAATAATGCAGATTCTCAACCATAAATTCAAAACCTTCATTAAGCAAGATAAACAGTATTTTTTGCATAGACATATCATTTTCAAACTACTAGAAAGCAAAGAAAAAATATTGAAATATAATGGAGCTGGACTCATTATCTATAATAGGATGGATTAAGAATTATAAAAAAAAAGAATTACAAGTGACTTATAGTCATCATTCATGCAAGTAGGAAGAAAATTGGAAAAAATAAAAATTGCTGAAGAAATAAATACTGTCAATTCAGAATTATATATCCAAGGTAGATAGTCTTAAAAAATGAAGAAAAACTAAAGATTTTCTAGCACAAAGGAACAAAAATCTAAGGAAATCTACTGCCAACAAACTCCTCTACAAAGAAGGCTTAAGGAAGTTATACAAGGAGAAGGAATATAGTGTAGACCAAATCTACACTGGATTCATAGAGTAGAATGAAATAAAATGAACATATTGATAAAGAGGTCAGTTCCTCAAGATGATAATATGATACTAAATTATTGAATATATCTAACATTAGAGCTCCATAGGTGAGACCTCTAATAGATCTGAAAGGCGGTATGGACATATGCACAGTATTGCTGGAAGTTTCTGTATTCTTCTCTCTGTAATTGATAGAACCATTAGGGAGAAATACAATAGGTTCTAGGGGTTTCCCTGGTGACTCAACAGCAAAGAACCTACCTGCAAGGCAGAAGATGCAGATGTGTTTGGATCTCTGTGTCTGGAAGATGCCCTGGAGGAGGAAATGGCAACTCACTCCAGTATTTTTGCCTGGAGAATCCCATGGTCAGAATAGCCTGGCAGGCTACAGTCCATAGGATCGCAAAGAGTCGGGCATGTCTGAAGCGATTTAGCACGCACACATGCATACACAATAGTAAAGACTATGGTTTTGGTGAAAGGAGAAATCCACAGATCGAACAGAACAGAATGAGGAGCAATAGAAACAAAGATCAGTTGTCACTAAGGGTCAGGAAATGAAAAGAGATTTCAATAGAGACCACAGAAGGAGATTTCAGTGTGACTGAACCATGTTTATGATATCAAGGTGATGGGTAAATTATTCTGCATTTTTAAAGCCCATGATAGGATGAATTTTACTGTATGCAAATTTTAAGAAATCAACCAGGGTGTTGTGGAATACCAGGATGAAATGTGAACTGTGACAAGTGAATCTGCTCTTTGTGCATGTATAGCACATCTATATGGCGCATCCACATGAGGGGAAATAAGTACAAAGGAGCTGGCTTGATAATTTTGGAAAAGCATGTTTTGACTGTATTCTGTAAGACTAACCATAAAAATAACTAAACGTAAACTCTCTGCTTAGTTGATAAATTTGTTTTTCACAGGGATATGGGTTAGCAATTTTGAAAAATGCTTTGTATATTTACTAGAATTGATCAAATCAGAAAATAAATTATGCAAAATGGGAGCCAGGTATTGTACTACATAGTGAAGTGAAGTTGCTCAGTCATTTCCGACTCTTTGCGACCCCATGGACGGAGGAGCCTACCAGGGGGGATTTTCCAGGCAAGAATACTGGAGTGGGCTGCCATTTCCTTCTCCAATCATACTACATAGAAGTGATAAATAAGAAAGTAATGAGGAGGTTAGAATAAATTCCATGATACTAGATTAGAATTAGAAATCAGCATGTACTCTAGTTTATCATACATACATAACGGGAAATAAATATAATTGTGTCCACATGGGTTGTTATACATACAATTGATATGTGTTTTCTCTGTTGTGATGGCCTAGATACAGATAATACAGTAAGAGTGAACAAAACTTGGGACACAGATTTGCTTTCTAAACACTAAACAGTATTCACCATACAGATAACACTATTCACCATATAGAGTGAAGTAAGTCAGAAAGAGAAAAACAAATGTGTTAACACATATTTGTGGAATCTAGAAAAATGGTATAAGTGATCTTATTTATAGAAAACAAAAGTATGGACGCCAAGGAGAGAAGGGGAGGGTAAAATGAATTGAGAGATTGGGATTGACATATATACATTATTGATAATATATATAAAATAGATAACTAATGTAGCTAATGTGAACCTACTGTATAGCACAGGGAACTCTACTTAACAGGAAGGAAATCTTAAAAAGTGAGCATATATGCATACATATAGTTGATTCACTTTGCTGTACAGAAGAAATTTAACTCAACATTGTAAAGCAACTATAGTGAAAGTGAAAGTTGCTCAGTCATGTCCGACTCTTTGCAACCCCATGGACTGTCCATGGAATTCTCCAGGCCAGAATATGGAATACTGGAGTGGGTAGCCTATCCCTTCTCCAGGGGATCTTCCCAACCCAGGGATCGAACCCAGGTCTCCCGCATGGCAGGCAGATTCTTTACCAGCTGAGCCACAAGCAGCTATACTCCAATAAAAATTAATTTTAAAAAAAGGAACAGAACTCAGCAAAATGGTTAATTCTAGCAATAAAGCAAGAAACATGAGTCAGACACACCTAGTTCTAGAATGTAAGGAAGGAAAAAAAAAGCAGGCACGTGAAACAGCTTCCAGTGGCTGAAAATGGAACAGTCTGTGTAACAATATAAATAATGATAGAATTATAATGAATTACAATCAAAATAACAAAGCAAGTATCAGGGAGTTCATGCTGATGTAAATAAATGGTAGCATAAATAAGTAAATGAATGGGGAGAGGGGACACATTGCCTACAGAAAAGTCCATATTATGAATGGTGAATGAGTGAGGGATACAGAAAGTGATTATAATTAATGCTGCAGGAAAAAATGTACTGAGGAATGCTGTAAAAAGTGTGGGAAACTTTATGATAAGAAAAATACTATTTGAATAGAATCCAAATATCTCCTCAAATTATTTGTTAATTGATATAATGACTCAGTGGACATGAGTTTGAGCAAACTCTGGGAGATGGTGCAGGACAGGAAAATCTGTTGTGCTGCAGTCCATGGGGTCACAAAGACTGGACATTACTGAAAAGCAACAATGTTGATTTTAACAGCTAATTAGTATGTCCACTAATTGTTTGGTAACCATCCCTCTAAAAGGTGAAGTTTAATTCCCTTCCCTTGGATATCAGCTGGATTGTATCTCACTTGTAAAAAATAGCTTCTGGCAAGAGAAATGAGTTGTTTTTGTTTTTTTTTTTTCAGTAGAGAAACTTAGCAAGTACCACTTTAGCCAATAGTCAATGTTAAGATCACCAGAATTAACTCATACTGAGTTCATATACCCCTGTTTGACACAGTGAGGAGGCCCCTTAACATTTATTCTTCCTCAAAATCCATAGCCTCAGTCGAATCATGACAAAACCATAGACAAACCTAAACTGGGGGATATTGTAAAAAATAAATGGTCAGGACCTTTCAAAACTGAAGAAGTCATGAAAGACAAGGAAAAACCAAGAAATCATCATGCGTTAACCTCGAATATGAAGTCATAAAGACCACATGCAGTGGATATCATGGATTGGGATTTACAGAAAAAGGGCATAAATAGAAAAACCGGTGAAATTTGAATAAACTTAATAGTATTCAGACAATGTTACTTTAACAGTTTTTGTAAATATACTAACATTACATGAGATAATGTTAGGGTAAGTGGGGCAAAATTAGTACTACTTTTGCAGTTTCTCGGGTTTCCGGGGTGGCTCAGATGGTAAAGAATCTGCCTGCAAGGAGGGAAATGCAGGTTCACAGTCAGTCTATGGGATCAAAAGAGTCAGACACAACTGAGCGGCTAACACTCATTTTCTTTTCTTTTGCAGTTGCTCTGTAAACCAAAATGATTTCAAAATGAAATGTCTAAAAAAAAATAGCAAAAACTGTGGTGGGTCATTTTTTTTTTTCTTTCTGTAGTTAATAATATCTGGTTTATATACTTAGGTTTCTTATTTTCCAATTTCATTTTCATTTTTGAGATTGTAAATAATTTATGGTTCAAAATTCAAAACTACAAAAAGAAATAGTGTATACATTGTATGTTTAGTTCTGTCTTTTTAACTTTGTTCTCATCTATCCCTTCAAAATAATGATTTTTATTCGTTCCTAGTTGATCCTTCAAATATTACATTTTTCTTTTAATTACTATTTTGTTTAACTTTCTGGTACTTTGGTATTGACAAAAATCTTATTTTATAGCTTATGTTTAATTAAAAAAAAATCTTAACTATGCTGGAGTCCGGTTTTTATCAGCTAAGTTCAATCACTCAGTCGTGTCTGACTCTTTACAATCCCATGGACTGCAGCACACCAGGCCTCCCTGTCCATCACCAACTCCCAGAGCTTACTCAAATTCATGTCCATCGAGTCAGTGATGCCATCCAACCATCTGTCATCCCCTTCTCCTCCCTCCCTCAATCTTTCCCAGCATCGGGGTCTTTTCCAATGAGTCAGTTCTTTGCATCAGATGGCCAAAGTATTGGAGTTTCAGTTTCAACATCAGTCCTTGTAGTTAATATTCAGGACTGATTTCCTTTAGGATGGACTGGTTGGATCTTCTTGGAGTCCAAGGGATTCTCAAGAGTCTTCTCCAGCACCACAGTTCAAAAGCATCAATTCTTCAGTGCTCAGCTTTCTTTACAGTCCAACTCTCACATCCATACATGACATTCTTCCAGTTTTTATATTGTTTTGTTTATTTATTGGCTGTGCCAATAAATTGGCTGTACTCAGTCATATCTGACACCCTGCAACCCCACACACTATAGCCCTTCAGGCTCTTCTGTCCATGGAATTTTCCAGGCAAGAATATTGGAGCAAATTGCCATTTCCTACTCCAGGGGATCATCCCAAGCCAAGGATTGAATCCACATCTCTTGCGTTGGTGGGCGGATTCTTTACTGCTGTGCCAACTGGGACGCCTCCTGTCCCTTGGCATGAAGGATCTTGTTTCCATGACAAGGGTGGAACTCATGACCTCAGCAGTAGAAGCATGGAATCTGAACTGCTGAACCACCAGGGATGTCCCTGTGGATAATTTTACACAACTTTTTATAAAACAAAGTTTCCTTTGGCCTTTGATTGGAAAGGTTATCTTCATTAGATTTCTTAGGATGGATTAGCAAACAATATTCTATAAATTGTTGCATGTTTAAAGTTGTTTTTCCACAACTTGGATGATTTAAATCAGTTTGTCTGGAGATGACATGTATTTTTAATTAAGTTCATTTTTCATTTATCTTTTCTTTCCCTATTTTATTGTCCCTCCTACAGGCATATCACAACATGGCACAATGCAGAACAGCCAGTTTCTCCTTGAAAAGTCATTGAACTAATTACCTTTATTTTATTTTTGTTGTACTGAATCATGTCCTGCGGGATGAATCTCTTATGTTGTTACATAAAAGGTTTTCATTATGCAAGAGTTATTATGGATGACTAAGTTGAGGATGAGCATTGTACAGCTTGTCTATCATTCTGCCTCTTGTATTTCAGTTTTTGTTTATCCTTCTTCCTCTTCATTTCTCTGCATTCTTTTATTTTAAAAATATATATTTCTGGGACTTCCCTGGTGGTCCAGTGGCTAAGAATCCACACTCCCAATTCAGGGACCCCAGGTTCGGTCCTTGGGCAGGGAACTAAAATTCCACATGCAGCAACTAAAAAAGATTCCATGTGCTACAACTAAGACCTGGCACAGCCAAACAAATAAATAAAGTGAAAATACATATACATTCCTTTTGTTTCATCCTTCCTGTTTCCTCCAAAACTTTTGGATTTAGAAATTTATCTCACCATGGTTCTTTTGTTTATTTCAATGCTTAAAAGATATTCCTGTTTGATTAATAATTTGAGTTTTCCTATAAATATTTACTACAGAAATCAAGCAAAGGTACAATGTCTCATTAATCAATCAAAGGATTACTTAATTTTAAAACAATGTTCAACATTGTAAATTAACTATACTTCAATAAAAAAATTTTTAAAGATAAGCGTTAAAAAAAAAAAAGAAAAAAGGGTGGTGAAACCATTCATGTGTTTTCATTTAACACATATATATCCTTCTGAGACCCAACATAGAACATCTTATATTTTGTTGGCAGCTATGAAAAAAAATGTTTAATTTCTTTAGTTGATGCATATTTATACATCCAGTCACTGAAAATTTTACTGTGATTTCTTAATATGTTCTAGGTCCAGGGAATATGGCAGTGAACAAAAAGAAAAGTTAATCTCATGAAGAAAAGCAACACACGTCAAAAGGGAACCAAGTGAAGTCAATACTGAAAGCAGAGCATTTGAGAGGCACAAACTACGTATTGGGTTCCCCTGAAAACTCCTATTTTTATAAAAAAGGAGCAGAGGAAAAAGCTCAAGAGTAATCTAGGGTCCTTCAATAAGAACATTTGTAAGGAAAGTAGACACCATGTATTACCACACCTCACTTCGGGTGGGATTCATGAAGAATCTTCATATACACTGATTGGACAATAAAAAATATGTAGCAGTCTCTCTTTTCACACTGTCATATGTATCAATTGGTAAATCAGCGTACTTTACATGGGCACATTAAATCAATTATATATAACATGCTTTATATGATATGTATTATTTATAACATTATATGTTTATAATGCACATGCATATAATATGTATGTATATACTATATACCAATATGCATTCTTATTTTGAAATAATAACAGCTTTGTAGAAAGTTGCAAATATAATACAAAGATGTGTGCCATACCCTTCATCCAAGTTTCCCCAAGTGTTACATCTTGTATAATTAGAGTACAGTACCAAATCCAAGGATTTGACTTTGATAGATTGTATGTTTCATTGTCTTTTTACTACATGCATAAGTTGATGTAATCACCACCACACTATATCAATATTCAGAACCATTCCATCACCACAAATTTTTTCCTCGTTATCTTTTTTTTTATTAATTTTTGTTAGAGTTCAGTTGATTTATAATGCTATGTTAGTTTCAGGTGTACAGCAAAGTGAATCAGTTATATGTATATCTACTCTTTTCTAGATTCTTTTCCCATTTAGGCCATTACAGAGTATTGAGTATAGTTCCCTGTGCTATACAGCCCTTATTAGTTATCCATTTTATATATAGTAGTATGTATATGTCAATCCCAATCTCCCAATTCATCCCAACTCCCTTTCCCCAGTTTGGAAACCATCAGTTTGTTTTCTACATCTGTGACCCTCTCATATTACCTTTTTATCTTCATATACACACCTTTCCCCCAACATTTCATAGCTCTTGGCCATCACTAATCCCTTTGCCATCTCTATAATTTTTTTTAGAGAATGTTATATAAATAGGCTTATGTAGTATGTGACCATTTTGAGACTGACTTTTTTCACTCAACACAATGCCCTTGAGATCCTTTCAAGTTGGTAATTCAATCAACTTTATTTTTAAGTGGAATTCCAGAGTATCACAAGTGTTTAACCATTAATTTATGGGCTGTTGCCAGTTTTGACCACTCCAAATAGGCCTTCTATGAACAACCATGTGTAGGTTTTTATGTGGACACAAGATTTCATTTTGCTGGGATAATTGACCATTGAATCTGAGTGAGTGAATGTCACTCAGTCATGTCCTACTCTTTGCGACTTCATGGACTGTAGCCTGCCAGGTGCCTCTGTCCATGGAATTCTCCAGGCCAGAATACTGGAGTGGGTAGCCATTCTCTTCTCTAGGGGATCTTCCCAACCCAGAGATTGAACCAAGGTATCCCGCATTGCAAGCAGATTCTTTCCCATCTGAGCCACAAGGGAAGCCCAAATAATTGCTGGGTCACTTGTTATGTGTAAGTTTAACCTATTTTTTAAGGGACTGTCAAACTACTTTCCAGAATGGTAGTATTATTTCACATTCCCACCAGCAATGGATAAGAGATCCAGTTTCTCTGTATCCTTGCCAGCATTTGATATTTAGTCACTGTTGCTAATTTTAGTTGTTCTACAAAGTGCATGGTGATATTCCATTGTGGAATATCCATTCTCTAATGGATATTAGAGAAATACATTCCAAAAATACATTCCAAAATCACCATTCTCTGATGGCTACTGATGTTGAACATCTTTTCTTGTGCTTATTTACCATCTAAAAATTCTCTTCAATAAAATATCCCTTCATGACTTTTCCCATTTCCAGTTGGATTAGGTTTGTAATTTTGATAAAGTTATATTCTATTTTTTAATTAATAGATTATGGTTTTGGTGTCATATCAATTAACTCTTCACCAAGTTCTAAACCTTAAATGGATTAAGTTTTTAATTTTGATAAAATCAGATGTCTATTTTTTCATTAATGAATTGTGGTTTTGATGTTATGTCTAGGAACTCTTCAATGAGCCCTGAGTCCAGAATATTTTCTCTATGTTATCTTATCTCTTAAGTTTTATACTTTTATAGTTTTACACTTAAATCTGTCATTCATTCCACGCTAATTTTCTGCATAAGTTTTGAAATTTAAGCTGAGGTATAATTCTTTAGTATGAATATGCATTGCTCCAGCACAATTTATTGAAGTGTTTTTCACCTTTGTCAAAAATCAGTTGGTTGTAAATATGTGGAACTGTTTCTGAATTCTCTATTCTGCACAATAGATCTATCTGTCTATCCCGAGTCCCGTCTTGACTACTGAAGCTATCTAATAAATCTTGAGTAACTCTGCTAATTTACTTTACCAGAATATTGGCTATTCTAGTTCCTTTGACTTTCCATAGAAATTTTAGAATAAACTGTCTTATAAAAAACAACAACAACAACAAATTTGCTCAGATTTTGATAGGATAAACTTGTATAATAATTTTCAAAGAATTGATATTTTTACTTTGTTGAATCCCTTCAACCCATGGTATGTCTCACCATTTATTTAGGTTCTTTTTGAGGCGTAATGTAGTCCATCATTTAGATAATTTTTTTGTTTCTTTCATTAGCATTTTATAGTTTTTAGTTTACATGCACATGTTTTGTTAGATTTAAATGTCTGGGTTTCTTTCTTTTTTTTTTTTCTCTTGAGTTGTAAATGGTACTGCATTTTTATTTTTGGATTCCGCAAGTTTATTGCTAGTATATAGAAATGCAATTAATTTTAGGGTGTTAATCTTATATCTTGGGGTCTTGGTAGACTCAATTATTAACACTTGAGATTTCTTTCTTCAAAATACATTCCTGATCACTGGGTTGGGTGCAAGATGGCTCAAGGGGCCGCACTCCCCCTGCACTCCCAGCGCTCCTAGGCAAGCATGTGGCCCCAGCCCCCAGCCCCCCTGACTCAGCCCTGGCACTGGACCCGCGGAACACTGTGAGCCTGCGAGAGACCCCAGAGCTGGGCGTCGCTGAGTTTAGCAGACTGCGAGCCCCACTGCCGCCCCGGCTCCTGCTGCTGCTGCTGCTCTTGCTGTTCTTGCCTGGGGCCAGTGAAGGTCTTGGCCACTCTGCTGAACTGGCATTTGCTGTGGGGCCAAGTGGTGATATTTCAGTTCCTGGGCAGCCCATGTTAATGCTGGGCTGCCAGGTGGAGGGGACTAATCACCTGGAAGAAGAATGAGGTGGAGCTGCTGGACAGTCCCCACTCTCCTGTGCTGGCCAATAGGTCCTTAATGATCCGTCACTTCCTGCTGGATGGAGGAGGCAGCTGTTCAGATGAGGGGGACTATATGTGGGTGGCTCAGAACCACTTTGGGCTGGTGGTCAGTCGGAAGGCTAGAATCCAGGCTGCAACCATGTCAGACTTCCACGTGTATCCCCAGGTCACTAGGTGAGGAGGGTGGTGTGGCCCGCTTCCAGTGACAAATCCATGGGCTCCCTAAACCCCTCATCACTTAGGAGAAGAACAAGGTCCCCAGTGACATGGACAAGGAGAGGTACACACTGCTGCCCATGGGGCTGCTGCAGATAACCGGCCTTTGAGCCAAGGACAGCGGCATCTTCTGCTGTGTGGCCTCAAATATTGTCAGTGTCCGGGTCAGCCATGGGGCCAGGCTCACCGTGACAGGCTCGGTCTCCGGGGCCTACAAGGAGTCTACAGTCCTCATGGGGCCTGAGAACCTCACCCTGACTGTGCACCAGACCACTGTGCTTGCGTGTGTTACCGTACCCATTTTGTCCTGGAGTCCCCTGGATGGCCACCCCATCAGGGTGGAGGACATCCAGGTGCCAAGCATGAGGAACTTCATCATCTCAGACGTGACTGTCCAGTGCTCAGCTGTCTTTATGTCTATGCAGCCAAAAGGCCTGGCACCTGGGTGAGGAGAAAGGCCCAGGGCCGGCTGGTGGTGCAAGCCCCAACAGAGTTTGTCCAGCACCCCCAGTCCATCTCCAGGCCGGCTGGGACTACAGCCATGTTCACCTGCCAAGCCCAGGGTGAGCCACCCGCTCACATGATGTGGTTGAAGAATGGACAGGTGCTGGGGACCAGAGGCCATATCATGCTCAATAATAACAACAGCATCCTGACCATTTCTGGAATCGGCCAGAAGATGAGGCCATTTACCGGTGTGTGGCTGAGAACAGTGCCAGCTCCTCGTAAGCCAGCGCCAAACTGACTCTGCTGTGGATTGAGGGGCTGCAGGCCATCTCCTGTTGTCCACTGAGGTCTGCATGCCCTGGACGGAGCCCCTGGTGAAGACCAAGGAGATTGTGGGCCTATACATCAGGAAGGGTGCCAACTCCGCAGAGCTGGAGCATCAGGAAGTCATAGCAAGAGCACCTTCCAGCACCTGGTGAGCCACCTGGAGCCTTCCACCACCTACAGTTTCTACATCAAAGCCTACATACCTTGGGGGAGCAGTGTGCAGCTCAGCCTTCACTCCCACCCTGGCCAGCACTCTAGGTGAACCGCGTCCCCCCCAGTTGTCAGTGACGGTCCTGGGCAGCTCTACCCTACCTGCTGTGGGAGCCCCGGCACCCGCTGGCCTAGCAAGAGGGCAGCTTGAAGGTGTTTTCACCACCCAGCAAGCAAGGCCTCCTTGACAGGCCTCCTTCACAGGCCCCATCCTGCTGCCTGGAACTGTCTTCTCTTATAGGCTCAGCCAGCTTGACCCAACTACAGTGTATGATGTGAAGCTGCTCGCCTACAGCCAGCATGGGGATGGCAATGCCACAGTCCACTCTGTGTCTTTGAGGGGAGCATCTGAAAGGGCATCCCTGAGCCCACTGTGTGACTGTTGGAAAGAGGAGGCCACCAACTAGACATCTACCATGTGCATTGTCATCGGCATCCACATTGAGGTCACCTGCATCATCTTTTGTGTCCTCTTCCTCTTATTTGGCCAAAGGGGCAGGGTCTTCTTGTGTAAGGGTGTGGAAAACCACCCTTCTCCAACTTAGGGCCCCTGGAGCCAGGGGGACCCTGGTGTGCTGGCACTGAATGGGGTGGGACAGAGAGAGAGGGGCCCACTGGGCCGAGGCGGGAAACGTGTGGACACGAAGGAACTGGAACAGCTATTCCCCCAAGGCCCTGCCCCTGTGTGAGGAGACCCAGCTCTCCATGCTGCTGCTTCAGGGGTTCAACCTCCTGGAGGAGATGACATCGGAGGCCGAGGCTCCTGCTGCCCTGCCACCCTAGGACATAGGCCCTGGCCTCCTGAGTGGAGGACCAGCTGCTCAACCAGCTCCCTCAAGACAGTAGCCAGTGTCCGGCAGGTTCTGGAGGGAGCAACCCCCCTATTCTCAGGTCAAAGGCAAGGTTTCTCCTTTCATGTGGAATTCACATAGGGGCTTCCCTGCGTTTCTGTCCTGACTGACCCTCTGATTGTCAAGACCTGCAGTAGCCTCAGCAAGAAACCCCTCCAAGGACCCAGAGTGGTTCCTACAGGAGCCCCCACCTTGGGCCAAGGCCCCCCTTCACCTCTGCGTGTACTCACATGACTTGGAACTGAACTAATGTTTTCCTTTAAAAAAAAGAACAAACATAAAAACCAAAAATAAAAAAGAGAGACAGAGAAAGAAAAAAGAAAGGAAGGTGAATTAGACAAAAATATGCCCCTGCTGTGGCTGGATGCCTGACACTGTCACCCTCCACGACTTTTTTTCCCTGGGATGGAGTTTTGCTGTTTTGGTTTTCAGCACCTACCTCAACCCGAATGAATGTCCTTGGGGGAGCAGGGCCGTGGCCTCAGCCCCCCGCTCCACAGAACCCTGAATATACTTCTGCTTCAAGCCCCTTTAGGGGCACCCCTTCTTTCCCTAAATTGTAGTCCAGAGTTAAAAAAAAAAAAAACACTCCCAATTTCCAAGTGTAAAAGAAAATGTCTACCTTGAGGCTCACTGGTTCTCAGTTGGGCCTGTGTTGTATCACTGGACCTTCCCTCCTGGCTCCTCTCCAAGGGTGGGCCTCTTGGATCCTGCAGAAATAAAGATGAAATTGGTCAAAGAAAATGTGAAAAAAAAGGCCAAAAGTAAGAGGAAAAATTGTTCCTGGAAGTATAAATTGTTGCTCCACACTAGAAACTTCTCAACACGCTACCAGTGCTCCATCTCTTCTGCCCGTCCACTCCCATTTTGACCCTCTCAGCCAACTCATCCTTGACTGGGACCCCCAGAACCTTCTTTGAACCTAGGCCTTGGGAGGGTGGTCCATCGCCCTGCATCCTGCCTGCCTCCTGTCTTGCCCACAGAGCTGCTGGAGCAGACTGGCCCCTGAAATGTACTGTGTGTGCCGGTTGTGTGCATGTGGGTGTATGTGTGTGGGAGAGGGGGCCAGCCCTCTGTTCCCTGGGACACTGCCAGCTTGACCCACACCCTGGGCAGTGGAGCAATCACTTTCAGCAGTTATGGCTGGTAACTGTTTTTCTACAAGGTGTGTTTAAGGATTTATGTTCTTGTGACTTCTTGTTTCTTTTTTCTGTTGTGTTGTTTTTTTGAAACACTTAGTTAAAGATGAGGAAAAACTAAATGGAAACAAATATGTATTTTTGGTTACACTCAAACATATTTTTAAATACCAGAAATAAAACTTTTTTTAAGAAAAAAATGTATATTCCTTAAGTATAGATTAGACCATAAAATCCCTGACTCCCAACCCTCTAGGGACGCCCACTCCAAACTTTAGTGAATTTGCTGAATGAAGAAGGTACTCTCGGTGGCATTTTCATGAAAGGCTGCAGTCTTGTACCTGTGGACTTGGGGAAGGGCATCGTCCCTTCTCCCCAATGCCGAGCCTGAGACCCGGGCACCTCAAATCTCCCAGGCAGTGCCCCTTGGTCCCTGCAGTGTTGTCTCCACACCCTCTTCCTCCTGGAACCCCCTCTCCCTAGGGAAAGTGGATCTGCAGGAGTGGGGATGGGGGCCACCTGGCCCTTCTTGGGTTTTGTCACATTCATTTTGACTGAATAAAAGCCCTGTAGCCAAAGTGGAAAAAAAAAACAAAACACACATTCCTTAGAGGTGTTTACATGTAGACCAAACTCCTTCCTATCTAGGCAGCCACTTATATCAACCTGGCTAGGAAGGACAGAGATGTACTTTGAGTGTTCTACACGTGGCCTCCACTGATACCATGGAGAAGGCACTATTCTCAGTAAGCCTTAGTAGAAATTTGACTCTCTGTAACAGCCGCTCTGCCATCCCTCCAAGCAGGCAGGAAAGAGGCTTTTTGTTACTCATGGGTAGGAGAGACTTATAGATTTCCTTTATGCTGTCAACTTAGTCTAAACAGAGCAGTGAACTTATTAAGACACTCCAAGATCTTTGGTGAGGAGAGTGCTGGCTCCTGACTATGCCTTCTCTGACATTACCCTGACCAGGAGTTTGGGACATCTTGTGAAATTTTGGTTTTCCACTCAGTTTTTGCTGATGGAATTGAGAGTGGGGTCCTTCCTTTTTTTTATGTGCTGTTTTACTGGAATAGAGTGGTTATTTCCAAAACTTCTTTTGTCCTGCATGCTTACCCTTTCTTGGCCCCTTAACAGAGAAAGCAGGCTTTTCTTGTTTATTTTTTATTTATTTTTCTTAAATCTGTGCCCATTGACATTTCCGGGTGGTTGGCTTCAAAGTCTGGTATATACAAGACAAAGAGAAAGCCGAAAGAACTTACTACTTTATCAGCCCTCTGTTACCATATTCCTAGACAGGCTATCTACTTTTCTTCACCATTCAGCATCTTTCTATATTTGTTTTATATATAATAATCAGGATTTTCAGTTGCATTTATCAGGAGAAATAGGAAAAATATGTCTAATGCTTCTCACCAGAAGTCTGTAATATATTTTTAATCAAACTGTTTATAGAAAGAGAGGCCCACAAAAACATTTGCTTGGAGCCCTGAACGACTGGGGGGATGGCCCTGTACAGAACTGTGCAACATTGCCGTTACCTAGCAGCCAGATGGGCTGGTAAAAGCATATTTTTAGCAAAGCATAATGCCACCCCAGTTAGAACTGGGGCTGTCTTAGTAAGCACTAAGACAAAATGGGGATTTAATAGGCAGCCTGCTGTGTCTGCTACAAACTCCTATAGTTTAACAACTTACTTTAAAATAGTGAGTGCTATAGGAGGCCCAATGTGCTTTAGGTTGGAATTACTTATATATGTATATGTATACTGGAGAAGGCAATGGCACCCGACTCCAGTACTCTTGCCTGGAAAATCCCATGGACGGAGGAGCCTGGTTGGCTGCAGTCCATGGGGTTGCAAACGGTTGGACACGACTGAGCGACTTCACTTTCACTTTTCACTTTCATGCATTGGAGAAGGAAATGGCAACCCACTCCAGTGTTCTTTCTTGCTTGGAGAATCCCAGGGATGGGGGAGCCTGGTGGGCTGCCATCTATGGGGTCTCACAGAGTCAAACACGACTGCAGCGACTTAGCAGCAGCAGCAGCAGTATATGTATACGTGTGTGTATACATATACATAATTTATATATGCATATTTTTAAAATATATACATATTTGTGAGAAAATGCACGTATATAAAATAGGTTCATGCCATGCTGCCATGTGGAAGAAGCCAAACTAAAATATTGGAAAAGTCCAAGAGACCCAATATATGTCTTAGAGCAGCAAAGATGAAGGGATGGCCTCAATCCAGAGTCCATGTGACCTAGTTGGAGAGATGAATGGTTACCTGAGCAAATTTTACTGAAGTAGAGCCCTTGGATTTTGGAGCCTCAGAAATTCCTACTTCACTCAGGTGTAGAATAGTCATAAGGGAAGCAGAAAATGTCATTCTGAGCTTAGCAAACTATAGGAAAAATGAAAGGAATGGTAGAAATATTGGAAAATTATAAGACATATGATAAATAGTTTTAGTTTGTATTTACATCAATGAATATTTCTGACACCCTAAGGAAGTTCTGGAAATTCACCAGAATTGTGGAAGGATGATAATAATAAATAAAAAATTTAATTTGCTGTTGGATCTTAGAAGGAACTCTTTAGTTAAATGATACTATTAATTAGGTGCTTAAAATATTAACCTTTATTGAGAGACTACTTTATATACATTTTATTAATACATCAGAATACTTTCCAATATTAGGCTTTCCCTAAGTATGTTATTAAAATTCTAAATAGACATAATGTAAAGTAATGGAAAATATTTTGAAAACTTTAAGTTGAAAAGCAAATCTCCATTTTGTTACTGTATCCCAGTTCCTCAGTGTCTCTCCTCCAGGATAAATACTGTTTGTGGTTTTTCTTTATGTATCATTACAATAATAATCATATATGTGTGCATGAGTGCATTTCATTTTACTCAAATGGCAGCATAATCAGCATACAATCATTTGTATCTCTGCATCTTCATAATAACATACCTTAGAGATTTTTCTTACCCCAACATTGATGAGATCTCATTTTTTAAACATTTTACATAGTCTTTTTTCATATTGATAGAAAACCTCATGTAGATAGTGTGAGATAACATACAAAAGAAAATGGCCTTTCACTTCCATCTCCATGTTCAGTTGCATTTGTTATATTAAAGCTTCTACAATTATTGTGTTATAATTCAATAACTTGATTACAATGTGGTTACATAGCTTTTCACTAGCATGTTTTTCTACTTGTTTCTTCAGACTTGGTATGTGTTTTAGTTATGGTTCATTTCCCTAGTATCTGATATAATACTGGAATATAATAATGACATCAACAGTCACTTACTGAGCATCATGCACGAGGAGCATGGTGAAGTACTTTGTAAATGCTTTCTTATATAACCTGCCAAATAAATTTAATAAAGAGGAAAGTTATTATTCCTTTTTTAGAGATGATGAAAACAAGGTTTACAGAGGTCAAATCACTCTTTTATAGATGATAAGCGTTTATGCTTGTTGTATGTCTTTCTTTTGAAAGTTTAAATCCTAAACTCTGATCTCTGTAATTTCACTGTTTGTATTTTTTGCATCATTTAAAAAACAAATTAATAAAATATTTAAGGGCCAGAATCAGTTTCTTTCAAATCATGAAAACTCCATTTAAGCGTGTCCTTTTGTTTCTCATCTGTATTTTTTAGGGAAGATAATTTTTTAAAATAACTAAGTATGTGGTACATATCATAGCAGTAAAACTAACTCAGAAAGGTCAAGGAGAAATTTTTTCTATAGATTCACATGATATCCAGTTTATCTGGTTCCTAGTAATTCACACACACACACACACACACACACACACACACACACACACAATGCTTTTTTCCTCACACAGCACATTTCAATTTAAATACTATGTTTTTCATTAAATTTACATAAAATTTGTGTATCTTGTTCGCTGCATATATCCAAAGTTTTATATAAAATCAAATATGTTATGTGCTCTATTTTACATGTGACATATGTAGTTTTCCATTTTGTCATAACTCTTCTTATCATCCTGGGAAACATACACAGAATTATGTTTCTTTCAGCCAAGTATGCCCTCTTTAGTCTGTGTCTCCTGCTAAGCAACTGGATAAGAAGCAAAACTCAACTACCTGAGGACCCTTAAAAAGTAAAAAATCAGAGAACAAAGCTGTATGTGGGTGAGGTTCTCAATTTTTTGTTTCTTTTGCAGCTTTACTTTGAAGGAACTCTCCAGTCATGAGGCTGTGTAGCAGTGAGCATGCTGTCAGCTAAATCTCCAATTGAAATCCCATCTTTCTAGCCACAGGAGTAAAGAAAAGGAGACCCCATGTTCCAAAGAAGGCAGGGGGTATCCATATTTCATTTTTATCTTTCCTCTTGTGCCATTTTTCCAATGGTGAAACTCAACTAGGGAGTTCCATGACTTTGATGGTGAATGCTTGGGTAAATATATAACTATTGTTTTCTTAATATTTATGTGTATATTTTTTCAAATATGCACATGCGTGTGTGTGTTTAAGTTTCTTCAGTTGTGCCCAACTCTTTGCAACATTTTGGACAGTAGCCCACCAGTCTCCTCTGTCCATGGGATTCTATAGGCAAGAATACTGGAGTGGATTGCTATGCTCTCGTCTAGGCAATCTTCCTGATCCAAGGACTGAACCCGAGTCTTCTGCAGCTCCTGCACTGCAAGCAGATTCTTTACCACTGAGCCACTGGGGAAGTCTCTAAATATACACATAACTATTTAATTGTCAAACTATTATATCTACATATAATAAAAACCTACTGTCAATGTGGTAATTTTTGTTTTTTATTTTTAAATATACACATAAATATTAAAAGTAAAAATTACCACACTGACAGTAGGTTTAAATGTATATAGATATATTTGACAACTATGAAATAAAGGAGACTGATAATAGTAAGGAGTCTTATATGTTTTTAAGACACCTGAATTTCATGTGAAGTACTAAAATATTAAGCCAAGTAGGTTGCAAAAGTCTAGGCATATGTATTTTGTAATCCCTAAAGCAAAGAATGAAGCAGTCATACAAAGAAATATCACCAGAAGCTTAGTATGTGAATTAAAATGAAATGCTAAAACTTATTTATATAATGAAAAATAATAAAGAGGGAATAAATGGGCAAAACAGAAAAGAAAAAGAGAAAATAAGTAATAAAATGTTAGATCTAAAGAAACTGATATAAATAACTTCATAGAAAGTAAACGATCTAAATAGAGATCTAAAGACAGATTTTACCTGACTGTGTAAAGAATAAAAAAGACTCAACTATAAGCTGTATAAAAGAAATTCAGCTGTAATATAAAGTCACATATATGCCAAAAGCCAAAGAAAATGTAAAACTACATACCATGCAAACAATAATCAAAAGAAGTCTGGAATAACTATATTAATATGAGAAATGGAAGGCTTCAGAACAATGACTATTACTAAGGATAACAAGAGACATTAAGCAATTATGAAAAATCAATTCTCCAATAACTGTCATGGTCCCTAAATAGCACCTAGTAACAGAGTTTCAAAGTAAATGAAAGAAAAACTGATAGAACTAAATAAGAAATAAACAATTCCACAATTATTGTTGGAAACATCAACATCTTTTCCCACAGTCAATAGAGCAAGTAGATAGAAAAGTAGTAAAAGTATAGAAGATTGAATCAACATGTCAACAATGAACTAAATTGTCATTTATACAGCATAACAGTGACATCAAAATAGAAATTCTTTTCAAATGCACCTGGGACATTGACCAAGATAAATCATATTCTGGGCCATGAAAACCAGTAATGAATCTAAAAGACTAGAAACTATTCAAAGTCTTTTCTTAGACTGTAGTATATAATAGCATTAATACAAATGTAATATTTGGTAAACTTAAAATATTTGGGGATTAAATAATTTATGTCTAAATCACTGAAGGGTTAAAAAGGAAGTAACAAGAGAAGTTATAAAATATTTTAAATTGAATAAAATTGAAAGCTCTATATAACAAAAATATGGAAAATAGCAGAAGTAGTGATTAAAGGGAAATTTATAACATTAAATACTTAGTAAAGAAGACATGTAAACCCATGGCTGATTCATGTCAATGTATGGCAAAAACTATTACAATATTGTAAAGTAATTAGCCCCCAACTAAAATAAATAAATTTATAAAAAAATAAAATAAAATAAAATAAAATAAAATAAAAGAAGAACAGTGTTAAATAAATGATCTAAGCTGCCAACTTAAGGAACTAGGAATAGAAGAATAAGCTAAATTTAAAAAGAAGAGAGAGAATACAAACAGGAAAAGAAAACATTAAAAGAACAGAAAAGAATAAAATTAGGTGGAGGGGTCCAAGATGGCAGCATAGGAAGATTCTGAATGCATCTCTTCCCATGGACAGACCAGATCTACAGCTACATGTGAATTATTCCCCTCTGAAAAAGATCCAAAAAAATAGATGAACTTCTTCACAAGAAAGGGATAAAGGACCACATCAAGACAAAGCAAAGACAGTCTCACTGTGAACCCTTGGTGCGGTAACACAGAATATAAAATATGGAGGGATCTCACCAGTCTGGTGCTTCCTCTGGAGGAGTGAGGGGTTGATGCTCTTGGAATCTGTAGTGGAGAAATGAACCCCCAAAATATCTGCCTTAGGAAACCAACAGAACTAAAATTCAAGGGGCTTCCTTGATGGCTCAGTAGATAAAGAATCTGCCTGAAATGCAGGAGACACAGGAGACACAGGCTCAATCTTTGGGTTGAGAAGATTCCCTGGAGGAGGAAATGGCAATGTATTCCAATATTCTTGCCTGGAGAAGCCCATGGTCAGAGGAACCTGGCAGGCTATAGTCCACGGGGTGGCAAAGAGTTGGCCATGACTGAGTGACTAAGCACTC
This sequence comes from Giraffa tippelskirchi, assembly GCF_054371585.1. NCBI lineage: Eukaryota > Metazoa > Chordata > Mammalia > Artiodactyla > Giraffidae > Giraffa > Giraffa tippelskirchi. Next base: position 134,682,273 of record NC_137277.1, read on the forward strand.
ACAGAAATACTTTAAGAAATCGTGAAAGCTTCTGGACTCTATGTGAAGGAAACTCCTCCAAAAGTATCTGTTGAGGATCAAGGGATAGTTGAAACTCTCCTGGGAGACAGGGGTACTGGCGGATACCATTATTTCACTCTCCACCTGCCCTACTAGCATAGGTAAGTGATCTCAGAGGTAACACCATTCCACAGCCTTGTTAAGACATAGAGGGGCAATGGATTGGGATGCTATCCCATTGCCTTACTCATGCTGGAGAGTACCCACAGATGCAACACCTCCTCAATTTCTTGTTGGAACTGACTGGTCATGGCATTTTTCTCCTATCAGCCTAAAATTTGCATGTGCATAGGCAAAGCACTAACCCACCAATGCATTACTGAAACTCATAGTTGTACACAGTCAACACATTTTCCTGCTGCCTTTCTGAAGCTAGTGAATGTGCCTTGTCCCCTATACTCTCTGGCAGACTAGCTAAAACCACTGGACACGTACAATCCACACAGAAGATACTTGATTGCCTTGATTACTTGGTGGCCAAGGGGGCTGACATTCTTGAGTTGCCCATACTGTAATGATCAGAAAGACAGTACTTGGCAGGCCTCCATCCCCAGGGTATCACACACACAGCTGACTAAAACATAACTCCTGTTTTCCTGTAAAATTAATTAACTAATTAATTAAAAATGAAACAATAAAAGGCCTGTTTATATAGCCTAGAGCTGTAGCCTAAGGTATAGGTTTCAGCTTTCCCATATATCCAGAGGCTAAGGAGGCATTCTAGAGAATGTAAGCAGTAAGATATCATCCTTGTGCACCCCTGCGGCCTTACTACATCTTAAAAAGTTCTCCCAGAAAAGAGCTTACATATATATGTTTGGTGTCACAATTTTTTACCAGTGTCATCCAGGAGACACCTCCAGATTTCCTGGACTGAAGGCCAGTAGGGATTACAATTGTAACCCCATAGGACTGTATATATATATGCCTTTCAATAGTCTGAAACTAGTTACTGAATGTGCATCCTCTTCTTGGTGAACTGACAGGTTTCAGTGCACCCTCAATAAGAGGGACATATCAGAATCAATAGAGAAGTTTGAATATTCACAAAAGTTTCTAAAAACAAACAAGAGCAAGGGCAAGGTTGAACAAGAAATGTTTTCTCCTACACAAGGTCACTCTTTCAAGAATAAGACAGGTAGCTGTTTTGCCTAATATATAGACACAAAAACAGAGAATCAAGCAAAATAAAGGAAGAGAATAACGTTCCAAAAGAAAAAAAAAAATCTCAAGAAAACCTTGATACAGAGATAAGTAATAAAAAATTGATAAAAAATTAAAAGCAATGGTCACAGGGGTGCTCAATAAACTTGGGAGAAGGTGACACTAACACAGCAAGAACTTCAACAGAGGACAGAAAACATAAGAATGTACAAAACAGATGTCACAGAGCTGACAAATAACTGAGCTGAAAAATAGAGGGGTTCAAAATCAGACTGTGTGAAGAGGAAGAACAGATCAGTGAGCTGGAAGACAAAACAATAGAGCCAATTCAGACAGAGCAGTAAAAAGAAAAAAGATTTTTTTTTTTAAATAAAGAGAAGTCATGGGACCTATAAGATAGTATGCAGTGGAATAATATTAGCATTAGAGGTGTCCAAAAAGAAAAGAGAGAAGGGGGCAGACAACTTATTTGAAGACATAATGGTTGAAAACTTTCACAATGAAGGGAAAGAAACAGATATCCAGATAAAAGAAGCACAGAGGGTTTCAAATAAAACTGACACCAAGACACATTACAATTAAAATGTCAAAAGTTAAAGAGAGAATCTGAAAAGTAGTAAGAGAAAAGCAGTTCAGTTCAGTTCAGTCGCTCAGTCGTGTCTGACTCCTTGTGACCCCATGAACCGCAGCACATTAGGCCTCCCTGTCTGTCACCAACTCCCGGGGTCCACCCAAACCCATGTCCATTGAGTTGGTGATACCATCCAACCATCTCATCCTCTATCGTCCCTTCTCCTCCTACCCTCAATCTTTCCCAGCATCAGGGTCTTTTCAAATGAGTCACCTCTTTGCATCAGGTTGCCAAAGTATTGGAGTTTCAGCTTCATCATCAGTCCTTCCAATGAACACCCAAGACTAGAGAATTCTCAATAAGTCTATCAGCATATTTCTCAGCAGAAATTTTGCAGGCTAGAGGGAGTGGCATGACATATTCAAAGTGCTGGAAAGAAAACATATGAATAAATAAACTTCCAACTGAAAATTCTCCACCTAGCAAGGTTATCGTGTATCCCAGGTAGCTCAGCTGGTAAAGAATCCTTTGCCTGCAATGTAGGAGACCCCAGTTGGACTCCTGGGTCAGGAAGTTCCCCTGGAGAAGGGATAGGATGCACACTCCAGTATTCTTGGGCTTCCCTAGTGGCTCAGAATCTGCCTGCAATGTGGGAGACCTGGATTTGATTCCTGGGTTGGGAAGATCCCCTGTAGGAAGGCATGGCAACCCACTCCATTATTCTTGTCTGGAGAATCCCCATGGACAGAGGAGCCTGGTGGGCTACTGTCTATGGAGTCACAAAAAGTCGGACATAACTGAGTGACTAAGCACACACACAGAGCAAGGTTACCTATCATTCAGAATTAAAGGAGAGATAAAGAGTATTCTGGACAAGCAAAAACTAAAGTTCATTACTGTAGATCAGACTTACAAAAAATGTTAAAGGGACTTCTTCAATATGAAATGAAATAGCAGTACTTAATTATAATAAAATATACGAAAGTAAAAATCTCCCTGGTAAAAGTAAATAAATACACAATAAAGTACTGGATGGATCACTTATAAAGCTACTGCCAAGGTTAAAAAATAAAATTTGTAAATTTAATTAAAACTACAGTAATGTCCAAGGGATAAATAAAATAAAAATATATAAAATGTGACACGAAAAAGCATAAAAGAAGAGGAGTAAAAACATAGAATTTTAGAGTGTGTTTAAATTTAAGTTGATATCAACTTAAAATAGACTGTTAAATACATGGGATGAAAATGTGAACCTTACCATAACCACAAGGCAAAAAGTTATAGTAAATACACAAAAAATTGAGAAACAAATCTAAATAAAACACTAAAGAAAGTCATCAAACAAGAAGGGAAGATAAAAAGAAAGGAACAAAGAGAAACTACAAAAATAGCCAGAAAAAAATTAACAAAATGGTAATAAGTACACATTTCTTAAAAATTACTTTAAATCTTGATTCCACTTTGAGTCATCCAACTCTGCATTTGACTTGATATACTCTGAAGAGAAGTTGAATAAGCAGGGTGACAATATACAGTCTTGACATAATCCTTTCCCAATTTGGAACCAGTCTGGTGCTCCATGTCCAATTCTAACTGTTGTTTCTTGACCTGCATACAGGTTTCTCAGGAGACAGGTAAGATGATCTGGTATTCCCATCTCTTTAAGAATTTTCCACAGTTTGTTGTGATCCACACAGACAAAGGCTTTAGCATAGTCAATGAAGCAGAAGTAGATGTTTTCTAGAACTCCCTTATTTTCTCCATGATCTAACAAATATTTGCAATTTGATTTCTGGTTCCTTTGTCTCTTCAAAATCCAGTTTGTGTATCTGAAAGTTCTTGACTGAAGTACTGCTGAAGCCTAGCTTGAAGGATTTGAGGTATAACCTTGTTAGCATGACAAATTAGTGCTATTGTATAGTACTTTGAATATTCTTTGGCATTGCCTTTCTTGGGGAATGGGATGAAAACTGATCTTTTCCAGTCCATGACCATTGCTGAGTTTTTCAAATTCGCTGAAATATACAGTGCAGCAATTTAACAGCATCGTCTTTTAGGATTTGAAATAGCTCAGCTGGAATTTCATTACTTCCACTAGCTTTCTTCATAGTAATGCTTCCTAAGGTCCTCTTGACTTCATACTCCGAGATGTTTGCTTCTAGATGAGTGACCACACCATCGTGGTTATTCAGGTCATTTAAACTGTTTGTTCATAGTTCTTCTGTGTATTCTTGACACCTCTTCTTAATCTCTTCTGTTTCTGTTAGGTCCATACTGTTTCTGTCCTTTATCATGCCCATCTTTGCAAGAAATGTTCTCTTGACATCTCCAGTTTTCTTGAAGAGATGTCTAGTTTTTACCATTCTATTTTTTTCCTCTATTTCTTTGTATTGTTCATTTAAGAAAGCCTTCTTATGTCTCCTTTCTTTTCTCTGGAACTCGGCATTCAGTTAAGTATATCTTTCACTTTCTCTGTTGCCTTTTGCTTCTCACAGTGTTGTGTCAAAGGGGCTTTCATAACTCAATGAAGCTATGAGACATGCTATGCAGAGGCACCCAAAATGGACGGGTCATAGTGAAGAGATCTGACAAAAAGCCACCCACTGGAGAAGGAAATTGCAATTCACTCAAGTATTCTCGACTGGAAAATCCCATGAACAACATGAAGAAGCAAAGAGATATGACACCGGAAGATGAGGCTCTCAGGTCAAAATGTATCTGATATGCTACTGGTGATGAGTGGAGGGAAATTACTAATAGCTCCAGAAGGAATGAAGTAGCACGGCCAAAGCAGAAATGATGTGTGGATGTGCCTGGTGGTGAAAGTAAAGTCCAATGTTGTGAAGAACAATATTGCATAGGAAACTGGGATGTTAGGTCCATGAATCAAGGTAAACTGGATGTGACTGAGCAGGAGATGGCACGATTGAGCATAGATGTTTTAGGAATCAGTGAACTAAATGGCTGGAAATGGGAGAATTTCAGATGACCATTATATTTTCAACTGTGGGCAAGAATCCCTTAGAAGAAATGGAGCAGCACTCATAGTTAAAAAAAGAGCCCAAAATGTAGTATTTCAGTGCAATCTCAAAAACAATTGTATGATCTCAGTTTAGTTTCAAGGCAAACCATTCAACATCACATTAATCCAAGTCTATGCCCCAACCACTAATGCTGAAGAAGCTGAAATTCACTGGTTCTATGAATTCCTACAGCACTTTCTAGAACGAACACCAAAAGAAAAAAAAAAAAGATATTCTTTTCATCATAGGAGGTTGGAACATAAAGGTAGGAAGTCAAGAAATACCTATAATAACAGGCAAGTTTGGCCTTTTAGTACAAAATGAATCATGGCAAAGATTAACAGTTTTGTCAAGAAAACATACTGGTCATAGCAAACACCCTTTTCTAACAACCCATGAGACAATTCTAAATATGGACATCATCAGATAATCAATCCTGAAATCATATTGATTGCGTTCTTTGCAGGCAAAGATGGAAAACTGTATTCAGTCAACAAAAACAAGACCTGGAGCTGACTGTGGCTCAGATCATGAGCTCCTTATTTCAAAACTCAGACTTAAATTTAAGAAAACAGGGAAAACCACTAGGCCATTTGGGTATGACCTAAATCAGAAAGAAAGTGAAGTCGCTCAATCATGTCTGACTCTTTGCGACCCCATGGACTGTAGCCTACCAGTCTCCTCCATCCATGGGATTTTCCAGGCAAGAGTACTGGAGTGGGTTGCCATTTCCTTCTCCAGGGGATCTTCCCAACCCAGGGATAGAACCCAGGTCTCCTGCATTGCAGGCAAATGCTTTACCACCTGAGCCACCAGCGAAGCTAAATCAAATACCTGATTATTATGCAATGCAGGTTATGAATAGATTCAAAGGATTAGATCTGGTAGTCAGAGTGCCTGAAGAACTGTGGTGGAGGTTCATAACACTGTAGAGGAAGCAGTGACCAAAGCCATCTCTTCTGACAACAATATTATAAACCTAGAAATCTATTACAAAAAAACAAAACAAAACAAAAAACCCTAGAAAACCTGCAAATACGTAGGATTTAAACAAGTTACTGCACAAATACTGAGTCATAAAAATTTTAATGAGAAAATTAGAAAATATATAAAGACAAACGTAAACAGAAATATTATGAACTAAAATCTGTGGGATACAGAAAAAGTGGTTCTAAGGGATAAATCCAAGCAATGCAGGCATGCTGCTGCTGCTGCTGCTAAGTTGCTTCAGTCGTGTCCGACTCTGTGCCACCCCAGAGACGGCAGCCCACCAGGCTCCCCTGTCCTTGGGATTCTCCAGGCAAGAGCACTGGAGTGGGTTGCCATTTCCTTCTCCAACACATGAAAGTGAAAAGTGAAAGTGAGGTTGCTCAGTCATGTCCTACTCTTCGCGACCCCATGGACTGCAGCCTATCAGGCTCCTCCATCCATGGGATTTTCCAGGCAAGAGTACTGGAGTGGGATGTGATCACCTTCTCTGAAAAAGACCTTAAATAATAGTAAATAAGGGAACTAGAAAAGAACAACAAAGCCCAAAATTAGTACAAGGATGGACATAGTAATGATCGCAGCAAATAAATAAATAAATGACATAAAGACTAAAAAGACAATAAACAAGATCAACTAAGGTAAGACTTAGTTCTTTGAAGAGATTAAAAAAAAATTAGCAAAAATTTAACTAGGTTCAACAAGAAAAATCAGAGGATTCAAGTAAAATCTGAAAGAAAGAAAAGTTGTAACTGATAACACAAATATACAAACAATCATGAGAGAAGGCTATGAACAATTATATCCTATGCCTAGGGTAAATAAATTCTGAGACACAAAAAATCTTCTAAGACTGTATCATGAAGTAATAGAAAATCCAAGTAGACTGATTATTAGTAAAGAGATTGAAACAGTGATTTAAAAACAAACAACAACAAAAAACCTAAAAATCAAAAGTTCAGAAACCAAGGACATTACTGGTAAATTCTATCAAACATTCAAGATGAAGAAGCAAAGGCAGAGTGGTTATATAATGTGTCCAAGTCCATATGACCAGAAGTTGTGGGGCTGGGGTACAAGCTCAGAGTCTCAATCCAAAGTCTTTTTACCACAAGATACTCACTGAAAGAATTCCCTGTGAACTTGCTAATGATTTCTCCCATTCAGGTGTGCCACTAATTTTGGAAATCTGTGTTATACAGATTTGTGATCTATAGTTGCAGAGTACTCTTACAGGACTTTCCTGTGCCCCATTTGAGCACTACTGCCTTTAGAATCTCTTCCAAATACTCCATCAGAGCTGGTTTTATAAGCATTGTGCCCGTGGGCCACAAGCACATTCCTGGTGCTTGGTTCAATGCCATACTTTAAATGTCTTAAAATTTGCACTAATTTTCCAACAGGCATTTCACATTATCATTTTGCACTGGGCCCTACAAATTATATAACCAGTTCTATGTGTTGTGTCTCTTAAGTCCTTCTATCTTTGTTTTGTCAGTGCTAGGAATAAGATCTTCCCTTTCTTGTTTCTTTTGATTCAGAGATAAAAAGTAAAGTGATATTCTACTTTGTTATTTTAACTCAAATTCAAAAGTTGAAATAGTTTCTCTGTGGCCAGAAAATTTTAGGTGAGGATTCAAGTGAGAGTGGTTTTATTCCAGAGATCTTGCTCTTTTCACTTTACCATGATGCTATTATAAATAAGGTCTTTCCAGGTGGCTCAGTGGGTAAAGAATTCACTTGTAATGCAGGAGATGCAGTAGACATGGGTTCGACCCCTGGGTGGCGAAGATATCCTGGAGGAGGTCATGGCAATCGACGTCAGTATTCTTGTTGCAAGAATCCCATGGATAGAGGAGCCTGTCGGGCTACAGTCCGTGGGGTCACAAAGGATCAGACATGACTGAAGCAACTGAGCACACATATCCTAATAAAGACCTTGTAGAATTTAAAACTAACTCTGGAAAAATATCCGCATTAAAATAATATATACAGTCAATTCATGGTTTTGAGTGGGATGACTGACTGAATACACACAGATGTCATTCCAACCCCACCACATTGAGATGCTGAATAAATTAAAATGACAAATATCATTACATCACTGAACTTGAAAGATATGCAAGAAAAACCTGTCTGAACTAGAGAATGAAAAAGGGAGTAATGGCTGCACCCAATGCAGTCTATGCTCAAGGTGCTGTCAGACAGTGTACTGAGCCAAGGGTAGGAGACTGAGGTCCAAGTGCTAGGACAGGAGACTGGTCGACCATTCAACTTGAGGAAGCTAGACCTAAGTGCCTCTTAGAATCTGAAGCCTCAAAAAGATATTCATTTTTCATAAAATAGAAAATTTTCAAGTCAAAGTTAGTGAAATGGTGAGAAATCTTGACACTTTTCTACAGCTTTGTGTAGAAAAATAAAATATTATCAATTAGAAATTGAAAACCCAAACATCTCTTCATTAAGATTTATAATCCAAATGGAGAATGAGTTTAATATGCATCAATCCACAAGTTTCCAAATTAAATGAAAATTGATCTTAGATTGCTACAATCTCTGGAAGCTTGACTTGGAATAAAATTAAAACTCCTGTATAATCCATTGTTCATTTTCCAGGCCTTGCAACACTCTACAGAATGATCAAATTCCACTGAAGTAAGTTCACAATAAAAATAAATAAAAATGAAATTTTATTTGGAAGAGTTAGTGTACACAATAAACAGAATTATTGCACCAAGAATGAGAAATAATGAAATCATTTGGAGAGGCTACAAAATTATTGCTGAAATGATTAGTCAGGAAAAATTTTAAAAAAGTATGCATAATGAAGGAATAGAATGCTATGAGAAAGAATAGTTTAATTGAAAATGAATCAACTAGAACAATTACACAATGAAAATTCAGTTTTGAATATATAAAGCTTACTTTCAGTGGGATAACCACTGATTACACTCAGCTGAAGAAAGAATTCAAGAATAGGCTAACTGATTTTTTTTAAAAATTGTTGCAGTTAGCTAAAGAAATGGAAATTATGAGAAAAGGGATTAAGAGATATGAAAGATGGAATCAGAGGTTCCAGAGGAATAGTTAAGAGAAATGAAATAAAATGAATGCATTATTAAACAGCTCAAGTCTAAGGATACTCCAGGATTTAAGAAAGAGATAACTATTCAGATTAAAGATGTATACTATATACCAGGTAAACTAAATAAAATTAAATGCACTATATATCTCACTAAAATTGCAGAACACCATAGACAAAGACAAAATATTGAAAGAAAACTTTCAGATTCCACATTCTAGTCTGACATGTATAGACTTTGGAAGGCATCTCTCCCATACACACGTAAGAAAAAATTCTGAAAAAATTAAAATCAACATCTCTTCTTAAATTTTTCAGAGAACTGCGGTAACAGGGTGAATCACCGCTTCAAAACCTAGAAAGACAGAACAGAGAATTACAGTTTTCTGGAAGCAGAACCTGCTTAAATAGTAATCACTTAAATAGTAATTGACTAATTTTTGGACTTGAGCACTTGGAGTTAGAAGGAAAAAGCTTCTGGAGGCCCAACCTTAAAAGGACCCACACACTATCATGAATTTTACCATTTAGCCCTACCAGATTCTTAGGGTAAAGATCAAAGAAAAATTCCATCTTGCTTCCAGCTGTAGGAGGAATAAATATATCAAAATATGTACAAGGTACCATGCTCTTAACAAATGCCTGACTTCAAATAAAAATATTTTCCCAAAGCCTAACTGACTTGGAAGAATGAATATACGCACCTCATGTCCATTCCACCCTTCCTGTTTCAGCTAAAGATGGAGGGAAGGGGGATTCTCAGAAGCATTCGTGAAAGTCACAGCCCATGGACCCAGGCTCACTAAAGATTTATACCTAATTACAAGAGTAGAAAATAGTTTTTCTCTTTCCACACTTCACCACAACATCAACAGGATTCTTGTATAGTAACTAGGGATGAATTGCAAGGGGCCCAGACTATATTTTAGAGAATTTCTAGGGATGCCCCAAAACAACATGGGAAATAAACAAAAAGGACACAAGTGAAAATTTTAGCCTCTTAAACAATGCTATAGCAAATGATTAATGCTGCCAACTTCCAACCAGACAAACATGTAATCTCATGCTAAAGATCAATTTACCTCCTGTTTTTTACTTTCATATATTATTTTTAGCTTGCAGCAAAAAAAAACAAACAAAAAACCTTACAAGGCATAGAAAAGCAAAATACAATCTGCCATTTGCAAAACATAATAGAAGTGTGAAGAAACAGAGCAAGCATCAAAATCAGATGATTCAGGAATTTTGGTTATCATACTAGATATTTAAAATAACTGATTAATAGGCTATAGACTTTAATGGCAAAAGTGGGCAACATATAAGAATAGATGATTATTAAATCTGGAAAACTCAAGAGTTTTCATTCCAATCCCAGAGAAAGGCAATGCCAAAGAATGCTCAAACTACCACACAATTGCACTCATCTCATACACTAGTAAAGTAATGCTCAAAATTCTCCAAGCCAGGCTTCAGCAATACGTGAACCGTGAACTTCCAGATGTTCAAGCTGGTTTTAGAAAAGGCAGAGGAACAAGAGATCAAATTGCTAACATCCACTGGATCATCGAAAAAGCAAGAGAGTTCCAGAAAAATATCTATTTCTGCTTTATTGACTATGCCAAAGCCTTTGACTGTGTGGATCGCAATAAACTATGGAAAATTCTTCAAGAGAGGGGAATACCAGACCACCTGACTTGCCTCTTGAGAAACCTGTATGCAAGTCAGGAAGCAACAGTTAGAATTAGACATGGAACAACAGACTGGTTCCAAATAGGAAAAGGAGTACGTCAAGGCTGTATATTGTCACTCTGCTTATTTAACTTATATGCAGAGAACATCATGAGAAATGTTGGGCTGGAAGAAGCACAAGATAGAATCAAGATTGCCAGGAGAAATACTAATAACCTCAGATATGCAGATGACACCACTCTTATGGCAGAAAGTGAAGAAGAACTAAAGAGCCTCTTGATGAAAGTGAAAGAGGAGAGTGAAAAAGTTGGCTTAAAACTCAACATTCAGAAAACTAAGATCATGGCATCCAGTCCCATCACTTCATGAGAAATAGATGGGGAAACAGTGGAAACTGTGTCAGACTTTATTTTTTGGGGCTCCAAAATCACTGCAGATGGGGATTGCAGCCATGAAATTAAAAGACGCTTACTCCTTGGAAGGAAAGTTATGACCAACCTAGACAGCATATTAAAAAGCAGAGACATTACTTTGTCAAAAAGGGTCCATCTAGTCAAAGCTATGGTTTTCCCAGTAGTCATGTATGGATGTGAGAGTTGGACTGTAAAGAAAGCTGAGCGCTGAAGAATTGATGCTTTTGAAGTGTGGTGTTGGAGAAGACTCTTGAGAGTCCCTTGGACTGCAAGGAGATCCAACCAGTCCATCCTAAGGGAGATCAGACCTGGGTGTTCATTGGAAGGACTGATGTTGAAGCTGAAACTCCAATACTTTCGCCACCTGATGTGAAGAGGTGACTCATTTGAAAAGACTCTGATGCTGGGAAGGATTGGGGGCAGGAGGAGAAGGGGATGACAGAGGATGAGATGGTTGGATGGCATCACCGACTCAATGGACATGAGTCTGAGTAAACTCCAGGAGTTGGTGATGGACAGGGAGGCCTGGTGTGCATTGGTTCATGGGGCCGCAAAGTGTCGGACACAACTGAACTGAAATAGATCATGAAGAACTCTAAGAGTCTAAAGGAAATGCTAGAGATAAAAAAAAAATATATATATATATATATATAATGTCTTGAATGGGCTTCTCAGTATATTGACTTAGGAGAAGTAAACAATTAGGGAACTTTAAGATGTATTAGTAGAAATTTCTCTAACTAAAAAAACATGTAAAAAAGAATTAAAATAAATAGAAACAGAACATGCTGGAAGGGTGAGGCAATTACAAAGAATGTAACATATATATAGTGGGAATATAAGAATAACACAGAACAAAAGGAACAGAGGAAATATTCAAAAGAAAAATTGTTGAGAATTTTCTAAACTAATAATAGACACCAAATAATATCTAAAAATTTCAGAGAACATCAAGGACAAGAAATGTATTTTTAAAAATCTATGCTTTGGCATATTTTATTCCAACTGCAGAAAACCAAAGTCAAAGGGAAAATGTAGAAAGAAATCAGAGAAGAGAAAACATTTTCCATAGAACACCAACACCTTACTGGGGAACAAAGATAAGAATTACATCACATTTTTCTTTAAAACTCATTCAAGCAAAAGGAAAGTGGAGAAAATATTTAACATGCTGAAAGAAAACCAAAACACCAACCTAGAATTTTTTTATCTAGCAAATTATTCTCCAGTATAAAACAAAAATAAAGACATTCTCAGACAAATAAAAAATGAGGACTTTTTGTTTTTTCCCAACAAAACTCTCTTGCAGGAAATGTTAAGAGAATTTCTTCTCAGAGAAGTAAAATGATACATGATAGATATGTATACAGGCTTCCCAGGTAGTGCTAGTGATAAAGAACCTGCCTTCAAATTCAGGAAACGTAAGAAACTTGGGTTCAGTCCCTGGGTCTTGAAGATCTCGTGAAGGAGGGCATGGTAACCCCCTCCAATATTCTTGCCTGGAGAATCCCATGGACAGAGGAACCTTGAGGGCTACAGTCCATAGGGTTGCAAACAGTCAGAGATGACTGAAGCAACTTACCACGCATATATATATGTACAATATTCTTCCTTTATATATACAGGAAGAACATTAAAGAATAAATGAAAGGAAAAGCATTAGAGAATAAATGAAAGTAAAACAAAATCTATTCCTTTTCTTATTCCTTATGACTCTAAAGTTTGTTCGAGTAATAATAACGACAAAGCTTTTGGTGATTATAGCTTGTGGATACATGAAGTGATTGACAGCGGTGGTCCACAAACCCTAGTAAGTGTCCATGGCCTGTTAGGAATCAGACCTCACAGCAGAAGGTGAGCAGTGAGCAAGCTGGTGAAGTTACATCTGTTGTTCTCCATTGCTTGTTTACTGCAAAACTGGTCCCTGGTGCCAGAAAGCCTGGAGACCACTGTTGTAAGCCAACTACTGAATACATTTTTTTTAATGAAGAATACTTTATGTTGTAGGAAAGGGGAGAATATTGAATTATGTGAAAAGATCAATGTGGGGACTTTACTGGAGATAAAGTGGCTACAACTTGTCATTCCCAATGCCAGGGGCCCAGGTTTGATCCCTGGTCATGGAATTGGATCCCAAGTACTGCAACTAAATATCCCAAGTGCCTCAACTACGACCTGTCGCAGTCAAAAAAAAGATCAATGTGGGCCCCTGGCAGTGGGTACTTACTTGTGTTCCAGCCCACTGGAGGGTAAGGATGGGTCCCATATAGATGTCTGTGTGATCTGGGTGACCCAGGCCCTATGACAGCCCACTGGTAGGCAGGTAAGCCCAAGGCCATACGTTAGTAGGAGGATTTCAAAATGGCTCAAACCAGGGTTATCATAGTAGAACAATCTCCCTAAAATGGCTACCATCAACATCTCTACTCCCAAAGGGATTTCAGTTTCCTCCTGTGTCTTCAGGACACTCTCCAAGATCAGCAGTAGGTCTGACTCAGGCTTCTTTCAAACTTCTTCTGGTCCCCTGGGACTCAAAGTCTGTGTGCCTTTTAAGAGGGAAACTTGTTTCCTATTGCCCTCTTGTTCTTTCATACAAAAGCCTTTCTGACCTGTAAGCCAGATGTTCTGGTGGCTGGTCTTTTTGGTGAAGGATCCCCAGACTGGGGAGTCTGATGTGGAGCTTGGACGACTCATTCCTTTGGAGGACTCAGAGGTTGGAATATTCCTCCTATTTGTAGGTCACCTGCCTGGGAGTGTGGGTTCTGTCTCTACCACATCTCTACCCACTGTACCTCAATTGTTTTGGTTCCTTCTTTAAGTCTTTAGTTGTGGAAAGTATTTTCTGCTACTCTTCAAGTTGTTCTCATAGGTAGTTGCTTGGTAAGAAATGTAATATGGATGTGTTTGTAGGAGGAAGTGAGCACAGAGTCTTCCTCCCCTGCCATTGAGGTCTGCCACCTGTTTCCAAAATTCTTTGTTTTACTAATGTGCACTTCAAGAGCAAGTCTAAATAAAAGTATATTCTGACAAAGCTCTGCAGATTTACCACACAGACCCTTCTTGGAAGAATTATGAAAGGGTCTATTTCAATCAGGAGTAAATTAAACCCAGAAAACAGAAGCTGGATGCAAGCATTAATGCAGGAAAATATTAGCAAGTGTAAATCAAAAATTGCAGTGCCTCGTTTGTTTTATCAACATAATAGCAAAAGCTATTCTTTTCCATCCTTTCAGTGTAACAAACATCAGGATTTATTTATTTTTTTATTTCATATGTCTAGAATATGGTAGACTTTGGATATGTGAATATACACAATTGAAAAACTAGTTGTTATTTTCCTATATCATTAGATATTACCAACTTTATATTAAGCTCCTGTGCAGACCAGAAGATTTCCAGAAGACTGAATATTATTTAAATGTGTGTGTTCTTTTGTTTATACTGTCATATCACACCAGCAACTTTTGTCCCTACTGGCTAATTGTGACAAACTGGTAATGGCCCCCATTGTCTGGGCATATTAACTATAGCAGAAAGGATACTCAACTTAGGTCAAACCGGTAGCATGATGAGTCACTTTCTTTGGCACAGTAGAAGATTTGTCAAGAATAAACAGAAGGCAGCCATAAAGACACTTCTTCCCAGATGTGCTTACATATGGATTGAGCAGCACATATTGAAAATACTTTAATTATTATCTAACACAGCAAATTAATTACTCTACAGCCTTGAGGACATCTTGGAGGTAGAAAAAGCCTGGAGGGTTGTGACATAGTTTTGTAGTCTCCTCCAGCCCTTCTCTAATGAAGACGTAGTCTCTGGTACCCTTAGAAATTTTCTGAGTTACTTCAAAATCAGTTCTGGTCTGAAAATGTCAGACCACAGATTTGTTTTTAATCTAATTTAGTTTAAGCCTATAAGCATATATTGCCAAGGTTTATCTTCAAGTTCTGAATGAGGCACTATATGTTGATGTTGTTGATTCAATGAGTCGTGTCTGACTCCTTGCGACCCCGTGGACTGCAACACACCAGGCTCCACTGTCCTTTATTATTTTCCAGAATTTACTCAGATTCATGTCTATTGAATCGGTGATGCTATCTAACCATCTCATCTGCCACCCTCTTCTCCTTTTGCCCTCAATCTTTCCCAGCATCAGAGTCTTTTCCAATGAATCAACTCTTTGTATCAGGTGGCCAAAGTATTGCTTGGTAAAGAATTCGCCTGCAATGCAGGAGACTCCGGTTTGATTTCTGGGTGGGGAAGATCCACTGGAGAAGAGATAGGCTACCCACTCCCGTACCCTTGGGCTTCCCTGTGGCTCAGCTGGTAAAGAATCCGTCTACAATGAGGGAGACCTGGGTTTGATCCCTGGGTTGGGAAGATCCCCTTGGAGAAGGAAAAGGTGACCCACTCCAGTATTCTGGCCTGAAGAATTCCCTGGGCTGTGTAGTTCATGGGGTTGCAAAGAGTCGGACATGACTGAGCAACTTTCATTTCAGCTTCAGCATCAGTCATTCCAGTGAATATTCAGGGTTGATTTCCTGCAGGATTGGTTAGCTTGATTTACTTTTAAATGTCTCAAAAAAAAAAAATCAGAAGCAAAAACACAAGGGGAAACAGTAAGAAACAAAGAGTAAGAGCGTGTTAAGGAGGTAGCTGTTTGGGGCAAGTTTAGTTCTGGTTCCACTGTGAACTCAATAAGGGTCTGCAGGTAATTTATTTAATTTTTTCTACTCAGTCTTCTTATGTGTCACAAGTGAAAAATAGTAGCTTCTTTAGTCATTTCATAGCATATGTTGAGAGTCCAGTTAGTAATCAAAAAAAAGTTTTTGAATGTGTGAATTATCATATGAATGTCATCATCATCACACTTATTTTGCTAATTAATATGTCTTGGAAGAGTTTAAGTTTCCCAGTGGTTTAGCAGCCATGACAGCTATCATTTTTCATTATCTCATTTTACTGATTGCCTCAAAAACTCTTGCCTAAGGGCTTATGCACAAATAGAAATACAAACTTTCAACATACACTGGAATGTACACACTAGATTCACACACCTCTCTGCTTACTTAGCTCCTGTCCTGGTTTGCTCTGTAGAGAAGGTTGGTATTTAGAAGCCAGAAAGGTAGAAATTTGTTTGACTAACAAGATGGGAAAAGGTGAAATTGGAAGAAAACTGAGTAGAAAGCAGAAGAAAAGTCCTAGAAAAGAAATATAAAAGCTAATTGTACTTACTAAAGATTTGCTTGTTTCTCTCACCTCAAAATGAGCAAGGTCTTACAGATTGAAAGCAATTATTCAAAAACCAAAAATAAAAACGTATTTCCTATGACAAATTATTTTTGGCCTCTGGGAGTTCGGGAAAACACAAATATAGCAGATTTTCACAAAAGATTTAGGATGTTGTCCAAGGGATTGGGCAGTGTTGCACACAGAATTACCGAGTGGTTGTAGGTTTGGATGGGGGAAAATGTGCAGTAGGGCTTCAGGACCAGGAGTTGAAACCATTTTTACTTAGAATTTTACAAAAGACTTAGAGAATATCTGTCTACATCAAGAAAAAAATTACATCTCGAAGATGGAGATTGTATGTGTGGGGGAAGGCGGACTGCAGTGTGGAGATCTTGTCACAGATATAGTCAGGGTCTCAGAATACCACAGAAAAATACCTATGCTTCCCTATAACTTGTGTTTTTTGTTTTTATTTGCTTGGTTTATTTTTGCTTCTGTTAAAATGATTAAAAATGTACAATTTGGGTGATATAAAGAAACTTTATTGAACACTTCTTGAAGGGACCCACTTGGAGAACTGCAAAGGAAGGAAGGAAGTGGCAAGCTTTTATAGAGGAAAGAATAAGGAATGTTGAAGAGAAAAACAGAAAATGAAAAAGGAACAAGGAACTAAGTACAGATCTTCCAAGATTTGCCATGGGGTTGTGTGCTGATAAGGCACTTCCCATGTAGGTCAGCTGGTAGAGAACCCCCCTGCAATGCAGGAGACCCCAGTTTGATTCCTGAATTGGGAAGTTTCCCTGGAGAAGAGATTGGCTACCCACTCCAGTATTCTTGGGCTTCCCTGGTGGCTCAGCTGGTAAAGAATCCACCTGCAATACGGGAGATCTGGGTTCGATCCCTGGGTTGGGAAGATTCCCCTGGAGGAGGGGATGAAAATCCACTCCAATATTCTTGCCTGGAGATATTCTTGCTCCCCATAGACGGGGGAACCTGACAGGCTACAGTCCATGGGGTTGCAAAGAGTCAGACATGACTGAGTGACTAAGCACAACACACAGCAGATGCGCTAATAAATCCCCTGTAAGCTAAAAATATCAAAAGTCAAAAATGCATTTGAAAAATATTTAGAAATTTGCTGTTTGAAACACCACTTTTCCCTCCTTCTTTTCCCCACTTTTCAATGTACTCAAGAAAATAAAACATTTTAATGAATCTAAAATTTAAAATTATTTTTTCCCAACAGCCTTTCTTGCATGTTGTAATAGGCAAGACCTTTCTCCTTTGATGGAAGAGACAGGTTACTACCTGAATCTAAGTTGAAAAGTTTATGTTAAAAGAAATTATAGTAAAAGGGATACTCTGTTTTTCAAAAAAAAAAAATATATATATATATATATATATATATGATATACCTAACTTGCCAAACAGCATAGCTTAGTGCAGTTCAGTTCAGTTGAGTCGCTCAGTCATGTCCGACTCTTTGTGACCCCATGAATTGCAGCACGCCAGGCCTCTCTGTCCATCACCAACTCCCAGAGTCTACCCAAACCAATGTCCATCAAGTCAGTGATGCCATCCAACCATCTCATCCTCTGTCGTCCCCTTCTCCTCCTGCCCCCAATCCTACCCAGCATTAGGGTCTTTTCCAATGAGTCAACTCTTCCCATGAGGTGGCCAAAGTATTGGAGTTTCAGCTTCAACATCAGTCCTTCCAATGAACACCCAGGATTGATCTCCTTTAGGATGGATTGATTGGATCTCTTTGCAGTCCAAGGGACTCTCAAGAGTCTTCTCCAACACCACAGTTCAAAAGCATCAATTCTTCGGCGCTCAGCTTTCTTCACCGTCCAACTCTCACATCCATACATGACCACTGGAAAAACCATGGCTTTGACTAGACGGACTTTTGTTGGCAAAGTAATGTCTCCACTTTTAAATACGCTATCTAGGTTGGCCATAACCTTCCTTCCAAGGAGTAAGCGTCTTTTAATTTCATGGCTGCAATCACCATCAGCAGTGATTCTGGAGCCCAAAAAAATAAAGTCTGACACTGTTTCCACTGTTTCCCCATCTATTTCCCATGAAGTGATGGGACCAGATGCCATGATGTTAGTTTTCCGAACGTTGAGCTTTAAGCCAACTTTTTCACTCTCCTCTTTCACTTTCATCAAGAGCCTCTTTAGTTTCTTCTTCACTTTCTGCCATAAGGGTGGTGTCATCTGCATATCTGAGGTTATTGATATTTCTCCCGGCAATCTTGATTCCAGCTTGTGTTTCTTCCAGCCCAGCATTTCTCATGATGTACTCTCCATATAAGTTAAATAAGCAGGGTGACAATATACAGCCTTGATGTACTCCTTTTCTTATTTGGAACCAGTCTGTTGTTCCATGTCCAGTCCTAACTGTTGCTTCCTGACCTGCATACAGGTTTCTCAAGAGACAGGTCAGATGGTCTGGTATTCCCATCTCTTTCAGAATTTTCCACAGTTTATTGTGATCCACAGAGTCCAAGGCTTTGGCATAGCTTAGCACAGCCTACCTTAAACATGCTCAGAACACTTAGATTATGCTACAGTTGGGCAAAATCATTTAACACAAAGCTTATTTTATAATAATGAAGTGCTGAATATCTCATACAATTTATTGAAATTTGTGCTGAAAGCAAAAAACAGACTGGTTGTATGGGTATATGATGGTTTTAAGTGTATGAATTGTTTACCCTTTCCATCCTAATGCTGACTGAGAGTGTGAATCACTGACATGGCCTAGGGTCCTGAGACAGCATCCTACAACATATCATTAACCCAGGAAAATTTCATAATTCAAGAGTCAAAATATGGTTTCTATTGAATGTGTATTGCTTTCACACCACTGTAGAGAATTGCTAAGTTGAACCACCATAAGTTGGGACTTTCTGCATAACAACCAGTGTTGTCTTGGTATCTGGGGATTGGATGACTGGATACAGTCCATTTCTTGTCTAGCAGAGCATTTATCATTGAGGTAAAACTAATAACAGTATTACTGTCGTAGTCTATCAGAAAAACAGTTGTCCATTGCATGTTTTTCTTCTATATTTATTCTTCCATAAAAAGATACTTTTCTTAGACTGAATAATGAATGTTCTAGGCCTCCTGGAAGAACTTTTGAGTCTAGAAATGGCTTATATCAATATTTGTGGTGGTTTTTCTTTTTAAGAACTGCTAGACCTCCAAAGAAAAATGAAGACTATCTCACATTTTGTTTCCAGAATACCTCTCTGTCGATTTCTTAGGTACTTAGATGACAGCTGCTCAATGAATACATAGATAGATGAATGATTGATTAGTTATAGAATCTGTTCCCCAGGGTGAATTACACAACTAAGGAAACTGAACCAGACAGGAGCAATGATTAATGTCAGACATAACAGATGTCCATACTTTTTTTATTGGATGATAGACCATAAAATTTTCCACAGGAAAGAAGTGCAAAGGTTTTAAAAAATAGTAATAAAAGTCTTTAAGAATGTAAAATTTTAAAATAAATGCTATCATAAAGTCATGCTTATTAATTCTATATTATTCTTTCATATCCACTTACATGTCTTTAGAGTAACTTGACAAAATCCTGTACAGCTGCTAGGTATTGTGTGGTCTTCACATGGAAGGACTGTGTCCAGTGAATGTCAGTTTTATTTCTCATGCTGGAAGTAAAGATTTCGGCAGAAAGATATTTTATTTTGATCATCAATAGTTCTATTGTGGTTATAACAAGATCCAACCAGATCTACTTGAAGCTGCAGTCAACAGACAAATGGATCTTTTACATTCTAAAAATCAATTTGGAGAGATTTTAAAATCACTATTCAAGGCTTCCTTGGTGGCTCAGTGGTAAAGAACCTGCCTGCTAATGCAGGAGGCATGAATTCAATGCCTGCGTTAGGAAGATCCCCTGGAGAAGGAAATGGCAACCCACTCCAATATTCTTGCCTGGAGATAACTGTGAAGAGAGGAGCCTGGCAGGCTATAATCCATGGGGTCACAAAAGAATTAACACAACATAGTGACCAAAAATCACTATTCACTACATTTCACAGACACATCCACACTAATTTATAGTACCTAAGGGCTTCCAAAATTTTATCCCCAGTTAATATTTAATCTAATTTCATCATGCAAGACCTATTTAGAAAAAAGGGATGCTAAAATACATCTCACAGGCTAGCAAAATAATACTCAAAATTCTCCAAGCCAGGCTTCAACAGTGCGTGAACCGTGAACTTCCAGATGTTCAAGCTGGTTTTAGAAAAGGCAGAGGAACCATAGATCAAATTGCCAACAACCACTGGATCATTGAAAAAGCAAGAGAGTTCCAGAAAAAACGTATGTTTCTGTTTTATTGACTATGCCAAAGCCTTTGATTGTGTGGATCACCACAAACTTAAAGAAATGGGAATACCAAACCACCCAACCTGACTCTTGAGAAATCTGTATGCAGGTCAGGAAGCAACAGTTAGAACTGGACATGGAACAACAGACTGGTTCCAGATCAGGAAAGGAGTACATCAAGGCTGTATATTGTCACCCTGCTCATTTAACTTATATGCAGAGTACATCATGAGAAACGCTGGGCTGGATGAAGCACAAGCTGAAATCAAGGTTGCCAGGAGAAATATCAATAACCTCAAATATGCAGATGACCTTCCTTATGGCAGGAAACAAAGAAGAACTAAAGAGCCTCTCGATGAAAGTGAAAGAGAAGAATGAAATAGTTGGCTTAAAACTCAACATTCAGAAAACGAAGATCATGTCATCTGGTCCCATAACTTCGTGGCAAATAGAGGGGGGAAATGTGGAAACAGTAACAGATTTCCTCTTCTTCGGCTCTAAAAATCACTGTGGATGGTGACTGCAGCCATGAAATTAGAAGATTTCTTCTTGGCAGGAAAGCTACAACAAACCAAGACAGTGTGTTAGAAAGCAGAGACATCATTGCACCAATTGACAAGTGTCCATATAGTCAAGGTTGTGCTCTTTCCAGTAGCCTTGTACAGATGTGAGAGCTGGACCATAAGGAAGGCAGAGCCCCGAAGAATTGATTCTTGAGGACTGTGGTGCTGGACAAGACTCTTGAGAGTCCCTTGGACAGCAAGGAGATCAAACAAGTCAATCTTAATGGAAATCAACCCTGAATACTTATTGGAAGGACTGGTGCTAAAGCTGAAGCTCCAATATGTTGGCCACCTGATGTGAACAACCAACTCATTGGAAAAGACCCAGATGCTGAGAAAGATTGAAGACAGAAGTAAAAAAAGGGTGACAGATGATGAGATGGTTGGATGGTATCACCAGTTCAATGGATATGAACTTGGGCAAACTTCAGGAGATGGTGAGAGATAGGGAAGTCTGGCATGCTGTAGTCCATGGGGTCACAAAGAGTCAGGCATAACTTGGCTCCTGAGCAACAGTTTATTCATTCAAATTGTGACCTCATTAATTGATCTTATATATGAAATATTTAGTTTTAAATGTGATAGATCTAAAATCAGAACCAAATGTAGTAATTTTTGGTATAGATCATCATTATTAAACTAATATTTTTGCTGAAGAAAAATTAATTTAAATAAACAGGGCCTGGATCATCACAATAATTTTATTAAAGAAGCACAGAACATTGTAATTAAGAAATATGCACCTTAAAAGCTAATATCATTAATAGACATGTTTTCCTTAAGTCCTTTGTAGTAGAAGATGGGTACATATGTCTATATATGTACATGTATGACAATCTTTACTGTCAAGACTTATGCTATGTGGTTAGCAGACACATTTTCCAACCTGTATAAAATGCTGCCAAATGAAGAAATAAAATAATTAACTTAGAAGAACAGAAATGAGCATGTACTCCTGGCTAGAACCCTCAGGTTACAATTGAAATGATTGTTAAGATATGAAGGGAAATTATAGAATATGCCATAAATGAAAATCCAAATATATTTTAAACATATTCATTTACAAATATGAATGCTTAAAAAAAAGAGAATGCTTATAAATAACTCTGTAATTAAAATGCTTCCTAGAAATTCACACATGCTATGTATACCCAAACACACTAGATCTGTGAAATGTAAAAGAGTGATACCACCCCATAGCTTTCTTCTGAATACACACTCAATTTTCTACAAATAATACCCCTGAATGAATATAAATGAAGGAAACATTCCTCTATCTGCTAGTTTGACTATTCATGAAAAAAAAAAAAGAAAAAAGAAAGTTTAATGGAACTAGTGCAATCTAATTTCCATTGCATTTCCTATCTCAGAGAAAGGCTAACAGTCTTCTCAACTGGCCTCTCCATGAACCATGATACTAATTTAAACACCTGCATTTTCACACTTGTTAAATAACAGAGCTAATTTTAAAAACAATTATTACTGAGAAAAATTTATTTGTCTATTTCAAAAGCTAATCATTTTTTTAAAGGTAAGAGGTATTGATGCTGTCTTTTCAACTGCCTTTAAATGTGATGTTTCCTTTGTATTTACCTAATAAATAAGAGGTATTGATTTAGTAAGTGAGCTCCTGGCCCCTGGATCATGGAAACAGTGAATGGAAACATATGTAAACAGAACCCTTGATACAGCTTCAGTTACAATATCTAGCAGGGCTGAATCACAGACAAGGTATCTGGATTGAGAAGCTCTAAGTACTCCTAATAAGTCACACTAACGTATTCAATTCAATGCACTGTTACTAATACAGTATACCTTCTACATATGAACCTTCAAGTATCGAACTTTCAAAGGTGTGAACATGCATCTGGTTCCAGCAAAGAGATAGATCCTGTGCCATTAGCATTAGGATGAGATGGTTGTGAGTAAAATGGGTGTGAGTGAAATTGCAGCTTGCCTTCCCTCTCATATCTGTTGTTCCACCATCTCCCACCTTCTCTCCCTCCTAAAGTTGGTAACTCTTCTTGCTTTTCACTCAACACCAGCCCCTGGATGTCAACAGTTGTACTGTACTACTGTACTTTTCAAGGTACTGTACAGCAAGGTTTAAAATGTTTACTTTATATATTTTTTTAAAGTATTATTTGTGTGAAAAGTATTATAAACCCATTACAGAACAGCACTATGTAGCCAATTATGTTAGTCAGTAAGTAGGCTAACATTGGAGAAGGCAATGGCACCCTACTCCAGTACTCTTGCCTGGAAAATCCCATGGACGGAGGAGCCTGGTAGGCTGCAGTCCACGGGGTCGCTAAGAGTCGGACACGACTGAGCAACTTCACTTTCACTTTTCACTTTCATGCATTGGAGAAGGAAATGGCAACCCACTCCGGTGTTCTTGCCTGGAGAATCTCAGGGACGGGGGAGCCTGGTGGGCTGCCGTCTATGGGGTCGCACAGAGTCGGACACGACTGAGGTGACTTAGCAGCAGGCTAACATTGTTGCACGTATGAACAAATAAGACTTACCAGCATGTTCTTGGAACAGAACTCGTTCTTATGTAAGGGACTTACCCTGTCCTCAGTGATCAATGCAAAGGAATAGAGGAAAACAATAGAATGGGAAAGATTAGAGATCTCTTCAAGGAAATTAGAGATACCAAGGGAATATTTCATGCAAAGATGGGCTCAATAAAGGACAGAAATGTTATGGACCTAACGGAAGCAGAAGATATTAAGAAAAGGTGGCAAGAATACACAGAAGAACTGTACAAAAAAGATCTTCACGACCCAGATAATCACAATGGTGTGATCACTCACCTAGAGCCTGACATCCTGGAATGTGAAGTCAAGTGGGCCATAGGAAGCATCACTATGAACAAAGCTAGTGGAGGTGATGGAATTCCAGTTGAGCTATTTCAAATCCTCAAAGATGATGCTGTGAAAGTGCTGCACTCAATATGCCAGCAAATCTGGAAAACTCAGCAGTGGCCACAGGACTGGAAAAGGTCAGTTTTCATTCCAATCCCAAAGAAAAGCAATGCCAAAGAATGCTCGAACTACCGCACAATGGCACTCATCTCACACGCTAGTAAACTAATGCTCAAAATTCTCCAAGCCAGGCTTCAGCAATACATGAACCATGAATTTCCAGATGTTCAAGCTGGTTTTAGAAAAGGCAGAGGAACCGACGATCAAATTGCCAGCATCTGCTCGATCATCGAAAAAGCAAGAGAGTTCCAGAAAAACATCTATTTCTGCTTTATTGACTATGCCAAAACCTTTGACCGTTGTGGATCACAATAAACTGTGGAAAGTTCTGAAAGAGATGGGAATACCAGACCACTTGACTTGCCTTTTGAGAAACGTGTATGCAGGTCAGGAAGCAACAGTTAGAACTGGACGTGGAACAACAAACTGGTTCCAAATAGGCAAAGGAGTATGTCCAGGCTGTATATTGTCATGCTGCTTATTTAACTTATATGCAGAGTACATCATGAGAAATGCCGGGCTGGAAGAAGCACAAGCTGGAATCAAGATTGCTGGGAGAAATAGCAATAATCTCAGATATGCAGATGACACCACCCTTATGGCAGAAAGTGAAGAAGAACTAAAGAGCCTCTTGAGGGAAGTGAAAGAGGAGAATGAAAAAGTTGGCTTAAAGCTCAACATTCAGAAAATGAAGATCATGGCATCCAGTCCCATCACTTCATGGCAAATAGATGGGGAAACAATGGAAACAGTGAGAGACTTTTTTTTTCCGGTTCCCCAGTTACTGAAGATGGTGACTGCAGTCATGAAATTAAAAGATGCTTGCTCCTTGGAAAGAAAGTTACGACCAACCTAAACAGCATATTAAAAAGCAGAGACATTTTTGCCAACAAAGGTTCGTCTAGTCAAGGTTATGATTTTTCCATTAGTCATGTATGGATGTGAGAGTTGGACTATAAAGAAAGCTGAGCACCGAAGAATTGATGCTTTTGAACTGTGGTGCTGGAGAAGACTCTTGAGAGTCCCTTGGACAGCAAGGAGATCCAACCAGTCCATCTTAAAGATCAGTCCTGGGTGTTATTGGAAGGACTGATGTTGAAGCTGAGACTCCAATACTTTCGCCACCTGATGCGAAGAGCTGACTCATTTCAAGAGACCCTGATGCTGGGAAAGATTGAGAGCAGGAGGAGAAGGGGATAACAGAGGATGAGGTGGTTGGATGGCATCACTAATTCAATGGACATGAGTTTGGGTAAACTCCAAGAGTTGGTGTTGGACAGGAAGCCCTGGCGTGTAGCTGTTCATGGGGTTGCAAAGAGTTAGACACGACTGAGCTGAACCAAAGTGAGCTACCACATGTGTCCTATGAACTTGGCAATTGTAGAAAAATTGCAAACTTTCGAGGGAAATGTGTCTTTTATTGTTCTGTCCTTGATCTCACACATAACAAATAAGTGTATAAATAATCCTTGTAAGATTCATGCAAAATAATATAAAAGAGTATATATATTCATACATATATATGCATGCATAGATAGGTAGCTATAGATATAGATGTGTATTTGGTATATACAAATATATAGAGAGAGAGGGAGAGAGAGAGCAAGAGCCTCAGTCATGAGTGGCCTCATCAACCACTGTCAAATCTGGATGCCAATTTTACCTTCTCACCTGTTCTCATTCTCTTGGCCCCTAGTGCCCTCCAAACCTACACTTCAGATGAACTGAACAGCAAACAGCTTTTGAAAATGGGAAGCTTGCTAGGTATTCTGGTTTGGGCATGGAATGGCTTTTAGCAGAAACAGGAGTCAGAGCAGAAACAGTAGTGTTATTTATTCATAAACCTCTCCACAATCTCTGCTTCTCTTGAATCACTGCTGCTCTAATCTTTACATGAAGGTATGATTTAGATTTTCTTTTTATCAAATAATATTCTTGGCTAGAAGTTGTTCTGTTTCCTAAGGAAGCATTTGAAAACTTAAAGGGACATTATTGTTTGGCCCAATGAGTGAAAAATGCTCCTGCCATTTGCTGAGCAGAGGGCAGAGTTGCTAAAGGCATTGGAGTGTCCTGTACAAGACAGAACTGCACATCCAGAGTGTTGATGACGTGTCTTTGAAAATCCCAGAGGAACTGGGGAAGGCCATTCTACACAGTTGCCGAGAGAAATATCAACAATCTCAGGTGTGCAGATGATACCACTCTAGTGGCAGAAAGTGAAGAGGAACTAAAGGGCCTTTTGATGAGGGTGAAAGAGGAGCATGTAAAAGCTGGCTTGAAACTCAACATTAAAAAAATAATAATTAAGATCAGAGCATCTGGTCCCATTGTGCTAATTCGTTTCAGTCTTCTCCAACTCTTTGTGACCCTATTGACTGTACCTTGGAGTCTCCTCTATCCATGAGATTCTCCAGGCAAGAATATTGGAGTGGGTTTTTGGCATGCCCTTCTCTAGGGAGTCTTCCCCACCCAGGGATCAAACCTGCATTTCCTATGTCTCCTACATTGGCAGGCAGATTCTTTACCACTAGTGCCACCTGGGATTCAGTCCCATCACTTTGTGGCAAATAAAAGGGTAAAAAAAAGGTAAGCAATGACAGATTTTATTTTCTTGGGCTCCAAAATACCTTCATACAGTGACTGCAGCCTTGAAAATTAAAAGACACTTGTTCCTTGGAAGGAAAACTAGGACAACATAAACAGCATGTTAAAAAGCAGAAACATCACTTTGTTGACAAAGGTCTGTACAGTCAAAGCTTTGGTTTTTCCTGTAGCCATATATGGCTGTGAGAGGTGAATCATAAAGAAGACTGAGTGCTGAAGAATTGGTACTTTCTAACTGTGGTGGAGAAGACTCTTGAGAGTCCCTCTAACTGCAAGATCAAACCAGTCAATCCTAAAGGAAATCAACCTTGAATATTCACCAGAAGGACTGTTGCTGAAGTTGAAGCTCCAGCATTTTGATCACCTGATTCAAAAAGCTGACTCTTGGAAAATACTCTAACACTGGGAAAGACTGAAGGCAAAAGGAGAAGGGGGTGGCAGAGGATGAGATGGTTAGATAGCACCACTGACTCAATGGACATGAATCTGAGCAAACTCCAGGAGATAGTGGATGACAGAGGAACCTGGCATGCTGCAGTCCATGGGGTCACAAAGAGTCGGACATGACTTAGAAACTGAACAGCAATGACAAATGCTACACAGAATCACCAAGGTCTATAAGACCTTTCTGGGGCTAAGACATTAAAAACTGATTTATTCTGATATTCTTTAGCTCCTAAAAAACTGTAGACTTTCACAAAGTGCTTGTAGAATGAACAAGTGAGTGAAGGAATTTGGATAATTTCCCTGGCCCCTTCATAGTGCTCAGTGTCCCTGCTTTGTCCTCTGTAGGTATCAGGTGCTTAACCTTAAATATAATTATTTAGTAATTACTTCCAGCTATATATAGCATTTTTAAAGATGATACAAAAAGTAATGGGCTTCCCAGGCAGCTTTAGTGGTAAAGAATTTTCTTGCCAATGCAGGAGATATGGGTTCGGTCCCTGGGTTGGGAAGATCCCCTGGAGAAAGAAATGGCAACCCACTCTGATATTCTTGCCTGGGAAATCTCATGGACAGAGGAGCCTGGTGGGGCTACAGTCCATGAGGTCACACAAGAGTTGGGTATGACTTAGTGACTAAACAGTAACGATAACAAGTAATCATGACAGAAGTATAAATAAATACATAAATACATTTAACATCCAAGGAAGATCTATTTAGGAATGTATGTAGTTTGTACCTTATACTCAGAAAAGTTTATCAGGTACTAATTCTGTGACAGGCTCTTTTTATAAGTGCCTGAGAAAATCAATGATAAAACAGACAGCATATGAGATTGGTTTTTATGCATGTTGTTTGAATCCTGGACTCCTTGATGAGCCAAAATTACTTCAAAATACTGGCAGAGCTTCATCACACAATGAAATCTAATTATCTAGATTTGAGGATGCCTCACCTCTGTATGCTCACAGCATCACTTACATTCTCTTCTTGCAGAAATTCATGCTAAAATGTTTTTAGCAGAACTTCATCACTAGATTTCTGCATCTGGTAAAATCCGTCTCTCCATCTTTCTGTACCAAGTCAATCCTCAGATATTTCAGACAGAGGGAGAATTGTGAGGTTTCTTTCATACAAGGTGCCAGGGATGAGAGGAGAGCTAGACTTGGTTCCATCTTGTGTGACTGACTCTTACTATGTTGAAGAAACTGCTACATTCACGAGATCAGTAAATATTTAGTGTCCCATGAATGACCTAACTACACTGGAGGTTGCTCAACAAACTTTTCAAAACTTTCCCTAGTTTCAAAAGGAATAATTGACTTTAAAATTTCTGGATTAGGGGACTTTCAAGCTTTCCAGCCCTCTTTTCTGATATTGTCTTTAGAATGTAAAATTTGAAGTCAAACAGACTTGAGTGTGAATTATGACTCTGATGTTGGCTTTGTGATTTTGGACATAAACATGAGTCTATACTTTTTATGAAAAAAAATGAAAATATAGTTTCATAATTGAAAAATGCTAGGCAGAGATTTCACCTTTGGGTTTCAATCAAGTCAAGACTTCACCGAAAATATAAACTTGTGTATCAATCTCTGACATGTCCTTTTACTATTTTTTATTAAGATGAAATTAATATATAACATTATACAAGTTTCAGGTGTACCACATTATAATTTGACATCTATATAGACTATAAAGTGGTCCTTTACTCTTAAGACTGTGGTTGATTTGTGGAAATGACTGGGAAACTCTAAAATGCATCTGAAATATTCGAATGTGAAAGTTGGACCATGAAGAAGACTGAACACTGAAGAACTGATGCTTTCAAATTGTGGTGCTGGAGAAGACTCTTGAGATTCTCTTGGAAAATAAAGAGATCAAACTAGTCAATCCCAGAGGAAATCAACCCTGAATATTCATTGGAAGGACTATTGTTGAAGCTGAATCTCCAATACTTTGGCCACATGATGGGAAGAGTCAATTCATTAGAAAATAACCTGATGCTGGGAAAGATTGAGGTCAAGAGAAGGTGGTGGCAGAGGGTGAGATGGTTTGATAGCATCACCGACTCAAAGGACATGAGTTTGAGCAAATTCCAGGAGATAGTAAGTGACAGGAAATCCTGGCAATGCTGCAGTCCATGCTGTCACAAAAAGTTGGACACAACTTAGAACTGAAAAACAACAACAACAGAGAACTATATTAGGCTATATTGTGAAATAAGTCATGGAATAACTAAGAATCCAATCTCTTTCTATAACATTGCTATGGAATAGTGTAATATCAGTTTTTTATATACCTTTAAAATACAAAATGGCCATAATTTTTTAAAATTTTCTTGACTATTAGAAAACACCTTTAATTGAACACAATTGTTAAAGTATCCTCGTATCTGAGTTAACTACTCCTTCATGAGAAATATCAGTGACCATAATTTCTAAAAAAAAAGGAAAGTTTGCAGATATTCTGGACCCAGATTGACCAAATTTAAATTATGATTCTGTTTACTACTATCCCTATAAAGCTGATAAATCATTAAAAATCCCTGTGTCTCAGTTTCCCTCTCTGCAAACTGGGTAATGACAGTAAGCAGCTACATCGCAGTGTGTTACAAGAGTTAAATATAGAATGTTCCAAAGAGTGTCTGACACATAGTGAATGCTCATGCTCATTGTTTTCTAAGGACACCTCAATTTGTGGTCTTACTGCAAATGTTTCAGAATGACCCACAGATGCATCTTGGAAATCTACAATCGTCATTACCTTTGTTTTGCCCTGCTGTGACTTAGTTTGGACTAGGTGCTAGTAATCTTCACCAAAAGTAAATAATATACACCTAATTTGTGTGTTTTCAAGATCTAATGCAAGCATGTTATTTGAAGCACTTAACAGTTATTTATTCATAAGCCCCACACACTAGAGAGGAAAAAATTAGAAAATAAATTCCCTCTTTTCCTTTCCATATTTTTCCATGAAACTGGTATGGCTTTATTTCTGAATGTTGGTCCATTTTTCTACTACTCATTTTTTACCATACCCAATAGCAGATATTCATATGAATCTAGTTTATTTAAACAATGAAGGAGAGTTCAGAAAATGGCTATGCTCTATAGAATGGCTGGATTGCTCTGAAGGCCAGCTTGCACCCAGCTGTTTTCACAAGACAGAGTTTTCTCCACCTATCTGCTCGCTTTCAGTCTTCCCTAACAACAACAACAAAAAGGGCAGGAAGCTGGACTGGGGGAAAAAACAGCAGGAACAGATGGGCAGGGATTCTTCTGGCAACAGATCTTGTTTTCACTATGTTTTTGCTTTGGTTGAATTTCAGAGTTCAAGACCTAGAAGCTCTGGGGACAAATTTTTCCTTTAACGCATTAAAAATTTATATTGCAGAACTTTACCTTCTCATCCTGCCTGGTTTTAAGATTGACGAGTGAGGGTGTGCTGAAGGTAAAACTCTCTGATGAGCGTATGTGGGTGTATATTCAAACTCAGACTATGGAGGCTGTGTGATTGATTTCTATCAGAAGTTGATATGGTGGAGCAGTGAGTTGATTTGCTGGGATGGAGTCAAATAAAATATTTGTGATTTAAGTAGGCAGGCAGATAAGGGAAAAAACTAACTTGGAGAGATTTAATCACTGTTAAGATTGAGAGAAAGAACAGAAAGGATCAGGTGTCTCACTGGCTTAGAGAATGTTTTAAGTCATGCTGCCTTTACTGCCTGTTTTGGGGAAAAAATAAGAGTGGTTCCATTGGGTTAATTGACTATTTAGTATATCAGCTGCTAATCCCACTTCTTTCATTATCACCCTTTTTGTGTAAGTCCTGTGTCAGAGATCACTGAAGTGGACAAGATAGGCACTTGATGAAAATTGGAAAGGAGAATTTCAAGTGCGTTAGTGGTGACTGTTCTAGTTTGCAAACGTAGAACCCTAATGTGAAATATTTGAAGCAAAAGGGATATGCAAAAGCAACGTATTTGGTTCTGTGTTGGACATCTTAATGTTTATTCCTCTTGATCCATTCATGGTTTTTTCTACCTGCTCTGTTCTTGGTATGCTAACCCATATGAATTTTATGAATGATATCCTTTGTTCTTTGGCCTCTTGTTGGTGCTAGCAGGAGATCACATGGATGAGCAGAGTGAGGTTAGTATACTCTTCTTGCATCACCTGGTTTTGGCTATGGTTCTTTATTACCTTAGATATACTGTCATAAATCCTTCTCTACAGAATTTTCTTTCTGCCTTCTGGTAATTTTACCCCTCTCCTGACTCCTATAGCCTTAGGAGAGGTGATCCCGTTCAGTTCAGTTGCTCAGATGTGTCCAACTCTTTGCGACCCCATGAACTGCAGCACACCAGGCTACCCTGTCCATCAACAACTTCTGGAGCTTACTCAAACTCATGTTCATAAGGTTGGTGATGCCATCCAACCATCTCATCCTCTGTCATCCCCTTCTCCTCCTGCCTTCAATCTTCCCTAGCATCAGGGTCTTTCCCAGTGAGTCAGTTCTTCCCATCAGGTGGCCAAAGTACTGGAGCTTCAGCTTCAGCATCAGTCCTTCCAATGAGTAGTCAGGATTGATTTCCTTTAGGATTGACTGGCTTGATCTCCTTGCAGTTCACAGGACTCTTAAGAGTCTTCTCCAACACTAGTTCAAAAACATCAATTCTTTGGCGCTCAGCTTTCTTTATAGTCCAACTCTCACATTCATAGATGACTATTGGAAAAACCATAGCTTTGACTAGATGGACCTATGCCAACAAAGTAATGTCTCTGCTTTTTAATATGTTGTCTAGGTTTGTCATAGCTTTTCTTCCAAGAAGCAAGTGTCTTTTAATTTCATGACTGCAGTCACCATCTACAGCAATTTTAGAGCCCAAGAAAATAAAATCTGTGACTGTTTCCATTGTTTCCCTGCCTATTTGCCATGAAGTGATGGGACCGGATGCCATGATCTTAGTTTTCTGAATGTTGAGTTTTAAGCCAGCTTTTTCACTCTCCTTTTCCACTTTCATCAAGAAGCTCTTTAGTTCTTCTTCGCTTTCTGCCATAAGGGTAGCATCATGTGCATATCTGATGTTGTGAATATTTCTCCTGGTAATCTTGATTCCAGCTTGTGCTTCATCTAGCCTGGCATTTTTCACGATGTACTCTGCATATAAGTTAAAAATATGTACTCCTTTCCTGCTTTGGAAGCAGTCCGTTGTTCCATGTCCAGTTTTAACTGTTGCTTCTGACCTGCATACAGATTTCTCAGGAGGCGGGTAAGGTGGTCTGGTATTCCCATCTCTTTCAGAATTTCCCACAGTTTGTTGTAATGCACACAGTCAAAGGCTTTGGCATAGTTAATAAAACAGAAGTAGATGTTTTTCTGGAACTCTCTTGCTTTTTCAGTGATCCAGTGGTTGTTGGCAATTTGATCTCTGGTTGCTTTGCCTTTTCTAAATCCAACTTGAACATCTGGAAGTTCACGGTTCACGTATTGCTGAAGCCTGGCTTGGAGAGGTGATGACTCTACATTATTACTGCCCCATGCCTTGTATTTCCCCTCCTCTAATCTTTGTATATAGTCTCTTAATAAAATTATCCTCAGTTACCCAGCTTAAAGGAAGCATGTCTCACTGATCTGTTTGAATTTGGGTTAATCAGCATCATCTTGATAGTTTTAAGTAGTTAATCTTCAGTTCCAGGGTTGCTTTGTTTCTACTTGAATTCAGTTTTCTTGGAATTGTGTAAGATGAAGCAGCTTATGTCGTGACTACATTCTGGTTATCATATCACTAACTTCCTCTACCTGGTGGTGTTTCAGTATCTACAAGACAACTCACAGGATATTGCTCAGAATATTATATATTTCCTGAGGAGGAATTAAGAGGTCTTGGTTTTCTTTAATAGCTAAATTTTGATTATTTTGTCCTGCTTGACTATTTTCCTTTGCTTTTGCATTTTTGTGCTTCTCTGGTTAAATTTATTTAGAAATAGGGGAAGCCTTAGGAGGCTAAAGGTTTTCTACAAACAAGAGATAGGCAGAGGACATGGCAGGGGGAGTCTCTTGTCCCAAGAAGGCCCCAAGCCCATAGAGGTCCTGCTCAGTTACAATCTCATCAGGCATATCTATTTATAAGAAATCAGAAATACATAGTCTTTCTTCTGAGTCTCACTTTTGCCTATGTGGTTGACCTGGCTTCTATGTCCCTGTTTTCTGCATCACAGCTTACTAAGTCTTACCTGTTTTCTCTGGACTGGGTCATGTCCATATGTTTCCTGATTACTCTTCATCATAGTGTTCTCTC
Organism: Giraffa tippelskirchi; assembly: GCF_054371585.1. Lineage (NCBI taxonomy): Eukaryota > Metazoa > Chordata > Mammalia > Artiodactyla > Giraffidae > Giraffa > Giraffa tippelskirchi. The sequence goes on from NC_137277.1 coordinate 134,715,778, forward strand.
TGCTGAGATCTTAGTGTGCTTATTACCTGGGTTAGTAAATTTCTACTAATAGTATGCTTTGAAATTTTTACCTTTTTATTTCCAAAACTAGATTTTTAGGCATTTGAGTATAAAACTAATCATCTAACATTAACACACACATTATGCTAACATCTAACACTAATACTGGAGAAGACAATGGCACCCCACTCCAGTACTCTTGCCTGAAAAATCCCATGGACGGAGGAGCCTGGTAGGCTGCAGTCCATGGGGTCGCGAAGAGTCAGACACGACTGAGCAACTTCACTTTCACTTTTCACTTTCACGCATTGGAGAAAGAAATGGCAACCACTCCAGTGTTCTTGCCTGGAGAATCCCAAGGACGGTGGAGCCTGGTGGGCTGCCGTCTATGGGATCGCACAGAGGCAGACACGACTGAAGCGACTTAGCAGCAGCAGTAGCAGCAACACTAATACACTCTCATCCTCAACTCTTTCTATTTCCAAATAGAAACAATCTGAAGAAATTCCATAAGCTCTCATGAACTTGACTGCCTTATCTTCCCAAGGGAATTTATCAAAGCTACACTCCAATGTGACTTCCACTGACCCTACTGATCTTCAACAATGGCAGATATAGGGAATCCCTGGATTTACTCTTCTTCTGAAATCTGAGAAGTCAGGTGGCTCAGATGAAACTTTGACCTTGGAAGCTGACTTTCTAGAAGCCACCTGGAGGAGTTGGTTGACCCAACCTAAAAGTGTGGGGAATCAATCACTTGAGAGTGAACCTTGTCAGATGAAACAAAGGAAGTATGCAGGACCCAGCAGATACATCCTCTATCCTTACTGTCTTTAAAGGACTGTTTCTAGTCCCAGTGGCTTCACAGGGCCTTTCTGGAGGATGCACCATGGAATCAAGCAATGGTTTGTGTTCTCTCAAGATTGTGTACCCAAATTTTTTGTGAACATGCTTTGTAGTTGTTTTCTCTCTCTCTCTCTCTCTTTCTCTCTCTCTCTCCTGCTTCATATCCCATTTTTCCTCCTCTTGCTACCCTGAGATTGCAATCTTCCACCTGGATGACATGCCTCAAGTTTTCAAGGAATCATGCTCTGTGACTTTCTAGTCTATTATCAACATTACTGAGACATGAAATGGAAGAACTAAAAGAAGTAACTTTAATAGGAAATCAACAGCATCGCAGATTGTTTCATGCATTTATAGAATTGCATGTTTACAATAGTATTCTAAGATGTTATTGCCTTTCATAAATGAAGAAAATGAATCTCAGAGCATTAAAAGGATTTCCTCAAAATACTATGATTTGTACCTCAAATTCACTAACCTTTCTTCAATGCAAATAATACTTTCATGATTGAAAAGATGAAATTTGCTCTTATTACTTGCATACTATCAAGGATGGGACTTGTTGCACATAGTTCTTACATTCTTTCAATGAGATAGGTGATGCTCCCTGGATGAGTGTTGTTCCTAGAGAACCATGGGGCAGCCCTGGCCACTTTATACAGCCTTATGTGATTAAGTACCTTTCAGCAGTTGGGGAGGGTATCCTGACATTATCCTCATGTCTCTATAGGCCTCCAGATTTTTGGCCATTCTCTTAAGCTGGCCAATCATTGGGTTTTACAGAAGATTTAGAGGCTTTGAATAATCAGGATATAATTATATACAACTTAAGAGTCCTCTTCTTTCTCTTTTCCAGACAATTAAAAATTTCTAAATCATCACAGGCACACTTAGCCTTTTATGAAAGATCTCTTAGGAAGATAACTTCAAAGCTTTCTCAGTAGCTAATTCAGAAGCTAATAACCTTTCCAGTCAGTTTTCCCTGCAGTTGAAACTGAATTTCTGTGACAAGAAGAACTCATTTCTCTTTGGCATCTCTGCTGGAACACAACATAAACTTGCAAAGCATTATAATAGATTATCTGGCAGATGATTTTCAAAAACACCAATAGTAATAGATTTATAATTTAATAATAAGACCAAGAAAAAAAAGTACTTGAAGCAATAGCTCGTGAAAAGCTGCTAATTGAAACTAGTGCCCCAGAAGGCACTCACCAAAATGGGAAACATACAAAATTAAGTACCACAAGAGAAAGGAGAGAAAGAGAAGGAAAATATTTCTACAAATAACAAGAGTTTACATAACCACCATACTTTAGGTCTGATACAGACCATGGAGGGCAAATAAGTTGCCCAGGGTCTCTCTGCTATGTAGATCAAGAAATAATATTAGAAAACACTATTCCTAGAAAACTAAGGTAAAGCACTTCCTAATGATTGCACTCAGCAGGCCATAATAAAGAACAACAAGAGACATTAGGTCAATAGGAAATTTGGCAACCTCTCACTTCTGTGACATATCCCACTCTAGTCGTGAGAGGGCCATGGCAGACACTGTCAGCTCCCAGGGAAAAATGTATTTAATCTTCCTTTGAAACAAAACTTTATTTTCAAGTATTGGGGAAGATCACATAATTTTCAAGTGGGTATGTGTTCATGTCTAGCCCAAGAGGTAAATCTGGATTCACCTAAGATAATCATGATTATTATACCTTCCACAACAGGATTTAGGATAGGCTTGGGGTGAAGTTTGGGTCAATAGGACAAAAAGTAAAGCCCCAAAGAAACACTCCTATCCCTCTTTAAAACTAGTTGAGGGTAACATTTTTTTCCTCATCTTGTCCTTGGACTTGGCTTCGTAAAGCTGTGGTAACCTGGAAGAATAAGAGCCATCATACAGCCATGGGAACATAAAACCATGCCATTGACTTGAGTTCAGTTCAGTTGCTCAGTCGTGTCCGACTCTTTGCGACCCCATGAATTGCAGCACGCCAGGCCTCTCTGCCCATCATCAGCTCCCGGAGTCTACCCAAACCTATGTCCATCGAGTCGGTTATGCCATCCAACCATCTCATCATCTGTCGTCCCCTTCTCCTCCCGCCCCCAATCCTACCCACGACCCAGATAATCACCATGGTGTGATCACTCACCTAGAACCAGACTTCCTGGAATGTGAAGTCAAGTGGGCCTTAGAAAGCATCACTACGCACAAAGCTAGTGGAGGTGATGGAATTCCAGTTGAGCTATTTCAAGTCCTCAAAGGTGATGCTGTGAAAGTGCTGCACTTGATATGCCAGCAAATTTGGAAAACTCAGCAGTGGCCACAGGACTGGAAAAGGTCAGTTTTCATTCCAATCCCAAAGAAAGGCAATGCCAAAGAATGCTCAAACTACCGCACAATTGCACTCATCTCATACGCTAGTAAAGTAATGCTCAAAATTCTCCAAGCCAGGCTTCAGCAATACGTGAACTGTGAACTTCCAGATGTTCAAGCTGGTTTTAGAAAAGGCAGAGGAACCAGAGATCAAATTGCCAATATCCGTTGGATCATTGAAAAAGCAAGAGAGTTCCAGAAAAACATCTATTTCTGCTTTATTGACTATGCCAAAGCCTTTGACTGTGTGGATCACAATAAACTGTGGAAAATTCTGAAAGAGATGGGAATACCAGACCATCTGATCTGTCTCTTGAGAAACGTGTATGCAGGTCAGGAAGCAACAGTTAGAACTGGACATGGAACAACAGACTGGTTCCAAATAGGAAAAGGAGTACGTCAAGGCTGTATATTGTCACCCTGCTTCTTTAACTTATATGCAGAGTACATCATGAGAAACACTGGGCTGGAAGAAACACAAGCTGGAATCAAGATTGCTGGGAGAAATAACCTCAGATATGCGGATGACACCACCCTTATAGCAGAAAGTGAAGAAGAACTAAAGAGCCTCTTGATGAAAGTGAAAGAGGAGAGTGAAAAAGTTGGCTTAAAGCTCAACATTCAGAAAACTAAGATCATGGCATCTGGTCCCATCACTTCATGGGAAACAGATGGAGAAACAGTGGAAACAGTGTCAGACTTTATTTTTTGGGGCTCCAGAATCACTGCTGATGGTGATTGCAGCCATGAAATTGAAAAACGCTTACTCCTTGGAAGCAAGGTTATGGCCAACCTAGATAGCATGTTTAAAAGCAGAGACATTACTTTGCCAACAAAAGTCCGTCTAGTCAAGGCTATGGTTTTTCCAGTGGTCGTGTATGGATGTGAGCGTTGGACGGTGAAGAAAGCTGAGCGCTGAAGAATTCATGCTTTTGAACTGTGGTGTTGGAGACGACTCTTGAGAGTCCCTTGGACTGCAAGGAGATCCAATCAATCCATCCTAAGGGAGATCAGTCCTGGGTGTTCATTGGAAGGACTGATGTTGAAGCTGAAACTCCAATACTTTGGCCACCTCATGCGAAGGGTTGACTCACTGACTTGAGTAGGCATAATGAAAATATGGAAATAGAGCCATACTTACCAGTTTGTGAATTAACTATACTGGGAACCATGGGACCTCCAGAAAAAGAGCTGCATTAGATGTTGAGTCTCCAAACATGGTTTTGGTGAGTAGAACCAATGGAAAAATTAGCAATTTTTTTTGTCCTTGCTTCCTTCTTCCCTCCCTCCCTTCCTTCCTTCTTGCCTGTCTTCTTTCTGTTCATCCTTCTATTGGCAAGGAATTGGTAGAATAAAGAATATAGATAATCAGCATCAGCTCATTCAATTCAAAATGTGTTTTATAAGCAAGGGATAAGATAAAAACCTGATGCAGAGGAAAGGGGAAAAAAGTTAAACAGTGGTTGAGCAGCAATGGAGTAGAAATAAGCATCTAACTAAAAAGCTTCCTTTGTAAAGGATTTATGTTTACTGACAAGGGAAGCATGAGAATCCTTGAAGAACACACAGAATGATACCTAATAAGATGGAAATATGATGCACTTATGAATCAATTTATTAGAAGAAAAAAAGATGGGGGAGAAAAGGAAGTAAACTAGAAGTGATTGACCTTTGTCCTATTTCTCTCATTCAGTCATAAGCCAGGACAGAACTTCCTCTTTGTACATGGTAATAATAATGCATGTTCTATTCATCCTCAAAATATATTTAATATTAAAATAAAATAGTGAGAAAATTCTTGGAAAAGCATAAAATAAATTATCATCATAGTAATAACATGACAAAATATATTCCATTTATAGGATAACTAGTTTATCATATTTGACACATATTCTTGCAAAGAAATTATATGGATGACGTTTTCAGATGAGAAGACTGAAGCTTAGAGAAATTCTTATTTGTCTAAGTGTACACAGCTAATCAATGAGAGAACTCTTCTAACCTACAATATCACATATATACAAACTAAAAAGTTATACTTCCTTCATCCTCTTCCCTTTCCATTTACACTGGGCTTGTCCTAAATTGCTCTCTATTATTTCCATTCACAATAGGGTTGAGATTGACATTTTAATTGCAAAATATTCTTGATAAATTCAAGGGTGATTGACACAGTGGAGGTTAATCATAGCCAATAAGCATTTATTCCCTTATCCCTTCAGAGCACTGTGACAGTCTAACTTTCAAACACACTGGACACACTTCATGTTCATCAAGAATAGAGTGGTCTTCTGTCTGAACACAGGTCTATAGGAGTCTAAGTCTTTTCATTATTAATCTTATGATATGGAAAGTAGTTCATTTGTATGGAAATAGCTGAATTGGGATGATGTGTTCCTTGTTCAGAATAAAACACAGATTTCTGATTAAAAGCCAAATTATTCTTTGAGAAGGTCAAAATGATGACTTCAAATGAAACTATTTCAGCTCTATTTTCTGTGGGTCACTGATGAAATGCCCTACCAAAATATGATCCAGTTATCTGGTGTTTCAATGAGATCACAAATTTTAAAGTCTTCTTTCACTTAAAAGTTTTGAGAGTAGATACACATTGAATGCCTACATACATTTTGAGTGCACATATTTTGTGCTTTTTGAGAAAAAAATAAATTGTATGTTAAATTGTGATTGCAAACTATCACTACTATAGACAAGGATTATATAAATCAGAATCCTGGTGGCCATTATATACATTACTTTGTAAAGATGAGCATGTTATTTTATGATCCAGCATTTCTTCTCAAAACAGAAGGATGTACATACCTACAAAAATGAATCTACATACCCTAAAAACTGTGCATGGAAAGAATACTCGTAAAAGACCTGAAAACAACCCAAATGTCCATTAACAATAAATGAAAAAATGAAGATGGGTCACACAGATATGATATGCAAATAAGTTACACCCAACAGAGGGCATATGCATGACTTTATTTCCATAAAGCTTAAGAATAGACAAATATTACCTATGGTGTTCTTAAACTCTCTTGCTTGAAGGCGGGAGGAGAAGGGGATGACAGAGGATGAGATGATTGGGTGGTATCACCAACTTGATGGACATGAGTTTTAGCAAGCTCTGGAAGTTGGTGATGAACAGGGAAGCCTGGCATGCTGAAGCCCATGGGGTCATAAAGAGTTGGACATGACTGAGTGACTGAACTGAACTGAAATTATGGCGTTAGAAGTTAGAAAGTATTTGGAGGTTTTGAAAGATTAAATTACAGGGGTTACGAGAGAATGTGTGGGCTGCCAGAAATGCTCCCTTTTATCCATCTGTGTACTTCATATATCTGTAAAAATTCACAACACTCTACATTTAGGACTTGTGCATATTACTATAGTAACTGGATACCTAATAAATAATTCAGAGCTAATGGTATCATAATTCCATATTTAAAAGAAAGAATTGCACAGATGTTTTAGATGTTTTAAAATGCATGTGAGAGGGCAATTCTGAGTTGATTGGTTTATGTTTCCCAGAACTAGTTCTATAGTGACTAGTAGAACCAGTTTCCAACTTCCCGAGAATTAGAATAGATAGCCAGCAGTCAATTTGAATTCAGTTTTTAGGCAGATTTATAATAATGAGCTCTTCTTACATTTCACTCCAATAGTTGTCCTGTTAAAAGAAAATATATGTTCACAATCTCACAATCCTTTTTATTAGAAAGATACTGTCAAGGTTTTTTTGGTTCATATAAATCTCTTTTATCTGGAAAGGGTTTTCTAATCTGCAATTGCATTCCAACAGTAATAATGATTAAAATAAAACTATTTCATTGACATGAATCAGCCATGGGTTTACATGTGTTTGTATGGCAAAAACTATTACAAAATTGTAAAGTAATTAGCCCCCAACTAAAATAAATAAATTTATTAAAAAAAATAAAAATAAAAATAAAACTATTTCAGTATAATTAATATTACATTCTGGGTTGCTTTTCTTAATTTTACATAAAGAAAAAACATGAAATCCTTTATGACTTCTTTTATTAAAACACTGGCTTTTTGAACTTTATTTTGTATTCTTGGTCCCATGTACAGTGTACAGTGTACAAGGAAATCTTTGAATCAAGTTCTGTTTCACAGGTTTGTTTTTTGTTTTTGTTTTGCATAGCTAAAATTTGAGAGATAATGATTTTATTTAAGAAGCTATTTTTAAATTATTATATTCCTTATATTTTTTCACCAATATCCTTAACTGCATTTTAATGATTTTGATTTCCAAATAATGATTCTTTCTCATAGACCAGAGAACTCCAATTTTAGCCAAATATTTTATATCTTCAGCTTGTCTTATTGCATTACCTTTTGATTTAGGAAAGTTTTGTTTCTAAGGGCATTGACTAAATTATATAAGAACTATTCTAGTTGATCGTGAACTTCCAAATGTTCAAGCTGGTTTTAGAAAACACAGAGGAACCGGAGATCAAATTGTGAACATCTGCTGGATCATCAAAAAAGCAAGAGAGTTCCAGAAAAACATCTATTTCTGCTTTACTGACTATGCCAAAGACTTTGACTGTGTGGATCACAATAAACTGTGGAAAATTCTGAAAGAGATGAAAATACCAGACCACCTGACTTGCCTCTTGAGAAACCTGTATACAGGTCAGGAAGCAACAATTAAAACTGGACATGGAACAACAAACTGGTTCCAAATAGGAAAAGGAGTATGTCAAGGCTGTATATTGTCACCCTGATTTTTTTAACTTATATGCAGAGTCCAAAATGAGAAACGCTGGGCTGGATGAAGCACAAGCTGGAATCAAGATTGCCGGCAGAAATATCAATAATCTCAGATATGCAGATGACACCACCCTTATAGCAGAAAGTGAAGAAGAACTAAAGAGCCTCTTGATGAAAGTGAAAGAGGAGAGTGAAAAAGTTGGCTTAAAGCTCAACATTCAGAAAACTAAGATCATGACATCTGGTCCCATCACTTCATGGGAAATAGATGGGGAAACAGTGGAAACAGTGGCTGACTTTATCGTTTGGGCTCCAAAATCACTGCAGATGGTAATTGCATCCATGAAACTAAAAGACTCTTGCTCCTTGGAAGAAAAGCTATGACTAACCTAGACAGCATATTAAAAAGCAGAGACGTTACTTTGCCAACAAAGGTCCGTCTAGTCAAGGTTATGGTTTTTCCAGTAGTCATGTATGGAGCGACTTCACTTTCAATTTTCACTTTCATGCATTGGAGAAGGAAATGGCAACCCACTCCAGTGTTCTTGCCTGGAGAATCCCAGGGACGGGGAGCCTGGTGGGCTGCTGTCTGTGGGGTCACACAGAGTTGGACACGACTGAAGCGACTTAGCAGCAGCAGCAGCAGCATGTGTGGATGTGAGAATTGGACTATAAAGAAGGCTGAGCGCTGAAGTATTGATGCTTTTGAACTGTGGTGTTGGAGAAGACTCTTGAGAGTCCCTTGGACTGCAAGGAGATCCAACCAGTCCATCCTAAAGGAGATCAGTTCTGGGTGTTCATTGGAAGGACTGATGTTGAAGCTGAAACTCCAATACTTTGGCCACCTGATGCAGAGACCTGAACCATTTGAGAAGATCCTGATGCTGGGAAAGATTGAGGGCAGGAGGAGAAGGGGCAGACAAATGATGAGTTGGTTGAATGGCATCACCAACTCAATGGACATGAGTTTATGTGGACTCCGGGAGTTGGAGATGGAAAAGGAGGCCTGGTGTGCTGTGATTCATGGGCTTGCAAAGAGTGGGACACGACTGAGCGACTGAACTGAACTGAATTAATTCTAGTTTAGTTAGCTTACTTGACTGGAGTATGTACTAATAAAGTCAAGTTTGACTTTTCATATCTGAAAGGAAAATAGGCTTTACCCTTTACCCATAAGTCAGATAAGCTGTTCTGTAAATGCCTTTCAGAGGCCCAGGGACCTGGGTATCTGGAATCTTTCATCTTTAAATGAATGAGTGAATAGATGGTAGATGACAGATAGAAAAAATTAAACCACCTTCTCAGTTGATAAGTTGCTTAGCTGTAAATATCTGATTTTTCAGAATTTTAACAGCATTAATATGTTATCCGGAGAAGACAATGGCACCCCTCTCCAGAACTCTTGCCTGGAAAATCCCATGGACAGAGGAGCCTGGTAGGCTGCAGTCCATGGGGTCGCGAAGAGTTGGACATGACTGAGTGACTTCCCTTTCACTTTTCACTTTGATGCATTGGAGAAGGAAATGGCAACCCACTCCAGTATTCTTGCCTGGAGAATCCCAGGGACAGGGGAGCCTCGTGGGCTACCGTCTATGGGGTCGCACAGAGTCGGGCACGACTGAAGCGACTTAGCAGCAGCAGCAATAATGTTATCCCTTGAAATATGTATTTTACACCCTTCTACATATCATTCTGAACTAAGGCTCAAATTAGAGCATAAAATAAGCCAGACACTTTGCACAGAGCTTAACATGTAGGAACAAATATGGCAAGTCAAATACTCAGGTAATTCATAGCTAATTAAGGAAAGGGGCTGTGTATGAAGATATTTTAATCAAGCATTAGCATTTAGAGTATACTGGAAAAAATTTATATGCAAGAAGAGATTACAGAAAGAAGAAAGTGAGTAACTTTATATGAATACTTATGGGTAAATGTGGAAATCAGAGGAAGCTTTTGGAGAAAATTAAAAAGTATGTATGATAGAAGACCTTTCCAGTTTTCTACTTATTCTTCTCATCCCTCTGTTTTCTTTCTATCCTAGTGGAATAAACATCTTCTTATGTTCTTCCCACATTTGAAAAATATGGCTCTTCCTTCAGGAAATGCATGTGGCCCCCTTCTACATCCACCCTCTTTCTTCACATATGCTATGCTTTCTCTTCATCCAGAAACTTCTCAGTTTTCTCAAAAAATTGAAGTAACAACTATAGTGAAACACTTCCTAATTTCCATCTTTGACCCTATTCTTTGTCCTATTTAATTCCTTCCTTACTTGAGAAGTTGAGATGACCCTGTCTACTCAGTTTCTATGTCTTCCTCTTCCCTTTACCCTTTTACTTACTAGTCCACTATAGAACAGATGTTACTGTTATTAAAATCACCAATAAATTCCATTTTCAAAATACTTTGAGACATCTCTGCATTTTCTGGACCTCTCTAGTGCTTTGCTGTCCCTCTTTCTTAAAAGAGTCTCTTCCTTTAATTTTTGTGTGAGAACATCTCCTGGACTTTCTTCTGTGTCACAGAGAAATTTCTCTCATTATCTTCTAATGGTTTCGTTTTTGTTTCTTCCTAAGCATGAGTAAGACACTTTGATTTTAGCCCTCATCAATCTACATATTCTCAACTTAAATGACTATCCTTATGATTCCCAAAAGCTTTTCTCAACATAAGCCTCATTGTTGATTTCAGATTTAACTTTGGAAAATGTTTTTGAAACCCACATACAAACACACACACACATTTGATGGAGGGATGTTAAATTCAAGTTTTGAAAGATAAAGAGTTGACAAATGGAACAAAGATACAGATATACATATACTTATTAATATACACATACTTATATAAATATACATATATAAGTATATGCTTATACTTATAGATGCAATATATGTAACAGAAAGAGAATGTGGAAAACAAATATTTTGGGATGGAGAACAACTTTGATTGTCAGTATTAAAAAAAATTAAGGACAAGGAAAGAAAAAAGTCAGGAAGATAAAGAGAATAAAATTATAATAAAAGCAAAACAATACAAAACAAAATGTGTATAGCATCCTTATGAATTTGTTTTTTTCTTTTTATCCTGCAGTGGGCTCAGCATGTGAAGGCAAATTTTGGGAAAAAAGTAAGTCTAATCTGCTCTGGTCATTATGTGGATCACGAGGTAAGGTGTGTAATAGATGGAAATAAGACAAATGTGAGGGAACCCAAGAATAATTGGAAGGTGCTGTTGCCTCTGATGCTATCACTTTGTGTCTACCCACCTTCACTGTCAAGACTATGCATTGTCTTCTGTCTTTTATATCTCTTCATCTTAGGCTCAGAGAAATGGTCTCCAAACTTTTGAGTAGCACACCTGGCCAGTAAAGCAAGCCAAGAAACAAAATTTTAGAGGACTTCCAATAGAGTCATAGTCATTTGTACATTATATGCATGTCTTATTTTCCTCATATGAAATAAACCTTATAAAACATGCACAAGACAATTTTTTTAATTATAAAGTAAAGCTGAAATCAAGTGTTTTGAAATGTTTAATGCCTTTAAGTTCAAAAATCCTTTCAGCTTGAATGGATGTATGTTTATATACATTTTATTCACATATATATGAATTATACATATGTGTGACTGCTTTTGCTTAATTATTTTTTAAAACATTAGTAACATTTTTCATATGACATTTCAAAGACTTGGTTCGAAGTTTAATTTATATGGATACTGTTTTTAATGATTGTCATACATTAAAAAAAAAACCTTCACCAAGGAACAACTTATACATTATTTACTTAGGTAAACTTCTTGTTAATAACAGTGGCTATGGATTTGTATCCATATTTCAAGTAGATTTTATGACTTTAAGTATTTTTGCTGATCTTATTGTAATAAGGATGTAATCTTATCTGATTACATCCTCATTTTTTTTAACCTCTGTGTTTCAAGTGAAGAATTCACTACAGAATTAAAACGTCTTTCTGCTAATTTTTTATTGTTGGTTTAGATCATTACTATAATCCTTGTAGTTTCCTTGCAGGTGTCTCTTGAAATTACAGTATATTTTTAACAGTTATTTTTGTTGAAATTCGATTGCATATTTTGCAAATTATTTTAACCACACAAAGCTGCAATAAGTTGCAATATACCAGAAATAAATACATGAATGAAGACACCATTCTGAACACCTTTGACCTTCTGAATAATAGACCCCAGAAAAAAGGAGGGGTTTTAAAGTATAATTTCAAAAAGTTTTAAAAATTATTCTATAAGTACAGAATAAGCTCTTGTCAGATGTTATTTAATTCATTAATTAATGACATAAAGAGTAAAAAAGGGAATGGTAGTTCAAAGAATAGTTAAGGAACTGAGTAATCATAGGCAATTTAGTAAGGAATGTTAGAATAAGATAAGATCCCTTTGTTACATGTCCTATAGGGCAAGAAACCATATCTCTTAGGGTAACCTCCTGTGCCTTGCATTTGCATTTCTATGAGCAAAAAAGTTGATGAATGAACGTGTAATTTCATTAAGTCTGGCACATCTAATTAAAAAAAAATAGTGATTTGAACAAAGTACATTTCAGTAAATGGTAATTCTTAGGTGTACTTGTACCTATGGTTGATCAACTTTAGTCCAATTTCTAAGTTATAAATTGTTTTCTTTACCACTTGGAAATGTGTTGTTTTCAACACTGTTCATAATAAGGATAAAATACTTGAACAAAGCCAGAATAATCTAAGATACCAAGGCACAGTTTGGCACAATCAAAACCACTAATGATCAGTGTTCTATTTCCCTTAGGGCTGTTATCTGAAACAGCATGATCACAAAAGATATTCTATAGCATGTATTATTGAGATGAACAGAGAAAGAAATGCAATGTGAGACTTTTTATTATATCAGTCATAAGTTTGACTAAGAGCAAAGAACTCTCTTACGTACAGAAATATAAAGACAAAGGACAAGAAATATTTCTAACTCCCTGGAAGATAATGCAGGGAGTGCAGAGAAGAAAAATTGAGGTAATGTCCAGAATTCTGTTTTACAGATTTCTGTAGTTTTATCAACAATTTAGTATAAATTGACTTTGTCTTCATTTAGAAATCAGATCTTAATCTGTATCTTTACGAATTTTATTTATATTGGGGAAAAAAGAGAGAGAGAGAGAGATAGTAATGCAATGAGTTACAGAGTTATCATCACAGAAGTGTGTAAGAACAGAGCAGAATAAATCTTCCTGGGCACATATTAGGAGAGGATTCATAGCTGAGGGGACACTTAACCTCTAAATCTTAAAAGATTACAAAACATTTTCCAGGTGGTCAAGGTGGAGAAAGGCATGTCAATTGGACTTGGCAGTGTAGACAGTACAAGAGTATTATGAGCTTGGAGAGATGAATGTGATTCTTGGTGTGAGATGGAGTGTAAGGGAAAAGTCTGGAGATCACAGAGGGCAGAATAATGAATCTTCTAGATCATACAAACTATTTTGTATGTTATCAATGACAAACCTCCCTACACACTGCAGGTCATGGTCAGGAAGAATGGAAAAGCAAAACCATCTACTTTCATCAGAATCACTGGTAAATTTCCATTATTATAATAGAAATAATACCCTGATTCACCTTTGAGGTATAGGTTCCTGCCAATGCTATTAGCTTGGCTCCTTCTACTTTCCTATCAATTGTTATTAGTAATGATCTCCATTATTGCTATAAGCTAATTGGCATGTTATTAACTGAATTCAACATTTGTTTATTTTATGCTCTTAATAGGGCTTCCCTGGTAGCTCCGGTGGTAAAGAATTTGATTTCAATGCAGGAGACCAGGGTTTGATCCCTGAGTCAGGAAGATCCCTTGGGGAAGGGAATGGCAACCCACTCTAGTATTCTTACCTGGGAAATCCCATGGACAGAGGAGCCTGACAGGCTACAGTCTATGGGGTCGCAAGTGTCGCACACGACTTAATAATTGAAAATTGGGACCACATGCTACCAAAGGTCTGCTGTGGGAAAGTGTGGAACAGTGGTTTTAAAAAGTGATTCTATGAAAACTGGATTGAATTCTACTCCACACTGACTCACTTTGGATGAGTCATTCTTCTCTTCCTGCCTCTAGTTTCTCCATCAATGAAATGGAAATTAGGAGCTGTGCATAGAGAACAGCATAAGCCCCTCACATTTGCCCCTAAAAGTTAAGTTCTAATGGCTTTGTACATGCAAAAGAGAAAGTGCCTGCTCAGAGTAAGAATGGGTTAACCTAATGGACAATAGTAATTTAGCTAACAGCAAAATCACTTTAAAAAAAGAGGGGAGGAAGGGCGAGCAAATGGCAAGTAAAGCTTTAATAGTCAAAGAGCCAGCTGCTTCTCCAAGGACTGACCAAGAGAGGTGAGAGCTTTGTGAGTGGATGCATCAGGCCTTCAGAACCTGAAGCAGGCAAATGTCTTAAGTATATATCCATTAGCTTTTGGCTAAAGCCTCTGTTAGCCCTGCACCTTTGAGTTATTGAATATAACGTGATTTCTCAACCCTCTTTTTCTGCATGGAGAGAGAAAGTATGAGCCCCCAAATAGACTCTTAAATTCCCAAACAGCTATGTTTTTCATGTAAAGTGACAAAACTGGTAGTGTAAGCTTAAATCTTGGCTACTAAGAATCTACCACTGTGAAACTGATTTTTATCTTGCTGTATTAACATGATCAAATATTTCTCTTTGTTAGTGAAGACTATTCTTAGTAAATGAACCGCATGAATTTTGTGGTGGCAGGCTTACCTCAAAGCCTGTGTACATGTTTTCTTTTCCATTTCAGGCACAATTGTATCTGTGTTCATTATTTTACATAATTGATAGAAGGACAAGTGTATATTGAAAAGTAACAAAGAGACGAAGTATTATTTCCACTGATTTTCAAATTTTAAGATATTTTAATTTATATATTACAACATCTAAGCCACTATTATTTGTGGTAATCCAAGGACAAAAGAGCAGATAAAGCCAAGGAGGGTCTTGGAATACAGGAATGGAAAAACCAGACCCTTATCATTCTATGTTGTAATTACATTACATTACAATAATGTTGTAATGTAATTAATGTTGTAACTATTAATAGATTTCATGTCCTCCTGAGCAGTATAACCTGTCTTCCCTTCTACCCCATAGGGAGAAGGTATTTGCCTTACTCTTCCCGCTACCCAGTATACATGCCTCTTGCAATCAGCAAATGACCCACAAGACCCCATCCCACTCATTGTAACCTGGTTATAAAAGGGGACTAAGGACCCCTGTTCAATGTCAGTTCTCCCTTGAGCTGGCCCGCTGTACTAACAGCATCTCCTACTCTAATAAACTTTATTTCCCTCATTCTGTCTCATGTCTGGAAATTATTTTCCAACCCGTGCCTGGACCATGACACTATTCACAATTTTAAAAAATCAATGATTATTCTACTATTCTAATAAATACATGCCCATTAAAGGAGTTTCCTACAAACTTAATTGCTAAAATTAGAAAAATAATTCTATTGTGTAATTTTAATCCCCATATTAGTGAGTTGATATGGAAAAATAAGTGACATAATCAGATATGAATTTGATTTTCTTACAGTTTAACCCAGGTTCCATTCAAGTTCTGCAGTCTTTCAGTTATGCAGACTACATCTTTTGGAAAACCTTGTAAACAATAAAATATATATACCATCATTATTACTTTTGAAAATTCTTAAGAAAAATTATCTCAAATTTGTAAATAAGGCAGTGATGATTAGGCAAAAACTCTTTAAATATCAAGTAATAGTACATTACAGTAAGCCCAATAAAATATTATTTATTTTGAAAGATGTATTTGGGTTTGAATTTGTAATTTACTGTTTAACTAGAGCTCAATATTGTGAAGTTGCATGCTAACTTGCAAATTTATTTTCAGTAGTAAAGATAAATTCCAAGATTATATTTTTATTGCCTTATATGGGATCATCTATTTTTATTCTAACATTCTTTGTTATTTTTTTAATGCTGCAAATTCCCAGTTCCTCCTCAAATGCTCTTGGAACTAGCTCTATCATTTTTACTGGTCCTTTTGCTGTTGATTTGAATAAATTTATAAACTGTGCATTTTTTCTTGTTGTTGTTGAAAGTCATGTTTCTATATATTCTTTAAAAAATTATAAGTCAATATATGTAAAACATTTATACTAGAATTTAGAACACAAAAATGTCAGCTATTAATGTCATTCTGTTGGTAATATAATTTATGGGTTAAGGATATAAATTTTAGCTTGAGAAATATTGGATCAAAAATTCAAGTTTGTACCATATTAATTATGTGACTTTAGATAGATCTCATAACCACTCCAAATTCCCATGACTGTATATTACATATAGTGACAGCAACTGCATTTTTGTTTCTTGTAAGGACTAAATGTCTAGTTGCAAATCTGTGTCCGTCTCTTTTGAGACCTTAGACTATAGCCCACCAGTTTCCTCTGTCCGTGGGGTTTCCCAGGCAAGAATGCTGGAGTAGGTTGCCATTTCCTTTTCCAGGGGATCTACCTAACCCAGGGATAGAACTTTTGTCTCCTGCATTGCAGGTGAATTCTTTACCATTGTGCCACCTGGGAAGTCCAAGGACAAAATAGCATAAAGCATTTTAAATTTCTTGGCAAAAGTCTGACACTCACTAAATGCACAGTAGTCACTGGCTTTACTACAATTCAATTAAAAAAAAAACTTGTTGGAATGTAGATGAATAAACAGTGGCCATGATGGACTGTGCAGTTCCATATTTGCAAGAGGGTGGAGGAGGACAAAACACCCTCTTATACATCTATTGCTATAACAACTGGAAGAAAATTGCCTGTGTTTTACTGGAGGATTCCCCCATCAAATGCCAGTGAAATTGGTAAAGAAACATTTCCCATTTCCTTAATGTGTGAATTGCTGAAATGGATTTTCTGAAGTGAAAGATTTCTACTCTTAAATCCTTTTAAGTGTGTCCTAGTTCCCAGGAGACAGGTTGAAAATTGCTCCCAGGCACCAGACACACATTTCAAAGTGCAATATTCAGTGAACCTTTCAGAATCTGCTTAATAATGAACACTTGTGTGTTGACATGAGACTAATATAGGTGATATACTGATTATAGTCTAACTGAAATATGAACTTTTTCTGCAAAATGAGGGTGTTCAAATAAGAAATGTGGACTCTCTGCCTGGACCAATTAGCAGGTGCATGAATTTCACTTGTCCTATTACCTCCCAGAGTTAATATTAATAAAAGAATTGGAGATGCTAATTGAATTTTTTTTTGTTTGCTTTGCCTTTGTGCAAAACAAGTGACTTCCTGGTGGCTCAGATGGTAAAGCATCTACCTACAATGTGGGAGACCCGGGTTCGATCCCTGGGTTGGGAAGATCCTCTGGAGAAAGAAATGGCAACCCACTCCAGTACTCTTGCCTGGAAAATTCCATGGACAGAGGAGCCTGGTAGGCTACAGTCCATGGGGTTGCAAAGAGTCGGACACGACTGAGTGACTAAACTTAAACTTAAAAATCAAGTAAAAAATTATTAGCCAAGCACCATGCCTGTGATTAACTGGTAACAAACATTTAAAACAGCAAGGACTTCCTGGTGGTCCAGTGGTTAACTATCCAGCTTATAATGCAGGGGACAAGGGTTCATTCCCTGGTCTGGGAACTAAGCTCCCAAATGCTGTGAGGCAACTAAGACCATGCACAACTACTACTGGGCTCACATGCTCTAGAACCCTTGCATCTCAACAAGAGAAGTCCATAAATGGCAACAGAGACCCAGCACAGTCAAAATAAAATTAAAAAAAAATTATAAGAGCAATGTTAATCAGTGGGGACTCAAACAATTCAAATAAATAGTTTTGTACTCACGTTACATAAAGTTATAGCCAAGAAGAAGGCAGCATGAAGAAGAAAAGAGTGACCCCATCATTCACAGACTTTCATTGCCATGCTTGGAGAATTCTTAAACCCAAAATGTTTTTCACTGAACACCCAGCACATTCACTGGCTACTGCTTTGTGTGTGAGAAATACCAACTCTAACATTATCCCAACATAAGAGCAATCAGGAAGGTAGCCTACCACCAAAAATGTATATGTATGTGGGAGAGAAAGCACAGGTTACTAAAGACATTTCCAAGAAGAAAGTGCTATATGACAGAATGCTTTAAAAAGAGAATGAGATTTTGAGGGAAACAGACTTTATTTCACACAATTGTCCTGTCACATATGCTCTTTAAACTACCTAGGCTCAGTCTCCTCATCTGTAAAATGGGAATGAAACTACCAAAACTTGCAGGAACAAGAATGTTTTTAAGTCTAAACAAGAGTGAATGTTTTGAGATGATCCAATGAAATAATGGATGTTGGTGTTAATTTCTTTCATTAATCAGTTAGTTCTCCTTACTATTAATCTTAATTAATACACATTGTTGTCCCCTAATAATAAGCATAGGCCTTATTGCAGACTTTTATTGAATATTTGCTCCTTGAGAGAGGTCTTCCAAGATGGTTGGTGATCTGTAACATCTAATTCTGCCCTACTTGAGAGACTTTCAACATGGAAATATTTCATAGAGCAGTAATGAGTTTTTCTATATTGATAACAATGTTGATTTAGCTAGAACAGAAACGTTTCTGGAAGCATCACTATCAAGTCTTCTTTATGACAAGTATAGTTTATAAAACCCATGGTGTCACTTAGATGGATATATTTTTGCATTTAAGAATAATTTACAAGTTGGGTACTGCAGGAGCAATTGGGAATTCAAGTGGCATCTGAACCATTGGAGAATGTCAAACCATGTAAATTCACTGTTTCTATATCAACAAAAAGGTAGGTTAGACTGAATCATCTAATGTGTTTCTGCTAAATAATTTAAAAAAGGAAGATCAGTGGCCAAATTTTGGAAGGAATTCTACTCCCACCCTCCAAGTTCTTTCATCTCCTTTGACTGAAATGAACACCAGTGCATTGAAATGAACTGATTCCAAAAATGACAAAACTCTCTTTCTTAAACTACTATCTTTGTCAGCTAAATCCAGGATAATCCCATTCTTTTAAATGTGGTACTTCTTAACATATTACATGTATTGCCTGGGTCTTATGAAATATTTGGGTGAAACAAATCAAAAGGGGAAACACATACATCGCACAATCTCACTTACACTCATGATCAAGTGGCTGTTCTATTTTAAATCTTTTGAAGAACCTTCATACAGTTTCCATACTGGCTGAACCAATGTATATTCAAACAACAGTGAACAAGGGTTTTCTTGACACCAAATCCTTACGAAAACTTATTATTTCTTATCTTTTTGCTGATAGCTAATCTAAAAGATATATGGTGATATTCTGTGGTTTTTATTTCCATTTTCTTGATGACTAATGATGCAGAGCATATTTTTATGTAACTAGGGGCCATCTATATGTGTTTTCTGGAAAAAAAATAGTATATTTGGAACCTGTACCCATTTTTAAATTTTATTTATTTATTTTTTTTCCACACCATGCTAAACATAGGATCTTAGTTGCTGGACTAGGATCAAACCCCTATCCCCTGCATTGGAAGTGTGGAGTCTTAACTACTAGACTGCCAGGGAAATCCTTGCCCATTTTTAAAATGAATTACTATCACTATTATCATTGCTATGAAATTGTATGAGATCCCCTCTGATAACTGCTGGCACTCTGGAGCACAGCAGAAGGAAAATGAAAAGATAATGCCTACCCTCTGAGCTCTCCGGAAATGTTTACAGTCATTAGATGTGTGTTTAATTACAAGCCTACCCCTCAGGCTGCTTATAATTATAAGCTATAATCTAATAAGCCTCCTTCCAGATGGATTGAGCTCCTCTTTTTGTTGCCTAGTACTCTGCTATGGCCTGGAACTCTTTCTTTGTTGGTTAGGGTCATGGGAAACCTGTGAGCTGTGGTCCCACTGTCCACCAGAATCGGGCAACACAGAATTGTTCTCTGGCAGCATTCCCATTATAAGGGCACCACAGAAGGGGCAATAAGCTTCTTTATTTATGTTACTGATGAGCTGGAATGAGGCAGAAGGAGAGCACAAAGACTGGACTCACTAGTCTCCATTCCTTCCTAACTCTTTCATGTTACTTTTGCTGTTTAGTCACTAAGTCATCTGACTCTTTTGCGACCCCATGGACTGTAACCTGCCAGGCTCCTTTGTCTATGGAATTTCCCAGGCAAGGATACTGGAGTGGGTTGTCATTTCCTTCTCTAGGGGAACTTCCCAACCCATGGATCAAACTTGTCTCTCCTGCATTATAGGCAGATTCTTTACTTCTGAGCCACCAGGGAAGCCCCAAGCCCCTTCATAGGCATCTATATATTTGCCAAACCAAAAGCCTGTCCCACAAGCCAGAGCCCCTGGAAAAGGCAATAAGTGTCTTTCCCAGAAGGACAGCTGGTGTATTTTAGTCAACTATCTGCACAGTGCCCTAAGCATGGAAGTCATCTAAAAACTCTCTCTGATGATTACAATCCCAGGGGACCCAGGAACACAGGCCCCTCTGGTCTCCAGAGACAGGTGATCAAGTAGTATCCCCTACATGGAGACCACAAAAAATCAAGTCACCAGATATAAAAATTAGGACACTAGACACATGTAAATACTTCCTTCACCAGGAGATACTGGGCCAAAGATAATGGGGAAAAAAGAAATACTAAAAAAAAGGAAGATAAAAATTTTTTCAAAAAAGATTGTATCTACAAGCTATAACATAAAAGTGGCACCTTCAGGAGAGAAAAAGAAAAGATAGTATCCGAAGCTTCAACAAAGTTGGAGGAGAGCGTGGATGGCCCCCACTGGCTGGAGGGAGGCAGAAAGGGAGTATGAAAACTCAATAAATATATAAGGAAAGAAACAAGAGTAAAAGAAGGGAAAGAAGAAATAGGAGAGAAAGGCAAATAAAAAAATTAAAAGAACAAAAGGAAAAAAAAATTAAAAAATTGAAAGGTAGTGCCCAAAAGCTGGAGCATAAAGATGGCACCTGTTGGGGGGTAAGGGTAGATGGTTGGTACCTGTAACTTCTGCAAGGATGAAGGAGAGGATGAAGTTGCTGTCTGCCAACCTTGTTCCCTGGAGACTATCACCACAGGCGCCCCTTCCCCTTTGACTAATTCCTCACAATTAGGAAATGAAATTTTTACCTACAGTCTGGGTGCTTTTCTAAGAGGTATCTCTGTGCTGGACTCTGAACCTGATGAGTCCCTGCCTGGGCCCTTTAAGAGACATTCCTCCATTTGCCACAGTGTCTTGGATCTCATGAATGAGACCCTCACTGGTCCTTAAAGTCAGAGATTTTAGGGGCTCTCCTCTCAGGTGCTGGTCTTCAAAGTTAGGGTGCCTGATGAAGTATGAGCGTTTTCTCTTCAGGGAGAAATTCCAGGTTTCTAATTTCCTCCTCTGCCACTGAGATTTATGGCAAGGTGGTCTCTTAGCCTTCTCACCTGCTTTATTTTATTTCCCCTCTCACTTCCTGATGTGATAAGGTCCTTCCACCAGTTTTTAGGGGTTTTTTTGCAGAGGAAAATTTTCCCTATGTAGCTATAGACTCAATGTGTCTGTGGGTTCAGAATCTCCCTTCATCTCCGTCTTGAACCAGAACTCTCACTGATTTTTTTTTTTAACAACTTAAATTTGAGGCTTGCAGAGATATTCCTGGCTGTCTAGTAGTTAAGACAGCATACTTCCAATGCAGGGGGCGGAGGTTTGATCCTTGGTAGGGGAACAAGGATACCACATGCTGCAAGGAACAGTAAAAATAATAATAACTAAATACTTGAAAAAAAAAAAGACGTATAAGATGCTGCAAAAAATAGAATAGCAGGACTTCCCTGGTAGTCTAGTGGTTAAGACTTTGCTTTTCAATATAGGGGGTTGCAGATTCGAACCTTGGTCAGGGAGCTAAGATCCCACATGACTCAAAGCCAAATAAAAGCAAAACATGATACAGAAATAGTATTGTAACAAATTCAATAAAGACTTTAAAAAATGGTTTGCATCAAAAAATCTTTAAAAAAATTAACAGAGATAATAGCATGTCCTTCACTCAGATTTCTACATCTCATTGATTTTTAAAATTCAATAATTGTTTTTTCCAAATTTTACTGTTTTTCTTTATATATCCACCTATTTTTCCATGATATTCCACCCTTTCATGATGTTTTACATATCTTTAATTCTCTATTTCCTTATACCAAATATGTTTATTTTATTATGGTTTACACTATTAAAAAAATTTGTAAGGCATTCAGCCTCAAGATTGATGTTATGATTCTCACTAGTCATCTAGTCTATAATTTCTGAGTAGGGGCATAAAGGCATATTTACCTCTGTTTCTCCTTCAGGGTCTGTTCCTGTTGGTAGGAAATGTTCCTGCAGCATGAATGTATGATGCCTCTGCTAGGTGCTCTGAAGAATCACTGGACTGGGTTCAGGTTTTAAAATAACATCTCAAGTTGGAGTTTTCCAAAACATGTGGATAATGCAAAGTTAGATTTTATACACTTGGAGTTTATATTTCCCAAAGGACATTTCTTTTGCCAGCTGTGACCTGAGGCAGCAAAAACCTGCCTCATAGTTCCCTAGGGCAGTGAACTCCTCTGTAGGCCCCGATCCATCAGAGGGCAACTCTTCTTGGTCTCAGCTTTTTGCTGCGATCTCAGTTTCAAATCCCTGTTTTGCAGGTATCTAACTCTAACATTTCCTTTCCTTGTAAGAGCATTAATTTCTTAGTTAAATACCCATTTCCAATGCATTCCTGACTTTCTTTACATTAGTATGGAAGTTGACTGTGCTGTCTTCAATTATCCTTTTGTCTGATACCAGGACATTTATTTTCATTCTTTATACTCATATATAAATTAACTATTTAAAGCATGTTATCTAGAATTTTTATATGTTGGTGCATGCTATGTCGCTTCAGTCGTGTCTAACTCTTTGCAATTCCATGGATTGTAGACCGCTAGGCTCCTCTCTCCATGGGGATTCTCCAGGCAACAATACTAGAGTGGGTTACCATGCCCTCCTGCAGGGGATCTTCCCAACTCAGGGACTGAACCCACATCTCTTACACCTCCTGCATTTGTAGGTGGGTTCTTTACCGCTAACACCACCTTCAGTTCAGTTCAGTTCAGTCACTCAGTCGTGTACGACTCTTTGCGACCGCATGAATTGCAGCACGCCAGGCCTCTCTGTCCATCACCAACTCCCAGAGTCTACCCAAACCAATGTCCATCGAGTCAGTGATACCATCCAACCATCTCATCCTCTGTTGTCCCCTTCTCCTCCTGCCCCCAATCCTACCCAGCATTAGGGTCTTTTCCAATGAGTCAACTCTTCGCATGAGGTGGCCAAAGTATTGGAGTTTCAGCTTCAACATCAGTCCTTCCAATGAACACCCAGGATTGATCTCTTTTAGGATGGATTGACTGGATCTCCTTGCAGTCCAAGGGACTCTCAAGAGTCTTCTCCAACACCACAGTTCAAAAGCATCAATTCTACGGTGCTCAGCTTTCTTCACCGTCCAACTCTCACATCCATACATGACCACTGGAAAAACCATAGCCTTGACTAGATGGACTTTTGTTGGCAAAGTAATGTCTCTGCTTTTAAATATGCTATCTAGGTTGGCCATAACCTTCCTTCCAAGGAGTAAGCGTCTTTTAATTTCACGGCTGCAATCACCATCAGCAGTGATAGGAAGCTCCTATATGTTGGTAGAATTGCATATATTTTGTTAACTTTCTAAGTGTGGGAATGTACAAGGGGGTAGAGGTTATTGACTTTAATTCCAGTAAAGTATTATTAGATATTTACCCATCCACATACTATATACTTACATTTTAGACTGACCTGACACTTTGTGTAAGACTGAATGTGTGTTTGTTTGTGCACCTTAGATTTTTTTTTTTTAATCAAGAATGAGACTCTTGATTTTTCTTTTGGTTTCTGTCAAAAGGCCCAGGGAAAATTCCATCTCAAGTTCCTCACATTTAAAAAAAAGGGAATTCCTTCCCCCATCTTCCCAAGTTAGAATCCTGTGTTACTCTTAATTATTAGGCACTTTTGGACATCTTTGTGCTCACACCACTGAACTGAGAAATGCTGTGAGAGATACAGCAGTAGGGCAGCACTCTCCCCCTCAAGTGGTTGGGAAGAGGAAGATGCACAAAGAAGATACATTTTGGTAAGGGTTCTAATAGAGATAGAGTGCTTTACAGGGGCAAAGAAATGTTATCAACAAAGACTGCACAGCAGCTAAGAAACTTCATGAGAGAGCAAAATGACATGAAAAGGATTCTAGGAAGGAGAAAGACAAACAAAAGCTCAGAGGATGGAAAGGACAACAGGGAATCTAGGAATAGCGAAGAACCCCTAGTGAGTAGCCCTAATGAGTGTGTGGAATTGAGAGAAGGAAAGTGATCCCAGGTCTTGGTGAATTTTGTTTATTCAAAATAATAGTTTTGGATCTTAGAACAATGAATATAAGATAGAAGCAATAGTAGAAATATAAAGTTATCTAAGTATGGTCTGGAAGTTTAGAGATTGATTTCTTATAGTTTTCTTCAAACAACGTGTATACTGTAATAAATAGCTGGTTCCCAACTTATACAATTGGTGGCTGAAGTTAAACTAGGGAAAACACAATTATCTATTCTACTACAAGTGTGAATTCACAAAAAGAGATATTTACCAACATCTGCATTGTGAAAGTCTAGTGTTTGAGGAGCAATTATAATTATTATTGTTACTTTGTACTTATATAGCTGTATTTTATTTATAAGAGCTTTACAACCGTGTTTGTATGTGTGCTTTTGTTTGCTTTCTCTTTCTGCAGCCCTGTGAAGTGTGTCAAGGTTATTGGCCTTGTGTAGATTAAACACCTGAGGCAATTAAGATTTGAAGATAGTTTCAATTTATTTTTGGCTTTAGAAGAACATTTCACAGGTAACAAGAGGTCCGTTTACAAGTGCAAAGGATGAGTTTACAGAATATAGCAATAAAAGAAAAACAAATACATTCTGCTTCCAGTAAATTAAGATAAGCCCCGTTTCACATTAAAAGCATTTTTAAATTCTGAAGCTTCTTTTTTCATTAATCAGTAGAATATAATGCACCTGTTTAGACCAAAAACTTGATTCAAAGACTTAGGCTAAAATGTTATTTGCTTGCTGTGTGGTTCTGATACATTCCTTAATCTCACTGAGTTTCTAAGTATAAAGCATAAACAATAATGTGTTCTTAATTGGCTTTTCATGAATATTAACATTTTGTTTGTACAATATCTAACAGGTGTAGAAATATTATAAGGAAAGAATGAATAGCATTCATCTTTAACTTAATTGTCATCATGATTAAGTATTTATTAAATATTCAGCTTCAGTGTCCTCATAAGAATAATAGAATGACATAGCACATTATTATACACTAAAACACTCTACAGCATTTTTAAAGATTATATATTGTTTTCTTTAAATATTTGTCATAATGTTTACAAATGTCAATAACACGCATGTATATATCATTGCCTCACTTTTAATACTTGGTTTATCAAAACTTTAGACTGCAGTCAATAATGTATACCAAATTGCACAAATATGCGCAGCAAGTACAGATGGCTTTAGAATGCAGACCCTGACTCTTAATAAAGTAAAACCTGAAACAAGTTCCAAAAATGGTGTTATTAAATAGTTAATTGCCAGAAGAAATGAAATAATCAATAACCTGAATAGCATTGTAGAAAATAAGACTAAAGATTGAGTGTTTAAGTACAAGGTTTTGTCATATGTATGAACTGTATTGTAAGAGGAAGGAGGTGGGGATAGTTCATGATGAATCATTGCATGTATCATGTCAATATCAAAGAGTTTCTTTCAAAACCTGAGCACATTCTTCATTGTTTACCCCAATTGAAGTGGTCAGCATGGGAAGGGCATTTCAGACCACTCTGAGAAAAATGAGACCTCAGGACCCTTGAGAGGGGTTAATAGACCTCACTGAAAGTCAGTTATCTATATCCAAATCTTCTAACACATTTTGTACAAACTAAACATATAAAGGACAGGAAATAAAACTGCATATAACCCATGCCTAAATCAGAACTAAAAGACACAGAATGCTACAAACTTTTATTCACTTACAAAGGAGTGGAGGATAATCTGAAGTTACTAGAGCTAGGGCTGGAATACTTCCAGAGGAAGTTGAGATGAGACTACATTGAAAAAGAATCGTGCCATGGAATCTGTGATGTGGCCCTGATCTTATTAACCTCACACATGGTTCGCATAGAGGGAAGATAATTAAAAACAGTTCCGAGATGTGATGGGTTGGAACATGATCTACTGAGGTTTAGAAAGTGTGAGAAATGGGCCAGGGCCTCTGGGAGGCAGAGAGGTTCTGGGGGTAAGTGGTACAAACTAAACAAGAAAACTATGTCCACAGGCCTAGCAAGAAAGGAAAAAGGAGAGTAAGAGGTGCGAATTAATGAATCTACTGCAAAAACAAAAATTAAAATTCCGAAGTCCATATCCATTAAAAAAATAAAAAAGCATGAACTCCCTCATTTCTTCTAAATAAATAAATAAAGTAATTAAATAAGTAAACTGTACTCCACAGTTCCAACATAATGGATGGATTTTGGCTAAGAAAACAATAAGTTGACTGATGTGCTTAGTCGTGTCCAGCTCTTTGGGACTCCATGGACTGTAGCATGCCAGGCTCCTCTGTCCATGGGGATTCTCCAGGCAAGAATACTGGAGTGGGCTGCCATGCTCTCCTCCAGGGGATCTTGTCAAACCAAGAATCGAATCCAGGTCTCTTGCAGATGGATTCTTTGCCAGCTGAGCTGCCAGTAAAGCTGATCTACTGGGGAATTTGACTCATATGTTTACCAGTTCTCATAAATACCTTGGATATTGGTGACCCCAAAAAAAATAGTCAAAGGCACACACACAAAACATTCTCAAACACCTATTAAAACAAACAGAATAAGATGAGCAATATAAGGGATAAACTTTTCACTGATGAAAATACTCTTCTCAATTAAAATATCCCCAAACATAATAAACAGTAATTATATGCAATTAAACAACTAATTGAAAATATTTCAGAATATCTAAATTTGGAAATTAAAAAATAAATCAGAATAGAAATAAACAGAGGAGGAGAAAAATTTAAGATAAAAGTTGGTGGAACTAATAAAAATTAAAGAAGAGGACTAGGTCTTCTGAGATGTGAAGTTTGAAATTCCAAGTTATTAAAGCTAAGATAAGTTTAAATAAAAATAAAAGCTGAGGTAGAGAGGATAAAAGAAAACATTTGGAAATTTCAAGCAAAAATATAAAGGGAACTATAGAGATTTTAAAAAGTAAAAGATAAAATGGGCATACTCCACACACATACACAAATAAAATACTGGAATAGCAAAATAACATATATGCAGAAATAGCATTACAAATTTTTGCATAAAAATTAGCTCTCTAGAAGTAGAGGGAGAATAATCTACATATTAAAGGGCTCAAAAATCTACCTGAAAAACTGGACCAAGATTGGTCAACCATAAAACACATTTTAGTAGAATGAACAGATGTAAAGTTATATTTTTAAATCTGTGGAAGCCCACACAAGAAGAACATGTTACAAATGAGTGAAAGAAACATAGTAGCAGATTTTGCAAGAACATCTTAGAAAGCAAGAAAACAGTATGAAAACATTTTCAAGAAACTCAAAGACATGTATGAGGCAAAGAATTCATGAATTTGAAAATAAAATAAGTGGCATGAATGCCTCTTCCCAGTCATTACTCCTGAAAAAGATAATGACTATCTTGATTTCTAGACCCAGAGGAAAATTTTTTCATTTTGAGTTTTATACAAATGGAAGCATGCAATATTCAATCATTTATTTCTGGCTTCTTTTGTTCAGCACCATGTTTGTGAGATTTATTCATGTCTTTTGGTGGCAATAATTGTCTTGCTATTTAGTAACAGTTGATTGCTCTCTTCCAGATGTTCAAGCTGGATTTAGAAAAGGCAGAGGAACCAGAGATCAAATTGCCAACATCTATTGGATCGTAGAAAAAGCAAGAGAGTTCCATAAAAACATCTACTTCTGCCTTACTGACTACACCAAAGCCTTTGACTGTGAGATGGGAATACCAGAATTCTTGACCTGCTTCCTGAGAAATCTGTATGCAGGTCAAGAAGCAATAGTTAGAACTGGACATGGAACAGCAGACTGGTTCCAAATCAGGGAAGGAGTATATCAAGGTTGTATATTGTCACCCTGCTTAATTAACTTATATGCAGAGTACATCATGAGAAATGTTGGGCAGCGTGAAGCACAAGCTGGAATCAAGATTGCTGAGAGAAATAACAATAACCTCAGACATGCAGATGACACCACCTTTATGGCAGAAAGTGAAGAAGAACTAAAGAGCCTCTTGATGAAAGTGAAAGAGGAGAATGAGAAAGCTGGCTTAAAACTCAACATTCAGAAAACTAAGATCATGGCATCTGATCCCATCAATTCATAGCAAATAGATGGGGAAACAGTGAGAGACTTTATTTTGAGGGGCTCCAAAATCACTGCAGATGGTGACTGCAGCCATGAAATTAAAAGAAGCTTGTTCCTTGGAAGGGAAGCTATGACCAACCTAGACAGCATATTAAAAAGCAGAGACATTATTTTGCCAACAAAGGTCTGTCTAGTTAAAGCTATGCTTTTTCCAGTAGTCATGTATGGATCTGAGAGTTGGACTCTAAAGAAAGCTGAGCGCTGGAAAATTGATGTTTTTGAACTGTGGTGTTGGAGAAGACTCTTGAGAGTCCCTTGGACTGCAAGGAGATTCAACCTGTCCATCCTAAAGGAGATCAGCCCTGAATATTCATTGGAAGGACTGATGCTAAAGCTGAAGCTCCAATACTTTGGCCATCTGATGTGAAGGATTGACTCATTTGAAAAGACCCTGATGCTGGGAAAGATTGAAGGCAGGAGGAGAAGGAGATGACAGAGGATGAGATGGTTGGATGGCATCACTGACTCAATGGACATGAATTTGAGTAAGCCCCGGGAGTTGGTGATGGACAGGGTAGCCTGGTGTGCTGCAGTCCATGGGGTCGTAAAGAGTCAGACACGACTGAGCGACTGAACTGACTGACTGATTAGCCTCTTATGATCTTTTGTATTTATGCATACCAGTTGTTATGTCTCTTTCTCCATTTGTATTATTATTTATTTGGAATCTATGGTCAATTAATTTATGACAGGGAAGCCAAGAATGTGCACTGAAGAAACACTAGTCTTTTCAGTATATGGTATTGGGAAAACGAAAGCCACATGCAAAAGAACGAAACTTCGACCTTGTCTTTCACCATACACAAAAATCAACTCAAAAATCAATTAAAGACTTAAGAACTAAAGTCATAAAACTCCTAAAATAAAAAAATAGAGACAGCATTTCTTGGAAATGATTTTTTTTTAATTTTATACCAAAAACCAAGGCAACAATAATATAATAGTAAGTATATTTATATTAAAGTAAAAAGATTCTTAAAAAGAAAAAGGAAAAGGCACCTTATGGAGTGGGAAAAATATTTGAAATCATTTTTCTAATTAAAAATATATAAAGAACTCACACAAGTCAGTAGCAAAAACAAAAATTCAATTAAAAATGGGCAAAATATCTAAATAGACATTATTCTAAAGAAGACACACAAATGGCCAACAGATACATGAAAAGATGCCCAGTGTCACTAATCACCAGGGAAATGCAAATCAAAGCAACAGTGAGTTATCATATCACACATGTTAGAAGCAATGGTAACAAAAGAAAAGGAATAACAAGTATTGAAAACAATTGTGCACTGCTTTGGGAATACAAATTGATGTAGCCATTACAGAAAAAAAGAGTATAGAGGTTTCTCAATAAGTTAAAAATAGAATTACCATATAATAAAGAAATCCTTCTTATAATTCTTTACATTGTTCAGTTCAGTTCAGTAGCTCAGTCCTGTCCGACTCTTTGCGATCCCACGGACCGCAGCGTGCCAGGCCTCCCTGTCCATCAGCAACTCCCGGAGTTTACCCAAATTCATGTCCATTGAGTCGGTGATGCCATCCAACCATCTCATTCTCTATCAGCCCCATCTCCTCCCACCTTCAATCTTTCCCAGCATCAGGGTCTTTTCAAATGAGTCAGCTCTTCGCATCAGGTGGCCAAAGTATTGGAATTTCAGCTTTAGCATCAGTCCTTCCAATGAATATTTAGGACTGATCTCCTTTAGGATGGACTGGTTGGATCTCCTTGCAGTCCAAGGGACTCTTGTCCTCTCCAAAGCCATAGTTCAAAAGCATCAATTCTTCAGCGCTCAGCTTTCTTCACCATCCGACTCTCATATCCATACATGACTACTGGAAAAACCATAGCTTTGACAAGACAGACCTTTGTTAGCAAAGTAATGTCTCTGCTTTTTAATTTGCTATCTAGGTTGGTCATAACTTTCATTCCAAGGGGTAAGCATCTTTTAGTTTCATGGCTGCAGTCACCATCTGCAGTGATTTTGGAGCTCCCAAAAAATAAAGTCTGCCACTGTTTCCCCATCTATTTCCCATGAAGTGATGGGGCCGGATGCCATGATCTTAGTTTTCTGGTTTTCCATATAAGACATCACATGAAAAGTAAATTGCAGGTAAATATCCGTGATGTGCAAAGATGCAACAACCATCAACAAATATTAACAAACTGAATTCAATAATGCAATCAATGGATCATACAACCTGATCAAGTGAGAATTAGTCTAGGAATGCAAGGTAATTTCAACATCCACAAATTAAGCAATGTCATACTGCTAATTAAGGAAAACAAAGGACAAAATCATATGATCATTTCAATAGATGAAGAAAAAGAATTTGATATCCTTTTATGATAAATGCTCTCAACAAATTAAGTATAAAATTAATGTACTGCAATATAATAAAGGCCCTATATGACAAATCCACTGCTAACATTATACTCAACATCAAAAACCTGAAAATTATTTTTCTAAGATTAGGAACAAAACAAGGATGTTCACTCTCACCAGTTGTATTCAACATAGCACTGGAAGTCTTAGCCTGTGAAACTAGGCAAAAGAGATGAAATAAAAGACATTCAAATCAGAAATGAAGTAGTACTGTCTTTATTTGCAGATGACACAATATTATACATAGAAAATATGAAAGTCTCCATCAAAAAAAACTATTAAAATTAATCAATGAATTGAGTAAAGCAGCAGGATATGAAATCAATATACAAAAATCTGTTGCATTTCTATACTCTAACAACAAACTGTCACAAAGAGAAGTTATGAAAATAACACCGTTTATAACTACATCAAAAACAATAAAAGAACCTCAAATAGGTTTAACCAAGGAGGTTAAATATCTGCCACTGAAAATCATAATACACTGAAGAACAAAACTGAAGGAGACTCACGTAAACGGAAAGATATTCTGTGTTCACAGATTTGAAGAATTAATGTTGTTAAAGTGTCCATACTACCCTAAGCAATGTACAAATTCAGTGCAGTCTCTTTCAAAATTTTAATGGCATTTTTCACTGAAATAGAACAAATATTCTTAAATGTGTATAACCAAAGCAATCTTGAGAATGAAGAGCAAAGCTGAAGCTGTCACTCTTCCTGATTTCAAACTGCAATTTTAAGGTAGCTCTCATATTTGACCTACTTGTAATTTGTAAGCTTCTAAATCCTCTGATTAAAATAGTTACTATTTCTTCTAGAAGATGCAAATATGAAATAACATGCAGAAAGTACATAATGCACGCTTGTACAGAAGATGTAAAAGAAATGTTAGTCTGTTCATTAATTTCTTCACGTATTACTGTATAAAGTATGTACATAAAACTGAATAATATATTTTGAATCACCTTATAAATTCTATGTCTTTCTGACATAGTTTCAGCTTTACAAAAATGTTGCTATAAATAATGAATTCAAGGAGTTGGTGATTAAATAGAGTTTCTAAAAAATTTAATTAGAGTTTAAAACATGAATATAGATATTGGAAATATGCTTTTCCTACTTAGGATTTTGTCAGTGTTATAAATTTCTGTTTGTTGAACATATTCTGCAGAAACTCAATATTCCATCTCAAAGTAAATTATAAGGAACTTAACAACAGCTTGAGGAAATTCAATTTGTGAATATATTATTTAATACAACTAAAATACAGATAAAATAATAACTGTATTTCTAAATTCTTCTTTGAAACACTAAAAAAATTGATTGAATCTTGCTACTTTTAAAAGAAGTGGATAAGATAAATTTATATATTGTGACGACAATAAGGTATCAATAGAAATCACACACTCACCAATATTACACAGAAAAAGTGAATGTTCAAAATGCAGGAAAAAAAAGGAGAAAGAAGTACAGTCTATTTTGGAGGAAGTAACATCTTTGTTAATTTTGATGACAAAATTTATGTCATTAAAATTATTATTTGATGAGAGAGTAATATATGCCAAGTTTTTTCCATTGGATTATTGTAAAATTAAAAGTAACATTAAAAGGTATGCATTTTTATGTCATCTTATATATATGGAAACTAAAACTCAAGGAAAATTAAATTGTCAAATTTACACAGAAAGAAAGTAACAAAGCAAATATTGTAGCAGCATTTTACTATACCAAAACTTGTGATTTCTCTATTCTTCCTCACTATCATTTATTACTAGAATTCCAAAAAAAAAGATAATCTTAGACTTTTCAATCTGAAAATAAATTATGCTTACATAAAACTATTATTTTAAAAATAGATAGAACATTTGCTCAGGTGAAGGGTGAATAGACACACTGCCTTATTCTTCCCACTAAGTACAAGTTATAATCCTGAAAATTATGTATAAAACAAGTAAAAGACTATGTAAGTTAGAGATGAGAAAACTTAGAGACCACATGAAGAGCCTGAAATGAGGTACCCTGGTATCAGAGGATGTCTAGTCAGGTTGAGGTAGAAGGTAGATGCCTCCCACCCCACCCCCTGCCCCCCCACCAAACAACCAGGGTAAAGCAATTCGAGATTCATTCTCTGTGGCCCGAGATGAAAATGGCAGGACAGTTGAGAGAGGGGTCTGGGCCCTGCCCAGATAGAGCATGAGAGACCACATATTTCTCATTCTAGAAGTCAGGAGACGTACTAGACTACACAAGGGCAGAAAGCTTCTTTGGAGGTCAAAAGGAAAGTGATTCTAACTGATGCCAAGCTACCTATAGGCCTCTTCAGTAAAATCCATCTTGGCTAAGAGATGTATGTGCACACATGGGAGGATCCTGAGATATACCAAATATGGACTCTGAACCAGGCAAAGTAAAATGATTTGCCAAAGGAAAACCAGAAGAAATGCCCCATATAAATGACTCAAACTACCACGAGACCTGACTTTTCCTTTGAGTCCACCCGTGGGTCAAGCTTCACACACTGTACTCTTTTCATTCCTAATAAAGACTCTATTTGTTTCACTACTTTCTCCCTTTGTGGGAATTCTTTTCTGCAAAGCCAAAGGGCCAGGGCCTTGACACTGACCACTGGTATAGTGACTAGGATTTGGCACTCTCACCACCTTAATCTCTGGTTGGGAATAGAAACTCTGCTTCAAACC
The DNA here is from genome assembly GCF_054371585.1 of Giraffa tippelskirchi. Classification (NCBI taxonomy): domain Eukaryota; kingdom Metazoa; phylum Chordata; class Mammalia; order Artiodactyla; family Giraffidae; genus Giraffa; species Giraffa tippelskirchi. The sequence goes on from NC_137277.1 coordinate 134,749,461, forward strand.
ACTGCAGGCCAAGACCACCTGAGATCAAGGTCCAGACAGGCTGTGTTTCTTTGGGTGATGGTAATGGGTGATTCCTGAATCTAATCTTATGCATCTTAAACTTCATTTATTTATGTATAGTTGAAAAGTTATCTATTCTTAAAATAAATAAAGAACTTTCTGCTGATAAATTCAGCAAGTGAAGGCTTTTTTTTCTTTATAATCTTAGTTTGTAAATGGAAATTTGGAAAGCTTAAGATTAGTGTTTGATTAATTGGCAATTTATTACAAGGTTTCTTCAGTCAGTCAGTTCAGTCATGGACAGGGAAGCCTGGGGTGCTTCAGTCCATGGGGTCGCAAAGAGTCAGACAAGTTTTCTTATAACCTTACTATCATGTGTATATAATTATTTGATTCAGGAGAAGGAGACATGATATACATATCAGTCCTCTTTCTAAGCTTTAAAAGGTACAGAGGACATTTTTATTCCATCTCCACAGGCTTTCAGTTTAGCACACTTCCCTGTGTCTAATCTCTTAAGAGTTTCCAAACAAATTATATAAAGTTACAGAGCCATCCTTCTTAAACCCTGTCTTCAAATTGACAATCTTATGCCTAAAGGCTCAAGTGTTTCCATTGCTTAAAAAAACAAAATCGTCACGTGCTAACCTAAAAAAAAGTTCCATTTTGATTGACATCTAATTAGCTAATGTGAAGGAAATTTGTTTTGATTCATAGTTTCATCCCAAGCAGCTCTTTGTAGGAAACCATCCTCAGCAGGAAACCCATTTTCTTGTCACTTTAGCAAAACTATATTGTAACTAGCTTTTAAAACAGGCACCTCCATGCTCTCATCTCCAACACAAGCACAACTTTCAGATCTTTTAATCACACAATACCTTGCCGAATGTGTTGTTTCTTTCTGTAGATCAAAGAAGTAAGAATGAAGAATAAGTAATTAACAGATGACCAGATCTCTTCTCCAGATTCCCCTTTAGTAATCTTGAAAGCAAACTGTGTGAATAAGAGAGCATCTAAAGAAAGATCACAAGAAGTCGTCAAACCTGCACACAAGCCTGCATGCCATGGGGAATGGAGGCAAATCTGACCCAGTCTCCTACCTTCTTTTCTCATCTCCACAAATTGCCAACATTCTGATTAAAGAAAACTTTCCTTTCTGTCAACATTTGATTTTGTAAGTGGTGAGCAGCAGGTTCCAACTTGACAACATCATATCATGCTTTTGAAAGTTCTTATTGCTAAAATTGAAAGCAGATACTTTTCCGAACATTTCTGATGTAAGTTTTGTATGAACTGTGATTCAAGTTTTAGTTCAAACCGGAAATCTTTGTTAGACTTTGTCTCATTTTAAATAATTTTGTCTTGCCAGTTCTGTCATTTCTCCTTGAATGTTTGTAATAATAATTAAAACCCACATTGGGTATATCTACTGTTACAGCTGGTGGGTAGCTAGGTATGAGCAGAGAAATGGGTGCAGGGGCCACGTGGCAGGAAATCACACATCCTTTGGCAGATGAAGAAAAGCAGGAACCCCCAGACTGACAGGAAATCACACATTTCGGTGATAAGTGTCCTCGGAGCAGACAAAAAAAGATGAGGAAAAGCAGGAATCTTCTGCATCCCAATGCAACCTATTGCTCACTATGCTCTCATTACAATAAAATTAGCCTTGTACATAAGAAATATCCATCATGCACTGATGCCATGACACTTCTGACCTAAGGTAAATAAAGATAAAAAGATCTCCTCCCCTCAGGAAGGTGGAGCTGGCATGAAAATCAGGAAATATCCCCAAGCTTCTCTTTCCCCATTGAATATTCCACCCCTTCATTTGTATGCCCCTCATGTGCATGCATAGGAAGTCCCTTCAGACGTGTCTGACTCTTTGTGACCCTATAGACTGTAGCCCACCAAGCTCCTCTGTCCATGAAGATTCTCCAGGCAATGATACTGGAGTGGATTGCCATGCTCTCCTATAGGGGATCTTCCTGGTCCACTTGGACCGCTAGCCAAAGAAACCCAAAACAGCAGCTCCTCACCTGTCTGCCTGTTTTCCCTCTGAGAGTGCATTTTTGGCTTAAATAAACTCTCACTTTACTTTTTTTGGGCTTCCTTGGTGGTTCAAGTGATAAAGATTCCACCTGCAATGTGGGAGACCTGGGTTCTATCCCTGGGTTGGGAAGATCCCCTGGAGAAGGAAATTACTACCAACTCCAGTATTTTTGCCTGGAGAATTCCATGGACAGAGAAGCCTGGCAGGCTACAAGTCTATGGGGTCACAAAGAGTTAGACACAACTAAGTGGCTTCACTTTTCACTTTACTTTCTTAACCTCCTTGCTTTGTTTCCAATTTTTTTCACAACAAGGCAAGAGCCTCAGATTCACTGTGAACACTGCTAGTATATTTCATTTTCTCCCTCTTTTATTTTCAGGTTCTAGAAGGCAGGGGTCAGGTATGATCCACTGAGATAATTTTTTGAAGATGAGGTAGTTAAGGCAAACATATTCGATTCTGCATCACCTGGCTCTATTCCAAGCCCAGAATGTTCCAGAGAGATCTCAAACAATTTGAGTTCATTTATTTTCAAGGAAAGTAATTCCTATTTGGAAGGAAGGTTATTACATCAGCTCTAGTGAAAGAAAATCAAACAAAATAACACAAGTCTTCCAAAGAATGAAATGTAGAGTGAAAAGGGACCAGGGTAAGAAAAGTTGGCTGTTATAGTATGTAGGTGATAGGATATCACTGGCTTCAATGGCAGACATTAAGATTTGTCTAAATGATGATCATCAAATTCATTGTCCTCTCTTGGGCTTGGTAAGACTCACTTCAAGCAATTAGCCTGGCTGCATGCAGATCCTGTGCAACTTGGAGCCAAGTAAAACCAGTTATTCATGATTGGAAGACATTAAATAGCAATATGTCCCCTAATGAGTAGTTTTCTACGCAATCTTACATTGATAATTTAAAATAGTGTTTTGAGAATTCCCTGCTAGTCCAGTCATAAGGACTCTGCATTTCCAGTGCAGGAGGCATGTATCTGACCCTTGGTTGGAGAACTGAGATCCCGCATGCCATGTGGCACAGTCAAAAGGAAAAAATAAAAATAAAATGGTGGTTTGAATGCTATTGTGTTAAACAATGTGGTGGTTAGGATTTTATGTGGATAGATGAGCTGTTCTGCAGTATCTTACTCGATTGCCAGAAAATAGCTCCTCAAAAATATTAAATATAATTAATTGATTTTCCAACTTGGCAGACCAGGAAGCTATTTTCCTCCCAACTTGCCACTTATAAAACTATGAACATATATGCAATGTTGTAGATATATGAAATTGTGCAAACATAAGAATTTTTCATCTATTAGTTATATATTCCAAATTAATACATCACTTTTTGCTTTTCAAAGTGTTTTTAGTCCCTAAATTTTATGATGGATATGGAAATTTTGAGACAATTATTTTGGGACTGTAAGTTATTATCTTCTTTTTACAAATGAAAAAACATGGTCCACTGTTTATTGTCAGTGACAAGTACCAATAGAACTATTTTCTCATTCTAAATTGTATGTTTTATTCAGTTATTTTAAAATGAAGTTTTGGGAAAAAAAGTTAATAATATTCCTAAATCTTACCCCATTCTTTTGAAAATGTGTATTTATTGGAATTTTCTTCTATATTTTGAAAAGGCAGAATCAAGTGTTATATAAGATCAGGACCCCATGGACTACAGCCCACCAGGCTCCTCTGTCCATGAGATTTTCCAGGCAAGAGTACTGAAGTGGGTTGCCAGTGTCTTCTCTGAGACAGCTCAGCATAAATGATATTTTCTCTGAGTAAAGATCTGATTGTCATGGCTAAGGGCTGCATATCAGAACAGCTGAAATGAGTTGAAATCAACTCTGAAAGGTAAATGACTCATGAAAACAACAATATAACAAGAGCCATAAACTATGCCTAAGTTACTTTGACCACTCATCAAATACCAAATTAGTCCTAGAGTAGTCATCTTAATTCTGCAAAAAGTCTATTTTTCTCAATTCATGCCATCATAGAGTAAAACTTTGGTCACAAGAATAGATTTTTTAAAGTATTTTTATAACCAAAATTAGAATTTTGTAACATAATCATCTCTTAAGAAGTAGTAGGAAAAGGAAGACCTCTAAAAACTGGACAAAAGACATAAACAATTCATTCATTAAAGAGTAATACAAGTATCCATTAGACATATTTGAATCATTTTCAAGCTCATTGAAATGAGCTTGTAAATATAAATAAAGTGAAATACATAATGCAAGAATGATATCAGAATTTCACTGAGAATTCTGGAAATTGAAGGTTATATATGACCGGTGACATTTAGAAAGCATGAATCAAAAGTCTGAACTGACTTAGAAATTAATTTTTATATTTACATTAATTTAATTAAACATATTAAGGTAATATATTTATGTCAATTTAATTATAGAATATATGCAATTATAATTAGTTATAGTGATTATATTTATTATGAGGAAAACCCATAGGTGTTAGGCTTTTCACTCAGTGGTACTCCACCATGGATCTTGGCTCCCAAAGTTACAGCTCTTCAGGGTCCCACTTTTACTGATTTTTGCTCTCCTATGCAATCCATCTTCCTATACTTGGCCACAGTCTCAGGATGATTGGGTCTGGAGGGTTCTAGTCACAGAGACATCCAGGACCATAGGCCATATCTAACTCCTGACCTCCTAGCCACAAATGTTGAAGAGAGGAGAAATCCATTCTTCTTTCCTATTCCAGCATAACTAGCCTTTTTCAAGGTAAAGATCCCATTATCTCAGTTGGTATCTTCTTTCTAGTGATACTATGGGAGTTAAATGGTGTATGCATCTGATGAATGTAGGTGGTTTTTTCTTTCTTTTTTTTTTTTCACTTCTGCCACTCACGATGAAGGGTTGTGGTTGTTGTTCAGTTACTCAGTCGTGTCTGACTCTTTGTGACCCTGAGGACTGCAGCACACAAGGTTTCCCCGTCCTTCACTATCTCCCAGAGCTTGCTCAAACTTATGTCCATAGAGTTGGTGATGCCATCCAACCATTTCATCCTTGTTGCCCCCTTCTCCTCCTGCCCTCAGTCTTCCCCAGCATCAGGGTCTTTCCAAGGAGTTGGCTCTTTTCATCAGTAGCCAAAGTATTGGAGCTTCAGCTTCAGCATCAGTCCTTCCAATGAACATTCAGGGTTGATTTCCTTTAGAATCGACTGGTTTGATCTTACAAATTTAATGAGGTATGGGGTAGAGGCTATAGCAAAAGTCAGTTCTATGTTTGACAAAGAAAAATATAATATTGTCACAAAAATTTCAGAAACTTCTCAATACATACTTGTTATTTTAGAAGTTTTAGATTTATTAGAAAATTGCAAAGATATTATAAAGCATTCAAATGCACACCACACTCAGTTTATTCTATGTATTAACAACTTAAAATAGTAAGATATATGACTTGAAATTAATGAATCAATATTGATACACTGTTATTGACTATGTCCAGAGTTTACTCATATTTTTTTAGTCTTTAAAGTTTTTTTTTTTTCTTCCAATTTCAAGATCCCATCCTGGATACTAAATTAAAATTTAGTTGTCATGTCTCCTTAAGTTCATTTTGGTTGGAACAGTTTCTCAAATTTTCCCTGTTTTTGATGAGCTTGACAGTTTTAAGTTATGCTTGTCAGGTATTTTGTGAAATGAGCCTGAATTGGGATTTGTTTGATGTTTTTCTAATGATTAGGCTGGGATTGTGGGTTTTGGGGAGGAGGATGGCAGGGGTAAAGTATTGTTTTCATCATATCATATCAAGGGTGCTATCTACAAGATTTATGACTGTTGATGCTGACCTTTATCACCTGAGTGAGAGTGTCAGGTCCTTTAAAACACTTGTTTTCTCCCTTTCTACTCTGTACTGTGGTAAGAAGTTAGTATGTACAGCTCAGTCTCAGAGACTGAGGGTTATGTCTCTTCTCTCCTGTTTATTCGTTTAATCATTTACATCAGTATGTACTCATGTATTTATTTTATACTTTGGATTATAATACAATAAAAGATCATTTATTATAATGTTGGACTTGGTTAACTCCTATGGACTTTGATTCACCATTTCTTGTCTTTCTGCCACATACTTTGAGATGCTCCATGAAGTTCTTACATATTTCCTACTTCAGTCCTAGAATCAGGCATTTTCTTCATGGAGCCTTGACTCAGCATTGGAGACTGATGTGAAAAACAAAGATCAGGGCGCTAGGAGTGCTTATTGTAACTGAGGTATCATTGCTTCTAGGTCCTCACAACTGACAGAACAAAGGAATATATGTTTGTGTATCCTATCTCATCTGTGTGATTATATTTGTAAGTGTATATTCATATGTGTAAGTATATACATAAATGTATATGCATATGTATTTACGTTATGAAGATTTTAAATATAGAAATGAAAAAATAGAAAACAAACATGGTTACTGAAGGGGAAAGAGCATAGCAGAAGAGAGATAAATTAGGAGTTTGGATTTAACATATACATACTACTACATATAAAATAAATAACCAACAAGAACCTACTGCATGGCACAGGGAACTACACTCAATATTTTTTAATAACATATGAGGGAAAATAATCTGAAAAAGAATATATATACTCATAACGAAATCACTTTGCCATATACTCAAAACCAGCACAACATTGTAAATCAAGCAAACCTCAATCAAAAAACTAAACTGACAAAAATGATAACTTACCCTCATCAAAAATGGACATTGGTCTTAAGTATTTAAAACTTAAAATAAAGGTGCTCTGCTAAAAAAAATGAGTTCATATAATATATCTAGCATTAATCCGTTCTAACCTCTTCTTTTTGCTTATCTGTAAGCCTTAAGTTTAATAGTGAGAAATCTGTCTCCCTCTATCCAGCATCCATTTACCTAGTTGCTCAATTCCAGGACGCAGGTAGAATGGTACCAGAATTATTGGCCTCTGGCTTCAAGATGAATACCTTCATCAACGCAGTTAAGTAGCTTTGTATAGTTTTATTTGCTTTTAGGCTTACAAATTCCATTCATCTCTAGTTACTTAGGCGAGCACCTTTTCCACTGCCTCATCAGTGAGATTGTCTTAAACATCTGTAATATTGTTAAATCGTTATGTTGAAAGTCTGCATTCTGTCCTGGAGTCCTCTGACCTCCGAGAAATATGCATTTTAAATTTTGCTTACATTAAGATTCTCTGTGCTATAAAGCTCCATGTTTTTGAAGAAAGCATAGTGTCATGGATCTACCACTACAATAGTATATAGAAAGTACCTTCAGATTCTATAAAATTTCCTGTATTTCATCTATTTAATACTCCCTCTTCCACCCAAAGCCATAGAAACCAGTGATATTTTTATGTCTGTATTTTTGTCTTTTCCAGAATATCATAACCTGATGGGATTTCTGAAAGAAAAATCTATGGAAGTGTTGGTGCCACTCAAGTCTGCATACCCCAGGAGCTTTTTACTCTTAAGGTGGTACAAGTGCAATCTGCAACAGTTTGCCAAAAATGCCATTAAAAGTGTTCATATTAGTTTATGGTTCCAGCACCTTCTCCCAGATGAACAGAGCTCCACTGTGACTCTCTGGATTTGCCTAGTCTTCCAGCTTCTGGGGTGGCAGTTTGCCCTGAAACTTCAAATTTCTTGTGATTCCAAGTATTGTTATTGCTTTTTAGTTTGTCTAATTTTACCTTGTTATAAGGATTGGAATGAAGACTTTCTGGTTCTTTACATGTTGGAATTGAAACCAGAATTTTCAGGGGCTTTTCCAACATTTAAGTAAAGATGTAGGGAGTAAGATAAATGAATTTGGAACTTTATGAAGAGATCTGGATTATTGATGTTTGTGTGCACCTTGGATACAGGCGGCAATTAAAGCTAATAGAATGGATAAGACTGCCTGGGGGAGAAATGTTAAAATAGGAACCAGGATCAAGATCAATACATGTCAAAATTTAGTGGCAAGTAGAAGATGAACCAGCAGAGGTTCTGAGGTATCAAAAGTGTTGAAAGGAAATACAGGACATTGTGATACCATAGAAGAGTGTTTCCTCATGAAACAAACCAGATGAAGACTAAAGAAGATAACCATTAAATTAGCATTCTACTCGGTTGTTAGTAATATTGGAATTATTTTAGTAACGGATTGTGTTGACTAGTTTTAAATAGTTAATGGATCATTGAGAAAGAGTAAATGATAAAAATGTTGAAAATAGACTGTATTTTAAAAGTTGGAGTTAATGTATATATTTAAATGTGTTGGAAAGGATGTAATTATAAAGATTTAACAGTGTGGAAGAGAAAAATCATAATCAATTTAGATGGACGCTGATGAAAGGATTTGTGAAATTAGGCTTGTGAAATCATGGTTGAAAAGGAAAAAATAAGGACAAATACATATCAAGAAAGAATACCCCAAAATATTAGCAACAATCATTTCTGGTTAGTGAAATTATCTGATTTTTTTTTCTTGACCTCTTTTTCCCAAATCATCTGTCACTGATTGTATGCTAGTTTGTCGTTAGAAAAAGAGAAAAAAAAAATGACAAAAACAAAAGCAATAAGAAGGATGGCACATATGTGTACCTATTATGGATTAATGTTGATGTATGGCAGAAACCAACAAAATATTGCAAAGCAATTATCCTTCAATTAAAGATAAATAAATGAAAAATCAACTGAGTCTCATCCATAGCTTTTCTCTGGCTTGAAATTATGTGAATGATAGACCAAGTTCCTCCTTTCATGTAGTTTATATCCTATGACAAGAAATAGTGAAGAATATGAAAATCTTAATATACAGCGATAGGTACTACTTAAGGTTTGCATTCGGAAGCTATAAAAATAGTCTGATTATTCACATAAAACAGCTTTTTGCATAATGTGAGTGCTGTATCCATAAAAAAAATAGGAGAATCATTTACTTTTATAGTTGTTATTTTGTGAAAATCCTTACTTTATGGATGTCCAGGGAATGAGTCTGTCCTTGTCCCTATATTGTATATTGATTTGTTCCTCAGCAATTTTCAAGTTTGACATTGACTACCAAGAAGAATTTAGACACTATAAAAAAATAAGCTATGTTTTTTCATTATTTATTGAATTCATGCCTGCAGAAAGCAGGTCTTATTCAAAATCCCATATTCACATAGTAATTTACAAATAAGTTCTGCTTGCCTACTCCTTTTTCTCTTTCAATTAAATTTTAGTACTTAGAGCTTAGCCAAAAGACAAACTTAAGAAATCATGAAGTGGGATTTTTCTTTTATTAGCAGACTGAAGTATAAATAAATGTATTTTATATTATGTAATGTTTTTAGTAAATTTAATTTTAACCAAAAATAAAAGAAACAAATAAAAATAACTTTATTGTCTTTCCTTCATTCTTCAGTTCAGTTCAGTTCAGTCGCGCAGTCATGTCCGACTCTTTGCGATCCCATGAATCGCAGCATGCCAGGCTTCCCTGTCCATCACCAACTCCCAGAGTCTCGGTGATGCCATCCAGTCATCCATCCTCTGTCGTCCCCTTCTCCTCCTGCCCCCAATCCTTCCCACCATTAGGGTCTTATCCAATGAGTCAACTCTTCACATGAGGTGGCCAATTGGAGTTTCAGCTTCAACATCAGTCCTTTCAATGAACACCCAGGACTGATCTCCTTTAGGATGGACTGGTTGAATCTTCTTGCAGTCCAAGGGACTCTCAAGAGTCTTCTCCAACACCACAGTTCAGAAGCATCAATTCTGTGGCGCTCAGCTTTCGTCATAGTCCAACTCTCACATCCATACCTGACCACTGGAAAAACCATAGCCTTGGCTAGATGGACCTTTGTTGGCAAAGTAATGTCTCTGCTTTTAAATATGCTATCTAGGTTGGTCATAACTTTCCTTCCAAGGAGTAAGCGTCTTTTAATTTCATGACTGCAATCACCATCTGCAGTGATTTTGGAGCCCAAATAAATAAAGTCTGTCACTGCTTCCACTGTTTCCCCATCTATTTCCCATGAAGTGATGGGACCAGATGCCATGATCTTAGTTTTCTGAATGCTGAGCTTTAAGCCAACTTCGTCACTTGTCTTTTTCACTTTCATCAAGAGGCTCTTTAGTTCTTCTTCACTTTCTGCCATAAGGTTGGTATCACATGCATATCTGAGGTTATTGATATTTCTCTCGGCAATCTTGATTCCAGCTTGTGTTTCTTCCAGCCCAGTGTTTCTCATGATGTACTCTGCATATAAGTTAAATAAGCAGGGGGACAATATACAGCCTTGATGTACTCCTTGTCCTATTTGGAACCAGTCTGTTGTTCCATGTCCAGTTCTAACTGTTGCTTCCTGACCTGCATACAGGTTTCTCAAGAGACAGGTCAGATGGTCTGGTATTCCCATCTCTTTCAGAATTTTCCACAGTTTATTGTGATCCACACAGTCAAAGGCCTTGACATAGTCAATAAAGCAGAAATAGATGTTTTTCGGGAACTCTATTGCTTTTTCAATGATCCAGCGGATGTTAGCAATTTGATCTCTGGTTCCTCTGCCTTTTCTAAAACCAGCTTGAACATCTGGAAATTCACAGTTCATGTATTGCTGAAGCCTGGCTTGGAGAATTTTGACCATTACTTTACTAGCGTGTGAGATGAGTGCAATTGTGCAGTAGTTTGAGCATTCTTTGGCATTGCCTTTCTTTGGGATTGGAATGAAAACTGACCTTTTCCAGTCCTGTGGCCACTGCTGAGTTTTCCATATTTACTGGCATATTGAGTGCAGCACTTTCACAGCATCATCTTTGAGGATTTGAAATAGCTCAACTGGAATTCCATCACCTCCACTAGCTTTGTTCATAGTGATGCTTTCTAAGGCCCACTTGACTTCACATTCCAGGATGTCTGGCTCTAGGTGAGTGATCACACCATTGTGATTATCTGGGTCATGAAGATCTTTTTTGTACAGTTCTTCTGTGTATTCTTGCCACCTCTTCCTAATATCTTCTGCTTCTGTTAGGTCCATACCATTTCTATCCTTTATAGAGCCCATCTTTGCATGAAAAGTTCCCTTGGTATCTCTAATTTTCTTTAAGAGATCTCTAGTCTTTCCCATTATGTTGTTTTCCTCTATTTCTTTGCATTGATCACTAAGGAAGGCTTTCTTATCTCTCCTTGCTATTCTTTGGAACTCTGCATTCAGATGGGTATATCTTTCCTTTTCCCCTTTGCTTGTCCCTTCTCTTCTTTTCCCAGCTATTTGTAAGGCCTCCTCTGACAGCCATTTTGCTGTTTTGCGTTTCTTTTCCATGGGGATGGTCTTGATCCCTGTCTCCTGTACAGTGTCACGAACCTCTGTCCATAGTTCATCAGGCACTCTATCAGATCTAGTCCCTTAAACCTATTTGTCACTTCCACTGTATAATCATAAGGAATTTGATTTAGGTCATACCTGAATGGTCTAGTGGTTTTCCCTGCTTTCTTCAATTTAAGTCTGAATTTGGCAATAAGGAGTTCATGATCTGAGCCATAGTCAGCTCCCGGTCTTGTTTTTGCTGACTGTATAGAGCTTCTCCATCTTTGGCTGCAAAGAATATAGTCAATCTGATTTCGGTGTTGACCATCTGATGATGCCCATGTGTAGAGTCTTCTCCCTGTATTCTTAGTTTGGTTAATCTGTGTCTTAATTAAGACAGTAAATTATAGATAATAGTCAAACAGCAATGTCTTGTGCTTTTGTTATTTACGGACTAATTTTTGCCTACAAGGAATGTATTTTTTCACTTTCACATTATTTATGACATATTTACATAGGTATTCCAGTCAAATTTAATTAATAGTAGTGAGGATTGGAATGGAGATAAAGTATTTTTCAAGCATTTATATCGTCCATGGGAGACTAAGAAACTAGTATATTCAAGATGGGTTTGTTGACATATTTCTATGTGAAAATTTGAAAAGACTAATGATTTGATCAAAGCTTTTTCAATGTGACCTCGCCTTTCCAAAATAAACTCACTTCCTAGTCTGGAATTAGAGATTCTCTATAATTTGGAAATAAATTTTCACCCTAGCATTGTTTATCACCATTTCCTTTCATATACGATATTAGCATCAAATTGAATTCAATCTCAGGCACTATGGGAATTATCACACATGTTGTGATAATAAGTTACAATTAATGCAATTTTACTGCATAATCAAAGAAGGCTTGAGTCTCAAGATTCAAACCATGGCAGTGCCATCTCAAAAATAGCATATAAACAGAATGAGATTGCAGCAGGAAGCTCAAACCACTTTATTAATCAGTACTATCTTCATTTAATTCACTGTTAAGTGACTCTGTTAAATAACATTCCCTCTCTGGTGTTCATCATGATGTTGGATGATTAAAAAGCATTTGGATAATATCTGTAATAAAATTAGGCTCACTGAGCGATGTATACCACTGAGTTCTGGGGACCAAATGAGACAAAAGTTCCAACTGTCAAATTAAGTGGAGTAAGTTAAAGGAAATTAAAAATGTGCTTCCCCAGAGATGTAATAGATACATTTTATTGTCATGTTTTTTCTTTTAGCATCTCTGAAGACAGATGCTGTCAGCTGTTTGTGAAAGAGCATTGAAAAGTGTCTTTGGAGGAGTAGAGAAAAAATCCAAATAGGATGTATATTCCATTAAAATCAATTCCCAAGCAGCCCAAACTGAAACTGACTAAATACATTTTTTTTTCTTTTTGAATGCTTCTCTTTTCTCATATGAGCATCTACATATTTGAAATAAAAGTATTGAACAAATATGTTTAAATATGTTATATCCTCTGTTTCAAAAGGATAGGCATTCATTTCATTGTGTCCAAAAGGCAACATGTTCCTTTAGCCTCAAAATTCACATAATTCATGATCCAGGTACATTATGGGTGGCACCAGAGTTTAAATCAAGGCAATCATTTTGTTTCTCTTCAGAAATGCAAGAATAAGATGACATCTAAATAATGCAATTAAAAAGTTAATAATAAAAATGCAAAACTTGAGATCCCAGAAAATTCATCTTTGCATTAAAATGTCACATTGACCTAGAAGCTGAAAGTGGAGAGAGAATTCTAAAGCATACTATCTTAAGATTTATGAGGAAGTTCATTCTAGAGAGTCATTTGCTTAGTGACTGGTCATGCGGTGGCAAATACGTGTGATGTCCTGGCAAGGGAATGCACTTGAAGTCGGTAAAGTGCCTGTGTTTAAGGCATTAAATATTAGTTAGCTTTGAAGACAAGTAAAGGCTAATTTAAATCCCAGTATCCCAGGTGACGCCAGTGGTAAAGAACTCACCGGCCAATGCAAGAAAAGTAAACGATGTGGGTTTGATACCTGGGTCCGGAAGATCCCCTGGAGTAGGGCATGGTAACCTCTTCCAGTATTCTTGCCTGGAGTGTCCCCTGGACAGAGGAGCCTGGCAGGCTACAGTCCACAGTGTCGCAAAGAGTCAGACACAACTGAAACAACTTAACATGCACACACAAGCACATGATTATGGATTATCTTTCTGCATGTGACATTGGACAGGATGCATAAACTCTCTGACCTTCACTTTTTTCATTTACCAAAAAAATTAAAAAAGGAGGGGAAGACATCCTACCTCATGAACTATGATCTTAACACATGTACGATCGATCCTCCATGATTAAGCTCTTAACAGGCATGGTTTTCTTTTTCCACTCCCTTTGCTTTTCCTTTCTATTTTCCCCATTATGATTCAAATGAAGATGGAATTATTGTCTTCACAGAAGTGCTTGTGAGCATTAAAAAAATCAAAGATTGCATGTGATACTATTTTATAGTGTTAGTTATATTACAAAGAATCGTGAAGCAACCTGATTATGAAACAGTGCAGGTAAAGAAGAGAATTAAATCCCCTCAAATAGAACATTTCCAGGCTTGAGGCATAACCATGTAGGATATATCATGACTGAGTAGTTGGTAAATATCTGCATATTTCATTTTTATTCATCTCTACTCAATCTCCTTTCATCCAAACCCACAGTCCATCTGCCCCCAACTATTAAGGAGCCTAAAGAAAGAAAGAAAGTCGCTCAGTCATGTCCGTCTCTTTGCGACCCCATGGACTGACTGTAGCCTACCAGGCTCCTCCATCCATAGGATTTTCCAGGCAAGAATGCTGGAGTGGGTTGCCATTTCCTTCTCCAGGAGATCTTCCCGACCCAGGGATTGAACCCCGGCCTCCCACATTGTAGGCAGACGCTTTACTGTCTGAGTCACCAGGGAAGTCATCAAAGGAGCCTAAAGCAATAGTTATTATTACAATTACCTCTGGCCTCTTTATGACCTTCTGTGATTGGCTTTGGAAGATACTTTCATTTTGGCATGGGCAAAACACACATTTGCTTAACAGGACTTGCCCAAACTATCTTCCCCTCTGACATTCCTAAGAATCAGAGTTTTTATTATTATTATTATTATTTTTTTTAAATGCTAGTATCTCTAGTGGGAATAGGAATTTAAATGATAGCAATCATTTTTTCTTCTTGGCATGAATTCATGTATTCAAAATGGGAAGTTCATTTCAAATAGTTTTAATATAGAAAACAGAGGTTTGTAACATGGCCCCTGACCAAATTTATGTGTAATGTGATACATACCTATACATACATATACATGTAGACCTGTATGTAATATATAATATACATTACATATATTAAGCATAACATCTGTCTCTATATCATAATGAATTTTCAGGGAGACCATATGTCCAAGGTCACATAAAAAGTGATTAGCAGACAGAGTTTTAGATTTCATCTCAGTTCTATCTGGCTACAAAATTTGGGCTTGGCATATTAAATTTTATTTTTTAGGGACATCTCTCCATAGTTTTGATACTTGATATATACAACTTGCTTTTGTAAGAGAGAGAAAGTGAAAGATCAGACACTTTAAAGCACTCAGTTGTGGGAATTCCCTCCCAAACTTTAAAACACAGAAAGAAGGGAACAGGTCACAAAAGTTTATCATTCCAGATGTTGATTGTAATCTCATGACTTGAAAAGATTTTAAATTGAAGTACCTTGGCACTGCATGATAAACTACAGAAGACCAACTAAATATTTCTATTGAATGCTTCCTTTAAATGAAATATTAAATTTATACATTCAAGCTTTCTCTATGGATATTCAACTACAGAAATTCTACATATAACATAGGTCTTCAATTCGTGAACTTTCAAAGATTTGAGCATGTGTTCACATGTCCAATCGCATAAGTTAGTTCATGTTTGTGAACTAAAAGTGGTTGTGCTTTTGTGTACTTTACTATACAGTACTATGTGGAATACAGTAGTGCAGCATCATTATTACAAGTCCAGGATGTACAGACACAAGTGTAAAAGCAGTGGTGATGTAGCTGGTATTGCTAAAAACACGAGCTGTTGTACCGTACTACTATGCTTTTCAATGTATTATATTATAAAATTAAACATGTTTTCTTTACTTTTGTATTGGTTTTTTATGTATTATTTATGTGAAAAGTATTATACGCCTATTACAGTACAGTACTGTACAGCCAATTATGTTAGTTTGGTGCCTAGGCTAATTTTGTTTGACTTATAAACAAATTAGACTCATGAATGCATTTTTAGAACAGAACTCATTCTTATGGAGGGGACTTACTGTATTTATGAGCCACATAACATCATTTTTTTCATTAAAAAAAAGAAAATTCGAACAACATTCAAAGAATACACAGCTGGAAAGATGCAACCAGAGACTTTCCTCCAATTATTCCCCAGAAGATGATGATTCCATTTAATGCATGTTTTCAACAAGAGGGTTTGTGACAGTCACTAAATTGAGTGCTTTGATAATAGGTCTTATCAAATTTTAATAATATGTTGGAAAGAATTTTTTAACCTGAACACATAAGACAAAACATTACAGCAGTGGAAGAGAAAAAAAAAAAACAGTCAATTTACTAGCATTATTTTCTAAAAAAGGTTAATCAGGATTCAGGACAGTTCTGTGATTTTTTTTTCCAGTTCTATATTTAGCCTTTGATGTGTACTGCAAGGTATATTGAAATATAATGAAACAGAAACCCCCAGAATCCAGAGCTGGGTTTTATACAGGTCTTCTGTAGTTGAGGCTACTGACCTTCAACACCCTCTACAAGAAGCTCAGTGTTGGAGAGCAGAAATGAGGCACTCTGTACTTTGGAAACAGGTCTTCAGATAGTTAAATATTTTTAGAAGCTAATTTTATGAGTCCAATCCTTACATCTCCTCATGTCTAGAAAAGCACTAAATACCTTCATAGTGACATTAGCTCCTTGTGACTAGCAGAAAAATTTTGCTAAGTGCTTAATTGCATAAACTCCCCTAAACCAAAATCATATATATATTGACCTACACCTCTCTATCTCTTTGGAACAGTTTTTCAGAGCTATTGAGGTGTTATCTCCTGGGCTGCAATTCTTTATTTTTTCCTCAGATAAAACTTAACTCACAACTCTCACATTGTACATTTCGTGAAGTTGACAATTGTTAACTCTTACTATGATTTATTGTGTGTTTTAGTTTTATTTTTTCCAGTCACTAGGTTCTTCCCCCAGATAGTGATTTTCCCCATGTATTGGGTATTGGCAGTCTAGATGGTGTCTGTCATCTAACCGTAATTACTAACAAATATAGTGTAATTGTACCTTGTTTCATTAAGCCATCCAAATTTTAGTCCCTGGATGTTAATACTAGTAAAACAGAGGCTGACTTTGCTTAAAAACTGAAGTATCCTTTCCCTCTGATTTGGAATTGACATTTCTGTTTCAGAGAGTTTGGCCTCCAATTGCTTCCTGCCCCAGTCCTTCCTTCCTTACTGCACTGGGTGGTAAATGAGAACACAATATATTTAGCTGTTAACTCCATCAGATCCCTGAAGGAAGTGGGGAGTCCTAAAAGACATGGGTCCTCTGGGGAGATGTGACTGTGGGGACATATCCAACAATCAGATGAATTAGTAACTTTATCAGTGGCACTCATGGTGTCAGATGGTGGGTATTTATAAGCTGCAGCTGTGCCTACGTGAACAAGGACGACCCTTAGGATAGGTGTGGTAAAAAGGAGAAATGACTTCATGAGAAGAAAAGGTGCAGAGAAACAGAGTTTGCTGAACAGGGAGGGCACAGATGCCTGTGGCCTTCCTTCTACTTCTATAACAGAGCAAGTTTTACGGGATGAGGTGCCCAGCATGAACAGTCAGGACATAGTAAGAGGCTCCAGTATCCACTAGATACTGGACAAGCTTTCCTACCATGTCAATGGTTTCCCATGGGTTCCTCCCTTATGATGATAATGACCATCTTCTGGGGAGCCTTGGAAAGCCTGGGTGATCAACAACTGCCATGATTTATGTTGGGGAATTTCCTCCCTTGAAACCTGGGAGCATTCCTTCATCCAGTGGCCCATCTTCTTGCAAGGTGTGCGGAGAGAGCAAATTAGCCAAGAGGGTGTGTTCAGGATTTCTTGGCCCCAAGTTTTGTAAATAAGGACTACGTAATAGCTGAGATCTCTTACAGCACTGCGCATGCACACCACGAGCTATTTGCTTGGTCATAAGCTACTTTGTGCTCTAGGGATATATGAGCTACACATAAAAAGCAGCCGCATTTACTGCTGCAACATGGCTGTGTCCTTTGGGTCAGCCACGGGAGGAGAGAATATAGCATGTCTGCTGCTATAGCTGCTGCTCCAGGCAGGAGAGAATAAACATGTCTTCAGCTCTTACGGCTCCTCGAGTCTTCTTCCAGCCTCTTAGCTTGGACCTCGCTTACCCTGGGTTCAACAAACAGTGCAAATGGTGTGAACAGCAAGATAATTGGTATCACAAACAAGATCAACAACACAGTTGCTGAAGCTGGCAGGATATCCAGCAGGTAGAGGAGCCTGAGGCCCCAAAGGAAGGAGGAAGACAGTGGCCACCACATAGAATGTGATACCATGTGGGTGTGATCCTCTTGGTGTGGCTCCAGTGGGAGACTGGGAGGCAGTGGACGGTTCACCAGATAGTGCTGAAAAGGTGTTAAAGGCAACGAGTTCCCATGTGCCAAAGGAGGCAGCGTAGACTGCCACTGGCACTGTGGGGTGGATTTCCTGACTGCACTGAAGGTGAATACGGATAGTGCTCTCTGTGATGCCGCACCAGTGCACGGTGTGCAGAGACACTTGGAAGAACTAGAGCAACGTTTATTGGCATTAGAGCAAGAACCCCGTGGCCCTGAAGAACTCAGCACCTCTGACAGCAAGGCGGTAAGTGACAGTGATGATGGATGTTACGAGACTGCAGGTCCCTGCTTGGCAGTGAGGCCAGTTGTGCAGGAGAAAGTGAAGCAGGAGCAGCCTGTGGCCCGGGGCGGGAGGGGGTGGTGGTGGGGGGGGGTGGGCATCCTCAAGAGGCTTCCAGTGTGACTGAGTTCATGACCAAAGACCATATACTAAGACAGAGTTGGTCAACTTGGGTAGGTAGTTTCAGAATGAGCAAGAGGAACCCTTGACAGTTTGGCTTTTGAAACTCTGAGACACAGGGTTGAACCCTTCGCTTACCATGGCGCTTACCATGGTTCCTTCCTTAATTCAGTCTGTTCCTTCCTTTCCTCTTCAGCCTGGGATCTATTGTTGAAGACACTGAAGGTTGTGCAATAAGGCTGAGAGAGGCTCAGGGTGCTATAACAAGCTTTTGAAGCTTACAACAGATGTCAGGGGCTGATTGGTTGACAAAGAAGGTTGCAAGTCCCTTGAAAGTGTTTGTGTCTATATTTGTTCCTTTCTGAGGGCATCTACCAATCAGGACTGAAATAGTGTTGGGTTTTCATCTTGACCTTGATCACTCAACCTTGATCTCTTTAAGCTTACCATAGTTAACAGGTTTAATTATTCACCTCTTCATCCCTTTGATGAGGCAAAGGATCTTGTGATCCACACTGATCATGCTACCACACTGGCCTGGCTGATAGTCTCATTTGGGATCCACTGGAGGCACTTCTGTCAGGCTCACAGGGTACCCATATGGTTGGACAACATGTAATCCATCAGCATACATTTGACCCTGTGCCCAAAGGGTACTCCAGTGGTACAGCAGTAGGAAAAGACAATATTTAGGTCCTTCCAAATGTGGCCAAAGGAGAGACTCACTGGAATATTTCGGTGAACTGGCTAGGTTCCTCTGAAAAATGACCTAAGCAACTATGGCACTGCTTGAGGTCAATCAAGGAAAAAGGTGTGTGTGTGTGTGTGTGTGGTGTGTATAGTGTGTGTTTGGGGTGGGGGGAAATAGTGGCCTGAGGCAGAAGTCTTGTATCTGCACTTAGGGGAATAGAGGGCCTGGACACCCTGCAAGGACATCCGCAATCGTGGGACTCCAAGGAAGCAAGCAGGGTGCAACTCACGTGGGTCACCAGCCAGCATGTATGCCTCCGGCATGGTCATGTGTCTGACCCAACCATGGCTCCAACCGCCCACCCCAGCTCACCTGGCCCTGCAGGACAGAACGAGGATGGATAGGGGCTACGCAATGGAACTTGGGGGGGCCTGGTCCAACACCAAGCGGCTTGCAGCCTGGCACAAGGGCCCCACCACAAGAGTCCCAGCCACAGGGTATGGACAGCCCCCACTCCCAGCATCTCCTGAGGCTGGAGGGAGCTTAGGAAGGAACCTCAGCCTTGCTTCAGCTCCAATTGAAAGATAATCTGCATTGTCTATTTCCAAACAATAGAATCTGATGAGGGTTCAGGTGGTGGATCAGGCAAACCCAGAGGGCAAAACTCCTGAGGATCAGATCCCCGGCTGCCTCGGAGGATAGCTGGAGACTCTCCTGATGGAACCTCCATGCAAGTGACAGAAATGCCAGACCTAGAGGCCAGGTTTGAAGATACATGAACGATTTCTTTTTCTTTTTTCTCGCTTCCAGGGGAATAAGGCACAGTAGTAAGGAGTGGAAAGAGTGAAAGAGAGAGAGACAGGGACAGAGAGAGGATAATGGCAGGAAGGCTGGTGGCACCTATAAAGTGCAAGGGAGGTGAGAGGCAGAGGTTTCCCTAATCCTCCTGGCTGGCTCAGCCAAAAATGTTACCTGAGGGTAGGTTTTGGTCTATTGTAGAAAGAATGCAGAGAGGTGACAGGGAGGCCAATAAAGCAAAGTGAGGATTTATTTAAGTGATAGTAATGTTACAGCAGGCAGACTCAGGTGAGTAGCTGCTCTGAGTTTCTTGGCAAGCTATTTCTGTGGAGTTTAGAAATGAAGGGGAGGGATATTCATTGTGGAGGGAGAGGTTAGGGGGTGTATTCTCTAATTTTCACCCCATCTCCATCTTCCTAAGTGGAGGAGTGATTTCTGTCCTTTTTTCATCTTGATGGGAACTGTCTTGGCCTCAGTGCATGATGGGAGCTTCACTCCTTATCTGCAAGGCTAATTTTTTGGTAATAAGAGCATAATGAGCAAAATGTTACATTCAGGACAGCAAAGATTCCCACCTTTTCCCATCTTTCTTCCACTGCCTCCAGGACACCGATTACCCCAAAATGTGTGATTTCCTGTTAGTCTGGAAAGCCCAAGGACCAGTTTCCTGCCATGTGGCCTGTGCCTCCCTTTCTCTGCTCATACCTACTGCCTGCTTTAATACTTTCAACTGGCATCTTTGAATGTTCCCATGACTGAAAAACTATGATTTGATTGTTGTTGGGGAAATGGACCTTTTAGAGCTGGTTTATATTAACATTCTGACAACAGTTTGCAAGTGAGGAAGTTTTAAATTATTACTATTCTTATCCAAGTATTCATCCTGAGACAATTTTACTTAGTCCTGAGACTATTAATAAATTTCCCATCCATTCCAACTTTAAATAACTGTGTTTTAGGGATTTCCCTGGCAGTCCAACGGTTAAGACTTGGCCTTCCAATGCAAGGGGTGTGGGTTCGATCCCTAATCAGGCAACTAAGATCTCACATGCCTCATGATCTATCTATCTATATTGCAACAAATTCAAACAAGACTTTAAAAATGGTCCACATAAAGAATTGCATTTTTACAAAATATATTGCTTATTGTAAGATTAAGTATGCTTTTTGATGTTTAAGGTTTGGAAAGATTGACTTAATAGCCTACACTATGCCAGATAGTATGTTAATAATTTTACACTCCTTTTGACTCTGTGGAAATCTTAGCACATAAGGATTATATGCAAACCTGTGTACCAGAGGAATGACCGAAGTCTAGCCTGCCTTCTATAAACTAAGGTCATGTCCCTAGGATGACCATTGTCCCCAAATCCCCTCCTAAATATCTGCTTGAGAAAGGTCATCACTGCCTGGAGAATTTACTCCTTGTTCTAGCCAAAGCTGGATGATAGGTGCCTGACCTCTCCTCTTTAGAACAGTTACTAAAAAGAGCTTACAATTGTGAATATACATCTCTTACAATTCAAGAGTATCTTTTTCAAGGATCTAAAAGTCATCCTTTTGAAAAGTAATCATCAGAAGAGAAAGATTCCCTGTCTCCTAGTATCTGTCAGGAGAGGAATCTTAACTTCCATAACTGTCGGCTTGCAGATACAGCTGACCTAACTGCATTTACACAGACCAACCCTCTGTAATTCTTCACTTCTTCAATTCTGATTCTTCTGAGTCTTGCCTGCCACTCCCCACATTTCTTCATTTTCTCTTTAGAGAACCTTAATCATCTCATGCAAATTAGAATGGAGCTCAGGTTTTCCCCTACTGTCTGGAGTTCCTGAATGAAACCTACATTTTAACCACTATAATTAATGCATGGCTTTATTTATATTTGATGATTCAGTATTCAATTGATTTCTGAGAGAAGTTATCATCATTTCACAGGTGATAAAGGAGAGACTCAGAGGAATTAATCATCGCAAGACCACTAGATATAGACTTTGGCAGTGCTGAACTTTTAACCTGTATTTGTTTTGGTCCTATATTTTGTCTTTTTAAAGTAATTTTTTTGTGACAATAGTCATTAATATGTATCTTAAATAGACAGTGGAAAAGATTTATCTTCATTCCAACTATGCACTTAATAACTGTCTAGAATACCTTAAGTATTAAGGCCTCATCCCAGACATAACAAATGCAAACTAATATGAACAATCATTGGTTTTAAGAATTTGGATTCTGTCTAGGAGTAAACAAGCCAAATATTACAAGGAGGTGTTTTCAGTGATTTCAGCTGCGGAAATTTAAAGATTAGAAGTGACAAAATCTAGGACTTAGAAAATAAGAAAAATCCAAAAAGTGACATTATTAATTTAGATTTGCTTTACAAATTAACAGCAGTTATTAGGAGTTCAGGGTATTTACTATTTCTTGTCAAACTATGAGTTCGACCTGTTGCCTAAATCAGTTTTCATTCCTTATTCTGTGCTAGGCTCAGCTTATCAATAATCAATGTTGTGGTTCTTATGATTGCAAGATGCCTTTTGAAAATAACCACCAGGAAACACTGAAAAACATATATAGCTTTATTACTTACAAGACCTGGAAATTTCACAGCCCACCTGGGGCCTGTAGACTTAGAAAAATTGCACAGTGTAAAAGCTGTGAATTGAGTTTATTCAGTGTCATACTGAGGACTCCAGCCTTGCAGACAGTCTCTCAGAGAGCTCTGAGATACAGTTATGAAGAGATAAGGGAAGAAGAGGTCAGTGTCTAAGTGATTTTGGTGAAGGTGGCACATGAAACTAAGCACACATCTTGGTTGAAGGTTGCTGCTAGTCACAAGAAGCAGATACCTTAGTTAATGGTTTTAGTGCTTTCCTAATTATGGGAAGATGTAAGAATTCAGGTTCATAAAAAATTCTCCTAAAAATACCTCTCTGAAGGTCTGCTCTGCCAGTTTCTCTAGAGCAGAGAGTGCCTCATTCTTGATCTCTACTCTGAAATCCTTTCAGGGTGAGTTAAAGGTCAGTGGCTACAGTGGCTAATGATTCAATCCTTGTTGGGTATGTGACATGCTATAGTTATCAGGCCACAGCAAGGTCACTGGTAGAGGGGAAAAGTGCAGCACCTGGGATTTGGTTTTATTGAAATTGAGGGCAGAGGCTTAGGGTTTCATGGGCTTACTCTTTATTGGTGAATTTAAAACCTAAGACAAGGAATTTAAAGCTTGGGGAAAGGAAAAAGATAAAGTAGCCCAAATGGTCAGTTGAAATCAACCAAGATCTGAAACAAGAAGCCTCAGTGTCTGGGAGGTGGGGTGGGTAGCCCTGCCCTTTATCTAGTTGTATGACAATGTCTTAATAGAGATAACCATCATTAAAGTATATGCATCTTTGAAATGGATACCTAGGCAATCAAAGTTTAATCATGCACTTGCATTACAAAAGAGAAAAACAAAAACACAGCCATTAGAACTTACACTACAATTCTCCCTGTTTAAATACACTTAGCACATTTTCCATCCCTCAAAAATAATCTTAGGAAAAAAATCACTCATTTACCCCTTAAGGTGAATAAACCACTTACTTACTTAAACTTCTTTTCCCTGTAGTATTATTACTCCAAATGTTCCCTACAATTTGGAAGAAAATGTGTGTAACCTTCACCCTCAGAAGAATTTCAATTGTCAGTAAAACTAGGAAAGACTGTGGTAGTCAAAGGGTAAGAGAATAAAAAGAGACAACAAGGTACAGCCTAAAAACTCTGCAATTGATAGGCATATTTCCATCTTATTTCCCTTAGAATTGAGGCAGGAGATAGATGGGTCCCAGCCTGAGCAGCTGGAGTTTGTCCCCTGCGGACAGACTCCCAAGATGAAGACAGTAGTAGGAGGATAATAGGAGAGGCTGAGCCTAGGAGAGGTGATGTCAACCTACCCATAGGTCTCTTCAGTAGAATTCATCTTGGCTTAGAGATGCATGTGTACACAGGGGAGGACCCTGAGATAAACCAAATATGGACTCAGAACCAGGTGGAGCAAGACGATTGGCTGGAGGAAACCCCGAAGAAATGCTCCACATAAGTGATTCAGACTATCCTGAAGGCACGACTCTCTCTCTGAGTCTGCCCATGTATCTATCCATATGTGTTCTTTTTCTTCCTAATTAACATTTTACTTGTTTTACTACTTTGTGTGATTCATTTTCTACAAAGTCGTATAGGCCCAGGCCTTGTCACTGGTCCAGTGGCTAGGATTCAGAATTCTCACTGTCACGGCCTGATTTCAGTCACTGGCCAGGAACCAAAATTCTACTTCAAGTTGCTACAGGCCCAGGCCAGCTGAGATCAGGATTAAATCCAAGTCTAGACTTTCTCTTAAACAGTTTGTCTTTTATCCCATCCCCATAAAGAACTGTATTTTAAAATTATAGAGGCACAAGTTTATTAGCCATTTCAAAGCTATTTCGAATCAGACTCTCCAGAACAATTCTTAAAGACTTCACTATTTCCACCCCGTGCTACTAGTAATCTCCCAAATATTAAATAATACAGTAAAGACAGCTCTGATAGTTTTGACATTCATCACTAATCTTTTACCATGAACTGCCTCAGATTTGGAACAAATAGCTCATTTCCATCTGGCTCTGTTTTCCTCCACTGCTGAAAGAAAACAATTAACCTCATTCTTATTGTTTTACCTGTAAAGATAAAAGCAGACAACACATTATGGTACCAAAACATGTGTTTAATTACTTAATTAGAGAATGGAAAACTGCAATAGTTAGTTAACTGCAAGGCGAAGAGAGAAAAAAGCAGGAAAAAGGATGTTTAGTAAAGTATCTCCACATTTGTATAAGATTGTTTAGAGTGATCATTAATGCCAAGTAATTGGTTTACTTACATGAGAGAGAACATACAAGAAAATTTAATTCTAGTTCAAATAGTGGCTAAAAACTTTCTTGGAATTTTAAAGTTTGGGCTAATGTTGTATGGCTTACCTGAAATATCAGGGAGATGTTTGGCACACTAACCTTTTAGGAAGTGTCAAAGGTAAATAAATACAAGCTTTGAAAAAGAAGTAGTAATCCAACACAAAAATATAAAATAATTTACTATTTAGTGAATAATTAATTTACAGTAATACTTTTGTGTCATTTGTAAAGCTTATAAATAAATGTTACTCCCTACAGAAGGTATGAAAATGCATGCCATTTTGAGCAAGCCTAGGGCAACAAATGATCATATTGCCTAGAGCTTGAAGTATATACAGACTTTCAGGCTCCACCTAGAAGTAATCAAGTCTGAATTTTAACAAGATAATTTATATATGTATTAATATATGAAGAGCATGTGGACTTATCCTCCCTTCACACTTTCTTTTTTTTTTTTTTGAGTTAAGGTGTAAATATTCCCTGGAGAAAGGCATCGAAACCCACTCTGTATTCTTGCAGGGAGAATCCCATGACAGAGGAGCTGGACAGGCTAGAGTCCATAGGGTCGCAAAGAGTCAGACATGACTGTAGTGACTTATGCATGTAGTAAATGGGGACTTCCCTGATAACTCAGTTGGTGAAGAATCCACCTGCAATGCAGGAGACATGGGTTTGATTCTTGGGTCGGGAAGATCCACTGGAGAAGGGATAGGAGACCCATTCCAGTATTTTTGAGATTCCCTTGTGGCTCAGCTGGTAAAGAATCTGCCTGCAGTTCGGAAAACCTGGGTTCGATCCCTGGGTTGGGAAGATCCCCTGGAGAAGGGAAAGTCTACTCACTCCAGTATTCTGGCCTGGAGAATTCCATGGACTGTATAGTCCATGGGGTGGCAAAGAATCGGACACGACTGAGCAACTTTCATTTTCATGTAGTAAATATTGCAAAATGGTTATTAACATTCTTGCACTAGCACATGACATAGATACCATAGACCATGGTATTCATGACTTTACTTTTTTCCTCAATGGAGACCTATCCTCACAATTAAAACAAAACTTATTCATTTTTTCACTATCTCTCTTTCTCTCTTTAGTCATTAAGTCGTGTCTGACTCTTGAAAATCCATGGACTGTAGCCTTCCAGGCTCCTCCATTCATGGGATTTTCCAGGGAAGAATACTGGAATGGGTTGCCATTTCCTTCTCCAGGGGATCTTCCCGACCCAGGAATCGAACATAGGTCTCCTGCATTGCAGGCAGATTCTTTACTGACTGAGCTATGAAGCAAATGCCATTGCATAAAATCACTACATTGAATGCTTATAAACTGGATATTTCAGAGTGGATGAAAAAATGTGCCATCAGAGAAAGAAAAAAAAAAATGTTCACTCAAAGTAACTCGTTTAACAGTTTCTCAGAATACTTCTTGCATTTATCATGATTTGGGCTTCCCAGGTGGCACTATTGCTAAAGAGTCTGCCTACAGATGCAGGAGACACAAGAGAGCGAGTTTGATCTTTGGGTCAGGGAAGATCCCCTGGAGAAGGAAATGGCAACCCACTCCAGTATTCTTGCCTGGAGAATCCCATGGACAGAGGAGCCTGGCGGGCTACAGTACATGGAGCTGCAAAGAGTCGGACATGACTTAGTGACTGAACACACATCATGATTTTGGATTTAATTTTTTCCAGTACTTACGGATCTTTTAGTAACTCAGTATAGGTTTAAGCAACAAGCTGTCAGGCTTTGTTTTCCAAAGAATCATTCTCATTCATGAATGATAGTTTATTGGATATATTTCCCTCAGCATTTTAGATATTTTTCCCATTGTCTGTGGAGAACATTAGAGCTGTTGAAATAGTAACATACTTGCTGTGCTTTATGGGGAGATATAACTTCCCTCCTTTTTTTTTAATTTTCTTTTTTCTTTCACTTTTTTTTTTTTTTGACTTTTTCTTTTTAAACAATGTATGCATTTTCATATTTAGGTCTTGAATTAATCATGAAGAATCCTGATATTATTTTGTTAAATATTGATTTTAATATGTAATAATATGAAATATCACTTTTTTTTTAATTCTAGGATTTACTTTACAGTAAAATTGAAAATCACATGTCACCTTCCATATCTTTTAGTTTATTTCTGGCAGTTCCCTTGCTTCAGTTCAGTTCAGTTCAATTTTTATTTTTGCAGTAGATTCATTAATTTTCACCTCTTGCTCTCCTTTTTTCCTTTCTTGCCAAGCATGTAGACATAGTTTTCTCTGTGAGTTTGTACCACTTTCCCCTAGAAGCTCTGCCTCCCAGAGGCCCTGGCCCATTTCTCACACTTTCTCAACTCAGTTCAATTCAGTCTCTCTGTCGTGTCTGACACTTTGCGACCCCATGGACTACAGGACGCCAGGTCTCCCTGTCCATTGCCAACTCCTAGAGTTTACTCAGACTCATGTCCGTTGAGTCAGTGATGCCATCCAACCATCTCATCCTTTGTCATCCCCTTCTCCTCCTATCTTCAATCTTTCCCAGCATCAGGGTCTTTTCAAATGAGTCAATCCTTCACATCAGGTGGCCAAAGTATCAGAGTTTCAGCTTCAGCATCAGTCCTTCCAATGAATATTCAGGACTGATTTCCTTTAGGATAGACTGGTTGGATCTCCTTGTAGTCCAAGGGACTCTCAAGAGTCTTCTCCAACACCACAGTTCAAAAGCATCAATTCTTCGGTGCTCAGCTTTCTTTACAGTCCAAATCTCATATCCGTACATGACTACTGGAAAAACCATAGCTTTGACTAGACGCACCTTTGTTGGCAAAGCAATGTCTCTGCTTTTTAATATGTTGTCCAGATTGGTCATAGCTTTTCTTCTAAGGAGGAAACGTCTTTTAGTTTCATGGCTGCAGTCACCATCTGCAGTGATTTTGGAGCCCAAAATATAAAGTCTGTCACTGTTTCTACATTTATTTGCCATGGGATGATTGGACCAGATCTTAGTTGCCATGATCTTAGTTTTCTGAATGTTAAGTTTTAAGCCACCTTTTTCACTCTCCTCTTTCGCTTTTATCAAGAGGCTCTTTAGTTCTTCGCTTTCTGCCATAAGGGTGGTGGCATCTGCATACCTGGGGTTATTGATAAAGTAGAATTGCATTTTGGGCTAATTTCCCCATATTTACTTTAAATTTAATCCTCTTTCTAATTGTATGAGTTGTTAAATACTTTTTTATAGTATTTTCTTTGTGTTTTCATTGTGATGCATTAGTTCAATTAATTATTTCAGGTTATTGTATCATGTCTGTTTTTGAAATACTTATTTTCTTTTGTCAAATGAGCCATTGCTATACTTGGCTTGGAACAATTTTTATGTTACTATTTAAATTCTATTATTCCTGTAACATATAAGCAAGCTAAATTTGAACTTGAAGGTTTTTGTATATAACCTTGAAAAAAAAGTATTCTTCCTAATGTAAATACAAGGAGAATGGTACATTTTTTTTAGTTTTCCTATCATCCAGGATCCTAGCAGATAATACATGGTCCATTAATATTGGAATATTTAAGAGGAGTTAATAAAGTATTGTCAGAAGATGTAGACAAGCTGTCAAGAAGTCCAAAGTATATAATACCTCAGGAATAGTAATGAAAAGGCTCAGTAATTGATGTTAAGTTTGAAGAAGTGAAAAGGCAGCCCCATTCATTAGAAACTTCAGACTGATAAAACTGTAGTGGATGACCTCCTGACCTTAGGTGAGGAAGCACTTCATTGTAGCAAAACTGAAAATAAGAAGCTAGGGAAATAGCTGTCCGCACCTCCCCTCTATTCCTCCATTTCCTTGCTTGTACTTTCCTCAGTGAACCCCAACCAAAATCCAGGAGGCAAATAACCCAGCTGATATGGTTCTCACAGGTTAGGGTTCTGGAGCAGACAGGGTGAAGAAGGATGCAAGATCGATCTCTGGGGGAAGTGGAAGATGTCCCGAGCAGCTCCCTTGTTGCTTTTCTGGAAAGTTCCTTTCACTAGGGGTATATAATGCTTTAAAGCACCACCATTTTATTGTCTCCTCTAACCATGCAATTAAACATTTTCTTTCAAATCACTGTATGGACACTGAATTCTAAGCCTGAATATGTTGCTGCACAGGCTTCTCTGGTGGCTCAGATGGTAAAGAATATGCCTGAAATGCAAGAGACCTGGGTTCAATCCCTGGGTCAGGAAGATCCCCTGGAGAAGGGCATGGCTACCCATTCCAGTATCATTGCCTGGAGAATTCCATAGATAGAGGAGCTTGATGGACTACAGTCCACGGTCTCCCAAAGAGCTGTACATGACAGAGAGACTAACGCATACACACACACACATGTTGCTGCATAATTAAACATTTAAATATGTCCCCCCTCAATACAGACATTCACAAAACATGAAAGAATCCCCATGCTTACTGCTCTTTTTTCCTTAGCATTTAGAGATTTCATTTTCTTTCTTACTTGCTTGGCCATATATATAAGTTACATTTTTATACAATCCTTTTAGGAAGAATTCCATTTTAATTCAGCTTGCCTATCCCTGGAATTTGAAGCCAGAAAAACTTGGTTCATGGACTGGTGTCCTAACTGTTTTGCATCTCAAAAGCTACAAATAATTAACAGCATTGCTGTTTACATTTGTGTGTATTTATTGGGACTTATTGGGCTTCCCTGCTGGCTCAGTGATAAAGAATCTGCCTGCTAATGCAGAAGACAGTATTTCAATCCCTGGACTGGGAAGATGCCCTGGAGAAGGAAATGGCAACCCAGTATTTTTGCCTGGCAAATCCCATGGACAGAGGAACCTGGTAGGCTACATTCCATGGGGTCATGAAGCGTTAGCCACAATTGAGCACATACACACTGGTGTTTGCTGGAGAAAGATGGTGAGGATGAATGATGTCCTCTGTTGTTCTTCAGCTTTGACTTTATTCATGATTTGTATAAGAGAGTATTTCATTTTTAAATTTTTATTTTGTATTGGACTATGTGTGTGTGCACTCAGTCATGTAAACCCGTGGACTATAAACTTCCAGGTTCATTTATCCATGGGATTTTTCTGGCAAGAATCCTGAAGTGGGTTGCTATTTCCTTCTCCAGGGGATCTTCCCGACCCAGGGATAGAACCCGTGTCTCTTGCGTCTCTTGCATTGGTGGGTAGATTTTTTTTTACCACTGAGCCACCTGGGAATCCCCATATTGGACTATAGTTGATTTAAATGTGTTGGTTTTAGATGTATAGCAAAGTGATTCAGTTATATATATATATATATATATATATATATATATATATATATACGTGTGTGTGTGTGTGTCTATTCTTTCTCAGATTCTTTCCTATTTAGGTAATTACAAAATATTGAGCAGACTTCTCTGTACATTATCAGTTGTAAATATAGTAGTGTATATATGTCAGTCCCTAAATCCCAGTTTATCTTTATCCCTTACCTTTCTTCTTTGGTGATCATAAGTTTGTTTTCTAAGTCTGTAAGTCTGTTTCTATTTTGTAAGAGAGTATTTGTATTAAAAGACATTGGAAATTTCCTCTCTCTGGCACTCCCTTACTCCTCAAACCTGAGTAGAAATGGAGCTCAGTGTAGGCAAATGTACATATCAAGAGATCTCGAAGATAAATGGATATTTAAGTTAATGCTATGATAAAGACATAGGACTTACACTGTGTTGGAATGATTTGAAGATGCAACATTTTTTAGAATTCAGCGGGTAATAATAAGTGCTTTAACAAAAAGAAGCAAACTTTGCTAATAGAATGGTACTGCAAACTTACAGACACAATGTGCAAAATATGGACAATAAGAAACTAAGAATAATCTGGGCTGGTCCAGAAAATAGTGGGATAAATGATTAATATAAATTATAAATACTTCTACTATACATCAAGGTGTTATATATTTAATGTTACATTTTGTTGACAGTGCCCCTCAGTGACCCATAGAGTTTATCCAGTCATTAGCTCTTCCTTTGAAATCCTACCTTCTAGTTTACCAGACTTCTGTTGCTCAAATAGACCTTTTCTTGGTCTTTCTTGATCAGCTTGTTGTGTCATCACTCACCTTTCCAGCTGTAACAGAGTTTCTCTTGTAGATCCAATTTTTTGTTGTTCGGTCATTCTGTCATGTCCAACTCTTTGCAACCCCATGGGCTGCAGCACACCAGGCTTCCCTCTCCTTCACCATCTCCCAGAGATTGCACAAACTCATGTCCTTTGAATCAGTGATACCACCCAATCAACTCGTCCTCTATCACCCCCTTCTTCTCCTGGCTTCCATCTTTCCCAGCATCAGGATCTTTTCCCGTGAGTAGACTCTTTGCATCAGGTGGCCAAAGTACTGGACTTTCAGCTTCAGCATCAGTCCTCCCAATGAATGTTCAGGGTTGATTTCTTTTATGATTGACTGGCTTGATCTCCTTGCAGTCCAAGGGACTCTCAAGAGTCTTCTCCAACACCACAGTTTGAAAGCATCAATTCATTGGTGCTCAGTCTTCTTTATGATCCAACTCTCACATCTATACATGTAGATCCAATAGTATTCATCAAGCAGTTACGGTGCATCCTTTATATTATAGACACTGTGCTAGATGTTGGAGATGAAACAGAGGAAAAAATAAATAAAGCATTTACCTCTTGAAACCTAGAGTTTAAGGGGAGATAGAAATTAGGTAACTAAACAGATTTATCATTTCAAAAATTCATAGTTGCCTTGAAGATCATAGATATGACTCTATATTAGAACAATAGAGGATAAGTTGAAGTTAGGCATGATCATTTAATAAGCTGTACAGTGGAACATGTTAGTTAAAATATTTTCTGGTGTGAACTTCAAAATGAGAAATGTGAAAAAAGAGGGCTAGTTAGTAGTGAAGAAAACAAATGTCATTGTATGTATATTGACAAGTATGCCCTTTTGACAATATTTAGTCAAATCATATGACTCTGAAAACTTGAGTCCATTTTTTTTTCCCTTAGTGGTAATTTTAAAAATAGTACACTAAGCTAGCCAGCTTTGTTTAGTTGCATTACCTGTATACCAAGGAGCTTTTTCAAGCTGCCACTCTTTGAGAAGATTGCAGATCAGTGACTTATTTTTAGTACCTACCATGACTGTTGCCTCACACTGAAGACCAGGAACTAAAAATTTCTTTGTTACAGACTAAAATGTTCAGAAGAGCCACAAACAATTAAAAGTGGGATACAGTATAAGTAATTAAAAGATGTTTTTTCCTAAACTCTTGGTACAATGTATAAAGTTTCTAAGATCCCTTCACAAAGTGTCAATACTTACATGACTATA
The DNA here is from genome assembly GCF_054371585.1 of Giraffa tippelskirchi. Lineage (NCBI taxonomy): Eukaryota > Metazoa > Chordata > Mammalia > Artiodactyla > Giraffidae > Giraffa > Giraffa tippelskirchi. The sequence continues at coordinate 134,781,704 of NC_137277.1, forward strand.
AATTGACAAATTATTTACCAAAGGAAGACAAAAAACTAAGTGTGATTTCCATTTAGAGATTTTGTTGAACTGTTAGATCAACATCACTTATGTAACAAGAAGCCTGCGGGTTTTCATACTGTTGCTGGGGTGTCAAGGGCTTTGCAGATTTAGAGGGGGAAAAGTGCAAATAGAATTGCTGCTGCTGCTGCTAAGTCGCTTCAGTCGTGTCCGACTCTGTGCAATCCCATAGATGGAAGTCCACCAGGCTCCCCTGTCCCTGGGATTCTCCAGGCAAGAATACCGGATTGGGTTGCCATTTCCTTCTCCAATGCATGAAAGTGAAAAGTGAAAGTGAAGTCGCTCAGTCATGTCCGACTCCTAGCGACCCCATGGACTGCAGCCTACCAGGCTCCTCTGTCCATGGGGTTTTCCAGGCAAGAGTACTGGAGTGGGGTGCCATTGCCTTCTCCAAATAGAATTGCTAGTTTTGCATGATAAAAAGTTACCACTCTTCTAAGCAGCAAACTTAACTTTGTTTCTGTTATTAACTAATAATATCTTGTTATTGAGGAACTACCAGAAGTATGCTCCTTAATTATTCAGCAGCCCTAGGGCCTACCTCCAATGGCAAGATGAAAATAAACTTCTATCAGCTACTAGACTGAATCCAGTAGAAAGGAGGAACAAATCACACCTTTATTTCATTTGCGTGTTGCAAAATGTGCCTGGGAAATGATCTAAAGTAAGCCTGTTATAATCAAAACCTTGCTTCAGGGTGACTTTCCATGAAGTGACAAATTAACTTTAATGTATCACATGCCATTGTACTAAGGTTTAAAAGTGAGAGTGCCACTAAGGACTAGATTTTTTATTCAGTCTGTCTAAAGAGGATTTCTTAGCACAGGTTCTAAATGAGGATCATTGAAAGCTACATGTATGCAGATCTTACCTGCAGAATCCCAAATAATAAAATATTTCCAATTAATGCCTGCTGCTGCCCTTCATCATAAGGAAGTCAGTTTGTCAAATTATTAAAGGCAGAAAATGGTGACTGCATTATAAAACCTATGCAATAAAGATAGACTTTCTAGTCATTCGATTGCCTTGAATTGGGTTTCTTCTCAAGTCATGATATTCAGAACTAGTCAACATGGACCTTAAGTCAGAGAATTTAAGTTCTAGTTTTCTGTTACTTGCTGGGCAGCGACATGGCTTTTAACCAGTGTTGTCAAACAGAAATAAAATGTGAGGCACAAAGGCAAGCCATATATGTAATTTAAAATTTTATAATCAACATATTTTAATAATAAATAGTAATAGATGAAATTAATTTTAATAATATATTTTATTTAACCAATATATCTGAGATATTTTTCTTTAATGTGTAATCAACAAAAATTATTAGATAGTTTACATTTTTAAATAATTCTTTGAAATTCAGTGTGTAGTTTACATTTATCAGTACATCTTGATTCAGACCAGCCACATTTTAAGTGTCTATGGTCATGTGTACCTACTAGCAACTATGTTAGACAGCCAAGTTTTGGACAAATCTCCAATTCTCCATTGATCATATCTTAGTCATAAATGACATAGAAAAACTTAATAGTGTAGAAATTTCCTAGAGATGAATGGTTGGGTAATCAGAACATCAGAAACACACAACTCTGAGACAGAGTTATATTAATATTTAAATGAGAAAGCTTATTCACAAAGCAAACCTGAGATTGTAATATGGGAATGAGAGATGAAAGATTTGGATTGGCAACTGACATTGAAGTGTGTTAAGAAGAAAATGAAAAACCAAAACTCATTTAGTAGAAAGTGTACAAAGTGAATCATTTTGTGGAACACAGTGGAAGGCAGTAGGGACATTTAACATTTAGAAAAAATTATGAAAAACACTTACCTTCAAATAATGATTGGAAAGACTGTTGCTGAGAAAAGTTAAGAGTTTTCTAGTTTACCTGAAGAGACAAATTTAAGGCCCAAACATGTACATTTGCTGCCGCTGCTGCTAAGTCACTTGTTGTGTCTGACGCTTAGCGACCCCATGGACTGCAGCCTACCAGGTTCCTCCGTCCATGGGACTTTCCAGGCGAGAGTACTGGAGTGGGGTGCCATTGCCTTCTCCACATGTACATTTATTTGTACATTAAATAATTCAACATGCATTCTGTATGGAGCACCTACTATGTGATCTCAATATGCTGGCTGCTAGGATACGAAGAAGTGAATAATATAAAATGTAGACAGGTTTGCAAAATGGAATAGCCAAAGTAGTGAGTTTTCTTTGTACAGGTTGCTCCAAAATTGACTGGAGAGTGACTTGATAAACATAGAAATCTAGACTTTTAAGTATTATAAAGAAATATTATGCAAAAGCATCGTTGCTGCTGGTAACAGTGGATTGGGTTGTTTCCAATCAATCATACCAGCTGGTGAGTGGAGCCAGGTCCCAGCCCAAGAGTCTAAAGGGAGAATGTCCAAATGGCTCTTGCCAGCACTAGTGTCCTCCTTGTGGGACAGACTCCCCAAACGTCTGTAACCAGCGTCTGTGTCTACAAAGAGTGATCCCAGTGACCTCACAGCTCTCTAGGAGGCCCTCTAAGAACAGTATGTGGGTCTGACTCAGGTTTCTTTCAACTGACTGCTTCTGCCCTGGGTCCTAGAGCGTGTATGATTGTGTGTGTGCCCTTTAAGAGTAGAGTCTCTGTTAACTACAGCCCTCTGGCTCTCCTGTCTGCAAGCCTTGCTGGTCCTCAAAGCCTGGTGTTCTGCAGCCTGCTTTCTCATTGCTGGACCTGGGGAGCTGGTTGTGGGGTTTGGACTCCTCACTCCTTGGGGAAAACCGTGCATTGACAAACATCCTCCTGTTAATGGGTTCCCTACCAGATAGTGTGGCTTTTGACGTCTCAGCTCCTCCTACTTGCCTCTTTGTGATTCCTTCTTTATATTTTTTTTTATTGTGGAAAATCTTTTTCACTATTTTTCAGGTCTTTTTCATTGAGAGTTGCTCTCTAAGTACTTTTAATTATGGTGAGTCTATGCAAGAAGTTGAGGTCATGATCTTCCTGCTTTCCTATCTTGGCCACTCCCCACTCTTTTAACACTTGAAGTATTTCACTCCAGTCTTCTCTTGCATGCATGATTTCTGTTGGAAGCATCCTATAATTCTTATTCTTTATCGATAAGGTTGAATTTTTTTCTTTTGTCTTTCAGAACTTTCTTTTTTTCTGTTGCTTTTCAACCATTTGAATAAGATTAGCCTAAATGTGTATGGGGTTTTCTAGTCTTTCACTGTAGTTTTGCTGCTTCTGGTTCTCAGAACTCTCTGGATCTGATTTTGGAAAATCCTTAATCATTTTTACTTCAAGCATCCTTCTAAATCCATCCATTTCCCTTCTGATATTGCAAATACCTATATGTTATGACTTTTGAAGTTTTATATTCAGTTTATTTTGTTTTCATTTTTTTCTTTATATTTAAGGTGGGAAATCTTTATTGATTATCTTTATATCTTTATGTCACTCACTGATTCTTTCTTCAGCTGCATCAAGTTTACTACTAGGTCCACCACATTCTGTTACACTTTTTAAAATTTTCTAGCCTTTTTTTAGTCTGTCTTGGAGTTTCTATATATTTCTATATTTCTGCTTGCATCTGTTTTTATATGTGGCTCATGTGTTGTTTTCCATTAAAGTCCTTTGCATATAGTTATTTTAAATTCCCTCACTGGTAATCCTATTATCTGCTCATATCTCAGTAAAGCTCTGACTTTTTTTCTCTACAGACTGCATTTATTACCCTTTTGCAGCCTTATAATTTTTTATTGTTGTTGAAAGTGAATATATTTTATAAAGTTTCTAAAAATTTACATAGATAAGGTTTTAGTGTGGACATTTATGTTAACTGGCTAAAGCTGGGCTATGTTTAGAGTTTTGCACAGTTATAAGTATGCAAGAGACTTCAGATTTCTCTAGTGTCCTTGTTTATGTCTCTTCTCTTGACTTTGGGCTTTCCTAAGTTCTTCTCAGAGTATGAATCTTATCGCTTTTTTTTTCTAGCTGCACCCCATCCTTATTGATTATACTGGACCCCTGGAGGTGTGGTGGTATGGAAGATTATCATTCTGTAATACTTTGAGTAAGTGTCAGTCACTGACCCTGTGGACTAGATTCCTCCTCCTTAAGTGAAACAGAAAGCTAGAGAAGGACAGAGAAGAAAGTGTGGTTGATATAATGATTGCAGTCTTTTCCAAAAGGGTTTAGGCTTTTGTTCTGGAGAAGGTTCTGCAAATATCTCACAATGATTATTTTTCCTCTCCCCCTAATAGAGCCACAAGAATGTCTTCATATCTGCATCAAGAAAATCATGTTCCTAGAAGTAAAGCCCATGAAAGTTTAGTTATCTCACTTGCAACCCCCAAGGAGTTTCTTAAGTAAGTAAGTAAGTGTTAGTCTCTCAGTCGTGCCCGACTCTTTGCAACCCCATGGACTGCAGCCCACCAGGCTCCTCTGTTCATGAGATTTTCCAGGCAAGGATACTGGAGTGGGTCACCATTTCCTTCTCCAGGGGATCTTCCCAACCTAGGGATCAAACCCAGGTCTCCTGCACTGCAGCCAGATTCTTTACCGACTGAGCTACAAGGGAAACTCAGGAGTTACTTACTCTGGTGCTAACACTTTCTCAGTTTCCAGCAATTCATCAAAATTGCCATTTAAATGTTCCTACTAAATTATACCTCCAGTGGCTTCTATTCCAGGTAAGCTGATCTTAGTTGTTCTGTCCCTCTGGAGGTACCTGTCTGTTCAGATGTGGGTGATAATTTACTTTGTGGGTTGATGGTTTTCCTTGCAACATCAGTTCTCCATGGACTAAAGGGAAATCATTGATTTCCTGTTTGCCCAGGTTTTTCTTATTGTAAGCACAAGAGTGACAAAATTATAACATAATCTAGAAGTGTTAACCAAACTTTTCTTAATATTATTTTTTTAGATTTTACTCTGCCTCACCCCACTCCATCCATCACATGCCACAGATAATACTTGTTGGTTTAATGAATAATAGACTCAAGTTTATCCAAGGAAACAACTAGTCTTATTTAGTTTGTTTTCCATTTCTGCTACTTCTTTTTAAATTGATTTTTAAATTGAAGCATAATTGATTTTCAATGTTGTGCTAATTTCTGCTGTACAGAAAGTGATTCAGTTTTACATACACACACACACCCTTTTTTATATTCTTTTCCATTATGGTTTATCACAGGATATTGAATATAGTTCCCTGAGCTATACAGTAGGTCTTTGTTTATCCATTCTCTGTATAATAGTTTGCATCTGCTAATCCCGTCCTTCATCCACCCCCCTTGGAAACACAAGTCTGTTCTCTATGTCTGTGAGTCTGTTTCTGTTTCATAGATAAAGTTCATTTGCATCATTTTTAGATCGATTTTTGGTACTTTAAATAAATATGATTGTCCCTCAAGAGTTCTTGCAGCTCTTGGTATTTTGAAGTCACTTTCAAACAATGGTGCTTTTTTTCATGTTTATACCATACTGGCCTTTCTTATCCTTCTTCTCTATTTCACCAGTTTAATTCTCCATGTATCCTATATTAACAACAGTTTTGAATATTTTGGTTTACATTTTTTCTCAAAATATTTACATTTTGAATTGACTGATCCATCTTGTTTAACATGTTGTAACTTTTTTTTTTTTTATGATATTGGCTAAAAAGCAATACTTTTCCACACTAGTCATTGAATCAGATTATTGAGTTATCCCTCAGGTCCAGCTAAGAGAGAGGATTCATATATTTCTTATTTTTATAGATTACAAAATTACTTTCCCAAGATCCCAAAGACATGGTGATGCTTGATAGCTGCTTTGGAATAGCTATGTTGTTTGTGTCCTTGAATAACAGTCATCCTCAGGATAAACTGAGTCACTCTCATGTATGTTGGGGGCCATTCTGGAACTACTGCCGGATGACAAAGTCACGGCACCACTCAATAAGAAACTGCAAAGTGGTTTCTCTCCAGGATCGGAACCTTCCCTCCTTCCTGTTTCTATGCTTTTGTTGTGGCTAACTCTGTTTCATTCTTTGATGGCTGGAGTTGTAGGGGCTTCCATGATGAGGTCATGAGAGTCCAGGAAAAAGAAAAATGATCCCTTGCCCTAGAGAAACATTCCAAAAATGATTAAACCTACTGGGGCCCCTGGCTAGTGCGTCCCTAACACTCAGCCGGGGAATAAGGGCATGTTCATTTGAAAAACAAGCCCTAAGCCTACTGTGACCTGGCCTCATGAGGAGATTGTTATTGATGACTGGAAAACTTGTAATTTTCAGGGAAAATTACAGAAACTAAGCCAATTACCTTTTTTCATAAAGATTGGGACGCTAGAGATATTTGTGCCCCTTAGAATCTAAGCGTAAACAGAAAGAAATATGTGAATTGTATTATAAATGGTTTCAAGGTAAACTGCAAAAGACTTGTCCCTGCCAGAAATAGTCTTGTGGTATGTGGGTAGATGGTAAACAAACCACCACTGACAATGACTGTACTATGAGGAACTCTTGACCTTAGATGCCACTATAGTACTTATTCGCTGAAGCAAGAAGCTGTATTTGCTGTAGTAGCAGGTTGTACAGAATAAGTAGATGGAAAAATAGGATTCATAGACTATGTTTTAGCAGAATAAAAATAGGTATTGGGGTAAACATGTAACCAAAATGTAACAAAGGACTAGGAAAAAACTTTTAACACATCTTAGAATCAAGGGATGTTGATCTGAACGAAAAAACATTGTAAGAGTCATTACGAAGAAAAACATGTGCTATATAAGTAGAAACTGAAAGCAATAAAGATTATTGGCCTTGGGCCATCAGAAAAACTCTGTTTCTTTCTTTCCTCTCGCCAGCGCCATTCATCCCTTGGGTACTCCTGGACCAGCTGGAGCAGGACTCTGGTACATGTATAACTGAATCACTTTGCTGTATAGTAGAAATAAACACCAGAGAAGGCAATGGCACCCTACTCCAGTACTCTTGCCTGGAAAATTCTATGGACCAAGGAGCCTGGTAGGCTGCAGTCCACAGGATCGCTGAGAGTCGGACATGACTGGGCAACTTCACCTTCACTTTTCACTTTCATGCATTGGAGAAGGAAATGGCAACCCACTCCAGTGTTCTTGCCTGGAGAATCCCAGGGACGGGGGAGCCTGGCGGGCTGCCATCTATGGGGTCGCACAGAGTCGGACACGACTGAAGCGCCTTAGCAGCAGCAGCAGCAGAAATAAACACAACATTGTAAATCAGCCATTCTTTGAGAAAAGAGTCATTTTCAGGACTTCCCTGGCCATCTAGTAGTTAAGACCTTGTGCTCCCAATGCAGGGGGCATGGATTCAATCCTCAGTGGGAGAACTAAGATCCCGCATGGGGCTGCCAAAAATAAAAGTCCTTATCTGCTGTTTGGAGGCTGCCTTCTTCGGTCATGCCCACAAATTTGAGAAGTATATGCCCCAAATCCAGATAAATACACAAGGAAGATGAAAGAAGGGAAGAAACCTCCACTCAGCTGTCGGGTGAGTCTAACCAGTACTAACTGGTCCTCAATGGGGCGAGAGATGTGGTGGCAAGACCATCCTTACATCCTACAGCGAGTTATTGGCAGGCCTCCATAGGACTTATATTTTTGTCATCTATGGTGTCTTTTTATTTGAAACAGGCCCTATTTGGAATACCTGCCATGAGCAGAAAGATCTTTTTTAACTGAAATGTTTCCTTTTATCTCTGAAATAGTCGATTAAACTCAAACTGGGCCTATATAAGATGCTACTTTCTAGAAACTTGAATTTGAAATTTACCCATCTCACTATTTTATAAATGACTATCATGATGGTAATATAAGTGTCTTCAAGTTTGGAGATGATACTAAATGGGAACAACAAGAATGGGTATTCAACATGCAGAAATTGAAGGATAGATCATACACTCAAAAGTAAAGGTGAGAGATAAGAGACAGCATATAGTTAGACAGAGGGAGGGAGAGAGACAAAGAATGACAGACATACAGACAGACAGACAAACTGTGATTTCTATTAGCAACCAGTTCCTTGTGTGAGTTCCCATCAAGGTCCTGCTGTACTCTGTCTTTAATAGTCCAGGGGAAAACCTTCTCAATGTAAAAAGTGATTAGTGACTAAGGGAATCTTGATTAAGATGCCTCTCTGCCTCCTTATTAGGAAAAAGAATATCCTCTGTATCATCCTCTGTATTAGCTAACAAATATGTACCCTCCTGATGTGCCATGAATGCCCTCAAGGGTCAGTGGAGGAACAAGTAACCTTCTCAGAATGGGGCATCACAACCAGGTAAAATGTTCTTCAATCATCATGACATTAGGGGTTTCCAGTTTGACTATTTTTGCTTTGCTCCTGAAATAGACCATAAATATTTAACATAATTCTTGGGTAGTGAACTTTTAAGGATTCCTTCTTCCCAGTTTTAGAAGATCTAGATTTCTAACCCAGGAAAATAATTGTTCATAGCAAATGTTGGATATATAAGCTATGCCCCTCTAAGAACATATTTTTTAAAAGAAAGGAGATTATAAAATACATCTTTGACTCAATCATATTCAAACTTATTGGGATTGACATATATACACTACTATGTATAGGATAACTAATGAGAAATTACTGTATAGCACAGGGAACTCTACTCAGTAATCTGTGGTGACCTAAATGGTAAGGAAATCCAAAAAGAGGAGATATATATATATATATATATATACATATATATATATATATATATATAGATGTGAAGTTTGGACTATAAAGAAAGCTGAGCACCAAAGAATTGATGCATTTGAACTGTGGTGTTGGAGAAGACTCTTGAGAGTCCCTTGGACTGCAAGAAGATCCAGCCAGACCATCCTAAAGGAGATCAGTCCTGAGTGTTCATTGGAAGGACTGATGTTGAAGCTGAAACTCCAAAACTTTGGCCACCTGATGCAAAGTGCTTACTCATTTGAAAAGACCCTGATGCTGGGAAAGATTGAGGGCAGGCAGAGAAGGGGATGACAGAGGATGAGATGGTTGAATGCATCACCAACTCAATGGACATGAGTTTGGGTAGACTCTGGGAGTTGGTGATGGACAGGGAGGCCTGGTGTGCTGTAGTCCATGGACTCACAAACAGTCAGACATGACTGAGCGACTAAACTGAACTGCAGGTGCCTGGCATTAATATTAATGGATCTACCATGCAAATTAATGAGACTGTTACCAAGGAACTCTCTCAACATAGTGGAAAATTCACTGAGGACAGAGTAGTCCCATGTATCCTGGTACCCTGGCTTGTTGCATCCTAGAGCAATGCCAAGTTCAAGCAAGATGTGGGGCAGAGTTCAGTGGAGAAACTGTAACTATTGGGAAGTAAAACTTCTAATGTACATAATAATGTACAATGAAAACACCAGTCCTTTTCAAGCTGTGATGAGGGTCTGGGATACAATGGAAGCAAAATGTAGTACTTACATGGTTATAGCCTCTCACCTCAGCTTTACTGTTGATTTAAGGTCATAACTGGTTTCCATGGACTTCCTGGTAGCTCAGTTGGTAAAGAATATGTCTGCATTGCAATAGACCTGGGTTTGATCTCTGGATCAGGAAGATTCCCTGGAGAAGGGAATGACAACCCACTCCAATATTTTTTCCTGGAGAATCCCATGGACAGAGGAGCCTGGTGGGCTGTAGTCCATGGGATCACAAAGAGTCAGACATGACTGAGTGACTGACATACACATACCTATGTATTTATACATCTGTTCTTTTTCAATTATATCTTTATCTCAGTGATGTTGATATGAGAACTTTCTACATACCAAGTGCACACAAATGATTTTATGCAGCTTAACTAGAAAATTTTTAGGGAATAACCAAATTTTTGAAAAATAAAATAATTTGATGTCTTTCTTCAGACTGTAATGGAATACATTCTAAAGTTATTTTATTTCTGAAGTTTTAACGTACTCATTAACTCTGACAATGAATTCCAATATATGAAGATGGATATTCAGTGACCATGACATTAACTTAAAGTTACCTCTCTGGTTATAGGCCAATTAGATGCTCTCATCTCAGAATTTGGAGTGCAGAGTGAGTGGAGATAGAGTCTGAGGATCAATGATGCTGTTATATAATCTTCATAATTTAAATGTAGGTGGCTGCTGATGACTCCTGTGCCTTTCTTTCTAGCCTTATTTGTTCATATCTTCCTTTGAGACCAGTAGTCACCCTCCTTGTCATTCATTTTATTTCCTTTTCTGGGAAAGCTGGGCAGAGTCAGAGTCATTTGTATATAAAAGGAGAATAATTATTGTGGCATATATTGCTACTTATTTCATCAATAATATTAAGCTCTCTAAGGGACATATTGTGGGCTTCCCAGGTAGTGCTAGTCGTAAAAAATTTACCTGTTAATGAAGGAAACACAAGAGACACGGTTTGATCCCTGGGTTGGGAAGATCCCCTGGAGAAGGGCATGACAAGCCACTCCAATATTCTTGTCTGGAGAAACCCATGGACAGAGAAGCCTGGCGGCCTACAGACCATAATGTCCCCAAGAGTTGACATGACTGAAACACCTTAACACAGCACACACTCTTCACCAGTAGCATACTGGATATGTATTTTGAGGGATGTACTCTGTGTAGAAGTTAAATAAGCAGAGTGACAACATACAGCCTTGTCATACTCCTTTCCCAATTTTAAACCAGTCTGTCATCCCATTGCCTCGGCCCTGAGCCTTTGTCTCATGCAGGGCCGGGGCAATGGGATGACACAGAGGGATGGGATGGGGAGGGAGGTGGGTGGGGGTCCAGGAAGGGGAACACATGTAAACCCATGGCTGATTCATGTCAATGTATGGCAAAAACTATTACAATATTGTAAAGTAATTAGCCCCCAACTAAAATAAATAAATTAAAAAATAAAAATAAAATAAAATAAAATAAAATAAAATTTAAAACAGTAAAAAAATAAAAAAATAAACCAGTCTGTCATTCCACGTCTGATTCAAACTGTTGCTTCTTAACTTGCATATTGTTGCTCTCAGAAGGCAGGTAAGGTGGTCTGATATCTCTTAAAGAATTTTCCAGTTTGTTGTGATCCATACAGTCAAAGACTCTAGCATAGTCAGTGAAGCATATGTTTTTCTGAAATTCTCTTGCTTTTTCTATGATCCAGTGTATTTTGGCAATTTGATTTCTGGTTCCTCTGCCTTTTCTAAATTCAGCTTGTCCTCATTTGTTATCTATTTTATACATAACAGTGTGTATCTGTCAATCTTAATTTCCCAGTTTACCCTTCCCCCACCCCACTGCCTTGTAATATTGCATTGTTTTACAAATAGAAACACTCATAGTCTGTATACTTAAGGGAGAAAGAACTTTGATACATTTAAAAATAATTTTCTTTGTGAGATGAATGGCTACAAGATATTCAAGTGCCTCCTGTAAGCTACCAATTAAAGTGAGGGGGGAAAAAATAAAAGGAGAGCAGGACCTAGAACAATTTTGACAAAAGATTCATTACAAAAAAGTATCAACATCTATACACATAACAAACACTCTACAGGTATTTAAGAGTGAGGAACACTTAGGATGGGTGCATAAGCTAATATTAAAAATAAGTAAACTAAAGAGCACAACTGTGCACAAATGTCTTTATTCTAAATAGTAGCTAAACATAGGTTAATGCTGTTACATTAAAATGAATGAATATATTTATGTATTTAAATGCATTCTAAGAGCTGTGAATTTGGAGTCAGGGATGAATAAAGGTGAAATCACTGTATTTAGTGAAATTATAATGTAGCATTGGATTCTAATGTGTAAATTTTAAAATATAGTTTGTGTTATTGGAGCTGAACCAATGCATGAGTGGTTTAGGCTAGACTGTAGAACAATAAGTCAATATTTGGAGTATAGAGAATAAAATAACAACTGACACAGTTAGTTGACAAGTATACTTTCGAGCTTTCTTTTTTAAACAAAAATAAATACAAACTCTAATTGGAGTATTTAACAGTTTAATTAAATGTTCTGCAGTCTACATAAACCTTTTTCTATGCACATTTGTGAAGTTCTGAGGCAAAAACCTGCTTGTTGAATCCTCAGGTCTTAGGAAATTCAAGCAATTCTCTACACTAGATAAATTAGTCTCAGCAGTCTGGAAAGACAGAATGTCTGCTCCACTAGCTCTAATGTGGGTGTGATTACCCTTCCTTGCAGCCTGGTTGGAATATAACACATGATATGTGGGTAAGTCTTCTCCAGGTTCATCTTCCTCTGAACCAGAATGTGTATGCTTAGTTGTGTCCGAGTCTTTGCAACTCTATGGACTGTAGCCTACCAGGCTCCTCTATCCATGGGATTTTCCAAGCAAAAATATTGGAGTGGGTTGCTGCTTTTGCCTGCTTGTTGGCATTTCTCATGATTCCACTCATAAGCTCCTCTTCACTATTTACTCAGTGCCTTACTACCCACCATCAATTTTAACTCATTTATATTTGATAATAGTCAAAACTGTCTATCCCAGGCCTCTCTTCCGAGCTCCGAACAATATTTTCTTGAGTATCTCACATGCCTTAAGAATTACCAAGTCAAAAAAGTGACCTCATCATTCTTTACTCCACTTTCACAAATTTGATCTTTCTTTTAAGCTTCTTAATAAATTTAATTCTGTGGAACAAAATGTAGCCTTTTGATACAAGGCTATAATATGATACCTGTACAAGATGTAAAGGGCTTCCCTGGTGGCTCAGTGGTAAGGAAACTGCCTGCAATGCAGGAGCCTCAGGAGGTCCCTGGGTAGGGAAAATCCCCTGGAGGAAGGGGCAATCCACTCTAGTATTCTTACCTGGAGAATCTCAGGGACAAAGGAGCTTGGTGGGCTATAGTCTTGGGGGTCGCAAAGAGTTGGACACAACTGAAGCAAGTTGGAATGAATACACAAGATGTAAAATGACTCCATTTGAAAGAAAATGATTTCCCTCTCACAAAAGAGTTAAAAACTGATATCCCTGGACAAATTGCAACTTTAATCTCTGTGGTTATTCACAGACCCAGGTTTCATTCAATCATCAGGATGATCCCTTTGCATTGTCTATATCCAGCTAGGAGCATGGAGGAAGAAGACTCCTTGAAGGGGTTCACATTACTTCTGTTTATTTGTCATTGTCAAGAAGTAGACACATCTTTTATTCTTTCACAGCTGTAGGTTTCAAAACTCCCAGATTTTATAATTATTCTCTGTACTTTCAGTCTCTTCAGGCAAGCAAGCTGAGGTGAAAATTTGTATCACATTTTATTACACACATGTGTCTAGCACAATATATAGAATGTAAAGTTTAAATATTTTGATGTATTAATAAATATGTATCTATTTTTCTTCTCAATTATTGGTTCTAAAACTATGAGTATCTTTTCTATACAGACAATACCCTAGAAGCTCAGGGTGTATTCATGAATAAGAAAAACTGTTGCCGCATGAAAGTAATACATTAAAAAATGAAGGCAAGAAATACACAAATAAATCAATATATATCACTTTGTAATGTTATGGATAAGGGTAAGGAAGACAGAATTGCAAGACAGGAATGTTTTGTTTCTATAAACTTTTCAAGAAAGATTTCTTGGAAAGTGTGGCATATGGAACTTCCTTGGTGGTCCAGTGATAAGACTCCATGCTTCCAAGGCAGGGGACATAGGTTCAATCCCTGGTCAGGGAATTGAGATCCCACATGCTGCATGATGCAGCCAAAAAAAATAACCAAAGAAAGAAAGAAAGTGTGGCATGTGAATGCTGCTGCTGCTGCTGCTAAGTCGCTTCAGTCGTGTCCGACTCTGTGCGATCCCATAGACGGCAGCCCACCAGGCATGTGAATAAAGACTGTCTAAAGGGTGGGAGACAATGAACTATGCAGATATCCTAGAAAAGAACATCCTCTGTAGAGAGAACAAGTACAAAGGTCCTGAGGAGAAAACACACTTTCTGATTTCACGCTATAGTAAGTAGCTGGTGCATCAATGCAGAGTGAAGGAGGTAGAAATTATGTTTAAATGAGATCAGAATAGTAACAAGAATCCTGATGTTATAGAGCTCATGGACCCCAAAGCATTTCACTCTGGATTAGGTGAAATATATTAAAGTGCTTGAGCAAAGGAGTAAAGTGATCAGATAAATTGTACAGTATCAGGACATTGCTGTATGAATAACAAATTATACACAAGGAAGGGCAGGAGGAAGACCAGTGATGAGGCTATTATAGTCACAGTGATGAATGGTGATGGCAACTTAAATTGGGATGAGGCAGTAGAGGAAATAATATGGCCTATAATCTAGATATATTTTGGAAGTAGAGAACCGGAAGCTACCAGAGGACTGGAAGCAAAATGTGATATGATGTGAAAGAGAAAGAAAGGAGTCAGTGAGAGTTCTACTATTTTAGGTTTGATAGTGTAGTCATTAACAATGTTTACCAAAGATTCCTAATTATCCTTGAACCAATAGAATATCTTTCCTCTTTTTGATGTATGATAAGAATGAACTCTGCTTGTTTGCCTTTGGATATGATCACATGATGGTCTTTGGCTACTGAAATATGACAATTGATACATTTTACTGGCATCCCTAAATGTCTTCCACCCTTTGTATGATTAACCAAATACAGTGTCATAAATATTGGTTACTTCCTCAGTCTGAATTCTGGAGTGAGAACAGCATGGGTGAGAGCTCCAAGCCTATCCTAAAGCTGAAGTAGTATGAGAGAGAAAACAATTGATTCACCAAAATTCTGCAGGCTATTTTTTTTTCCACAGTATATCTTAGACCATGTATAATCAATATATTTGGGCAACTGGAAAGACAAGATATTTATTTATCAAAGATTGGAGTAAGTAGGAGAGAGAATCAGAAATTTGATTAGTCAGGTTCAATTGCAGCTGAATCTGTCAAAAATTCAAGTACATGTGTCACAGAGAGCATAGAGCTTTAGGTAGACCACTTGATTGGTTGGAGATTAAAAATCAGAATCTGTCAGGATTGAGTATTTAAATACACAAGATTTGCACAAAATAACTTAGTGAGTGCAAGTAGATAAGAATAGAAATTCTAAGGTGTAAGCCTTAGAATGGCATGTTGTTATTTAAAAGTCAGAAGGATAAGGAGAAAATAGAAATGAAGACTGGAAAGGAATTACCAATAATGTAGAATGGATGTTGTCTTAGAAGTTAAAAAAAGAAATGTGTTAAAATGGAGAAAATAATGAAGCATGCTATGTGCTACTGACAATTTAAATATAATGGAATTTAACAATTAACCATTGGCTTTAGCAATGTGGAGATCATTACAAAGCCTTTGTCCCTAGAGTGACCAAGAAAACATCTGTTCAAGCGGTTTCTAAGGAGACTGGGAGAAGGACTGAAGATATGAAGTTTATGTACTCTGAGGGAAATATTTTGCTCAAAATGTTATCTGAAAAAATGGAAGCAGTATCTGAAATTAAATGTAACTAGAGAGAACACTTTCATCATGAAGGATATTGTAGCATATGAAGCAGCTGTGAATGATCTAACAGAAAGAAAAAAATATTGATGATTCAGGAGAGAGGGCACAATTGTGGGAGGAACGTCACCCAGTAGACAAAAAGGGTTACTACTTAATAGGCTTATTTTATATACTTATGTATCCTTGACTGGAAAATCTCATGGACAGAGGAGCCTGGTAGGCTGCAGTCCATGGGGTCACAAAGAGTCAGCCACGACTGAGCGACTAACACTATATTTATATTTAGGCTACTTATTTTAGTACATGCACACTTCACCCAGTAAATTAAGGAAGTTCGTGAAAGTGATTATAGGTATAGCTATGGGCTCTCAGAGGAAATGTGAAGCATATAGGGACAGATGGAGGTAGGCGGATATATGTAATGGTGAATGCATGTGGATGTTCTTTTCTGCTTCCTTCTTTTCCTTCAGTTAAAATAGGAAGTGACATAATCAACTTAAAGAGAGGATGCTGGTGATTTGAGAAGATGTGAAAGAGTTTTCTGAAAATATAGGAGCACAGGGACTTCCCTGGTGGTCCATTGTCTAAGACTCTTTTCTTCCAATGCAGCTGCAGGTTTGATTCCTGGTCAGGGGACTATGGGGCTCCCTTGGTGGCTCAATGATAAAGAATCCGCCTGCCAAGCCGGAGATGCAGGTTTGAACCTTGAGTCGGGAAGATCCCTTAGAGTAGGAAACTGCAACCCACTCCAGTATTCTTGCCTGGAGAATTCCATGGACAGAGGAGCCTGGTGGGCTATAGTCCATGGGGTCGCAAACAGTGGGACGTGACTTAGCAATTAAAATGACAACCACACAACAGGGAACTAAGATCCCACATGCCAAGCAGTTCAGCCAAAAGAAAAAGAAAAAATATGTGGGAGCATGAGAGGATGAAGGAACTTAAATCAGAATATTAGACAGAATGTTGAAGTTAGTGATTGTGAATTCAAGTCATCATGGTTATCAGAGTTGCATGTTGTAGTTTTTTTTTGTTTTTTCCTCTAATCCCAATTCAGCTATATGATACAGATGCAAAGCTGACAGAGCAGCCCTTGGAGCCTGCATTGGTATACTGACACGAAGAGCATAGGCAAGAAAGGGATGGAATCTGACCTGAGCAAGCATAAGAGAGGCCTAAAGCTATAAAAGACCACGCAAATTAGTGGGATCAGTGGACTGTTAGTTCAATATGGGTGAATGAATTGTTTGATGCATATACTATTATAGTCAAGGAAGAAAATATTTACTAGTTGATAGTCTGGCATTTGGAGGAAAGATAGTAGTCACAGTTTTTGACAATTTTTCTCCTTATTTTTCCTATTGATAATAAAATGGCAGATAATTTTGATGACAGAAAAATATCAGCACAGACTTGCTCAGCAATCACAAACCCCTGCTGAAGAAGGAAATGTTACAAGTGTTAAATATGTCATGATTGCTCAATTCTTACAGTTAAATGCACTTATGGACTATTTGCCTTCGCAGTTTCTCAATTCCATTCTCATTTTGTGAAAGTGATTGCTGTTGGTAACAGAAAAGAAAGCCTTAGGGGAAGAAAATAATCTTTTCCATGCCTATTTAATTCTAGGCTCTATATGTTTTAGAGAGGAATAAACCAATACACACAAAACAGCTATTTAAATTAATGAGCCCTGCCACTTATGGTCTAAATACTTGTAACTAAACATACTTTATTTTATTCATAAAAACTTGGAAATAATTACACCCAGAAATCCTTAAAAATAAATTGCTAATTTCCAACATGCATATAATTTCCTCTTGGATCTTATCATTTAAACCATGAAATGTTTCTGCATTTATATAAATATATATGCATATTTCTTGCAAAAATGTTTTAAAAGAAGACAAATACTGATAAGGTAAGTATTTTTATATTTAATGAGAACATGGAGCAAAAACTGAAATATAAAATTGAGTGAGAAATAAAAGAATGAATATATCCAATATATGGATAATTAAATCCACTTTTTTTTTCTCTCATGAAAAATAATTTAAGTCCACTTGTAAATGGAAACCATATTATACTGCAAATAAATAAAACGCACCTGGGATAAAATTGTGTCTTCAAACAATTATTATGGGACAGTTCTCTAAGCCTTAATTTTATCATTTATAAGATAAGAAAAGATCTCTTTTTTTTGTCTTGCTATCATTTTTTGTTGTTCAGTTGCCAAGTCATGTCCGACTCTTCACGACCCCATGGACTGCAGCATGCCAAGCTTCTCTGTCCCTCACCATCTCCCAGAATTTGCCCAAGTTCATGTCCAATGAATCTGTGATGCCATCCAACCATCTTATCCTCTGTCACCTTCTTCTTCTGCCTTCAATCTTTCCCAGCATCAGGATCTTTTCCAATGAGTCAGCTGTTCACATTGCTCTCTTTACAAGGATTTAAAATTTACAGAGAATTAATAAATATCTTTAGGTATATTTTTACTTAATGTTAAATGAGGTTTCAATATAGGCTTTAAAAATATCCAGTATTTAACTTATTCTGTATTGACTGTTAACCTTAAGCCAGCACTTAATATACTAACTCTGAAATATTTTGCTAAAAGTTTCAAGATTCAAATAATCTCAGAGGAAAGTCTCATTTGATGTATTGTATATAGAGAAAAGAAAAAGAGTAAAAAGATACAGCTAGATGAATTTTTCCATAATCAAAATGCCCATGTAATTGGCAATTAGAGCATCTAGAAGTCATTCCCCTAAAGACACCCCCCTAACTCTGCACATTAAAATAACCATATAGTGATGCAGGTTAGTCTCTTCTTGAAACTCACATAAATGGAATCACATTGCTATATGCAAACTTCTGTCTTTTTTTGGCCTCAATATTTTGTTTCTTAATTTCATCTATGTTCCTGCATATAATATATTTCATTTTTTCTTTTAATTCGTATTAATTCACTGGATGCTTATACCAAATATTATTTATGCTTTCTGATATTGATGGAGATTTGGGTTCTTTCAAATGACCAAATTTTAAATCTCATCATTCACATTTAGATCTACTATTGTTTTAATCACCTTCTATTCATCCCCTTGGTGAAGGAAAGATTATTGTTGAGAGTTATGCAGGTGGATGAACCTAGGATATTGTAAAATGGATTCATGAGATGACAGAAGCTTATTAGTCCCATACACTCATGAAATGAGGAAGAAGCATGTGTCATATGATTTTACCTAGAAGTTTTACTCAGGTACAAAGTGAATGACCAGGGACTGGGAGGCAGATTTAGCAGTATCAAGAGGTTGGTTGACTTCCAGCTCCCATGGAAGACATCATCAACTTGTTTGAAAAATGTGAACTGACAGGGAACTGAAAGCTGCTACTCAAGGATAAACAGGAACTGTGCCTGGTGCCCTTGATAAGGAAGCTTTTTTGGCTGGGGGACCTTTTCCAAGGGAGCAGAGTGGGAAGTGTAACTTGTGGTTAGTCTATTCGACATGATCTTGGTTTCACAAGCTGTCAAGACAACATGTGATGTTGGCCTTTAATTTGTCTTACACCACAATAATCCATCCAGTAAAATTTATTATTTTTCCATATGGCAATTTGATTTACTTTATTGAAGAACAGATACCTGCTGCACAGCCTTATCTCTTGTTTCATGAATCAATTAATCTTTCTTGTGTATGTGCATTTTTAGAAGTTTTTGTTTATCATTACTGTATCTGATAATTCTTATTTTGAGAATCCAACTTTTGTTTCAAAATACATTTTGATGTCTTACTGAATCCATCAGTTTTTATTTCCTTATTCAAGTTTACCTTGATTATACCTGAACATTTGTATTTGCATATTTGTTTATGTTGTTCAGTTGCTAAGCCCTGTCCAACTCTTTGCAACTCCATGGACTGCAACACACCAGGTTCTCCTGTCCTTCACTATCTCTTGGAGTTTGCTCAAATTCATATACATTGAATCGGTGATGCTATATAACTATCTAATCTTCTGCCACTACCCTCTCCTTTTGCCTTCAATCTTTCCCAGCATCAAAGTTTTTCAATGAGTTGACTCTTTGCATCAGATGGCCCAAGTATTAGTACTTCAGCTTCAGCATTAATCCTTCCAGTGAATATTCAGTGTTGATTTCCTATAGGATTGACTAGTTTGATCTCCTTGCAATCCATGAGTCTTCTCCAACACCACAGTTTGAAAGCATCAATTCTTCAGCACTCAGCCTTCTTTATGGTCCAACTCTCACATCCATACATGACTACTGGAAAAAAACGTAGCTTTGACTATATAGACCTTTGTCGGCAAAGTGATGTCTGCTTTTTAATATGCTGTCTAGGTTTGTCAGCTCTCCTTCCAAGCAGCAAGTATCTTTTACTTTCATGGTTGCAGTCACCATCTGCAGTGACTTTGGAGCTCAAGAAAATAAAATATGTCACTGTTTTCACTTTTCCCCCTTCTATTTGCACAAAGTGATGGGACAGGATGCCATGATCTTAGTTTTCTGAATGTTGAGTTTTAAGCCAACTCTTTTAACTCTCCTCTTTTACCTCTATCAAGAGGATTTTTAAGTTCATCTTTTCTTTCTGCCAATAGAGTGATATCATCTGCTCATCTGAGGTTGCTGATATTTCTCCTGGCAATCTTGATTCCAGCTTGTGAGTCATCCAGCCTGGGATTTCACATGATATACTGTGCATAGAAGTTTAATAAGCAGGGTGACAATATACAGCCTTGGTTGCTCCAAGTCTGGTTCTAACTGTTTCTTCTTGATAGGCATACAGGTATCTCTGGGGACAGGTAAGGTGGTCTGGTATTCCTATCTGTTTAAAATTTTTCCACAGTTTTTTGTGATCCACACAAAGACTTTAGCATAGTCAATGAAGCAGAAGCAGGTATTTTTCTGGAATTCCTTTGCTTTCTCTATAATCCAACAAATGCTGGCATTTTGTTAAATTTGATAATTGCCTTTCAATTTCAAACACAATAACCTATTTAGGTTTCTATTTTGACCACATTCAATTTATAGATCAGCTGTAGGAAAATTGAAAATACCAACTTTGAAACTCATGAATTTGACACCATAACATGGAGAAGAGGTTATGAAATAAGACATAATATAGATCTTATCCTGTAGTGTATATGTTGCACCACTCAGATCCTTCTATCTTACATAAAGCCTAATCCATAAAAGAACCTTTAAGGTGGTGGTTCTAAAAAAGAAAAAAAAGGAGAAGGGTAAAACCTGCTACAGTTCTTTCTCATATAACAGGCCCAAGTAAGTCACTGATTTTCATTATTTCCCTTCACCATCAGCCAATCTAGACTTCCCTTAGAATCAGTCAAGACTTTGGCAAATCTAGTTTGGTTACCTGATGAAGTGTCTCAGATTTTATCCTCAAGAGACTGGGAATCATTTGCTTTACCCTTTTTAGTCTGTGGTTGCTACACTGTCTATTTGTAGTAATTGGTCCACAAGGAACAAGAGATTAATCCCTTGAGTTCTGTATTTATTCTTTGCAGATTTCTATTTTGTAGCAACCTTAGCTCTTTAGGTTACTTAGAACAACTGGATCCACATCTTAACTCATTTTCTTTGCTTTTTAACTTTTTAGCATGAACAAATGACTATATGATAGTCATAACTTCAGGTTCAGTGGAACTCTTGGTGTGCACCCGCCCCACCAAGTGAAAGAAGCCCTCATCCAGGAACAAGTAGTTCCAATTTGGTATAGCCTAAATTATCAGGACAGAACGCATAGGTTTTGTAAGAACTGTGGAAATGACATGATGTTTGTACCCTTTGCTTGCTCAACCCATGTAAATATATATTTGGATGCAGCTCCATGTATAGGTTGTTGATACAATGTGAATATTACCTCTAAGAGGACAGCACCTGAAATTTCAGAAGGTGGACCAAGTGCTTTAAGCTATTTTTTTTTAATTAACATTCCACCATTCTGTTAGTCAACCTATTTTCAGTGATATAGTAGCTGAGAGGGCAAGTGGTCCCTGTGACCATGAACCTATAGTCCCATCTCTTTTACCAGAAAGCCACTCTTGAGCTGGAACTATTTCATTCAAGATCCCATGCTGTTGTATTGGATAGCTCCTAAACCTTCAGATGTTTGTAGTTGCAGATTGACTGCAAATAGGATAGGCAAATCCACATAAAGAGTAGATGTCAATTTTGATAAGAAAAAAGTACTGGTCCTGCAAAATATCTGGCTTGATTCCTAAGCAGATGGTGAAATAATATGGGCTCGGTTTTGATCTCTGCTATTGACACATAGGATGATCAGCAAGGACAATAGCGGAAATAGCCTTGGTGAAAAGATGATCTTTGGGGCCATTGTGCCAGGTTGAGAAACACGGCATTAGGGAGACAATTTGCCTTATGAATTGATAATTATCATTAGGTGAGAAATTCCATTCGTAGATAATCACAACATATTTAAGAGTTCATGAAGACTAAGTAGTTCATGTACATTAAGTTTTGTCTCCACTTGTATTAAATAGGATATTACCATTTCAAATGGAGAATCTAAGTGAGTTTTCTATACAATAGGAAAAGATTATATTTGATATGAAGCGTGTGCTTTTAGAGTATATGAAAATGTTTCTTTCTCACAAGGACTAAAGAAAAAGTGTTCAACTGTTCAATAAGAGTTCTATAAGAGAATATAAAAAGAAATCCATACTTTCTTTTAGTAAGTTAGTAGCTTCATAGAAGCTGGACACAGTGTATTATAATAGAAGGTAATTCTTGTTCTAGACATTTAGAAAACATTAACCTTTAGGATACATAGAATGCTCGGAGGCTGATCAAAGCAAACTCACATAAGTTATTGAGTAAGTATGTTCATGGAAAGATGATATAAAAAGGAGGTAGCTCCAAATAGGAAGGAAATGAAAATATCTTGCAATAAACTATGCCCTTCATGTCAAATAAAATACCTTCACATGTTCACAACGGGTGACTTTGACTGATGGATTCTGCTGTGGTTTACGTGTCTTCCAGTCAGCTAATACTCATCAGCTATGAGCAGAATTGGAGTTTCTTCACTCTATTGACTCTTCTTTTCCAAATATAGTGGTTTATTTGTATCACTGAAGACTGCTGTTCTTTGAAAGACAATTTGCTGAGAATGAGAAAAATGATAGGCTGTGTTTATGTCTCCTCATCTATTTCAAAATTAGTGCTTAATTTCTGTTTTATTATTTTTAAAATTCCTGTTTAGAAAGAGTAACCCCAAAACACATTTCATATACTTGTATATTCCAAGTGTTACGAGCTATAATCTAATTTGGAAGGCAAGAGACCAAAGGAGAGAGTAGTAGAAGGTCAGTGAAAGGAAAAGTATTGGGGCAGTACTGAAAAAAGAAAAAAACTGAGTTCAATAATTAAATAATTTAATGTATTTGGAAAGAACCACCATCATAGGCTCTTCTCAGAGACCCATGCTTTTGTTAGTGAAATTAGAGACTAGAACTACTATAGTGAGAAATTTATTTAACACTTTAAAATCTAGTTGTTCTCAGGACTTCCCTGGTGGTCCAATAGTTAAGACTTCACCTTCCAGTGCAGGGGGTGTGGGTTTAATCTGTGGTTGGGGAGCTGAGACCCCACATGCCTTGTGGCTGAAAAACCAAAGCATGAAACAGAAGCAAGGTTGTAACAAATTCAATAAATACTTCAAAAAAAAAAAAAAAACTTTAAACAAATAAATAAAATCCAATTGTTCTCAAACACCTCTGACTATATTCCAGACATTTTTCTATTCCTGTATACATGATAACAAGTATTTACAGTAAGTCCCCTCCATACAAATGAGTTTCATTTGGAGAGCATGCTTGTGAGCTCAATTTATTCATGAGTCCAACAAAGTTAGCCTAGGTACCCAACTAACACAATCAGCTGTATAGTACTGTAATGTAATAGGTTATAATACTTTTCACACAAATAATCCATACAAAAGCACAAAAAATAAAGAAAACCTTTTTAACCCTACAGTGCGGTACCTTCAAAAGAGCAGTAGTATAGTACAACAGCTGGCATCCAGGGGCTGGCATCCAGTGAACAGGCAAGAAGAGTTACTGACTAGAGGAGGGAGAGGAGGTGGGAGATGGTAGAGCTGAAGGATCATTGGCAATAGGAAGGAAGGCAAGCTGCAATTTCAGACATTCTTGACATTGATGGCACAGGTTCTGGTTCCTTGCTGGAACGAAGTGCATGTTTGTATCTTTAGAAGTTCACAACTTGAAAGTTCCTATGTAAGGGAATTACTGTATTTTCTAATGAGCTTTCCTTATCTTTCACTGCTCTCCATAGTCTTCTCCAGCTGTACTTCTCATTGCTTTCTAAAGATAGTACAGTCTTAGGTTGGGTTCTGCATCATTTTCAATGATAAATATGTGAACTGTCGAGAGAGAAAGTCTATCCCAGTAGCAGAAACGAAACCAGAAGAAATTGGCTTGAGAAACCTTCAGTGCTTCATTCCTTTCTAGACTCCTGGTCTATAGCAATAGATTATGTGGGATTTGTTTACCACAGGTTTCTTTGTATATGGGACAACCTCGATTCCCTTGTAATGAATGAGATATATCACAGATCTCTGTGAACTTGTAAGTGTAACCCCATTCCCAATGTGTCCTAGAGAGGATGCTTATGTGAATCTTGAAGGTAACAAAGCATAGACTAGAAAATTAACTATGGAAAAACAAATATTTCAGAAACAAAGGGAAATATATATGTTGCATTATGACACTGAGGACTTCTGTTATTATTACTGATGTTATATTGAAGAAGAAATCACTGTAGCAACATAAACACAAATGCAAATTGTTAGTAAGCCATTAATAATACAACTTCAAGCCACTACCATTTAAGGATGAAAAGGTGAACAACAGGAGTAAATACTGGGTGGCTTAAAGAGACTTATTAGAACTTCATATCTAAGGGAATGGTGGGACTTTTGAGGAACTAAAGTGTGGTATATGAGGGAGAACAGAATGTGCCTTCCGGCAAGCATAACCAGATGTATCTCTGCAATAATAGGCAGTCAGAGATGGGGCATTCCTGCCAAGCAGCAGGAGCATATTTCAATTTCAAAATATTAATATTAGTTCAGGAATTGTAAGCTCATTGGTAGAGATAAAGTGAAGAGTTTCAGGGAAGAAGACAGAGAAAAATTAATTTATATAGAGCTTTAAAATTGTGGCTGCCCAATTACAACTATATAGCATGCTTTGAAATATTCCTTATGAACAGGATAGGTAGTGTTTATTTAGACTTGGGTGGCACACTGGTTTGTTTTAAAACACTCCCTAGGTAATTCTATTATTCATCAAGTATTGAGAATTATTGGACTGGAAAGGAACCAATTCTAAAAAGCCTTTCGTGTTAAATTTAGAGTTTTGAACTTAAAAACTCTAGGGAAACCTTGAAAAGCTTTAGTTGGGTAAATTCTTATTTTGGTGTGAAGGTTCAGTTGTAACAACTTTAGCCCGTATACAAGAAGATACCAGGAGAAATGACAAAGGCCCCATTCCCTATAGTTGGGAAGGCATAAGAAGGGGGAATGTAAGAGGAAATTAGCAGTCAAGGTGGATTTACCAAGAGCCACTAGAGCTTCACAAAGTGCTTAGTGAGTAGTTCTTAATTCAAAGAGTGTATAAAAATAGTCATTGCACAACTAATTAAAATGTCCTGAAATCTTATAGCTCATAAAAAAATAAATTTTATGGAGTTTTCCAATTTTACAGTAATTTGGGAATTTTCTTTTAAGACCAGCTTTAGAATCACAGCAAAACTGAGTCAGGGGAAGTTCAGAGATTTCTTATACTCCCTGACCCACACATCCATAACTTCCCCCATTCTCAACGTCCCCCAACAGAACAGTGCATTTTTTACAAGTGATGAACCTATATTGACACATTATTACCATCCAAAGTCCACAGTTTACATTAGGAATTACTCTTGATGTTGTACATTCTGTGCATTTGGACAAATGGATAATGACATGTATCAAACATTATCGTGTCATATAGAGTAGTTTTACTAACCTAAAAATTCTAGGTGCTCTTTCTATTCATCTCTCCCTCTCCCCTAACCCTGGCAATCACTGATCTTTTTATTGTCTTCACAGTTTGCTTTTTTCAAAATGTCATATATTTGGAGTCATACAGTATGTAGCCTTTTCAGTTTGGCTTCTTTCACTTAATCATGTGAGTTGAAGTTTCCTCTGTGTCTTTCACAGCTTGGTAGTTTGTTTCTTCTTGACACTGAATAGTATTCCATTGTCTGGATGTACCACAGTTTATTTATTCATCTTCAAAAGGGCATTTTAGTTGTTTCCAAGTTTTGACAATTATGACAATTATCAATAAAGTTGCTATAAACACCTGTGTGCAATGCTTATGAGCATACGTTTTTAACTCATTATAGTAAAACCAAAAACTCTGAATGTTAGATCTTATGATAAGTCTATGTATAATTTTGTAAGAAACCACTAGATAGTCTTCCAAAGTGACTGAATCATTCTGCACACCCATCAACAATGGATGACAGTTCTGTTCTTTCACATCCTTATCAACATTTAGTTTCAGTGTTCTGAATTTTGGCCATTCTGATGTATAATGATACCCTTTTTATGTTTTAATGCCCTCATGATATATGATATCAAGCTTCTTTTTTAATGTGTATTTGCAATCCATATATCTTCTTTGCTGTTATATTGGTTAAGGTTCTCATCCCAGTTTTTATTAATAATCAGTTTGCTTATTTTCTTATTGTTGAGTTGAAGAGTTCTTTGTATATTTTGAGTAACAGTCCTTTACCAGATATATCTTTTGCATGTTTTTGTAATTTGTGACCTGACTTCTCACTCTGTCAACTATGTTGCACAAAGTAATTTTTTAAAATATTTAATGGGCTTAAATTCATCCGTTTTTTCTTTCATGAATCATGTCTTTGGTGTTTTATTTTAAAAGTCATCACCATACTCAAAGTCATCTAGATATTCTCTTATGTTATCTTCTAGGAGTGTATGTTTTACATTCAGGGCTGTGATCCATTTTGAGTTAATTTTTGTGAAATAGATAAGTCTCTGTCTATGCTATTGCTTCTTCTTATTGCTGTTCTTCTTTCTACATGATGTTCTCTGTTCAGAGACCATTTCCTGAAAAGACGTCTTTTGTCTATTGTATAGTCTTTGTTCCTTTGTCAAAGATAAATTGACTACCTGTATGTGAGTCTATTTCTAGCTCTCTATTCTGTTTCACTGATCTATATTTATTCCTTCCCCAACGTTACAGATCCATGATTACTGTGGCTTTATAGTAATTTATGAAATCAGATAGTGACGGTTATTCAACTTTGTTCTTCTCTTCAATATTATTGGCAATTCTGAGTCTTCTGCCTCTCCATATAAAGTTTGGGATCCCAGCAAGTTATTACATGTATATTGATCTCAAAAAAATTTGCTGGGATTTGTTTGATATTACAGTGAATCTACAGACCAATTTAGGAAGAAATTGTACTTTGGCAATATTATGATATTCTCAGTTCAGTCAATTCAGTCACTCAGTCCTATCCAGCTCTTTGCAAACCGATGGACTGCAGCATGCCAGGCCTTCCTGTCCATCACCAACCCCCAGAGTTTACTCAAACTCATATCCATTGAGTTGGTGATGGCATCCAGTCATCTCATCCTCCGTCATCCCCTTCTCCTCCTACCTTCAACCTTTCCCAGCATTAGAGTCTTTTCAAATGAGTCAGTTCTTCATGTTAGGTGGCCAAAGTATTGGACCTTCAGTTCAGCATCAGTCCTTCCTATGAATGTCCAGGACTGATTTCCTTTAGGATGGACTGGTTGGATATCCTTGCAGTTCAAGTGACTCTCAAGAGTCATCTCCAACACCACAGTTCAAAAGCATCAGCTCTTCAGTGCTCAGTTTTCTCTATAGTCCAACTCTCACATCCATACATGACTACTGGGAAAATCCCAGTTTTGACTAGATGGACTTTGTTGGCAAAGTAATGTCTCTACTTTTAATAGGCTGTCTGGTCATAACTTTTCCTCCAAGGAGTAAGTGTCTTTTAATTTCATGGCTGCAGTCACCATCTCCAGTGATTTTGGAGCCCCCCAAAATAAAGTCTGACACTGTTTCCCCATCTATTTGCCATGAAGTGATAGGACTGGATGGCATGATCTTAGTTTTCTGAATGTTGAGCTTTAAGCCAACTTTTTCACTCTCCTATTTCACTTTCATCAAGAGGCCCTTTAGTTCTTCTTCACTTTCTACCATAAGAGTGCTGTCATCTGCATATCCGAGATTATTGATATTTCTCCCAGCCATCTTGATTCCAGCTTGTGAGTTATCCAGCTTGGCCTTTCACATGATGTACTCCATATGAAGTTAAATAAACAGAGTGACAGCATACAACCTTGACATACTCCTTTCCCAATTTTGAACTAGTCCATTGTTCCAGGTCCAGTTTTAACTATTGCTTCTTGATCTGCATACGGGTTTCTCAGGAGGCAGGTAAGGTAGCCTGGTATTTCTCTCTCTTTAAGAATTGTCCACAGTAGCTTTTTTTATCCACACAGTCAAAGGCTTTAGTGTAGTCAATGAAGCAGCAGTAGATGTTTGTTTCCATAATTCTCTTGCTTTTTTTATGATCCAATAGGTGTTGACAATTTGATCTCTGGTTCCTCTGCCTTTTCTATATCTAGCTTGTACATCTGGAAGTTATTGGTTTATGTACTATTGAAGCCTAGCTTGAAGGATTTTGAACACTACCTTGCTAGCATGTGAAATGAATACAGTTTGCAGTAGCTTGAATATTCTTCGGCATTCCCCTTCTTTGGAATTGGAATGAATAATGACCTTCTCCAGGACTGTGGCCTGCTGAGTTTTCCAAATTTGCTGGCATATTGAGTACAGCACTTTCATAGCATCATCTTCTAGGATTGAAAACATCTCAGCTGGAATTGCATCAACTCCATTAGCTTTGTTCATAGTAATGCTTCCAAAGGCCCACTTTACTTCACGTTCCTGAATGTCTGGTTCTAGGTCAGTGACTACATCATCATGTTTATTTTGTTCATTAAGACCTTTTTTGTACAGTTCTTCTGTAATATTGTTTTGTAATGTATTTGTATTCAATTACCAAAACATTTTAAATTTTCTCTTTCTGGCTCCATAGACTCTATATTGCCATATTCCTTTGTGCATGGAATTTTCCAGGCAAGAATACTGGAGTGGGTTGCCTTCTCATAGTCCAGGAGATCTTCCTGACTCAGGTGTTGAATCCACATTTCTTATATCCTCTGCATTGACAGGCTGGCTCTTTACCACTATCACTGTCTGGGAAACCCCATTTGTCTCTATGAATATTTGTATAAAAAATTTGTATATTTCAATTTGTCTAAAACAATGCCTGTTTGTACTTTATTTTTATCCAACTTTTCCTAAAGTTCTGTTTTCTTCATTGTTTTTAATTGTACTGATTGTTTTCTTTAGCCCTTCCCTTTCTTCACCCTAGGTGTTAAATGTGCTACTGCCTTAATAATGTAATATTTAAAATAATATGAATACTAGGTAACAGTGTATTATACTCTGCAGTAAGCACCATTCTAAGATATTTACATACACTAAATAATGTAATTATCAGAATAACTATAAAGTAAGCACTGTTCCTACCTTGTCATCATTCTGTAGTTAAGAAAACTTGCAGCACTAATCCTACAAAACATGTTGTTCTCTTCCTGCCCTAACAAAACTTAAACACACCTCAAAAAATCAAGTTTCTCTGCAAGTAATATAAGTGCCTACTGGAAGATTCCAGCAGGATTTTCTGCCTGCTGGAAGAAACTCTTAAAAAACAAACAAACAAACTAGCATGTCAAGCAACATATTATTAGCAATATCTATCATCCAGTCATACATTACTAGACATACAAAGAAGCTAACCAATTTGGCCTATAACCAGAAAAGAAATTCATCAACAGATACAGACTTAGACATGACATAGATGACAGAATTACCAGACAAGCACTTTAAAAAGGCTGTCTTAAATATGCTTAAGTATTTTAAAGAGTGTTAATTTGGAGGTTTCAGGACTAAGCATACATTTACCATTCTTTTGGACAATCTGGACTCCATCTCCTCCTACATCATCCCTGCCCCCTCACCCATGACAATGAAGAGTTTTCAAATGCCTTCAAAGACTCTGTTTTGAAATATGTATGCTCCTCTGGGTTAAAGAGTAGGGCTAAGTATAAGTCCCACATTTGGATACCTGACTCTTCTGAATTAAGAGCCTATATTTCTTTTTTGCCTCAGTATCTGAGAATGCCTTTAAGCAAATTCTGTAGACTTTTTAAGTTTTCAGAATCCCCACTGATTCAACTCTACTTGACTTGAGTTATCATGTCTGCTATTCCTGAAATTTAACATACCCTAATATGTAAATAACTACTTTCATGCTTTTATGTTGTTTATTATGTTATTGCTACATTGTTCTTTTCACTCCTCTTTAGCTCATTGTTTATATTTACTTCTATCATTTTAAGTAAGTATAAATAAGAATAAATTATTTATCATATATTCATCTCACTCTTTAGCCTAAAGTTTTTTAAAAATTAGTTTCATATTTCTTCTTTACTAAAACGAGGAATAGTAGACAGTTGTAAAGCACATAAAGTTAACTATCCTTAGGTGTACAGTTTAATGATATCATATACTTATATCCATGTGTAAACTACCCAGATAATATATAAAACTTTTATAGATCTCATATGGTGCCTTGTATGTTTCCTAATCTATAACACTGAGGTTATCACTATTATGGCTCTGTCTTCATTGATTAGTCAAACAATTTAGTTGGTTAATATTGTTGATCAGTTCACATGTACTTACTTGTTCTATAACCTACAAAGAGATATATGCAAAAATCTCCACCAGTGAATGTGGATTTGTATACTTCCACTTTAGTTCATATTTCATGTTAAGTGTCACAGCTATATTTTTAGGCAAATACTTATAGCATTGATATATCTTTTTTGTTGAATTAATGACTTGTTATTATGGTATTAATATTTTATTTCTAGATAGTTGAAATATTTTTCTCTTTGTTTTGGTTTAAGCAATTTGACAGTGATATTTTGTTTCTTTGTATATTTAGGATTTTTTTTCTTTCTGGGGAGGTTATTGTTTTATTTTGTTTGATATTTATCCTGCTTTTGTTTTATGAGTCTTCTTGAATGCCTGGCTAGGTATATTCTTTCATTAAAACAAAAATTATTATTTCTGAAATATTGATCCTGCTGCATTTTTTTCTCTCTCCAATTTTTTGAAGTGTCAGTCAGTGTGCCAATTCAATGTACAGTGTTACTTTGCTTTATTGCTCTCTGTTTGGAAAATTTGTGTTGATATGTCTCTTAATTTTGCCAAGAAAACCAACCAGTCATAGCAAACACCTTCTTCCAATAACACAAGAGATGATTCTACATGTAGACATCACCACATAGTCAATACAGAAATCAGATTGATTATACTCTTTGCAGTCAAAGATGGGGAAGCTCTATACAGTCAGCAAAAACGAGACTGGGAGCTGACTGTGGTTCAGACTATGAACTCCTTATTGCCAAATCCAGACTTAAATTGAAGAAAGTAGAGAAAACCACTAGACCATTCAGGTATGACCTAAATCAAATCCTTTACGATCATGCAGGGGAAATGACAAATAGATTCAAGGGATTAGATCTGATAGAATCTGTGAAGAAATATGGACAGAGTTTTGTAACATTGTACAGGAGGCAGTGATCAAAATCATCCCCCAGAAAAAGAAATGCAAAAAGGCAAGATGGTTGTCTGAGGAGCCCTATAAACAGCTGAGAAAGAAGAAAAGTGAAAGGCAAAGGAGAAAAGAAAAAAATATATCCCTTTGAATGCAGAGTTATAAATAATAGCAAGGGGAGATAAGAAAGCCTTCCTAAGTGATCAATGCAAAGAAATAGATGAAAACAATGTAATGGGAAAGACTAAAGAGCTCTTCAAGAAAAATAGAGGTTTTCTCTAATTTCAAATATTCAAGGGAAGATTTCATGCAAAGATGAGCACAATAAAGGACAGAAAGGATGTGGACCTAACAGAAGGAAAAGATATTAAGAAGAAGTGGCAAGAATATATAGAAGAACTATACAAAAAAGATCCTCATGACCCAGATAAGCACAATGGTGTGATCACTCACCTGGAGCCAGACATCCTGGAGTGTGAAGTCAAGTAGGTCTTAGGAAGTATCAGAGAACAAAGCTAGTGGAGGTGACAGAATTCCAGTTGAGCTATTTCCAATCCTAAAAGATGATCCTGTGAAAGTGCTGCACTCAATATGCCAGCAAATCTGGAATACTCAGCAGTGGACACAGGACTGGAAAAAGTCAGTTTTCATTCCAATCCCAAAGAATGGCAATGCCAAAGAATGTTCAAACTACCACACAATTGCATTCATCTCACATGCTAGCAAAGTAATGCTCATAATTTTCCAAACTAGGCTTCAAATGTACAGGAAACAAGTAATTCCAGATATTCAAGCTGCATTTAGAAAAGGCAGAAGACCAGAGATATAATTGCCAAAATCCCTTGGATTATAGAAGCAGCATGAGATCCAGAAAAATATCTACTTCTGCTTCATTGATTACACTAAAGGCTTTGACTGTGTGGATCACAACAAACTGGAAAATTCTTCAAGAAATGGGAATATCAGACCATCTTACCTGCATCCTGAGAAATCTGTATGTAGATCAAGAATCAACAGTTAGAACCAGACATAGAACAATGGACTGGTTCCAAATTGGGAAAGGAGTATGTTGAGGTTGTATAGTGTCATCCTGTTTATTTAACTTAGATGCAGAGCACATCATACGAAATGCTGGACTGGATGAAGCACAAGCTGGAATCAAGATTGCTAGGAGAAATATCAATAACCCCAGGTATGCAGATGACACCACCCTAATGGAGAAAGCAAGGAGGAACTAAAGACCCTCCTGATGAACGTGAAAGAGGAGAATGAAAAAGCTGACTTAAAACTCAATATTCTAAAAACTAAGATCATGGCATCCGGTCCCATCATTTCATGCAAATAGATGGGGAAACAATGGAAGCAGTGATAGACTTTATTTTTGGGGGCTCCAAAATCACTGCAGATGTTGACTGCAGCCATGAAATTAAGATGCTTGCTCCTAGAAGAAAAGCTATGACTAACCTAGACAGCACATTAAAAAGCAGAGATACTACTTTGCCAAAAAGTCTGTATATTCAAAGCTATGGTTTTTCCAGTAATCATATTTGGATGTGAGAGTTGGACCATAAAGAATTGAACACTGAAGAATTGATGTTTTTGAACTGTGATGTTGGAGAAGATTCTTAAGAGTCCCTTGGACTGCAAGGAGATCAAACCAATCAATCCTAAAATAAATCAATCTTGAATATTCACTGGAAGGACTGGTGCTGGAGCTGAAGCTCCAATATTTTGCCACCTGATACAAAGAGCTGACTCATTAGAAAAGGCCCTGATGCTGGGAAAAACTGAAGGCAGGAGAAGCAGGAAATGACAGAGGATGAGATGGTTGGATGGCATTACCAACTCAATGGACATGAGATTGAGCAAGCTTCGGGAGACTGTGAAGGACAGGGTAGCCTGTCCTTGGACAGGTGCTCCAGTCCATGGGGCCACAAAAAGTTGGACACGACTGAGTGACTGAACAACAAATATCTCTGAGTTTTTAAAACCATCTTCTACTTCATTAAATCTGTTGTTAAGTGTATTCAATGTACTGAAAGTACAACTGATTTTTTTTATCTAAAATTTTTTAATTTTTATAGAATTTTTAAATTAAATATAGTTGATTTCTAATGTGTTAGTATCAGGTGTACAGCAAAGTGACTTAGTTATATGTGTATATAAATATGATTGGTGGTTATAATCAGTAAGTTATGTCCAACTCTTGCAACCCCAATAACTGTAGCCTGTAAAGCTCCTCTGTCTATGGGATTTTCCAGGAGAGAATCCTGATGTGTGCTGCCATTACCTTATCCAGGGTATCTTCCTGACCTAGGTATCAAACCTGAATCTCTTTATTGCAGGTGGATTCTTTCCTGCTGAGCCATCAGGAAAGCCTCATATATAAATATACATTTTTTTTTAACATTCTTCTTCATTATAGGTTATTACGAGATAGCAGAGAATTCTGTGCTATATAATGAGTACTTGTTGGTTAATTATTTTATATAAATCAGTCTGTACATTTTAATTCCCAACTCATAATTTATCCCTAACCCATCCCATTTAGTAATCATACACTTATTTTCTATATCTATGAATCTATTCCTGATCTGTAAATAAATTTATTTGTATATTTTTCTTTACATTATAGATATAAGCTTTATCATATGATATTTATCTTTGCCTGGCTCACTTATTATAATCGTCTCTAGGTCTACCCATGTCACTGCAAATGACATTATTTCATTCCTTTTTATGGCTGAGTTATATATATAACTCTGTTCATCTGTTGATGGATCTTTGGGTTGCTTCCTTGTCTTGACTATTGTAAATAGTGCTGCTATGAATGGTTTGAATACTGGTTTTATCTGGATACATGCCCACAGGTGGGATAGCAGGATCATATGATAGCTTTGTTTTTAGCTTTTTAAGGAAACTCTATACTGTTCTCCACAGTGGCTGCACCAATTTACATTCCCACCAACAGTGTGCTTGGATTTTCTTTTTCTCTACACCTTCTCCAAATTTATTATTTATAGATTTTTTTTTTACCAGTTGAGACTCTTTTATTGAGGTAGATTTCATATGTAGTAAAATGACAGGTGTTAGGCATACAGTTGGATAAATTTTGACTACTGTAAATGCCTGATTTAAAAAAGAAACACTAGAGGATATCAACAGTAAATTTGAAGTAGCAGAGAAAAGACTAAGTAAATTGTAGATATACTGATAGGGATTATACAAGCTCATTATACTTTACAGAGCTTCCCTGGTAGCTTACCTGGTAAAGAATCCGCCTGCAGTGCAGGAGACCTCGGTTGATTCCTGGGTCAGGAAGATCCCCTGGAGAAGGGATAGGCTACCTACTCCAATGTTCTTGGGCTTCTCAAATGGCTCAGACAGTAAAGAATCCACTTGAAATGCAGGAGACCTGGGTTCAATCCCTGGGTTGGGAAGATCCCTTGAAGGAGGACATGGCAACCCACTCCAGTATTCTTGCCTGGAGAAACCCCATGGACAAAGCACTCTGGTGAGCTACAGTCTATGGAGTTGCAAAGAGTTGGACATTACTGAGGGACTAAACGTGGCACATACAAGTTGAAGTATACATAGAAAAAACAAATGAAGGAAAACAAAGAAAGCCTTAGACAAAAGTAGGATACCATCAAATATACCAACATGTGCAGAGAGGACAAAAGGAAGGGAAGAAAAACATAGGAAAAAATCTCCAAAGAAATGCTAAGAACTCAAATTTATTGAAAACTGAACTTCACATCCAGAAATCTCAATGAATTCCAAGTAGGAAAAGGATAAAGATATTCACAATCAGATCCATTATAGTAAAAATCAGCGAGGCAATCTTAAATGAAAGAAGAGAAAATAACTCAATTTTATAAGAGAATCCCAACAAGATAAACAGTTGATTTCTCAGGAAAAAGAAAAAGAAAAAAAGTGGATGTCAGGAAGCCATGGAATAACATTTTCATACAGCTAAAAAAAAGCAGTTAAACAGAATCTCACATACAGGAAAACAATATATATATACTTTTTTTCAAAAATGAAAATAAAGACTTTTTCAGGTCAAAAACAGCTGAAAGAAAGTTGTTACTAACATAACTGGCTTATTAGTTCAGTTCAGTCGCTCAGTCCTGTCTGACTCTTTACAAACCCATGGACTGCAGCATGCCAGGCCTCCCTGTCCATTACCAGCTCCTGGAGTTTACTCAAACTCATGCCCATTGAGTTGGTGATGAGATCCAACCATCTCATCCTGTGTCGTCCCCTTCTCCTCCTGCCTTCAATTTTTCCCAACATCAGGGTCTTTTCCAGTGAGTCAGCTCTTCGCATCAGATGGCCAAAGTATTGGAGTTTCAGCTTCAACATCATTCCCTCCAATGAACCTTCAGGACTGATTTCCTTTAGGATGGACTGGTTGGATCTCCTTTCAGTCCAAGGGTCTCTCAAGAATCATCTCCAACATCACAATTCAAAAACATCAATTTTTCAGCACTCAGCTTTTTTAAAGTCCAGCTCTCACATCCATACATGACTACTGGAAAAATGATAGCCTTGACTAGACGGACTTTGTTGGCAAAGTAATGTCTCTGTTTTTTATGCTGTCTATATTGGTCATAATTTTTCTTCCAAGGAGTAAGTGTCTTTTAATTTCATGGATGCAGTCACCATCTGCAGTGATTTTGAAGCCCCCCAAAATGAAGCCTGGCACTGGTTCCACTGTTTCCCCATCTATTTGCCATGAAGTGATGTGATCAGATGATATGATCTTAGTTTTCTGAATGTTGAGTTTTAAGCCAAATTTTTCACTCTCATATTTCACTTTCATCAAGAGGCTCTTTAGTTCTTCTTCCTTTCTGCCATAAGTGTGGTGCCATCTGCATATTTGAAGATACTGCTATTTCTCCCGGCAATCTTGATTCCAGCTTGTACTTCATCCATGTGAGCATTTCTCATGATGTACTCTACATATAAGTTAAATAAGCAGGGTGACAATATATAGCCTTGACATACTCCTTTTCCTATTGGGAACCAGTCTGCTGTTCCATAAACAGTTATAACTGTTGTCTCCTGACCTGCATATAGATTTCTCAAGAGGTAGGTCAGGTGGTTGGTATTCCCATCTCTTTAAGAATTTTCCACAGTTTACTGTGATCCACAAAGTCAAAGGCTTTGGCATAGTCAATAAAGCAGAAATAGATGTTTTTCTGGAACTTTCTTGCTTTTTTTGATGATATAACCAATGTTGGCCATTTGATCTCTGGTTCCTCTGCCTTTTCTAAAACCAGCTTGAACGTCTGGAAGTTCACGGTTCATGTATTGCTGAAGCCTGGCTTGGAGAATTTTGAGCAATACTTTACTAGCGTGTGAAATGAGTGCAATTGTACAGTAGTTTGAACATTCTTTGGCATTGCCTTTTTCTGGAATTGGAATGAAAACTGACCTTTTCCAGTCCCGTGGCCACTGCTGAGTTTTACAAAGTTGCTGGCATATTGAGAGCAGCACTTTCACAGCATCATCTTTTAGGATTTGAAATAGCTCAAGTGGAATTCCATCACCTCCACTAGCTTTGTTCGCAGTGATGCTTCCTAAGGCCCACTTGACTTCACACTTCAGGATGTCTAGCTCTAGGTGAGTGAGCACACCATCGTGATTATCTGGGTTGTGAAGATCTTTTTTGTATAATTCTTCTGTGTATTCTTGCCACCTCTTCTTAGTATCTTCTGCTTCTGTAAGGTTCATACCATTTCTGTCCTTACTGTGCCCATCTTTGCAGGAAATGTTCCCTTGATATCTCTGATTTTTTGAAGAGACTTTTAGTCTTTCTCATTCTATTTTTGCCTCTATTTCTTTGCACTGATCACTGCCTTATAAAAATTACTAAAAAAATTCTGCAGGCTTAAAGCAAGTGACTCAGACAATAATTGAAATACACATTAAAAAAATAAAAACACAATCAATAGTATTTGATTATAAAAGTTTTGGAGAAGGAAATGGCAGCCTACTCCAGTATTCTTACCTGGAGAATCCCGTGGACAGTGGAGCCTGGTGGGCTACAGTCTATGGGGTCGCAAAGAGTTGGACACGACTAAGCAGCTCACACACACACACACACACACACACACACACACACAAGTTTATATCCATTTTATCCTTTCTTAATTTATATTATAAGAGAATGCATAAACAATATCTACTTAATGTACTATTGGCCCTGTAACATATAGAAATGTAAAATACATATGACACATTGGTAGATAATGTGTAGAAAAAAAGAGGCAAATGGGAGCAGAGCTGTACTGGGATAAGGGAATAATTAAAGATAAAAAGACCTTTTAGAACTAACAGCCAAAAATGATGTCCTTTTCATTATAGGGGACTGGAATGCAAAAGTTGGATGTCAAGAGATACCTGGAGTAACAGCAAATTTGACCTTGGAGTACAGAGTGAAGCAGGGCAAAAGCTAATAAAGTTTTGCCAAGCGAACACACTGGTCATAGCAAACACCCTCTTCCAACAACACAAGAGAAGACTACACATGGATATCAGCAGATGGTCAATACTGAAATCAGATTGATTATATTCTTTGCAGCCAAAGATGGAAAGGTTTTATACAGTCAGCAAAAACAAGATTGGGAGCAGACTATGGCTCAGATCATGAACTCCTTAGTGCCAAATTCAGCCTTAAATTGAAGAAAATAGGGAAAACCCCTACCATTTAGGTATGACCTAAATCAAATCCCTTACAGTGGAAGTGACAAATAGATTCAAGGGATTAGATCTGACAGACACAGTGCCTGAAGAACTATGGATGGAGGTTTGTGACATTGTACAGGAGGCAGTGATCAAGACCATGACCAAGAAAAAGAAATGAAAAAAGACAAAATGGTTGTCTGAGGAGGCCTTACAAATAGCTGAGAAAAGAAGAGAAGTGAAAGACAAAGGAGAAAAGGAAAGATATACCCATTTGAATGCAGAGTTCCAAAGAATAGCAAGGAGAGATAAGAAAGCCTTCCTCGATGACCAATACAAAGATATAGAGGAAAACAATAGAATGGGAAAGACTAGAGATCTCTTCAACAAAATTAGAGACACAAAGTGAACATATCATGCAAAGATGGGCACAGTAAAGGACAGAAATGGTATGGATTTAACAGAAGCAGAAGATATTAAGAAGAGGTGGCAAGAATACACAGAAGAACTATACAGAAAAGATCTACACAACCCAGATAATCACGATGGTGTGATCACTCACCTAGAGTCAGACTTCCTGGAATACAAAGTCAAGTGGGCCTCAGAAAGCATCACTTTCATGATGGAATTCCAATTGAGCTATTTCAAATCCTGAAAGATGATGCTGTGAAAGTGCTGCACTCAATATGCCAGCAAATTTGGAAAACTCAGCAGTGGCCAAGAGATCCAACTAGTCCATCCTAAAGAAAATCAGTCCTGAATATTCACTGGAAGGACTGATGCTGAAGCTGAAACGCCAATACTTTGGCCACCTGATGTGAAGAACTGACTCATTAGAAAAGACCCTGTTGCTGGGAAAGATTGAAGGCGGGAAGAGAAGGGAATGACAGAGGATGAGATGGTTGGATGGTGTCACTGACTTGATGGACATGCGTTTGAGTAAACTCTGAAAGTTGGTAATGGACAGGGATGCCTGACGTGCTGCAGTCCATGGTCGTCACAAAAAGTCACATGCGACTGAGCCCCTGAACTGAACTGTGAGCACAAACTACAGTTTATATCCTAATACTGTATTAGAATAAAAAGCTAACATATAACATTGACAACTGATATTTGCCCTCATGCATGGATCACTTTTGTCCTGTTATCATATTTTTATTAGTAATTAAAATTTCAAAATTAAAAATAATGTAGGTGTTTTTCAAAAAACACAATATATGTTAGTTAATTTTTATACACAAAAATTAATAAATGTATTCTGATTAATAACTCCAAAAACATTAAATACATATCATGAATAGCAACATGCTGTTTTAGATATATGTAAGATGGTCAAAAAAAGAAAAATCCTTTTAGTGACTGAATAGAAAAAATAAAAAAATTTGTTTTATACATATGAAAAGGAAAATGCATAGGAATGAAAATTGGTACTGTCACTTTGGAAAACTGTATGGAGGTTCCTAGAAAACTTCAAAAAGAAATAATAGAACTACCTAATGACTCAGCAATTCTACTCCTGGATATGTACCTGGAGAAAACATTTATATGAAAAGATACACACAGGCCAGTATTATTTACAGTAGCCACCATACATAAGCAACCTATTTGTTCATCAACTGCTGCTGCTGCTGTTAAGTCGCTTCAGTCATGTCCGACTCTGTGCGACCCCATAGACGGCAGCCCACCAGGCTCCACCGTCCCTGGGATTCTCCAGGCAAGAACACTGGAGTGGGTTGCCATTTTGTTCTCCAGTGCCTGAAAGGGAAAAGTGAAAGCGAAGTCATTCAGTCATGTCCGACTCAGTGACCCCATGGACTGAAGCCTGCCAGGCTCCTCCATCCATGGGATTTTTGAGGCAAAACAGTACTGGAGTGGGGTGCCATTGCCTTCTCCTGTTGTTCATCAACAGACAAATGGATAAAGATGTGGTCCCTATATACATTCACTGGAATTTTACTCAGTCACAAAAAGAGTGGAATTATACTATTTGCAGCAACATGGATGGACCTACAGAATATTATGCTTAGTGAAATTAATCAGAAAAAGACAAATAGTGTATGATGCCACCTATATGTGAAATCTACAAAAACTAAATATATATATATATATATGTATATACACACACACACACATATATATATAAACTAAGGAGAAACAGACTCATAGATATTAAAAACAAGCTAGTGGTTAATGGTAGGGAGAGTAAGGGGTGAGGGGCAATCCCGTGGTTAAGACTTCACCTTCCAATGTATGAGGTGTGGGTTCAATTCCTGTTTAGGGAGTTAAGATCTCACATACCTCATGGACAAAAAAACAAGTTATAAAACAGAAGCAACATAAGCATATTCCATAAGGCTTTAAAAATGGTCCACATCACACACACACACACACACACACAAACACACACACACACACACAATATATATATATATAACACCTACTATATGTAAAATTAGATAAGCTACAAGGATGTATTGTGCAACCCAGGGAATTATAGACATTCTTTTTAATAGCTTTAAACCTGGTATGTTCCATAGAAATACTGAATTACTGTGCTATACCCTTGAAGCTAATATAATATGATAAATCAACTATGAAAGTGAAACTGTTACTAATTCAGTCATGTCCGACTCTTTGCGACATCACAGATTATAGTCCGCCAGGCTCGTCTGTCCATAGGATTCTCCAGGCAAGAATACTGGAGTGGGTTGCCATTTCCTTCTCTGGAGGATCTTCCCGACCCAGGGTTCGAACTCAGGTCTCCTGAATTGCAGGCAGATTCTTTACCATCTGAGCCACCAAGGAAATCAACTATAATTCAGTCTATAAAGGAAAATAAAGATACTTTGACTGTATTAAAGAAAAAAAGCTGAAATTTAAGTGCAGAATGATAGTAAATATTGGCAAGATTCTTAAAAACTATCTGGATCATGTATAAATAACTTCTATATATTATAAAAAATATAAAAAAGAAAAAAAACTTAAAAGTAACCTAATAGGAGAACAGGTCCCGAAATATAAAAGCTCAGTTTAAAAAAGACCCTGAGTTTTCAATAAATATTCAAAGTGTATAGTTCTATACATCAGGAAAGTGTCATTTCATATTCATAAATTTAAAAAGATAAACATCTCTTATAAAGCCAAACTTTTTTAGGAACTTGGTAGTATTAAAATACTCCTCTATGGTTAGATTATAACTATTAAAATCACTTCATGGACTAATTTGTTTTATTATTTTAATCAAACGAAGAGGCACAGAATTAGAACCCAGCCTTTTCATTTGCATTCATATGGGGGTATGATTAATAGTGTCCTTACATGATTTGTAAGTTAAAAAATAGACTAGCAAAATTGTACATTAGAAGATAAATAAATGTATTTTAAATTAATAGGTTCCCAAACAATGAAATTTAATTCAGCAGTTGAATTGAATAAACCTCATACACATGAATATTGAAAATGTAATATTGAGAAAAATAAGCAACTGATTAAAAAGTAGGTACAATATGATTCTTGTACTTGTAAAGTTAAAAAAATGATATATTTTAATCTTTAATTATATTATACTTTTTATTTCAAAATATACATACAAATATGAGAGTAAAACAAATGATTATATTTGCTTTTTATTTCTGATGCGATGTTTTGCTTTTAACCATATTTTCCATTTTTAAAATTTAAAAAGGTTCAAATTAGATGTGATAAAATATTACCAGCTGTAAAACTTAAGGTGCTGAGTATACATTTTCTGTAATTTAAAGTCGTGTGAATTAATTTGCAATTAAACATATAGATAAATCACAACACTAACATCTACCTTTTAATTATTATTCTTATACTTTTAATTAATCTACTTATGCCTTTTTAAAATTGTTGCAAATATTATAAAAATATCTATTGGCAACTTCACAGAGTCGGAATTTCAAATATTTTGAAAATTATTTTCATTGTAAACAAATTCATTGTGATCAGAATCCTGATCGTTA
This sequence comes from Giraffa tippelskirchi, assembly GCF_054371585.1. Lineage (NCBI taxonomy): Eukaryota > Metazoa > Chordata > Mammalia > Artiodactyla > Giraffidae > Giraffa > Giraffa tippelskirchi. The sequence goes on from NC_137277.1 coordinate 134,823,770, forward strand.
TATAACATCTTCTGTCTTAAGTGAAATAAATCAAGAAAATGACACACCAAGTTTTGTGAATATGTATGATTTTTTCAAATAAAAATGCCATTGAACCTTATTAAATAATTAAAATATAGGATAAACAACTTACAGTTTTTTTTAGTAAGATATGCAATTTTGCCAGATACATCAAGGGAAAAAAAAAAAGATAGGAGGCTCAAATAAAATCAGAAATGGAAGAGGAGAATTTACTGCAGATATACACTGTGGATATACAAAGGATCATACAATATTATTATGAACAATAACATGCTAAGGAAATGAACAACTGAGAAGATATGGATAATTTCTGAGAAATGTGTGTTCTCCAAAGGTTGAATAAAAAAAAAATACAAAATATGAACAGACCAATTACTAGTAATGAAACTGAATCAGTTTATTTTTCTATTTTTTAAGCTTTCAACAAACAAAAGTCTAAGACAATACTTCACAGGCCCGAAGAATGTCTCACAGGATAGGCCTCATCATTCTCTAACTATGTTTTAAAATTGCAGAGGAAGAATCATTTTCAAACTCATTCTGTGAGGCCAGAGTTACCCTGACACCAAAAAATACAACAACAAAAATTACAGGCCAATATTAATGATAAATATAGACACAAATATCCTCAACAAGATAATAGGAAATTAAATTCCATAATACATTAAAAATATCATACACCACAGTCAAGTGAGATTCATCCCAGGGATGCAAAAATAGTTCAGCAACTATAAATTGATTGATTAATGAAATGAGGACTAAAAGCCATATGATAATCTGAATAGATGCAGAAACATTTTTTACAACATTTAACTTCAATTTATTAAAAAAAAAAAAACTCTCAACAAAATGGGTACAGCAGAAACATACCTCAACATAATAAAGGCCATATATGACAAACATGAAACTAACATCATATTTAATTGTTAAAAACTGATTTTTTTTCCTAACATTAGGAACTAGACAAGGATTTCTAGTCTCACCACTTTCATTCAACATATTTTGAGAAGGTCTAGTCAAAGCAATCAGATAAGAAAAAGACATAAAAGTAATCCAGATTGGAAAGGAAGAGGTAAAACTTTCATTGTTTACAGATGACATGATACCATACATAGGACATCCTAAAAATACTACCAAAAAAACAATATTAACTCAATGAATTCAGCAAAATTGCAGGATACAAAATTCATGTACAAAAATCATGTTGCATTTCTATATACTAACAGTGAACTATCTGAAAGAGAAATTAAGAAAATAATCTCATTTAAGATTGGATCAATAAGAATGAAATACCTAGGAATAAACCCAACTAAGGAGGTAAAAGATGTGCATTCAGAATACCAAAAGTCACTGATGAAAGAAATTGAAGATGACACTAACAAATGTAAACACATACTATTCTCATGGACTAGAAGAAATAATGTGTTATAATGACCATAATGCCCAAGGTGAACTATGGATTCAATATAATCTCTCTCAAATTATGGAGGACGTTTTTCATGAAACTAGAAGAAATAATTCTGAAATCTGTATGGAAATAGAAAAGACCTCAATTCACCAAAACAATCTTGGGAAAAGATGGAGATATTATGTGCCCTGATTTTAAACTATATTACAAAGCTATAGTAATGTAAAGAAAGGGGCCTGACAGGCTATAGTCCATGGAGTCACAGGAGTCGGACATGACTCAGTGACTAAAACACCACCAGCACTGGCACAAAAGTGGACAAAGAGGTCAAAGGAACAGAATAGAGACCCTAGAAATGAACCAACACTTATAGGATCAATAAATCTACAGCAAAAAAAGTAGGGATATACAATGGAAAAAGACAATATTTTCAATACATTAATAGGGAAAACTGAACAACTACATGCAAAAAAATCAGACTAGACTAATTTTTCACAACAAAAATACACTTGAAATGGATTAAAGATTAAATACAGGACCTGAAACCATAACACTTTAGAAAAAAAACTTAGGCAATATACCTCTTGACATAGATCTTAGCAATACTGTTTTTGACTATGTCTCCTAAGGCAAGGGAACCAAACGCAAAAATGAACAAATCGGACTATACTAAGCTAGAAATATTTTGCACATTAAAGAAAAACATCAAAAAAATGAGAAAATATTGCCTACTGAATTGGAGAACACTTTTGCAAGAGATTCCAGGGAGATCTGGGATCGTACTTTTGCATATATTTAATAAGGAGTTAATATTAAAAATATACAAAGAACTCATACAACTCAACATCAAAAAATGAATAACTCACTTGAGAAAAGAGCAGAAGTCCTGAATATGCAATTTTTTTCAAAGGAGATACACAAATGGCCAACAGACCCATGAAAAGATGTTCAATATCACTAATCCTCACTAATGCAAATGAAAACCACAATGAGATATCAACTCACACCTGTCAGAATGACTATTATTAAAAAAAAATACAGTAAGTAACAAGTGTCATCAAGGATGTGGAGAAAAGGGAACCCTCTTGCATTATTGGTAGGATTAAGTTAATGCAGTCATTTTGAAAAATAGTATGAAGATTTCTCAAAAAATTAAAAATAGAACTGTCATACTACCCAGTTATTCCAATCCTAGGTATTTATCCAAAGAAAACAAAACCATAATTTTAAAAGCTGTACACAACCTTCTGTTTGTTGCAGCATTGTTTATCATAGCCAAGGTATATTAGTTTGGAAGCAAGCTGAGGGTCTATCAACAGGTGTATGGAAAAAGAAGATGCATACACACACACACACTCACACACACACACACAAGTCATTATGGGCTTCCCTCATAACTCAGTTGGTATAGAATCCGCCTTCAATGCAGGAGACCCCGGTTTGATTCCTTGGTTGGGAAAATCTGCTGGAGAAGGGATAAGCTACCCCACTCCAGTATTCTCAGGCTTCCCTTGTGGCTCAGCTGGTAAAGAATCCACCTGCAATGGGGGAGACCTGGGTATATATACATATTTATATCTGTATATATATATATATATATATACACACATACATATATATATGTATATATATAGTCATTATGCTACATACCTTAAAATTATAAAGCATTGTATGTCAGTTATATCACAACTGGAAATAAAAAAGATAATTTTAATAATGCATGAGTGTAGGGGTGCTACAATTATTTTAAAATAATAATTAAAAAATAAATCATCTTGTAAAATATTTGTCTATAACTTATCTTTCTTTTATTTACTCATTTATCAAAATTTACTAGTTATTCATGACTGGAATTAAAGGAGAAAATGAAAAGATTTAATAGCCACTGTGGGTTTAAACGCTTTCTTTTCTCTGAATAATTTATACAACAATATAGCTGAATTTTTTCTCAGCTCTTTGTAAGGCCTCCTCAAACAACCATTTTCCTTTTTGCATTTCTTTTTCTAGGGGGTGGTCTTGATCACTGCCTCCTGTACAATGTCAGGAACCTCCATCTATAGTTCTTCAGGCATCTGATTGTCAGATCTAACCCCTTTAATCTATTTGTCAAGGGATTACCCATTTGAATGCAGAGATATACCCATATGAATACACAGTTCCGAAGAATAGCAAGGAGAGATAAGAAAGACTTCCTCAGTGATCAATGCAAAGAAATAGAGGAAAACAATAGAATGGGAAAGACTAGAGATCTCTTCAAGAAAATCAGAGATACCAAGGGAATGTTTCATGCAATGATGGGCACAATAAAGGACAGAAACAGTATGGACCTAACAGAAGCAGAAGATATTAAGAAGAGATGGCAAGAATACAGAGAACTATACAAAAAAGATCTTCATGACCAAGATAACCATGATGGTGTGATCACTCACGTTGACCCAGACATCCAGGAATGGAAGTCAAGTGGGCCTCAGAAAGCATCACTACAAACAAAGCTAGGGGAGGTGATGGAAGTCCAGTTGAGCTATTTCAAATCCTAAAAGATGATGCTGTAAAAGTGATGCACTCAATATGCCAGCAAATTTGGAAAACTCAGCAGTGGCCACAGACTGGAAAAGGTCAGTTTTCATTCTAATCTCAAAGAAAGACAATGCCAAAGAATCTTCAAAGTGAAAGTGAAAGTCACTCGGTCGTGTCCGACTCCTTGCAACCCCATGGACTATACAGTCTGTGGAATTCTCCAGGGCAGAATACTGGAGTGGGTAGCTATTCCTTTCTCCAAGGGAGCTTCCCAATCCAAGGATTGAACTACCGCATGATTACACTCATCTCACACGCTAGCACAGTAATGCTCAAAATTCTCTAAGTCAGACTTCAACGGTACGTGAATCATGAACTTTTAGATGTTCAAGCTGGATTTAGAAAAGACAGAGGAACCAGAGATCAGATTGCCATTATCCATTGAATCATCAAAAAAGCAAGAGAATTCCAGAAAAATATCTACTTCTGCTTTACTGACTATGCCAAAGCCTTTGACTATGTGATTCACAACAAACTGTGGAAAATTCTTCAACAGATGGGAATACCAGACCAACTAACCTGCCTCATGAGAAATCTGTTTGCTGGTCAAGAAGCAACAGTTAGAACTGGACATGGAAAACAGACTGGTTCCAAATCGGGAAAGGAGCACGCCAAGGCTGTATATTGTCACCCTGTTTATTTAACTTATATGCAGAGTACATCATGTGAAATGCTGGGTTGGATGAAACACAAGTTGGAATCAAGATTGCCGGGAGAAATATCAATAATCTCAGATATGCAGATGACACCACCCTTATGGCAGAAAGTGAAGAAGAGAGCGAAAAAGTTGGCATAAAACTTAACATTCAGAAAACTAAGATCATGGCATCCGGTCCCATCACTTCATGGCAAATAGATGGGGAAACAATGGAAACAGGGACAGACTTCATTTTTTTGAGCTCTAAAATCACTGCAGATGGTGACTGAAGCCATGAGATTAAAAGATGCTTGCTCCTTGGAAGAAAAACTGTGACCAACCTAGACAGCATATTAAAAAGCAGAGACATTATTTTGCCAACAAATGTCCATCTAGTCTAAACTATGGTTTTTCCAGGAGTCATATATGAATGTGAGAGTTGAACTATAAAGAAAACTGAGCACCAAAGATTGATGCTTTTGAAAATGTGGTGTTGGAGAAGACTCTTGAGAGTCCCTTGGATTGCATGGAGATCCAACCAGTCTATCCTAAAGGAAATCAGTCCTGAATATTCATTGGAAGGACTGATGCTGAAGATCCAATACTTTGGCCACATGATGCAAAAAACAGATTCAGTGGAAAAGACTTTGATTTCGGGAAAAATTGAAGGCAGGAGGAGAAAGGGTAACACAGGATGAGGTGGTTGGATGGCATCACCGACTCAATGGACATGAGTTTGATCAACCTCTGGGAGTTGGTGTTGGACAGGAAGCCTGGCATGTTGCAGTCCATGGGGTAGCAAAAACTTGGGCACGACTGAGTGACTGAACTGATAACTGATTTTTTACCTCAAAATGAGACTTTCAAATGAACATACTAGCAGTTTAACGTCAGTCCTGAGATCAAACAAAATTGCAAATGGAAGAGCCAAAGTTTGAGGTTGTCAACTCTCCAGTGCCTTAGGTTTGTTGGGCACTTGTTTGGTTAGACGCATGAACTTTGGAGTCAGATTGACAAAGTTTCATTTTTCAGTGGTATGGCACACCATATTTGTCATTTAGTCTCTTAAAGTATTGTGTTAACTGTGAGATGGCAGCCATAATAGCATTTCTGTTGTTATCCATGATGAATTTTAATTTTATTTTAAGATAAATAGTAATTAGAATGTACTTACAATAAAATTTTAATTTGTCCATGGTTACTATTTAAAACTAGTCATTTGCTTGTAAATTTTTAATGTCACATTTAAAGACTTGCCTATCTCTGAATCCTACATTTTTCCAATATTCTACCACCAAGGTAATTTAATCAGTGGTCCCATATAAGGGCAGTTTAGAATAACATTGTTACTAATGTTTCATTCTCTTTCTCCTCTTTCTTCTTCGTATTATTATTATTTATTTTATAAAACTCTCCTTAGAAACTTTTCCTGATCTTTAAATCCAAAAGCTATCTACTTCTATCAATCACCTTTTAAGGATTTTCTGTTTTGTTTTGAGTCCTAACAAGTATGCAGATTGTTTGCATTTCCTTCTTGACTCCTTCCCTTTCCTCTCCTAAATTCCAGGCTCCAAGTTGCCATAGGAATCCCATAGACAACCATTCAGGTGTGCCCTTAGTTTGAAATTCCATGCATGCTTTCTTTTACCAAAATATTAAGTTTCATTGAGGAACCGAAACTCAGAGTGACTGAGTGACTTCTAAACATGAAATATTTCATTTATTATTTAAATAACACTGCCAAATTGTTTCATGCCTTCCCTATGGCTAGAGGAGTATCTCCATGGTACTCATACTGATTCTATAACTCATAATATCTTGTCATTTTCAAAGGATTCTAGTAAATAAAAATATTTTTAGTCTTGGGACCTTCTTCTTTAACACAGGCTAGACTTTCTTAGTTGCTAGAAGATATTCATACTCAAGAAGTCATGGGTCCCAGGTAGTTCTCCTATCCAGCCTGCTGAGGTTGAAAAGAGTCATCCTTGTCTTCTTCCTAATATTGCTTCCTAACACATCAGTTCAGTTCAGTTCAGTCACTCAGTCGTGTCCGACTCTTTGCGACCTCATGAATCGCAGAATGCCAGGCCTCCCTGTCCATCACCATCTCCTGAAGTTTACCCAAACCCATGCCCATCGAGTTGGTGATGCCATCCAACCATCTCATCCTCTGTCGTCCCCTTCTCCTCCTGCCCCCAATCCTACCCAGCATCAGGGTCTTTTCCAATGAGTCAACTCTTCGCATGAGGTGGCCAAAATATTGGAGTTTCAGCTTCAACATCAGTCCTTCCAATGAACACCCAGGACTGATCTCCTTTAGGATGGACTGATTGGATCTCCTTGCAGTGCAAGGGACTCTCAAGAGTCTTCTCCAACACCACAGTTCAAAAGCATCAATTCTTCGGCGCTCAGCTTTCTTCACCGTCCAACTCTCACATCCATACATGACCACTGGAAAAATCATAGCCTTGACTAGATGGAACTTTGTTGGCAAAGTAATGTCTCTGTTTTTAAATATGCTGTCTAGGTTGGTCATAACCTTCCTTCCAAGGAGTAAGTGTCTTTTAATTTCATGGCGGCGATCACCATCAGCAGTGATTTTGGAGCCCCCAAAAATAAAGTCTGACACTGTTTCCACTGTTTCCCCATCTATTTGCCATGAAGTGATGGGACCAGATGCCATGATCTTAGTTTTCTGAACGTTGAGCTTTAAGCCAACTTTTTCACTCTTCTCTTTCACTTTCATCAAGAGGCTCTTTAGTTCTTCTTCACTTTCTGCCATAAGGGTGGTGTCATCTGCATATCTGAGGTTATTGATATTTCTCCCAGCAATCTTGATTCCAGCTTGTGTTTCTTCCAGCCCAGCATTTCTCATGATGTACTCTGCATATAAGTTAAATAAGCAGGGTGACAATATATAGCCTTGACGTACTCCTTTTCCTATTTGGAACCAGTCTGTTGTTCTATGTTCAGTTCTAACTGTTGCTTCCTGACCTACATACAGGTTTCTCAAGAGCCACTAGTATTTGGCAAAAAAGAAACCTTCCTATTTCTCCTTGTCAAAGAAACCCTACACTGTATGTGTGAATCGCTTACTGTACCCACATAATATGATAGGATAAAATGTAGTCCCTCAATAAGGGAAGAGATAGACACCTCTCTTTAAAAAGTCTTTCTATCTATTGGCTGAAACTATAATAGGATTTTTATTTTCTTGAGCATGAATAGAATAGATGTATGGTTATATTTAGAGAAAATATTCCCGGATTTAGATTTTCAATGGTCTTGGCAATTTAAAAATGATGGACACTTACCTGCATATACTTCAAAACAGAATAATAACTAAATCCTTAAGATAAAAAGAAAAAAAACGAACTTGAATAAAATTTTAATTTGTCCATGATTATTATTTAAAACTAGTCATTTGTTTGTAAATTTAAAGTAAAATTTAAAGCCCTGCCTGACTCTGAATCCCACACTTTTCCATTATTCTGCTACCAAAGTAATTGTATTAATGGTCCATAATAAGGGCATTTAGAAATGTAAAATAAAGTTTCTTTTCAGAGGGGAAAAAATAAGAAAAAACAGATGTTTCAATCTCAAGCTTGAAATCAGAAGACAGAAAAGTTCAGGTGAAAGATCTTAGCAGATGAAGGGAAAAGGAAAACCAACACAAGAGCCCCAAACTCCAAAGTCTTCAGCCAAGAATTTTCTCCTGCAACATGTCATTTCCTAGGAAATATTGAGGCAAAGTTTGCTTCATCCCAAAATCAAAATCCCACTAGCTCAGCATTTCCCAAAATATCCTTCAGTGTAAGCTATCCTTTCAAAATATGTCACATCAGAGTACACAAGCACACCCCACCTTATAAATTTGAAATGAATTGAAAATACAACTGATCATTGATCAACATCAGTTTTGTATTGCATGTGTCCCCTTAGAGGTGGATTTTTTTTTTCCAGTTAATGCTACTGTATTGTAAATAGTGCTGCAATTGGAAAAGACCCGGAAGCTGCGAAAGACTGAAGGCAGGAGGAGAAGGGAATGACAAAGGATGAGATGGTTGGATGGCATCACCGAGTCAATGGACATGAATTTGAGCAAGCTCTAGGAGTTGGTGATGGACAGGGAGGCCTGGCATGCTGCAGTCCATGGGGTCACAATGAGTTGGACACAACTGAATGACTGAACTGAATATAGCAGGACCCATGGTTTTGTTGAATCCAATCCATGATTTTGAATCTTGGAAAGGGAGGGACTGACTGTAAAGTTATATGCAGATCTACTCAGTGGAAGGTCTGAATATCTAAACCCACATTTTCCAACTGTAGGTTGAACATTTGGTAAAGGAAGCTGCATACTTCAACTTACAGTCTTTCAAAATTACTTATTTATGGGATATTTGATTCTTTAAGATGGCTATATTATAGAACTAGTGTATCATGGAACACAATTTGGGAAATACAACATTAGTTTATTTTTTAAATTCTATTTCTAGATCACCAGAATCAATCTAAATAATATACATTATGTTGTATATGGATAGTTCAGAAAAAAAAATGATTATGATGCAAGCAATGGAAAAGTAACAGTTTTAATTTTCAGTCTAAGGAGAAAGAAGCTAAAAATTGAAATAATGAGATACAGTGGCTAAAATTTAGTCTACTGTAATTGGCATTTTAAAGAACTGTTAGCATTTCATGTTTAGCACATGCTCTAAAGTAAATTTGCCTTGTGTGAGATAATTAGAATGTTTTGTATGGTAATATTATTTTCCAGTGGTTCAAATTGTTCAGGGTAATTTACATTTCCCTTTCAAATCTATTTGTGGAGTTGAATTGCTCACTGGTGGTAGACTGCCCTTTTGCTCCATTTGAAAATGTAAATCACTAATCACAGTTAGACTGTACTTAGTCAACTGTCATCAACCTCACTAGTATATACACAGTTTCTGAATAATAGAACTTTCTTTAATACTTTAATATGCCTTCCAGAACCATTAGTTACCTAAGACTCTGAACTGATAAAAATCAAAGCAAGCTACTGAATAACACTGAATATTTCTTTTAGGGTTCAAAAGTTGTTTTGGTATCATTCAGAGGTTTAGATTTATACATAAAAATAAATGTTAAGTTTACATTGCCCATGCATGGAGTTCAAGAATAAAAATGCTGTTTGGCAGACTCAAGCTAGTCATCCAAAAATACCATTTATTCCCACTATATATATATTTTTTGTATTTTTATCTTTTTTATCTTTGATACTGGGGTATTTTTAGGTTAGAATATCCATCTGCTTCTTTATGCTCAGTCGTGTCTGACTCTTTGTGACCCCATGCACTGTAGCTCACCAAGTTCCTCTGTCCATGAGATTTCCCAGGCAAGAATACTGGAGTGCTTCCCACTATATTTTATACTCTACTTTTTTTCCCCCATTTTCTTTACTGAAATGTAATTGCTTTACAATGTTGTGTGAGTTTCTTCTGTACAATGAAGTGAATCAGCCACATGCATACATATATCCCCTTCCTCTTGGATCTCCTTCCCAATCCTCTCCATCCACCTGTCTAGATCATCACAGAGCATCGAGCTGAGCTTCCTGTGCTTTATAGCTGGTTCCCACTAGCTATCTGTCTTACACATAGTATTGTATATGTGTCAATCACAATCTCCCAATTCATCCCACTCTTCCATTCCCCTCATGACCCATGTTGGTTTTCTACATCTGCATCTCTACTCTTATCTTGGAAATAGGTTTCTGTCTGACATTTTTTCTAGATTCCACATATATGCATTAATATACAATATTTATTTTTCTTTTTCTGACTTACTTCATTCTGTATGACAGACTCTAGTTTCATCCATGTCTCTACAAATGACCCTGTTATGTCCCTTCTAGTGGCTGAATAATATTCCATTGTATGTATGTAGCACATATTCTTTACCTAATCATTTGTCATTGGACATCTAGGCTGTTTCCTTGCCCTGTCTATTGTAAACAGTGCTGCAATAAACATTCAGGTGCACGTATCCTTTTGAATTATGGTTTTCTCAAAATATATGCCTAGTAGCAGGATTACTGGGTCATATGGTAGTTCTGTGTTTAGTTTTTTAAGGGATCTCCATACTGCTCTCCACAACAGCTGTATCAATTTACATTTTCACCAACACTGAAAGATGGTTTCCTTTTCTCCACACCCTCTCCAGCATTTATTATTTGTACATAGTTTTGCTAATGGCCATTCTGACTGGTATGAGGTGATACCTCTCTGTGTGTTTGATTTGCACATCTTTAATAATCAGTGATTTTGAGCATCTTCTCGTGTACTTCTTGGCCATCTATATGTCTTCTTTGGAGAGACATCTATATAGGTTTTCCTAGAAAACCCAGAGACAAACCCACACACTTATGGTCACCTAGTCTATGATAAAGAGGCAAAAATATACAATGAAGAAAAGACAGGCTCTTCAATAAGTGGTGTTGGGAAAGCTGGATAGCTACATGTAAAAGAATGAAATTAGAATACTATGTAACACCATATGCAAAAATAAACTCAAATGACTTAAAGACCTATCTGTAAACCCAGACACTATAAAACTTTTAGAGGAAAACATAGGAAAAATACTCTATGACATAAGCCACAGCAAGTTCTTTTTTGACTCATCTCCTAGAGTAATGAAAATTAAAATAAATAAATAAATAAACCAATGGGACCTAACTAAGCTTAAAAGCTTTTGCACAGCAGAGAAAACCATAAACAAGATGAAAATACGACCTTCAGAATGAAGAAAATGCTTGCAAATAAAGCAACAGATAAAGGATTATTCTTTAAAATATACAAACAGTCATGGAGCTCAATATTAAAGAATAATTTCAAACATACTCTAAGTTACTCTCCTTAATCATAAGTTCCTCTCATATGACCAATTTCTGATCAATGGGATTTTTATGATTAACACAAATTGTCTGTATAATCATTAGCTTCACAAATAACCATATTTTTTGCAATTTTTTAATAAAAAGAGAAAATAATTCATAATTCATCAATTACATTAAATTAACAATGACAAGAATGCCTGTTGTTATTCAGTTGCTAAATTGTGTCCTACTCTTTGTGACCCCATGGACTATAGCCCACCAGGCTCCTCTGTTCATGGGTTTCTCCTGGCAAGACTTTGGAGCGAGTTGCCATTTCCTTCTTCAGGGGATCTTCCTGGATCAGGGATCAAACCCATAATTTCTGCATTGGCAAGAGGATTCTTTACCACTGAGCCATCAGAGAAACCCAATAAAAATACTAGATAGTCATAAGCATACAGCAATTTGAGGAGAATGATACTATTCAGGTTAAAATTATATTCAATAAAATGAGTATTACTGTTTATTTAATTTTAAATTATTTATTATTTTGTCACTTGCCTTAAGTCTCTAGCTAGTTAACCTGGACAATTGTGTACTGTCTTATGGATGGTTACAAAATGTCTATATGCAAATCATTATGATAAATTTAAGTTAAAGGATCAAAAAACTAATATGAAGAAATAAAAAGGTCATGATTCTACACTGAAAGAAAGTAAACACTAGTGATAGAATCTGAAATGTACACAGATATTAGCAAAATGAAAAAGATTGAGGGAGGGGGAATAAAATAATAATGATAATAAAATACATATATTTTATTATAATTTAAAAATATATTCTATATGTGTATATTAGTTTTATTCTAGGAAACTTACATGTGTTAACTCTTTTATTCTTTTCACAATACTGTGATTTAGGTAAAATTATTGTCTACATTTTTACAAAGGAGTTAAATAACTTGCGTATAGTGAGTAAAGCAGCCAGGTTCAAACCCCAAGAAGTAGTTCTTCAGAGCCCATACAACTGATAATCTTGTTACATAATATCCCCTCTCTTACCCATGGTAGATACTTCCAAGACTCCCAGTGGATGCCTGAAACCATGAATACTGCCAAACTCCATGTATACTATATATATTATATACTCTGTGTCCTCAGTGAGGACAATCACTTAACTTTTGTAACTCTTCTATTTTATCATTAAATCTGTTGTTATTTTCTTGGTGTGCCTAATGTATAAACTAAACTTTATCATAGGTGTGTATCTACAGGAAAACACATAGTATATATACAGTTTGGTATTATTCATGGTTTCAGGCACAGCACAGTGAAGTCTACTCGGTGCTCTTTGGTGACCTAAATGTGTGTGTATCACTCAGTTGTGTCTGCCTCTTTGGGACCCCATGGACTGTGCCTTGTCAGGATCCTCTGTCCATGAATTTGCCAGGCAATGATATCTGACTCCAGGAGATCTTCCTGACCCAGGGATCGAACCCATATCTCCTGCATCTCCTGCACTGGCAAGTGATTCTTTACTACTGAGTTACTTAAATGGGAAATAAATCTAAAAAAGAGTGGATATATGTATATGTATAGCTGATTCACTTTGTTATACTGCAGAAACTAACACTACATTGTAAAGCAGCTATACCTCAATAAAAATTAATAGAAAACTTTTTTTAAAAAGTTATGTGAATATGGCCTCTCTCTCTCATATCTTACTGTACAATTTAGTACTTTTTTTATCTTAAAAATGTACTTACCACTCAGTAAGTGGTGGCCATTATTTTTTCCATCTGAGGTACAGCAGCAAAACTAGCACATGTGTTTTCCTCTTTATAATTTCATAGCTTGTCTTAATGCAGATCTTTGCAACCTCAGCATACATTTTTTTGCTTTCATATTTAGATAAGAACTTTCACCTTTTCACTTAAAAGAAGCACTTCATAGCTCCTTTTTTGGTATGGCTGCATTGCCTGTATCACTATTCTTACACTTTGCATCACTATTCTTACACTTTGTATCACTATTCTTACACATTATTAAGAAAGCAAAGATTTCTTGAATGTATGATACTGTGATACCATGACAGTAAATCTGATAACTGAGAAGGCCACTATGGGATTCCCTTCCAAGCTAGGTTGGAGTGGGATGATATAAGATATAAGATATCATCCCATTACTCAGAGTGGCATGAAATTTAAAACTTATTGTTTATTTCTGAAATTCTCCATTTAGTATTGGGCCATGGTTGAGTGAGGGTAACTGAAACCTCGGAAAGTAAAACCAAGAATAAGGGATGGAAGGACTTCTATATTACAACTGAAACTTTAAATGGAGAAGGATTTTTCCAAAAAATAACAACCAGCTGGCTTTAGAGTCTTCTTTAAATGTATTTACATTGGTAAATTTAGGAAATTCCAGGGACTGTTTTCTAAACTCAAAAGCTTTTTTCGACAGAACAAATCTATTTTTGGGGAAATTTCACATTCATTTATCTCATGCTGTTGTTCAGTCACTAAACTGTGTCTTATCTTTGTGACCCCATGAACTGCAGCACCCCAGGCTTCCCTCTCCTTCACTATTACCCTGAGTTTGCTCAAACTCATGTCCATTGGGTCGGTGATGCCATCCAACCATCTCATCCTCTGTTGTCCCCTTCTCCTGCCCTCAATCTTTCCCAGTATCCAGGTTTTTCCAATGAGTCAGTTCTTCACATTAGGCGGCCAAAGTATTGGAGCTTCTGCACCAGTCCTTCCAATCAATATTTAGGACTGATTTCCTTTAGGATTGACTGATTTGATCTCCTTGCTGTTCAGGGGTCTCTCAAGAATCTTCTCCAGCACCACAGTTTGAAAGTATCAATTCTTTGGCCCTCAGCCCTCTTTATGGCCCAACTCTCACATCCACACATGACTACTGGAAAAACTATAACTTTGACTATATGGACCTTTGTCGGCAAAGCAATGTCTCTGCTTTCTAATATGCTATTTAGGTTTGTCAGAGCTTTTCTTCCAAGGAACAGATGTCTTTTAATTTTGTGACTGCAGTCACCATCCACATTGATTTTGGAACTAAGAAAATAAAATCTGACACTGTTCCCACTTTTTTCCCCATCTATTTGCCATGAAGTGATAGGACCACATGCCATGCATCTTACGTTTTTGAATGCTGAATTTTAAGGCAGGTTTTTCACTCTCCTCTTTCATCTTTATCAAAATGCTTTTTAGTTCTTCTTCACTTTCTGCCATTAAAGTGGTATCATCTGCATACCTACAGTTTCATCTTTATCAAAATGCTTTTTAGTTCTTCTTCACTTTCTGCCATTAAAGTGGTATCATCTGCATACCTACAGTTGTTGATATTTCTCCTGGAAATCTTGAGTCTAGCTTATAAATCATCCAGCCCAGCATTTCATGTACTCTTCATGTAAATTAAATAGGCAAGGTGACAATGCACAGCCTTGATGTACTATTTTCTCAATTTTGAACCAGTCTATTTGATGTCTGGTTCTTACTGTTGCTTCTTGACCTGCATACAGGTTTCTCAGGAGGCAGGTAATGTGGTCTGGTATTCTTTTCTCTTTAAGAATTTTTCACAGTTTGTTTTGGTCCACACAGACAAAGGTTTTAGCAGAGTTAATGAAGCAGAAGTAGTTTTTTTCATTTTTTAATTCCCTTGTTTTTTCTATGATTCATCATCTGTTGGCAATCTGAACTTTGGTTCCTCTGCCTATTCTAAATCCAGCTTGTACATCTGGAAGTTCTCAGTTCATGTACTGCTGAAGTCTAGCTTGAAATATCATTTAGTTCATAAAGGATGATATATAAACACCAAATGACAATCATTTATATGAGGCAGTGTATCAAAAACTCAAACCTTAGCCATGGATTCTATTTCAGTAAGGGTATCTTGGTTGGAAAACATTATAATCAGAAGATTGGTGAGCACAAAACCAGACCAAGAGAAATTAGTTTATGATGGAAATCATTGAGGGCATTGGGTCTGATGTTCAGATTATGCATTCATATTCCAGCATGGAAATGTTATAGGAGCCATTAAAAAAAAAGAATACATGAGTTTGTGGCCAACTATGTCATCTACCTGAGTTGGAGATGGGACAGGAATGTCTTAATGAAAACATTGTTTCTGGGTGTATACATTTTTATAGGAAAATGTAGGAAGGTTTAAATTGGAAAATGGAAATTATCAATATAATACAACCCAAAGAATTTTTCATCACATGAACATTCTGTTTACTTTTTTTTAACATGAAGTTAGAACAAACACTATGTAGGGCACAAAAATATCCTTCAACATGCCCATTTTGCAGAACTGAATTATTTTTTCCTTGTGATGATTCTATTTAATTATGTATTTCCTTGGCTTTAGATATTTAGATTATATCCTTTTCCACTACTATAAAGCATGTCTGGAGAAGGAAATGGCAACCCACTCCAGTACTCTTGCCTGGAAAATCCCATGGACTGAGGAGCCTGGTAGGCTACAGTCCATAGGATCGTGAAGAGTCGGACACGACTGAGCGACTTTTTTCACTTTCCACTTTCATGCACTGGAGAAGGAAATGGTAACCCACTCCAGTATTCTTGCCTGGGGAATCCCAGGGATGGAGGAGCCTGGTGGGCTGCCGTCTACGGGGTCGCACAGAGTTGGATACGATTAAAGTGACTTAGCAGCAGCAGCAGCAGCATAAAGCATGAAGAAGAATTACCCTCAATAAATGTTCATCCACAGTTATCAATTCTTACTTCATATTATGATATTAAATGTGGAATTGATGGAATAAAATATGTGAGTATTTTTATTCATTTACTGTGATTTGCTATATTTACATTGCCTTTGGTTAGCATTGTGAATTAATAAAAATATGTATGTATATTTCTAGAAATAACTTGAATCCAGTGTATATTTCTTTCTGTATTTTTTAAAATTCTAGCAAGATTAATTATTGTGACTTTATGTGTATATTTGGAATTTGCCATTGTTCCTTGGAATGTATTTCCTAATACTTTGTTTATTGAAGTCCATTTGTATACACCTTTTATACGGTAAAAATTGTCATCTCAGATTTATTTTTCTATATATTTCCTCCACATATGGTTTAAGTTTCAATTTGTTTTATGATGAAGATTGAAATGCTTCCCAAGAAACTTCATAATCTACCCAAGAAGATCTAAGTAGATAAGGTTTCAGAAAGCTAGATTCCGCTTTATTTCACAAAGCACTAAACTCTGTGATCCAGATCTTAAAAGTAATAGGATAATGGTGAAGACAGAAATCAATATAGTGTGAAGACTTCATGTAGAGGATGTGAAATTCCATTTTTATCTTCAACATGTATTTACAGACTGGTAACTATGTATTAGGCACTGGCTTGGTACTGAGAATGTAGGCCGGGGATTAAATAAGGAATCCATGGTGGATTTGTGTCAATGTATGGCAAAACCAATACAATATTGTAAAGTTAAAAAATAGATAAATAAACTAATTAAAAAAATAAAATTAAAAAATAAAGAAATAAAAATAAAACAGAAAACCAATGAGTTTTCTCAAGAAATATGTAGTCTCTCTGAGGAGACAAAGTTTAAACAAGTGAAAGTAAATATAACTGTGTTGAACTTAATAGACACTATTCTGGTTATATGGCCTTTAAGTATAGAAAAAAATAATACAATAAAAAGGAGAAACATGGCAATATCTATTTAGTAAAAGTCTAGGCAAGATGTAGAAATCAGTATGATAGGATTTTTAGTAATGAAGAGTCTTTCAGGCAATAGTAGAGTATGAAAGGCACATGACATTAGGTTTAAGAAAAAAGGCTTAATTTGGAGGGCATAAATTGTCAGGATGAGAACAACATTTTGATGTTGTTCTATAACCATCAGTTCAGTTCAGTTCAGTCACTCAGTCGTGTCCGACTCTTTGCAACCCCATGAACCACGGCATGCCAGGCCTTGCTGTCCATCACCAAGTCCTGGAGTTTACCCAAATTCATGTCCATCAAGTTGGTGATGCCATCCAGCCATCTCATCCTCTGTCATCCCCTTCTCCTTCTGTCCCCAATCCTTCTCAGCATCAGGGTCTTTTCCAATGAGTCAGCTCTTCACATGAGGTGGCCAAAGTATTGGAGTTTCAGCTTCAACATCAGTCCTTCCAATGAACACCCAGGACAGATATCCTTCAGGATGGACTCTATAACCATAGAGAACATAAAATATTTTTTAAAAGAATATTGGATTTAGAAACTCCCCCTTGACCCCTGATAATCATAAATTTGTTCTCTACATCTGTAACTCTATTCCTGTTATGAAAATAAGTTTATCTTCAAAAGTTTTCCAGTGTTACATTTAGATCTTTAAACTATCATTTTTTTGTTTTTTTTTTTCTGTGTGGTGTGAGAAAATGTCCTAAATTCATTGTTTTACATGTAACTGTCTGATTTCCTCAGCACCAGTTTTAAAAAGACTATCTTTTCTCCAATTTACATTTTTATCATTTGTGTTGTAGATTAATTGGAGATGTCTGTGGGTGTATTTATGGACTCATTATTCTATTTCATTGATATATATTTTTTTATGCCAGTAGCATACTGCTTTTATTACTGTAGCTTCATAGTATAGTCTGAAGTCAGGGAGTGTAATACCTCCACTTTTGTTCTTTTTCTCAAAATTGCTTTTGCTATTTGAGATCTTTTATAGTTCCATATAAATTTTGTATTTTTCTAGTTATGTGAAAAATGCCATTGGGGTTTTGATAAAATTGCACTAAATCTATAGATTCTTTCTCTATGTACTGTGAATATTTTAACGATATTATTTTTTCCAATTCATGGATATAGAATATCTTTCCATTTCTTTGTATCATTTTCAAATTTAATAATATATTAAGTGGTCACATCCTATCAACAAGTTTGGTTTACTTCAGAGATGCAAGTATGGTTCAATATATGCAAATCAATCAATGCTTTTACTATGTTAATAAAAAATGGTAAAAATAACATGATCATCTTAACAAATGCAGAAAAGATTTGACAAAATTCAACTTCATATATGTTGAAACTCTCATCAAAATTGGTATAGAGGGAACATTCTCAACATAATAAAGGCCACTTATGACAAGTTCATTGTTAACATCATACTCGATTATAAAAAGCTGAAAGATTTTCCTCTAAAATCAAGAACAAGACAAGGATGTCCACTTTCATCACTTCTACTTAACATAGTAGTAGAAGTCCTAGCTACAGAAGTTAGATAAAATAAATAAACCATCCAAATTGGAAGGCAAAAAGTAAACTTGTTACTATTTCCAAATGACATGATACTATATATAGAAAGCCCTGAAATCTTTAAAACTAAAAACAATTAGAACTAATAAATGTAAAGATGCAGGATACTTACTTTAATACATTATTAACTAATTTTTAGACATTTGTATATTTAGAAGTCACTAGAATGAACATTGCCTGCTGGCTATGAGCAATTGATTCATAATCCTATGGAGGTTAGCTATTTTGTTTTTTTCCTTTTATCTGCAGCTAATGGCATGTGGGATCTTAATTACCAGAGATCTAACCTGTGTCCTCTACACTGGAAGCACAGAGTCTTGACAAGTGGACCACCAGGGAAGTTTCTCATAATCCTATGAGACTAATATTATTTTAATTGGTCTTGGAAGACAGGGTGGTTATATGACCATTGTTTAGTTAACTAGATACCCCCAAACATGAAGCCACTACAGGAGCTATATGTATATGTGTGTGTGTGTGTATATATATATGCACATTTTTACATATTTTCATATTTTATTATCTATACCCAATAATCTATGTGTATTTATAAATTATGAGTATTCATTTTTTTCTATTAAGTGGTACATTTGGTGGTATATAATTCTATTATTTTCTGTTGACCAATCATGATACAATAATATTGAGTGAATAATAGCTACATAATCACAATAGTAAAAGATGTTTATCAGTTTATAGTTGACACAGGTAAATTGGTGCTTGCCAAGGGCATTTGCCATCTGCCTCTGCTGGAATACTCTGCAACTGCAGCTTTTGACCTTCTACAAGCCCTGAAGGGAGTTCAGGGTGGAAAATAGGAATGAGGCACTCTGTGCTTCAGGAATCTGTTAGGACAGGTCTTCATATAGTTATTTTCAGGGATTATTTTTATGAGCCCAGTCTTTGCATCTCTTCATATCTAAAATAGTGAAAGTTACTTGCTCAGTCATGTCCGACTCTTTGTGACCCCATGGACTTTAGCCTGCAAGGCTCTTCAGTTGATGAGATTCTCCAGACTAGGATACTGGAGTGTGTAACCATTCTCTCCTCCAAGGGATCTTTCCTACCCAGGGATAGAACCCAGGTCTCCTGCAATACAGGCAGATTCTTTACCATCTGAGCCACCAGGGAAACCCCTCACATCTAGAAAAGCACTAAATCCCTTCATGGTGACATCAGCTCCTTGTGACCAGCAGAAAAACTTTTGTAAGTATAAGTGCTTGATTGCATGAACTCCCCCTTCACCAAAATCACAGTATTGAACTCCCTGCCCCCACATCTTTGGAGCAGTTTCTCAGAGCTATCTGAGATGCTGTCTTCTGGAGTGCAGTCCTCATTTTGCCCCAAATAAATCATAACTCACAATTCTCACATTGTCCATTCTTTTTAAGTCAACATCTGCTTAATTCTTAATTCCCTGAGACCAAAAACTGCCAATCTTTTTTATATAAGTAGTAAGCACTGAGTCTGGTTTCTGAGTTTTATGTATACTTACAGAATGAATACTATCTTAAATTAATAGCAACAAATAATTAATTTTAAATAAGAATCATCTGGGTTTCCAGTTTCTAAATAAAATAGGAAAATGTAGCAATGATTTCCATTCTAAAGCATGATCTTAATAGCAGATGTTTAGCTGCTAAGTCATGTCTGACTCTTTTGCAACCCCATGGACTGTAGACTGCCAGGCTCCTCTGTCCATGGAATTTTTCCACAAGAATACTGGAGTGGGTTACCATTTCTGCTCCAGAGGATCTTTCCAACCCAGGGATCAAACTTGCATCAACTGTTCGTCATGTAGATTCTTTACCACTGAGTTACCAGGAAAGTCTGCCAGCAGACTTGTAGGCAATTTCAGCTGTACGATTTACAAATTTGTAGTTTGAATTTAATTTCTAATGCAATAATGCACATAATATTTCAAATGCATGCTGCATATTTACATCGGTCTATGTATGTTAAAATGCTAAGACATTCTGTGGTATATATATGATATGTATTTTAACTATACAACATAAATCTGTAATCTTTAGAAGGTAGACTTATTTAGAATAAAAAATGTAGGTATATTGGGACTTCATATGGGTCCAATGGTTAAAACTTTGCCTTCCAATGTAGGGGATGCAAGTTTGATCTCTGGTCAGAGAGCTAAGATCCCACATGTCTCATATCGAAATAATAGAATGTAAAAACAACAGAACCAATATTGTAACAAATTTAATAAAGACTTTAAAAACTAGTCCACATTAAAAAGTTTTAAAAAAACATAGATGTCTCAACGTGTTCTTATCTTTCTGACAATTGTGTTAATATGGGAAACTTGTTGGTCTGAATGGATGCAGAAAATCAATTATAGAAAAAGGAAGTCATATAAATTTTACAGAAAAAAAATTAAGTGTTTTTTTTTTTCTCATTTAATCAAAGGTGGTTCTTATGTTAGTGACTGAAAATTAGAGAAAGAAGTTGACTTGCTGGAGACCACTTGCAGTTTCATTAGGAAGAGTCAATTCTAAAATGTGCATGTTTTACCAAAGATGTTTCTGTGCTAGGTCAACATATTCAGGAGGCAAATGAATTTATTTAAAATTTCTAATGAGCACAAAGAATTTTCCTAATTAACAGGATCACACGAGGAGTGGAAAAAAAAATGTTGAGGTAATCTACCATTAATCAATTAATTTCAATGCAAGTGGCTGACTCATTGATTCTTATTTCTCATTGTGCAAGTCTTCAACATTGATGAACTGTAGTGAACTCAACTTCTAATTTATAGCATCTACTCTAGAATTCATGACTTCTAGCTCGACTGGAGGAAGCCTGTTTTTCCAGTTGAAGAAACTATCTTTAGTTTGTAAAATATGTTAATGTCACTATCACTCCATGATACACACAGTACACAAATTAAAACATTATGCAAGTACATTCAAAAGAAAAACATTGTACTCTCTCCTTGTTAAAACATTTGTTTTTGTATAATCTAATAATTAAAAATATATCTGGTTAAAGCAGAATTAACATTATGAGAATGAATTGAAATAGTCTGAATGACTGGAATGATTGGTTATTAATCACTGGATGAGATGATTAGATAGCATCACTGACTCAATGGACATGAACTTGAGCAAAGTCTGGGAGATAGTGGAGGACAGGGAAGCCTGGCATGCTGCAGTACATAGGCTTGCAAAATGTCAGACACGACTTAGCAACTGAACAGCGATCACAACAATCACTGACAGTGTTTACTAATTTTGAGTATCTGTTCTACTTTCTTTCTAAACTTCTCAAATCTTACCTTCACAATCTCTACAGAATAGGAAAAATAACAGGAATAACATTAAGTTCCAGTGAACATTGAATAACATAATGAAGGTAAATACTTAGCACCATGCTTTGCTCATAGTAAACTCCCAACACATGTTGATTACAATAACTAAAATTACATTTTACAATTACTATTATTAATATTGTTCTTTTGATAGAATTGGTCATTTAGCATTTTTATGCAAGGTTTTGTGTATTAGTCATTAAATGAGTGGGCGGAACTCAATACTTGGGAATCCAACTATAATTTCTCTTATTGCCCAAGGGTAAGGGTAATTCAAATGTATGCTCCTTTTTCTTTTTTTGTTAACTTTAGCTTGTAACCTTATCTCCCCAGCTTAGCTGTAGTTGATTTCATTACAACAGTGACAACTCAATTTTCATCATATATATATTGCTAATTAACTTCATCTTCTGCTACATAAGAAACCCCTGAGCTCCGAGTCACATTTGGTGTTTCCTTAATGAAAAATTTTATAACCATAGTTGTTTGGGTGGCGATAAGTTCCTTCTCTCAGAATGATATAACATAGATATAGAAAAAAAAATAGGAAAAGGAAAGATTACAGAACAGGAAATGTAATAGATAGGAACAGTTTTAGAACACTTTGAAAGACTGGTTCCCAAAACACAAGAGAATGAAAATCATCCAGCATATTTCTTAAGACATTAATGCCTTGTAATTCCTGGGCCATTTCTTCATTCCAAAGAATCATAAATTGCCAAAGAGCATCTCTGGAATTTTAAAATTCATGACTCTTTGTATACTGTTCTCTCTGTTTGGAAGACTCTCCCACCCACCCTGGGCCATGATAGCATTTTTTTTTTTCTTTTTTTTACTAAGAGCTGCTCCCAGCAGCGGAGAAGGCAATGGCAGCCCACTCCAGTACTCTTGCCTGGAAAATCCCATGGACTGAGGAGCCTGGTAGGCTACAGTCCATGGCGTTGCTAAGAGTCGGACACGACTGAGCGACTTCACTTTCACTTTTCACTTTCATGCATTGGAGAAGGAAATGGCAACCCACTCCAGTGTTCTTGCCTGGAGAATCCCAGGGACGGGGGAGCCTAGTGGGCTGCCATCTGTGGGGTCGCACAGAGTCAGACACCACTGACGCGACTTAGCAGCAGCAGCAGCAGCTCCCAGCAGGGGGATAAAGCTGCTTTCAGTTAAAGACCCTGTGGCTCCTGTTCAAAAATGCTGTATGGTGATGGTAAGTTGTATTCTAATTGTTTACTTATTGTCTTTCCACAAAACTATGTGCTCCATAAAGTGCTATGTCTTATCACTATGCTCCCAGATCCTGCTACTCTGCCTGATTTTTGGTGATTAACCACTAAATGTTGATTGAATGAACCATCTTGCTATGAGGGCATGGACACACACCTCACCAGTACAACACATTATAAATCTAAGATAGGGATTACTGGGGAAGAAGTAATAAACACAGAAATAGAAGGTAACGCATTACTCCTGGAGTTCTCAATCTGAAGAACTGTGGTCAAGTAAGATATATGAGGCTCATGTAACATGAAATTAGCTTGTTAGAGGAATGTCTCCTTTAATACTGTGAATCTGACTGCCAATGCAGGAGATGAAAGAGACGTGAGTTCAAACCCTGGGTCAGTAAGATCCCCTGGAGTAGGAAATGGCAACCCACTCCAGTATCCTTGCCTGGAAAATTCCACGGACAGAGGAGCCTGGTGGAGTACCAAGGGGTCATAAAGAGTCATACACAACTGAGCATGCATGCCGTTCATCCATCCATCCATCCATTTATACACAGGGAGAAAAGTGAATTCCTAGACAACTTTGTAACACTCGGGGCTTTCTGGTTGTGAAATCAGATTATTAAGAAAAGAAAAGCCTTTTGGAAAGAACCAGTTCTTGTGTTGACCTCAGATTGGTAAATCTGTGCTACCTGATAAAATGAGCGGAGAAACTGAATTACCACAACCAATCGCCTCCTGAACTATACCTCCTCTCTTCTGTGTGCCACCCTATGCTTTTTTCTGGGTGCGTTCTCTGGAATTAATTAAGGCTAACCTCCAGGTTAACTAAGATTTAGATGATATTCTTAAATATTTAGAACAAAGAAGAGTGATAGAAATGTAAGCACTCTTAGTGAGAACATTTCTGGGATACTTCAAAGTATTGTATGCAATTAGCTTCCAAAGTGTAGGCACTGGACAAACAATTAATCTCAAAAATATACAAGCAACTCCTGCAGCTGAATTCCAGAAAAATAAAAGACCCAATCAAAAAATGGGCCAAAGAACTAAACAGAGATTTCTCCAAAGAAGACATACAGATGGCTAACAAACACATGAAAAGATGCTCAACATCACTCATTATTAGAGAAATGCAAATCAAAACCACAATGAGGTACCATTTCACGCCAGTCAGAATGGCTGCTATGCAAAAGTCTACAAGCAATAAATGCTGGAGAGAGTGTGGAGAAAAGGGAACCCTCTTACACTGTTGGTGGGAATGCAAACTAGTACAGCCACTATGGAGAACAGTGTGGAGATTCCTTAAAAAACTGGGAATAGAACTGCCATATGACCCAGCAATCCCACTGCTGGGATACACACCGAGGAAACCAGAATTGAAAGAGACACGTGTACCACAATGTTCATCGCAGCACTGTTTATAATAGGCAGGACATGGAAGCAACCTAGATGTCCATCAGCAGACGAATGGATAAGGAAGCTGTGGTACATATACACAATGGAATATTACTCAGCCATTAAAAAGAATACATTTGAATCAGTTCTATTGAGATGGATGAAACTTCACCCATTATACAGAGTGAAGTAAGCCAGAAAGAAAAACACCAATACAGTATACTAATGCATATATATGGAATTTGAAAGATGGTAATGATAACCCTATGTGCGAGACAGAATAAGAGACACAGATGCATAGAACAGTCTTATGGACTCTGAGGGAGAAGGTTAGGGTGGGATGTTCTGAGAGAATAGCATTGAAACGTATATTATCATATGTGAAACAGAACACTATTCCAGGTTCGATGCATGAGACAAATGCTCAGGGCTGGGGCAATGGGATGACCCAGAAGGATGGGATGGGATCGGGAGGGAGGTGGGAGGGAGGTTCAGGATGGGGAACACATGTAAACCCATGTCTGATTCATGTCAATGTATGGCAAAAACCACTACAATATTATAAATTAATTAGCCCCCAACTAAAATAAATAAATTAAAAAAATAAACAAAGTGTAGGCACATAGCAATGTTGTTTTGTTTTGTTTTCTGCAAAAAAGAAAAAAAAAGGAAAAAAGAAAAAAGATAGATGTGTGCATTTATTCTTCTCTGCTTATTTTTTATAATAGGAAATTAAAAACATTAGATGGTGTAATTTTTATAAAAAACTGTTTAGGTCCAAGATATGCATAAGAAAAGTAGGCAGGAAATCTCTTTGCGATTTGTGAAGGCTTCTCCAGCTTCTAAAGTTACTCTCAAACATTAAAATTTTTAGTTTTGTGATTTGTCTTCAGAGTAAATCCAGAAATATATTTTTTTTTCCTACCACAGTATACTAGCTTTGAAGCTTTTTAGTTAATCTCACTGAGCTTCTGTTTGCTAAAATTTCAAAAAGGAGTAATATAACACTATCAACCTCTGGCACTTTTGCTGTTATTACATGAGAACACTTTAAAGCATTTAATACATTTTCTGAAACACATTGCTAATAAGCATTGAATAAATGGCAGATGTTACAAATATATTAATATTTGTGACAAATGAGAAGCATTAAACTTTAGAATTATAAAGAAGCCACACGAAAGGAAACTGAAATGAATAAAACGAATCTCAAAAGATATTAATTACACATAAATGTGTAAGTAAGAAATTTTCTATAGAATTCACAAGAGAATGAAAACAGCATAGACTAGTCAATCTGTACTACGGATAAACTTCGATGGTGAAATTGGAGGTTCAGATGTTAAAGATGTAACAAGTGGAACTGATTGGAAAAAAAGGAAGGATATCTGCTTTGATGAAAATATCTAGAGTCATGTAAGTCAATTATATTGTCTATTAGTTTTAAAATAAGTACTATATTGAACTGAAAAGCCTAAAGTTGTGGGAAGCCTTTGAAAATGTTGACAATGCCTCACAATCTTAAAGAGCACTCCTCTAGCCTTAAAACACTAGGATACAGTGGAAAACATCACACATTAAGCTGGAAGCAATAGACTCTACATCTAAGCTATACTTCTTCCTAGGAAGTCAAAGAATCCCTTTAAGTATCAGTTTTTGCATGTATAAAATGAAAATAATAGTGCTTCGCTATTGGATTATTCTTCAGATAAAATACCACATTCAAATGACATGGCACACATTTGATAGTCAACAAAACAGATGAAGATTCCTGAACTGAAGAAACTTCATGGTAAAAGTTACATTTAAGTGCCCCTCAAAGGGAAGTCCCTTTACCTTGGCTGGCTGATTTTGACAAAAGGCTAGCATACAAATAAAACTAAAGCATTGGTGATGCCTGAAATGTGGCATCGTCACAACTTCCTGAATGTGATGCTAGAAGATAGTATTGCGTGCAGTATTGGTCTCTAATCTTGGGTCAGATTCTACCCGTTCAAGATAAACTTTGTGAAAGAAATGTATGTTGATGACTTTCTTGGGTCACAGATATTTGCCAGAATTTGCTACAATATTATGAAAAATAACCTTTCTTTATAATGGTTTTCTCTCCTTATAAGCAGTGGCCCTTTGTTCTGCTTATCTCCTGGCCACAAATTCTGAAAGAAAATTACTGGTTTTCAATTTCTTGCTACATTAGCAGAGGTTTAATTGATATTCATAAATCAGGAAGCAACCTATTGATGTAAGGTCCTTTGATAGAGACTGATGGTCAATGCCACTGGTAATGTTTTTTCTTTTATTGGTCAAAATCATTGTCATGAACTTAAGGTATTCAGATGAGATTCATGCATCTCAGATTTTAATTGGGAAAGGAGTTAGGGATTCATCAAAAACTATGTCTAAATTAGTATATTCTTCAAAATGAAGTTAGAATTCAGAAAAAAAAATAATATAATTTTTCCATTAAGAAACATTATTTAAGGGAGAAGAATAAGTTGTATTTTTTGACAGAGAAGAGAAAGCAAATATTTTTGAGTGTTTTATTTTTCTTTCTGCATGAACTTATGACCTTGCTACTTTAATAAATTTGGACAATTTTATGTATATCTGACCTTGTTTGCTAAGTTTCTTCAATCTCATCCAACTCTTTGTGACCATATGGACCATAATCTGTCAGGTTCCTCTGTCCATGGGATTCTGTAGGTGAGAACACTGGAGTGGGTTGCCATGTCTTCCTCCAGGGAATCTTCCTGATCCAGGGACTGAATTCAAGTCTCTTATGTTTCTTGCATTGGCAGGTGGGTTCTTTACCACTAGTACCACCTGGGAAGCCTGCCCCTATTTTACTTATATAATAATAGATCTTGCCTATTTTCCCAATGTTATTAAACATTTCTTTGCAATATATCTTTGAATACCTACTTGGTATTTGTTTGGTAAAATATTTAAACTAATTGGACAGCTAGATTGCTACAAAATGTTCACCATAAATCAGATATCATAATTTATTCCTAGATATATTTATTGCAACCCTAGGAAATACCAAATTTAAAGAGTGCATGAATTTACCTCCATTGGCAGCAGATACTTCTCTTCATATTCCTAGATTTCTGGTAAGAACTGACAGAATTAATACTAATTTTTCATGTGGCAAGATTTTAAGGATCTATCCACCCTTTAAAATTTTTCCACAACCCATACAGTGTTCTCAAAAGTTATTCTATTAGTATTTTTATCATTCTTTTTCTAGTTAAAATCCAAATGACTTGTGAGAGAGTAGTATAAAACTCAACCAGTTGAACATAAATATGGACAATACAAGCGGGGGAGGGGGGAGGGACTTGATATAGATGAATAATAATGTCTCTAAAGGATAAAGTAGCCATGAACATGTTCCCTGGTGGGAAATTTTGGACAGTCAGTGGAGGGCAACCATCTTAAAATCACCCTGAGTAGAATGATTAACCCATAGTCTATTAGACAGCTTTTCATCTTCCTATACATATAGCCCACATGACAATTTGGATTTGTGTTGTCACACTCACTTCATCATTGCGAAATCTGCACTTCAGAACAAACTTAGCAAGAGCTTACAAGGAGGTCAGGAAGCAGCATTTAGAACTGGACATGGAACAACAGACTGGTTCCAAATAGGAAAAGGAGTACGTCAAGGCTATATATTGTCACCCTGCTTATTTAACTTATATGCAGAGTACATCATGAGAAACGCTGGGCTGGAAGAAGCACAAGATGGAATCAAGATTGCCGGGAGAAATATCAATAACCTCAGATATGCAGATGACACCACCCTTATGGCAGAAAGTGAAGAAGAACTAAAGAGCCTCTTGATGAAAGTGAAAGAGGAGAGTGAGAAAGTTGACTTAAAGCTCAACATTCAGAAAACTAGGATCATGGCATCTGGTCCCATCACTTCATGGCAAATAGATGGGGAAACAGTGGAAACAGTGGCTGACTTTATTTTGGGGGGCTCCAAAATCACTGCAGATGGTGACTGCAGACATGAAATTAAAAGACACTTGCCCCTTGGAAGGAAAGTCATGACCAACCTAGACAGCATATTTAAAAGCAGAGATATTACTTTGTCAACAAAGGTCTGTCTAGTCAAGGCTATGGTTTTTCCAGTGGTCACGTATGGATGTGAGAGTTGGACTATAAAGAAAGCTGAGCACTGAAGAATTGATGCTTTTGAACTGTGGTGTTGGAGAAGACTCTTGAAAGTCCTTTGGACTGCAAGGAGATCCAACCAGTCCATCCTAAAGGAAATCAGTCCTGAATATTCATCGGAAGGGCTGATGCTGAAGCTGAAACTCCAATACTTTGGCCACCTGATGCAAAGAGCTGACTCATTTGAAAAGACCCTGATGCTGGGAAAGATTGAGGAAAAAGGGACGACAGAGGATGAGATGGTTGAATGGCATCACCGACTCAATGGCCATGGGTTTGGGTGGACTCTGGGAGTTGGTGATAGACAGAGAGGCCTGGCGTGCTGTGGTTCATGGGGTCACAAAGAATCAGACATGACTGAGTGACTGAACTGAACTGAACAAGGAATATATGTATAAAAATTATATTATGTTTTAATGATTGTTGAGTAATATTAGAAAAATGTATGCTCTCTGATTTCAGAAGAAAAAAATAACACAGATATTTAGCAAGATTTATCATCAAATACAATAATGAAACCAGATTTTTGGATTATGAAATGCAATAACTCAGTGGAATCCTGTCACAAGAGATATTCCACTGTTGAATTCCCTTCTGTTTCAGGCTGAGAAAGTAAAACAATTGGAAAAGGGTTAACATATTTAAGGCATGTAAAAGTGTAAAGATAATATATTTTTAATAAGCCTCTGCCTTTCCTATCATTTTTTATGATGAGGGTGCTATATTGCATTCATTTCAAAACAGGAATGAGGTTAGAACTGATTGTGTTCAATTTATCGTGTATTTTCTTGTTTTTTTAAATTTTGCTAAGCACTCTGGTAGCTCAGTCGGTAAAGAATTTGTCTACAATGTGGAAGATCCTGGATTCAATCCCTGAGTCTGGAAATTCCCTGGAAGAGAATGGCAATCCATTCTAGTATTCTTGCCTGGAGAATTCCATGGACAGAGGAGTTTGGTGGGCTATAGTCCATGGGGTCACAAAGAGTCAGATACAACTGAATGACTAATACATACATACATGCACTCTTTATAGATATGCAATTAAAAAAACATAAGAACACATCAAGGGATAAAGAGGAAAAATATAAGTGGGTCATTGAGTCAAGTTTTAAATCATTAGTTTAGTTCAGTTCAGTCGTTCAGTTGTGTCTGACTCTTTGCGACACCATGAACTGCAGCACACCAGGCTTCCTTGTCCATCACCAACTCCTGGAGCTTACTCAAACTCATGTACTCATGTACATTGAGCCAGTGATGCCATTCAACCATCTCATCCTCTGTCGTCTCCTTCTCCTCCCGCCTTCAATCTTTCCCAGCATCAGGGTCTTTTCAAATGAGTCACTTCTTTGCATCAGGTAGCCAAAGTATTGGCGTTTCAGCTTCAGCATCAGTCCTGCCAGTGAATACTCAGAACTGATTTCCTTTCGGATGGACTAGTTGGATTTCCTTGTAGTCTAAGGGACTCTCAAGAGTATTCTCCTGCCATAGTCCAAAAGTCTTTGGCGCTCAGCTTTCTTTATGGTCCAACTCTCACATCCATACATGACTACTAGAGAAGCCATAGCTTTGACTAGATGGACCTTCATTGGCAAAGTAATGTCTCTGCTTTTTAATATGTTGTCTAGGTTGGTCATAACTTTCCTTCCAAGGGGAAAGTGTCTTTTAATTTCATGTCTACAGTCACCATCTGCAGTGATTTTGGAGCCCATGAAAATAAAGTCTGTCACTGTTTCCATTGTTTCCCCATCTATCTGCCATGAAGTGATGGGATCAGATGCCATGATCTTAGTTTTCTGAATGTTGAGCTTTAAGCCAGCTTTTTCACTCTCCTCTCTCACTCTCATCAAGGGTCTCTTTAGTGTTTCTTCATTTCTGCCAAAAGGGTGGTGTCATCTGCATATCTGAGGTTATTGATATTTCTCCCAGCAATCTTGATTCTAGCCTGTGCTTCATCCAGCCATGCATTTCGCACAATATGCTCTACATATAAGTTAAATAACAGGCTAACAATGTACAGCCTTGACATACTCCTGTTCAGATTTGGAACCTGTCTGTTGTCCCATGTCCAGTTTAAGTGCTGCTTCTTGACCGGCATACAGATTTCTTAGGAAGCAGGTCAGGTAGCCTGGTATTCCCATCTCTTTAAGAATTTTCCACAGTTTGTTGTGATCCACACAGTCAAAGTCCTTGGCATAGTCAATAAAGAAAAAGTAGATGTTTTTCTGGAACTCTCTTGCTTTTTTGATGATCCAACAGATTTTGGCAACTTGTTTGCTGGTTCTTCTGCCTTTTCTAAAACCAGCTTGAACATCTGGAAGTTCATGGATCATGTATTGTTGAAGCCTGGCTTGGAGAATTTTGAGCATTACTTTGCTAGCGTGTGAGATGAGTGCAATTGTGCAGTAGTTTGAGCATTCTTTAGCATTGCCTTTCTTTGGGATTGGACTGAAAACTGATCTTTTCCACTCCTGTGTCTACTGCTGAGTTTCCCAAATTTGCTGGCATCTTGAGTGCAGCACTTTCACAGCATCATCTTTTAGGATTTGAAATATCTCAACTGGACTTCCATCACCTCTACTAGCTTTGTTTGTAGTGATGCTTCCTAAGGACCACTTGACTTCACCTTCCAGGATGTCTGATTCTAGGTAAGTGATCACACCACCGTGGTTATCTGGGTCATGAAGATCTTTTTTGTATAGTTCTTCTGTGTATTCTTGCCACCTCGTCTTAATATCTTCTGCTTCTGTTAGGTCCATACTATTTCTGTCCTTTATTGGGCCCATCTTTGCATGAAATGTTTCCTTGGTATATCTAATTTCCCTGAATAGATCTCTAGTCTTTCTCATTCTCTTGTTTTCCTCTATTTCTTTGCATTGTTCACTGAGGAAGTCTTTCTTATCTCCCCTTGCTATTCTTTGGAACTCTGCATTCCAATGTGTATATCTTTCCTTTTCTCCTTTGCCTTTTGCTTCTCTTTTTTTCACAGCTGTTTGTAAGGCCTTTTCATACAACCATTTTGCCTTTTTGTATATCTTTTTCTTGGGGATAGTCTTGATCACTGTCTCCTGTACAGTGTCACGAACCTCCATCCATAGTTCTTCAGGTACTCTGTCTATCAGATCTAATCCCTTGAATCTATTTGTCACTTCCGCTGTATAATCATTGGGATTTGATTTAGGTCATACCTGAATTGTCTAGTGGTTTTCCCTACTTTCTTCAATTTAAGTCTGAATTTGGCAATAAGGAGTTCATAATCTAAGCCACAGTCAGCTTCCAGTCTTGTTTTTGCTGACTGTATAGAGCTTTTCTTTTTTCTAAATCATATTAATTTTCAAAATAGTAGGAACTAAGCAGTCTTGATCTTTTGCTTCAAGAAATTATCTCATTCAAAAATCCAGCTTTGTAAACTCTCTAAATTATACTTTTATAGAAAAGGCAAAGCCCCTGAAAAGAATTTCAGACTCTTACAATATTTTTAGTTTACCATATGAAATAATTATTAAAATTCCCAATAATTGACCTTCTATAACTTATTTATGAATTTTGCACATTTTTATCAGAGGATTTGGGTAAGCCAAAGTGAAACAAAAAATAAGTTAAAATAATCAGGAACATAATGATAGAATATGAATCTTTTTTTTAATTTAATTTTCATTGGAGGATAATTATTTTACTGAATCCTTTTTTGAATTGGGAATAGAACTCTAAAACTGTGATATCCAGGGTGTGAAAAAATAGTTTTTCAGACTGAATCATAAATTTAATTGCTATGTAAGAGGTTAGAGCAAAAATGAAAGCTGTGATTTACATGACACATGAGTTCCAAAAGAAAATACACAACAAACTTCTTAAGAGACCAGGTATTTCCTTGGCTTTTGAATATATAGTGTAGGGAGGAAAAATAATTTTCTCTATACCCTTCT
Source organism: Giraffa tippelskirchi (assembly GCF_054371585.1). Lineage (NCBI taxonomy): Eukaryota > Metazoa > Chordata > Mammalia > Artiodactyla > Giraffidae > Giraffa > Giraffa tippelskirchi. Next base: position 134,856,634 of record NC_137277.1, read on the forward strand.
GAGTATTTGACTGAGACCCCCTTGTAATAAAAGACAGATCAATAAAAGAAAAATAAACATAAGTTTATTGTCATCTATAACTCACGTACAGGTGAGAGATACCCAGGAAAAGAAAAATGAGAATTCTTCCAGATGGCACCAACTGACACTTTAAATACCAGCTTCAGCTAAAAACAAAAGAAAGATATTGGAAGAGGGGAAGACAGTTATGAAAGGTGACCAGAAAAGCATAATAAATGAGGTTAAAGTTGTTATGCAGACAAGTAATTGCCTTCTCCACTGTTAAAACTGTCCTGTCATTTAGAATCATATCCTCTTCTTTTTGGTACTAAGAGAGACCCTTATAAATGGAGATTTCCGTTATAAGTGTACATGTGCCTTGCAAATGAGTACCTCCTACTATTTTCACAGCTTCTCTTCTGTCTGTAGTTCTTCAAAAATAGTCAGCTTATTGATGTTGAGCATCTTTTCCTGTGCCTTAATCAACATGCATACACTTTATGTATAAAATAGATAGCTAGTGGGAAGCTCCTGAATAGTATAGGGAGCTCAGTTTGGTTCTATATGATGACCTACAGAGGTGGAATGGAGGGGATGGGAGAACCAAGAGGGAAAAGATATATGTGTAAGGATAACTGATTCACTTCTTTGTACAACAGAAACTAGCACAACATTGTAAAGCAGCTATACTCCAATTTTAAAAAAAGAAAGTTCTCAGATATCTCAAATAAAATTAAAAAAAAAACTTAAAATTATCCTTATGGCATAGGGGTTAATTTATAGTAGCCCATTCTGGTACTCTTAAGTTGTTATTTCTGCCCATTTTGGTATTTCTATAGCTGACACTGAGTGAAGAAACGAATACTATTTTTATGACTTTCTAAAGAATTGGAATGAAATAGTTCATGTTACTCCTTGAACAATCAATATAAGAAAAATTCCCTCTTACAACTCAAGGAGAGTCATTTGTTGAGAGACCAAATGATCCTGGTGTAGAGAATTTGGGGTCTACAGATTGGTTCAATTACAAGACCTTGATAATGAGGAGGAACATCAGTGCCCTTCCAGCAATGTAAATGAGTCTCAGTCTGGAGAGGGAAATAAGATTGAATACAAGTGTTAAATTAACTCAACAAGGAGGCCATTAGAGGGAGATGACTTTAATTCTTTGACAGCTCATGTAAGCAAATAAAAATTTAAGCCTGTAAATGCCTCAAGATCACAGTACTGAAGCCTATGCATAGTTCAGTTCCATTCAGCCATTCAGTCATGCATGTCTGTCTCTTTGATATGCCAGGGACTGCAGCCTACCAGGCTCCTCCATCCATGGGATTTTCCAGGCAAGGGTACTGGAGTGGGGTGGAAGGTAGAGAGCTAGTCAATTTTTTAACTGCTTAATTCTTTATTCTTACTTCTTTTTATCTAGGAAAAGGATCAACAGTTTAGGCAAAGAGTGGTGTGCTTTCAGGAGAGCAAAAGTCAGGGGTTAGGCTAAATTGCCTAGTAATCTCATTTCTATACACAGGTTTTTCTAAGATTAGATTGAAACGGAAATGGGAAAACAGGAAAAGGAGCAAAAGAGCTGCTTTCATAGAGAGCTCCATGTTTGTTTAGATATAGATCAAACCAGTCAATTCTGTAAGAAATCCACCCTGAATATTCATTGGAAGGACTGATGCTGAAGCTGAAACTCCAATACTTTGGCCACCTGATGCGAAGAGCCAACTCACTGGAAAAGATTCTGGTGATGCTGGGAAAGATTGAAGGCAAAAGGAGAAGCAGGTGACGGAGGATGAGATAGTTAGATAGCGTCACTGACCCAATGGACACAAATCTGTGTAAACTCTGGAAGATATTTAAGGGCAGAGGAGCCTGGGTGCTACAGTTTGTGGGGTCGCAAAGAGTAGGACACAACTTAGCAATGAACAACAACAACAAATATACAATTTACTGAAGATATAGCCAAAATTAAATCATATAGTTTACCTGGATGGAACTATCAAAGTTAGAGTTATTCATGCCATATTATTATTAGTATTCCTGGTGGCTCAGAAGGTGAAGAATCTGCCTGCAATGTGGGAGACTGAAGTTCAATCCCTGGACTGGGAAGATCTCCTGGAGAAGGGAATTGCTACTCACTTCAGTATTCTTGCCTGGAGAATTCCGTGGACAGAGGAGCCTGGTGGGCTACAATCCATGGGGTCAGAAAGAATTGGACATGACTGAAAGACTAACACATCCACTCCTTTTATATATTGGTGTTATCTGCCTAATTATTTGATGAGCTATCTGAGGTCTGACCTTTTTTGCTTCTTACACGTCAAAAATTTTACCACATATAATAATGCTATTAAAAAGAGTTTGATTAAGTTGAACTCTTGATCTGATCTAACATGGATTTTCTCATTTTTCTTGAAGTTTTTCTTATATTTTGTCATGCTATGGAAATTGCTTTAGTCCCAGTCACATGAGGACTTTTATGTGAAACTTAGTCATATGGAACACTAAAAAGAAAATTAGTCCTCCTGCCCTTACAGAATGAGTTCATATTTAACTTTGGTGCTGTGGATAAAAATTCAGTTTTATGAACCAGTTAAAAGAGAAAGTGTGTGGTGTGCTTTTTTGCAGCACTTAGGTATTGATAAATGATTTTTTTTTTTCTTTTCCCAAGGCTAAGCAGGGGAAGCCACAGTAATACAACTTTTTAAAATGTGAGTGAAAATCTCATCTGAAACCTTTCCGCTACATAACTTCATTCAGTTGACCTGATGACTCAAACAGATGCAGTCTGTAGGTTAAAATAGGAACAGAGGACAGAAAATTTTTATAATAACACATGAAAGTTGAGGTAGAATATTCCATAAGCAGCCTTGTATTTCAGAGCTCTCCTTATATAACCTTCACACTGGTTGGCCCTGAAATGCCTGTTTTATAATCGGACCCTAGAGCTCTGGGCACAGGAGGAAACCAAAAATCTTCCCAGTCCACACTCTTTTGTAAAGTTCACATAGTCAGGATAGTCAGAGCTTTCTGGGATGTACATTGTCCAATTGCATAGTCCTTTCAAAGAGTGAAGGTGATTTATGAACTCTTTGGCTCAATGTTTCTAATAAATGTACTTGGTTTTCACTGCTTAATATGAAAAGTTACACAAATATGCTATTCTATGAATAATGTTTCTCTTCTTTGTATGTTAAAATAAAATAAAATTAAAAAGTATCTATTATATTCATTGCATCTGTGCTAAATGCTAAGGAAAAATTGATTAATATATAAAGTATAGATTATAAATAACTGTGCCAGTGCATTGATTAGAGTATTAGGAAATAGTATGCATTTCACTGGGCATTTCACTCTATGAGATACTGAGGGGGGTACGTAGGATATAGCTGTGAAAAATACAGATGTGAGCAAGCAGCCCAGAGTCTAGTCAAGAGCAGACAAATAAAGACATAATTGCAATGCAGTTTGATGACTGACTGACTCATATATTATAAAGCAATAACCAATCCCATAAATTTTGAAGAGTAGGTAGAATATTATATGTATGGGGGGCAGAAAGTATTTCACAAGCCTGAGAGTCTGAAATCCTCTAATTTTTGTTATCTTTTCCTTCATGTGCTATTGTGTATTATATAAATAATTATTTTCATTATTTATTCTATTTCTTAAGTTTGGGGAGTTTCCTTCTTTTAAGCACTCCTTCCCTGTACAGCTTTCACAAAAATAACAATTGTTTTGACCAGGTTTTCCTGTGAAGAAAAGAAAATTATCTGACCCTGGTAACTTACTTCTTCTCAGAATTCTATTTCTTGTTCTTGTAGGAACAATTCTGGACTCCACTCTGCTGACTTCATGCTCATTTTCTTATATGACATCCTGAAACTATTGTTTTCAAGATTGATAAATAGCCCAATGTATGCCTATCCTTAGTCTTTCTCTAAAACTTTTTAGAAGGAACAGACAGTCAATGGCTCTCTAATGATGTAGACCATGGGGATAAAGATCTGAACTTCGGGAGCAATGAAATCTTGTTGCTGGTGAGGTAGGTCTATAAAGTAAGAAAATACACAAAACGTGCAAAAAGAAGGCTGCACACACTGGTCTGGGAAAAATTAATGCCCGAATAAACTTATTCCTAGGGCCAAGGTACCTTCTTTCTCTTTTCAAGGTTTGATTATCCAAACCCTCCTTGAATTTTATGAAACAATAAAGCTGCCTGATAAACAAGCTAATTCATTATTGTATTCCTTTCGCATGTAAGCAAAAAATTCTAGATTATTACCCACACATCTTATTTTCAACTTTTTTCTTTGTAACACAATCCTCAGGGTAAAACCTTAATTGACACTCTATTGTTTATGCTGTTAACATTGATAGGATCATGTAATGACAAGAATTGTATGATCCCATATTTCATTAAAATTATCTTTGGAAAAAATCCATAAGACTAATTAGACTTTATCACTTTGTCTCCTCACATTTTGTGGAGAAGGAAATGGCCACCCACTCCAGTACTCTTGCCTGGAAAATTTTGTGGTTGGAGGAGCTTGGTGGGCTACAGTCCATGGGATCTCAAAGAGTCAGACATATTGAGCAACTTCACTGGTTCCTCGCATTTTACAAATACAAGTTATTCTATGTCTTTATTGTTGACAGGTCATTTACCTTCTGCATCATCATTCTAGATTGGACATCTAGTTAGTTATCAAGGAATGAGGAATTGGCAGACAAGTGTACACTCTAGGTTCTGTCTCTACTTGTTTGTATCCTCCTTTTTACAAGAAGTTGTTGTTCAGTCACTCAGTCATGTCCAACTCCTTGCAATCCCATGGACTGCAGCACACCAGGCTTCCCTGTCCTTCACAACCTCTCAGAGCTTGCTCAAACTCATGTCCATCGAGTCAGTGATGCCATCCAACTATCTCATCCTCTGTTGTCCCCTTCTCCTCCTGCCTTCAATCTTTCCCAGCATTAGGGTCTTTCCAATGAGTTGGCTCTTTGCATCAAGTGACCAAAATTTTGGAGCTTCAGCATCAGCCCTTCCAATGAATATTCAGGGTTGATTTCCTTTAGGATTAGCTGGTTTGATCTCCTTGCAATCCAAGGGACTCTCAAGAGTCTTCTCCGACACCACAATTCAAAAGCATCAATTCGTCAGCACTCAGATCTTTTTATGGTCCAACTCGTACATTCATACATGACTACTGGAAAATCATAGCTTTGACTATATGGATATTTGTCAGCAAAGTGATGTCTCTGATTTTTAATATGCTGTGTATGTTTGTCATAGCTTTTCTTCCAAAGAGCAAGTGTCTTTTAATTTAATGACTGCAGTCACCGTCTGCAGTGATTTTGGAGCCCAAGAAAATAAAGTCTGACACTGTTTCCATTGTTTATCCTTCTATTTGTCATGAAGTGATAGGACTGGATGCCATGATCTTAGCTTTTTGAATGTTGAGTTTTAAGTCAGTTTTTTCACTCTCTTCTTTCACCTTCCTCAAGAGGCTCTTTAGTTCCTTTTCGCTTTCTGCCATAAAGTTGGTATTATCTGCATACCTGATGTTGTTGATACTTCTCCTGGCAATCTTGATTCCAGCTTGTGATTCATTTAGCCTGGCATTTAACATGATTCACTCTGCATATTTACATAAGCAGGGTAACAATATGCAGCCTTGATATATTCCTTTCCCAATGTGGAACCAGTCTGTTCTATGTCTGTTTCTAATCGTTGCTTCTTATACTACATACAGGTTTCTCAGGAGGCAGGTAATGTGGTCTAGTATTCCCATCTCTTTAGGAATTTTCCACAACTTTTTGCAATACATACTATCAAAGTCTTTAGCATAGTCAATGAAAGAGAAGTAGATGTTTTACTGGAATTCTCTTGCTTTTCCTATGATACAACAGATGTTGGAAATTTGATATTACAAGAAGAAAAGTAGATAATTAATTGGTTAGAAGCATACACCCGTTGGGGCATTTAACAATTTGGGATAAGTACTTTAAAAGGTCATACATGCCTATCTGATTTTTATTGAACTTGGACTGGACTGGACTCTGGTTGGACTGGACTCAGGTTGAACATGTTGCTGTTACAACAGCAGCCCATATTTTAGTAATGCCCAAGTAGAAAGTAAGGTGATATTATGAAGTATGTTCTCCATAAAGCTTGGAGAGTAAATCACCTACAATAGGTTTATTTCTTTTGATTCCACCATAGTTCTTGGATTTCTTTGAAAATATTGTTAAACAATAACTTCTCATTTTCCAACCTTAAATCTCAGATTATATCATATTTTTATATGTATTGGCCTATTTTAGGAACTTCAAATTAGTGGAATCATGCAATATTTGTCTTTTTATGTCAGCGATACTCCAGTTTACATATGTTTTCAAGGCTCATATGTTATAGCATGTGTTAGAGTTGCTTTACTTTTTAAGACTAAACAGTATCTCACTATATGTACCACATTTTGCTTATTCAGTCTTTTGGTGGACTTTTTGTTTCCAACATTTGGCTGTTATGACTGTTGATGTAAATATTGATGTACAGTTACCTATTGAAGTCCTGCTTTCAATTCTTTTGTGTTTATACTCAGAAGCGGAAATAATGGTTCATATCGTAATTCCATGTTTAAATTTTTGAGAAACTTCCATACTTTTGCAAGTGGCTGCACACATTTTCCATTCTTGACAGCTGTGTTTTAGGCTTCTAATTCTTTCACATACTCATAAATACTTACTATTTTCTTTTTGTTTTGTTTTGTCTTGGTAAATAAGAAACATTCTAATAGGTGTGAAGTAACATCAAACACAAGCTGGAATCAAGATTGCCGGGAGAAATATCAATAACCTCAGATATGCGGATGACACCACCCTTGTGGCAGAGAGTGAAGACGAACTAAAGAGCCTCTTGATGAAGGTGAAGGAGGAGAGTGAAAAAGTTGGCTTAAAGCTCAACATTCAGAAAACTAAGATCATGGCATCTGGTCCCATCACTTCATGGGAAATAGATGGGGAAACAGTGTCAGACTTTATTTTGGGGGGCTCCAGAATCACTGCTGATGGTGATTGCAGCCATGAAATTAAAAGACGCTTACTCCTTGGAAGGAAGGTTATGGCCAACCTAGATAGCATATTTAAAAGCAGAGACATTACTTTGCCAACAAAGGTCCGTCTAGTCAAGGCTATGGTTTTTCCAGTGGTCATGTATGGATGTGAGAGTTGTTCGGTGAAGAAAGCTGAGCGCCGCAGAATTGATGCTTTTGAACTGTGGTGTTGGAGAAGACTCTTGAGAGTCCCTTGGACTGCAAGGAGATCCAACCAGTCCATCCTAAAGGAGATCAGTCCTGGGTGTTCGTTGGAAGGTCTGATGTTGAAGCTGAAACTCCAATACTTTGGCCACCTCATGCGAAGAGTTGACTCATTGGAAAAGACCCTAATGCTGGGTAGGATTGGGGGCGGGAGGAGAAGGGGACGACAGAGGATGAGATGGTTGGATGGCATCACTGACTCGATGAACATGGGTTTGGGTAGACTCCGGGAGTTGGTGATGGACAGAGAGGCCTGGCGTGCTGCAATTCATGGGGTCGCAAAGAGTAGGACATGACTGAGTGACTGAACTGAACTGAACATCTCATTGTAGTTTTGATTCACATTTTCTTAATGATTTGTATGGCTGATCACTTCTTTATATGCTTATTGACCATTTGTATTTCTTTTTGGGAGATTTGGGCTTCCCCGGTGGCTCAGATGGTAAAGAATCTGTCTGCAGTGCAGGAGACTCAGGTTTTATCCCTGGACTGGCGAGATCCCTTGACAAAAGGGAATGACAATCCATTCTAGTATCCTTGCCTAGAGAATTTCATGCACAGAGGAGCATAGTGGGCAGTCCATGGGATTGCAAAGAGTTGGACACAACTGACTGACTTTCACTTTCATTTTGGGGAGAATTATTTATTCAAGGTCTTTTTGTTCTTGTTTCTTTTTAAAAAGTGAGTTTTTGTTGTTTCTTTTGTTTTTTAATTTTTTTTAAATTTTTGTCTGTGATGGGTCTTTGTCGCAGCATATGGGCTTCTGTAATTGCAACCTGTAGGCTTCGTTGCCCCATGGAATGTGGGATCTCAGTTTTCAGATCAGGGATTGAAACTATCTCCCCTGCATTGGGAGTAAGTCTCTTAACCATTGGACCACCAGAGAGGTCCCTGACAGTCTGTCTTAAATTGATATCACTTTAATATCGATTGCACTAACTCTTCTCCTTTATAGTTCTTCCTTTCCCTTTTATGTTACTAATTATACAAATTACATACATGTTGTACACTTATTAATATTAATATGTAAATATTTTGTGCATTTTCCCCCAAAGTATTCATACATAGTTTAGTGGATTTTCTTTAGTTCTTTGTCTGTGTTTTCCTTTAGTTCTTTGAAAAGATTTACAACAGCTACTTTTTTAAGTCTTTGTCTAGTAAGAACAGTTTCTGTCAATTTAATTTGAATCAGCCACACATTCCTGTTTATTTGTACTCCTTCTTTTTTTCTCAAAACTAGACTTTTGAATTTTTTAATGTGATATATCCAGAAATTAGATACTTTTCCTTCTCCAGTGTTGCTGGGTTCTATTTGCTGTTGAAACTACAGTGTGTGCTAAGTTGTTTCAGTCATATCCAACCCTGTGGACTGCAGCCTGTCAGGCTCCTCTGTCCAAGGGGCTCTCTAGGCAAGAATACTGTAGGACATTTCCATTTCCTTCTCCAGGGGATCTTCCCAACCCAGGGATAGAACCTGGGTCTCTTACATCTACCTGCACTGGCAGGCAGGTTCTTTACCACGAGCACCACCTGGGAAGCCCAAAGCTATATTAGTCTATTTCTTTAAGCCTTTTCCAAACTATTTTTCAAGAGACTATTTCTTACTTAATGTATTCCCTGAAGTTTCTGGTCCTTTTACATCCAGCTAATGACCAAGACATTACTTTGCCAACAAAGGTCCGTCTAGTCAAGGCTATGGTTTTTCCAGTGTTCATGTATAGATGTGAGAGTTGGACGGTGAAGAAAGCTGAGCACCAAAGAATTGATGCTTTTGAACTGTGGTGTTGGAGAAGACTCTTGAGAGTCCCTTGGACTGCAAGGAGATCCAACCAGTCCATCCTAAAGGAGATCAGTCCTGGGTGTTCATTGGAAGTACTGATGTTGAAGCTGAAACTCCAGTACTTTGGCCACCTCATGCGAAGAGTTGACTCATTGGAAAAGACCCTAATGCTGGGAAGGATTGGCGGCAGGAGGAGAAGGGGACAACAGAGGATGAGATGGTTGGATAGCATCACCGACTCAATGGACATGGGTTTGGGTAAACTCTGGGAGTTGGTGATGGACAGGGAGGCCTGGTGTGCTGCAATTCATGGGGTCACAAAGAGTTGGACACGACTGAGCGACTGAACTGAACTGAACTGAATGACCAAGGTTTCCTTGAATTCAAGGAGCTAAATAGAACAGACAAACTAATATTGAAATGATTCACCTCTCCCTTTGCAGACTGGTTCTGTGCTGGGGAAGTCCATTACTAATAATATAAACTTGTTCTGATCTTATGGAGGAGACTGAGGTGAAAGTTTTTCAGTATTCACAGGACATTTTTCAGTATATATATTACCTGGGTATGCACATGACTTTACACTCCTCTCCCCCTTCATCAGTCAGTTCAGTTCAGTCACTCAGTCTTGTCCTACATTTTATGACCCCATGGACTGCAGCAGGCCAGGCTACCCTGTCCATCACCAATTCCTGGATATTACTCAAACAATGTCCTTCGAGTCAGTGATGCCATCCAACCATCTCATCCTCTGTCATCCCCTTCTCTTCCCACCTTCAATCTTTCCCAGCATCAGAGTCTTTGTTATTGAGTCAGTTCTTTACATCAGGAGTCCACAGTATTGGAGTCTCAGCTTCAGTATCAGTCCTTCCAAGGAATATTCAGGACTGATTTCCTTTATGATAGACTGGTTGGATCTCCTTGCAGTTCAAGGGACTCTCAAGAGTCTTCTCTAATACAACACTTCAAAAGCATTGATTCTTTGCACTCAGTTTTTTTTATAGTCCACTCTCACATCCATACATGACTACTGGAAAAACCATAGCTTTGACTAGATGGACCTTTGTTGGTAAGTAATGTCTCTGCTTTTTTATATGCTGTTTAGGTTGGTCATAGCTTTTCTTCCAAAGAGCAAGAGTCTTTTAATTTAATGGCTGCAACACCATCTGCTGTGATTTTGGAGCCACCCCAAATAAAGTCTCTCACTGTTTACACTGTTTCCCCATCTATTTGCCATGAAATAATGGGACTGGATGCCATGATCTTAGTTTTCTGAATGTTGAGCTTTAAGTCAACTATTTAAATCTCCTCTTTCAGTTTCATCAAGAGTCCTCAGTTCTTCACTTTCTGCCATAAGAGTGGTTTCATCTGCATATCTGAGATTATTGATATTTCTCCTGCAATCTTGATTCCAGCTTATGATTCATACAGCCCTGCATTTCACAAGATTCACTCTGCATAGAAGTTAAATAAGCAGGGTGACAATATACAGCCTTGACATACTCATTTCCCTATTTGGAACCAGTCTGTTGTTCCATGTCCAGTTCTAACTGTTGCTTCTTGACTTGCAAACAGATTTCTCAGGAGGCAGGTCAGGTGGTCTTGTATTCCCATCTCTTTAAGAATTTTCCACAGTTTGTTGTGATCCACACAGTCAAAGGCTTTGGCCTACTCAATAAAGCTGAAGTTGATGTTTTTCTGAAATTCTCTTGCTTTTTTCATCATCCAAAAGATGCTGGCCATTTGATCTCTGGTTCACCTGCCTTTTCTAAAACCAGCTTGAACATCTGGAATTCATGGTTCATGTACTGTTGAAACCTGGCCTGCAGAATTTTGAGCATTACTTTGCTAGCATGTGAGATGAGTGCAGTTGTACAGTAGTTTGAACATTCTTTAGCATTGCCTTTCTTTGGGATTGTAATGAAAACTGATCTTTTCCACTCCTGTGTCCACTGCTGAGTTTCCCAAATTTGTTGGCATCTTGATTGCAGCACTTTCACAGCATCATCTTTTAGGATTTGAAATAGCTCAACTGGACTTCCATCACCTCCACTAGCTTTGTTCATAGTAATGTTTCCTAAGGCCCACTTGACTTTGCACTCCAGGATGTCTGGTTCTAGGTGAGTGATCACACCATCGTGGTTATCTGGGTCATGAAGATCTTTATTAATAGTTCTTCTGTGCATTCTTGCCACTTCTTCTTAATCTCTTATGCCTCTGTTAAATCCATACCATTTCTGTCCTTTATCGTGCCCATCTTTGCATGAAATATTCCCTTATTATCTCAAATTTTCTTGAAGAGATCTCTAGTCTTTCTCATTCTCTTGTTTTCCTCTATTTCTTTGCATTGATTATTGAGGAAGGCTTTCTTATCTCTCCTTGCTATTCTTTGGAACTCTGCATTCCTGTGTGTATATCTTTCCTTTTCTCCTTTGCCTTTTGCTTCTCTTCTTTTCTCAGCTCTTTGCAAGACCTCCTCACAGAACCATTTTGCCTTTTTGCATTTCTTTTTCTTGGGGATGATCTTGATCCCCGCCTCCTGTACAATGTCATGAACCTCTATCCATAGTTCTCCAGGCACTCTGTCTATCAGATCTAATCCCTTGAATCTATTTGTCATTTCCACTGTATAATCATAAGAGATTTGATTTAGGTCATACCTGAATGTCTAGTTGTTTTCCCTACTTTCTTCAATTTTAAGTCTGAATTGGCAATACGAAGTTCATGATCTGAGCCACAGTCAGCTCTTGGTGTTGTTCTTGCTGACTCTATAGAGCTTCTCCACCTTTGGCTGCGAAGAATAAAATCAATCTGATTTTGGTATTGACCATCTGGTGATGTCCATGTGTAGAGTCATCTCTTGTGTTTTTGGAAAAGGGTGTTTGCTATGACTAGTGCGTTCTCTTGGCAAAACTCTGTTAGCCTTTGACTTGCTTCATTCTGTACTGCAAGGCCAAATTTGCCTGTTACTCCAGGTATCTCTTGACTTCCTATTTTTGCATTCCAGTCCCCTATAATGAAAAGGATGTCTTTTTTGTGGCTTAGTTCTAAATGGTCTTGTATGTCTTCATAGAACCATTCAACTTCAGCTTCTTCAGCATTACTGGTTAGGGCATAGACTTGAGTTACTGTGATATTGAATGGTTTGCCTTGGAAACGAAGAGAGATCATTCTGTCATTTTTGAGATTGCTTTCAAGTACTGTATTTCAGACTCTTTTGTTGACTATAATGGCTGCTCCATTTCTTCTAAGGGATTCTTGCCCACAGTAGTAGATATAATGGTCATCTGAGCTAAACTCACCTATTCCAGTCCATTTTATTTCACTGATTTCCAAAATTTCGATGTTCACTCTTGCCATCTCCTTCCAATTTACATTGACGAATGATATGAAAAGGCAAAAAGATAGGATGCTTAAAGATGAACTCCCCCTTTATACATGACATGTTTTGAATGTCCTAATTTCCCAAAGAATGTTACTCCAGCTTCTCCTTCAGGCCTTTTATAGTATGTTGTATATATCTGCCTATACTTTCTTTTCCAGGTATCAGCAGGTTTGCATTTCCCTTGGAGTTTTTATAAAAAGTGTGTAGTGCTTTTCCTGCTTGTGTTCCAAGTTATACAAGAGAAAGACAAGTCATTTAGTCTTGAAACTAGCCTCCTAGCAGGTTAGAACAGACATACAAAGTATCTTGCAAATAAGATCATTTATTATCCTTAGTGTTTAAGGAAGGAAACTAGGAAACAGGTTGCTACTGCTCAAGAAGGAGGACTGCTACTCTGCCAGGAAGTGGTGGAACAGAGGGAAAACAACATTTCACAAGTGTTTTCTATCATTTTAAAAGATTTTCTTTTTTTTTTTTCCTTCACTGGGCTCTTGTTTGGTGCTGTAATCCTTTAATGTTTTTGAGAGTTTCTACAAAGTTGTTCAAACAGCTTTTGGTTGCTTTGTTAACGTTTCTGTAAAGCTACTAGAATTTGGAGCTTCCTAGTCTGACACTTTGCTCAAATTGATGTAAAGAATAAATAGAACAAAATAAGGATACAGAAGAAAAAGAAGAGAAGAATGAGAGAATGAAGAAGATTAGGAGGAGGAAGAGAAAGACTAACATACAAACAAAAACTAGACTATTCAAAATAAAAGGGTGGTTTTTAGTTTATCTCCCATGGTTTTATTCAAACTGGCGAATCCCAGATTTCTCAGAGTAATACTATTAAACACCAATTATTAACAAAGTATAATCTAAGTATGTCTAGTGCCTCAACCTTTATCCTATTTTATGTGAAAATTATTGTGATCCTTTTGCCATTTTTATTGGAATTAAGTCAGAATGAGTAAGGCAAACTTCCAATTTAGGAAACATTAATACAAAGCCATAAACTAATTTAACTCACACTAACAAAATATTCATGTGAAAAAATGCCTTATGAAAGAAACCTGTGGTAAAACATGATGCTGACAAACAATTTTCTACCAAGAAAAAGCCCAGTCCTTTTGTAGTTCAAGCTACCAAAAATTTAAGAGCAAAAACTGATAAAGAAAAATATTTATATTCCACATATACAAATAAGAGATCTGGCAGATATGAAACCTTATGACTTGAAGATATTGATCCCATCTGTCAATTAACATCAATGTAAATTCTGACCTGTATGCTCTTCAATGCTGCTTTAAACCTTTGTGGCCACAATTTTATAATCCATTCCCAAATATCTTCTACTCCTGCATTGCATTTGAGTTCTGAATTAGATTTTATATTTATGACATATGCTGAGTTGGAAGGGGTCAATCAGGATTCCTTACTGTAGAAAAATTATGGGTTAGAGGCAATGTTATCTACCTTTCATGTTTTGGGAGATTGCTCTTATATCAAACCTGAGAAAATGGACTGCAAACTGCATTTCATCACACTCTTAACATTACCTCTTAAGAGTCATCAAATTAAGATTGAACAAAGAAGGCCTCTGAATATGGCATTAAGTTAGTCTACTATAAATTGGTTATGTATGGCTTTAGTTGTCTCCTCTTGCAGTAGTCAATAAAATTCCCAGTCTCATCTAACTATGCTTTTTTGTCTCTTTCAAAGAGGTTTCACTTGATGTATTTTGATCAAGTGAATTCACCATTAAATATAACAAATCTTGCTTAGGTTCCCAGAAATTTTCAGCCAAGATGACCTATAGATACTATGATTAGGTGATAACTTCGATAGAACCTCTTTCTCACCCTCTTTCCCTAGGAGCAAGAATTTCTATATGGCTCCATGAAGAGATAACATTTACTACATGGCCTTGAATAAGTATAAAGTAAGCATTTTTTGTTCATCATAAATGATATACATGTATATACACACACACACATATAGACAGGTATGCACACATGAGTTTACGTGTGTGTTTCATATGTATATACACATTGGTATGTATTGGTGTATATATTTATATTAATATACGTGTGTGTGTGGAATCTACTCATAATTAACAATAAATGCTTACTTGATAATTTTTAAAACCATGTTGTAAATACATGCATATATATCTGTGCACATGCAAATATATGTATCTAAGTAGGTATGTATTTGTATGTATGTATGTATAGTATATATGTGTGTATGTGTGTGTGTACATATGCATCTATCACTTCAATACAAGCCTCTGTTTAGGGTGTAGCACCCAGGCAAACATGCTCCACAAATTCATTTTATATTCAGCAGATTAAACTTGACATTATTGTAAAAAACTTTTTAAATATATACATTATTTACACATATCCACACACGTATATATGCTCACACACATATACACACATATATATATGCTCACGATCTTCCCGTTTACTTCCGAGTAAAGTAGTGCTTCAGACAGAAGTCCCTCCAGTGCAGTGAAATCTACACAATGTCCGATGTCCAAAGATTCTGCTCAGCCCTTCATGAACAGATATGAGAGTGGGACATAAGCAGGGCATTCAGGTAAGAAAAATAAAAAAGAATCCAAATCAGAAAAGAGGAAGTGAAGCTATCTCTATTTGCAGATGGTATGATATTGTATATAATAAGTCCTACAGAATCACTAGCAATCTTTGAGAATTAGTAAATTAATTCAATCGAGTTTCAGGATATAGAGTCAATATTTCAAAATACACTTGCAATTCATACTTTAGAAATGAAATTAGTGAATCAATTTAATTTGCCATATCATCAAAAGAATACATACTCTGAAGGTCAGAGTAAATACATACTCTGAAGGTCAGAGAATTTTGTTAAAATAAATTGAAATTATGTAAGTAAATCAGAAAAGCTCATATTTATGGACCAGAAGATATAACATTGTAAAGATAGCAATACTCCCCAACTGATCCACCAATTCAATGTAATTTGTATCACACTCTTAGATGACTTCTTTGTAAAAATTATCAAGCTGATATTAAACTTCATGTGAAATTGAAAATGACACAAAATGATACAAAAATCTTTAAAAGAATAAAGTGTGAAACTTAAAAATTTAAACTTCACAATTTCAAAGTGAAGTGAAAAGTGAAAGTCCCTCAGTCATGTCCAACTCTCTGCAACCCCATGGACTATACAGTCAATGGAATTCTCCAGGCCAGAATACTGCAATGGGTAGCCTATCCCTTCTCCAGGGGATCTTCCTGATCCAGGAATAGAACAAGGGTCTCTGCATTGCAGACAGATTCTGTCGAGACTGGCTCCACAAGCAGGGTTTCTGAAAGCATGATAAGGCCAGAGAATGAGAAACAAGACAAGAATTCAGTGAAAAGCGAGGATCAGGGGACCAACACCACTCCAAGGTGAAGGTGCCAAAACTGAATCCAAGCCAGCTTTATTATACTTCCAGCCGTGAATGAAAGAATATGTGGGGAGTTAAGCTATAATTCATGTGGCCTTCAGGGCCAAAGAACAAAATGATCATTAACCATTGAGTAATTAAGAAACAGTAATCAATAACGAATCAGTAACTAAGGCTAATATTCTTATCTATAGATTTTCCACCAGATACACAAAACATGTGACTTTGAGACACCAGTTGAAAAATAGTCTGGGGTCAGTTTTCCAACCCCAGGATCATATCTTATTTTCAAGATTATGAACTGTTCCTTCCGGACTTGTTCCAAGAGTCTCATGTCTTATAGCATCCAGTTTACCAATAATTAGAAATTTCTTTTGTGGCCCTTGCCGGGGCCTGCTTTTCTTTTATTCTTCCTATCTCCTACAAGATTCTTTACCAGCTGAATTACCAGGGAACCGGCCCAATTGCAAAACTCACTACAAAGAAATGGTAATCAAAGCTAGTGGAGGCGATGGAATTTCAGCAGAGCTATTTAAAAATCCTAAAAGATGTTGTTAAAATGCTGCACTCACTATGTCACCAAATCTGGAAAACTCAGCAGTGGTCACAGGACTAGAAAAGGTCAGTTTTCATTCTGATCCCAAAGAAGGGCAATGCCCAAGAATGCTCAAACTACCGTACAGTTGTGCTCATTTCACATGTTAGCAAGGTGATGCTCAAAATCCTTCAAGTACATTAACTGAGAACTTCTAGATGTACAAGCTGGATTTAGAAAAGTCAGAAGAACCAGAGATCAAATTGTCAACATTCATTGGATCATAAAGAAAGCAAAGGCTTTCTTTATGATTCCAGAAAAACATCTGGAATGTTTTCCAGAAAAAAATTCCAGAAAATCATCTACTTCTGTTTTGTTGAGTACGCTAAAACCTTTAATTGTGTGGATCACAACAAACTGTGGGAAATTCTTAAAGAGATGGGAATACCAGACCAACTTACCTGTCTCCTAAGAAAACTATGCAGGTCAAGAAGCAACAGTTAGAATCGGACTTGAAACAATGGACTGGTTCAAAATTGGGAAAGGAGTACTTGAAGGCTGTATGTTGTCACCCTGCTTATTTAACTTATATGCAGTGAACATCATGTGAAATGCCAGCTTGATGAATTGAGAGAGTCAATTCCTAGGTAGGTTGATAAGAAGTCCAGGGTACCCAAGGAAGAGAAAGGGGTCCAGAGCCCTTGAGAAGCAGAAAGGGGTCTGGGACTCTCAAGGAGAAAAAGAGAAACATTTTTTCTACATTGCTTTATCTGAGTCAATATAACAATGTATCTTGCTCAAGGACATGTTTCTCCTTAACAAGAACCTTCTGACTAATCTTGTTATCTTAAGAAGTATGTTGTGGGAGTGTGTCTGGTAGGACCTTTCTATGGTTATTTCTAATCTTGTTAATTTAAGTTGTATGTTGTGGGAGTGGGTCTGGTAAAAGTATATAAGGCCTTGATAAGACTGCTAGGGGAGCACTCTCTGTCCCCCTTCTGATGTCTATGTCAGAAGCTTTCTCTGTCCTCTTTCACTTTAACAGAACTCTGCTACTCAAAAGCTCTTGAGTGATCAAGCCTGGTCCCTGGTCCTGAAGGTAAATCTTCTTCTTCAGAGATCATGAATCTGACATCATTCACTGTAAGCTATCAGAATCACAAGCTGGAATCAAGATTGCTGGGAGAAATATCAACAACCTCAGATATGCAGATGATACAACTCTAATGGCAGAAAGTGAAGAGAAACTAAAGAGCCTTTTGATGAAAGTGAAAGAGGAGAGAGAAACAGCTGGCTTAAAACTCAGCATTTAAAACACTAAGATTGGGGCCTCCAGTCTCATCAGTTCATGGCAGATAGAGGGGGAAGAATTGGAAACATTATCAGATTTTATTTTCTTGGGCTCCAAAATCACTGGATGGTGATTGCAGCCATAAAATTAAGACACTTGTTCCCTGGAAGGAAAGCTATGACAACATTTTAAAAAGCAGAGACATCACTTTGCTGACAAAAGTCCATATAATCAAAACTATGGTTTTTCCAGTTGGCATGTATAAATGTGAGAGATGGACCATAAAGAAGGCTGAGTGCTAACGAATTGATGCTTTCACATTGTGGTACTGGAGAAGATTCTTGAGAGTCCCTTGAACTGCAAGGAGATGAAACTAGTCAATCCTGAAGGAAATCAACCCTGAATATTCATTGGGAGGGCTGAGGCTGAAACTGAAGCTCCAATAATTTGGCAGCTTGATGCAAAGAGCCAAGTCATTAGAAATGACTCTGATGTTGGGAAAGATTGAGGGCAGGAAGAGAAGGGGGTGACAGAGGATGAGATGGTTGGATGGCATCATTGACTCAATGGACATGAGTTTGAGCAAACTCTGAGAGATTGTGAAGATCAGGGAAGCCTGGTGTGCTGCAGTCCATGGGTTGGCAGAGTCAGACATGACTTAATGACTGAACAACAGACTGAACAACAAAAATGGTAATCATTATGGTGTGGTTCTGAAATAAGCATAGACATATAGATCAGTGGAATAGAATTAATAATACAGAAATAAACCCATGTCTCTTCAGTCAACTGATTTTTAAAGAAGGTATCAATTACTATCCAATGGAGAAAGAATAATCATTTCAATAAATAATGCTGAAACTGGAAAACCACACACAAAAGAATGATCTTTTTCCTTATCTTACACTACATAAAAAATATTCACTAGTGCATCTAAAATTTAAAAAAGCAGGTAATAGCGTCATCCAGGATGTAGAGAAATTGAAATCCTTGCTATGGAAATGTCAAACAGTGTGGCCACATTGGAAAATGGTCTTGAGGCTCAGCAAATGATTAAGCAGATTTACCAAATGAACCATGCATAGGTATATACCCAATAGGTATATACTCAATAGAAATAAAATCATATGTTCATGTAAGTTAATAATACTACTATTATAATCCATAATACTCAAAAGGTGGTAATATCCAAAAGTCCATCAACTGATGAGTGGAGAAATGATATGGTATATCCATTCACTGGAATATACTTCAACGACAACACAAAAAATGAATAACATACTGACTGATACATGATACATGTCACAACATGGATGAATCTTGAAGTGGTATTCTTAGTGAAAGAAACCAGTCACAAAAGACATGATATTGTACAATTCCATTTATGTTAAATGTCTAGGATAATCAACACTATCAAGACAAAAATCAGATGAGTAGTGACTTAGGGCTGTGGTGGGTGAGGGTCTAGTAGGGTGACAGCTAAGGGTATGGCATTCTTTTCCATATGATGAAAATTGACACAGTGATTATACATAAACATGAATATATTAAAAACATTTATTTCTATATTTCATGTGGATGAATTTTATATATGTATGAAATGGAAAATTTATTTTAAGAAAGCATGAGGATCACATGATTTTATGTTTTTCCAACGTGGCTTTCTGAGTATCCCCCTTTCTCAATAAAGCTCCATTCTTAACTCTCACCTTGTGAAATTATAAATACAATTCAGACATAAAGGGAAGGAAATACTGTCATTTGAACCTGAATGAAACTTGAGAACATTATGCTAAATGAAATAAGTCAGACAGAGAAAGACAAATACTGTGTGACATGTGTGGAATAAAAATGTCACATCAGTAGAAACAAAGGGCAGACTGCTGATTACTGGAGATGGGGGATGGGCTGTGGGAGAAAAGTATGAAGCTGATCAAATGGTACAAACTTCCAGTTATAGGATCAGCATTTCTGGGAATGTAATCCACAGCATGATGAGTCCAGTTAACAGTACTATACTGTGTATTTGAAAGTTGCTTAGCGAGTAATTTTTTTTTTTAAGTGTTCAAAACATACTTTATTGAATCAACTACATACACTTCTGTTCAAAATCTTATAACATAGCCCAGAATATGGTTCTTTTTCTAAAAAAAATTTCTTGGAGTAGAGTTGCTTTACCATGTTGTGTTAATTTCTCCTGTAGCTAAGTTTATCAGTTATACATATACTTGTGCATGCTGAGTCACTCACCATGTCCAACTCTTTGCAACCCCATGGACTATATGTAGCCCACCCAGCTCCTCTGTCCATGGGATTGTCCAGGCAAAGATACTGGAGTGAGCTGCCATTTCCTTATATATATATATATATATATATGTATATGTATATGTATATATGCAGTGTATATGGTAGTGTATATATGTCAATCCAATTTCCTCATCTGTCTTACCTCCTCCTCTTCTTGGTATGCATCCATTTGTTCTCCATATTTATGTCTCTATTTCTGCTTTGCAAATAGGATCATCTATACCATTTTTCTAGATCCCACATATATACATTAATATAAATAATATTGATATTAATATAAAATATTTTAGAGAAGGAAATGACAATCCACTCTAGTATTCTTGCCTAGAGAATCCCATGGACAGAGGAGCCCGGTGGGCTTCAGTTCATGTGGTCTCAAGGGTGAGACACAACTGAAATGACTTAGCAGCAGCAGCATACAATATTTGTTTTTCTCTTTCTGACATACATCAGTCTGTCTGACAGTCTCTAGGTCCAATCATGGCTCTGCAAAAGGCATAATTGTGCTCTTTTATTACTGAATAATATTCCATTGCATATATGTACACTTCATCTTTATTCATTCCTCTGTTGATGGACAGTTAGATTGCTGCCATGTCCTGGCTACTGTAAATAGTGTTGCAATAAACATTGGGGTGCATGTATCTTTTCTGAATTATGGTTTTCTCCAAATACATGCCCAGGAATGGAATTACTTGGTCTATGGTAGCTCTAAAAGTTCTCACCACACACAAAATTGTATATATGTGATGTGATGGATGTATTAACTAACAATTTTGTGGCAATCATTTCACAAAAATGTATATGTCCTATCACTAGGCTGTATTCTTTAAACCTGCACAATATTATATGTAAATTTTATCTCAATAAACTAGGGGAAAGAAGAGATGAAGTCTTAGAAAGGGTATACCTGACACAACATAGTTATTTCCATCACAGTCTTTAAAATGTAGTGCAAATATTTAAAAAGAAGTGTCAAAGTTTATAGTTCACATGCTGTTAGCCAAAATTACCAGTGACCTTTCTTTCAAGATGGCGAAAAAATGATACACACTTACATCCTTTTCTTCTCAATCATAAATGTCTTATAGTGAAATAAAGTATTTCATTAAAAACAAATACTATTGTATTATATGCTTTTATGAGTCTGATTATTTGAGTTATCTCATATATACATGTGAAGTCATACAGTTTGTTTTTTTTTTTTGTCTTTCTGAGTTTGGCTTTATTCACTTAGCCTCTTGTCCTCCAGGTTCACTGATGTCACAAATGGCAGTGCTTCCTCTGTTTAAGGCTCAATAATGTTCCATTGTCTGTGCGTACTACATTTTTATTTTCCATTCACCTGTAGAACCCTGGAACTAAAATAGTGGTCGTCAGTGTCTGAGAGGTGGGGGCAATGGGGAGTTGTTTTTCAGTGGGTATCAAGTTTTAGACTTTCAAGAGGAGCAAATGCCAGAGATCTCCTGTGTAACATAGTGCCTATGGATAACTATAGCATTGTGCAATTCAAAATCTGTGAATAAGGTACATCTCATATTAAATGTTCTTACCACAAAACACAAACTCAAAAGTAAAACAAGAAAACTTTGGGAGGTATTAGATATGTCTATTACTTGTGATTGTGGTTGTGGCATTGTGGGTATTTACATAAACTTTTCTAATGGTACTCACTGAGTATATACTGTTCTCTGTATATCATTTATACCACAATAAAGTTGAACAAACTTAGCATAAAAAACATAATGCAAATGGGAATTTCTCCTCTCAGAAAACAAAAGCTTTAAACGTATGAAAGACAAAAAACAAAAAACCTAAAAAACTGTGAGTAGATTAACAATGACACCAAACAGAGGAAGAGACAGTATCCATAAATCTGATTCTCCTAAAGAACTCCCAGGAGAGCTGAGCTCTGGGAAGCCTAGGAAGAGGGGTTAAAAGTAGAAATAAGATGTAGCCACGAAAATATAGATATTGATTTAATACTTTTATATGAAAGAGTGGGCCTCATCATCCCTTTACCCACTTCCAGCCGCAAGGCCTACTACCCAAATGTTAGCCCCTTGGCAAATATAACACAAGATTGCTCTTTAAAACTATATTAAAGCTGGAATGAACTGAGGCAGCTAGTGGTTGTCACCGTCAGTGCTTCCCCCCCATCTTGAATGGAGCAGAGGGAAGCTTATTGTTTGGCTCCTCTAAAAACAATTCTATTAACTAATATGAATATAGAACTCCCTTTCGGTATTTCAATCCTCTGAGTCTTGAATATCAGTAGACAACTGAGACTCATCAGACATTTGTTGACGTATGCAACATGAAAGGAAAAAAACAGAGATAATGAAATGAAAAGACAAATATGGAAGGAAACAGAGGTTTCTGGAGGAAGACAAAGAGCAATAAACATATTAGTAACAAAATGTATTATTGGTATAAACATGAATTTTTGTATAAACTCAGGATTTTGAAGGAGTATGAAAAGTCTCTAAGTTTTTAATATTTTTATTTTAGCTACTCCAAGTGTATAAAAGCCTTTTTATACATGTTTATGTTTTCTTCATTATTCCCAAACACCTTAGCCTGAGATCACTATAGGGCTGCAAAGACTCAGCAAACTGGGAACATGTGATTTTATGTCCTTTCTCTTCTCATTAAAAAGAAGATACTAATACTAGTTGCATTACCAAAGGTATTGAATTGCCTAAGATCTTTGGAATACTTTCATTTTCTTCCAGGAAGTTTTTTAACATTTGAAAATTTAATTTGCCCTGTATATTTTACATGCTAAAATAGCTAATTTTTCTGAGAATTGTTTAAATATTTTTCACTTCTTATCCCATTTTATTCCCTAATAACTCAATGACAAATATTCTACTTTTACCACTCTTTTACTAAATAGAGCCACCAAGGCAAAGTAATACCAGGTATTATAACCTTATTCAGAGCCAGGTTTCAATCATAGGTGTACTGGTACTGGGGAGTCTATTATCAGCAGCTTTGATCCCCGTCTCTAATGTAGAATCTCATACCTATGAAGGGTTTGACCCTGAACCTTCAGATGGTCTGTAATGATTTCTTTTACCAGAATTCCTATGTAATTGAGTACTAGACCTATATATAATTTCCAGGTTCTTAATGCTTATTATTTATTCTCAGTATACCTGCTCCAATGTTAATATTAGGTTTGTTGTTTTTTTTTCCCTCTGAATATGTTTCTCCAGGGATCACTTTATGAGTTACAGTATTTTGCTCTGTAAAGTCAATAGAGCAGAATGTTTTGATAACAGTCTCCAGGGTCATATTAGCTTAGTTCAAACCTTGCTTCCACCACTTACAAAATGTTTCATTATGGGGAAAATCACTTATTTTCTTTGTAAATAAGTTAAGTCAGGTGAAAAATGTGATTCAAATTTTAGTTACCTCCTGGACTTAGTGGGTAATTAAATTATAAAGTCCCTGTAAAGCAATGAGAATAAATCTGGCATGTAATAAGCATTCAGTTAATATTAACTATAATTTTTGCTAATAATATCATTATCATTATGTTCCTGAGTTCTGTTCTGGAACTTTGGCAAAAGTCTTTTAAACAGACATTTTGGGTTTGAAAGATTGAATACTGGTGATGGGATAGTTTAGTAAATACTATAGGCAATCTGGTTATATTTAATAAAGGAACCAGTGAAAAACTTGACTTGGGTGCAAGTGTGTGCTTGTTTAGTTACTTCAGTTGTGCCTGACTCTTTGTGACCCCATGGACCGTAGCCCGCCAGGCTCCTCTTTCCATGGGATTCTCCAGGCCAGAATACTAGAGTAGGTAGTCATGCCTTGCTCCAGGGAATCTTCCTAACTCGAGGATTAAACCCGCATTTCCTGCATTGTAGGTGAATTTTTTTTCCCATTGAGCCACCTTGTAAACCGTTGGGGATGTAACACACATAAATCAGTCTCTCCATTGTTCTAATCCAAATGACCATGGGAGGTTGGCTCCTCATCTCCTCTTGGTGTTGTGTATCACTACCAGGTTTCCTGACCCGTCTGACACAGTGGTCCATATGACATGATGCTGCCTTGTTGTAACATATAATCAGCTACAAGAAATTTTCGCTTTAATGTCAACCTGAGATTGGGAGAGCACATCATGTAAGGACTGCATTCATCCCATTTATAAAGTTATTCTTTTTTAATTTTGAAATTGTTACAGACTCACTTGTAAGGTATAACCTGGAGAAAAACTGTACACTTTACCCAATTTCTCTGCACTGTAACATCTTGCAAAACTATAGTATAATATTACAAACAGAATATTGATATTTACTGTCAAGATATTGAACAGTTCCATCACCACAATGATGACAGGTATTGACCTTTTATAGCCAATCCCACAGCCCTCTTTGTCCTTGACCTGGCAAAGAATATCTGTTCATCACTTCTGTATTTTTGTCAACTAAGAAATTATGTATAAATGAAATCATACAGTAGGTGACCTTTCAGAGTTTATTTCTTTATTTAACTCAGCATAATTCATCTAAGATATTCTGTTACTTTTCTTTTTTTTGCTGAGTAGTATTACATAATATGGATCTATCACACTTTGTTTAACAATTCACCCATTGATGTATGTCTGGGCTGTTTCCAGGTTTTGGCTATTAAAAATCTTAATTGTTATAAACATTCATATAAAATTTTTGTGTATACAAATTTTCATTTTCTCTGGAAAATATATGAAAAAATTCCAATTGGTGGGTCATATTATAGTTGCGTATTTGAAAATTTAAGGACATGCCAAGTTGTACTCTGGAGCGTCTGTATGAATTTTCATCTTCACCAGGAATGAAAGAGAGTTCCTATTGTTACACATTCTCATCCGTTTGTGCTATTATCCATTTAGGGGTTTGTAGACATTCTAATGGGCTCCCCTAGTGGCTAGGTCGGTAAGGAATCAGCCTGCAATAAAGCAGAGCTGAGTTCATTCGCTAGGTCAGGAAGATCACCTCGAGAAGGAAACAGTGAGCTACCTCAGTATTCTTGCCTGGGAAATTCCATGGATAGAGGAACCTGACAAGCTACAGTCCACAGGATCACTAGAGTTGGGCATGACTAAAATGCCACCACCACTAGACGTTCTAATAAGTGTGTGTGTACATGCATGCTAAGTTACTTCAATCATGTCTGACTCTGAAACCCTATGGATTATAGCCTGCCAGTTTCCGTCTGTCCATGGGATTCTCCAGGCAAGAATACTGGAGCGAGTTACCATGCCCTCCTTCAGGGGATCTTCCCAACCCAGGGATCGAGCCCGTGTCTCTTACATCTCCTGTACTGGCAGGCAGATTCTTTACTACTAGCACCACCTGGGAAGCCCAAGAAGTGTGTGCATGCATGTGTGCTATGTCACTTCAGTCATGCCTGACTCTTTGTGACCCTATGGACTGCAGCCTGCCAGACTCCATCTGTCCATGGGATTCTCCAGGCAAGAATACTGGAGTGGGTTGCCATGCCCTCCTCCAGGGGATCTTCCTGACCCAGGAATTGAACCCATGTCTCTTAGGTCTAACCTGCATTGGGAGGCAGGTTCTTTACCACTAATGCCACCTGGGAATCCTAATAAGTGTGTAGTAGCATCTAATTATTGCTTTAAATAGAAATTCTCCAATGACAAATAATCATGATCTTTTTGCACACTTATTATCTGTGTACCTTCTTTGATGAGGTGTCAAATTCTCTTGTTGCCCTCCCCTTTTTAAATTGTGTTATTTGTTGTAGAATTTTAAGACTTTATGTATTTTGGATAAAAATCCTTTATCAGATAAGTGTTTTGCAAATATTTTCTCATTCTATGACCTCTCTTTTCACTTACTTAATAGTTTCTTCCATAGGACATTTGATTTCTATGAAATCCAATTTAATTTCTTTTTTCTTTCATGATTTATACTTTTGGCATTTTCTAAAAACTCATGGCCAAACTCAAAGTCATCTAAGATGATCCCCTATGCTATCCTCATTGTGGTTTTATTGTTGTTACTGTTTTATGTTTTATATTTAAGACTATAATCCATATTTAAGTTATTTGTGTGAAAGGAATAAAGTTTTGTATAGATACTTTTTAAATATGTTGATGTACAGGTGTTCCAGCACCATTTGTTGAGACTTTTATCCTTTTTACATTGAATAACCTTTGCTCTTTAAAAAAAAAAAAATCAGTTGATTATAGTTGTACAACTATATTTGATTATTCCTGGGATCTCCAGTCTGTTCCATTTATATTTTTTACTGTTATTTTGCCAGTACCACTCTCTTGATAACTATAATTTTATAGTAAGCCCTGAAGACTTGAAGTGACAGCCCTCTGACTTTACTCTTCTTAGTATTCTGTGGTTTTTGACTTTTCACACAAATTTTAGAATTATTTTACTGATATATACAAAATGTGTGTAAGTGTTAGTTGCTCAGTCGGGCCTGACTCTTTGTGACCCCATGGACTGCAGCCCATCAGGCTCCTCTGTCCATGAGATTTTCCAGGCAAAGTTACTGGAGTGGGTTGCCATTTCCTTCTCCATATACAAAATGACTTGATGGGATTATGGTTGTGATTTTATTAAATCTATACAAAAAAAAAAAAGGAAAGAACTGACATTTCAGTATTTTTTTTTTCCTGTCAGTGAACATGGTATATCTCTCCATTTGTGTAGGTTGATTTCTTTCATCAAAATTTATAGTTTTCCTCATAAAGATCATGTGCACATTTTGTTCAAATTATACCTAAGTGTTTCATTTTAGGTGCTAATGGAAATGTTACTGTATTTTAATGTTGAATTCCAATTGCTGACTGATAGTAAACAGAAAAATAATTGGTTTTTATTATATGTATTCTGTAAAGTCATTACTGTGCTATGTGCTTAGTTGCTCGGTCATGTCCATCTCTTTGTGACCCCATGGACTGTAGCCTGTCAGACACCTCTGTCCATAGGGATTCTCCAGGCAAGAATATTAGAGTGGATTGCCATGCCCTCCTCCAGAGGATCTCTCCACCCAGGGATCGAACCCAGGTCTCCCACTTTGCAGGTGGATTCTTTGCCATCTGAGCCACCAGGGAATTATCACTTCTTAATTCCAAGAGTATTTTGGTGACTCTTTGTGATTCTCTAATGAATTATTTCATGTGCAAACAAAGTCAATTTTGCTTTTTCCCAATCCACATACTTTTCATTTCTTTTTCTTGTCTTATATTAGCTAGACTTTTCACTACAATGGTGAGTAAGAATAGAGAGAAGGCACATGCTTGTTCTTAGTCTTAGGGGTAAAGCATCCAGTTTTTCATCATTAAGTATTATGTTCCTCAGTTTTAGCAGATGTTCTTTTTCAGGTTAAGCAAATTCCTCTCTATTTATTTGTTGTTGGGTTGTTATCATGTATAGGTGGCAGCTTTTTTTTTCAGAAAATTTTTCTGCATCTATTTATATGGTTACATGACTTTTCTTCTTTAGTCTGTTGATGTGATGTTTTATGTTAATTGACTTTCAATATTGAACTTAACTTGAAAAACTAAGATAATTTCCACTCAGTTGTGGTATATAATTATTTGTATACATTTTTAGATTCAATATACTGTGATTTTGTTGAGAATTTTTGCATCCACATTCATAAAAGATGTTGATATTTAGTTTTCCATTCTTGTAATGACTTCATCCAGTTTTATAGTAGTGCTAATTTCATAAGATGAATTAGGAAGTGTTGCTTCTGCTGTTTTCTTAAAGAGACTCAAGAAAATTGACAGTTTCTTATTTAGATTTTTGACACACTTCACTGGTGAAACCATCTAGGTCTTGGACTTTCCACTTTGGAAAGCTGTTAATTTTTTGTTTGATTTCTTTGATAGATACAAATCTGTTCAGGTTATCAAGCTCTGTGAGTTTTGTTACTGTACATTGTGACAGTAAAGGATTTCTTCTGGTTTTTAACTCAAATTTGCTAGTGATAGTTGTCGATTATATTTCTTTATAATTATGTAATGTCTATGGGATCAATAGTTATGACACCACTTTCAATAGCTGTATTAATAATTTATGTCTTTTTCTTCCTTGTTAGAATAACTAGAAATTTATTAATTTTATTTAACTTTGAAAAACCCAGCTTTTTATATTATTGCTTTCCCTATTCCCATTGTTTCAGTTTCATCAATTTTTTTTTTATTGAAATATAGTTGATTTATAATATTAGTTTCAGATGTACAGCATAGTGAGTCAATATTTTTACAGATTATAGTCCACTTAAAGTTAATGCAAAAATATCTTTACTGTGCTGTACATTATGTCCTTTTTGCTTATCTATATCATACAGAGTAGTTTGTAGCTCTTAAACCCATACTGTATCTTGCTTCACCCTCCTTTCTTCTATACACTGGCAACAATTAGTTGTTCTCTATACCTGTGAAATTGATTCTATTTTGTTATATATATACACACATTAAAATTTTTTTATACATTGGTTTTTATTTTTTATATTCCACATAAAAGTGATATGTATCTGACTTACTTCACTAAATTTAATATTCTCAAGGTTCATCTATGTTGTTGTAAATGGTCATTTCATTCTTTATATGAATGAACAATATTCCACAGTATTTTATGTGTGTAAAATACACCACATCTTCTTTATTCATTCATCTAGTGATGGGCACTTAGGTTTTTTTCCATATGTTGGCTATTTTAAATAATGCTGGATATGAATATTCGGTTTATACACCTGTTTGAATAAGTGACTTCATTGTATCAAATATATATAAATCCATGAGTAAAATTACTGGATCAAATGGATGTTTCATTTTTAGTTTTTGAGGAATTTCCATCCTGTTTTCCATAGTGCTTGAAAAAATTTATATTTCCACCAAAAATATACAAGTGTTCCCTTTTCTCCACATCTTTGACAATATGTATTATTTGTGACCTTTAATGATAGCTATTCTGATAGGTTTGAGGAGATATTTCATTATGGATTTAATTTTCTTTTCTCTGAAGATTAGCAATGCTGAGCATCATAACATGTGCTTGTTTACATTCTCTATGTATTTGAAAGAATATCTAGTCAGATATTCTGCCCAAACTTAAATTGCGTTCTTTTTTATTTAGTTTTTACTATTGAACTAAAGTGGGCTTTTTACTATTGAAGTCAAGTGGGCCTTAGGAAGCATTACTATGAACAAAGTTAGTGGAGGTGATGGAAGTCCAGTTGAGCTATTTCAAATCCTAAAAGATGATGCTGTGAAAGTGCTGCACTCAACATGCCAGCAAATCTGGAAAGCTCAGAAGTGACCACAGGCCTGGAAAAAGGTCATTTTTAATTCCAATCCCAAAGACAGGCAATGCCAAAGAATGTTCAAACTACCGCACAATTGCACTCATCTCACATGCTAGCAAAGTAATGCTCAAAATTCTCCAAGTGAGGCTTCAACAGTATGTCATCCGTGAGCTTCCAGATGTTCAAGCTGGATTTAGAAAAGGCAGAGGAACAAGTGATCAAATTGCCAACATCTGCAGGATCGTTGAAAAAACAAGAGAGTTATAAAAAAACATCTATTTCTGCTTTATGAAATATGCCAAAGCCTTTGACTGTGTGGATCACAACAAACTGTAGAAAATTCTTAAAGTGATGGGAATACCAGACCACCTTACCTGCCTCCTGAGAAATCTGCATGCAGGTCAAGAAGCAAAGTTGAAACTGGACATGGAAAAACAGACTGGTTCCAAATAGGGAAAGGAGTACATCAAGGCTGTATATTGTCACCCTGTTATTTAACTTATAGGCAGAGTGAATCATGTGAAACAGGGCTGGATGAAGCACAACCTGGAATCAAGATTGCCGGTAGAAATATCAATAACCTCAGATATGCAGATGACACCACTCTTATGGCATAAAGTGAAGAAGAACTAAAGAGCCTCTTGATGAAAGTGAAAGAGGGGAGTGAAAAAGTTGGCTTAAAGCTCAGCATTCAGAAAACTAAGATCATGGCATCCAGTCCCATTGGTTTATGGCAAATAGATGGGGAAATAATGGAAACAGTGAGAGACTTTACTTTTTTGGGCTCCAAAATCACTGCAGATGGTGACTGCAGCCATGAAATTAAAAGACGCTTACTCCTTGGAAGGAAGGTTATGACCAACCTAGATAGCATATTTAAAAGCAGAGACATTACTTTGCCAACAAAGGTCCATCTAGTCAAGGCTAGGGTTTTTCCAGTGGTCATGTATGGATGTGAGAGTTGGACGGTGAAGAAAGCTGAGTGCAGAAGAATTGATGCTTTTGAACTGTGGTGTTGGAGAAGACTCTTGAGAGTCCCTTGGTCTGCAAGGAGATCCAACCAATCCATCCTAAAGGAGATCAGTCCCAGGTGTTCATTGGAAGGACTGATGTTGAAGCTGAAACTCCAATACTTTGGCCACCTCATGTGAAGAGTTGACTCATTGGAAAAGACCCTAATTCTGGGAAGGATTGGGGGCAGGAGGAGAAGGGGATGACAGAGGATGAGATGGTTGGATGGCATCACCGACTCGATGGACATGGGTTTGGGTAAACTCTGGGAGTTGGTGATGGACAGGGAGGCCTGGCGTGCTGCGATTCATGGGGTCGCAAAGAGTGGGACATGCCTGAGTGACTGAACTGAACTGAATACATATGTGGTAATATTTCACTGAACCTTCAGTGTTCATTTAGTAGTAGCGTTAGTCACTCAGTAATGACCGACTCTTTGCTACCCCACAGACTGTAACATGCCAGGGTCCTTTGTCCATGGCATTTTCCAGGCAAGAATACTGGAATGGGTTGCCATTCCCTTCTCCAGAGGAGCTAGCTGACCCAGGGATCAAACCTGTGCAATGCAGGTGGGTTCTTTACTGTCTGTTTTATGGGGAAATCCTAATGTTCATTTACGTGTCTTTTCAAATGCTTATTTGCCCTGTCTAACCTCTTAAATGAAATGTCTGTTTATGTCACTTGCCATTTTCTAACTTGATTTCTGTTTGCTTGTTTACTTTTGAACTGTGAGAGTTTTTATATATTCTAGATATAAACCTTTTTGGGGTATATGGTTTTATACACATTTTCCCAATCTATAGCTTGTCTTTTCAGCCTCTTTATATGGGCTTTTGCAGACCAAATATTTTTAATTTTGACGAATAATTTTTCAATGTGTTTTTATGGTTTATGCTTTTCATGTCAAGTTTTGCTTAGCCATATGTATCAGAGATTTTCTCTTATTTTCTTAACTTTTAAGCATTTTAAAAAATAATTATAGTTTTACATTTCATGTTTAAATTTATTATTGGTTTGACTTAATCACATAAAGGTGTGAGGTCTGAGTTGAGGTCTATATTTTTCGACAATATTTGTTGAAAAAATTACCCTCTCACAATTGGATTTCTTTTGTTCTTTCCTCAAAATTCAGTTAATAATATCTGATGACTCTACTTCTGTGTCTTGTCTTTACCATTGCATTATTTACACATTGTCTTGAATTTTATTGGTATAAAATAAGTCTTTAAGGTTGCATAGAATGATTCTTCCCTCTTTATTCACTTTTCAATATAAATTTTAGAATATGTTTGCTATGAGTAAAAAAGTCTATATCAATAAGTAGTTTTGATAGGAATTGTCTTAATCATATGAATCCCCTTGGGGAATATTGATGCTATTACTATGGTGAGTCTTCGAATCTGTGAGCAAGTTATGTGTCTCTGCTTATTTATGTTGTCATTGATTTTTTTACCCATATTTGTATTTTTCAACACACAAACTCTACATTTGTTTATATGGGCATATATTTAACTTTTCATTTCCTTTAGAGTGACTCTGAGTGGTTTTGCACTTTAAATTTTGATTCCTACATGTTCATTATTAGTAGAATGATTGATTCTTACATGTTGCACCTCTATCCAATGAATTTTATCAGTTTTAGGGGTTGTGTCTGTGTGTTTGTATGTAGAGTATCTGAAATTTTCTCTATATATAATCATTTATAGCCTTTTGTTTTCAAGTTATATGATACATGTATATATATATATATACACATACACACACATTGGCCTATTAAGCTAGATAGAAGTTCTGGTACTTTAGTCAGTAATATTGGTGAAAGTGGATACTCTCTCTTTTTCTCCAGTCTTATAGAGAAAGAATTCAGTTTTCCACACTTAGGTATGATACTGGGTATGAAGTTTTATTTGTTTTTGTTATTTTGGGTAAAAGAATATGCTCTTTCTCAAATTGAAGGAGTTCCCTTCTGTTACTGGCTTGGTGAGAGTTTTTCGTTTAATTGCTCACTTTTAAACAGGAATAGCTTCAGGATTCTAACAAAACCAATATGAATCTTTCATCTTCATTGATAGATGACATATTTCCTTCTTAGCCTGTTTATACAGTGGACTATATTAATTGATTTTTAAAACATTGAACCAGTTTTTCATACTTGAAATAAATCTCACTTGGTCATGTATAATTATTTTATACATAGTTGAATTGGGTTTTCTGTATTTTCTTGATATTTTGTCTAACTTCATGAGATATATGTATTTGTAGTTTTCTTTTTTACACTGTCTTTGTCTGCTTTAGGTATCAGAATAATACTGTTATTACATAGTCAGTTGGGAAATGTTTTTTCAACTTCTATAATCATATAAATACTACCTGGAGGTTACACTTTTTCACTTATTATTGGATTAATATCAAAGTGTTACAACTTTATGTTCCCTATTGGAGGTTCTGTTCAGTTCAGTTCAGTCACTCAGTTGTGTCTGACTCTTTGTGACCCCATGGACTACAGCAAGCCAGGCCTCCCTGTCAATTGCCAACTCCCAGAGTTAACTCAAACTCATGTCCGTCATGTCAGTGATGCCATCCAACCATCTCATCCTCTGTCATCTCCTTCTCCTCCTGCCTTCAATCTTTCCCAGCATCAGGGTCTTTTCCAATCAGTAGGTTCTTCCTATCAGATGGCCAAAATATCGGAGTTTCAGCTTCAGCATCAGTCCTTCCAATAAATATTCAGGACTGATTTCCTTTCGGGTTGACTGGTTGGATCTCCTTGCAGTCCACGGGACTCTCAAGAGTCTTCTCCAACACCACAGTTCCAAAGCATCAATTCTTCGGTGCTCAGCTTTCTTTATAGTCCAACTCTCACAACCATACATGGCTACTGGAAAAACCATAGCTTTGACTAGACAGACTTTTGTCTGCAAAGTAATGTCTCTGCTTTTGAATATGCTATCTAGTTTGGTCATAGCTTTCCTTCCAAGGAGCAAGCGTCTTTCTGGGAAGCTCTGGGAATAAATCAATTCCCTTGTCCTTTCTAGTTTCTGAAGGTCACCTATATTCCTTGATCCATTTCTTCTTCATTTATCTTTTGTAAAAGTCAACAACTAAAAAGATTACTTTTTCTTATATTCCCATTTGTCCAGTTCTCTCTCTACTGTCTCCCTCCTCTAGTTTAAGTCATCTCCTGATTACATTGAGCCTACCAATAAAATGCAGGATAATCTCCAAGCTGGCACTGTTTCTACTATTATACGATTCTACAAACATATGTGAGCCTTCCATGCATTTCTCTGGGATTCACTCCATTAGACAAACATTTCCTCTACTTAATCTCATCTAGATTTTTTGGTTTCTGCTTAAATGGCTGAGAGGATCTATGAGTCATATGCTTAATTTCCTCACAGAGCCTTTCACATGAGTAAATACTCTGACTTTTTTATCTTTTTGAGATATCAGCAAAGGGCTGTCTAGCCACATTTTTGGCTTTTTCTCTAGAGCAGATTTCTTACCATGAATCTCCTAGTGTAATGTTTTTTGTGATCTGATAGACTGTGACTATTCCAAATCACCAACTTCTGATTTCATTTTGCTTAACATTTCTTATCTATAGCTGTCTCTTTCTTTGCACATTTTGCTATAAGTGGCAAGAAGAAACCAGGCAGCAAGACTTTGCTGGGAAATTTTCTCAACCGAATGCGAAATTACACATTTTACAATTCTGTGCAGCTTTCTCCTACTGTATAGCAAGAAACAGCTTTTCTACAATTTCTAACAAAACTGTTCTTCATTTCCACTTGAGCAATTGCCCTCATGAACAGTGCTATAAATGCACATGGTTTTACAAATAATCTACTCATCACAATTTAGGTATTCTCAAAGGCAATATATACTTTATCTACCATTCTTCTTGCTTTTTCCTAGAGCCTTTAACATTCATGTTTTTACTAACATTTGTTCAGGTCAATTTAAGCTTTTTCTATCATGTTCCTCAAAAATTTTCCAGCCTTTTCCCACTGCCAAATTCCAAAGGCACTCCTTGTTTGTAATTTGTTTTAGCATCACTCTATTTCAGTTAGGAAAATCTATATTATAGAGCTATATTGATGCTGTAGCAAATTACCATAAATGTCATGGCTTAAAGGAAAACACATTTATTATCTTACAGTTTTTTTGTCTTGTTTTGTTTGTAAATCAGAGGTCTGACACTGGCCTCACTAGGCTAAAATTAATTTGTTCAAGGCTATGTTCCTCTACAAAGGCTTTAGGGAGGAATCTGTTTCCTTTGTTTGACTTGTTTGTTTTTTCAGTTTCTAGAGGCCACCAGCATTCCTTGGCTTTTGGTCCCTACTCCATCTTCATTAGCAATTTCCTGCTAAGGCTTTCTCATGCTGCCATCTGTCTGATTCTCTCTCTTTTGCTTCCCACTTCAATTTTTAGAGACCACAGTAATTACATTGGACCCACCCAGATAATTCAAGAGATTCTCCGTAGTTTAATATCAGTTGAGTAAGTAGAAATTAGCAGCCTTACTTATATCTTCAACCTTGAGTTATCTTTGATAACATATTTACAGATTCCCAGGATTAGGGTGTTGACCTCTTTGGGGCCATTAATATAATTACCACAAATAGTAAAATTCCAGATGATCATATATGCAAAGTTGCTATATAGTTCTCAGCTTCTCAGGAGGTGCTCAGATTCTAGGAGTTTTAAGGAGCTGTGGATTAAAGTTGACAGCATTTTTCTCTACCACTTTTTCTAAGAGCATAAAGGTGTGTTGGACAGGGACTCTGGTTTATCAGTCTGGAAGATATGCCTGTTGTTCACAAAGATACAAATATTGATAACGTATGTTAACCTCAAACTCAACAACAGAGCAAATCCCTTCCAAAGGTTTTACCTTCATATGTTTCTCTCTTTTGGTACCAAGTCGGCATCAGCTAGATTAGTTTAATTTTAAACAATTAACTTTAAAAAGACACCTTAAATGAAAAGGGGTTTGATTTGAACTATTTTCTTGCAAGCTCTTAGAAAAGAGATTTGAATATCTATCTAGAGTTTTATGTAAACCTTAAATTTACACATATTAAATTTGTTTGGGGACTGTGTAATTTCCTCGGTTCTGTAGATCAATGTTACAGCTCAGTCACAGTTCAGTTTTATTTGGTAAGCAAAGGAAAATACATCCTCGAGCATGAGGGTGGGCTGACCCAAAAGAAGTGAAGAGAAGAGCACGAGTCTCAATTTTGACTCCTCTTTTTTTTAAATTTCTTCTCCCCTTGAACCTGCCCTATGTAAGTTGGGCTAGCCAGGAGAGATGTTTGTTTCACCTGAGGTTCTCACTCTGGTCCTGGGACCTTCCTTTGTTCTATTTTTGCAGGCTTTTCCCTTCTTTGTCTTTTAGCCACCACCATTCCAATCCCAAAGAAAGGCAATGCCAAAGAATGCTCAAACTACTGCACCATTGCACTCATCTCACACACTAATAAAGTAATGCTCAAAATTCTCCAAGCCAGGCTTCAGCAATACATGAACCATGAACTTCCAGATGTTCAAGCTGGTTTTAGACAAGGCAGAGGAATGAGAGATCAAATTGCCAACATCTGCTGGATCATCAAAAAAGCAAGAGAGTTCCAGAAAAACATCTATTTCTGCTTTATGGAATATGCCAAAGCCTTTGACTGTGTGGATCACAATAAACTGTGGAAAATTCTGAAAGAGATGGGAATACCAGACCACCTGACCTGCCTCTTGAGAAACCTGTATGCAGGTCAGGAAGCAACAGTTAGAACTGGACAAGGAACAACAGACTGGTTCCAAATAGGAAGAGGAGTATGTCAAAGCTTTATATTGTCACCCTGCTTATTTAACTTATATGCAGAGTACATCACGAGAAACGGTGGGCTGGAAGAAACACAAGCTGGAATCAAGATTGCTGGGAGAAATATCGATAACCTCAGATATGCAGATAACACCACCCTTATGGCAGAAAGTGAATAAGAACTAAAGAGCCTCTTGATGAAAGTAATTAGCCTCCAATTAAAATAAATAAATTAAAAAAAAAAAAGAAAGCGAAAGAGGAGAGTGAAAAAGTTGGCTTAAAGCTCAACATTCAGAAAACTAAGATCATAGCATCTGGTCCCATCACTTCATGGGAAATAGATGGGGAAACAGTGAAAACAGTGGCTGACTTTATTTTTCTGGGCTTCAAAATCACTGCAGATGGTGATTGTAGCCATGAAATTAAAAGACGCTTACTCCTTGGAAGGAAAACTATGACCAACCTAGACAGCATATTTAAAAGCAGAGACATTACTTTGTCAACACAGGTCCATCTAGTCAAGGCTATGGTTTTTCCAGTGGTCATGTATGGATGTGAGAGTTGGACAATAAAGAAAGCTGAGTGCCAAAGAATTGATGCTTTTGAACTGTGATGTTAGAGAAGACTCTTGAGCATCCCTTGGACTGCAAGGAGATCCAACCAATCCATCCTAAAGGAGATCAGTCCCGGGTGTTCATTGGAAGGACTGATACTGAAGCTGAAGCTCCAATACTTTGGCCACCTGATGTGAAGAGCTGACTCATTGGAAAGACCCTGATGCTGGGAAAGATTGAGGGCAGAAGGAGAAGGGGACGACAGAGGATGAGATGGCTGGATGGCATCACCAACTCGATGGACATGGGTTTGGGTGGACTCCAGGAGTTGGTGACAGACAGGGAGCCCTGGTGTGCTGCGATTCATGGGATCGCAAAGAGTCGGACATGACTGAGCAACTGAACTGAGGTGATTCTGGACTCCTTTTTTCTATTCTAACTACCTAACAAATTCAATTAAAATTAAACTGTGCAGTCCAAAGTACATTTGCTGGTTGAATTTAGCCTCCTGGCCATACTCCATCTTTCTTGAAAACACTCAAAATTTTTTAAAACTTTTGAGATGACTGCAAGGGAGACAACATTCTTGCAAGCTGGTATGATTTTTGCGATGTGTGATGAGAGTCTCACTTTCATGTTTTATTATTCTCAAGTTCCAATAGCTATAAAGATGAAAAATAAATATATGGTGTTACCTGATGGCTATTTTTTTCTCTAAAATTTCAATTTTATTTTCAAATTAAGGAAGCTGGAGAAAAAAAAAAAAAGGTCTTTTTAAAGGTACTTTCTGCACAGTTCCCATTTCCCAACCATGCTCTCTTTTCTCAGGGCATCTCAGAGTGGATCAGAGATAAAGGGTAAGGCAGGAATTATGTAAATTACTAAGCTTCCCTTCTTTCTTCCACAGTTGCCATTACCTGAAAATGATTACATTCTATTATAGCAACTACAGCAACTTTTAACTCACTGACAAAACTTTTTTACATATAAATAACTTGCCAATCTAATAAAGGCATAGAAACTACTTGTTATGGTAATGGATGAGAAACTTTCAACTAGTCAATGACAATATGATTTTTTTCAGAAACTAACAGATAATGATAGATAATAGAATGGCATCAGATTGAGTTTTCTCTTGTCTTATAGATTATTAGAATAAGACTCAAAAAAAAGTCTTGTTACATTTATCAAAATTTTGTGCTTTGATTTCTTTTGAATTTGATACTTTCCCAGTAGAATCAGGAACTGTTATTGAAAAAAAAAAATACTCACAGAGATACACTTTAGACAGATAATTCTCTGTGTAGTGTTGCTTTCTGTACATTATCTTTTTGCCATTCCAAACTAAATTCTCACAATGGAACTCAGATGATCATTCCAGCCAGAACAATTCAGATCAACTCTTAGGGAGTCTCTTAATTAAACTGCTCATAAAACATGTTGCTTTTACCATTTGTTCCAGAAATTGTCCCCACCTAACCCCCAAATATTCTTCCCATGGGGAGTGCTACTAGTTATGTGGGGAAGGTATGACTCACGAATTTTGATCAACCAGAGTGCTAATCTCAACTCTGCCACTTACCAGCCTGTGACTATCCATAGCAGTATTCTCATGTATAATGTAGATGAAAATTATACCTCTCAATATAACCATATTGAAAGATTAAGTAGGTTAAATGAGGGACATCTTTAAAGTGACTGGCATGGTTCCTGACTTAGAGTAGTTTCTCAAAAGTTGTTAATGCCTCCTGTTCTTCTCTTCACCTCTACATCTGGCTCTAGATTTATCTATTTCTAGATGTAACGCTGGCTAATATTTCTTTTTGATCATTGCCTTGTTTAATGTTGTCTCACTAGATTACACATATGTTCTAGTTATTGTTTATAACTTGATATATATTCTGAGCAGGTTTTGTGTTTTTACCTCCTTATATCTGCCTTTATTCTAGAAAATGATACTTATGATGGTGTGAATTATAAAAAGAATGAGCAAGACCAGGAAGAGAACTCATTTTGACCTCATTTATATTCCCAATAGTTATGTTCACTATCACTAAGTTAGAAACAAATAAGATATGTATATTCCTTCTCACTAGGGAGAATAAAAATTAGTAGTATAGCTTATCAGTTACTTTCTACACCCATATATTACAAGGGACATTCATAAGCTCAGAACAAATTATTTTCTTAGGCTCAAAAGTCAAAACACTCTTCACTTGATGATGACTATTTATCCTTAATGATACTTCTTGACATAATATTTTACTTCTGCTTACTTTGGTAGACTTCCCAGATAACAATAAGAATAGTGATTACTTACAATTAAGAGTAAACACTGGCTGGTCAGGAAATCTTTTCATCACATTTTTCTTAGAAATAGATGTAATTTTTTCAAGTTTAAAGATGAGAGAACTAAGCCTTTGGATAATAAAATAAAATTGACAAATGTCAGAGGCTAAAAAAGGAGAGAGATAGGCTTTCCATTCAAATGTGTTTAGATCCAAAATCCATACCCTTCTACCAAACTCAAGTACTCCCCCTTGTATTCATCTTTTCCTCTTGGTTCTACAGACCTTGCTTGTGTCTCTCTGTTTAAAATGACTTTCTGACTATATTGTTATTATCTGCCAGATATCGCACACTTAAATAGACTTCTAGATTATTTCCCTCTAGGCTTGTCTTATCCTTTTGCTGCCTGTGTTTTGGCTCATGAAGCAAAAGTTCATGAGAACAACCACAGAAACAGATTCCAAGACAGCAATGGCAGTGGATGGTTGTATCAGCTCATATATATAGCCCCATTGCTAGGGAATTGCTATTTGACTGCCAGTCACACACTGCAACAGATTTTAGTTAAATCAAGCTTTGACATGATTGGAACAAAAACCAAATGAAACATCTGCCAAAACAGAAACTGTATCAAACTCCTAAACAGAAAGAATGTCTCTAATGGTATAACATCTGAACAATAGTAAAACTAGTTTCTATAAAGTTTCACAAAATTGTCAATGAATTTTTTGGTGTCAGTGGAAAATATTTTTTCTATTCTTTTCATTCTCATCTAAGAATTATTTTCCAAATGTACAAGAAAGAAATAAGTTGAAGTATCAGAATATTGGGTAAGACTCAATTCAATTGAATTCAGTGACTATGTAGTCATTCAAGAAGAAATGGAACCCACCTGCTAGGCATCTGGGACGCATTCTGCATCAGTAGTGTCTAGATAACAATATACTGCCTGATGAAAAGAGAGGCTCGTATATGTCCAAATAGCAGCTGATTTGCTGAGTTTTCCCATTTTACCTTAATGTTTGTGATTATATAAACATCCCATATTAGCAAAACTTAAATAGGCCTCCCTTTGCATGACTGAACATCACCATCTATGAATGAAAGTGAAAGTCACTTAGTTGTGTCTGCCTCTTTGTGATCCCGTGGTCTATACAGTCCATGGAATTCTCCAGGCCAGAATACTGGAGTGGGTAGCCATTCCCTTCCCCAAGGGATCTTCTCAACCCAGGGGTCAAACGCAGGTCTCCCACATTGCAGGCAGATTCCTTACCAACTGAGCTGTCAGAGTGCATTTTGACTGGGTTGTACAATAAAAAAGCAATATCATATGATACAAAGTTCCCAAGAAGGATTGACTATGATGCTTGCTCCTTAGGTTAGCCTTACTCATGGTTGTACAATGTCTTTTCCATTTCTAAACGTGAGATGCAAATACAGTAGTGTCTACAGAGGAAAAAGAACCCATCATCTTATGTCTCTAATTTTATGTCATTCTGGACCACTTGGCCGTCTGAAAATGAAACAGGAGGGAAATGGGCAAGGCACAACTTTTGAAAGAATGACATAGCCTAAGGACGCAACACAAACTGATTAAAATCAAATGGGTCCAAGAAGGAAGACAAATCAACTTTGACTGGACCTTGCTCCTCAATCAGCAAGCTAATTGATATACCCAGAGGTGCCATTAGGGTTCCAAGACCAACCTTCAATGGACCTTAAAGTAGGTATTGGCCCAATTCCTGGAAATCTCCACCCTTCCCCAAAATAGTTGGAAGAATCCTCCCACTCATTAGCCTATGAAATTACCCAGCCATAAAATCTAACCAGTCTGTATTTCAAGGCTGTGCTTGCCCTGTGTGATGGCCCACATTCTGTCTGTGGATTGTGTTTCCTTTCTGAATAAATCTACTACTTACCTATCACTTTGTCTCCCACTGAATTCTTTCTGTGATGAGACATCAAGAATCTGAGTTTCATTAGGTCCTGAAAACCAGATCTATGAACTCAGTTGAAAGACTGTGAGTTTTGGCTGGGTTTGAGTCCCAGA
The DNA here is from genome assembly GCF_054371585.1 of Giraffa tippelskirchi. Classification (NCBI taxonomy): domain Eukaryota; kingdom Metazoa; phylum Chordata; class Mammalia; order Artiodactyla; family Giraffidae; genus Giraffa; species Giraffa tippelskirchi. The sequence goes on from NC_137277.1 coordinate 134,897,685, forward strand.
CGTGTAGGTTAGAGTCCCAAACTGGGTTTCGACTGGATTCGAGTCCCAGCACGTGTGTTCAAGTCCCAATCTGAGGTAAACGGTTTCAAAACCAGGCACCAACAGAGGGAGTGGGATTATCCAGGCTGTGTTAGGTTGATCATTCAAGGTCAGTCTATGATGTAGAGAATAAAACACCATTATCATCAAGGCACATGGGACTGCACATCAGATGTGTCCTTGCTATTACCACTGTGTGATATAAGAAGTAGTTGAGGACAAGAAGTTGAAAGCAGCAGTTACATTGATGAAACCAACAAAAACAATAATAATATATCTCCAAACCAAAGTATTGCTCTCTTGAGATTGATTGATTGATGTAGGTTTCCTAAGCAATTAATTAGGGAGGAGGTTAGACATGACTATACATTTTTCTTTACAAAATATATTTGGTTTGTATTTTATCATCTGTGACTTTGAGCAAGGTAATTAATCAGCTATCGCTTGGATTCCTTGCTGAAAAATGAGAACCTTACTAATAATTGTTCTAACTATGTCCTAGCCATTACAAGATAATATGATAGTCAGATGAGCCATTATTTTTCATTCAGTGATCTTTTAACAAGTTCTTCCTACATGTACTGAATATAAAAATGCATAAATGCATATTTATACCCACATAATATTATTATTTTAATCATATTAACTTTTTTGAATGTCACAACTAGTTCAATTTTAAATACTCAATTACAGAAATGAATATATAAACACATAGATTATTTTTACTGTTCTTCTTCAATTTGTGCCTGGAGTCTTCTGAAAAAAAAGTTTATTTTGGATTCTCATCAATATAATCTCCATACCCTGAAACATACAAAAAAAAAAAAAGAAGCAGAGAAAAAAAATTAAAGCAGACAAGACTTTGTATTAAAATAAACTTTGTTTTCTCCTTTTAATTGACTTCATTTTATGCTAATAATTTCCCTTTGAACATAATCCTGCTTCCCCAACTGAAAATTTTTAGAATCAGAAGCCTATGTTTATGACTTTTTTTATGGACTCAAGAGGTTACACAGAGCATATTAAGTCCTAAACTTTTTGGACAAATCACCACTGCTGTTATTGTGAAGATTTTCTTTTTATGAGTAGAATTTAACAGCTCATAAAATTCTCTTGCAGTTATGTTCATTTGGATTACAGACTTGTGCACTTGGTTAGCAAAACTATTGCTTGGAGACTCTACTCAAATTGAATGACTATTTACCGACAAAATTAGTGAACATACTACTTTTCTAATGCAAACTTATCTGAATGGCTTTAGGGTATAAACATAACATGCCTATTGCTCTGTATACAGCTGTGTCATAATATGAAAATTGCAAAGGAAGAGGGATAAATTGGCTATTAAAAACTAGATCTTTGCATGTTTTGAGTGAGTACTACTGACCAGCATTTTAGGGTGTGGCTGGAATCCACCATAAGTTAGCAGTCCAGTGTCTGTCTCCTCAGCATGCACATACGCATGCATGCTAAGTCACTACAGTTGTGTACATATGCTTTGCAATCCTGTGGACTGTAGCCTGCTAAGCTCTTCTCTCCATGGGATTCTCCAGGCAAGAATACTGGAGTGGGTTACCATGCCCTCCTCCAGAGGATCTTCCCCACCCAAGGATCAAACCCTCATCTTATGTCTCCTGCATTGACAGGCAGGTTCTTCACCACTAGTGCCACAAATATTAGTTCACACCCCACTCAACACCACCTAATCCAGCTCTGCAACTCTCTCTTGCTCCCATTACCTGCCAAAGGTACTGGCAATATGCACATTTTCATGTGAAACCCATTGCCTATAAACTTTTTATCACTAAAAGTAGTTCATAATTTATTTTACACTATATCTCAAATTCGTTCTATCTTCCTCTACTAATTGTCATTCAGACACCGTCACCTAATATGCTTTCCACACCCAATCTCTTCTCCCTAATCTATTCTGTATAAGGGCAGATGAATCTTCAATTGTTTACCATCATCGTCTGCATAATCATCATTTGCATTGATCATCCATTCCATGCTAATTATGAAACTTCACCAATGAGATTTCACTATTCCAGTCATGTATGACAGGTATTATTACCCCAATTACCCAGAATATTAAATAAAGGCTCAGAGAAGGATAGTAACTTCCCCAAGATCACACAATTGAAGTGTGGCAGAGCCAAAATTAAAACACAGATCAATGAGACTCCAAAGTCTCATTTTTAGCCATGTCACTGATGATGGGGACTTGAAACTGAAAAGAACCTATCAATTTTAGAGAAGCTGCTGTGGTTGGATGTAACCATGATATTTGTCTATCATTCAAAATCAACTCAGGTATCTTCTCTTAAAAATTCCCATGAGGGATAATTTTTGTTTATATCAGTCACAAAAGATAAATTGAGAAACCATAAACAGATGCTATAAATTGGTCAATGTACTTTACTTGTATGCAAAGAATACATTGATATATTTGCTATATGATCTTTCATTATGTTAGTCCATCTGGAACATGGTATGAACACAATTAATATGAGCTAATTAAAATGATTATTGGTAAATTTCTTAACCAGGATTATGCAAGCTACTTTATTGTGATTTATACATTACAGTTGAACTCTGGTGCCCCATTTTACCTTATGCATTGATCAGTATGAATGTGTAATCACATGATAACAGAAAATTGCTGGGAATTCTGCATAACTAGTGTGAAGTTATTCAAAGTTTTGTTTTGTGCACAATTCACAAAATCTTCTGTTGCTGGTTCAGTTCCAAACTGCAAATACACAAACATAAGAAAAGCAATATATGCTGGAATGATTATTTTCCAAACTGAATTTATTTAGGAAAAAAGCAGGAAAAGATGTTCCATGAAGAAAGAATTTTATGTTCAAAAGATATTTGAGGAATCTTACATAAAATATTCCTATCTTGGAGACACAATGAACTTTAATATATTATGAGCCCTAAGAAATCTAAAAAAAAAAAGCTTTTATTTTTAATGCTGTTTCTAAAATATATTTGACCAGAGAATATTTGGTCAAATAAAATGAAAATAAATACAATAAAATTATTTTATTTATTTTTATTTTATTTTTTTCTTGTATGACTTTAGTATCCCATAATATGTATTTTAGAAAGTGTTAATTTGTATGTTTCTTTAAACATGAATGCCATGGGTTTTTTCTTTATTTTATCATTTTATTTTTTTCTTGTATGACTTTAGTATCCCATAACACATATTTTAGAAAGTGTTAATTTGTACGTTTCTTTAAACATGAATGCCATCTCCAAATGTGTGCTAACTATGAATATTGAAACAATAGAACAGTATGTGTTTAGTTGTCTCAAAATAAAAACTAATTTGTCTTGAAAGCTCTTCCCATTTTCCAAACCTATTTTCATTTATTATCTCATTGGAGCTTCATCAGTTATATTTTAGTTGCAATATCTCTGGTTGAATTTTCATCATGGCATTACAGGAATCTTGGTGTTTTACTGCTTATTTCCATCCAATCAGACATTTTTCCTATACAGTTCCATTGTTGAATTAAAACCATGAAATGTCATCCAAAGCTGTTCATTGTATGTCTGCAACTATTGTAATTTGAGAACCTTCATCAACTTACCCTGTCTTAGCTATATAATCTTATTTTCCACTGGTCTCCAATACATTCATTCTGAATTATATTAGTGTGAAGTAATTAAATAGAACCACCAAAGAACCATTTCTAGAATAAAAATTGAGTAGTCTTACAATAGAAGATTCAAAACATCTATATTTCTATTTAATAAGGTTGTATCTACATCTTAGGCTCAATTTACAAGGTAACACATCTCCTTTAAGGGTCATAAAATAGTCTATCTACATCCAGAAGTGTGGAAAAAACAGAACATAGAATAAGGCAGGCAGAGCTATGCTACATGAAAGCAGGAAGAGAATAATCTTAAATTCACACTTAAAGGATATACTTTTCTCTTCCTAATCCAATAAATCTTTGGACCAATTCTCTACCCCATTTGACTATACATAGAATCTGGGATTAAGGTATCTACCTTTGTTTCTCTAACAAAAGATATAGTATTGGACAAACAAAAGAGGAACAATAGAAACTAGAACCTAAATCTTCATGGAATAACATTAGCAATTTCCTTGACTTGGCATTTTTACTACTTCATTAATTCAAGGTAAGTTTAAATTCAGTATATGCCAGTGCTATCTAGTATCTTGAGTGAGTGAATGAAAGTCACTCAGTCGTGTCCGACTCTTTGTGACCCCATGAACTATACAGTCCATGGAATTCTCCAGGCCAGAATACTGGAGTGGGTAGCCTTTCCCTTCTCCAGGGAATCTTCCCAACCCAGTGATCGAACCCAGGTCTCTTGCATTGCAGGCAGATTCTTTACCAGCTGAGCTACAAGGGAAGCCCATCTAGTATCTTAAATGTATATAAATATATTTACTGTGTGATTTTGTCATCCTTAATATATAGTTTTATCATCTGCATTAGGGTTCTTTAGAGAAACAGACCAATTACATAATGTATGTGTGTGTGTGTGAACTGAAAAGCCCCCAAGATCTTCAGTTGGTAAAGCTATTAATGTAGTTCTGGTCTGGTCCAAAGTCCTGAGAACTAGGCGAATCAGTGGTGTATGTTCTAATTAAAACCCAGCAGGTTTGAGACTCAAGAAGTGTCACTGCTTCAGTCTACTTCCAAAGGCCAGAAAAGACCAGGGTCACGCTCAACTCCCCATACAGAAGGCATTCCCTCTTGCTTTTTGTTCTGTTCAGGTCTTCAGCTGATTGGATGAGGCCCATCCACATCAGGGAGGGCCATTTGCTCTCTTAGTGTGTTACATATTAATCTCATGCAGACACATCCTCACAGACACACCCAGAATCATTTTTGACCAAAGTTTTGGGAACCCTATGGTCTTGTCAGGTTGACATATAAAATTAACCATCTTTACCCCCATCTGGTATCCCAATTTTTGTGGCTGCAAAGGAGTATGACAGGGCTGTATGTTGTCATCCTGCTTATTCAACTTATGTGCAGAGTGCACCATGTAAACTATTGAGCTGGACAAATCATAAGCTGGAATCAAGACTGCCAGGAGAAATATCAACAACCTTAGATATACAGATGATACCACTCCAAAAGTGAAAAGGAACTAAAAAGCCACTTGATGAGGGTGAGAGAGGACTGTGAAAAAGCTGACTTGAAACTTAACAGTAAAAAAACTAACATCATGACATCTAGTCCCACCACTTCATGGCAAATAGAGGGGAAAAAGTAGAAGCAGTGACATTTTATTTTCTTGGGCTCTGAAATCCCTGCGATTGGTGACTGCAGCCATGAAGCTAAGACACTTGCTCCTTGGAAGTAAAGCTATGACAAACCTAGTCAGTGTATTAAAAAGCAGAGACATCAGTTTGCTGACAAAGGCCTGTATAGTCAAAGCTATGGTTTTTCCAGTAGTCATGTATCGATGTGAGAGTTGGACAATAAAAAAGGCTGAGTGCTGAAGAATTGATGCTTTTGAATTGTGGTGCTGGGGAAGACTCTTGAGAGTCCCTTGAACTGCAAGGAGATCAAACTAGTCAATCCTAAAGAAAATCAACCTGAAATATGCACTGGAAGGACTGTTGCTGAAGCCCTGATACTTTGAATATCTGATGTGAAGAGCCAACTCATTGGAAAAGACTCTGATGTTGGGAAAGATTGAAAGCAAAAGGAGAAGAGGGCAGCAAAGGATCATCGACTCAATGGACATGAATTTGAGCAAACTCTGGGAGATAGTGGAAGACAGAGGATCCTGGCATGCTACAGTCCATGGGATCATGAAGAGTTGGACACAACTTAGCAACAAAACAACAGCAAGCCAGGGGACACCTCTATCACCTAGCTCTGGCAGCCAATGGGTCCCACAGAAATATAACTAATGGAGAAAGAGTATTAAATAGGTGTCACTCCCAGGGCACAGTAGGAGGCAACAGACCCACGAACTCCTGTGAAGAAGGCCTTTCAGCTAACTCTCATGGCTGTGCCCTGAGGGGTAGTCATCTAAACATCCATTTGAGACTGATTAAAACACTGGCTTTTAGAAGTGGCAAAACCTGCCTGCCAATGCGGGAGATGTGAAAGATGTGGGTTCAGTCCCTGTATTGGGAAGATCCCCTGGAGGAGGGCATGGCAACCCATTCCAGTATTCTTGCCTTGAGAATCCCATGGACAGGTGAGCCTAGTGGGCTACAGTCCAAAGGGTCACACAGAGTTGTACACAACTCAAGCGACTTAGCACGCATGCATGATACTTTCCAGAAATATCAAAGGGTGTGAATCCTCTGCATACTCTCTCTGCTGCTCTCCAGAGCACTGTGGAGAACTGGATTCACTTCTCCTGAGCAAGGAGGGAAGAATTCTGTTGGCCAGACTGGGCAATAGTAGGTAAGCAACATCTTTGGAAAATGCCACTAGTGTCATACTCTAATCCCAGGGATGTGGAAATGTTGAACACAATGGTGAGTAGAAAAAAACCTGGGGTTGCACCTTACTCCAATTCATACACCTGCTTCTTAGAGCCTGCATGCAGGGCTTTCTTAGCATATGCTTATAAAGTAAATATATGTGTCAACTGGCAAGTGAATGAATAAATGACTGTAAAATTAAATGAGTGAATAAATGAAATAAAAGTCATGACCATTGGTCACACATTTTTTCTTTCTTCATTAGAATATTCTAACATCCTTTATTTCATGTTGAATTTAGAGATTGGACCCAGTGGCTTAATTTACACTGTGGGATGATGAGTATTTTTCTAAATATTTCTATTGTAAATTCAATGAGATTAAATATATATGTGCACTTGACACCAAATCACTAATTTTCATGTCAAGGAATTTATTAGGGTTAAATTAGTGCAAGTAAATTATTCACAAGCTGATGTAGATTTCAAGTTGAAATGCTAGTTATTATTCATATTAAAATTATGAATAATGTTCACAGGTAGCCTTATTTCTATAGTGTGTTATTTTTAGTTTCTTTCTTTTGAGTCTTGGTTTGATATAATGGTAATGAGTCATTTGACAGGCAAAATGAATGTTTGCCATGATATAATATTTAAGGCAATTATCAAAAATTAGTCACTGATCCATTTTCTCCTGAAAGGTTTGTGAAGACTTTCCTAGTTGTTTGATTCATATCAATCTTTGCTCTCCCTGAAAGTTTGTTTCTTTTTAAATATCCATATTTCTCATTTTGTAGTTCATATTTTTGTTGCTAGCTATATTAATTTTCTGTTTTAATCTTGCTAGGGAAGAAAGTCATCTTTTTAAAATCCCATTTATACTTACATGCATTCAGCGTAGAATGGTTTACGTAACATTAATTGTATTGTCTAATAGCACTTACAAGGCACCAAACTCTCATCTAGACTCCACAGATACTGTGGTGAAAATGGGATTCTCAACCTGAAATCATTAGCTTACAGCCTAGCACTATAATTTCTCAATTGATTTGTATACAATGCTAAATTGAGATTCTTAGTCGTTGGAAAAACCTTTATTAAAACTAAATATTTGTGTATGCTCCTCTGGGAAGAAACACTTTTGCCCCCATGGGAAAAAACAAAAATCACTTTTCCTACTGGAAGCTTTTCCTCAAAATAGGTTCTTACTTTATTACATCCGAAGTGACAAATTGTCACATACTTCTAACCTAAGTCCCATCTAAGGAAGGAAATGTGAATATTTGTGAGTGTATGTATGCAGGCAAGGTGGCAAGGAGGCTACAAATACTCCTACTTTCTCAGCAAGGTGAATATCAAGGGTCCCAAAAACCTGGTGGGGAAGGATGACTTGCAGCCCCTATAACAGTGTTGGTGTGAGGGTGGACTTGTGGATAATAAATTCAGCTTTAGATGGGGCAGAAACACCTTTCTGTGTCAATATCTAAGTGGAGGAATCTAGGTTTCTGTTGTTGGTCATCTTTCACTCAAGTCTTGGAATTGACGATACTGGAACTATTTGGGCAATTAATGTTAAGTAACATTAACCCTAATGCTGGCATTAAAACAGTATGACAGTCTGACTAAGCAGTTGTTTTTGTTCAGTCACCCAGTCGTGTCAGACTCTCTGAGGGAGACAGGTTAGGACACAATGAGATAGGGAATAGAAAATGTAATGGCACAAACCAGTCAGTAAACTAGAGACATAAGCTATTTCCAACCAGTTTCAAATATATACTCTCAGGTGTCCCATATGAACACTTTCCAATTTAGTTGGGGTGTTCCAACTGTCTTTTCTTATCTTCGCGTGCATGAGCTCCCACTTATCTTAAAAATATAGGAGAATCTTTTGAAAATTCAAAACAAAGAAACACAAATCACAAGGGATACCATAAATTCTACATACAAATTCAAGAAAAAATAAAGAAAGTGTGATCTCCTATAGAAAGAGGTAAATAATATATCTCAAAATATATTATATGAGAAATATATGTTCTAAAATCAAGAAGTCAAATGAGGTTCAGGTAAACGAGATTGTATATTACAGACCTGTACTTAAATGGACCAACAAGATTTGCATATGATTCTACTTTTGTAAATGAAAATATTTCAACACAACAATTAAGAAATTTGTTCAGCAACCAGCAAAAGGGTACTGCATATAAAACTAGGCTACTTGGAAAATAAAAGACTGAGCTTTATGTGAGGGATGGTAAGATTGTTGGTGTATGCAAGATATACTCTCTACAATAAAGCATTGGTCATCTTACCCTGATTAGCTTTCATTATGTCACCTTTTAAACTTTATCAGAAGCAACTTTAGAAAGCCTCATCTCTAGGTCATACATGAAGCTCCCATTGTAACAGCCTAGAGGGATTGTTTGGGGAAGGAAGAGGGAGTAGACGTTCAAGAGGAAGGGGACACATGTATACCTATGGCCAATTCATGTTGATGTACGGCAAAAACCATCACAATATTGTAAAATAACCATTCTCCAATTAAAAAATAAATAAATAATAAAAAAGAAAGAAATTCTCATTTCATAATGTATTGAGATCTACTAATGAATAATCTTTGGTTTCATAAATTCTGATAAATGCAAATAAGCAGCAACGGAGGAGCCTGGTAGGCTACAGTCCACGGGGTCGCAAAGAGTCGGATACGACTGAACGCCTTCCCTTTCCCTTTCCCTTTTCCCTATGTTGGATAATGGAACATTACCCAACATGGACATGGAACAACAAACTGGAAGAGAAGACTGGTTCCAAATTGGGAACAACAGACTGGAACAATAGACTGGTTCCAAACTGGGAAAGGAGTACTGCAAGGCTGTATATTGTCACCCTGCTTATTTAACTTATACGTGGAGTGAATCATGCAAAATACTGGGCTGGATGAAGCACAAGCTGGAATCAAGATTGCTGAGAGAGATATCAATAACTTCAGATAAGCAGATGACACCACCCTTATTGCAGAAAGTGAGGAGGAGCTAAAGAGCCTCTTAATGAAAGTGAAAGAAGAGAGTGAAAAATCTGGCTTAAAACTCAACATTCAGAAAACTAAGATCATGCCAACTAAGACCATCACTTCATGGCAAATAGATGGGGAAACAATGGAAACAGTGACAGACTTTATTTTTCTGGGCTCCAAAATCACTGCAGATGGTGACTGCAGCCATGAAATTAAAAGATGCTTACTCCTTGGAAGAAAAGTTATGACCAATCTAGACAATATGCTAAAAAGCAGAGACATCACTTTGCCACCCAAGTCCTTCTAGTCAAAGCTATGGTTTTTCCAGTAGTAATGTATGAATGTGAGAGTTGGACTATAAAGAAATTTGAGCACAGAAGAATTGATGCTTTTGAACTGTGGTGTTGAGGACGACTCTTGAGAGTCCCTTGGACTGCAAGGAGATCCAATCAGTCCATCCTAAAGGAAATCAGTCCTGAATATTCATTGGAAGGACTGATGCTGAAGCTGAAGCTCTGATACTTTGGCCACCTGATGTGAGGAACTGATTCATTGGAAAAGACCCTGATGCTGGGAAAGATTGAAGATGGGAGGAGAAGGGGATGACAGAGGATGAGATGGTTGGATGGCATCACCGACTCAATGGACATGTGTTTGAATAAACTCTAGGAGTTGACGATGGACAGGGAGGCCTGGCGTGCTGCAGTCCATGGGGTCACAAAGAATCAGACACGACTGAGCTACTGAACTGAACTGAATGTTGAGTAATCTGAAAGCTTACTAAGAAGTAAACCCTATTTAAATAATCCTCTGTTCTAGTGTCTGAAGTTCTTCTTCTCTTTTTAAAATTTTGTATCATTCCTCTATGCCTCTAATGATTTTTCAATTTCTGAGAATTAACCACATCAGTTATTACCCATTGCCAGTTTTGAAAGTTTAACATTGAACACAATAGATACTCAAGAGCAGAGGATACTAATAAGAGAAAATAGTCTAGATGAAAGGGTGGACCACAAAGGAAATCTTCACAAAGGTTTAAATTAGTCTTGGGACTGGCTCTTGTGCAGTCTCTGTAGGTGAAAGAGTGGCAGAATGTGGAGCAGGGGAGAATATTACACTTGTCCCTTTGAATAACCTTGGAAGATTTCAAATTGGCAATCCTGAGAGTGTAGCTCATGGATTTGACATGTAATTATATTGTACTTAACTCCTTTGAGGTGCAGGTTTTTGAATTTCCTCCATACATTGATCTCTCTGTCATTTTATTTTAAAAATCTTCATCTGCAAAGCAAGAAATTAACAAGCCCAACTTTGGGACCTCTACTTTGCCTATTTAATGAAGTCTCATCTGAATTTGAATTTTAAATATTTTCTTTCCTCATCAAACTGATTTTCAAATATATTATTCTTCATTATCTTTAAAGATGACTACAAATGTAATGACCTAATGTTATAGGAAACTATATTTAGGGGTTAGTGATGACTTTCAGAATATGTTTAATTCAAAAACTCAAAGGAAAACTAGTTTTTAAATCATTAGTATTGTCCTTTTGCCCTTTCCAGTTTATTTAAATTTTTTAAAATTATCTTCATTTACCTCTGATCCCACTGGCCAGAAAAAAGATTACTATATTGTTACTGAGTCCTGTCTCTGTCTCTGTGCTAAGTTGCTTCAGTCTTGTCTGACTCTTTGCAACCCTACAGATCGTGGCCTGCCAGGCTCCTCTGTCCATGGGATTCTCCAGGCAAGAATACCAGAGTGAGTTGCCATTTCCTACTCCAAGGATTCTTGCCAACCCAGGGATTAAACCTGGGTCTTGTATGTCCCCTGCATTGGCAGGTGTGTTCTTTGCCACTAGTGCCACCTGGGAAGCCCTAATGAACCCTAGATAGTTTATAAATAAATAAAGCACTGTCTCCTCAAATTATTATACCAAATGCCCACTTTCTACACCATGTGCATGATTATTTAACATAAAGAGGTAGAAGTAACAGTGATTTTGGAATTAAAGACAATAAATTCTAGATCCACCACATTTTTGTCCTTAGGAAACTTAGCTAATTTGAAGAAACACTACACTTAGCAGAGTTATTTTCCTCACATATAAATGAGGACTATTATATCTACCTTTCAAGGTTACTGTGAGAATTAAATGATGTTACAAGTAGTTTTGTAGATAGAAACATGAATTGCCAATAAACATATCAAGTTATAAAAATTTATGTGATCAAGGAAGCACAAATTGAATGTAAGTTTTTAATAGAATGCCAGAAGTAATTAAAAAAAAAAAGAACTATAGCTATATACATACAGGGAAAATATCAGTCTGGATCAAATAAGGACAGAAAATCACAGAATCACAGAGCAATTTAAACAGAAAATTTTAATATAAATAACCATAACAAGGGATTGTAGTAACAAGGCATTGTCTAATGGAAAGTAGCAAGAACTCTAATGAAGAGTGGCCACCACACCTTGAGTAAGTAGAGCAGCCAGGTTGGAAACACTTGCCAGGAATGAGATTCAGCCCTTGATGGGGTGAGCATATCCATGGCCTCTGAATGGCAAAAATGTCACTGTGCTCTCATGCTGCAAAACATTCTAGAATTCTGCCTTTGGGGACTTAATAGAGATCTGCCCTCAAGGAAGTTAGTCACCAGAGCTAATATACCAGGAAACCACCTGTAAAGAAGTGCAGGGAAGGCTCTTAGCTCACTTTGTTGACATCCATAAACTGCAGGAGATGAGGACAGGATAAAATGTGGCAGATACAGAACCAGGGTCTGGGGAATCTGTGTGTCCAGAATGGTATACTGGAACCAGGAAGAGAGATCCTTTCATCCTGATTCGACTTACTAGGGCCATATACTGGCAACGCTTAGCACTGTACCAGCTGACTAAGGACAAAAAGAAGAAAAGGTCCAGATTCAATTTCACAGAACAGACAAAAAGGATACTTGTAGAACTGAGAGGAAAGAAATCAAACCAGACTTGCAAACATCTTTGAGCAGAAATTATATAAGTTATAGATGAATAACTACAATCATTTTCATCTACATTACTATATTCATGTAAACTTAAATTCAAGATCCATACATATGATAAAAATGTGAAGGAAAGCAGACATAAAATTCAGGTTTATAACAGGAAATGGGTATATGTGAAGGCAGGTTTTAAATGGTTTCCAAGTTGTTGATGATGCTGAGAAGTGATGAAATGTGTGAACTGAGGTGCCTTGTAAAATCCCAAGGATTCAAAAAATACATTGGCATCAATAAAGAAGAGGTTAAAATTGAACCATAAATCACAGAACATATTCTTGGGTGAAAGTAGTTTGAAAGTTTAGCCATAAGAACTTTCAATACACTTTAGTGCCCCATGGAAAGAACACCCAAAGACGAACACCTATCTCCAAGACAGAACTTTAAATAGATATTTTTCCAAAAAAGTGACCTGGATGTGCAGCAGTTATAGCAAAGGATAGAAGTGAGATGAATCAAGGGACTCAACCGGCATTTGCACATAGATTAGTATGAGCACAATGTTTACAGTCTGGCTTCCACATTGTCTCAGCCTGGTGTCTTCTCCCTTTATTCTCCTTGGATAAGAGTTTCAGGTTGTTCTTCCCTGGAAAAGCTAACATTCGAGGAAAGATCTCTGTTGAGAGTCCTTCTCGATAAAAGGAGAGCAACTAGACCAAGTACACAAAACTAAAACCAGCTTGTCAATAAATCCTAATCCAAGAACACTATGTTTGCAACAAGCATCAGTTTTAATGTCAACAACCAATAACATATCCAGGGGCATCAGTGAGAGAAAGATAAGCAAAGGTACACAAAAATGGGAAGTGATGGAATTTAGATGATTTTTGAAAAATAAATGCTTCAGGCTCACAAATGTTATGATGTTGCATCTATATGACAAGAAAATATATGACACAAAATATTAAAGGATCTTAAGGAAAAGAAAAAAAATTCAAGTATATTAATGACTTCTGGAAAATAAAAAACATTATCGCAAGATAAAATATTTATATACAGAAATGGACTATAGGGTAAAAAAATCTTAAAAAGTAAAATAAAAATGACAATAAAATGGAAATTATTAAAAAAGTAAATAAAAATCTACAAGAATTAATCCAAAACTTAAACAAGTCAGTGAAAAAATCTTCCAAAATGAGGGATTAGAGGAAATATATAATTGTTAACAGATTGTATTTTTCAAAGGTGATCATGATATCTCCCTTCTCATATGACTTTGACACTGCTTCCACTCAGACATGAGATTCATATTTTTCCATATCATAAGGATCATGATCTCCTTATAATGAAAAGAATGTGGTGGAAGTGATATCATGTGATTTCTCAGATTATATCAGAAGAAGCAACACAACCTCTTTAGGTCACTGAAAACACACAGTCTTGGACTCTTGAGCCCCAGTATAAGAAACAAAAAATATGATCATTCTGAAGCTGCTACACTGTGAGGGAGTTTAGTCAAAGGGAAAATTACATTTGGAGGCACTCCATTTGTATATCCTAGTCTATAAATTTTCCCACCTCAAATGAGGTTGTAACTAGCAGTTTCTTCCTTTGCTCCTCAGGTTGCTTCAGGTTGTAATTGGTACAGATTCTGATCCTTGACAGCAAAACTTCAGACTCTAATTCCTCCAGCTTCTTCCTTATTTATTTATCCATGAGTTTCTATATTACTTCTTTGACAGGCATCTTATTTATAGCGTCTCTAATCTAACCCAGACAGATAAAGTATCTCTTTTCAGATTAAGAAAATGCAATGGCTTCAAGAATATTCCTGAATATTCAAGAATATTCTTTTAAAGAATTCAATTTCTTTAAAAGATTGGAATAATTTGAGTTTTCTATTTCTTCTAGAGTCAGTTTTAGTCAGTATTACTTTTTAAAGAATTTATGTTTTTATCTACACTGCCAAATTTGCTGACAGAATTTTTCACAAAGTTATTTTATCATCCATTTATATATACTTACAGGATCTTGAGATCTACATTTTTTATTCTTAATATTAGTAATTCTCTCTCTCTTCCTTCCTCCCTCTCTTTCTCTATTTGTTAACAGACCTCTTGATATTTTATCAATTTTATGAAGCTTTCCAAATGAGTTTTTAATACTAATTGATCTTGTTTTTTATATTTGTCTTTATTTCTGCTTTTATCCATATTATTTCTTTTCCTCTATTTTTCTTTAGTTTATTTTGCTTTTGTTTTTTAACTTCTTGGAAGAGGTATTTAGATCTCTTGTCAAAACTTTGTTTGTAATATATTTATTTGGGTTATAAAATTGTATTTAATATCGGATTTAGACTCATCCTATAGCTTGATATATTTTATTTTTATTATCTTTGGATCCCTAATGTGTTCTTATTTACATTGTGATTATTTCCCTAATTCATGTCAAAATGTATTTCTCTAATGACAAATGAATCAAAGAATAATTTTTACTAAATAGTAAAATAGCCATATTTAAATGATAGTGTTAATAGATACATTGTATTAATAAAAATATTAATAGCATCATCACATACTATTTGGTTCCATATATATTATACACATTAATGTAACCTTACATCTCTATAAACAATTGAGCAACTAACACATCTCTATAAATTGATAAATGTTAAACATATAAAAAAAGCTAAAGATAAATCAATGAATTTATCTAATAACCAAAAAGAATTAATACTTAAACTTAAATTTGGAGATATCTAATTGGACTTGTTTACATAACATTGGTAAAATGTCTCAGAAAGATGCATGGTAAAAGTTTTTGTTACCTATCCATTGTTCTTTAGTCGTGATTCTTGAATTTCTATTTAAATTATTTAATTTTTTTTTCTTGAGTGCTTAGCATATTGAAGTGTCTGGTGTTTAATTGATAGAAATGTATTCACCTGCCTAAATAATTCACTCCCCTATCTCTTTGTCTGCTTGAGGAACCATAAACTGAATTATTATAGTTTACCTTCCTTTGCTTCTCTGGAAAATTTTTCTCTATCCACTCACCCCAAATAAATTCATACGTTCAGAATCCCAATGGAGTTTAATAGTTTTGCTTAGGGGTTTGACAATTCACTTATTATGATAATAGACCTGAAACTTCCTAATTTTACCTTGCTCATAATCTTCATCCTTTAACTCTTATCTTCTTGAGTGTTTTTGACTGAATGAATAATAGCTGTATAAATTACAGAATCATCCTATTAAAGCTTGTCAGTTTTGCCAATAACTCTTAATCCAAAATTTTGCTAAAAGTTTGGTTGGGGATTAAAATTTAAATCTTTTGGTTTAACGTGTCATCATCTTCTCCTCCAATCTTTTCTTATTTATTTTAAATTTTGAAGTTTGCTATCTTCTGACCTGTCAAGGTGTGGGTAGGAAGTTGAGATAAGAATGGGTGGTAGATAAGCCCTTACGTAGGGCAGGCCCTGGATGAAAATAACCACACAGATACATGCATAGAAGGAGATCCTGGGCAGAGATGCAGAGCAACCCAGCTGTTAGTCAGGATGCAGCAATGTTCCATGCATGGATTGCTGTCTTCTCCTCCATGGGGTAGGAGGAAAAGGGTGCAGGAAGATTGATACACAGTTAAAATGGATTTGAATACTCTCCTCCTACTGGCATTTTGTGTGTGGCAATTTTGTAACTAGTACAGATTTCTATAGCCCCAAATCATTTTTCACACTCATTTGTTTAAATATTCATTTCTCCAACTGAACACTGACTTTGAATGAACTGTATTTTTACTACAAAATTTTAAGATCATTCCATGAAAATAAATATACCAAATGCATACATATACATCCAAATAATTCATTTACAAATTGTTGTCTTTTTTTTAAAATAAATGGCAGGTCATGTTTGCTTTGCTCTTGTATGTATTTATAGTTTATCAAAGTTTTAATTAACAACCATAAGAACCTTTGCTTTGGAAGTTCAGTTTATTGGTGCTCTCTGATTTAAGACTACCATTAGTTCACACAATAAATAATTAGTAACTATCTACTCCACGTCAGACCCTGTTGTAGAGGCCACGCAAACAGAACAGTCATAGGAAATGATGACTCTGCTTCATAAAATTACAATCTAGAAGGATAAATACAATAAATAAGCAATGAAAAAGTAACTGTAGAAATAAGTGCTTAGAAGAAAAACAGAGTGGGATAAGGAAGAGTAAGTGATGGAGAATAGCTGTTTTGGGTAAGATAATCAGTAAACAAGGCTTCCTGAGAGCCTCAGTGGTAAAGAATCCACCTGCCAATGCAGGAGACATGAGTGTGATCCCTGGGTTGGGAAGATCTCCTGGAGAAGGAAATGGCAACCCACTCCAGTATTCTTGCCTAGGAAATCCCATGAACAGAGGAGCCTGGTGGGCTATGGAGTCACAAACAGTCTGACACAAATGAGTATGCATGTGCAGTACAGTAGTCAGTAAACAACCCTTTAAGAAGGTACAAATTTGAATGGAGACCTCACTGGTGTGAAATTTCAGCCCATAAAAAATCTGGGGTGAATGGACTCAAAGTCATATATTCAAATACAGAGAAGACAAGCTGATTAACTAAGGGACGTCATTCTTGTTTTCTGTCACTAAGTCATGTCCAACTCTTTAAAACTCCATGGGCTGAAATACACCAGGCCCCTTCGTACTCCATTATCTCCTAGAATTTGCTCAAATTCATGTCTATTGAGTTGGTGAGGCTATCTAACATTCTCTGCCACCCCATTCTCCTTTTGCCTTCAATCTTTCCCAGCAACAGAGAAACTCATTCCCTTTTCCAATGAGTCAGCTCTTCATATAAGGTAGCCAAATATTGGAGCTTCAGCTTCAACATCAGTCCTTCCAATGAATACTCAGGATTGATCTTCTTTAGGATTGACTGGCTTCATCTCCTTGCAGTCCAAGGGACTCTCAAGAATCTTCTCTTGAGCAACACACCACAGTTCAAAAACATCAATTCTTTAGCACTCAGTCTTCTTCATGCTGCAGCTCGCACATCTCTGTGTGACAACTGGGAAAACCATAGCTTGAGTATATGGACATTTTTCAGCAAAAATGATATCTCTGCTTTTTAATACACTGCCTAGGCTTTCCTTTCAAGGAACAAGTGTCTTTTAATTTCATGACTACAGTCACCATACACAGTGATTTTGGAGACCAAGAAAATAAAATCTGTCACTGCTTCCACTCTTCTTCTTCTATTTGCCATAAAGTGATAGGAGCAGATGCAATGATCTTATTTTTTTGAATGTTGAGTTTTAAGCCAACATTTTCACTCTCCCCTTTCACCCTCATGAAGAAGCTCTTCAATTCCACTTCACCTTCTGCTATTAGAGTGGTATCGTCTACATAGCTGAGGTTGTTGATATTTCTCCTGGCAAGCTTGATTCCAGCTTGTGAGTCATCTAGCCTGGCATTTCACATGATGTAGTCTGCATGTAAGTGAAATAAAGAGATGAAAATATACAGCCTTGTCATACTCCTTTCCCAATTTGGAACCAGTCAGTTGTTCCATGTCCAGTTCTAATTGTTGGTTCTTGACCTGCAAACAGGATTCTCAGGAGACAGGTAAGGTGTTCTGGTATTCCCATTGCTTAAAGAATTTTCCACAGTTTGTTTTGATCCACACAGTCAAAAGCTTTAGCATAAATGAAGCAGAAGTAGATTTTTTTTTTTTCTGGAATTTCCTTGCTTTCTTTATGATCCAACGAATGTTGGCAATTTGATCTCTGGTGCTTTTGCCTTTTCAAAACCCAGCTTGTACATTTGGAATTTCCTGGTTCATGTATTGCTAAAGTCCAGCTTGAAGGATTTTGAGCATAACTACAAGCATATGAAATGCGCACAATTATATGGTAGTTTGAACATTCTTTGGCATTGCCCTTCTTTGAGATTGGAATGAAAACTGACCTTTTCCAGTCCTATGGCCACTGCTGAGTTATCCAAATTTGCTGATATATTGAATGCAGCACTTTAGCAGCATCAACTAAGGGGTATATATGTGCCTTTAACTGAGTTTTTGCCTAAAGACAAGACATTCACCTAAAAGTCCCTTGTAAATTTAAGATATTATATCTCAAACAAATAGTTTAGAGTGGCTCAATAATTGTCTTATCTAACCAGCAATACCATCATGAACTGACAGAGTTTGTGGCTTTTATTTTGCTATTTTGGAATAGGTGATTGCTTTTCCCTCAGGGAACCAGCTTGGTGGCATAATCTCCAAATGACACATAGAGGAACTGCATATCTAGAAAAGATGAGAGATTTTTTTTTTTCCTATGCCTTCCATTTTATTACCAAGGGAAAACCTTCTTAGACTTTTAACTGCACACTTTTTACATCCCCCTGGCTAGAATTGGAACTCGTTAATGTTTTCTAGATGGAGAGGAAGTAGTTTTGATAAGGGTCTGATATTTTCAACCCATTTAGTAGAAAATAAACTCCCTAAGTAGCCACAAAGTCTCTGTGAGTGTGTGTGTTTGTATGTGTATGTGTAACTATTGAGTAGCTATCAATATCTGTTAAATAAAATATTTTTATTCAATACTGAAGCTATAGAAAACCTTAGCCACTACCCATAATTCACCTTAGAAAGCCATCATTCTTTATTTTACTGCTGAGAAAGAAAGACAGAGACTGAATGTCTTGTTTAAGATCACTAAGGAAATAGAATAACAAGGACTCTTAGGATCCAGCAAGAATGTTATTTCCATTAAGCTCTTGCTTCCAAGTTAAAAAAAGTGTATCTATTCTTAGGAGAAAATCCTCCCAGAGGGCAAGAAAACATTAATTTATGTGTATTGTTATTAGAGCGCTCAGGATTTTTTGCATTGTCAGCAATAATTTCTAAATCTCACTGTACATAATAAATACTTAATGATAAAAATATATGCCAGTATTATTTTCTACTCCCAACAGCATTTTGAAAATGATAACTTTTTAGTGTATAGGTTTAATGCTGTAGTATACTAATGTCTTTTGGCGATTCATTGTGAAACTTTTGTTCCATAGAATGAAGGGGGACTAATAAAAAAATTCACACACCAAATTTAAGCAATTGCATTTTTGTTATATGCTACATTTTATGGTGGAAATTTATACATTTAGATGGATATTCATATGTTTCAAATATCTGATGTCTGGAATCGTATTAATCTAACATTACTCAAATCATGAAAGCATTAATGGAAAAACATAAATAAGAAACCATCACCAATTGTTTTAGTGTAGAATGAGTAGTAACATAACAGTTTCTGCATAAGCATCTGATACTCTGTTCTCCCTGGAAGGAGTTTGCTGGTAGAGAATTTCTGGTATGAGGAAGAATATATCAGTTTCTGGTAATCAGTTCTAAGCAGCAAGCTCTTAATAAATCACTTTCATACATAGAGTAAAGATGAAATCTGAGCATTTCAGGATAGAGTATTAGGTAAATGTTTAATCTATTTTTAATGTGGATCACAAATGCAATGCATTGTTGGCTTTTTAAAATAGTTTTTTTTTCCTCCTACAAAAGCCTTTTCTCTATAATAACTATCAGCTACACTCCAAAACGGAAAAACTCTCTTAAACTGATATTGTTAAGTTAACAGAACAAGTAGAAGAGAACAGGCAAAATTATTCTCATTTCTTCATTCTGTCAACTCAACATTGATTATTTCATCCTTCATTCTTTTGTCATTCATCCAAGTGTACAACACAATGGTGATTAGAGATTAAAGGTATCATTTGTTAAAATAATAAACACTTCATGCCTTCAACTATCTCAAATACATCAATGGATCATTACACTTCCATGAGAGTCTGGTGACAGAAGGGAGCATGGGATTCAGTCAGTCACAGGAGACAAGAAATAATCTCAGGGAGGTAGAAATTAAAGGAAGCTCCCTAAATAATACCAGGGCTTTCCTAGTAGCTTAGCTGGTAAAGAATCCACCTGCAATGCAGGAGGCCCCAGTTCCATTCTTGGGTCAGGAAGATCCCCTGGAGAAGGGATAAGCTACCCACACCAGTATTCATGGGCTTCCCTGGTGGCTCAGATGGTAAAGAATCTGCACACAATGAGGAAGACCTGGGTTCAATCCCTGGTTGGGGAAGATCTCCTGAAGGAGGGCATGGGGAGAATCCCCATGGACAGAAGAGCCTGGTGGGCTACAGTACATAGGGTCACAAAGAGTTGGACATGACTGAGCAACTAAGTACAGCACAGCACCCTACATAAAGTTACATCTCACCTAAATCCTAGCACATGAGTAAAATGTATTAACTGGGAAACAGAGAAACAGGAAAGAATCCAGCAAAAAGAAGAGTACAGATAGTCCCTCACCTATGCTGCTTCAACTTAGGATTTTTCAACTTTGCAATAGTGTACAAATCCATTTGTATTCAGTAGGAATTGTATTTTGAATTTTGATTTTGACTTTTGATCTTTTTTCCTAGACTAGATATGCAGTGTGATACTCTCTAGTGATGCTGGGCAGTGGCTGTGAACTGTAGCTCCCAGTCAGTCACATGACCACAAGGGTAAATAAGCAATACACTTACAGCTATTCTGTACCCAAAAATACACTCTATTTTTCACTTTCAATAGCCAATTAGTTACATGAGCTATTCAACACAGTTTTAGAACAGACTTTGCATCAGATAATTTTACCCAACTCTAGGCTAATGCAAGTGTTATGAGCATTTTTAAGGTAAGTTAGGCTAAGCTGTGGTATTCAGTAGATTAGATGTATTAAGTGCATTTTTGAACTAAGGTATTTTCAACTTATGATGGATTTACCAAGAAATAACCCTATCATAATTTAAGAAAGATCTGTAGATGTAAAATTGCATTCTGTGTTTGGAAAAACATAAGCAAGCCCACCAGCCAATCCAATGACTCCCATACCTATCAAAAAATGAACCCCCTTTCAGCCAACATTTTGCAGATGAAGTTGGAGAATATTGTCCTAAACAATCTATTATAAATACTACTCCAAGCTAAGGGATTCAAAAATACCATCTGAGAGGGAAACCACATAAAAAACAAAAGGAGAATGTGTCAGCAAGTTCATCTGACCAAGGGCAGATCATATGGTGTCTTGGGTAAGATGCTTGAGCTGGGGCTTAAATAAGAGATGTATATGACATGTGGTTATCAATCAAAACCAAACACATACATGTGGTATCATATTTGTCTTTCTTTGTTGGTTTACTTCACTTAGTATGATAACCTCTAGATCCATTCCTATTGCTGAAAATGTCATTATTTCATTCTTCTTTATGGCTGAATAGTATTCCATTATATATATATATATATATATAAACATTTGGGGACATATATCTGTCAATGAACTTGTAGTTTGTTTTCATATTTTGGCTATTGTAAATTGGCTGTTATGAACATTGGGGTGCATAACATTAATGAACTCATTTACAAAACAGAAATAGATCCAAAGACATAGAAAACAAACTTATGATTACAAAAGCTTACAAAAAGGGGTAAATTTGGCATTTGGGATTAACATGTACATACTACTATATATATATAATAGACAACCATCAGGGACCTACTGTACAGCACAGGGTACTATACTAAGTATTTTGTAATAGCCTATAAAGGGAAAGAATCTGAAAAAGAAAGTGTATATATATATACTATTCCTACATGCTATATATATATATATATATATATATATATATATATCAATCACTGTGCTATACACCTGAAACTATACAGCATTGTAAATCAACTATGCTCCAATGAACAAACAAGCAAAGTACAGAAAACTTTGAGTAATTAGGAGAAAGTCTGAAAGAGGGAGTGGGAAGTGCCAATGCCAACAGATTTCATTTTCTCTTTATGTAGCATTGCTTCTTTAAAAATTTAAGGATAGTTTTTAAAGGCCCTTATTGCTGGTTATAGTTACAGAGCACTAGCTACTAGCTAGTTGGCACACATTCCTGGATGTGAATATCCTTAGCATGGTACCCTGCTCCAGAACAAATATGGCAAAAATAAGTTGCTTTTCTATGTGGTCTCATGTAAAGTAATTTTTAAAATCCTCCTCCTCCCAGTATCCATCAATATCCTTTTTGATCAAGATATTTGTGAGCTCTGTAGTCCTGAAGATGTAGACTGAGGAGAACACAGGAAAGTTTTTTTTTTTTTTTTTCCTTTTTAGAGACCTTAGAATAATTCTTATTCTAACCCTCTTCTTTCCCTTCCTCTCCTTCTAGTCTTTCCTTTTCCTCCTCTTCTTTCTTTTTTTTTTAAATGATCTTAGCAGTGCAATGGTAAGTTTTTATACAAGATAGAGTGAAATTAAGAAGTTTTATTGAGAATACTCTGCCATTAGGAGCCTTTCTCTACCAGTGAGCTGTAAATTCCAGAAGGCAAAGAAGATTTGAGTGGCAAAGTAAGGGATTCTAGAAGATGATGCAAAATAAAGGCATGAAGACATGGTGGCAGTATGAAAACTGAGAGCAAGCAAAAATATATACAACTACATATTTCTGATTACAAAATATTTTTGTCATAAAGTATAGTATTAAAATTAAAAAATACACATATTCAAATACAAAATTGTGCTAACAATAATAACAGTCCCAAATATAAGCTCTTGTTCCAAACCCTTTCAGGTTTCCTTCTCTGTATGTATTTTCACTGAAGTCACAGTATGTATCAATGCTGTCTTGCTTTATACATGAATATCACTAAAGCACTAGCAGAATCCCTGAAACAGTATTACATAAGTATTTGTTCTGAGTTACACTTCCCTTGGCCCATGCCTGAGCTTTATATAAATCATTTGTCACTCACAGCAGCCATAGGAGGAAAGTTCTGGGATTGTCCCACTCTTAGAAATAATGAAAGTGAAGAATTGAGAAATTAAACTTCAAAAACTTAGGGTTACTAAGGTTATATACCTAATGCCACTTCACAAGGACCTGATGGAGTCAGGAACCAGATCCAGGTGGTCACTTTCCATATTGAAGTTCTTAACCTCCATGACTCTGAGAGATTGCAGCAAACACCTTGACACTGGTGGACTTCATTTTTTCCTATTATTCTTAACATTTTAGAGAGTTGTGACACTCCAATGTTCCCTAAGCAGCTCTTCCTTTGCTTTGGATGCAAACTTGTGAGACTGTCCATCTAGATGCCACCCAGAGTTTCTTTGGTCCCTAGTTGAAGGAGGTGGCTACATGGGAGTAGAATGTGTATCAATGCGTGCCGAAGTTGCCATGGATTCCATGTTCTTACCAGGGGAGATGTGGAAGTCAATCAATGGACCCAGCACAGGTAATGTCTTCCCTCATTCCATACTCTTTGTTAGAGTGTCCAGATTGAGAGCTTTTATTTGACTGTTATATAGTGAACCCCTCAAGAGCTTCCAGATTGTTTAGGGTTTGTTAGGCATTGAATATGCCTTACATATTTGACCTGATATAAAGCTCAGAAGACATCTGTCAGGTCCACACATCATGCTAATTTCATCAGCGCAAGAACTTGAGGCCTTTGGAGAGAGACATGCCCAAATTTAGGTAGAAAGAAATATTAGGTAGAAAACAAGAGTTGGGATTTAAGCAAGCACATCTTTGGTCTTTTCACTCTGCTTTCTATCCTCAGTGTGAGGGCTGCTTTGCATTGGTCACCACTGTGGATATATGGCCACAATCTATTTGAATTTTGCTCTCAATAAACTTAAATTATAGATGTAAAAAAAATTAGACCTACGAAAGTGCAAACTGTTCAAGAATCTTCCAGCAGTCTAAGTGCTACACTCATCATCCAAAGAGAAAATCCAGAAGAGGGAGAGTCATAGAGTTAGTGAAGGATTCTCCTTTAGCTGCAAAATACACTCTTGAGAGTCCCTTGGACTGCAAGAAGATCCAACCAGTCCATCCTAAAGGAAATCAGTCCTGAACATTCATTGGAAAGACTGATGCTAAAGCTGAAGCTCCAATACTTTGGCCACCTGATTCAAAGAGCTGACTCATTTGAAAAGACCCTGATGCTGGGAAAGATTGAGGGCAGGAGGAGAAGGGGATGACAGAGGATGAGATGGTTGGATGGCATCACAGACTCAATGGACATGGGTTTGGGTGGACTCTGGGAGTTGATGATGGACAGGGAGGCCTGACATGCTACGGTTCATGGGGTCACAAATAGTCAGACATGACTGAGCGACTGAACTGAACTGACACTGATTGAAATAAAAGCTAAACTTTTCATCAGCAAAATCTTTTTATTAAATTATAAATTGTGCTCAACATCTCTGTTACCAAGTACAAGTTCATGTGCCCACCATGCAGTGAGGCCAAACAATGTTGAAACGTCCAAGTTTGGAACAGAAAAAGGTGTGTTGCAGGACCCTGCAAGGAGATTATTAGGTGGCTCCTATACCCCTAATCCCTGAACTCCTAGAAAGTTTTTAGCAGAGCTCTTTTAAAGGCAGGTGAGGGAGGGACATGGTTGCTTGTTGCAAACTTCGTGATTTTGGAATTGTTCTTGCTGCCATTTACACAGGCCATAATATTTCTATAAACCTCTAATGAGACAAATAAGACAAATAAGAAGAGGTGGCAAGAATACACAGAAGAACTGTACAAAAAAGATCTTCACAAGCCAGAAAATCACGATAGTGTGATCTGTCACCTAGAGCCAGACGTCCTGGAATGTGAAGTCAAGGGGGCCTTAGAAAGCATCACTACGAACTAAGCTAGTGGAGGTGATGGAATTCCAGTTGAGCTATTTCAAATCCTCAAAGATGATGCTGTGAAAGTGCTGCACCCGATACGCCAGTGAATTTGGAAAACTCAGCAGTGGCCACAGGACAAGAAAAGGTCAGTTTTCATTCCAATCCCTAAGAACGGCAATGCCAAAGAATTTTCAAACTACCACACAATTGCACTCATCTCACATGTTAGTAAAGTAAAGGTCAAAAATCTCCAAGCCAGGCTTCAACAATACGTGAACTGTGAATTTCCAGATGTTCAAGCTGGTTTTAGAAAAGGCAGAGGAACCAGAGATCAAATTGCCAACATCTGCTGGATCATACAAAAAGCAAGAGAGTTCCAGAAAAACATCTGTTTCTGCTTTATTGACCATGCCAAAGCCTTTGACTGTGTGGATCACAATAAACTTTGGAGAATTCTGGAAGAGTTCAGGTCCACCTGACCTGCCTCTTGAGAAAGCTGTATGCAGTTCAGGGAGCAACAGTCAGAACTGGACATGGAACAACAAACTGGTTCCAAATAGGAAAAGGAGTACATCAAGGCTGTATATTGTCACCCTGCTTATTTAACTTATATGCAGAGTACATCATGAGGAATGCTGAGCTGGATGAAGCACAGGCTGGAATCAAGATTGCTGGGAGAAGTATCAATAACCTCAGATATGCAGATGGCACCACCTTTATGGAAGAAAGTGAAGAAGAACTAAAGAGCCTCTTGATGAAAGTGAAAGAGGAAAGTGAAAAAGTTGGCTTAAAGCTCAACATTCAGAAAACAAAGATCATATCATCTGATCCCATCACTTCATGGCAAACAGATGGAGAAACAGTGGAAACAGTGGCTGACTTTATTTTTGGGGGCTCCAGAATCACTGCAGATGGTGACTGCACCCATGAAATAAAAAGACTCCTCCTCCTTGGAAGAAAAGTTATGACCAACCTAGACAGTATGCTAAAAAGCAGAGACATTATTCTACCAACAAAGGTCCGTCTAGTCAAGGCTATAGTTTTTCCAGTAGTCATGTATGGATGTAAGAATTGGACCATAAAGAAAGCTGAGTACTGAAGAATTGATGCTTTTGAACTGTGGTGTTGGAGAAGACTCTTGAGGGTCCCTTGGACTGCAAAGAAATCCAACCAGTCCATCCTAAAGAAAATCAGTCCTGAAGATTCAATGGAAGGACTGATGTTGAAGCTGAAACTCCAATACTTTGGCCACCTGATGCGAAGAGCTGACTCATTTGAGAAGACCCCAATGCTTGGAAAGACTGAAGGCAGGAGGAGAAGGGGATGACAGAGGATGAGATGGTTGGATGGTATCGCTGACTCAATGGACATGAGTTTGAGTAAACTCCGGGAGTTGGTGATGGACAGAGAAGCATGGCGTTCTGCTGTTCCTGGGATCTCAAAAAGTCAGACACAACTAAGCGACTGAACTGAAGACAAATATTATTCTCTGTTCTGCAAATTTTTATCTCTATATGAATGAATGTTTAAAGGTCAGAACCTTGAGAATGTGTTATCTTGTATATTTCAGGCTTTAGACAACATTCTTTTACAAAAGGTGCAAAGCTAGCATAATTAAGCACAGTCAACAGGGCACAAAGTTTAAAGTAAAAGGAACAGATCTAATATGGGGTCAGATTTGTTCTTCCAAATTTGTTCTTCCAGATTTGTTTTCTGGGTCTCAAAAGGTGACTCCAAGATCAGTTACATGGGCATACATCACACAGCAACGTATTAGAAGTAGGATGCTCAAGACACACCCATTCCTGCCAAATTATACCCTCTGGGGGTGAGACTCAGCATCTGTGTTGAGCAAGTCACCCAGCTAGCTCTGGTGCACACTCAAGTTTGAAAACCACTGGTTTAGTGAGGGGGCCTGCAAACTTTTTTTCCCTCTAAAAGGCAAGATACTAAATAGCTTTATCTTTGAAAGCCATATAGTTGCTAATGCAGCTTCTCAGCACTGCTGTTGTAGCATGAAGATAGTCGTGGACAGTACATTAATGAGTGATCATGACGGCACTCATAAAGCCTTCTTCAGGGACTCCAAGCTTTGACTTTCAAATAATTTTCATGTTCCACAAAATGCTGTTTCTTATAACTTTTTTACAGCTTTTAAAAACATGTAAGAAACATTCTTGAATGTGTGCATGCTTGTTTCAATCTTTGCAACCCCAAGAACTGTAACCTGGCAGGCACCTCTATCCTTGGGATTCTCCAAACAAGAATACTGAAGTAGGTTGCCATGCCTTCCTCAAGGTGATCTTCCCAACCCAGGGATCAAACCTGCGTCTCCTGCATTGGAGGTTTTTCTTTATCAACTGAGCCACCTGGAAAGCCCAAGAAGTATTCTTAATCTTTGGGCAAATATCAGTGACCAGTTCGGGTTGGTTCATGATTTGCCAACTCCTCCTGTAGTATCTAGAAACATAAAGACCTTTTATTCCACAGAGACATTATTCAGTGTCTCAGCTCTGCCATAGGCTAGCTCTGGACTTCAGGGACTCAACCCATCTCCATCTCATTGCAGTTTCATCATGTGTCAAATGGAATCAATAATGTTTTTCTCTGAGTTTTTGTGAGACACCAAAAGTCAAATAACTAGTATATAAATGAGTCTCAATATGAATTCCCTCCAGTCTTCTAACAATCATACCTTTCCCAAGTAAATTCCAAGTAAAAATTCTTAGCCCTATTTTCTACAAAGATAAGTAAGTTCTTATCGAAACAGTAGTTACTCTGAGACACTTTTCTTCCAAATGAGGGATCTTTCAAATAATATCGTTACAGACTGAGCACTCTGCCTTCGCTCAGAAGACTGCTTTCTGTTCCAAAGTTTACAGGCCCAGAAGCCCACATCAGATATAGGCCTCACATTGCAGCTTCTTAACGGAGACAAAGAACAGATGGCTCCAATTAAGAAACAGCAGGAATGAAGCACACCTTCCTTTTCAAACCATCAGAACCAAGCAGACTGGGTCACAAGCAAAGAAGGCTTGCATTTAGACAGAAATAACCATGGACAATTTTTCACACCTGAGAATAGAGTTGGGGATGAGTTGATCATCTGTGCTGAAGGTAAAAAACCCAACAGAGAATGTTTGCGTATAAAAAGTTCCAATATTTCTGGAGTTTTGATTGATTGCTTATTTGGCAGAGAGACTATCCTCTGTCTCACAAAAGGTTGAGTGCTATTTTTTTAATTTTATTGAAAAATAGTTAACTTGCAATGTCATGTTAGTTTCAGGTATCCAGCAACTTTGATTAAGATATATGTATATACATATATACATGTATATATGTTCTTTTTTTACATTTTCTCCCATTATAGGTTATTACAAGATATTGAGTGTAATACAAACTATATACTCTATAGTCTATATAGAGTTTGTCTTTAGACTATACAATTGGTGTTTGTTGTCTATTTATTTTATATATAGTAGTGTATATATTTTAATCTCCAACTCTTGATTTATCCCCTGTACCATGCCTTTCCTCTTTGGTAACCGTAAGTCTCTTCTCTGTCTGTGAGTCTATTTCTGTTTTGTAAATAAATTCAGGTATATAAGTTTTTTTAGATTCCACATAGAAGCGATATCATATGATATTTTTCTTTCTCTGTCTGGATTACTTCACTTAGTACAATAATCTCTAGGTCCATCTGTGTCACAGCAAATGGCATTATTTCATTCTCTTTTTTTGTGCTCCAACTCATTGCAGCTCCATGGACTGTAGCCCACCAGGCTCCTCTGTCCATGGAATTTTCCAGGCAGGAATTCCACTTCCTACTCCAGAGGATCTTCTCAACCCAGGGATCGAACTCACATCTCTTGCATTTCCTGCATTGGCAGGCAGATTCTTTAACCTGGGAAGCCCCTGTTTTTTATGGCTGAGTAATATTCCATTGTGTATATATGTATGTATGTATGTATGTATAAATACATATATCCATCTTTGTTCATTCATCTTTTAATGGACGTTAGGTTGCTTCCAAGTCTTGGCTATTGTAAATAGTGTTGCTATGCACATAGGGGGTGCATATATCTTTCATATTATAGCTTTGTACAGACATATGTCCAGAAATGGGGTTGCTGGATCATATGATAGCTCTATTTTTAGCATTTAAGTAACATCCGTACTGTTCTTCATGGTGGGTGCACCAACTTACATTCTCACCAATAGTGTAGGAGGGTTTCCTTTTCTCCATGCCTCCTCCAGGTTTTATTGTTTGTAGACTTTTTCCATGATGACCATTCTCACCTGTGTGAAGTATATATTAGGATAGGTCTGTTGCTGTTCAGTTGCTATGACATGTTCGACTCTTTGCAAACCCATGAACTGCAGCATCCTGGGCCCCTCTGTCCTCCACAATCTCCCGGAGTTACTCAAATTCATATCCATTGAGTCAGTGATGCTATCTAACCATCTCATCCTCTGCTGCCCACTTCTCCTTTTGCCTTCAATCTTTCCCAGCATCAGGATCTTTTCCAATGAGTTGACTCTTCACATCTGGTGGCCAAAGTATTGAAACTTCAGCTTCAGCAGCAGTTCTTCCAGTGAATATTCAGTATAATTTCCTTTAGGATTTACTAGTTTGATATCCTTGAAGTCTGAGGGACTCTCAAGAATGTTTTTCACTACCACAATTTAAAAGCATCAATTCTTCTGCACTCAGGCTACTTTATGCTCCAACACTCGCATCCATATAAGACAAATGGAAAAACAATAGCTTTGACTATGTACAATTTTTCTGCTTTTTAATATGCTGTCTAGGTTTGCCATAGCTTTTCTTCCAAGGATCAAGTGTCTTTTAATTTCATGGCTGCAGTCACCATCCTGAGTTATTTTGGAATTCAAGAAAATAAAATCTATCACTGCTTCCACTTTTCCACCTTCTATATGTTATGAAGTGATGGGACCAGATGCCATGATCTTAAGTTTTATGAGTGGTGAGTTTCAAGCCAGCTTTTCCACTGTCTTCTTTCACCCTCATCAGGAGGCTTTTTGGTTCCTCTTCACTTTCTGCCATTAGAGTGGTATCATCTACATATCTGAGGTTGTTGATATTTCTCCCTTCAATCTTGGTTCCATCTTGTGATTCATCCAGCCTGGTATTTCACATAATGTACACTGTTGTTGTTGTTCAGTCGCTTAGTCGTGTCTGACTCTTTGTGACCCCATGGACTGCAGCATGCCAGGCTTCCTTGTCCTTCACCATCTCCCGGAGCTTGCTCAAATTCATATCCACTGAGTTGGTGATGCCATCCAACCATCTCATCTCCTCTGTTGTCCCCTTCTCCTCCTGCCTTCAATCTTTTTCAGCATCAGGGACTTTTCTAATGAGTCAGCTCTTTGCATCAAGTGGCCAAAGTATTGGCACTTCAGCTTCAGCATCAGTCCTTCCAGTGAGCTGACACTAATACCATATGCCACTTGTTTGCTGTATGATATTAAACAGCACCTTAAAGATTTCTCACTTTCCTCATGTTGTAAAAGTAATAAGGCTAAGTTTCCAAGGGTGCAGTAAAAAGCTTCACCTAGAAGATGCTCAAGAAGAGACAGTCAGCCACTGCGCTCCCAGAGTGCATTAAGTACCTTTCTTTCCAACTCCGCATCTATAGCTTGAAACCAGCCACATGCAAACACTAAAAATCAGGGCTTGCTTTTATTGTATTTAATTTTGGGGAAACACTTCTTAAAATTTACCTTACTTCACTCAGATCAGATTCCTGCACCTGCAGACTCTCTATACTTTACTCTTTAACTATAGAAAGAAATATTCTGTCTGTGATATTTCAGACTTCAACCAGAAGTTATAGGAAAGATGTATTTGAGGAAAAAATGACAGCATAGATATTATGACACTGTTGTTTACTTCCATTTAATAATGAAGCTCAATATCTTCAGGATGAAGAACTCAAAGGCCAAACTACATCTGAGGCAAAATTAACAAAGGCTACTTATTCATAAACTTACAGCATATAATTCATCAAGCTTCTTTGAGGGACTTCCTTGGTGGTTCACTCATTAAGAATCTGCCTCCCAGTGCAGGGGATGTGGGTTGAATCCTAGGCTGGGGAACTATGATCCCACATGCTACAAGGCAGCTAAGGCCACATGTCATAACTACTGAGCCTGTGAGCTGCAAGAAATTTGTTACCTTTCACTTCATTCTCATTTTTAAAAATGGTATGGCCAGAATATCTCTATTTTAGCCTCATATTCTCTTGAATTATTTCTTCAAGAACATCTGACATTTAATTTATACCTACATTTTTCCTGGATGCTGCAACTTGAATGAACCTAGAGAACATTATGCCCAGTAAAATAATCCAGTCAAAAAAGGACATATTGTATGATTCTCCTTATATAAGATGCAAACAGTAATCAAATACATAGAGACAGAAAGTGGAAAGGTGATTGCAACAGGTTGTGGGGAGAACACGTTGGGAAGTTAGCATTTAACAGGTACAAAGTTTCAGTCTTGGAAGAGGAAATATTTCTGGAGGCATAGTGATGATGGCTGTACAACAGTGTAAATGTACTTAATGTCACTGAACTGTGCTGTTAAAATTGGTTAAGGTGGTCAATTTTTGTAATACATGCTACCACAATGGAAAAAAAATTGTATAAAAATACTGCTTTAAACAGAAGGCAGCTTCTTGCAGATTACCTGAACACTTAAGTTCCTCACCGCTGCTCCATCCTGACTCTCCTCTGGTGGGGGGACTGCACAGAGCTTGTATCCACAGTCTCTTCAATGGCAACTCCATGTTCTCTTTCTTCCTCTTTTCCTTAATTTCTTGATAATTTCATAGTAGCATTAACTTTCATCTGGGAAGTTATTATTTAATTAAATTATTTAATTAAATGCTTGTAGGCCAGGTTTAAAAAAATAATTGAAATTTCACCTTCTTACTTTGAAGTCATAAGCTAATTTGGGGGAAAAATAGTACTATCTTTGTTTTTAAAAGAGGTTTGCATACTATTTATTTGGCTGTTCTAGGTCTTTGTTGCTGCACATGAACTTTCTTTAGTTGTGGCAAGCAGGGATTTCTCTTGTGGAGCATGGGCTCTAAGATGTGGTGGCTAGCAGTTTTGGCACATGATTTAGGTACCTTGTGGCATGTAGAGTCATTCCAGACCCACTCCAGTATTCTGGCCTGGAGAATTCCATGGACTGTGTAGTCCATTGGGTCGCAAAGAGTCGGAAATGACTGAGCAACCTTCACTTTCACTTTTTAGGTGCCTCCTGGCATGTAGAATATTCCCAGACCAGTGACTGAACCCATGTGCCAACCCCTTGCATTGGCACGAGAATTCTTAACCACTGGACTACCAAGGAAGGCCAGTAGTATCTTTTTTTGAGTTGCTCTATTATTCATCTAATTTTTGTAATTCTTCATAAATATCATCAGGTAATTTATTTAAATAATATATTCCTGAGATCAAAAAAATAAACAAAAAATAAACAAAAAACAAACACCCAGAGTTAAAATTGTAAGCAGATTCAACCTTGTCATTTTAGAGAAATAATAATTGAATATTTATATCATTGTGTGGTTCCTTAAACAAAAGTGCTTTAATTTTCAGGTACATTTTGTATATGTTTAAATGTTAAATAGTTATCTTATGGGAATACTGTATAAAGAATTGTAAATATAAATCAAACTCTGTGAATATCTGTCTTCATTTTTAATGTATAATACCACTCAATAAAATACTGAATATAAATTGCTCACCAATTTGTTAATTCTGCATAAAGGTTTTACTCAGCAAATGAAAGATGTCATCCTCTGTGAATAGCAAATTATTCAATTAAATGAAATTAAGAAGCCAGCATACAAACTATAAAATTAAATATATATCTTGATAAGAGTTAAAAAAATATTTAGTGCAATATATTCACTTTGTAATGCACTTACTTTGTTTATTGTTTTCTGTCTGCTTCTTATAAATATTTCATCACTTTGTTCATTAATTACAGTTTGCTTAGTGATTTCTAAACATATACATTAATTAATTCTCGGTGAACAGAAACATTGTCCCTATTATTAAAGATTGCTGAGGCATTATCTATCTTATGGTAATGTCTACTTAAAAAATAATCTGTACAAAAAGATAAAGATAGCTACTCCACATTTACTTACCCATGTGACCTGGTTTGAATATGGCATTCTTCACCAATTTCCATGGTCTACTAGCTGGTGTTTTTGAAAGTCAGCATTTTAGTTCTAGGGATTAGCAAACTTTTAGTGTCAAGGAGAAGATGGTAAATATTTTTAGCTTTGCTGGCCTGATCATCTTTGTTACAACTAATCAACTGTGTCATTATTGCATATAACCTGTAGATAGTATGTAGATCAATGAATATGACTATATCCCAAAGAAACTTTATTTCTGGATATTGAATTTCAAATTTCATATAATTTTAATGTATCATAAAATATTCCTTTGATTTGTTTCAACTATTAAATAAACAACTTCAGTCCAAAAATATACTAGACTAATGATGATTAATGATAACAGTGACAATTTCTGGTAGGATAGGATCATGGCCTTATTAATCAGCTAGAGTCCTCTTTTGTTTAAGAGCATTGTTTTTAAAGGAGTTCACAACACAAAGGCATAATATTTTCCATGATATTCATTAATTTATATTATTACATTAATATACCTGTCCATAAGACATCTTGTGGGCAAGAAAAGAAAATAAGGTATCTTTACCTTCCTTAGTATTTCTGTTTTCTGCATGGAAGAGATATAATACCTGTCTCAAAAATTATATGTATATATGTGTGTATGTGTGTGTGTGTATGTGTGTGTGTGTGTATAGGGATATACAATTTTGAATCTTTCATTTGTGAGGCAGGTATCTGTATCTATGTTTGTGAGAAATAGATATATAGATCTAGAGAGAGATAGAGATTGAACCTGAGAGTGAGAGTCTGGCACCTGGACATCTAATGAAAGATGCTTAATGAATGCAAGTCATAGTGTGCTAATGATTATTAATATTTTATTCATAGTCAACTTCTTCTCTACTTCACATTCTACTATGACACATAATAAAAGAATATGATCTTTTACATTGTATAGACACTAGGTAGGGAGCCCTAAGGAGACAGTCCCAACTTGGAAACCATCCTGCAAAATCATTATACTGGAGACAACAAAGATCATCCAACCAGGTTTATCTGTGAAGGGTTTCAGACTCACCTGTAAGACAGCCTTTTTAGACAACGGAACTGTTCAGGAATACACGCTTCTTACAAGAGTATGATTCAAGAATAGGATGTGATAGAGAAAATGCGGAAGGCAGAATGCTGGACCATTGTGAATACAATATAGGTCCATGGCTCAGACTGCTTCTGGCTTATTTTCTATGTATGCTTTTGAACCCAAGACTCATGGAATAGAGTAGTGATTTCTCATATCTCAATGCAGCTAAAGAGACAACATAAGTGAGAACTCTTTCATAAGCTATTTGCAAAAATGCAATAGAAATAACTATGAATCGGTCAGTTCAGTTCAGTCACTCAGTTGTGTCCGACTCTTTGCAACACCATGGACTACAGCATGCCAGGCCTCTCTGTCCATACCAACTCCCGGAGCTTGCTCAAACTCATGACCATTGAGTCTGTGATGCCATCCAACCATCTCATCCTCTGTCGTCCCCTTCTCTTCCTGCCTTCAATCTTTCCCAGCATCAAGGTCTTTTCTGATGAGTCAGCTCTTCGCATCAGGTGGCCAAAGTATTGGAGTTTCAGCTTCAATATCAGTCCTTCCAATGAATATTCAGGATTTATTTCCTTTAGGATTGACTGGTTTGATCTCCTTGAAGTCCAAGGGACTCTCAAGAGTCTTCTCCAACACCATAGTATTAACATACTCATTGTTTTGTCATTGAAACCATGGAAAAGTTAAGGTGATCTGAAAAGCAAGTCAAGTGGAATTTAGTTTGTAGATATCACGTTCCAGGGGGCATCAGAAGCATCTGGACAACTTTGGAATTTTTGGTCTCTACTATAAGTGTCTGTAGCAGCAAGGTCTCATAGTATCGTGGTAGAGCAGTACAGGGAAGCCTGGCTGCACTCCATCGGGTTGCAAAGAGTAGGATATGACTGAGTGACGGAACAACAATTGAGTAGCCTAGCAGACCATTCCATGAAGAAACAATTTCCTTCTTAGGACTCACAAAAGTATTTAAACAATTTCAGAAATCTATGATTCTCTAAGTTTTGAGTAAGGTCATTTTTATAGGGGGCAAATTTTTGAAACCAGTAAGTAGGTAAACCTGAATTTTAAACATATGGGAACTGTGGATGTTTAAGCCAATATATTGGGCTTTCCAGGTTGTGTTAGCAGTAAAGAACCTGTCTGCCAATGCAGGAGACAGAAGAGACAAGGTCCAATCCCTCGGTTGGGAAGATCTCCAGGAGAAGGGCATGGCAATGCACTCCAGTATTCTTGCCTGGAGAATCCCATGCACAGAGGAGCCTGGTGGCTACAATCCTTAGGATCTCAAAGAGTCATACACGACTGAAGCAACCTGGCTCTCACACATGCAAGCCAATATATTGGAGCTTCCCAGGTGGTACAGTGGTAAAAAAAATCACCTACCAGTGTAGGAGTCACAGAAGACCACAGTTCAATCCCTGGGTCTGGGAGATCCTCTGGGGTGGGAAATGGAAACTCTTTCCAGTATTCTTGCCTGGGAAATCCCATGGACAAAGGAGACTGGTGGTCTATAGTCCATGGGGTCACAGAGAGTCAGACACTACTGTGAGCATACACACACAGATGAGGCAATATATTACTGAAGATAAAATTAAAATCTGGAGAAGTAATGTGATTTTTTTCCCCACTATTGCAAAAATAGACTCAAAGTTGAGATGCCATATTTGAGTGAATATTTATTCATTCTTCTTCCCATTCCCAACACATTGCTTAATAAAATATTTTCATTTCTTTCATGTATTCTAACTTAATTTTAGTAGAAATATATCTTTCTTCTCAGTTCTTTCTTAGTAATGAGGACATGTGGTCTCTCTGTGCTCTCTCTCTATGGGTGTGTGTGTATATATATATATGTGTGTGTGTGTGTGTGCTGTGCTGTGCTAAGTCACTTCAGTTGTGTCTGACTCTGTGCAACCCTATGGACTGGAGCCCTCCTGGCTCCTATGTCCATGGAATTGTCCAGGCAAGGATACTGGAGTGGATTATCATGCCCTCCTCCAGGAGATCTTCCCCACCCAGGAATAAAAACCAGTTCTCCTGCATTGCAGGCAGATTCTTTACTGTCTGAGCTATATATATATATTATATACATATATATATATATATACACATATATATATATACACACACATATATACTTACATATACATACATATATATATATACACATGACAATGTAAGTATATGCACACATATTCATATATATATATCAAAAGAACATAAACTTGAATAATGTCAGCCAATATTAAAACAGAAAATAGAATGGGTTATTGTTTTGTTTTCCTTTAACTATTAAGTAATAATATTTAAAAACATTGACCACTTAAGGAATTTCCTGGCAGTCCAGTGTTTAATACTCCATATTTTCATTGCCGAGGGCATAGGTTTGATCTCTATTCAGAGGACTAAGATCTCACAAGCCGTGAGCCAGGGCCAAGAAATATGAATAAAGACACAAAAAATTTGAACTACTCAAAGGAGTATTGGCAAAGAGAGAATTTATATGAAATCTGTTTTCTTTTTTTCTTTTCCACTTAAGATAAAACTGAAGACCATAAAGTTATATTTTGGAAGAAGGATACTTCCCTTGACAATGTGCTATAGAAAATGTTTTAAAGTGTCATTTTTATTTTGTACTGCTTATATATATATATTTTCTTTTTTTTTCTGAGAAGAAGGAAAAAACTGTGGGCTGGTAAATGCATTCATGCTTATTTTCAAGCCTTCACATGATTCAACATTGAAGATTATTTGATATGACTTATGAGAATAAAGAATTAATAATCATGGTAAATTGTAACATGCCTCATTCAAATCTAAGTGTATCAAGTTTGGTGTAAGCTAGTCAAGAGAAGAGTGCAAACCTTGCATTATTTCATTGATAACTTATACGAACAGTTTTAGGTATCACTGTGGTATTGGATCTTGAAAAAATTTTTATGAAACTTTAAACAAATTATTTGATCTGTGATGGAAACCCCAAAAACAATCCCTCAAAACATCATCTCCTTAAACTCAATTTAGAGGAATAATGCTTTAAAATATTTTAATTAACGCATTGTAGGAATAGACAGTAGGTGTTTAAATACAAATCATTAATACAATGGGTATTCTTATAAAGAGAATTTGTGAAAGGACAGTATCAGACATTACAAAAACATTTTGGTAACATTTTCCATGCAGTGAAACACATCAAATCATCGTTATTTTGAACTTCTACATTGTCGTAATAGAAATTTCAAATAAAGTCTAAAGAAGTTTTAAGGGGACTCTTAAATTCACTCTCATTTGTAGCTCAGTGAGCATAATTAAATGAAAATTGTGGGATTACCTCATTCTTCTGAGAAAAGAATAAAGAGGAAAATGAAATCTCCTTAAAAAGATATAAACTATTTTCTTCAAAAATGTATTAGATCATAATAGCCAAATTGTCCAGAATACTATTGAAAATCACCCACAAGACCAAGAACTAAAAAATCAAAACTTTAATGAGAAAAAGTCAACTGAGGCCAAGACTGAAACGAATCAGATGTTAGAATTATCTGATAAGGAACTGAAAATGTCACTGAAAAGTGTTCCAAAATTAATTACAAAGTATGTGAGTATGTGTAAGCAAATGAAAAAATGCAAAATATCTATAAACAAAACCCCAGAAGTTATTTAAAGAAAAAAAGAAAGAAAGAAAGAAGCAAATGGAAATTACAGAACTAAAACATAGTGTCAATTAAAAAAAATCACCTGATGTGCTCAACAGTAGATTGCATATAACAGAGGATATAAACAGTAAGCTTGGGGAGGAAAGAACAACAGAATTCATATAATCTGAAAAAACAAATGACAATACACTAAAAAAAGACAATATTAATATCATCAAGATATCAGAATTAGAACAGAATGAACATGGGTCTGAAAGGTTACTTGAAGGAGTAATTGCTGATAATTTCCCAAATTTGACAACACACTAATTCATAGATCCAAGATTTTAAATGAACCCCAAACAGAACAAATCACAAAACATCCCAGGCAGGACACAATATCATTAAATCCTTGAAAAGTAAAAAACAAAGAAAAAATAAAACACACATGCATGCATGCATGTGCTCAGTTGTGTCCTACACTGGCAGGGGATTGACAGACAGAGATAAATGGAATATTATTAATAGAGCAATCTCAATTCAAATTATAGAGGAGTTCTCTTCAAAATCTAGGAAGCCAGAAAAAATTGACACAATATTTTTAAGTGGTGAAAGAAATGTGCTGTCATCCATCCATAGATTCTGTGTCCACTGAAATATGCTTGAGAAATGAAGAGGAAACAGAAGCATTAAGATGAATATCAGCTCAGTTCAGTCTCTCAGTTGTGTCCGACTCTTTGCGACCTCATGAACTGCAACATGCCAGGATTTCCTGTCCATCACTATGATGAATATGACCTATCCTAGAGAATGTTCAATGTTCACTTGAAAAGAATATGCATTACACTGCTTTGGGATGGCATATTCTGTAAATGTCTAAGTTCATGTCATTTAAAGTTCATATCATTTAAAATACAATGTTTACTTACTGATTTTCTGTCTAGATTATTTATCCATTGATGAAAGAGGGGTACTGTAATCTCCTACTATTTTTATTTCTTTCTATAAGTCTGTTAATATTTGCTTTACATAGTTTGGTGTTCCTATGTTAGGATATATAAATATTTACAAATGTTATATGCTTCTGTTGTACCTTTTTTGTCTCCTATTACAGTTCTAATCTTAAAGCTTATCTATCCTGTCTGATATGAGGTGAAATCCCTTGTGGCTCAGACAGTAAAGAATATGCCTGCAATACAAGAGACTTGGCTATGTTTCATTCCTAGGTCAGGAAGATCCCCTGGAGAAGGAAATGGCTACCCACTCCAGTATTCTTTCTTGGAGAATTCCATTGACAGAGCAGCTTTGCAGTCTATAGTCCATGGGGTTGCAAAGAGTCAGACACGACTGAGTGACTAACACTTTCACAGTCCTAGTCTTAAAGCCTAACTCGTCTGATTGCTATCCCAGCTTTCTTATGGTTTCTGTTTCCATGGAGTATCTTTTTCCATCTCTTTGCTTTCATTCTATGTGTATCCTTAAAGCTGAAGAGAGTTTCTTATAGAAAGCATCATATTTTTGTGTTTTGACTTTTTAAAAATTCTTTCAGTCACTCTGATTTTTTATTGTAGAATTTATTTTGCTTACATGTAAAATGATTATTTATAGGTATAATTATTGTCATTTTGTTCATTGTTTCCTGAAAGTTTTCCAACTTTTTTTGTTCTTCTCTTGCTTTTTTTTTTTTTTTTTTGGTGGTTTGATAACTTACTTTAGTGGTATACTTACATTTTTTGGTCATTTTTTGTATATCTACTATAATTTTTTGCTTTGCGATTACCACATGGTTTACATGAAACATCTTAGCTTTACAACAGTCTATTTTAAGCTGATAACTTAATTATGAACGTATTCTAAAATTTTACAATTTTCTCCTAGTTTTCTCCTGCATCCACACTTTATAATTTTTTTTCACAATTTACATCTTTTCTGCTAGAATATCCATCAACAATTATTGTAATTGTAATTGTTTGTACTGCTCTTGTTTTATTCTGAATTTATCTGTATGTTTACCTTTGCCAGTGATATATTTCTTTTTCTATTTTTCTCATTTGAGCCCTTTCATTTTAGCTGAAAGAAGCTCATTTAAAATTTCTTGTAAGGTCAATTTTAGTGATGAACTCCTCAGCTTTTGCTTTTCTGGAAAACTCTACATTTCTCCTTGTATTCAGAAGAATAACTTTGCTAGGTAGAATGTTTTCAGTTGATGATTTCTTTTCTTTTCTTTTCTTTTCAGCTTTTTGAACATGTCATGCCAGTCCCTGTTGGTCTGCAAAGTTGCTGCTGACAAGTGTCCTCATAGTCCCCTGCACATAAGGTGTTGATTTTCTCTTGCTGCTTTCAAGGTTCTCTCTTTGCCTGTGATTTTTAATGATTCAGTGATAATATGTTTTGGAATGGGTGTATTTGGATTCATCTTATTTGGAAATTTTCTGGACTGCCTGTCTGTTTTCTCCCACAAGTTTGGGCATCATTCAGCCATTGTTTCTTCAAATAAACCTTCTGCCTCTTTCTCTCTCTTCTCATTCTGTAACTTGTACAGTGTGAATAGAGTTGACCATTGAATAACATGGGTTTGAGCTGAGTGAGTCCGCTAATAGGTGCAACTTTTCAACAGTAAACCTTACAGCATTATATATAGTCTGTGGTTGGTTGAATTCTCAGATGTGGTAAGATAATTCAGTCACCTAAAAATTGTATGCAGTTTTGACAGCACAGATGATTGGCACACATAATCCCCACGTTGTTCAAGAGTCAACTGCACTGGTATACTTAGGTTGGCCTATAACTACCTTAAGCTAGCTACCCTCTTCATTATTTTTTTCTCTTACCTCCTCTGATTGGATGAAATTCATAACCCTGTTTTGAAGTTTGCTGACTCTCTCTTTCACTTTATCTAGACTGCTGTTGAAACTCTGCTGTCAATTATTTGATGTCAATTATTACATTTATTAATGTGATGTACTATATTATGATTTCTTTTTGGCACTTTCTTATATTTTTATATTTTTGCTGAAATCCTTACTTTGTTCATGGATTATTCTCATGACCTCAGCACCTTGAAGTCTTTATGACCATTGTTTACAGCTGTTTATCAGATAAGATTTTAGTCTCTGTTTCACTAAGGTTTTTTTCTAGGGTTTTACACTGTTCTTTTGTTTGGAACATATTCCTTTTTTTTTTCATTTTGCTTGACTTCCCGTGTTGGTTTCTATGTATTAGGTGAAATAGCCGTATCAACCACTCTTGAAGGTGTAGCCTCTTGGAGGTGATGATCCTTATTGCTTGACCTTTGCCCTACCTGTTTGTCGTTTCTCAAACCTTAGTGAATGCCCAAGCGACCTTGTTTTTTTCTTAGTGATTCTCAGGAGATGAGGGTGTGCCAAGACTTGTCAGTGTCCCAAAGGTGAGAATCTCCATCAGAATCTAGATCTAGGCTGACTGGAAGCCACACCCTCAAGATCACTGCCTTTGTTTTCTGTTTGGTCTAGTCTGATACTGATGCTTTCTTTGCAATGTCTTTGAATTCTTCAGTTGCAGAATTTCTGTTTAGTTCTTTTAATGATTTCTATCTCTTTTCTAAATTTCTCATTTTGTTCATTTACTACTTTTCTGATTTTGTTGACATATTTATTGTTTTCTTGTAACTTATTGAATTTCCTCAAATATTTTTTGCATTCTGTATCAGCTAAGTCACAAAATTGCCCATCGTTGGGCTTGGCTAGGGAGATGTATTGTTATCTTTTGGTAATAGCATGCTTCTTTGATTCTCCATATTGCTTGTAGCTTTGTGTTGCCGCTTTTGCATTTGAAGTAGCAGTCACCTTCTCCAGTCTTTACTAGCTGCTTTCAGGTGGGCGATACTTTTTGTTGGCCCTGCTTTTATCTGGTGCTTACTCTAACCTTGTGTGGATAATCTGCTCCATGCTTCTTGCTCCCTCTAGTGGCAGAACCCTTAAGCTTGTAAATCTTTTGATCTACAGATCATCAGCTACTAAAAACCTCTCTTTTATCTTCCTGATGCTGAAGCTAGGGCTCATTTTTGTGATTTGTCTCTCTCCTGTAGATTCTGGCATGTTTTCGGAGAGCACTCCATGTCTACCAGAGCCGGTTCTCTTTCCAGCCTTGGGAAGTGCACACAAGAAACCAGCTATAGTGGTGAGGTTTCCCTCGCAGCTTATAAATAGTCTTCTTGATGGAGTCCTGAACACAGTCAACAAGACCTATGCCCTTTTAGTGCTTTCTGATCTGCTTATCTGCCTTCTTCCTGCCATGGAGGTCTCCCTTCAGTGCTCCAAGTGCTTTGACGGAGAACTGTTTCTTTAGCAGCATCCTACAAAGCCAGAGGAGCCTGGCACTCTCTCACTGGTTTCCTTTTCCCTGATGGAAGTCGATTGCTGGCTAGTTTAGCTCTATGTCCTATCAAACCGGGGTGGGGTGGTGCTGACAGAGTTCTTATCCAAAGGCTCTCCTGATGCTCATGTCTGTCCAAGTCAGCACTCTCCAGGTATTCCCTGACTGTGGCTAACTGTGGCTGAGGCTGCCTTATAGACTTCTGCTAGTTTTATAGCCTATACCAAGGTCTGGCTGCCTGTTACCCAAGGCATAGGTGGCTGAGTCTCTTTCTAGGTCCCTTCACATGTGCAGCTGGATCCCACTATTCCCGAAGGATCACTTTTGTTCATAAATAGATGCCAAATTGTAGTTATTAAAATGGGGGACAAAAAGTAGGGAAATCTTATGCTGACATCTCTCCAGAGACCAGTTTTAAGGGAGCAAAACAAAATTCAAAACACTGAAAATAATAATTCCATTTTGAGCAACTGAATATATGAATAAACGATAGATAGACCATTTATAAAAATAGAACTCCAACCCACAACCTGTGGCAACCAGCCCAGGAAACCAACCCATTAGCTGCAGTAACCAACCCAGGATGTCAGCCTCCTATCTATGTCAGTCTTGTGGGAAGTCAGAACAAGAACATTGTCTCTAGTAACAATCCAGGAAATCAAACAATAACTCCAGTAACAACTGGCTCAGGATGGCCAGAATTTGATTAATAATTGACAGCTTCTCTAATTTTTGTCTCCACTTTCAACTGAGGACCAAATAGAAAAAGACAAATATGCGTTCTTGCCCCGTCACATAATCAAATAGAAAGCCTCCTTTCTGCTTAGCTTTCCTACCACTTCCCCATGGAAACAGCCTCCAGTCAGGGCATACTTGAAGCCTTCCCTCACTCTTCTGACTTCTCTTGGATCTCTGCCAAAACACAAGGGACAGTGGCTGACTTCATTGCTACAGCACTTTGAATAAATAACCCTCCCTTGTTCTTGTTTGATCGTTGCTTGTTTTTACAATTTCTCTTTCAAAAAAAAAAAAAAGAACAACACAAAAATCATGCAGGAAAGAGAGCTTTTGCCTATATCTATATAATTTTTTGTAGATAGTAGTTTTTTACCTATAGTTTTGTTTTTTTTGTTTTTTTTTACCTATCTCTATATAAAAAATAAAAGAGCTTTGATGTTGTCAGAAATTCCCTAACCATCCAGTGGTTAGGATTCTGCTTTCACTGCTGAGGGGTTGGATTCAATCCCTGGTTAGGGAACTAAGATCCTGCAAGACATGTTCCTAAAATTATAAAACAAACAAACAAACTCAAGTGCCTTAACAAAAAGAACTTAGGTGTTGTCTAGAACTGTCCACAGATTAGCTCCAAGACATCTGATGATCTTTTAAGACTCAAAATGCAT
Source organism: Giraffa tippelskirchi (assembly GCF_054371585.1). Classification (NCBI taxonomy): domain Eukaryota; kingdom Metazoa; phylum Chordata; class Mammalia; order Artiodactyla; family Giraffidae; genus Giraffa; species Giraffa tippelskirchi. The sequence goes on from NC_137277.1 coordinate 134,941,573, forward strand.
TGCTCAACAGGGACAACTTCTTATGCTTCCAGTAATGTGAAGAATTGGTTGGTATCATGAGAGTAAGACTGTGTGTGCAACAGTGTGTACTAATGTAGAATCATTCCATACTCTCTGTGTTATTTATTGTCATTTATCCTTGCACATATTTATTAAAAGTTATGTACTAAGTATCCTCTTTGAATATGATAGAGGTGTGCCACTATTGATTTAGTGGCAAACAGGAACACAATTTAACTTCTTAGATACAGACCTCCAGCTCCAGGACAGGGGAAAATATTGAATTGAAAGTAATCTAGAATTTCAGTCCCACTACTAAATTTATGTGCAAATTTCTCCCCAATGATCCCAATTATAAGACCTGAAAGGGTACTCATATATGACCAAAGGTTTACCCCAAGTTCAGCTTTGACCCACAGACTGCAAAGGAATCTGAGATCACACTGCATTTGATTGAGGCAATAATTTCTGAAAAAGCCAGGAACACTGAAATGCAAGACAATTTAAAACTGAAAGAGATGATGGGCGTTTTTCTGGGACAAAATGAGAGAAGTGGGTTACAGATAAGTGGTTTAGGTGACTCAGATGAGCTGTCAACAAGGAACACAAACCCTTAGAGACCAGAGTGGAATGCAGCCCTTTGATAGGATGGAGTGTTATAGATGCTTCAAAAAAGGAAACGGTAGGTCCAAAGTACATACTTTTTGGAATGAATTAAACAGGAGTTGCATCAAAAATCTACATCTCCTTCTTAGAAACAAATTGAGCTATAAGTAGCTGCAGTGCAGCCTTCTAATTGTAACTCTGATGTTAAATACTCACTGACCTTAAAAGAATTAAGTGAACTTCACAGACCTTACATGAGTTACTGATTGATACACTGGAAAGATCAGAGACAGAGAAGTTTAGACATCATTTGTTCAGTCCATGATTGGACATTAAATGTCACCTTATTTCAAGTCTCTGCACTTCAGCTTTGTCATTTGCAGAAGAAAGGGGATGTCTTCCAGCCTCAGTGAGGAGTGGCGATGGTGGCAATGAACCACAGGCATGATGTGCGGGCAGCTCACACAAGGCTGTAGGGATGACCGGACGTGATGATTATCATTTAAATGATGACTTAGGATGGAGACTGTTCAGGTCACTTATGAGTCCAGGTTCTTGGATTTATGGGCTTCCCGGGTGATGATAGTGGTAAAAGAACCAGCCTGCAATGCAGGAGACATAAGAGGCACGGGTTCCATCCCTGGGTCATGAAGACCCATGGAGAAGTGAATGGCAACCCACTCCAGTATTCTTGTCTGGAGAATCCCATGGACAGAGGAGCCTCGTGGGTGACAGACCATGTGGTCACAAAGAGTCAGACAAGACTGAAGCGACTTAGCACACACTCATTTGGGTTTAAGATGTGGACAAAAGAAAGAGGGAGGCGGGGCTAAGATGGCGGAGGAATATGACGGGGAGACCACTCTCTCCTCCACAAATTTATCGAAAGAACATCTGAACGCTGAGCAAACTTCACAAAACTACTTCTGAAGGGTGGCAGAGGACGTCAGGCTTCCACAAAGACAGCGCATTATCTTCAAAAGAGGTAGGAGAAATTATAAAAGATAAAAAGAGAGACAAAAGAGTTAGGGACGGAGACCCATCCCGGGGAGGGAGTCGTAAAAGAGGAGAAATTTCCAAGCACCAGGAAACCCTCTCACCGGCGGGTGTGGGGGAAGATTTCTTATCTCGGAGGGCAACGTAACTGGGAGGAAAAAATAAATAAAACCCACAGATTACGTGCCTAAAGCAACTCCCAGCAAAGAACCCCAGACGCTCGCATCATCCGCCACCAGCAAGTGGGGGCTGAACGGAGAGGAGCGGGCGGCACTGCCTAGGGTAAGGACCGGGCCCGAGTGCCCTGAGGGCAATCTGAGGGAGCTAACGTGAGATAGTAACCTAAACTGTGGGACAGCCAGAGAGAGAGAACTATCCCACGAAAAGCCCAACTCTAAGGCACTGCCGGCCCGCTCACAGAACAAAGGACTGAGCGATACCAGAGGAGAGCTAGCCGGCTGCGGACCGCCCCATCCCCCGCCGGACACAGCGGGCAGGCGGGGCCACCCAGAGCTGGAAAGGGGCAAACTCGGCCCCAGAGAGGGCACCCCCTACCAAACTGCAAACAGGCTCCCAGTTTCTAAGCAAAGACAGCCTGAGATCCCAGAGGGTCGACAGCCGCCGGGAAGGTCGTAGCCAGAGACCAGTTCCCCAGAACCGACACAAAGCACACCGGAGCCGGGCGCGCCCGTAAACCGAGGCGGGGACCAGGGAGGTGATAAGCCGCACCGCCCCAACAGGGGAGAGCGCCCTCGCCAAACTCCTGGCCGCCTGGGCAGCTCCGACCGGGAACGGCACAAGCCGTGGGCGAAACCGAGTCTGCGCCTTTGTGGAGTAACCGGGAGCCTGAACTTGAGCGGCTTAGACCTGGGAAGTGCACGCATCTCAGGGCCCACTCCCCGGCCGAGTAACCTGAAGCCTGAGCAGGGTAGACGGGGAAAGCACACACGCCGTGAGCGGGGGCGAACCCAGTGCGGCCGAGACACTGCGAGCTCACCACACACACGCCAGGTTTGCAGTGTTCCTTCCTCCCCACAGCACGATTGAACAAGCGTACCTAAAGAGATCACCTCCACCCCTTTGTTGCAGGGCGGAAATTAGATACTGAATACATATACATATACATAGTATCGATAGAATATATATTTCATAGAATCTTAACAGTTACTGCAACAGGATTCTCCATTGATAACCACTCAGGCAGTGGGAATAAAGAAGAAATAGTTTTATAAATTCTTTTTAAAAGATGCTAATGCATGACATGTAAATTTTACATGTAAATTATCTCCTACTGTAAACACCATTATTACAAAAAAATATTAATACATAGTCAGTTCCACTCCCACATGCAGGCTGCCCTTGGCAGAATGGACTGAGAATGGTCATCCAGTTTGGGCCTTACCTCTTACTTTTTTAAGGGCAAGTCACTTAACCTTTCTATGCCTCTGGAATTTTATCTCTAATCTGGAGAAAGAAGCATCTCAGAGATTTCTTTATATGTGCGTGTATATGTGTGTGTGTGCACATGCATATTTAAACAAGCATTTTCTATATTTAATGGGAGTTCAAACTGAGTGGTAAAGTGACTTTCCCAAGTCAGAGCATGTTGGCTCATTCAGTCAATAAATGAATACCAACTTTCTGCCAGATCTTTTATGGAGATGAAAGAAACGCAGTTCTGCCTTCCAGGACACTTGGTGCAGTTGTGTTTTGAGGTCAGATCACTCACACACACAGCAGAACTGTGCATCCGTACTGTCAGCATTCTCTTTTGGGCAAATAGTGCAGCTCTTTAGAGATGGATCACTTTTTAGTTGACTGTGTGTCCTTCTGTCTTTCAGTTTCTTATCTGTCTGTCCATCCAAGTCTAGCAGGTTCTATTTTTTCATTTATTGAAGCATAGTAGATCTACAATGTTGTGTTAGTTTCTGGTGTACAGCAAAGTGATTCTGATACTCTTTTTCAGATTCTTTCCCATTAATGTTTATTACAAGATATTGAATGTATTCCCCTGGGCTATATAGCAAGTTTTGTTGTTTATATATTTTATATATAGTTGTGTGTATCTTTTAGTCCCACAGCTCCTAATTTATCCATCCTTTTTGGTAGCCATAGCTTTTTTTTTCTATATCTTTGAGTCTGTTTCTGTTCTGTAAATAAGTTCATTTGTAGATTATTTTTGATTCCACATATAAGGATGTTCGTTGATGGATTTTAGCTCTGTTGAAAATGGCCCATGGTGGTGGTGATGATGGTGGTAATAGCACTACTTATGGTGGGCATAAATGGCACTTTTTGACCCCACTTTACCTTTATCCTCATAACAACATGTGAAGTAGTTTCTGGCATTAATCCCATTTTACTGATGAAAAATCTAAGATTCAAGTTCACAAAGTTAGTAATTGCTAGAGTCAGGATTCAAACCTCACTAGACTGACCTCAGAGCCCACACACCAGGGTGACCCAAACTGGAATCCTCAAGTCATCAGCGGAGAGTAATCTGGAAGCCTGGCAGGAACATAATTTCAGGAGCCCTGATCCAACCTGCTGAATAAATAAATAACATTGCTGGGGTTTGGTGCCCCAAAGGGAACCCAACAAGTTCACCATGTGATTCCCAAGCAGATCAAAGCCCAAGAGTCACTGCCCTGACCCATTGGTGACTGAGTCAGCTTAGAATCCAGGCACCTGTGACTCTGTCCTTGGCTTGCAAGCTGCATAATCATCATCTTTAAGCACAACCCCTGGGCTAAGTCTCCACCTCTCAACCAGAACAGTGAAGGTTTCTAATCGAACAGTCGTGCTCAAACTCAGAAAGATTTGTAAAGATAAATTGAGGTGATATATTCAATCTAGTTAACTTTATATCCCATCAATGTAAAACACACAATTATATGCTTACAGTATTATTATAGATCATCAATACACAGTGATTATTATTTGCAGTTTAGCTTAAGGAAGTACAGCTTTAGCAACCTCCTCTCCTTCACCATTGCAACTCTTTTCTGGGATCTCTTCTTCATATTTTGTCCCCTTTTGATAATAACGGTCCCCAAAAACTTATTGACAGTTGCTCTCATGTGACATTTAAACATATACTGCCTTAGGTTTGTTTTTGTGTGTGCTGCTTCTTATTCTAGGTTGTAACTCTATTGAGATCTCTTTAAGAATTAGAATAGCATTTTCCAATTGCTTGCAAGAATGGATATGAATAATAAATAAGAAAATAAAGTGATTAAAATATGCCTTACAGGAGGCATTAAAGTGATGCCTTATTAAAAAATACTGCTTTGTCTGTTTCCCTCATGATGGAATGAATGAATTAGGCACAGGAAAAACTGACTGAAGTCCATTGAGTGTTAGTAAAGTGGAAAGGTCTATGGACAACTGAATTATTTCTCATAAATGAACAGAGCTTATTAACTATGACAAACCCATTTTCAAAGTCATTTATAAAACTCCTAAGAGGGTGAAGTTGCATCACATCTATTTTCATTTCTAATATGGGGCATGTTTTCTCAACAATGGTCTAATAATTCAACATGTGATGTTAGCAGTTTTTATCCTCTGTGTAGTAGAAAGCATTACCATTGGACCCCAAAGAGTCATGAAGTTCTTAGCTTAGTAGAAGAATTTCAGAGAAAGCCTCTGACAATACTTTATACCTCTCGTTATTACTTAACTGAGAATTATCAAAATGTTTAGAGTTGATTATTTCATATTATTGTAGGACTTTATCACTAGCTAAGGTGTAAAATAGTGCTGATAGTACTGAGGAAGTGCATTATATAATAAGAATATTTGATATAAAAGTTACTAAATATTTAGTTATTTGGAAGTAAAACTGAAGTGAATACCACAAGTGAAGGAATTTATGGGAACGAGGCAATCTAATACTATTACCTTGCAAATGAATTAATCCAGGTTAAAGAATTTTTATCATGTAGGTAGTGAAGGCTAATCTTTTGTTCACTGTTTAGTCAGGCATCACTGTATGCCACACTTCCCCGGTGGCTCAGATGGTAAAGAACCCACCTGCAATGCAGGAGGCCCAGGTTTGATCCCTGGGTAGAGAAGCTCCTCTGGAGAAGGAAATGGCAACCCACCCCAGTATTCTTGCCTGGAGAATTCTATGGACAGAGGAGCATGGTGAGCTACAGTCAATGGGGTCATAGGAGTTGGACACAACTAACACACACATACATGCTACCGTATGCTACAAAGGTAGGATACAAAAAGGCATTAGATACACTTTCTTAAAAGGAGATCAAGATACAGCTATGATTTGAAGATAGAAATTTCTGAGTTAAAGCATATCAATGGTTCAGTTCAGTTGCTCAGTTGTGTTTGACTCTTTGCAACCCCATGGACTGCAGCATGCCGGGCTTCCCTGTCCATCACCAACTCCCGCAGCTTACTCAAACTCATTGAGTAAGTTATCCCATCCAACCATCTCATCCTCTGTCATCCCCTTCTCCTCCTACCTTCAATCTTTCCCAGCATTAGGCTTTTCCAAGGAATCAGCTCTTCGTATGAGGTGGCCAAAGTATTGGAGTTTCAGCTTCAGCATCAATCCTTCCAATGAATATTCAGGACAGATTTCCTTTAGGATTGGCTGGTTTGATCTCCTTGCAATCCAAGGGACTCTCAGGTTTCTCCAATACCACAATTCAAAAACACCAATTCTTTATCAACTTTCTTTATCATCCAACTCTCACATCCATACTTGACGACTGGGAAAACCATGACTTTGACTAGACGGGCCTATGTTGACAAAGTAATGTCTCTCTTTTTAATATGTTATCTAGGTTGGTCATAGCTTTTCTTCCAAGGAGCAAATATCTTTTAATTTCATTGCTGCAATCACCATCTGCAGTGAATTTGGAACCCAAGAAAACAAATCTGTCACTGTTTCCATTGTTTCCCCATCTATTTGCTGTGAAGTGATGGGATTGGATGCTGTGATCTTTGGTTTTTGAATGTTGAGTTTTAAGCCAGCTTTTTCACTCTCCTCTTTCACTTTCATCAAGAGGCTCTTTAGTTCTTCTTCACTTTCTGCCATGAGGGTGGTGTCGTCTGCATATCTGAGGTTATTGATATTTCTCCTGGCAATCTTGATTCCAGCTTGTGCTTCATCCAGCCTGGCATTTCTCCTGATGTACTCTGCATATAAGTTAAATAAGCAGGGTGACAATATACAGCCTTGATGCACTCTTCTCTTAATTTGGAACCAGCCTGTTTTTACATGTCTGATTCTAACTGTTGCTTCTTGACCTGCATACAGATTTCTTAGGAGGTGGTCTGGTATTCCGTATCTTGAAGAATTTTCCACAGTTGTTGAGTGTCTCCTGTGGAGGTACAGTTCAGCAGGGGCCTGCCACAAGGACAGGGCTCTGGGTGCAGGACACCTGGTCACTCCACCATAGAGCTGCCAAGCAGATGACCCACAAACTGCAGAACAGTTATACCGAAGAAAGTCTCGTACTGTTAAGAAAATTCTAGGACCCATAGCAGATTTCCCAACCTGGGGATCTGGCAAAGGGACTGAGAACCCCCAGAGAATTTGACTTTGGAGGTGAGTAAGATTTGATTACAGAACTTACATGGGACTGGGGAAACAGACTCTTGGAGGGCACAAACAAAACCTCGTGTGCACCAGGACCCAGGAGAAAGGAGCAATGGCTCCATGAAAGACTGACCCAAGCTTGCTTTTGAGTGTCCAGGAGTCTCTGGCGGAGGCGTGGGTCAGTGGTTGCCTGCAGCAGGGTACAGGGCACTGAGTGTGGCAGAGTGAACACAGGACCTTGCGAAGGATGTCGCCATTACCTTCATTACCTCCACCATAGTTTTGCCTTGAATGAAACAACAGGGAGGGAACACAGCCCCGCCCATCAAACAGAAAATTGGATTAAAGATTTACTGAGCACTGCCCTGCCCATCAGAACAAGACCCAGTTTCCCCCACAGTCAGTCTCTCCTAATAGGCAGCTTCCATAAGCCTCTTATCCTTTTCCATCAGAGAGCAGACAGAATGAAAACCGCAATCACAGGAAATGAATCAAACAGATCACATGGACCACAGCCTTATCTAACTCAATGAAACTATAGCAATGTTAAATAAACTGATAAGCTGTTATGTTGCTGTTGTTGATGAAAAATCTACTTATGAAATGAACCACATGCAAAATTAAAATCACCAATAAAAACAGAAACAGAATTTTCAAAAAAGGAAGACACCTTCATTTTCATTTAACAAAACCTAGGTGTTCTTGAAGATATAAAGGATGTCTCAGGAAGTAGAATCAGTCTTTAAGAAGCTATGGCAACAAGGTTACAGGGGTTGCCTAGGAACAGGGTTCAGTTCACATGTCGTGTGTGAGTGGCTGGACATTGATAGAATGGTTCACAGCCTCTCTGCTTCCCTGACAAAGCTGGATAAACTGCCCTATTCCCACTTTGGCTAAGAGTTTGTAAGTCTGGCAGTCCTGCTGTTCCATGAGAGCCAGCAGTAGATGTGCTGGCATCATTTGATCTGATTTCATTCACAAAAGAGGATGAATGTTAAATGAGAAAAAGGTGAAGGACAGTGACTGAAAGTATGTCAGCATTTCAGGGGTGGAAGGGAAAGCGCCTCAAATGAATACACATTTAATACATATTAACTGTCTTCCTCTGTGACTATGATACCTTGTTAGCTGAAGTACTTAAAGATTTATAATCTGTATTGATGTATTAGTTTGCATTTTTTGAATTTGTATATACTCAATTTATTTAATAAGAATTTAAGTTAATAGAAGTCATATTTAGTGTACACTTGTGGCACGATCCTTCACATCCTTAATAAATGCTTACTAATTGACTAATTTTAACTTTTTCCTCTAATGTGAATGGTTAAAAAAGGTTTTCTTAAAAAAGGTCAAGTTAGCTACAAAGATAGGAGTTTATTTACTTGGAGGAATTATAGCCTTTTGGAGTGTCATAATGATTTTCAAAAAAAAGTTACTCAAGTCTCCTCTAATTGACATATTTTCAACAAAAATACACATAATCTTTAAAATTTTCCAAAGTATAAGTCCCAGAATATGGTCAGAGGCAATTCTCAATCATTCCAATTAATTAATGAATTTTGATGCTAATATTTTTAATTTTTTAAAGAAAATTATTCTGCCATGGTTTAACACATGCGTCAAGAGATTTAACTACAATTTCAGATTTCATTCAAGGATGACTCCAGTCTTTCATGGCTAAGAAATTCTGTGAAAAGTCACCTAACATACAAAGGTCACTAATTTCTAATAGGAACTATGAACATCAACTTATAACTTTGACCTCCAGTGACTCAAGATATGTCAAGTGGATACTGGGCACAAAGTAGTATAGTGGGCTATTTCTAAGTCAGTTTTTCTTCATTCTATTAATTGGACAGTTTGTCTCCAGAAGGAGAGAAAGATACAAAATTTTCACATTGAGGAATTTGATTTTAGATTAATGGAGGCTCTCATACAGACTATGAACTAGCAGTCTATTATTAAAACTATCTATTATTTAAACCCTTTATAAGTTGATTTACTTACTTGTACAATGGGAATGAATAACAATATCTAACATTAGGAGCTTCTGCAAAAATTAGAGATTGTGAATGCTGAGTATTTATTATAGAGATTGGAACATGGTAAGAATATAGTAAATGATCATATTTTGGTTATAGTTTTGTTTTCCCTATTTTCATTTTCCTTGTTAAGCTAGTTTATGAATTAGGCATAGCTTTGAATATTAACGAGTACTGTTGATTTATAATGCTGTGTTAGTTTCAGGTGTACATCAGTGGAATTTTTTCAACTTATTGGAAATACAAAAATAACATTTCAGTCTAAGCAGTGATGGATTTGAGCTTGTCAACATACTTTTTCTTTTTTTAGACTTTGCAAAAATACAGTGGTTAGATACTTTATTCTACAGTGGTTAAGAGTTCAGCTTTTGAGCCAGACAGACATGGGTTTGGCCCAGCTTTATCATCGACTTGTGTGGTAGAGTACAATTTCTAAAACATCACTTTAGAGTAAAACTGGGGAAATTTGAATAGATGGGTATATTGCATCCATATCCATATTCTCAGTTCAGTTCAGTTCAGTTGCCCAGTTGTGTCCAACTTTTTGCAACCCCATGGACTTCAGCACACCAGGCCTCCCTGTCCATCCCAACTCCCGGAGTTTATCCCAACTCCCGGAATTTACTCCAACTCTTGTCCATTGAGTCGGTGATGCCATCCAACCACCTCATCCTCTGTAGGCCCCTTCTCCTCCCAGCTTCAATCTTTCCCAGCATCAGGGTTTTTTCAAATAAGTAAGTTCTTCGCATCAGGTGGCCAAGGTATTGGAGTTTCAGGTTCAGCATCAGTCCTACCAATGAACACCCAGGACTGATCTCCTTTAGGATGGACTGGTTGGATCTCCTTGCAGTCCAAGGGACTCTCAAGAGTTTTCTCCAACACCACAGTTCAAAAGCATCAATTCTTCAGTGCTCAGCTTTCTTTATAGTCCAACTATCACAGCCATTCATGACTACCAGAAAAACCATAGCTTTGACTAGACGGACCTTTGTTGGAAAAATAATGTCTCTGCTTTTTAATATGGTGTCTAGGTTGGTCATAACTTTTCTTCCAAGGAGTGAGTGTCTTTTAATTTAATGGCTGCTGTCACCATCTGCATTATTTTGAGATGATACCTTTGGAGATAGCTGGATAAAGAACACATGGGATCTCTCTGTATTATTTTGCAGCTCTGAGAGTACCTACACTTATCCCAAAAATTTTAATTAAAAATGTCTAAAACACTGTCCTCTTGTCCCATATGTTCTTCCAGACATGTAACAATAGACAGAGTCTATTTCCTCTTCCCCTGAACCAGAGAGAGATGTTATAACCACATTGCTGAACAGAACGTGGCAGAAGAGATATTGTATGACATCCAATGCCATTTAAAAAAAACAAATTTATTCGAGTACTGTTGATTTATAATGCTGTGTTAGTTTCAGGTGTACAGCAAAGTGATTCAGTTATATATATGTGTGTGTGTGTGTGTGTGTGTGTGTGTACCTATATTCATTCTTTTTCAAATTCTTTTCCCTTATAGGCTATTACAAAATAATAAGTAGAGTTCCCTGTGCTGTATAGTAGGTCCTTGTTGTTTATCTATTATATATATATAGTAGTGTGTATACGTTAATCCCAAATTCCTAATTTACCCTCCCCTGCCACCCGCCATTATTTTCTAAGTCTGTCAGTCTGTTTATGTTTTGTAAATAAGTTCATTGGTATCAGATTTTTAGATTCCGCTTATAAGTGATATCACATGTTATTTATCTTTCTCTGTCTGACTTACTTCACGTAGTATGCTAATCTCTAGGTGCATCCATGTTGCAAATGGTATTATTTTGTTCTTTTTATGGCTGATTAGTATCCCATTGTGCATATGTGCTACATATTCTTTATCCAAGGACAGATGCCATGTTAATCTCCCTTAGCATTCTTGCCCTTGAGCCCAGTCCCTGTGGTGTGAGAAAGGTCAAACAGCTCACTTGGAGATGAACTGACACCTCCACTACCAGTCAGCATCCTTTGCCAGATGGGTGAATAATAAACTTTAGATGATTTTAACTGAGGCGCTAACCCTGTGGGTCACAGAAAGACCACTCTGATTATGCCTGGTGCAAATTTCTGACCCACAGAATGTGTGAATCTGTGAGCATAATAGGTGATTATTTTACATGAGTAATTTGGGGGGTAATATATAACATAGCCATCAGTAACTCTAATGACTAGGTTAGCTAGATTTCATAAATTTATTTAACAGCTTCACACCTCATTATTCCCATAGCTAGAAATATGTAAAAACACCATAGAAACTGTTAAATTCATATATGAGTATGAGAAAAATTATATACATAAAGTTAAGTGGATGACACTTAGAAATCTTGAAAAAAAGGGTAATCTATTTATATAATAATAGTAGGTATAAAATGCTGAAACTTTACTAAACACATGTGCCAGGCAAAACTTTGAGTGCCCTTCTAGGTACTGACTTGTTTAATTTGCATGACAACACTATGAGATAAGTTGTCCTGTTAGTACACATTTAATTTAGATAGCTGAGGTCTCAAGAATTTAGATCCCATAGCTAGAAATTTCTGTTCCTCTCTTTAAAGTGGATATTTTATTTTCTCTGTGTATATCTTTCTACCCTCAAGAACATCAAATGAGGCAGTTCTTGTTGTGTTCTGTTTTGAAAAATTAACCAACTCAGGTCTTGTGAAATGCCCCCAGTTCAGTTCAGTTCAGCTCAGTTCAGTTGCTCAGTTGCGTCTGACTCTTTGCAACCTCATGGAATGCAGTGCTCCAGGCTTCACTGTCCATCACCAACTCCTGGAGCTTGCTCAGAATCATGTCCATCAAGTCAGTGATGCCATCCAACCATCTCATCCTCTGTCATCTCCTTCTCCTCCTGCCTTCAATCTTTCCCAGCATCAGGGTCTTTTTTTAGACCTGAGTTTATCTTTGCAAGGATTTTTAAATTTTTTTACTGGAGTATCTTTGCTTTACAAAGTTGTTTTATCTTCTGCTGTAAAGCAAAATGAATCAGTTGTACATATACCCAGTCTGATTCAGATTTACTTCTTGTTTCAATGAGGCACTGAGGAAAAAGCCATGTGAACAAGAAATGTGTCCAGAGTCCAGCTGTCTTGGTATGAAACAAATTTCTACTGCTTTTCTGCTATATATGATCCATATTTCTTCATCTGAGATAAAGATTCTGTTCTTCACCTGAGGAAAGTATGTATAGTGTTAGTGGATTGCCTAGATGTGCAGTAGGCCTAACAAAGTCAGCTATTATCACTATGATTGTGAACTGAATTCGGACCTAGTGACACTTCTCAATTAGTTCACTGTCAAGGAAGAAGTCAAGCTTTCTCCAGTATCATAAACATGGAGTTGAACTATCCCAGCTCATTTCAAGGAAGGACTTGTTGGCTCTACCCAGGGTGAACAGCATGCAGTCTCTAGATTGTACCTCTTCAGGGTCTGCTCTAGCTGCAGAGAGCTGCCTCAGTCACAAGCACTTGCTTCCCAGGGCAACCAGCATCCAGTGACTGATCAAGCCAGGACATCAAAGCTCTGTGGTTGCATATCCTGGCTAAAGCAACTAGTGCTGCATTAAACACTGGGGTGTATGTTTCTTTTGCAATTACGGTTTTCTCAGGATATATACCCAGGAGTGGAATTACTGCATCATTTGGTAGTTCTACTTTTAGTTTTTTAAGGCACCTAAACACTGTATTACAAGGTGGCTGCACCAAACCACATTCCCACCAACAGTAGAAGGGTTCCCTTTTTCCACACTCTCTCCAGCATTTATCATCTGTAGATTTTTTTTTTTAATAATGGCCATCCAGACTGATGTGAGGTGATATTTCATTGTATTTTTGATTTGCATTTCTCTAATAATCAGTGGTGTTGAGCATCTTTTCATGGTCCATTGACAGAGGATGGATAAAGGATGGATATATATGTGTATATATATATATGTATACACACACACACACTGGAATATTACACAGCTATAAAAAGGAACATAATTGTGCTATTTTCAGAGACATGGGTGGACCTAGAGACTGCCATACAGAGTGAAGTAAGTCAGAAAGAGAAAAACAAATATCGCATATTAGCACATACATGTGGAATCTAGAAAAATGGTGCAGAGGAAACTATTTTCAAAGTGGAAATGGAGACACACATAGAGAACAAACGTATAGACACCAAGTGGGAAATGGGGGTGGGATAAATTGGGAGATTGGGATTCACACATATACACTACTATGTATAAAACAGAAAACTAATGAGAACCTTCTGTATAACACAGGAAACTCTACTTAATGTTCTCTGCTGACCTAAATGGTATGGGAATTCAAAAAATAGGGAATACATGTATATGTGTGGCAGATTCACTTCACTGTATACCAGGAAAAAAAAACCACAACACTGTAAAGCAACTACCCTAATGAATTTTTTTTTTTTAAAGCCCTGTGGTTTAAGACCAATGCAGTTTAACTCTGAATAAGCAATGACTGTTTCAGAGTGCCCCACCTTCCACTGAGTCGGCATTGTACTTTGACTTCTGCTGCTCAATTCTTCTTCCATCCCATTCCTTGTACAGGGGTTGGTTCCTAGTAAGCATCTTGCACTCTGACTTCTTTTCAATATATGTTTCTAGAAAGCCCATCCTGCAATAGCCAGCCTGAAATCTATTAAGAAAATGTGATCCAAGGAAAAGTGGAGGGAAATTGACATTGGTGGAGTGTCCACAATGTCACTAATCTAGTATTTTATAAAACAACTATTCCGTATCTCCCTCATGAGACCACATTCTTTTTACTCCCAATTTATGTGAAGCTTTTAGAGTTTACAGAATTTTTGTGGCCTGGCTAAGTTAAAAGGATGGTTCTTGTGGGTCCAGATGCAAATTCAAAGTAGCCACCTACACAGCCTGTGCTCATCCTGCTCTGTGGAACTGCTTTGTGGTTATAAGTCTTTATTTTAAAACTGCAACATATACTTTCAGTTGGACTTTGCTTACTCACAGCTTACACACTATGATGGGTGCACAGGCTGTGTCTTGTCTCACCGAATTTCATCTCTAATTTCAACTCTGTTAGTCTTAGACCTTTCCCTCTCTGAAATTCTTTGATTTCATATTTCCAAACTTCTGCAGCGAATCTGCACGTAGATTTCTGCTCAGTGGACAAGCCCCAATTATAACTTTGAACATGGACTTCATTGCCTTTCTCTACATCTTGTTAAGTCCTTTCTTATTTCCAGAATCTATTCATCACATCACCAGTTACGAGGTTTGCAAGGCCATCCTCTTGGGAACACAATGAATCTGTGCTGCTAAATTCCAGCCCTGCACATTCCTTACTACCTGTCTCCTTCGCTATATTCCCATGAGCCCTGGCCACTCGGTTCCTCACTGTCTTACCTAAGCTCCTACAATCACCTTCCATTCACCTACTTTCTGATGCCTTCCCTTGTGGCTCAGCTGGTAAAGAATCTGCCTGCAACACAGGAGACCTGAATTTGATCCCTGGTTGGAAAGATCCTCTGGAGAAGGGAAGGCTACCCACTCCAGTATTCTGGCCTGCAGGATTCCATGGAAAGTATAGTTCATGGGGTCGCAAAGAGTTGGACATGAATAAGTGACTTTCATTTTCACTTTTATCAGCTGATGTGTTTTGAAGCCCAGCTTCCGTCTCCTTCTTAAGTTTTCTCATGATCTCAGTATTTGATCCCAGTCATAGTTTAGATTCCTAGGATTCTTCTAGGGCCTACTCCATGCAGGGTAAAAATCAAATAACAGGGAGCAACTTTGCAACCTGTAGGTCAGATATGGTCAAACGTTATTTTAAATATGCTTTGTAAAACTGGAAATCTTTAACAAGTCAAAGATTTCATATAAAAAATTCATATTTCTGGTTTCTCTTTTGAAATACTGGGGGAAAAAAATGTAGTAATGTAGGATAAGGGAGTTAGAGAAGACGAGGTTCAGAATAAGAAGGAGACCGGCACTTTACAGGAACAGATCACCTTTAATGAGGTGAGAAGGGGCAGCAGTCAGATTAGTGAGCTGCTGTACTTACCTAAGAAAAGAGTAAGTATATATAGGCATGTATGTGGAAAGCTACTATCTTAAGGGGGCCTGTTCTTCTCCAAGGTTGTTCGGAGTAGTTATCTCTTAAATGTCTGGGGCAAGGAATTTCGGAGATCTGCCAGAGGCTGGACATGCCCAGAGCTGGGTGTAATCAACCTTAATATCCATTTTTTCTTTGGGTGAGAGAGTTCTTTGTTTTGCATAGAATGGTGGGGAGGACCTGGAGGGGAGTTTTAACTCCAGGCTATTTTGAGCCAGGTAACTTTCCTTCGAGTAATACCTGGCCCATATTCCTCATGTCCTGATGTAATCAGAGCTGAGAAATGTCTACTCTATTCACAGGGACTGTCACTCAGATTCACATGTCTCTGGTCAACTATGGAGAACATTCATATACATGTAAGCACATCCAGCATCATTCCTTGCTTACTTCTCTTACACCAGACTAGGCACTTATGGCCACTTGTTCAAACATGTTATCTGATATTCAAATGGTGTCCTAGTCTGGCTAAAACTACTCTTTATCAAAATATTTGAAATGATAAGCTATAACATACATAAATGCTAAAGAACACACACACACACACACAACATACATTCATGTTGTAAAGAATAAAACAAGTCAACACTCCTGTGCTTATCACCTTCAAGAATAAGAATTTTAACCCAGTTTCTGAGTTCTCTTGTTCACCTCTAACTTTCAAATCTCCCTGCTTTCTTTGTAACACCATCTTAGATTCTGTGTTTATCATTCTCCATGATACAATTGAACTTTGCTTGGTTTGAATGGAATCACATTGTCTATGTTACTCTGTTACTTGTTTTTTTTTTTTTTTCTACTCAACTTTCAGTTCAGTTCAGTTCAGTCGCTCAGTCGTGTCCGACTCTTTGCGACCCCATGAAATGCAGTACGCCAGGCCTCCCTGTCCGTCACCAACTCCCAGAGTTTACCCAAACCCATGTCCATCGAGTCGGTGATGCCATCCAACCATCTCATCCTCTGTCGTCCCCTTCTCCTCCTGCCCTCAATCCTTCCCAGCATTAGGGTCTTTTCCAATGAGTCAACTCTTCCCATGAGGTGGCCAAAGTATTGGAGTTTCAGCTTCAACATCAGTCCTTCCAATGAACACCCAGGACTGATCTCCTTTAGGATGGACTGGTTAGATCTCCTTGCAGTCCAAGTGACTCTCAAGAGTCTTCTCCAACACCACAGTTCAAAAGCATCAATTCTTCAGCACTCAGCTTTCTTCACCATCCAACTCCCACATCCATACATGACCACTGGAAAAACCATAGCTACTCAACCTCATGCTCCTGTAATTCTTTTTACTGCTGTATAGTTTACAAACTGTGAATTATTTATTGCAATCTTGACTTATTACACTTTGGATCACCTCTAACTTTTAGACACTTATGAACAATGTTGCTATGAATGTGTCTAAACATGTCTCCCTACATAGGGATGCTAAGGATACAATGTTATGAATACTGGTCATAGAGTATGTGCATATTCATTTAACAGTGTATTACCAAACTATTTATAAGATAAAATTTGACCATAATCTAGGGAAGTTCTTTGTGCCTGGATTTGTGGAAATTTTGCTGAAAAAAGGCTAAATTCTGTAGGTCACTAGATGCATCCTCTGCCCACTTTAGCCTGCCACACCTAAATTTGGGAGTCTCAGACTTCTCTTTTACTAATTATTGTTTGAAGAATAAATATCTCAGCAATTGTGTATCTCAATAATCTAGCTCCAGGGTGAAAAAAAAACCCTGCTTCTTTCTTAGGTCAGCACCTTACAACACACTCCCAGCTTCTGAGACTTGTCCTCTGCCGTTCCCATCTGATCCTGGGTATCTCTGCTGGCTCTCAGACACCTAAGATCCAGTACCATCTACCATAAACCTCAGCTGTCAAGTGTCTGTAGGATCAGTTTTCACTTGTTTGTTCATTTGTTTTGAGTGGTTATGAGAGTCCAATTTATGTGAGTTCAACTTTGATCTTGACGATGTGTTGCAAAGTTTTGGTTGATGTGAAGCAAGAAATTTTTCTCAAGAGTCTCTGTTCACTCATAGTTGGATGTTTGCTGTTTAGAACTTCCACATTTACATACATGAGTAAGCTTATATTACAACTTTTTTTCTTTTCTCACACTGTCCTTTTCTGGCTTGAATATCAAGTATATAATAGTTTATAAAATGAGTTGAGTAGTTTTAAATTTTTTAACTTATTAATTTATTTTTTATTTTACACTGGAGTATAGTTGAGTTACCATGTTGTGTTAGTTTCAGGTGTATAGAAAAGTGATTCTGTTATACACATACATAAATGTGTTCTTTTTCAGATTCTTTTCCATAAAGGTTTTTGCAGAGTACTGAGCAGAGTTCCCTGTGCTATACTGTAGGTAGGAGCTTGTTAGTTATCTATTTTATGGTAGTGTGTAGATGTTAATTCCCATCTCCCAATTTATCCCTCCTCAACATTTTTCCTCTGTGGTAACCATAAATTTGTTTTCCAAATCTTTAAGTCGGCTTCCGTTTTGTAAATAATTTTACTTGTATCATCCTTTAGATTCCATGTATAAGTGATATCCAGGGGTGTTTTCTTTTTTTTAAAGAATGTGTAAGATTTGAATTACCTCTTCCTTGAATGTTTATATTTTTTGACTATATACTACTGATTACGTAGCTTTCATGGTCTTATGGTCTTATAGACATATGGTCTTTTAGGTTTTCTATTTCTTTTAAAATTACATTAAGGGTTGTTTTCTTAGGATTTTTTTTTTTCTCTCTTAAGGTTTCTAATCAGTTCAGTTCAGTCACTCAGTCATGTCCACCTCTTTGTGATCCCATAGACTGTAGCATGCCAGACTTCCCTGTCCATCAACACCTCCCAGAGCTTGCTCAAACTCATGCCCATTCAGTCAGTGATGCCATCCAACCGCCTCATCCTCTGTTGTCCCCTTCTCCTCCTGCCCTAAATCTTTCCCAGCATCAGGGTCTTTTCCGATGAGTCAGTTCTTTGCATCAGGTGGCCAAAGTATTGGCTGAAGTATTCAGTTTCAGCATCAGTCTTTCCAATGAATATACAGGACTGATTTCTTTTAGGATTGATTGGTTGGATCTCCTTGTAGTCCAAGGGACTCTCAAGAGTCTTCTCCAACACCACAGTTCAAAAGCATCACTTCTTCGGAGCTCAGCTTTCTTTATGGTTCAACTCTCACATCCATACATGATTACAGGAGAAACCATAGCTTTGGCTAGAGGGCATTTGTAGGCAAAGTAATGTTTCTGCTTTTTAACATGCTGTCTAGGTTCGTCATTGCTTTTCTTTCAAGAAGCAAGCATCTCTTAATTTCATGGTGGCAGTCACCATCTGCAGGGATTTTGGAACCCAAGAAAACAATCTGTCACTGTTTCCATTGTTTCCCCATCTATTTTCCATGAAGTGATGGGACCAGATGCCATAATCTTCATTTTCTGAATGTTTAGTTTTAAGCCAGCTTTTTCTCTCTTCTCTTTCACTTTCATCAAGAGGCTCTTCAGTTCCTCTTCACTTTCTGCTGTCAGGGTGGCATATCTGCATATGTGAGGGTATTGATATTTGTCCCAGCAATCTTGATTCCAGCTTGTGCTTTATCCAGCCAGGCATTTCGCATGATGTCCTGTGCATGTAAGTTAAATAATCAAAGTGACAATATATAGCCTTGATGTAATCCTTTTCTGATTTGGAACCAGCCAGTTATTCCATGTCCAGTTCTAACTGTTGCTTCTTGACCTGAATACAGATTTCTCACGAGGGAGGTAAGATGGTCTGGTATTCTCATCTCTTTCAGAATTTTCCACAGTTTGTTGTGATCTACACAGTCAGTCTTTGGCGTAATCAATAAAGCAGAAGGAGATGTTTATCTGGAATTCTCCTGTTTTTTCAATGATCCAATGGTGTTGGCAATTTGATCTCTGGTTCCTCTGCTTTTTCTAAATCCAGCTTGAACATCCAGAAGTTCATGGTTCATGTACTGTTGAAGCCTGGCTTGGAGAATTTTAGGCATTACTCTACTAGCATGTGAGATGAGTACAATTGTGCAGTAGTTTGAGCTTTTTTGGCATTGCCTTTCTTTGGGACTGGAATGAAAACTGACCTTTTCTAGTCCTGTGGCCACTGCTGAGTTCTCCATATTTACGGGCATATTAAGTGCAGCACCTTCACAGTATCATCTTTTAGGATTTAAAATAGCTCAACTGGAATTCCATCACCTCCACTAGCTTTGTTCGTAGTGATGCTTCCTAAGGCCCATTTGACTTCACATTCTAGGATGTCTGGCTCTAGGTGAGTGATCATACCACTGTGGTTATCTGTGTCATGAAGATCTTTTTTGTATAGTTCTGTGTATTCTTGCCACCTCTTCTTAGTATCTTCTGCTTCTGTTAGGTCCATACCATTTCTGTCCTTTATTGTGCCCATCTTTGCATGAAATGTTCCCTTGGTCTCTCTAATTTTCTTGAAGATTTCTAATAGATTACTATAAACATCCATACATTGAATCGTTCATGAGCATCCTTTATTTGTCACCCATTTGTAAATTCTTGGTCTGAATCAGTGAAAACAGCCACACTAGATCCCTCCTTTCATGGCTCATACAGGCCAATCCTCAGTAGCACATTAACCAAGTCCTCAGTTTTCCTCCAGTAAATTGGAAGGCACATACCAGTGTGCAATTTCTAGTCCAAATGTTGTCTTTGCTTGTATAATTTACAATCTTTTCTTTAGTGACAAAGTATTGCAACCTTTTTGTCCTTGTGGATCTTATGACCACTACGGTTTTACCAAAACTCTTGACAGTAATTTATCTTTCTCATTCAGATATTGTACATATACTGAGTATTGACATTTCATGGAGTTTCTGTCTCATGGAATATCCTCTGACCACATGTATTATTATTTTTACTCTTTTGTTACTCACTTTGACAATAACTGTCTGAATACCATATTTTGCAGAATATCAGTTACTTCAATTATTTTACATCATAATTATTGATCTAAATAATTGTGGATTTCTTAAAATGTGAGCTTAATCACTGTGAAGATTCTTTTTATAGTTACTCATCATTTGCAGTTCATTAAATATTTTAATCTGCATTCTTTCAGGAAAAAAAAGTATTTAGATATTATACAGAACTAGGCTTAAATCTCATTCTCTTTATTCACAAGAATGGTCAAAGGTTTTGTTTTGTTTTTACGGAACACATTTATTCCATGAGATTGCTGTCAACACATGTCATGAGGGCTTCAATATATATTTGCTATTTTCAATCAATTCTCAGACTCTTGCTTTCCCTACTTCCCGCCTTTCTGATTTCATATCTTCACTGGCTCTTTGAGATACTGGCATCCTACAATGACCACCAGAAAAAAGGAAAGTCAGTCAGTGACATATTGAAAGAAGAGTTTCAAAGGACAGCAGAAAAGAAAGGAGGGGTCAGAGACTGAGTAAATTTGTTCAGTTTGGAAGAAACAATTACAATCTGTGCTTTAATTATATTCAAATGCTGTGCTCCTGATATTTAAGACAAATTTACAATCAAATTTGGTTATCCAACAACTCCTAAAAGTGTTTATGAAAAAGGAAAATAAATTATTGAGATTTAATATCTCAACACTAGTTTGCTTTATAAAAGAAAAAATGCACCTGAAAAGAATTATTTTCAACACCAAGGCCTTGAGAGAAAAAAAAATCCATTTGTTTCTACCAAAATGAAATAACCTTGAACTTACGTGAATCCAGAGTCTTTAGACTGTTTCTATTAGTGATAAATAAGGAAAGGCAGATGACCCAGGAAATGTTTTGATATTATCTCCAGTAAACCTTGTTTTATAAGCACAT
The DNA here is from genome assembly GCF_054371585.1 of Giraffa tippelskirchi. Classification (NCBI taxonomy): domain Eukaryota; kingdom Metazoa; phylum Chordata; class Mammalia; order Artiodactyla; family Giraffidae; genus Giraffa; species Giraffa tippelskirchi. Next base: position 134,962,759 of record NC_137277.1, read on the forward strand.
TATGTACATATTGATAAATAACAGAATGTATCCTTCCTATAATAGTTGCCCCCACTTCCTTCATATGTCTTCAAAAGTATTTAGTCTTCGACAAGTGCAAATTCCTTTCAGCTGCGGCTCACAGGAGACATTTCTGTTCCTGCTCTAAGTACTTAAAGAAGTGAATTAACCCAGAAACCTAATTCATAATTGTCCTAATACTTTAAAAAATTGAATCAGAAAAGTTCTTACTCAAAAGTCAATAGGAATTATTCAATACTGGACTGAATCTTTTGCTTACAAATAAGAGCCTGTTAACTCAATGTTGTTTGAGGAAGCACATAAAGTTTATCCTTCTCTCAATGCCAAGTGTAGATCCCAAGGTGCAGCTCATCCTTATGACATGCTTGTCTCATTTTAGCATGAGTTTCTGACAATTGGGTCCAGGAAAAATAACTGGTGGTTATAGCATTAAACAGTAGTGGTATAAAGCTAACATATACTGATATTAAGAACTGATTATACATCTACAGTAGTAATTTGCATTTATTTCATTTTCCTTCCAATCCATTTAAGGTATAGATATTATTTTAAATTGAAGAAAACTCAAGTTTATGAAACTGAATTAGTTTATATAACATCAAACAGCCAGTAAAGGGTAGTACTAAGAGTGGCCCTCAGCCTCACATGATCTCAAAGTCCATATTGTTTGCCTCTGCATTAGATCCTCACTTTGGTTTCTCTACCATTTTTCTTTTTTTCTGATGCCTAATGAATCCAGTAAGAGAGAAGCAGGGCAAATCTGAGAAAAATTTTACAAAGAGCAGTAGAGCTCAGTCAGTTCAGTCAGTCAGTTCAGTCACTCAGTCCTGTCCGGCTCTTTGGGACCCCATGAACCGCAGCACTCCAGGCCTCCCTGTCCATCACCAACTCCCGGAGTTTACCCAAACTCATGTCCATTGAGTCGGTGATGACATCCAGCCATCTCATTCTGGAGTTATTTCTCCAATGATCTCCAGTAGCATATTGGGCACCTACTGACCTGGGAAGTTCCTCTTTCAGTATCCTATCATTTTGCCTTTTCATACTGTTCTTGGGTTCTCAAGGCAAGAATACCGAAGTGGTTTGCCAAGAATGTATGAATATATTGTGTTTTGGGTGTGTGAGTAAGAGAGAGAGAGAGAGAGCTGTCAGTGCAAAAGTCAAGTGGCAAACATAAGCCAGCAGGGCCTTGTCTTCCGTTATAAATGTTTGGCAGCTTTCATGCAAGTGTTTTATGAGTGCTGAGGCCATAACCTTTCCATTCCCAAACATCCTTCTGGCTTTAGTATGGAGACTAAATTGAAGTTGAAGGAGAACAAAATTAGATGGAGATTGACCATCAGGTATGTTGATCATCTTTCTAACCAGAAGCTCTATTTCATACAAAATATGCTGTTATTACAGTAGTGCTGTGTTTATAATAGGAAGATTTTCTATATTATTAGCTGGTTTTTTTGGGGGGGGATTTGATATCTGAAGAATAAGCTTGTTTAGCTTCACTCTGCTCACAGTACTTTTAAGAGTCTCTTCAGAAAAATAGAGTAATCGTTTTCCATCATTATTTTGATCTGAAATAGCCCTGAAAGGATTTCAGGTTTTCGATTTAAGACAAATTATCTCTAATAGTTTTCACTTCTTCTCTTGTGCACAAAGGAAGAAGTTATAAAGTTCAGTTGTCCCCACATGTTTAATCCTGAGCTTCTTAGGAAGGATACAGGGGTAGACAATGAGATTCACTGAGAGTCACAGTTCTGCCTTCTACCTGTTCTTCTATATTAACGTATCTTATTGCCTAATAAAAATAGCTTGAAACATTCCCTTGTGCTTGTATAAACATTTTGGTGCTTAGCATAAATTTCAGAGAAAATTCTCATTTTAAATGTCAAGGCATGTTTATAACGTTTCAGGTGTTTCCCACAGTGATCACACAGCAGAACACAATGTGGTCTGAAAAGACTCAGAGGGACAAGGACATCCATTGCATTCCTAGCCTGGCCTTAGGAGGGTTTTATTTTTATTTTGTATGTTATGTATGTATTTGGCTGTGCCAGGTCCTTATTTGCAGCATTTGAGATCTTTGATCTTCCTTGCAGTATGTGGGATCTAGTTCCCCCACCAGAAATCAAAGTTAGGCCCCCTGCATTGGGAGTGTGGTGTGCTAGCTACAGGACCACCAGGGAAGTCCCAGGAAGATTTTCTTTATGTCTGACTCTCCTACAACTCTGATTCTTTGTTTTCCATATTCCTCCCAGAAGTGATAAAATCTCCCTCCCAAGCTGATCTCTCTTTTTTTTCCTAATGAGCTTTATTTTATTTTTTTTTATTTTTTTAAAATTTTAATTGGAGGCTAATTACTTTACAATATTGCGGTGGTTTTGCCATACATTCACATGAATCAGCCATGGTTGTACATGTGTTCCCCATCCTGACCCTCCCTTTCACCTTCCTCCCCATCCCATCTCTCAGGGTCATCCCAATGCACCAGCCTTGAGCACCCTGCCTCATGCATCGAACCTGGACTGGCGATCTGTTTCACATATAATAATACACATGTTTCAATGCTATTCTCTCAAATCATCCCACCCTCGCCTTCTCCCACAGAGTCCAACAGTCTGTTCTTTACATCTGTGTCTCTTTTGCTGTCTCGTATATCTTTCATCCATGCCACTGAAGCTTCATTCCATCTGGTTTACCTCAAATGGCATCTACTTTTGAAAAATCTCTGATCCCCCCCCCCCGCCCTCGATATAATATTTCTCTGTTTTGGATTCCACTCTGTTCTGGCCATATTGTCAACAATATGCCAGTAACATTTACTTATATCAGTTTATCCATGTCCATCTAAAAGATTTAAGCCCCGTGGAGTCAGGATCTCCCACCTATATGATTTTTCTCTGTTTCCTATTAATTTGCTTTTGGACACCTTGTCATCATTTAATATCAATTGCCTGTTCCTCTCCACTATACTTAACTTCATTGATGGTCCACCTCATCACCCACTTCCCAATTTATACTTTCCTGACCACAGTAGATGTAGATGTTCATCCACCAATTTTGATTTATATTGGTGTGTCACTTCCTGCCTCATACCTTACTGGTTTAAAATTGCCATTTTATTTTCGCTCGCAATGTTATGGCCCAGAAATTCAGGCAGAACTCTGCCAGGTGGTCTATCTGTGATTTATCTGAAAGCAGCTGGCACAGCCAAGTCAAGAGGATTCAATTCCTGAAGGGTCCTCCCTTCACATTGAGTGTTCAGTGTTCCTTGTTATTTTTCCCTCTCCTCCTGAGGGGTCTCATCCTCCAGTGCCTCTCCCTCATAGTGCAACAGCCTCACAGAGTTGGATTTCTTATGTGGAATTAGTTTTCTCTAGAGCGAATTCTCTGACGACCTGGAAGAAAACCACGAAGCACCTTCCAACCTAACTCAGAATTATGAACTGCATGGTTTAAAACATGAGTCGTATGCTGCTGATTGCTGCTTAGTCGCTTCAGCAGTGTCAAGAGGAGGAGAACCAAATAAAAGCATAAAATGGCGGTCATGTTTGCTGAGGGTGGGGAAGTAGCTTGGGAGACTAGGGACCACATTTCCATTCTTTATTTGGCAGGAAACATGCATTTATAGCCTCTCATTTCTAACTGTCTTGTCACTGGTGTATGTCCTGTGCTGTTCCACGGAGACCACGTCCAGATTCTATCAGTGGAGTTAAACTATTTGTATATGATTGATTGAAGCCTAAACAATCTGGAATCACAGTTTTCTACCAGCCTGATAACCTGTAATTGAATAAGTACACAGAAAATCGACATGTATCAACCAGGTTAGTTTAATCAAGTCTGATGATCAATGAAGATGGATATTTTGCAGCCTAATTGCTCACCAAATCCGATAGAGATGGTATAGATTTTTAAGACTGAGATCTCACATTTGTAACTTTGATTTTGACAGAACCTGGCATAGCACCATGGATATATCAGAATCATGGCACTTCCTAGTTGAATAAACTGGTGAATAAATAAATAAATGAAAAGATTCTACAACTTTTCTGAAGATATACATGGACTAATACCTGAAAAAAAAAATGTTTGCAACGTGGAAAATAATTGAGAACTCAGAGCTCAAAACACATTCAGCAGTCATGGGACTGATAGGCTGTCTATCATGGATAAAGAAACATGAGCTGACCTTTTTGCTTCCTTTGAAATGCCAGTTTCTCTATTTCCCTTTCTTTCAGTGTCATTGATGCTAAGTACACAGGGCATGCTAAAAAATGAAAAAAATAAATCAAGCAGTCATTTGTCTGCCTGTTGCCAAAAATACTGTTTGGTTGTTGACTGTTTTTTACAAATTGACTAATTCAAGAGTTGGTAACATTTTCTTAAAGGGCCAAATTGATGGTAATATTTTAGGCTTTGAGGGCCACATTTGTCTCTGTCACAACTAGTCAATTCTCTCTTGATAGTGCCAAAGCAGCCATAGATAATAGACATATAAATGAATAACTGTGGCCTATTCCAAACAGAAGTTTACTTACAAAAACAAACTACTGTCCCATAGGCCATAGTTTGCTAACCTCTGGACTAGATAAATTGTAAAAAACTAAACATACATATTGTTTAATTTGTTCTCATTTCGTTATTTGGAAAGAAATAAGACATACTTTTTAGGATTAAGAATAGATTTAAAAAATACTGAAATGCCAGCCCAAGAGAGCCCATGCTAGGGTATCAATCCTAATGGAAGAATAGTAAGAGATCCTACCATAGGCAGACAGGAGTTGGGGAGGTCAGAAAGTTTACAAGTGCTTTGGGTCAAAATAAGAAAAAATTAATTTAAAACATCAAGCCCAATAGTTAAAGCCAGAATCACAGGATAGGCTTATGGCTAAATATAAACCAAAATGGAGCAGGTCAGCATGAATGAGATAAATTTTGGGCTCTTGCCACACTGTCAGTTGTCCACTTTGTATCTTTATATGTGGTATAGGTTCTAGGAAGGCAGATGCCAAGTAATGAGCAAATTTGCTTTGGATGAAGGATTTGTACTTAATCTTAAGTTTGCTGGTTCAACTCCAGCTCAAAGGAGACTAGCTCGCTTTGGGGGCTTCCCTGGTGACTCAGATGGTAAAGACTCTGCCTGTGATGCAGGAGACCTGAGTTTGATCCCTGGGTTGGGAAGATCCCCTGGAGCAGGGAATGGCTACCCACTTTAGTTAGCTTGCCTGAAGAATTCCATGGACAGAGGAGCCTACTGACAGTCTCATAGAGTTGCAAAGAGTTGGACGTGACTGAGCGACTAACACACTTTTGTATTTAATGTCTATGTCCATCAGCTTTTACTAGTTCATCTAGCAAAATACACCAAATAAATATCCAAGGACACAATCTCTACCACTGAAATGCTTGAAGTCTAGTTCATAAGATATCCTATATCAATACAAAATAGCTAAACACATACAATGCTAATTCATATGATGCAGAATGATATTCTGAGCCACAGGTTTTAAAATTTCCATGCATATACAAACTATCTGGGATCCTGTACAATTCAAACTGCAATTTGATAGATCTAAAGCGAGGCTTGTATTACCACATGTGTTTCAAGCTTCCATGTGATGATGCCCTTTTTGTGCACGGACATATGAATTAAACAATACTTTATGCAGTTTTAGAGGAGCTCATCAGGCTGTGTGGTCAAGGATTCTTGGTTGAAATGGGAATGAGGCTATGCCTGGAAGGAGGAACTCAAATAACTTACAACAGGTATGTGGTGTTTATAGGTGATTAAGTGGAAAAAAAGACTGCCTAGACCTGGTATCTGTTGTTGCTCCATCAGTTGTAGGTGTAGTTAGAACAAAGAATCAAACTAAAAGCAATAGCAAGCTGTTACTCACTCCACAGTGCAAGTGGGATTGCCTGGTGGTCCAGTGGTTAAGACTTCCCCTTGCAATGCAGCAGGTGCATGTTTGAGCCCTGGTCAGGGAGTAAAATTCCACATGCCTCATGATCAAAAATACAGAACACAAACAACAGAAGTAATAATGCAACAAATTCAATGAAGGCTTTAAAAATGGTCCACATTTTTCAAAAAAGAAAAGAAACAGTGCAAGTAAATGTCAAAATGAAAGGTGCTGACTTCAAAGTGCTCCATTTCCTTGTATAGAATAGCACTGGGCTGAGGTCTCATTTCAAAGAATGCTAAGCAAGAAGCTCATAGGTTTTTTTGGACCCATGATCAGAGGATAGTGAGAGGGAGAAAGGCTTTAAGAAAAGCACTACAAGTGTTTAAAAGTAGAGAGAGTTGCTTCAACTCAGACTTTAGAGGTGATTTTTACGTTGAGGTGACTGGACCAGAGATACTGATATGCATATTAGGGTGACCAGCATGGAAGGAGGGGAACCTGAATCCTTGGCCATGACTTCCTCCAGAAAACTGCAGTGCTGTGTATGTACCAAGTCCCTCATGAGGCTCACCTGGTAAAGCCTTGTAATGGCCCTGGTCGTGTTTGAACAATCACAGATAGCATTCTGGCCTGGAACTGGATTCCTTGCTTATGCTATGTCTCCAAAATGATGGTCACTATTCACTGTCAGCCATTGTTTCCAGGAAGGAACTCACAAATGTTGCCAGATCTTCAATTTTTTTCAATATAAATTTATATTTATACAGAAAGCTCTCAGATTTTCACATGCTGGTGACTATTTGCTAAAATTTTATTATTTTTAACACTTTAAACTCAAAACAAAATGTACTTTATTATCCTGATCCAAGCTGAGCACCGTAAGTTATAACTTACGCTTGAAAGGATGATATAATTTGACTAAAGATTGGTGTATAAAGGAAACTTGGAGTGACAACAACAACAACAACAACAACAACAAAGAATAAGTCCATCCTTTGAGCCATCGATGTAGCATGAGATAAAGCCAATTTTAAATTTATTTTAGCTCTTGATAGACATTTTGGTTGTTTCCACATCTTGGCTATTGTGAATAGTGCTGAATGGATGTAGGAGTGCTATTATCTCTTCAAGATCCTAATTTCAAAGCTCTTTCTGTCTCAAAAAGGGGACTGCTGGATCATATGATAGTTCTAGTTTTAATTTTTTGAGGAACTGCCACACTGTTTCCCATAACTGCTACACTGTTTTGCATTCCTACTAACAGTGTGAAAGGTATTTGGTTTCTCCACATTCTTATAAATGTGTAAGCAAGCAAGGAGTACACTTTGTCCAGATCTTGGGTTTATAGTTGTGCTCTTTGCAACCCCATGGACTGTGGCCTGCTCGGCTCCTCTGTCCATGGGATTATACAGGCAAGAATACTGGAGTGGGTTGCCATTTCCTTCTCCAGGGGACCTTCCTGACCCAGTGATTGAACCCATATCTTTCCTGTGTCTCCTGCATTGGCAGGTGGATTCTTTACCATTGAGCCACCTGGGAAGTCCCATTCTTGTAAAAGCCTGTCTTCTTTTTTCTTTTTGATAATAGCCTTCTTGACAAGTGTAAGGTAAATCATTATGGTTTTGATTTATTGTATATACATATAATTAAATACTCTTTGGCTTATACAAAAAGGAGGAAAGCCTGCAGTATTTAATAACATGGATCTACCTTGATGTTATGCTAAGTGAAATAAGCCAGTACCAGTAAGAAAAGAATTGCATGATTCCACTCACGTGAGGTATCTAAAAGAGTCAAATCTACAGACTCAAAGAACGTGGTAGTGGTTACCAGGGGCTTGTGTATCCAACTCTTGTGTCCAACTCTTTTGCGACCCCATGAATTGTGGCCCAACAGGCTCCTCTGTCCATGGAATTCTCCAGGTAAGAATACAGGAGTGAGTTGTCATTCCCTTCTGTGGGGAGTTTTCTGATCCAAGGATCAAACCTGAGTCTCCTGCATTGCAGGTGGATTCTTTACCATCTGAGCCACCTTGAGGGAGGGAGAAATTGGGAATTGTTAATCACTGGGCATAAGACATTAGTTAAGCAAGGTGAATAAGTTCTAGACATCTGCTGTACATTGTACAATCAGCCAGTAATAATGCATTGTATACTTAAAACTACAAGAGGGTAGATACAGTCACTATGGAAAATTGTACAGAAGTTCCTTAAAAAACTAAAAATAGAACTACCATATGATCCTGCAATCCCCCTACTGGACAGGTACCCAGAGAACACCATAATTCAAAACGATACATGGACCCCGATGTTCACTGCAGCACTGTTATTAATAGCCAGGACACGGAAGCAACCTAAATGTCTGTCAACAGAGGAATGGATAAAGAAGATGTGGTGCATATATACAATGGAATACTACTCAGCTATAAAAATGAACAAAATTGGGTCATTTATTGAGAGGAGGATGGACCTAGAGAGTGTCATACAGAGTGAAGTAAGTCGGAAAGAGAAAAACAAATGTAGTATATTAATGTATGTATGTGGAATCTAGAAAAATGGTATGGATCACTTTATTTGCAAAGCAAAAATAGAAGCATGGACAAAGAGAACAAATATAAGGATACCAAGGGGGAAAGGAAGAGTGGAATAAATGGAGAGATTGCAATTGCCACATATATACTATTGATACTATGTATAAAATAGATAACTAATGAGAACCTGTTGTATAGCACAGGGAACTCAACTCAATACTCCGCGGTGACCTTAACAGAAAGGAAGTCCAAAAGTCCAAAAGGGAGGTGATATATGTATATGTTTGATTCATTTTGCTGTACAGTAAAAACTAATACAACATTGCAAAGCAAGTATACTCCAATAAAATTAGTTTTAAAAATATGAGGATAGACCTTGTGTTAAGTGTTTTACCACAATAACATTTTTTAATGCTCTTACAACTAATTTTGTCTCCTATTTGGCTCCATGTCATCAAGGCCCCGGACCTTCCCCAAACTCCCATGTCTTTAAGAACTGAGCTCTGAGCTCCACATGCAGGAGGTTTGTTCTAGGGCAAACAATTGCTGGGCTGTTTCTTGTTAAAATGTCACAGTTTTCAGAGTTATAGTTCATCACACTCAAGCACCCTGGGAAACGATCGTCCACAACGTGAGCTCACAGACCCAAAGTAAAAATGTTTTTCTCTGACATAATAAACATCTCCTTGTGGAGTGGAAGATTAAAGGGAGACATTTATTTTACTGGGGTATTGACTTTATTATGGGGTACCTGAAATTCCCAGGGTGGTTCACAATGGAAGTGACAGGGACATGTTTGTGTGCCTTTAAATATATACTATTGTGAGTGCCAAGCTGCAAAGATAAATCTTTCTGAGGAATAATAGGGTACTTTCTGCTTCAGAAATGAATGGACCTCTGGATAGCTATTTCCCAGGCTCCAAATCTAAGGACAGTTTTTGTCTGCCTGTCCCCTCCCCACACACAGAGATTTGCCAAGACTCTTTTGGAGTGGTGTTCATAGCTTTCTGTCCCTGGGTGCGGGGAGAGGGGAGGAAGGCGTCCCATTTCACCACCTAAGCTCAGTCATTCTGCTTTATATGGCAATTACTGCATCAATTTTCAAATTGGTCTCTCTCACTGTCTTCCGATTCAGATTATCTCTGCCTATTACCTAATATTATCTTTTCAAAAATTCAACTATTTCACCTTCAATGTATTTAAAAGACTGAACTGACAAAAATAAAACAACAAAATTTCAAAAGGGAAAAAGAAATAAATTGATACTTAGAGCTGCCCTTCTGGACCACTTTATCTACATTAGTTTCTGAGTTTTTTACTCCTTGCATGTTTCAGTCTTACCTCCCCCAAAATAAATTTTTTAACTTTATATCTCTAACCCCCTGGCCTTCTTCTTGGTGCTTCTCCATTTGACCCTTATTCAACATTTGCATCGAATCCGTAACTTAACCCCATGGAAGCTTTTCCTTTTCTTCAATTATTCAGATTCTTTATCTTCTGAGTGATTTTGTGTGTGAAGAAACAGTCGCACTGTGTACATTTGGTTTACTTCCCTCATAAATCTATTTTATGGCCAAGATTCATCTTTGTATTCATTTATTAATATTTCCTGGTGACTCAGAAGTAAAGAATCTGCCTGCAAGGCAGGAGACCTGACAGGAACTTCGCATTTGATCCCTGGGTGGGGAAGATCCTCTGGAGAAGTAAATGGCAACCCACTCTAACATTCTTGCCTGAAAAATCCCATAGACAGAGGAGACTGACAACCTACAGTCCATATGGTCACAAAAGAGTTGGACATGACTTAGCAACTAAACAATAACAACAATAAAATTCATTTATTAAATAGTCAAAATCCAAATATCTTTTATGGTACAATTTATCAAGAAAAATGAAATGTATTTTCATTTCAATGTATTGAAAATAATGAAACTTTTTCTTTGAATTTAAAAGGTTATTATAGACGTATTTAACCATATTTAACCAAATTTAACCAAATTTTTCTAAGCAGAGTAATTAAATAAAATGTCTTATTACCTTTAAATAGACAAAAATTGTAAGATAATTAAAATCTTGTTAAAAATCTTGCACTTTCAGTTAAACGAATAAAATTTGCTAACTCCTGAGATTTAAAATTTTTCTTCATAATTTCTAACTTCAACACTATTCTTGTTCTTTTTATTTCCAAGGCTAGAGTAATCATAACAGGTACCCATTTCCATATCTTTTTAGAATTTCGATAATCTTTCTATATCAAAAGAAAAATTAGTAAATTATCAGATTAGCACAGGTTCTGGATTGTGTTGTTGTTGTTCAATCACTAAGTTCTTTACAACTCTTTGCAGCCCCATGTACAGCAACACACCAGGCTTCCCTGTCCCTCACCGTCTCCTAGAGTTTGCCCAAGTTTAAGTCCATTGACTCGGTGATGCCATCCAACCACCTCATCTTCTGTCACTTTCTTCTCCTTCTGCCTTCAATTTTCCCAGCATCAGAGTCTTTTCCAATGAGTCAGTTGTTTGCATCAGGTGGCCAAAGTATTGGAGTTTCAGGTTCAGCATCAGTCCTTCCAAAGAGTATTCAGAATTGATTTCCTTTAGGATTGACTGGTTTGATCTCCTTGCAGTCCAAGGAACTCTCAAGAGTCTTCTCCAGAACCACAGTTTGAAAGCATCAATTCTTAAAGTGCTCTGCCTTCTTTATTGTCCAGCTCTTACATTACTACCGGAAAGACCATAGCATTGACTATACAGACCTTTGTCAGCAAAGTGATATCTTTGCTTTTTAACACACTGGCTAGGTTTGTTATAACTTTCTTGCCAAGAAGTAATTGTCATCTAATTTCATGACTGCAATTGCCACTCCCAGTGATTTTGGAGCCCACTGTGGGTTTGGGAGTACGCAGTGAAACATGGTTCAGAGTCAAAGCATTGATTGTTTAAAATTAGGTCTTTGATTCATAAAGTGAATTTTAGTCACACATTCCATATAGAATGTAGCTTTTGAAGATTGGAACGTTTCAGTTCAGTTCAGTTCAGTCGCTCAGTCGTGTCCGACTCTTTGTGACCCCATGAATCGCAGCGCGCCAGGCCTCTGTCCATCACCAACTCCCAGAGTCTACCCAAACCCATGTCCATCAAGTTGGTTATGCCATCCAACCATCTCATCCTCTGTCGTTCCCTTCTCCTCCCGCCCCCAATCCTACCCAGCATTAGGGTCTTTTCCAATGAGTCAACCCTTCGCATGAGGTGGCCAAAGTATTGGAGTTTCAGCTTCAACATCAGACCTTCCAATGAACACCCAGGATTGATCTCTTTTAGGATGGATTGATTGGATCTCCTTGCAGTCCAAGGGACTCTCAAGAGTCTTCTCCAACACCACAGTTCAAAAGCATCAATTCTGCGGTGCTCAGCTTTCTTCACCGTCCAACTCTCACATCCATACATGACCACTGGAAAAACCATTGCCTTGACTAGATGGACTTTTGTTGGCAAAGTAATGTCTCTGCTTTTAAATATGCTATCTAGGTTGGCCATAACCTTCCTTCCAAGGAGTAAGCGTCTTTTAATTTCATGGCTGAAATCACCATCAACAGTGATTTTGGAGCCCCCAAAAATAAAGTCTGACACTGTTTCCACTGTTTCCCCATCTATTTCCCATGAAGTGATGGGACCAGATGCCATGATCTTAGTTTTCTGAATGTTGAGTTTTAAGCCAAGTTTTTCACTCTCCTCTTTCACCTTCATCCTTTACCATAATTTAATTACTTGCTCATCATGGTGCTATCGTATATTGTGATATATGAACTTATGGTTCATGTAATTGAACATTCTAGAAAGCTTTATCAATACATAGGGTAGGATCTTATAGGTGTGTCTTTTACTATGAAATGAGTGTTTGAATCTTCTTGCACAACTCTCATTTAAGAAACGATTGAGAAATTCATTTTGGAATTCACTGTTAGGCATTCTTGATATATCACTATCAATGGTGATCATCTTTTTAGTTTTTTTTGCCTGTACCATACGTCATGTGGGATCTTAGTTCCCTGACCAGGGATCAGACCTATGCCCCTTGCAGTGGACGCTTGGAGTCTTAACCACAGGACCTCTAAGGAAAGGCCAGAGATGATCATCTTCTCCATCCTCTTTCAACCTTCTTATTTTGTGTTATGATTGATGCTTGTAGATCCTAGTCTTTGGGATGAATTGGTTAATTTATAGCTTATCATGTGTTTTTCTCTCTAATTGCACATACACACAAATACATAATCCTAAGAGGAAAAGAAAAATGATCACCAGTCTAGTATTCACTATTTTGAGTATTTGTGTTTATGTCTGTATAATATTCAACCACTTTTATATGGTAACTACTTTTATATACTTCATATATTTGCATTCTGCATATTATTGTAAACTCATGATATTTCATAACTACAATTACTATCAGTTATAAGTATGAATGATGCACAGATTATCATAGCCTGACCATCAGAACTTTCTTGGTCCTTTCAGTGTTCTAATACTTTTGAGTTTGTCCTTGAATTTGGGGGATGATAGGATATCCCATGCCCATCCATAGATTTCAAGCTACTCTCCATAGATCCCTGCTCCGTGGTATACTGTAACCTATAAAGGACCTTTGTGAATATTAAAAAATAAATATATATGTGATGTTTCTTCCTGTAAATACAACTTCCTACCAGATCTTGAGGCTTGAAGCAGCAGTATGCCCTCGTGTAGCACAGACACAGCACACCTCTGCGGAGCAGCCCAGCTTGCTCCCTTTTAGTGACGATCAGTCATAGAGACTAAGTTCATTCTTGTTCACGCACTTATGTGTAGAAATTGGGTGGTAGTGCTACTGCCACTTTTGCATAGTGGTTAAAAGCATGGATTTGTTGGAATCCTGGCATTGCCACCACCTATTTGTCTTCGGGAAGCTCATAAACATGTCCACACTTTTGCTTTCTTAGGTATAAAATGGGGATAATAATAATAGTATCTACCTCAAAGATTTATGCTAAAAATTAGGTAATACAGCATACCTAAAGCTCTAAAAATAGTGCCTGGTATATGCACCAACATAACTTCGGTTGTGTCCGACTCTTTGTGACCCTATGGATTGTAGCTCACCAGGCTCCTCTGCCCATGGGATTTTCCAGACAAGAATACTGGAGTGGGTTGCCATGTCCTGCTCCAGTAGATCTTCTCAACCCAGGAATGGAACCCGAATCTCTCAAGTCTCCTGCATTGGCAGGAGTGTTCTTGACCCCTAGTGCCACCTGGGAATAAGTGCTATAAAAATGTTTTCTACATCCACTGTGTGGCTTTAAGTGACGGACTGGAAAGAGAGTGTTTTCATTCATACCTTAAATTTACAGTACTATTTTCACGTATCCTATCACTTAGCTTTGCTCTATCCTTACAATATATATATATATAGAAGTCCTCACTGACACAACTTTGTCTTGTGGTGACCATAGGACATGCTCCAATAAACAAAGGGGAATAAAACTGACTGCTGAGAATCAAACTAGGAAATTAACACTGCAGGTATACAATCAGAGATGGGGAAGGTCATAGAAGCATATAAGGAGTCTAAAATATGTATCACTTTGCTTAAATTACCCTAATAAAAAAAATATGGTGGATATTAATGTTTTTGGTCAACATAGGTATTTCATTATTTTTAACCGCTCAATAAAAATGGGATCACAGTTTTTGAAAGACATGAACTATTTCAAACTTCTGTACATCTAACATGATCTTTTTTGGAAAAATCTTCACAATCCTATACTTCTTATAATCTCTCCTAGCTTCTGTTTGCATTATTTGCAAGGTGCCATGATCTTTACTGAAGGCATCACATTTAATTCAGATAAGAAGCATATGAGCTCCATGTTTGTTTTATTCTTCAAGATGAGGTAGCTGATGGTGACAACAGTTCATCAAACTGAGTAAATTTAAAATTATGGTAAATGAGAAGGTTGGGGTTAGAACTTGGCTCTGTCTGATTAAATGACTAGAGTGCTGCTCCGTGAGTCAGCTCACAACTGAGTGAATATTGCTAATGAATTAATCTTACAATGGCTTTGACTAAAATGTTAGGAGAGGTTTAAGTGAAAGCATTAATTTTCTAATTTTAAATATAGGACTCACCCCTGATAAATAAGGTACATTATTTTCTTGATCTTTCTATGCCTCTATTTCTTTATTTTTCCTCTCTATATCCTTTCTTGATCCCAATATTTATTTTATTTTTATTTTTTATTGGAGGTATATAGAGATGAGGCCGGAAAACTCTGGGGGGAACAATTTTCCTTGACAAGCCCAAAGCCCCATGTGCCAACCCTGGACTGAACCATCTTGTGCTGCTTTGTCTACAGTTTGTTTCCATTTTCTCAAAAACCCAGGATCTTCTCACCACAATATATTTTAATACACTCTATTGCATTCTCTGTTGGTGAATGATTTATTCTCTTTATTTTTCTTAGAGCAATGGGTTATATTCTGGAGAGAGTCACCAAGGGAGAGCATCAACCACAGTAACCAAAATTTGGTCTTGGAATTACAAAGACATTAGGGTGAAATTTATGAGATAGGAAATAGATATGCTGTGTTGTTCTACTAGGGTAGAAATATGATTCAGTATAAAATTGAGGCTTGGAGAAAGGCATTCCCATTTCTTCCTTCCTTGGGCATGGAGGTCTGGAGAGAATTCCCATGAGGACAAATTTTACCAAATTCAAAAAGTAAGCATCTTTGTTTACATCATATAAACGTCATTTCTGGTGACTATTGTCTCTCACCTTTACCAATGAGTAAGTAAAAGTCCATCTGCTTTGCTGCTTGCACTGGTTGATTTACTATCAAATAAAATGTAGAATCCTCACTTTTGAAAATGTCAGGAGAAATACCCTAGGACTTTTAAAATATAGAAATACATTTTATTATCACATTCTTCACTTGGCCATTCTCATGATCAGTACTATCAAATAAAAAGAGTTCAGTCAGCAAATAGATTTCAAAATATATTTTTAAGCATAAGGAGAGTTCACATCTCTTTAGCTATTTTGAACACAGCTTAATAAGTGAATACATTACTTTCACACTCTCAAAGTATATAATTATGCACTGAAGACCATAGCATGAAGATTTAAATTATTCACGAAAGGTTCTTGGAATTGCTTACAAATGCATTACCTGTTCTATGATTCAGTTATGCAGTACCAAACTTATTAATGTTCCTATTAATACAACTTGCACTTGACACAGAAATTATCTTAAAGCTTCTTGCAGTAGCTGTTTGGCCAATCCTCAAACCTATGTCATCATTTTGAATCCATAACTTTGTATCACATTCAGAGAAATCTTAGCTTTTGGAATAGCCAGGATGAGGGAGGAGATTGTTGTAATCCCCAATGCTGTGTTGACTATGATACCAACCAGAGATCTTGGCTTTCCTTAAGCAATAGAAATTGACTAGAGGCCAGACAAGAAATTCAGACAAGTCTTTATTTGGGCCCCTGCTACAGCAGTGGGGAGTGATAACAAACAACAGGTTCTCTTGCTTACTTGTTCCGTGAGGGGGGGTGCAAGCTTGTTCCTTCTATGGGGTGAGGGTAGGGGTGTGTCCAAGGGTGAGATTGTAGGGGTAGCTTAGGTGGTTTGCCTACCCCTTTGGGAAGTTGTGAATGGGGTGGGCTGTGCAGTACCCAGTTTTGCTCTAGGCTCCCCAAAAGTGGCAGTGGGTTTTCTGGTCTTATTTTATCTTTTGTTCAGAATTTGCCCCAACTGCACATGCATGCAGTTACTTTTAATCTCTTGCAGTTTCTTTGTATTTTGTTGCCCCAGGAGACATTTGTCCAGGTGCAAGCATTACAGTACTACAACAAAGACAGTACCTAGGCCTGTCTCAATAACAAAACTAAGCCTAGTGTATTTACCACATATCTTCCAACCTTGGTACTTTGTAAGTAGCAACTTCCTAAAGGAAACTCTTTCCTGACAGAAATTGGACACAGTGTTTGCAATGGAAAATAGTGTGTTCTTAATTACACTGGTTATTTCTAATTGGGAAAGAAGAAATATATTATATATAAAACAACTTACTGAGTACAAGCGTTCAATATGTTATTTTAAAGTCAAGTTTACCACCCAAAATTAGAAGTTGTGGAGAGGAAAGTTTTCTTGTTTCTCAGTGGGTGAAGCCAAGGAAGTTGAAAAGGGAAGCTAACTTCTTTGGAGGCATTTGTCCAGAAGTTTGGTCTAGGCAACTTCCAACAATATGTGAGTTTGCTTTGTGTGAGATGTAAAGAAATTTATTTGCTTTTCTGTATATTGTTCCAGATCTTTTTATGCAGAGCATGGTGGGGAGAATGTTAGGTGTGGCTTGATTGTTCCAGTGTCACATTCTCATGTGTTAAGATATTTACTCACCACTTGGGTGCCCACCAATTTTTTTCCCTTTAAAAGGACCAATAAGGCTCCAAACTTCCTGTCTCCTTTAGAAAGACATGAAACGGTCAGAAGTGCTATTATGTTTCTAAAATAATAACAATGTAAGGCTAGCATGTTATTTGGACTTCCCAGGTGGCTCTAGTGGTAAAGAACCTGCCTGCTAATGCAGGAGATATAAGAGACATGGTTTCAATCCCTGGGTCGGGAAGATCCTCTGGAGGAGGGCATGGCAACCTACTCCAGTATTCTTGCCTGGAGAATCCCATGGAGAGAGGAGCCTGGCAGACTACAGTCCATGGTGTCGCACAGAGTCAGACACGACTGAAGCTACACAGCATGCTATTTGGTACTTCGTGCAGACAAGCATACTTTGGCTTAAAATGCAAATACGTTGCCAAAGTTGGGTTCTCACTGTTTCTAAGTCCAAATCCCAAATTATTACAACATAATACAATGTCATCCATTTCTCTCTACAATTATCTTTAATATTTTATGCTCATGATAATTTTTTATGTTCCGGCCATATTATTCTTTCTTCAGTTTCTTCAGAGTGATAAGCCATCATACCTCAAGACCTTCATATATGCTGTCAGGTCTGCATGGAAAATTACCCACAAACACATCACAATTTTACTGCATCTTCCATCTTCCATATCAGAAATTGAATCTTACTTTTCCAAGAAACCCTTCCATATATTCTTGCACAATATGGACAGGAAAGCAGAGTCTTCATCAGTTAAGTTTAGGGGCTTAGATTTTACTCTTGGCCATTTGCATCTCTGGGAGGAGGTTCAATAAACTGTTCATATGAGTGAATAACTGGGCCTTCAGGTAATTGTCAACAGCTCACAAGTTGAGGTGAGATGGACCCAACTTCAAATCCAGACTTTGCTAACTATTAGTAGTGTCCTGGAGAAGGCAATGGCACCCCACTCCAGTACTCTTGCCTGGAAAATCCCATGGATGGAGGCTACAGTCCATGGGGTGGCTAAGAGTCGGACATGACTGAGTGACTTCATTTTCACTTTTCCCTTTCATGCACTGGAGAAGGAAATGGCAATCCACTCCAGTATTCTTGCCTGGAGAATCCCAGGGACGGCGGAGCCTGGTGGTCTGCCAACTATGGGGTCGCACAGAGTCGGACACGACTGAAGCGACTTAGCGGCGGCAGCAGCAGCAGTAGTGTCCTATGGGAAATTCATGTAACCTCTCTTATTCAGCATTTCTGTTGAATAGGTGAGTGTGATGGTGATGATGGTGATGGTGATGATAATTATGATGCTGCTGTTGATATTATAGGGAATAAATGAGGTGTAGATGAGGAATCCAGATTAGGGATAAGACTAGAGGAAGCTTCTTGTTGGAAGAAAGAGAGCAAACATTTTTATTGCTCATTTCTCTTACCTCCCTGTTTACCTGAGCTAGCAATGTTGAAAGTTTAAGAGGCATACTTTAGATTCCCTACTACCTCATTTGATAAAGTAGTGGTTCTAAAACTCAGTGTGTGTCAGAATCATCATACTTCTAGGTTCAGTAAATTTAGGGTTTCCAATAATGTCCATTCTAACAAAACCCCCAGATACACAAACTATACTTTGAGAAATAGTCCTGTGCTGGAGGAGAACATACTCATAAATGAAGGCCAAAGTTGACTTATTCTTATTGTAGAATTAAAGCAATAGAAGGGCTGTCAGACACCAGTGGTCTTCTTCACAGATAAGAAAAATAAATCCAATTATGGAATAGTCCAAGGATACACTGGACTAGATAACATATCGTGTTAGTATCAGAACCAGTTCCCAGACCTGGGGTCCTGTCTTCTATCTTGTCCTCATTTTTTTTTTTTTTCCCAATTTTCCTAATTGTCCCCAAACTTCATTTGCTCCTACACCCATTACTACTATCTGGCATTTGAGAATAACACAGATCTTTTCTAATATTATTGAGGCCATATTTAGATGAAACTTTTAGAGACATTTGAAGTTAGAAATGTAAATAGGAATATTCCTCATGCTCTGAATAATAACAACAGCAACAACAACAACAGGACATTAAAATTCCTGTACCCTGACTTCCTGTCCCAGGAAAGGAAAAGTCAGTACTGTATCCTAATGTTCCTTTGCTTTGCAGGGAAGGAAGAGCACTTACATGCCTTTCCACTGTCTAAATTGTGGGATTGCAGCACTGAAGTATCTTGGAAACTCCATTGAGAAATCTTGGAAACTCTTGCATAAATCACTCTCAGTCTTATGTAGGCATCCTGGGGCATTTTGAAAGCCTCACTGAGTCACAGAGAGAAGATTATGGAAAAAGACATTCCCACAGTATTGTCACAAGGCGGTATTGCATATTCACGGAGAGTCTGAGTGAACATCTGCTTTCCTCTTTCCCTTGTGTGTTTTCAAAATATTTCTCCAGCCTCATACTACAAGCCAGTTTCAGTTACCGCCTAATTGATCATGCTCTTCACCTTCAGTGTGTTCCAAGACTACCTAGTTATCTTGTACATTTTCATGTAAATTCTAGATTACCCTGTGAAGATGAGGCCAATGTCTTACCATATAATTACATAATTTGATACTTCCTCTAAGAGGAGACATTGATTCTTCAGTTACCATGTATGAAGCTCAGGGCAATGTGTTTTGTATGCATTGTTTTATTTAATTCTCTCAAAACTCTCTGAAGCAGGTATTTCCCCCAGTTTCACAGGATATCACTGAGGTATCGAAAAGTTGATTGGTTAAATAATTGTTCAAGACCCACAGCCAGTTACTGCAGTTAGTATGATTTGCTTTCTTTGCCAGATATTGACAACTGTTCAGGAGAGAAATATATTTTAAAGCTGACCCTTGCCAAAGTTGGAAAGTAAGCAGGGAATTTGGTAGATGAAACCATTAAGTACTAAAGTGTGATATTTAGTCTTAAAAATTAATTATCTAGCCCTGTCTTGATTTATTTGAAAAGAATTGATGTCTAAGTCATAACTATCCATATATAAAAGAAGATGCTCAGGTCTGATTAAACGAAAAGAAAAAAGGAAACATGATAGACATAAATTTTGAAATAAGTATTAAAAGTCACCTCTTTTAAACTTTCTTTTTTGTTGTTTTGTTTTGGTTTTTTGGCTGCGAGGCATATGGGATCTCAACCCCCCAGACAGGGATCAAAATCGTACCCCTACATTGGAAGGTGAAGTCTTAACCACCAGACCGTCAGGGAAGTCACAAACTTTGCTGTTTTTGTATTGTGTTCTTATACCCAACTAATACACAAAGAAGCCTGCCTATGACTCATTGAACTCAGTGCTAAGAATATTCTATTTCTTTTTCTTTTTGCCTGGATTTTTTATTTCCATATAGTGAGATACATCCCTCCTAATTCCTCCCTGACATTTTGATTATTATGTTTTCTTTTAGATATAATGCTATTGTTGTATAGCACTGTATAGAAGATATTTATTGAAAATTATAATATTAGTAGTCAGGAGCCTTGTTGTTAAGCTATTAAGATTGATGACTATCCAATGTTTTGTTCAATAAATATAAAATGGACAAGTATTTCACAAATCATTATATACTATCGTTTGAATTTCATGCAAGCTATTTATACAAATAAACTATGCTCATGCTCCAGGAGAATATTTTACCTGAGTTGTACTATAGTCCTGTTGATTCATCTGTTGCATCAACAGTGTTTCACTTTTAATATTAAAATTTAATTATATACTCCAAAACCTCTGACAGTATAAAAGTTTTATTGCTTATCAAAGCACCAGATATGAGTATTTTAAAAGATCAATTTCTATTATGTATATAATCCTGTTTATATTTTGAAGTTTCAAATTATAGGTATAATGCAGACATTTTTATTACTCTGTGCTTTGAGAATTCTGAATATTGTAATATACCCTATTAGAATCGATGTACTGTATCATTGCATATTATAGATAAACTCATATACCCCTAATGTGAGAGGGGTTATAAAATTGAAATAGAATAACAATTTTTTTCTGGTTTCTCTGATGCTTTATGCATTTCATTTATCAAAAAAAAAAAAAAAACCAACACAAAATGGTCAGTAAAATATTTACTAGAACTTCAAAAGTCTCTAATAACATAAATTGAATGGTGCCATATCTGGGCTTTTTTTGTAAACCACCTTGCTTCAGAATACAACAGTCCAGCATTTTTTAATTGAGTATATTGGAAGCCCATCTATTTCAATTCAGCACTAGAAAACATTTCCACTTTTCATTAAATTCTTAGGAATTTATGTATGATTTACTAATAAAATTTTAGTAGTAAGAAAATGTTACAGAATATGTGGTAGCCTTCCAATTATTTTATATAAAAAGGTTTATAAGACTTTTACATATTTGGCTAGAACAGAGCTGCTGAACCTCTATATTTCTTTAAAAGCTAGCCTTTATAAAATTAAGACATTTCCAAAAATTTTCCATTAGTAGTATCTCCTTTGTGACATTATCTTTGTGCTCTTGAGTGGCTATGGTCTGAATATTTGTGTCTCCCCAAATTTTATGTGTGAAGTCCTAACTCTTGAGGATGATGGGATTTCAGGCTTCGGAAAGCAATCAGGTTTCAAAGGTAGATTCCTCATGAATGGAATTAGGGTGTTTATAAAAGCAGCTCCAGAGGATCTTTGACCCCTTCTGCCATCTGAGGATACAGTAAGATGGAGATGGTGGTAGCTTTTAGCAAGGAACAGGGCCTCCACCAGAAACATGACCATACTAACTTGATCTTGGACTTCACAGCCTCGAGAATTCTGGCCAATAATAAATTGTTATTGTTTATAAGCTACCTAGACTGAAGTCCATTTTTAAAGCAGTCCAAAAGTCTTATGCTATAGGATGCATGGCACATTATGGAACAGAGGACTTCATGAACCAACCTCTATTAACTTAAATCTTTTTAAATACAGCTTTCTCATCTGTTTAAGCATTCACAGAATTAAAGAGAGTTAGGATCTTGCTCTAGATTAGGTTTTGGCTTAAAGGAATATTGTGGCTAGTTTGATCTATCCAGACCACAAAAACTTTCTCCATATCAGCAATAAGGCTGTTTACTTTATTATTATATATGTGTTCCCCGAAGCAGCAGTTTTAATTTGTTTCAAAACCTTTTCTTTGCATTTACAACCTGGCTAACTACTTGACACATGAGACCTAGCTTTTGACCTGTTTCAGCTTTTAACATGCCTTCCTCACTAAGCTCAATCATTTCTAGCTTTCGATTTAAATTTAAGAGATATGTGATGCTTCCTTTCACTTCAGAACTTAGAGGTCATTGTAGAGTTATCAGTTGGCTTAATTTTAATATTTTTTGTTTCAGGGAATAGGGAGACCCAAGAGAGGGAAAGAGGCAGAGTAATGACTGATGGGTGAAGGGGTGAGAACACACACAGTATTTATTTTATTAGGTTTACCATGTTATGTGGGCATAGTCTGTGGCACCCTAAAACATTACAATGATAATATCAAACATCACAGATCACTAAAAAATATAATAATAATAAAATTTTGAAATGTTATAAGAATTACTGAAAAATGATGCAGAGGTAGAAAATGAGCAAATGCTGTTGGGAAAATGATACCCATAGATTTGGTGGCTTCAGACTTGCCACAAATCTTCAATTTATGAAATATGCACTACCTAAAAGTGCTTAAAGTAAAACAAGGTCTTCCTGTACATGGGCATGTGACAGATTAAATTATATTTCTTTGTTTTTTTAAACAACTTTTCAGCATTCAGTTCTTTAACCCAATTCTTGACAAAAAGTCAGTTAGTAATACTAAATTATTAACATTTATGTATTTTTTGATTCTTTTCATTGCACTTGATTTTTTCCTGTTATGTGAGCTATTTTTCAGAAATAACTTCTTTTGATATGTTTTCCAAGAAATCTTGCCATTTAGCACCTAAAATTGATTTTACCCTAAAATCACTTTCTTTAATCTCTTCCATGAGAGGTTCTAGTAACTGGCAATTGCTAGCCGATGAACTGTTTAATGAGTTATATGATCCATAATTCAATAAAATTTTTCACTGATATTTAGCATTTAGTGGTATATTTTCACAGTAAGAGGTAAGAGGAAGACAGTATTATCTTTTATCTTCTTAAATAATGATTATTTGGAACTATATTTTCCAGGAAAAATGTTATTCCAAAAGTATGTCCTGTGTAATCAGTATATTTTCTAGAGTTGGTCTTAATTCCTATAAAATCTATAAAAACCAAAGGAGAGAGTTTGTGTGAAAACTACAGCACAGTAAAAAAAAAACAAAAAAACTCTCACTTCATTAACTTCATTTTCTTTATATTTCAAGAGCTAGGTGAATTTTCACAATGTTACATGCTTTCTTTAATATTTGAAGTTTTCCCACGTTGTGGTGCTTAGAATACTCTTCTGCCTGCCTTATCTTACTGTACTTGTCCAAATCTCATTAATCTTTCAAGACTGAAAACAGGTTTTACATCATTTGGGAAAATAACTTTGAGCCTCATTTTGTGCCTTTCAATCTGTAAAAGTTTCCTTGCTTCTTTTTCTCTGTGGCATCTTGTGGTTACATTTACTATAAATGTAGTATAAATGTATTTATGCAACTAAATATTTATGTAGTATAAATACCTTTATGCAACTATAAATGTAATTATAATGTTAAAATATAGCCTAACTTGGTTATTTAGTTTTTGTTCCTCTGCTAGACCAAAAGCTCTTTGATGGCAATAAATTTATGTCATTCATGTCTATCTCTGATTTTTGCTGAGTTGAAAATTATATAGATAGATATATAGAGGCAAACCCATAAACAATTTTAGTTAACTGACCCAATGTAAAATATTATTTCTTAAAAATTAGAGTAGAACTTGAATGAATATGAGAGAAAACCCCAGGATCCTGAAAGCTTAAAATAGACAAAATATGCATCAAGATAATGAGTCATTAACAGATTCTTATTTTCTGATACAACTCTCTATACTCACTGGCAAAATAGAAATGTTAGCAAGAAGAAATAGGATATACTTTCAGGGACGTTGGAGAGCAACATGTTATGTTAAATATTTAATTTCTTGAACAGATGTTCTTTTGGTACTTTTTTAGGTGTGCTCATTCGCTCAGTCATGTCTGACTCTTCCTGACCCCATGGACTGTAGCCCACCAGGCTCCTCTGTCTATGAAATTTCTCAGGCAAGAAAACTGGAGTGGATTGCCATTTCCTACCCCAGGGGATCTTCCCAAGCCAGGGATCAAACCTGTGTCTCCTGTATCTCCTGCATCAGCAAACAGATTCATTACCACTGCACCACCTGGGAAGCCCACTTTTTTAGGTAGGGTCTCTTAAAATATACAAATAAAATAATCAGAGAATTCATTTTTTACCTCCATATCTCATTGTGTATTTTGAGAAAGAGATACAAATATCAAATTATGTGAAATATCTCCTGTTTTAATAGTGATGTATTAGTTTCTTGTGCCTGCTATACAAAAATTATCACATAATTAAGGACTTAAAGAAATAGAAATTTGTTTTCTCACATTTTTGGAAGCCACAATTTCAAAGTCAAGACGTTGGCAAGGCTATGCTACCTGGACAGAGAGTCTGGAGGGGTGGGGGAAATCCAAAACCCATTTCTTACCTCTTCTAATTTCTAGGTTTCCTTGGCTTGTGACAGCATCACTCACTTCTCAGCCTCTGTCTACACATTACCTCCTGTTCTTCTGTCTGCTTAATCTCCCTCTGTGTCTATTTTATAATGACACTTATTATGACATTTAAGATCCATCCAGACATCCCCAAATAGTCTCCTTATCTCAATATCTTAATTTAATTACATCTGAAAAGACCCTTTATCCAAATAAGGTAACATTCACAGGGTTTGGGGATTAGATCTTGGTGTCCATTATCAGCTTATCACAGTGATATGTACTATATGGAGGGAGAACATGGCAAAAAGTGTGAACTTGAAGAGCTTAAAAAAGCTACAGCAGAATTTCTGAGGTTAAAAAAGTGGGGGGAGTGGGGAGGTAGAGTTATATTGACAATAAGACATGCAAAGAGCGTTATTCAAATCAGTCAGGAAAATTAATGTAGTTAAAATATATTCAATTAGAGGCTATTCTAGCACCAAAGTTAATTCCACACAAAACTTCCCTTTGAACAGCATTCACAACATACTTCCTGCCAGAATCATGTTGAGACCTCAGAGAACCTTTGTGCATTTCAGTGTTTTCAGTCTGCTTCAGTCCAGGCTGGCAGTTTTCTTAGTGGTAATGCTGTCTCAGAATCTTTGTATGTTTTTAAATGAGTTTGAGTCTATTCCGGTCTAACAAATCAGAAAGCTACATCAGTACTTCTTTTCTGTATAGGCTTTTCTTGTTTGGTTTATTCAGTACTATTTTAGGTGTGCCAAACAGAGTGAAATCATTGATCTTTCCTATCTTTACTGCATATTCCGTAAATATCTGTGTGTATGCATATATTTTTATGACTGAATGTCAGAATAGGAACTATGGGAATCTCCTGAGAATACTTAATTAAAATGCAGATTCCAGAGCCCAGTGGGTCTTACTCAGTTTGAAACTCTGACATTATATATTAGCAAAAAAAAAAAAATTAGAAGCTCAATTATTCAGGCATATATGACAGCAACATAGAAAATTAAGGTTAATTTTTAAATAATGAATTGATGCTAATAATAAAGATAAAAGAAGAAATTAATAAAATATAAAATAAATGTGTAATATATATTATAACAAAAAGTTAGCTCTCTGGAACAAAATATATAAAATTAATAACATCTTAACATAGTTGAACAGAACAAGAGGGATTAGGTATAAATATCCATTGTAGAAAATGAAAAATAGAAATAAGTGCTGACCCTATAGTTACTGAAAAGATGAAAAGTCATTATGAACAATATGGCAATGCAAGTTTAAATAAAATGATGAATTCAGATAATACCAAAATCTACTAATAACGATACAAGAAGATACAGGAAAATTGAATAATCATTAAATAAATCAAATAGCTATTAAAAATCAAATTCATAATTAATAAGCTTCAACAAACAATCCTAGGTGCAGCTGACATCATTGATAAACTGAAACAAAATTGTAAGTAGGAAATAGAGTTAACATGATGCAATTGCTTTCAGAGAATAGTGAAAAAAAAAAAAAACACTTGTCTCTGTACTTTAAAAATGTATGCCATCCAATTCAGGTTCTTAATTACTCAGAAGTTAATAATTTGAGAGGCAAGAGTCAGTAGAAAGGAAAGATGCTTTAATCAGAAGGATAGGGTCTACATCCTTCTCCACATGGTATCTTGCCCACATGATCTGACTGCAGGATTGTTAAGGGAGCCATTGGGGGAAGGGAGCTAGTCACTCTCTAATTACCTAATTCTTCATTCTTCTTCTTTTTATCCAGGAAAAGAATCAACAATTTAGACAAGGCATGGTGTGTACTCAGAAGAGCATAGGTCAGGAGTTAAGTCAAATTGCCTGGTGATCTCCTTCCTATAGTTAGGTTCTTTTAAGGTTAGAGCGAAACAGAAATGGGCAAACAGGAAAAGAGGCAAAGAGCTTTTCATCTATTCAAAGGAGATAGACAGCACAATAGAAAAAGGGACTCAGGGAGTTGGTGATGGACAGGGAGGCCTGGCGTGCTGCGGTTCATGGGGTCACAAAGAGTCGGACAGGACTGAGCGACTGAACTGAACTGAACTGTGTTCCCTCCCGGTTGTTTGACCTGAGGCCAAACTATGGTGGAGGTAATGAAGATACAACTAAGTGACTGAACTGAACTGAACTTTTCTGATGTGCCAATTATATTATTTACCTTTCCCAGAAGATCTTGTAATTTATCAACAAGGTCTGAAGAGTTCAGGGAACTAATAATTATATCTAGCATTTTTTAGTTACTATATTTCTAGTAGCCAAGATGAGTATAGATATGTTTTTTAGTCACTAAGTCATGTCTGACTCTTTGCAACCCCATGGACTTCAGCATGCCAGGCTTCCCTGTCCTTCACTCTCTCCCAGAGTTTGCTCAGATTTATGTCCATTGAGTTGGTGTTGCTGTCCAACCAATTCATACTTTGTCACCCTCTTCTCCTGCCCTAAATCTTTCCCAGCATCAAGGTCTTTTACAATGAGTTGGCTCTTCATATCAGGTTGGCAGAGTATTGGAGCTCAGCTTCAGCAACAGTCCTTCCAATGAATATTCAGGCTTGATTTCCTTTAGGATTGACTGGTTGATCTTCTTGCTGACCAAGGGACTCTCAAGAGTCTTCTCCAGCACCACAGTACAAAAGCATCAATTCTTCAGCACTCAGCCTTTTTATGGTCCAACTTTCACATCCATACATGACAACTGGAAAAATCATAGCTTTGACTATATGGACCTTTGTTGGCAAAGTGATGTCTCTGCATTTTAATATGCTGTCTAAGTTTGTCATAGCTTTTCTTCTAAGGAGCAAGTGTCTTTTAATTTCATGGCTACAATCACCATGCACAATGATTCTGGAGCCCAAGAAAAGAAAATATGCCACTGTTTTCATTGTTTCCTCATCTATTTGCCATGAAGTGATGGGAACAGATGTCATGATCTTAGTTTTTTGAATGTTGAGTTTTAAGCCAACTTTTTCACTCTCCTCTTTCACCTTCATCAAGAGGCTCTTTAGTTCCTCTTTGCTTTCTGTCATTAGAGTGGTATAATCTGCATATCTGAGGTTGTTGATATTTCCCCCCAGCAATCTTGAAAAGTACTCCTGTCAAAACATATGTAATTAAGGGAAAGTTCATGGGTGATAAAATTGAAAACTTTAAGGTAAGTTAAGGAAGTAAAACACTAAGACAGTATACTGCATAGTTTCATTTTATATGAAATGCCTTGGACATGCAAATCCACAGAAGCCAAATGTATATTAGTGGTTACCAAACACTGGAGGAAAGAAACTAGTGGGTAAAGCATTTCTTTTGGGGTAAAAAGAATGTTCTAGAATTAAAGCAAAGTTTTCTAGAATTAACATCTCTGTGAATATACTAATAAAATATTGAATTCTACATTAAACAAATAAATTGCACCATATATGAATTACATCTGCTTTAAAAATTAAAGAAAAACTATGATCATATAAATAAATACATAAACACCTCCAGCAAAATTCACCAACCATTCTTTGTTAAACTCTAAGAAAACTAGTAATAGAAGGAAACTTCGTTATTATGATAAGGAGTATTTATAAGAAAATATTACCTAACTTCATCTTTAGCCATGAGAGACTGAGTACTTTCTACTTAGAATAGGAAACAAGGTCAGCACATTCTTTCTCACTATGCACATTCAGCTTTTTGATGAAAGTCCTAGCTAGCACAATAAGGAAAGTAAATAAATGAAAAGTATAAAGAATGAAAAGGAAGTAAAACTGTCTATATTTGCAAAAGGCATAGAACATATATCCAGCAAGTCCCAAATATTTATTTTTAAGAAATTATACAAACCCTTGAAGTAATAAAAGAGTGTAACAAATTCTTAGGATACAAGATTAATATGTAAAAGTCATTTGCTTTCTTATAAACCAACAAGGAATAACTGGAATTTAAAAATTAAAAAAAAGACAGTTAAATACTGTCATATGCCCACAGAATAAAACTTAAGTATAAATCTAACAGAACATGTACAAGATATAGCTGCAAAAAGATAAAACACCAAAAGGAAAAAGCCAAAGAATACATAAATAGAGAAATATTCCATGTTTATAGCTTGAAAGACATTTCACTAAAGTGATAATTCTTCATAATTTTAGCTAAAAAAGTCAACACAATCCTTATCAAAACCCAAGCAAACTTTTCCATAGATATTGATAAAATTATTATCAAATTGATATGGAAAAGGATAGGACCTAGAATAGCCAACACAATTCTGAAATAAAAGAACTCATGTTACCCAATTTTAGAACTTATTATAAAAATCACCATAATTCAGACTGCATGGTTATTGACACAAGAACAGCAACACTGATGAGCAAAACAAAGTAGGGAACGAAATAGATCAACACAAATATAATCAAGTTATTTTTTATAAAGACAGAAAAAAATTCAATGGAAGAACCATTATCCTTTCTAAAAATGATACTAGAACAAGTGGATATCCATAGGAAAAAAAAAGCGAACAAAAACCAAACAAAAAGTACTAGAGACAGACCTCATGATTTTAAACTTGGATCATAGGCACTAAATGCAAAATTCAGAACCATGAAACTTCTATAGGAAAATTTTGCTAGTAAACTTTTAGTTATAATACTATAAGCAAATTTATGAAAGAAAAATTAGATAAGTTAGCATTTATTATAATCAAAATTTTTGTCCAACAAAAGATGCTGTTGAAAGAGAATGAAAAGACAACCAATTCACTGAGAGAAATATTTTCCATTTGGGGATGGTTAAATGGGTGAAAGGAGTCTCCCAGGTGGTGCTAGTGGTAAAGAACGTACCTGCTGATGCAGGAGACACAAGAGACATGGGTTTGACCCCTGGGTCGGGAAGATCCCCTGGAGAAGGGCAGGGCAACCCACTACAGTATCCTTGCCTAGAGAGTCCCGTGGGCAGAGGAGCCTGGAGGGCTACAATCCATTGGGTCGCAAAGAATCGGACACCACTGAAGCGATTTAGCACGCAAACAGGTGAAACACAGGGGAATTTTTAGGGCTATGAAACAATTTTTATAATCTATAATAGCAAATACCTGACATCATGGATTTGTCTAAACAAACAAGGAGAATTTCATAAAGAAAAGAGTGGACCATAATATATGAAAGTGCAAATAAAATTCAGCAGAAGATTGGAGGGTTTTATGATGTAATGCAGACTGTGATGAAAGAATCAGAGAAGGCAATGGCACCCCACTCCAGTACTCTTGCCTGGAAAATCCCATGGATGGAGGAGCTTGGTAGGCTGCAGTCCATGGGGTCGCGAAGAGTCGGACACGACTGGGCAAATTCACTTTCACTTTTCACTTGCATGCATCGGAGAAGGAAATGGCAACCCACTCCAGTGTTCTTGCCTGGAGAATCCCAGGGACAGCGGAGCCTGGTGGGCTGCCGTCTATGGGGTCGCACAGAGTCAGACACGAACGAAGCTACTTAGCAGCAGCAGCAGCAGCAGATGAAAGAATATAATTCTATTCTAAGTATGTGGCATACTTTATAAAAGAAGGTGACAGAAAAGGGACTAACTTAGGTGCTGCAGTCCAGCTCCAGCAGCCAGGGAAACGCCCTGAAGGGATGAACAGGGTCGGTGAACGAAAATGATGCAGTCTCTCGCTCAAAGCACTGGGCTGAATGTTTTTTTTAAGCATCAAGTTTTCTTTTATACTTTTACAAAAGCATTAGGTCAGAGGTATGACATCTTCAGTTTCCCCTCACCCATATTTACTGTCTCCATAAATCATTGTTGTCCTTCAGAGTTTCTTCTTAAGTGTCCTTGTGATAACATTGTAACTCAAGTTTGTCTCTGGTCTGTATATTACATTCCTCAGTTTATTTCTTATCTCTTTAAATCCTGCTATCCCCTAGTAACTTAAGCTCATCTTCTCCTAAAAAGGCTTTTGGCTATTAGTATCTCTAAAATACCTAGTTTCCATAAGTTATAGTAAAATATGCCAACGCTACAACATACCTTAAACCTTTAGCTTCCAACTATTCTTAATTATTCCTAACCCCTAAACTCAGCAAACTTCTTTTGCCATAAACATTTCCCTTACAGGCAGGTTTCAGATAACAATGTTTCCCATGATCTCAGGCTGCAGCCTATGTGCTCATCCTGGAGCATTCTTTGTAAAGATCCTTGAACAAATGTCAATAGTTAACGTTATGGATTATAACGTTCTTTCCAGCCAGCTCAACCGGAGGAAGGAAATTACAAGTCAGAATCACAAGACCTAACTCCTTCATCCCGGGACCGTGCCTGCGGGATGAGGAGAGGGGGTTGGGGCGGTGCCTCCATTTTGTCAGTAATGCCTATCGCGGCTCCCGACACCAAGGTAACTTTAGAAAGAAGAAAAGGTTGTAAGACTAGAGACAAAAACTATTAATATAGATCAGTACCATAGTTGGTAAAAATTTTCCCATTGGAGTAGAGGTTAGCAATTCTGAAAGCAATGTACATATATAGTGGGGTTGGACAAATAAGTTCATGGCTGGTAGGTGGTGGTGGGAGACATATTTCTCCCTGTTGGAGTGGGAACTAAGTCATAAACAAGCAGGAAAGGCTAGAATGAACCATATACACTAGATCAAATTTGGACACAATAGTATGAACTCACATTGAATTTAATATAAGCATATTGTCCCATGGACACAATAGTATGAACTCACATTGAATTTAATATAAGCATATTGTCCCATGATGTGATGTGATGAGCATGGCATGTCTTTTATCTTCCTGTACAAAGGTGCTGTTAAGAAAGTCTGTGAGGTGTACAGGAACTTTGTAGTGTTCTTGCAAATTTTTGGTAACTCTAAAATTCTTCTAAAATATAACTTTTTTTTTTTTAATGCAACTGTCAATTATTGGCTTTGTGGTCCTGAGGAAGTTGCTTATTACCTATCTCATTTTTTTAAAGCCTGAAAATGGGAATAATGGCATAAAACATGTAATTCCAATTCAGAACAAGTGGAAAGAATTTCTGAAAATGCTTTTGAAATTATAGTATAGGTGAGTATAGTAAAGGTGAGTGCCATTGGTACTCAGAGAAAATGTGCATACCCTACTAGGGTGCTTGGCATTAAGAGCTCCTACATATTTTACTCAAAATTTATGAATACATTCCAAATAGTAAGTGTACATCTTTGATTTAGTGCATGTGCCTGAGTATTATGGTATATTTACAGAGGAAAATTATGTGGCCCCAAATTAGGGTGAATACAAAATATCTTCTAGACTTATTATGAACAGAATTATTCAGAACAGTGAGTGACATAATAACTAAATGCAGATGCTATAAAAATAAGAGAACTCTTAAGTTGCTTGACAAATCATGAAGATATCCTGTTGCAAAATACATAAAGCAATTTGTTCTTTGAGATACTGTAACAATCGGATATGGTCAAATGTATCCTGAGTTTAACAGAAACCACAGAATGACTTTGCAATCCATAAATCCACACATGACAGTACTTAAGCTGTTTCATAAATGATTTGCAATAGAAGGAGGATTTTACTATAATTGTTCTCCATGGCTGTAAAAAGCATTATGGAATAGAAAAAAAAAAATGACAAGTATATAATACAATATGTGGAAGGGAAAAATTTTTAATGAACTAGAATAAATATATTATCAATTATATAAGGAGGGAAGGGAGTCTTTCCAATCACATAAAGCCTACCCTCTAATTCTTCAAACAAATAAGTCAAATTTCTTCTGGATTAAATCACAAAATTAGTGGGTTCTAAAGGTTTGGGGTATAGAAGTATCTCATGAGTTGCTTGTTAAAATTATCCTTGACCTCTGTCATCAGTTTAACACTATATGTATTTTTTATAAACATGACTTAAGGTGTATCTGATATAAACTGTTTTATTGTATATTTATTATCATTTATTATGAATAATTTTTATTTTGTTTTTTTCTGTATCCCATGGACTATTTAGAAGAATATTCATTGAATTCTATTGCTTGTGTCTTCCATTGTTTCTTTTGAGAAATCAATTGCCAGTATATTGGTCTATTTTTTTTTTTAACACTGTTGTTTTTTTTTTTTTCTGGTAATCTTTTAAAGTTTTCTTTTTTCTAATTTTCAGTAAGCCTACCATAATATATCTATAAAAATGTTTGCTTGTTTGTCTTGATGTCGTGAACTAATTTTGTAATTTTTTATTTGTTTGACTTTAAATTATAACCTTAGTTGACTATTTTCATGAACTTAGAGTCTGAAGAGTTTTTAGAAAGGAAACATGTCTGTGTTACAGACAATTATTTCTCTTTATCATATCTTGAGCATATGCTCTTTTGTCTGTATTTTAATTCTTTTATTTCTATCATATTTCAATCAGAATAGCTGATTTATATAAGTAGTAAACTACTCCTCTCTTTCACACTGTCTATCCTGTTATCTAAACCCTCAGGTAAGATGTTATTTTCAGTTATTGGATTTTTGTGGTTCTTAAATATACATGTGAATTTTTATATAGTATCCAATTTTCTAATAAGACTATCCATTTTGTCACTTTAGTTAATAAATTAGTAACATATTATAAAGTCCATTTCTTATAAGAATGATATTTGACTCCTATATTCTATGTCCATTTTTATTAATTTTCTTTTGATTCCTGCATTAGATTTTATCTTTTAACACTCTTGGTATGGACATAAATTTTTAGGCTTAAAAGGAGCTCCTCTTGACCTGGGTGACATATCAGCAAACCAAACTTTCATGTTCCTTTAAATGCTCTACTTGATCAGAAACAGTCTATACAGTTATCAATCCCAAATGCCAGGCCTGCTCTGGGCTCCATTATTCTTTGTTCCTTGATCTCTCTAAAATAAGGTCAGATATGCAACCCTAGCTAAACATGGTCTGTTCTCATGTCACCCTTTCTACTCCTCTTAAAACTCACTCTTGCCCAAAATGCCTCTGGAAGAGTGAACCACTGCTTGAGAGGCACTGTTTGTCTGCAATCCATGAAATGCTTCTCCTTGAATAATGGGCATCAAAGTCATTAGTGCATTTTTTTAGCTTTGTGATTTTGATCTCTGGTGGCATTGGCCTTCAGTGGTTTGAAGAAGGGTTTCTTTTCCTGGCCAGAGATTGAGGTCGGGTTTCAGAAATGAGAGTGCCAAATTTTAGTCACTAGAGCGCTGGCCCATTGACAAGGTCCGGGCCCATCAGCTGTGCAGAAAAGAATTCCCACAAAGTTGGAAAGTAGAGAAACAGGTAAAGTGTTTATTAGGAGGAAAAAGAATATGTGTGGATAGAAACATGGGCAGGCTCAGAGAGAGAGTCATGCCCACATGATAGTTTGAATCACTTTTATGGGATATTTCTTCAGGGCTTCTGTTGACCCATCATTGTGATTCGGAGATGGGAATAATAGACCAGCTGACCCGCCTCTTGAGAAAGCTGTATGCAGGTCAGGAAGCAACAGTTAGAACTGGACATGGAACAAAAGACTGGTTCCAAATAGGAAAAGGAGTACATCAAGGCTGTATATTGTTTCCCTGCTTATTTAACTTATATGCAGAGTACATCATTAGAAATGCTGGGCTGGATAAAGCACAAGCTGGAATCAAGATTGCTGGGAGAAATATCAATAACCTCAGATATGCAGATGACACCACCCTTATGGCAGAAAGTGAAGAAGAACTAAAGAGCCTCTTGATGAAAGTGAAAGAGGAGAGTGAAAAAGCTGGCTTAAAGCTCAATGCTCAGAAAACTAAGATCATGGTGTCTGGTCCCATCACTTCATGGGAACTAGATGGAGAAACAGTGGAAACAGTGTCAGACTTTATTTTTGGGGTCTCCAAAATCACTGCAGATGGTGATAGCAGCCATGAAATTAAAAGACGCTTACTCCTTGAAAGGAAAGTTATGATCAACTTAGCATATTAAAAAGCAGAGACATTACTTTGTCCACAAAGGTCCATCTAGTCAAGGCTATGGTTTTTCCAGGAGTCATGTATGGATGTGAGAGTTGGAATATAAAGAAAACTGAGTGCCGAAGAATTGATGCTTTTGAACTATGGTGTTGGAGAAGACTCTTGAGAGTCCCTTGGACTGCAAGGAAATCCAACCAGTCCATCCTAAAGGAGATCAGTCCTGGGTGTTCATTGGAAGGACTGATGTTAAAGCTGAAACTCCAATACTTTGGCCATCTGATGCGAACAGCTGACTCATCTGAAAAGACTCTGATGCTGGGAAGGTTTGAGAGCAGGAGGAGAAGGGAACAACAGAGGATGAGATGGTTGGATGGCATCACCGACTCAATGGACATGGATTTGGGTGGGCTCCAGGAGTTGGTGATGGACAGGGAGGCCTGGTGTGCTGTGGTTCATGGGGTTGCAAAGAGTCGGACACGACTGAGCGGCTGAACTGATGTGAGTCCGTGTTTGGTTTATCTCAGAGTCCTCCCCTGTGTGCACATGCGTCTCTCAGCCATGATGGATTCCAGCAAAGAGGACATTGGATAGGTTGACATCTCTCCTACTTTGTCCTGCCTCTGAGGAGCTTTCTAGTCAGGGTTGTCTCCTTGACTTAGAAAATGAGAAACATGTGATTTCTTATCTCTTACTGTGGGCAGGGCCCAGCCTCCTCTCTCCATTGTTTTGCAATTGATATTTTCGCGTTTCTGCCCACAGGCAACAAACTTCAGCTACTTACTCTAGGGCAGGGATGGGCTGGGGGAGGGGGGGTGATGGTGCATCTACCTCCTACCTTAATTTGACACTGATTATTGTTAACTAAACAATATTGTGAATTAACTGATATATCAATTATTTGAGAAACTGAAAAGTTGTTATAATGATTTACTTTTTTTATGAAAGCCACTTAAAGTGGGGACAAATAATTATAATGGAACCTGAGATTAAGAATACAATGTTAGTTTTAGAAAATCTGGTCTAGACTTTCAGAGTGAGATTCAAAGCCTGAGATCTCTCCTCCAATATTTATCCCCCATAAGACCATAAGACTGTGTTTAAATTCAGCACCTTTGCCTTTGATTTCTCTGAAACTTTTCATTCTCCAGACATCAGCTTTAAAATCACTGAGTTGTAGATTTAAAGAAAAACCCCCATTGCTTTCAGAAGACATGTTTGCATGCGTAGAAAATTCAGTGGGTTCAACAAATACAAAGTATTAGAACAAATTTAGCAATGTTGCAAAATAAAAGGTTAATTAAAAAAAAATCACTCACATTTCTGTATATGAATAACAGTCAATTGGAAAATGAAATCTGAAATTAAGAGTTCAGTTCCAGCTCTGACATATGCGTGGTCTGAAAAACAATTTTTCTTGGATGCATTTGAAAAGTAGAAGAATATGCCATCTCAAAATATGCTTCTTTGACATAAGGATTATTTTGAGCTGGTTATTTTTGATTAAGTGCACAGGGGGGGAAAAAAAACCTCTGAAAACAGAGTAGAAGTTACCCTTTTGTAAAGAAAATCTACATTTATAAAGGTAATTTACATTAGAAAAGGGCCTGTACCAGGAAGAGAGCTATTATCAGGGACAACTTTTTCACTTGAGAGACTTATCTGCTTGCCTAGCAACCTTTGTTTACCAAGCTTTTCCTCCTCTCACCTGACTTAATTGCTTCCCTCCTTGCTTCTAATATGTTTCTTTTGTGTTTAGCTGAAGATAATCTTTAAAGTGATGGCTTTGACTGTCTCAGGGAGTTATGCATTTTCCTTAGGTGTCTCTCATGTGTTGACTGAAAAAAATGCACAACCTAAAAGTTGAGAATATCCCATGGATATTCTGAGGATTTCAAGCTGGAGACACAGCATCTTAGATAATGATGAGAAACTATTCAGAAGAAGGTGGGGGGTGGGGGCGGGAAGCCAGGATATATAAGAATGTTGCAACAAAAGATTGGGTAGTCAGAACATTAGAAGATTACTGTTAATTGAAGAAAATCAGACATCTCAAGTTAATGAATCTAGTGCTTTTCTGTGTTTGGGAGGCTGCAAAGTCTGGGCTCATTGAAATCATTGCTTTGAGATGCACCTCTGCTCTCTGAAGCCAGTATCCTGTGCTGTCTCATTCAGGATCTCCTCAGGGTACACTATTGGGAGTGGCTTCAGCATTCTCTTTCCATCCTGTGATCCCTTAGTACTTATCTTCAGAGAGTCTGTAGAGCCATAGCTTTAAGTACACAACATTCTTTATTTACTGATAAAACAGGCAATAGTTTTTATTCACACATGCATATGTGAGGTATTTACTATAATAAAATTTTCTTTCTCCTTATTAATTTGTCTTTTATTAAAAAGGATGCCAATCAAGAACTCAGAAGGGTAGAGGAAAAATCATTTTTCTTCACTTACACATTAGAGACTTGAGTCTTCAGGGAATGCTGCCACCCTAAAATAGACAGACCAATCTGGAGTTGTAGTGGAGAACTGGTCTCCTGGAAAAAAACACCCTGGAGTATGAACTTGTAGAAACACTTAAAAGAATCTTGACAAATTGCTGGAGGCCAATAGTGTACCAGCATGACAATGAGACATCTAGGAGCTGCCATCTTAATGATGCCCTGTACTTTTATTGGCTTTACTTTTAGGAACTATACCAGATTCTCAAAGATTCAATAAACCCCAGTGTCTCTAGCAGGGAAATAGAAAGAGTAATCCTTGTGAAATAGTTCTAGAGCCTTTTCCATAACAAAGGCTAACTCTCCAGAGCAAAGTCCTGACCAAGTCATGTTCCAGAAAAAGAAGAGAAGGTATTTCTCTCTCTCTAGTCCCCATCTCACCTAAAGAGTGGGACTAAGTTATACAAGAAGAAGCAAGAAGACAGAGTCTCTGGTCTTGACCTCGGGTGGCCTCGGCCTGCAATGGCTTGGAGCAGGGCCTGAGTTCCTAGCCAGAGAGGGACTGGGTCGCTGTAGTGAAAGCACCAGATCCTAGCCACCAGACCAGTGGTCAGTGACAAGGACCCTAGCCCTGTGGCTTTGCAGAAAGGAATTTCCACAAAGACAGAAAGTAGTGAAGCAAAGTATTTACGAGAAGGAAAGAGAGTACAGTACCTAAGGATAGACACGCGGGCAGACTGAGGGAGAATCCCTGACTTGCTCCCACATGGCAGTTTATATCACTTATATGGGCCATTTCTTCTGAGTTTCCTTTGGCCAATCCTTATGATTTGCCTGGTTCAGAGTCCATATTTGTTGTATCTCAGGATCCTCCCATGTTTATGGGAGGATGAATCTTGGTGTATGAATCTCTTAGCCAAGATGGATTCTGCTACGAAAGCCCATGGGCAGAACATCCCTTGAAATGACTCCCCTTTGGCCTCCAAGGGGCTTTT
Source organism: Giraffa tippelskirchi (assembly GCF_054371585.1). Lineage (NCBI taxonomy): Eukaryota > Metazoa > Chordata > Mammalia > Artiodactyla > Giraffidae > Giraffa > Giraffa tippelskirchi. The sequence goes on from NC_137277.1 coordinate 135,000,728, forward strand.
TCTGTGCATGTATGGTCCAGGAGGTCTCCTGACTTTGGGAATGAGAAATATATGGTCTGTGTGGTGACCTAAGGACGAAAGAGCAGATAAAACCAAGGAGGGTCTTAGAATGCAGGAACACCTTCCCTCCCCCATCTTGTAACTATTAATGGAACAGTATAACCTATCTCCTCTCCTACCCCATAGGGAAAAGATATTTGCCCTACTCTTCCCCTACCCAGTATGCATGCCTCATCCAATCAGCAAATGACCTGCAAGATCCCTATCCCACTCCTTGTACCCTGAGTATAAAAGTGGACTAAGGACCCCTATTCAACATCGGTTTTCCCTTGAGCTAGCCTGCTGTTCTAATAGCATCTCCCACTCTAATAAATTTTATTTCCCTCTCATTCTGTATCATGTCTGGAAATTCCAACCTGCACCTGGACCACAGCAGTCTGTGCAGAGTCCAGCCTCCTCCCTTAATTGCCCTGCTAGTCCTATCTTGGACTTTCTGTCAATAGAGCATGAATCTATAATTGCTTTACCCTGGTTGGGGGGGCCCATTTGCTTCCTGCCTCAGTCTTGGGGGCCTCAGCCTGCAGCTGCTTGAAGCAGGATTTCAGTTCCCAACCAGAGACTGAAGTCAGGCTGTGGCAGTGAGACCAGGGAATCCTAGTCATTAGACCAGTAGCCAGTGACAAGGCCCTGGCCTGTCAATTGTGTAGAAATGAATTGTAACATAGAGACAGAAAGAAGCAAAACAAGTAAGTGTCTATTAGAAGGAAAAACAGTACTTGTGCATAGACACAAAAGGTTGGTCTCATAGAAAGTCTTGCCCTCGTGGTAGTTTGAATCACTTTTATGGGGCATTTTTCTGGGTTTCTGTTGGGCAATTATTTTGCTCTGCCTGGTTCTGCATTCATATTTGGTTTATCTCAGGGTCATCCCCTGAGATAGCATCACTTAGCCAAGGTGGATTCTATTGAAGAGGCCTATGGATAGGTGGGTATCACATGCTATGGGCTGGCACCCCCTCCCTTTTTGACCTCCAAGGAAACTTTTCTGCACATGTGTAGTCAGGGAGGTATCCTTAACTTTGAGAATAAGGAATATTTGGTCTTTTATCGCTTATTTGGGGAGTGGCCAGTCTCGTCCATCCTCTTACTTTTTTGAAGTTTTTGCTGTTATGGAGTTTCTGTCCATAGGGGAGAAACTATTCAGCCTGGGGCCCTTCTAACTCCTGCCTCAAGGGGTGTTGACTGAAAAAAAACAAAAACAAAAAATTATGAGTTCAGTTTTATTTTGGAGCTTTCTGAGGACTATAGGCTGTCGAGAAACAGCCTTTCAGATAACTCTGGGAAATTGCTCTCAAGAAGCAATGTACATATATGACTCTAGTGAAGAGGGTATGTTACTAAAAAAAGAGAGAAAAAAAAAAGCAGAGTGAGAGTTGTGAGTTACATTTTTATTTTGGGCAATATGAGGACTATGGCCTGAGAGACAGCATTTCAGGAAGCTCTGAGAAACTGTTCCAAAAAGATGGGGGAAGGTCTGTGAGGTGGGGTGGGGTGTATGCAATCAAGTATACAATTTTTTGCAGAGGGTTGCTGCTAGTCATGAGGAGCAAACATCACTGCAAATTATTTTACTGCTTTTCCAGATATGAGGAGATGCAAGAATTGGGCTCATAAAATCTTCTCCTGAAAATATTTCGCTATCTGAAGACCTGTTCTGCCAGTTTTTCCCAGAATATAGATTGCCTCATTTCTGATCTTTGGCCTGAACTCCTTTCAAGGATTTTGAAGGTCAGCATCTGCCATGACTCATTATTTAATCCTTGTAGAGGTAGATGGAAAGTGCCAATTTTCAGTTAGCAGGTACATGCAATCAAGGCATGGCTCTTGCTTTAAGGTTCAGGCCTTTACTTTGTCTTAGCTGGATATCAAAGGTGTAAATGCAGTGTTAAAATGATCCATCTATTTTGGATGAGTCAGAACAAAATGTCCTAGAGCATTGTTCTTTCTCCAAGAATGCTTGATTTCTATTTTCTTATTACCTGTTTTCTATTTTCTCATTGATCTCTATTTTCTCATTTTCATTTTCAACTCCATAGTTTATATCGTAGTTGCTATTGGAAAGCCTCTGTTAGTCTTTCTCTGTTTTTGTTGAACACTGCTCTCACCTATAAAATTACAGTGGCCCAAACATGAACTTCTGGGTCCACTCTGCTCAGCTCCTTCAAATGATGGTTACTTCACCTCTCTCTGGCTCTCATCTCTGCATCTGCTGTTCCTCAACCCTGTCAGGAACTGCAGTGACTCTAGCTCTCTGTTGCAATCAGGATTGTCCCAAAGCAGAGAGCTAAGTAACTGTAGAACAGATTTCTTCTGATACTTTACTACTTCTATCTTTCCTTCCTATCTTGCTTACTTCACGATCATAAACCCAATTGTATTTTCACAAAATAGTAGAGTTAACCTACCCCTTACTGCCTTAAATCATGGTGCTCACTTCTCTTCCTCACTAATAGATGTCCCTCAAGGCATTTTTTCTCCCCAGAATAAGGCACATTTATCTGCTAGTGGTAAAGAAACCCACCGGCAAATGCAAGAGATATAAGAGATTCAGGTTCAATCTTTGGGTCAGGGAAATCCCCTGGAGGAGGACACGGCAACCCACTCCAGTATTCTTACCTGGAGAATACCACGTAAAAAGGAGCCTGGCAGGCTATGGTCCATGGTGTCTCAAAAAGTCAGACATGACTGAAGTGACTTAGCATGCACGCATCTGCATTAAAACCCTGTTCAAACAGATATCCTTCTTCTTCAACAATTTTTTAATGATGTCTGGGATTTCTCTGTTGTATCTTGGTTAGCAGAATCTACTTATCCTGTTACTTTAAAGCCAAACTTCTGTCTGAATATATCAGACCATCCTTTGCTGGTGTTGAATCTCCAGCTTTAGCTCCTTCACCTTCCTTTTACTTTAAGTTATCATATAATGACTCCGCTTTTTCTCCAATCATATTAGAATCTATAGGTTTGCCTTTCATATACAAAACCTACACCCACATAAAACTACATTTTAAATATAATATATATTTAAAAAAAAATCACACAAAGTACAAGGTTTTTTTGCGAACTGGCCACAGTTCAGTTCAGTTCAGTCACTTAGCTGTGTCCGACTCTTTGCGACCCTATGGACTGCAACAGGCCAGGCTTTCCTGTCCATTATCAACTCCGGAGCTTGCTCAAACTCATGTCCATCCAGTCAGTGATGATTCAACCATCTCATCTTCTGTCGTCCCTTTCTCCTCCTGCCTTCATTCTTTCCCAGCATTAGGGTGTTTTCTAAGCAGTCAGTTCTTCACATCAGGTGGCCAAAGCATTGGAGCTTCAGCTTCAGCATCAGTCCTTCCAGTGAATATTCATGACTGATTTCCTTTAGGATGGACTGGTTGGATCTCCTTGCAGTCCAAGGGACTCTCAAGAGTCTTCTCCAACACCACAGTTCAAAAGCATCAATTGTTTGGAGCTCAGTTTTCTTTATGGTCCAACTCTCACATCCATACATGACTACTGGAAAAACCATAGCTTTGACTAGATGGACATTTGTTGGCAAAGTAATGTCTCTGCTTTTTAATATGCTGTCTAGGTTGGTCATAGCTTTTCTTCCAAGGAGTAAGTGTCTTTTAGTTTCATGGCTGCAGTCACCATCTGCAGTGATTTTGGAGCCCCCCAAAATAAAGTCTGTCAATGTTTCCATTGTTTCCCCATCTATTTGCCATGAGGTGATGGGACAAGATGCCATGATCTTAGTTTTTTGAATATTAAGTTTAAGCCAACTTTTTCATTCTCCTCTTTCACTTTCATCAAGAGGTTCTTTAGTTCTTCACTTTCTGCCATAGGGCGGTATCATCTGCATATCTGAGATTATTGATATTTCTCCAGACAATCTTGATTCCAGCTTGTGTTTCATCTAGCCCAGCATTTCACATGATGTATTCTGCATATAAGTTAAATAAGCAGGGTGACAACATACAGCCTTGACGTACCCTTTTCCCAACTTGGAACCAGTTTGTTGTTCCATATCCGATTCTAACTGTTGCTTCTTGACCTGCATACAGTTTTCTCAAGAGTCAGGTAAGCTGGTCTGGTATACCCATTTCTTTAAGAAGTTACCACACCCACATATAACTACATTTTAAATGTGAGATGAAAAATATTTCACACAAAGTACAGGGCTTTTGTGCCTACTTGCCACAGCTTCATAAATTTCCTTTTCTTTTGTTATAATTGTCCTTACACTGGATTCATTAATCTAGAAACAATACAAAACCACAGCTGTAGACTTTATTCTGTAGTACATATAAGGTAATTTAACCTTTCATGTCATAACTCTTCTTTGCTTCGTGGGAGCTTCATAGTGGCATCACTTCACTTCCAGCATCACTAGTGGTGCTTTGTATGGGTCCTACAATATTATTCAAGGCGTATAGTAATGTACTAAAAATGATGAAAAATACACAGGGGCCCTGAGACATCACTTTTTGCTGTGATCTGCAATTTACTGGAGAGACAAACTGCTCATACAGAGATTACTACTGTCACATGGTATTTTAATCAGAACACCCAACACTTGAGCTCAGGACAATAGCAAAGGAGTTTGCAACAAAATTGTTATAGTAGTACAAGGTACACTACATTTAATTTTATTTAGTTATGATTCAATACTGCATCTTTATATCTGTTTACATTTCCTTTTCTTGGGAATGGTTTTATGTATGATCTGTAAGTGTTTGTGTGTGTAAGTTTTGATATAGTTAAATATTTATAGTAGATTTGTATATATTTTATGATAGTAAAAGATAAACTATTGTTTATACTATTTAACACATTCATGACATATCTTTTAATTTTTTTCAATATTTGTAAGTAATGTAATTTGCCTTTGAGTTTTTTCAAATTGTCACAAATCTCAAAAATTTTTTCCTGCATACTTTTTGAAAACAATCTGCATATAAGTGGACTCTCACAGTTCAGACCCATTTTATCCTAGGGTCAACTGTCCATATGACACACATTTTTAAAAACACATACGAGAAGAACTAAAACCCCAAAAGTTATAAGAGAAAGGATGTTGCAACACTTGTTATGTTATTCACTGCTGTGAACAATGACATAAACTAGAAATGTGGTAATAGGGTATGAAATTCCTTTGCTAGAGGGCGCAGTATTATCCAATGAGAGGAAATGTGGCAGGAGCAGATAACAGCCTAGCTATTTCAAACAGACTTATAAAAAAATTACTAAAAGTAGAAGATATTTCAAATTTAAGTTTCACAATTATTTAAAATTCTAGGTCTACAAAAGCTAGGGTCTTTTCATATAATGAAATGAGTCATTTTCAAGATATTTGTTCTTCCTAAATGTTCTCAACCACTGCTATAGTATTTTTCATCATGTGATAGCTAAAAGCAATGAAAATAATATCTTCCTCACATGAGTCCAACTTTTCCCTGGATTAACTAATCATTTAAAATGTGTAGGAACACTCCTTCAAAAATTGCTGAAACACAGAGTATTCTTTCCGCCTAACAAGAATAAATTGTTTCCTTGTGAAAAGGAAAGGGATATAAAATAAAAAGTCAATTTCTTCCTCATGACAAAAATAAAACTAAGCAACTCAGTTACTAAATAACATTCTAGATCAGAAAATAGATCTTTTTATATTTTCAGATTAATACTTCTTGATATTGATCAAGTGAGGATATAACTAAGAGTGGGGTCTGGCTGCTCATCACTCAAAAGCCATTAAAGGGCAAGCTTGGTGGAAAGGAAAGGCAAGCAAAGTTTGTTTTATTTTGGATGCCAGCAATAGGGGTGAGGAGGAAGGTGGACTCCTCTCCAAAGGCCAACTCCCCCACACTGATAGTCAGTGGGCAAGAGCTTTTATAGCCAGAGGGAGGGGGCTACATGCAGAACAGCAAAGTCAGCTTGACAGTCATCTGGAAATCAGTCATCAGCAGTCTGATTAGTGTCATCCTGATTGTTTACAGTTAATCTTCAGTTCCATGGTTCCATTTGTTCGCATTTGCCTGAGGCCAATTCTCATAATTTTGGCAGTTTATGTCATGACTGCTGTCAGGTCATCATGAGTTAACTTCCTCCGCTTGTTGGGGGTTCAGTATCTATAAAATAGCTCCAAGGATTTGGCTCAGAATATTATTAATATCTATAGCCCTTGAGAAGGAACTAAAGGTCCTTGATGATGCTTAAGGACCACACTATTAATATGTGGTCTCCTTTATTTTCTTTTGTTTCTGCATTTTCTCACTTCTCTGATTAATCTTATTCTTTGGCTAAAATTTTTCCACACACAAAAGGCAGGCTAAAGACATGGAGTAGTTGTGGGGACAAGGACCATAGAGTCCTGCTCTGTTTCAAGAAGAGGACACAGTAGAGATCCTGATAATGCCTTCTTCAGTTTGGAAAAATGTAAATCTGAACCAACCAAAAAGTAATCAATCTTAATTCATGTAAAATATTGTTTTACAGGGAAAGTGAAAGGGAGGGTTATGCATGAATGTAATAGTCATTTGTTCAAATGTGTCTTTGTGGGCTACTCCATCATCAAATTCTTAGCTTGGGAGGAAAGCCAAAGGAATCAAATAAAGATGGTTATTAATGAGAACAAATGAAACATTTTAACATATACACTTGCTTTTCATTTACTTATTTATTTTTCTTTATCTGTTTTCTACTATAAAATACTATGAGGGCAAAGATCTTGCTTTTTTGGTCACTCCTGCATCCCAATGTATAGAATGAAGTTTGAATCATACAAAATACTCAATTACTGTTTTTTTCCAATGAATAAGTGACTGAAAAAATGAAAACAAAACATGTCCCACTTAATTGAGTTCCTGGAAGGTGTTTTAGGTCTTCAAAGTAGTAAGATTCAAGTGTTCCTGTAATCTTGTGTCTGGAGAACTTTCAGTGTATTGTAGCAGCTAATATTGATTAAGAATTATAATTTTAGGAGCTCAGGGTTGGTGGAAACTAAAAGTCGTATGGAGTGATTTAAAGCTGAAACAATCCTCTAAACTGCTTGCTAGTCTTCCAAACTCAAACCATGAACAAGCTACTCTTCCAAAGATAATAGAATCTAGAGGAAAGAACTGGAGCTCCATAGCTGAACTGGACTCAGATTTAAGACCAACTTTACTTGGGTGGATATTTAGTCACCTTGCCACAGTCCAAATATTCTGCTCAAGAAACTTTGTTGTTCAACCTTCACCAAACCATTTTGTTTTAATTTCTGGCTGCACTGTGTGACTTGCAGGATCTTAGTTCCCTGACCAAGAATTGGACCTGTGCCCCCCTGCTTTGGAAGCATGGAATCCTAACTATTGGACCACCAAGGAATTCTCTCCAAATCATTTCTTATCTTACAGCAAAGATGTTTATAAGTACTTTGTTTCTGAGATGCTTTAAGGAGAGAGAATATGGAAATGTGAGGTTCAGAATTTCAAGGAGTTGATTCCCTGCCGTCCCAGACCCATGGAATAACTGAGCTCAAAGGGAACACATCGATTGGGTCAGTCACCATTCACTGATAATAACTCTGGTGACCAGGTACTTCTCCCCAGCGAAATGAACAACTGTTGCTCTAGCACCTCAGCTCCAACACTTCAGTCCTGTGTTCTCAAGGCTAATGAGTAGTTTTCTTTATCACAAAGGCTAGCCACAAGAGTACCTCCCACTAGCCACACAAGAGTTTAAAACAAGCTAGAGCCTTAGAGGAAATAGAGTGAATTCTGGAACTTTCTGCTGTAACTATGCAACTTGCATGCCTCTTTTCCCAAGACAGTTTCAGTTTACTTATGATAGCTAGAATAATTTATGAATATTTTCACCAAAACTGTTTAAAAAATAACCTAGTTCAAAGGATACATTTTATGGAAGCTCTCAGGATAAGGCATTTTCCATTTGGAAGATAAACTCAGATACTGGAATAACACAAGCAATTCTTCAGAAGGATACCCTGGCTAGCATTAAAAGTATGTAACATTGGATATTAACTAGTAGCCTCAAAATGAATTAAATACTTATAAAATTATATATACATTTATTAACTCAATAAATATTTGAATTCTGGCTTTGTAACCCAAAGACTACATTAGAAAAATGACTATGTTACAGCAATAACTATATCAGAAGTAATCATACTATGGATACCTTGAATTTGTAGAGTAATGAAATATCAAAATTTCTTTGTATGCTTTGCATGCATGCTTTTACTTAAAGATTGTAATGACTTTATCTAAGTAAGGTAGGTTTTTATTTTTCTACAGACACAATACAAGTGTTATGAGGATTTATATTTTAATGTATTTATTTTATGTGAAGAGGTGATGCTATTGATGAACTTAGGACCATGTATTTTTAAAATAAATCTTTGCCAAATGGAATTAACTGTATCTGGAAAGCTGTAATCTCTCACCTCTTTTGTCTGAGGGTTCTGGTTCTTTGATTAGTGTTTAGAGACAACTGAATGCAGTTCCAGATAAGATCAAGTCTATAAACACATGTGTTCAAGGCTAACAACTCTCTAGAGGAGCAAACACTTGATCTTGGTTCCATTAGACACCTAATCTGATCAGCTGAGATAACTGCACCAGATGGATTAATAACCTTACTTTATATCTACAAAGGGCCTTTTTTTTTTTTTAAAGTTCATAGCTCCAGTTAACATGGCTTCATTGAAATTTGATGATCACACACTCACACAAGTGTACTTCTGTGTGTAGAGACCTTGCTATGGGACTTCAATTATGTTACCTAGCATAAAAGGCAGAAATTTGAAGATATGCATCTATTATCTGTCAGTAAGTAAAACAAACAATAAAAATCCTAAAATTCTAACATTTTAAAAGCATTGCCATAAGTAATCCCAAGCTATCCAGTTGTAACAGTTAGTGACTTATAAAAGAGCTTAGAAACCAAGGTAAATCAACACTTAAATATATATGGAGATTTTACCTTTTTAAAATCCTTTTGAATGTATGATTTTATTTCATCCATAAAATTTCCTCATGATAATTTGAGGGAGTGTTATCATTCCTCTTTTATAAAAAAAGCTAAATAAAGTTTTCTGATACTTTACATAGTGCTCTCTAATTAATAATATATATATATATTATTTCTATAATTTTCAAAGTTGGTTAGATCTGAAACTTATTCATATAAAATCTTACTTGGAATTTCAGTGTGAGTGGTCTGAAAGCAAGGTGTTCACATGGAGGGTGTGGGAGTCTCTTCCAGCCCCATCCTCATGGATCCCTCTTCATCTCAACACACACCTCCTGTAGCATCTCCCTGGAGCACCCAGAACAGACAATCTTAGCAACGTTTTAAAGAAGTTTTCCTTTATATTTTATTACTTTTGTAAGCAAGTCATATGAGTTACAGAAAAGGAACTTATCAAATGTAGATTTAGTGATGACAGTCCTTTTGTTTGCAAGCAGACAGTTATTATGCAGCCATAGAGGAACTTGAACCTTGGATTTATGGTCCTTATCCATTATTTTTCCTTGAGAAGTGATAAAATTGAAGTACTGAATGATCAGACTGTTTATGAACCTGAAAGTGAGCAGATCTCCTTGTTCTGTAAGTCTCAGTGACACTGATTTGAATACACAGTAGGATAAATCAACCAAATTACTATCCTGGCAAAGATCTCCAGCTTAGTCCAATTTTGGTCAGATGGAGCAGAAAATCTTTTTCTTTTCTCTCTTAAACCTGAACTTTCTAGGTTTTCAGACACTGAATTCTATTAAAAGAGAGTTTAAGCTATCTTCTGCTATTAAATAGGAGACTGGTCCATTGGGGATGAGTCTCAGACAACAGAGAAACCTCACCTTCTGTGAGTTCCCCAAAAGATCAAGTGGCTGCTGTTGCCTAGTGTCCTTCTCAACTAACAGTATCCAGAAAACAAACAAACACACACAAAAAAACAGATGTCACTTGAGCCCTGCACAGCTCCCTGGCACACCCATTGCACAAAATCTTCACGTGTATTCTTTTTTTTTTTTAGTTTTATATTGATTTTCTTTTTTTTTTTTTTTTAAGTTCCTTGTATTTTTTTTTTATTTGTTTTGCCATACATTGACATGAATCCACCATAGGTGTACATGTTTTCCCCTTCCAGAACCTCCCTCCCACCTCCCTCCCCATCACATCCCTCCGGGTCATCCTGGAGCACCAGCCCTGAGCACCCTCTATCATGCATTGAACCTGGGCTGTGTGGCTCCCTTTTTCTCCCTGAGTTAGAGAATGGTTTTTTAAAAGTCTCTCTCCAATTATACAAGCAAAGTTTGGTCAATACTTAGACCAACTTACTTCAACTTTACGTTGAAGTACGTGTCATTTATTTCTTGGTTCTACTATGACCCCTTCTTCCAAAGTCAGTTGCTAATTCATGTCCAGCTTCCTAGAATGGTAAAAGGAGAACATGAGAAGAAATTTTATGAATGAGGTAGCATGAGGATTAATATATTGAAATATTAAGCTGCCAAATATCTATTTACTATCTAACTAGTTCTCTAGATATAAAATCTGTCTATGAAGATAGCTGTCCTAATTTACTAAGCAATTTATAAATAAATGTCTCTCTATTAATGAGGAAATATGTGTTTTAACTAAACTTGTAATTTTAAGAATTCTTTTTGTATTTATATTCATATATATTACTTTTTAAGAGAGAGGGTTTAGAAGAGGTATTTGCTGTGCTAAGTCGCTTCAGTCATGTCTGACTGTTTGTGACCCCATGGACTTTAGCCTACCAGGCTGTGGAGGTTCCTGGTTTAATAAGGGGCAACTTTACTGTGCACCAAGAATTAAAGACTCAACACAAACTGTGATGTTTTAATCCTGATGAAATCTCTTTACATTTAGAAAACTGAACAGGCTTTAAAATTTAAAATAACAGCAGATGGCAAAATGAATGGGGAGACAGTTTGGTACAACCTGTCAGCTTCTTGTTTTATATCAACTTTTCTATTCTTAAAGTCTTGCTCCCATTATAGGTGATAAAATGACTCTTATGGCAAAAGCAATAGCAATATTCTATAGGATCATGAAAATCTGCTGCCTTAATAAAGATGGGGAAAATAAGTTTAGAGACCCTAGGATGTGTCAGAAGTTGAAAGTGTGAATTCTTAATTGTTTATTCTTCACTTTTTGGAAGTTTCTGTATCACTAAACATAATTATTTTCCTGTTGCTGTTTTCATTTGGCACATAAATACAATGCTACCTTGTTCTCAAGATCCCAGTCTTTTTTCTTTGTTTGCATAGTAAAATGGTATGACGTACCCCTCATATGATCTTTACCCTGGGTAGGTTACCATCCAGCATAGTCTCTGAACCATCCACCATGCCTTACTACTTGCTGCTGAATTATAGGAGACAGCATTGAAGGGCAGCTTCAGTGGTCCCTCTTACATAATCTCTAGCAGTTCTTAACTGTAATAAAAAGAACCACCATCTCTAATGCAACACTTGACAGGACTATCATATTACCCTTCAGTATTGCATTATACTCAATTATTTGGAAGTTATGTATATAATATTAGATACATTTAATGCCATTAACCCCGAAGTATCAAAGCATTCAATCAAACTACAGTTCTAAGCCAGAAATTATTCTGAGTAATTGAAGTTTAATTATCTAAAGAATTTTCATCACCTCAGTCACTTGAAGTACTGTTAACATACTTGATTTCTTTTATCTCTTGGAATTATTATAGATACTTGGTAAAATGCCATGCAGTATTTAAAAACTGACAATACTAAGAGGTCTTCAGGTCACTGGTCTGAACATTGATTCTCTTTTTATATCATAAGAGACAATGACATTAAAGATACAGTCAGAATTAACTAAAGATTTACCATAGACCTATAGATTCCATGAATAAGTTTAAATTCTTTTGGTTTCTTCCTCCTTTACTGGTAGTGGACATCAAAAAGCCATTGAGTGTTTCTGAGAAGCTGAATTGTGGTAAAGAAATCATAGATTTAAAAAATGTTTTCATTGCCATTTTGCACACAGATTCAAAGGAGAATTATTCTAAATAAATATCGTTAAAAAGCAAAATGATTTGTTTTATAAAATTTGTGATTATTTATACATTTTTAGATTTACATCTATCATAAAACTTTACATGATTTTAAGACTGTCCATTGAGAGAAAAAGTGTCAGTTTAGGGCACAGTCTAAATATAGAGGCTTAATGAGGGCTCAATGTATTAAAATCTTCTATGTACTGTATGAATTTCAAAGGACAATGGGCTTCCCCTGTGGCTCAGTGATAAAGAATCTGCCTGCAGTGCAGGACACATGGGTTCAATCCCTGGGTCAGGAAGATACCCTAGAGAAAGAAATGGTAACCCACTCCAGTATTCTTGCCTGGGAAATCTCTGGGATAGAGGAGCCTGGCTGGCAACAGTCCATGGTGTCTCAAAAGATTCAGACATGACTTAGTGACTAAACAACAACAAAGGACAATATATAAAGTCTTAAAATGTCCATATCTTGATCTACAATTTTATTCCTTAGTCACTGAAGGTTGAAATTCAAGTATATTGAACTGAACTGAAATTATTAAAGTTACTTGACAATGCTAATCATTATTGATGGTTTATAAAGGAGGCTTCTCTTAAAATAATTTGATGCAGAGAAATTAAGTTTACCAAGAGTGACATCATTAATTATATAAAACTGGCCATTCACTCATTCAGTTAACACTTATTGAATATTTATTGTATGTCTGATCCTGCAAGCACTAAGATAAACTCACATACCTTGGGGTAAAAGATGAATAATTCTGTCTTTATTCTCAAGGTTGGAATAAGTGGCATGATAAATAATGAAATGAATAGAACAATTAAATGTTACATCAGTTCAGTTCAGACCCTCAGTCATGTCTGACTCTTTGCAACCGCATGGACTACAGCACACCAGGCTTCCCTGTCCATCACCAACACCCAGAGCTTGCTCAAATTCATATCCATCGAGTCAGTGATGCCATCCAGCCATCTCATTCTCTGTCATCCTCTTCTCCTCCTGCCTTCAATCTTTCCCAGCATCAGGGGCTTTTCTAAGGAGTCAGTTCTTCTTCGCATGAGGTGGCCAAAGTATTGGAGCTTCAGCATTAGTCCTTTCAATGAATATTCAGGACTGATTTCTTTTAGGATTGACTGGTTTGATCTCTTTGCTTTCCAAGGGATGCTCAAGAGTCTTCTCCAACACCACAGTTCAAAAGCATCAATTCTTTGGCACTCAGGTTTCTTTATGGTCCAACTATCACATCCGTACATGACTACTAGAAAAACCATGGCTTTGACTAGACAGACCTTTGTCAGCAAAGTAATGCCTATGCTTTTTAATATGCTGACCAGGTTGGTCATAGCTTTTCTTCCAAGGAGCAAGTGTCTTTTAATTTCATGACTGCAGTCACCATCCACAGTGATTTTGGACCCCAAGAAAATAAATTCTGTCACTGTTTTCATTGTTTCCCCAACTATTTGCTATGAAATGATGGGACCAGATGCCGTGATCTTTGTTTTGTGAATGTTGAGTTTTAAGCCATCTTTTTCACTCTCCTCTTTTCACTTTCATCAAGAAGCTCTTTAGTTCCTCTTTACTTTCTGCCATAGGGTGGTATCATCTGCATATTTGAGGTTATTGTTATTTCTCCTGGAACTCTTGATTCCAGCTTGTGCTTCATCCAGTCTGGCATTTCTCATGAGGTACTCTGCATATAGATTAAATAAGTAAGGTGACAATATACAACCTTCACATACTCCTTTTCCTATTTGGAACCAGTCCGTTGTTCCATCTCCAACGTTCTATGTACAAATGTTACACAGAGCACAATAGAAGTATGAAGGAGGTAGAAAAGGGGGGCAATATGGAGGGATGTGCCCAACACTGAGATGATTTCCTATAGCTAACTTCCTTAGTTCCTCTTTCAATTTTTGAAAGATGATTGTCACTATGAAACAAAGTGAGAGGGGCATTTGAAGAAAAAAACTTCAAATAGTTTGTTGCAATGGAGGAAGCTAGAGTAAGGATGAAGTAGGAAGAGTTGCGAAATTGATGAGCTTAAAGAGACAAGCCAAGCTTAGATCATGATAGTTTGTTTGGATTGTATCCTACCTTTAATGTTCAAAATCTTTATTTTAATCATTCTATATTATAGAAGGATAGGGTCTCTCATTCATTCTTTCTCATCTCTATGTCTATGTCTGTCTATCTCTATCTGTTTCATAACAGTTTTATTGTGATATAACTCATACACCACCAAACAATTCATCTCTTTAGTGCATAAGTCAATGTTTTAATATATTCAGAGAATTGTACAATTATCACCACAGTCAATTTTAGAGTATTTTTATTAATCCAAAAAGAAAAGCTGAACAGCACCACAGTTTGAAGGCATCAGTTCTTTGGTGCTTTACCTTCTCACATTCAGCTCTCACAACTATATGTGACCTCTGGGAAGACCATAGCCTTGACTATACAGACTTTTCTCAGCAGAGTAATGTCTCTGCTTTTCGACACTCTGTCTAGGTTTGTCATCGATTTCCCACCAATGAGCAATCATCTTCTAATTTCACGGCTGCAGTCACCATCTGAAGTGATTGTAGAGCCCAAGAAGAGGAAATCTGTTACTACTTCCACATTTTCCCCTTCTATTTACCATGAAGCAATGGGGCTGGATGCCATGATCTTAGATTTTTTTAATGTTTAGTTGTTTAGTTTTAAGCTGACTTTTTCACTCTCTTACTTCACCCTCATCAAGAGGCTCTTTAGTTCCTCTTCATTTTCTGCCATTAGAGTGACATCATCCATATATCTGAGGTTGGTAATTCATCCAGCTTGTAACTCATCCAGTCCAGCATTTCTCATGATGTGTTCAGCATAGGTTAAACAAACAGGGTGACAGCAGACAGCTTTGTTGTACTCCTTTCTCAATCTTGGAACCAATCAATTGTTCCATACAGGGTTCTAACTGTTGCTTCCTGACCCACATACAGGTTTCTTGGGAGACAGGTAAGATAGTCTGGTATTCCCATCTCTTTAAGAGCCTTCCAAACTTTGTTATGATCCACACAAAGGCTTTAGCATAGTCGATGAAGCAGAAGTAGATGTTTCTCAGAAATTCCCTTGCTTTTTCTATGATCCAGTAAATGATGGCAATTTCGTCTTTGGTTTCTCTTCTTTTTCTAAACTCAGCTTGAATATCTAGAAGTTCTTGGTTCACATAATTCTGAAGTCTAGCATGCAAGATTTTAAGCATGACCTTACTAGCATGGGAAGTGAGTGCAACTGTCCAATGCTTCTAACATCCTTTAGTACTAAAATTGTTGCAAAGACCAAATGTCCAATAGCTTTTCTATGTTTTCTTCTAGGAGTTTTACTGTCTCAGGTCTTATGTTTAACTCTGATTCGTTTTGAGTTTGTTTTTGTTACCCCACGTCCAAAGTAAGAGAAACCCAAGTAAGACAGGGTTGCGAGAGGGCATCAGAGGGCAGACACACTGAAACTAAAATTACGGAAAACTAGCTAATCTGATCACATGGACCACAACCTTGTCTATCTCCATGAAACTAAGCCATGCCATGTGGGGCCACTCAAGACAGATGGGTCCTGGTGGAGAGGTCTGAGAGAATGTGGTCCACTGGAGAAGGGCATGGTAAACCACTTCAGTGTTCTTGCCTTGAGAACCCCATGAACAGTATGAAAAATCAAAAAGTTAAGACACTGAAAGATGAACTCCCCAGGTCAGTAGGTGCCCAGTATGCTACTGGAGATCACTGGAGAAATAACTCCAGAAAGAATGATGGGATGGAGCTAAAGCAAAAACAATACCCAGCTGTGGATGTGACTGGTGATAGAAGCAAAGTCCGATGCTGTAAAGAGCAATATTGCATAGGAACCTGGAATGTTAAGTCCATGAATCAAGACAAAATGGAAGTGGTCAAACAGGAGATGGCAAGAGTGAATGTTGATATTCTAGCAATCAGCGAACTAAGATGGACTGGAATGGGTGAATTTAACTCAGATGACCATTATATCTACTACTGTGGGCAAGAATCCCTTAGAAGAAATGGAGTAGCCATCATGGTCAACAAAAGAGTCCGAAATGCAGTACTTGGATGCAATCTCAAAAATGACAGAATGATCTCTGTTCGTTTCCAAGGCAAACCATTCAATATCACAGTAATCCAAGTCTATACCCTGACAGTAACACCAAAGAAGCTGAAGTTGAATGGTTCTATGAAGACCTACAAGACCTTTTAGAACTAACACCCATAAAAGATGTCCTTTTCATTATAGGGGACTGGAATGCAAAAGTAGGAAGTCAGGAAACACCTGGCGTAACAGGCAAGTTTGGCCTTGGAGTACAGAATGAAGCAGGGCAAAGGCTAATAGAGTTTTGCCAAGAGAACGCATTGGTCATAGCAAACACCCTCTTCCAACAACACAAGAGAAGACTCTACACATGGACATCACCAGATGGTCAACACTGAAATCAGATTGATTATATTCTTTGCAGCCAAAGATGGAGAAGCTCTATATAGTCAGCAAAAACAAGACTGGGAGCAGACTGTGGCTCAGACCATGAGCTGCTTATTGTCAAATTCAGACTTAAATTGAAGAAAGTAGGGAAAACCACCAGTCCATTCAGGTATGACCTAGATCAAATCCCTTATGAGTATACAGTAGAAGTGACAAATAGATTTAAGGGACTAGATCTGATAGACAGAGTGCCTGATGAACTGTGGACAGAGGTTCGTGGCATTGTACAGGAGACAGGGATCAAGACCATCCCCATGGAAAAGAAATGCAAAAAATGCAAAAAAGCAAAACGGCTGTCTGAGTAGGCCTTACAGATAGCTGGGAAGAGAAGAGAAGCGAAAAGTAAAGGAGAAAGGGAAAGATATTCCCATCTGAATGCAGAGTTCCAAAGAAGAGCAAGGAGAGATAAGAAAGCCTTCCTCAGCGATCAGTGCAAAGAAATAAAGGAAAACAACAGATTGGGAAAGACTAGAGATCTCTTCAAGAAAATTAGAGATACCAAGGGAACATTTCATGCAAAGATGGGCTTGATAAAGGACAGAAATTGTACGGACCTAACAGAAGCAGAAGATATTAAGAAGAGGTGGCAAGAATACACAGAAGAACTGTACAAAAAAGATCTTCACGACCCAGATAATCATGATGGTGTGACCACTCACCTAGAGCCAGACATCCTGGAATGTGAAGTCAAGTGGGCCTCAGAAAGCATCACTACGAACAAAGCTGATGGAGGTGATGGAATTCCAGTTGAGCTATTTCAAATCCTTAAAGATGATGCTGTGAAAGTGCTGCACTCGATATGCCAGCAAATTCGGAAAACTCAGCAGTGGCCACAGGACTGGAAAAGGTCAGATTTCATCCCAATCCCAAAGAAAGGCAATGCCAAAGAATGCTCAAACTACCACACAATTGCACTCATCTCACACAGTAGTAAAGTAATGCTTAAAATTCTCCAAGCCAGACTTCGACAGTACATGAACCATGAACTTCTAGATGTTCAAGCTGGACTTAGAAAAGGCAGAGGAACCAGAAATCAAATTGCCAACATCTGCTGGATCATTGAAAAAGCAAGAGATTTCCAGAAAAACATCTACTTACGCTTTATTGACTCCACCTAAGCCTTTGACTGTGTAGAACACAACAAACTGTGGTAAATTCTGAAAGAGATGAGAATACCAGACCACCTGTCCTGCCTCTTGAGAAATCTGTATGCAGATCAGGAAGCAACAGTTAGAACTAGACATGGAATAACAGACTGGTTCCAAATAGGAAAAGGAGTACATCAAGGCTGTATATTGTCACCCTGCCTATTTAACTTATATGCAGAGTACATCAACGCTGGGCTGGATGAAGCATAAGCTGGAATCAAGATTGCTGGGAGAAATATCAATAACCTCAGACATGCAGATGCCACCACCCTTATGGCAGAAAGCCAAGAAGAACTAAAAATCCTCTTGATGAAAGTGAAAGAGGAGAGTGAAAAAGTTGGCTTAAAACTCAACATCCAGAAAACTAAGATCATGGCATCCAGTCCCTTCATTTCATGGCAAATCGATGGAAATCATATTAAAAAGCAGAGACCTTACTTTGTAGACAATGGTGCTTCTAGTCAAAGCCATGGTTTTTCCAGTAGTCATGTATGGAAGTGAGAGTTGGACTATAAAGAAAACTGAGCACCAAAAAATTGATGCTTTTGAACTGTGGTGTTGAAGACTCTTTAGAGTCCCTTGGACTGCAAGGAGATCCAACCAGTCCATCCTAAAGGAAATCAGTCCTGAATATTCATTGGAAGGAGTGATCCTGAGGCTGCAACTCCAATACTTTGGCCACCTGATGTGAAGAACTGCCTCATTTGAAAAGACCATGATACTGGGAAAGATTGAAGGCAGGAGGAAAAGGGACGACAGAGGATGAGATGGTTGGATGGCATCATCGACTCAACTGACATGAGTTTGAGTAAACTCCAGGAGTTGGCGATGCACAGTGAGACCAGCACTAACAACCCACTCCAGTACTCTTGGAAAATCCCATGTGCAGAGGAGCCTGGTAGGCTGCAGTCCATGGGGTCGCTAAGAGTCGGACACGACTGAACGACTTCACTTTTCACTTTCATGCACTGGAGAAGGAAATGGCAACCCACTCCAGCATTCTTGCCTGGAGAACCCCAGGGGTGGAGGAGCTCAGTGAGCTGCCATCTATGGTGTTGCACAGAGTCAGACACGACTGAGGTGACTTAGCAGCAGCAGCAGCATCAGTGAGACCAGGCATGTTGCGGTCCATGGTGTCACAAAGAGTCAGACACAACTGAGGGACTGATTTGAGCTAAACTGAAGATTGAGGTTCAATTTCATTTTTCTGCAGGTGGTTATCCAGTTTTCTGAACATATACTAAAGAAGCTATTCTTTCCTCATTAACCATTCTTGGTTCCCTTGTGGAACATTATTTGACTATATATGTAGGGATTTACTTTGAGCTCTCCATTCCATTGGTCTAGCTGTTTATTTTTATTTCAGTACTATACTGTTGGGCTTCCCAGGTAGTTCAATGGTAGAGAAGCAGCTTATCAATTCAAGAGATGCAGGAGATGCAAATTTGATCCCTGGGTTGGGAAGAATCCCCTAGAGAAGGAAATGGATGCAATCCTTTAAAGTATTCTTGCCCAGAAAATCCCGTGGACAAAGGAGCCTGTCATGCCAAGTCTATGGGGTCACAAAAGAGTCAAACATGACTTAGTGACTAAACAACAAGAAGCACTATACTCTTACTATTTTGATCATTGTAGTTTTGAAGTATAGTTTGAAATGAGGAAATATGATGCCTTCAGCTTTGTTCATCTTTCTTAGGATTGTCTTGGCTATTTGTGGTCTTTTGTGTTTCATACAATGTTTAGGATTGATTTTTCTAATTCTGTGAAAATTGCTAATGGAATTTTGATGAAGTCTTCATTAAATGTATATGACTTAGGGTAGACATTTTAACAACATTAATACTTCTGACAGTGAACATGGGATATCTTTCTGTATCTGTCATTTTAAATATTTTTCATTAAAGTGTTTTCATTGTACAGATCTTTCACTTTTTTTTTAAAATTAACTTTTATTGGAGTATAGTTATTTACAAGGTTGTGTTAGTTTCTGTTGTGCAGCAAAGTAAATCCATTATACATATATATATATCCACTCTTTTTTAGACTTTATTCCCGTGTAATCATAACAAGAGTATTGAATAGGGTTCCCTGTGCTATACAGTAGGTTCTTATTTGTTATCTATGTTTTACATTAGTAGTGTATAAATTGGGAGATTAAGATTAACATTTACACAGATTATTTTTTTTAAACTCTCTATTTTGTATTGGGGTACATAACCTGTTAACAAACAATGTTTTGAGAGTTTCAGGTGAATAGCAAAGGTACTCAGCCATACATATTCATGTATCCATTCTCCCCTAAACTCCCCTACACAGATTATTTTTTAATGACAAGCATAGATTTCCAATGGGACTCATTCTGAGACATGGTTGCAAATAGTTCTTTTTTATCACCTTCTTGATTAAATATATTTCTAAGCATTATATTGTTTTTAATGCTATAATGAGTTGGGTTGTTTTCTTTTTTTTTCAGATATTTTGGGGTGTTTATTGTATATAGAAACACAGCTGATTTTGTATTTTAATTTTTACATAGCAACTTTACTGAATTTTTGGTTGAGTGTTTAAGATTTTTTATGTATAAGATCCTATTATGTAGATACAATTTTACTTCCTTCTGATTTGAGTGCCTTTTATTTTTTATAATACATTATTGCTCTCACCTGAACTTCCAATACTATATTGAACGAGTAGTGAGAGCAGATACCATGTTTACTTCCAATCTTTGAGGAAAAACTTCAAATTTTCAGTATTGAATATGTCAGCTGTGGGTTTGTTGTCTCTGACCTTTAATATGTTGAAGAGTGTTCCTTCTACCCCCAATTTCTTGAGGGTTTTTATTATAAAAGTACATTGTCTTTTGTCAGGGTAAGTAAATGGGAAAATTAAAATGTGTTTATAAATATTGCTAGAATAATTGTTTTGTGTTTTCATATGAACATTGACACATTTTCCTTCCATATACAAGAATTATTTTGAAATAAAATCCAAATTATAAAGTTTCTGGGTATTTACATAGATAATTTATGGATAATTACATAGGAGAATTGTAATTTTATTATTTAGTATAGTTTTCATGACTATGGACACATAAAAGACAAGTCGTAAAAGAAGAAAATATAAATTGGATTTTATCAAAATTAAAGTTTTGGTTAATCACAAGATACCAGTTAAGACTTGAAAGAGAAATTACTATCTGGGAAAATATTTGGAGCAATATATGAAAAAAAAATAAAACTTTTATTTAGCATATATACAGAATCTTTGCAAATCAATAATAAATGACAACTCAATAATTAATAGGCAAAATACTTAAATTGTCACAAAAATAGAAAGTGTCCTAGAAGCACATGAAAAGATATTCAATCTCACTAGTAATCAGGAAATGTATTAATAAATTATAACTGAAATTGCAATGATGAAATGCAATGATATGCCATTTCACATCCACTTGAGTTGATAAAGTTTAAATAAAAATTGATGACAAATATTTGTAGGGATATGACATAACTGGGGCTTTGATATATTGTTGATGGGGGCTAAAATAGTTTAATTATTTTGAAGAACTATGCAGAAGTTGTTTATAAAGTTAAACATGAATCTACTTTGTGATACAGTGATTTTACTCTCAATTATTGGCTCCACACAAGTACAAACATATGTCCACCAAAAGATTGGCCTGAGACCTCGCTGGTGGCCCAGTGGTAAAGAATTCACCTGCCAGTGCAGGGGGCATGGGTTCGATTTCTGGTCTGGGAAGATTTCACATGCCGCAGAGCAAATAAGCCTGTATAACACAACTACGGAGCTTGTGTTCTAGAGTCCACACACTGAAAATAGAGAAGCCCCTCTGTCCTAGAGCCCATACTCCATGATGAGAGAAGCCAGTCTGATGAGAAGCAGGTGCACAAAACAAAGAATAGCCTCAGCTTGCCACAACTAGAGAAAGCCTTTGCACAGGAACAAAGACCCAGTGCAGCCAAAAATAAATAAAATTTTAAAAAAAGATTTGCCTGAGAATGTTCACAGCAACTTTAATCATAACAGACTTAACCTGGAATAAAAAGAAAATATCCCTCTGCTTGTGAATGATAAAAATATTATTTTATATCCATACAACTGAATATTTCATAACAATTTAAGAAACTCTCAAATTAACTCATCACATGATGCATATGAAAGTACATTAAGTGAAAGAAACTTTTTAGAACAATAGAATATATATAGCATGATGTATGATATCATTCATATTAAATACAACTATGCGCGTGCATGCTAAGTTGCATAAGCTGTGTCTGACTCTTTGTGCCACTATGGACCACAGCCAGTCAGGCTCCACTGTCCATGGGATTCTCCAAGCAAGAATACTGGAGTGGGTTGCCATGCCCTCTTCCAGGGGATCTTCCTGATGTAGGGGTTGAACCCATATCTCTTACTCCTCCTGCATCGGCAGGTGAGTTTTTTGTTTTTTTTTTATCACTAGCACCACCTGCGAAGCCCCCTAAATACAACTACAAGCAAAACGAATCAATGGTAATGAATATCAGATAGTCATAGAAGGATGATAACAGAACCATTCTATTTATTCTTTTTGATAGTGGCTACAAATTTTTATACACTAATTTGAACCATTGGATATATTACATTTAAGATCTGTAGTTTAGTTTATGTTACTTGTATCTCAATTTAAAAATGCAGCATCTTTAAATCCTGTGAAAGCAGAGACAGGGAGTTAAAGCAAACATAAAAGAGGTACTCAGCTCAGGCGTGGTAGACTTGGGCACACTTTGAGCAGCCCCAGCTCTTCGGGATGACATGACTTTTTCATGAAAGAGGATAGACCAGGAGTCAAGCTGGGTGTCACACTGTCAGGAAACTAAGCTAAAAGTGAGAAAGTCAAAAGTTGATCTAGGTGTGCTTTTTCTACCCCCTGCCCTTTTTTTTTAATTTCTTGTCTTCACCCTTCAAATTGTTCCAGTTTATTCTCATTTATGCCAGTGGGAAATATAAACTTTTTTGTTTTAATCCTTGTGCAAGCCTGACTGGAGCATCCACCGGAGGCCTGAATGAGTGTTGAAAGATGTGAGTAGAGTGCTCAGTGGCTGTGTCCTCAGAATGTGGCCCTAGGAACTAAAGTATCAGCATCAGCTGGGAACTGTTTAGAAGCACAGATTCTTAAGCCCTAACTGGGGTCTGCTGAACCAGAAATCACATGCTTAGTCATTTCTGTTTTAGTTCTCAAAGGGACTCTGCTGTACACTGAGGTTTGAGAGTTGGTGCTTAGAGGAAAAGAGTGTTCTCAGGATTCAGGCTACAGGATTCAGCACTTATGTCCACTGGGTTGGCATTTTTCATATTCCATCCTTGAAGATTACTTTTTGATCATGTGCTGAAAGTATGAGGTGGCACTTAAGAATTTACACTCTGATAAATCCCCATGGATTGCTGATGCTGCTGGAAGGGACACCACACTTTGAGAACAGAGTATTATATTATTAGAGACCAAAAAAATGTCTTTATATAAGGTCAAAGAAGCTCCCTGGATCAGCGGAGACCTGTAGGAGTCTTCAAAGAGGTCCTTTTTGAGCCAGAAATTTAAGGAGAAAAGTTTTTAAAAGAAATAGTAGGTAATAAGAGGATTATAGCCAGTTAAAACCTACATAATTAGAGTTAAGAAGGTGTGAATTATTAGGATGGAGAGAAAATCACTGAGAAAAGAAAAGAGATGTATTACACTGGTAGCAAGGTGCTACTGGTAGTAGGAGAAAACAGAGGGTGCAAAGGAAAGCAAAGAGGCATGTTTATCTGCCGAGCGCTGCCTCTGATGTGCTGATGGCCTGCCTTCTAACTGCTTGTTTCACAAAATGACTCTAAACTCCTTTGGAATTGATTTTCTGGTTTGCTGTCATATAAAAAGATCTTAATCCACATCTCGATAATCTCTAAAGCCATCACTCTAGTCTCCTCATGTTTTATGTATATATTTTGTTCTGTCCTCCTCATCTAATTTCCTTTTACCTATGAAGGAATTTGTTTAGTGAAATACACATTTCAAAACCATTTTTCCTATCTTAGCAAACTATATACTCACAACTGCCACTGACATATTACTCTGCCTTCCAAATGAGAAAACTGCAGCTCAGAGGGTTCCATTCAAGGTCATACAAGTTATTAGAAACAAAATTGTACCTCAGGAAATGCTCTTTATGTTCTTGAAGTATTATTAGTACTTTCACTTGTCCTGGCTTCAGGACTGCTTTCTGGGAAGTCAGTGTAAGAAAGATCATTCTTAGACTCCAAAACATCTCTTACTATTTGTCACTGCCTTTTCATTTTCCCCTCTGCCTCCTATTACTCCCCTTAGTAACTGTATTATTTACTTCTATTAAATATTTAGAAGTACAGTATCAGAAATGTCATGTAAAAAAAAGTTTTATTATCCACAGGATGCAACAACACATGTATATTATGTGCAGAGACAGATACACAACCCAGAGAAAGATTATGTCCCCAGGGGTCTTTTATCATCTTCCTGGCTTGGATTTTGCCGTGGCTATTTATGCTTTTCTGGCCTCCAAGTGGAATGACTTCACTGCTGCTTTCCTGCTAAAAGGCAGAGTCAGGGCTCTTCAGAGAGCTGCATCATTTTAACCAGTGGCACAGAATCAATCTTCTAGAAAGAGTAAAGATCAGGGATCATTTAGATATTTCCAGTTTTATAGCTTTCCGACAGTGGTTAACCTCTAACCCATATACTAGGTGACAAAGCAGCTAAGTAGCAGAGTTAAAACTAGACCCTACATTTGCTTATCTCTAGTTGAAGCTTGTTTGCATTTACCTCTGGCTCAAGGAGTTAGTTTTTTACTTGATTACTGAAAGTATAAGAAAGCATTCTACATGGTCATTTTTGGCCAGTGGTGATACGGTGACTCTGGGCAAGGAGAATGGAAGATGCTGACATTCTATATAAAATTTTGTAGCAACAATGTCTGTGTTTCATACTTTCTTTTGCTTTGATGATCTTTCTACCTGTCTGCCTTCATGTATACAAGTGTTGAGTCCTGACAAATAGTGTTGCATAATAAGTATTTAATTACCTATTCTTTCTTTTTTTTTATGAATATTTAGTGAGATCAAGATTTTGCTATTGTTTTAGTTACTGAGAGTAAAACATTAAGTGAAAAAAACAAAGTTTTCACTCTCTAGATCTTAGTGGGGGAGACAGATATTAAGGACATAAATGTATAAATTAATGGGTGTTGCTAAGTGCCATGAGAGCATATAATGGACAGTTTGACAACATATCATTTATTAAATACCTAAATAAGTTCATGAGGTAAAAACGATTATCCTTTAGCTCCTAATAAGTAATAAAGTGAAAGCCGCTCAGTCGTGTCCAGTTCTTTGTGACCCCATGGACTATACGGTCCATGGAATTCTCCAGGCCAGAATACTGGAGTGGGTAGCCTTTCCCTTCTCTAGGGATCTTCCCATCCCAGGAATTGAACCCAGATCTCCCACATTGCAGGCGAATTCTTTACCAGCTGAGCCATCAGGGAAGCCCAATAGGTAATAAAAAATAACAAATGGAGGCTGTAAAGTCTATATGAGGTTAAAATAAGATGGTGGTAATGTCACTGTAGTAGACAGAATAATGGTCCCCAAAAGTGACCAGGACTTAGAAACTTGTGAATATGTTTTCTTTCATGGCAAAAGGGACTCTGTAGATGTCATTAAGATTGAAGATCTTCAGATAGAGAGATTATTCTGATTTATCTGTTGTAGGGAAAGAGCAAATTAGCCAAGATGGCAGTGGCCAGTCTCTCTAGCCCCATGGCTTCTTGCTCTCACCTCACATTTTGTAAATACATGGCTATGTAACAGCTGAGATCACTTATAGCACTGCATCTGTGCATCGTGATGTACCTGCTTGGTCATGGGCCACTTTTGTTCTGTAAGCATATATAAGTTCCATCTGAAAAGCCCTTGTGGTTACGTTATGGTTGTGTTATTGATGTGTCCACTGGGTCAACCAGAAGAGAATACAGCATGTCTGCTGTGCAGCTGCTGCACCAGCTTAAAGAGAATAAATATGTCTGCAGCTCCTGTGGCCCCACTAGCTTTCTTCAAGCTTCCCTACTTGTGCCTTGCCTACCTTGGGTTCAGTGAACAGTGTGAACAGAAAGACATCTGGGTATGACTGATCTAATTTTATGGCTCTTTAATAGTGGAGAACCTTTCCTGACTGTGGTCTGAGTAACAGATGTGACAACAGAAGGAGGCTCATACAGATGGCAACACAAGAAGGACTCAGATTACCATTGCTGGTTTTGAAGATGGAAAGAAGGGACCATAAGCTAAGCCAAAGAATGCACACAGCCTGTAGAAACTAGACCTGGTAAGGAAATCAATTGTTCCCTACGGCAACAGTTCCCAACTTTTTGGCACCAGGGATCAGTTTCACGGAAGACAGTTTTTTCCAGGGACTTGTGGAGTGGGGGATGGTTTGCGGATGATTCAAGCACAACAGGGTTCATGCCCCTATGAGAATATAGTGCTAAGGCTAATCTGACAGGAAGTGGAGCTCAAGCGGTAATACAAGCTATAAGGACTGGCTGTAATATAAATTAAGCTTCTCTAGCTTACCACTGTTCACATTCCTGCTGTGTGGCCAGGTTCCTAGCAGGCCATGGACTGTTACTGGTTCATAGTCCAGGGATTAGGGACCCCTGCCTTAGAGTCTTGAGAAAGAGCACTTTGTTGTCCTGCAAACAATTCATTTTTAGACCAGTGAGACTAGCATTAGACTAATAACTGCAACAAAGTAAATTTGTGTTGTTTCAAGCCAATGAATTAGTGGTAATTTGTTAGAGCAGCAATAGGAGATTAATACAATCACCACAGAGGTGACTATGAGGTCAATAGAATCAGAGTATCATTATCTTCACTTACTTCCATCTGTCTTGATTTTTTTTTGCTGGTAACAACATATTCTTTTTTTTTCCAAAAGGCTTTAGCTTTGTAGACCCATAATCGTTTCAGAACAGTTTGTGGTAAATATATCATATAGATGTGTTCAAATTTTATGTTTCTCTTCCCACTGAAATCAAAAGTTCTTTGTGAATACAGACTTGTTGCTACTAGATTTGGATGAGCCTCTGGCAACACTTTTATTTGGGGATAGAAAGTGTTTAAAAAGTATTTCTTTTTATCCCAGTTTGACTCTTGAAAGTAATTGTTTCTATTTAAAAAAATGAAAACAAAACCCCCTTTCTCTTAGTAGTATTGCATTGTTTAAGAAAAGGAAATATTTTTTCTTTTATTCAACATACTTGAGAAATTAAGCTTCCAAAACATTTTTCGTATCTGCTGTGTGTGGCACAAGATGTGAAAAACTTTTATTCTCTCATTTATTTGTGATTATTTCTGTGTTTAATGTTTATCATGTTTTGGGATTATGTTAAGCCAATACTAAAACTTTAAGGAATTAATCCAATGATTGGACTTGAAAAACCACATCTTAGTGTAGCAGAATCATACAATTTCAGAAAAGTATTAAGTACTAAAAAAATGCTTGGTTTCACTTAAAATGTCTCTTTGCTGTATATTTTACCCAGCAAATCTGGCCTTGCTTTTGCTAAATATAATAAATGAATTTTGTGAGAGATTCCGTAAATGCTTTAAATGCTACTTGTTGCCAGAACTAAAGCACTCTTCACTGATTCTGAGAATGCACACACTCAGTTCATAATCACTGATGAACTGTATGGCATCTATATTGCACAGAGTTGTCTTATTTTTGAAGTTTGAACTGGGCAAAGGTCTGATATAAGGGTGCTTCTCAGGTTACACTAGTGGTAAAGAACTGGCCTGTCAATGCAGGAGACATAAGAGATGTGGGTTTGATCCCTGGGTCAGGAAGATCCCCTGGAGGAGGGCATGGAAACCCACTCCATTATTCTTGCCTGGAGAATCCCATGGAGAGAGGAGTCTGGTGGGCTACATCCCTTTGGGTTGCAAAGAGTTGAGCACAACTTAAACAATTGAACACAACACGTCTGATATAAGAATATCATTTGAACCTGTGTGCGTGCACGCTAAGGCACTTCAGTCGTGTTCAATTCTTTGCAACCCTATGGACTGTAGCCTGCCAGGCTTCTCTGTCCATGGTATCCTCCAGGCAAGAATACTAGAGTGAGCTGCCATGCTCTCCTCCAGGGCCCCTCACACACACTTGAATATAATCCTGTGGCCCCTCTTACCATGTTATATACCTTTATGGACAAGTCATCTTTTATACCTTTGAAGAAATTGATATAACAGTCTATCATCTCTCTCTCTCTCATCTCTCAACATATTTATCCACTATTACACTTGGATTCCCAAACCCCTGAATTCCCCTCTTCTATTTTTTTGAGAATTGCGGAGATAACCTCATTTCCAGGGCCCAGACCCTTATAAGTAATAGGTACCCTATAAGAAGATTCACATTCTCTTGTGTAGAATCTTCACTTAAGAAGTCAGAGACTGAAAGCTTTAGTCTTCTTATTGGCTAATGCAAATTATTTGTAACAATGAAATGGAGACAGTACTGCTTTCGACATGACTCTCTGACCTGAACAGGACTTCCCTGATCACCTGGCATCTTTAAGTTAGGTTCTCTGGCCCTGCCTTCATAGTCACTCCAAGTAAAAGAGCCCATATCTGATTTCCCAGTCAAGTCTTAGGCCAATGGACATGCAATAAATCAATTCTATTTTGTCCTCTTCGAATCCACTTATAGACATGCTGGCCCACCTTTGTCTCAGCCTTCTGAGGAATCCATTTCTCCACTGTCAGTATCTCAAAATGTTAATGATTTTTCCTGGCTACCTGTCTTCTCCTTCCTCCTCTGGTGAGGAACAGAAGGCAGCATTAGAGTGGATGTACTTTTTTTAATGCTCTGTATGTCCCTAGAAATGTTCCTTCATCATGAGAAAAACACAGCTTCTCCAGTTCCACTTCTGTATATCATGTAGATATATAAAAATGCAATATATGTATGCATTTTTGAAAAGACTCAGTAGAATGGTCTTGAAAAGAGGAAATACTCTAATTTTTTTCATTGTTTATACATTTTGCCTTTAGTGTCCCCTTGCTTGATAAAAGTACAATTCTCTTCTGTCCTTAATAGGTGCACTTATATCCATCAAGACTCATTCTAGATGTTGCTATGTTGGTTGAACTGTCACTGGCAAAAGTGTGTCTTTCCCTCTTCATCCACACAGCTCTGTGTGCGTATATTGCACTTATTTCTGATGCTGTGTTATTATTGGCTTATCTGGCTTTCTTGTCTTTGGAGTCTCAGGAGGGGAAGAACCTTATATTTGTGTATCTAGCATACAGTTTTGAGCAGATAGCAAGTGCTAAGGAAAGTACCATATGTTAAGCATAGGTGGATAGAGTTGCATCCCACTGGTGAACTTCTGACTTCAGTCTCTCCTCTAACATGCCAAGATGAGCCATTTGTCTCAGTCTGAAGGTATTCTACAATGATACATCACTGTTGTTGTTTTCTAGCTTCTGAGTCATGTCCAACTGTTTGCAATCCCATGGACTGTAGTCCACCAGGCTCCTCTGTCCCTGGGATTTCCCAGGCAATAATATTAAAGTGGGTTGCCATTTTGAAGGGTCAAAACCTGTGCTAGGATCAAGAATGTGTATCTTGATGGAAAAATCACACTGAAGAAAGCTGAGCTTGATAAATATTAAAAAAACCACAAAACCCTCTGTTTGTTA
Organism: Giraffa tippelskirchi; assembly: GCF_054371585.1. Lineage (NCBI taxonomy): Eukaryota > Metazoa > Chordata > Mammalia > Artiodactyla > Giraffidae > Giraffa > Giraffa tippelskirchi. The sequence continues at coordinate 135,030,284 of NC_137277.1, forward strand.
AACTGACCCACAATTGCTTCTCATTTGTCTTTGTTGAATATATATGTGCATGTGTATAAATATATATATATATATTTATTTAGATTTTATGTATATTTAGAATATATATATTTAGATTATAATAGCAATATATATAGTCACGTTTTAACAAAGTTAGATATAGGTTAATAAAATTACCAAATTTCAACTCCCTAAATAATTGCTGTTAGTGATTTGAAATGCATTTTGAATATGTTTATGTCATACAGAGAAGGAAATGGCAACTCACTCCAGTATTCTTGCCTGGAAAATCCCATGGACAGAGGAGACTGACAGGCTACAGTCCAAAGGGTTGCAAAGAGTCAAACACAACTAAATGTTATGCACACATGTCATTTAGAAATAGATATATATATATACGTATCTATGCTTCTGCTTTAAAATAGTTGACTTTTTTATTTCATTATACAAATAATGGATACTCCTGGCAAAATATTTATAAAATGAAGAAAATTGCATAAAACAAAACAGAAATCATATTTACTTAAATCTCTAAAAGAGGTTATCATTATTAACATTTTGTTCTACTTCCCTGTGGATTTTGATCTATGAAAAAAAAACATTCACTAGAATTTTCTTTGATCCATGAGTTCAGTTCATAAAGTGAACATCTTAGTATCTTAGTGAACATCGTGGCATTTTAGTGCTATAGTTGCTTTTTGGGGAGAGGGAAATTGTAACAGTCATTTAAAAATTATTAGAAAGTATTAGACTCCTTATAAATTCTCTGTAGATGTAGTGGTTGGAATCCCAGGTCAGTCAAGTTATTTTAGAACATAGTGGGATTGTTGGTTTGAGGTCATTGAGTCAAGGATTAATTGGCAATATGCAGAAATAGTGATGGATTAGAGTGAGTTGTGCAATTTCTCAGTTCACTATGGTTTACCTCCAGCAACAGACTGGGGAGATTGGCCATATTGAAGATACTAATAAGGTTAGTGACCTTGAAAAAACCATCCTTCATTATCCTCTGGTTTGATGCATAGGCTACAAGTAGGTCCATGGCAGAACCAATGAAAGTTATCACTAGAAATCAGATTAAAGAGCAGAAAACCCCATGGGTATAAATTAAAGTGAATAGCTTGAGAATGTTACTGAAGGTTAAACTTTCAGAGGTCTAATATAAATGATAAGAAAACCTGATTATTAAATTTGAATGAACTACTGAAGGCTGTATAGCATTTACAATATTCTTGCTCCTGCTTTTTCTGTCTCCTATCAATAAGCCTTATAATTTATCACCAAGTTAAAAAATCTTTAACTAGTTTCATTGGCCACATGACTATTTTCTTTTCTCCATCTAGTTCCCATTCCTTGCATACCCAATACTTTCTAGAATCTGCCACAGTTTCTGTTCCTGAGCCAAGAATATCTTCCAAATACCAGTGAAGTCCAAGTTATTCTTTTTAACTTTACTATTGCATTTTCATCCGAAAGGATAACAAAGAGCTTTGAAAGAATGATGGTGGACACAGAAAAATGGAGCATTCAGTGATGTAGGGAGGAAAGTCTCTAAAAACTCTTATTTGCTTAAGTATGACTGCTTCTATACTACAGGATATGACATGCTTTTATTCTAAGTTAAGTAGAAGTTAAAAATTCTTATTTTCTTTGCATATGTAGGCTCATAAAGATGAATTATTCCTATTCAAAGTGAAAATTACATATATTTGAAGACATTTTTCTTAGAAACTTTTCTTACAAGCATAAATATCTTGAATTCTTCTAACTTTTTTTTATTTTGACATATAGTGAGCCTGTTCATTACTGTGTTACTCTTCCTTGAACATACTGTATTTGACTGTATGTATTTTAAGGTGTAGTGCTAGAACAGAATTTAACAGATGGACAAACACATCATTTGAGAAAGACTCTTCTCTAATGTCTAGAAATATGTCCCTTAATATAAACTAAAATCATAATAGCTACAGGTGACCATAGTATAGCTATAGACCTTGAACACATTATTTTCTAGTAGTAATAAATATTTTTATGAAATTTTGGTTTATCTGGATCTTATCTCTCCTTGACTCTCATTCTAGAAGTATATATAATATAAACTAAAAATAACCGTGGTTTTTGGATAGGCAGAGGACACCATTTTGGTATATTTTACATAGCAATGACATATATTGTTGAAATATATTAAACACAAATCTTTAAATTGGAGTTTTCTATGGAGCCCGTCTCTTTCATTTTTGCTAGTAAAGTTGAATTTTGGATGCAAGTGTAATACTTCCTTTTTATCTGTGATGAATGTTATTTTATTAGGTGTATGTAATGTCTATTTAGATGAGTCTAAATAGATATTTTAGTAACTATTTAGATTGATGTGTATTGTCCAATATATTTGATGGCCTATATATGTTGTTGTTGTTCAGTAGCTAAGTTGTGTCTGCCACTTTGCAACACCACGGACTGCTACACACCAGGCTTTCCTGACCTTCACTATATCCTGGACTTTGCTCAAATTCATGTCCCTTGACTTGGTGATACCATCTAACCATCTCAACATTTTCTTCTCCTCCTGCCCTCAGTTTCCTGGCATCAAGGTCAATGAGTCAGCTCTTTTCCAATGAGTCAACTCTTCACATCATGTGGCCAAAGTATTGGAGTTTCAGCATCAGTTCTTCCAACGAATATTCAGGATTGATCTCCTTTAGGATTGACTAGTTTGATCTCCTTGCTATCCAAGGGACTCTCAAGAGTGTTCCCCAGTACTACAATTCAAAAGGATAGATTCTTCAACACTCAGCCTCCTTTATGGTCCAAGTCCCACATCAGTACATGACTACTGGAAAAACCATAGCTTTAGCTATACAGACCTTTGTTGGCAAAGTGATGTCTCTGCTCTTTAATACGTCGTCTAGGTTTGTTATAGTTTTCCTTCCAAGAAGCAAGTGTCTTAATTTCATGACTGCAGTAACCATCTATAGTGATTTTGGAGCCCAGGAAAATAAAATCTGTCATTGTTTCCACTTTTTCCCCATCTTTTTGCCATGAAGTGATGGGATCAGATGCCATGATCTTTGTTTTCTGAATGTTGAGTTGTAAGCCAGCTTTTTCACTCTCCTCTTTCACCCTCATCAAAAGGCTCTTTAATAACTCATCACTTTCTGCCATTAGAGTGACATAATCTGCATATCTGAGGTTGTTGACATGTTAATAGCATTTTTTCATTTGTTCCATGAATGACTGAATTGAAGGCAGAAAATTGTGTTGTATCACTTGACCATTAGCTATTAGCACTGCTGGTAATTAATCCATCCAGTTCTGGATCTTGAAAGATACAAGTTATCATAAAATATTTTGTTAAATTCTGTAAAAACGAAAATATTATATGTTCAATCTTTTTTAAAGTTAATCAGGTGAAACGACCTTGTCAAGATTAATTGTAGCTCATTTTGTAGTGGAAGTGTGTAATTTCTTTGGTTCTGTCTTGCTGCAGCAAAGATTTGAAACAGCAGACCATGTTATAGCTCAGTTTTATTTGGCAAGTAAAGGAAAGTACACCCTCGAGGCATGAGGATGGGCTGACCCCAAAGGAGAGGCCTCAATCCGTCTTGGCTTCCTCTTTTTATATGTTTTGTCTCCTCCCTCCTGAGCCTGCCCTATGTAGATTGGGCTAGCCAGAAGAGCTGTTTGTTTCACCTGAGTTTCTCACTCCAGTCCTGGGATTTTCTTTTGTTCCATTTTTGCAGGCTTTTTCCTTTCTTTGTCTTTTAGCCACTGCCATTTTGGACTCCTTTTTCCTATCCTAACTACCTAACAATTTGTTCTTCATTTGATCTTTTTCACTGATGCTTGGGTTGACCTGATGACTGTCCCCAACTTCCAAGTGCCCATAAGTTTTCTTTGATATTTTGTTTTTCTTAATAATATTTCTTTCCTAGATTTTTATACCTTCTAACCTCTTACTGTTTGAATTCTTTCTGTTGTTTTTGTTTTTTCCTCAAATCCAATGTACAGGTATTTATATGCAAATTATTTTGTACATCATCATCACCAAATCATCATCACCACCGTAACATTTGTAGATCAGCACTCTTCTCAATTCATTTTAATTTTTTTTTCAAGTAGACTTTTTTAGAGCAGTTTTTAGTTTACAGAAATATTTGAGTGGAAAGTACAGAGAGTTCCCATATATTCTTCCCCATTTCCCTTACCATTAACTTTTTATATTAGTGTAGTGTATTTGTTACAGTTGATGATCTGATATTGACACATTATTATTAACTAGTGCACAGTTTACATTAGGGTTCATTCTTTGTATTGTACATTCCATGAGGCATGACAAATGTATTGCATGTTTCTGCCATTATGGTGTAATATAAAATCATTTCACTACCTTGAAAATCACCTGTGCCCACTTGTTTATATATTTCTTCCTCCTATGAACCATGGGGAAGCTCTGATTTTTTACTGTCTCTATAGTTTTGCTTTTTCCAGAATTTAATATGGTTGTAATGGCAGTATGTAGCTCTCTCAAGAGTGATTTATTTCACTTGAAATATGCATTTAAGGCTCCTTCATGTCTTTTGTGTTTTGATTGCCCCTTCTAGCATCTCTTCACCTTAATTCTGAAGCTCGATGAATTGTGATTCAATAAACTCAATAGCCAGTTTTTCAATCATCTGACAATTATACCATACACCTTCTGAATTCTCTCTCAGAATGACTTCTGAAATAGTTTACCTTCCTCAATATTCATTCTCTATTTTTTCCACATTTTCTCTTTGGAAAGCAAGAAGTCTGTACATATCCTAGGTTTTTAAAGCCATTTGTTTCTATTTGATAGCATATTGGATTAATCTACCTCCCTTTTAGAAAAACTGTTTAAGACTTGTTGGAGTTTTCCTAATAAGCTTTAATTCATTTCTTCCACAAGGGAGGTGATACATTGCTTAGAATAAATAAGGCCAAGTGTTCCGCCCATTAGCAAAACAATTGTTCTTCTCCCTTGTGCAGGTGGACTGAAGCAGCCAGCCATCAGTCTGTTGTTTGTTTAATTAACATAGTAGCCAAAAAATCCTTTCTTCTTGGCTATTGAAAATGAGAAGAAGTGAACAGAAAATGTTTAATTAATTAGAGAACAGGCTGCCATTTATCCCATTGAAGTCAGTAACACTCAAAAACAGACACATCACCATCTTACAGCATCAGATTATAGAAAGACAAGTTGAATGAATGGTTTTCTCAAGAAACAACATTTAAAAACAACCTTAAAGCTATTCCTTACCATTAATACAGAAACAAGTAGCTACGTATATAGAACCACAAACCAGATGAGCAAACCAGTCAACAAATAGCAATGTTCCTTTGTTCATGTCTAAATTGGATCGAGTTAAAATGACTGAACACAAAGTCTGAAAGGTACATAGGTGTGCGATGTACACTACCTCATTCAATCCTTAAATAGCACAGGCAACATTGTTAACATCATGCTACCTTTGAGGAAGCTGAAACTAAAGAGTTTGTCAATTTTCTGCTAGTTATAAAGTTAATGCATTATCTTTTCACTGTTTTTGCTACATTCTCCTTCTTTAAAAATCTCTGCTTAGATCAGATATGCATCCTGACCGCCTGTAAATATACACTGTGCATTTCAACTGTTATTTTATCTACATTTATTGAAGAGCATTCTCTAGTTTCTAATAAAAGTTCAGACAAATTTCTCGGACTTAGTTCATATTTTTTATTACTTTTATTTACCAGACACCTAATGCTATAGAGTTTATTTCTGGCAACCTCATTATTAATACTAAAAGGTAGATATGATTAAATTTTATGAATCACATATTTGAGATTCTAAAATTAAATAAACTGACCAGTACTATAGAGTAAGTGGTCTAAAGAAAGATTTAAAACAAAATTCAGTTTCTTCTTAGCTTTTTCACTACCCATCCCACACTAACGAACTCGTATTGCATAATATCTCATGATAAATACCATTAAATAATTTCCATAAAAGCTAAACTAAATAATTTTACTTGGACATTTTATAATTGAAATCTTTTTTTTTAATTGAAGTATAGTTGATTTATAATGTTATTTAGTTTCAGGTGTACAGCAAAGTGATTCAGTTTTATATGTATATACACAGACATATGTATATATACATACACATATATATACACACAGATGTGTACACACACACACACACACGAATATTCTTTTTCAGATTCTCTTCCCTTATGGGTCATTACAAGATATTGAGTATATTTCTCTGTGCTACAAAGTAGAATGTTGTTTTTTATCTATTTTATATATAGTAATGTGTATGTTAATCCCAAACTCCTAATTTATCCCTCCCCCATCTTTCCCTTTGGTAACTATAAGTTTCTTTTCTATGCTTGGGAACCTATTTTTACTTTGTAAATAAGCTCTTTTGTATAATTTCTTTTTTAATTTCACATAAAATTGGTGGGGCTTCCCAGGTGGTACAGTGGTAAAGAATTTGCCTGCCAATTCAGGTGATGCAAGAAATGCGGGTTCTATCTCTGGGTTGGAAAAATCCCCTGGAGGAGGAAATAGCAACCCACTCCAGTATTCTTGCCTGAGAAATTCCATGGACAGAGGAGCCTGGTGGGCTGCAGTCCATGGATTTGCAAAGAGTCAGACATAACTGAGCAACTAAGCACACAAGCACATAAGCGATGTCAAATAATATTTGCCCTTCTCTGTCAGGCTTGCCTTCTCATTCTGTCCATGGAGTTCTCAAGGCAAGAATACTGGAGTGAGTTGTAATTTCCTGCTCCAATGAACATTTTTTCACAGCTTTTCACTACGACCAGCCCATCTTGGGTGGTCCTACATGGCTTGGCTCAGAGTTTTATTAACTTGCACAAGTCCCTTTGCCTCCACAAGGCTGTGATCCATGAAGAGGATCACACTACACTAAAGCCTTTGACCATCTGGATCACAACAAACTGTGGAAAATTCTTAAAGAGATGGAAATACCAGACCACCTTACCTTCTTCCCAACCCAAGAATTGAACCTGGATCTCCTGCATTGCGGGTAGATTCTTTACCAACTAAACTATGAGGGAAGCCTCCATATGCAGGGTACATCATGCAAAATGCCAAACTAGATAACTCACAAGCTGGAATCAAGATTGCTGGGAGAAATATCAACAACCTCTTATGTGCAGATAATACCACTGTAGTGGCAGAAAGTGAAGAGGAACCAAAGAGCCACTTGATAAAGGTGAAAGAGGAGAGTAAAAAACTGGCTTAAAACTTAACATTACAAAAACTAAAATCATGGCATCTGGTTCCATCACTTCATGGCAAATAGATGGGGAAAAAATGGGAACAATGACAGATTTTATTTTCTTGAGCTCCAAAATCACTGCAGACAGCAACTGCAGCCATGGAATTAAAAGACACTTGTCCCTTGGGAGAAAAAGTATGAAAAACCTAGACAGTGTATTAAAAAGCAGAGACATCCCTTTGCCAACAAAAATCTGTAAAGTCAAAGCTATGGTTTTTTCAGTAGTCATGTATAGATGTGAGAGTTGGAACATAAAGAAGGCTGAGCGCTGAAGAATTGATCCTTTTGAAGTGTGGTGCTGGAGAAGACTCTTGAGAGTCCCTTGGAAAGCAAAGAGATCAAACCAGTCAGTCCTAAACGAAATCAACCCTGAATATTCATTGGAAGGACCAATGCTGAAGCTGAGGCTTCAATACTTTGGCCACTTGATGTGAAGAACCAACTCATTGGAAAAAACCATGATGCTGGGAAAATCTGGGGTCAGGAAGAGAAGGAGGCAACAGAGGATGAGACAGTTGGATAACATCACCAACTCAATGGACATGAATCTGAGCACACTCCAGGAGACAGTGGAGGACAGAGGAGCCTGCCATGCTGCAGTCCATGAGTCTGCAAAGGATAAGCCATGACTTAACGACTGAACAACAACAAAACATTATAACTATCCCCTGAGCTTTCAACAAGTCATCATCTTGAGTCTTGCCTCAATATTGATGACTACCAACTGATTAGGGTGACAGTTCCTGATGGTTGGGGTTGCTGTAACAATTTCTTAAGACTACAGTGAGGTTTAGCACATCCATTTGACTCTTCCTTTTATGAATTATTTCTTTGTAGCAAGCAATACTGTTTGATATCATTTTACCCACCATAGGACTTCCTTGAACATTGGAGTCAACATTTTCAAAGACTGATACTTCTTTATCAACAAAGTTTGTGCAATATTCTAAATGATGATCCTTTGTTGTCATTTCAACAATCTTCACAGCATCTTCATCAAGAGTAGTTTCCATCCCAAGAAGTCACTTTCTTTGCTAATCCATAAGAAGCAACTGCTCATCCATTAACATTTTATCAGGAAACTGCTGCAATTCATTCACATCTTCAGGCTTCACTTCTAACTCTAGTTATCTTTCTAGTTTCATCACATCTGCAGTCACTTCCTCTACTGCTGTCTTAAACCCTTCAAAGTCATCCATAAGAATGACTCTAGAAAGTCCATAGACTAACATAACAGAAGCCTAGAAATAAGAATTTACTTTTAATATATTCTTATGAGTTTATACCACCTCTAAATAGATATATCATTTCTATACATTAAAATTATTATGAACTCCTACTATAAATGGAGGATGAAATAGCAATCAACTCTGATATTCTTGCCTGAAAAATCCCATGGACAGTGGAGACAGGTAGGCTACAATCCATGGGATCACAGATTCCAGATATGACTGAGTCACTGAACACACATACTATTAAACCTCACTCCCAGAGCCATTGACTAGGATTAATTAAGTTTTTATTTCAATATTCATTTTATATATTCAATAAATAATTTTTAAATTTGATTGTATGCATTTGTATGGTCAACATCTTATTTGTTTGTCTACTCATTTAATATTTATACTGTTACATGCAACTAGAACATTGTCCACGTTTTATCTTTGATATACAAATATACTACATCTAATTCATATGTCTTATTGAACATTTAGGTGCATATTAGTGAAGATAGCTTTAGCTCTGCTGCAACATATGAATCTTGAAATAGCATTTTTTTACATGGCAGAGCTTTATTTCTGACTGACCTAAACTATAATGTAGGTCAGGGAATAAGCCTTTCTCCCCATCTTTTAATGCCTCAATCTGGAAAATGTATCTTTCAAATACACTATGATAAAGCAAGAAAGGGAAAAAGGACACACACTTGTTATTTTCATCCCTTTTGCTCATATCTGATGGGCAGTATTGTGGAGAAGGAAATAGCAACCCACTCCAGTATTCTTGCCTGGAGAACCCCATAGACAGAGGAGCCCAGTGGGCTACATACAGTCCATGGGGTCAAAAGAATCAGACACGACTGAGTGCGTAAACCACCACCACCACCATTGGTCAGACGGACTGTCTAATTGTAAGGGATTCTGGAAAATGTAGATGAGTCAGTTCAGTCACTCAGTCATATCCGACTCTTTGTGACTGCATGGACTGCAGCATGGCAGGCTTGCCTGTCCATCACCAGCTCCCGGAGCTTGCTCAAACTCATGTCCATTGAATAGGTGATGCCATTCAACCATGTCATCCTTTGTCATCCCCTTCTTCTCCAGCCTTCAATCTTTCCCAGCATCAGGGTCTTTTCCAATGAGTCAGTTCTTCGTATCAGGTGGCCAAAGTATTGGAGCTTCGGCTTCAGCATAAGTCCTTCTAATGCACATGGAATATTTAGGCTCAGCCATAGCATGTCTAAATTGTCATTTTATGGTGCTGAAACACTAGTGCTCTTGTATGTTTGGGTTCATATGTGAGAATTTCTCTGGGATAGGAGTAGGATTTATATGTAGGGTTTACATACATATTTTGTGTTTTGATGGAGCAGACATATTGTTCCCCTATATGGTTGTGACAGATTATGTTCTTTTATTAGGTCCAAAACAACTAAACTTGCATTCTGATATCCTACTCTCTGTGCTCATACTTACTGATTATATTCAAATCAGCAGCAGAAGGGGACATTGCTTTGTTTTCAGTATGAGCCCTTAAAACTCCACAAATTGATAAATTTTGGGAGGGGAACTACTTACAATTTTATTGATCTATTTCTATGTTAATACTGTGTTTGTTTAAATTACTCGATCTTTATAAGTCTTTGTTCCTTTCTGTATTCTTACATTTCAGAATTGTTTTACTATTCTTGTATATTCAAAAATTTATTGGAATTTTTAATCAAAGGTATCATATGGATTTTTATGAGTTTTCTTAAAAGATAATTTCTATCTTTGTTATTCAGTTGCTAAGTTATGTCCAACTCTTTGTGACCCCACGGACTGCAGCACACCAGGCTTCTCTGTCTTTCACTATCTCCTGGAGTTTGCTCAAATTCATGTCCATTGAATCAGTGAGGCCATCCAACCATCTCATCCTATGACACCTCTTTCTCCTCCTGCCTTCAATCTTTCCCAGCATCAGGGTCTTTTCCAGTGAGTTGGCTCTTCGCATCATGTGGCCTAAGTATTGGAGCTTCAGCTTCAGCATCAGTGCTAACTTTCCCATCTTTATCTGAATTCCCAGACTTCAGTTCAGTTCAGTTGTTCAGTCATGTCTGACTCTTTGCGACCCATGAACTGCAGCACACCAGGCCTCCCTGTATATCACCAACTCCCGGAGTCCACCTAAACCCATGTCCATTGAGTTGGTGATGCCATCTAACCATCTCATCCTCTGTCATCCTCTTCTTCTCCTGCCCTCAATCTTTCCCAGCATCAGGGTCTTTTCCAATGAGTCAGCTCTTCACATCAGGTGGCCAAAGTATTGCAGTTTCAGCTTCAACATCAGTCCTACCAATCAACACCTGGGACTGATCTCCCTTAGGATGGACTGGTTGGATCTCCTTGCAGTCCAAGGGACTCTCAAGACTCTTCTCCAAAACCACAGTTCAAAAGCATCAATTCTTTGGCGCTCAGCTTTCTTTATAGTCCAACTCTCGCATCCATACATGACCACTGGAAAAACCATAGCCTTGACTAGACTGACCTTTGTTGACAAAGTAACATCTTGGCTTTTTAATATGCTATGTTGGTCATAACTTTCCTTCCAAAGAGTAAGCGTCTTTTAATTTCATGGCTTCTGTCACCATCTGCAGTGATTTTGGAGCCCAGAAAAATAAAGTCAGCCACTGTTTCCACAGTCTCCTCATCTATTTGCTATGAAGTGATGGGACCAGATGCCATGATCTTAGCTTTCTGAATGTTGAGATTTCAGTTTAAATTTCTTCTTTTGAAATATCTTAAACTGCTTACTTGTTTTACACCATTAGAACTTACATGTCTTAATAGGATAGGACATAGATGTCTTCTTAATGGGATAAGACATATTTAGCTGTCAATTATAAATAATAGAAACCCAACTCAAACCACATCAAGGGGAAAAAATAATGTTTATGTAAGTATTTAAATTTTGGGTTTTAAATTCTTTTGGGGCCAGGGACTCTAAATGGATATTTCTCTATCTTTCTCTGTTTCTCTTCCTCTCTCCCACTTTATTGTTATCTTCTGATTCTTGCTTCCTCTCTTCTCTCTGTATTGTCCTCATTTCATTCTCCTATAATTTTAAGGCTGATAGAAGTCTCAACAGTTACAGAACATCCATTCTTTACATAGTAGTTCCAGGGAAGTTATTTTGTCAGATTTGCTTATTTCCTGCAACCTTCCCCAGGGTACCTAGAATATTAAAAGGAATGCATATTATGATTATGTTGATCTGAGTCTTATGACGACAATATGCAATGGGTCTAGGGGAACAAAGCCAGGCCACTCAAGAACAAATTATTGCTTTCTGTTTTGTACTTTTGTCACTTGTTTTAGTAATATTTGACAATCACAATTGTGTGATCACTCACCTAGAGCCAGGCATCCTGGAATGTGAAGTCAAATGGGCCTTAGGAAGCATCACTACCAACAAAGCTAGTGGAGGTGATGGAATTCCAGTTGAGCTATTTCAAATTCAGAAAGATGATGGTGTGAAAGTGCTGCACTCAATATGCCAGCAAATATGGAAAACTCAGCAGTGGCCACAGGACTGGAAAAGGTCAGTTTTCATTCCAATCCCAAAGAAAGGCAATGCTAAAGAATGCTCAAACTACCACACCATTGCACTCATCTCACATGCTAGTAAAGTAATGCTTAAAATTCTCCAAGCCAGTCTTCAGCAATACGTGAGCCATGAACTTCCAGATGTTCCAGCTGGTTTTAGAAAAGGCAGAGGAACCAGAGATCAAATTGCCAATATCCTCTGGATCATTGAAAAAGCAAGTGAGTTCCAGAAAAGCATTTATTTCTGCTGTATTGACTATGCCAAAGCCTTTGACTGTGTGGATCACAGTAAACTGTGGAAAATTCTGAAAGAGATGGGAATACCAGACTACCTGACCTGCCTCTTGAGAAACTTGTATGCAGGTCAGGAAGCAACAGTTAGAACTAGACATGGACCAATAGGCTGGTTCCAAATTGGAAAAGGAATATGTCAAGGCTGTATATTGTCACCCTGCTTATTTAACTTATATGCAAAGTACATCATGGAAAACACTGAGTTGGATGAAGCACAAGCTGGAATCAAGATTGTTGGGAGAAATATCAATAACCTCAGATATGCAGATGACACCACCCTTATGGCAGAAAGTGAAGAAGAACTAAAGAGCCTCTTGATGAAAGTGAAAGAGGAGAGTGAAAAAGTTGGCTTAAAGCTCAACATTCAGAAAACTAAGATCATGTCATCCGGTCCCATCACTTCATGGCAAATAGATGGGAAAACAGTGTCAGACTTTATTTTTGGGGGCTCCAAAATCACTTAAAAGATGCTTACTCTTTGGAAGGAAAGTTATGACCAACCTAGACAGCATATTAAAAACAGAGACATTACTTTGCCAACAAAAGTCCCTCTAGTCAAAGCTATGGTTTTTCCAGTAGTCATGTTTGGGTGTGAGAGTTGGACTATAAAGAAAGCTAAGCACCAAGAAATTGATGCTTTTGACCTGTGGTGTTGGAGAAGACTCTTGAAGAATCCCTGGACTGCAAGGAGATCCAACAAGTCCATCCTAAGGGAGATCAGTCCTGGGTGTTTATTGGTAGGACTGATGTTGAAGCTGAAACTGCAATACTTTGGCCACCCGATGCGAAGTGCCGACTCATTTGAAAAGACCCTGATGCTGGGAAAGATTGAGGGCAGGAGGAGAAGAGGATGACAGAGGATGAGATGGTTGGATGGCATCACCAACTCAATGGACATGGGTTTAGGTGGACTCTGGGAGTTGGTGATAGGCAGGGAAACCTAGCGTGCTGCCGCAAAGAGTCGGACATGACTGAACGACTGAACTGAACTGAACTGAATGTCAAAAGGAGTTTTTGCTTCTTTTGTCCATTTTCAAGCTCTGTTTCGTTTTTTTCTTTAAACTTATCTGAAATCTCTGTCATATGTTTATGACATCAAAGTCCTTTCCTCAATGACCAAAGTGCTGTCACAAATAGAAGATTATAAGTTTGGGACTAAATGAAGCAGCAAGAAAAGATAAGGTCTAAAGAAGCAAAGATCTTATTTTTATAGTAATTTGCCATGCAATGTATAACAAAGCAAGAGGAAGGCAGAATATATGACTCAGCCATGTGTTACGTCCCTCAGAAGATGTTGTCTCAAGCAGATTAATAGCATATGATGTCAGACATTCTTAAGAACCGCTTAAACTCTCAACAAAAAACCTCTCACTAGAATTTTCCTTGTTTGGAGGTCAAATAATATCTGGTGGCTGAAATAAACAGTTAAGAAAAAATATTACATATTTTTATTTATAGTTGATGAAATTTTTGGTGAAGTCTAATAATTTAGCTTATTCTTTACATTTAACACATTGTACATAGATAATCTGTTTACCTAAGTTTCATTCTCCAGAGATTCACAAATCATTTTAGCATGGATATATTGTTTTATAAAACTGAAACTCCAATTGTAAATATTGGGCTATAATAGTCACTTACTGTATTTGTTAGCATGAACTTAATTTAGTCTTTTATCTGTTTTTATTAAATATATTTTATTGAAATGTTTCATTTAAAATTATTTTGTTATGAAATAATAAATAGTGACAGATTTCTTTTTAAAAAGTTGTACCCATAATTATAAATAGTACAAATGGAATATTAAATGGATACAATACATATGACTACAGACTCTTGGCATTCTAGAACTAAGTCATTTTATTTTTTCAATTCACATTATTATTTTTCTTTTACAGGGAGAGTGAATTTCTGGTATATTTACCTCACAATAAAAATGTTCTGAAATAGGGAATTATTTATAAAGTGGACTTATCTTACTGAATCTCTTTTCACAAAGGTGCTAAAAAAATCCAATTTAATAAACATACATCAAAGTTAAAAAACAAATGTTAGGGCTTCTATGGCACCAAGACAAACAGTAATTTAGACAAGTTAATTAGCTTTGTGATTCAATCAATGAAAAATGTCAAATCAGCTAATCCACAATATTTGGACTGTTGATTGATTGAGTGCATGTGTGTTTAATGGAAAACTTAAAAGGAGCTCAATTGATACACATATAAAGCTAAAAGACAGGAAAACATGAAAATGTTAGATTGCTAGTCTTTAATTCTCCCAGCTTAAGTTTTTATAGATGCAAAATGTAAACAAAGGAATTGTAAACAATTCCCCTAAATGATAAAAAGAGCAGAGAAAGAGGACTGGAAGTGTAGAGGGAGAGGTTCTGACTCTTATGCTTCTATGCATTTTTGGATAATTCTAGCTGTACTATAAATTCCCACATCCCAACAGAGATGGGATTTTATTTCTTATTCACATAGCAATTCATCTCATATATACTCCTGGTTTTGTAGGTTTGAGGAACACATTTTTTCACATTTTGGCCTTATTTGATCTTATCAGCTTATGGTCTTAGACTCCTCTGCTTTCTGTGTTATTCTGAAAAGAGAAATTCCAGATACTTCTTACCACGTAGGACCAAGAGTAACTCACATAATTTCTCACACACTCCAGTGGCTAGAATTCAGTCATTGGTCTATACTGACTGCAAATAAAACTGGAAAATGGAGTCTGGCTTTATTGCCAAAAAATGAACATGCAAATTAGTGAATAAGTGAATCGGACAAAAATACAGCCATTCTCTTTTAAACTATTAATTGCATTTTTATTTTAGGTGACATTTATAAAAGAAAAAACTATTAAAAGAAGAAAAATAAAATAGAAAAATTTTGGAAAGAATCAGTAAAGAAAGATCAGTTGAAAATAGAGGAGAATGTGGAATAGCCATAATACATTGCTATGTTTCACTTTTCAATCTCTCTCTATAATTTCTCTTTCCCTCATTCTTTTCAACATTTCCTCATTCCCTGTGTTTTTCTCACTTAATTTTCCTTTTATTTACTCTCCCCCAGCCTTATTTTTTCTATTTTTGACTGCTTTGCCTCCTTCTTACTCTTGTTGCTACTTATCCTACAGACAAATTGTTTTTGCACATATCCTCAAGGGTCTTCTAAAAAAAAAAAAAAAGACGAAAAGCAAAACCAAAAAAGACAAGAGCATAAATAACTGTCTAGTTCAGTTAACACTTCTAGCTAAAATTCTAAGTGAGGCAGAAAGACAGATTGTTCTTGCAGGACAGTCCATAAAAAAGGTGGTCATTGTGACTTGCCAGCCTCTCATGATATCATAAGCTATGCCTAAAACACAAACTCTAATAAACCCAGAAGCCCTCTGCCTATTCTTCCTTTCAATTAGGAGAATACTTCATTCATAAAAGCAAGTCTCAGGTTCCTATAAACTGAGAAGTGGAAGCTGAATAGTACTAGTCAAAAATTTCTTTGATTTTTGTATGTACACGAAAAAAATCTAAAGCATTACAGGTACGGGCACATTGCAGTCCATAAGCATCATCATCTAGAATAACCTGTCTGCCAAAGAAGCAGTAGAGATTTGTTTGAAGTGAAAGAATGCTTTTTTTCCTCCTTATGAATTGTGCTGCATGCAAATACAATGAATGGAAAAGAAGAATTACATTAGATTTTTCTGGTTCAGGTTGATGTATTACTTAGTAATTCATTTGTAGCTGTACCTCCATTCCACCCTCAGTCATTCTGTAGTCATCTTAAATCTGTGAACCTAGATAAATTTAGGCTAGTTTGCTCAGAAAGTGATGTGTGTATGTATATGTGTATGTGTTCTTGACAACTTTGAATAATTCTTTACACAATTTATTCACTCGAATTCTAATAAATATCTACACAAGTAGGGGAAAGTGTTAAGTGAAATTTAGTTTCAGATTGTACTTGGTAAACTCGAAAAATACTTATGGAATTCAGCTGTTTAGATACTCAGAGATAATCCAGAACATTTATTTCATATCTGGATAATAAAATTGAGACACAGAATTTATCTGCTCATCAAGTGTCATATATTATGTAACAAAACCTTTTATATAATTCAGTACTTCTCTTACTTATTTTATAGTTGTATTCAGAGTTTCAGAGGTAAATATACACTACACAATAAATCTGTTTTTGGTGTCTGTGATAGGTTTGTAGAAAAATCCTACTGTTATAAATAGTCCTTTTTTTTTTTCTCTTCAAAGAGATTTTTCTATATAGTGTTTTCTAAAAGTAAGGTACAAAGATCACAGGTCTTTTGTTTAGCCAAAATACACTAAAAGTTAGTAAAGTAGAATATAAAAAGTAAAGTTTTCTTAAAACTAATTAAACTTTTCTTATCTCATATCGTAAAGATTGCTTCTGTGAGGGTTTCTGTTTTCCTCTATTCTATATGATAATCTTTCTGGGTATAATATCCTTTACTGTTGTTCAGTCGCTAAGTCGTGTCTGACTGTGACCCCATGGACTGCAGCACGCCAGGTTTCTCAGTCCTTCATCATCTTCTGGAGTTTGCTCAAATTCATGGCCATTGAGTTGGTGATGCTATCCAACCACCTCATCGTATGTCATTCCTTTCTCCTCCTGCCTTCAATCTTTCCCAGCATCAGGGTCTTTTCAAATGAGTCAGCTCTTCGCATCAGGTGGCCAAAGTATTGGAGCTTCAGCTTCAGCATTAGTCCTTCCAATGAATTATTTAAGGTTGATTTCCTTTACGATTGACCAGTTTGATCTCCTTGCAGTGTAAGGGACTCTCAAAAGTCTTCTCCAACACCACAGTTCAAAAGCATCAATGCCTCAGCATTCAGCCTTCTTTATGGTTCAGCTCTCACGTCTATACATGACTACCGGAAAAACCATAGCTTTGACTATCTGGACATTTGTCAGCAAAGTAATGTCTCTGTTTTTTAATGTGCTGTCTAGGTTTTCACAACGTTTCTTCCAAGGAGCAAGTATCTTTTAATTTCATGGCTGC
Organism: Giraffa tippelskirchi; assembly: GCF_054371585.1. NCBI lineage: Eukaryota > Metazoa > Chordata > Mammalia > Artiodactyla > Giraffidae > Giraffa > Giraffa tippelskirchi. Next base: position 135,047,732 of record NC_137277.1, read on the forward strand.
AGTCACTGTCCACAGTGATTTTGGAGCCAAAGAAGATAAAGTCAGTCACTATTTCCATTCTTTCCCTGTCTATTTGCCATGAAGAGATGGGACTGGATGCCATGATCTTAGTTTTTTGAATGCTGAGTTTTAAGCCAGCTTTTTCACTTTCCTCAGGAGGCTCTTTAGTTCCTCTTCACTTCCTGCCATAATAGTGGTGTCATCTGCATATCTGAGGTTATTGATATTTCTCCCAGTAAAGTATCTGCCTGCAATGTGGGAGACCAGGGTTTGATCCCTGGGTTGGGAATACCCCCTGGAGAAAGGATAGGCTACACACTCCAGTATTCCTGCCTGGAGAATTCCATGAAAAAATGAGCCTGGCCAGATACAGTCCATGGGATCCCAAATCGTCGGACACAACTGAGCGACTAACACTCTTCCCGGCAATCTTGATTCCAGTTTGTGCTTATACAGCTCGACGTTTTGCATGATGTACTCTGCATATAAGTTAAATAAGCGGGGTGATAATATACAGCTTTGACGTACCCCTTTCCCAATTTTGAACCAGTCCGTTGTTCCATGTCTGGTTCTTACTGTTGTTTCTTGACTTGCATACAGGTTTCTCAGGAAGCAGATAAGGTTGTCTGGTATTCCCATTGCTTTAGGAATTTTCCAGTTTGTTGTGATCCAAACAGCCAAAGGCTTTAGCGTAGTCAATGAAGCAGAGGTAGATGTTTGTTTCCCTGGAATTCTCATGCTTTTTCTATGATCTAACGGACATTGGCAATTTGATTTCTGGTTCCTCTGCGTTTTCTAAATCCAGCTTGTACATTTAGAAGTTCTTGGTTCAGGTACTGTTGAAGCATAGTTTGAAGGATTTTGAGCATTAAATTGCTGGCATGTGAAATGAGTGCATTGTGTGGTAGTTTCAACATTCTTTGGCATTGCTCTTCTTTGGTATTGGAATGAAAACTAATATTTTCTGGTCCTATGGCCACTGCTGAATTTTCCAAATTTGCTGGCATATTGAGTGCAGCACTTTCACAGCATCATCGTTTAGGATTTGAAATAGCTCAGCTGGGATTCCATCACCTCTCCTAGCTTTGTTCGTAGTGATGTTTCCTAAAGCCCACTTGAGTTTGCACTCCAGGATATCTGGCTCTAGGTGAGTGATCACACCATTGTGGTTATCCAAGTCATTGACATCTTTTTTTGTATAGTTCTTCTGTATATTCTTGCTACCTCTTCTTAATATCTTCTGCTTCTGTTAGGTCCTTACCATTTCTGTCCTTTATTGTGCCCATCTTTGCATGAAATGTTCCCTTGGTATGTCTAATTTTCTTGAAGAGATCTCTAGTCTTTCCCATTCTGTTGTTTTCCTCTATTTATTTGCATTAATCACTTAGAAAGTCTTTCTTATCTCTCCTTGCTATTCTTTGGAACTCTGAATTCAGATGGGTGTAACTTTACTTTTCTGCTTTGCTTTTGATTCTCTTCATTTCTCAGCTACTTATAAAGCCTCCTCAGACAATCATTTTGCCTTGTTGTATTTCTTCTTTTGGGGGATGGTTTTGATCACCACCACGTGTGCAATGTTATGAACCTCTGTCCATAGTTCTTCAAGCACTGTATCTGTCAGATCTAATCCTTTGAATCCATTTGTAACTTCCACTGTATAAATGTAAGGGATTTGATTTAGGTCATACCTGAATGGTCTGGTCGTTTTCCCTACTTTCTTCAATTTAAGTCTGAATTTGGCAATAAGGAGTTCGGGATCTGAGCCACAGCCAGCTCCTAGTCTTGTTTTTGCTGACTGTATAGAGCTTTTCCAACTTTGCTGCAAAGAATGTAATCAGTCTGATTTCAGTATTGACCACCTGATGATGTCCATGTGTAAAGCTGTCTCTTACATTGTTGGAAGGTGCTGTTTGCACTGACTAGTGTGTTCTCTTGTCAAAACTCTGTTAGCCTTTGCCTTTCTTGACTTTGTTCTCCAAGGCCAAACTTGCCTGTTTCTCTAGGTATCTCTTGACTTCCTAGTTTTGCATTCCAGTCTCCTATGATGACAAGGACATCTTTTTTTGGAGTTAGTTCTATAAATTCTTATAAGTCTTCATAGAACTGTTCAGTTTCAGCTTCTTCAGCATTAGTAGCATAGACTTGGATTACTGTGATATTGAATGGTTTGCCTTGGAAACACTGAGATCATCCCATCATTTTTGAAATTGCACCCAAGTACTTCATTTTTCACTCTTGTTGACTATGAGGGCTATTCCATTTCTTCTAAGGGATTCTTGCCCACAGTAGTATATATAATGGTCATCTGAATTAAATTCACCCATTCCCATTCATTTTAATTCACTGATAGCTAACATGTCAATGTTTACTTTTGCTATTTACTGTTTGACCACTTTCAGTTTACTTTGATTCATGGACCTAACATTCCAGGTTCCTATGCAATATTGTTCTTTATAGCATCGGACTTTACTTTCACCACTGGACACATCCACAGCAGGGTATTGTTTTCACTTTGGCTAGATTGCAGGTTTTTCCCTTTCAGCACTTTGAATATATCATGCTACTCCCTCTGGTCTGTAAAATTTCTGCAGAGAAACCAGTTGATAGCCTTATGGGAATTCCTTTGTATATGACTCTGTTTTTCTCTAGGTGCTATTAGAATTCTCTCTTTAAATTTTCTAATTTTAATTTTGATATGTTTTGATTTGGATAGAGTTGGGTTCATTTTGTTTGAGGACTTCTGAGCTCCCTGTACATGGATGTCTTTCCTTCTTCAAGTTTGGAAAGTTATTGGCCATAATTTCCTCAAATATGTCATGTAGAACTTCACTCTCAGTTCTCCTTTTGGATCTCTATTATACAAATGTTGGTTCACTTTAATATTACTACAAGCACCTCTTAGACATTTTTCTTTCTTTTTTTTTATTTGCTCTTCATTTTGGTGTTCTGATTGGGTAATTTCCAATATTCTATTTTCCAGATAACTTGTACATACCTCTGTTGCTGCTGCTGCTGCTAAGTCACTTCAGTCGTGTCTGACTCTTGCAACCCCATAGACGGCAGCCCACCAGGCTCCTCTACCCCTGGGATTCTCCAGGCAAGAATAGTGGAGTGGGTTGCCATTTCCTTCTCCAATGCATGCATGCATGCTAAGTCGCTTCAGCCTTGTCTGACTTTGCACAACCCTATGGACAGCAGCCCACCAGGCTTCTCTGTAACAGGATTCTCTAGGCAAGAATACTGGAGTGGGTTGCCATTTCCTTCTCCAACATACCTCTGTATCACTTACCTATTATTCATTCTTTCTAGAGCATATTTTATTTTGGCTATTAAATTCTTCGTATCTGATTGGGTGTGTATTTATATTTTCTAGTTCCTAATTAATAATTTCACTATGTTAATGTATTCCTTTACCTAGTGTAGTTAATATTTTTATTTTCAGTGCTTTGAATTCTTTATTTGGTGAATTGTTTACTTCTGTTTCATTTTAAAAATATTTTCTGAAGCTTTGTCTTTCAGTTGAGAACAGTTCCTCTGCCTTTTCATTTTGCTTAACTTTTTCTGTCTATATGTATTTAGGAAAAAAAGTTACCTATTGTGCTCTTGAAAAGGTATAGTTTTTGGAACTATCCGTAAACAGACTCATGTACCCAGCCTTCTGTAGGAGAGCTGAACTTGATGCAGATGAAAGTCACATCTTCCTTCAGAGTGTGCTGGCAGCTACCACCTTGGTAGAGGTGGGGCTGGAGGAGGAGTGCCTAGAGCAGGAGCAAGTTGTGAGTGCAGCTTCCTCTCTGCTAAGTGACCATCTCTGCTGTACTGAGGGTGGGATCTTATCCCAAGTTGCTGGAGTAGAAACCCTGAGGGTTGGCATGAGCTGGCTGTGTTCTGTTTGTTTGTTTTTTTTTCCCTGCCTCTCCATACCAGGAACTTTGCCCCAGAGCAAGGAAGTGCTGAAGTAAATGGGGCCCCTGTAGGCTCGTGGCTCATGTCAGCAATAGCAGTGCAAGCTGTATCAGATATGCTGCATGTTCAGGTTTCTGCAGTGGTTTTCCTCTTTCCACTGAGGACAAGCCTTGAGTGCAAGTCTACCCTGCCCCTCACAGATGATCGACTGTCCCCAGGCTCTGCCACACTCACCCTGTTTTGATACCACACTGCAGGACAGGCTATGCTTGTGTGTATTCGCAGAGTATACCTGGGTGTGAGCTGTGGTGGAGAAGTGGCTCTCAGAGATTTGGGCTGCTTCAAATGCCCCGCTTGAGGAGGTGCCAGCAATACTCACTGCCACCCCAACCAGGCCCTGCCTTAGGATCAGATAGTCTCTAGTCTCAAGGTCAAGTCTTCTCTTGGGTGGTGGCCCTGACAGATTCATTGCCTTGCTGTGGTTTGAGTGAGCAGGCCCAGAGCGTTTACTTGGTTTGGGTGGGAGCTCATATCAAGGATGTCACAGGAAACTCGGCAGTCGCTAGAGCTGACCTCTGTCCATACTGCCTCCAAGGCGAGCAAGCATGCACATGCTCTGCACAAATGTAGTCCAGGTTTCCCAAAGCTTTCCTTTCGGTCCCTGCTGTCCTCCCACCAGCCAGGACAGGGCTTGTCTCCCTTGTGTAGGTCTAGGACTGAGTGTCCAATTCATGGGTCTGGGTGCTCATCCCCCAGGGTGGGCGTTTGCCTGTGTATCACTTTTCTTCATTTCCTACATGATTATACATGTATTTTTCCTACAGCCTTGGGTGTACAGAAGTCCTTCTGCAAGTTTCCAGATAGTCTTCAGTGAGCATTACACCACACGTAGATGTATTTTTGATGTTTTCTTGGGGACAGGTGAGCTCCAAGTTGGTGTCCTCTTGCTCCACCATCTCAGTTGATCCTCTATCTTATCACTTAGTCTTTGATAGTGTAATTAAAGTCTTGTCAAGTTTGTTGATTTTTTTCAGAGAGTCAATTTTTTGTTTTATTGGTTCTCTCTTGCATTTAAAAAATCTACTTTACTCATCTCTGCTGTAATCATTATTATTTTTCTTTTGTTGGCTTTGGGTTTAGTTTGCTCTTCTTTTCCTACTTGCTGCTGTTTAAAATTAAGTTACAGATTTAACATTTCTTTTTTTTTTTTAAGTGTAGGTGGTAAACTGCTCTGAATTTCCCTCAGAGTATTGATTTAACTGCATAAGTTTTAGTATGTCATATTCTCATTTCCATTCATCTATAAGTATTTTTTTAAAATTTCCTTTATATCTTCTTTGTTCTACTGGGTGACTGAGTGTATGATTTAAATTTCACAACTTTGTGAATTTTCAGATTTTTTTTTTCTTCTGTGTTTTTTTCTTTTAATTCTGAGATTTATTAGAACATGGTCAGGAAAGATATGTAGATAATGTTATTTTTCCTAGGTTTATCGAAATTTGTTTTGTGGTCTAACATCTGGTCCATCTTGGAGAAGTTTCCCTGTCACTAGATTAGAATGTACATTCTGCTGTTTTGGGGTAGAGTGATCAGTTTATGTCAATTAGGTATGGGATGTTTTAAGTCCCCTGTTTTTAAACTGAATTTTATTCTAAATGTTCTACTCATTATTTAAAGTGGAGGGGCAGGGCAAGGTCAAGCAAAAATGTCATAAAGATTTAATGTTTTTAACGTACATTTTCTTGATTCAGTGATTGCTTGTTTGCTGTGAACTTTTGGCTCTTTTCCAGGTTTATGAGTTTGTTTTATAAATTTTCCTAGTTTCTGATAGTTCTATGAATGAATGTATAGGCATCAGAAGCTACCTACAATATTATTTTTCTGATATTACTCTCTCTCTAAATTATTTTGAAGCATTCATTCTAAAAATATCCTTCTCTGGAGAAATGGTTTTGGGGGTCAATGTGGGCAGTAATATTATCCATATCTCTGCCTCAGTATTTTATGAATATATATATATAGGTATACTGATAAATAGATATGAATTTTAATGATACTTTATATCAAAAGCAGAAGTCACCAAATTCTAATCAACAAAATTCACCATGATGATTTTTAATGCTTACTGCATCTGTTTATTTTCATAAGAGAAGCAATTTGCTTTATGTGAGAACAGATGTATGTGCGATTATTTGCACTGAAATACACAAACATTGAAATAAAGCAGCAATTTACAATTGCTGCCTGAGACTTCTCTTAAGTATACAATTAGTGAACAATGAAGAACTCATTACCTCTTATAACTTTACAGTCAAGGAAACAAACAATTAAAATTGGTGGTGTGAAAACATGTGTAGATAAACTGATGTAGACAGAAACTCACATCACACTCTTTAAGTTTCCTGAAACTGGAAAGTATCTGCTATCTTATTAGAGACTTTCATGTTGATGAAAAAATACCCAGAAGTTGATTCTGTATTGGTATTCCTTAATGTTCTGATATCTGTCTCAATTATTTATGCAATTATTCACTTTTGATAAAGAAGAGGGAAAAAATGACCATTGAAGGAACAGTGATCATGAGAAGAAAACTACCTTTATCCTTGACCTGGTAAATCTTTGCCAGATTAACCTTAATTTAGTTATCCCATTGCTGATAAAAGAGATACTTATTAACAATTCCTCCAAATGGTGATCTTTTAATACCTTTATCTATGTTTGTGTAAATGAAAGATACACTTGTTTACAAGACACTGCTCTAAATCATTTGTTTTACAGGGTGTGGACTCCAACAGCTAGTGGGCTATTGTTGGACTACAGCATTCCTATCATGCTCATGTTCATCAATGTCATGTTTTTCAAGGAGATTTTTGATACCTTCTCTCAAATCTTTTCCCCCTCTTCTCCTATTTTCACATTTAGGTGATGACCTTCCTTTTGCCACTGAGACATATTCATCATGAGAGAAATCAACTTTACTCACCTTTTTGTTTTTGTTGTTCAGTCACTAAGTCTTGTCCTACTGTTTTGCTATTCCATGGACTGTAGCTCATCATGTTCCTTTGTGCAGGGGATTTCCCAGGCCAGAATACTGGAATGAGGTGCCATTTCCTTCTCCAGGTTATCTTCCTGACCCAGGGATCCAACCCAAGTCTCCTGCATTGGCGGGTGGATTCTTAACCGCTGAGTCACCAGGGAAGCCTATATTATATATATATAAATATTTGCATGTATATGTATATATATGTGTATGTATATGTATATAACCTATATATATACATGTATACAACATAATATGTATGTATATATATGTATATACATATACATATATTTGTTGGCAAGTTCAGGGTGTGTGAAGGGCTTCCCTGGTGGCTCAGTGGTAGAGAATCTGCCTGCCAATGCGGGAGACCTGGGTTTGATACCTGGGTTAGTAAGATCCCCTGGAGAAGGGAGTGGAAGCCCACTTCAGTATCTTTGCCTGGAGAATTCCATCAACAAAAGACCCTAGAAGGCTGCAGTCCATGAGATCACAGAGTTGGACATGACTGAGTGACTTTCACACACACACATATATATTTTTTTCAAACTTTGATCCCATTGCTACACATGAGTATTTTCTGAGCCTACACAGTTTCATATACAGCCCAGATAGATTATCCTTAAAACTCTAGACTCATACATGGACTGGCCATTTACCATATTTCTTTGAAAGTAAACTATGTACCTCAGAAAAAATTTTAAAGCAAAATATTTATTGAATTAAAAAATATATAGTTGAATATATAAAATATGATCATACAGTTCAATAAGTTTCTAAAAACACAACCCACTGTTTACCAGCATCTCAGAAGTCCCTTTGTCTTTGCTAATAATTAACCCCCAAGTTAACAGTATTCTAATTTCTAATACAGTAGGTTCCTTTTTCCTGTTTTTACACTATATATAAACATGGGACTCCTACAGTGTATACTCTTTACATCTATTTTGTCTTAACATTATTTGTGGAATGTGTTCATGATGTTTCAAAAAGTTACATTGCTGTGTAATATAGTATAAATGTGTCATAAGTTATTGCTGATCATTATTTAGTTGCTTCTAGTTTGGGATTTTATAATAATGCTGCTATAAAATTTCTTGAACATATCTTTTGGGGAAATTTGTGCCCACTTCTATTTGGCAATATCTCCCAGTGAAATTCTTTGATGTGTGTATATTTTCCATTAATAGACACAGCTAGACAGTTTTCCAATATGGGATCAATTTATACCCTCATTAACACAGAAGAACTGTACAAAAAAGATCTTCACAACCCAGATAATCACGATGGTGTCATCATTCACACTCACTAGAGCCAGACAACCTGGAATATGAAGTCAAGTAGGCCTTAGGAAGTATCACTATGAAGAAAGCTAATGGAGGTGATGGAATTCTAGTTGAGTGATTTCAAATCCTAAGAGATGATGCTGTGAAAGTGCTGCACTCAATATGTCAGCAAATTTGGAAAACTCAGCAGTGGCCAAAGGACTGGAAAAGGTCAGTTTTCATTCCAATCCCAAAGAAAGGCAATGCCAAAGAATGCTCAACTACAACACAATTGCACTCATCTCACACGCTAGTAAAGTAATGCTCAAAATTCTCCAAGCCAGGCTTCAGCAATGTGTGAACCATGAAATTCCAGATGTTCCAGCTGGTTTTAGAAAATGCAGAGGAACCAGAGATCAAATTGCCAACATCCGCTGGATCATCGAAAAAGCAAGAGAGTTCCAGAAAAACATCTATTTCTGCTTTCTTGACTATGCCAAAGCCTTTGACTGTGTGGATCACAATAAGCTGTGGAAAATTCTGAAAGAGATGGGAATACCAGACCACCTGACCTGCCTCTTGAGAAACCTGTATGCAGGTCAGGAAGCAACAGTTAGAGCTAGATATGGAACAACAGACTGGTTCCAAATAGGAAAAGGAATATGTCAAGGCTGTATATTGTCACCCTGCTTATTTAACTTATATGCAGAGTACATCATGAGAAATGCTGGCCTAGAAGAAGTACAAGCTGGAATCAAGATTGCCAGGAGAAATATCAATAACCTCAGATATGTGGATGACACCACCCTTATGGCGGAAAATGAAGAAGAACTAAAGAGCCTCCTGATGAAGGTGAAAGAGGAGAGTGAAAAAGTTGGCTTAAAGCTCAACGTTCAGAAAACTAAGATCATGTCATCTGGTCCCATCACTTCATGGGAAATAGATGGGGAAACAGTGGAAACAGTGTCAGACTTTAGTTTTTGAAGCTCCAAAATCACTGCAGATGGGGATTGCAGCCATGAAATTAAAAGACGCTTACTCCTTGGAAGGAAAGTTATGGTCAACCTAGACAGCATATTAAAAAGCAGAGACATTACTTTGCCAACAAAGGTCCCTCTAGTCAAGGCTATGGTTTTTCCAGTAGTCATGTATGAATGTGAAAGTTGGACTATGAAGAAAGCTGAGAGCCGAAGAATTGATGCTTGTGAACTGTAGTGTTAGAGAAGACTCTTGAGAGTCCCTGGGACTGCAAGGAGATCCAACCAGTCCATCCTAAAGGAGATCAGTCCTGGGTGTTCATTGGAAGGACTGATGTTGAAGCTTAAACTCCAATACTTTGGCCACCTGATGTGAAGAGCTGACTTATTTGAAAAGCCCCTGATGCTGGTAAAGATTGAGGGCAGCAGGAGAAGGGGACGACAGAGGATGAGATGGTTGGATGGCATCACCGACTCAATGGACATGGGTTTGAGTGGACTCCACGAGTTGGTGATGGACAGGGAGGCCTGGAGTGCCACAGTTCATGGGTTCACAAAGAGTCGGACATGACTGAGTGGCTGAACAGAACTGAACTTACAATTTATGAGTGTAATCTTGATGTCATATATTGGAAATCTAACTTGTTTCTACCTTCCACAAGCAGTCTCTTCTAAAGTCATCTGCTTTTTGAATAAGTGGTAAATTTATCTTTCTGTTTGATCATTCATACCAAAAAAATCTTGAAAATATCTTTAAGTCTTATTTTTCTCATTGCTGTTCCTTCTCTCCATTAGCAAATCCTGAAACCTCTCTTGAAAAATCATAAAACACACATATACATATACATATACATATATATATATATAATTGGTATATGTGCATATATTAGTACAACCACTTGCTCTAATCATGACTTCTTCCATGATTTTTTAATTGCCTACACATTCCACCCCATCTCTTACAGTCAGTTCTCCACTGAGCCGCCACAGTAACAATACAGCATTAGCCATATCTTGTTCTACTTGGTGCCTCATCTCATGCAAAGTAAAAAACTCTCACAATGGTCTATAGGCCTACTACTTTGCCCTTTGTTTCTACCTTGTATCTCTCCTGCCCCAATCCTCTTGCCAACTACACCCCTGCCAACATTGGGTTTCCTGCCATTATTCAAGTATAAGAAGCATGGACTTATCTCTGGTCCTCACACATGCTACCATTTGTAACCAGGTGTGCCTCTCCAGGTACCCAGTCTTTTCCTAAGTGTTAACTCATTAAAAATTAAATATTAACCTCTGCTTCCCACTTGGCACTCCCTTCTCCCTTATAATTTTTTGTCTGTGTGAAAGTGAAAGTGTTAGTCACTCAGTCGTGTCTGATTCTTTGCAACTCTACCAACTGTAGCCCACCAGCCTCCTCTGTCCATGGGATTCTCCAGGCAAGAACACTGGAGTGGGCTGCCATTCCCTTCTCCAGGGGATCTTTCTGACCCAGGGATTGAACCTGGGTCTCCTGCATTGCAGGAGGAATGCAGGAATTTCTTTACCACCTGAGCCATTTGTGTGAAGAAGTTATTAAAACAGTAACTATGTATTTATAAATCTACCAGCACTAGAAAAGATGCCAGGCAGAAGTATGACTTTGTTTTATTCAGCCTGTTTCTCAATTATCTAGATCAGTGCCTAGGATGAACTAGGTGCTGATATAAAGTATGTGTGCGTGCTCAGGCACTTCAGTTGTGTCCAACTCTTTGTGACTCCGTGGGCTGTAGCCCACCAGACTCCATTGTCCATGGGATTTTCCCCGCTAGAATACTGGAGTGGGTTGCTCTCCTCCAGGGGTATTTTCCTGACCCAGGGATCAAAACTGTGTCTCCTGCATTGCAGGTGGATTCTTTACTGGTGAGCCACCAGGGAAGACCGATAAAAGTCATTTATTTGTGAATACATGGGTTTGTCAAGAGGCTCCTCCATGAATAAGTAGTTTTTAAAATAGAGTGGTAACCCAAAGACATATTGAAAAATTTTATAATTTTTAAAAGATGTTTAGTCCAAATTCTTCTCTTCAAGCTGAAAATCATGAAAGAAATCCTTATAAATGTGAAGCAATATGGATACATCAATCAATTGTCTAAAAGGTTAAAAGCACTTGTATACCTAAAGAGTTAATTATTTGTATGAATTAATTATAAATTGATACTATAACTTTTTGATTACTTAAGCTGTATTTGGCATGATTTAATATTTCCCGATATTATTTAGTTACCCAGCATTGCAGTCAGACATAGGGGTGATTGCTCTAAACTTCAGTAACATTGTAGATTCTAACACTTTTTTTTACATTTGCATGGATAAATGCCAAAATTGGATATTTTAGAAATAATGTGGATGTGGCAGTTATGCAACCTCAAAATTTCCTCAATGTGACCCACATTGGCACTCTTGAGTATTAAAATATTCAGTTCAATTGTGATATCAATTAGGAAAATCATTAGAGATAAAAATGTTATTTCTGTAGGGTTATTATTAATAAATATCCATGCTAAGTTGCTCATTCAGTACAAGTTGGTCTAAAAGAAACAAGACCTTTCCCTTCTATTCCTTCCTCCCCTGGTTTTCTAATTCAAGATATTGCATATTTAGCAATAAATTTCTTCCCTTCATCAAATATGCATGTGAAATAACATGAAATACATATATTGGTCTCTGGCTCTACTCCCTGGCATGGGGCTCCAAAAACCTTTGTAAATTCCTAAGTGGTAAGAGAACTAGAAGCATATTTTGTTCTGTTGAGGTGACTCTGGTTGGGTCCTGAATGGGGACTGGTCACCAGGAAGACCACATAGTTATTAGATGCTTGATATTTTCAGCCCCAATTCCCATTTTCTAGAGAGAGGAGAGGGACTGGCAGTGAAGTTAATAATTGATCTTGTCTACATGAGAAAGCTCCCATAAAATCACAATAATATGGGATCCTGGGAGCTTTCAGGTTGATGAACATACTCACATTCCAGAAGATGCACCCTAACTCTATAGAGACAAAATCTCTGCACTCAGGACCCTTCCAGACCTTGCCCTATGCACCTCTTTGTTTGATTGTTCGTATATATCCTTTATCACATCTTTTCTGAATTCTGTGAGCTGTTCTAGGAAACAAAGGGCAAAACGTCATGGGGAATCTCTGACTTGTTGCCCAGTTGGACAGAAGTTGCAGGTAACCTGGGGACCTGCTATTGCAATTGACATGTAAATTTGAGGGGCAGTCTCAAGTGACCGAGCCTTAACTTGTGAACTTTGATGCTATCACCAGGTAGATAATCTCAGAAGTGAGTTAATTTGTAGGAACACTCTGCTAGTGTCACAGAATCACGTGGTGCAGCCAAAATCCCCACACATCTGATGACCAGAGGGTCAGAAGTGAAGTGTTCTGTGTAGGAGTAGAGAAAGATACAGGAGGAGAATTGTAGGTGTTTCAAACAAAACACATTAAGATATGATGATGTTAAATCCTATTCTGGGCTCAAGCATAAGTCAGAGAAGACAGAACAGGAAAGGATATTGAGGGGAAAGTTAGGATGTCATAGAGACTAGAATATCTAAAGAAGGGACAGACAAAAGGCCCAAGAGGCAAGCTTTAATTCTTCTTCTGCAGGTAGTGTGATGACAGGAAGGACTATGACATAATTCAACATGGTCATTAGTTACACAGAACTGACTCATCCTCAGCCCTGCCTTCATCAATTCTGAACACTTAGATTTTGAGCAAGTTACATCATTTCTGCAGCCTTTAATTCTTTGTTGTCTAAGGATAATGATTTTTATTTTGTGCTAGGATTAAGTCAGAAATGCATTAAAGCTTTGGTTACATGGTTAAGATTACATAAATATTAGCTTTCTGCTTTTTCTCTACAGATATTTTTAGAAACAAGTCCTGTTACAATTTTCTGAGTCTTCTTTTTTTTTGGGGGGGGGGGGTAGGGGTAGGATTATTTTGTCCCCAAAACAGGATGTTCTGTATCCAGCAGACACAGCTTTAGCATGTGATTTCTCCTCTCTTCTGACATTTCACAGACTAGTGAAGGACATAGGAGTAGTGATACTCAATACATTTACATATTAAAGTTACTTTGGTCTCTGAAGGTGAAAGATTTCGTTGAAATTCTAGGTATAGCTCACTGGTTGGATGGAAATTGACGGATCTGAATGTATCAACGAACTCCAGCTGAATTTCAAAACATCAAAGATCCATTGAACCTTCAAGTACATTTGCAAATGTATTTTCACTTAACTTGTTTTGAATCAAAGATAATTTAAAGAAAAAATTTAGCTAAGTGGTTTGAGTTCATTTACACTAATATCATCAAAATGCCATTTTGCAAGCACTTTAAGCCATTTTGAATTCTAATATGTTTAAAAGCCTTGGGAAAAAAAAAGTATGTTTTATATTTACAAAAAAGGAGCTGACATACATTAACAAAAAAGAACACCCTCCCCGCCAGGGAGTTGATTCTTAGAATACACTTGAAGCAGTTCCTTCTCAATGGCATCATAGGTAGTATTTGACCTTTCTGCAAGGTTAAACACATACCTCTTCCTCCAGGAAATGAAACAAAATTTCCTTCTTTATTTTCTCCTAAGCTGAAAAAGAAGATTAGAATAGGAAAACAAGGAGGTTCTTGCAGGGGAGGAGTTCATCCTCGCCTCCTCTAACACCCTCTAAAGCCATCTTTGAAACTCAACGATTGAAGTAAAAAGAGCTTTTAATAAAGCAAAGTAGCTCGTCTATCAATGAGATCATTGATCCTGAGTTGCCCCAAAACAAACCTTCCAGAACCTACCCTGGAGGCCCCAGTGTGGTATGTTACTGGCACGTTTTTCTGTATTTGTGTGTGTATGTATGTGGAGTTATATACATAAAATTTATATATATATTATATTTTTATATTTCTGTGTATATGTATGCATATTTCTTTGAGTATTTTTTAATTTCAGTGTATGTGTATATTCATATACAGATCATATGATGTATATATTTATATATATGTATCTCACATACACAACCAAAAAATACATAGATGTATTCAGTTTTTCTTTAGACATAATGCTATGGCACACTTAACAGACTACAGTATAGTTTAAGCATAACTTTTATATGCTCTGGGAAACCAAACAATTCATGTGACTCACTTTATTGTGGTGGTCAGGAACACTATTTGCAATATCTCTGAGGTCTGCTTGCATATGGTCATCAGAAAATACACAGAAATGTTGATGGGGTGAATTTTGTAGTCAGTAATTTTGATAAGAAGAGTGAGCAGAGGAGCCAGAAATGCACCTTGCTGTCCAACAGGTGAGGCATCTCAGGAGGGAGGGCAGTGGAGGAAATGAGCTCAGTGGGTGCACAAAGTCCAAAGATACATTAACAGGCGGGAAGAAGTTGTAGGAGATCAAACAAAACTTGGATCTTCCTGGAAAGTTTGCCTCAAGTGAGACTGTGAAATACATATAGGTAACGAGGTGAAGCCAGTAAATACTAAAAGCATTTTAATAATTCCTATCCAAAGCAGAACAAGTTTGCTTCTTCTGTATCTGTAGTTTAGTCAGTTGTACAAACTGAATGTATAAAAATGAATTGTGATTTGAATCATTTACATTGTTTTCTAATTCTGTCATCCTCTGCTTTACATTTGATTGCTTTATTATAATGTGACTCTAATAAATTTATTCTTTTGGAAATTTCTTTTATTTGAAGCATTTTAGCAAGTATTTTCTTCAGAGGCTGATCTTTCTTGTGCATTGTCTGTTTTCAGATCTGTCCACGTGGGAGGTTTAAAAAGATAAAACTTAGTCAAGACTTGAAGAGGAGTAGTTAATAAGGGGCTGGGCAAATGTACTAGAAAAATAAGTTGCCCTTTCAATAACAATTCTTTATTAATATTTGTACATTTAAGGCAAGTCAAAATATTTCTATACCTAGTGAATAACATGCAATAAAAAGAAGGGCTGAACAACACCACGCACACTTGTCTTGGATGCATGCACACTGGGCACACAATTGTATCAAAGTCTTTCACATTCATTGAATATTTTTCCCTAATCTCTTATATTCTGCCTTATTATGAACTTCAGGTATATATATGAAAAAGAGAATCAATGGACCTGACTCTGTTTTCAGTATCTTTTAAATGTTATTAATGATTGTTTCTTGTTCTTATTTTTGATTACTGTTATTTTGGGAAGTATACACATGCTGGAATGAGCTTCCTCATGGTTCCAATGTTTATATCTTCTCTATCCAAGAGACTGAGACAAAATTCTCTTAGTTCCAACTCCATATTCCCATAGGGACTCATTATCTGGGTTCAGTGCCAGTCCAGATTTCTATGCTCGGAAGGTATGGATATCAAAAACCACCAACAAGGCTACTGATGTCCTCTCTTGAGGTCTCACAAATGAGCTCACACATTTTCCTCATAAAATCTTGCAGGTGCATTCAAAGTTGTGTTGAAATGATTTTTATGAAGTCATATTGTAGATCTGAGACCACAGTGTAGCTTTTCTGACTAGTAGATTAAAAGCTGTTTCTAGGAACCCATCCACATTGTGGATGCTCCATTTCTTGACTTGTAGAGTCTCATATTCCTTCATCCTTCTATATTTGTCCTTAATTTTTCATTTTTTGCTTCTATCTGTTCCTTTGGAGCTAAAAGTTCAGGTGATATAAGGTTGCATTTCTACATCCTTTGGCATTTCTTCTTTTCCTCTTACATATAATTAATTTTACCTCTGCTAGGGATGACTTCACCTTGAAGCTCAGCCAAAGCCAGGGAGCACCTACACCCTAAAACAGAGTTGCAAGAAGTCACATGAAGGCAGTGTAGCTATTAGAAATATGATTCCTCAAGTGTGTCTGGGTAATACTCAGATGTACCAGAACTTATATCAGCTGATGCCAATGAGAACTGTGATGTTTCAGTTGATTTTTGAAAACACACAGGACAGCAAATCACCAAGGTGATTAGCTATTAGATTGCTAAAAACCTGCACAACATGCTTTGATACTACAGGATATACTGCAATATGCAAAATATAGTGCATATTGCAATTTTGCAATATGCAAAATTGTTCGTTGGCTATTTAAGAGCCTCATGAGATTAAAGACTTTGGAGAGGCAAGGAAAAATATTTCCTGGCTGGGCTCCATTTTTTTTTTTTAATTTCAAGGAGATACAATCAGAGCTAAGAATCTTTGGGTTACAAGAAAACAGAATTATGAAAGATATATCATGAAATAAACAATGCATTGCTTTTCTGTTTTTTTTTTTACATTTTTGACAAAATTGCAGACTTAAAAGTTGCTAGACTACTACAAAGAATTACAATATATTTTTAACACAATTTCTCCAAATGTTAAAATATTTCTATGTTTGTTTTCTCATGTTCACTGCTCCCTATCTCTCTCCAGAGAGTAAAATAGATAGATGATATGATAAATAGGTAGCGATATATGCATAAATATAGATATCTATGTATATAGATGGATCTATCTATTTCTTTTGAGAGTAAGTTGCAAAGATGATGTTCTTAGAGCGTGAGTAATAGTCACTCAGTTATGTCCAACTCTTTGTGACCCCATGGACTGCAGCCCACCAGGCTCCCCTGTCCACTGACTTCTCCAGGCAAGAATACTGGAGTGGGTTGCCATTTCCTTCTCCAGTGATGCTCTTTACTAAGAAATATTTGTATCTTCTTGACATTGGACATATCTTTTCTTACATAAAAGTCATGATTATCAAAATCCAGAAATTGCCATTGACAGATAGCATTATCTAACCTATACATGTTATTCTGATTTTACCCGTTGTCACAATAATTGCATTATAATCAAAGGAGATCACAATTAATGTGTTGCACTTTATTTTGGCTCTTTTCACTTTGGAAAATAAAGTTTTATTGTTGAATAGTTTAAAAAAAATGTGTTGCACTGTGTTGTAATGTCTCTTTGTTGTTGTTATTTAGTAGCTAAATTGTGTCAAACTTTTTTGCAACCTCATGGATTTTAGCCCGCCTGGCTTCTCTGTCTATGAGATTTTCCACATGAGTACTGAAGAGAGTGGCCATTTTGCGATCATGGGATCTTCCTGACCCAGAAGTTGAACCCATGCCTCCTTCATGGCAGGCAGATTCTTTACCACTGAGTCACCAAGGATGCCTTTGTGGCTACACCAATACATTCCCACCAACAGTGTAGGTGGGTTTCCTTTTCTCCACATTCTCACCAACATTTGTTATTTGTGTTCTTCTTGATGATGACTATTCTGATGGGTATGAGGTAATATTTCATTGTGGTTTTAACTTGCATTTCTCTGATGATTAGTGATGTTTTTCATGTGCCTGTTGGCCATCTGTATCCTTCTTTTGAAAAAAAAATTCTATTCTGTTCTTCTGTCCACTTTTAATTGCTTTGTTGATGTTGTTTTTTAAAATTGAGTTGTATGAGCTGTTAATATATTTTGGATGTTAACATCTTGGTGATCACATCATTTGCAGATATTTTCTCCCATAGAGTAGTTTGTCTTTTCACTTTTTAGATGGTTTCCTTTGGCTGTGCAGAAACTTTTAAGTTTAATTAGATCCTATTTGTTTGTTTTTGCTTTCGTTTCTTTTGCTTAAGGAAAGAGATCCAAAAATTGTTGCTATGATTAATGTCAAATTGTGTTCTACCCTATTCATATCCTCTAGGAGTTTTATGGCTTCAGGTCTTATATTTAGGTCTTTAATCCATTTGAATTTATGTTTTGTGTCATGTGTTAGAATGTCCTAATCTCATTCTTTTACCTCTAGCTGTCTAGTTTTCCCAGAACCACTTATGAAGAGACTGTCTTGTCTCCATTATATATTCTTGCCTCCTTTGTCATAGATTAATTGACCATAAGTGTATAAATTTATTCTAGGTTCTTTTTTCCATCCCACTTATCTATGTGGCTGTTTTTGTACCTGAATTGGAATCTCAATTCTATCTCTTAATACCTCTATGATTGGATGTATAATGAATTCAAGACATATTTTCCTCATTTACAAAACAAGGATAATACACACCTCACAATAAGGTATAGGTGAAACCATTGTGAGGGAAATCTTTCATTGTTTTCTAGAGAAATACATCCAGTGGAAGAGAGTAAGAATAAGCAGACAGAATTTTAGACTGAAAATTTGAAAATGGAGTTTTTAAAAGGCTAAATTATAGGATAATTTAAATTTTCTAGTTTAACAAAGAAAACCCCTGCATGTATAGATTTGATAAACTTTATTTATGAAATAATTGGAAATATTATGAAAACTATTATTTAAATGTGATTAAGTTATTATATATATCTCTTAAATATGGTACTGAGCTTATTTTTGTTTAAGCTATTATAGTGATTAGTTGAAATATTATCTCAGTAGATTTTCATCCACAATGAATCCTTGATCTTAATGATAATCAGTTCAAGAAAGCTGTATGAAAATTTGTAAGTGTTGTAACATTCCAAAGTTAGAGCATGAAAAAAATAGAATCTATTGTTATTGGTAGAAATAGGTATAAAGTATTTCATTCATTATCCATTCATTGAATTATATGAATGGATTCAATTACTGTGTTCTAAGAATTATGCTAAGAATTAGGGATACAAAAGTGAATAAATAAAATCTTTGAACAAACATTTTTGAAAAAAAGGTTAGAAAACATCTGCTAAAATCAGAAATAAGCATATCCTTCAGCACAGTAATTTCATTTATAGAATTTAACCAAAGATATCCATATAATTGTAGAAAGACATTCAGTACAGTGTTATTTATAAAAGAAAAAAGTTAAAAGTTAATTTAACATTCACCTACAATAGTGGATAACTTAACCACCTTGTGCTACAACTATAGTGACATTATATTCTAGAAGTAGTAAGAAAAATTAGGTGCATTTTATTATAGAAGGAAAAGAATGAACTGTATATCCTATAATATACAGGTATGTCCTATACTACACATGTCTGTCTCTGCCATGTCTATACTCTCTTATCCAAAATTTTATATAAGAAACTATTAACAATCATTTCAGGAAATTAGATGCACGGTCTAAGTGGGGATAGAGACATTTGCTTATCACAACTTTTATTACTATTTATAGAGTTTTCAACATATGCATGCATTAGTATTATTTAAAAATTAAATGTACATCAAAAATATGTGTTAATATTGCATGGTTTAAAAGATTGCTCATTATTTTACCACATTTCTTATAAGGAGCTATGTGGTCAAGCTCTTATAGAATCTGCATAAGTTAAAACATGGGAACAAACCTACATGTATAACTGCTTTCCTCTTCAAGTTTCCTGTGGAAAGATCCAATCCACATGAAAGAGAACTCTTTCTACCACTGCTGGAAACAAAGAGAACCTCCTTGAGAGATTCATCAGGATGTGACAGACATGAGAGCAGACAAAGAGGAACAAGAGGCTTACTTCCCTAACAGTCAAGATGAACCAAACCGATGTGAGAACTGTTGAAGTTTCTCTCCAGCCCTTTCTATGTTCTCACAAAGTTCCTTTTCTGCTTTCCAGTTAACATTTTCTGAGTGTGACTTTTTGTCAGATGAGAGGAATTCCTGAAGTTTTGACTCCATAGAGTTTTTACTGTTGTCGATCTTAAGCCAAAAATTTGGATTCGAATATCTAGTTAAACAATTAGCGGAATAAATATAGGGTTCATATCTTTCATACAAACTAAGGAATAAAGGAAGACATGATAGATAGTAACACAGTAAACACAGAACATAGAAAAATACAGAAAAATAACAATAAAAATGAATTTTTTCATGTATATATATGATTTTATTTAAAAAGCATAAATGGATCTTCTTTATGAATGTTGATGCAAAATTCTGAAATATTACCAACTAATCCAGCATGTCATGAACTACCCTGGTATCATATGGGAATGTAATTTCCTTCTGAGAAGCATGATATTTATTAACTTAACCCTTAATGTTAATATGTTAAAGAAGAAAAAATTAAGCTGGATCAGTGTTTCTTACTAGGGAAATAGATTGCATTTGAGGAAAGTATTATCATGCACAGCAGAAATTTGGCATTTCTGGTCTCTCCTCAGTAAATGCTCATAGCCTTCTCCAGTTATTAACTTAGTCCCTTCACTCATGTTGACTCTGTGTCTCCATGGACTGCAGCCAACCAGGCTCCTCTGTCCATGGGATTCTCTAGGCAAGGATATTGAAGTGAGTTGCCATGGCCTCCTCCAAGGGATCCTCCCCACTCAGAGATCAAACCCGAGTCTCCTGCATCTCCTACATTGCAGGTGGATGCTTTACTACAGCCACTGGGGAAACAATATTGATTCTCTTTTTGCACCACATTCAAATGTTTCTTTAAATATTCTGGACCTAACAGAGAAGAAATATTAAGAAGAGGTGGCAAGAATACACAGAACTGTGTACACAAAAGGCCTTAATGACTCTCATAACTACGATGGTATGTTCACTCACCTAGAGCCAGACATCCTTGAGTGTGAAGTCAAGTGGGCCTTAGGAAGCATTGCTTTTAGGTCTTTTAGATCTCCTGCAATGGCAGGCATGTTCTTTACAACTAGCCCCACCTGGGAAGCCCAAAAACAATTATGCTCCAATAAAAATTAATTTAAAAATAAAACAATTAAAATCCATTCATTTCCCCTAAAGTCTTCATACAGTGGGAATAGTGAAGACTGTCTTTGGAAATAGCAAGAGAAAATACTTTCTTGAAGGTTAAATGGTAGAATTTTGGCACATAAATGCAATTGCATAAGTATATAATTGTTGTGTATATATCAGCAGTAAACAATTTTAAACACAATGAAAAGGAAAATCCCAACTGCAGTATGAAGAAAAGCTTAATATGAGAAAGGGAACAATAATTTTGAAGACCTGTGTAAAGAAAATATTAAAATTTATTCAGGAACATAAAGAACATCGGAATATGTATGTCCTTGGATTCTCTCCCAAATATAAATATTTTAAGCAGACACACTGTAGATGGGAATTTAGTATATAATAAAACTGGTGCTTCAGTGATGATAGGACCTATAATTAAATCAATGTTTTTAGGTTAACTTCTCAGTGGAATTTTGATATTTTCTTGATATTTTGACAAAATAATTCTAAAACTTATCAGGAAGAACAAACTCTGTAAAGTGGATAGTTTCAGTTCAGTTCAGTTCAGTTAACGTCCGACTCTTTGTGACCCCATGGACTGCAGCATGCCAGGCTTCCCTGTCCATCACCAACTCCCGGAGTCTACTCAAACTCAAGTGCATTGAGTCGGTGCTGCCATCCAACCATCTCATCCTCTGTCACTCCCTTCTCCTCCTGTCTTCAACCTTTCCCAGCATCAGAGTCTTTTCAAATGAGTCAGTTCTTCACATCAGGTGGCCAAAGTATTGGAGTTTCCGCTTCAACACCAGTCCTTCCAATGAATATTCAGGACTGATTTCCTTTAGGATGGACTGGTTGGATCTCTGCTGTCCAAGGCACTCTCAAGAGTCTTCTCCAACACCACAGTTCAAAAAAATCAATTCTTCAGCACTCAGCTTTCTTTATAGTCCAGTTCTCACATCCATACATGACTACTGGAAAAACCATAGCTTTGACTAGACGGACCTTTGTTGGCAAAGTAATGTCTCTACTTTTTAATATGCTGTCTAGGTTGGTCATAACTTTTCTTACAAGGAGCAAGCATCTTTTAATTTCATGGCTGCAATCACCATCTGCAGTGATTTTGAAGCCGAAAATAAGATTAATTAGGCAGTGTTCATCCTAGAAAATTCTAAATTATATAATAAATGTATATTAGGTAAAGCAGTGCTATATTATCCCAAAGAAAGAACAGATTGCAAGATTCAGAAACAGATTCAACTGCAAAAAATACTTTAGAATATGAGAGAGGTGTCACTTTAAGTTAGGAAAAATAGGTTGTTAGAAATATTTAGGTCGATATTCTGAAAAAACATGTTCTATAGTAATATTATAATCTTTGCCAAAATAGATTTTAGAAGGACTATATATTTAAAAGTAGTAAATAACAATCCAAATCGAATAGGGTAAAATTTAGAGTGGAAATAAATATACACAAAGTGAGGGTGTTAGCAAAGCTTTTCAGATTGACTGCCAAGTAAAAGCACAAAAGAGAAAAAAAAATAGACTGGCAGATGTAACTACCTATAAAGGTGATAGTTTTAAAATGGTAAATACAGACAACATATTAAAGACCAAAAATTAAACTAATAAAATTAAATAATATTATTAGATAACTGATTCACATATGAAAGCAAGTGATTAATATATTTAATTAGAATATTTAATAAAACAATTAAAAAGATAATAACTAGTAAAAATTGAGCCGAAAGTATTTAAGGACTTATCACAAAAGTGAAAATTTTTCAAAGGTTTATATGAAAAGACATTTATCCTCACAATGATATGCTTTGTCTCTCAGAGTAGATAGACAGGTGCTAGTTAGCAAATTGATGATTGAGGCATAGAGAGATACTTACAATAACCAGTATATATAAAATGAAAACAAACATTCATATGCTTCTTTTTTGTGGAGTTTTAAACTGCATGCCTTTGTCTAAAACATTTATCGCTGGTAAAGTACTCTAAGTAAATACCAGAAGAAGCAAAGAAATTATTTACATAAGGTTGCTTACTGAAATTTGTTCTGAAAAATAAGAATATGCTGTCTTTCTCATTCTCTCTGTAAACACACATGCCCATATGCACACACACACACACATCCCCAACTATTTAATCAATTAATATCTATACAAAAATGGTGGTGGTTTAGTTGCTAAGTCATGTCCGACTCTTGCAACCCCATGGAATGTAGCCTGCCAGGCTCCTCTGTCCATGGATTCTCCAGGCAAAAATACTGGAGTGAGCTGCCATTTCCTTCTCCAGGGGATCTTCCCATCCCAGCGATTGAACACAGGTCTCCTGCATTGCAGGCAGATTCTTTACCAATTGAGCTACAAGAGAAGCTCTGAAGTGTAATTACAGTGATAATTGGATATCTTTATTTCTATAAATGTCCATTACATATTGCTATGAACAACAGATACTTACCAAACTATGAATATAATTACACTCAATTTTAATAAAACCATATATATGGAAATAATATCGAAAATACAACACATACCCCATATTAATATCTAGTATCTCTGGATTTGATATTATGCATGTTTTCAATTTTCCTTTTAATATATACCATACTATGTCTTTGAGATGAAAATATGTTAATTTTATAATTATTAAGGCATCAAGGCCACACCCCCTGCTGGTTCCTGGCCACACCCTTGCCAGGAGACTGACCTAGTTCTGGTTACAAATATGCACATACCTAGAGAATTTCTTCCCTGGTGGCTTAGACAGTAAAGAATCTGCCTGCAATGAGGGAGACCTGGATTCGATCCCTGAGTTGGGAAGATCCCCTGAAGGAGGGCATGGCAACCCACTCCAGGATTCTTGCCTGGAGAATTCCTATGGACAGAGGAACCTGGAGGGCTACAGTTCACATGGTCGCAAAGAGTTGGACACGACTGAAGCGATTAAGCACACAGAATTTCTAATCAGAGAATGATAGTAATGATAATAATAATAGTAATAATACTAGATCAAACCAGTCAATCCTAAAGGAAATCAATCCTGAATATTCATTGGAAGGACTGATGCTGAAGCTGAAGCTACAATACTTTGGCCACCTAATGGGAAGAGCCGATTCATTAGAGAAGACCCTGATGCTGGGAAAGATTTAAGGCAGGAGGAGAAGGGGACAACAGAGGACTAGATGGTTGGATGGCATCACTGACTTAATGGACATGAGTTTTAGCAAGCTCAGGAGATGGTGACGGACAGGGAAGCCTGGCGTGCTGCAGTCCATGGGGTTGCAAAGAGTCAGACACGACTGAGCAACTGTACAACAACAGTAATTATAATTGTGTTTCTGATTAAGAAAAAAAGCTATTTTTTGTAAGCCTTTCTAAGGATATATAGTGTGTTCATTTCCAAAATATTTTTTCATGCTTTTCTCATTCATATTATGAGTCATTTTTTTTCTTTTTTTGTTCAGATAGGTTGACAAAAAACTCAAAGGTAGTCATTTTCAATTAAGAAATATTATTTTAGTCCTCACATGTTGCTTTTTTCTCTTTTTTTACTTTGATAGCATTAAATTTTTTATTATATCTTTTTGATGTTTAAAGTTAATCCAATCATATTACTTTGGATATTTTTTATTAGAAGTTACTTGAAATTCTATTGGAAAGGAGTCAGAATTTTAGGACATAGATAAGTAGTGTAATAGGAAATGGTATACACTTTATATTACTCCACATATATCATTTCAAATTTGAGTTTCACCTTCTTTATAACTCTACCCATCAAAAAAAAAAAAAAAAAAGGAAGGGTAGAGATGGTCATGTTAGCCAGAAAGGTAAGAGAAAAAAGTACTCTTTGACTACAGTCAAGTTGGAGTTTACTAGCAATGCATTAGTGCTCAGAGAAGAAGTTTTCCAGATATAAAATGGTAGAAAAATAAAGAGCATAATATTTTGTGAGTG
This sequence comes from Giraffa tippelskirchi, assembly GCF_054371585.1. NCBI lineage: Eukaryota > Metazoa > Chordata > Mammalia > Artiodactyla > Giraffidae > Giraffa > Giraffa tippelskirchi. The sequence continues at coordinate 135,072,558 of NC_137277.1, forward strand.
TAGGTCACTTTTTAGAATTCTAAAAATGTGGTATTCTCTACTTCCAAGAATTCTCTTAGCCTTTTCTGATAATGGATATTGCCTTCAGCAAAATCATTCTGTATTTCCTATGATATTTTATGTTTAAATTGTTTCCATTCAGATGTTTTTAAATTAATATACTCAAATCCCTATGAGATTGTTATATCCATTTTTCATGTTAAGCAAGAGAAACTCAGGTCAAGTGACTTGCTCAAGATCAAACAGCCAGTAAAACTGGCAGAACTTGGCTTTGATCACAGTTTTCCTAAAATTTTTAACCACAGCCAATGTCCAATCTATCATGACTCATCAACATCATTGTCATTGAACAAGCTTTAAGAACTTTAAAAATACCTTACATAGCATGTTCTTTCTATATTTCCAGCTCCTAAAGGAATTAGGTTGCACACACTGTAAGCTCATCTTTGGAGTTTAAGCTGACTGATAATATTAAATAACTCAATACAGAGCTGTTCTCAAAAGTCTGTCTTTCAGTCTGTCTCCTGATTTTTGCCTTTCTTTTGGAACTTATTTTCTTTTTATTCTTTTGGATTTCTTGAGATTATTTAATTCCCCACCAAATATCTCAAAGACATTCACAATATTTTAAGGGCCATTTAAGAGATCTACTTATTTTAAATTAAATACGTTTGGTGAAGTTCTCTCCAAACATGCATGTAATGGAGTAATGGACTTTGAGGTCATAGATACCCAAGTTAGTATTCTATTTCCATGAATTTAGCTAAATCTGTTACTATGGACAGAGTTAATGTTCTTTTTAAGCCTCATTGTCCTCAACTTGGGCTTTGCAGGTGGCTCAGTGGTAAAAAATCTGCCTGACAATGCAAGAGATGCAGGAGATACAGATTCAATCCCTGGGCAGGAAGATCCCCTGGAAGAGGAAATGGCAACCCACTCCAGTACTCTTGTCTGGAAAATTTCATGGATAGAAGAGCCTGGTGGCTTGCAGTCCATGGGGTTGCAAAGAGTCAGACATTACTGAATAACTGAGCATGCCCACATACATATCCTCAACTCAGAAATGGAGGAAAGTTTCATTCACAGGGCTGTTGTATGAATGTAATGAGATAATGAATATAAAGCAGTTAGTGTAGTGTCTAGTGCATAGTTGAAAGTGAAAGAAAGTGAAGTTGCTCAGTTGTGTCCTACTCTTTGCGGCCCCATGGACTGTAGCCCACCAAACTCCTCCATCCATGGAATTTTCCAGGCAAGAGTACTGGAGTGGGTTGCCATTTCCTTCTCCAGGGGATCTTTCTGACCCAGGGATTGAATCCGTGTCTCTCTCAATGCAGACAGACACTTTACCATCTGAGTCACCTTGGTACAAGACAAATTGTAATGTTAAAAAGTCCAGATGAGTTTGAGCACAATGGAAATATTCTACCTGCATAGTCATTCATGTTTTGTTTGTTTCTGATAGTGGTTGAGCCTGCTATGGAATATTAGGCTGAGAGGGATGAGGATCCTATAGGACAAGGCCCCAGGGAGAAAGAGATGGCCCACTTAAAATGGACATTCGAGAAGGGTTTAATGAAGGCACTGTTCCTAAGTGAAGGCACTGTTCATAAGTATGTGCACACATGTGTGCTAAGTTGCCTCAGTCATGTCCAACTCTTTGCGACCCCATGGACTGTAGTCCACCAGGCTCCTCTGTCCATGGGATTCCCCAGGCAATGTTGCTGGAATGGGTTGCTATTTCCTAAAAGTATGAAAACCCATTGGAAAAGGTGACTTGACTGCATAAAGTAAGTCATTGCTACTCTTGCCTGGGGGAACAGAGAGTGCATTACTTGTTGTTGTTCAGTCATGAAGTTGTGTCCAACTCTTTGTGATCCCATGGACTGAAGTATTCAAGGCATCCCTGCTCTTCAGTGTCCCCCAGAGTTTGCTCAAACTCTTATCCATTGGGTTAGTGATGCTATACAACAATCTCATTCTCTATTTCTCACTTCTCCTCCTGCCCTAATCTTTCCCAGCATCAGGGTCTTTCCCAATGAGATGGCTCTTCATATTAGGTGGCCAAAGTATTGGAGCTTCAGCTTCAACATCAGTCCTTCCAGTGAATATTCAGAGTTGATTTCCTTTAGGATTGACTGGCTTGATCTCCTTGCTGTCTGAGGCACTCTCAAGAGTCTTCTCCATCACGACAATTCAAAAGCATCAATTCTTTGGTGCTCAGCCTTCTTTATGGTCCACTCTCACATCTGAACATTACTACTGGAAGAACTATAGCTATAGGGTCCTATGTCAGCAAAGTGATGTCTCTGCCTTTTAATATGTTCTCTAGGTTTACGATAGCTTTTCTTCCAAGGAGCATGTGTCTTATTTTTGTGGCTGCAGTCACCATTCACAGTGATTTTGTAGCCCAAGAAAATAAAATCTGTCACTGTTTCCACTTTTTCCCCATCTATTTGCCATGAAGTGATGGGACCAGATGAATGATCTTATTTTTCTGAATGTTGAGTTTTAAGCCAGCTTTTTTACTCTAGTCTTTCAACCTCATCAAGAAGCTCTTTTGTTCCTCTTTGGTTTCTGCCATTAGAGTGGTTTCATCCACATGTCTGAGGTTGTTGATATTTGTCCTGGCAATCTTGCTTCCAGCTTCTGATTCAACCAGCCCAACATTTTGCACAATGTACTCTGAGTACAATTTAAATAACCATGGTGACAATATACAGTTTTGATGACTCATTTCCCAACTTTGAACCATTCAGCTATTCCATATCTGTTTTAACTGTTGCTTCTTGACCTGCATACATGTTTATCAGGAAGCAGATTAGGTGGTCTGGTATTCCCATCTCTTGAAGAATTTTCCACAGTTTGTTGTGATCCACACAGTCAAAGGCTGTAGCATAATCAATAAAGCAGATGTTTTTCTGGAATTCCCTTGCTTATTCTATGATCCAACAAATGCTGGCAGTTTGATCTCGTTTCCTCTGCCTTTTGTAAATCCAGCTTGTGCATCTGGAAGTTCTTATTTTTTAGTTCACATACTGTTGAAGTCTGACTTGAAGGATTTTAAGCATTACTGTGCTAGAATGTGAAATGAGTGCCGTTGTACAGTAGTTTGAACATTCTTCGACACTGCTCTTCTTCGGGACTGGAATGAAAACTGACTTTTTCTAGTCTTATGATCAACACTGAATTTTCCAAATTTGTTGATGTATTACGTTCAGCACTTTAACAGCATCATCTTTTAGGATTTGAAATAGCTCAGCTGGAATCCCATCACCTCCACTAGATTTGTTGGTAATAATGCATCCTAAGGCTCACTTGACTCCACGCTCCAAAATGCCTGGCTCTATCATGGTTATTCGAGTCACTAAGATCATTTTTGTACAGTTATTCTGTGTATTGTAAGCCACCTCTTCTTATCTGCTCCTGTTAGGTCCTTGCCGTTTCAGTCCTTTATTGCAGCCATCTTTACATGAAATGTTCCCTTGGTATCTCTAACTTTCTAGGAAAGATCACTAGTCTTTCCCATTTTATTGTTTTCCTCTATTTGTTTGCATTTTTCGCTTAGGAAGGCTTTCTCATCTCTCCTTGCTATTCTCTGGAGCTCTGCATTCAGTTTAGTACAGCTTTCCCTTTGCTTTTTGTTTCTCTTCTTTTCTCAGCTATTTGTAAGGCCTCCTCAGACAACCATTTTGCCTTTGACATCTCACTTTCTTTGGGATGGTTTTGGTCACCACCTCCTGTACAATGTTATGAACATCTGTCCATAGTTCTTCAGGCATTTTGTCTATTAGATCTGATCCCTTGAATCTATTTGCCACTTCCACTGTGTAATAAGGGGTTTGATTTAGATTATACCTGAAAGGTCTAGTGATTTTTCCTACTTTTTTCAATTTAAGCTGAATTTTGCAATAGGGACCTCATGATCCAAGCTACAGTCAGGTCCAGGTCTTGTTTTTGCTGACTGTATATAGCTTCTCTATCTTCAGCTGCAAAGAATATATGATCAGTCTGATTTCAGTGTTGACCATTTAGTAATGTTCATGTGTAGAATTGTCTCTTGTGCTGCTGGAAGAGGGTATTTGCTATGACCAGTGTGTTCTCATGGCAAAACTCTGTTAACTTTTGCCTTGCTTCATTTTGTACTGCAAGGCCAAACATGTCTGTTATTCCAGGTATCTCTTGACTTGCTATTTTGCATTCCAATCCCCTATGATGAAAAGGACTTTTTTGTTAGTGTTAGTTCTAGAAGGTCTTATAGGTCTTCATTGAACTATTAGACTTCAACTTCCTTGGCATTAGTGGTAGGGGCCTTGACTTGGATTACTGTGGTGTTGAATGGTTTGCTTTGGAAATGAAAAGAGATCATTCTGTGATTTTTGAGATTGCATCGAAGTACTGCATTTTGTACTGTTTTGTTGCCTATGAGGACTATTCATAAGGGATCCTTGCCCACATTAGTATATATAATTGTCATCTGAATTAAATTCATCCATTCCTGTCCATTTGAGTTCACTGATTCTTAAAATGTTGATGTTCAGTCTTGACATCTTCTGCTTGACCAAGTCCAATTTACCTTGATTCATGGACCTAACATTTCAGGTTCCTGTTCAGTATTGATTTTTACAGCATCTGACTTTACTTTCACCACCAGATACATCCACAACTTGAGTCACTTCTGCTTTGGCCAAGCCTCTTCAGTCTTTCAGGGGCTTTTTATCCACTCTTCCCCATTAACATGTTGAACATCTACCAACCTAGTGGGCTCATCCTCAGGTTTCATATCTTTTTGCCTTTTCATATAGTAGTAATTCTTTATTTCTAGCATTGAGAAAGACACCAGGCACAAAGTAGGTATGAAATAATTTATTATTATTTATTCATTTCCCTTTCACTTACTTCTGTGCACTTGCTTCAAAATGGATTACAGTTTGGAAGAAAAAAAAAAACAACACAAAACCCATTTTGCATTCAATAGAACAAAGATTGGACATATCTCCATAGGTAATCTGTATCTGAAAAAATTTATTCTCAACTTTGCAAATCTGATAGGTGAAAACTTTGGCAAAGGATCAGACATGCAGCCATGGGTTTAGATACTTACCCAAAATAACCTTCTGAACATTCTGAAATTGTCTAATTGCTAATTGCCAATCAAGGGCTGTTTTGTAAGTCTTAATTCCTGCCTTGCTCCCAGGAATGTTAGCAGACTTTTAACTTAAATCCAGAAATGTAAAACAGTGCCATTTTTGGTATGAGATCAGTCTTTAGCAGTTTTTATTTTGCTACTTTTTTTAAAAATATGTTTTAGAGGAAAGAAAATGTGGCCAAGGATTATAGCACCCTTTTGTTGATACTCAGTTCAGTTCAGTTCAGTTGCTCAGTCGTGTCCGACTCTTTGCGACCCCATGAACTGCAGCACACCAGGCCTCCCATCCATCGCCAACTCCTGGAACTTACTGAAACTCATGTCCGTTGAGTCGGTGATGCCATCCAACCATCTCATCCTCTGTTGCCCACTTCTCCTTCTGCCTTCAACCTTATACCAGTTGCCAGAATCTATCAACAATAAATTGTACAGGTCCATATAATGTCAGTGATTATAAAAAAAGCATCTTCTACTTATACATTATTTGTTGTTGCTGTTGTTTAGTCACTAAGTTGTGTCAGACTCCTTGTGAATCCATGGATTGTAGCCTGCCAGCTTCCTCTGTCCACAGGGTTTTCCAGGCAAGAATACTGGAGTGGGTTGCCATTTCCTTCTCCAGAAGATTTCCAGACTCAAGGATTGAACCCAGGTCTCTGGCTTGGCAGTCAGATTCTTTACCACTGAGCCACCTGGGAAGCCCAACTTAGTCATTAAATAAGGTTTATAGAATACCTACTATTATCAAAAACACTCTTATGGAAACTAGAAATGTAATAATGAACAAAAATGGCCTAAGTCTTGCCCCACTCTTTGCTTCACTTAAATTTGCTTCTTAAAAGATGTCATTGCCAGTAAACTTCTGTGGGGAGACATCACCCTCTGGATGTGACAGTGGATATAGTGAGTCTTACAGAAGTGACATAACTTGCTCCATGTCATTCTCTAAGCGACAGATCTGTGATTCTGTCAAGGCACACCCTAGGTTCATTGCCAGATCTCTTTGTATTGTGCTCATTGTAAACATACACAGATGACTGAACATTATAAAGAAGACTTTAGTAATAAAGTACTGCATTATACTCCAGATTAGTTGGCAATATTTGCTGCTGATGAATGCTCTCATCCCCTTGAAACCATTGTTTCCTTGTTTAATATATTTACAGGTTTGCATTCCTGGTTGCATTTAACTGCTTCCATTTTTAGTTGTCAAGGTTCTTCACAATACAGTCTTTCTTTTTCTTCATATACAACTTCTTCCTGGTGGAGTTAATCTACCTGTGTATTGTCAATTATTATGTATATAAGGATGGAATCCAAATCTACTAGCCAACATTTCAGAAACAAAGACTTGATTGAAAAATAGAAATCTTTGCTTTATTAGAACTGAAGCCCAAGACACAAATTCAAGAAGCACTTGAATTGTGTTCTGTTGGACCACAAAATGGAGAAAACTAATAAAGGCAAAAACCTCAAGACCACAGTTAGTTACATGAGCTATGTATCAAGAATTATAATTGGACCTGGAAAGAAGTAAGGGTGTGTGCTAAGTTGCTTTAGTCGTGTCTGTATCTTTTTGACCCCATTGAGTGAAGCCCACCAGGCTCAAGAATACTGGAGTAGGTTGCCATGTCCTTCTCCAGGGGGTCTTACTGACTCAGGAGTTGAAAGTGTATCTCTTATGTCTCCTGAATTGGCAGACGGGTTCTCTACTACTAACGCCATCTGGGATTGGTTGGTAATCTAAATGGTTGCATAATTACAAGAGGAATAGACTTGAGACCACTAGGTTGTGCCAAGGTGTTATTTTATAAGCTGCTGGTATCCTTTTGTATCTAATAGAAGCATAAGAAGAGGTGGCAAGGATACACAGAAGAACTATACAAAAAAAAGATCTTCAGGACCCAGATAATCACGATGGTATAATCACTCAACCAAGAGCCAGATATCCTAGAATGTGAAGTCAAGTGGGCCTTAGAAAGCATCACTACGAACAAAGCTAGTGGAGGTGATGGAATTCCAGTTGAGCTACTTCAAATGCTAAAAGATGATGCTGTGAAAGTGCTGTGCTCAATATGCCAGCAAATTTGGAAAACTCAGCAGTGGCCACAGGACTGGAAAAGGTCAGTTTTCATTCCAATCTCAAAGAAAGGCAATGCCAAAGAATGTTCAAAGTACTGTGCAATTGCACTCATCTCACAGGCTACGAAAGTAATGCTCAAAATTCTCCAAGGCAGGCTTCAACAGTACATGAACCATGAACTTCCAGATGTTCAAGCTAGATCAAAAGACAAAGGAACCAGAGATCAAATTGCCAACTCTGTTGGATCATCAAAAAAGCAAAATAGTTCCAGAAAAACATCTACTTCTGCTTTTTTGACTTTGCCAAAGCATTTGACTGTGTGGATCACAACAAAATGGAACGTTCTTAAAGAGATGGGAATACCAGATACCTGAGCTGCCTCTTGAGAAATCTGTATGTAGGTCAGGAAGCAACAATAGAACTAGACATGGAATAACAGACAGGTTTCAAATAGGGAAAGGAGTACGTCAAGGCTGTATATCGTCACTGTGCTTATTTAACTTATATGAAGAGTATATCATGAGAAATGCTGGACTAGATGAAGCACAACCTGGAATCAAGATTGCTGGAAGAAATATCAATAACCTCAGATATGCAGATGGCACTACCCTTGTGGCAGAAAGGGAAGAAGAACTAAAGAGTATCTTGATGAAAGTGAAATAGGAAAGTGAAGAAGTTGGCTTTAAGCTCAACATTCAGAAAACTAAGATCATGGCATCTGGTCCCATCACTTTGTGGCAAATAGATGGGGAAACAATGTAATCAGTGACAGACTTTATTTTGGGGGGCTCCAAAAATCACTGCAGATGGTGACTGTAGCCATGAAATTAAAAGACGCTTGCTCCTTGGAAGAAATGTTATGACCAACCTAGATAGCATATTGAAAAGCAGAGACATTACTTTACCCACAAAGGTCCATTTAGTCAAAGGTATGGTTTTTCCCGTAGTCATGTATGGTTGTGAGAGTTGGACTATAAGGAAAGCTGAGTGCTGAAGGATTGATGATTTTGTACTGTGGTGCTGGAGAAGACTCTTGAGAGTCCCTTGGACTGCAAGGAGATCCAACCAGTCCATCCTAAAGGAGATCAGTTCTGAGCGTTCATTGGAAGGACTGATGCTGAAGCTGAAACTCTGATACTTTGGCCACCTGATGCGAAGAGCTGACTCATTTGAAAAGACCCTGATGCTGAGAAAGATTGAGGGCAGGAGAAGAATGGGACAACAGAGGATGAGATGGTTGGATGGCATCACCGACTCAATGGACATGAGTTTGAGTAAACTCCAGGAGTTGGTGATTGACAGGGAGGCCTGGTGTGCTGCAGTCCCTGGGGTTGCAAAGAGTCGGACACGACTGAGCGACTGAACTTAATTTGACTTAGCCTTGTGTTTGCTATAGTTCCCAGGAAATGCCAGTTCTCCATGGTATAAGGACCTGTCTGAGGCCAGATCCTCAATGCTACTCCAACTCTGTTTTGTACACCTGAACTGTGATTGCTCCATTATCTAAGCTCTGACTACTCTTCTGGATATCAAACACATGTATTGAAAAGACTACTAGATATATCTATTTAGCTATTCCTGAGACATATCAACACATTTTATAAAAATAATTCTGTTACTACATCTACTACTCTCACAGCTACCATCACACACATCACATCACACACATACATACCCAGAGACTTATATGCCATACACGCACTGAGAGACACATACACACACACGAACTAATATTCTTCCATATGCTCAAAGAGCATGGTATCACTATCCATCCAGTTGTTGAAGGCAAGAAAAATTATAATTTGAGCATGTTTCATTTCTTACAGCCATTGCATAGTCACACTAATGTTATTCTTAAGTATTTCTCAAACACAACCACTCTCTCCTTTTCCATTCCTATCTCAGACTCGCTGTTCTGTGGACTATAGAATTAGTTATGGGCAAAGTTCTCACTCAGTGTATCTAATTTTGCTCAGAAGGTGCTGATTTCACTGTAGTTCGTCTGAATGTCTGTGGTGGTCTGCTACAACATCTCAGAGTCTGACCTATAGCTCTGATTGCAGTCAGACTTGATGAGGCTCTCATATGTAAGTGAGCTGAGAGACTTAGGCCAATCAGACCTGATAAATGACCCGAAGGCTCTGATGCCAGAAGGTTCTTAATGAGGTGTGTAGGGATGGGCGATGTTTAGTCACCAGAAACATATTAATTAATGATCTAAAAGTGGAAGAAAACAATGCATCTAGCAATTTACTGATGATAACAAACTGAGAAATATTGGACATGCTATTATGAGTCTAACATCTAAAAGGGATTTACATGATTAGACAAAATTTTAGAAAATGGTTCAACTTTTACATTTGCAATGGAATACAGCTCTGAGAGGCAGACAATAGAATAACATTATGTAAAGCAGATCCCCTTTTAAACGAGACATTTAAAAGAACAAGTATGAATTCTTTAATTTTGTCTGATTTTTCAACTAATCATCACACTATTTACATTTTTTTCAGAACAAATAAAAATTAAAATAACCATGACTCAGGAAATTGAATTAAAGTCATAGCTATTCAGTGGCAGAGGTGGTATTATAATATTGATTGCTTAATTAATGCTCTAGAATTATTGCACATAATAACAAATCTTGAGGAAACAGCTTAGAAAACCAAAGATCAATATTTACAATTATCTTTGCTCCATTTTTTTATTGTCTTTTACATACAGTACTTTACTGCATACTATACATTTCATATTCCAGATGAAATCCATTTTCTTGGACTACTCAGATGCACTGAGTTGCCTGATCTTCACAGGAGAGTCAACCGTATGAAGGCAGTAGGAAGATTAATGCCACCCCTGAAAATGCCCACCTCCTGATTCCCAGAACCTGTCAATATGTTAGGTTACATAGCAATAGGGACTTTGTAGATGTGATTAAGGTTACAGACCTTGAGATGGGAAGATTATCTTGGATTATTTAGGTAGGTACAATAAAATCACATGAGTCCTTAAAAGCAGAGAAGTTTCTCAGTCTGCAGTCACACAGATGCAGGGGGAAAAGTCAGGGGGAAATATTCCACCAGTGTTGTTGGGGCCACAAGCCAAGGAAAGTGGATGGCTTCTAGAAGTTGATTGTGATGCCCAGGTGACAGCCAGCTTGGAAAAGCAAACTGAATTCTGCCAACAATCTGCACGAACCTGGAAGTGGACTCTCTCCCGTGGTCTCTAGTAAGGAATGCAGCCCTGCCTACACCATGATTTTGGCCTGTGATATTCTATATGAAAGAGGTAGTCAAACTGGGCTGTATGTGGACTTAGAATCTATGTAACTGGGATACAGTAAAAGGATGCTATTTTCAATCACTAAATTTGGGATAAATTGTTACAGCAGTGGTAGGCAACTGATACCTTGAACCAAAGAAAAAGGACAATAAATGGAAGTTTAGACACAGAAAAATTATCAACTAGTCACACATATATAGGCTAGAAATCAATCAGGCCTAAAAAGAGTGATTTTTCCCTTGAAGTTGGATAGTGTTCAAAATTGTTCACATTCAGTTTTTTGGTCTGGTCATTTATAAATGTTGGACTTCTATACATTTTAAAATTGGACATATTAATGTCAAAAGTATTATGTGCTTTAAAAAATATATGACTATAAAGAAATGTGCAAATTTAGAGTGTTTTTTCAATCATCTACATGTTTGATTTACAGAGTAAGCAAGGCAATTTATATCAGATATGTTTCTATATATTTATATTTACTACTTCTTTTATTTGTTCTTTTTTTCCTTTTTTGGTTGTCCTGCATGGCTTATGGGATATTAATTCACCAGCTAAGGATTGAACCTCAGACCACTGCTGTGGAAGCATTGAGTCCTAACCACTAGGCCACCAGGCAATTCCCTATTTATTCATTTGAATAGATATTATATTATCATAGTTAAAAATATGTCTCCCTCTGTTATTTCTATGTGAGCAGATCTTTCCCACCCCAAACGGGTAATCACACTTTTGTATTTATATGTGTTCATCTAGAGATTTTATGCAAACATATCTATGTAAATACTAATATATCTTAACCTCCATTTAAATCACATTTTTAACATATGCTCATCGATCTATACTTTTTTCACATTATATACATGTATACATATATATATACACCCCTGGAGAAGGGAATGGCAACCCACTCTGGTATTTTTACCTAGAGAATCCCAAGGACAGAGGAGCCTGGTAAGCTACAGTCCATGGGGTCTCAAAGAGTCAGACATGACTGAGAGACTAATTCATATATATATATACTATGGAAAATGTTCATATCATTACATAAAGCCTATCATTCAAGCCATATAACTGAATAACCATTATATTTAGAATAATTTTTGAGCACAGAGAAAGTTACAGGTGTACATAAAACATAGTCTCTTTTATCAATAATCATCTCTTCTAGTAAGGTGGTACAGTCACTATGAACAGATCTACTGAGTAACAGAGTTCTGAAAAAGCCCCACAAGGTAACTGTAGACAGTAAACAACAGAGATCTTACGAATGAAAGGTCATTTCCAAAAAGGAGATTTTCTTGTGAGTTCACAATTGAAGCAAGTCATTTATGGTGCTGAAGAAAACGCAAGTGTTCTAGAGAGACATCAAGGGCAGGAGAAACACCATGGTCAGAAAACCTGGCTTGGGGGAGAGTGATAACATAAAACAAAATAGAACCAAAGTGGCCAGTGAAGAGATAAGGTATTGAGCAGATAGTGATTGCCATGTGAAGGAGTTTGAAGTTAAAACAAAGCAATGTAAAATTGTGACTCTCTCCCTGCTACCTTATTACCAGATCATCTAGAGAATATGAGAGTTCATGCTCCAGGTGGACAAGGAAAGCCTGACAAGGTGACTGATGGATGTGATAATACAACGAATGTCAAGTCCTAAGGAAGAACTTTCCAGGTAGAGTGTAGCAAATGTGGTGAGATGGAATAAAAATGCCAGGGCAGCTGAAACACAGAGAGCAGGAAGAAAAATGAAAAGAAGGGATGCTGGAGAGAAAAAAGAGGGGCCAGCTCATGTAGACTGTGTCCATCAGAATTGAGCCTATCTAATAATACCTGCGAAAAGACCCTGATGCTGGGAAAGATTGAGGGCAGGAGGAGAAGGGGACGACAGAGGATGAGATGGTTGGATGGCATCACCGACTCAATGGACATGGGTTTGGGTGGGCTCCGGAAGTTGGTGTTGGACAGGGAGGCCTGGCGTGCTGCACTTCACGGGGTCGCAAAGCTTCGGACATGACTGAGCGACTGAACTGAACTGAACTGAATAATACCTGTGATGGAAAAACACTGAAATGTCTTTGAGTAAATGGAGTGCATACAAAGGGGTAGCACTGTGTCTGGCTCATGGTTAGTGTAAAAAATGATAACTATTACTATTATTTGTCCTAGATGATAGAGTTGGCCTGAAAGTCTTTATAGTGAATACTTTTCATGGGATCTTGATAAGTAAACATGGATTATAAAAATTATTCATATGGTATATAGGACTCAAACCAAGTTTGGAATCTGATAAGCTTCATGGTTTGCAGTTATTGTATGTTTTTCTAACCTCAGCAGATGAGTTGTCCCAGTAAAGCATATAGTAGATTCAAGAAACAATGGTATCTTAGTGATTTATCTCACTGGAATTCCATTGCACTCTTGGGAAATTACAAGAGGAGATGCCTCTAAACCCTTTTTAACAGTGAACCAAGATTAGCCTTACATAAGTGAATGAGAAAAGAAAACTGGATCGTGAGCATAACTTCGAGTAGATGGGGTCTGAGACATGGCAAATGTTAGGCCATGTAGGGCCCCACAGGCCACTGTAAAGAATTTAGGACCTTTCTCTTGAGTGAAATAGTAATTCACCAGAGGTTTTGAGTTGAGGAGTGAAACGACTTAACTTGCATTGGAAAAAAAAGAAAGAAACTCACTCTGGCTTCTTTGTGAGGAGAGAAATGAAAGAAGAATTCATTAAAAAGCTACTAAAATCATCCAAGAGAAAGATGATGACAACATGGACCAGGGTAGTTGTGGGGTGTTGTGGATTGATTAGATTCTGGAAATATACCAGTGAAAAAACCAATGGGATTTCTGGTGGGTTGGCTGTACTCGGTGAGACAAAATGGACAGTCAAGGGTATGGTGATGAAAACAGCACATAACCTCCATGTCTTCTTTCCCAAAATCAATACAGACAGTGTAATCAGAAAAAAAAACACATCAGAAAAGTTATAATAGTGTGACATACTACAGAATACCTGACCATGACTTCTCGAAAGTGTCAAAGTCATCAAAAACAAAGCAAGTCTGAGAAATAGGTACAGCTGATAAGAGTCTAAGGAGACATGAGAAGGGAATATAATGTGGTATCCTGGGTGGATCTTGCAACAGAGAAATGGGCACTAGTTAATAACTAAAGAAAATTGATTAAAGTGTGAACTTGAAATAATAAAAACTTATTAATATTGGTTCATGGATTGTCACAAATTTACCATGTTGATTTAAGATGTTAATAACAGGGAAAACTGAGTGCAGAGTGTATGAATACTTTCTGTACCATCTTCACATTTTTGTAAATTAAAACACTCTAAAAAGTAAGTGTTATTAAAAATAAAAAAAGGAGAGTCAAGGATGACTTCAATTTTTATGTCCTGAACAACTGGAAGAAGGCAGTTACCATTTATGTGAGAGGAGATATGGGGTCTTGTGAATTCAGTATGAACTACTTTTCTCTTCTTTAATGACAGTCCTCACTCTATCATTAAAATACACAGACACGGGATTAATATGAATGACCTGGGCAACACAGGCTGAGTTAAAATGGGTTTGAATTTCCTTGAAATGCTTCCTGGGAAAAGAGGAGTGTGAGGAAGTCTTTGAGGATGGGACAAGATTTGCAAATGTAGAGAGGTTAAAATCCTCTATTGAAAGAGACTTAATTCCTTTGTTTGTAATATCCATGTTTTAATTCTGTGTATTTCCTTGCTGTTTCGTCTATACCTTTGGCCATTGAGTAGAGTTGTTTTGATTAACTTTTGTCCAAATTCACATTTATTTGCTTTCATTTTTCTCAAATCATGCTTGATATTGAAGAGCAAATAGCTCTTTGGGGACCCATTAGATTTTCCTGGGAATCCTTTCCCACGCTGTGCTGGAGTCCTTTATCTCCTGGTTCCATTTGGCTGCAGTCAGCACTTTTTCATGTCTCATGAAATATCTATGATGAATAGTATCACTCTCCCTGCTATTATTACAAGTAGGAGATGAAATTCTCCACCATCTGCACTCACAGTGCTTCAAAAGACACATTAGCTGCTTTTAAAAAAGATAACTCCTTCACAATATTCTAAATAATTTCTTTGACTCATAAGAGTAGATATAAACTCTAAGGTCACTCATTCACATTCATATTTTCTTCAGTCAACACTAAAGCAAATACACTACAAACACCGAGGCATGCACATATATCATATATCCTTATCAATTCTTACCCATGTTTATGAATTAGTCAGTTTCTCTCTTAGATCCATTATGGCATATCTGGAAAACTAAATAACTGACAGCTAATCATTTTATGAGGCCTCATTCTGTATTCTCTGTTTCCATAGAAAGAAAGTGAAGTTGCTCATTCATGTCCAACTCTTTGCGACCCCATGGACTGTAGCCTACCAGGCTCCTCCATCCATGGGATTTTCCTGGCAAGAATACTGGAGTGGGTGCCATTCCCTTCTCCAAGTTTCCATAATCTCCTGTCAATTGTCAATAAGAATGGAAAAAAATTTCATTCTCTCTTTAACAATTTTATGTCATTAACTGATTTCTTCTTTTCCTTTTGCCAACTGATTTCACCCAATAGGTGGGAATAGGCAATTAAGCAACACATGTGATTAAGTAAGGTGGTAGATGATTCAGTGAGTAAAATAATCATTGGAAAGACTAGTTGCTGTTTATACTTTTTTTCTCTTGTCTAAAGGATTTTGGGGCTTCCCTGGTGGCTCAGAGGTTAAAGCGTCTGCTTGCAATGCAGGAGAACCAGGTTCGATCCCTGGGTCTGGAAGATCCTCTGGAGAAGGAAATGACAACTCACTCCAGTATTCTTGCCTGGAGAATCCCATGGATGGAGAAGCCTGGTGGGCTACAGTCCACAGGGTTGCAAAGAGTCGGACACGAATAGAGACTTCACTTTCACTTTCAAATGATTTAACTGCTCATCTAAATATCAAATCAATGTTATGATGGCCAGAGAATGTCCTCAGGTTACTGATCAGTCCTGGATTTTATCATTTGGTTAATCCTAACAATAGAGAACTGGCATCATTTTACAAGCAAGATTTCTTAAAAAAAATCAGTTGTATTGAAGTATGTATAAAATTGTGAGATATTTAACATATAAAATTGTAACATATTTCAATCTGACATTCTGTTATTTTATACACATATACATTGTAAAAGGACTTCCATAATTTAATTTGTACTCATAGCAAATTTCTATTACACAATACAGTGTTATCAATGATCATCATGTATGTGTGTAAAACAATACATGAATGTGTAAAACATGTATGTGTAAAACAAAACAATATATGTGGTTTACATTTTTTAAATTAATTTATTTTTTATTGAAGGATAATTGCTTTACAGAATTTTGTTGTTTTCTGTCAAACCTCAACATGAATCAGCCATCAGTTCAGTTCAGTCGCTCAGTCGTGTCCAACTCTTTGCGACCCCATTAATCAGCCATAGGTGTACATATATCTCCTCCCTTTTGAAACTCCTTCCTATCTCCATCCCTATGCCACCGCTCTAGGTTGATACAGAGCCCTGTTTGAGTTTCCTGAGCCATACAGCAAATTCCCATTGGCTATCTATTTTACATATGGTAATGTAAGTTTCCACGTTACTCTTTTCATACCTCTCACCTTCTCTTACCCTCTCCCCATGCCCAAAGTTGATTCTCTTTGTCTGTTTCTCCATTCAGTTCAGTTCAGTTCAGTCACTCAGTCATGTCCGACTCTTTGTGACCCCATGAATCGCAGCACGCCAAGCCTCCCTGTCCATCACCAACTCCTGGAGTCTACACAAACCCATGTCCATTGAGTCGGTGCTGCCATCCAACCATCTCATCCTCTGTCGTCCCCTTCTCCTCCTGCTCCCAATCCTTCCCAGCATCAGGATCTTTTCCAATGAGTCAACTCTTCACATGAGGTGGCCAATGTTTTGGAGTTTCAGCTTCAACATCAGTCCTTCCAATGAACACCCAGGGCTGATCTCCTTTAGGATGGACTGGTTGGATTTCCTTGCAGTCCAAGGGACTCTCAAGAGTCTTCTCCATCACCACAGTTCAAAAGCATCAATTCTTCAGCGCTCACCTTTCTTCACAGTCCAACTCTCACATCCACACATGACTACTGGAAAAACCATAGCCTTGACTAGACGGAACTTTGTTGGCAAAGTAATATCTCTGCTTTTTAATATGCTATCTATGTTGGTCATAAATTTTCTTCCAAGGAGTAAGCGTCTTTTAATTTCATGGCTGTAATCAACATCTACAGTGATTTTGGAGCCCCCCAAAAATAAAGTCTGACAGTGTTTCCACTGTTTCCCCATCCATTTATAGTAAAATGATGGGATCAGATGCCATGATCTTAGTTTTCTGAATGTTGAGGTTTAGCCAAATTTTTCACTCTTCTCTCTCACTTTCATCAAGAGGCTTTTTATTTCTTCTACACTTTCTGCCATAAGGGTGGTGTCATCTGGATATCTGAGGTTATTGATATTTCTCCCGGAAATCTTGATTCCAGCTTGTGCTTCTTCCAATCCAGCGTTTCTCATGATGTACTCTGCATATAATTTAAATAAGCAGGGTGACAATATACAGCCTTGATGTACTCCTTTTCCTATTTGGAACCGGTCTGTTGTTCCATGTCCAGTTCTAACTGTTGCTTCCTGACTTGCATACAGGTTTCTCAAGAGGCAGGTCAGGTGGTCTGATATGCCCATCTCTTTCAGAGTATTCCACAGTTTATTGTGATCCACACAGTTAAGGGCTTTGGCATAGTCAATAAAGCAGGAATAGATGTTCTTCCGGAACTCTCTTGCTTTTTCGATGATCCATCGGATGTTGGCAATTTGTTCTCTGGTTCCTCTGCCTTTTCTAAAACCAGCTTGAACATCTGGAATTTCATAATTCACGTATTGCTGAAGCCTGGCTTGGAGAATTATGAGCATTACTTTACTAGCATGTGAGATGAGTGCAATTGTGCGGTAGTTTGAGCATTCTTTGGCATTGCCTTTCTTTGGGATTGGGATGAAAGCTGACCTTTTCCAGTCCTGTGGCCACTGCTGAGTTTTCCAAATTTGCTGGCATATTGAGTGCAGCACTTTCACAGCATCATCTTTCAGGATTTGAGATAGCTCAACTGAAATTCCATCATCTCCACTAGCTTTGTTCATAGTGATGCTTTCTAAGGCCCACTTGACTTCACATTCCAGGATGTCTGGCTCTAGGTGAGTGATCACACCATAATGATTATCTGGGTTGTGAAGATCTTTTTGTATAGTTCTTCTGTGTATTCTTGCCACCTCTTCTTAATATCTTCTGCTTCTGTTAGGTCCATACCATTTCTGTCCTTTATTGAGCCCATCTTTGCACAAAATGTTCCCTTGGTATCTCTAGTTTTCTTGAAGAGATCTCTAGTCTTTCCCATTCTGTTATTTTCCTCTATTTCTTTGCACTGATCACTGAGGAAGGCTTTCTTATCTTTCCTTGCTATTCTTTGGAACTCTGCATTCAAATGGGAATATCTTTCCTTTTCTCCTTTGCTTTTTGCTTTGCCTCCTCAGACAGCCATTTTGCTTTTTTACATTTCTTTTCCATGGGGATGGTCTTGATCCCTGTCTCCTGTACAATGTCACGAACCTCCGACCATAGTTCATCAGGCACTGTGTCTATCAGATCAAGTCCCTTAAATCTATTTCTCACTTCTACTGTCTAATCATAAGGAATTTGATTTAGGTATATCTGAATGGCCTAGTGGTTTCCCCTACTTTTTTCAATTTAAGTCTGAATTTGGCAATAAGGAGTTCATGATCTGAGCCACAGTCAGCTCCCGGCCTTTTTTTTGCTGACTTATAGAGCTTCTCTATCTTTGGTTGCAAAGAATATAACCAATCTGATTTCAGTGTTGACCATCTGGTGATGTCCACGTGTACAGTCTTCTTTCTCCATTGCTGCCATGTATTCAGTACCATTTTCTTAATTCTGTATATATGCATTAGAATACAATATTTATCTTTCTCTTTCTGACTTACTTCAATCTGTGTAATAAATTCTAGGTTCATCCACCTCATCAGAACTGACTCAAATATGTTCCATTTTATGGCTGAGTAATATTCCATTGTGTATATGTATCACAAGTTCTTTATCCATTCATCTGTCAATGAGTATATCTAGGTTGCTCCCATGTTCTAACTATTGTAAATAGTCCTGCAATGAACAATGGGATACATGTGTCTTTTTCAATTTTGGTTTCCTCAGGGTGTATTCCTAGGAGTGGGGTTGCTGGGTCATATGGTGGTTTTATTCCTGTTTTTTAAAGGAATCTCCATACCATCTTCCATAGTCGCTGTATCAATTTACATTCCCACCAATAGTACAAGAGTATTCCCCTTTCTCCACACTCTCTCCAGCATTATTGTTTGTAGACTTTTTGATGATGGCCATTCTGACCAGTGTGACATGGTATCTCATTGTAGTTTTGATTTACATTTCTCAAATAATGAACAACGCTGAGCATCTTTTCATGTGTTTGCTAACCATCTGTATGTCTTCTTTGGAGAAATGTCTGTTTATGTCTTCTTCCTAGTTTTTGATTGGTTTGTTTGTTTTTCTGGTATTGAGTTGTATGAGCTGCTTGGATATTTTGGAAATTAATCCTTTGCCAGTTGTTTCATTTGCTATTATTTTCTCCCATTCTGAGGGTTGTCTTTTCACCTTGCTTATAGTTTCGGTTGCCTGTGCAAAAGTTTTTAAGTTTAATCAGGTCCCACTTGTTTACTTTTGTTTTATTTCCATTACTCTAGGAGGTGGGTTATAGAGGATCTTGCTTTGATTTATGTCATCGAGTGTTCTGCCTATGTTTTCCTCTAAGAGTTTTATAGTTTCTGGTCTTACATTTGGGTCTTTAATCCATTTTGAGTTTATCTTTGTGTATGGTGTTAGGGCATGTTCTAATTTCATTCTTTTACATGTAGCTGTCCAGTTGTCCCAGCACCATTTATTGAAGAGGCTGTCTTTGCCCCATTGTATTTTCTTGCCTCCTTTGTCAAAAATAATATACCCACAGGTGCATGGGTTTATTTCTGAGTGTTCCATCTTGTTCTTTTTGCCTATATTTCTGTTTTTGTGCCAGTACCATACTGTCTTGATGACTGTAGCTTTGTAGCACAATCTGAAGTCAGGAAGGTTGATTCCTCCAGCTCCATTCTTCTTTCTCAAGACTGCTTTGGCTATTTGGGGTCTTTTGTGTTTCCATATGAATTGTGAAACTTTTTGTTCTTGTTCTATTAAAAAATGCCATTGGTAATTTGATAGGGATCTCATTGAATCTGATTGCACTTGGTAGTATAGTCATTTTCACAATATTGAGTCTTCCTACCCAGGAACATGGAATATCTCTCCATCTGTTTATGTTGTCTTTGATTTCTTTCATTAGTGTCATAATTTTCTGTGTGCAGGTCTTTTGTCTCCTTAGGTAAGTTTATTCCTAGATATTTAATTCTTGTTAAATGATGAATGGGAATGATTCCTTAATTTCTCTTTCTGATTTTTCATTGTTAGAATATAAAAATGAAAGTGATTTCTGTCTATTGACTTTGTATCCTACAACTTTGCTAAATTCACTGATTAGCTTTAGCTATTTTCTGATACTATCTTTATGGTTTTCTATGTACAGTATCATGTCATCTGCAAACAGTGAGAGCCTTACTTCTTCTTTTCCAACCTGGATTCCTTTTATTTCTTTTTCTTCTTTGATTGCCATAGTTAGGACTTCCAGAACTATGTTGAATAATAGTGGTGGAAGTGGACACCCTTGTCTTGTTCCTGATTTTAGGGGGAATGCTTTCAGTTTTTAATCATCGAGAATAATGTTTGCTGTAGGCTTATCTTATATGGCCTTTACTATGTTGAGATAGATTCCTTCTATGCTCATTTTTTTAAGAGCTGTAGTCGTAAATGGGTGCTGAATTTGTCAACAGCTTATTCTGTATCTATTGAGATTATCATACAGTTTTTATCTTTCAATTTGTAAATACGGTGTATCACATTAATTGATTTGAATATATTGAAGAATCCTTGCATCCCTGGAATAAACCCAACTTGATCATCGTCTCTGAGCTTTTTGATGTGTTGCTGAATTCTTTTTGCTAAAATCTTGTTTAGAATTTTTTTGTCTATGTTCATCAGTGATATTGGCCTGCAGTTTCCTTTTTTTGTGTGTTGTCTTTGTCTGGTTTTGATATCAGGGTGATGGTGGCCTCATAGAATGAGTTTGGAAGTGTTCCTTCCTCTGTAATTTTTTGAAAGAATTTTAGAAGGATAGGCATTTGCTCTTCTCTAAATGTTTGATAGAATTTTCTTGTGAAGCCATCTGGTCCTGGACTTTTGTTTTTTGGGAGCTTTTTGATCACAGCTTCAATTTTAGTGCTTGTGATTGGGTTGTTCATAATTTCTATTTCTTCCTGATTCAGTCTTGGAAGATTATACTTTTCTAAGAATCTGTCCATTTCTTCCAGGTTATTTTATTGCCATATAGTTGTCCATAGTAGTCTCTTATAATCCTTTGTATTTGTGCACTGTCTGTTGTAACCGCTCCTTTTTCACTTATCATTTTGTTGATTTGATTTTTCTCTTTTTTTTTCTTGATGAGTCTGCCTAAAGGTTTGTCAATTTTGTTTATCTTCTTAAAGAATCAGCTTTTAGTTTTATTAATCTTTACTACTGTTTCTTTCATTTCTTTTTCATTTATTTCTGCTCAGATCTTTATGATTTCTTTCCTTTACTAATTTTGTTTTGTTGTTGTTGTTGTTGTTATTCTTTTTCCAGTTGTTTTAGGTGTAAATTTATGTTGGCTATTTGATGTTTTTCTTATTTATTGAGATAGGGTTATATTGCTATAAATTTCCCTCTTAGAACTGCTTTTGCCACATCCTATAGGTTTTGAATTGTTGTGCTTTCATTGTCATTTGTTTCTAGAAATTTTTATTTCTCTTTTGAGTTCTTCAGTAACATGTTGGTTATTTAGAAATATGTTGTTTAATCTCCATGTGTTTTTGTTTCTTAGAGGTGTTGTTGTTGTTGTTGTTGTTGTAATTGATATCTAGTCTCATAGCATTGTGGTTGGAGAAAATGCTTGATACAATTTCAATTTTCTTAAATTTACTGAGGTTTGATTTGTGACCCAAAATGTGGCCTATCCCGGAGAATGTTCCATGTGCACTTGAGAAGAAGGTGTATTCTTCTGCATTTGGATGGGATGTCCTGAAGATATCAATGAGATCCATCTCATCTAATGTATCATTTAAGACTTGTGTTTCCTTATTAATTTTCTGTTTTGATGATCTGTCCATTGGTGTGAGTGGGGTGTTAAAATCTCCTACTACTATTGTGTTACTATCAATTTTTCCTTTTATGTATGGTAGTGTTTGTCTTATGTACTGAGTTGCTCCTGTGTTGAGTACATAGATATTTACAATTGTTATGTCTTCCTCTTGGATTGACCCCTTGATCATTATGTAGCATCCTTCTTTATCTCTTTCTATCTCTTCTCTATCTTTATCTATTTTGTCTGATATGAGGATTGCTATTCCAGCTTTCTTTTGTTTCCCATTTGCATGGAATATATTTTTGCATCCTCTCACTTTCAATCTATATATGTCTTTAGGTCTGAAGTGGGTTTCTCATATACAGCATATACATGGGTCTTATTTTGGTATCCATTCAGCCAGTCTGTGTCTTTTGGTTGGAGCATTTAATCCATTTACAGTAATTATTGATATATATGTTCCTACTGCCATTTTCTTAATTGTTTGGGGTTCATTTTGTAGATTTTTTTTTTCTCTTGTATTTCTTGACTGTGTAAGTCCCTTTAACGTGTTGTAAAGCTGGTTTGGTGGTACGGAATTCTCTTAACTTTTACTTGTCTGAAAATCTTAGTATTTCTCCATCAATTTTGAATGAGATCCTTTTCGGGTATAGTAATCTTGGTTGTAGATTTTTCTCCCTTTCAGTACTTTAAATATATCCTACCATTCCCTTCTGGCCTGCAGGTTTCCGCTGAAAGATCAGCTGTTAAGCATATGGGGTTTCCCTTGTACGTTACTTGTTGCTTCTCCCTTGCTGTTTTTAATATTCTTTCTTATGTTTAGTCCTTGCTAGTTTGATTAGTATGTGTCTTGATGTTTCTCCTTGGATTTACCCTGTAAGGAACTATTATATGCTTCTTGGACTTGATTGAATATTTCCTTTCTCATGTTGGGGAAATTTTCAACTATAATCTCTTCAAAAATTTTCTCACACCCTTTCTTTTTCTCTTCTTCTTCTGGAGCCCTTATGATTCAAATGTTGGTGTGTTTGATATTGTCTTAGAGGTCTCTGAGACTATCCTCAGTTCTTCTCATTCTTTTTATTTTATTCTGCTCTTCAGAAGTTATTTCCACCATTTTATCTTCCAGCTCACTGATTCGTTCTTCTGCTTCAGATATTCTGCTACTGATTCCTTCTAGAGCATTTTTAATTTCAGTTATTGTGTTGTTTGTATGTTTATTCTGTAATTCTTCTAGGTCTTTGTTAATTGATTCTTGCCTTTTTTCCCATTTTGTTTTCAAGGCTTTTGATAATCTCACTAGCAGTATTCTGAATTCTTTTTCAGGTAGTTTGCCTATTTCCTCTTCATTTATTTGGACTTCTGTGTTTCTAGTTTGTTCCTTCATTTGTGTAGTATTTCTCTTCCTTTTCATTATTATTGTTATTATTATTATTTTTACTTATTGTGTTTGAGGTCTCCTTTTCCCAGGCTTCAAGGAAAGTTGAATTCTTTCCTTAAAGAAGGTTGAATCCTTTCTTCCTTTTGGTTTCTACCTTCCTAAGATTGGCCCAGTGGTATAGGGTGGGATTTGTGCTGAGTTTTTGTTTATTTGTCTGTTTTTCCTCCGATGGGCAAGGCTGAATGAGGTGGTAATCTTGGCTGCTGATGATTGGGCTCATATTTTTGTTTTGTTTGTTGTTTAGATGAGGTGTCCTGCACAGGGTGCTACTGGTGGTTGTGTGATGCTGGGTCTGTATTCAAATAGTTTCATTTGTGTGAGTTCTCACTATTTGATACTCTCTAGGATTAGTTCTCTGGTATTCTAGGGTCTTGGAGTCAGTTCTCCCAATCCAAAGGTTCAAGGCTTAATCTCTGGTTAGGAATGAAGGTTCCACAAGTGGTTTGTTACGGCATTAAGTGAGATTAAAACAAATACCCCAAAACAAGAAACCAAAGATGAACCCTAGACAAATGGCAGTTACAAAATCAGGAAAATAATAATTAAAATAATGGAATATATTCATGTACATATACATATACACCCATGAGCAAAGTAAAAACCGTCTGACAAAATTAAAGTACAGTAGACTGACCTAGCAAACAAAGGAAATCAAAAATTATATTTACCAGTTAAGAACAAAACTAATTAAAGCATAAACTAGAAAAGAAAACTAAAGCAAAGTGTCAAGTAGGGAATAAAGAAATGAAAACAAAACTAACAAATATGTTTAGAGTAAAGGAAAGAAAGAAAAGAAAGAAAGAACAGATATATAAAGTTAAATAGAGGTAGATTAAGAAGATTTATATACATTAAAGATTAACTGCAAGGGGAAAAGAACAGTAGGAAAGGCAAATAAAGGTATTCTTTTAAAGAATGGAACTGGAGGAATCAACCTGCCTGACTTCAGGCTCTACTACAAAGCCACAGTCATCAAGACAGTATGGTACTGGCACAAAGATAGAAATATAGATCAATGGAACAAAATAGAAAGCCCAGAGATAAACCCACGCACCTATGGACACCTTATCTTCGACAAAGGAGGCAAGAATATACAATGGAGAAAAGAAAATCTCTTTAACAAGTGGTGCTGGGAAAACTGGTCAACCACTTGTAAAAGAATGAAACTAGAACACTTCCTAACACCATACACAAAAATAAACTCAAAATGGATTAAAGATCTAAACATAAGACCAGAAACTATGAAACTCCTAGAGGAAAACATAAGCAAAACACTCTCCGACATAAATCACAGCAGGATCCTCCATGACCCACCTCCCGGAATATCGGAAATAAAAGCAAAAATAAACAAATGGGACCTAATTAAAATTAAAAGCTTTTGCACCACAAAGGAAACTATAAGCAAGGTGAAAAGACAGCCTTCAGAATGGGAGAAAATAATAGCAAACAAAGCAACAGACAAACAATTAATCTCAAAAATATACAAGCAACTCCTGCAGCTGAATTCCAGAAAAATAAACAATCCAATCAAAAAATGGGCCAAAGAACTAAACAGACACTTCTCCAAAGAAGACATACAGATAGCTAACAAACACATGAAAAGATGCTCAACATCGCTCATTATTAGACAAATGCAAATCAAAACCACAATGAGGTACCATTTCACACCAGTCAGAATGACTGCTATCCAAAAGTCTACAAGCAATAAATGCTGGAGAGGGTGTGGAGAAAAGGGAACCCTCTTACACTGTTGGTGGGAATGCAAACTAGTACAGCCACTATGGAGAACAGTGTGGAGATTCCTTAAAAAACTGGGAATAAAACTGCCATATGACCCAGCAATCCCACTGCTGGGCATACACACTGTGGAAACCAGAATTGAAAGAGACGCGTGTACCCCAATGTTCATCGCAGCACTGTTTACAATAGCCAGGACATGGAAGCAACCTAGATGTCCATCAGCAGACGAATGGATAAGGAAGCAGTGGTACATATACACAATGGAATATTACTCAGCCATTAAAAAAAAAATACATTTGAATCGGTTCTATTGAGATGGATGAAACTGGAGCCCATAATACAGAGTGAAGTAAGCCAGAAAGAAAAACACCAATACAGTATACTAATGCATATATGTGGAATTTGAAAGATGGTAACGATAACCCTATATGCGAGACAGAATAAGAGACACAGATGCATAGAACAGTCTTATGGACTCTGAGGGAGAAGGTGAGGGTGGGACGTTCTGGGACAATAGCATTGAAACATGTATATTATCATATGTGAAACAGAACACCATTCCATATTTGATGCATGAGACAGATGCTCAGGGCTGGGGCAATGGGATGACCCAGAGGGATGGGATGGGGAGGGAGGTGGGAGGGGGGTTCAGGATGGGGAACACATGTAAACCCATGGCTGATTCATGTCAATGTATGGCAAAAACTACTACAATATTGTAAAGTAATTAGCCCCCAACTAAAATAAATAGATTTATTAAATTAAAAAAAAGTATTCTTTTATTATAGGAAAAATATGATAGGTTTAAAAAAATTAAAGTTATAAAAAAGAAAAAATAGAAGAAAGGGTAAAGGAAAACCCACAGACTGCAAAAACCCAACATAGAGGCAGAGGTTTATAACAATAAAAAAATGTGTCTGAGAAAAAAAAAAGCTCAAAAGCTTATTTCGACTTCATAGTGCCAATTAAATTGACAACTACAACAGAGGGAGGAAAAAAAATCCAAAAGAATCTACAGAACAATTCAAAATGTAAGGATAATAAATGTTTTTTTTTGAGTCAGTTACTCTCAGAGTCCTTTCCCTCACTGGGAGTCACAGTCCACCTTACCTTTCTGGGATGCCTTCCAGCACTCTGCTGATCTCTGGACCTACTGTGGGGGCAGCTCAGATTCTAATCTGGTCCTATTCCTGTGTGTTCTTGCTTCCAATGTCCACAGCTATCAGAACTAGTGTGTTTTCTTTTGTGGGGGCTCTCAGTGACCTTTTATATATTCTATAGACACAGAATCTGCCTAGTTGATCATACGGATTTAATCTGCAGCTTGTACAGCTGGTGGAAACGTTTTGGGTCTTCTTCCTTAGCCACACTGCCCCTGGGTTTCAATTGTGGTTTTATTTTCACCTCTACTTGTGGTTCCTCCACTGGGGTTTGCTCCTGAGGCTGCCCTGGAGGACTTGGGTTTGCCTTTGTGAGGGCCAGGTGTGGAGATGGTGCAGCTACTAGGGTTGCAGGGGTTCTGGCAGCACCAGGTACTCAGGGGAGTTGGTGGCTAAGGAAGCAGGAAATATAGTACTCTAAAAGGCTATGGCAACCTTATTGGCCAATACGCTCCAATATTCTTGCCTAGAGAACCCCCTCTCCCTGACAGAGAAGCCTGGCAGACCACAGTCTGCAAGGTCGCAAAGAGTTGGACATGACCGAAGCAACCCTGCATGCATAGACACAAGACATTTTTTTGCCTGTGGCAACTCTGCCCTGGTGAGAGTTGACTAAGAAGGTGGTGCAGCTGCTTGGCTTGCGGGGACCGTAGCGGCGCCTAGTGTGCAGGGGCACGGAATGCGTCTGCCACAGGAGTTATGGCCCTATTAGAGTCTATTTTCAAACCTCTTGTAGTTGACGATCAGAAGGCCTCTTTGGCCAGTCTTTCTCCTGCTCTGCCCATTCAGGCACTTAGAGGGCTCCCTTGCCTGGGGTCCTACTCTGTAGATTGTTGTATCAGGCACTTAAAGGAGCACCTGGGTGGGCTCCTACTCTGTAGTTCAGTGTGTCAGGCATTTGATGGGACAGCCTCTCTATTGTTTAGCCACTGATGCTGGCTTGTGGAGAGACAGAGGCTATAGTGATGGCTCTACCCCCTACCGTGACTCAGCAGTATTGCTTTGCTTCCATGGCTGCCTGGCTTTCCTCCACAGGAATTTCCCACCATGATCTCCTCCCTCACATCCCCTCGATCTGTCTCTCTGCAGTCAACAGCAGCCCTCGTCCTGGGACTGCTCCACAATCCCCAAATTCCAGCTCCCAGCTGCTGCACCTTCCAGGTGACCAGCGTTCCTGTCCGGAATATGTACGGCTGCAGCGAGGACTGTTTAATTTTTATTCCATTTAGTCTGCTACAGATCATCTGTTTCACTCTCAGCCTTGAATGTTTCTCCTCTGATTCAAACAATTGCCCGGATGTGGGGATCAGACCTCTGCTTCAGTTCCCCCACCCACTGAGGGCATGACCAGTTCTACTAACACTCTTATTTTTCCCCTTATTTCCTTCATCCTTGGAGAAGGAAGTGGTAACCCATTCCAGTATTCTTGCCTGGAGAATCCCATGGGCAGAGGAGCCTGGCGAGCTACAGTCCATGGGGTCATAAGAGTCGGACACGACTTAGTGACTAAACCAACACCATCATTCTTCATCCTACCGAGTTTTGCCTGGTTCTATGTATTTTTTTCCACTGGTCAGGTATTCCTGTCTACTCTCAGCTGGTGTTCTGCATGCACTCTGTGTCTGAATGTGTATTCCTGGTGTATCCGTGGAGAGAGAGGTACTCCACATCCACCTACTCCTCTGCCATCTTGTTCTTCTGTGTGGTTTACATTTGATCCGCAGATCTTATGCATGTGATAGAAGGAATTTTTTTTTTTTTAACATTTTACCAGATACTCTCTACCCAACAGCATTGTCCCTGACTATTTTGTATAAGATTCCACCTATGCGTCATACTATACAGTATTTGTCTTTCTCTGTCTCCTTGTTTCACTTAGCGTAATGTCCCAGTTTTGTAGGGATGCTTTCTGACTTACATGGGCTCAAACAGAGAGGAAAAGGAAGACATCCAGCTGGAAGATTTTCCACAACCTCATCCAGACTGTTGGTGCTGATGCCTGCTTACAGGAGAAAATCAAATGGAAATGCTGCTGCATCCTGTGGTACAGAGCACTGGACATTCTTGTTCAGTCACAGTCAGAGACCACATTTCTGACAACAGGTCGTAAATGTAGTCAAAGTGTCAAAGTGGCAGAGCTTGCCCTGGTTACATCCATTTGCACGAAAAACAAGCTGAAAGGGCACTGGATTATAGAGCTGAATGAGTGTGTTTGTGGTCTTCACTAGTAGTCTTGACTGCCCCAGGTGTTTGTTGTTACAATATTCAATTCAGTGGAGATACCCGATTGCAGGCTCAAAGCTGCCTCATCATAACACCGTTATCTTACCCATATAAATGAAACCACAAGCCATGGTGAATTGCTATGGGAAAGACAGGCCCAAGAGGTCTACAGCAATTTTTCTCCAACTAGATTCTCTATAAACCCCTCAACAAAAATAAATATAACAGTTGACTCTAGGGACAACAATGAAGCCCAGGACCAGCTTTTGGATAAAATACATATGAGGAGCTCTCAGGGAGAAGGAAGTCTGTATTTTTCAAGAAATGTGAAGGAAGAAATTCTTCCTAAGTAGAAGAGGTGGAGGCATACATAGGTGATGCAAATTCAAATACTAGCTATCTTAGAGAGGGGAGGGTACAGCATTTGCAAACAGAACCTGCTGTAAGTCATTCAGTGTGTTTTTGACAATCAGTTTCTATGGCTAACATCCAGGTATCTGTAAGATAGGACCATATATTAAAACTAAAAATACTAAACAAGCTGTCACTAACATGTTTATGTGGGAAACTGAGAGTATTTGCTATTTCCTTACCCAAAAGGGATGCAGAGAAGTTTTCCTCATTCAGTAGAGTAACAGAGCACATCTGAAATTGAAAGATCCCAGGGGTAGAGTGTATGCCAGGAGCCCGCAATAACCACAGGAAGTTGGTACTCGACCTTCTGCCTAGATGTTAGTCGTAGTGACAAACTTTAGGGTAGAGACCCAAGAGCTGTGTCTAGAAGCAGCAGAGGAGAATACTTTGTGGTGCTCATAAATACTCAGGATTCAGCTGTGCCATTTATGGAACTGGACTATCATGCTGGTTGAGTGTTCTACCATTTTGTAACTGAGAACCGACCCAGAATAATCATCATTTGTTAACACTATCACAGTTTTATTTTATGCCACAGATTGGTGAGAGTAGAAGAAACATGGATTATTTAAACAACTGGAGAATTACTAGTAATAAGTGGTTATCCTGAGCTAGGGGCTTCCCCAGTGGTTCAGAGCTATAGATTCAGCCTGCAGTGCAGGAGATACAAGTTCAAACCCGGGGTCAGGAAGATTTCCTGGAGGAAGACACAACAACCCACTCCAGTATTCTTGCCTGGAGAATTCCACAGACAGCAGAGCCTGATGGGCTACAGTCCATAGGGTGGTAAAGAGTTGGACATGACTCAAGTGACTGAGTCGGAGAAGGCAATGGCACCCCACTCCAGTACTCTTGCCTAGAAAATCCCATGGATGGAGGAGCCTGGTAGGCTACAGTCCATGGGGTCGCTACGAGTCAGACACGACTGAGCAACTTCACTTTCACTTTTCCCTTTCATGCACTGGAGAAGGAAATGGCAACCCACTCCAGTATTCTTGCCTGGAGAATCCTAGGGACGGCGGAGCCTGGTGAGCTGCCGTCCATGGGGTCGCACAGAGTCAGACACGACTGAAGCGACTTAGCAGCAGCAGCAGCAGCAGCAAGTGACTGAGTATGCATGCACTAATCCTGAGCTAGTCATTGCTGAGACATACAAATAAAGCCAAAGTCTTAGTCTTAAATTTTTCTTACATGCTTATTGTAGGTCATTGTATTATGGGGTATGTGCTACATGGGCCTGGTTTGGAATTCTGCTTCATTCACTTATTACCTCTACATCTTTGTCAAGCTTACTTAGCTTTTACATTTCAATTTTCTGATCTGTAAAGTGAGGACAATATATTATGCAATCTACATAGATACAGATATATCTAGATATATACATAGATAGAATTATACATAGGTATTATATATTTTTATCTACATAACATTTTCTATATTGTAGATATATAAAACAATTATCTATAGATATAGATATGTGTATCTATATACCAAGAAAGCATACTGATAGTATATTTATATAGAGAGATATATGTATATATGTGTGCATGCTCAGTCACTTGACTGTGTCTGACACTTTGTGACCCTATTGACTTCAGTCTGCCAGGTTCCTCATTCCATGGGATTTTTCATGCAAGAATATTGGAGTGGGTTGCCATTTCTTCCTCCAGGGGATCTTCCCTACCCTGAGTCTCCTGCAGTGGCAGGCAGATACTTTACCACTGAGCCACCTGGGAAGCCCATATGTATATGTGGATATACATAGATATGTACACATATTTTGTCATATTTATTTTTCATATTTATTCTGGAGCTTTTGTTTTTGAGTCCTTCATTGCCAAACTGCATGTTTAATGTTTACAACAGGTATTAGAAATTGAGACTTTTTAAAATTTCTGCTATTTTAGAGTGAAATTGTAGATAATGTTCCAAACCATTATCAAAAAATGCAGAACAAACTTTTCTGCATATAAACCATACATAAAACAAGGCACCACTTATACTTGTGTATCCCAGAAAAGTTTTTAAGTATAAATGTCAATAATTTGATTATTCAGTCCTTTAAGGAGCACGATGATCAAGGTTACTACTTTCCTTTGTGAGGGAAGGATAAAGTAGTAATGACTTGCAGACATACTTCAGATATTGGTCCCCTTAAGTGTCTTCACAGCCTCCGCATGATTACTCCTATCATAGTATATATTCTAGCACATCACTTCCATATCTACTAGGTTTGCTAACTTATAAACCTCTACAGAAAATGAATGGTATCTTAGTTACCCTGTGTATCTGTTATCTGGCACCAGTCTTGGGACTTAGTCACAACTAGGGAAATAAGACACAAATAATCAATTATGTAAAGTCACATGTTATGACAATTTCAGTTATGAAGACTTCAAATGGTACCATATAAAAGTTGATATATTGTTTATGAATAAAATCTGAAATATAGCAAATCTTCTCAAATTAAAAATTCATGAGAATAACATCATTTCAAAGTAAAATTTTAAAAGTATATTTATTACTGCCAGCTTGGCTGCTATTTAGAAGTGCTTACTCTGTAGGACTCTAGTCTGCAGGGTGGGTTACCAAGGCCAGCCTTTCTTGGCAGAGATCAAATTACATTGTGTCTCACCAGGCAATAACCCCTCAGTTCCTTCAGGCTGCCACAGTCTGGTCAACTTCTTAGTATATCGGTCACCACTTCCTTCCTGACTTTTCAGTTGGTAGGCCAATTACTGCAGATCAGCTTCTCCTAAGAAGAAACATTATGCAAATGTTGAGTTCTGTTCCCCACGTTTCTATTCTCTGGTATCTTGCCCCTCATCTTGGCTACCTCAACTGCTTTGAATTCCAATTTTTTGCCCCTCCATCCCTTTATCATTGCTGCCAGCTTTTCTCATCTTCTCAGTCTCTTAAATGACCCTTTCTGTCACCTTCTGGGAGAAGGCAGTGGCAACTCACTCTAGTACTCTTGCCTGGAAAATCCCATGGATGGAGGAGCCTGGTAGGCTGCAGTCCATGGGGTGGCTAAGAGTCAGAGACGATTGAGCGACTTCACTTTCACTTTTCACTTTCATGCATTGGAGAAGAAAATGGCAACCCACTCCAGTGTACTTGCCTGGAGAATCCCAGAGACGGCGGAGCCTGGTGGGCTGCCGTCTATGGGGTCGCACAGAGCCGGACAGGACTGAAGCGACTTAGCAGCAGCAGCAGTCACCTTCTGAGCCTCTGGAGCCTATGGATCTGCAAAGATTTCTAGGAGGAAAAATGGGACAAAGTACTATTGGCTAGTTTCCTTTTCCTGGTATCCTTATTTCTAAATCCTCTGTAACTTTGATAGCTTTCAGATGCCTAAAAAGATGTTTTAAAATATACTTGCATCAGTATTTATTTATTGTAGCACTGTGTTTTCTCCTACTACCTAATAAACTTCTCATCTCTTGGTCCAAATCCTATCTTGTATATAAAGTTCTTTTAGTCACAGTCTTTGGATCTCCTTTATTCTTTGCTTTCTCTCTATCTACTCACTCAGTCCTCACTCTTTCAATTTAATGCTGCAACAGGGAGACTTGAATGGGAAAACCATACACCTAATCGTGATGGCTGTCCCGAGTTGTCTTATCCAAATATTTGCCACATTTCCAAGCCTTTAAGATCATTTTTTCACTGTTCTTCACCTGATCATGAAGTCAATATAATATATTTTAAGGTTAAGTTTTTGACAGCATTTCATTTACAGGGCCAGTTTTGTAGATATCATAGTAGGTAGCAGGAGCTACTACAACAGACAGACCCTGAATTTCCAGGAGGTTAACATTGTAGGAGCTAAATTCTTACTTGCATCTCATTTGCATGGGACTTGGAAATCCCTAGGGCAGTTTTCCTCCGGACAGTGACTCACGGATCTAGTCACTTCCCTCCTGCTCATATCATCTGTCATGTACAGTCCTCCATGCTTTGGCAGGAAAAGTCAGGACTACAGGAATCCATGCTTTTTTTTTGTAAAGCTAGCCCTGAAAGTGATTTATGAAACTCTTCTTTTTAAATTATGATTATTAGTCATAGGGCTCTCGATGTATGAGGCTTAGGAAATAAGCGAGTAAACATTCTATATCACAGGCCATGTTCTAAATAAATCCATGAATGTGAAGGCTGGAAGGAGCATTAACTTTATATGGAGAAGGGCATTAAAACAGAGAGAGGGCTTAAAAATATCATCTGACTTTTCAATGTTTCCTTCTCACTCACTTTTGTTTTCTCATTAGCATGCAATTTTACTGAAAGGCATCAAGTCCAAGAGAAAGAATCTGTGTTACTAGGAGAAATCTAAATTTCCAACAAATGATAGATTATTCAACTCTCTTTATATTTTGGTGTATATTAATGCAAAATATTTAATTTTTTCTGAGGCATTCCCTATAATTAAACACTTAATTTCCTCAGATTTTTCAATATGCTAATCAAAGCATGAATAATTATCAGTAAGTTAAAGTAAAAAATATTCTTAAAAAGTCTATGTATTTGATGAATATGTTTAAGGATTCACAAATCAGAATAAAATCTATTTATTCTATAATGTAATTAGTAAGAGTTGAAAAAATGGGTGTGATTAATATATATTTTGACCACATGATTAATTATGTAAAATAAATGACTAGAGGCCAATTTGCTCTCAGTGGAGTTGTAGTGACAAAGTACCCTTCAGGGACATGGCATTCAGCCTATGAATTTAGAGCTGACCTTCATGCCTGTTTTGGCCACCAGCTCTTACATGTCAAAGTCCAGTTTTCACATGTACTTAACATTATGCCGCATTTCTAATTAGAGGACATAATTGGGAGATTAACTCAATATTTTATTTAGCACACATTTATTCTGTCTTGTTTTCCACCTTAATGTAGTCTTCCTTTTATGTCTACTCAACCTGAAAGTATTAGTTTAGTTCCTTACTGCTTCTTGTTTGGAGCATGTCTGTGTCAATGATATTTTATCATTGAATTATATACTATATTATATAGATTGCCTCATGGGCACATGCATGTTGAGTCTTAGTCATAGTTCTTTAGCCTCAAGAACATAAGCACTTGACTCAAGCCCATCCAAGTGTGTGTGTGCATGTACATATGTGGGTGAATATAGATACATATATGTGTATATGTGTATATATATACATATTTTACATATACATGCAGATAAACCCATATGATGTTATAAATTGAATAGGAAGAGATTAATAACATTTTACTCTCATGTGTTTCTCTTTTTATATTAGTTTGGAGTCAGTATAACACGGTCACAGATAATGATGAACCCTGATAAAACTATGGAGGGGGAAAAAGGAATTTGGACATCAAATGAGTGATGTACTATAGAATTGGCAGAAACTGACTTATCCGAGTATCTTTATTCATATTATATTGAGTGAGGAGCATAAGGGGTATCAGGGCTTAATTTAAGTGTAGATGAGTAATGAATCTATAGAGAAGTTAAAAATCTCCAGTAGTGAGTGTGAAAATACATAAAACTCAAGAGATCCATGCTCTCATTTGGGTACTCGTTGCTTACATGTTTGGCTGAGAAAAATAAGAAACAAAAAGGAGAGAAAGAAGCATTTTCTTTGGCTATGTTTTTTTCTACCTGTTATTTCTCTGTTGTTAAGTCATATCTTATTTATTTGGTAGCCTGCACTGTGTGTGTTTTTTCCTCACTAAAGACTACAAAAGTCCATTACGGTTTTGATGCAATTTAACAAAATTGTATGCAATTTTATCTCACTTATTATATATATCATGAATTATATAATGTCAAAAAATGAGTTGACATTTCTCTTGATGGCAAGAGTATACTTACTATCATATCTTTGTGATATATTTCAACAGTTATACTAGAAAGGACATTTGGCACAAGCTGTTTCAGGAAGTTAGTTTGGAAGATAGGTTAGCAAAGAATAATCAATCAGTTGGTTCTGACAGCATCTGGCCCCAGAACCTGTATTTGAAGGGCAGCCTCACCAAAGGTCCTGTTTTTCTGTTCCTGATACCACTTTTGTAAAATACATTAATGCTCATCAAATTAAGGTCATGAAAGGAGAAAGAGGTATTCAGTCCTTTGTCTAGGGGGTCAGAAGAGTCAGAAGGGAAAACAAGCCAGAAAAAAAGTTGGATTTGGGTAACTTGGACTAAATTCTGTATAAGAAAACCCAGGACTCACAATTGCTTTTTCTCTATTGACAGAAGAGGCCAAGCCTGCTCCATAAACAACCTATGGGTGCTAAGATGCAATTCCCAGGATATCTTCTTGAATATTAAAAGAAATTGTGCCCTCAAGTGGCTTTATATGATGCCCAAGCTAAGTGTTCCTTATGAGGATGAAGGAGATTGTAAATACCTTGAATCAAGTGACTTTATTAATTAGGTAAAAATCCACTGTAAAAAAAAAAAATTAAATTAATGTAATGAAAAAAAAGATATAAGACCCCATAATAAAGCAGTTAAAATAGAAGTTTGCTTCTCAAAAATGTCTGCCTAGTTCATCAGAAAGAGCTGGGCAGTTTTGCCCCACAAGTTTATTAAGGGTCCCAAGTTCCTTCCATATTATTACTGCAAAATCCTCTAGATTGTTGTTCTTATCTGTGTAGTTCAAAGTGTACTACTGCAACATGTGTGTTTCAGGCCATGGGAAGGGGAAAATGTCAAAGTTTAAGGAGAGGCTTCTTTTAGAGTCTGAGATTACTATGTTGCTCATGTCTTTTTCACACACCTCATTGTTCCAAGCCTAGTTGCTTCATCCTACCTAGCTGCAAGTTCAATGGAGGAAAGATAGCAGTCTGACTTAGAAGAAGGAACAACTTTCTGAGGGATAGTAGCCTTTTGCCATAGCACATCTGTGTATCACTTCCCTATCACCAACCTCTTCCATCCCAGTTAAATGTCTATCACTATTTGAGAACACACACTGAGCACTGATGGTTTCACTTAAGTGGAGTAACTGACAAGCTAACTGTAGGTCAAAGAATTCCTATCTGCCTCTGTATGTGTCAGTATCTAGAATCAGAGCTGTGACTCCTCTTCTCTCATCAAAGTCAAAAAATCTACAAAATAGCTCACAACATTGTAGCACAGACTGGACACATTCTTCATAACATAAGAATTTGCCTTGCTATCCAAACAGTGGGGTGTGTAATACTGTCAGGAACATGGAAAGCAGTGGGCTTGAAGGCTGATAACAGATTTTCAGACTTTAGACACTGAGATGTATTTCAAAATTCACAATATAATTGATTTAAAAATTAGAATTCTTGAATAAAATAATAAACCAAGTGTTTAAAATGATTAATGACAAAAAATCACTAAAACTACTCAAGTGGCAGGTGAAATAACTCAATCTGTATTAAATTCTTGTCAGAGATTGTGATGTTTTCATTTTTTACCAAAAATGTCCCTGTAAATTGCCATGTGATTAAACCAGAATCATTTATTTACAAATTCTAATTTGGAAGACATCTAGCATATGTTTTCCAGTCTATTTAATTTCCCTAAGTACTCTCTTGGACGTTTTAGTATTAACAAGATATTTTTTCATTTTATCTTATAGCCTTGAATAATTTGTCCATAATAAAAATGATTAATGAGTCTAAGTGGAGATTGTGTGCATATGTCCTATATGAATATCACCTATACAGGAGCTGTATTTCACCCAAGATAAAGGCTTCCCTGAAGAACAGAGAGATTTCCTGCATAAGTTACATGGAAAGCCAAAGCAGCATTAGTGAGCCTCCATTGAGTTCTGTGCAAGGATACACAGTATATTAAATATCCTGTGAAGAATTCCTCAACCAGTCTCTCTGTACTCACATATGTCTTCTTATCTGTTAGAAAAATCTCTTGATTGCTTGCCAGTCTTTTTCTTATGGTCCCTGGATAACTAGAAGAAATAAAGATAAAATACCTGTGTCAGATACCTAAGCCAGCTTTATCTTATAGCCCTGCAGCCAAGTCAAGCTTATAAATCCTCCCTCCATAAACATCCCTGGTCGGCCCTTCTCTTCCATTGCCCCACTGTTCCATTCAGCTGATGAGTCGGTCTACTATGCCAGGGAAATGGCAGCTTTAGAAAGGACAGGTGGGCAAGCAAAGCATCACAGTTTCTGTGAAGTCTCCTTTGTCTGTATTCTTTGTGATTACTTGTTTGGTCCAGAGAAAACTTGAGGTGGAGGTAGGAAAACATCATATGAAAGGGAAGAGGAAGGCAGAGTGGAAAAGAAACCTGTCACTATAGGCATGACCCTCTAGCCTTCATCTGATATTGTGTGTGTGTGTGTGTGTGTGCATGTGTGTGTGTTTGTGCGCACATTTAGGAAGCTTTTAGCTTGAGTTCAGTTAATGGTATAACTGCAGGAATTAAGTTCAGAGAAAAAGGTAATTCACTAGTAAAGAATTCTCTGTATTGAGTCATATTCTGTTACTGATTTTGGTCAGCGGTAAAATGTGCACAGGGTTATGTTTAGTACCACTATACTAAATATTTACATATCTTCCCCTTTAAGACACATGGTAGGATTGCAATTCTTTTTTTTCTTTTTTTTTTTTATTGTTTTTGGTTGTGCTGGGTCTTCACTGCTGTGCATGGGCTTTCTCCAGGTGCAGGGTGTGGGCTTCTCATTGCCATGGCTTTGCTTGTTGCAGACATGGGCTCTAGGCATGCAGGCTTCAGTAGTTGCAATACGTGTGCTCATAGGCTTAGTTGTCCCATAGCACGTAAGATCTTCCCACACCAGGGATAGAACTTATGTCCCCTGCATTGGCAGGCAGATTCTTAACCACTGGACCACCAGGGAAGTCATAGGATTGCATTTCTTATGCCTTTAAAATTAGCAAGCCTATCATGACTTTCTTTGATCAGTAAGATAGGAGAAGCCAAGGCACATAATTCTTTGATACCCAATGCTTAAAAGACTCTCTGTTCATACTCTTCAAGAAGCTTTTACTTTTTTCCGACATTATTTCCACAGACAAAAGGGCCATGACCTTAGCTTCCTTTCCCTCATAAATCTCTAGTAGAGATTTCAGCCCAGTCAAGAATTTCTTTATTTATACCAGTTGCCAGTCTCTCTCACTGCCCCATCTCTGGGATATTAGAGAATCAGTGACTCAGGGAACACTTCAGTTGGTTTTGCATCAAGCTCTGCCGGTAAAGGTAAAAGGCAATCACCACAGTCAAAGTTTTAAGCACATCCCAAAACACTGGTGTCCTGTGACTTAGTGTGTGATTGACTACAGAGAAATAGCCATGATTTCAATTTGAGTCTTTATGGCCATTTTGAGAAGCAAGAGAAATAAAGCCATCGAATGGGGTACAGAGAAAAATGTATGCACTTGGTCCAGGAGAGAATAAATTGGAATGTAAACCATGTCAGGTCACAAAATAATTATAAGTAGTAGGCAGGAAATGGCACAGGTAGAGTACAGCATAAGAAGTCAGGTAATGAGGGGAACTTAGTAGCCAGTGGATGTATTATGTGAAAAAAATGTAGTTTGAATATTAGAACATGACAGTCATTACAGAGAATTGCAAAGTGGCTTGCAGTATATATCAATATATAGAATACAAGATTCATTACTTTTACTTTTTATGAGAAAGGAATAACAACATGTTTACTAAGCTTTCTGGTTCTAAAATAAAATATAGGTGATTGGGCCACAAAGTTCAAGAGTGTCTTCACAAAAGAGAGGAAATCTATTTCCTCCTTGAAGGATAGGAAGCCTAAAGAAGCCAAAGAATCAAGAAGTAGAATAACCAAAACTGTAGTAGTTGAAAAGCACAAAATGTTTTTGCAGTTAAAATGTTAATAGTTAATTGATTGAGTTCTTCCTATCTGTGAAGCAATGCAGTACACATTTCACATGAATTAATCCTCTTAAGTTTCTCAACTCAATGAGGTAGGTTCTCTAGTCTCATTTTATAGATGTGAAATTTAAGACAAAGTGAGGTTAAGTTACTTGCGCAAAGGTAGAGTTGTAACTGGAATCCCTAACTTAGCTACTATGTTATATTTCATTTGACAAACTTAAAGGGAGTTTCTTCTAAGGGACAACTGAATATAATGATGGAAAGTGAGAGTGAAGTCAGCTGATAGGAAAACCTCAAATGCCAGCCTAAAGAGTTTGGGTAAATTCAAAAGATATTAAATTTGCTTCAAGATAACCTGTTCTTATTGAGAGGAGGAAGTGTTAACAAAAACTAAAAAAGATAGCTTGTAGCAAAAGATATTTTGCATACTAGCATAGATATACAGACCTAGCACTGGCAATGCATGTTGAGGTTAATCAAATTGAAATTGAGTTAAAGACCTCTTGCCCCCAAATTAGAAGTCCTTAAATTTTGAAATAGATGATTCTATCCTCTGAATTGGTTATGAATCCCTGGGGGATCTTATTTCTGAAAGCAAAGAAATTACATCAAGTTCTCTCTAGCAGGATTAAGATGTTACTTTCTCATTATCCACTAACTGGTTTAGATAGGATGTATTAAAATTGTGTTTCCCCCATAACTAGTATATCCCCTTTCTGGTATTAATTTTTTTCCTTAATTTGTTGGAATAATCTAGATGTATATACAACTATGGAAAATAATTGTCTGCTATAAGAAAAATACCATCTGTTTTTTCGATATTCAATATTTCTGATCTTAAATGCAAACAAACTCTCTGGATTACCTTATAGAATATGGTCCTCAGTAATTGGAGTTTTCTATGCAGCCGTACTAAAGATAACAATTATTGAACTGCTCATAAGGTAATTAGAAAGGATGGCAGACCCTCTTATTTTAATACTGTCTTTCCATTCTAGAAGCATGCATTCTGCCAAAATTGGGTCGTTTGTAGAGAAATGGATGGAACTCAAGACTGTTATACTGAGTGAAGTAAGTCAGAAAGAGTTAGTCAGAAAAACTAATATCGTATATTAATACATATATGTGTAATCTAGAAAAATGGCATAAACGATCTTATTTGAAAAACAGAAATAGAGACTCAAACATAGAGAACAAATGTATGGACACCAAGGGAGGAAGGCGGGGGTTGGGATCAACTGGGATCTAAATTGGAAGGAAATCCAAAAAAAAGGAAATACATGTATGTGTATAACTGATTCACTTTGCTGTATAGAAAAAACTAACACAACATTATAAAACAACTACACTCCAATAGAAATTAACTTTAAAAAAAGCAAGCATTACCCTCACCTTGAGCTAGAAGAAAGGGAAATTCTCCAGCCTTCTGATCACTTTCTTTTAGGGCAATCTCCTTTCACATCTGCATGTCCCTGACTATATATAGGAGATTCTTGCTGGAACTTCTCAGACCGGGCTGATAGGGGCCAATATTTCTCTTCAAAGGAACTGCTCTCAGATAGCCTTTTTGTAAAGGGGAGTGTGATAATTTTCTACTCTGGAATTTTTTGTTGTTGTTGGCTGTTTTCCCCTCCTGTGGCACCTTGAGGGAAAAAAAGAAAAAGTCTCAAACTTTTTGAATTTTAGAAACTCAAAATAGTATGGTGAGAAGATTCGTAATTATACCTATCTCTCAGAGCATAATGACTTAATTAATATACCCTTCATGAGACTTTGCGCTGTTGGAAGTACACAGCTGCACCGACTGATAGAAATTAAGGTGATGTCGTGAAGTGCAAAACATGAGTGCTTTGATTGTGTGTGTGTTTTAAGTGTTTAATATAGATTTTTTTCCCCTTCCTTTTGATTTAATTTCTGCACAGAAAACTCCTCCTCCTTTTCATTGGCCTGTAGATGATAAATGTGGAGGACAAATGTATGCAAAGTTGAAGCTACTGAAGTTGCTGTTAACAAAAATCAATCATAACTGGATATTTCTGGCTAACAGCTATGCATTTTATTCTATTTTTTTCTATTTTGCTCAATTATTCATCTAAGAATATTTCAAAATTGTTTTGGAGCAGGTGTTTTATTTTCAGTGTCACCACCTCCATGGATTCTTGGGGGCCATACATTTCACTTTTAAAAACTTCCTTTCTAAATTTATTTTCCACATTCTTTAAAAAATGTTACCATATCACACAGTATTTCTAAGTGTCATTTGATTGTTAGAAATAAGAACTGCTAACCCTATATGCGAGACAGAATAAGAGACACAGATGCATGGAACAATTTTATGGACTCTGAGGGAGAAGGTGAGGGTGGGACGTTCTGGGAGAATAGCATTGAAACATGTATATTATCATATGTGAAACAGAACACCATTCCATGTTCGATGCATGTGACAAGGGCTCAGGGCCGGGGCAATGGGATGATCCAGAAGGATGGGATGGGGAGGGAGGTGGGTGGGGGGTCCAGGAAGGGGAACACATGTAAACCCATGGCTGATTCATGTCAATGTATGGCAAAAACTGTTACAATATTGTAAAGTAATTAGCCCCCAACTAAAATAAATAAATTTATAAAAAAAAAAAAAAAAAGAAGTAAGAACTGCTTCTGCTGGAGCTATTAAGGCTTCATATCAGAAAACTCATCTATCAGTTAATCTCAACCAAACACTTGGAGCATTTCTGATGGAGGTAAATTGAGTTGAAGCAGCTATACCAAGGCTAAGGCAGACATTGAGCATGAAGCATGCCCCACCAGCCACCTTACGCTCATACTGCTTTTCTCTCTTTTACATGGAAACATTCAGAATGGGGACAGATATATGTATGCCAATGATTTTTCCTATTAAACAAAATGCATGCGCTGAGAATCCGGGTGGCAAGAAATTAGGAAAAGCCCAATCTAGTAATTTGATAGAACTGAGAGAAAAGTGTTCAAATAAAAGATCATTTTAAACCAAATGTTGAATCGAGACGTTTCAAAAAATACTGAGAAATACGTTCAGTAGAGAATTGTGTCTTGTGGCTGTTGATGGTTGTAGAATTTTAGTTTGTTTTGTGTTAGGGTAAAGAAGTTTAAACAATTTAGCTTCATCACATTCATGTTTGTCAGTAAGAACAACTGAGGAAGTACAGAACAAAATAGATAAGACCCACTTCCAACACAGATCCATGAGAATAACTGAGA
Source organism: Giraffa tippelskirchi (assembly GCF_054371585.1). NCBI lineage: Eukaryota > Metazoa > Chordata > Mammalia > Artiodactyla > Giraffidae > Giraffa > Giraffa tippelskirchi. Next base: position 135,114,495 of record NC_137277.1, read on the forward strand.
CAACATGTTTAGTGGCTTAAATAATTTAATGTCAAAAATCCATAGAAATCATAGTCAAAAGTCCAAAACAACAATATAGATACAGCTGAGATTTTCTGAAACTTTTTATCCACCAGAGGCTCCAAACATAATGTACATAAATTGGGCCTTAAAAGCTACAAAGAAATAAATGTAAAGTGTTGAAATTAGCAAGTGCTAATTCTAACACCCAGATGCAGTATTCCCTCCGAGTCAGGATGGTGGTGTTAGAATCCTGGTTTTGCCAATTACTAGCTGTGAGAATGTAGTTCAGTAAACTGTGGCCTCTGGCATGGCACAAAGCACTTCCCTGAATGCTGTGCTAAAATACTTAACTAAACACTACCTTGGCTTCTACCTCTAAAGTTGTGTCCCTAAAGTTGACCCTGGGCCTCACGCTGAGCCTTTACTCAAGATAATGCCATGCTGCCAAACTGCAAAATGTGTTTTTTTTCCCAATCCACATTGCTATACAATTTAAATAACTTTCCACTCACCTCCCTTCTGTAATTTACCATTTCACCAATACCCTGTTTCTGATTCACCCTTCATCTTAGTTGGAGTTGAGCTCAGTTTATATTGGAGTCTCTTCCTAATTGCAGTAGCCTAGTAAAAATCTGTCTTGCTGTCCTTAATAACCATCTGGTGCTTTTCTGTTTGATAGCTTCCTTTTTTTTTTAGTTGGAGTATAATTGTTTTACAATGTTGTGTTAGTCTCTGCTGTATAACAGCGTGAATCAGCTAAAAAGATATTAATATATACATCCCTTTCCTCTTGAACCTCCTACCAACACACCCATCCCATCACTTTAGGTCATCACAGAGCAATGAGCTGACCACCCTGTGCTATACAACAGGTTCACACTACCTATTTTATTTTTTGTTTGCTTATTATTTTTTTTTTCCATTGGAGGAAAACTGATTTACAGTGTTGTATTTTTTCTGCCAAACAGCAAAACAAATCAGTCATAATCATGCATATATATCCTCCCTCTTGAACTTCCCTCTTCTCCTCCCAACCAACCCCTCTAGGTCATCACAGAGAACCAGGCTGGGCTTCCTGTGTTTTACAGCAACTTCTCACCACCTCCACCTGTCTAATTTTACACACGACAGTGTATACATGTCAATGCTATTTTCTCTATCAATTCCACTCTCTCCTTCACCCACTGTGTCCACAAGTCTGTTCTCTACATTTGCATATTCATTCTTTCCCTGCAAATAGGTTTTTCATCAATACTATTTTTCTATATTCTATATATATACATTAACATACAATATTTGTTTTTCTATTTCTGACATTTTACTCTGTATAGCAGGCTCTAGTTTCGTCCACCTCACTAGAATTGACTCAAATTCATTCTTTTTTATGTTTGAGTGGTATTACATTGTATACATGTACCACAAACTTCTTTATCCATTCATCTGTCTATGGACTTCTGGGTTGCTTCCATGTCCTGGTTATTGTAAATAGTGCTACATTGAACACTGGGTTACATGTGTATATTAGGATTGTGATTTTCTCAGGATATATGCCAAAGTAGTGGGATTGCTGGGTCATACCATTGATTTATTCCTAGATTTTTACAGAATCTCCATACTGTTTCCCATAATGGCTGTTTCAGTTTATATTCACACCAACAGTGTAAGAAGATTCCCTTTTCTCCACACCCTCACCAGTAGTTATTTTTGTAGACTTTTTGATGATGGCCATTCTGACTGGGGTGAGATGATACCTCACTGAAGTTTTGATTTGCAGCTCTCTAATAGTTAGGGATGTTGAGCATCTTTTCTTGTGTGTATGGGTCATCTGTATATATTTGGAGAAATGTCTGTTTTGGTCTTCTACCTGTTTTTTGATTAGGCTATTTGTTTTTCTGATATTGAGCTGTATGAGCTGTTTACATATTCTGCAAATTAATCTGTTGTCAGTTGTTTTGTTTGTAATTATTTTCTCCCACTCTGAGGAGTGTCTTTTAATCTTGTTTAATGTTTCAAGACCAGGAGCTGACTTTGGCTAATGTCATGAACTCATTATTGGCAAATTCAGACTTAAATTGAAGAAAGTAGGGAAAACCACTAGACCATTCAGGTATGACCTAAATCAAATCCCTTATGATTATACAGTAGAAGTGACAGATTCAAGGGATTAGATCTGATAGAGTGTGAGAAGAATATGGACGGAGGTTTGTGACACTCTACAGAAAGTTGTGATGGCCCCAAGAAAAAGAAATGCAAAAAGGCAAAATGGTTGTCAGAGGAGGCCTTACAAATAGCTGAGAATAGCAGACAAGTGAAAGGCAATGGAGAAAAGGAAAGATATACCCATTTGAATGCAGAGTTTCAAAGAATAGCAAGGAGAGAAAAGAAAGCCTTCCTCAGTTATCAATGCAATGAAATAGAGGAAAAGAATAGAATGGGAAAGACAAGACATCCTTCAAGAAAATTAGAGATACCAAGGGAACATTTCATGCAAAGATGGGGACAATAAAGGACAGAAATAGTGTCAACCTAACAGAAGCAGAAGATATTAAGAAGAGGTGGTAAGAACACACAGAACTATACAAAAAAGATCTTCATGACCCAGATAACCACGATGGTGTGATCACTCACCTAGAGCCTGACATCCTGGAATGTGAAGTCAAGTGGGCCTTAGGAAGCATCACTATGAACAAAGCTAGTGGAGATGATGGTATTCCAGTTGAGTTATTTCAAATCCTAAAAGATGATGCTGTGAAAGTGCTGCATTCAATATGTCAGCAAATTTGGAAAACTCAGCAGTGGCCACAGGACTGGAAAAGGTCAGTTTTCATTGCAATCTCAAAGAAAGGTAATGCCAAAGAGTGTTCAAAATACCGCACAATAGCACTCACCTCACATGCTAGCAAGGTAATGCTCAAATTTCTCCAAGCCAGGCTTCAACAGTACATGAACAATAAACTTCCAGATGTTCATGCTGGTTTTAGAAAAGGCAGAGGAACAAGAGGTCAAATTGCCAACATCTATTGGATCATCAAAAAAGCAAGAGAGTTCCAGAAAAACATCTACTTCTGCTTTGGTGACTATGCCAAAGCCTTTGACTGTGTGGATCAAAGCAAACTGTGGAAAATTCTTCAAGGGATGGGAATACCAGACCACCTGCCCTGCCTCCTGAAAAATCTGTATCCAGGTCAAGAAGCAACAGTTAGAACTGGACATGCGACAACAGACTGGTTCCAAACCTGGAAAGAAGTATATTGTCCAGAAAGGCTGTATATTGTCATCCTGCTTGTTTAATTTATATGCAGAGTACATCATGAGAAATCCTGGGCTGGAAGAAGCACAAGCTGGAATCAAGATTGCCAGGAGAAATATCAATAACCTCAGATATGCAGATGACACCACCCTTATGGCAGAAAGTGAAGAAGAACTAAAGAGCCTCTTGATGAAAGTGAAAGAGGAGAGTGAAAAAGGTGGCTTAAAGCTCAACATTCAGAAAACTAAGATCACGGCATCTGGTCCCATCACTTCATGGCAGATAGATGGGGAAACAGTCGAAACGGTGTCAGACTTTATTTTTTTGGGCTCCAAAATCACTGCAGATGGTGACTGCAGCCTTGAAATTAAAAGATGCTTACTCCTTGTAAGGAAAGTTATGACCAACATAGATAGCATATTAAAAAGCAGAGACATTACTTTGCCAACAAAGGTCCGTCTAGTCAAGGCTATGGTTTTTCCAGTGGTCATGTATGGATATGAGAGTTGGCCTATAAAGAAAGCTGAGCGGAGAAGAATTGATGCTTTTGAACTGTGGTGTTGGAGAAGACTCTTGGGAGTCCCTTGGACTGCAAGGAGATCCAACCAGTCCATCCTAAAGGAGATCAGTCCTGGGTGTTCTTTGGAAGAACTGATGTTGAAGCTGAAACTCCAATACTTTGGCCACCTGATGTGAAGAGCTGACTCATTTGAAAAGACCCTGATGCTGGGAAAGATTGAGGGCAGGAGGAGAAGGGGACGATGGAGGATAAGATGGCTGGATAGCATCATCAACTCAATGGCCATGGGTCTGGGTGGACTCCGAGTATTTGTGATGGACAGGGAGGCCTGGCGTGCTGCGGTTCATGAGGTCGCAAAGAGTTAGACATGATTGAGCAACTGAACTGAACTGAACTGCTTGTAGGCCACCCTCCGGAGTCTTTCCCTACACAGACAGAAGGGGGTGAAAAAACAGCTTATTAGGGCTCACTGCTCAGTCAAGCTGGGGAGAGCGAGTGGTTTGGGATACACAGTCGGAGTGTGTAGGGAGTGCCTGCAGTGACTGAGACCTATGGGAACACTTCACTGTCTGAAGCAGGTCATGTGTTTCCCTAGGGGAGTTGGGCCCTATTCGTGAGTCCTTCAGCAGAGCCAAGCTGCACATGCTCCTAGGAATGTGTGGGCAGTGACCTGTGCCTGCTTACAGTTTGGTGGCAGCTGCAACCCCTGATGTTGAGACCCCAGTGACCTCTGGCCCTCCATCTCTGCACCAACACCAGCCCTGCAGGCAGCCAAGAAGTTCACATTGCCCTCTCTGGGTTTGCAACCTGCAGTCATGAGTAGTCCTGCCTCTGGTATGTGTCAGCTTTGGCATATCTGTCTTTAGGGTCATAGACCACAGTCAGCTCATCACACTTATGGCACTTGCAAAAGCAGGGTCCTGTGCTATGTGAGTGTGTGGAGTTAGAGGGTCCTGGAGCCAGTGATCTTTTGCCTCTCTGGCAGGCCCAGGCTGCTCCCTAGATTCACTCAGCTGCATCACTCTAGCCCCTTCAGAATATCATCATGACAGTCAACCCCAGTAAACTTCATGGAACCTACCCCTAAATCCTGAGCCTCAGCACCCAGTCACCTCTCCCGTGGTGAGCATGCAAACAAGCATTTTGGGCTGGGAAGTGTTGGTGTGCAACATTCTCTGGTGAATTCTCTCCGTTTTGCCTTCCAAGCATCAGTTGTTGCATTCCCCTCTGAAGTTCCCAAGCTCCCCATTGCCCCAGCCCCTGAGGGATTTTCTGAGACTACAGAAACTTTTCCTCCTTCACAGCTCCTTCCCTGAGGTACAGGTCCCTGTCCCAAGTTCTTTGTCTCTTTGTTTTCCTATATCTTTTGCCCTATCTTGTTCTGTGGAGATTAGCTTGCCTTTTCTAGAAGTATGGGGACTTCTGCCAATGTTCAGAAAGTGTTCTACAGGAGTTGTTCCACATGTAGATGCATTTTTTATACAATTGTGAGGAGGAAAGTGATGTCCCTGTCTTACCCCTCCACCATCTTAAAACTTCCCAGCTATCTATATTATAAATGGTAGTATGTATGTATATATATATATATATATATATACACACATACATACATATATATATCAGTCCTGATCTCCAAATTCCTCTCCCCCTCCCCTCTCCTCCCTCCCACATATCTATTTTTATACATCTGCTTCTTTGTTTCTTCCCTGCAAGTAAGTTTAACTGTACCATGTTTCTACAGTCAACATGTATGCGTTAACATATGATATTTACTTTCCTTCTTCTAAATTCCTCACTCTGTATGACAGACTCTAGGTTCATCCATATCCCTACAAATGACCCAATTTCATTCCTTTTTATGGCTCAATAATATTCCATTGTATATATGTGCCACATCTTCTCTATGCTTCAGCTTCCTTCCTCTAAAATGGTGATACTTACAATCCTCTCATTGTTGTCATAAGGATTAATGAATAAATCTTTATAAAATGCCATATAAAATTTTATTAAAACAATAAAAACAATTCTAGCAAATCCTTAGTAACCCTTTTAAAATTTAATATAATTTGGCCATCACAACTCCACATTGGTTGTCTAGATCTTCTGTCCTCAGTCCACTCTTTCAATGACACAGTTCAATGTCAGGTATGGCAAACATTCTTCTCAATTCATCACTCTGACTTCTGCCTGTTGTGTGCATTTCTGCACCCTCTCTGATGAAGACACATCATGAAATCTTTGGAGTCTTCCTCAGTGTACATTTCTTCACAAAATCTCACATCCCATTTCTCTTCAATACCAAGCATTGTCATCATAGTCTCTCATACTGCTTAGCACAGTGTGAGTGTACTCTTTGATGTCCTGGTGTTTCACTCTGCTTTTTAGCTTACAGCATTTTTTTATATATACTGCCTTATACCAATACTATGAAACATACTTTTGTACTTTTACCAAGGAAATACATAAAGAAACAAACTCTTAAATCATAAGCAATTGAACAAGTTCATTTAACATGCAAGTGGTGAGACCAAAACTTTGCCAGATAGTGTTTCCTGGGTAGAAATCTGGCTTCATTACTTATCATATGAGCGTTTTAAGCCTATTAATTATTTTGAACCTTTGTAAAAATGGGATAATAATATTCATTTTAGAGGCTGTTGTGATACCTGAAAACCATTGTATATAGAAAACACTTTGAAATTGTCTGTTTTATAGAAAACTTTTAACAAATTGCTGTAGACTGGATATACTTTTGTCCCACAAAATTAAAATGTCTGAAATCTAATCTCTAATGTGAGAAGACTGGAAGCTCAGTAGGTCATGATGGAAAAGTCCTCATGCATGGAACTAGTGCCTCTAAAAAAGGGTTGGAGAATGCTGCCCCTTCCACTATGTCGAGACACAGCAAAAAGACAGCTGTGTAGTTCTAAACTCAATTTTTGAAATTTTGCAAATCCAGTGCTCACAGAACTGATGAATAGGTAGATAAATAGACACAGCCACTTGATAGTTCATGTAATTTGCAAAAAGACTCTTGTTCTTCCCCTCGTAACAGTGATTCTGTGTATTTTTCAAGCATCATACATCTTCATACAACTTCTGTTCAAAGATATCTCAAATAATATGAAAAGCTAAACAAACATTAATTCATTTTAGTGCAATAATGATGAGTATTTGAGTATAATGAAAAATATTTATTTATTGTATTGACCTCAGATACACTGATGAACTGTACATTTTTATAGACAATAAATATAAAACACACATTAGAAGAGTTATATAAGGAACTCTATTTTGATTTACTAAAGTACAGTGGCAGAGTAGTGCAGTGATAACAAGCATGAACTTTACACTAAGACCTTAATTTGAAGATTCTTCCAAGTACTCTTTTTTAAAATTAATTTTTATTGGAGTATAGTTGATTTACAATATTGTGTTAGTTTCTGCTATACAGGAAAGTGAATCAATTATACATATACACACATCCACTCTTCGTTAGTTACTTTTCTCATATAGGTCATTACGGAGTACTGAATATAATTCCCTGTACAGTACAGTAGTTCCTTATTAGTTTTATACTAGTAGTGTGCACATGTCAATCACAATCTCCCAATTTATCCCGCCCCCTCCTTTCCCTCTTGGTATCTGTGCACTTGTTTCCTACATCTATGATTCTGTTTCTGTTTTGTAAATAGGTTCATTCACCTCCAAGTACTCTTGGGATGGACTTGAGCATATCACTTTGCTATAACCACAGTATCTTCATCTAAATACTTGAGGTGCTGATAGGCATATAAAAGGACCTTTCTGAAAATTAAATTAGGCACAGTTATTATATTTAATACTCACTATATTGTATTAAATTATTATATATTGTCCATGTGCTTCCCTGGAGGTCCAGACAGTAAAGAATCTGCCTGCAGTGCAGGAGACCTGGGTTCGATTCCTGGATTGGGAAAGTCTCCTGGAGAAGGAAATGGCAACCCACTCCAGTATTCTTGTCTGGAGAATTCTATGGACAGAGGAGCTTGGCAGGCTCTATCTATGAGGTTGCAAAGAATCAGACATGAATAAATGACTAAGACTTCACTTCTTCACTTCATATGCATAAAGGATAAAATAATAAAAAATAAAATATAGAAATCATAAACACTAATTGATAACTATTAGCAGTCCAGCTTATAGTACAAAGAATAGTCTTTCCTAAAGAAGCTTGTAACATATTTGGAAATATGAGATTACATACTTAAAGTAACATTTCTTATTTTAAGATTCATATAAAGCAATGAAGGTCAATTCATCATGTTTCCATGACTATTGGTCTTATTATGGTAGAGCACAGGTATGTTGAAGAAGAACTGATATATAATAGGTAGGTTTCCAAACTTCAGTAATAGACTTATTTGCTATAAAAATGGCATAGTGTTTTTAGAGTCCAAGAAACTCTGGATGGAGTACTGAGCTAGCCAAGATTCTGTTTCCCATCAGGAGAGATGCCCTTGGAACTGGCTTTTGGTTGACTATGATTAAGTGTCCATATGTCTGAAAGACAGACTATTTACAAATTGAAATATGTTCTCTTGGCACGTGGCCTTTCAGAGGTGTATTGAGCAGAAGAGGCAGACTGATTATACACCAACTCACCTCATCAAGTGGCAGATCCCATGGTGAGATCTACCATCACTGGCTCGCAGCCCTGGTCCTCAGACTTGTTAGCACTCCTGTTTGATGGGATTTGGAGATGCTAGCTTATGCATAACAAAACCCATTTGACCAGTATTTAAGACTAGAGTGCCAACTAAACAATTCATAATGAACAGAAACAGAACTGCAAAGTCTTCTGGAATCTTGCACAGAGAGACAGACTTATATTGATAGGAAGAAAGATGGGATTTAGTATTTCAATATCTATCTCCCCTACTTTAAATATTCAGAACTCCAAATTCCAACGGGGTATATGACCATCCAGCTAAAGACTGCTATGCTGCTTGGGTTGACCATGTGTTTAAGTTCTTACCAATGCTCCTATGGATGAACTTGATGAGAAACTCCTGAAGAAAGAATTAGTTATACCATGTAAAACCAGCTGGGCTGAACATATGGTCATAGGAGAAGCACTATACTCCAAAAGATGTCACTTACTAAGAGTGGCAAAGAAAAAATTTTAAGAATTCTTGAGTCCTAGCCTTACATTCTTTATGTGGAAGGACTGCTTTGGTGGAGAGGGAACTAAGCGCCTGTCCTTTAAGCTACTAATACTTTGTTTGCCCCTTGTTACAATAACCAAATCAGCTCCCTGACTAATAATCACATTGACACTCCATGTTCTTGAGATGATAACCTCTTGTCCACTCTATGTAGCAGTGAATGAGCCTTAGAGGGATCAAAGAGTCACATATGGAAGGATTTGGAAAGAGAAGGCCATGCTGAGCAAAGGTCAAAGAGGAAATGAGTGTGGCATATACAGAGAACAGTGTGGATTTACCATGCCTGAAACAATAAGGTTAATTTAGAAAATAAAGTCAGACAAATGAGAGAGAATCATATTAATTATTAGCTAGATGATTTGATTAACTGAAATATTCTGTTTTTCCATAATTCTAAGAAATTTCCAGGAAGCATATGTAACAAAGAAGTTAAGAAATCCTTTGCAGAATCTCCATATTATTATGACCTGATTTATTTATCTGTTGTCTTGTTTAACTACTTTGATGCTTCTAAGGTATATACAAAGAGATAGTATCTAGAAGCCCAAGGGGAAACACAGGGAGTAGAGTTCTGTAAGGAACTGAGTTCCTTACCGCCCCTAAGAGGAAGGCTGATATATAAATCCCACCAAAAAAAGTCCCAAAACCAAAAAGAAAATAAGTTAAAAAAATACATGTGTGAGCTTCATGTACAAGTTCGAATGATTCATAATTTCAGATAGCTTCAGTCTGCTAATCGTCTAAAATAAAATGTTTCCCTACTGACATTTAATCACATTCAAAGATAGCAGAGCTTAAAGCAATAGATAAAAATAGGAAGGGGGAATAAAGAATAAAAGGATCATAGATTAAAAATGTAATTTTTGTAGATTTAGTTACCTTCCTTCTTTTTTCTTAAGCTGTCTTCTAAACAAAGCCATCTGGGTTGGAAGGCTTTAGTATTTCTCTTTCTCTGCCTTTTTTAAGCCAGTACCTCGTGATGTGGTTAGTTTATGTCCATTCAAGTCTCTATTTAATCTACTTGTGCTGGACAGAGAGTGGTAAAACTTGGAGACTCGGTAAGTAGGACTCTGCTCTGCTGCTCCTCTCTTTTAAACTTACTGCTTTAAGGTCATCTCTTCATATAAATACTGCTTCCATTTTATAAGCATAAGGTTTTAAATATTTGATAGCTATCAAAAGTGCTAAATGAGAACCAAGTGTTTATTGGAATTTGTGCTAGACTTGTACAGTTTATCTTGTTTTAATTTTTTATTGAAGTATACCTGATTTACAATATTTTGTTGCCTTCGAGTGTTCTGCAAAGTGATTAAGTTTTATGTATAATCAGATATTTCCCTTTTAGGTAATTACAAAATATTGAGTATAGTTCTCTCTGCTATATAGTAAGTCCTTATTGGTTATCTATTTTATATATAGTAGTGTGTTTACGTTAATTTCAAACTCATAATTTATCCCTCCCCTCCTTTCTCCTTTGATGACCATAAGTTTATGCCTGTGATGCTATTTCTGCTCTGTATATAAGTTCATCTGTATCATTTTTTTAGATTCCACATATAAGCAATATATGATATTTATCTTTTGCTGTCTGATTTACTTAGGACAATAATGCCTAGGTCTATCTATGTTGCTGCAAATGACATTGTTTCATTCTTTTTATGGTTGAGTAATATTCCTTTGTATAAATATGGCCAAGAGGAGCTACCCAGAGCCGGAGGTCCGGGACAGCGGCCGAGAGGAGCTACCCAGCGCCTGAGGCCAGGGGCTGCAGCCGACGGGAGTTACCCCGTGTCCAAGGAGCGGCAGCTGCGTAGGTACAGGAGGGCCGAGAGGAGTTACTCCACATTCAAGATCAGGAGGGGCTGCCGTGAGTAGATACCCCTTGTCCAAGGTAAGGAGCACTGGCTGCACTTTGCTGGAGCAGCCATGAAGATATACCGCATGTCCAAGGTAAGAGAAATCCAAGTAAGACAGTAGGTGTTGCGAGAAGGCATCAGAAGGCAGACACACTGAAACTATAATCACAGAAAACTAGCCAATCTGATCACATGGACCACAGCCTTGTCTATCTCAATGAAACTAAGCCATGCCGTGTGGGGCCAACCAAGATGGATGGGTCATGGTGGAGAGATATGACAGAATGTGGTCCACTGGAGAAGGGCATGGCAAGCCACTTCAGTATTCTTGCCTTGAGAACCCCATGAACAGTATGAAAAGGCAAAAAGATAGGACACTGAAAGATGAACTCCCCAGGTCGGTAGATGCCCAATATGCTACTGGAGATCACTGGAGAAATAACTCCAGAAAGAATGATGGGATGAAGCCAAAACAAAAACATTACTCAGCTATGGATATGACTGGTGATAGAAGCAAAGTCCGATGCTGTAAAGAGCAATATTGCATAGGAACCTGGAATGTTAGGTCCATGAATCAAGGAAAATTGGAAGTGGTCAAACAGGAGATGGCAAGAGTGAATGCTTACATTCTAGGAATCAGCGAACTAAAACGGACTGGAATGGGTGAATTTAACTCATATGACCATTATATCTACTACAGTGGGCAGGAATCCCTTAGAAGAAATGGAGTAGCCATTATGGTCAACAAATGAGTCCGAAAGGCAGTACTTGGATGCAATCTCAAAAATGACAGAATGATCTCTGTTTGTTTCCAAGGCAAACCATTCAATATTACGGTAATCCAAGTGTATGCCCCTACCAGTAATGCTAAAGAAGTGAAGTTGAACGGTTCTATGAAGACCTACAAGACCTACTAGAACTAACACCCAAAAAAGATGTCCTTTTCATTATAGGGGACTGGAAGGCAAAAGTAGGAAGTCAGGAAACACCTGGCGTAACAGGCAAATTTGGCCTTGGAGTACAGAATGAAGCAGGGCAAAGGCTAATAGAGTTTTGCCAAGAGAACACAATGGTCATAACAAACACCCTCTTCCAACAACACAAGAGAAGACTCTACACGTGGACATCACCAGATGGTCAGCACCGAAATCAGATTGATTATATTCTTTGCAGCCAAAGATGGAGAAGCTGTATGTAGTCAGCAAAAACAAGACCGGGAGCAGACTGTGGCTCAGATCATGAACTCCTTATTGCCAAATTCAGGCTTAAATTGAAGAAAATAGGGAAAACCACTAGACCATTCAGGTATGACCTGAATCAAATCCCTTATGATTATACAGTGGAAGTGAGAAATAGATTTAAGGGACTAGATCTGATAGACAGAGTGCCTGATGAACTATGGACAGAGGTTCGTGACATTGTACAGGAGACAGGGATCAAGACCTTCCCCATGGAAAAGAAATGCAAAAAAGCAAAATGGCTGTCTGAGGAGGCCTTACAAATAGCTGGGAAAAGAAGAGAAGCAAAAAGCAAAGGAGAAAAGGAAAGATATTCCCATCTGAATGCAGAGTTCCAAAGAATAGCAAGGAGAGATAAGAAAGCCTTCCTCAGTGATCAGTGCAGAGAAATAGAGGAAAACAACAGAATGGGAAAGACTAGAGATCTCTTCAAGAAAACTAGAGATACAAAGGGAACATTTCATGCAAAGATAGGCTCGATAAAGGACAGAAATGGTATGGACCTAACAGAAGCAGAAGATAATAATAAGAAGTGGCAAGCATACACAGAAGACCTATACAAAAAAAGATCTTCACGACCCAGATAATCACGATGGTGTGATCACTCACCTAGAGCCTGACATCCTGGAATGTGAAGTCAAATGGGCCTTAGAAAGGATCACTACGAACAAAGCTAGTGGAGGTGATGGAATTCCAGTTGAGCTACTTCAAATCCTGAAAGATGATGCTGTGAAAATGCTGCACTCAATATACCAGCAAATCTGGAAAACTCAGCAGTGGCCACAGGACTGGAAAAGGTCAGTTTTCATTCCAATCCCTAAGAAAGGCAATGCCAAAGAATGCTCAAACTACTGCACAGTTGCACTCATCTCACACGCTAGTAAAGTAATGCTCAAAATTCTCCAAGCCAATGTTCAGCAATACGTGAACCGTGAACTTCCAGTTGTTCAAGCTGGTTTTAGAAAAGTCAGAGGAACCAGAGATCAAATTGCTAACATCCACTGGATCATCAAAAAAGCAAGAGAGTTCCAGAAGAACATCTATTTCTGCTTTATTGACTATGCCAAAGCCTTTGACTGTGTGGATCAAAATAAACTGTGGAAAATTCTTAAAGAGATAGGAATACAAGACCATCTGACCTGCCACTTGAGAAACCTGTATGCAGGTCAGGAAGCAACAGTTAGAACTTGACATGGAACAGCAGACTGGTTCCAAATAGGAAAAGGAGTACATCAAGGCTGTATATTGTCACCCTGCTTATTTGACTTATATGCAGAGTACATCATGAGAAACGCTGGGCTGGAAGAAGCACATGCTGGAATCAAGATTGCCAGGAGAAATATCAATAACCTCAGATATGCAGATGACACCACCCTTATAGCAGAAAGCGAAGAAGAACTAAAAAGCCTCCTGATGAAAGTGAAAGAGGAAAATGAAAAATCTGGCTTAAAGCTTAACATTCAGAAAACTAAGATCATGGCATCTGTTCCCATCACTTCATGGGAAATAGATGGGGAAACAGTGCAAACAGTGTCAGACTTTGTTTTTTTGAGCTCCAAAACCACTGCTGATGGTGATTGAATCCATTAAATTAACAGACGCTTACTCCTTGGAAGGAAGGTTATAACCAACCTAGATAGCATAATGAAAAGCCGAGACATTACTCTGCCAACAAATGTCCGTCTAGTCAAGGCTATGGTTTTTCCAGTAGTCATGTATGGATGTGAGAGTTGGACTGTGAAGAAATATGAGCGCCGAAGAATTGATGCTTTTGAACTGTGGTGTTGGAGAAGACTCTTGAGAGTCCCTTGGACTGCAAAAAGATCCAACCAGTCCATCCTAAAGGAGATCAGTCCTGGGTGTTCATTGGAAGGACTGATGTTGAAGCTGAAACTCCAATACTTTGGCCACCTCATGCGAAGAATTCACTTATTGGAAAAGACCCTAATGCTGGGAAGGATTGAGGGCAGAAGGAGAAGGGGACAACAGAGGATGAGATTGCTGGATGGCATCACCGACTCAATGGACATGGGTTTGGGTAGACTCCGGGAGTTGGTGATGGACAGGGAGGCCTGACATGCTGCGATTCATGGGGTCGCAAACAGTCGGACACAACTGAGCTACTGAACTGAACTGAACCGTATCTTTATACACTCCTCTGCCAATGGACATTTAAGTTGCTTCCATGTCTTGGCTATTATAAATAGTGTTGCTATGTCTATCACCATTGGAGTGAATGTATCTTTTCTTTTTTCTTTTTTTTCAAACTTTTTATTTTATATTGAGTATAGTCGATTAACAATGTTGTGATAGTTTGAGGTGAACAACAAAGAGACTCAGCCATGCATATGCATGTAACCATTCTCTCTCAAACTCTCCACCCATCTAAGCTTCCACATAACTTTGAGCAGAGCTCCCTGTGGTTGTCCTTGTTGGTTATCCATTTTAAACACAGAAGTGTGTACACATATCTTTTCAATTTATGGTTTTCTCCCGATATGTGTCCAAGAGTGGGATTGCTGAATCCTATGGTAGTTCTACTTTTAGGTTTTTTTTGTTTTTTTTTTTTAAAGAAGCTTCCACACTGTTCTCCGGGGCTTCCCTGGTGATTCAGACTGTAAAGAATCTGCCTGCAAAGTAGGAGACAAGGGTTGGGAAGATCCCCTGGAGAAGGACATGGCAACCCACTTCACGATTCTTGCCTGGAGAATTCCAGGGACAGAGGAGCCTGGAAGGCTACAGTCGATGGGGTCACAAAGAGTCAGACATGACTGAGTGACTAACACACATACTGTTCTCCATAGCGGTTGCATCAATTTATATTCCAACCAACAGTGTATAGGAGGATTCACTTTTCTCCATATCTTTCCCAACATTTATTATTTATAGATTTTTTGATGGTCATTCTGATCAGCGTAAGGTGATACCTTACTGTAATTTTTGTTTGCCTTACTTTAAAAATTTATGAAATTGAACATCTTTTTATGTGTCTCTTGGCCATGTATATGTCTTCTTTGGACACATGTCTATTTAGCCCTTCTGTCGACTTTTGTACAATTTAAATTGTATGGTGACCACAGTTCACTTCAGGTCAGTCGCTCAGTCGTGTCTGATGCTTTGCAACCCCTTGAAGTGCAGCACGCCAGGCCTCCCTGTCCATCACCAACTCCCGGAGTCCACAAAAACCCATGTCCATTGAGTCAGTGATGCCATCCAGCCATCTCATCCTCTGTCATCCCATTCTCCTCCTGCCCTCAATCTTTTCCAGCATCAGGGTCTTTTCAAATGAGTCAGCTTTTCGCATTAGGTAGCCAAAGTATTGGAGTTTCAGCTTCAGCATCAGTCCTACCAATGAATATTCAGGACTAATTTCCTTTAGGATGGACTGGTTAGATCTACTTGCAGTCCAAGGGATGCTCAAGAGTCTTCTCTAATACCACAGTTCAAAAACATCGATTCTTTGGTGCTCAGTTTTCTTTATAGTTCAACTCTCACATCCATACATGACTACTGGAAAAACCATAGCTTTGACTAGACGGACCTTTGCTGACAAAGTAATGTCTCTGCTTTTCAATATGCTGTCTAGGTTGGTCATAATTTTCCTTCCAAGGAGTAACCATCTTTTAATCACCATCTGCAGTGATTTGGAACCCAAAAACATAAACTCAGCCACTGTTTCCACTGTTTCCCCATCTATTTGCCATGAAATGATGAGACCGGATGCCATGATCTTAGTTTTCTGAATGTTGAGTTTTAAGCCAACTTTTTCACTCTTTACTTTCACTTTCATCAAGAGGCTCTTTAGTTCTTCACTTTCTGCCATAAGGGTGGTGTCATCTGCATATCTGAGGTTATTGATATTTCTCCTGGCAATCTTGATTCCAGCTTGTGCTTCATCCAGCCCAGCGTTTCTCATGATGTACTCTGCATATAAGTTAAATAAGCACGGTGACAATATACAGCCTTGACGGACTCCTTTCCCTATTTGGAACCAGTCTGTTGTTCCATGTCCACTTCTAACTGTTTTTCCTGACCTGCATACAGATTTCTCAAGAGACAGGTCAGGTGGTCTGGTATTCTCATCTCTTTCAGAATTTTCCACAGTTTATTGTGATCCACACAGTCAGAGGCTTTGGCATAGTCAATAAAGCAGAAATAGACATTTTTCTGGACATCTCTTGCTTTTTTTATGATCCACCGGATGTTGGCAATTTGATCTCTGGTTCCTCTGCCTTTTCTAAAACCAGCTTGAACATCTGGAAGTTCATGGTTCACGTATTGCTGAAGCCTTGCTTGGAGAATTTTAAGCATTACTTTATTAGCATGTGAGATTTGTGCAATTGGATGATAGTTTGAGCATTCTTTGGCATTGCCGTTCTTTGGGATTGGAACGAAAACTGACCTTTTCCAGTCCTGTGGCCACTGCTGAGTTTTCCAGATTTGCTGGCATATTGAGTGCAGCATTTTCACAGCATCATCTTTCAAGATTTGAAATAGCTCAACTGGAATACCATCATCTCCATTAGTTTTGTTCATAGTAATGCTTCCTAAGGCCCACTTGACTTCACATTCCAGGATGTCTGGCTCTAGGTGAGTGATCACACCATCGTGATTATCTGGGTCGTGAAGATCTTTTTTTGTATAGGTCTTCTGTGTATTCTTGCCACTTCTTCTTAATATCTTCTGCTTCTGTTAGGTGCATACCTTTTCTGTCCTTTATCGAGCCCATCTTTGCATGAAATGTTCCCTTGGTATCTCTAGTTTTCTTGAAGAGATCTCTAGTCTTCCCCATTCTATTGTTTTCCTCTAGTTCTTTGCACTGATCGCTGAGGAAGGCTTTCTTATCTCTCCTTGCTATTCTTTGAAATTCTGCATTCAAATGGATATAACTTCCCTTTTCTCCTTTGCTTTTTGCTTCTCTTCTTTTCCCAGCTATTTGTAAGGCCTCCTCAGACAGCCATTTTGCTTTTTTGCATTTCTTTTCCATGGGGATGGTCTTGATCCTTGTCTCCTGTACAATGTCATGAACCTCCGCCCATAATTCATCAGGACTTCAACTATTCTCATTTAATTTTTTTGAAATATTATCCCCATGTTGCCCCAGGGTCTCTCAACTGCAATATAAACTGCTGGACTGAATGCCCAGTGTATCTGATCACAAAGCTTATGTTCCCCACTTGTAATAAATTTATGGTCTATTACCCACATATTTACACTTTACTCCACTTTCAGTGTGCCACTGAATGTAAGAATCTGCCGTCATCTGACTAAGGATATTTATATATGACTTTTCTCCATTCCCTACCTTCAAAAACCTTCTCTTTTTTGGGGTTAGAGGCTAGCAGCTGTGGGTGACATGGGCCAATTTGAGGTTGACTATTATATAACATTTGTTTAATTAAGATCACTCTGACTGCTGTTTTGAGAATAGATTTGAGGAAGAAAAGGATAGAAACAGAAAGATGTGTTAAAAGGCTACTTTTATGTCCCATATATATAGCAATAGAGGCAGTGATAAGTACTAAGTATATGGATATATTTGGAAAAAAAAAGAGCTAACAGGGTTTCCTTTGAAAATTAAAAATTTTGATAGGAGAGAAAAAGAGGGATAAAAAAAAAATTGCCTTTTGGTCTAGATACATGGCTGGCTGCCATTAGCTGAGATTATAAAGTTCGAGGTGAAGTGTGTTGGTGGGTGCATGGGGGCCAGTGTGAATCAGGGAGTCAGTTTTGAACATGTTAGATTTGAGATAGGATTTGCTCATTCAGATGGAGATGTTGAGTAAGGAGATAGACATGTAGTCTATAGTTCAGGAAAGTGATCTAGAATGGATACATAAATTTGGAAATCCTATAAAGCAATATAAAGATAATATTTAAATCTGTGGAATCAAATGAGATCATTTAGGGTATAAGCATAGTTAAAAGTGAAAAGAGAATCAGTGACTAAAATTTTAGTTGTTGTTTTTCAGTTGCTCAGTCATGTCTGACTCTGCGACTCCATAGATTGTAGCACACCAGGTCTCCCTGTCCCTCACCATCTCCCAGAGTTTGCCCAAGTATGTTCACTGCATCTGTGATGCCATCTAGCCAACTCATCCTCTGATACCCTCTTCTCCTTCTGCCCTCAATCTTTCCCAGCACCAGGGACATTTTCAAAGAGTCGCTGTTCACATCAGGTGACCAAAATATTGGAACTTCAGCTTCAGCATCAGTCCTTCTGTTAGGGGAAGCACACTGACTGAAACCGCCCACCCTGGCCAGACACTATAGTAACCATTTGCATGAGTTGTTTTACAACAGGAGGTCCTGGTAAGGAACATAGAACTAATAAGCCACCACCAACCAGAAGAGTTCGGGAAAGGTCAAAAGGAGACATCACATGTCTGACCACCTCCCAGAATCCTTCTCTCTGGCATCCATCTTGGCTGAACAAGGCGTGCACCACCAGGAAGGACTCTGAGTCAGAATGATTGGCTAAAGACAACCCGGAAACTAATCCCATCACATAAAACCCAAGACTGCAAGCCATGTGACAGAGCTGTTCTCCTGGGTTCCCTTACCCTATTGCTCTCCACCCGGGTGCCCTTTCCCAATAAAATCTCTTGCTTTGTTAGCACATGTGTCTCCTTGGACAATTCATTTCCGAGTGTTAGACAAGACAGTTTTGGTCCCTGGAAAGGTTCTCCCTTCCTGCAACACTTCCAATGAGTATTCAGGGTATTCTAAGATTTTAGACATATCAATAATAGGACATTGTGGAGAACAGGAAGATGCTGTGAAGAAACTGCTTTGGTATATAGTGTATATGAAATTAAATCCAATAAAGTTTTACATAAGGGGTTTTATATTGACTGCAGTCACTTTTAACAAATGTGTGCTCTAAGTAAACTTTTGTCAATGAGACACAACTTCTAAGTTCAATGATGATTTCAGGCAGCAAGAAATCATTAAATACTTACAAAATGCCAGGTATCCTACAGATCTGCAAAATAAAAAATAAAAAAAAAGAAAGAAAAGAAAAAATCCCTACCCTCAAAAGAAATCAGTCCATAAAAAGGGGGAAAAAAAAAAAAGCATGACATAGGAAACATGCATGTAAAATTATCAAAGTGTTATATTGTAAATGTAAGTCAAGTGCTATGCTCTAAGACTCCTAAACTAATGTCCCTTCACCTTTCTTGTGACATTCAAGGAGAGAAAACATGTTTGAAAATGTAGAGAAGAAGCCTTGTAATCACAAATGGAGTTCCTATCCCCTTTCCTAACTTAAAAGGCCCCTTGGAGGGCTCTGATGACCCTATAACATTTATATTTCACATGCAAGCATTTGACTTACAAAGGACATTTGGATAATGTGGCAGAGTCCAGGAGGAAAACTTAATTACTTTCTTTCATGAAACCAAATGACCTTCAACCCCAAACTACCCCTTTATTCTCTATAAGTGAAAAGGAGCAAAATTATCTTAAATGATATTAAAAACAAACTAACAAATGTTTCAAAAAATGAAATACATAGAATAGCTTCCAAATTCTGGAGAGTTTTGGCAAAATGCCAAACAGGTCTTTTGCGTAGCCTCTTACTTTTAAAACTATTGAGCCATATTCTGAAGCATTCGAAATGAAGAGGCTTTCTCTGAAAGGCCCAACAAAGCTTTATTCCTTGGACACTCAAGTCTAGAGAGAATCAAAGATGCAGGTGTGGCCCAAAGCACATTGCCCAATTCAGAGAAACACAGTAGAGATTTTTCCAGAAGTAGACTGCATCTGAGGCTCCCTGGAGAACAGACAGAGGACAGATACAACTCTGCAATGAGTAAGTAGCCTGCCTATCTAACTCCATAATGGATCAAGTGACAAAGCATAAATAAGCATGTAACAAACTTGGGTAAAATAACCAACAAAGCAAATATAACAGCTAAAATTATAATACAGATGCATCATACATTTTTAGTGAATGTATCATGCTTTTTAGTGAATGCAGATATGGACTCAATGGAGGGTAATCTGGCATTACTCATCAATAGCTGAATTACTATTTTATATTATTATAAAATTTATATCAATTTAAAATTATATTAATATATACTATATATTTATATATTAATATAAAATTATATTATTATAACTATTATTATATCACTATACATTTCTAAGAATTTGTCTTGAATATATAAATTTGCATGATGCAAACATTTAGTGAAGAAGAATGTTTTTGAAACATGGCTCCTTAATGGTAAATATAACAAACAAAAATTTTTTAGAAACTACGGATAATTTAAATGGTAACCAAGAAAAAAGAAGTTAATATATAAATTTGATGATATCTGTTATACAATCATTAAAAAGAATGAGTTTATATGCTTCCAAAAAATATTAAGTGGAAAATACAATCAAGAATAAAAAGAATATGAAAAAGAATGTATATCACTGAATCAATTTGCTATACAGCAGTAATGAACACAACATTGTAAATCAACAAAGTATAAAAAATAAAAATTCAAATGTAGTGACCTAAATGGGAAGGAAATGCAAAAAAGAGAGGATATATGTACAAGTATAGCCAACTTACTATACAGTAGAAACTAACACAACATTGTAAAGCAATTATACTCCAATAAAAATTAATTTAAAAATAAAATTAAATGTTCAAAATATAATAAAAATAAATATCAAAAGAGAAGAAAGAGAAGAAAAATTAAATTATTAACAATTATTGCATGAAGAGCTTGCCCGGTGGCTCACTGGTAAAGAATCCAGCAGCAATGCAGGAGATGCAGGTTTGATCCTGGGTCAGGAAGATCCTCTGGAGGAGGGCATGGCAAGCCACTCCATTATTCTTGCCTAGAGAATCCCATAGACAGAGGCGTGTGGCTGGCTACAAAGAATTGGACATGACTGAAGCAACTAAGCACATATGCATGCGTATACATGAAAGCACGTGTGTGGAAATTTTCTGATAGATTACATTAAATATAGTAAATTAATTTATCTTTCAAAATTAAGGTTATGTATAAGGGTTGGGAAGGGGATAAATTGTTTTACATTTTTACAAAATTGTATATTGACAGCATTTCTATAAAAATTAAATATTTAACTTTTAAAAAATATAGGTGTCCCTGTTAAGTGGAAGTGGTATTGGACTGGGTTTTTATTTTCAGCTTAACATGGATTACTCTTAAACCAAGATAATGCCTGAGGCTTATTTGAGTTTTTCACACAGTTAACCATAGACAAAATGTCACAGCCTCATCTTCCCTCTATCCTGGTGAGACTATCTGTTTGTCATCAGGAATATTAGTATAAAGGAAATGAATCATCTGCTGGTGAGGATATGTAGCTATAGCTGAAAGCTTCCATTTCCTGGTTTGCTCCTGGGATATCGTGATCGAGAATCAGAACAACCTATTTGTATAATTTTGTAATATCAGAGCAATTCACATCCAGAGACCATGAGCTGTAGACCCACTCTTTCCCTCCTTCCCTTTTAATGAGATACCCAATTTGGATATCTCATTTCACACTTGTTTTGTCTCACTGCAGGGGATGGAGTGCTCATCACATGCTCATATCCCTAAATGTAAACACTTTGACACCTGCTGACTACTCATATACAATGTTTTCTGGGCACTGATTGAATAATAGTATTTTATGTGTCCTGAAATTTGTCTCTTAGTGATCCCCAAATCTGTGATTCAGTTTTCTCTCTCTTTTGTATAACCATTAGAGAAGGAAAGCTTATACTTAAAAACCTAGTAAAGAAACTGTTTACTTAGTTCTCTTTAAAGAGTAAAGTAAAGTCTGATGTCATATTCTTTCACATCTATGAAATTATTTTGATAGGTTTCTTGTATCTCTGCACATTAGAGAGTTAGGGAATTAGAGTTCCCATACAAAAATACATATATGTGACTCCTATTTCATGTAAGCAACTAGAACAGCATGCAAGATTAGAGCTGAAGAGACTTTCGGGTATCACTTATACTTCCATTTGGTAGGTGCTAAACTGGTGATCACATGTTTGGGTATTTCATTCCCACCTAGGCTAAAGTTTTGAGGGTTGATCATCCAGGTTTATGACTTTTCATGATTCCACAGCTGCCCAGACCAGAGTGATCTTCTGAATTAGGTATACCTGGTGAGATTTTACATTTAGGACACTTGGAAATGGGACACAGAGGTATGGGTCAGTTGGTTATTGGTTTCAGAACAGCAAGATCTGTAGCTCTGAAACTGTGGAGTCTATTTTCCAATAAGTACATGGGAGGGACAATTTGCTGCTCTGCAGACAGAAAGGAAAGGAAGATATTGTGGATCCTAGGATGGACAGAGGGGGTTTCTACTGGTTGTTTATGTCCAGTACTGTTACAAACCTGGTTCTTGGCCTTCCTCAGTCAATAGAAATTGATGAGAGGCCAGATGAGAAATTCAGGAAAGGCTTTATTGGGGATCCTGCTGTACCAGGAGAGAGAAAACAAGTAACGTTCCCCCTTACTTGTTCCCCTGAAGGGGTCAGCTTGTTCCTTAAATGGAGTGATGGTAGAGGTGGATCCAGGGGTCTGGAGGAAGGGGGATGCCTTAGTTGGTTTGGAGGTATTGTGTGCAGGTGATGGTAACAGAACCCTTATTTTGCTCTGGGCTCCTCAGAAGTGGCAATTAGTTTTGTTTTCTTTATTTTTTGGTCTTTTTGTATCTTTTTGTCCATAATTTGCCCCAACTGTGCAGTGCATGCAGTTATTTTTAGCCCCTTATAGTTTCTTTGTATTTTGTTGCCGGAGGAGAAGTTTGTCCATGTACAAGCACTGTAGTAAAGGGTCCCAGTTCCCAGCCTGCCTCAGTACTTCTTGCCTCTGAATTCTTCATTGATAAGTGGCAGAGAAACTAACCTAAACTTCCTTAAACAAAAATGAGAAATACTTGTTCATGGGATTAAAATATCAGGGGGAGCTACAGTTAAGGTTTGATATAGAACCCAAATATTTTTCCAACATCAAACTTTTTTTTTTCCATTCCATTACTCTACTACCTTGAAGTATACTTCTCCATTCTGAGACAATTTCATCCCATATAGTGTCAAAATGGTCGCCAATACTTCCTGTTAATAAATTTAGGTTAAAGTACAGAAGGAAAGAGAAGATCTTTTTTCAGAAATCCATTGAAACTTTCATTGTGTCTTACGAGTTCAAATTGAGCCCTTGAACACAAATTCTGCATCCAACATTATTGCAAATTTAATTTTGCCCCCTTGCATCCATATGCTGAAACCCTAACATCAAGTATGGCTGTATTTGGATATACAGCCTTTAGGGAGGTAATTAAGGTTAAATGTGTTTATAAAGATGAGGCCTTAATCAGATAGAACTTATATCCTTACAAGAAGAGGAGAAGACCTCAGATCTCTCCCCCAACCCCTACTCTCTGCACAGAGGACACAGAAGGAAGGGGGTCAACTACAACCTATGAAGAGAGGCTTGAAGCTAACCTTGATGGCAATTTGATCTTTCACATTTAGCTTTTAGAACTGAAAGAAAATTAATTTCTCTTATTTAAGCCCCACAGTTTATGATTTTGTTATGGCAGCCCTAGCAGGCTAATATAAGGGTATTGTGATGACTCTGATAGAATTAGGACTGGTTTTCTGTTTCACAAAGTGTCATTGACCAAATTTCTACTTTTCATTAATTCCTGAATATTGAATGCAAATTTTTTTCCCTGAATTTCCCCAACCCTATCTTCAAGAAAGTATGTAATTTTCATCAAATGCTCAGAATATATGTGGCCCAGAAGCAAATTTTACATCCACAGTTCTCGTACTTCAGTGGATATCAGAAGCATCTGAAGGACTTACAAAAAGCACAAGTCACTGGGCTCCACTCAGAATCTCTGATGCAAATG
The DNA here is from genome assembly GCF_054371585.1 of Giraffa tippelskirchi. Taxonomy (NCBI): domain Eukaryota; kingdom Metazoa; phylum Chordata; class Mammalia; order Artiodactyla; family Giraffidae; genus Giraffa; species Giraffa tippelskirchi. The sequence continues at coordinate 135,138,464 of NC_137277.1, forward strand.
TTCTGAGCTGGGACTGATCACTTTCATTTCCAGCAAGTTCTCAGGTGCTAATACTGCTGCTAGTGGTCCAGATACCATGGTCTAAGAACCACTGGTTTATATATAAATTTCACCGTCCCTGAATGATTTGATCTTTCCTCATGATTTATGACTTATCAAAGGCTCATGACTGCCAAATACAGCTATTTCATCAGCAATTTCTTTATAGAATCAAATATAACTTTTGAATAAATTTTCTTTTATATTCCAAAGGAGTCACAAACATAGTAAATCCACAATTGAAATAAACATTTTCCCTTAAAACCTCTTTTCTTGCATGTTCTCTTCCATGTCTTCCTTTGCATCTACTTCCCAAAACTGGAGTCTGGAAAACATTTTTGAGATCTCTTTGAGGCCACATCATCCTATCTCCTTGGTCTCTTTTGATTCAATGTACATGTGTTTTATCCCCTCTGACACTATTTAAGTTCAGGCACTCACCTATCTCACCCCTAAGACTGTAAGACTATGAAAGTTGCTCTCGAAAACCACCAGTATTAGCTCAAAAAAATAATTTAAAAAAAACCTATCTGATATCATTTATATGTAGAATCTAATATATGACATAAATGAACTTACCTACAAAACAGAAAGAGGCTCATAGATGTAGAGAACAGGCTTGTGACTGCCAAATAGGAAGGGATGGAAGAGGGAGTTAGGAATTAGCAGAGTCAAACTATTACATATAGAATGGACAAACAACAAGATCCTGTTGTATAGTGCAGGGGCCTGTAGTCAATATCCTGTAATAAACCATAATGGAACAAATTGAGAGAGTAGCATTAACATATATAAACCACCATGTGTAAAATAGATAGCTAGAAGGTAACTGCACAGGCAATAGCACAGGGAGCTCAACTCAGTAATCTGTGATGATCTAGAGAAGTGGAATGGGGGAGCGGTGGGTGGGAGGTCCAAAAGGGAAGGGATATGTGTACATATGGCTGATTCACATTGTTGTACAGTGGAAATCAACACAACATTGCAAAGCAATTGTATTGCAATAAAAATAAAACATAATGAAAAAGAATATGAAACACACACACACACACACACACATATATACATATATATATGTATGTATGTATGTATATTTCTGAGGCTTCCAAAGTACCTCAGTAGTAAAGAATCTGCCAGCAATGGTTCGATCTCTGGGTGGGAAGATTCCCTGGAGTAGGGCATGGCCACCCACTCCAGTATTCTTGCCAGGTAAATCTCATGGGCAGAGGAGCCTGGCCATCTATAATCCATAGGATCACACAGAGTTGGACCTGACTGAAGAAACTGAGCACACACACACACATAAATAACTGAAACACTTTGCTGTGTGACAGAATTAACACAACATTGTATTATAAATCAACTACACTTCAGTCAAGCATAAGGATGCTAGAGACATTTGACTATATAATTTCCCTACTGAACACTCCTCCATGATTCTATATTGTTTACTAAAAGTAGACTTCTAAACATACAAACAAGTTCCTTAATGATAGAGCCCCTGGTGGTCTTTTGTTTTCTTCTACTCCCTTCACACCCTGTGCTTTACTAAACTCTGTATGTCCTTCAATTCAAGCCCTTTCTACAGAACTGATATCAAGTGTGAAAACTGTATGCAAGCTATTATGTGCCTGTCCTATCAAATAAAAGGCTTTAGCTTAGTTTCTTTGGCCTCCCTTGAATCTCAAGTGTTTGAGTCAGGAGTTAAAGATTAGAAAATATTAAAAGGTAGAAACAAAGAATGGTTGTTTCGAAAAAAATAAAACAAACAAACTGATAACAGTTTAGATTATAAACCAGCCACATGGCAGAGTCACCAAACTCCCAGTTCCCTGAAAGATATAAACAAAGGCCCTGACACACACTCCTTAGTTGTTTTATAGGAAGCAGGCCCCCACCAGATGAAAACTGCTAACACAAGCACAGAGACCCTAGACTGGTTGAAACCACGAAGTTGATGATGCTTGAAACGTCACTTTGATGCCAACGCTTCTGAGAATTGTGCATGAATTGATCAAGCATCCTGCAGCTCCGTCCCTCACATTGCCTTTAAAACACCTTCCCTGAGAGTCACTGGGGACTCTGGGTCTTTCGAGTTTGAGTTTTATGTTCTCCTTGCTTGGCACCTGCAATAAACACTGCACTTTCCTTCACCATCACCTATTGTTAGTAGATTGGTTTTACCGTGTGTTGGTGAGCAGACCCAAGTTTGTTTCAGTAACAGTGTGACCTTCTTCTGGAGGCTTCTTTGGCTGTCCATGCCCCCACAGTTCTGGATGAGTCACATGTCTGCTGCCACTGAAGATCTCAGTGGCATCACACACCTATTGAATCATCATTGTAACTTGTCTTGTCTCCCTCACTGGTTGTACATTGCTAGAGACAATGAATACTAGAAACCATGAAAGTGCATTACTAGAAACCATGAAAGTTGGCTGATGCTTTTGTTGATATCTTAGCATTTTGTATCCCCTGTACTTACACAGAGTGAATGACACACAGAGGAGGTTCAGTAAATGTCTTTTCGCTCTTCATCCCTAACCTTGCCTGGGGGAAGCTCTTCTTCCTCTTGGGTTCCCTACAGCATCATATTGAGGAGGATATAAATCCTGATGTATATGTATATGGGCTTCCCTGGTGGCTGAGTTGGTTAAGAATCTGCCTGCAATGCAGGAGACCCAGTTTGATCCCTGGGTGGGGAAGATACCCCTGGAAAAGGAAATGGCAACCCACTCCAATATGCTTACCTGGGAAATCCCATGGACAGAGGAGCCTGGCGGGCTACAGTCCATGGAGTTGCAAAAGTTGGACACTACTTAGCAACTATACTTAGCAACTAAACCACCACCACCACCCATACATGTATGCATGGCCTGTTGTCAATCTTCCTATACCTTGTCCTCACAGCTCTCGAGGTGAACAATGAGATATTAAATATCTTGGTCAAGTTCAGACACAAAATTTGACCATGATCTACTTGAATGCTCTTTTTAATATCTTGTTACTGTAATAACATAGGATGCTTTGTAACACATGCAAGTTAATGACTTCCAAAGTATAAAAAATAACCTGAATTTATGCATACTTAGTTCAATTATAGAAGCTTATTTTTGAGGCTAGTTTGGAAAGATAATCATCTGTAGACAAATGCAATTTTGCTGTGAATAAGCCTCTTAAGATTAGAGAATTAAGACTGACATTAATTATGCATAAGTCATTATTGTATTTAACTCCTTGGTTAGGGAGAAAAAGACATATATAATGATGCTGAAAATTACCAGTATTTGTTCAGGTTACAGTTAGAAATCTCGTTTCTCACATTCTTGAGGAATACCATCTGGCTTGAAATATCAGAACTCACTAAATGTTCTCTAATAAAAAGAGTACATTGAATCAATTTGAAGAGCATATTTTTTTTCCTTACCTGAGCACAGGAATGAAAGCAATCTCTATAATTCTAATGATTATATTACATTTTATAAAGGGAAAGCTTTCTTTTAATTCTTTCTCTCTCTAAATTCTCTGAGATTATATGTCCCAGCCAAAGTGGGCATCTGAAATTGACTACCTAAATCACTTTTTGCCTGCCAATTTTTGTTTAATGTTCCTGACACTTTGACATATTTGATGTTGCTTTCTGGTTATATTGCATTCATTCTAAAATGTCCACATGATTACATGGGTAAACGCTCAATTTCTCTTTCTCTGGAATTGGTTAGGGTGATGTGGCAGGTGGAAGGGGATTGAATTAAGACAGAGAAAGACTTGGCTTCAAGTCTGTGATGCCATTGCCAAGCCCTGAATCTCCATGGAGCTAAGAATCCCCATAGCCAAAAGGGGATAAGACTATTTTCCATTACTTCCCATGGTAAATTATAAACTTTGAAAAATATAATACATTACATTAAATATAATCTCTAATCCCTTCTGAGAATTTACAACAGTTTCAAATTTCATACTTAATTTGTGATTATTTTATAAAGATCTGCCCAATGTTTTGGCTATGATTTCCATGACAGTAGACACACATCTGCTTTATTTGTATTGTAACTCCAAAAAGTAGCAGACAATGATACCTTGGAAAATATTTGTTGAATAGTTAAGAAAAAAATTATAGTTTTAATAAAGAGTCATGGACCCTTGTTTGGTTTCACCAGTGGATAAAGAAAGTACCCTTAAAGTTTTTTGAGTACAAAAAGTGGAGAAAAGCGTGGTAGAATTTGTGTTCAGCAATTCTGATTGGCATAATTTTCAAACATGTTAGGAATATTTATGTATAAAATAAATAAGCTACAAAGATATATTGCAAAATAGAGAATGTAGCCAGTGTATTTTAGTGACTTTAAATGGAGTGTAAACTATGAAAATATTCAATCACTGTGTTGTAAATCTGAAATGAATATTGTAAATCAACTATTCTTCAAAAACCCAAATAATTAAAAATGAAAAGTAGTAATTGTTTACTTGGATCACATTGCAGTAATAGTTATATTCTGGGAACTCCTTGAGCTGAAATCATCCAGAAGTCTTGGAACCATAACTTACTTACATTTAGATTGCCCTATACTAATGTCTCTGCAATACTGGAACATCAGACTTTTCTTAATAAGGGGAAATTGAGAAGATATGTAGTCCAATCCTTTACTTTCAGAGATTAGATACCTGAAGCTCTAATACATCGACTAGCTTGTTATCACAAAGAAGTAATTTAAATGTGCTGTGGTAGTCTTAGAGAACCAAGCAACTCCCAAACAGTTGCCTGAAAACAGCTTGCAATGTTTTGAAGCAAAGAAAATACACTACTTTAGGGTGATGTGGAAAAGTACTTTCAAGTCAGACTAGTAGAATAAGTTGTACTTTTAAGGAGAATAGGAACATGTTAACAATAAACTGTGGAAAATTCTGAAAGAGATGGGAACACCAGACCACCTGACCTGTCCCTTGAGAAAACTGTATGCAGGTCAGGAAGCAACAGTTAGAACTGGACATGGAACAACAGACTGGTTCCAAATAGGAAAAGGAGTACGTCAAGGCTGTATATTGTCACCCTGCTTACTTAACTTATATGCAGAGTACGTCATGAGGAACACTGGGCTGGAAGAAGCACAAGCTGGAATCAAGATTGCTGGGAGAAATATCAATAACCTCAGATATGCAGATAACACCACCCTTATGGCAGAAAGCGAAAAAAACCTAAAAAGCCTCTTGATGAAAGTGAAAGAGGAGAGTGAAAAAATTGGCTTAAAGCTCAGCATTCAGAAAACTAGGATCATGGCATCTGGTCCCATTACTTCATGGCAAGTAGATGGGGAAACAGTGGAAACAGTGGCTGACTTTATTTTTCTGGGCTCCAAAATCACTGCAGATGGTGATTGCAGCCATGAAATTAAAAGATGCTTACTCTTTGGAAGGAAAGTTATGACCAACCTCGACAGCATACTAAAAAGCAGAGACATTACTTTGCCAACAAAGATCCGTCTAGTCAAGGCTATGGTTTTTCCAGTGGTCATGTATGGATGTGAGAGTTGGACTATAAAGAAAGCTGAGCGCTGAAGAATTGATGCTTTTGAACTGTGGTGTTGGAGAAGACTCTTGGGAATCCCTTGGACTGAAGGAGATCCAACCAGTCCATCTTAAAGGAGATCAGTCCTGGGTGTTCATTGGAAGAACTGATGTTGAAGCTGAAACTCCAATACTTTGGCCACCTCATGTGAAGAGTTGACTCATTGGAAAAGACCCTGATGCTGGGAAGGGTTGGGGGCAGGAGGAGAAGGGGACGACAGAGGATGAGTTGGTGGGATGGCATCACCGACTCGATGGACATGGGTTTGGGTAAACCCCGGGAGTTGGTGATAGACAGAGAGGCCTGGCATGCTGCGATTCACGGGGTTGCAAAGAGTAAGACACGACTGAGCGACTGAACTGAACTGAACTTCTTTCATAATACAGCCTTAAATGTGTTACCTTAACCTTAAATTCTTTGCACTTTTGCCCACCTACCTCAAAATAAAAATGAATATATCCTTTCTAGCTCCATAGTTCTTTATGCAAAGCTCTGACTATGAACCAGTATCATTTTGAAGGAGCTTATTTAGAACAGAGAAAAAGAAGTATAACAAATATTAAACACTCTTTATTTTTTATCTTAGCACAACACCCTCCAGGTGCATCCATGTTGTTGCAAATGGCAAAATTTCATTCTTTTTATTGCTAAGTAGTATTCTACTGTGTATATATACTGCATCTTCTTCTTTTTAGACTTTTCATAAAAAATATTGAAGTACGGTTTGTTTACAATGTTGTGTTAATTTCAGGTGCCCATAAAAGTGATTCAGTTACATCTTCAGTTATAAATATTTATGCTTTTCTTTTTTTTTTTAGATTCAGTAGCCCTTTCTCATAGCTCAGTTTTCCTAATTTGAACTGCTTCACCTCCTTTCTTTCCTCAGTTTATTTTAGCCTCTGTAACAGTTACTAAGAGAATTGATTCCTCTCTCTACCCTAGCCCAGCTCAAGAGAGCTTCCTATAAATATTCTTCTTAAGGAATAAATTAATAGATAATTACTGAATAGCCACTCAGCCCTGGCTATACCCTGGAATCACCTAAATAACACTGGACCTCACTATACAGATTCTGATTTAATTGTTCTTGTTCTTCTTCTTCTTCTTTTTTTTTAAATTGGAGTTTAGTTGCTTTTCAATGTTGTGTTAGTTTCTGTTATACGACAAAGTGAATCCAGCTATATCAATACATATACCCTCTCCCTCTTGGACTTCCCTCCTTTCCCCCACCCTACCCTTATAGGTCACCACAGAGCACCAAGCTGAACTCTCTGTGCTGTTCAGCAGGCTTCCTCCCATTAGTTGTTTTACACATGGCAATGTACATATGTCAATATCAATCTCCCAGTTCATCCCTCCCTCTCTCCCTAACTGTGTGCACACATTTATTCCATATGTCTACATCTCAATTCCTCATATGCAAATGGATGCATTAGTACCATTTTTGTAGATACCGTATATATACATTAATACATGATATTTGTTGTTCTCTTTCTGATGTAGTTCACTTAATATAATAATCTCTAGGTCCATCCATGTTGCTGCAAATGGCATTGTGTCTGTATCCATTCATCTGTAGATGGATATTTAGCTTGTTCTCATGTCCTGGCTACAATACACATTGTGGGGTACATGTGGCTTTTTGAATTATGGTTTCCCCAGGGTATATGCCTGGGAGTGAGATTGCTGCCTGGGGCCAAATGATTTTAATCTGTAGATGGGATTGAGAAACACTGATCCACTTCATGCCTGGCAGAGTGCAGTCCTGAAGAATAAATGTAGCATGCTTCCCACATTCTAACAAGTAGTGACAACATGAACATTTATACCCACTTAAGGGATCCAAATCTGTGGCTTCAGAGACACAAGAAATATTTACTGGATGTACAGTTTTTAGGCCACAAATAAAATATTCTTTAGTTGGTAGATAAGGTTGTTAAGACATGAATGATTCCCACCGGTTGTAAGGCCAAATTTATTTCATTCCACTCTTTTTTTTAAAGAATAACTTCTTTATATTTTTAATGTTAATTATTTTATTATGTATCAATTATTTAAACTATTCATTATTTTTAATAAAATTAGGTGATTCCTCTGTTCTAACCAGTGTTTGGGATGAACTATTTACTAACATTGTTATGCATTATGAAACATACACTAAAGAGGGTAAAGATGAGAGAAAGAGCTTGGGTCATACTTAGTGGAGGAAAGTTTGTTGGAAGAAATGAGAACAAACTAAGACTGGAAGTTAAGGTAGGCATTTGCTTGGCAGAAAGGACTGGAGTTTGGAAAATGCTAACTGTGCTCCAGGAACAGTGAAAAACTGTCATTTACATTCAGACTTTAGGAAGCCTTACCCTGTCATGTGAGACAAAAAGGCCTTTCTCTTAATCTGACTTCATGCTTAGTTATAGAGAAGACAAAAATCTACTTGAATGCGTGGCATTCTGTCTGAAAAGTGGGCATTGAAATCTCAGCTACTCATCATTTTTTTCCTAAAAAACATTTTTAATATCTTTTTTATGCCAAGATACTAGGTTTCGAGCTTAAAAATATGAGGTGATTTTCAAGTAAATGTTGGCAAGTATATGGAGAAAAGGTAACCCTTCCACATGGTTGGAGGGAAGGTAAGTTGGTGTAGCCACTATGGAAAACAGTTTGGGAGTTTCTCAAAAAGCTAAAAATAGAACTACCATATGATCTAGCAATCCCACGCCTGGGCATGTATCTGAAAAACAAAACAAAAACACATTCAAAAGTATACATGCACCCCTATGTTCATAGAAGCACTATTTACAATAGCCAAAACATGGAAACCACCTAAATGTCTATCAACAAATGAATGAATAAAGAAGATATGGTACATATATACAGTGAAATGTTACTCAGCCGTACATAGGATGAAATCATGGCATTTACAGCAACATGGATAGACTTGGAGGGCATTATGCTAAGTGAGATGTCAGGTAGAGAAAGACAAATACTGTTTGATAACACTTATATGTGGAAGTAATCTAAAAAATGCAATAAATTAGTGACTATAACAATAAAGAAGCAGATTCATAGAGAGAACAAACTAGTACTTAACAGTGCAGAAAAGTGGAGGGGCAATATATGGGTGGGGGAGAGGGATGCACAAATGATTGGATGTGAGATGGACTGAAAGAATGTATTGTTCAATATGGGGAATATAGCCAACATTTTGTAATAACTGTAAATTAAAAGTAACCTTCATAAACTATATTAATTTTTTAAATTAATAAATAAGGGGCTTTCCTGGTGGCTCAGTAGTAAAGAATTCTCCTGCCAATGAGGGAGAAATGGGTTCCATCCCTGGTCTGGGAGGATCTCATATGCTGCAGAGCAACTAAGCCCACGTGCCACAACTATTGAACCTTCACTCTAGAGGACAGGAGCTGCAACTACTGAGCCCATACACCCTAGATCCTGTGCTCTGAAACAGGAGAAGCCATCACAGTAAGAAGTCCCTATTCATCACAACTAGGAAAAAGCCCAGAGAGCAAGTAAGACCCAGCACAGCCAAAAATAACTTACTAAATAAATAAAGATTATCAAAAAATAAAATATTAGGTGATTGTATTTTTATCTTAGATATAGGAAATTGATATTCTTATTTCCATTTTAGAGGTAAGAAAATTACAACCCCAAGAAAATGTGCAATTTGTCCAATACTACACTGCAAATAATAAAGCGAGTGAAGATTTTAACCCTAATGTGACTAATTCTAAAGTCAAAGAAAAGCCGAATATTTCTTTTAAATGGAGAACGACAGTCAAATCACTGTCTTATCAGTGCAAATGGTGTTTTGAGAGCACGTTATCTACTTAGCATCAGAAGGGTATTTTTTGATTAATTCAGCAAAGTACAATCATGTGAAATATAGCAATGTACATAAAAGTATAGAGAGATGTGATAAAACAGGAAACAGGAAAGGGAAATACATAGATTTTGGTCTGATATCATTTTACCACCTTTATTGGCAAACCTTGAGTCTTACATGAACAAATGTCACTATGAAACATAAAAGCAAATTATCATTAACAATAACAAGAGAAAAGACTGCCAGGAGGCTCCATGCTTGCACATCTGAGGAAGCAGTTAGTTAAATGTGTCATGAACAAGAGAGAGATTATAACATATTGGGGCTGTAATGCACATTGGGCAAAGTTAAAGTAAATGGATTGCATTGCAGTCGATGCTCTTTTTAATACTAGTGCAAGGAAATGAGCAGTATATTTTCCACTTTTAGTTCATATTTTTTGGCTCCAACTCTCTACCTTTTAGCTATATGAAATGCCGCTGAAGAGTTTGTCTCAAAATGTGGGCTGCATTTTTCCAATGGACATAGATGACTAACTATGGTTTGACTAGCTTGACCAGCCTTGCAGTCTGTGTCAGGGAATTCTCCTCAGCCTCTATCTTTTGACACAACTACTTCATCAAGAGCTGACTGTGGCTCAGATCATTAACTCCTCATTGCCAAATTCAGACTTAAATTTAAGAAAGTAGGGAAAACCACTAGACCATTCAGGTATGACCTAAATCAAATCCCTTATGATTATACAGTGGAAGGGACAAATAGATTTAAGGAACTAGATCTGATAGACAGAGGACCTGATGAACTATGGATGGAGGTTCGTGACATTGTATAGGAGACAGGGATCAAGACCATTCCCAAGAAAAAGAAACGTAAAAAAGCAAAATGTCTGTCCAAGGAGGCCTTACAAATAGCTGTGAAAAGACAGGAAGTGAAAAGCAAAGGAGAAAAGGAAAGATATACCCATCTGAATGCAGAGTTCCAAAGAATAGCAAGGAGAGATAAGAAAGCCTTCCTCTGTGATCACTGCAAAGATACAGAAGAAAATAATATAATGGGAAAGACTAGAGATCTCTTCAAGAAAATTAGAGATACCAAGGGAACATTTCATGCAAAGATGGGCACAATAAAGGACAGTAATTGTATAGATCTAACAGAAGCAGAAGATATTAAGAAGAGGTGGCAAGAATACACAGAAGAACTGTACAAAAAAGATCTTCATGACCCAGATAATCATGATGGTGTGATCACTCACCTAAAGCCAGACATCCTGGAATGTGAAGGCAAGTGGGTGTTAGGAAGCATCACTGTGAACAAAGCTAGTGGAGGTGATGGAATTCCAGTTGAGCTATCTCAAATCCTCAAAGATGATGCTGTGAAAGTGCTGCAATCAATATGCTAGCAAATTTGAAAACTCAGCAGTGGCCACAGGACTGGAAAAGGTCAGTTTTCATTCTAATCCCTAAGAAAGGCAATGCCAAAGAATGCTCAAACTGCTGCACAATTCCACTCACCTCACATGCTAGCAAAGTAATGCTCAAAATTCTCCAAGCCAGACTTCAGCAATATGTGAACTGCAAACTTCCAGATGTTCAAGCTGTTTTTAGAAAAGGCAGAGGAACCAGAGATCAAATTGCCAGCATCTGCTGGATCATCAAAAAAGCAAGAGAGTTCCAGAAAAAACATCTATTTCTGCTTTATTGACTATGCCAAAGCCTTTGACTGTGTGGATCACAATAAACTGTGGAAAATTCTGAAAGAGAAAGGTATACCAGACCACGTGACCTACCTCTTGAGAAATCTGTATGCAGGTCAGGAAGCAACAGTTAGAACTGGACATGGAACAACAGACTGGTTCCAAATAAGAAAAGGAGTACGTCAAGGCTGTATATTGTCACCCTGCTTATTTAACTTATATGCAGAGTACATCATGAGAAACGCTGGGTTGGATGAAGCATAAGCTGGAATCAAGATTGCTGGGAGAAATATCAATAACCTCAGATATGCAGATGACACCACCCTTACGGCAAAAAGTGAAGAACTAAAAAGCCTCTTGATGAAAGTCAAAGAGGAGAGTGAAAAAGTTGGCTTAAAACTCAACATTCAGAAAACTAGGATCATGGCATCTGGTCCCATCACTTCATGGGAAATGGGTATACAGTGGAAACTGTGGCTGACTTTATGTTTTTTGGCTCCAAAATCACTGCAGATGGTGATTGCAGCCATGAAATTAAAAGATGCTTACTCCTCGGAAGGAAAGCTATGACTATCCTAGATAGCATATTTAAAAGCAGAGACATTACTTTGTCAATAAAGGTATGTCTAGCCAAGGCTATGGTTTTTCCATTAGTCATGTATGGATGTGAGTGTTGGACTCTAAAGAAAGCTGAGCATCAAAGTATTGATGCTTTTGAACTGTGGTGTTGGAGAGGACTCTTGAGAGTCCCTTGGACTGCAAGGAGATCCAACCAGTCCATCCTAAAGGAGATCAGTCCTGAGTGTTCATTGGAAGGACTGATGTCAAAGCTGGAACTCCAAAATTTTGGCCATCTGATTCAAAGAGCTGACTCATTTGAAAAGACCCTGATGCTGGGAAAGATTGAAGGCAGAAAGAGAAGGGGATGACAGAGGATGAGATGGCTGGATGGTATCACCGACTCAAAGGACATGAGTTTTAGTAAACTCTGGGGATTTGGTGATAGACAGGCAGGGTTGAGGTGCTGTGGTCCATGGGGTCACAAAGATTCGGACACGACTGAATGATTGAACTTAACTGAACTGAACTTCGTCAGGAAAGAAATCTGACCTCAAATAAGGTACCCAGGACTCAAGCTCCAAAAAAGACCCCGAGGACGAAAAGTTACCATAAGGGCACCAACAACAGCATCAGCAACAATAATAATAAATTCCTAGGTTGGTATTTCATTCTCAGTTAACACCCACAGGTGGGAAGAGCAGACAGATTAGCTCTATTTCCTATGTGGGAAAACGTTGGTATAAAGAAGGACTGATGTTTATGACTGGTAAATCATTCTTAACACTCAGGTCACTGCAGTTTCCTTAGTTAAAGGCTGCTAAATAAGATCTGAACTGCCACTTCTAACTCATCCTTCTGGTGGGTTTGGAGGCTTCTGAGGGGGAAAAAAAATGTCATCTTCAACTCATATTCACTAGGATATCCAGAGTTGGTGATACTCTTAGCTATATAAAATGACAATTAATTGAACATCTAGAGTGAGCATTTTCCATCTCCAAAGAACAAGTAATTTAATTATAATAACACACTTAACAATAATGCAGTACTTCTGCATGAGATTACTTTGCCATCATTAATTAATGCATTATCTCAAGGACATGCACCTTTCAGCATCAAGTTCCTTCAGTCTCTCTCTTGCATTCTTAAGAAAGTTATGCAGCAGAGCTGCCCTTTTTGGTACAAGTACCACAGCTCAAAGCATGGGGTCAGATTAACTTGTTTCTGTCAGTATTCCTCACACATTTCACAATTATTGTCGAATACACAGCTTAGGTTGGCATTTTTTTGAAAACTATTTTCCATTGCTTACTTTTAACTGGAGATTGAAAGTCAGTGGGTAGATTCAGTTTAATTCCACTCAGATGTAAATAATTACTTGCTCAATCAATTCTGTCTGCTGAATTTCTCTGTCCCAGGCTAGGTATCCACTAACTAAATCTACTTTATTTTTAGTTCCTGCCCTATGTTCTAAGGTACTGCAATGTAAAGTCCCAGAAAAAAATACAAAATGATGGAAAATATAAAATGTTTTATCAGCCTTTAATGAGGTGATTGGGTGCACAAATTCCTTAGGAGCTTTAAGTTCACACTAAAATAGATTTATAGAGGTGATGCAATGATTTGCAAAGTAAGAATATTATGCAAGATTTTTTAGAATGTTAAGGTAAAAACATAGGGATAATAAAAGAGTTCTTGTGAACTGAGTGATGGACTTAATCTTTTTATATAAAATTGAAACACTGCTATTAATTTACTGATATTGAACATATCTCTCTCTATCAGGATTTATGTTTTTCATGTCTAATATACACCAAGGACTCACTCTACCCAGCAGTGGGCTGGATGCTACAGGGGTAACAACTCCCTAAACCTGCTGAGTGTTAAAATCACACATGCTTTTAGGTTTTTGTTTGTTTGAAATACAGTTATCCTGGCTCCTTCGAGCCCTAATAGATCAGAATCTAAGTTGGAGGGTGGTGGCGGAGGTGGGATTTAGCACTCTAATAATCTTCTCAGGAGTCTTTGGAAACTCTTCCTATAGGGGACAAAGAAAGCAGGGCTTCATGACAGTCATCTGTATCATATAAAAGCAACTTATTGATCATTTGATTCATTGACTACTGGGATCTATTCTAGAGGTGAACAAAGGAAGATTTGTGGGGCAAACCTGTTCTGTTCTCTGATTTTTTAATATCTTGAGAATTAAGATATTTTTTAACAGAGTTGAAGAAAATCAAAGGAAAAGCAGTGTTTTAGGGCACATAAATTATATATGGAATCCAAATGTCATTATCTGTAAGTCAAATCTTTTTGGAACACAGACATATCCACTTGTTTATGTGTTGTCACTGGCTGTTTTCACACCACGATGACTAAAACTTTGAGACAGAGACTATATGTGAACTACAGCCTAAACTAATTAATATTCAATTCTTTATAGAAAAGAATTTTATAGTAAAAGTTTACCAGCCCTTTTTCCCTTATTCTGAACAAAAAGTTGAAGTATGTGCTTTACCAAATTTTGGTGAGAATTAGGAAGTGGAAACATATCCAAAATCTAGTATGGAATGTGTTACCTGTTAGGAAAGGAAATGTGAGTATTTTGTCCTTTGCTTCCAAAAGTCCACAGTGAGAAAAACGTCCTCTAAAACAGTTATTCTCCAAGCGCATCCCTGGATTAACAACAGTAGCATTGCTTGGGAATGCACTAGAAATGCCAATTCTCAGGGCCCAGCCCAGACAAAATCAGACATTCTGGGATTCAGGTCCAGCAATCTATATTTTACCAAGTCTTACAAATGAGTCTGTACACATTTTCTGGCTAAGGGTGGGGGAGGGTACTGTTTGTAAATCACTGTGCTAAGAAACACTGGGAAACAAATCAGAAAATAATTGTTATCAGGTCCACAAAGTCCCATACAACTAAGTGTGAAATATATTGTTGTAGTCACTGCTTGAAGTTGATAAAAATCAAGGCATTTCTAGGCAAGCACACAAACACAAGAAAATCCTATTCTATATGGTGGACACGAATTTTTGAAGCCTCTTGGCTGAGATTTCAGGATAACAACAGGCCTAAATTTTATGTTGACATGAGGCTTCTGATAGAGATCGAATACTGAGTGAAACTGAAAATGTTTCTGATATCTGACAAAAATAGCCAAGTTATGGGAGGTGAATTATGCTTATTCTACATTCAAAAGACAGGCTATCATTAACCTAAATGCTCCTCTGCAACTATTCTCTTACTTGTGTCACACTCTCAGGAAATCTAAACACAAAAATCAACCAATTGGTATCAACATGCTTTTTTGACTTCATGATGGTGCAAAATCAATATGCGTTCAGTAGAAGCTGTACTTCAAGTTTTGAATTTTTATCTTTTCCCAGGCTATCAAATGTGCTATGATACACAATATTCTCTTATGATGCTGGACAGTAAGCCCCAGCTACCAGTTGGCCATGTGATCATGAGGGTAAGCAATGTATTCAGAAACATTCTGCACTCATACAGCCATCATGTTTTCCACTTTCAATACAACATTTAATAAATCACGTGAGTTGTTCAACACTTTATTATAAAATAGGCTTTGTCTTAGATGATTTTGCCCCTGTGTGGGCTAATGTGAGTGTTCTTATAGCACATTTAAGGTAGAATAGGCCAAGCCACAATGGTTAGGTAGGTTAGTAGTATTAAATGCATTTTTAACTTGAGATATTTTCAATTTATGATGGATTTGGGGGCGTGTAACCTCCTCACAAGTTGAGGACAATCTGTAATTCTCTGTGAAGATTCTCACTTCTTCAAAGCCCATTCTTAACAGCTCATCTTGTCTCCTTTTCAGAAATGTAATTGTTAAAAGAAAAAAAAACAATTTTGAAACATAAGATCATAACACTGGAGAATCTCTCAAGATGCCTTAGCAATATTCCTAGGCAGTGATGAACCAAACTTTTCCTTTGGAATTCTTGACGATGTTATGTTTTAAAAACCAAAACCCAACCAAACAAAAAGACCACAGATGGGCTCCTTAGAGCTAACAATAACCCCGGTAAATGTGATGGGGATTTATCTCCCACATATTGAGTACTCTCTGTGTGCCATGCACTGTACAGAAATTCTTAGAAGTCCAGTGAGGAAAGTATTAACATCTATCTCTTCAAAATAAGAAATCAACTGGATTTGATTTTGAGCTCCTTAGTGAAAGAGAAGATTGGAAGAGATATTTGAGAGAAGATTGAAAAGCTCTAGGTATGAAGAAATTCTAGAACAACAGATAAAATGTGCCCCAAGTTGACCCGAAGCTCAGCATGCCCAATAGAGAGCACAGCATGACTTTGTCTTGAGTCCATCACTATCTGCTTGTCCCATCAAGGTTCAGAGGCTTTGAGGGGATCTAGCAATTTATTCTTGGTGCAGACATTGATAGGCCTCTCTGTCAGTCGCATTGCCAGCAGCTCATAGGGACAGCAGAAATTATAGTAGGAGCTGTGAGCAGGGCAGAGTTTGCATGCTGAGAGGGTGTTGGTAGGACAAGTGAGTTAACACTATGGAACCTCCCTGACTTCTCCAGGAGTTAGGGATGGTGGTCCTTCTGTTACTCTGTTGAGGTCTCTGGTGATGGTGAATATGTAGGGACTGATGTCTTTCAGTATTATATTATTCTTAATGAAAATTGAAGGTGGTCCTGCCAAGTCCTTTAGCAGTAAAATTTAGTAGTTTAAAGTATATAGGGACTGACATTTAGGGTAGAATTTATTCTGCAGTCATAAGAACCAAAAGTCTCAAAATTCTTTCTGGGAGTTGAAAGAAAAATTCCAGCCCTGGCCCCTGGGTCAACTCAGCAGGCTATAAAAGTAGGAGAGTAGAATACTACCAAGAGTAGAATGGTTTAAAAAAAAATAGTGCTTTCTACCACTAGTTTGTACCATTACCCTGAGAGGAACTGATGGAGAGTCAGGAGGTTAAACCCAGCTCACATATCTATCCTACTTCACCATAGTTTTGATCAGATTGTCATCCTCTCTCCCAGGAAGAGTTTCTTGCTCTCACTCTCTCCTATTCTCTCCTTTGCTCTCTCTCACACGTACACTTACACTCAAAGGTAAGCACATGCTAACATTCAGATTTGCAAAGAGAATGTATTCTTAAAGTCAATTCACATATTTCACTGTTAGTGAACTTCTTTGAACTGCACATGCATTATCAATGAGGAACCTAGGCCCAGGAGATATTTGTAACATGATTTTTCAGAGGAAGAAACCAAGTTTGCAAAGTCAGCAGTTTACTCAAAGTCATGCCTATATTTGACTTGGAGCTTTTGAGTGATGCCTTGTGTCACTTTCATCAGGAGACTGATTAAAAGTCTCCCGGCTCTAGCTGTGGCTCTTAAAATTGCTACTAAAATAAATGTTGCCCTCAGGTGCTACTTCTTTACTGAAGGTATTTGAGTGGGCTTGATATTTTCAAAATATTCTCAACCTGGTCCCGTCATTTGAAATTATAAAATAAATTCTTTCTTTGAACAAATCACAGATCAAAGTTAGCATGAATAAACACATAATTTTGCTCTTAAGACTTTATTACTTGATTAAAAAAAAAAAGGAGAGGGGAGATATCCCTGGTGGTCCGTTGGTTAAGAATCTGCCTTGCAATGCAGGGGACGTGGGTTTGATCTCTGGTCAGGGAACTAAGATCCCACATGCTGAAGAGAAACTGAGCCTGCACAGCACAACTAGAGAGTCCATGGGCTGCAACAGAGATCCCTCTTGTTGCGACTAAGACCCAACACAGACAAATCGATATAGTTTTAAAAAGACTCTATTGTCATTGGGTTCTTGACCATATGATTGATTCTGATGTTTCAAAGAAAGACAGCACACTTTGGAATACACACTAAAATTCAAACTCTGAATGTCTAGAAATTTTCTCCCATGCCAGGTCCTCTGTAATTATGGAAGATGAGATCATCTTGCCTTGAGTCTCATCATCTCTGTCCCAGGGCACCTTTTGGAGAAGCTATTTCATCAAAGACACAATTGTCAGACTGATTGTTTAAATAAATACAATAAAATTCTGTTGACCTGTGTCCTGAGAAAAATACGGCAGAGCAGCCTTGGACAGAGTTGTGTCTTTGGTGGCAAGTTGCCAATTTCAGAACCAAGTCTTCCCCATGATTTTAACTTCAAAGTGAAGCTACTACTTTTTTGTTATTGTGTATTAATCTCATAAGTTAATTTTAATGTCCTCAAAATGTAAATCTTTTACAACTTAGAGATGAATTAATATAAAATATTCATTGGTTCTGAATAGAACTGGACAATTTCAGCTCTGTCCTACATGCTTTTACAAATGAAAGATAATCTCCATGAAGTATTTAGATGCCAGTCTGAGTTATGACTCTTGAAACAAAATGACCTCATGCATATTTAGATTCTATATATTCATGAACATTTTTTGTAGGAACATTTTTTTATTGGTTACAATAGTTTTCAGCTAACAAATCAACCCTGAATTGTGACATACCAGGCTCCTTTCTGTCTGTTAAATGTTAATCTTGCTGAAGTTTTTCAGTTTGCAAGTCATTTTAAATAGAGAGGTCCTTTATTCGAATTGTATTGTATACATGACTCATTGCTCCTTTTGCCAAGAAATGGATCAGAAATAACACTTTTTTCCAATAGAAGAGAAGATATATAATGTTTATGTAACTTTACATAAGCTATCTAATGTAGATATATAAATTTAGTTTTAATTTTCAAAACTTATGACCATAAACATCTCCAATAGTAAAATCCTGGAATCATCTTAAGCTTCACTTAAATATTTTACATATATTATCATAATTATTTCTCCCAATACCTAAATGAATCAAGTATGATTGTGCCTATTTTACAAAGGGTAATCTAAGGCTCCAGTTTGTATCAGACTAGTATAGGATAACACAGCTATAGTTTTTCTAAGTATCTTAGCAACCCCTATAGCTAATCTTTTAAATCTCCATTTTATAAAAGAGAACCTATTCCTCAGGTTTGTATGTCCCAGTAACATAGATGTCAAAGAGAATAGAAGGACCACAGCTATCCTCTTTTCTTAAAATAAGTCTATTCAATTGCAGGAGAGAGCTCATTCTTCAAAAATGTCTCTAAGACACATGGAACAAAGACACACATGGAGCAAAGTGTTTTCCCAAAAGTTTTTAGACATAGACTTTTATTTCTAGCACAACTCTCATTAAACTTCTTAGAACACAAATGTGCTCTCCATGGAGATGTGAGAAATTTCTAGTGAGAGGTTTACAAACAAATTTAAAAAATTTGGGTTCATTTTAAAACTTTCACATTCCTTAAAAAAAAAAAAAGAAAGAAAAAGAAACATGACCTTGAAAAATGTTGAGTGAAGACATTGTCTCAATATTTAGTAGGGAAATAATTGTCCAAATTAGTTTTAGGGTTCTATGAAGATTACACACCACTATCAACATTTTCCAATAATCATGGCCACATGTCCAAATGAATGATCTAGACTATTTTTTAAATGAATTTTAGTTCATATATTTTATTTATTTATATTTTGTCTTTTTAGATAACACGAACAAATTTACTTGAGTTGAATAGCATATTTTTATCTCCTTTGGTCATTATATAGAAATGTGTGTGTGTTAGTCACTCAGTTGTGTCCGACTCTTTGTGATCCCATGGACTGGGGCCCACCAGGTTTCTCCATGGGATTTTTCCAGGTAAGAAGACTGGAGTGGGTTGCCATTTCCCTCTCCAAGGAATCTTCCCAATCCAGGGACCGAATCCAGGTCTCCTGCATTGCAGGCAGACACTTTACCATCTAAGCCATCAGGGAAGCCCCCATTTCCCCTCACAGGACCCTGTAAATCATGCTATCTCTTTGGTGCCAACACTCTTCAAAGGTCATATGCTCTCTCATTATTGCAATTTGCCTGGGGCTGTTATGACAAGTACCCAATAAACACAAAAACAGAATGGAATAAGGATGCTTAAAGATAGTTTCTGCCCAGCCATTGCTAGGTCATAATAAACATGCTAATTCTTTCCATTTTAGTTCATAGATACAATCCTTCCAGCCTCCATTCAATCATTTTTTTGGTGTGGGTGATCATCGATGTCATTGTCCTTCAGAAGCACTTACTGGATTTATTTGTATGAATGTAATTTGTTATTCAAAGCAAATTGTACAGCCTGGATTCATTTACCTTGTATTGTAACAACAGGGAAGATGCTAAGGGCAGGAATACACATCCTCCAAAAGTTCTTAATGTAAAAAAAAGAAGGGCTGTGAGGTGATGGTGTAAGTTATGGTAATGGACATTCATCTCAGTTTCTGGCCTTTAGATTCATAGCTGAGGTGGTATAAAGCTGTACAAGAAAATCTTTGTAATTTTACAAAAGAATTGGAGTAGTTAAGTCAATTATTCAGATATTTATTGAGAATTTATTTTTAACTTAGGACTGTAGTTATCCTGCAAATGGTCAAGAGAAATGTTTTCTTCCTTCAAAAATTATGCATAAATAAAATGTGAAATAAACCCATGAACACAATTAGAAACACTATCCCACTTACTCAACACAATCCACATATAATTTCCCCATCTTGGAGGTGAAAAGTTTTGGCTTGGAAAACTAATTATAGGTGGAATCACAAGGTAGCAAATATATCATGGGTCTAAATTGTATTTCCTCTTATTGTCTCTATGCAGATGACCATTTATATTGTATATTAACATATATATGTAGAATCTAGAAAATCATATAGATGATTTTATTTGCAAAACAGAAAGAGACATAGACATAGAGGACAAATGTATGGACACCAAGTAGGGAAAAGAGGGTTGGGATGAACTGGGAGATTGGAATT
This sequence comes from Giraffa tippelskirchi, assembly GCF_054371585.1. Lineage (NCBI taxonomy): Eukaryota > Metazoa > Chordata > Mammalia > Artiodactyla > Giraffidae > Giraffa > Giraffa tippelskirchi. The sequence goes on from NC_137277.1 coordinate 135,159,048, forward strand.
GACATATATACATTACTATGTATAAAATAAATAACTAATGAAAACCTACTGTAAAGTTTAGGGAACTTTATTCAGTGCTCTCTGGTGATCTAAATGAGGAAAATTCCAAAAAGTGCAGGTATATGTATACATATAGCTGATTCACTTTACTGTACAATAGAAACTAACACAACACTGTAAAGCAAATATACTTCAATAAAAAATAACTTTAAAAATACGGTAAAAAATAAGTCCTTAAAGAAGTAGAACAAACTTTTCAAATGATGTTAGAACTCAAAGGAAAAATAAATCACTGAAGGACAGACATGATTAAAAAGAAAAAAATAGGAGACAGAACTTGCAGAAGTTCTGAAGAGACAGGGCTTGGAATGATAAATTTAGAGACAGAAGCCAAAAAATTTAAAGTTGAGGAAACAGCTCACACAGATATGTGTAAATGAAGTATATGTATGTGTGTGTGTTGGCCTATTCTGTTTGAAGAAGAATGACAATGACAAGGAAATGTTTTTGTTTTTTTTTTTTGCCAAGAACAAGCCCTTGAACATTGCTCTTCTTTATAGCTAGAAACAGTATGCCAAACTCACTGGGCAGAGGATGCTGGAATTTCATGTATCTTAAATCACTTCAAGATTGATGTTAGTGGTTTCTACTCTGCTTCTAAACATCTTCAAGACTAGAAAGTTTTATTCACAGTCATTGTCTTCTCCACAGATGTTATCTCACTTGGCATGGGATTCAAGTATCTCTCAGTTTACCTAATAGCTATCAAAGTTTTTGTATGTTTTTAAGTCTAACTGGAAGCACAGTCGGAAGCCCATAAATGTTACTTTAAAGCTTAGGAAAAGAAAATAAAAAGGATGCACTGAGCAGACTTCAGAAAACAAAGATTAAGTCCATGCATCAGCCACCTCCCATAACAAGCTGTCCATTTTTCCTCTGCCTTTCAGCATTGTGGGGTAACTTCTCTCATAGCTCAGTTGGTAAAGAATCCGCCTGCAATGCAGGTGACTCCGATTCAATTCCTGGGTCAGGGAGGCCCTCTGGAGAAGGGATAGGCTACCCATACCAGTATCCTTTGGCTTCCCTTGTGGCTCAGCTGGTAAGGAATCTGCCCGCAATGTGGGAGACCTGGGTTCGATCCCTGGGTTGGGAAGATCCCCTGGAGAAGGGAAAGGCTACCCACTCCAGTATTCTGTCCTAGAGAATTACATGGACTGCATAGTCCATGGGATCGCAAAGAGTTGGATGCAACTGAAAAACTTTCACTTCATTTCACTTTTCAGCATTATGTGACACTTTAAATTGGCTTCTCTTCTACTGAATGAGCTTCCCAGGTAGTGCTAGTGGTAAACAATGTGCCTAACAATGCGGGAGACTCAAGAGACATGGATTTGATACCTGGGTCAGGAAGATCCCCTGGAGTAGGAAATGGCATCCTACTTCAGAATTCTTGCCTGGAAAATTCCACAGGCAGAGAAGTCTACATGGGGCTACAGCCCATGGGGCCTCAAGGAACTGAACACTACCGAGTGACTGATCTAACACACAGAGACACACACACACACGCACACACACACACACTACTGAAACTAAAGAAATAGTGTTGGTGCTCAAAAATGGTTTTGAACAATGAAAGGAAGGGAGGAGGTGAGGGAAACTTGGGGAGGGGGGGACTGGAGAAAAATGAGTCATTAAATAACTTCCTTAGAGTCCTAGGGTAGCATGGAGCAGAGTAGGGATACATGACCCCAAATACTTACACTGCGAACACTGTGCATATGAATTTGAGGATTTGTTACAAACCCAAAGCCTTATGAAACCAGGAGTTGTGAAACACTGAAAGTGAAAGTCACTCAGTCGAGTCTAACTCTTTGAGACCCCGTGCACAGTCTACGGAATTCTCCAGGCCAGAATACTGGAGTGGGTAGCTTTTCACTTCTCCAGGGGATTTTCCCAACCAAGGGATCAAAACCAGGTCTCCCACATTGCAGGCGGATTCTTTACCAGCTGAGCCACAAGGGAAGCCCAAGAATAGTGGAGTGGATAGCCTACCCCTTCTCCAGAGGATCTTCCTGACCCAGGAATCGAACCAGAGTCTCCTGCTTTGCAGGCGGATTCTTTACCAACTGAGCTATAAGGAAAGCCCTAGTTTGGAGGTATTCAACTCCCTTTAGACTGGGGATCGTTATCCTATTTCTTTCCTTTCTTTTTTTTTTCCCTTTCCCTAAACTAAGATACTAGCGAGGCTTGGGAAGCTTACAGACCAGTTTAATTTTTAAAGCTGATATTTAGTGATCTTAGAACGTTAGGAAACTTAAGATACCACAGTTCAGTCTCTCGTTGTGTCCGACTCTTTATGACCCCATGGACTGCAGCATGCCAAGCTTCCCTGTCCATCACCAACTCCCAGAACTTGCTCAGACTCATGTTCATCGAGTTGGTGATGTCATCCAACCATCTCATTCTGTCATCCCCTTCTCTCCTGCCATTAATCTTTCCCAGCATCAGGGTCTTTTCAAATGAGTCAGTTCTTTGCATCAGGTGGCCAAAGTATTGGAGCTTCAGTTTCAACATCAGTCCTTCCAGTGACTGTTCAGGACTGATTTTCTTTAGGATTGACTGGTTTGATCTCCTTGCTGTCCAAGGGATGCTCAAGAGTCTTCTCCAACACCACAGTTCAAAAGCATCAATTCTTCGGTGCTCTTTCTTTATGGTCCAACTATCTCCATCCATACATGACTACTGGAAAAACCATAGCTTTGAGTATATGGAATTTTGTCAGCAAAGTAATGTCTCTGCTTTTTCCAAGGATCAAGCGTCTTTTAATTTCATGGTTGCAGTCATCATCTGCAGTGATTTTGGAGCCCAAGGAAACAAAGTCTGTCACTGTTCCCCTTGTTTCCTCATCTATTTGCCATGAAGTGATGGGACCAGATGCCATGATCTTAGTTTTTTGAATGCTGAGTTTTAAGCCAGTTTTTTCACTTTCCTCTTCCACTTTCATCAAAAGGCTCTTTAGTTCCTCTTGGCTTTCTGCCATAAGGGTGGTGTCATCTGCATATCTGAGGTTATTGATATTTCTCCCTTCAATCTTGATTCCAGCTTTTGCTTCATCCAGTCTGACATTGTGCATGATGTACTCTGCATTTAAGTTAAATAATCAAGGTTACAATATACAGCCTTGATGTACTCCTTTCCCAATGTGGAACCCCATGAACAGTATGAAAAGATACATAAGATAGAGGAAAAGTCTGAGATGGGTCAAGGACTAGAGATTGAATCTGCGGAGCTGGCTGCTAGGACTGGTTCTTTGTGAATGTTATCAATATATGATTCTTCTCTAAGCATCATCAGTTTCATCTGTGTAGAAGTACTTTTTTATCTTGATAAAATCCTGGGAATTTTACCAAATACTCCCTCTTTAATGAATGCCTTCTAACCATAGGTTGTGTCTTAAAATGTTTAGTTAGAGGCAGCCAAGAAAAGATAAGCATCAGTTTTAACCAAACAAACAACAACAAAGAAAAAAAAACATAAAACTATAGTGTTTTTAACCTTGAATATACTCCGTAACCAAACGCGCCACTCACTAAAAAATAGCTCTGGTCACACTCTTTTTGCTGACAGCAGACCAAGTACAAACATGACATATGAAGTACTTACAACCAATTCTTATTGTTTCAGCTCTGCGTAGCCATATTGATCTATTTTGCAGTGAACTCTGCTGAAATTAAAACTCAATTATTTAAAATACACTGTATTTAAATGATGACAGTTGTTCTACAGGGTATTTGGGGAGACAAATGATCTCCTGTGTGGTGCCAATGGTTTCAGGTAGCAGAATTCCATTAATATCAGCTGGTCATTTATCCTAAAGAAATATCTTTTGTGAGACAGTTATTGCCAATATAACTACTTGAAAAATATAAACACAAGGATGATTCAGGGATTTGCTGACATATATATTGGACACTTAGAGCTGGCAATATACTCATAAGTCCATTATAAAGTTTGGCCATTAACATTGTCCAACTCAAGAATCCCAGAGGTGTGGCAACCTTTGCTGACACAAGCAAAGCAATTGCTTCTCTCTCAGTTTTTTCACAACGAAAGAGAGAATCACAAATTTTCTCATGACAGTAAACCCATTCACTTACTCATCCCCTCACTCACTCACTCATTCATTCCTATGCTTTTTTGTTTCCCCTCACGAATGAACATCTTTTAAGCACCATCACCTATTTTAAAAATTTTAAATCCAAAGATGAGAAAAGTATATCCATTTTTCCTGAGGACTCAATCTAGACAGAGAAAACGTGATATAAACAAAAACCTAAAATATACAATATGATAAATGCACTGATAGAGATTAAGATGATAAAGGATAACAAAATAGAGACAAGAACACAACTCAGCTGGGTTCCTGTGGGTAGTGTGTGCGGAAGGAGGATCAGTGGAGTAATGGTTGAGTGATAAGGCATTCTGTCACAGCAAGCCTCACTGGAGGAATTAGTATCTGGATATGTCTTAAAATATGTGCACCACTATTTACAGTAGCCAAGACATGGAAGGAGCCTGGGTCCATTGACAGATGAATGGATAAAGAAGATGTGGTACATACACACAATGGAATAGTACTCAGCCATTAAAAAGAATGAAAGAATGCCATTTTCAGAAACATAAATGGACCTAGAGACTATCATACTAAGTGAAGTAAGCCAGACAAAGATAAATATCATATGATATGAGTCATGTGTGGGATTTAATTTAAAAATATGATACAGATGAACTTACTTACACAACAGAAGTGGACCCACAGATATAGAAAATAAAATTATAGTTATCTCAAGGGAAAGAGGGAATGGGTAAATTAGGAATTTACGGTTAACATATACACACTATTATATATAAAGCAGATAACAAACAAGGACCTACTGCATAGACCTACAGGGAACTGTATTCAATATTTTGTTATAACCTATAAGGGGAAAGAATCTGAAAATATATATACTCATTGAAAACGTTATGTAAGCAAAAGAAAAATGAGAAGTAGGATTGGCCATCCAGATAAAGACAATAAATGACAAAAGGCATATTTTCTTGTAAATATAAGGGATAAATTTATGTAAGAAAATATAAGGGGCTTCTTAATGCTAGAACATAAACTTCAAAGCAAGAATTAGTCAAGGATAATTCTAGCTCAGTAAAATGGAATAAGAGGACAGATAATGTTGTGTACCATTTTGGGAGTTTTGCTGTTTATCTTGTAGTAATTGGGCAGCTCTTGAAGTATTAGAAACAGAGCAGTGGCATGACCACATTAGGTTTATAGAAAAACAGATTTATAAAACCTTTCCTATTAAAGTTTACAAAATTAAAACCAATACTTTTAAAAAACTGGAAAACCTTTCTTCTAAACTCACTTGATATGACATCTGACTGAAATGATGCAGGTTATTTTTAGTACTTATTTATTTTCCCGGGAATGCATGCTAATTTGTTTTGCTTGAGAAATATTACCTAATTCTAATACAAGATGCTGCTCCAGACCTTATTGACTTGTCATAAAATAAGTGATATAATGTTCCTTTGTAAACTATTAACAAGTTCCGAATTGTGAAATTATTTTGATGAAGGAAATACAGGTGGACCACCCTAGAAGTGTTTAATTGGAGGGAGGCAAAACAATTAACAGCTAACAACAACTAAAAGGTATTTTTCCTTTTTTCGAATATATTCAGAAAATTATGGACCAAAATTTATGGAATCTTAAATAAACCCCAAAACAAGAGAATCAACCCTAAGAAAGTTGTGAAGTATTTATGCAGTGGGCATCTTTCATTAAAAACCCTCATTATGTGTTCAGGGCATCTGGAAAAGGATGAGTCACGGAATTTTTGGTCATTCTTCTTGTTTCAAATCAGACTATCTTATCAGAAAATTTCCCATATTTATAAAGATTATAAATTCTCTTCAGCCCATATTTTTAAGCTGCCTAATAGAAATTAAATTCTGCCCAAGCAAAGGGTTGGGTTTTCTTCATTCATATTTTATCCTTCTGAAATTGAGCTTGAGCACATGGCAGATACGAATCTAAGACATATATAGTATATGAATATCTGAAAAACAAAGGCAGACTACAGTGATATGTGCTGTTATATCCATTTTTAATATTGGCATTCTAATTTAGGGTGGGTCCAGATGATTTCAACTCTCTCCAAACTGGGCTTTTTGTCACCAGAATGGCCTCTCTCAAAACAATTCTTTTGTTACAGGCAGATTTGGTAAAGGAGTATTATGCTTTGACTTGATTTATAATTTGTCTGTTTCTTCTGTTTTCTTGGTCAATCTTCAATTTTTGCAATATTTTTAGATGGGTCCCATCTGATACCTTTGTGTTTATTATGTATTTTGAGTATCTTTTATGGGTCACTCATTTGATGACAGTGAAGAAAAGAGAGCAAGAGTAAATTCAACTTAGAGACCATAGGATTCTGTTCTGTTGTCTCTGAACCCTGTCAATAAAAGTCAACTCCATGAGCCTGGTCCCTTTCTGGGCCAGCAGGAAATTACTTCAGTAGAAATGTGGATTCTTTACTAGCTGAGTCACCAGGGAAGCCCAAGAATACTGGAGTAGGTAGCCTATCCCTTGCCAGAAGATCTTCCTGACCCAGCAATTGATCTTCCTGACCCAGCAATTGATCTTCCTGATTCTTGCATTGCAGGCAGACTCTTTACCAGCTGAGCTACCAGGGGAAGCAGAAATACTTTATGTGTTATTATGAGACCATTTACTATTTGTTTCTCTTTAGCAAAATAAGATACTCAACTGAAGAAGTGTTTTCTATCCTTCATTCTGGAAACTTTATTGCTAAAATGCAGTGCCTACCTGTTTCTTTATTCAGCTGCACCTTCCATACTCCTCTGCCATGTCAAAAGAGAGCTTTGGAATACTCTGGAAAATTTTCCTCTCATCCAGAACCTGTTGATCTTAACCATGGACTCCTTACTAGCCTACAACTTTTGGAGACCTGTGTTGTTAATGCCTCTGTGGAAACAATTTTTTTGTTTGTTTCCAGCTTCCTTCCTTGACTTATTGTCCCTACAGCTGACAGAACCTTACAGATTATGGTTTGCATGCAGTTGGGTAGTCTTTCATAGTTCTTATGGCATTTTCCGTTTCTCATTCATTTTATTTTCATTTGATTTCAGATAGGAAAGTACTTGCTTAGCTATCTTTTACTTGAAATCCAGATTGACCCTTCTAAAACAAAACCTAGACTCTGTGTTTCAAATCCTTCAGTACCTTTATTCTCTTTAGGGTCTATCTGGACTCCTTATGTTGGGCTTCAGAGTCAGCTTTCCAGCATCATTCTCAAGTTCTCCTTTAATATTCTAGGCTCAAGATATCTTGAGCCTAGATATCATATAAGTTATGATATCTTATGTGAGTCATAACCATTCACAATTCCCTGCACACATCCAAATCCTTTTCACTTCTAGGCATCTGCCATCTGTCTGGAATTTCCTTTAAATTGAGTCAAAACAATTTTCAGCTACTCGTGGGTAGAATGCTGAGATAATTATTCTAAATAGTAATTTCTCTTTATAATGGGATGCATGGTAAAATGAAAGTTATATTTTTATTCTCCAGGAACTTAGTTTTAAAAGTTGGATTCATTTCCATTTCAAAAGAAAAAACCATTACACAAAGAAATAAGGTCTGTCTATTTGTTCATTCTCCCAGCAATGTGTTAATAATAGAATGAACAGTAATATTTAGAAATAGCTGGTATAGAAATTATTTAATCTTCATTTGATTTTGTGTTAATTAGAGTACCAGCAGGTAGTCAATAACTAAACCCCTAATTTTCAGAAGTGTATTTATCCCTTATGTAATAGCCCAATGTAGATGTTTGTGGTTGGGGTGGCTTACCACCATATGGTGAGTCCAGGACCCAGGTTGCCTCCATTTTATAGCTTCTAAATATTTTAGTGCCTGAATTTTTCACATCCAGATGGCAGATTAAGAAAGAGAGAGTAAAGACAACACAAACTCTTCTTAAGAACCCCAAGATAATAGTAGTATACATAACTTGTCCTACATTCCATAAGTGAGAACTATTTACAGGGCCTAGCCTAATTGCAAGGAGAGCTGGGAAATTGATCTCATGACCTAGAATCTTCTTTGAAGAGGCACCTCAGTACAATAGAGAAGCAAGCAAGCAGGTAAATCATTTCTGGCATAGTTTCAGGGTAGGTCCTATGTTTTCTATGATTTCATCTTTCATTAGAATTCTCTTTGAAAGTTTGTGTCAGCAAATTAATACTTTGTTTCATTATCAATGTCAAAACATTAGTTAAAAAGGGAAAGAAAAATATATGATTAGAGAGAGCATTTGTTACTTTAAAATTTTCTTCTCTCAAGCCAGAGTTGGGCTAAGCAGATCATTCCCCAACTACAGGTATAGACCCTAGTTGACCTAAGCCAATTAGTATATCTCATTTTCTAGGCCATTGTAATTGGGCAAAAGTGATGATATGCTCCACTTTAGACTAATTGGAGTCAGGTATAGACATTTTATCTGACTTTTGTGGATAGTGAAAATTTGCATTTTTGTTGCTATATTTGCTTTTGAAGATGAGAAGCTATGTTGAACTGTGTTCATTTTTCTGTCGGAAAGGGATAATTTAGCTAAAAGTAAAGTAAACACAGAGAACATGGGGCTAATAGAGAAAGGGAGAGAGACAGAGAGAGATTGAATTCTGTTGACATTTTTTTTTTTTTATAAATTTATTTAGTTTAGTTGGGGGCTAATTACTTTACAATATTGTAATAGTTTTTGCCATACACTGACATGAATCAGCCATGGGTTTACATGTGTTCCCCTTCCTGGACCCCCCACCCACCTCCCTCCCCATCCCATCCCTCTGGGTCATCCCATTGCCCCAGCCCTGAGCCCTTGTCTCATGCCTCGAACATGGAGTGGTGTTCTGTTTCACATATGATAATATACATGTTTCAATGCTATTCTCCCAGAATGTCCCACCCTCACCTTCTCCCTCAGAGTCCATGAAATTGTTCTATGCATCTGTGTCTCTTATTCTGTCTCGCATATAGGGTTATCGTTACCATCTTTCAAATTCCATATATATGCATTAGTATACTGTATTGGTGTTTTTCTTTCTGGCTTACTTCACTCTGTATAATGGGCTCCAGTTTCATCCACCTCAGTAGAACCGATTCAAATGTATTTTTTTAATGGCTGAGTAATATTCCATTGTGTATATGTACCACTGCTTCCTTATCCATTCGTCTGCTGATGGACATCTAGGTTGCTTCCATGTCCTGGCTATTGGAAACAGTGCTGCGATGAACATTGGGGTACACGCGTCTCTTTCAATTCTGGTTTCCTCGGTGTATATGCCCAGCAGTGGGATTGCTGGGTCATATGGCAGTTCTATTCCCAGTTTTTTAAGGAATCTCCACACTGTTCTCCATAGTGGCTGTACTAGTTTGCATTCCCACCAACAGTGTAAGAGGGTTCCCTTTTCTCCACATCCTCTCCAGCATTTATTGCTTGTAGACTTTTGGATAGCAGCCATTCTGACTGGTGTGAAATGATACCTCATTGTGGTTTTGATTTGCATTTCTCTAATAATGAGTGATGTTGAGCATCTTTTCATGTGTTTGTTAGCCATCTGTATTTCTTCTTTGGAGAAATGTCTGTTTAGTTCTTTGACATTTCTTTTTGTATCTGAATTAATTACTCCTGAAGTCTACCACTAAGACTTTTTTTTTTTCATTTTACTTATATCTATTTGTGGTCTCTTAAAAGTCAACTGAACTAGAATTCTGAGTGATACACATACCAAGGAAGTAATGTAAAGTTTAAAAGATCTGACTCATATTCTGAAACACAATTGAGAGATAAGTTACCTACAAAATCCACAAGGAATACCAACAAACCAACAACACTCATGAAGAGGTTGCTAGTGGATTTTATTCATTGATAGAAATGCTTTGATCTAAATAAGATACTGATTAAATTGTCCAGTATCTGACTTAAAAAAAAATATGAAAAGAAAATACTGAATCATAAGCTATTTGAATTTGAAAGGAATGGAGAGAAAGCTTGGTCATTGTTTTCTGGTGGCTGAAAAATTGAGCTGGATAATATCTTAAAATGTCTTTCTTGATCCAAATTTGGTCAAGACAAAGACTTTAAGGTACACAATTAATTAGAACAAGATTAAACAAGAGATTGCCCTGTCATTATGCAAGATGTCAAGATATGAATTATCTGAGTGTATATATATATATTTATATATTTATTTATATTCTATACCACATATATATGCATATACATTTTATATATATTTAATGAAAGAGAGAGCAAGTGTGAGTCTTCTATATTAGTCAATGATAAACATACCAACCTGCCACAACCTTTCTTGATTCACATCTGGTATGGATAAAAGAAGTTTATAAATAATATGAAATCATTTTTATATACTACGAAGTGCTAAATAATAATAAGTGTTATTACCATGGCTATGATTATAAAAGAAAAAAAAAAATCCCCACCAAAATTCAAGTATGGGAATAATAATAACACTTGAAATGGAAGCATTTTAACCAGAAAAAAAGGAATCTTTTGTAAAAAGAGCATTGAGTATTCGCATCCAAATTCTTTAAAAATGAAGTTGTTTACACTACATGCAAATACAAAGCTTTTAAAATGCATTTAAGCCTATAAAAGTAATTTGCCAAAAAGCACTAAGATAGTAGACACTGAGAATTGTAAATGTGAATATATAATGACATCATTAACATTATAATGTTTTTATTTTTTTAATCACCAAGCATTTATGCAAAATACTCAAAAAATGACATAAAATCATGCAGAAGATATGGAACTACATAACCACTGTGGAATTAGAAAGAATCAAAAATTGAAAAAAGAACACTGATTAAGAGGAGTAGAAATATATTTAAACATACGGTAAAGCAGATGAAAACAGCATTATGAAAATTTCACATTGCTTCCATGTGATTCATATCATATGTGAGACTTTTTCGTTTAGCACAGACTTCTGAATTTCTTTTATTTCAAACCTTTATGCTGTTAGCAAGGCAATTTGGCAACCAACTTTAGAGGTGGTTGCAACATATCCTGCTATATTGTCTTGTTTTTCCCCGCAAAACACTTAAAGAGCACAAATACTTTGTCAGATCAATAGTAAAATATTCTCTAAATGAAAGACTGGAGACCATTAATCAAACCTAAATCAAGGTGAACACTTTAGCTTTACTTCTTTGGAAGATTAAATCTAAGCTTTTAAACACACACATACCATGAACATGTATGGTTTACAATATTTTCCATCCATTCAGTTTCTATATGATGGTAATATTGCCAAATTTGAAGCTTTATTTTACTCAAGAGCCAGCTTACAAATAGCAAAGTATCTTTTATCCTTAAATAGTAGAGAACCAATTTTAAAAATAATTCTGGAAGACATAGGAAACAAGATGTAGAGACCTGAGGAGAGTAAGTCACAATTAAACTTAGGTGTCTGCTTGGGGCTTCGGGACTTTTCCCAACTTCTTAGCTTTCTGTCAAGTGCTTCATTGTCCCTGAGTCTGCATATGCTCTTAGGACCACCTCAGTTGACATAGATCTGGTTCACATATAAGACTAAGAAGGAAAATTCTGGCTCAGAAATCCACCATGTGTTTTGTTGACTCGATCCCTGTATTCCTCTTCCTCCTGTCCAACATGGGACAGTTGGCCCCTGTCCTTTCTTCTCCCTCACCCCGCAGTGTTTATAGGTCTTTTGGTTTATCATTCTTTCTCTAGTTGCATTCTGTTTTTCAGATCATAAAGGATTCACTGGGCTTCCATTGTCTAGAGTTTTCTTCTAGCTCTATGTTTGTTGGTTATATTCTCCTCCGATTCCCAGAATGCTCTGCAGAGCTTGCTATATATTCCTGGTCCCTCATGCCTTTTATTTAAAATCTCAGCTTAGAAACAATTCCCCAGAGTAAACCATCCCCAAGAACATATAGAAATTTTCACCTTATACTAAAGATTAAAGCACATATGTTATTTTGCATTTCTTCAAATTAAAGAAAAGGAAACAACAAACAGACTTCTCATTTAAAAATAAAACAAAATGTTAATATAATCATCATATAATGCATACAAGTATTTTTTATTACCAAAAACAGCACGTTACATACTTTCCAAATAGTGTTGCTAATCATTATATAAAGGTAACTAGCCTGAAAGTAAGATCTTAAGTATTAAATAAATTATATATCATTAGATTATGGTAGAGGGCAAAATATTACATAAGAGCTATCAGCAGTAAGCAATACAACTAAATTTAAATTTTCCTTTATTTAGGGTTGGACAAACTTGAAATTGATCTTTAAGTGGCAAAAATGTCAAATATGTACTCATCTCCACATTGTTATTGAGGAAAAACATAAAGTAAGCCTCTTTGTGTGCTGTTGACTAAGAATAGTAATATGGTTCAATAGAGTGCATAATTTCATACATGTTTTAGCTGTCACAAATAAGTCTTGGTCTATTTGATAGGTTTCTATTGTTGTTTGATGGGTATTTCTAGTGCACAGTGTGACCTATACGCTAATGGGGGATCCATGAACTACCTAGAGTAGAACAGATGGAATTTGCAACTTTATACTCTGTGTGCAGGCTGCCTGAGTGATTTGTCTCTGTATTTATTACCTACCTCAGAGCCCAGGTGGCCAAAAACTGTTGGAAGCAGTGGGCATGGATTGTGAAAACCACAAAAGGACTACAGACTTACAAATACATAGGAGCAAGAGATGACATTTCACCCAACAAAAGCAGAATATATTTTTTTCTCAAGTAAACATGGGATATTACCCAGTATAGACATATAACAACATGGATAACTCTGGAAGACATTCTAAATGAAATATATCACAAAAGGGTATATATTGCATGATTCCATTAATATGATGTACCTAAGGTAGATAAATTCATAAAGACAGAAAGTAGAATTGTGATTGGCCAGGCTGAGTAGAGGGAAAAATGGAGCACTATTGTATAATAGATAATGAATTGAAGTTTGAGAAGATAAAAAAAATGTTCTGGACTGGAAGTTGGTGATGCTTGCACTAATCTATACACTTAAAATGTTTAAAAGTCAATTTTAAGATAGTTTTATTTTATCACAGTTAAAAAAATAAGGCCAGAAAGATCTTGCATCAAAACCTTTGCACTGCCTGTTGCCTCTGTATAGGAACATGTCTCAGTTAACCTATACAGTTATTATTTTAGTAAATATCTAAATTTTTAAAATTATAATATATTAATCAGTTTAATTTGTTTTAGGTGTACTACATAGTGATTTAATATTTTTATAGATTATACCCCATTTAAACTTAGTAAAAAATAGTGGCTATATTTCCCTGTGCTATAAAATTTATTTTATTTATTTTATACATAGTTCAGTTCAGTTCAGTTGCTCAGTTGTGTCCGACTATTTGGGACCCCATGAATCGCAGCAGTTTGTATCTATTAATTCCATATCCCTATTTTAGCCCTCTCCCCTTCTCTCTTCACATTGCTAACCACTAGTTTGGTCTCTAAATTTATGAGTCTATATATAATATATATATGCTATGTATATCAATATATGTTGTATATTATATATATATTTATATGACATCTTTTTTATCCATTCATCTATAATGGACACTTATGTTGCCTCTAAATATTGACTATTACAATAATACTGCTTTGAATACAGAAGTGTATATATTTTTTTGAACTAGAATTTTTATTCGTATGTACCCAGGAGTGGAGCTACAGGATCACATTGCAGTTCTCCCATTAGTTTTTTGAGGAACTTCCATACTATGTTCTATAATTGCTGCATGAGTTTACATTCCTACAAGCAGTATGCAAGGGGCCTCCTTCTCTCTGTATCCTTGTCAACATTTGCTATTTGTAGTCTTTTTGGTAATAGCTATTCTGGCAGGTGTAAGGTGATACATCACATTGTAATTTTGATTTGCATTTCCCAGACAATTAGTGATGTTAAACATCTTTTCTTGTGCCTGTTGGCCATGTGTATGTCTTCTTTGGGAAGATGTCTATTCAGGTCTTCTGTCCATTTTAAAAATCAGGCTTTTTTTTTTTTTAATTGGAGGCAGATGTGAGCTGGGTCTTCTACGCTCACAGGCTGTCACTATTCTATTAGGGGTGGGGTCGTGTCCCAAGGTGCTATACTTGACCTGTGGTCAGATCCTAGCTGGTTCCATTTCCTGTAAATGTATACTCTCCTTGGCAACAGAAGTGTTTCTGTCCTAGTGAATAGCAGTTCTGGAGCACAAGGGGCTGGAATGGGTGCCTTGTACAGGCAGGGGTACGTGCTAGATCTCAACAATCCAGCCAGGGCCCCAGGCATTTTCCCATTCACTGCCTGAATGCGCTCACCAAGAAAGATCATCCTCAGTGTGCTCACCAAGAATGGCCCCTCTGATCCTGTTCAGTTAGGTGCCATGTCCCAGTAGGCTCCTCCTCCCGAGTGTGCATCACCTGCTAACAATAGCATGTTTGCTCCAGTGGAGGGCAGCAAGGAGGACTGGAGCAAGCACCCAGTGCAGGCTGGGGTATGTGCTGGGAGGGTACTGGCACACCAGTCAGAGCTCCAGGCAGCTGCAATCCTCCATTTTCACATGCCTACTGTCAATTGCCATCCTTGCTCTGTTCAGTTGCAGGATCAGGTGTGAACTTTGTCCCTTTCCTTCCACCCTCATGGGCACACTTTCCTCCCCTAACAGTGTCAGCCTTAACCCTGGTGGAGACTCTGCTGGAGCACTGGAGCCTGGAGAAGTTGCTTGATGTGGGCTGGGGAAACTGGCTAGAGCCCCAGGCAGTTTTTTCAATACATTTCCTCCACCTTGTTCCTAGGAGTAAGCAGGTATTTGCCTGTGCTCTTTATGAGCAGAATCTTGGTTTCCTATAGCCCTTGGGTAAGTCTCACCAATATTCAAACGAGCTAAAGGACTCATCTTCCTGGTCAGGCCCCAGGACTGGGATGCTAAATATGTGGCTCGATCCCCTCACTCCTCAGAATGCGTCTCTGAGCTCATGATATCCCCTTTCCCTTCTGTGTCCCCTGCTAAGGTCCCCATCTGATTCACTTCTCCTATCTTCCTACCAGACTCCAGGTGGATCTTTCTTTACAGCCCTGTTTGTAGAAGAGCCATTTTGCAAGCCTCATTTTTCAGTGACAGTTTACACATGTACGTGTATTTTTGATGTGTTCATTGAGGGAGGTGAGCTAAGAGTCCTCCTACTCCACATCTAGATCTCCTTCCATTTTCCACAATTAAATTTCTTATCTCATCCTGTCTTCACTCAGATGTCATATTTCAGTGAGTCAAACCAAGAGCATCCCATTTAAAATTATAGCACCCTACCCAGAAACTTCCAAACTACTTGAAACCAACCTATTTTTAAGTAATATTTATCACATTACACCTATTTATTTATTCATTATATCCATCATTTTTGTCTTTTCCCTCACTAGAAGTTAGGTTTCATAACAGCAGAGATTTTTATCTCTTTCCTTACATATGTACCTCCAACATCTGTAACAGTGCCTAGCAGATGCTTCATAAAACTTAATCCTGCAAGTTGAAAGATTGCTGTATAATTACACACATGATGTCGTGCCTGGGCCTATGGTTAATGAGACACACCAAGCCTAATTATGAGCTGTAGGTTTTCCTTATAAACTGTAGGGTTTCCTTTCATTGGACTTCCTTTCATTGGACTCCTTGTGGCTCAGCTGGTAAAGAATCCACCTGCAATACAGGAGACTCCGGTTCGATTCCTGGGTTGGGAAGATCCCCTGGAGAAGGGAACGGCTACCCACTCCAGTATTCTGGCCTGGAGAATTCCATGGGCTGTGTAGTCCGTGGAGTTGCAAAGAGTCGGACACGACTGAACCACTTGCACTTTCACTTTTCCTTTCATTATCTCTGAATCTTTATAAAAAGGTCCACCATGATCTCAGCTGGTATTCTGGGGGAACAAAAGCAAACAGTATCCATCCCAGCTTGAAAATAGCATGGGGAAAAAAAATCTGAAAGGCAGTTCAGTCCAAGAACTCCAAGAGATTATCAGGTGATCACAACAAAGCAATCTGCCAGGAGGAAAGAGATTGGTCCTCAGAGCCAAATAGATGGTCAAGATGTAAACAATAATAGATTTCATTTATGACTATTTCCAGGGTATATCCAGAAATATCTGATGTTGTGGAATCTAGTTGAAAACTGGTTTTCCCCAGTAAGAATTCCACACCACCTGTGTTTGGTAATATTACCTGAAATATTACTTTACAATCTGGTAAAGGACAAAACAGTCTGCTTAATCTTACAAAGATGCTACTCTAAAATAGGTGTTAATATATTTTAATATTATAAATGGGAAACCTGAAGCCTCAAAATGTTCTATAACTCTCAATTCTGTTAAACTCCAATCTATCTGATTTTAATACAAAGCTCTCCAAGGAGCATGCAAATCTTTTTTCTTGTTTTAATTTGTAAATAAACATGACATTTAGTTCTAGAACTTAATTTTTCTTTCAAGATAGCTAAACAATTAAAAGAGACAATTATGACACTAATCAAAACTTTCCTGATCGATCAGTTTATACACTCTTCTGTACCATGAATGCCAAAGTTGTAACAAAATAGTTAAGAAAAGAAAAAAGTATGTATATATACATATATGTGCATACATGCATGCTAAGTCACTTCAGCTGTGTCTGACACTGTAGCACTATGTGCTATAGCCTGCCAGGCTCCTCTGTCCATGGGGATTCTGCAGGTAAGAATACCAGAGTAGGTTGCCATGCCCTCCTCCAGGGGATCTTCTTGATCCAGGGATTGAAGGATTGAATCTACATCTCTGATGTCTCCTGAATTGGCAGGCTAAGTTCTTTACCATATATATAATACCATATATACCATTTATATATATATATAAATAAGTAAAAGATATAAAGAAGGGCATAGAAAACAGGTAACATAATTCATGAGTTATATCTTTCAAAAACATAATATTTTAACGAACATCTTTTGAATATAGTCAAGTAATTTTTCTATTTTTTCTTTGAAATTTCAATAAATCACTGGTGATAACATCACCAAATATTTATTTCATCTGAGTATAATTTATTGGTTTATGTATTAAATTTCCCATCTCACTAGGATGAGCAGAAAAATGGTCTGATATAAATTCTGTTAGTTTGTCATTTCATATTTACTCAATATGGTTACCCAAATTTATTATTGGTATTATCAAATTGTTCTAAGCAATTTCAAAGCATTTGGAGAAGAAAAATGTAACAAGTTGAAGAGGTATTAAAACTTTCTTCCATATAATTAATATCCATTTTTATTTTTATTGTCTAATCGATTATTTTAAAAGGTTACAATATAAGGCAATAAAATTTTTATTGATATACTTAGCCAATATCTTAGCACTTCAGGAGATAAAACAAATTTCAGTATAAACAATTATAATAAATTCTAAAAGAAAAGATTAAAGAACTAGTTCAACTGAAATTTCTCACTGGGCTTAAAAATGTATGAAATTAAGGGCAGTGAAAAAAACATTATAATCTAAGGATATAGGATGCCCAAAAATGTGATTGATTTACTCCATTTCAGGACAAATTTTTGAGTTGATTATTTCACCTTGTACTGCAGAAAACAATTATTTTTATTTGAAGGTTTCTGGTGACTAAATAGTTGTACATAAATCCGTCTCTTCTGGCTAAAGACATATCATGGGCTCATGTATAGAAACTGTAGCCAAATATTAGTGTAATCTTAATTCAAGTGCTTGATTGTAGTTCTCATCTTGTAAACAAGATTTTGTTCTCTTAATCTGAGATCCTGAGTCTTCCTAGATATAATAACATTTAAAAATTCTGAATTATGCTTTAAATAGTTATATGGGTGAAATATATGCATATACAAATGTTTTAAGTAAATATATGCCACAATCAATCAAATATGAGTCAAGTAATAAAAGGCTTCCTATTTCATTTTTTTTTAAACTATGTGCTATTAATTATAGAGCATAGCAAATAAATATTCCCTGCATATTTTAGACACTTTGGTAGGAACTTTGATGTCAATTTGCAGGAAGGCAAAGTTTTCTAGGGGAGGCAGTCTGCATACTAAAAAAGGCATATTAGAAGTTAATTAACTAGGGCACAGGACAGAACTAGAGGACAGTGGATATGATTCTCAGCAAAGTCATCAAAAAGAGAAACTGCAAAATATACACAGGGAACTAAAAAAGTGGTGTTGAGTGGATCACCAATAAAATGTAAGACAGGAGAAAGATAAGACAGGAGAAGTAGGAAGAGACCAGAGAGTGAGAGCTACAGAGGAATCATGGAATCCAGAAAAGCATAATGGACTAAGTAAAATCTCAGATCTTCCTTAAAAGCTGTATAGAATAAGTAGGCTCAAACAAAGACTGCAATGCAGTTTGAGCATATACCCATTCAGCTATTCATCCATCCAAGCTTTCAGCCATCTTCCATTCATCCTTCCATACACCCTTCCATGTATTTATCCATGCATCTATTATTTATCAATTGCTGTATTCATTTAAAAGACCAAGATCCTACTTATCTCACTGTGTTGCACCCGTTTTCCTTTCCATTTTGTTTAATAACATCCTCATTTTGAGGTTTAACAAGTCATTCTTGGCCCATCTAGTACATTTATTGCTTTAGACCTGGAACTGGCTATTTATCTAAGATGCTTTGGTTCCTTTAAATTGTTGTTGTTCAGTCGCCTTTAAGTACAATGTTATATTATTTGGGTGCAGGGGATGTTTATTGTTACTGCCTTGGCCATTATTTTTAGGCCTTATTAGTGGACAGAGATTAGCAGTATATACTGTTTTTTGAAGAGAAACTATATCATGAGTCCATAGTGATATTTTAAAATGTTAATGTTGATTAAAATATGTAAATATACATGCAGCATGATTCCATTTATATAAAATTCAAGAATATGAAAAACTAGTTTATCTGTGATGCACGCTAAACTGATGATTTTATAAAGCAAAGTATATGTGATTTCCACTCCAGGCAGGATGAAGTTACCTCCAGAGGAAGACAGGCTGTGATTCAGAAGTGGTGTTAGAGGTCTTGAGAGTGCTGACGATGCTCTTTTCCTTGATGGAAGTATTTATATAAAGTCTCTTCAATTTAGAGTAGTTTGCTAGGTTACACATGTGTTCATACCATCTTGTGTATGTGCTGAAATTCACAGCATAAAATTAATTTTAAAAAGTTGCTGTGGCCTGCTCTTCCTAACTTTTCTTAAGCATCACTGACTTTTACTTTTTCCAACTTTCTTCTTAACTATTTCAGTGCTATTTTTGAATATTCCATGCTTTAAAAATTCATGCAGAGAATCTGGAACTTATTGGAGGAATGACATCAAAGACTTCTAATAAGTAAACATGCTTTGGCTTGTTAGATTAGCGTTAATAGAACTTTAAAATTTTTTTCTGTCTGGCAATATTGGTCCATATATGGGTAATAACTTTATTTTCTCTCATTAATAGATTTATCAAAGTCCATCATCCTTGGCTCTAAATCTTTAATTTGTGTTTCATTCATTTTAAACCAAATGTATTTGCTGAGCAGTTTGTAAGTGCTCAGAACTGTGCCACACACCTAGTCAGCAACACTTCTCCCCATCCTTGAGGACATTCTGATTATGCTGATGAAATATCTTGGTGGGAAGTTGATTACCATGACTCCTGTTTGCACTCAATGTCTATAGCCAGCTAAAAGGTAAGTGTTATTGTTATAAACTCAGATTTGTAATATAAGAATTGTCATAAGAAATAAATCTAGTTTTTGACATATACCTTACTTATAATAGGTGCATGGTGGTATAAAGTATAAGTAAATAATATTTTTATCCATAGTAAATAAACTCATAGGAGCAGTTCACTTTTATGTTTTTGTATTTTGTTTTATTGTTGTTGTCTATAAATAACTGATAAACAGTGGATCTAGGATTTGAATTCTGGTTATAATTTTTTGTTTTTGTTTTTGTATTTTTACTTCAAATCTCATTCATTCCAATATTTCATTCTGACTTTCTCTATTAACCATGCCTAATGCATCAACCCTAATAATTACCACAAACATGACCCAATCCTATTTGCAGGCCAACTTTTGCCTGCATCTATATGGTATTTCAGAAACTTCTGAAATCCAAAACACTGGGCATTTTTGATAGTTAGATACATAGTTAGATACAATCCACACTGACTAGCACTGAAGCTATCACCTATTTAGAAAAACGGGCAATTTTGATAGGCAATTTTGTTGCTCTTAAAATGGGATAAGAGTTCATCTACAGAGGAATAGATATAGAAGAGGTGGTATATATATACATACATATATATGCACACACATATATATACAATGAAATATTACTCAACCATAAAAAGAACAAAATAATGCCTGTTGCAGCAAAGTTGATGGATCTAGAGAGATTGTCATACTGAGTGAAGTCAGTCAGATAGAGAAAGGCAACTATCAAATGATATCACTTATATGTGGAATCTCAAAAAGATATGGATGAACTTATCTATAAAGAGAGATAGAGTTTCAAATGTAGAAAATAAACTTATGGTTATAGAGAATTGGAAGTGGGATGAGTTTGGATATTGGCATTGACATATAAATACTAGTATATAAAATAGATAACTAATTTAAAAACCTACTGTATAGCACAGGGGACTATATCCAATATCTTGTAATGACCTATATGGAAAAGAAACCAACACAACAAACTATACCCCAATAAAAATTTTTAAAAAAAGGGTAAGAGCTAAATTCGTAGTTTTGAGGTGTAGTAGAGAGTACTACTATTCTTTGAGAGTAGTAGAAAGAATATTGCTTTGTAAGTTGGGAAATATAGATTTGTATCCAGTCTCTGTGCTTGTGTGAGGTCATCATGAGCAGGCACAGAAACTGTGACAGCTTCCCTTTTTTACAGGCCCAAATTCTTCTGCCTTCTAATTCTATTCTCGCTTTCCTAGCTAGCTTGTCTTTCCTATTTAAACATTTAAGTATCCTTTTCCTCTCTTGCAGAACACATCCCTCTGTCCAGCACACACACACACACACACACACACACACACACACACACACACACAACTTGGTCATTCTGGATTTTGTTCTGAGTATGGTAAGGACTTTTCAACCTCAGTGCCAACATGTGGGCAGTTCCCAAGAGCTGTTATTTGAGTCCTGCCATCTTTGTCAAGGTTACACTTACAGGAAATAAACTGACCTACACTCCATAACTCATTTTGCAGTAACTCTCAAAGTGCCTCTTGGGACCATAGGCTAAACGTATCAGATACAGGGATACCACCAGAGTAAAAAAAAAAAAAAACTAAACTGTAATCTACAGGAGGCTTGGTACAGACAAACCTGTGAGTTAAAAACTCTGTGGGGTTGGAGGGTGGGGCATATTTTTGTGTTTTTTCCTAAGCTCTGCAAAGTTCTCACTGTGAAAATCAGAGAAAAATCCCCTCATGGTTGTGGGAAAGAGAAAGGAAAGTGGCCTTTAAAAAGTATTTCTGATATCTGTGATTCTTAACAAAGTTTGACCATAAGGGAAACTTTCACAAATACCTAATTCATTGGTGTTTTGCTTTAGTCTTACTGACTTAGGGGACAGGGGATACCCAACTCCTTGCATTCTAACTTTTCACATAGAGAAAAGAAATATTCCAGCTCTCCCTAGATCCCTCCAATCATCCTGACACATAAAGTGGGGTAAAAACAGAGAGTCACCTGTGAAGTTCCCAGCTGGGAGGCACAAGCTTACTGAAAGATGGAACCAAACAAGGATTACAGAACACTTCCCCTTTCTCCATGCCTTACCACGACATCACTGAAGACCTAGAGTCCCTCTGACCTAGTACATCATGGCAAATTTTCAACAGAAAAGCAGAAGACAAACTAAAGGAAAAATAAACAATTTGAATAGGATAAAACAAGCATCAAAAACAGACATATATAGCAGGGATTTTTCTTTTTTTTTTTAATATTTGTCACTCTGTTTTTATTTTATATTGGACTATAGTTGATTAACAATGTGTTAGTTTCAGGTATACAGCAAAGTGATTCAGTTATACGTATACGAGTATATATTCTTTTCAATTTTTTTTTTTTTCCCATTTAGGTAGGTACATAATACTGAGTGGAGTTCCTGTGCTATGTAGTAGGTCCTTATTGGCTATCTGTTTTAAATATAGTAGTGTATTTATGTTGATCCTAAACTCCCAACCTATCCCTCCTTCCCCCATCCTTTTCCTCTAGTAACCATAATTTTTTTCTCTAATTGTGTGAGTGTTTCTGTTTTGTAAATATAGTTTTTTTTATCATGATTTTTTCCCGATTTTACATATACATGATATCATCAGTTCAGTTCAGCTCAGTTCAGTCGGTCAGTCACATCTGACTCTTTGCAACCCACTTGAGCAAGGTTGTTTCTCTCTGACTTACTTTACTCAGTACGATAATCTCCAGTTCCATCCATGTTGCTGCAAATAGCATTATTTCATTCTTTTTGATGACTGAACAACATTCCATTGTATAGATGTATACCACATCTTCTTTATCCATTCATCTATTGGTGGACATTTAGGTTGCTTCATGTCTTGGCTATTATAAGTCATTGGTAAAAGATACCTTTCTTATTGAAGAGTAAATGTAAGAATTTTATTAGACTTCTTCATAGAAACCATGCAAACAAGAAGAGAGTGGAGTGAAATAAAATGTTAAAGAAAAAGAATCACCAACCTAGAATTCTGTATACTGCAAAACTAGCATTCAAAGGTGAGGGAGAAATAAAGAATTTCTCAAACAAAAAAACATCCAGGGAATTTGTTGAAAGATATTTGCAAAAAAATGTCAAAAAGAAGTTCTCCAGTGAGAAGGAAGTTAATATAGTTCAGAAACTCAGAAATACATAATAAAATAAAGCGTATTAAAGAAAGAATGCATATTTTTCTTTTTTAAAAATTTATTTATTTTAATTGGAGGCTAATTACTTTACAATCAAACAGATAAAAATTTGTTTAAAATAATAGAAACAATGTATTCATTTACATGTGCTTATATGTATATGCTTGCTTATATGACATATAAACATTTATAGATATATATATAAATATTTATGTAAACATAAGTAAAATGAATGACAATAATGATACAAGAGACAAGAGAAAAGAATCAGGAATATTTTGTATTATAAAGTGCTTGTACTACCTGTGAACAGGTACAGTGTTAACTGAAAGTGGATGAATAGGCAGAGGATTTTTAGGCAAGTGAAATTATTCTGTATGATACTATAATGTGGATACATGTTATTGGACACTTGTCAAAACCATGGAATATACAACAACAAGAGTAGACCGTGTTGTTAACTATGGGATTTTAGTGATAATAATGTATCAATGTAGATTTACCAGTTATGACAAGGTTGCCACACTGTTTGGGAATATTGATATTAATAATAAAGGAGACTGGTCATATAAGGTGGCAAGGGTTCCACTGTAACTTAGTTCCTGAACAGTTTTGTGGTTAGCTTAAAACTGCCTAAATATAGTCTATATAAAAGTAAAAAATTAAGGAAGAGCAGCCCATGGGCTTTTTCACTTTATGGAAGATGCCAGACCAGGAGCTTGCCACTGCTGCTGAATGTCTGACTAAAATCAAATCTCATCTAATCAAGGGAGCTGTAATCAATTCTGACATTTTAAGTTAAGACTATTTAGTTGTTCTTTTTTTAGTAGCAAGAATAATGAGAATAAAGATTAATGTCTTAGGATAAGGCTAAGTGCAGTCCAGGATAGTATCAGGTTGGTTGGACACAGGTCCTACTACTGATGGACAGATTTATCAGAGTGTCATTTACTAATTGACTGATTCATTCAAGTCAATTTATTTGATACATGTGTACCAGACATTGATTTTTGGGGAAAATGAGACCCATGGGCTATTACTGCCCTGAAGGACTATACTATTTGACATTGGACAAATTCCTTTCATTCTGTCTCTGGATATTTGCTCCTTACCTTGACATCTTAAATTCAAGCTTTGACTTTGTCTCTTTCTGTTATATGACTACATGTAAGCTAATTTGATCTCCCTGAGCCTCAGTTTCCTCATCTATACAATGGGGATTTATAGCTTATTCCCTTGGGTTGTGTTGAGACTGAAATTAAGTTGAGTCATCATTGGCTCCTATCCTTCAACTTAGAGTGGTTGCTACTGATGGATTAATCTTATTGACTCAGTCCAGGAGTGGGCAGGCCAGTCCAGTGACCACTTTGGTATTGATTAGAGCATGGCTTACAGCTCCATTTTAGAAATAGACTGTGTGATTAGAATGCATAAGACTAGAATCAGGTGCTGAGGCTTTCTTAGGTCTTGTAGTGCATACTGGAGTGTCGTTCTAGGCTATATTTCCTCATTCCCAGAACCAGAAGTGAGGTTGCCTGTGCTAGTAAGGAGCCAACATGCCTAGACAGAGTCATACTCAGATCCTGGCATGCACGCCCAGGCCTCAGATGCAAAGCCCATGCAGGGTCAGTCACAACTCAGTCTCCACCAAGGATGCACAGAGAGCAGAGATGCAATTGCAGGACTGTAAAAGCCTGGATCCAATAAGGAAGTACTGCCAGTGCTGGTGCTGGCAACAGGGTTGGTGCTACAAATTGTGATCACACTGCAGGCATGCCTGACTCCAAACCCAGACTCCTTGAGGCTATGGAAATATTTGAACAAATCCTCCACCCTGACTAGCCATTTTGCAGAGACCAGAGTTCTGATGATAGTAGATAGCTTCCGATTACAGCCATGATCCTTCCATTAACTACCAGTCCTCATCATATGCCAGCTGACCATTAAAGATCCCCAGTGGAACACCACCAGCCCATTGTTCTATGCTGCAAGCCTGGCCCCACTAAAGTCTTTAAGGACAGTCTGGAGATCGGTCAAGAAGGACACCTGAGTGAACCCCAGAGGAAAGAGATTATAGGCCAAAGTAAGAAGCACAAATCTTTTCACAAGGAAATAAACTTCTGGTGGATGTCAAGCATGATTAGAATTTCGCTGCTTTGTTCAGCAAGAAAGCACACAGAGAAGTCTCAAAAGAGCAAAAGCAAAGGCTGCTCTCATAAGACAGAACAAAAGAGGGACTTCCTTGGTAGTCCAGTGGCTAAAAATCCATGCTCTCAATGCAGGGGGCCTGAGTTCAATCTCTGGTCAGGGATTTATATCCCACATGATGCAACTAAAGATCCTACATGCCACAACTAAGACTCAGCACAGCCAAGTAAATATATGTATATATATATATATATATATATATATATATATATATATATTTAAGAAGATAGAACAAAGAATAAATCAACCTCTAGTGGTGTTAAGAAAGAGAAAGAAACAACATCAAGAAGTCTATCTTCCTTGAAGGTTTCTTCAGATAACTTTTTAAGAAGCCAAAACACAAAGACTCAGAGAAAACCAAATCAAACCAAGCAAGCAAAGTCCAGAGGTGTATACATAGGAAAGGAGGCAGAAGACTTGTCCAGGGAAAACAAGAAGGTTTTTAAAACCTCAAGTCTCAAGAAGGGAAACTAAAACTTTGCGCTTGGATAGAAAGTCAGCGGGCTCTTTTCCCTGAAGTTGAAGAGGCAGGTATGGATGATGAATTCTAGCAGCCCACCATGTCTTATGAGTCACATCTTAGCTATGACCAGCCTCAGAAGAAAAATAAAGATTGTGAAAACTTTAGTCACTCTAACTGGAGAGAAAAGACTTAACAAGAAATGTAAGTTCTAAAAGCACTAGTGAAAAACAACATGGGACCCATTCAGAAATAACCTAATATAAAAGAAAACAAGTCAGAGAAGCTACAGCCAACTGGAGCTAATTCTGCCAAGCTGGAAAAGATCCTCACCAATGCATTACCAGTGTGTCCAGACCTCCCATTACCGAAATAACTAATCAAAGGCCATCTGCTTTCTGCCCTCAAATTGATGGCCTCCTTCTAATCAAAGCAAAAAAGAAACAAAAAAACACTATCATCACCCCAGGAGGTGAAGAAGTTGGACTTCCTGTACTCAGAATGAATTTTAAGATATTAAGTGTATTCTGGTTTCCACGAGTGCTTGTCTTCCCCCCAAGTAAATAAGAGCTGAAAATAGAAATAAAGTTGAATCAAACGCTTAAATAAAGAAAGCTATACCCCTTGTATACTTGTTAGTGGAATAAGAGTCATACCAGTTACAAATAGTTGCTGTAAACTTTCTTGTGTTTTCCCTTGACAGTCAGCTAATCAACATTCATAGAGACTCTGTTTTTAATGGGCATGATATTAGCAACTACAAAATGAACTGCCATTTCCTTTAAACCTGGAAATCTATTCAGGAAGACAGTTTACATGCTAATGAAAAAATTAAAAGTGTGATTATTCAGTCATAACTTTTTAAAGGATATTTTGGAAAAAGCGTTTCTTAGGTCCAAATTTACTTTAATTGACAATTTTCTTTAACACTGTTGCTTTAAATGACATTTCCTTCACATCACTTGTAGGTTCAGCAGCACATACAGATAAAGCAATCAGTAAATGTTCTTAAATTTTTAAAGGTCATGTCCCTTCTATTTTTGTTGGTTTGTTTGTTTTGCATTTAGGGAACCATAAGTATATTTTAGCTTAGTTGTAAAAGTTGGAAGTTTCAAAATATTTTTTTAAACAGAAAGTTGAAGTATCTTGGTCAAACTGGGCTAGAATAAAAATGTTAAAGATGTCCAGGCTTATAGCTGATAACCCACCTGTGTTTGGACATAGTCTGAAAATAATATGCATTTTAATAAATCTTAAAAATGCTAGGCATGAAAAATGGCTGTTGAATGAGAAAAATGAGTACATATTAGTAAAAATGAATTAGTATCAGGAAGCATGTTTGAGAAATGAAGTGTTGTGGAGGTTTAACAAATGGACCTTCCTCAAAATCATTGTTAGGCAAATGCAAATTATTTTTCACTTGCAACTAGTAACATATTATCTCCTCCAGCCTGATACTTGAATACATATTATAATAAAAACTGAAGAGAACTTTGCTACGGAAGAAATTACATGAAAAAGTAGCATATTAAGAGTGTTTAGTATCGTTTGTGGCACATAATAAGTATTATATCATCAAACTAGCTCTTGAGAGTCTCTTGGACTGCGAGAAGAGCCAACCAGTCCATCCTAAAGGAGATCAGTTCTGGGTGTTCATTGGAAGGACTGATGTTGAAGCTGAAACTCCAATACTTTGGCCACCTCATGAGAAGAGTTGACTCATTGGAAAAGACCCTAATGCTGGGAAGGATTGGGAGCAGGAGGAGAAGGGTACGACAGAGGATGAGATGGCTGGATGGCATCACCGACTCGATGGGCATGGGTTTGGGTAGACTCTGGGAGTTGGTGATGGACAGGGAGGCCTGGCGTGCTGCGATTCATGGGGTCGCAAAGAGTCGGACACGACTGAGCGACTGAACTGCACTGAACTATCATTATTACTGCTACAGTACAGAAACAGTGAAAAATTGTTTAGTTGTTAAGTCATGTCTGACTCTTTGCAAACCTCTGTATCCCACCAGGCTCCTCTGTCCATGGGATTTTCCAGGCAAGAATACTAGAGTGAGTTGCCATTTCCTTCTACAGGATATCTTCTCCACCCAGGGATCAAACCTGAGTCTCTTGCATTATAGGTGAATTCTTTACCAACTGAACCACCTGGGAAGCCAGTTACATCTATTGTCTCCCCCAACCTGACACTTGAATATATATTATAATAAAAGCTGGAGAGAACATTGCTATGGAAGAAATTACATGAAAAATTAATATATGAAGAGTGTTTAGAATAGTTTGTGGCACATAATAAGTATTATATCATCTAACTATCATTATTACTGCTACAGTACAGAAACGGTGAAAAAGAATAACTTCACAGGGGATAAGGTTAACATCAATTGTAATGAGTCATGTTGATAGTATGCAACTTTACGTCTGTAGATTTCCTTCCTCAAACCCAAAATTCTAGATTAATCACACACACACACACATGCACAAAATGGACAAATTCTAGTAGCGGATGTCCTACAAAATACCTGACCATTACTCCCCAGAACTATCAGTGTTATGAACAAACTGTATCTGAGAAACTGTTAAAGCAGTGGGGTGTCTGAGGATACATGGTGACTAAGTATAATGCAATCTCTTGGGTGGGATCATGAAACAGAAAAGGAACATTAGCTAAAAACTAAGTCTAAAAGAAGTATAGATTTTACTTAAAAATAATAAATTAATATTAATTTACTAATTGTGGCAAACGTACTATACTAATGTATAGTGATGATAGGCAAAACTGGACATGGGTTACATGGGAACTCCCTTTATCATTTTTAAAAATCTAAAGCTATTCTAAAAACCAAAATGTTTTGTTTAAAAAATACTACTGGAAGTATGCCTGAGTCATTTTGTAAAAACAAGTTAATCAATTGATGCAAAAAAATATGGGAAAGGAAGGAAAGAAAAGAAGGAAAATAAGTGCAAATGGAGCACTCATTATGTCCAGGGTGCTCTGCCATGCACCATTCATATGGAGTGTAACTTACTTGATGTCTCACATTAGCATATAATAAAAACTTTGTTATTTACAATTTTAAGTGAATAAAGTAACTAAGAGAGGTTAAGTGACCTGTCTGCTATCAAATATGCAGCAAATTTTGTAGATTTGATTCTTCTCCCTTTGTTTCTTGATGAGTCTGGCTAATGGTTTGGCAATTTTGTTTATCTTCTCAAAACACCAGTTTTTAGTTTTGTTGATTTTTGCTATGGCTTCTTTTGTTTCTTTTGCATTTATTTCTGCCCTAATTTTAAAGATTTCTTTCCTTCTACTAACCTTGGCATTCTTCAATTCTTCCTTCTCTAGTTGCTTTAGGTGTAGAGTTAGGTTATTTATTTGATTTTTTTCTTGTTTCTTGAGGTACGCCTGTATTGCTATGAACCTTCCCCTTAATACTGCTTTTACAGTGTCCTGCAGGTTTTGGGTTGTTGTGTTTTCATTTTCATTCGTTTCTATGCATGTTTTGATTTCTTTTTTGATTTCTTCTGTGATTTGTTGGTTATTCAGAAGTGTTTTGTTTAGCTTCCATATGTTGGAATTTTTAACGGTTTTTTTTTCCTGTAATTGAGGTCTAATATTACTGCATTGTGGTCAGAGAAGATGACTGGGATGATTTCATTTTTTTTGAATTTACCAAAGCTAGATTTATGGCCCAGGATGTGATCTATCCTGGAGAAGGTTCTGTGTGCACTTGAGAAAAAGGTTAAATTGATTGTTTTGGGGTGAAGTGTCCTGTAAATATCAATTAAATCTAGCTGGTCTATTGTATCATTTAAAGTTTGTGTTTCCTTGTTAATTTTCTGTTTAGTTGATATATCCATATGTGTGAGTGGGGTATTAAAGTCTCCCGCTATTATTGTGTTATTGTTAATTTCACCTTTCATACTTGTTCGTATTTGCCTTACATATTGTGGTGCTCCTATATTGGGTGCATAAAAGACACCCTTCAGAATGGGAGAAAATAATAGCAAACGAAGCAATGGACAAACAATTAATCTCAAAAATATACAAGCAACTCCTGTAGCTGAATTCCAGAAAAATAAATGACGCAATCAAAAAATGGGCCAAAGAACTAAACAGACATTTCTCCAAAGAAGACATACAGATGGCTAACAAACACATGAAAAGATGCTCAACATCACTCATTATTAGAGAAATGCAAATCAAAACCACAATGAGGTACCATTTCATGTTGTCAGAATGGCTGCTATCCAAAAGTCTACAAGCAATAAATGCTGGAGAGAGTGTGGAGAAAAGGGAACCCTCTTACACTGTTGGTGGGAATGCAAACTAGTACAGCCACTATGGAGGACAGTGTGAAGATTTCTTAAAAAACTGGAAATAGAACTTCCATATGACCCAGCAATCCCACTGCTGGGCATACACACCAAGGAAACCAGAATTGAAAGAGAACATGTACCCTGATGCTCATCACAGCACTGTTTATAATAGCCAGGACATGAAAGCAACCTAGATGTCCATCAGCAGACGAATGGATAAGGAAGCAGTGGTACATATACACAATGGAATATTACTCAGCCACTAAAAAGAATACATTTGAATCAGTCCTATTGAGATGGATGAAACTGGAGCCCATAATACAGAGTGAAGTAAGCCAGAAAGAAAAACACCAATACAGTATACTAATGCATATATGTGGAATTTGAAAGATGGTAACGATAACCCTATATGCGAGACAGAATAAGAGACACAGATGCATAGAACAGTCTTATGGACTTTGAGGGAGAAGGTGAGGGTGGGACGTTCTGGGAGAATAGCATTGAAACATGTATATTATCATATGTGAAACAGAACACCATTCCAGGTTCGATGCATGAGACAAATGCTCAGGGCCGGGGCAATGGGATGACCCAGAGGGATGGGATGGGGAGGGAGGTGGGAGGGGGGTTCAGGATGGGGAACACATGTAAACCCATGGCTGATTCATGTCAATGTATGGCAAAAACCACTACAGTATTGTAGAGTAATTAGCCCCCAACTAAAATAAATAAATTAAAAAACAAAACAAAACAAAAAACAAATATGCAGCAAAGAATGGCAAGAGTTTTAACCTAGTTGTCTATTTAAAATTTTTATTGTGGTATATAAATATAACATAAACATTTCCATTTTAACCAGTTTTAAGTGAAGAATTCAGAGACATTGATTATAGTCACAATGCTATATAACCATCCCCACTACTTCCAAACTTTCTCATCATTTCAAACACAAGCTATGTTTTTTTTTCAAACAAAAACTTTGCATCCATTCCCACTTTCACCAGCTCCAGATAGCCACTAATCTACGTTATGTTTCTATGAATTTGTTTATTCTATGTATTTTAATTAAGTGAAATCACACAATATTTATTCTGTATATAGCTTATTTCATTTAACAGATTTTATAATTTTATCTATGTTGTGATATGTATCAAAATTTCATTATTTTGTATAGCTGAATGATATTGCATTGAATGTTTATTTTATCTTTTTATGTACATTTGGTTTGTAATTCCATATGAATTTAAGGAATAATTTTTCCATTTCTAAAGAAAAGGAAGGCAGAACTTTGATAAGGATGATCTTAAATCTATAGATTGGTGCTTTAGTTAGCTTTGACATATTAGCAGTATTAAGTCTTTTACCCATGAGCTATGAAATATTTTTTAATTAATTTTAGATCTTCTCCAACTTCTTTCAGAAATTATTTTGCTGTTTTCAGTGTATAAGTATTTCAGTTTGTAGTTAATTGTATTCCTAGATATCCACCTACAATGTGGGGAACCTGGGTTTGATCCCTGGGTTGGGAAGATCCCCTGGAGAAGAGAAAGGCTACCCACTCCAGTATTCTGGCCTGGAGAATTCCATGGACTAAGTCCATGGGGTCACAAAGAGTCAGACACTACTGAAAGACTTTCACTTTCACTAGATATTTTATTGTATGCTCTTATAAACAGAGTTGCTTTTTAATTTCCTTTTCAGATTGTCCCCTGTGAGAGTATAAAGCAGAACTGACTTTTGCATTTTGATCCTGTATCATTCTGCTTTGTTGAATTTATTTTATAGCACTGGTAGCTTTTTTGTGGATCATTTAGGGTTTTCCATATATAGGATCATGCCATCTGTGAATAGAGATAGAGTTTTCTCTCTTTCTTTCCAACTTGGGTGCTTTTATTTTGTCTGTTTTCTAATTATTCTGGCTAGAGCTTCCAGTGCAATGTTGAATGGCAGTAATAAAAGCAAGCGCCCTTGTCTTATTTCTGATCTTAGTGAAAAAGAATTCAGTCTGTTACTAATAAGCATAATCTTATTCGTGGGGTTTTAATTAAAGATCATACTGTGAAAATTTACTTATATTCCTAGAATTCTTAGAGTTATTAGTGTAAAAGGGTGTATCATTTTGTCAGTTGTACTTTTTGTGTCAGTTGAGACAATCATGTGTGTGTCTTTCGTTAATTCGGTTTAATGTGGTATGTGCCACAGGTTGATTTTCTTATCACAAAACCCTTTGCTTCCTGCGATAAATTCTATCTGATCATGGTATATCATTCTACTAATACTCTGTTGTATTTAATTTGCTAGTTTTTTTCCAGATTTATATGTTTATATTCTTAAGGGATGTTGGTATGTTATATTTGATCTTACGGTGTCTTATTCTGGCTTCTTAGTAATGCTGGCTTACAGAATGAATTAGGAAGTCTTGTCTTCTAATTTGAGAAAGCATTTCAGAAGTATTGATGTTAATTCTTTTTAAAATTTGTTTGAAAATATGGTCTATAAATAGAAAATCTGATGTATTAATGAGTGCAACAAATCAGGAGATAATTGGCCACTGAAAAGGTAATTTGCTATGCATAGTTCCCAAAAGAAGAAGATGTGTCATGCCATAGAAAAGGGTCTTAGTGAAACACCAGGGTCTGTCAGGAGGCAAAGGGAGGGTCAGGATCAAAGTAAGATAATTTATTGTGATTTCTATGTGAAAGGAAGGGAAAGGCAGGATATGCAGATGTAGGACTGTCAAGGTTGTATCATTTCAGTGGCAAAGGGGATGCACGTAGTTGTTTGGTAATTGGTCCTGGGGTGGCTATGGCAGGTGGATAGTATCCCTGCCCTAGTCTGATAGAGATGGTATTGAGAGTGTTAACTCTTAATTGATTGGTTTGTATTTGAAAAGTACACTTGTTAAAGTTATAACAATCTAGTTCATACTGTTGTTCAGTTGCTAAGTTGTGTCCAGCTCTTTGCAACCCCATGGACTGCAGCATGGCAGGCTCCCTGTCCTCCACTTTCTCTCGAAATTTGTTCAAACTCATGTCCATTGTGTCAGTGATGGCATCCAAACATCTCATCCTCTGCAGCTCCCTTATCCTCCTCCCCTCAATATTTCCCAGCATCAGGGTCTTTTCCAATGTGGCAGCTCTTTGCATCAGGTGGCCAAAGTATTGAAGTTTCAGCATCAGTCCTTACCATTAATATTCAGGCTTGATTTCCTTTAGGATTGACTGGTATGATCTCATTTTATTCCAAGGGACTCCCAAGAGTCTTCTCCAGCACCACAGTTTGAAAGCATCAATTCTTCAGTGCTCCACGTCTTCTTGATGATCCAGCTCTCACATCGGTCCATTTCTACTAGAAAAATCATAGCTTTAATATACAGACCATTGTCAGCAAAGTGATGTCTCTGCCTTTAAATATATTGTCTAGGTTTGTCATAGCTTTTCTTCCAAGGAACAAGCTTTTAAATTTTGTGGCTTCAGTACTATTCAGTGATTTTGGAGCCCAAGAAAATAAAATCTGTCAGTTTCCATTTTTCCCCAATGTATTTTCCAAGAAGTAATGGGACTAGATGCCATGATCTTTGTTTTTTGAATGTTGAGTTTTAAGCCAGTTTTTTCACTCTCCTCTTTCACCCTTGTCAACAGGCTCTTTAGTTCATATTGATATAACTCAATTTCAGCAGCATTCAAAACACTTCTCCTATAGCTTGCAGTCCTTCTCTCCAAATATTGTTGTCATTAATGTATCTTTAAATATCGTGTGTCTGGGCTTCCCTGTTGGCTTAGATGGTAAAAAATCTTCCTGCAATGTGGGAGACCTGGATTTGATCCTGGGGTTGGGAAAAGCCCCTGGAGGAGGGCATGGCAACCCACTCCAGTATTTTTGCTTGGAGAATCCCCATGGACAGAGGAGCCTGGTGGGCTACAGTCCATGGGGTCACAAAGAATAGGACACGACTGAGCAACTCAACACAAATATTGCATGTCTATTAACATATTTAGGATTATTTTAATAAATTTGTCTTTTAAATCCCGTGGGAAATTAAAGCTGTAGTTACAACCCCAAGATAAAATACTGACTTTTATATATGCCCATGTATTTACCATTACTGGAGATTTTTACTTTTTCATGTGGCTTTGAGTTATTGTCTAGTATCATTGCAACCTGAAGGATTCCTTTTCACATTTTTTGCACAAAAATTATAGTGGTAATTAATTATATTTTTTATTGTTCATTTGCAAATGTCTTAATTCTCCACTTATTTTTGAAAGATAGTTTTGAAAGTCATTGGTTTTTTTGTCCCTCTGACAACACTTCATCTATTTCATCCCACTAATTTCTATTATTCAAGTTTTCCAATGAGAAGTCAGTTATTAATTTTTGAAGAATCATTTGAACATAATGAGTTGCTTTCCTTTTTGCTGTTTTCAAGATTCTTTCTCTTTGGCATTCAAGACTTATGTAATGTTTCTCTGGTTAGATTTATTAGAAGTAATTCTATTCCTAGTTTGTTTAGTTTCTTGGATATTTAATCATGTTTTTCCTCAGAAGATGATGATTTGTTGCAATTATTTTCTCAACTATTTTTTTCATCTCTTTCTTCTCCTCTTGAGATTCCCTTATTTGTATACTGATCTATTTAATTATGTCTCACAGGTCCTTTAAATTCTAGTTAGTCTTCTTTGTTCTTTTTCCTTTTACTTTTCAGACTCAATACTTTTAACTGTCTTGCTTTGTAGTTTGCTTATTTTTCTTCTGCCTGCTGAAATCTCTTGTTCAATCTCTATAGTAAGATTTTAATTTCAGTTACTGTGTTTTTCAACTCTAGAATGTCTGCTTGGTTCCTTCATGTAATTCCTATGTCTTTATAGTCTCATTTTGTTTATATATTATTTTTCTTATTCCTTTTAGTTTGTTGTTTGTTTTTAGCCAGGAGGTTGTGGGTAGTCATTCACATAAGCAATCATTACACTTTTATCTCACTTTTCTGGTTAAATAAGTTTTATTTGGTTCATCTGTAGTCTCTAAAAACCAATTCATAGTATGGGGAAAGTGAAGAATGTGTTTAGAATTTTTATAATATCAAAGAATTAGGTAGGCTTTTAAAAAACAAGAGCAAAAAAGAAAAACTGAAGAAAAATGATAATATTTGCTAAATGCTAAAAACCTATTTGTATGGGTTGCATTTAAAAATGTTTCCTCCTCCACTTCCATGATATTCACTAACCTAGAATCCAGTGGTTAAGTTTCCGGGATGGGCATAGGAAGGTGGACACCTAGGTATAATCAGGTGGTATATTTGGGTTAAGGAAGTGAAGCTGAGAGCCTGGAAAAGTAAGGCAGCCATGGACTTTAAAACAAACTATCAAAGGAGATGAAGCTGCACACAGAAAAACTTCTGGAGATCTTCTAAGGTCTCCTTCACGTATTCATAAGAATCTTCAAAAAGTATTTGTCCAGAAAACTACTCAAGGCTGGGAAAAGAACCACCTTAAATAACAGGAGGGGACAGTACCTCATACTCAAAGGAACTTGGGATTTTGTCTATTCCCGGGAGCAATAATTGAAAACTCCATACATAGTTAAGCACTGGGTAAAATAATCAAAACCACTCAGATCATTACTAACTAATACATCTTAAAATCAAAACCTGAAAAGATCCAGTTGTTTCCTAACAACTTAACTACATCCCAGAGCAAAGATCTAAAATATTTATAGGAAAAATCTAACATTTAACTAGCCAAAATTAACAATATCTGGCTCATAATCAAATAATAAGTCATGAAAGAAGCTAGAATATATAATTCTTACTGAAGCAAAAAAAAAATCATTCTAAATTTTCTCAATCTGACTGAATTGGTACAAAAACATACAAATAGTTATTATAACTGCATTCCACATGTTCAGAATATTAAGGAGAGACATAAAAATGTTAAGAATAGGTATATAATTAGATAAAGCTCTAATGTCCAGGTGAAAACACACTGAATGAAATTTTAAAAAGATTAAACCTTACAGAAGAAAAGATTAGTACATTTTCAGACAGAATAAAATAAATAATCCAAAATAAAACACAGTAATAAAATTTTAAAATATGAATAGACATTCCCTGAAATGCTGGGCAACTTTGAACAGCCTAATATATATGTAAATGGAGACCTCAAAAGGGTTGGGAAAAAATTTAATGAGTGGACTTTACCAAATTTTGATAAAAAACTATGAACCCACACATCCAAGAACCTCAATGAACTCCTAGCACAAGGCTTATTTATGAAGGAAAGAATGCCAAAGCACATTTTAATCAAATTTCTTATAACCAATGAAAAAAAGTAATTAATAAATAACCAAAGGAAAAGATATGTTACAGTTATAGGAAGAGAATAAGAATAAGGGCAAATTTCTTATCATAAACCATGTAAGTGAGATGATAATAGAGAAACATCTTTAAAGTAATACAAGAAAGAAAAACAGGCAGCGAAGAATTCTATATCGAGCCAAATCATCAGCAGTAATATAGAATATTTAAGATACATTATCCAGTAACTTGACCCAATTTATATTTACATGAATACTCATTCATCTCAAGTACACATGAAATAATTATATTAAGATATCAAAATTCTAGAACAAAAAGCCAACTTAATAAATGTAAAAATACTTAAGTCATACAAACTATGCTCTCTGACCACAGTGGAATTACATTAGAAATAAATAACAGAAGGATTTCTGGAAAATCCTGAAATATAGGAAACTAAATAACATTTCTAAATAACCAATCGGATAAGATAATTAAAAGGAAAATGAAAATATATTTTTCAATTGAATGCAAATGAAAATTGATTATATAAAATTGTGGGTTACTGCTAAAACAATCCATCAGAGAGGCTTACATCACCAAGTAACAGTAACAGAAAAGACTAGTCTCAAATCAAGTTCTTCAGCTTCTATCTTAAAAATCTTGACCAAGTCACCTAATAAAACCAAAAGAAAGTAGAAGAATGGGACAATAAGGATCAAAGGAAAAGATTGAGATAAAAAATAGAAAACTATACACAAAATAAATGAAACAAAAGCTAGAACTTGGAGAAGATAAACAAAAGTGATAAAACTCTAAGGGTACTGATCAAGGAAAAAAGAAAATGACACAAATGGTCAGCATCAGTAATGAGAGGTGGCATAACCTCAGTTTTTAAAGATATTAAAAATAATGTTATAAAAATAAATAATGTAACTAACAACTCCTTGCAATAAATGTGAAAGATAAAATGTACAAATTCCTACCAAATTCACTCAAGAAGAAATGGATAGCCCTGTATTTATTAATGACACTAAAAATATAATTTTAAACTTTTCTACTAAAGACTGATGAAATATATAAAGCAATTAAATAAGAAAAGATACCAACTCTATACAAATTATTCTCCCAAAATTAAGTGGAGGAAATATTTCCTATTTTATATACTAGGATCAGAATTACCTTGATATCAAAACTAAATGAGGGAAAATAGATATCAAGATTCCTACTGAACATAAATGCAAAAATCTTAAATATGATTTCAACAAATAAAATTTAAAAATTATTAAAAGAATAAGATGCAATGACCAGTGCAGTTTATTCCAGGAATGCAATATTGATTTACCATTTGAAAAATGGTATGGTTTCTCTTTTTTACCATTTAATGTAAAAAAATAAATAAGCCACATAGCCAACTCAACAGAGGCAGAAAAAAATGGCACAACCCAATACACTTCTCTAGTAAAGACTCTGAGCATAGCAGGAACATAAAGGAATTTTCTGAGATGTTTATCATCTGATTCATATGAGACCTCATACACTAAGACAAAGATTTTGGCTTCCTGTGTTGATGGTATAAGAGATCACTGTGCAGTTAGAAATGAAACGAGGGTTCAAATAAGGCCTGTTTGACTATAAAACCAGTCCCCATTATATCAGGACATGCCTATCAGGACCTGAAACTGGTACAGAGCTTTCTCCTTTGATAGGTATTGCAAATAGGAGAATGACTTAATTATTGATACAGACTTTACAAAAAATTTATTGTGATTGAAAATTTATACACAAAATTTATCATCTTAACAATTTCTAAGTATACAGTTCAAGAGTGTGAAGTATATTAATATTGTTTTGCAAACAAATTCCAGAACTTTTTTATTTCACAAAACTGAAACTTTGTATTCCATAACAACTCCCAAATTACTCCTCTCAACTCCTGGCAACCACCAAACACCTTTCTATTTCTGTGAATTTGACTCTTCCAGATAACCTCATATAAATGGAATCTCACAGTGTTTTTCTTTTTTTGTGACAGGCTTATTCCACTTAGTATAATGGCCACCAATTTCATTCATGCTGTAACGTATGTTAGAATTTCCTTCATTTTAATACTAAGTAATAGTCCATTTTATGTGTTGGGTATCTCCTGAGGAGGTACAGGTCAGCAGTGGACTGCTGTGGAGGGAGGGGCTCTGGGTGCAGTAGACCTGGGTATGGCATAAGCCCTCTTGGAGGAGGTCACCATTAACCCTCCACAGAGCCACCAGAACTTATACAGGACTGGGAAACAGACTCTGGGAGGGCACAAACAGAACCTTGTTATCACCAGGACACAGGAGAAAAGAGGAGTGACCCCACAAGAGACTGACCCAGATTTGCCCATTAGTGTCCAGGAGTTTCCAGTGGAGGCATGGGTTTGCAGTGGCCTGCTGCAGGGCTGGGGGCACTGAGTGCAGCAGTGCCTGAATGGGACCTTTTGAAGGAGGTCACCATTATCTTCATTGCCTCCACCACAGTTTGGCCTCAGGTCAAATAACAGGGAAGGAACACAACCCTGTCATTCAACAGAAAATTGGTTTAAATATCTACTGAGCATGGCCCCACCCATCAGAACAAGACCCAGTTTCACCCTCAGTCAGTCTCTCACATCAGGAAGCTTCCATAAGCCTCTTATCCTCCTCCATCGAGGGCAGACAGAATGAAAACCACAATAACGGAAAACTGACCAATCTGATTACATGGACAACAGCCTTGTCTAACTCAATGAAACTATGAGCCATGCGCTGTAGGGCCATCAAAGATGGATGGGTCATAGTAGAGAATTCTGACAAAATGTGGTTCACTGGATAAGGGAATGGAAAACCACTTCAGTATTCTTGCCTTGAGAACCCCATGAATAGTATAAAATGGCAAAAAGATAGGACACTGAAAGATGAACTCCCCAGGTGCCCAATTTGCTACAGGAGATCAGTGAAGAAATAAGTCAAGAAAGAATGAAGAGATGGAGACAAAGCAAAAACAACACCCAGTTGTGGATGTGACTGGTGATGGAAGAAAAGTCCAATGATGTAAAGAGCAATATTGCATAGGAACCTGGAATGCTAGGTCCATGAATCAAGGCAAATTGGAAGTGTTCAAACAGGAGATGGCAAGAGTGAACATGAACATTTTAGGAATCAGCGAACTAAAATGGACTAGAATGGGTGAATTTAACTCAGATGACCATTATATCTACTACTGTGGGCAAGAATCCCTTAGAAGAAACAGAGTAGCCATCATAGTCAACAAAAGAGTCTGAAATGCAGTACTTGGTTGCAATCTCAAAAATGACAGAAAGATCTCTGTTTGTTTCCAAAGCAAACCATTCAATATCACAGCAATCCAAGTCTATGCCCTGACCAATAATGCTGAAGAAGTTGAAGCTGAATGGTTCTATGAAGACCTACAAGACCTTCTAGAACTAACACCCAAAAAAAGTGTCCTTTTCATTATAGAGAACTGGAATGCAAAAGTAAGAAGTAAAGAAATACCTGGAATAATGGGCAAATTTGGCCTTGGAGTACAGAGTGAAGCAGGGCAAAGGCTAACAGAGTTTTGCCAAGAGAATGCACTTGGTCATAGCAAACACCCTCTTCCAACAACACAAGAGAAGACTCTACACGTGCACATCACTGGATACTCAATATTGAAATCAGATTGATTATATTCTTGGCAACCAAATATGGAGAAGGCCTATACGGTCAGCAAAAACAAGACCAGGAGCTGACTGTGGCTCAGATCATGAACTCCTTATTGCAAAATTCTTACTTAAATTGAAGAAGTAGGGAAGAACACTACACCATTTAGGCATGACCTAAATCAAATCCCTTTTGACTATACAGTGGAAGTGACAAATAGATTCAAGGGATTAGATCTGATAGACAGAGTGCCTGAAGAACTATGGACAGAGGTTCATGGCCCTGCACAGGAGGCAGTGATCAAGACCATCCCAAAGAAAAAGAAATTCAAAGCAGCAAAATTGTTGTCTGAGGAAGACTTACAAACAGCTGTGGCTGTGAAAAGAAGAGAAATGAAAGGCAAAGGAGAAAAGGAAAGATATACCCATTTGACTGCAGAGTTCCAAAGAATAGCAAGGAGAGATAAGAAAGCCTTCCTCAGTGATCAATGCAAAGAAATGGAGGAAAACAATAGAATGGAAATGACTGGAGATCTCCTCAAGAATATTAGAGATACCAAGGGAACATTTCATGCAAAGATGGGCACACTAAAGGACAGAAATGGTATGGACCTGACAGAAGCAGTATATATTAAGAAGAGGTGGCAAGAATATGCAGAACAATACAAAAGATCTTCATGACCCAGATAATCACGATGTTGTGATCACTTACCTAGAGCCAGACATCGTGGGATGCGAGGTCAGGTTGGCCTTAGGAAACATCTGTAGGAGCAAAGGTAGTGGAGGTGATAGAATCCCAGTTGGGCTATTTCAAATCCTAAAAGAAGATGCTGTAAAAGTGCTGCACTCAATATGTCAGCAAATTTGGAAAACTCATCTGTGGCCACAGGACTGGAAAAGGTCAGTTTTCATTGCAATCCCAAAGAAAGGCAATGCCAAAGAATGTTCAAACTACCGCACAATTGCACTCATATCACATGCTAGCAAAGTAATGATCAAAATTCTCCAAGACAGGCTTCAACAGTATGTGAACTGTGAACTTCCAGATGTTCAAGCTGTATTTAGAAAAGGCAGAGGAACCAGAGATCAAATTGCCAAAATCTGTTGGAAAAAGCAAGAGAGTTCCAGAAAAATATCCACTTCTGCTTTATTGACTGTGCCAAAGCCTTTGATTGTGTGGATCATAATAAATTGTGGAAAATTCTGAAAGAGATGTGCATGCCATACCACCTGATCTGCTTCCTGAGAAATTTGTATGCAGGTCAAGAGGCAACAGCTAGAACTGGACATAGAAAAGTAGACTGGTTCCAAATCGGGAAAGGTGTATGTCAAGGCTGTATATTGTCACCCTGCTGATTTAACTTATATGCAGAGTACATCATGAGAAATGCTGGGCTGGAGGAAGCACAAGCTGGAATCAAGATTGCCGGGAGAAATATCAATAACCTCTGATATGCAGAGGACACCACCCTTATGGCAGAAAGCAAAGAACCAAAGAGCCTCTTGATGAAAGTGAAAGAGCAGAGTGAAAAAGTTGGCTTAAAGCTCAACATTCAGAAAGCTAAGATAATGGTTTTAGTCTGGCCCCATTACTTCATGGCAAATAGATGGGAAAACAGTGGAAACAGTGACAGACTATCTTCAGGGACTCTAAAATCAATGCAGATGGTTACTGCAGCCATGAAAGTAAAAGACACTTGCTCCTTGGAAGAAAAGTTTTGACCAACCTAGACAGCATACTAAAAAGCAGAGACAATACTTTGCCAACAAAGGTCCATCTAATCAAAGCTATGGTTTTTCCAGTAGTCATATATGGATGGGGAGAAGGCAATGGCAGCCCACTCCAGTACTCTTGCCTGGAAAATCCCGTGGATGGAGGAGCCTGGTGGACTGCAGTCCATGGGGTCGTGAAGAGTTGGACAC
Organism: Giraffa tippelskirchi; assembly: GCF_054371585.1. Lineage (NCBI taxonomy): Eukaryota > Metazoa > Chordata > Mammalia > Artiodactyla > Giraffidae > Giraffa > Giraffa tippelskirchi. Next base: position 135,201,042 of record NC_137277.1, read on the forward strand.
GTCTAAGCGACTTCACTTTCACTTTCATGCATTGGAGAAGAAAATGGCACCCACTCCAGTGTTCTTGCCTGGAGAATTCCAGGGAGGGTGGAGCCTGGTGGGCTGCCATCTATGGGGTAACACAGAGTTGGACACGACTAAAGCGACTTAGCAGCAGCAGCAGCAGCAGCAGCAGCAGCAGCAGCATGTATGGATGTGAGAGTTGGACTATAAAGAAAGGTAAGCGCTGAAGAATTTGATGCTTTTGAAGTGTGGTGTTGGAGAGGACTCTTGAGAGTACTTTGGACAGCAAGAAGATCTAACCAGTCCATCCCAAAGGACATCATTCCTGAATATTCATTGGAAGGACTGATGTTGAAGCTGAAACTCCAATACTTTGGCCTCCTGATGTGAAGACCTAACTCACTGGAAAAGTCCCTGATTCTGGGAAAGATTGAAGTTGGGATGAGAAGGGGGCGACAGAGGATGAGATGGTTGGATGTTATCACCGACTCAATTGACCTGAGTTTGAGCAAACTCCAGGAGTTTGTGATGGACAAGGAGGTCTGTCATGCTGTAGCCCATGGGGTCACAAAGCATCAGATAGACTGAGTGACTGAACTGAACTGAACTGATGTGTATACCATATTTTGTTTATCCATTCAGCTCTAAACATACAATTGTGTTACTTCTGTGTGCATGCATGTGCTCAGTCACTTCAGTTGCGTTTGATTCTTTGTGACCCAATGGTCTGTAGCCTGCCAGGCTTTTCTGTCCATAAGATTCTCTAGACGAGAATACTGGAGTAGGTTGCCATATTCTCCTCCATGGGATTTCCCAACCAAGGGATCGAATCCACGTTTCTTATTTTCCCTGCATTGGCCGACAGGTTGTAACCACTAGTGCCACCTGGGAAGAATTTTAGGATCATATGGTATCTCTATTTTTAAGTTTTTGACTAACCTCCATACTGTTTTCCATAGCAGTTGCACTAATTTATATTCTCACTAACAGGGAACAAGGGTTCCAATTCCTTCACATTCTCACTGACTCTTGTTATTTTATATATTTATATTAGTCATCCTGATGATTGACATATACACTTTTAGTTTTAAGGTTTGAGGGGTGATTTTTATTTACTTGTTTTTGTTTTAACATGGTGTTGAGAACAGTTTTCAATTTACAACACTGTCAGAAAATTATGGTAGTGGAAAAAATATCCCTTTGCTAACAATTTCTACCAAAATATTGAAACATATAATTTAAAATTTTAAAGGCTACTCTCTTGTTATTATAAATGTATCAGGAGTTCCATATAGGACCACTAGTTCACATTCTCTATACATGACCGAGGAGCTACAGAACAACTTTCTAATGCATTATTCATCCCTCATGGCTGTATTCCTGCTTTCTTATGCTGATCCATAAATGCATGAGTGCTTAATTTAATCTGATGTCACTCCCCAAAGCTGGTGCAGAGCCCTGCCATTCCTGCTGTCACAGTTAAGGGAGGGTCAAGTGGCATGAAAAAGGGAGGCTTGAACAAAAGTGTATATTTACGATTCAAACCTAATTACCAGGGTTTAGTCAAATTAATATTACATTTGCATATGTTATGCTCTCTAAATAATCTATTTATTATTTAAAGAAATCCCTGGATTCTCTCAAGCCCATACTGCTGCTCTGGCAGGGCTGAGGCATCCCAAGAACAGAGAGCAGACAAATTGTTCAGTGAGGTTTAATTTTTTATGCATGTTTTATACATAAGTAAATTGGAACATGGAGATTAGATCACACTCCAGCTGTTTCCTTTTAAACCATATTGTCCCTGTTATGCTACTCTAAGATAATAATAAGCACTTTTTTTTCCCCTGGGGTTACACATCAACACGGCACAAATGTGTGTTACCCTGAGTTGTCTGAAAATCATTTCATGTCCCTTCTTTAGGCAATGGTCACTATAGATTCTTTCTTTTGTTGGAGCCATCAAATTATTCTTTATTTTTCTATTGAGTTTGCTTATACATGTGAGTCTGCAAGGTTAAACAAATTGCCAAAGATTATCCAGTATGTTAGCACCTGAGGTGTTATCGTGTTACTCAATGAAGCAGTTTGTTTTTCTTTGCCTTTAATTAAGCCATGTCAAGCTATGTAGTCAAGATACTTTTCCCCCGTATGAAACTTTATATCAATTCACTAACACATGGCTTATATTTTCCAAGCATTTTCTCTTGATGAAATACATACTGATAGAGACGGACATTGAAACATACCGGTCTCACTATAAAAACTTTTTAAAACTGGATAGAGAACAATTTACATAGGCTAAACAGGTGTTCATTGATTATGAAACAGATGTTTACTGATTCAGTTCAGTTCAGCTCAGTCGCTCAGTCGTGTCTGACTCTTTGCGACCCCATGAATTGCAGCATGCCAGGTCTCTCTGTCCATCACCAACACTCGGAGTCTACCCAAACCTGTCCATCGAGTCAGTGATGCCATCCAACCATCTCATCCATCTCATCCAACAGTTCCCTTCTCCTCCTGCCCCCAATCCTATCCAGCATCAGGGTCTTTTCCAATGAGTCAGCTCTTCACATGAGGTGGCCAAAGTATTGGAGTTTCATCTTCAACATCAGTCCTTCCAATGAACACCCAGGACTGATCTCCTTTAGGATGGATTGACTGTATCTCCTTGCAGTCCAAGGGACTCTCAAGAGTCTTCTCCAACACCACAGTTCAAAAGCATCAATTCTGCAGCGCTCAGCTTTCTTCACTGTCCAACTCTCACATCCACACATGACCACTGGAAAAACCATAGCTTTGACTAGACGGACTTTTGTTGGCAAAGTAGTGTCTTCTGCTTTTAAATATGCTATCTAGGTTGGCCATAACCTTCCTTCCAAGGAGTAAGCGTCTTTTAATTTCATGGCTGCAATCACCATCAGCAGTGATTTTGGAGCCCCCAAAAATAAATTCTGACACTGTTTCCACTGTTTCCCCATCTATTTCCCATGAAGTGATGGGACCAGATGCCATGATCTTAGTTTTCTGAACGTTGAGCTTTAAGCCAACTTTTTCACTCTCTTTCACTTTCATCAAGAGGCTCTTTAGTTCTTCTTCACTTTCTGCCATAAGGGTGGTGTCACCCGCATATCTGAGGTTATTGGTATTTCTCCTGGCAATCTTGATTCCAGCTTGTGTTTCTTCAGCCCAGTGTTTCTCATGATGTACTCTGTCTATAAGTTAAATAAGCAGGGTGACAATATACAGCCTTGACGTACTCCTTTTCCTATTTGGAACCAGTCTGTTGTTCCATGTCCAGTTCTAACTGTTGCTTCCTGACCTGAATACAGGTTTCTCAAGAGACAGGTCAGATGGTCTGGTATTCCCATCTCTTTCAGAATTTTCCACAGTTTATTGTGATCCACACAGTCAAAGGCTTTGACATAGTCAATAAAGCAGAAATAGATGTTTTTCTGGAACTCTCTTGCTTTTTCGATGATCCAGCGGATATTGGCAATTTGACCTCTTGTTCCTCTGCCTTTTCTAAAACCAGCTTGAACATCTGGAAGTTCATGGTTCACGTATTGGTGAAGCCTGGCTTGGAGAATTTTGAGCTTTACTAGCATATGAGATGAGTGCAATTGTGTGATAGTTTGAGCATTCGTTGGCATTGCCTTTCTTTGGGATTGGAACGAAAACTGACCTTTTCCAGTCCTGTGGCCACTGCTGAGTTTTCCAAATTTGCTGGCATATCGAGTGCAGCACTTTCACAGCATCATCTTTGAGGATTTGAAATAGCTCAACTGGAATTCCATCACCTCCACTAGCTTTGTTCATAGTGATGCTTTCTAAGGCCCACTTGACTTCACATTCCATGATGTCTGGCTCTAGGTGAGTGATCACACCATTAGGTACTATATCTAAGACACTGTTTAGGCAATTTCAGATTCTAAAATAATATTAAGCAAATGCATGGCCTCTATACAGAAGGAATGTATTTGCTGGTTATTGGAGAAAGACATAAAATAGCCCAAATCCTCTCCCTGAAAACACAAACACCCTCTATGAAATGTTCATCCTTGACAATATTATTCATTCAAAAATGAACTGTCTAGCTAGTTCTAGAACCTAATAGCTTCCCTTTCCTAAAATCACCTTTGACCATTCTTCCTTCATAAAATATCCTTTTTGCTTAAGAGGGCCCAGCTCAGGGAAGATAGACTGACAACCTAGTATGGAAGGGCTTAAAAATAATGCAAAAACATTGAAGTTTATCAATTTTAGGAGGACAAAGAGCTATGTGGAAACTGAAAATGCATGGTGAATTGAACTCTTGAACAGATGAGATTAAAGACATTTTGACTGTTGTTAAAATCCAATATAGTGACTGTGTTATATCAGTAATGCTGAAGATTTTCATAATTTACCAGTCCTCGTTAGGAGAAAGCTAATTATCACACTCCTTAAGTAAGTGAGGCAAAAACTTAAATGTGTTTCTTCAATTTCCTTGTCAACTGTGGTAGTAAGTTGGCTTGCATATGACATTTCTTTTCTCTTCAAATGTTAACATTTTTGTCTCTTACCTTAGAGCACTTACAGAAGCTTTTTACTGAAGGTTCTCTGAAATACAAAGGTCATATGTTTCTCTGTTTTTAAATGCTATCTTTTTCCTTACAGTTATAACTGGTGTTTTCACTTTGTGATCTCCCTAAATTTTTTATGTCATTCTCTCTTTGAGTATCAGCAGTTTCAAACATCTGTCCTTGAAGAATTGTCATTTTTAGTAGACATACACTAAATTAGATGTTTATCAAATACTTTGGTTCAGAGGTATAAGGAATCCTCTGAAAAATGTTATTTCTATTTTTACTTTTAAATTGGACATGATAACGAATAAACTATATTTGCATTATTCCTACCCTCATCCAGAAATCTTTAAGCCAATTTATTTATCTGTGAATAAGAAAGCAAAGTAAAACATTTGCACTATCTTCAAAATTATCTTTAATTGGAGAATCAAAATATTTGAACAAATTAGAAAAAAAAAACCTACAAATTATTCCAATACTAAACAATACAACAATAACTGTTATAAGAAATTCAGATTAGAGGACACTGATAAAATTAATTCATTTATAAATAATAAGTGCATGTAAACTTTATGTTATGTGGGAGATCTGACTTATGTCAGATTAAATATTAATGTAGTTAATTTTACCAAAATTATTGGATTGGCCAAATTTTTGTTCAGGTTTCCCTGTAAGATGTTACAGAAAAATTAGAATGAACTTTTTGGCCAACCCAAATAATTACTCGGACACATCCGTGTTCTAGACACTGTGCTATGTGATAACAAGTGAGAGCCAGAGTAAATTCTAGCATCAGAGTGGTCAACGGAGGTAACTGACGCACAAAAATTACTGCCAAACTTGAAAAAAAAAAAATGTTAACAAAGCAAAAGCAAGAACCAAACATGAAATGATCAAAAGAAGGGATTAATTAAAATGTGGGTGGTTTCAAGTTTATAAATGGGTCGTAATGGATGCATTTTCTAGGACCACATTGGGTAGGACTAGGGTATAATAGGGTTTGCACAAACTGCCAGGAATAGGTATATTACTCTCTTATGGATACTGTAACAATGTATAAATTGAATGACTTAAAATAACTCTAATCTATTGTCTTACCTTCATGAAGAAGGAGAGCATCAGTTTCACTTAGGTAAAATCAAGGTTATAAGCAGGTCTGTATTCTTCTCTGGAGTATCTAGAAGAGAGAGATACTGTATTTCTCTGTATCCTTGTTAATGCTGGCTTCCAAAGGCCACTTGGATTTCTTGGTTTATAGTCCCCACCTTCCTCCATCTTCAAACCTACCAAATATTGGACTTGTCCTCAGGGAAAGTTCTCCAACTTTAAGGATTGATGTAATTAAATTGATCCCACCTGGATAATTCATAATAACCTCCTCCTTTCCAGGTCCTGATTTTAGTTACCCTTGTCAAATCCCTGTTGTCATGCAAACTGACATATTGACAGGTTACAGGATTAGGATATGGACATCTTAGGGGACCATTACTGTGCCTACGATAGAGAGCATTTCATGTGTGCATAACATTTGTTTTTCTTTCCCTTTTATCTGCTGAACTTTTCCTGTTGATAATGCTGTGAAAGGCTTTTTGAGCAATACCAATAACAATAAATGTATGGTGGCTCAGACGGTAAAGACTCTACCTAAAATGCAGGAGACCTAGGTTCAATCCCTGGGTCAAGAAGATCCCCTGGAGAAGGGAATGGCAACCTACTCCAGTATTCTTGCCTGGAGAATTCCATGGACTCAGGAGCCTGGTGAGCTACAGTCCATGGCGTTGCAAAAAGTCAGACATGACTAAGTGACTAACAGACTCATCCATATAAATCTGTAACAAATCCATATTTTAAATGAGCATACACAGAAAGAAAGACATATAGATAAAGAAATAGGGACTTCTCTGTTGCTACTGCGGCTAAGACTTCACCTGCTAATGCAGGAGATGTGCGTTCAGTCCTTGGTAGGGGAGCTAAGATCCCACATACCTTTTGGCCAAACAGCCAAAACATAAAACAGAAGCAATATAGTAACAATTTAAAAATTTCCCATACAAAAAAAAAAATTAAAAGAAAACTTTTAAAAAGTCTTTAAAAAGAAATAGATACAGTTGTAAATATAGCCATTGTATAAATATGTGCAGAATAGTGTATGTATTTGTGTCATATCCCCTATCTTCCACATTTCCTACAGTATTTAAAACAGGGCTGTGTACAGAAGAGATGTTTAGCAAATACACACTGATGAATAAAATGAGAGTTTCCTCTCTTTTTGCTGTATATGTTTTTGAACTCATGAAACCTTAGAAAGTGGCCAACATGGGTGCTCAAGCCTATGAAAAAACACAGATGGTTCTATTTTATCTATAGAAACATAGCAAAGCATAAAGCAAACAACTTATTATGTTATATTCATTATTCTGTCTTATCATAAGCACAGATAGAAAATATAGACACTATTATGCTGACCCTAATTTCTTCTAGAGTTGAACTTGAGTGAGGAAATTCTCACCACTGTGTACTACCCTGCAGTGCCAAGGACTGTATAATGATGCCATCTCCTTATACTCCTTCTGCTCTGTGTGCTTGTATGCTTATGTAGGTTGTGTTTATAACAGCATTGATACTGCATTATTTGTGCTTTGGAGCCTTACAAGCAAGAGGTGATAGAAAGGGAGTTGGGTCTGTTTGAGTTACAGAGCTGAGCCAGAGAGTCATGAAAACCACAGACCATGCAGCTACTGTCATTACTTCAAATAAATGATACTTCAGAATAGAGGATCTGAGTAGGCAATCTTTCTCTTTAAGGATAGGACAAAAGGGAGGTAACAATGGTGATAAAGTGAGCATTTTGCTACTGTGAACTTATTCTTTGAGGCTATGTCTACAAGACACAAAAAAATCAAAATAATCTGTTGAAAAAATGACCATGTTTAACTGAGTTCAACAAATCTTCAATAAGCAAACCCTTTAGGCCACGCATGGACTGCAGCCTTGTCTAACTCAAAGAAACTATGAGCCATGGTGTGTAGGGCCACCCGAGATGGACAGGTCATGGTGGACAGTTCTGACAAAATATGGTTCACTAGAAAAAGGAATGGCAAACCAATTCAGTATTCTTCCCTTGAGAACCCCATGAACAGTATGAAAAGGCAAAAAGATAGGACACTGAAAGATGAACTCCTCAGGTCAGTAGGTGCCCAATTTGCTACCGGAGATCAATGGAGAAATAAGTCAAGAAGGAAGGAAGAGATGGAGCCAAAGCAAAAACAACACCCAGTTGTGGTCATGACTGGTGATAGAAGCAAAGTACGATGATGTAAAGAGCAATATTGCATAGGAACCTAGAATGCTAGGTCCATGAATCAAGGCAAATTGGAAATGCTCAAACAGGAGATGGCAAGAGTGAACATGAGCATTTTAGGAATCAGCGAACTAAAATGGACTGGAATGGGTGAATTTAACTCAGATGACCATTATATCTACTATTGTGGGCAAGAATCCCTTAGAAGAAACGAAGTAGCCATCATAGTCAACAAAAGAGTCTGAAATGCAGTACTTGGTTGCAATCTCAAAAATGACAGAATGATCTCTGTTTGTATCCAAGGCAAATCATTCATTATCACAGCAATCCAAGTCTATGCCCTGACCAGTAATGCTGAAGAAGCTGAAGTTGAATGGTTCTGTGAAGACCTACAAGACCTTCTAGAACTAACACTCAAAACAGATGTCCTTTTCATTATAGAGAACTGGAATGCAAAAGTAAGAAGTAAAGAAATACCTGGAATAATGGGCAAATTTGGCCTTGGAGTACAGAGTGAAGCAGGGCAAAGGCTAACAGAGTTTTGCCAAGAGAATGCACTTGGTCATAGCAAACACCCGCTTCCAACAACACAAGAGAAGACTCTACACGTGCACATCACTGGATACTCAATATTGAAATCAGATTGATTATATTCTTGGCAACCAAATATGGAGAAGGCCTATACGGTCAGCAAAAACAAGACCAGGAGCTGACTGTGGCTCAGATCATGAACATTTTATTGCAAAATTCTTACTTAAATTGAAGAAAGTAGGGAAGAACACTAGACCATTTAGGTATGACCTAAATCAAATCCCTTATGACTATGCAGTGGAAGTGACAAATAGATTCAAGGGATTAGATCTGATAGAGTGCCTGAAGAACTATGGACGGAGGTTCATAACATTGCATAGGAGGCAGTGATCAAGACCATCCCAAATAAAAAGAAATGCAAAGAGGCCAAATGATTGTCTGAGGAAGCCTTACAAACAGCTATGAAAAGAAGAAAAGTGAAAGGCAAAGGGGGAAAGGAAAGATATACCCATTTGAATGCAGAGTTCCAAAGAATAGCAAGGAGAGATAAGAAAGCCTTCCTCAGTGATCAATGCAATGAAATAGAGGAAAACAATAGAATGGGAAAGACTAGAGAACTCTTCAAGAAAATTTGGGATAAAGGAACGTTTCATGCAAAAATGGGCACAATAAAGGACAGAAATAGTGTTGACCTAACAGCAGCAGAAGATATTAAGAAGACATGGCAAGAATACACAGAACTACACAAAACAAATCTTCATGACTCAGATAATCAGGATGGTGTGATTACTCACCTAGAGCCAGACATCGTGGAATGCGAAGTTAAGTGGGCCTTAGGAAGCATCATTAGGAACAAAGCTAGTGAAGGTGAAGGAATTCTAGTTGAATTTCATCATCCAATTCCAATTCCACAGCATCATCCAGTTGAAAAGATGATGCTGTGAAAGTGCTGCACTCAGTTCAGTTCAGTTCCGTCACTCAGTCGTGTCTGACTCCTTGTGACCCCACGGACTGCAGATATGCCAGCATATTTGGAAACCTCAACAGTGGCGACAGGACTGGAAAAGGTAAACTTTCATTCCAATCCCAAAGAGGGCAATGACAAGGAATATTCAAACTACATCACATTTGCACTCATCTCACATGCTAGCAGAGTAATGATCAAAATTCTCCAAGAGAGGCTTCAACAATACATGAACTGTGAACTTCCAGATGTTCAAGTTGGATTTAGAAAAGGCAGAGGAACCAGAGATCAAATTGCCAACATCCATTGGTTCATAGAAAAGCAAGAGAATTCCAGAAAAACATGTACTTCTCCCTTGTTGACTATGCCAAAGCCTTTGACAGTGTGGAATACAACACACTGGAACATTCTGAAAGAGTTGGGACTACCAGACCACTTGACCTGCCTCTTGAGAAATGTGTATGCAGGTCAAGAAGCAACAGTTAGAACTGGACATAGAAAAGCAGACTGGTTCCAAATTGGGAAAGGAGTACGTCAAGGCTGTATATTGTCACCCAGGTTATTTAACTTATATGCAGAGTACATTATGAGAAATGCCGGACTGGATGAGGCACAAGCTGGAATCAAGATAGCTGGGATAAATATCAGTAACCTCAGATATACAGATGACACCACTCTTATAGCAGAAAGTGAAGAACTAAAGAGCCTCTTGATGAATGTGAAAGAGGAAAGTGAAAAAGTTGGCTTAAAACTCAACTTTCAGAAAACTAAGATCATGGCATCCGGCCCCATCACTTCAGGCAAATAGATGGGGAAACAATGGAAACAGAGACAGACTTTATTTTGAGGGGCTACAAAATTACTGCAGAAGGTAACCCCAGCCATGAAATTAAAAGACGCTTGCTCATTGGAAGAAAAGTTATGACCAGCCTAGACAGTGTAATAAAATGCAGAGCCATTACTTTGCCAACAAGGGTCCCTCTAGTCAAGGCTATGGCTTTTCCAGTAGTCATGAATGGATGTGAGAGTTGGACTATAAAGAAAGCTGAGTGCTGAAGAATTGATGCTTTTGAACTGTGGTGTTGGAGAAGACTCTTGAGACTCCCTTGGACAGCAAGGAGATGCAACCTGTCTATCTTAAAGTACGTCAGTCCTGAATATTCCTTGGAAGGGCTGATTCTGAAGCTGAAACTCCAAACTTTGGCCACCTAATGCGAAGAACTGACTCATTGGAAAAGACCCTGATGCTGGGAAAGATTGAAGGCGGGAGGTGAAGGGGACGACAGAGGATGAGATGGTTGGATGGCATCACCGACTCAATGGACATGAGTTTGAGTAAACTCCGGGAGTTGGTGATGGACAGGGAAGCCTGCCATACTGCAGTCCATGGGGTCACAAAGAGTTGGACACTACCGAGCAACTGAATTGAACTGAAGTGAACTGAACTTAGGCCACACACTTTTAAACACAGTGTCACATGATCAATTAAGTTTGGGGTCATTCTAAAAGCTCATGATTTAGTTGACATGTTGAAACAAAAGCTCATGTAATATGTTTATATATGTATGAGACACAAAGTGAGAAAAGAGGAGAAACCACATCCAGGACTTTGTTAGAGAAGGTTTCAAAAAGTAGATTTATAGATAACTTTTATAATATCCTCATTTCTTAGTCATGTAAACAGTGTTTCTCTTGTTTGTTTAATCTGAAGACCCTGTTTACACTCTTTAACTTTTATTGAAGACCCTGAAGCGTGTTTATGTGAGTTATACCTATCAAAATCCTGAATATTCAATTTGTTTCAAATTCAATTCAATTTGATTCAAAATTCAATTCAAAAGATTCAATTCAATAAAAATAAATTTTCAAAAATATTGTTATTGTGTTGTCCAAAAAATGATTTGGGTTTTTCCATAACATCTTATGGAAAAACCCAAATAAAATTTTTGGCCTACCCAATAAGGTAAAACATTTAAAATATAAACATTTATTTAATTAATTTAAAAGTGATAGATATATTATGTTTCACAAAAGATAGCTGTAGTTTTTAAAAGACAAATTTATTGAAAAGAGTGTCATTGGCTTGCATTTTAAAATCATCCCAATGTCTAAAAGAAGACAGTCAAATTCTCTTATCTGCATTCAGTCAATTACAATATGCTCCTTAGCTTTCAGTATAGAAGAAAATTCTATCACACAAGCATACAGTTGGAAAATACATAATTACTTTAACAAGCATTTCAGATTATTGTGGATAACCTTTGATACATTATAACTCAACAAATTGTGCTTTCTTAAGATTAGTGACAATGCAGCGTTTGAAAATATTTCAAAGAACTTTTAAACTCTGCTACCCTAAAAGTAATTGATTTCTGCATTTTGAATAATCTTTTACCCCATTCATGATTTTGTTACTTGTAACGATCCATTCACTAGATTTATGTATATTTTCCAATCTTTGACACATTATGTAAACCATACAATATCAAAAGTCACAATCATTCGTACCATTATCAATCTCATAGGAAAAATGATGACTATTGTGAAGTGTCATATCTATTTTGGCTGATACGAATTTTCCAAAATTGAATTTTTATTTGAAATCTTGGAATGCATTATTCAGCCAAATACTTTTAGTTATTGTCCTTGAAGTAATTACCCCACCTGGTTTATTTTCACCAAAGTGTCTGCCAAATTTCCAATCTGAATAAGCATCTTTTTTCTCTCAATCATTCAAGCAAAAATTGTATTCCATAAAAAAAGAAGCAAGTTTACCTTGCAAGTGAATTGTGTACATGTTTTACCCTTTAAGAAACAATTTTATTTCTTATGCAGCAGAAAGTTGTCATGCGACTTTCTGCTTTTTTTTACACAAAAGATTAAATGAATGAGTACTACTGAGTCATACTTAATTAATTCAAACTAATTTTTACTTCATCACAGATTTTTTTAATTAATTTTTATTGGAGTATAGTTGTTTTACAATGTTGTGTTAGTTTCTGCTGTAATTCAAGGTGAATCAGTTATATATATACACACACACACATATATGTTCTCTCATTTTTTGATTTCCTTCCCATTTAGGTCATCACAGGGCACTGAGGAGAGTTCCCTAAGCTATACAGTAGGTTCTTATTAGTTATCTATTTTATACATAGTAGTATATATATATGTCAACTCCAATCTCCCAATTCATCCCATCACTTCTCTTCCCTCTAGGTGTCCATACATTTGTTTTCTACATTTGTGTCTTTATTTCTGCTTGTCAAATAAGATCATCTATAGCATTTTCTAGATACCACATGTAGGCAATATTATGGTATTTGTTTTTCTGACTTACTACACTCTGTATGACAGTCTCTAGTTCCATCCACATCTCTATAAATGGCACAATTTTATTCTTTTTTATTAGTGAAAGAATAATCTTAATTTAAACTGGCATTTTGGCCTTACTGCTGCTACATAGTGGTGATGAACACAGTAACAACTAGCATCAAGTTTGGTGCCTCTACTTGTTTTGTGCTAAGGAAGACCCATCAGTTATATACCATCAGTGAAAACATATAAATGTTTATACAGTGAAAAAGACAAAGAACATCTTAGTTTTTTAGTGAGAATAATGTTGGCTTTACAGACACTTATAAATGTCTTAGAGACTGCAAAGAGTATGAAGCACAGACTTGAGAACTTGAGAGCCACTAATGCATAAAATGAGGCTTCCCAGGTGACACAGTGGTAACGAATCTGCCTGCCAGTGCAAGGGACACAGGAGACGTGGCTTCAATCCCTGGGTTGGGAAGATCCTCTGGAGTAGGAAATACCAACCCACTCCAGCATTCTTGTCTGAAAAATTCTGTGGACATAGGACCCTGGCAAGCTACTATCCATGGGGTCGCAGAGTTGGACATGACTGAGTGACGGAACACACACAATTTATAAAATACAGAATAAAATTCAACATAACAAGAAATAACTATAACCCTAAATCTTCTAGTGTTGATATTGTGGTGTACAGTTTTCCAGATTATTTTTCTGGAAAGACTGAATGCCTTAGCATAGGGACAGTTATATAGCAAGCAACAGAGAAGTATTTGTTGACTGTATAAAGAACACACACACACAGAGCTTATATCCTAGATCAAAACCATCCAAAATGATGGTCACTAGCCACATGTGACTATTTTAAATAGTCACATTACAATTTATTAAAATATTAAAATTTTAATAAAATTTTATCTTTTACTTTATAGTATACCATATTATCAACATAATTTTAGTCAAGAAAACTCCTCAGGTGTAGAAAGAGGAAAAGATAATTTCATATATATTTTAGATTTCCAGTGTATTAAACTAAAACATGTTTGAATTGATTTATAAATTTTATATTTACCTTTAACTGTTAGAGGGTTTTTACTCATATTACTTTCATTTAAATTTCACCTCTGAGTATAAATATTTGGAGAAAATGTCATGACATTGATCTCAATTTTGAATGTGAGACTAAGGTCACTTACAGTTTCCTTATTCTTCCTTTGCTATTACTAACCTCATTAACTTACTGGTATGTGTATGTGTGTATATATATATATATATATATATATATATATATATATATATAGAGAGAGAGAGAGAGAGAGAGAGAGAGAGAGAGAGAGGCTATTTGGATTTCCTAGGTGGCTCAGTGGTAAAGAATCTGTGTGCCAATGCAGGAGACACAGGTTCAATCCCTGGGTCGGGAAGATCCCTTGGAGAAGGAAATGGCAACCCACTCCAGAATTTGTACCTGGAGAATCCCATGTACACAGGAGTCTGGAAGGCTACAGTCCATAGGGTCACAAAGAGTTGGACATGGCTAAGCGGGTGAGCACACACACACACATATGCTGTTTAATCAATACAATACAATCTTCAATACTTTTGCATATTTTTTCTTATTATTGTCTCACTTTAAATCCATAGATTTGAAATTTCTGGGTCAAGTGGCTATGAACTGTTTAGAACTTTTAGTGCACATTTCTAGACTATATCCCAAAATATCTACAACTTTTGAAATCTCTTCTAGTCTTGTTTGAACTGTGATTATTTTATACAAGCTGGTTTCATACCAGCATATTTCATATCCCTCTTTTTAAAGTGTGCCTAATTGATGTGATTAAAATATGCTATCCAGTTATGTTAATTTGCATTGTTGATTTTATTTTCTTGAGCAGAACTTTAAAGAAAAAAGATTGGACAATCTTTAGGTTGTAGGAGTCAGGAGAGAAGGGAGAAAAGGAGGTCTTTTCTTGTAGGAAAAAAAAAATAGATACATGCTCCAATAATTCAACTGAAGTATGTTTCTTTCCTAGTCAGCAATAGTTGAACAAATAAATTCCAAGTGCATATATTATGTGCTATGGTCATCTTGCAAAATCAGGAGGGACCAGTCCTCAAAATCCATCAAAACTGAGGACATCATACAGATACCAAGAGGCTATGAAAAGCAGCTTTAATTACTTTATGTAAGTAATAAACTTACATAATTGAGGTATCAGGCAGAGGAGAGTAGGCCTCTCAGACACTTCTAAAATGGCTTGAGAGAGCAAAGAAAACAAAGTGGCCTGGCTGTTGACAATGGTTAGGAGTTAAGGGTTCTCATGGGCAAGCAGGGACTTGTATGGTTAGAATCTTTCACTGGCTCCAAAGGAGAACACCCAGACTTTCTTTTTATCTTTCCAAGATGTAGAGCCCAAGCAGAAAATGAAAGGATGGGACTAAAAAGCAGTCACACATCAAAATATGGGGTCAAATCCCACATTGCAGTGTGGCTGTGTGCATTCTGACTAGTCTCAGCTAGTGTTTGCATGCGTGTAATCCTCTGCTTCCCTGGTGGCTCAGCTGGTAAAGAATCCACCTGCAATGTGGGAGACCTGGGTTTGATCCCTGGGTTGGGAAGATTCCCCTAGCTAATGGCTACCCACTCCAGTATCCTGGCCGGGAGAATTCCATGGACTGTACAGTCCGTGGGGTCGCAGAGTCAGGAAAAACTGAGTGACTTTCACTTTCACTTCAGTCCTCTGCTATATACCTACCAGTTTCACAAAGCAACCCTCACCTTTGTGAAACTGCATTGCTCTTGTTTTTTTTTTCTATAGCCTCAGCAGAAAACCTTGGTTTACTTCCTTCTTCCTCTTTCCTTTGTTTATTAACATCCTGGCTGCCCTTGAGGAATGCTTTTTTTGTTTTTTTAGTTTGGAGATTCTAAAAAATTTCATTGTGCTTAAAGTATTTATAAAGCTCATATCTCCAAAACCTGATAAAAAGAAAATTGCTTTTCATGGCTAATATTCATATATATATATATATATGCATATATATCGCATCTGTTTTATCCATTCATCTGTCGATGCACTTTTAGGTTGCTTCCATGCCCTGGATATTGTGAATAGTACTTCAGTGAACACTGGAGTGCATGTCTTTAGAAGGAACAAAATTAGATCATTTGTAGAGATGTGGATGGACATAGAATCTGTCATATAGAGTGAAGTAAGACAGAAAGAGAAGAGCACATATCATACATTAATGCATATATGTGGAATCTAGAAAAATGGTACAGGTGAACCTATTTGTAAAGCAGAAATAGAGACACAGACTTAGATAATGGACTTTTGGACCCAGGGAAGAGGGAGTGGGATGAATGGAAGATTGAGACTGACCTATGTGCATTGCCATGTGTAAAACAGATAGCTAGTGGGAAGGTGTCGTATAGCACCGGGAGTTCCTCCCAGTTCTCTGTGGTAACCTAGACAGGTGGGATGGAGGGTAAGGGTTGGGAGGGAGGTCCAAGAGGGAGGGATATGTGTATACATAGAGCTGATTCACTTGGTTGTACAGCAGAAACTAACACACATTGTAAAGCAACTATAACCCAATTTAAAAAAAAAAAGAAAAGAAAAAGGGCTTTGTCTTTCAAAAAATATATCGGTCGTTTTTGTGTGACTGTCTCAGAGACAGTTCCTGACTCCAATTTCTATACCCAGTCTGATAAATGCCCATGAGGACAAGGATGACATCATCATTGAAGGTGATCCAAGTGTCTCATTTGTGGAAGGCAGAATTCTAAAATAGTGTACAAAACTCTTATCTTATAGGATTATACCTTGTATAATTGCCAGAGATTGTCAAGATGGTTGGAGAGTCATTCCCAAGGAGAAGGTCACGTTATGTGTCACAGTTGACATCAAAAGAGATAGATTATCCTGAGTTGACACAACTTTATTAAATGAGCCCTCAAAAAGGACTATGATCTTCCAGAAGAGGCAGATTCTCCATTGTTAGCTTTGGAGTTGGAAAGATCACCTTTCCTGAGACTACAAATGTCTAAGAAAACGTTTGTAGATAGTGCCTTGGATCCTCATTAATTGCTCTTACAGCTCATCCTCCTCTGACTTTGACTCAATGACTTATAATAATGTTTACTGAAATACTCTCTTTGGCCACCTCATGCGAAGAGTTGACTCATTGGAAAAGACCCTAATGCTGGGTAGGATTGGGGGCAGAGGGAGAAGGGGACGACAGAGGATGAGATGGTTGGATGGCATAACCAACTCGATGGACATGGGTTTGGGTGGACTCCGGGAGTTGGTGATGGACAGAGAAGCCTGGCGTGCTGCAATCCATGGGGTCGCAGAGAGTCGGACACGACTGAGCGACTGAACTGAACTGAACTGAAATACCCTACTATGTGCTATACACTGGTCTTCAAACAGTCACAATCGGAGACTGCAATCTCAGTGAAATATTTCTGTTATGATTGAAAGTGTCCTCAAACTCCACGAATAATTTCAGGCAGCTAAACTCAGGCATACATTGTCCTCTTTATTTTAGTCCAAATCTCATTTTGACCCAAATGATTTGAGTCAGTTGATGATTTACCAACCTTGTCCCCATGAGGCAGGGACTAGAAAAAGAAATATGCCAGGGCAAAGAATCTGTCTGATCTGATAAAAAGATAAGGTATCCAGAATACCTTCCAGCCTCTGGATATTTTAAAAACTAGCCATACTTCTTAATAAAGTGGCTTTCAAAGATATGCTTCCTTGGATTAATGGAAAATATTGATTTTACAACTTGTGATTGGTTAAAAAGTATGTGGTTTATTTAGCATAGTTCCTCTTTAAACTGCTGAAAAAACAATGGGTCAACTGCCAGAAAACATAAACTGAAATGCCACCTAACATTGTTTTACGATATTTTTAGCTGTATCTCTGATTCTGAACAGAAAATGTGTAAAACTTTGCTCCTTTTTGCTTTATAATTTTCCTAGTAATTTCCACCCAGGTTAACTAACACACTCCTCCCTTGCCCAAAGCCTTCTCTTGGCATGAAGATTAGTGTTTCTTAAGCCATCATGGAAAGAGAATGTAACCAAAATATACTGTGCATCTACCATGAACCAAGGACCTTGATTTAGGGCTTCAAGTCCACATGTCAGTACTCTCCAAAGCATTTTTTTTTTAAGGTATTGTTGCTTTACTATGTTGTATTAGCTTCTGCTGTACAATTAAGTGAATCATTGTATACATATATCCCCTCCCTCTTGGACCCCCTCCCACCCCACCTTCATCCCACTCCACCCTCATCCCACTCATCAAAGTCACCATAGAGCACTGAGCTTAACTCCCTGTGCTATATATATATATATACAACAGCTTCCCACTAACTATCTGTTTTACACATGGCAGTTTATATATGTCAGTCCTAATCTCCCAGTTCGTCCCCCCTACCCACCTATGTCTACACGTCCTTAAAAAAGTAAAAATAGAACTACCATATGACTCAACAATCCCATTACTATGCATACACTGAGAAAACTATAATTCAAAAAGAAATATGTACACCAACATTCATCACCAAAACATTTGAGTGCATACATGAATATTGTCATTATACAGGGGAAGAAAAAGATTTAAGAAGGTAGATTATTTGCTCTAATTTTATCCACTCCTTCTCCCCTATTTTTCATTACTAAATGGCAATGATAAGTATCTTTGGAAAGATAACTGATATTTCTCTGGCTTCAATAAGTACAAGAATCCCTGGATTCTTGTGAGAAATGCCAAGGAAAAATGGTCACCTGTCATACGAGTAAGCAAAGGATGTTGCAGTCATCAAGCCACTGCTGCTACCCTGGATGGCAATCCCAGGGAGAGCTCAGGATGCAGGCTGCCCACTGCCAAGAACTCAGCCACTGTATCCAATCCCAGCTGTGTACCAAGAGGAGACCCAGGATGAGAAGCACAGAATATTGGCACCATGTAGCTGAAGTGCATATCAAAGGAAAGATTTCAGTGAGCCCATACTCTTACATCTTCCCATAAGTAGAAAATCACTAAATTCCTTTACTTGATATGTCTGGGGTTTGTTTGTTTGTTTGTGTGTTTGTTTTAATCAATATTAATCTTTTGATATTCAGATTACCTACCTTTTGTTGTAAAAATTCCTATATATCCTGGCTACCCTCTTGCCTCTTCAGAGTAGTCCCTCAGAGTGATCTGAGATGCTATATCTCTGGCTTAAGTCCTCAATATTGTGTCTGCTGAAAATATAATTTTCAACTTTTAGTTTGCACATTTTTTTTAAGTCAACAGAGGGAAGAATTACCTTGGTGATCCCAGAGTCTCTTCATGTATACTGTGTATCTGAATTGGAGTCACTACAACAAAACCTCACAAGGAAAAGGATACCATCAAATTCAATCCACTCTCTTTCCAGGTGAATTAATATCTGAGAAGTGCTGAAATAGTGTAAGAAGAAAGTCATGAGTTAAAGTAAAGCATCACTGACTGAGACTAAAGGACGAGAGATATAAGCTGCTTTGGCAGGGAAGGGCTCTCTTCAGGAGGCCCCTTTGTCTTCTCACTAACTTTAAACCAGGCATCCTACTCTACTCATCTCTGGCTAGAGCACACCCTTCAAATCTTTTGAACTAATCTGTTGAGTCTTTCTGTAGATTAAAGAAGGAGACATGAAAACTAAGCAATTAAAAGTCAGAAAAATCAAGACGAGGAGCTGACTGTGGCTCAGATCATGAACTCCTTATTGCCAAATTCAGACTTAAATTAAAGAAAGTAGGAAAAACCACTAGACCATTCAAGTATGACCTAAATCAAATCCCTTACGATTATTCAGCAGAAGTGACAAATAGATTCAAGGAATTAGATCTGATAGACAGAGTGCCTGAAGAACTATGGGTGGAGGTTCCTGACAGGAGGCAGTGATTAAGACCATCTGAAAGAAAAAGAAATGCAAAAAGGCCAAATGGTTGTCTGAGGAAACCTTACAAACAGCTATGAAAAGAGGAGAAGTGAAAAGCAAAGGAGAAAGGGAAAGATATACCCATTTGAATGCAGAGTTCCAAAGAATACCAAGGAGAGATAAGAAAGCCTTCTTCAGTGATCAATGCAGAGAAATAGAGGAAAACAATAAAATAGAAAAGACTAGAGATCTCTTCAAGAAATTAGAAATTCCAAGGGAACATTTCACACAAAGATGGGCACAACAAAGGACAGTAATGGTATAGATCTAACAGAAGCAGAAGATATTAAGAAGAGGTGGCAAGAATACACAGAAGAACTGTACAAAAAAGATCTTTAAGACCCAGATAACCGTGATGGTGTGATCACTCACCTAGAGCCAGATATCCTGGAATGTGAAGTCAAGTGGGCCTTAGGAAGTATCACTACGAACAAAGTTAGCAGAGGTGATGGAATTCCAGTTGATCTATGTCAAATCCTAAAAGATGATGCTATGAAAATGCTGCACTCAATATGCCAACAATTTGGAAAACTCAGCAGTGGCCACAGGACTGGAAAAGGTCAATTTTCATTCCAGTCCCAAAGAAATGCAATGCCAAAGAATGCTCAAACTACTGCACAATTGCACTCATCTCACACGCTAGCAAAGTAATGTTTGAAATTATCCAAGACAGGCTTCAACAGTACGTGAACTATGAACTTCCAGATGTTGAAGCTGAATTTAGAAAAGGCAGAGGAGCCAGAGATCAAATTGCCAAAATCCACTGGATCATAGAAAAAGCAAGAGAATTCCAGAATAAACATCTACTGAAGAAGGAATTCATGGGGCCTGGACTCCATCTTAGGCCTGTTCGTGCTGATCATGCTCGGCCACCTCTCTAATGGACTCTGAACTCTGTTCTTAGTGCCTGTGGAAACGACAGTAGAAGGATAAGACCCCCTCCGGACAGGGGAATCTTGAAGATTGTATCCAGGTTACTCATCACCTAAGAGAAAACATACACTAATCACCCCTGTCTCTGGACAGGCCGTAAATTTTTCTGTACCTATCGGAGTGTAACCTCGGGCTTATTGATTATTGGCCAATTGTTTAACTGTTCGAACACATAACACCTAAATGATGAGATTATTGTGATTGTATTTACCTTTCCTTTGTTTATGTAAGTCTCAAGGAATTTGGGGTGGTGAGTTCGGACATGTACACATGGGGTATAAAAGATTTTCACAAATGCTGGTCGGGGTCCTTGGCTAAGAGGAGACTCTGCCTTGGGCCCGCCGGTGTAATAAACTGCACTCCATTATCTGCATTGTCCTTCTGAATGAGTTTGTTTCCCAAAACGCGTGGCTATAACACTACTTCTGCTTTATTGACTAAGCCAAAGCCTTTGACTGTGTACATCAAAATGAACTGTGGAAAATTCTTCAAGAGATGGGAGCACCTTACCTGCCTTCTGAGAAATCTGTATGCAGGTCAAGAAGCAACTGTTAGAACCAGACATGGGATAACAGACTGGTTCCAAATTGGGAAAGGAGTATGTCAAGGCTGTATATTGTCACCCTGCTTATTTAGCTATATGCAGAGTACATCATGCAAAATGCTGGGCTGGATGAAGGACAAGCTGGAATCAAGATTGCCAGGATAAATATCAATATCCTCAGATACAGAGATGACACCACCTTTATGGCAGAAAGTGAAGAGGAACTGAAGATCATCTCGATGAAATTGAAAGAGGAGAGTGAAAAAGCTGGCTTAAAACTCAACATTCAAAAACCATGGCATCCAGTCCCATCAGTTCATGGCAAATAGGTGAGGAAACAATGGAAACAGTGACAGACTTTATTTTCTTGGGATCCAAAATCACTGAAGATGGTGACTGCAGCCATGAAATTAAAAGACACTTGCTCCTTGGTAGAAAAGCTATTACAAACCTAGACAGCATATTGAAAAGCAGAGACATTGCTTTGTCGACAAATGTCTGTCTAGTCAAAGTTATTGTTTTTCTAGTAGTGATGTATGGATATGAGAGTTGGACTATAAAAAGAGCTGAGCACTGAAGATTTGATGCTTTGAACTGTGGTGTTGGAGAAGACTTTTGAGAGTCCCTTGGACTGTAAGGAGATCAAACTAGTTAATCCTAAAGGAAATCAGTCCTGAATATTCACTGGAAGGACTGATGCTGAAGCTAAAGCTCCAGTACTTTGGACACCTGATGCGAAGAACTGACTCATTAGAAAAGACCCTGATTCTGGGAAAGATTGAAGGCAGGAGGAGAAGGGGATGACAAAGCATGAGATGGTTGGATGGCATTGTTGAGGCCAGTGTGAGAAAAGCGAGAGGGACTCCATCTTGAAGCCTGTAATCCATCTTAAAGACAGATGTGAACTGGGCATGAACCTACCTTGTCAAGAGTGAGTAAACTGTTGCTAATGAAATCCAGGTCTTCTGGAGACTTCCCTCCCTACCTATGACAAACGGAGATTATAGTTGAGGTCAGGCTGTCCCTGTTAGATTAACCATGCAGACATCTCCCCTTGGTATATAATTATTGTTCCCCCTACCCTTTAATCTTAACTGTTTGTTCTCCTAGCACTTATTTGTTGTAAAACTCAGTCATATACAACAAAGAGGTTGCTAACATATAACCAGTCACATAGCAGGGGGTATAATACTGGGTTTCCCAGAAACATCAGGGTCTTTGTTGGGAACTGATTCCCCTTAGACCTGCTGGAGTAATAAACTATATTGCACTGTCTTGAGTGTCCTCCGAGGTGTGTTTTGTGACTCCGGATTCTACAACAGCATCAGTGATTGGATGGACATGAGTTTGAAGCAAGCTCCAAGAGTTGGTGATGGACAGGGAAGCCTGGTGTGCTGCAGTCCATGGGGTCACAAAGAGTCAAACACAACTAAGTAACTGAACTGAAGTGACTGAATTAACAGATGACAAGATCTTTTCCCTAGCTTCCCTTTCAGAAATCACCCCCAAAACTGTGTGACCAAATTATGTGCAAAAGATAACATTGAGAAGGTCTTGAGGAGTTGATAAGCCTGCACAGACGTCTGCACACAGTGGGGGATGGTGACCACTCTGACACTCCATGTCAACGATTAACTGAGATGAATTCCCTGTTTTCATGTAAAAACTTTTATGGCAGAGTGAAATCTTTGGAGGTGGTTTTTGGGGGACACTGAGTCCATCTTCTCTCCAGATTGCTCACATTCTGATTAAAGGCAACTTTCCTTTCCTTTCAGCCTTGTGCAAATATTACTTTTTTCAGCAGTGTGCAGCTAGATCTGATTCAGTAACAAAGATGAGGTCAGTGTCCTTGGTTTCTCTAACTGTGCAGCATGGTTGAGGCACATAAAAAGCTTACTTAAAATGAAACTTGAATCTAAGTTGATCAGGCTGTTCAGGAAGGCAGGCCAGTTCAGTACTCTTCCCTTAATGTGATGGAAATGGAGAGTAATTATGTATATCTTAAAAAAGATCTATGTAATTCAGGTATTTTTTGTTTGTTTTTGAAATATGAGTAAATGGTCCAATATAACACTTTAAAATAACAAAGAGAAGTAAAATGCTTTTGTTTTCTCCTTCAAACTTTGTAGAGGTCACCAAGTTTCATTTTAGAATACATTAAATCAATCATATATTTATCACTAATTTGGGATTTTTTTAATTGCAATTATTAGAAAAATGGAATTTTGCATTTGTAAAAAGGTGTCTGCTGACCTTTGCAAACCTTAGTTCTTTAGTTAACTAATTGTATGCAAATGAAAAAAAATCAGTGAGCATATTTAAATGTAAATTTTACATCTCTTTTTCTCACTTTTTAAGTCGTTTTAGTTCTATTAGTTTTGTGCCAAGAGCTCAAGAATGTGATGTATTTATGTTTCCATTTCTGCTGTGTACCTAATATGCGAAAACAGTCTGTGCCATCATTAAAAAGTAATTTTAACAAATGACCACAGCAAGCCTTGCTACTTCTACTCATCCTCCTGTCTCTCTTTGAAACAGCTGGAAACACTTGGGTTCACACTTCCCTGAAAACCAAGGCAACCTGCATGCAAATCTGAGATTCCAAGAGCACAAACTTTCTCATGCCATCATCATCAAACAAGATTGATGAGGCTTCTACCTACTGACACCACTGAGCTTGTTCAGTTTCTATACCATTTGAACAGTTCTTAGTAAAGCCAGTTTTCATGCTAATACCAGTGTAATGGACACAGAGAGACATGGGGAGGAGCAGGAGGATGAAATCTTACAAAACTTGTGGTCTATGCCCCACACTGTGCAAGACCTTCTACATATCCCATGTGTCATTAAATACTCATAACCCAGCAAAGTAGGTATCATTGTGCTCATTTGCAAATGACAAACATGGGTACCAACTTGGAAAAAAATAGACCAAAGTCAAACAACTACAAGGCAAGAGAATTAGAATTTAAATCGAGGTTTTTCCAAGTCTAGGTTTTTTAAAATTATTTTGTGTTGTCTCACCTCCGTTCCATAACCCCTCTCTCCCTCAAATATATACACACAAATAAACTCAGAGGTTGTACTTGGTCTTGTATTATATGTAAAGTCAATAAATATTACTCACAGGCTTGTGACAGAAGAATTTTTCTCCAATAAAATTCTCCATTGTATTTCTTTGTCAGTTTCTGAAATTCCCACCACCTGAGATTTTAGAGGATTAGAGGTTTCACCACTCTGCCAACATGTTAATTTATTCTTTTGCTTTGCTTCAGTTGTGTCTGTGCTTTATTTTAATGGCAATCCTGAGTTAGATAAATAAATCATATTATATGTGGACTACCCAAAACATTACCATGCATAATCTTGATTTCCAATACCAAGCCAAGAGTGGTAAGTAGGACCACAGCACACAAAGCACACAGAATCTATCTCACCTATGCTTCCAACAAGAGCTACACAGCAGCCTGTCCGCAGCACAATGCACTTCATCCATGTGCTCCTCCTTGGGTCTGTCTAGCCCTGCAGAGATAGGAGCCTCTCTGCCACCAGACTCATCTGGCTCAGGCCTTCTCATTGTGGTGGGAGAACATGTTACTGAATTGGGCTCCTTTGTTGGTAGAGAGTTGCTTTTAATCAGAATTCCAGCAACTGGGGAGATTGTGACTCAGTATCCCTAAAGAATCACTTCTGAAGATTCTTCTTGACCTTGAAAACTTTAAAGGGAAAAAGAGAAGTAATCTCAGTTAATCCTTGAAACAAGGGTCAGAATGATCACTACGCTCCACTGTATGCATACTCTTTGTGATCTTTCCTTCTCCCTTTATGAGATTACTGAAGGGGGTGCTAGGGAAGAGATCCAGTCATCTATTAATTACTTATTCTTCTTTTCTACTTCTTTAGTCTATGGAAGGAACCCACAAATTAGTCAAGGTATTGTGTGATTACAAGAATGAAAGACGTGCCGGGGCTGGAGATGAGTAGAGCATGGGGGTACCTGGTTTAAAGTTAGTGACTAGACAAAATGGTGCCTCCGGCAAAGAACTCTTTCCTGCTCTATTTGTACAAAGTCATAATGGAAGAGTTAACCTTTTCCTTTCTTCAAGTTAGAATTTCACAAATCGTAAGAGACAATAATACCCACTTTGGTGTGCTGTGAAAATTATATAGAGAATACTTCTCTTAGTTCTCAAGATGTAGTCCTTGAGTTTAGGCATTATATCGTTGTTAAAGTGTAAATTCCATGTTAGGACTAAATATTAGCTGCTGTCATCTGATACGACTAGTCAATATCCATCTGATCCCTAGATAATAAAAGACAGTTATAAAATAGGAGGTATATTTATATCCACTTTTTAATTGTCTTAATGCTTGGGACATAGCAACCACTTTATTTTTTTTTTTTTTTTTTTATAAATTTATTTATTTTACTTGGGGGCTAATTACTTTACAATATTGTAATAGTTTTTGCCATACATTGACAAGAATCAGCCATGGGTTTACATGTGTTCCCCTTCCCGAACCCCCCACCCACCTCCCTCCCCCTCCCATCCCTCTGGATCATCCCACTGCCCCGGCCCCGAGCACTTGTCACATGCATCGAACATGGAATGGTGCTCTGTTTCACATATGACAATACACATGTCTCAATGCCATTCTCCCAGAACGTCCCACCCTCACCTTCTCCCTCAGAGTCCATAAAAATTGTTCCATGCATCTGTGTCTCTCATTCTGTCCCGCATATAGGGTTATCGTTACCATCTTTCAGATTCCATATATATGCATTAGTATACTGTATTGTTGTTTTTCTTTCTGGCTTACTTCACTCTGTATAATGGGCTCCAGTTTCATCCATCTCAGTAGAACCGGTTCAAATGTATTTTTTTTAATGGCTGAGTAATATTCCATTGTGTATATGTACCACAGCTTCCTTATCCATTCATCTGCTGATGGACATCTAGGTTGCTTCCATGTCCTGGCTATTGTAAACAGTGCTGCGATGAACATTGGGGTACACGCGTCTCTTTCAATTCTGGTTTCCTCGGTGTATATGCCCAGCAGTGGGATTGCTGGGTCATATGGCAGTTCTATTCCCAGTTTTTTAAGGAATCTCCACACTGTTCTCCATAGTGGCTGTACTAGTTTGCATTCCCACCAACAGTGTAAGAGGGTTCCCTTTTCTCCACACCCTCTCCAGCATTTATTGCTTGTAGACTTTTGGATAGCAGCCATTCTGACTGGTGTGAAATGATACCTCATTGTGGTTTTGATTTGCATTTCTCTAATAATGAGTGATGTTGAGCATCTTTTCATGTGTTTGTTAGCCATCTGTATGTCTTCTTTCGAGAAATGTCTGTTTAGTTCTTTGGCCCATTTTTTGATTGGGTCATTTATTTTTCGGGAATTCAGCTGCAGAAGTTGCTTGTATATTTTTGAGATTAATTGTTTGTCTGTTGCTTCATTTGCTATTATTTTCTCCCATTCTGAAGGCTGTCTTTTCACCTTGTTTATAGTTTCCTTTGTTGTGCAAAAGCTTTTAATTTTAATTAGGTCCCATTTGTTTATTTTTGCTTTTATTTCCAATATTCTGGGAGGTGGGTCATGGAGGATCCTGCTGTGATTTATGTCGGAGAGTGTTTTGCCTATGTTTTCCTCTAGGAGTTTTATTGTTTCTGGTCTTACGTTTAGATCTTTAATCCATTTTGAGTTTATTTTTGTGTACGGTGTTAGGAAGTGTTCTAGTTTCATTCTTTTACAAGTGGTTGACCAGTTTTCCCAGCACCACTTGTTAAAGAGGTTGTCTTTTCTCCATTGTATATTCTTGCCTCCTTTGTCGAAGATAAGGTGTCCATATGTGCGTGGGTTTATCTCTGGGCTTTCTATTTTGTTCCATTGATCTATATTTCTATCTTTGTGCCAGTACCATACTGTCTTGATGACTGTGGCTTTGTAGTAGAGTCTGAAGTCAGGCAGGTTGATTCCTCCAGTTCCATTCTTCTTCCTCAAGATTGCTTTGGCTATTCGAGGTTTCTTATATTTCCATACAAATTGTGAGATGATTTGTTCTAGTTCTGTGAAAAATACCATTGGTAGCTTGATAGGGATTGCATTGAATCTGTAGATTGCTTTGGGTAGAATACTCATTTTCACTATATTAATTCTTCCAATCCATGAACACGGTATATTTCTCCATCTGTTTGTGTCCTCTTTGATTTCTTTCATCAGTGTTTTATAGTTTTCTATATATAAGTCTTTTGTTTCTTTAGGTAGATATATTCCTAAGTATTTTATTCTTTTTGATGCAATGGTGAATGGTATTGTTTCCTTAATTTCTCTTTCTGTTTTCTCATTATTGGAGTATAGGAATGCAAGGGATTTCTGTGTGTTAATTTTATATCCTGCAACTTTACTATATTCATTGATCAACTCTAGTAATTTTCTAGTAGAGTCTTTAGGGTTTTCTATGTAGAGGATCATGTCATCTGCAAACAGTGAGAGTTTTACTTCTTCTTTTCCTATCTGTATTCCTTTTATTTCTTTTTCAGCTCTGATTGCTGTGGCCAAAACTTCCAAAACTATGTTGAATAGTAGTGGTGAAAGTGGGCATCCTTGCCTTGTTCCTGACTTTAGGGGAAATGCTTTCAATTTTTCACCATTGAGGATAATGTTTGCTGTGGGTTTGTCATATATAGCTTTTATTATGTTGAGATATGTTCCTTCTATTCCTGCTTTCTGGAGGGTTTTAATCATAAATGGATGCTGAATTTTGTCAAAGGCTTTTTCTGCATCTATTGAGATAACCATATGGTTTTTTTCTTTCAATTTGTTAATGTGGTGTATTACATTGATTGATTTGCGGATGTTAAAAAAACCTTGCATTCCTGGGATAAAGCCCACTTGGTCATGATGTATGATCTTTTTAATATGATGTTGGATTCTGTTTGCTAGAATTTTATTAAGGATTTTTGCATCTATGTTCATCAGTGATATTGGCCTGTAGTTTTCCTTTTTTGTGACATCTTTGTCTAGTTTTGGAATTAGGGTGATGGTGGCCTCATAGAATGAGTTTGGAAGTTTACCATCTTCTGCAATTTTCTGGAAGAGTTTGAGCAGGATAGGTGTTAGCTCTTCTCTAAATTTTTGGTAGAATTCCGCTGTGAAGCCGTCTGGTCCTGGGCTTTTGTTTGCTGGAAGATTTCTGATTACACTTTCGATTTCCGTGCTTGTGATGGGTCTGTTAAGATCTTCTATTTCTTCCTGGTTCAGTTTTGGAAAGTTATACTTTTCTAAGAATTTGTCCATTTCTTCCAAGTTGTCCATTTTATTGGCATATAGCTGTTGGTAGTAGTCTCTTATGATCCTTTGTATTTCTGTGGAGTCTGTTGTGATCTCTCCATTTTCATTTCTAATTTTGTTGATCTGATTCTTCTCCCTTTGTTTCTTGATGAGTCTGGCTAATGGCTTATCAATTTTGTTTATCTTCTCGAAAAACCAGCTTTTAGTTTTGTTGCTTTTTGCTATGGTCTCTTTTGTTTCTTTTGCATTTATTTCTGCCCTAATTTTTAAGATTTCTTTCCTTCTACTGACCCTGGGGTTTTTCATTTCTTCCTTCTCTAGTTGCTTTAGGTGTAGAGTTAGTTGATTTATTTGATTTTTTTCTTGTTTCTTGAGGTACGCCTGTATTGCTATGAACCTTCCCCTTAGTATTGCTTTTACAGTGTCCCATAGGTTTTGGGTTGTTGTGTTTTCATTTTCATTCGTTTCTATGCATAATTTTATTTCTTTTTTGATTTCTTCTGTGATTTGTTGGTTATTCAGAAGCGTGTTGTTTAGCCTCCATATGTTGGAACTTTTAATAGTTTTTTTCCTGTAATTGAGGTCTAATCTTACTGCATTGTGGTCAGAGAAGATGGCTGGGATGATTTCAATTTTTTTGAATTTACCAAGGCTAGATTTATGGCCCAGGATGTGATCTATCCTGGAGAAAGTTCCATGTGCACTTGAGAAAAAGGTAAAATTGATTGTTTTGGGGTGGAAACTCCTGTAAATATCAATTAAATCTAATTTGTCTATTGTATCATTTAAAGTTTGTGTTTCCTTGTTAATTTTCTGTTTAGTTGATCTATCCATATGCGTGAGTGGAGTATTAAAGTCTCCCACTATTATTGTGTTATTGTTAATTTCCCCTTTCATACTTGTTAGTATTTGCCTTATATATTGTGGTGCTCCTATGTTGGGTGCATATATATTTATGATTGTTACGTCTTCTTCTTGAATTGATCCTTTGATCTTTATGTAGTGTCCTTCTTTGTCCCTTTTCACATCCTTTATTTTAAAGTCTATTTTATCTGAAATGAGTATTGCGACTCCTGCTTTCTTTTGGTCTCCGTTTGCATGGAATATGTTTTTCCATCCTTTCACTTTCAGCCTGTGTGTGTCCCTAGTTTTGAGGTGGGTCTCTTGTAGACAGCATATATAGGGGTCTTGTTTTTGTATCCATTCAGCAACCCTTTGCCTTTTGGTTGGGGCATTCAACCCATTTACATTTAAGGTAATTATTGATAAGTATGATCCCGTTGCCATTTACTTTGTTGTTTTGAGTTCGTGTTGAAACATCCTTTCTGTGTTTCCTGTTTAGAGAAGATCCTTTAGCATTTGCTGGAGAGCTGGTTTGGTGGTGCTGAATTCCCTCAGCTCTTGCTTGTCTGTAAAGCTTTTGAATTCTCCTTCATATCTGAATGAGATCCTTGCTGGGTACAGTAATCTGGGTTGTAGATTATTCTCTTTCATTACTTTAAGTATGTCCTGCCATTCCCTTCTAGCCTGAAGGGTTTCTATTGAAAGATCAGCTGTTATCCTTATGGCGATCCCCTTGTGTGTTATTTGTTGTTTTTCCCTTGCTGCTTTTAATATTTGTTCTTTGTGTTTGATCTTTGTTAATTTGATTAATATGTGTCTTGGGGTGTTTTGCCTTGGGTTTATCCTGTTTGGAACTCTCTGGGTTTCTTGGACTTCTGTGACTATTTCTTTCCTCAATTTAGGGAAATTCTCAACTATTATCTCCTCGAGTATTTTTTCATGGCCTTTCCTTTTATCTTCTTCTTCTGGGACTCCTATGATTCGAATGTTGGGGCGTTTCATATTGTCCCAGAGGTCCCGGAGGTTTTCCTCATTTCTTTTGATTCTTTTTTCTTTTTTCCTCTCTGCTTCGTTTATTTCCATCATTCTATCTTCTACCTCACTTATCCTATCTTCTGCCTCCGTTATTCTACTGTTGGTTCCCTCCAGAGTGTCTTTTATCTCCTTTATTTCATTATTCATTCTATATTGATTCCTTTTTATTTCTTCTAAGTCCTTGATAAACCTTTCTTGCATCTTCTCAATCTTTGTCTCCAGGCTATTTATCTGTAACTCCATTTTGCTTTCAAGATTTTGGATCATTTTTATTATCCTTATTCTAAATTCTTTTTCGGATAGATTCCCTATCTCCTCCTCTTTTGTTTGGCTTTGTGGGCATTTCTCATTTTCCTTTACTTGCTGAGTATTTCTCTGCCTTTTCATCTTGTTTAGATTGCTGTGTTAGGCGTGGCCCTTCTGTATTCTGGTAGTATGAAGTTCCTCTTTGTTGTGGAGGTTCCTCACTGCGGTTGGGGTTGGACAGGTGGCTTGTCAAGGTTTCCTGGTTGGGGGAGCTTGTGTCGGTGTTCTGGTGGGTGGAGCTGGATTTCTGCTCTCTTGAGTGTAATGGAGTGACCAGTATTAATTTTTGAGATGTCTATGGATTTGGTGTGCCTCTGGGCAGCCTGTATATTGATGCTCAGGTCTATGTTCCTGCGTTGCTGGAGAATTTGCGTGGTATGTCTTGCTCTGGAACTTATTATCTCTTGGGTGGAGCTTGGTTTCAGTGAATTTATGGAGGCTATTGGATGGTCTCTTATTAATTAATGTTTCCCCTGGCTTTCAGTCTTATTCTTGCAGTAGCCTCAAGACTTCTCCTTCCATACAGCCTCAATAATAAAACTTTTAGGTTAATGGTGAAAAGATTCTCCACAGTGAGGGATACCCAGAAAGGTTCACTGAGTTACATGGAGAGATGAGGTGGGGGGGGTGGGTTGAAGTGACCAGGAGGGGAAGAGGGGAATTCAAATGTGGAGAGAGCAATCTAGCCAGTAAGCACTTCCCTCTGTGCTTTCCACAGTTTGGAACCCTCAGAGTGATTCACAGAGATACATAGAGAGGGGGGAGGAAGGTAACAGAGGTGAGCATGAGTAGAAAGGGAGGAATTAAGAGGGGAGAGAGAGATCTGGGCAGTATCCTGTTCCTGAAGTGTTCTCCGGTACCCAGAACACCCTCAGAGATTCACAGAATTGGGTTGAGAAGAGAAGGAGGAGGGTGGGAGATAGAGGTTCCCTGGGGGAGAAGAAAGAGCATCAATAGGGGGAGAGAGTGATCAGGCCAGTGATCACACTCCTGAGTAAAAATGGGTCCTAAAGATTGGGTTCTTAAATGTACAAAGTTGATATCAAATATGTAAAACACAGATTAAAAATCTAGAGTAGAGGTTAGACTCTTATAAAACTTACAATCTAAAAAAAAAAAAAAAAAAAAAAAAGAAAAAAGGGAACAGTGTAAAAAGAAAAAAAAACAGTAAAACAGTAAAAAAAGAAACAGTAAAAAAATGTAGAACAGGAAAAAAACATTAAAAAAAAAAAAAGAACACAAAAGGTATAAGATATATGTATGTAGTTTGCTTCAAAAATAGGGTTTTTTTTTTTTTTTGCAAGTTAATAGTGTGTTATGAAAATGAAAGTTAAAGGTGTAATAGAGGACTCTTTTGAAGATAATGCGCAGTTTTTGTGAAAGCCTGACGTCCTCAGCCAGCCTTCAGAAGTAGTTTTGTGAAGTTTGGTCAGCGTTCAGATGTTCTTTCGATAAATTTGTGGAGGAGAGAGTGGTCTCCCCGTCCTATTCCTCCGCCATCTTCTGCTCTCTCCAACCACTTTAAATATGTATGTATTTTAGATGAACTATCTACCTATCTAAATATGTGATTATTTACTTATGATCTGTTCAATAGTCTACTTTCTCTCTTTCTATTTATATATTTATGGATGTAAAAAGGTGGAAGGGGCAAGTTTATTCTATGTGAGATAGTTGTGAGTGATCTTTCAAGGAGTGAGCATATAAGGATTTATAAATAAAAGAAGCTCTTTAGGAATTTATAATTAAGAAGCAAATATATATAAAAAATTTCAACAAATACTCAAGAAAAATATATATGTAAATTTGCATGGATTTCAAGCATATTCCCTGTGTTCATTAAAGGGGCAGTTTGTAGGCTAGGAAAACAGAGAAGCATTTGGGACACAGAGCTTAAAAGATGAATAAGAGATTACTGCTATTTGCAAGGAAATGAAGATATTTATAGGTATTTGTATGACTTATTTAATTTTCATAGCACTGTAAAGTGGATATTATTCGTCATCATTGCATGAATGAGAAATCTAATGCTAAGTTCACACAGCTAGTATGAAGCAGAGCAGATTTTGAATTCATAATCCTTTAATTTTCATGAAACTCTGTCTCTTCAAAGAAGAGTCCTATGTTATCTCAGGTGGGTTCAAAGGCAAAACCGAAGATGTGGCACACAATGAAAGGGAGGAGAACAAGACAGTTTATTGAAATGAAAAGAAGTTAATGGATTATTAAATTTTTTTTCATTTATTTATATTTATAAAGGAAGAAAACATTTATGGTTTGTATATAAAGGAAGAAAAAACAGAATGGAAAAAGAATAAAATCATAATAGACTGTTGCACAATTCATCAGGTTTTGGAAGTATTTTGTATGTAAAATTATTTGCAAAAATGCAAATCTGATCATACTAGTTCCTGGTATTTGTCCTGGTTAAACTCTTTCTATGACTCACCATCATGTAAAAGATGTGGTCTCAGCTGTTAGTTGGCATTACAAATGGGCCATCCTCCACCACTTCACAAAACACACACACACACACACACACACACACATGCATATATCCATTCTCTGGCTCTTGGCTAACTCATCACTCATCAGTTTCAACTGCTGCTGTGTATTCGGTTCTTCAGCAACTTTATAGTTGTTTCCCAGTTGGATTTCTCAGTACCCACCTTAGTGGTTTCACACTCATGCCTTTGCCCACTTCTCTCTTTTCCTCAATATGGATACAGATATTTTGGTGGGGGGAGTCAGAAAATGAATTCTATTTCTCTAGTTTTCTTCTACAAAGTGTTCCAAATCTCTGAAGCCTTCACACACTCTAACACACTGCAGATTAGTTAGAATGATGTCCTTTTTTGTCTCTGGTGACTATTTCTGTCCTAGCACTTTTGCTGTGATATTATGATGATCTATGGCTAAATCTCTTCTTCATCTAAGCCATGGATTTCTTGAAGATAAGAACCATAGGTTTTACTTATCTTTGTGTTCCTAATACATATCATATCAGCAGTCTGGTAAAAAAAAAAAAAAGGAATAGTAAATAGTGAATATCTCTCAGATGATTACATTTTCAAATCTAACACATTTTCCAGTTTTTATTTGAAAAAAAGTATTGCTTATAGTTGACAGCAGTTGGACATAACTCTTGATGACACCTGCATGCTTACCTCCTGATCTCCACACCTTTGTGTAAATTCCTCCCCTTGAACGGGAGCCAGACCACATGACTTGCTTCTGTGGGCAATAAAGTAAGAAAAAAGTGATAGAATGTCACTTTTCAAATTGGTTTATAAAAGACTAAATTTTTTCTTAACTCTCTCTCTCTCTCTGGGTTCCTAGCTTGCCAGCTGTAATGAAATTAGCTGCTACATAGAGAGGCCCATGTGGCAAGGATCTGAGGGTAGCATTTGGTCTACAGACAAAGAAATAAGACCCTGAGTGCAGCAGCTCACAAGAAACTACATCGTCTCAATAAACACCTGACAAGAGTAAGCTTGAAATCAGATCTTTTCGCTGTCAAACCTTGAGATGAGACCATAGTCCCCTCTGAATCTTGACTGCAACCTTTGAGGGCCCCTGAGGCAGAGAGTCACAGCTGAGCCATACTGGATTCTGATCTATAGAAACTGTAAAATAATAATTGCTGTTGTTTTAAACCACTACAGTTTGGGCAATGATATAGGTAGTAATAATGACTAATGCATTATGCTAGAGGAGTTCAAGCTTTATCAAGTTTGTTTTGTGCTTGTACGTACACACACACACACACACACACACACACACACACATCCTTTAGGAATTCCACTACTTTTACGATTTGAACAGACCTAGTTAAATCGAGATACATATTTCTAAAATAATACATGCACTCCATTGTTAAAATGACTTGAACACTCACGTGAATTAAAATGAAGCCTAGATATAAAATAATTCTCATGTCTCACAAGCATTAGAAGGCTGCTTTTTGTGAATTCTAATTCTTAATACAGAAAGAATTTCTAAAAGTTAGATAATTTTTGTAAAAGCATCCATTTGTACTTAACCATTTAATATCTAGTCTCAAATCTAGATTGGGATCTTTTTAAAGATTTGACTGGTCTCAGCCATTGAAAATGAGTTATATCCTGAAGGTTGTACAATGCACAATCACAATAGCTTTTAATAGTAGATTGCAAATCTGATAAAGTTTATTCCAGAATAATCTAATGGCATTTATACTTAATGTCATCACATATGAGTAGTGGCTCTATTTTATTTTTCCTGTAGAAATACCCAGGGATAACATTCAATATCTTCAATTAAACAGATTCAATAGTCATCAACTAGACATCTCTAAAAAGACATAAAAGCAAAAAAAAAAAAAAAAAAAACAATAGAAAACAGCTGAATGCTACAAAAGAAGGTAAGTGTAAGGAAAACTTTCTCAATACAATATACTTTACATATTTAACAATCCGATCTGATTTTTACCACTAATTCAAAATTCAGTGTTGAAGTAGCTGAGAAATGGAACTTGAAATCATATAGAGTATGATTTTCAAGCCAAATATTTCAAAATGGTCAAACCCACTGATTTCTTCTCAGAGCATGAAGCAGAGACCAAGACAGAATGTAAAGTGAGACATTTCCAACCATACAGTCATACCAGCACAACAAAGACATTTTCTTACCGAAAGGCAAAGGAAGTGAAACTGCTAAAGCCAGAACAAGAAGTATATTAAAGAAATGAATTTAAAAAATGCATCTTATTTGAACACAATGCATAGCTTATCACCACAGACAAAAGTTCACACTTCATGTAACTCTCAGAAAAAGTGAGAAAAGGCAATAATCTTACACATGCAATAACTTTGTTTGTAGTAATGCTTCCTAAGGCTTACTTGAATTCACACTTCAGGATATCCACTCTAGATGAGTGACTACACCATCGTGGTTGTCCAGGTTATCATTAAGACCTTTCTTAATTAGTTCTTCTATGTATACTTGCCACTGCTTTTCAGTTTCTTCTTCTTCTGTTAGGTCCTTACAATTTCTGTCCTTTATTGCACCCATCCTTGCATGAAATGTTCACTTGATATCTCCAATTTTCTTGAAGACATTTCTAGTCTTTTAAATTCTATTCTTCTCCTCTATTTCTTTGCCTGTATATTTAAGAAGGCTTATCTTGTCTCTCTTTGCTATTCTCTGATTGTGCATTCAGTTGGGTATACCTTTCCTTTTTTCATTTCTCTTCTTTGTACAGCTATTTAGGCAGTTCAGTCAGTTCAGTAGCTCAGTTGTGTCCGACTCTTTGC
The DNA here is from genome assembly GCF_054371585.1 of Giraffa tippelskirchi. Taxonomy (NCBI): domain Eukaryota; kingdom Metazoa; phylum Chordata; class Mammalia; order Artiodactyla; family Giraffidae; genus Giraffa; species Giraffa tippelskirchi. The sequence continues at coordinate 135,236,959 of NC_137277.1, forward strand.
AACCCCATGAATTGCAGCATGCAAGGCCTCCCTGTCCATCACCAACTCCTGGAGTTTACCGAAACTCATATCCATTGAGTTGGTGATGCCATCCAGCCATCTCATCCTCTGTCATCCCCTTCTCCTCCTACTCCCAATCCTTCCCAACATCAGGATCTTTTCCAATGAGTCAACTCTTCGCATGAGGTGGCCAAAGTATTGGAGTTTCAGCTTCAACATCAGTCCTTCCAATGAACACTCAGGACTGATTTCCTTTAGGATGGATTGGTTGGATCTCCTTGCAGTCCAAGGGACTCTCAAGAGTCTTCTCCAACACCACAGTTCAAAAGCATCAATTCTGCGGTGCTCAGCTTTCTTCACCGTCCAACTCTCACATCCATACATGACCACTGGAAAAACAATAGCCTTGACTAGACGGACTTTTGTTGGCAAAGTAATGCCTCTGCTTTTAAATATGCTAGCTAGGTTGGCCATAACCTTATTTGGAGGTAGTAGTCCTTTATTTCTGAAAATCCATAGGTGACAAAATTTAAGAGAAGTTTATATTGTCATTGATGCTAGAGGACAAGCTAGAACTAATATTCTAGAAACTGTCTCAAAATAATGGTAAAAATATTTTGTAAGATTGTGAATTGATTAAAAAGGAATTATCCTCTGCTCTCCTTTCTAGGAGTCTGAGATTCCATCAGATGCCTATAAATATTGAAGGCTGATTCATGAATTCCTCAGGGGGTTCCATTCACACTTCTATATTATTTCTAATTAACATGCTAATGAACAGTGCTCTAATTCAATGGCAATACGTTAACATTCAGAAAGCAAGTTGATAATATTCTGTGGGTAAATTCAGCTTCATTTAAACAGTGTCCTTCCTATCAGATTATTTTGGGTCAACCAATTCAGATAGCACCATTTCATTTGTAGTTTTTAAATTATGGTTTTAAAAAACACAAATAGTTGGAATGAAAAAAATCTGCATATTATTATTGGGGATCCATCAGGATTGATAATTGAGTATGTGCATGCTAATTTGATTCACATGTGTCCAACCCTTTGTGACCCTATAGACTATATAGCCCATCAGACTCCTCTGTTCATGGGTTCTCCAGCCAAGAATACTGGAGTGGGTTGCCATGCCCTCCTCCAGTGGATCTTACTGACCCAGTGATCCAACCCACATCTCTGATGTCTTCTGCAGGTTCTTTACCACTAGCGCCACCTGGGAAGCCCATTTAATGAGTAGATAATACTAATAAACGGACTATACAATACATGGAATTGCAAAGAGTCAGACACGACTGAGCGACTTTCACTTCACTCACATACTAATAAATGATACAAAGGAGTCCCCCTACAAAAGTGAAAACCTCTGCAAACTTAAAAGCTTATTAAGGTTTAATTTATACACCATGCAATTTACCTGTTTTAAGGGTACAGTGGGTTTTAGCAAGTTCAAAAATCATCGCTACAATGTTGCTTTAGAACATTTTCTATTCTCCAAAAAGTAATGTCATGTGCATTTGCAGTTAGTCTCTGTTCCCTACTTCAACCCCCTCCTACCCTGAGGGAATAATTAATTTACTTTCTATTTTTATAGACTAGACTTTTCCAGACATTTCATGGGCATGGAATAATACAATATGTGGTCTTTTAAGGCTGGCTTCTTTCACTAATCATAATTTTTTTTTAATTACTCTGTGTTGTAGAATATATCAGTACTTCACTCTTGTTCATGACTTGGTAATAGCCCAAGTATAAATGTACTACATTATTTTTATCCATTTATCAGTTGATAGACATTTGGGTTGTTTCCAGTTTGGGGCTGTTTTGATTAATGCTACTATAAGTGTGTATGCACTTGTGTTTTGTGTGGACATATATGAACAAAGCTGGTGGAGGTGAATGAATTTCAGTTGAGCTATTTCAAATCCTGAAGGATGATGCTGTGAAAGTGCTACACTCAACAATCCAGCAAATTTGGAAAACTCAGCAGTGGCCACAGGACTGGAAAAGGTCAGTTTTCATTCCAATCCCAAAGAAAGGCAATGCCAAAGAATGCTCAAACTACCGCACAATTGCACTCATCTCACACACTTAGTAAAGTAATGCTCAAGATTCTCCAAGTCAGGCTTCAGCAATACATGAACTGTGAACTTCCAGATACTCAGGCTGGTTTTAGAAAAGGCAGAGGAAGCAGAGATCAAATTGCCAATATCTGCAGGATCATTGAAAAAGCAAGAGAGTTCCAGAGAAACATCTATTTCTGTTTTACTGACTATGCCAAAGCCTTTGACTGTGTGGATCACAATAAACTGTGGAAAATTCTGAAAGAGATGGGAATACCAGACCATCTGACCTGCCTCTTGAGAAACCTTTATGCAGGTCAGGAAGCAACAGTTAGAACTGGACATGGAACAACAGACTGGTTCCAAATAGGGAAAGGAGTACATCAAGGCTGTATAGTGTCACCCTGCTTATTTAACTTATATGCAGAGTACGTCTTGAGAAACGCTGGGCTGGAAGAAGCACAATCTGGAATCAAGATTGCTGGGAGAAATATTAATAACCTCAGAAATGCAGATGACACCACCCTTACGGCAGAAAGTGAAGAAGAACAAAAAAGCCTCTTGATGAAAGTGAAAGAGGAGAGTGAAAAAGTTGGCTTAAAGCTCAATATTCAGAAAACTAAGATCATAGCATTCGGTCCCATCACTTCATGGGAAATAGATGGGGAAACAGTCGAAACGGTGTCAGACTTTATTTTTTTGGGCTCCAAAATCACTGCAGATGGTGACTGCAGCCTTGAAATTAAAAGATGCTTACTCCTTGTAAGGAAAGTTATGACCAACATAGATAGCATATTAAAAAGCAGAGACATTACTTTGCCAACAAAGGTCCGTCTAGTCAAGGCTATGGTTTTTCCAGTAATCATGTATGGATGTGAGAGTTGGACTGTGAAGAAAGCTGAGCATTGAAGAACTGATGCTTTTGAACTGTGGTGTTGGAGAAGACTCTTGAGAGTCCCTTGGACTGCAAGGAGATCCAACCAGTCCATCCTAAAGGAGATCAGTCCTGGGTGTTCATTGGAAGGACTGATGTTAAAGCTGAAACTCCAATAGTTTGGCCACCTCATGCGAAGAATTGACTCACTGGCAAAGACCTTGATGCTGGGAAAGATTGAGGGCAGAAGGATAAGGGGACGACAGAGGATGAGATGACTGGATGGCATCACCAACTCGATGGACATGAGTTTCGGTAAACTCCGGGAGTTGGTGATGGACAGGGAGGCCTGGCCTGCTGCGATTCATGGGGTCGCAAAGAGTCGGACATGAGGGAGCGACTGAACTGAACTGATGTCTTCTTCCTCTTGGGTAGATATTAACAAGTGGAGTTGCTGGATCTTATTGTAACTCTATGTTTAACAATTTGGGAAAATATCGAATTTTCCAAAGTACCATTGAAAGTGGTACCATTTTACCTATCTACCTATACATTCAAAGATTACAATTTATCTGTATCTTATCAACAATTGTTTCTTTCTTGTTTTCCTTTTAATATGCAGCTAACCTAGTGGCTGTGAAGTGGTGTTTCATTGTGGGTTTGATTTTTTAGTTCTCTAATAACTAGTTATGTTAAGTGTTATTTAATATTTTATTGGCCACTTATACACTTAACCTTTTGACCATTTTTAAATAGTGTTGCAAGTTTTAATATTAAGTGATAAGCATTCTTTATGTATTCTGGTTATAAGTCGCTTATCAGACAAATGATTTCCAAACATTTTTTCTTAGTCTGTTAATTTTTCTGTTTCTTGTGGTATATTTTGTAGCAAAAATGTTTTTCATTTTGATGATCAAGAAACTTAAGTTGTATGCAGAACATGCACAACTTAGGAACGAATTCTAGTATTTTGGTAAATTTATATTCATTCTACCAGTTTTTGTGTGGAGTCTAGGGTTTGCTATATGTAGTAGAAACTGTAGTAGCTCAGACGGTAAAGAATCTGCCTGCAATGAAGAAGACCTGAGTTCGATCTCTGGGTCAGGAAGATCCCCTGGAGAAGGAAATGGCAACCCTCTCCAGTATCCTTGCCTGAAAAATCCCATGGACAGACAAGCCTGGCAGGCTACAGTCCATGGGGGTCACAAAGAGTCAGACACAACTGAACAACTAACACACACACATATGTAGCATCATGACATCTGCATATTATGACAAGTTTGCCTCTTCCATTCCAATTTGCATAGTTTTTGTTTATTTTTGTTGTCTGATTGCTGTGGCTAGGACTTCCAATACTATGTTGAAAAGAAGTGGTAAAAGTGGGTATTCTTGTCTTGTGCCAGATTTTATCAGGAAGGCTTTCAGCTATTTATCCTTAAGTATTATATTGGCTGTGGCTTTGCCCTGGATAGCTTTTATTATGTTGAGATATGTTCCCTCTATACTTACTTTGGTGAGAATTCTCGTCATGAATGGGTGTTGAATCTTCTCAAAAGCTTTTTTCTGCCTCTATTGAAATGATCATGTGATTTTTGTATTTTTTTTTTTAAGTTCATATTAGATTGAATTGCAAACATAAGTGTCTTTTCTTTAACATGGATTTTGTGCAGAGGTAAAAAATGTAGTGCATACAGTAGAGATGTTATTCATATAAACATGATAATGATGGGGGGTTGGGTCCAACTTTCTGGCAGTAATAGTTTTTGCCAATATAACTATAATTCCATCGTACTCTGATTCTTAAAATCAGGGGATGGTGGAGAAATGGGATATGGAAATATTACAGCTCCTCTAATATTGCAATTAATTCCCTTCCAGGCACATGGTAAGATTACACTCCCACTATTGTCTAAAAGCTTTGTCCAGAGTGTGTGATCAGAAGCAACAACAGTATTTCAACTGTTTGTAGATAGTGATAGTAAGTTATTTTTCCTTTTGCCGTGGAGATGGGCAATGTTCCAGAGAGAGGCTGCCCTAACAGACCTGGTTCTAGAATGTTGATTACATGAAGCAGAAACCCCAGGTCACTTTCAGTGGACATGACACACGAGTGAGAAATAACTCTTTGTTGTTTCAAGAAATTTCAGTATTCATTTCTGCAATGTAACCTACATTCACTGACTTGGCATTTACAAAATATATTAAGCACACATTTCCTATGTCCATGTGCCCCCAGACTACAGATTTTCTTACTACTAAAAAAGTGTTGTATCTCTATTTTGAAAATTAAAAAACTGACTTCTTACAGATTATATAATAACTGGGAATTTTAGTAAATTCCCATATGCTTCAGAGTTGGGATCCAAATTCATTTCTGTCTGACATTCATTTCTGATCACACTCACTCCAAAAAACTCTGCTTTCTGGACTCATGAGTATTTATGAAAAAACTAGAATTATCAGAATTGGAAATTCAAGTAATATCACCAGCTTTTAAAATCTTCCATCATCCCCTAAAATAAAACCTCTGTTACAAATTTTATAATTAATTTGTATCCAGATATTTATAAAACTGGACATAACAAACAGTATACTATTAATAGAATTATGATCCTCTATCCAGAAAGCAAACCAAAAAAGCAACCAAATGAAAGTTGTGTTTTGCTATCTCTTTTTTAATGAAAAAATATTAAATTTTTCAAAATTCAAAGCACATGAAAGTAAAAGCATATTTTATTTACAATTATGCAGTCTTTTAACAGGAAAAAAAAGAAATTCACAAATCAGGGGCCACCACAATGAATTATAGATGTGAATTTCATATGGATATAGGAAACAAAGTAGAGAAAGCAGAAAATCTAGTACGCTTGAAGTGTGTGCATGTTGTCACTTCAGTCATATCCGACTCTTTGTGACCCCATGGGCTGTAGCCCACCAGGCTCCTTTGTCCATGGGATTCTCCAGGCAAGAATACTTGAGTGGGTTGCCATTCTGTTTTGCAGGGGATCTTCCCAATCCAGGGGTCTAGTCCGCATCTCTTCTGTCTCCTCCACTGGTAGGTGGGTTCTTTACCACTAGCGCTACCTGGGGAAGCCCACAGCTGAGTTACCAAGGCAAAATCTTCTGCCACAAAAGATGGATGATCTGTGGCAGCCATGTTGTTATGCACTGTGATTTGATGGAATAAAATTTATTCTCAGAGTAAATTCTGTTATCTGTGTCATGAGACTTTATTAAGAAATAGACTATAGGAATTGTGTTGTTGTTGTTTGTGTTTACTTATTTTACATAAATTGGAAGAAGCAGCTATGTGGCTGTGAGATAAGTATAAATTCAATAATCAAGTTATTTGGGGAAAGAATAAAATATTATGTGTGTGTGTGTGTGCACGTGCCTGGATGTCTATTTTCCTTGGTATATATTTGCATGCATAAAGAGAGAGAGAGGCAGAGAAAAAGCACAAATCTCAAACTATTTCTTAAGATATAAATTAGGGGAGGAACAGAGGTGAGAAGTTAGGTGGGAACAGTTGACTTAACCCTACTATTTCACAGTCAAGAAGAAGCGTGGATTAGGGGAAGAACATGGATTTGGGTATCAGCCTTACTCATTTTGAGTCCTTTAAAAATTCACCTGGCAAAATATTTTATCTTTTTTGCAAACTTGTGCAAATTAAGAGTTCATCTTGCAATATATCCTGCATAATGAATGCCTGGCAGCCGAGTGTTCACACAAACACTTGGACATGATGATTATTATAGTAGATGGCAGATCTGTCACACTGAAATATTCATTTCCTCCTCTCTAAAATAATGATAGAAATACTCTGCTGGTTATAATGGGTACCTTGAGTAATATGTGTAAAATGATAACCAATATTAGTTACTTTCCCTTAGGAACAAACACACACATAGAATGTTTTACTTTTTTCCCGACATAGCTCTATCATTGAATTCATACTTATGTTACAGAGGGCTACCTTGCTTCTTCTTCCCATTTATGTAAAACAATCTTTGGTCCTTTCATAAAACAATGAAAAATCATTTCCAAAGGTCATATTAAAAATTAGAGGAAAGTAAAATTAGGTCCTTTTTCAGTTCATTGTTAAATCCCAATTTCCTGAAAAAAACCAGAAAAATGGAAAAACTGGCATGCCTTCTTCGAATAATCTCTACACTGAGAGTTTTATACAGATTCAGCCTTAGCATTCTGCTCTTCTTCCATTCCCATGCTAAACTCTGGTCTAAACTTTTAATCCTTAATGAGAATCTACTGTATAGCACAAGTTTTCCTGGTGGCTAAGTGGTAAAAAATCCATCTGCCAATGCAGCAGATGCATGTTTGATCCCTAGGTCATGAAGATCCCCTGGAGAAGGAAATGACAACCCACTCTAATATTCTTGCCTAGGAAATGCCGTAGATAGAGGAATCTGGTGGGCCACAATCCATGGGGTCACAAAAGAGTCAGACATGACTTAACAAATAAACAACAACAGCAGCTACTGTACAGCACAGAGAATGCTACCCAGTGCTCTATGATGACTAAATTTGAAAGAAATCCAAAGAAGTAGAGATGTATTTATATGTATAGCTGATTCACTTTTGGCAGAAACTAATACAACACTGTAAAGTGACTGTAGTCCAAAAATTATTTATAAATTCCTGAAAGCTGTATCTATTTGCCTTTCTTGTGTATGAGTCACACACTGAGTCTCCGAATGCAATGTGATATTCCACCTGTTCTGCTGATGAAGTTCTCATGTGTTTCTGTTACTTACTTACTCATTTGATGATGCCTTATTTCCCTAACTAGAGAGGGTACAAATAACAGCATAGATGCAGTCACCACTGTATCCAGCAAAGATCGTAGCATAGTAATTGGTATAACCTACATAATAAAAATATGCTTTTGTATATTTTCGTTTCATTTTTGATGTGGATTCATACATACAGGAAAGAATGGCAACTCTCTAATCAGAAAGAGTTGGGTTTGAATACCAGCTCTATCACATATTAAATTTGTGTGACCATAAAGTGAGTGTGTAAGCCTGTTTCTGTGCATGCGTGCTGTGTGCTCAGTCGTGCCTGACTCTTTGCAGATCCATGGACTATAGCCCTCCAGACTCCTCTGTCTATGGGATTTTCCAGGCAAGAATATTGGAGTTGGTTGCTATTTCCTTCTCCAGGGTCTCTTCCAGACCCAGGGATTGAATGTGTGTCTCCTGTGTCTCCTACATCTGTAGGCAGATTCTTTACCACTGCACTACTTGAGTTTGAATACCAGTTCTGACACATATAAAACATATATGCCATAACTTCATGGCAAGTAGATGGGGAAACAAAGAAAACAGTAAGAGACTATTTTTTTGGGCTCAAAAATCACTGCAGATGGTAACTGCAGCCATGCAATTAAAAGACATTACTCCTTGGAAGAAAAGTTATGACCAACCTGGACAGCATATTAAAAAGCAGAGACATTACTTTGCCAACAAAAGTCTGTCTAGTCAAAGCTATGGTTTTTCCAGTAGTCATGTATGGGTGTGAGAGTTGGACTATAAAGAACACTGAGCGCCGAAGAATTGATGCTTTTGAACTGTGGTGTTGGAGAAGACTCTTGAGAGTCCCTTGGGCTTCAAGGAGATCCAATCACTCCATCCTAAAGGAAATCAGTCTTGAATATTCATTGGAAGGACTGATGCTGAAGCTGAAGCTCCAATATTTTGGCCACCTCATGTGAAGAACCGACTCATTGGAAGAGACCCTGATGCTGGGAAAGATTGAAGGCAGGAGGAGAAGGGGAAGACAGAGGATGAGATGATTGCATGGCATCACTGACACGATGGACATGAGTTTGAGTAGGCTTCAGGAGTTGATGATGGACAGGGAAACATGGCATGCTCCAGTCCATGGAGTCGCAAAGAGTTGGACACAACTGAGTGACTGAACTGAACTAAACTGATGACTGTAAAGAGAGTGTGTAAGCCTCAGCTTTTTGGTTGTTGTTCAGTTACTCAGTAGTGTCCAGCTCTTTGTGAACCAATGGACTGCAGCACGCCAGGCTTCCCTGCCCTTCACTATCTCCTGGAGTTCACTTAAAATCCTGTCCATTGAGTCAATGATGCCATCCAGCCATCTTATGCTCTGTTGCTCCCTTCTCCTCCCGCCCTCAATCCTTCCCAGCATCAGGGTCTTTTCCAATGAGTTGGCTCTTCACATCAGTTGGCCAAATATTGGAGTTTCAGCTTCAGCATCAGTCCTTCCAATGAATATTCAGGAGTGATTTCCTTTAGAATGAACTGGTTGGATCTCCTTGCAGTCCAAGTGACTCTCAAGAGTCTTCTCCAGCAACAAAATTTGAAAGCATCAATTCTTTGGTGCTCAGCCTTCATTATGGTCCAAGTCTCACATCCAGTACTTGAGTACTGGAAGAAACATAGCTTTGACTATACGAACCTTTGTCAACACAGTGATATCTACTTTTTAATACGCTACCTAGGTTTGTCATAGCTTTTCTTCTGGGGAGCAAGCACCTTTTAATTTCATGGCTGAAATTAAATCATCTTCTGCAATGATTCTTGAGCCCAAGAAAATAAAGTCTGTGTCTGTTTCCATCAGTTTAGTGATCTGTAAAATGGGGATACTGGGGTTTAACTCAATAGGCCATTGTAAGATCTAGAACACAGTGTTTGAAAGTGCCAAACACGTAACTTTCGCTCAGTGATTCAGACTTTACAATTTACAGATTAAGGAACAAGGCTCAGCTAAAGTGATCTGGTCAAAGCCACACAGCTTGTTAATTAAAAAGTCAGGAGACTTTGTAGCTTATCTTTATATTTAGTAAGATTACATCTTGCTATGCAATTCTTGTAGCCCTGAAGCCCTTTCTCATGTGAAAGCCTATCTATTTTATGCCATAAATTCAAGTATATTTACAGTCTGTCCCAAAGAACTCTTATTTTAAGATTGTAAGTTATTTAACACATTCCTTTTATAATATGTAATTAGTATCTTGGGTGCCAGACTTTGTGATTTGAATTGCACTTAATTGTCATAGGGTGACCATATATCTCATGGTTCAAAACTGTTCTATCTGCTAAGGCAGATAGAATATTAGGAAAACAAAGGGCAAAAAGGCAAATTATCACAGCTTTAAATGAATCTATCAATACTCAATGTGAATGAAAGATGTAAGAAAAAGAGATAGCATGAGTGAGTCATTACCTAGTAGCTAATATTATCATTTTGAGACTTTTGAAATTTCCTAGCCAAAATATTTCAAAATATGGACAATTATCACAGAACAATGTTTCTGTCAATTATTCAGTAACAATTGGGCGAGCTCTTTCTTCAAAATGTACAAATTAATTCTACAATATTATAAGTGTGTGCAGGTGAATTATCTAATATCAATTCTGAGGAGCATGCATATGTGGGTTGGGGAAATTTACCGTGTTTAACAGATTAGCAGAAAATTCATTTTTGTACTTAATCCTCCTCAATTTTTCAAACCTTACAATAGGCTTAAACAATGGCCAAATCTCTCATTGCATTGATGATGTGTTTGTAGCCATCAATAACAACATCTGTTTTAAGTTGTATCAAGTTTTGTTCTCTGGAATAGTTCATTTATTTTCACCATTACATCACTGAAATTAAGTGCCAGATCATTTTTTTAGTCGAAATTTTTTTTGTTTAAAATCTCTGTAATATTCAACAGAATACTTTTCTGAAAAAATTGTTGCATTAAAAAAAAAGAGAGAGAGAGAGAGGGAGAGAGAGAGACTGGAAAGAAAAAGGAAGGAAGGGGAGGGAGGAAGGAGAGAGGGAGGGAGGTGGGAAGGAAGGAAAGAAAGAAAGAAAGAAGAGAAAAATACAGACTGTTTCCTGTCTGATATTCCCGATTCCCTCCAGAACCTGGGTGCATTTCTTTTAAACATTTTATGCTCTTATGTTTTCTGCAAAGATATATATTCTTTATTTGTTAAGTGTCTAAGGACATTTGCTTATGTGAAGGAAGCTTTAAAGTATTATATATTAAATGTTTCCCTGGTTCAGAGAGGCATGGATCTTTTGGAATAAGTAGGTATGCCACGAGCAAAAAACATATTGAATAATAAAATGTTCACAGTGCTCAATATTTTTTGTAACCCTAAATTTATTTATAGGTTTAGGCTTTTTAATAGTAGTCAGTGTATCTCTATTTTATTGTGAACAAGTGTACCCAGGGGGAGAATTCATTCTAATCATATTTATCATAACAGAAATAATCGCACAAACAAATCAGCCAGACTCTCACATTGTAAATACTGGGTAGACAGATGATTACATCGCTAAAGTCTATACATTAAAGCTAAGTCTCACGGGTTGAAATGTTTATTTTTTTTTCTACAAATTGCATTTGCTTCAATGTCAAAAAATTATAAGAATCTACTAACTTTGGGACAAAACTTGAATACCGTTATTATTTTTACATTACATTATCCATTAATATATAAAATTTGTTCAGAAAAGGCCCAGAGGTTTTATGATAAAATTCCTGATAAAGCCAAAATATTACTGAAAGTAAAAATGGAGTGATGAGAAAAATTTTATATGTATAATTTATTTGTTTATTTATTTACATATGTATGTGTAGGTATTTTGGTCATAACTTTTCTTCTGAGTTGCAAGAATCTTTTAATTTCATGGCAGCAGTCACCATCTGCAGTGATTTTGGAGCCCAAAAAGATAAAGTCTGTCACTGTTTCCATTGTTTCCCCATATATTTGACATGAAGTGATGGGACCAGATGCTATGACCTTAGTTTTCTGAATGTTGAGTTTTAAGCCAACTTTTCACTCACCTCTTTCACTTTCATCAAGAGACTCTTTAGTTCTTCTTAGCTTTCTAATATTTCTTTCTGATATTTTTCCCGCCAATCTTGATTCCAGCTTGTGCTTCATCCTGTCCAGCATTTCTCATAATGTACTCTGCATATAAGTTAAATAAGCAGGGTGACAATTCTCCTTTCCCTCTTTGGAACCAGTCTGTTGTTCCATGTCCAGTTCTAACTGTTGATTTTGACCTGCATACAGATTTCTCAGGAGGCAGGTAACGTAGTCTGGTATTCCCATCTCTTTAAGAATTTTCCACAGTTTGTTGTGACCCACACAGTCAAAGGCATTAGCATAGTCAATAAAGCAGAAGTAGATGTTTTTCTGGAACTCTCTCACTTTTTCTATGATCCAGTGGATATTGGCAATTTGATCTCTGCTTCATCTGCCTTTTCTAAATCCAGCTTGAACTCTAAATCTGCTTCTAAATCCATTTGCTCCTTGGAAGAAAAGTTATGAACAACCTAGACAGCATATTAAAAAGCAGAGGCACTACCTTGCCAGCTAAAGTCTGTCTAGTCAAATTATGGTTTTTCCAGCAGTCATGTATGAATGTGAGAGTTGGACTATAAAGAAAACCGAGTGCCGAAGAATTGATGCTTTTGAACTGTGGTGTTGGAGAAGACCCTTGAGAGTCCCTGGACAGCAAGGAGATCCAACCAGTCCATTCTAAAGGAAATCTGTCCTGAATATTCATTGGAAGGACTGATGCTGAAACTCCAATCCTTTTACCAGCTGGTGCAAAGAACTGACTCATTGGAAAAGACCCTGATGCTGGGAAAGATTGAAGGTGGGAGGAGAAGGAGATGACAGAAGATGAGATGGTTGCATGGCATCACTGACTCAATGGACATGAGTCTAAGTAAACTCTGGGAGTTGGTGATGGACAGGGAATCTTGGCATGTTGCAGTCCATGGGGGTCACAAAGAGTCGGACACGACTGAGCAACTGAACTGAACTGGTGTAGGTATTTTGTTATGTCAAAAAAAGAAACCCAGAGGCTTTAAAAAGAGTCAATGATTGGCAAAACAAATACAATATTGTAAAATTAAAAAATAGAAAATAAACTAATTTAATAATAAAAAAAGAAAAAGAAAAAAGAAGTGCATATGTCAGGAAACTGTAGATGAGATTTCTCACAGTCTTCTATACTTCAACTCATTTCTTTATCAGTCTGTATATAACATTTGCTATAACCTAACCCCTATGTTATAACCCCCCTTCATGGATCAAAACATTGTCATGTTGAAGGGGCTTGCTCAACTCAATGAAGCTAAGAGCTATGCTGTACAGGATCACCCAAGATGGATGAATCATAGTGAAGAGTTCTGAAAACACATGGTCCACTGAGAAGGAGATGGCAACACACTCCATTATTCTTGCTTGGAGAATCCCATGGGCAGTATGAAAATGCAAAATTATATGATACCAAAAGATAAGTCCCCCAGGTTAGAAGGTATCCAATATGCTACTGGGGAAGGGCAGAGGGAAATTATTAATAACTCCAGTAAGAGTGAAGCTGCTGGGTCAAAGTGGCAACAATGCTCAGTTGTGGGTGTGTTGGTGGTGCAAGTAAAGCCCAATGCTATAAAGAACAATATTGCTTAAGAATCTGGAATGTAAAGTCCATGGAATCAAGGTAAATTGGATGTGATCTGGCAGGAGATGACAAGATTGAACATAAACATCTTAGGACTCATTGAATTAAAATGGACGGGCATGGGAGAATTTAATTCAGGTGATCATCACATCTACTACTGTGGGCTAGAATCACTTAGAAGAAATGAAGTATCCCTCAAGGTCAATAAAAACATCCACTGAAATGCAGCACTTAGGTTCAATCTCAAAAATGACAAAATAATCTCAGTTTGTTTCTAAGGGAAAACAATCAAAATTACAGTAATCCAAGTCTATGCCACAACTATTGATGCTCAAGAGGCTGAAGTTGACTGGTTCTATGAACACCCACAATAAGTTTTAGAACTAACATAAAAAAAGTTGCCCTTTTCATCAGAGGGGATTAGAATGCAAAAGTAGGAAGTCAAAAGATACCTGGAATAACAGGCAAGTTTGGCTGTGGAGTACAAAAAAGCAGGGCAAAAGCTAATAGAGTCTTGTCAATTGAATAGGCTGGTCAAAGCAAATACCTGTTTCCAAAAACTCAAGTGATGACTGTACATATGGACATCACCAGATGGTCAATACCAAGATCAGATAGATTATGTTCTTTGCAGCCAAAGATGGAGAAGCTCTATGCAGTCAGTAAAATCAAGACCAGGAACTGACTGGCCCAGATCATGAGCTTCTTATTGCAAAATTCAGGCTTAAATTGAATAAATTAAGTAAAACCATTAAATCATTCAGGTATAACCTAAATCATATCCCTTATGATTTACAGTGGAGATGATGAGTAGATACAAATGTTTAGAGCTAGTAGACAGAGGACATGGAGAACTACAGATGAAGGTTCATAATCTTGTGTTGGATGCAGTGACTAAAACCATCCCCAAGAAAAATAAATGCAAGAAGGGAAAGTGGTTGTCTTAGGAGGCCTTAGAAAAAGCTGTGGAAAAAAGAGAAGCAAAAGGCAAAGGAGAAAGGAAAAGATATACTCAACTAAATGCAGAGTTCCAGAGAACAGCAAGGAGAGATAAGAAGGTCCTCTTAAGTGGACAATGCAAAGAAATAGAGAAAAGAAATACAATGGGAAAGACAAGAGATTTCTTCAAGTAAATTGGAGATACCAAGGGGACGTTTCATGCAAGAATGGGCACAATAAAGGCAAAAATTGGTAAGGACCTAACAGAAGTAGAAGCGATTAGGAAGTGGTAGAAAGAATACACAAAAGAAGTATACAAGAAAGGTCTTAATGACCCAAATAACCACAGTGATAAGGTCCCTCATCTAGAGCTAGACATCCTGGAATATGAAGTCAAGTGGGCCTTAAAAGCATTGCTATGAAAGAAGCTAGAGGAGATGACAGAATTCCAGCTGAGCTATTTCAAATAATAAATCAATGATGCTGTGAAAGTGTTGTGCTCAATATGTCAGCAACTTTTGAAAACTCAGCAATGGTCATCTGACTGGAAAAGGTCTGTTTTCATTCAAATCTCAAAGAATGGAAATGTTCAAACTCTTGTACGATTGCACTCATTCACAGGCTAGGAAGGTTATACTCCAAATCTTTCAAGTTACGCTTCAGCAGTACATGAGCTAAGAACTTCCATATGTACAAGATGGATTTTGAAGAGGCAGAGGAACCAGAGATGAAATTGCCAGTATTCATTAGATCATGGAGAAAGGAAGGGAGTTCCAGAAAATATCTATTTCTGCTTCCTTATTGATGCTAAAGCCTTTGACTATATGAATCACAACAGTGTGCAAAATTCTTAAAGAGATGGGAGTACCAGACCACCTTACCTGTATCCTGATAAATATGTATGCAAGTCAAGAAGCAACAGCTAGAACAAGATATGGAACAACAGACTGGTTCAAAATTGAGAAAGAAGTACTTCAAGACTGTATATTGTCATCCTGCTTATTTAACTTCTATGCAGAGTACATCACACAAAATGCTAAGCTGGACGAATCACAAGCTTGAATCAAGATTGACTGGGAAGGGAGTGGGAGGCGGGGTTCAGGATAGGGGACACATGTACACCTATAGCTGATTCATGGCAATGTATGGCAAAAACTACTACAATATTGTAAAGTAATTAACCTCCAATTAAAATAAATAAATAAATAAATGAACCACCATCATTTAAAAAAAGAGAGAAAAAGAGAAAAAAAAGATTTATGGAGAAATATCAACAACCTCAGATATGCAGATGACACCACTCTAATGGCAAAAAGTGAAGAGGAATTGAAGATCCTCTTGATGAAATTGAAGCAAGAGAGTTAAGAATCTGACCTAAAACTCAACATTAAAAAAAAAACAAAGATACCACAACTGTTCACTTCATGGCAAATAGAAGAGAAAAATTGGAAGCAGAGACAGATTTTATTTTCATGGACTCCAAAATCACTGTGAATAATGAGTGCAGCCATGAATTTAAAACATGCTTGTTCCTTGGAAGAATATCTATGAGAAACATAGACAACATATTAAAAGGCAGAGACATCATTTTGCCAACAAATGTCTGTATAGTCAGTGCTATGATTTTTCCATTAGTCATGTATGGATGTGAGTTGAAACATAAAGAGTGCTGAGAGCCGAAGAATGGATACTTTCAAGTTGAGTTACTAGAGAAGACTCTTGAGAGTCCCTTGGACTGCAAGGAGATCAAAACAATTAATTCTAAAGGAAATCAACCTTGAATATTCATTGGAAGGACTGATGATGAAGTTGAAGCTCCAATACTGTGGCCACCTGATGAGAAGAGCAGACTCATTGGAAAAGACCCTGATGATGGGAAAGATTGAAGGCAAAAGAAGAAGGGGGCAGCGGAGAATGAGATAGTTAGATAGAATCATCGGCTCAGTGGACATGATTTTGAGCACCTCTGGGAGATAGTGGTGGACTGAAGAGCCTGGCGTGCCATAGCCCACTGGGTTGCAAAGAGTCAGACATGACTTAGTGACTGAACAAATAACATGTTATAACCATATTTATGATCACAAGATTCATTACCCTTTAATTTCTTTTATGCTTTTGTAGATACTGTTCCCACATCTTCCAGCTTGTCCTGAAAATTCTCCCCACCTATTTGCAAATAATCTATACTCCTCTGTGCCCCCTTGTTGTTATCTTTGTTGACGTATTTTGCATTAACTACTATATTACATCACTCTATTTTCCCTCTACTAACTTGGGAATTCACATGTTCATTGGTTGTCTTAGAATATTCAACACATTTACTTAAGATACCTCTGTTTAAACTATAATTTATCCCCCAGAGAGATTAAGAAATATATATGTCTAAAACAAAAGATGTAAAAAGAACCTCAAAATTGATTTTAAGTACTTGCAAATTATATTATTACTCCCATGGTATTTAAATTACTTTACTTAGTTATTTAAAACACTCAATATGATATTATATTCACTGTTTATCCAAGCAATGTTCATTTCTTCAAGATTTAATCCTAGTTTAGCTCTTTCCTGGAGAAGGCAATGACACCCCACTCCAGTACTCTTGCCTGGAAAATCCCATGGACGGAGGAGCCTGGTAGGCTACAGTCCATAGGATCGCTAAGAGTCGGACACGACTGAGCGACTTCACTTTCACTTTTCCCTTTCATGCACTGGAGAAAGAAATGGCAGCCCACTCCAGTATTCTTGCCTGGAGAATCCTAGGGACGGCAGAGCCTGGTGAGCTGCCGTCTATGGGGTCGCACAGAGTCGGACACGACTGAAGCGACTTAGCATAGCATAGCATAGCTCTTTCCTAAAAACCATTCTTTTTAAATCACAGGTTTTGCATTGGAGGTCACATTTCCTTCTATCTAATTTTTTTTATGAAGTATTTTTAATGAGGTTCTACTGTCTTCAAACTACCTAGTTTTGTTGGTTGTAAGTTGTCTTTAAGTTGCCACTTCTAAAAACTGTTTGTCCTCAATATGACTTTCCATGTTAATGGGTTCTTTGTAAGATAATAAATATTTTCCTATTATTTGCTAGCTGTCACCACTGCTGTCATTCTATCATTAAAATGAAAGTGTCTTTTTATCTCCAGATCCTTTTAAGATTTCCTCTATCTTTACCTTTATTTATCTATTTTTTGTTTTCCTTAGATATGCTTCATTGTGGTTTTCTTTATATTTTTCCTGGTTGGATTGTAGGGCTAACCTAAACTGTAATTACTTAATTGCTTCTATAATTTTTTCATCCAATGTAGCTTCACATATTGCCTCTCTTCAATTCCCTTGCTTTCTTCTCCATGTCTTTTTCTTTTCCCCATCTTTTCATTTTCTATGCTGCAATCAGTACGATTTTTTCTGATACACTTTACAAATTCTTTCTTGAACATTATTACACTGTTGTTCAAATCATTCACTGAGTTTTTAATTTTAAGTATTGCATTTTTTAGATCAACTGGGTGTTTTGTTTTTCAAATCGATCATGTCACATCTTACAGTTTCGTAGTGCCTGGGGAAAATTTCAAGCTAGGCTTCTTTATTTTTTCTCTTTTAAAAATATTTATTTTTATTTATATATTTGGTTGTGCCAGGTCTTCGTTGAAGCATGCAGGATCTCTTCATTGTGGCATGCAAGATCTTTGGCTGAGGCATGTGGTAGCTATTTCCCTGACCAGGTATGAAACCCAGGCCTCCTGTGTTGTGAGCATGGAGTCTTAGCCATTGGACACCAGGGAAGTCCCTGTTTTCTCTCTTAACAGAGTAATCATAGTTGTTTCATAACTCATGTCTTTGCAACATGAATTCTATCATACATATGTATCTATGTATATATGTCTGTGTGTATGTGCATGTGTATTAATTTGTCATTCTCTCTCTTAGAGGCTTTCCATGTCCACTTAGATTTTTTTTTTTTTTTTTCCATGTGTGTCTTCGTCATCAAAACAGTTTGAGTTGAGGCCTAGAATGAAATTTCCGTTTTCTAAACAGTTTTCTATAATCTTTAAAATATCTGAGAACCTTGAAACTAAATTCACAATTTGAGATATTCTAACAAGCACATTGGGGAGCTACCATTTGGAATATTTTACACTGAATTCATGGCTTGAAGTTTTGTATTTAATTTCTGTTTCCTTTTGGGATTCAATTATATCTATCAATACCTTCTTAAAAAAAGGATCCAGTGATGTCTGGGTAGAAGCTCTTCCTTTTTCATCACAGATGCATGGTAGCACTGGATTGCACTCTGAACAGCTGTTGCAATCTTTTTGTACCATTCTACATTTGGGTCCTTTGGCTCAAAAGCTAACTGCACCTCCTCAAATAAAGAAAATCCTCTTTTCATTTCCTTTGTCGTGAATCTCTTCTGAGCAGTAACAGCTACACCACCGCTGCTTTTATGCTTGCTTCTGGACATCCTGGATTGAAATAAAGGTACTGTACTACTGTACTCTATAAAGTACTGTTCAACAAAGTACACAAAAGTACAACTACTTGTAGAGGATACATGACAATGTATACCAGATATATGAACTAACAACTTACATGACTGGACATGAGGATGCACATTCACATCTTTGAAAGTTCATAATCTGAAGGTTCGTTAGTAGGGGACTTAGTGTACAAAATCCATAGTAATCAAGAATATGTGTTATTGGCAATAAAAGGAAACTTCCTCAACATGATAAAGGGCATTATAAACAAATATTTATATAGACACAGCCGACATGATACTCACTGGCGAAATACTGAAAGCTCTACCCTGAAGAACAAGTATCAGATAAGGATGCTTACTTTCACTGCTGCTATTCAGCATCACATTGGAGTTTTAGTCAAAGCAACTAGGCAAGAAAAATAAACTTTTAAAAATTCCAATTTGAAAGGAAGAATTAAAAACTATATTCTAAGATGATATGATTCTATACAGAAAGTCCCAAAGAATTCATAAAATCACTAGTAGAGTTAAAAAACAAATTCAGCAAAGTTGTGGAGTACAAGATCAAAATGCAAACAATAATGGTTGTGTTTCTATATACCAGCAATGAACCAACCAGAAAGGACAAGAGGAAAAGAATTCTATTTAAAATGACATCCAAAAGATAAAATACTCGGGACTAAATATATACAGGGAGGTACAGTATTTGTACAGTGAAAATGATAAAACATTGCTGATAGAAATTTAAAAGACCCAAGTGAATCAAAAGATATCTTGAATTGGAAGAAAATATTGTTTAGGTGGCAATAGTACAAAAAACAATTTATAGATTCAATGTGATGCCTATCAAATCCCAATGGATATATTTTTGCAAATCAGAAAAAAAGAGCCCTCACCAGATGCCACTTCTGCTTGTGTCTTGATTTTGGACATCTTAGCCTTCAGAATTGTGAGAAATAAGTGCTTGGTATTTAAGTCACCCAGTCTATGGCATTTTGCTCTAGTTGCCCAAACTTACTGTAACAGATCTTATATCTAGACTATGTAAAGAATTCATACAACCAAACAAGAATATTTTTTTAAATCGAAAAATGGGCATACAAATTAAATAGTCATTTCTCCAAAGAAGACATAAAAGTAGCCAATAATCACATGAAAGATGTTCAGCATTATTAGTTTGTATGGGAATGCAAATCAAAACTATACCAATTCAGACCCACTACTCTGGGTTTAAAATTAAAACAGAAAGTAACAAATTTTGGTTAGAACCTGGAGAAATTGGAACTCTGTGCATTGCTGGTGAGACTATAAAATGATTCAGCTGCTAGGGAAAACCATTTGGCAGTTTCTCAGAAAGTTAAACATAGAAATGCCATATGGCCCACCAATTTCATTCCCAGGAAAAAAGATTGAAAACATGTATTCAAACAAATACACGTACACATATGTTCATAGCAGTGCTTCTCATAACAGCCAAACAGAGGGAACAGCCCAAATGTCCATAACATGTGTAAATGGATAAATATGCTGTATACATGCAATGGGATATCATTCAGCCATGAAAAGAAATAGAAGTATAGATACATGCAACAACGTGGCTGAATCTTGAAAATATGTTAAGTGAATGAGGCCAGGCAAAAAAGTCACATACTGTAAAATTCCATTTCTAAGAAATTTCCACAATAGGTAAATTCAGAGAGATGCAATACAAATTGGTGGTTGTCAGATGCTGAGGATGGGACAAAATAGCGAGCTCCTTCTTTTCTTTCTTTAGGACTTATAGAAATTTTCTTATTGGAGTTTAGTTGCTTTACAACGTTGTGTTGGTTTATGCTGTACAGCAAAGTGAAGCAACTAGGCATATATCCTCTCTGTCAACATCTTCTTAAGGGGTGTGGGGCTTCTTTCTGTGATGAAAACCTTGTGGAACTAAATAGAGGCTATGGTTACACAACACTGTAAATGTACCACACATTGCTGAATTGCTCATTCTAAAATGGTTAATTTCGGAGAGTGTTTTGCCTATGTTTTCCTCTAGGAGTTTTATTGTTTCTGGTCTTACATTTAGATCTTTAATCCATTTTGAGTTTATTTTTGTGTACGGTGTTAGGAAATGTTCTAGTTTCATTCTTTTACAAGTGGTTGACCAGTTTTCCCAGCACCACTTGTTAAAGAGATTGTCTTTTCTCCATTGAATATTCTTGCCTCCTTTGTCGAAGATAAGGTGTCCATAGGTGCGTGGGTTTATCTCTGGGCTTTCTATTTTGTTCCATTGATCTATATTTCTATCTTTGTGCCAGTACCATACTGTCTTGATGACTGTGGCTTTGTAGTAGAGCCTGAAGTCAGGCAGGTTGATTCCTCCAGTTCCATTCTTCTTCCTCAAGATTGCTTTGGCTATTCGAGGTTTCTTATATTTCCATACAAATTGTGAGATGATTTGTTCTAGTTCTGTGAAAAATACCATTGGTAGCTTGATAGGGATTGCATTGAATCTATAGATTGCTTTGGGTAGTATACTCATTTTCACTATATTAATTCTTCCAATCCATGAACACGGTATATTTCTCCATCTGTTTGTGTCCTCTTTGATTTCTTTCATCAGTGTTTTATAGTTTTCTATATATAAGTCTTTTGTTTCTTTAGGTAGATATATTCCTAAGTATTTTATTCTTTTTGATGCAATGGTGAATGGTATTGTTTCCTTAATTTCTCTTTCTGTTTTCTCATTATTGGAGTATAGGAATGCAAGGGATTTCTGTGTGTTAATTTTATATCCTGCAACTTTACTATATTCATTGATCAACTCTAGTAATTTACTAGTAGAGTCTTTAGGGTTTTCTATGTAGAGAATCATGTCGTCTGCAAACAGTGAGAGTTTTACTTCTTCTTTTCCTATCTGTATTCCTTTTATTTCTTTTTCAGCTCTGATTGCTGTGGCCAAAACTTCCAAAACTATGTTGAATAGTAGTGGTGAAAGTGGGCATCCTTGCCTTGTTCCTGACTTTAGGGGAAATGCTTTCAATTTTTCACCATTGAGGATAATGTTTGCTGTGGGTTTGTCATATATAGCTTTTATTATGTTGAGATATGTTCCTTCTATTCCTGCTTTCTGGAGGGTTTTAATCATAAATGGATGCTGAATTTTGTCAAAGGCTTTTTCTGCATCTATTGAGATAACCATATGGTTTTTTTCTTTCAATTTGTTAATGTGGTGTATTACATTGATTGATTTGCGGATGTTAAAAAAACCTTGAGGATCCTCCATGACCCACCTCCTAGAATATTGGAAATAAAAGCAAAAATAAACAAATGGGACCTAATTAAAATTAAAAGCTTTTGCACAACAAAGGAAACTATAAACAAGGTGAAAAGACAGCCTTCAGAATGGGAGAAAATAATAGCAAATGAAGCAACAGACAAACAATTAATATCAAAAATATACAAGCAACTTCTGCAGCTGAATTCCCGAAAAATAAACGACCCAATCAAAAAATGGGCCAAAGAACTAAACAGACATTTCTCCAAAGAAGACATACAGATGGCTAACAAACACATGAAAAGATGCTCAACATCACTCATTATTAGAGAAATGCAAATCAAAACCACAATGAGGTATCATTTCACACCAGTCAGAATGGCTGCTATCCAAAAGTCTACAAGCAATAAATGCTGGAGAGGGTGTGGAGAAAAGGGAACCCTCTTACACTGTTGGTGGGAATGCAAACTAGTACAGCCACTATGGAGAACAGTGTGGAGATTCCTTAAAAAACTGGGAATACAACTGCCATATGACCCAGCAATCCCACTGCTGGGCATATACACCGAGGAAACCAGAATTGAAAGAGACGCGTGTACCCCAATGTTCATCGCAGCACTGTTTACAATAGCCAGGACATGGAAGCAACCTAGATGTCCATCAGCAGACGAATGGATAAGGAAGCTGTGGTACATATACACAATGGAATATTACTCAGCCATTAAAAAAAATACATTTGAATCGGTTCTACTGAGATGGATGAAACTGGAGCCCATTATACAGAGTGAAGTAAGCCAGAAAGAAAAACAACAATACAGTATACTAATGCATATATATGGAATTTGAAAGATGGTAACGATAACCCTATATGCGAGACAGAATAAGAGACACAGATGCATGGAACAATTTTATGGACTCTGAGGGAGAAGGTGAGGGTGGGACGTTCTGGGAGAATAGCATTGAAACATGTATATTATCATATGTGAAACAGAACACCATTCCATGTTCGATGCATGAGACAAGGGCTCAGGGCCGGGGCAATGGGATGATCCAGAAGGATGGGATGGGGAGGGAGGTGGGTGGGGGGTCCAGGAGGGGGAACACATGTAAACCCATGGCTGATTCATGTCAATATATGGCAAAAACTATTGCAATGTTGTGAAGTGATTGGCCCCCAACTAAAATAAATAAATTTATAAAAAAAAAAAAAAAAAAAAAAAAAAATGGTTAATTTTAAATTATGTGTATTTCAACTCAGTATATTTTTAAAAGACTTATTGCATCTACAAGAAAACAAGATGCTTCCATGCAATTTAATTTTTTGAGAAGAAGAACACACCTGGACAGATTGCTTTAAAAAAGCACATTAAGAAGACTGCAAACCAACCTACTTATGAATATGTGTTAATACAACAAAACTAAATCTATAGTTAGCCTTTGGAGTCCAGCTGTATATTAAAAACATAGCCCATGACCAAACAAGATTACTTTGAGAAATCTAGATCTCTGAAAAAATAGGAAAATTCATAAAAATTATTAGCTATTTTAATACACACCAGAATACAACACTAAACTTAGTCATGAGGAGTGAAAATGATTCTATTAACAATTCAAAATAAGAATGCAGTATTTCCAGCCACATAATAAGAAATTGAAGTTAAAGTTTATATGTAGAAAAAGAGGAGCAATATAGTACTTGTTTTCTGGTTGCATGAAAATATATTAGGAGTCCAAGTAAGGCACCTGAAAAAGTATTACAAGAAATAAGAAATTAATATATCATTAGAAGGCCAGATTTATAAGGATGACCATGGTTTATGTAAATTTTTTCTTCAAACAAAATTTTGAAAGGAAGGAGAAAATATCAAAGGAAAGAGGAAAAAAAACAACCGTTCAAGTCCAACAAAGCATATCTGTTGACAAGATGTAACATTCACTCTGATAGTTTTTAATTTTTGGCAATGCAATAATTACTGTTTTCCCTACATTCTAACATAGAAAGTTGAGATTAAAAATCTTTTATAAAACTGTACTGTGTCAGAACCAGTGTTTACATCCTCATCTTTCTGAAACCAAACCATGGGATAAAATTCTTAATCTATCCTCTAGCAAGAAGTGATTAAAGAAGACTGATTAATGGGTATTTACTTCTGTGTACTTGGATAATTTTAGAAGAAATTGAACCTTTGGAACCCTACAGAACAAAATTCTTATATTAGAGATTATTTTTGTTTAGCTACAGAATTTCTTCCTTGCTTTCTTCCCTTCCTTTCCCTTCCTTCCTTCTTTCCTACCTTTCTGTCACTATCTCTCCTCTCTCTTTTTCTTCCTGTTTTCGGTGATAGAGAACTCTTTAGGAGAACTGCTTGGTCTAGGCTGATGAAAGTGTAGTCTCCAGGACTAGGAAGTCACACAGAGCCCAAACTCATGCAAAAATCTCAAGGTTGCTAAGAAAGAATGGCAGCAACTGGGACAAATGTAGAAATAGATGAGGGTGAGTTGTTGATAAGAGCCAGAAAATTAAACAGGTTAAAAGGCAAGCAATTCCTCAGACTTTGACAAGAATGTGATCCTAGGGTACCCTGAATTGACTTAAAAGTCCAAGAGTCAGATTCAGTGATGCAGGCAAGTCATGTATGTAATATTCACACTTTTGTTTAATATCTTTCCAGGATTGATGTTAGGAAATCATACTTCACTGAGCCTGGGTGCAAAAACTTACAAAATTAATGCAATTCATCAAGAAATGGAAAAGTCACTAAAATAGTGTAATGACCTAATACTTGCCAGTATTAGTTCTTCAGTCTGGCAGTATTATTCAAGGAGATAGAAAGGGCCTTAAAAGAGTGCCAGGAAAATCAGTGAAAAAGGGAAATTTTAGCTATAACTTATTTTAGTATGATCAACTGACCTCATCTAAATGAAATCAATCGATCAATCAAAATGACAGTTTGTGTCATGCTGTGTATCAAAACCCAATTCTAAAAGAAGATAATTCAGTATTTTTCCAGTCTGCCAACCATGTAACCAAAGTACTCATTTTTTTTTTCAGAATTAAAATAGATATGCTTTTTTGAGAAGGATGTTTTAAATTCATGTTTCTACATTTATCATTTTCAAAAGTGGTGGTTTACTCCCCCTCATGAAAGATGAAGAAATTAGCATATTTATACTTCCTTCCACCCCCAAACCTGCTGGTTTTATGGGCATCAAATGGTACTTTTGTGAAAGTGATAATTTTAAAATTATTTTTATGTTATATGGCCAATATTTTGAGAATTACAATATTTATACTATGTGTTGTAATGTACCACAATTATATAAGCTTGGTTCCATTTTTAAATGGACAAAATGTTCCCTGTAAGTTACTTTGCAAGCAAATTCTTAAGTTTTCTCTGAATAGACTTTTTGATCATGTCTTGAAAGGTTTTTTATTTTTTTTGTTTGTTTTGTTTTCTGTCTGTTTTTTTTTTTTTCCTCCCCCATGGAAAAAAATCTGTGTTATTAAAGCTTTTAAAGGGCTTCCCTATATATGGTATTTAGTCAGTCGGTAAAGATAACCCTGTATGCGAGACATCAAAAGAGACACAGATAAATAGAACAGTATTATGGACTCTATGGGAGAGGCCGAGGGTGGGATGAGATGGGAGAATGGCATGGAAGCATGTGAAATTATCATATGTGAAACGAATCGCCAGTCCAGGTTCAATGCATGATACAGGGTGCTTGGGGCTGGTGCACCGGAATGACCCAGAGGGATGGGATGAGGAGGGAGGTGGAAGGGGAATTCTGAAGGGGGAAAACATGTACACCCATGGTGGATTCATGTCAATGTATGGCAAAACAAATACAATATTGTAGAGGTAAAAAATAGAAAATAAACTAATTAAAACAAAACAAAACAAAAAAAATCAAGGGGCTTCCCAGGTGGTGTTAGTGGTTAAGAACCTGCTTGCCAATGCAGGAGATGTAAGAAACACGGGTTCAATCCCTGGATAGAGAAGACCCGCTGGAAGAGGGCATGGTTACCCTCTCCAGTATTCTTGCCTGGAGAATCCCATGGACAGAAGAGCCTGGCAGTATACAGTCTGTAGGGTCGCACAGAGTCAGACATAAGTGAACTGACTTAGCTTGCATGCCAAGCTCTTAAATCTTTCCACATCTAACAATGTTTTTGTGTTGGATTCACATATGTAAAACCACTTAATTGGATATGGAAACTCAATTCAACACGGATATCTCTTCTACACTATGGATTATATTCTATTTTATTCTGAAATATGAAGATGCTATTGAATAGAAGTCTGAGAGCAAATATTTGATTCCTTTGATACTTAAGTCCAGTCTTCATATTTGTAGGATTTTTAAAAGTATACTTAAAAAATAAGTAAGTACTCAAAATATGACTCATACTTTTTAACCACTTGCTTTGGGAAATTACTAGATGTTTATTAACAAATTCCTTTAACACAAGAATTTTTTTCTCCCATTTTATCTTGGAAACTTGCTCTTATCATTATTATATTTTTATTTTGAGAAATTCAAACTTGATAAATTTAACCTTCCATTGTCTGTTTTCCTTGAGATAACTTCACTAGTTTTGGTTCCATATTAAATTCTGTGATCATGTTATACGTATATATGTATTCTCCTGTTTGCCCACATAAATACATTTTTAGTCTACACTCTTAACATCATGACTTTTAGCTATTGTTTCATTTATTACTTTTTTATTATTTCCCTTTTATTTTATTATTTTCTTCTAGAGTAGTTTCTGTTTTAAATTATTTTCTTCCTAGAATTGAGTTGTTCCAAACTATGAATATCGTTCTCTGAAAATACACATGATTTTTTCTATTTTTTTTTAATGGTTTTACAAGCTTTTTGAGAATAAAGATCAAAGAAAAGTATCACAAATTTTTAAGTTAGGAAAACACTGTCAGCTGCAACATGAAAGCCCCACATTTTGGTAGCTTAACAGAGCTTAAGTTCATTTTCTGCTTACATAACAATCTTATGTTGGCATACCTGGTCTGAAGTAATTAAGGAATTAAGGCCCCTTCATCTTGAAGCCATACTATCCACTAATATGCATTTTTTTCTGAAAATTCATCTGCTATTTAAAATGCTCATTGCATTTGTTAGCACTGTATTGACAAAATCATCCCATGGTAATAACTAGAAATTGGTGGGGGACTGGTAAATATGTTATTTGCCTGGGAACCCTCTTTATGTCTCTGTACCTTTGTATATGGAAGGGAGAGTAGTCATATTGATGGACAGCTACTACATCTGCCATATTCTATTCCTCTGACCACTGATGATCAGTGAACATCCTTCTCACATACTAATATATCAACCCCTCTCCAAGGAAAACAACCCAAAGTTATATGTAGTCACAATAGCTAGCTCAGAGTTCAGGCTCTCGAGGTGATGTGCAGCTCTCTCTATTTCTGGATAAGGATGTTTGTAGTCTTGACAAGTCACCTTATCCTCTGATATAACAGTAAGAAAAAGACAAGATAACTGCCATAAAAACTCCCATTCAGAAAAGAAAAATTCAGGAAACATGAGTATCATATTTCCATAGGGAGGATAAATATCTGCTCAACAGATGTTATGAAAGCCTCTGCCTTACAATGGGGGAAGTTCCTTGTTTTGATGCTGGTTCAGCTTCTCTTCCAACTTTCTTCCCTTGACCTTGTCCCTAGGTTATGATTCCTTGTCTGGTTTCTAGTCATCTTGGGCTCCCTCCTTGTGACAGTTATTATGCAATTGCTTCACAGTCCAAGCACAGTCTTCCAACTTCTGCCTTGTGATATTGATGCTGGCACAATGCAGACCACATCTCTGCTTTGCCAGCTGGTTCCCTGTTAATCTCTGATGATAGGGACACTAAAGGAAAGTTGTTTGGGAAAAGCAGAGTGAAGAGACTTTCTCTTTCCTATTTTCATCCCAGCAATGTTTTTTCACCACAGCTGCAATGACTTCTTCCTATACAGCAGCACAATACAGTTTGGTGTCTGTTCAACACTTGCAAATCTAGCTGGATTGCACATCCCTCAGAAATACAAACACCAGCCCAGTAGTCACCTAGTCTCACAGGTATGGAGCCCCTCCTTGAAACATCTAAAATTTTATCGCTTCAAACTCTTCCCTTTGTTTCTTCAGGTCTAGGGACAATAGCTGTCTCTTGAAGTGACTACTTCTAAAATATCTTAGTCTTGTTTTCTTTTTTAGTATATTTTTAATTTTTTTTAATGATTGAAGTATAGTTGATTTACAATATGTGTTAACTTCTGTGGTGTACATATTGGAAAAGAATGGAAAATATTAAAAGAGTCTCTATATTCTTTCCACTACAGTTTATTGCAGGATATTGAATATAATTCCCTCTGTTATACAGTAGGAACTTGTTGTTTACCCATTCTATATATAATACCTTATATCTACTAACCCCAGCCTCACAATCTTTTTGACTTTTTAGTTATCTAGGTATCTTTATATCTGGTTGGTAATTCTTTAAATAGCTATGATGATTTCTACCTCTTGACTGGACTTGAGCTGATACAGATAATGATACCAGAAGGGGTACTAGAAAGTAAAAATCGTAAAATGAGGCCTGGGGTATTAGTTGAGTTGAATCTTTGGGACTGGATATTGATGGTTCCTTGCCAGTGGTAATGGGTTTCTCCCTAGTCCATGAAATATCATAGCTCCATGATTAATCAAATTTTCACCTGTGGTTGATTTTTTGTGATAAAGTACAACTAAGGAAAGTGTGTGGGGTGATCAGATAGACTGCTATATTAATTCCTGGCAGTCATGATGACTGCAACACCTGTCATGGAACAGGTTTTCTTGATTATCCTGGAGCATGTACAGAGAAAAAAAATACAAGCTCTCAGGTCATTAAACTTTCTACTCACGTCACAAAGAACCAGAGTTCTTCTAAGGAAATCTTAAACACTCTCTTTTTTTTTCTTGTAGCCCCAGAGATAAATGTTTCTGAAAATCAAAACCAAAATTTAATGGCTTGGATTATAGTATTACAGTGAAATCTGAATCAATATCCTCTTCAATCTTTCATGTAGATGTTAAAGCATTCTTTGGAACCTGGAAGAGGGACTTCTGGTAGAATTGAGATGAAGTTCAGAATCCTGGAACTCCAAGTCACTATGAGCATCAATTGCATATAGGAATACATTTTCCTACCAAGTCTGAAAAGACTGGTTTTCCTTTGCCTTAAAGTCCTATAGGACATCTATAATAAAAAGCTGCTTTATTTAGGGATATAAATGATCTCCAAGATCTCACTCCAAACAATTTTGCTGTTGTTGGGCCCACAAATACAGTGAGATATTAGCATTTCCAGGGGTGTACACATTCCAATCCCATAGGAGGTAACTTACACTTGTGTATTGCAGGATTTTGTTAATTTAATTAAGCTGAAATCTGAGAAATATGTAATCTCATTGAAAGAATGCTAGATCAGGGAGAGCAGAATACAAAAATGAACTAGTGTTTGTTGTTGTTGCTGTTGTTTTGATATAGATGTACTTACTAAAGATACTGGAAATGGATTCTTCTATTATTTGGTGAGTTGCATTCAGTATTAACAGTGATATTTAATGAGGTTGAAATAGCAGAAATTCCTTTGCAAACATAGATGAAGATATCCAAAATGAACTCATTTACAAAACAAATGTAGAAAGCAAACTTATGCTTAACAAAGGGAAAGAAGGGAAAGTTATAGATTGGGGGACTGGGATGGACATATACATACTACTATATATAAAATAGATAACTGGCTTCAGCAATACGTGAACCGTGAACTTCCAGATGTTCAAGCTGGATTTAGAAAAGGCAGAAGAACCAGAGATCAAATTGCCAACATCCGCTGGATCATCGAAAAAGCAAGAGAGTTCCAGAAAAACATCTATTTCTGCTTTATTGACTATGCCAAAGCCTATGACTGTGTGGATCACAATAAACTGTGGAAAATTCTGAAAGAGATGGGAATACCAGACCATCTGACCTGTCTCTTGAGAAACCTGTATTCAGGTCAGGAAGCAACAGTTAGAACTGGACATGGAACCACAGACTGGTTCCAAATAGGAAAAGGAGTACATCAAGGCTGTATATTGTCACCCTGCTTATTTAACTTATATGCAGAGTACATCATGAGA
Source organism: Giraffa tippelskirchi (assembly GCF_054371585.1). Taxonomy (NCBI): domain Eukaryota; kingdom Metazoa; phylum Chordata; class Mammalia; order Artiodactyla; family Giraffidae; genus Giraffa; species Giraffa tippelskirchi. Next base: position 135,267,235 of record NC_137277.1, read on the forward strand.
AACGCTGGGCTGGAAGAAACACAAGCTGGAATAAAGATTGCCAGGAGAAGCATCAATAACCTCAGATATGCAGATGACACCACCCTTATGGCAGAAAGTGAAGAGGAATTAAAGAGCCTCTTGATGAAAGTGAAAGAGGAGAGTAAAAACATTGGCTTAAAACTCAAAATTCAGAAAACTAAGATCATGGCATCTGGTCCTATCACTTCATGGGAAATAGATGGGGAAACAGTGGAAACAATGCCAGACTTTATTTTTTTGGACTCCAAAATCACTGCAGATGGTGATGGCAGCCATGAAATTAAAAAACGCTTACTCCTTGGAAGGAAGGTTATGACCAATCCAGATAGTATATTTAAAAGCAGAGACATTACTTTGCCAACAAAGGTCCATCTAGTCAAGGCTATGGTTTTGCCAGTGGTCATGTATGGATGTGAGAGTTGGACGGTGAAGAAAGCTGAGCGTCAAAGAATTGATTCTTTTGAACTGTGGTGTTGGAGAAGACTCTTGAGAGTCCCTTGGACTGCAAGGAGATCTAGCCAGTCCATCCTAAAGGAGATCAGTCCTGGGTGTTCACTGGAAGGACTGATGTTGAAACTAAAACTCCAATACTTTGGCCACCTGATGCGAAGAGTTGACTCATTAGAAAAGACCCTAATGCTGGGAAGGATTGGGAGCAGGAGGAGAAGGGAATGACAGAGGATGAGATGGTTGGATGGCATCACCGACTCGATGGACATGGGTTTGGGTAAACTCCGGGAGTTAGTGATGGACAGGGAGGCCTGGCGTGCTGGGATTCATGGGGTCGCAAAGAGTCAGACACGACTGAGCGACTGAACTGAACTGAATAAGGACCTACTGTATAACACAGGGAACTCTACTTGATACTCTGTAATGACCTACATGGTAATTGAATCTAAAAAAGAAAAAAGAATAGATATATGTATATGTATAACTGATTCACTTTACTGTACATCTGAATCTAATACAACATCATAAATCAACCATACTGAAATAATAATTAATTTAAAAAAATGAAAAAGAGGAACATATCTAACAGCTTATGAAGATAGAAATGTTGGAGTGAATTTATCATATGCATCCTACTACCTCACTCCCCAAGACAGTCCAGAGACCACTCTCTCCATTAAGGCACTGAAAAATCTACTAAGGAGAGGCTCTGTGGTACTGTCGTTTTCCAGCCAGGTGTGACAATGGCAAAGGCTACATTAAACTTTCTGACTCAATGAAACTGATAAGACCCCAAAGCAGCAGAGGTCAAATGATAAGGTTGGTTTATTAAAGATGAGGCATGTGCATTTATCTTAATAGTTAGCAGAGACTAAATCTCTATCAGAATCTTAAAATGCAGGGTCTTGATCACTAGCTTATTTATGACAGCTTTCCCAGGAATGAAATAGATTATTATTTCCTTCTATAACAACAACAACCAAAAAATAACAACAACACAACTTCTGTCTGGTGGCCAGAAATATGAGTTCTTCACTACAATGGAGGGTCATATTTTCTTACCTTATTTTTAAAGCTAGGCTGGTTTGCAGATCAGAGTCTCTTGATTGAAAGACAGGCTGATTTCCATTGACTGAAAACTCTGCAGCTCTGTCATTGTAAATCATCCTCTCAGCCTTATTCTAAGGAAATTGTAACCAATTACTTGAACAATAGTGTCTTGGGGAAAAGGACTATGTAGATATCTCAGAGATTACGAGATTCTGGTTCTATGTTACTAATTCCTGGGGACCAAGTCCTTGTTACTGTGGTCCACAGTTTAAAATGGGGCTTATGGTGAAATTTTGACCCAAGTTCAAATAAGGGCATGCCTAGTAGGTCTGCTTATCACTCCTGTGGTTATTTTCCCATTTACTGAATACATACTTGGAACGGCCATTCTTAGAAAATAGCAGAATATTCCCATTAAATCACAAGATTTTTACACCTGGTTAATGTTCTCTTTGATAATTCCTTTTTCTCATGGGACAATGTAGGCTTCTGATCTTTTTGCATCGAATCCTTTCAATGTCCCAGAAACCACGTTAAAAGTTATCACCTAGACTTAAACAGAGGTCTCAAACTATTTTGCTTTCTCACCTTATGGGGCTTGGTTAACTTACTAGATATTGTCACAGGGTCATTTAAAAGAAATAGGCCATAATGAGAAGGCAATGCCTTTAATCTAACCTGCCTTCCAAGGTATAGTAGGCATATATTTTACCAATTATTATACTTGGCCTCTTTATTGGAACAGGCCTCTAATTTTAACATCCATGATTCTGTTATCCATGCCGAGAAAAGGGTATGAGGAACAGTGATTTGGGGGCATAAGCTTTCATTTCCCAGGGCTACTGGCTATCCTGTTTCCACCTAGTTCAGGAACTGGAATAAAAATGCATAGTATCTGAAGTCGGAGAAAGCTGTGGTCTGTAGGAGTGAACCTAGAACTGAAGGGTGTCCTGCAGTGCAGCAAAAGTGTTATCTGCAGGAGTGTAGTGTGCAAGCTATTCTAAAACCTGTATGAGGACAAAATCTGCCACCCCAAAATGTTTTTTGCCATGTGGATTGTTTTTAACTGAAAACAAGCCACATTCGAAAGATTCAGGAAGAAACTTTGACCTGCCCCCGAAAAGCCTAAAGTATTAGATAGAATGGCTCTTCCCAGAATAAAACTATCATTAGGTGTATTTCTAAAGAATATGAGCCAGTTGTGGTGGGGGGAACAGGGCCTAGATCTCAGAACCCAATCCGTATCTCACTGACTGCCTAGCTCAACAAACATTTGTTTACTCAAAATTTGCTTTTCCAGCTCCATGTGAATTGCCTCCACCCCTTTTGATGTCCCAAGCCACTAGCCCTAACATTCTTTTTTGTCTTTAGCTGAAGATGGTATTTGAGGTAAGGGATTTTGCTATTTTGATGATCTACTTAGCTTTCCTGGATCTCTCCCATGTATATAGATTATCAAACTTTTGTTTGATTTTTTTCATGTGAAGCTGTCTCATGTCAATTTAATTCTTAGACCATCCAGGGAATCTAGAAGGATAAAAGAATATTTCTTTCTCTCTGACAAACCCTTTCCTCTTCTAGTATTTCTCCTGTGCTTTCTATTACAAGGCTTGGCATTGTGCTCCTGGCAAAGAGAAATATTTGCAGTACTCAGCTCTACTATGATAAAGCAGCCAAATGTATGAATTTATCGATGAGAGACAATAAATTGATCATTGACAGAGCTGGTATTGATGCATCACCTCTGTCCACATAACATTAGCAAAAATTAGTCACATGGTAACATTCAGTTAGGAAGGGGCCAGGAGAATGTAGTTGTTACGTAGGCAGCTGTCTGTCAGTAAATGCCATGACATGGGACTGAGAGACAGAATTTTTGTATAAGCCATCACTTCTGCTACAATTCAAGTTATCCATATATTTGGAATTGATGTGAGTCAATCATGTTTCTGAGAAGCTGAATGAGGAAAATATCAGAATCTCTGGCCCTTCTTTTGAGGATAGCATATATTAATATTATTTGGCATGTAGTCATCTTTGCTACTTTCAGTCTATAGTTGTGAAGATAGTTCCCACTAAGTTATTTTCTGCATCTATAAGAATCTCCCATTGACACTGGATTTCTCCATGTAGCATCCTTGACTCCAATTCTATACATCCAAGCTGGTCATGTTATTATTTTTTCTTAAATCTGTATACTTATTTCCTGTATAATATATTCCCTTCTAAGAAGAAGAATTATATTCCTAATAAAATTTTGGCCCTACTCTTCCTTATGTTTGGGCATGTTTCCAGGTTCTTGGGGGTGTGCTGTTTTTAAAGTCAGTTTTATCATCCCCATAACTACTAGAAGTCATTCACTTATTTTTAGCTAAGTCAATTCAATGAAATGCTGATTATGGAAGAGATGTATATTAATTCTTAAATTTGTGTAAAGAAACAAGTAATACTTAATGATCTCATAATTCAGGAGGATCTATCATTATTTGAAAGGGATGTCTTTATAGTTCCTTTTTCTGTGCAAGTTTAATATATTTTAATTTATGCTAAAAATAAATTTATCCTTTTAAAAGTAGCATATAATATTAAATCCGTGTGAATATAGTTTGCAACATTTGCATAACATTTACTAATATCGGTATACCATGTTTGAAGTAGTCATTTTAAAGCTTTTGGAATTTGTGTTGAATCTGACTTTTCCCTGTTATGCTTAAACAAAGTGACAGAGATGCTTACAAATAAAGCACAAAAAAGATCTCTGCAAATTTAAATATCTAAAAACAGATTTATAAAGGTTAAATTTCAAAATTAAAATTATTGAATTTTTTAGGTTTTGATATCTGTTGACATTTATTTTCTAAAATAATTTTTCATATTAACAAAAATCATGATGGTGTTCTTTTAATAAAACCATCACCAGCACCAAAGCATGTTTTTAACGTCTGCCTACTTAAACTGATATTGTAAACTTTGTGATGTCTTTTGCGCCCAGTACCACTGTAAATATCTGGTATTAAAACTTTCTATCATGTGACATTGCAATTGTCTGTCACTGAAAGTCTCAACCTGTTTTTTTCTTTAATATTCTCACAAATATTTTGATTTCCTCCCTGAGAAGTAAGCAGGAAAATAAAACTAGCAATTCTTATATTAGGCGGTTTTACTTGTTTTGTTCCCTCATGTGTAAGCAACTTCCTGACATTTCTGATGTTTGTAGATGCCAAAAATTCCTATATGAAATCCCATATGATATTTAAAGAACTAAACGTGTCCTGAAAAAAAAAGCAGGATACATGGTAACAACTCTGAGTTCCGTGAGTACCCATTTAGCAAGTACTTGGCAGAAATGATCATATATAAGTTTTTAATGTTGAAATAGTATTAATTTTGGTCCTTTAGACAAATAATAGCATTCAGTGTTACTGTATACTATAGTAATCATCAGTAGACATCAACTTATTTCCTAACTTCCAACATTGTTTCACATGCTTGTCATTCTCTTAATCGTAACATCTCTTGAACCCTCAGTGATTTTCAGCCAGGAAATGATGCCACCTTTTTTAGGCAGTAATTTCTATGGGAGAAGTATCAATAACCTCAGATATGCAGATAACACCACCCTTATGGCAGAAAGCGAAGAAAAGAGCCTCTTGATGAAAGTGAAAGAGGAGAGTGAAAAAGTTGGCTTAAAGCTCAAAATTCAGAAAACTAAGATCATGGCATCTGGTCCCATCACTTCATGGGAAATAGATGGGGAAACAGTGCAAACAGTGTCAGACTTTATTTTGGGGGGCTCCAAAATCACTGCTGATGGTGATTGCAGCCATGAAATTAAAAGACGCTTACTCCTTGGAAGAAAGATTATGACCAACCTAGATAGCATATTGAAAAGCAGAGACATTACTTTGCCAACAAAGGTCCATCTAGTCAAGGCTATTGTTTTTCCAGTGGTCATGTATGGATGTGAGAGTTGGACGGTGAAGAAAGCTGAGCGCCGAAGAATTGATTCTTTTGAACTGTGGTGTTGGAGAAGACTCTTGAGAGTCCCTTGGACTGCAAGGAGATCCAACCAGTCCATCCTAAAGAAGATCAATCCTGGGTGTTCATTGGAAGGTCTGATGTTGAAGCTGAAACTCCAATACTATGGCCACGTCATGTGAAGAGTTGACTCATTGGAAAAGACCCTAACGCTGGGAAGGATTAGGGGCAGGAGGAGAAGGGGACAACAGAGGATGAGATGGCTGGATGGCATCACCAGCTCGATGGACCTGGGTTTGTGTAGACTCCAGGAGTTGATGATGGACAGGGAGGCCTGGCGTGTTGTGATTCATGGGGTTGCAAAGAGTCGGACACGACTGAGCGACTGAACTGAACTGAACTGATCTACTGCATAGTATTCCCTCTACCCATTGGAAAAAAAAAAAAAAAAAACCTCTTATAATTTTGTCAGTTGGCTGGCAAGATCCTCTGTAGGTTTCTCCTGCTTATTCATGCTGCTACTGAAGGGTAAGTCTGGAAAGATGACCTTACTTCGATATTCAAAAGATGGTGCTGGCTGTTGGCCAATCAGTCTTGGTTTCTCTTCCACGTGGCCTCTCATACTCAGGTGGCTAGACTGACTTCTGTTTATGGAAACATTTCAAGAAATTGAGAACAGAAGATGCAAGTTCATTAAGGTCTTAGAAACTGTGTTATATCACTTTTACTAAATTGTATCAGTCAATCAAAGTAAATCACACAAAACAACACATAACCAAGGAATGGGGAAAGATAATCCACCTCTGTATTAAAGAAATGGCAAAGTCACACTGATATAGCTATGCATAATTAATTGGGAATAATTTGTGGTCATATTTCACAATCTACTTTGGACTCTCTCTTACCACAATTATTTAAATTCCTCTTTGTTAAAAATTCACTCAATCATTCACAAGACTCCTAAAGTTTCATCTAACTATGACATTAAGCTCAAAACCTAGTATCTTATTATGAATCTGGCTCATATACAAATGAGTCTTCTTGATACAAATACCTACAAATTGTAAAGGCAAATTATCTACATCACTCCATTCCTCAGTACACAATGATTGGCTGCTGCTGCTGCTACTAGGTCGCTTCAGTCGTGTCTGAATCTGTGTGACCTCATAGACGGCAGCCCACCAGGCTCCCCCGTCCCTGGGATTCTCCAGGCAAGAATACTGGAGTGGGTTGCCATTTCCTTCTCCAGTGCATGAAAGTGAAAATTGAAAGTGAAGTCGCTCAGTCGTTTCCGACTCTTAGCGACCCCATGGTCTGCCACCTACCAGGCTCCTCCGTCCGTGGGATTTTCCAGGCAAGAGTACTGGAGTGGGCCTTCTCCAATGATTGGCTAGGAACAGGATAATCATCAGACCTTCATATTAAAAAAGGGGAAGAGTGCGAGAACACAGCAATCAATGAGTCATAGTATTTCTGAAATTCAGTCACGCACATATAGCCAGTTGCCCCTACTCTGAGAGCAGGGTATGGTCATTGATAAGGTATTGTTTTTAGTCCTTTGTGAGTGCTTTTCTGGTGTATTTTTGCAAATATCTCTTGGCTCTGTCCTGTTGAATCTTGGCTCTACCTTCTAAGGCAGTTTGGTTTTTACCAAGAAAATAGCCTAAGCTTATTACACTTTTGTGCTCTCAGCCTGCTTTGCATGCAGGCATGCTAAGTCACGTCAGCTCTGTTCGACTCTTTGCTACCTTATGGCCTGTAGCCCACCAGGCTCCTCTGTCTATGGCATTCTCTAGGCAAGAATACTGATGTGGGTTGCCATGCCCTCCTCCTCCAGCCTGCTTTATGACCATGTGCTACTACTAAGTCACCTCAGTCGTGTCCGACTCTGTGCGACCCCATAGATGGCAGCCCAGCAGGCTCCCCCGTCCCTGGGATTCCCTAGGCAAGAACACTGAAGTGGGTTGCCATGTCCTTCTCCAATGCATGAAAGTGAAAAGTGAAAGTGAAGTCGCTCAGTCGTGTCCGACTCCTAGCGACCCCATGGACTGCAGCCTACCAGGCTCCTCCATCCATGGGATTTTCCAGGCAAGAGTACTGCAGTGGGGTGCCATTGCCAGGCCTCTTTTCATTTTGAAATATCTCAGTTTCTTTTAACCTAAGTGGACACTGCTTTCATAAATTCAACTTAATTTTGAAGTACATGAGTTTCCTAGGTATCTGATTATAGTTTCCTCATGCCTCAGTAAATCCATCCACAACTGTTTTGGAAACAGTAATTTCTCTATGTTGGATCATGTGTTACTTGGAAGTGTCACACTAAGTTTCCCTTCTTATAAACATTTTTTTTAAGCTGTGAAGCTTTACTAGGCATTTATTAAAACTTCCAAAAGTCCTAGCAAAGAGTTTTCTGCATTTTTTTTGTCTCATGGCTAGTTCTTCTTCTTCTTCTTTCTTTTTTTTAATAGAGGGATAATTGCTTCACAGTATTGTGTTGGTTTCTACTGAACATCAACATGAGTCAGACATAGATTCTTACTTTGGGAATCTCTTCAGGGCTGGCTGGAGAAGATGGAGATGAGAAAAACTTTATTTCAAATTCACACAGATATTGGATCCTCTTGATTTTTTCTTAAATTATGCTTGAAAACTAAGTATTTCCCTTCTAGGTTCATTTCTAGTTCACACACCTTATAATAGGCATCCAAAAAAAGTCAGTTGCCACTTTCAGAAGTCTGCCTGAAAATCTCTTTAGTGAATTTAACACATTCATAAGACACATTTTTAATCTTCCAAGCTATTACATGGAATATTTGCCAGTTGTTCTGCCACCATTTAACTTCAGATGTCCATCTTCCAGTCTCAGATAACAGTCTTCTTACTATTCTTTCAGCTTTTACCCACTTTCTGGTACCAAAGACAAAGCTACATTTTAAGTTTTGGTTAAGGTAGTCCTCTGTTTCATGATACTAACTACTGTAATAGTATACAAAAACATCTCAAAATTGCCATTTATATTTTCATAATTTTCCATTCAGTATTGGACTTAGCTGGGTGTCTTTTTCCTGTTCGGCTTGGCTCACTCAAGCCTTTCTAGTGATTGTCTGGAGCATTCAAGATGGTATCACTCATGTATCTGCTGCATCACCTAGGATTACTGGCTTGTTTAGAATCTGGCTCTTCCTCTCTGTATTCTTGTATACTTTTACTCTCCAGCACTTCTCTCTTCATGTAGTCTCTGACCTAGAAGACTCTTTTAAATGAAATCTCAGAGCAGCGAGAGAGAAAAAGCAGAAAATTCAACTACTCTTAAGGCTTAATTGTGACATTTTCCCAACGATATTGTTACATTCTATTGTCCAAAAAATGCAAGGGTCACCTCCATCTCAATGTGGAAGGAGACCACACAAAGAGGTGACAATCCATCATATCACCCTAAAACAAAGAAATTATGTAACTCACTAAGGTAGACACACACACACAAATACACACATATATATAGTTTTAAATATCTTTCTCACAATAAGACATATATGATATATACATACTAAGATATATATAGTTATATATATAGAGTTATATATATATATAGCTTTAAATATCTTTCTAGCAATTATATACATAGGACAATTGCATTTTAACCAATTCCCACATACCCTAGTTAATAATATCAATCAAATAATAAAATATTTGTGAAGAAGCATAGTGGTTAAAGTATTACCTGGGTTCATGTCCTGTATTGTCTGCTTGTTTACTACATGATTATGTGTACTGTTATTTGACTCTCTTTCATCTTCGCAATAGGATGGGGAAGTAAACAATGGTAATTTCTCTTATAGATCAAGTTTAAAAGTCTATAGAAGGACTTCCCTGGCAATCCAGTGGTTAAGACTTCACCTTACAATGCAAGGAGTGTGGGTTTGGTCCAGGAGCTAGGATCCCACCTGTCTTATGATCAAAAAGCCAAAATGTACAACAGAAACAATACTGTAACAAATTCAATAAAGATTTAAAAAATGGTAAACATTAAAAATTTCTTTAAAAATCTGTAGAAAGTTTCTGGTATATGGTAACCTTCATTAGTTGCACATGTATAATAGTATGAATAAAATTGGAAATAAATGAGGAACAGCAAAAACAACATTCTAGCTGAATGTTCAAGTGTTCTGACAAAGTACTTTCAAGATCCTAGGGAAGTTCAGAAGTGACTAGATTGATATTGAAAAGATGACTCCAAAAACATGAGTAGGAATGGTTGGAAAGAGAAATGAGAGCTCGTCTTGTGGAAGTCATGGCAGAGGAAACTGACTGGGGCCGAGAGGAGTGGGTTGTGGTCTAGCAGCAGGAGAGTATTAGAGGCAGTCCTGTGTTCTGGGTGAAATGTTGAGTCTCCCTCCTGGAATCATGGACTAGTGGCTCAGCTGGTAAAGAATCCGCCTGCAATGTGGGAGACCTGAGTTTGATCCCTGGGTTGGGAAGATCCCTTGAAGAAGGGAACAGCTACCCACTCCAGTATTCTGGCCTGGAGAATTCCATGGACTGTATAGTCCACAGGATCACAAAGAGTCAGACATGACTGAGAGACTTTCACTTTCATTTTCATGGACATATTTTAAGCAGAGTGATTCCATGCACAGTTTTGTATCACAGAGGAACATTCTATAAGCAAAGTGAAAAAGTTTTTAAAGACCATTTGAGAGAATCTCTATAACTTGTACCTGGTTCAACCATGCTGACTGCAATTGAAAAGTATAAGTTGATATTTTTAGCATATAAAAATATTTTTGTATGTATACTACTTTTTACTTTGGCACAGTTGCTGCATAAAATGAGGTATATGTGTACATTCACAAATATGAAAGAGTTTTCCAATAGGTAATACAGGCCCACAAACATTTAAACAAAATTCTGAAATCTGTAAACCTCAGAAGAAAAAAAATTTGGTAGTAGAAGAAACTCACCCTATTTGGACTCATTTGAGGCGAAGTTGAATGGACATGAAATATTATTTTAAATTGTCCCACTTAGGTAATCTTTATATTTTTGCTAATTTCCTTTTTAATATAGGGTGAGTATACAATGAAATATATATCATATACATGCTGTATATGATATATAACATACACACACGGCATTACCATTCTAAAATATTATATATATAATGAATTCTAAAATGCATTATATATATATGAAATTCTAAATATTTCTGGTTCCTAGGGCTTCAGATAAAAGATTATGTTTCTGTGCTATATAATTATAACAAACTAGTAGCATTATTTTCCGACTCAGAGCAAGAAAAATAGTCAAAATATCTAATTAAATTCATTTAAAATGGAGAAAAAGAATCATTGTTGTACAACTTGCATCATCTGAAGCCAGATATTGTTAATTTCCAATCTTTTTGGCAACACCAAATCCTGCCTAACCTTGTTACACTCAATCATGACTCTGATGAAGCAGTTTGGATAAACAAGTCTGTTATGACTGTCATATCTTGTTAAAACAAGATAAAAACAGAGAGCTGGGGAAGATCACTGCATATGGTCAGGAGATTGTAAAAAAACGAGAACAGCTCACAACTTTGTGCTCAAACCATCTGCTTACAAACCAGAACTCCATTGCTGACAAACTTGTAATTTTATCAGTTTAGAGAGATTCTATGTATTTCCACATCATTTAAAACAGTTAAAATGTAATTTATATGGGAAATGGTTACAATGGTTTAGCCTCTAAATCCTCCAAAAATTAAAATGTCCCAGGAGAGTGGCCCTGAAATGCCTTCAAACTCTTTCAAGTTTTCCACAGAACTCAGCACAGTGTTACTCGCAAGTTTGGCATCAGCAAACACATATTGGGGGCATTAATCTTCAGGCCCTTATAGAGGCATCCTGGGGGTTGTTAAAATTACACACAAGCTGTTAACTATTAAAATGTGCAAAGTTTACTGTTTTCATCTCTTAGCCATGACCATGTGAGCTGTCCAGTTTTGCAAAGTCCAAGTGAAAGACATGGTACTCATGGATGCCTAATACTGGAGTGGGTAGCCTTTCCCTTCTCCAGGGGATCTTCCCAACCGAGGGATCAAACTCAGGTCTCCCGCATTGCAGGAGGACTCTTTACCAGCTGAGCCACAAGGGAAGCTCAAGAATACTAGAGTGGGTGGCCTATCCCTTCTCCAGCAGATGTTCCCTACCCAGGAATTGAACCTGGGTCTCCTGCATTGCAGGTGGATTCTTTACCAACTGAGCTATCAGGGAAGGCCTTTGATGTTTTCAAACATTCCCAATTTCCCCATCACTGTAGAATACATTGCATCCAATAACTTACTGTAATTTTATGCAGTCATATGAGGTCATTCTTGTCTAGAATGAGTTGTGCATATCTTTCATAGATAGGAAGAAGACATGGGATGGTAGTTGGGTATTGTATTATCAGGGACCATCAAATCTGAGAATCTCCTTATATAACTTTCTCATATGACTGAAAGCTTGGCAAGATAAAGTATTTTTGACATATGTCATTTTCCTCTGAAAATTCATAAACCAATTCATTGCTTTCCTGAAAATGATGCTATAGAGAAGTATAATGTTGCTGTAATGTTTCCTCTCTGAGCTTTGCTTATTGACTGGTGTTTTTTTAAAAAAATTGGGGTATAGTTGCTTTACGATGTTGTATTAATTTCCGCTGTACAACAAAGTAAATCAGCTATTGATATACCCGGAGAAGGCAATGGAACCCCACTACATACTCTTGCTTGGAAAATCCCATGGACGGAGGAGCCTGGTAGGCTGCAGTCCATGGGGTCGCTAAGAGTTGGACATGACTGAGCAACTTCACTTTCACTTTTCACTTTCTGGCATTGGAGAAGGAAATGGCAACCCACTCCATTACTCTTGCCTGGAAAATCCCAGGGACGGGAGAGCCTGGTGGACTGCCATCTATGGGGTCGCACAGAGTCGGACATGACTGAAGTGACTCAGCCACAGCAGCAGCCTTGCTGGATCTCCCTTCCATCTCCCCCATCTCACCCATCTAGGTCACCACAAAGTACCAATCTGACTACCTTTGCTATACAGCAGATTCCCATTAGCTATTACGTTGCACTTGGTAGTATATATATGTCAGTGCTACTTTCCCTATTTATCCCACTCTCCTCTTTCTCCACAAGTCCATTTACTACATCTATATCTCTATTCCAGCTCTACAAATAGATTTATCTATATTATTTTCCAGATTCCACATATATGCCTTAATATATAATATATATTTTTTTCTCCTCCTGACCAAGTTCACTCTATATGACAGACTCTAGGTCCATACACATCTCTACAAATGATCTAATTTCATCCTTTTTTATGGCCAAGTAATGTTCCATTGTATATATGTACCACATCTTCTTTATCCATTCATCTGTTAATGAACATTTAAGTTGCTTCCTTGTTCTGGATACTGTAAATAGTGCTACAATGAACACTGAGGTGCATGTGTCTTTTTGAATTATGAGTTTTCTCAGGGTACAGGCCAGAAGTTAGATTACTGGGTCATAGGTAGTTCTATTTTTAGTTTTTTAAGGAACCTCCATAATGTCCTCCACAGAGGCTGAATCAATTCACATTTCCACCAACCATGAAAGAAGATTCCCCCTTTTCCACATCCTCTCCGTCATTTATTGTTGCAGATGTTTTGATGATGGCCATTCTGACCAGTGTGAAGCGATACCTCATTGTAGTTTTGATCTGCATTTCCCTAATAATTAGTGAAGCTAAGAATCTTTTCACATGCCTATTGGCCATCTGTATATCTTCTCAATAATTGGTGCTGGGAAAACTGGACAGCTACATGTAAAAGAGTGAAATTAGAACATTACCGAACACCATACACAAAAGCAAATTCCAAATGAATTAAAGACCTAAGTGTAAGACCAGACAACATAGGAAGAACACTGTGATATAAATCACAACAAGATCTTTTGGACCCAACTCTTAGAGTAATGAAAAGAAAACAAAAATAAACAAATGGGAACTAATTAAACTTAAAAGGTTTTTCACGCAGCAAAGGAAATCAATAATCAGGCAAAAAGACAACCCTCAAAATGGGAGAAAATATTTGCACATGAAGCAACTAACAAGATATTAATCTCCCAAATATATAAACAACTTATGCAGCTCAATATAAAAAAAAAAATTAAAAAAATAGGCAGAAGATCTAATAGACATTTCTCCAAAGAAGACATACAGATGGCCAAAGGGAACTTGAAGAGATGACTGAGGCTTAAAGAACTCATTACTTAATTTAAATGTTCATGGTTTTCACCAGGATATGTCAATGTACACAATGAAACAACATACCCAAGCAATGAATTTGAAAAACAAAGTGTTCAGGGTCCAATCATTTGGTAATTGGAATATACTGTATAATCCTCTCTGAAGAACCATTGTACACATTTGCATGTCTCTGAGAAGCCGAGAAGTAAAGGAGCCTGGTGATTCTTCTCTATCCAATGCTATTCAGACTCTAAATATATTCAAACAGTTCTTCATTGTTACTTTGAGCTAACAATTCTTTTAGGAAATATTCTATAAATATTTATACCTTCTAAGGAATTTTTATGATACCTTTTGAGTTTTTCCAATATATAAAATCTCATATTATGTTTCAGTGGAAAAGCTGTGTTATATTGCTTCTATTTTGGTTCTTACCTGTTCATAAACATTTTTAATACCTCGTTCTTTTCCCTTATTTCCAACATCATTCCCTCTTTGTACATATCTATAATTTTATGAAATTCATTCTCAAAATCACAAGAATCAAAATTTCTTGGTTTTAGACAACAGAAGGGACTTGCACTTACTCAGTAGAAAAGATATTTGTAGGAAGCATATCCAAACACTTAAGTTGTTCTCTGAAGTAAGGAGTGGGCTTCAGAACCAAACTCAGACAGTTGGCAAGGATAGATGGTGGCAAGAAAGAGAAGAACATCACCAGAAACCACCTACCTCAGACACCACTGCCTCTGGACACTTACCTGTGTCACTATTGCCTGATCCTAGTCACTCATAAGTGTCCTCTGTGGGTCTACTCTTGGGGACACTTGCTTCAACACTGCTGAATGCTTGATCTTCTAGAAGTCTCTTCAAAATTTCATAACATTTCTGTGAGACAGTGTCACACTTTAATTACCGAGCTGTGCTATATACTTCACCAAATTTGGGCTACATGATTCTACTATGTGTTATACAAAGGGGAAAATATGAAACATTGAAGGGGAGCAGTGTTTTGCCTCCTTCTCATTTTGATATATCCCACAATTTAAAGGGTGTTTTTGGCGAGGCAAGCAAATACACACATACATACACACAAACACACATATATCCATTATATCACTCATTTACTTTTTGAATTATCCTTTTCCCTCGTGTTTACTGTGTACTGTTTATTATTATGTTGATGAATATTTGATTTTATAGCATTCTTCACATTATCTAGTTTCCTTGTTGTAAATTTCTGCTTGATTTTCAATTAACTTTTCACCTCTCACTGTTATCCTATCTCTCATTATATAGAATACATGCTCCATAAATTTGACTAAGATAACAACAGATGCCATTTAAAGTTTACTCCTTTTCCCTACAGTGAATCTGTTGGAAAAAAATGCATTTCTGCCTTTTATTGTTATGTCTTGTTTCTGACATAACAGAAGATTTTCTTGAGTTTGACATTATTTTTTATCCATCTTTATTCATCCTTTTAAAATGAGACAACTCTAAAATTTAATGCCTATTCCTAAAACAAAGTATGGATAATTGTCTTTGATATGTTGTGTTTACATTTAGGTACCACTCCTCTGGAATCTGAAAACTGGAGAGCTGATTCAGCAACCCAGGATATATGCAAAAGACCAGGAACACAGGAAGTTGAGTGGGGCAGTAGCAGGATTAATGACCCCTGTTGGGCACGGAGTCTAATGAGACTTACATGCTTTCTCACTAATTTAGCCTTCAATTTCAGGGAATAGCATGTACTCTTTATAAACAAATTCCTGTCAATTCTCCACTCCTTCCATCAAGTTTTCTTGGTGGATTCCTCCCTGTGATAACACTGTCTCAACAGGAAAGATACTATCATGTCTCCGAAGATGCTATGGGAGCCAGTCTACAGTATGACCTACTATCTCTGGAGCTACTGAATTTTGCACATATTTCTTAGCCCCACTCTTACTACTGCTCTTTGATATGCAAAGGACAAGAATATATTTCCTTTTCCCCACTAAGAGCTATAGCTGGCACCTTGCTTTTAGGTGTAGCTACCCATTCTTTGGACCACCAATGTACTATCCCCCTCTAATCTGACTGGCATTGGTCCAAGTGCGGCTGCATGCTCACCAAGGCAGCACATTTCAACTATGGGTAACCTTCACTTGCTGCCACAGTGCCCACTCCTGTGGTGCTTTCATTCACTAAATCCTAGTGGTACATTCTCCAGGCATCTTAGTTTCTTCTCTGTTCATTCCAAACTGTAGAGAACTCATGGAACCCAACACATCTTTTAGTTATTTCCCACACACCTAAGCTGACTTCATAGGAAGGAAGTCTCTGTGTCCTTCTTCAAAGGTAGTGGCATCTGAATATCACCCTTGCTTACTTTTTAACAGTAATCAGACTTATTCATGTTCACTTTTTTTGGTTGTTGCATTTGCTGCAGAGATGGAAGGAAGGAGAATCATCTACTTCCACCCAAGTTTTTCCAAAGGATGGATTTTTATGAACTTTTCAGCATTAGCTATGTTATCAATTGATATCCTTACTTGCAAATAAATTGAAATTTTCAGGCCTTTAAAACTGACTTTACCAGTTTTATATATCCTTTAAATGCCTTATTTGTTATTTTTATTCTATTCCAATTTGTAAACCATGGCAGAAAAATTCTTTGTTACTGTTGGACTTGATTGTAATCCAAAGTAATTCATTGGGTTGACTTAGCTCAGTCTTAAAGCCTGTTTTGATGTTTACTCTTTATTTTGATAATTCTGATAATTTTTAAAACATTTTTAAAATGTTTTAAAATGTGTTTTGCTTTTTCTGGCTTTCTGTACATTCTTTGAGTTTCTTACTAAAAGTACTAAGTATATATAAAATGGCAAAGTGTAGATAAACCCTTCTTTCATACATTATATATCCTTTCATCATTATTAACACATTTCTTCATTATATTTCTGAGTCATTTGTGAAGATTTTGGTTATTAGCAACTTTGATTAAAGTTTGACAAAATTTCCCCAAATCTTCATAATTTAATGTACCTCATCATAAAGGAAAAATCTTAATGACTCTGATTTTCTGTAGTGAGCAGAACTTTTTTTATTAGTGTGCATAAAATTCAGTGCCACTATACCTCCAGAACCCTATTATTTCTAGATTCTAGTTTTTTCCATGTGTTTTTATGCATCTTATTTTTATCATGATTTCTTAAAAGATCTAACTTACAGTACATCAGTACTGTAACAATATTTAAAGTAGCTTGGTACAAGATAAAACAGGTTCATATGTTGAAACCATTGCAGTATGATGTCTAGATTATCGAAATGCTAGGAATTGTTTTATTTTTGATAGAATAAAATCTTGTCAGAGCAAAAATTAATTTTCCTAGAAATAAAAAAAGTTGGTTTTTTTTTCCAGGTGGAACACACTAATGATGATAGAGAAGAAAATTTAGTAGTTGCTTTTCACAGCAAAATGGGGTTAATTTCAAGGATTCCGTATTTTGGCCTGATTGCTCAGAACATAATTGTACACTGAGAGATCAGTTCAGAATCTTCTGACATTCGGTGAAATGTACAAGATCTTCTTGTTCCTGATCCAAAGTATCATTCTAACTTGTTAGAAAGTTTTCCCATGAATAGAGACATTCTGAAGAAATAATTCTTTGGGAAAAAAATTAATTTTAGGTCACATTAAGAAGAAGGTAGAGATATATAATGACTGTAGAAAATGGTTTAAGAAAGATATCATTTTTAGAACTTTAAAGAAAATCAGTTTATATATTACTCATTTAGTAGATTATAACTGTTAATCTTAAATGGGCTAGATAAATTAATATAAATGTTTATTATAAACTAGGGGTAAACTTCACTAAATTCTATGGGTTGTGCTTTTTTGAAAACTATTTTTCATTTTATTTTCAATGAAAGAAAGCGTGGAAGCAGGCATAACCATAAGCAGCCACAACAGACAGGCTGCCCAGCATTAGACATCTCCTGTGCAATTTAAAGGCAGCCCTTGCCTGTTCTGCTTTATGCAATGTTCCCAAACAAAGATTGTGGTGCCCTGAAGTACACAAAGGAATGAGACCTGTCTCATTTCCCAATACTTGTAGAAAATGGAACATTTTGACATATTTGGAAAAACATCTGCTCTTCTAGTTTACTAGAGTCTTCTTTCACATAGAGGAAAAATAAGAGTGCATGTTCTTGACCTTTCTTGGCATATAAGTAATAAAAATAAGGGTCTAGATAAAATGAACTATCCAGTAATAAATACAATTTTATGCTTATGATATAGTTTTAATAATATTTTTGTATTATGGAGGGAGTTTTTTAAAATTTCTATTGGAGTGTAATTGATTTACAAAGCTATATTAGTTTCAGGTATACAGAAAATGAATCAGTTATGCATATAACTGATTCATAAAATATATGTTATGAATATAACATATATATATATATGTTTTTATGTATCCATTCTTTTTCATATTCTTTTCCTGTGTAGATTATTTCAGAATATTGAATAGAGTTCTCTGTGCTATACAGTAGGTCCTTATTAGTTACATATTTTATGTATTGCAGTGCATATATGTTAATTCAAATCTCTTAATTTATCACATCCCCCAAGTTTTCCCCTTTGGTAACCACAACTTTGATTTTGAGGTCTGTGGGTCTATTTCTGTTTTGTAAAAAAAGTTCACTTGTATCATCTTTCATTAGATTCCACACATAAGTGATATCATATGCTGTTTGTCTTCTCTGTCTGACTTATTTCAGTTAGTATAATAATTTCTAAAGGATAAAAGAATAAAGAAGATTTGTTAACATACACAATGGAATATTACTCAGCCCTCGAAAAGAAGGAAAATAATTATTAAATACTGAAAACTCATTAGAAACATTGCTAAAACATTGGCTTTATGAAATTGAAGTTGAAAATGTCTTTGGGGTCAACTACAGTCTTTAAAGTAAACATATCATAGGAAACAAAGCTACATGTGAAGAAGGGGCAGAAACCCAGGAAATCTGTGAATGGGATTGCCGTGTAGAGATTGAGAAAGTGTACAGAGAAGAGCACAAGCAGCAGGAAAGTAGCTCCTAAGGAGAATGGAATCTTATCTTTAGCATTTTCTTTAGTAACAGTAAGAGTCTGTAACCTAAGCTAACACATTCCCAGAAAACTGTGATTTCATTATATGCTTATTTTATACAGGCTTAACAGGTGGCTAAATGAGAAAGAATCTGCCTGCCAGTGGAGGAGATATGGGTTTGATCCCTGGGTCAGGAAGATCCCCTGGAGAAGGAAATGACAACTCACTCCATTATTTTTACCTGGGAAATCCCATGGATGGAGGAGCCTGGCAGGCTATATAGTACATGGGGTTGCAAAAGAGTCGGACACGACTTAACAACTAAATGACATTTTCTATACACAGAAATAAACATTTATGATAATTGAATTCAGAAGTATTGACAGTATTATTAATAATAGTACAAGCTAAAATAAACTAAATGTCTAACAATAAAAAATTATAACAGCATGTAATTCAATGAACTATTAGGTTGTTGATTGTGGTCATTCATGTATGATAATAATTACATGTGAACCTAATTATGTATAAATATAAAGTTAAAGTGGCGGTATTTGGGTATGAAACTATGATCTTTTTTAACATTTGTGTGAAGGTGTTTATCCAATTATTTTAACAAATTTTAATGAAATGTATAGTAGCAATAAAAATAACACAACATGTTTAATACATATTCAAGTAAAATAAGCTAATTGGAAAGGTTACATGCTGTATGACTCCAACAATATGACATTCTGTAAAAAGCAAAACTATAGAGATAGTCAAAAAGCAAATCAGTGGTTTCCAAGGGTTGGAGGAGTGGAAGGTGAATGATAAATAGTTGAAACACTGTGAAATTTTAGGGCAGTGAAAATGCTTTGTATGATACCATTTGATGAATACATGTTATTATGCATTTGTTCAAAATCATAGAATGTACAATACCAAGATTGGACTTTGAGTGATTATGATGTGCCAACATAGGTTCATCAATTGTAACCAATATAGGGAATGTTGAAAACGGGGGAGACTCTGCATGTGTAGAGGCAGATGATTCAGGGAATCTCTGTATCTTCCCTTCAATTTTTCTGTGAATCTAAAACTGTCCCAAAGAGTAAAGTGACAACTGAAAAAAATTACAAATGCTAATTTGAGTTTCATTAAAGCACATTGGTTAAAGTTAAAGCTCTAGGTGCTATTCCAAATAAGCCCCAATCTCTAGAGTTTCAAAATAATCTTTGTAGCAATTTTAGACCATTTTTAGTTAAAAATAATTTAATTTTTAAACTAGTAGAAATCAACATTATGTATTTAGAGCCTAATATATTATAAGTGCTTTACATATTCTATATTCAATTTCACAAGCAGATTATTATGTGTTCTACATATGTGGAAACAAATCCTCAGAAACATTAAGCAACTTACCTGGGATCACACTGCAATTAACTAGCAAAACCTGGATTCAAATCTGCATCTGTGTGACTCCAAGCTTTCTTTCCTCTCTACTTGGAATCACTGATTCACTGTTCATCCATTCATAAGCCAGTGTTTCACAATGACAAACCGGAAACTCAAAGTGACATTGCTCAAGGCTTCATACGTGGTACTTTCAGAAAGAACACAATCTATCTTCACTTTAGCCAGGGCTGGGAATTGTTTTCACAAAACTTTAACTCCCCACTGTGGGAAGACCTCCATCTGATTTCACCATCCCTTGATTTACAATAGCCATTAGTTGGGGTCGGTCACTTTTACAGGTATCCATGTCCCAGTGAACTGATTTGTCCATGGCCATATATAATTATAGTCCAATTCGTTCAGGCAGGGACCATCCACCTGCCCAGACATTCGTTTTATTATAAGCCTTGATTTGAGCTTTAATTAAATAATAATTTATTCAGTACCTTCTTCAAAGAAGTCTGCTGCGATTAATACCCATATATTTCTCCAAATGTCTATATGTACTGTGGAAACTCAATAAACGGTGCTGACTAACTTCATGTATGGCAGAAAGAGAAATATTGTTGAGGCAGATGAGGTGGAAACAAACCCAGTAGTGTAATATATAAAATTGAATCAGTTAATCTTTCATTGGTTAATGCAGGGACACAGCCAGGGATCAGATGAGAAACAGAAGTTCAGAGCCATGTAACATCAGAAACAGCTGCATAATCTTAACTGCTGTGCCCATTGGCTCATTTCTGTTGTCATTAGAGAGATCAGCTGTGACATTTCCACAAACATACTGGCATTTGACATAGCAGGCTTCTCTGGAGGTTGGTTGTGTGGTGATCCTGGGCCTAAGCTCCAACAGCCACTGCAAGATAGTACTCTTTTTCCTTTACACTGGTATCCACATAGGAAAAATGGCAAGAGTATGCTGCTATCATTAATAACACCACACTGTTTACTTCTACGAAAAGGAGTTAAGATGCATCTGTAGTGGATGGGCTAACCAGCTCCATGCACAGCATCTGCATTCTGCAGATAAGAAAATAAACACTCCATTATAAATAAAACATCAATAAAATAAATGAAAGTAGTCAGATCACATGCATATCATACATATAAAGGCACAAAGCACTAACTGTTATAATTGAGAAGTCTAAATGGTAATGAATATTTAAGAAGGGAATTACCTATATCAATGGGTCAAATAGATAAAGAGCCTGTGATTCATCACCAGACTTATTTAGGTAAATATAAAGCACATGAATGGATTTGTACACAAAACCATTTCTTATTTGCACCTTTCAATGCTTTGCTTCCAGGGGATTCAGAGATTATTCTGCTCTCTCATTTACCAATGATACAGAGTCTATAGCCCACCTGATTCCTCTGTATTTGGAATTCTCCAGGTAAGAATATTGCAGTGAGCAGCCATTTTCTCCAGGGGATCTTCTTGACTCAGGGATTGAACGCTGGCATCCGACATTGCAGGAAGATTCCCAGGTGGTGCTAGTGATAAAGAATCCGCCTTCCAAAGCAGGAGACGTAAGAGAGTCAAGTTTGATCCCTGGGACAGGAAGATCCATCCCATGGAAGAGGGAACAGCAATGCATTCCAGTATTCTTGCTTGGAGAATCCCATGGACAGAGGAGTCTGGCATGCTACAGCACATGAGGTTGCAAAGAGTCAGACACAACTGAAGGGACTTAGCATGCATGCCTCATTAACATTCCCAAGACTCCCTTATACTCCCTTTCAGTGAAAGACGACTATGATTCCTCTTCCCATGGACACACATCTCATGTTATTTTTCCTACCAAGGCAGTCATCAGCTTTATTTAATCATAGAGTTTTATGAACTTCTGAGAAAAGGGACTAAGGAAAGGGGTAATAGGGAACAAGATTCAGTTCAGTTCAGATTAGTCACTTAGTTGTGTCCAACTCTTTGTGACCCCATTGACTGCAGCATACCAGGCTTCTCTGTCCATCACCAACTCCTGGAGCTTACTCAAACCCATGTCTATCAGGTCAATGATGCCATCCAACCATCTCATCCTCTGTCGTCCTCTTCTCCTCCTGCCTTCAGTCTTTCCCAAAATCAGGGTCTTTTCCAATGAGTCAGTTCTCTTCAGGTGGCCAAAGTATTGGAGTTACAGCTTCAGCATCAGTCCTTCCAATGAACACCCAGGACTCGTCTCCTTTAGGATTGACTGGTTGGATCTCCTTGCAGTCCAAGGGACTCTCAAGAGTCTTCTCCAATACCACAGTTCAAAAGCATCAATTCTTCACTCTCAGCTTTCTTTATAGTCCAACTCTCACATCCATACTTGACTACTGGAAAAACCATAGCTTTGACTAGATGGATTTTTGCTGGCAAAGTAATGTCTCTGCTTTTTAATATGCTGTCTACGTTGGTCATAGCTTTTCTTCCAAGGAGCAAGTGTTGTTTAATTTCATGGCTACAGTCAATATCTACAGTTGATTTTGGAGTACCAAAAAATAAAGTCTCTCACTGTTTCCGTTATTTCCCCATCTATTTGCCATGAAGTGATGGGACTGGATTCCATGATCTTCGTTTTCTGAATGTTGAATTCTAAGCCAACTTTTTCATTCTCCTCTCTCACTTTCATCAAGAGGCTCTTTAGTTCTTCATCAATTTCTGCCATAAGGCTGGTGTCATCTGTATATCTGAGGTTATTGATGTTTCTCCCTGTAATCTTGATTCCAACTTGTGCTTCATCCAGCCTGGCATTTAGTATGATGTATTCTGCATATAAGCTAAATAAGCAGAGTGACAATATACAGCCTTGATGTACTCATTTCTCAATTTGGAACCAGTCTGTTGTTCCATGTCCAGTTCTAACTGTTGCTTCCTGACCTGAATACAGATTTCTCAGGAGGCAGGTCAGGTGGTCTGGTATTCCCATCTCTTTAAAAATTATCCATAGTTTGTTGTGATCCACACAGTCAAAGGCTTTGGTATAGTCAATAAAGCAGAAGAAGATATTTTTCTGGAACTCTCATGCTTTTTCGATGATCCATCAGATGTTGGCAACTTGACTTCTTGTTCCTCTGCCTTTTCTAAATCTCACTTGAACATCTGGAAGTTCATGGTTCATGTACTGTTGAAGCCTGGCTTGGAGAATTTTGATCACTAGTCTGCTAGCATGTGAGATGAGTGCATTTGTGCAGTAGTTTGAACATTCTTTGGCATTGCCTTTCTTTGGGATTGGAATGAAAACTGACCTTTTCCAGTCCTGTGGCCTCTGCTGAATTTTCCAAATTTGATCATCTTTCAGAATTTGAAATAGCTCAACTGGAATTCCATCACCTCCACTAGCTTTGTTCATAGTGGCTTACGAGGCCACTTAGGGCTCCCTATGGCCCAGTCGACTTTGCATTCAAGGATATCTGGCTCTAGGTGAGTGATCACACCATCATGATTTTCTGGGTCATGAAGATCGCTTTTGTACAGTTCTTCTATATATTCTTGCCACCTCTTCTTAATATTTTCTGCTTGTTTTAGGTCCATATCATTTCTGTCTTTTATTGTGCCCATGCATCTTTGCATGAAATGTTCCCTTGGTATCTCTAATTTTCTTGAAGAGATCTCTAGTTTTTCCCATTTTATTGTTTTCCTTTATTTCTCTGCATTGATCACTGAAGAAGACTTTTTTATCTCTCCTTGTTATTCTTTGAAACTCTGCATTCAAATGGGTATATTTTTCCTTTTCTCCTATGCCTTTAGCTTCTCCTCTTTTCTCAGCTATTTGTAAGGCATCCTCAGACAACCATTTTGCTTTTTTTGCCTTTCTTTTTCTTAGGGATGATTTTGATCACTGTCTCCTGTACAATGTTATGAACCTCTGTCCAAAGTTCTTCAGGCACTCTGTCTATCAGATCTAATCCCTTGAATCTCTTTGTCACTTCCCTGCATAGTCGTAAGGGATTTGATTTAGGTCATACCTGAATGGTCTAGTGGTTTTCCCTACTTTCTTCAGTTTCAGTCTGAATTTGGCAATAAGGAGTTCATGATTCAAGCCACAGTCAGCTCCTAGTCTTGTTTTTGCTGACTGTATAGAGCTTCTCCATCTTTGGCTGCAAAGAATATAGTCAATCTGATTTCGGTATTGACCATCTGGTGATGTCCACATGTAGGGTCTTTTCTTGTGTTGTTGGAAGAGGGTGTTTGCTATTACAAGTGCATTCTCTTGGCAAAACTCTGTTAGCCTTTGACCTGCTTTGTTGTGTAATTCAAGACCAAATTTGTCTGTTACTCCAGGTATTTCTTGACTTCCTACTTTTGCATTCCAGTCCCCTATAATGGAAAGGATATCTTTTTTGGATGTTAGTTCTAGAAGGTCTTGTAGGTCTTCATAGAACTGTTCAACTTTAGCTTCTTCAGCATTACTGGTCAGGGCATAGTGTTGGATTACTGTAATATTGAATGGTTTGCCTTGGCAAAAAAGAGTTCATTCTGCCGTTTTTGAGATTGCATCCAAGTATTGCATTTTGGACGCTTTTTTTGACTATGAGGGCTACTCCATTTCTTCAAGAAGATTGGATTCTTTTATTATGTGAGGTTAGAGATCCTTGAAAAGTCAAGGACTCCAAAGCCTTGTTTTTTCCCTAGGTTGTCTGTTTTCATACCCTTCTTTATAAGGATGCCAGTCATAACTCTATTCAGAACCTGCCTCATTTTTCCATCCTCACTCTAAACTTCCACTTGGTTGATTGAACTCTGGTTACCTGCAGTCAGAATGCACTAGGTTCTGACACTGACTGCCTACCTGTTTTGGTTTTTTTTTGTATAACCTGTATATACAGTAATATTCTCATTTTTCACTTGTATACAGAGCATTCTCAGGACTCAAATTAGCATTCTGGATGCTATAGAAGAACTTCCCAGACAGTACAAGTGGGAAAAAACCCATCTGCAGATGCAGGAGATGCAAGAGATGCGGTTTGATCTCTGGGTGGGGAAGATCCCTTGGAGTAGGAAATGGCAACCCACTTCAGTATTCTTGCCTGGAAAAATTCCATGGACATAGGAGGCTGCCAGGTTAAAGTTTATGGGGTGGCAAAGAGCTGGACATGACTGAGCAATAGAGTATACACGTACACATGCTATAGACAGCTTACCACTCCTACTTGCCACAACTTACAAGTAACATGTTCTGCCTGTTGGGTAAGAACATGTCTGTCTCTGTCTATTTCTTATCTACTTTTTTGTTTTCTCAGTAAAAAAAAAACAAAAAACAAAACAAAAAAAACCCTTTGCTTCTGTCTATGTAGATAGTTCTTATAAGCTCCTGAGACATTTTTCCAGAATTGCAAAACTGTGGAAGTCAGATGAACTCAGAGAAGCTAACTAGAAAGTGTAATAATGACCATATCTTGTCCCTTGCTCTAACATTTACTCAAGCTTCGCAACAGAAGGCCTTGTGACTAAAATGATGGTTTAGAATCATAAGCATCAGTATATAAAAGTTTTACAAGTTCTGAAATTCTCTAAAAGTTCTCCTTTTGGTTCCCCATTTTGGTAAAGGACAATTCTGTGTTACCAGCTTTTCAAAGGCAAGAAAAATGGAATTGTTGATTCCTTTACCTCTCTTATCATACATCAGAACCACCAGCAAAACCTGTTAGCTTTGACGTCAGAGTGTGTCCTCCATCCATTTACTTCTTTCTACATATCCTATCACCAGCCTATAGCAAGCTTCTGTCATCCCTTTCCTGGCTGTTGGCAATAATATACAAAATTTTCTCTCTGGTTCCAACATGACCACCCTATACTCTGTTCTCAACATATGATCAGCATTCTTCTCCTTCTTTTTGCTGCTTTATTTTGTTTTGTTTTTATATTTTTAAATTAATTATTATTGGTGCACAGTTCCTTTACAAAGATGTATTAGTTTCTACTGTACAGAAAAATGAATCAGACATAAATATACATATATCCCCTATTTTTGGACTTCCTTCCCATTCAGGTCACCACAGTGCATTAAATAGAATTCCCTGCACCATAGAGTATACTCCCATTTATCTATTTTATACATAGCATCAAAAGTGTATATGTGTCAGCCCCAATCTACCAATGCCCCCTACACCCTGCTTTTCCCCTGTGGTGTCCATACATTTGTTCTCTATGTCTGTGTCTCTATTTCTGCTTTGCAAATAGATCATCTATATCATTTTTCTATTCCACATATATGTGTTAATATACGGTATATATATATTTTTTCTTTCTAACTTACTTCACTCAGTGTGGCACTATGTAGGTCCATCCACATCTCTACAAATGACTCTATTTCATTCCTTTTTAGGGCTAAGTAATATTTCACTGTATATATGTAATGCATCTTTCTTATCAATTCCTTAGTCTGTGGATATTCAGGTTGCTTCCATGTCTTGACTATTGTAAATAGTGCTGCTATAAACATTGGGAAGCACTTGTCTTTTTGAATTGTGGTTTTCTCTTGGTATATGCCAAGTATTAGGATTTCTGTGTTATATAGTAGTTCTATTTTTCATTTTTTAAGGAACCTCCATACTGTTTTGCATAGTGACTGTATCAATTTACATTCTTACCAACAGTGCACAAGGGTCCCCTTTTCTCCACAACCCCTCCAGCATTTACTGTTTGTAGAATTTTTGATGATGGCCCTTCTGATCAGTGTGAAGTGATACTTCATTGTAGTTCTGATTTGAATTCCTCTAATAATTAGTGATGTTGAGCACATTTTCACATGCTAGATATCTATATGTCTTCTTTGGAGAAATGTCTGGTTAGGTCTTCCACTATTTTTTTGATTGGATTGCTTGATTTTTTTGATATTGAGCTGCATGAGCTGCTTGTATATTTGGAGCCCAAGAAAATAAAGTCTGTCAATATTTCCATTGTTTCCCCATTTATTTGCCATGAAGTGATGGGACCGGATGCCATAATCTTATTTTTTGAATGTTGAGTTTTAAGCCAGGTGAGAGTTGGACCATAAATAAAGCTGAGCACCGAACAATTGATGTTGGTGGTGGAGAAGACTCTTGAGAGTCCGTTGGATTGCAAGGAGATCCAACAAGTCAATCCTAAAGGAAATCAGTCCTAAATATTCATTGGAAGGACTGACGCTGAAGCTGAAGCTCCAATACTTTGGCCACCTGATGTGAAGAACTGACTCATTGGGAAAGACCGTGATACTGGGAAAGATTGAAGGCAGGAGGAGAAGGGGATAACAGAGGATGAGATGGTTGGATTGCATCACTGACTCAATGGACATGAGTTTGAGCAAGCTCCAGGAGCCAGTTATAGACAGGGAAGACTGGTGTGCTTCAGTCCATGGGGTTGCAAAGAGTCAGATAAGACTGAACGACTGAACAGAACTGATAGAGTACTCAAATCTCATTTTTTTTTTATATGTAGTTGTCCAGTTTTCCTAGCACCACTTATTGAAAAGACTGTCTTTTCCCAGTTTTGTATTCTTGCTTCCGTTGTCATAAATTAGATGACCATAGGTGCAAGGGTTTATCTCTGAGCTTTCTATTCTGTTCCATTGATCTGTATTTCAGCTTTATTTTTTTATTTTCTTTTTTGCCAGCACCATACTGTTTTCAATACTGTTGCTTTGTTGTATAGTCTGAAGACAGGGGGATGATTCCTCCACTTTCATTTTACTTTCTCAAGATTGCTTTGTTATCTGGATCCTTTGTATTTCCACATAAATTGTAAAAATTTTTGTTCTAGTTCTGTGAAAGAATTCATCTACAAATGGAACAATTCTCAGAGAACACCTGCTGAACATTAGCAGAAGATTGAAGCACTCTTTTGTGTGTGTGTGTGTTTTATTTTTTTTATTTTTTTAATTTATTTATTTTAATTAGAAGCTAATTACTTTACAATATGGTAGTGGTCTTTGCCATACATTGACATGAATCAGCCATGAGTGTACATGTGTTCCTCATCCTGAACCCCCCTTCCACCTCCCTCCCTATCCCATCCCTCAGGGTCATCCAAGTGCACCAGCCCTGAGCACCCTGTCTCATGCATCGAACCTAGACTGGTGATCTATTTCAAATATAATAGTATATATGATTCAATGTTGTTCTCTCAAATCATCCCACCCTCGCCTTCTCCCACAGAGTCCAAAAGTCTGTTCTTTATATTTGTGTCTCTTTTCCTGTCTCACATATAGGGTCATTGTTAACATCTTTCTAAATTCCATATATATGTGTTAATATACTGTATTGGTCTTTTTCTTACTGACTTATGAATAACTCTTTTGTTAAGCCATAAAATATATTATCATTTGCTCAAAATCCTTTAAGAATATTAATCTCATTTCAAATAAATACAGAGACCTTATTATGATGTAAATGACCCTTAATGATTTGGCCCCTGACTACTTTTCAGAATTCACATGTGCTTACTCCTACTTGCCATCCTACTCAGTTTGGTCTGCTGTCCCAGACACTCTCCCACCTCAGTTTGTTTTTTTTTTTTCTAAATATGAAACTCTTCTGCAAAGGGTATCTAAACATTCAGGAATTTGTACATTCAATACTACTCAATATTTCCAGAACATCATATCAAACAGAAACTCTGTTTTTGCTATTGTTGTTCAGTCACTAAGTCATGTCTGACTCTTTGCAATCCCATGGACTGCAGCACACCAGGCTCCCCGTCCTATATATCCCAGAGTTTATTCTAATTCATGTCCATTGAGTTAGTGATGCTATCTAACCATCTCATCCTTTGTCACCCCCTTCTCCTTTTGCCTTCGATCTTTCCAGGATATGAGATTTTTTCCAAGGAGTCAGCTCTTCCCATGAGGTGGTCAAAGTATTGGAGCTTCAGCCTCAGCATCAGTCCTTCCAATGAATATTCAGGGTTGATTTCCTGTAGGGTTGACTGGTTTGATCTTGATGTCCAAGGGACTCTCAAGAGTCCTCTAGCACCACAATTTGAAAGCATCAGTTCTTTGGCATTCAACCTTCTTTATGTCCAGATTGTCACGTGCACACAACTAATGGAAAACCCATAATGTTGACTACACAGATCTTTGTTGGCCAAGTAATGTATCTGCTTTTTAATACCCTCTGTGGTTTTTTCATAGCTTTCCTTCCAAGGAGCAAGCATCTTTTAATTTTATAGCTGCAGTCACTGTCCACAGTGATTTGGGATAACAAGAAAAGAAAATCTGTCACTGCTTCTATTTTTCTACCCTTCTATTTGCCATGAGGTATTGGGACCAAATGCCCTGATCTTAGTTTTTTTTCATGTTGAGTTTCAAGCCAGCTTTTACACTGTCTCCTTTCACCTTTCTCAAGAGGCTCTTTAGCTTCTCTTCACTTCCTGCCATTAGAATGGTATTATCTACATATATGAGGTTGTTGATATTTCTCCCAGCAATCTTGATTCCAACTTGTGAATCATCCAGCCTGACATTTCGCACAATGTACTCTGCATATAAGTTAATTAATCAGGGTGACAATATACAGTCTTGTCACATTCCTTTCCCAGTTTTGAACCAGTCCATTGTTCTGTGTCCTGTTCTAACTGTTGCTTCTTGATCCACATACTGGTTTCTCAGGAGACAGGTAAGATGGTCTGGAACTCCCATCTCTTTAAAAATTTTCCACCATTTGTTGTTATCCACACAAAGGCTTTAGTGTAGTCACTGAAGCAAAAATAGATATTTTTCTGAAAGGCCCTTGTTTTCTCTATGACCCAGTGAATGTTAGCAATTTGATCTCTGGTTCCTCTGACTCTTTGAAACCCAGCTTGTACATCTGCAAGTTCTCATTCATGTACTGCTGAAGCCTGGCTTAAAGAATTTTGAGTATAATCTTTCTAGCATGAAAAATGAGCACAATTGTGTGGTAGTTTGAACATTCTCTGTCATTGTCTTTCTCTGCATGAATTAATAATACTTCCCTACAACTTTCCTACCCAAGGAGCTCACAATCTCTATTCCACTTTCTGCCTCTATAAATTTACTTTTTCTATGTAACTCATAGAAGTGGAATCATAAAATAAATATCCTTTTGTGTCTAATTTATTTCATTTAGCACATGTTTTCAAAGTTCATGTTTATCATTTTATGTATCAGAATTTTTACATCTTTAATACTGAACAATATTCTTTAATGTATAATTATTTTATATCAACATATTATTTTAAATTCCATAATAATTAGAAAGTGAATTTATAAAACAAAATTGTAATAATATTCACTTTTTAAAATTTACCTACATATTTATCTTTACTATAGATCCTTATATGAATTTGAGCTATTGCCGAGCATTCTTCCACTTCAAACTGATTGACTCCCTTTAGATTAGGTCTAGTGGTACTGAACTCACTCAGATTTTGTATGTGTGGGATTATCTTAGTTCTTCATTTTTGAAGAACAATTTCGTTGGATATAGAGTTTTCAATGACAGAGGTTTTTTGTTTTTTGTTTTTTTTTCTCTTAGTTCTTAGTACTTTAAATATATCATCCCACTGCCTTCTTGCCTCCAATTTTTATAATCAAAAACTGACTGAAAAAATCATTGACAATCCCTTGTATTTGAATCATTTTTCTCCTGCTACTTTCAAGATTCTCTTTGGTGTTTGAAAGTTGGATTATAATGTTTCTTGGTGTAGGTATCTCTGAGTTTACTATATATGGAATTTGTTGAGGTTATTGAATTTCAATAATTATGCCTTTCATAAAATTGAGGAAGTTATCAGCAATCATGTCTTCAAATATTCTTCTGTCCCTTTATTTCTCTCCTGTCTGGCATTCCCACAATGTGTGTGCCCATCTTCTCTATGGAATTATGTATGTCAAGTAGGCTATCTTCACTTTTTTTCTTTATATTCTCTTTCTGATCTTCAGATGTGGCAATTTTTTTTACCATCTTACTTTAATGTTTGATTCCTTCTTTTGGTTTCTCTAATCTTCTTTTGAACTCTTCTTACATATTTTCCATATCAGTTATTGTGCTTTTTAGTCCAGAATTACATTTTAGCTCCTTTTAATAATTTATAAATCTTTATTGATGTTATCATTTTGTTCATACATTTTTCTTTTTTTTGTCCATATCTTCCTTTAGCACTTTGAATGTCTTTAAAAAATTGTTTTGAAGTCTTGCGAGCCCAATATAACTGTTTCTTCAGGTACAATTTCTTTTGACCCTGTTTTTTGAATGAGCCAAACTTTCCTATTTCTTTGTATGCATTGTGACTTTATATTGAAAACTGGACATTTGACTCTTATAATGTGGTAACTCTAGAGATCAGATTCTCCCTGTTCATAAGAATTTGCTGTTTTGTTGACTGTTGTAAGGATCAGCCTGAGCCTATGTTTTTTCCTCAATACATACAGTACCTTTATAATATATGCATTGTTGTTTTTGAATATCCACTAAAGCAGATAGACATTCAGAAATCTTCTGGAAGTCACTTTGGTTAGTGTTGGTTAGCACAGCACCAGTCTGCCTCTATATCTGCACCCCTCATGATCAGAAGCAGGATTCTGCAGCCAGAGCATGAAACTCTAACATTTAGAGGACATAGTCCTTATTATCCATGCTGCCTCCAGCAAGCCATGCCAGAAACATGACTTCTATCTCCAAATATCCCTGCCCCAAGCCTGTGGGGAAAGGAATGTGTAGCTGCCAGCACTCTGAAGACTGAAACTGACCAGTATTAACTACAATTTCCCATCCAAATTTTCCCTTAGAAGCTGTCAGAGTTCAAAGGTAGTACAGACTTTCAAAACAGTTACTTTGGACAATTTCTGCCTGGATAATTGATCTTTCACAAAATTTCTGTGTGGGAATGAGAACTTGGAGAGTCTTCATCTCCCATTTTGCTTTTCTCTCACTTTTGAATCTATTCAGATCTCTGTTTATATGTCACCTTACTAGATCAATCTTCCCTGAAAATTCTCTACAAAATAAAAATGCTCTCCTTTGACATGCATGTTCTTTTGTTTCTCTCTCACAATTGTCCCCCACCATGTATATTTATCTGTTTATATAACATGTAACTATCTTTAATGTCACCATCTTCTGTAACATGAGTTTCAAGCAGGCAGGAATGTTTTATACTCTTATTTTTAAAATTTATTTTAATTAAAGGAAAATAATTTTTCAATGCTGTTACCCTCTTTCTTTCAACACCGTAGCTCAGTATCCAAAAGAATGCCTGACTCCTCCTGAGCACTCAGAACAATTTTGCTGAGAATTTTGGTAAGAGAAGACTATCATTACTAATAGTCATATATAAATATTCAAGACAATAAGCTGTCAACTATTAGAACTAATGAGTATCTAAAATTACCAGGATACAAGATAAATCTTAGAAGAATCAAAAACTCTCACTAAAGTAATCAATTAGAATTTTTAACTTCAAAAGGATTCAAGGTATAGTGAATTTAAAATCAGCAGTGTTAACAGATGTTAAAAATTGCCTATCAATAAAATTAAAAAAATCTTAAGTGAAGGTCTTAGTTGCTTGAGTCATGTCCAACTCTTTACAAGCCCATGGACTGTAGCCTACCAGGTTCCTTTGTCCATGGAATTCTCTAGGCAAGAATATTGGAGTAAGTAGCCATTTCCTTCTCCAGGGGATCTTCCCAACCCAGGGATCAAACCTGAGTCTTGTGCATTACATGCAGATTCTTAACCATCTGAGCCAGTAGGTAAAGCACTAATAAACACTGTAAAGACAAAAAAGTAACTTAATAAGCAGAAAAGTAATTATATTCCTCTATTAAAAAGCTCAATTAAAATATGTTAAAATTTCAAAATCTATAAATGTATGCACTTCACATTTAAACCTTTGTAGTATTCATTTATGAATTTGTATGATTATATTGTAGGAATATCTGAATTTTTTAATAGAATAATAATAAGAAGAATTGTACTTTCAAATATTAACACACACAATGAAGCTATATTCATTTAAATTGTGGGATATGATTCAAAAATTGACAAGTTCATCAATAGAACAGATTAGAGAATCTAAAATATGTAGAATTTGTTGCATTATAAAGGTGACAATTCTTTTTTTTTTTTAATTAGTGGCAAATAGATTGACATGTCATTGAGATATTTGGCTAAATATTTAGAAAAAAATGTGTCTCTTACCTTACCTGTACTCTAAATAAGATGGATCAAAAGCTCTAATGTAAAAAACAGAATCACAAAATCAACAAAAATTTAGCAAATTGCACATTGAGTTTGAGTATATTTAAAGCCATAGCAAGTAAGATGAAATTTTAGAAACCATAAAAAGATGAAGAGATTTGACTATAAAAATCTAAAAGAACTGAGCAGTGAAAGGTACTATAAATATATTAAGAAGCCACATACTGGAATAAAATACTTTCTTCTTATACAGCTAACATCTATGTAAATTAATATCTAAACTTATAAAATAATTCTGTAAATAAAAATAATAAATATAACAACCCCAAAGATAAATTAACAAAGGATAGAAACTGAAAATTCATAAAATAAGACCTTCATATGGTGAGTGGATAAATGAAAAGATGCCCAACTTTTCTAGCAATTAAAGAAAAGCAAATTGAAATAGTAAATGTGATGCAGATTGATAAAATTTTTCAGAATTTGATAATATTGAAGTTTGCCATGGAGATGTGGAGGTTGTGTGGCTATTTTTGTAAATTATAGATACAGAGTAAAAAATTAGTTGAGCCTCTTTGAATTTTAAATATGCATAGCCTTTGAACCCAGAAATTATATTTTTCAAAGTTCAGCTAGGGAAATATGTATGCAGGTAAACATGAATATGATTGTATGGTACCCCACTGTTTGTAACATTAAAATTGGAAATAATCGGAGAACATATGAGCATAGAAAAATAAATTATAACATGTATGTTTTTAGGAATAATATGGAGTTACTAAAAAGAATGGCTTAAATCTGTTCATATTGACTCAGAAATTTAGGTAAGCTTTAATATGCCAGGAAAAAGCCTAGTGGTAGAACACATGAATACCAAGATTCCATATGTGCCTTAAGCAAAAAATTTGGAAAGACGTAATCCTATTAACAGTGGTTACCTCTAAAATTAGTGTATGAAGAGGGAGAATTGGCTTGAGAAAATACAATAAGAGCTGAAGAGAAATTATAATTCTCTTTCTGTAGTTTTCTATATCATTCTTACCATAATCATGCATTAATTCTGTAACTGAAATGAAAAAGTTCACTAATTACAAAACAATATAAACTAATGGTAGGCATGTACTGTTAGTAAAGAACAGAGAACTCAGAGTAGCAGAAAAGAAGTTCCCAGGAAAGTTGTCTTAAAGATAAAGGGCAGGGAACTTCCCTGGTGGTCCCGTGGTTAGGACTCTGCTTCCACTGCAGGGACACAGGTTCAATCTCTGGTCTGGGAATTGCTGCTGCTGCTGCTGCTGCTAAGTCTCTTCATCCGTGTCCGACTCTGTGCGACCCCACAGACTGCAGCCCACCAGGCTCCCCCGTCCCTGGGATTCTCCAGGCAAGAACGCTGGAGTGGGTTGCCATTTCCTTCTCCAATGCGTGAAAGTGAGAAGTGAAAGTGAAGTCGCTCAGTCGTGTCCGACTCTTCGCGACCCCATGGACTGCAGCCTACCAGGCTCCCCCGTCCCTGGGATTCTCCAGGCAAGAGTACTGGAATGGGTTGCCATTTCCTTCTCCGGGTCTGGGAACTAAGGTCCCATATACCAAGACACAGCAAAAAAAGAAGAAGAAGAAGAAAAGATAAAAAGCAGAAGGGAAATGTCTCCTGGAAGGCCTCTGCTTTACAGTCTTTAAGTCACTTTTTATTATTGTGATTATTAAATTCCTGTAGATGAGTATATCCTAGGTTTGCACTGTCCGTGTCCTTGCATTTAATCAGAAATACCTCTATGACAATACAGAATTTGTCTCTGTATTTTTGTGTTTATGTTTTTGTTCATGAATTTAAGAATTAGAGATTTTCAAAGACATATTGCTTATTTATCCCTTATTGTTTCAAAGCACCGATTAGCATAACCTCAAAGCGTTATTTCTTTAACCTGTGTGTTTCCAACTTATATTGCTTGAGGCCTGGGTAATGTTTATATGAAAAATAAATTATGGATGTAAAACAGCACAGGAATGATGTTTCCCCTAGATATGTAGCAATTGCAAAAGCAACTTTTGATCATTTTAGAAAAAGCTGAAATTCTTCTGTCTCCGTTAAATGGATGTATTTTATTTTTCGTCTAAGTCCTTTCACTATGTAGTTATAAGATTGACTACCAACAACTCTCCCTAGGTGTGTTTATTGAATTTAAGAGTTTAATTTTGTTGCCAGAAATGTTCTAATTGTGAGGAATGGCAAGAGATAATAGAATACAGATAGAACCAGCCTGATCCTGTCATCTCTGGAAATGTTTTTCATGGGCCTTAAATTTGGCTCCTGGCTCCATTCCAGTCTATTCAAAGTTGATGGAACAACGAAATGCAGACCTTACTAGCCAAGGAAAATACTACTTGAATCATCAGGTAGGTGTGTGGCAGGCAGCCATACAGGAATTCAAACCCAATAAATCTAAAAATCCATGCAAACAGTGAGTCAGTGAGCCCCAGAACACTAATGCCTTAGACACCATCTGTTCATTTTTCGAATCACTAAAGGCAAATCCAAAGTTCCTCACCTCTTGAGATAGTTGAATACACAAGATTTTTCATTTAATAGTTATATCCTAGAGCTATCTGCCCCTTACTCAGTTTCTGACACAATCTACTTCCCTGTAGCATGAAAAATAATTGGCTTACAGTGACTCCTTCTTAGTTACATATTTCTGAAATTGCTAACATGTCAAATCTGTAGAGTTTCTGGAAAGATTAATAATTTGTCTTCCATATTTTAGAGGTAAGGTAGACATTAGAAGTTACCTGTCTTGCCTAGAGTCATAACAGAAAATTTTATCTCATAGTCTGGGGCTTTCTTTAGAAACACACTAGTTTATCACAATGAAATGTAAAGTCCTCAAAACACTGACAAACAGCAGAAAAAAAGAAACTTTCATATGAAAGAAAAGAAGGAATTGAGAGAAAGGGAGACAGAGAAGGAAGAAGAAGGGCATAACAGGAGAAAGGGAAAATGAGAAGAAAAATATGAAATTAGAACATAAATGTGAAACCAAAATGAAATAAATTCATTATGAGGTGCTGTTACAATAACAGACAGAATATGAAAATCCAGGCATCATTCTTTAATCCATAATTAACTCCAGAATATCATACTGAGGATCAATGATGCTGGATAAAATAGATACCCAGAGAACCAAAAAATATAAAACTAAGAAACTCTCCACCCCAATAGGGAAGACAAACAGCAAAACAAAATTTTCTATCCAGTAAATACAGTGAAAGCTTTCCAAATGTGAAGAAAATGACAAAGGGGAGGTAGAGAGGAGATAGAGATGCAGAAGGAAAAACATCTACTCTTTACTGCACTTATTTCAAATTTATTCATGTAATATTTAATTAAATTATGTAAAGCACAAAAATTTTAGAAAGAAAGCATATCCAGTGAGGGGAGGATGTTCCAGCCATATTAGACAAGAACTTACTAGCAGGGAGTATTCAGGATTCCATTAGCATTGGTCTGTAAGGAGTGTAGTTTAATTCAGTTCGGTTCAGTTCTTGTAGCTTTTCTTCCAAGGAGCAAGTATCTTTTAATTTCATGGTTTCAGTCACCATCTGCAGTGATTTTGGAGCCCAAGAAAATAAAATCTGTCTCTGTTTCCAGTTTTCCCATCTATTTACCATGAAGTGTTGGGACCAGATTCCATGGTATTCTCTTTTTGAGTGTTGAGTTTTAAGCCAGATTTTTCACTCTCCTCTTTCACTTTCTTCAAGAGGCTCTTCAGATCCTCTTCACTTTCTGCCAGTAGGGTGGTGCCATCTGTGTATCTGAGGTTATTGGTATTTCTCCTGGCAGTCTTGATTCCAGCTTGTGCTTCTTCTGGTCTGGCATTTTGCAATATATGCTCTGCATATAAGTTAAATAAACAGAGTGACAATATGCAGCCTTGACATACTCCTTTTCCTGTTTGGAACCAGTCTGTTGTTCCATGTTTGGTTCTAACTGT
The DNA here is from genome assembly GCF_054371585.1 of Giraffa tippelskirchi. Classification (NCBI taxonomy): domain Eukaryota; kingdom Metazoa; phylum Chordata; class Mammalia; order Artiodactyla; family Giraffidae; genus Giraffa; species Giraffa tippelskirchi. Next base: position 135,304,633 of record NC_137277.1, read on the forward strand.
TGCTTCTTGACATAGTAACGTCATGCTCAAAATCCTTCAATCTAGACTATATCCATAAATGTACTGAGAACTTCCAAATGTGTTTTTAAAGGAAGAGCAACAAGAGATCAAATTGCCAAAATTGTTGGATCATAGAGAAAGCAGGGGAATTCCAGAGAAACATCTACTTCCGCTTCATTGACTATAAGAAAGTCTTTGGCCACATGGATCATAACAAATTATGGAAAATTCTTAAAAAGATAGAAATGCCAGACCATTTTATCTGTCTTCTGAGAAACCTGTATGAGAGTCAAGAAGCAGGAATTAGAACCTTACATGGAACATCAGACTGGTTCACAGATGGTAAAGGAGTATAACAAGGCTGCATATTGTCATCCTGTTTATTTAACTTATATATAGAGCACATGATGTGAAATGCCCTGCTGGATGTGTCACGTGCTGGAATCAAGATTGCTGGGAAAAACAGTAACAACTTCAGAAATGCAAATGATATCACTCTAATGGCAGAAACAAAGAGGTACTAAAGAGCCTCTTGATAAGAGTGAAAGAGGTGAGTAAAAAAGCTGGCTTAAAACTGACCATTAAAAAAATAATAAGATCATGGCATCTGGTCCCATCACTTCATGGCAAATGAAGGGGAAAAGTAGAGGCAGTGATAGATTTTCTTTTCTTGGATTCCAAAATCACTACAAACGGTTACTGCAGCCATGAAATTAGAAGACATTTGCTTCTTGGAAGGAAATCTAAAAAAAACTAGTCAGTGTAATAAAAAACAAAGACATCACTTTACTGACAAATGTTGGTATAACCAAAGCTATGTTTTTTCCAGTAGCCATATACAGATGTGAGAGTTGGACCATAAAAATGACTGAGTGCCAAAGAATTGATGCTTTCCTATTGTGATGCTAGAGAAGACTCTTTTGAGATCCTTGGACTGCAACGAGATCAAACGAGTCCATCCTAAAGGAACTCAACCCTGAGTGTTCATTTGAAGAACTGATTTTGAAGCTGAAGCTCCAGTACTTTCGCCACCTGATGTGAAGAGCTGACTCACTGGAAAAGACCCTGATGCTGGAAAAGATTGAAGGCAAAGGAGAAGAAGGCAGCAGAGGATGAGATGGTTAGGTAGGTAGCCTCACTGACTCAGTGGACATGAACTTGAGCAAACTCTGGGAAATATTGGAGAACACAAAATCCTGGAGTGTTGCAGTCCTAGGGGTCACAAAGAGTCAGACATGACTTAGCCACTGAACAACAACAACTGACATTTTTGCTACATAAACATTTATTTTAAATGAAACTACAGTGTGATACCTACAAGATGTCAGACTAGGAAGCCTCAGTCTCTTAATCTCCAAAGAAGTCATAAAAACCAAAAAATAGCAACAAAGGAAAGCAGCTAGATATTGTCTAAAACAACATTAGAGCAGCTTTGGAAATCAGTTATAGAATACAAAAACCCCACAAATGCTTCATCAATAAAAGTTGCATCCAAACAAAAGAAAACTTTGTGGCATTTTTACTAACCCTTTAACATACCCGCCTTGACAGCCTAGTTCCTGGTTCCCTCCCTTAGACAACAAGGATCAATCCCTGACTTATTTGCAAAAGTCTAAACTTTCAGTGGGGTTCCAAATGGCCTGTTTCCTATTTCTCCTGACTGGGAACTTAAATAAGTTAAGGCAGCACAACCTGAATTTCAGGCTTGGAAATTCCACAGAAAGATGTGGTTATCCCCATCATTTGTGAACACTTCAGGAGAATGGAAATCCTGCAGAGACATAGGACAAGAAACTGTAGCTAGAGGAGTACAATTCAACACATAAGTCACTAAGAAAAAGTAGACTTAAAGTTTTGGGGAAATTAAGATCTTTAAAAGCCAATGTATATATGAGGGGGAAATATTTAAAAAGCACATACACAGTTCCAAGCAGGATACATGTTCAAAAAAAAAAAAAAAACAAAAAACCATGAGAAAATCTTGAGGCTTCCCACTGAGATTAACCCAAGGTTTATAAACCTAGACAGCATATTAAAAAGCAGAGACATTACTTTGCCGACAAAGGTCCATCTAGTCAAGGCTATGGTTTTTCCAGTAGTCATGTATGGAAGAGAGAGTTGGAACATAAAGAACACTAAGTGTCAAAGAATTGATGCTTTTGAACTGTGTTGTTGGATAAGACTCTTGAGAGTTCCTCGGACTGCAAGGAGATCAAACCAGTCAATCCTAAAGAAAATCAGTCCTGAATATTCATTGAAAGGATTGATGTTGAAGCTGAAACTCCAATACTTGGCCACCTGATGTGAAGAACCAACTTTTTGGAAAAGACCCTGATGCTGGGAAAGATTGAAGGCAGGAGGAGAAGGGGACAACAGAGGATAAGATGGTTGGATAGCATCGCTGACTCAATGGACATGAGTCTGAGTATACTCCAGGAGTTGGTGATGGACAAGGGGGCCTGGTATGCTGCAGTCCATGGGGTCGCAAAGAGTTGGACATAACTGCGACTGAACTGAATTGAACTGATGATGGTGGTGGCCGCACATCCAATAGAATTTACTTAATGCAATGAGCAGTACACTAAAGAACAGTTAAGATGATAAGCTTGAAATCTGAAAATGTGACTAATATAAAGGAGTTTACAATCTATTGAGTTGCACACTCACCTTCTTCAGGGATTAGTTGATAAAACACATTAAACACAGAAATCCCTTGCATTCCTAGAAACTAACAATGAGAAAACAGAAAGAGAAATTAAGGAAACAATCCTATTCACCTTTGCAATGAAAGGAATAAAATACTTAGGAATAAGTATTTGTTTCTTTACCTAAAGAAACAAAAGACCTGTATACAGAAAACTATAAAACACTGATGAAAGAAATCAAAGAAGACACAAATAGATGGAGAAATATACCATGTTCTTGGACTGGAAGACTCAATATAGTGAAAATGAGTATACTACCCAAAGCGGTCTATAGATTCAATGCAATCCCCATCAAGATACCAATGGTATTTTTCACATAACTAGAACAAATAATTTCACAACATGTATGGAAACACAAAAGACAGCAAATAGCCAAAGCAATCTTGAGAAAAAAGAATGAAACTGGAGGAATCAATCTGTCTGACTTCAGACTATACTACAAAGCTACAATCATCAAGACAGTATGGTACTGGCACAAAGACAGAAATAGAGATCAATGGAACAAAATAGAAAGCCCAGAGATAAATCCACACACCTATGGACACCTTATCTTTGACAAAGGAGGCAAAAAGATATAATGGAGAAAAGACAAACTCTTTAACAAATGGTGCTGGGAAAACTGGTCAACCACATGTAAAAAAATGAAACTAGAGCACTTTTTAACACTGTACACAAAAATAAACTCAAAATGGATTAAAGCTCTAAATGTAAGACCAGAAACTATAAAACTCTTAGAGGAAAACATAGGCAGAGCACTCTCTGACATAAATCACAGCAGGATCCTCTATGCCCCACCTCCTAAAATAATGGAAATAAAAGCAAAAATAAACAAATGAGACTTAAAAGCTTTTGCACAATGAAGGAAACTGTAAGCAAGGTGAAAAGACAGCCTTCATGATGGGAGAAAATAATAGCAAATGAAGAAACTGACAAAGAATTAATCTCAAATATATGCAAGCAGCTTAGCAGCTCAATAGCAGAAAAATAAATGACCCAATCAAAAAGTGGACCAAAGAACTAAACAGACAATTCTCCAAAGAAGACATACAGATGGCTAACAAATACATGAAAAGATGCTCAACATCACTCATTATCAGAGAAATGCAAATTAAAACCACAGTGAGGTACTGTCTCATGCTGGTCAGAATGGCTACTATCCAAAAGTCTACAAACAATAAATGCTAGAGAAGGTGTGGAGAAAAGAGAACCCTCTTACACTGTTGGTGGGAATGCAAACTAGTACAGCCACTATGGAGAACGATGTGGAGGTTCCTCAAACAACTGGAAATAGAACTGCCATACAACCCAGCAATCCCACTGCTGGGCATATACACCAAGGAAACCAGAATTGAAAGAGACACATGTACCCCAGTGTTCATCACAGCACTGTTTACAATAGCTAGGGCATGGAAGCAACCTAGATGTCCATCGGCAGACAAACATATAAGAAAGCTGTGGTACATATACACAATGGAATATTACTCAGCTATTAAAAAGAGTGTGTTTGAGTCAGTTTTAATGAGGTGGATGAAGCTGTAGTCTATTATACAGAGTGAAGTCAGTCAGAAAGAAAAACACCAATACAGTATATTAATGCATATATATGGAATTTAGAAAGATGATAATGACGACCTTATATGCAAGACAGGAAAAGAGACACAGATATAAAGAATAGACTTTTGGACTCTGTGAGAGAAGGTGAGGGTGGGTTGATTTGAGAGAATAGCATTGAAACATGCATATTACCATATGTGAAATAGATGATCGTTCCAAGTTCAATGCATGAAACAGGGCACTCAATGCAGGAGCACTGGGACAACTCAGAGGGATGCGATGGGGAGGGAGGTGGGAGGGGGGTTTGGGAGAGGGAAACACATGTACACCCATGACTGATTCATGTCAATATATGGCAAAAACCACCACAATATTGTAAAGTAATTAGCCATCAATTAAAATTTAAAAAAAAGAAAGAAAGAAAAAAAAATCAAACTATAGGATGATGTTATAAATGAACAATGCATTTCCCACTTAATAGCATTCCAACTGAAACAATCAAACCCTGTATCAGCTAAATAAATTCAGTGGACTAGATTCAACTAACACGCCTTAAATTTAAGCCCACTAGTCTAGACTTGTATTTTAAAAAGAGAGAGAAATAAAAAAGAAATGTGGAGAGTGTGGATGTGATTAGTTGCAGGGGTGAGGGGGTGGGAAATGTGTGTTCTGAATGTATTCAGAAGAGGGTAGCAAGTGGCAGGCTGGGCTCTACCATTGTGTCCTGATGGATTGTCCAAACCTTCTTTCCTCTGTATATGGTACAGTGCAAAGCAGTCTTTTTCTAGATGGTCAGGTAATATGTATTGGATTGTATATATTGAATTCTGTCTGTACAATCACTTCTTGGCATCCATGCCTAACTTAATTCCTTGACAGCTCATCCTGTTTCTCTGTAGTTAAAGACATAAGCTCTAAATTGACAATTCCCGAAATCATTCTGAAACCCTTTAATGTGAAAAAGTTTCAGCATAAACCTTGCTCTCTCTTGCTCCATTCTGGGCTTACATAGGCAGCTCTGTAGAGATAATAATGTGACATAAAGAGACGTTTTTCAGTGTTTATAGTTTAAAAGGGTCTTTGTGTAAAAGCTTTAAAATTAAACTCACAGGAAAAAGTCAAGCATTAACAGAATTGTTCCATTATTCACTCGGTTCTACCATCCTTCAAGTAGAAATTTTAAACTTACTCTGCCTATTTCTTTGTCTATTAATAAAGAAAATTATAGGACTCCCTTTATAGTTGATACTTAACTACAATGACACTTGCAGTGTACTGATTAGGCTATTGTGGAAAGGACCATAGTAATCCAGCTTCCTGTCTGCTTCAGAAAATAAGTCAAGGTTGTAAAGATGGCTGTTTGAAGTGATATCCAAAATGAAGACATCATGGCTTTTTGCCCCTTGCTCTTATTTATTTTGATTTTAGAAAATCTTTAGAGAAATAGGATGCTCCTTACCCCTTTCCACCCTACCTCACCCACCAGAATTACTGTAAATGTATTTCTTGATTTGATATACATCTCTCTGCAATCTTTGGCATCCCTCATGTTAGAGAAAGTCCTTCTCCCCTCAACACTGTCCTTGCTTACTCTCATCACTTATGACAAAATTTTCATGTGAATAAGACATAATTCTGATGTAAATTTAAGCTTGTAGACACTGCTTTGCTTTGCAGAGTTCCTGGACAGGTTTCACATTATCATCTGTCTTCCTTTCTGTATATTTGAGATCTTATTTGCTAATTCATTGGAAGTATAGTTCTTGTTAGTACATAGCTCTTGAAAATACATTCATATTTTAAGAAGGAAAAAAAAAGTACAAAAATCTAATCATTCAGTTTTGGGGATTACAGACAGCATAGGTTTGGAGAGATTTATGGTCGGAAAGGAGATCAAACCAGTCAATCCTAAAGGAAATCAGTCCTGAATATTCATTGGAAGGGCTGATGCTGAAGCTGAAGCTACAACACTTTGGCCACCTGATGTGAAGACCTGACTCATTAGAAAAGACCCTGATGCTAGGAAAGATTGAAGGCAGGAGGAGAAGGGGACGACAGAGGACAAGATGGTTGGATGGCATCACTGACTCAATGGACATGAGTTTGAGCAAGGTCCAGGAGTTGGTGAAGGACAGGAGGGCCTGGTGTGCTGCAGTCCATGGTGTTGCAAACAGTTAGACATGACTGAACTGAACTCATGGGCAGAAAAACCTTCACAGCGTTAACATATTAAAGCTAGCCTCTTTCCCCAAGAAGTTAGTGTTGCTTGATTTTTACTTTTGAAATCAGACTGAGATTGACTCCCTGACCTAATGTGTGGCCTTGGAAATATTGCTTCCCTTATCTGTACCTTAGTTTCTTCACCTGTAAGTTAGGCAGATATCAATAGTAATTGTACCAAAGGAATTTTTACAAGAGCCCAACGAATAATTCACATAAAATATTTAGAAATGTGCTTGACAGAAAGGAAGGTCTCAGTAAATTTCTAGCTGTATTAATTATAATTATTTTCAAATCCGATAGATTTGGTTAAGACCCCAAATTTACTTCCTACTAATTATTCATTGGAAGGATTCATGCTGAAGCTGAAACTCCAATACTTTGGGCACCTGATGTGAAGAACTGACTCATTGGAAAAGACCCTGATGCTGGGAAAGATTGAAGGCAGGAGGAGACGGGGACAACAGAGGATAAGATGGTTGGATAGCATCACCAACTCACTGGACATGAGTTTGAGCAGGCTCTGGGAGTTTGTGATAGACAAGGAAGCCTGGCATGCTGCAATCCTTGGGGTCGCAAAGAGTCAGACACGACTGAGTGACTGAACTGAACTGAATTTAACTGCATCGATCTTTAGTTTCCTCATCTTAAAATGAGACAAAAGATTATATGAGAAGTCAATGAAATAAAAAATATAGTACCATTATGAATATCCAATATAGAATCATTTTTGATAAACATAATGATTTATTTAAAATATTTAGTATTTAAAATAAGAGGTCTGTATGGAGTCAATAGTGTTGACTAAAAAATATAGTCACAACCTGAAAGTAGAGAGTTATTTTATTTGGTGGAAATGTTTAGGACTCTAAGCCCAGGAAACAGCATCTCAGTAACTCTGAGAAAACTGCTCCAAGAAGGCAGGACGGAAGTCAGGCTATATGCAAGGCTGCAACAAAGGGAGCAGGCAGTCTGAACATCAAAGATTAGGCATCAAGATAAAGAATTTAACATTCTATGTAGGGACTGAATTCATTCCTTTCATAAGCACTATCTGGGGCCAATCCTGTTTCTTTGTTCACCTTGCTTATTGCATTTCCCCAGCTCCTCAACAATCACTGTAGGGGCTAGCAGCATCTGCTGGATCACAGTCTTGGGAGACCTCATTCCCTGGTAACTCAGAAGGTAAAGCATCTGCCTGCAATGTGGGAGACATGGGTTAAATCCCTGGTCAAGAAGATCCCCTGGAGAATGAAAAGGCAACCCATTCCAGTACTCTTACCTGGAAAACCCCATAGACGGAGGAGACTGGTAGGCTACAGTCCATAGGGTCGCAAAGAGTTGCACATGATTGAGAGACTTTTTCTTTCTTTCTCTTTCTTTCCTGCTTGCTTGCTTGCTTTTTTCTTTCTTTCTTTCACATTTGGAAGCCAGAAATCACTTATGACTGTGACATTTCTCCTTTATTAAAATGGCAGGAGATATTTTCATTTCACAATAGTCAATAAATATTAGTTTTCTGTCTCTGTTATTCTAACCTCCTGACCTGTTAATTGTTTTTCTTGATTAGTCATTAATTTGTGTCCAACAATTTGTGACCCCCGTGGACTACAAAATGCTGGGCTTTCCTGCCCTTCACTATCTCCCAGAATTAGCTCAAACTCATGTCTATCGAGTTATTGATGTCATCCAACCATCTCATCCACTGTCGCCCCCTTCTCTTCTAGCCCTCAATCTTTCCCAATTTCAGGGTCTTTTGAAAGAGTCTGATCTTTGAATCAGGTGGCCAAAGTATTGGAGCTTTAGCTTCAATCCTTCCAGTGAATATTCAAGGTTGATTTCCTTTAGGACTGACTGGTTTTACCATCTAGCAGCAACTCTCAAAAATGTTCTCTACCACCACAATTCAAAAGCATCAATTCTTCAGTACACAGCCTTCTTACAGTCCAACTCTCACAACCATACATGACTACTAAAATATACATAACTTTGGCTATGCATACCTTGTTGGCAAAGTGATGTCTCTGCTTTTTAATATGCTGTCTAGGTTTATCATAGCTTTTCTTTCAAGGAGCAAGTATCTTTTAATTTCATGGCTGCAGTCACTGAAAATAGTAGCATTTATAAAATAACTTTTTCTTTCTAATACTGAGACTGCTTGATGAAGTGAATACTGCCTAATTACTGATAGTCCCCTTCATGCACTAGGGGCTAGGTTGTGAAATTTTACAATTACAGTCATAAACAATTGCAATCTCTTATTTAAATTACATTAAAAACAACAAAAACAGATTCTGGCCTATCCCTAAATAAGTTTTTAAATAATCTTTTGAATAAACGTGCTGAAAAAGAAGATTAAGTTTTGTGTGTTAATCAGAAGGAATTTGTTTTTAGTTATCACTACCCCCCTTTTCTGCCAGGCACCAGCCATTCTGCTCTGCAATGAAAACTCAGCAGTGACTAGGATACCACCGTCACCCTCAGGAAGCAGCCTGGTCTGGCAGAGCCTCTAGTCTGTGAGAAATAACTGTGAAGATTTCCCTTACATCTAATATTTTCATTAGTGAAGGAGGATTAAAATATTCATAGACCATGAATGAGGATAGGCTGCTGAGATGACCTGAAATTTTATATTGTACTATTACTATTCACTTTCATCTAGCACTTAGATTTTGGGGAAATTCAGCAAGACAGAGGGCAACTGAAGCCTTAATTCATCTGAAAAGCATTTAAAATTCATTGTAGAACTGATGGAATGTATTGCCAAGGTTATAGTGAAATAGGGTAACTCTAATGTTAATGTCCCTATTTCATACACTGTAGAAAAGTTCCTAGTTTCCATGAGTGTTAGTCGCTCACTTGTGTCCAACTCTTTGGGACCCCATGGACTGTAGCCTGCCAGACTCTGTCTATGGGATTCTCCAGGCCAGAATACTAGAGTGGGTTGCCATTTCCTTCTCCAGGAGCTCTTCCCAACCCAGGGATTGAACCCAGGCCTCCTGCATTGCAGGCAGATTCTTTACCATCGGAGGTTCTAGGGAAGTTTCCCTCGTTTCCATAGTTCCCAATAACTTTCTGTTTCCATATTCATCCTATTCTGAGTTTTGTTTCTGCTGGATCCAGAACTTGTGTGTCAGGTCAAGGTTAGGTCCCCAATGGCCCCTTTCCAATCAGCCTTTCTTTTTAGTTCTGGAGGTGAGAAATTATACTGCAGCAATACCAAAAACTTTAAAGTAAATATCAGTCATTTTATGAGTAAAAATCCAGTCTCACTTCCTAAATTTGGACTACAGATTTTTTGCTTGTCCTCTTCCCTCCTTCCATGTATTAATCTTCTCTCTTAACTCCCAGGCTCCAGTACCTGTTCATTTCTCATGCAGATTATTTATTCTTTTATTAATCTTTATTTGCTTGTTTGTGTAGATGAGAGATAATTAACGTGCTTAAAGTTGTACCTCTTTCTCCAAGCATCATTTAATCATATTTCTAAAACAGAAAGACATTCTGAACGTTAATTCAAGATGATATATAGCTTTACTCTTCTACAATATGTGAAAAAAATCAGATGATTTAGCAATAAAAGTCACAGGTATATCTTGTCTCCCATATGGACTCTACTTTCTTTGTGAATGAAATTCGTATTTTCAATTCCTTTGAATCCTCTCTTTCATCTAATATAGCACTCTAAACATACTACTCATGGAAGGCAGAGGATGTTCTTCAGGCTAAGAGGACATATGTTGCTCTTTTGGTTACAAGAGCAGAATGTAGGAGGTAGAATGCTATGGAAAGTCAGATTTTCTTGCTAGACTCTGTTACTGCTTACCATATGAATTGGGGTACACCATTTAATTATACTGAGCTTTAGTGTCTTCATTTGCAAAACTGATTTTATATGTCATAGTAATGTTGTAAAAACTAAATAAGGTAAAGAAATCAAAATATAATTATGTTTCTTCTCTTCACCATATACAGTTTTGTGAATGTTTTAGAAAGTATAAGTGAAAAGTTTGAAGTGCTTTCCATGACTGTCATGCAAATATAAAGGGAAACTTTCAGTTGATTGAATCTGGGTATTATGTCTCAGTAGTCCTTCAATCAACTTGCTTCATTCCTAGTAGACAATAGGATATGAGCCATATCTCTAGTTTGTCAACTAGATGCTCTAGCATCTGCTGTACAAGCATATGCCAGATACACATGTTCAGGGAAAACCTGATGTTATACTTAAGTTACCTGGCTTGGCTCCCTTTAGGGTTCCCTTTCTTTTTTGGAGGAGCCTTCCACAAGAGGGCATGATTTTCAAATAAAGGCATTTGGACTCCACATCTCCAACCACTTCCTCTGTTAGGCTCTCAAACTCCAGCCACTATACACCTGAACTGATCACCTAGGGCCAGGTACCAGACAACTAGAGGCAACCCTTATGGCCAGAGAGCCTGTGCCATTATACAAATTAGTTGATCCTGAATTTTCTTACCTTATCTCATCTGTTTCCCTTACCCCTGCCATGGAAATTACAATAAAGGCTCTTGCCCATATTCTATCTGCCTCAGAAACAACCCTGAAAATTCCCCAATTGCCTTCTGCCTCCCCCCAACCATGACATGATATGTCCTCCTTCTTGTGGGATTTTTAAGCACAGAAAACTATCTATTCCATAACAATAAGCTCCTGAGATATTATCTTTACAATACCTCAAATTTTCTAGCAATATACTTTATTTAAAACATCAGCATAATTCAATGCAGTATCACTGGGCACATCTGACTTTTGTGACATTAAGCCAATTGGTGGTCCCAGTGACTTTTTCTTTTAATTAGATTTCTGAAAATGAATTAGACTGACTTATAGTTACATTCTTTATTTATAAATAACTGTCAGTATTTGGTTTCTTCTTGCCCTTAATATTGTCATTTTAATTATTTTTGAATATATGATGAATAGACAGACTCTTATGGAACTCAAAAACCAGTAGGGCAGAGAGAAAAATCAAATAACAAGACAAACATATGTAAAATGACATGTGTGAAAATTCCTATAAAGAAGAGTCATGAGATACTTGAGGATTTTACCACAGTTGGAAGGTCAAAGACAGATTCTCTGTGGAAGTGACATTTGAGGTGGGATCTGAATGATGAGTAGGACTTAAGAGGCAAGAAAAGGGAGATCTCTCTTCTTCTGGGTGTACGAGAAATGAAAAAGCTTTGCTGCTTCTCCCTCATCATCCATAGAGTCTTCTATAAAATCAAAACCCAAAAAAAGCCAAAAACTTAGAAAGCAATAAAATATGTACGCTAAGTCCTCTCCATGTAAACCTTCAAGTTGCAAACTTTCAAGGATGTGGATGTGTGTTCATATATCCAGTCATTTAAATTAGTCCAAGTATCTGGCATATATGGTCACTTGTGTGCATTCTCTACAAGTGGCTATGCTTTTGTGTACTTCACTGTATAGTACTGTGTAGAGTACAGCACTACAGTATCTTTATTTCAAGCCCAGGATGTATGGAAGCCAGTGTAAAAGCAGCGGTGATGTAGCTGGTACTGTACTATACTTTCTAAGATACAATACTGTAAGATTAAAAATGTTTTCCTTATTTTCTTTGCTTTTAATGTAATATTTGTGTGGAAAGTATTGTCAACCTATTACAATATAGCTCTATTAAGCCAATTTTGTTAGTTACATAACTAAGCTAATTATGTTGGACTTAACAAATAAATTGGACTCATAAATATGCTCTCAGAACAGAAATCATTTGTATATAGGGGACTTACTGTAATTGTTTTTAATGCATAGAATTTTGCACAACTGGTATAGTTTTGATATGAAATTTGATAATAAAGATATTTTTATTCAGATTTGTGACCAGTGCCCGATGTTGGGTATCATTTCTGTTCAGTCGCTCACTTGTGTCCTACTATTTGTGGCTCCATGGACTGTGGCATGCCAGGCTTCCCTGTCCATCACCAACTCCTAGAGCTTGCTCAAACTCATGCCCATTGAGTCGGTTATGCCATCCAACCATCTCATCCTTTGTCATCCCCTTCTCCTCCTGCCTTCCATCTTTCCCAGCATAAGAGTCTTTTCCAATGAGTCAGGTTTTTGCATCATGTGACCAAAGCATTGGAGCTTCAGCATCAGTTCTTTCAATGAATATTCAGGATTGATTTCCTTTAGGATTGACTGGTTTGATCTCCTTGTAGTCCGAGGGACTCTCAAGAGTCTTCTCCAACACCACAGTTCAAAAGTATCAATTCTTCAGTGCTCAGCTTTCTTTATAGTCCAACTCTCACATCCATACATGACTACTGGAAAAATCATAGCTTTGACTAGATGGACCTTTGTCAGCAAAGTAATGTCTCTGTTTTTTAATATGCTGTCTAGGTTGGTCATAGCTTCCCTGATGGCTCAGAGGTTAAAGCATCTGCCTGTAATGTGGGAGACGCAGGTTTGATCCCTGGGTCGGGAAGATCCCCTGGAGAAGGAAATGGCAACCCACTCCAGTATTCTCCCCTGGAGACTCCCATGGACAGAGGAACCTGGTAGGCTACAGTCCATGGGGTCGCAAAGAGTAGGACACGACTGAGCGACTTCACTTTTCTTTCTTTCTAGGTTGGTCATAGTTTTTCTTCCAAGGAGCAAGCATCCTTTAATTTCATAGCTACAGTCACCATCTGCAGTGATTTCGGAGCTCAAGAAAGTAAAGTATGTCACTGTTTCCACTGTTTCCCTATCTATTTACCATGAAGTGATAAGACCAGATACCATGATCTTTGTTTTTTAAATGTTGAGTTTTAAGCCATCTTTTTCACTCTCCTCTTTTACCTTCATCAAGAGGCTCTTTAGTTCCTCTTCGCTTTCTTCCGTAAGAGTAGTGTCATCTGCATATCTGAGGTTATTGATATTTCTCCCAGCAATCTTGATTCCAGCTTGTACTTCATCCAGCCCAGCATTTTGCATGATGTATTCTGCATATAAGTTAAATAAGCAGGGCAAAAATATACAGCCTTGATGTACTCCTTTCTCAATTTGGAACCAGGCCATTGCTTCATGTCTGGTTCTAACTGTTGCTTCTTGACCTACATACAGATTTAATGTTAGGTGTAGTCTGAAATTAAAAAGTAATTACCTAAATTAACCCTAATACTTTTTTATGATACTAATGTTGAAAATGAAACTAGAAATATAATATTTCTTCTTATTCTGGACAGATGTTAAAATGTATGCAATATATTTTCTATGTGTACATACCATCATATCCATTCATTTTTTCATATATGAAATATTTACTGAGAAGCTACTAAGTTATAGATATACAAGATGTGATGAGTCAGATTTCTAAGCTAAGGGATTTATAACAGAGTTGAAGGTACAAAAAGTTATAGGATTATAACACAAGGATAGCTGTACACAAAAGGCTTTTGTGGAGACAGAAAGAAGGGAAGTTTTATTCAACAGAGGGTCCTGATCTACTTTCTAAAGGAAAAGACATTTAAGAGGAGCTTTAAAGAATTAAATGGGATAATGGCCCTCAATACTGAAGCAAGGGAGACAGGCTGAGAACACAGTGAAATGAGGAGACTAGGGATATTTTTTAGAGAAATGATTTCATAATCAGAATCTGAGCAACTCATTCTTCATTTTGTAGATAAGGATTTGATGAAACCTGGAGAGCTCAAGTGCCTTGCCAAGGGCTACACAAGTAATTAGCTCCTTAGCCAGAACCAGACTCTCTGCTTCCTGACTCCACAGCATGTGGGAGGAACTGAAGCCACACAGGAAAAGCAAAAGGACTGTAACATAATGGTGAGGTATTTTAGGGTATGTTCTCATCTTGGAGTTTTTTTCAAGGCTCTTTGCTGTCCAGTGTACTTGGGAATAGATTTGTTTCCCTGTCCCCATGTAGCCTCAGAAGGTTAATCCGCAATTGACCCCACAAGAAAAAACCCACAGGTGACAGGAAACTATTATTCTACAAAGAAACTAGCTCACCTCTGGGGTTACTAAAGAGAGAGAGAAAAAAAAAAACCTTAAAATCAAGGCTAGAAGAATTTTTAAAATAATCATGAACTTGGAAAACTAATGACCAACCTAGACAGCATACTAAAAAGCAGAGACATTACTTTACCAACAAAGGTCAATCTAGTCAAAGCCATGGTTTTTCCAGTAGTCATGTATGGATGTGAAAGTTGGACTATAAAGAAAGCTGAGTGCTGAAGAATTGATGCTTTTGAACTGTGGTGTTGGATAAGACTCTTGAGAGTCCTTGGAATGCAAGGAGATCAAACCAGTCCATCCTAAAGGAGATCAGTCCTGGGTGTTCATTGGAAGGACTGATGTTGAAGCTGAAACTCCAATACTTGGCCACCTGATGTGAAGAACCAACTATTTGGAAAAGACCCTGATGCTGGGAAAGATTGAAGGCGGGAGGAGAAGGGGATGACAGAGGATGAGATGGTTGGATGGCATCACCGACACGATGGACACGAGTTTGAGTAGGCTCCAGGAGTTGGTGATGGACAGGGAAGCCCGGTGTGCTACAGTCCATGGGGTGGCAAAGAGTCAGACATAGCTGAGTGACTGAACTGAACTAAACTGGAAAACTAATATTGATTTCGTAGTTTCTTTGGTCATTCTTTACATAGCATATGTTGGGACAATTGAGGAACAGAAAGTAAAAGGTGTTGTGGTTGTTGTTTGTTTACTCATTTCCATGTTTACTCATTTCCATAGATACCATGTAGGGACTGGAAGTACATCTTAGTTTTGTTAGCTGTGTCTTCAAAAGAGCTAAGGCACGTGTGTTGAATAATGCATATCTGTCTCTTATCTAAATAACATTTTTATTAATCGTTAATGCATTCACTCAGAAAATAGTAATTGATCTTCTAAATGGTAAATAGTATTTACCGTTGAAATTAACATTGTGCTACCATTTCAAATGCACCATGGTTCTTGATCACTGAGAGTTTTATATCTCTTAATATCGAAAAGAAAGAAAAAAAAAACTAAAAAACAAAACTCCCAAGCAACTTGTTCCATAGTTGGTGAAATTTCCCATCCTGGTTAGCCATGGTTGGGCTTACGCTTATGATTCCTTTAAGGTTCAGCTTATGTGTCACTTTTTCTTTTCTTAGCCTGACCTTTCCCAAACAGATCACATGCTCTTCATCTTTGCTTGACATCACAGTGTATTTCAATTACAGTACTAACCACACCATATTGTGATCATAGGCTAATGTGCTTTTCTCCCTCATTACAGTGTAGACTCTTGAAGGTCAAATGTTATGTTTTATTTATTGTTGTCTCCTAAATGTAAGAATAAAAAACAATTGTAGATGTTCAAACAATGTTTAAGTGAAGAAAATTAAATATATGCCACATAGCTCTCCCTTTCATAGGAGTATCATGTCATATTCACATTAGCATCCAAGAGAATACTGAGCTTGACATAAGATAGGAATTCATACATTTAATGAATAAATATAAAAGAATAATAAAGAATAAGAGGTGGTCTGAGGGCAAAGTATTAGATGTAATGAACAATAAAGAAGGAAGTTACCTATCTTAACTAAAACAAAGAAAAAGGTTTATAGATAATTAGAAGGTGTCAGCTGGACCTTGGAAGACCCTAAACTTTGATGGAGAAAGAGGAAGGGAACAGGAATTTCAAGTGGTCGATAGCTTATACAAAGACATATGATTGGATTTTTCCATAACATTTTATGAAAACCTGAACAACCTTTTAGGCCAACCCAAGAATACACAGAAGAACTGTACAAAAAATATCTTCATGACCCAGATAATAATGATGTTGTGATCACTCACCTAGAGTCAGACATCCTGGAATGTGAAGTCAAGTGGGCCTTAGAGAACATCACTATGAACAAAGCTGGTGGCAGTGATGGAATTCCAGTTGAGCTTTTTCAAATCCTGAAAGATGATGCTGTGAAACTGCTGCACTCAATATGCCAGCAAATTTGGAAAACTCAGCAGTGGCCAAAGGACTGGAAAAGATCAGTTTTTATCCCAATCCCAAAGAAAGGCAATGCCAAAGAATGATCAAACTAACGAACAATTGCACTCATCTCACATGTTATAAAAGTAATGCTCAAAATTCTCCAAGCCAGGCTTCAGCAATACGTGAACCGTGAACTTCCAGATGTTCAAGCTGGTTTTAGAAAAAGCAGAGGAACCAGAGATCAAATTGCCAACATCCTCTGGATCATTGAAAAAGCAAGAGAGTTCCAGAAAAACATCTATTTCTGCTTTATTGACTATGCCAAAGCTTTCGACTGTGTGGACCACAATAAACTGGAAAATTCTGAAAGAGATGGGAATACCAGACCACCTGACCTACCTCTTGAGAAACCTGTATGCAGGTCAGGAAGCAACAGTTAGAACTGTACATGGAACAACAGATGGTTTCCAAACAGGAAAAGGAGTCCGTCAAGGCTATATATTGTCACCCTGCTTGTTTAACTTATATGTAGAGTACATCATGAGAAACGCTGGGCCGGCAGAAGCACAAGCTGGAATCAAGATTGCTGGAAAATTATCAATAACCTCAGATATGCAGATGACACCACACTTATGGCAGAAAGTGAAGAAGAACAAAAAAGCCTCTTGATGAAAGTGAAAGAGGAGAGTGAAAAAGTTGGCTTAAAGCTCAGCATTCAGAAAACTAAGATCGTAGCATCTGGGGCCATCACTCCATTGGAAACAGATGGGGAAACAGTATCAGACTTTATTTTGGGGGGCTCCAAAATCACTGCAGATGGTGATTGCAGCCATGAAATTAAAAGATGCTTACTCCTTGGAAGGAAAGTTATGACCAACCTAGATAGCATATTAAAATGCAGAGACATTACTTTGCCAACAAAGGTCTATCTAGTCAAGGCTATGGTTTTTCCAGTGGTCATGTATGGATGTGAGAGTTGGACTGTGAAGAAAGCTGAGCACTGAAGAATTGATGCTTTTGAACCGTGATGTTGGAGAAGACTCTTGAGAGTCCCTTGGACTGCAAGGAGATCCAACCAGTCCATCCTAAAGGAGATCAGTCCTGGGTGTTCATTGGAAGGACTGATGTTGAAGCTAAAACTCCAATACTTCAGCCTCCTGATGCGAAGGGCTGACTCATTGGAAAAGACCCTGATGCTGGGAAAGACTGAGGGCAGGAGGAGAAGGGGATGATAGAGGATGAGACGGTTGGATGGCATCACCCACTCTATAGGCATGGGTTTGGGTGGACTCTGAGAGTTGGTGATGGACAGGGAGGCCTGGTGTGCTGTGATTCATGGGGTCGCAAAGAGTCAGACACTACTGAGTGACTGAACTGAACTGAACTGAGTATATTTGAACACAGGTAAATTAGAATATTGCAATAAGGCTGGGTAAGACCTCTCAGTCCAACCAATGTGAGATTCCCAAGGCACAATTTATAGGCCCTTGATGGTATAGTATAAGAAATATTAAGTAAATACATATTAATATTCTAACTTTGATCAGCCAAGCACACTTGTCTGATGAAGCAACTACAAGTGTCTACAATTTTCAGATGGCATTCATGTTTTACTCACTTAATTAATGCTAAATGGTAATGCAGATGTGTTAATAATAGGGTTTTTGCACTCCACAATATGCCACAATGCACAAAATTCACAATTAATAAAATGTCTTTGGCAATATTATCTAAAAATATGTATGATCTCTCAGTTAGTAAAGAATTCACCTGCAATGCAGGAGACCCCAGTTCAATTCCAGGGTCAGGAAGATCTGCTGGAGAAGGGATAGGCAACCCACTTCAGTATTCTTGGGCTTCCCTTGTGGCTCAGCTAGTGAAGAATCCACCTGCAATGCGGGATACCTGGGTTTGATCCCTGGGTTGGGAAGATCCTCTGGAGAAGGGAAAGGCTACCCCCTCCAGTATTCTGGCCTGGAGAATTCTGTGGACTATATAGTCCATGGGGTTGCAAAGAGTCAGATACGATTGAGCAACTTGCACTTTCACTTTCATGACTTAATGAGACAATGACTTTTCAGCCCAAACATACAGCTTCTTCTGAAGTCAACTAAAGAAATGTATCCGACCAGAAAATTTGGTCAGATAAATCAGATTTAGATCTTGCCTCTCCATGATTGTACTAACTATACTTTCTCTAAGGATATTAAAGAGAACTTCCTCCAGTAAAGCCAGTGCATGCACTGGAACCAGAAGTATCTTTATTCCACTACTCTCTTTCTTTCTTTTTTTTTTTGTTTTTGATGTGGACCATATTTAGAGTCTTTATTGAACTTCTTACAGTATAGTAGACCCCATGAGATGTCTGGGATCTCCCATCTGACACTTTGCGACCCTGTAGACCATAGCCCTCCAGGATCCTCTATCCATGGCATTCTCTAGGCAAGAATACTAGAGTGGGTTGCCATTGCCTTCTCTAGAGAATCTTCCCAACCCAGGGATTGAACCTTCATTTCACGTCTGCTGAATTGGCAGGCAGATTCTTTACCACTATCATCACCTAGGAAGCCTATATTTAAAGTTTTAATTGAATTTGTTACAATACTACTTATGTCTTGATTTTTTGACCATGAGGCATATGGGATCTCAGTTCCACAACCAGAGTGTTAACCAACATCCCTTGCATTGGAGAGGCAAAATCTTAACCCTAGATGGTCAAGAAGTCCTTATTCTACTACTTTTTTTTACTACTTCCTAATACAAAAGAAACTTAGCATTCTTGAGCCTAATTTTTATCTAAATGACTACCTTGCAACTTTATGTCAAATACTTACCTTAAAGAATTGCTGTTACAAAGTGTTTAGTATATATCTGGAATATATAGGATGGCTATAAAGAATATTTTTAGTAATTCATTTATTTGTTATAATTTAGTATTCATTGCCATTCACCTATTTATTTATCCATTCATACTTTTATAGTGTGATAAACATGTGTGTTTGTTTCCATTGTATGTGCTAGTGGTATGTCTGTGAATTAAACCAATAAAAAATAACGTTATTCCTATTTGCTTAAACCCTAATCTTGTTCTCTACTGGGTGGAGGGAGAGGAAGTAACAATTAGGTAAATATCTAAGATAAGTAATAATTACTGGGGAAGGGGAAAATCTAAGCAAAGCAACAGGGAATGTCAGGGATAGATGAGTTGACAACTTTAAATAAAGACATAAGAAAGTGACATGCTAAAATGTGGCACTGGGTCCAGACTTTTAAGAGAATGAAGGGGTGGGAATTCCCTGGTGGTCCAGCATTTAACTCTGCATTTACACTGCAAGGTGCGGAGGTTTTATCCTGGTTGGAGAACTAAAATCCCATAAGCCAAGTGGCTCAAAAACGACAAAAAAGAGGATGAAGGGTTGAGCTATTCGGGTGTTTAAGGAAAAGCATTCCAGTCATAGAAAAGAGCAAATGAGAAAGCCTTGAGTTGGGGTTGACTGGGCCTAATTTAAGAAGAGCAAAGAAAATGGCATAATTGGAACAGAGAGAGCTAGGGAAAACTGAAGATGAATTCAGAGAGGGAGCTACCAGACATTTGAAAAGTTAATAACTTTGGCTTTATCCCTGAGTGACATGGGAAGAATGGAGGGGTGGAGGAGAGAGAGTGTGATCTGACAGCTGACATACCTTAATAAGGTGATTTGTGAAAAAAGACTTCCTGGGAGTTAGGATCAGGGTTGGGGCAGGGGAAGGTCTGAATAGGGATTAGACTTTTGATATATCACAGGAATAGTAGATAGAGACTGTGAAGGAAAGAACAGTATCAAGAATGATAGCAAGTCATTGGCCTCACCCAGTAAAGAATGGAGTTGGTGTAGGAGATATGGAACATGGTGGAAGGAACAGTCATGTCCTTCTACAGCCGCAGGCTTTCTCAAGAAAACTGTACAATCTGCAAGACTACAACAAGTCTATATCCCACTTGTATTGCCAATAGGCCATCCCCCGTCCCCTCAAAAAAAAGAAAACATGGGTCTTAGGGGAGGGAAGAATGAACTGGGAGATTGGGATTGGCACATATACACCACTATGTATAAAATAGGTAACTAATGAGAACCTACTGTATAGGACAGGGAATTCTACTCAATGTTCTGTGTTGACCTAAATGGGAAAGAAATACAAATAGGAGCAGATATAAGTATACGTGTGGCTGAAACTGTACAGCAGAAACTAACACAATATTGTAAAGCAACTAAGCTTCAATTTAAAAAAAAAAAAATTCCAAAAAGAAAAAAAAAAAAAAAATGGGTCTTAGGCAGCCAGTGGTCAATAAATACATGAAAAGAAAAGGAATTAACTTTTGTTATGGTTTCTCTATGTCACTTTACCAACATTATCTAATTTAATGTTTGAAGGGCTTTGTGGCTTTTTATATTATTAAGTAAAACTTGAGAATCTGGTCTGTCTACAGTTTCCATAGAAATTGTCTGTGATCTCTGGTACTGAAGAATATGATGCTATCATTCAACCACACCTCAGACCTACAGAATCAGAATTCCTTATTTTGAGCCTTAGGGATCTGAATTTTTAACAAGGGCATATTAATGTAATAACTTTAATACACCCCAAATTTTTAGAATCATCATTCCAAAGCTTACTGACTGATTGATAATTGAAAAGAAATAAGGTGGTAGATACATCTCCCATGGTAACTATAACTGCATTCTGGTTCTAGCCATTTTGTTTGTGTCTCAAATATTTAAATATGGATGTCTGTAGAACGTATCTGCCACAGTTTCTTACTTCACATTAGAAAGTTGTGTCAAAATATAGGTAAGTCACAATCCCCCAAATGAGGAGGAATAATATCTCTTAGATTTTTTGAGAGGGTTACATGAAACATGTCCAACCACACCTCTATTTATAGGTGAGAAACAAATAGTTGGCTTATCAGATAGCATATTCTTCTTGTGAAGGAAAAACACTAAAAGTCACAAATTAGAGTTGCCTTTGATATTATTTTATAATAATCAATGTTTAATGGAGTAACAGTAACTTCAAAAATCACCAAAATTTCTGACTACTTTCAATGTAACATTTTGCTTTTAAAACCATCAGAATTAAGAATTAATTTCTCAGGAAAAAATATTCATCATAAGGAAATAAAAGGTAATTAATACATAAAAATAGAGGAAATATGTTTAGTTTTTTTCTTCGGATTGCTCTGTTCATCACTTCCTGTCTACCACATCATGCTCACCCAGTGTTTAAATTAGAAAACCATGGGCCCATCCTGGCTTCAGATTTAACTCTGCAAACAATTCACATAGTTTTGATAGTCCTAGGAATTTAATGAAAACCCTTCCGTTATACCCACCTGTAGCACTCTGATAGTAGAAGACAATACAGTTTGATCCTGTAATCTCTCCTTCTAGAGCCAGATCAAGCTTCCAAAAATGATTTAAGTTCTTCCCTACACATTCCCTGAGTGGCTCTAGTTTCCAATCAGCTATATTGTCATTTATTTACTAAAGCAGACTTTCCTGATTTGTGTTCTGGGAGACATTAGTTCCAGATGATGCTCTGAGGTCAAAAGAATATAGGAGATAAACTTTTCCCTTAGTGTATATCGTATACTTTAGCAAAATAAAGGATCTGAGAAGTCTCATAGAAAAGAATACATTCGATTTTTTTACCCCAATGCTAACAATCTTATTATGCCAGGAAACCACTTTTCTCCCAGTACTGCAATAAAACTGAGTACCTTTGAACACTTACAAAACACTTGTCCTTATTATAGGTAACTCTGACCATAAGTATTCTCAGTTCACTTGAGTATATCCAACTGCCATATCATTTCACAATAACAGGCATCCCTTAAGTATTTATTCTCAAGATTATTAGTTCTATAAAGTTATCACACTGCTTGGACTCACTGATCTCACTGTGTTTTAAGTGACACTGATAGGCCCTGAGAAGAAGTTGAGAATAGTATCTCTCAGTAACTGACAACAATGGGGAAAGGGAGACAGGAGATAAAGCTTAAATGACTGAAGTTGTGATAAATTTAATTGGAATAATGCATTTGATGACTTCAGGTTAGTGCCTGGGAGTTGGCATATGCTCGTCGGTCATTCTCCCCTGCTTTCTGATCTCGATATTGAGAAGCAGCAGCATGTGAAGAGGTGAGCAGTAGAAATCCAGAGCGTATTTCAATCAGAGCTTAGTACCAAAACAAACAAACAAACTCCACAGCTCTTCAGGAAAGTGACCCAAAGAGGAATTATTAGATAAGAACATGTAGTTTTAAAGCTTGTCTAAGTCTTGCCTAAGAAATCCCATGGACAGAGGAGCCTGGCAGGCTACAGCCCATGAGGTCACAAAAGGGTCAGACATGACCTAGCGACTACACAACAACTAATTTACTTTTCAGAACTCTCTCCTCGAGTGTTAACTTAGCTGCCACTGGAAATGTACGAAGTATTGGCAGTTCAATGTCACTGTTAACCACACTGGGTGTTTCTTTTTGTTCTAATATTTCTAATTTGGTAAATCAAACGCTATCTCGTTAACAAAAAAAAAAAAAAAAGGAGCTTCATACCAACTCTCAGGAGTCTGTTTATGGAAAATAAACAAGGAGAACTCAAGTACAGTCCAGAGGTGGCCAGAAGGTGAATGGTTAGTAGACTCAGGAGTAAATATATGAGCATAAAGATACTGTCCCAAACAGGGCTGGGAGAAGCAATTTAGAGTCAGAAAGAAGGCCTCAGCCTCCACGTCCCCTATCCACCAGTGTTAGAAAAAATGAGACTCTCAACCAACAAAATTTGTAAATAAAAAAGGCAAATAATTTTGTAAAAATGTGACAACATTCATGAGATTGAGAACCAAGCAATGTTCTACTTACTAAAGGAAAGAAGCTCATCTTTTTATGGTCTACCTAGGCTGACCTGATACGGAGACCTGGGTACAGACATAACACTCCCCAGAGGCCTCCTAGCCAGGAGTCAGACCAGCCTTATGCTTGGGACATAAGTAGGGGGACCAACAGGTCACGGAAGACTCTAGGTCAGTTCCTCCAAGGTCAATAAGCTGATTTTTAAAATGCATCAATTGTCTTCAAGACATGTCTGTCCACCTGTCAAGGGAAAAGGAAAGTCAACCTGAGTCCAGAACAATGGACTTTAACCTTCTAGACTAAAAGCCTGAAGTGTAGGTGTGAAGATTATGAGGGGTCAGGGATGAAAGCAGAATGTTGTAACCACTTAGGGCAGCCACCTGGGGCTGGCCTCTGCTCTTTCCCTCTAGGGATATTGGGCATGTGGGCATATGCACATGCATACACACACACACACACACACAGACATGCACACATATACACATCCTGAAACCAAATCAGGAACTGTTGCTGCTCCTTTGGCTGGACTCTCCCATGGTAGCCTTTGATTAAGCTTGTCTAATCTGCTCTAGGCATTGTGTCTCTAAAGGAACTGTATGATAACTTACTCATATGAAGAATTCTTTTTTGACCAACTGATTTTTTCGCAAATTGTTCTGTTACCACCAAAGTGAGGACAAGACAGTTCTTTCCATGCCCTTCCATTTTCCTTTTCTTCAAGATATGTTACTACATCAACCCAAAGTGGCTAGCAGTGAACTCTTGTTGCTAGGTTGGCAAAATAAATGTGTTTTGACATGGGTATAGTTCTGTTATTTTCTCTTCTGCTTGCTATATCCCCAGTTCATTTTGAGAAAGGGCATCGAGGCTACCCCTATTTCCCTAAATCACTCTGCTTTGGGGATGTACTCGGTCATCTTAACTTTACTGATGTGTCTGTTTTAAAAATCCTCTTCTGTCTCAAATGTTCATTTCTTTGCTAAGGTGTTAAAAAGAAATATGGTGGATTGAACTAGCTTCTGTTAAGATGTGGATGACTCATAACTCATTTGGTGCACTAATGGATGGTGCATAATAATGAACACCTTTCTGGCAATCATAATGGAAGTAAAGAATTTCATGAGAAGGGAGCAGAAAGTACCTGCCTGAAATTTTCTAAAGTGCGTTACTGAACTCTGTTATTTAAAGAAGTGCCTGTCTTTATTCCATGTTCATAGTGAATGTGAAATTTGAGGTAACTTTAAAGAAGAAAGGAGAGAGGAAGAGAGGGAGAGATAAAGAGAGCTAGAAGAATTTTTATCCAGAATAATCTATATAATTGCTTCAATTGTTTTATTTGGGTTTCTCATAACTGGCTTTACCAAGAGAAAACTTCTGCAAGAAGCAAAAATTAACAACTCCAACAGAGCAGTGAAACTTTAAGAAGTATAGCTAATGGTGAAGCCATACAAAAATAATGAGCTATGAGTTCCAATCGTTGTCAGACTAATGCCGCATTCTTATGACAGAAACACTAATCAAGTTTAGAACATCCGGTTTATTTCCGATTTTTTTCTTAAGTAACCAAATTAGTCACCCATACAATATTAAATCTCCTGTTCATTATCCATAAAATGTTTTGCTTTATTTGGGGAGAGAAGTTCCTGAAATTAAACAGAGAATGACACATAAAGTTATAACTAGTTTTCCTGTAAATGAATGTCTTAGAGTAGCATATTTTTTTCCTTCCTTAAATGCAATTGGCTTTTCCCCCCCTCTTCAGTTTTAATGTTATGTAATGTATTTAAACCCTTATTTAAATAAAACTTGTTTTCAGAAACAAACAAAAAAAAAATGCAATTGGCCTCACACGCATCATAATTCCTGCAGCAAATTCAATTTTGATACTCAAAACAGAAACATTCTTACAAGTTTTATTGTCGTATATTATCTAGTGCAATTTTCTATCTTCCTCAAAGTTCAGTTGCTTTGCTAAAAAAGAGACCTACTGAATTGGTTATCTTCTTGCTAATATAAGTGTGAGTGAGCAAGAGCATATTGGATATTTAATAGAGGATCAGAGTTAGACTTGCGTCAAAGTCAGCACCGTGCCTCCACATCACTGAAGCTAAATCAGGATCTAATTCTCAGGCTGTCACTGAGCATACTAGAGATTACCAGAAAGGAGAGGAAATGGATAGCACAGTAGGAAACTATGTTTTTGTAATGCAGGCTTGGGATAGATGAAGGGAGCTTACAAGTCAACCTGGGCAACTGATACAGGGCAGAAGGCCAACTTGATTACTACAAGGGATGTAGTCAAGAGAGGTGGTCCTTTCTGCACTGTTTGCTGGAGTGAGGAAAGTTGAATAAACCTGCAGGTCTGATAGTGGGCAAAGACTGCTGTTCTGAGTTGCCTAGTGCACCTTTGAAAGCAATTAATGCAAACAAAAGAAACATACAGTTTACATTGCCAATCTGTGAGGAGCTTCCAGATCACTCTGTCTCTGAGATGTATTTTCTAAGAAAGGAATGTTCAGTCAGGGGGGGAGTACCACACCAGCTTTTGTCCCAGGCATCATATCAACCCCCTAAGGGCAAGTATTTGTTGACTTGAATGCATGTGTCTGCCATACTGAGCATCTCTATTGCACAGAATAGGACCGAGTGCTGCTCTTGTCTCTTCATTTTTTGTTCTTGATGTGGCCTGACCTGACATGATACTCTTGTAGCTGTTTCTGTCCATTCACAAAATGCTGTGATTCTTTCTAGATAGTAAGAATTTACTTTGGAAAAATGGTGACAATTTTTTCTTTATCTTCAAATGTTTGTAAAGCACCTACTTTTATCCCCAGATGTTGCATTTGGCAGCCAAAATCCTGTGGTTTCTCGACAATGTTATAGACACTTAGATTCCCAATGCAGTCAGAGCTGCCAAATCTGTTGACAGACTAGATAATTGTTTCATTTTTGATACAGAGTTTTAGTGAACAACATCATACGCTGCCCACTGACCTCATAAAAGCATCCAATATCATGTCTTTCCTTTGGCAACCCCTAAGCAAGGTTGATTGCCATAAGAAGTTCACAGAGAACCCCAGGCTATTGCATTTTACTAGAAAATGTCATCCACAACTGGTAACACCATAAAACTGCACTAATGGGAGCTGGGCCCCACTGAGACTCAGCATACATTTTGTTTGTCTCCAGCTGGCTTCTCAATGCCTCTGGCAGGGTTGATTCACTCTACCTAATATTGAAATCCTCTCCCTCTGGTGAGATGACACTTTACTGATGCTTTCCCAAGAGTACCTACATCTTGTACCTAATTTTCTGCTTAAAAATGATTTTCCTTATTTGTTTTATCTTTCCTTCAATCTTTTTTTTTCTCTCTCCTCCTCTGTTTTCCCTTTATGCTTCCTCCCATTTTTAACTTAAATTTAATAAGCATCTTTCTGGCTTTATCACTGCAAGGATTTATAATCTGAGGCAACTTCCCTTCTGCATCAGAAGAAGTCCTCCTCTTCCTTCCAGAATGAGACTTGAAGACTCAAACTAGGTGTAATTACTTCTGAGAAGTGCTCTCTGAACTCTCTAAGCTAACTTGGTTCTCCCTTTCTGTGAAACTGGAGACCATCGGCTGACCTTTATGAGACTACATTGTAATTGTCTGCTGGCTCCACTCACGTGTGATCCCATTGAAAAAAACAGTTGCCTTTGGCCATTTGTATGTTTCTCGTAGCACTAGGTTCTCAATATTATTTTTTGAATTATAAAACATATAAAAACAAAAACAAATATTTTGAATCCCTCGCTATGCTTGTTTATGCTTAACTAAACTTGCTGAAAATATTACTCCCTGTCTTAGCCTCGAACACAACATCTTCCTACAGGATAAAACCAAGCTTATCCTGCTCACTGTACAACAAGTCAATAGATTAAAAGATGAGGTCTTGGATCAAGGAATAGTGACTTTGTTCAGGAAGCCAGCTGACCAAAAAGAGGGGGATGAGTGTTCCAAAGAACCATCTTCTACAAGTTAAAATTCAGGCTTCCTTTATACTAAAAGAGGAGGGAGTATGGCTGATTGTTGCAAAGAGAAATGCCAGAATCCTTTATTTTTGCACTTGTCCATATAGGTCAGGTTACAGTGTTTCTGTAAACCTCCAACAAGACAAATGCAATTCTGTTTTGCAAATTTTTATCTTTGTATGAATAAAAATGTGTTATAACTTTAAAGGTCAAGCCTGGGAGACAGAACCTTGAGAATGAGCTGTCCTGTTAATTTCAGGCTATAGGCAACATTCTTTTACAAAAGGTGCAGAGTCAACATAACTAACCACAAGCAACAGAGCGCACTGGTTAGAGCTCAATAAATAGATCCAATATAGTCAGGTTTGTTCTCTGTTACACTACCATCTTCTTCTTTTTTTTTTTTTAACTTACACATGTGCTTAATCTTCCCCTATTAAAACTTCTGTTTGTTTGTTTTTTTTTAATGCCAGTAACTCAAGTTGTCCCTCACTTGGGGGGACAGTAATTTGTATTTGTTGCCTCATTTCCAGATAGGAAAAGGAGTACATCAAGACTGTATATTGTCACCCATATATTTAACCTATGTACAGAGTACATCAAGAGAGATGCTGGGCTGGAAGAAGCACAAGCTAGAATCAAGATTGCCAGGAGAAAGAGCAATAACCTCAGATATGCAGATGACACCACCCTTATGGCAGAAAGTGAAAAAGAACAAAAAAGCCTTTTGATGAAAGTGAAAGAGGAGAGTGAAATAGTTGGCTTAAAGCTCAACATTCAGAAAACTAAGATCATGGCATCTGGTCCCAACACTCCAGGGGAAATAGATGGGGAAACAGTGGAAACAGTGGCTGACTTTATTTTTTTGAGCTCCAAAATCACTGCAGATGGTGACTGTAGCCATGAAATTAAAAGACGCTTACTCCTTGGAAGGAAAGTTATGACCAACCTAGACAGCCTATTAAAAAGCAGAAACATTACTTTGCCAACAAAGGTCCGTCTAGTCAAGGCTATGGTTTCTCCAGTGGTCATGTATGGATGTGAGAGTTGGACTGTGAAGAAAGCTGAACGCTGAAGAAATAATGCTTTTGAACTGTGGTGATGGAGAATACTCTTGAGAGTCCCTTGGACTGCAAGGAGATCCAACCAGTCCATCCTAAAGGAGATCAGTCTAGGTTGTTCATTGGAAGGACTAATGTTGAAGCTGAAACTCCAATACTTTGGCCACCTCATGCGAAGAGTTGACTCATTGGAAAAGACCCTGATGATGGGAAGGATTGGGGGTGGGAGGAGAAGGGGACGACAGAGGATAAGATGGCTGGATGGCATCACCAACTCGATGGACATGAGTTTGGGTGGACTCCGGGAGTTGGTAATGGACAGGGAGGCCTGGCGTGCTGCGATTCATGGGGTCGCAAAGAGTCGGACACGACTGAGCGACTGAACTGAACTTATCACATCTAATTCACAATTCTACTCCAATCATTTCTCAAATTATGATACCCAGATGGGCATCATCAAGGGCATCCATGTGAACTTGTGACACATGTACATTTTTGGTCTCTATCCAAGAGCTAATGAATTAGAAACCCTAGGGTGGGGTCTAACCATCTATGTTTTGATAAATCCTCCCAGTGATATTAATGCATTCTACTGTTTGAAAACCACTGCTCTTGAATTATTTTTCCAGTGAGATTAGAGACCTTGATTTGGTTGTCAAATTAAATACCACTTTTTAGTTTTCCTCATAATAGATATTTAGAAAATATTCAGGTGAGCCTTGTAGGACAGGAGCCATGGAGCCGTCACTGAGAGAGGCTGCTTCCAGAGCAAGTGGGAGAGACAAAGGCTATGATAGGACCAGTTGTGTGTGTGTGTGTATTTTTAGTTAAATCCTCAAACCTAAATAAGAAGAAATCTTCAAAGAACAACTTCTACTGACAGTGAGTGTCAGTAATGCCTAACGCGGCTCCCGACTCCGGCAAGTGAGTCTGCAGTCATCTGTATGCATAATATGGAATGTTCTCAACCCAGAGATAGCTCTGTTGACAAGGAGTGAGTGACTACCTGTGAAGACTGTAAGTCAAGACAACAAATTTTTATACCTTTCCTGGTAGTTCAGAGATGAGTCTCTGTAGAACCAGAAGCAAAGAAAGGAAATAATCTGACCTTTTCTTTATTAGATTGACTGCAAAAATTGCTTGACTTCCAGAAACAAAAACACAGAGAAATAATACAATTATTTTGGCATCATTGGACATTCATCATATTGAGAAGTATGCTTTGTGAAGCTTCCTGAGTTGAGGTTTGGAAACTTCTTTGGTGCTCATTTATAACTTGGACTATAAACATGAGTGAATTGTGGTTGTGTTTCAACTGCTGTATTGTTTCAATCTAAAAGGGGCCAGCAGGTTGATCAAGGTATGATTGGAGAGACCACAAACTCTGTGCACACAGTTCACATGGGGTCAGGAGACCTGTTAAGTGGGATGAATTCCATGAGCTCCATTCAGAACCAGATGTAGTCCAAGGGAGGCTATGGGGGTGCCATGGCTGTCACAATGCAGATGCAGCTCATGGATGTAAAGACAGGATAGCCCTGGACCTCTCCTCTAAAGTGTGATGGGTGTCTTGGTTACCCCATTGTGATTACTTCAGTGACATGTTCCTGTTCTGCTCTGAAGAAACTGGTCAGAACAATCTTGCATTTCCTTCTGCTGGCACATGCGCCTTTGGACTCATGGACAGAGTTCTTTGGATTATGGCTTCATTACTGATTTTTATGAGTGTGGATCTGATTTTACCAAGATCTTTTTTGTGAATGTTAGCACTGTTCTGCACTTTCCCCCTCATTTTTCTCTTTCCACCTCCAACCCATCTGCCATACGATCTTATTGGTGAGCAAAGACCTGCTATTGTTAATTTGTCACCATTTATGTACGTTTTAGGGCTTCCCAGGTGGCACTAGTGGTAAAGAACCCACCTGCAATGCAGGAGACATAAAATACACAGGTTCAATTCCTGGGTCAGGGAGATCCCCTGAAGGAAGACATGGCAGCCCACTCCAGTATTCTTGCCTAGAGTATCCTATGGACAGAGGAGCCTGATGGGCTACAGTCCACAGTGTCACAAAGAGTCAGATATGACTGAAGAAACTTAGTGCACACACATATATATATTTTGGAAGGTATGAGACTCACAAGCACAATGATCATTTGTACTCATTTGATAGTTCAGCAGAGTAATATCTGTATGTTTTATGAAGTTGCCTGTGTGGGGACCCATAGGATGCCAGAGATGAACACTTCTTTACTGCCCTTTCTGCTGCTATCATCAGAATCATAAATTATCATCAGAAAAAGGTTAGTTGTGGCACCAAGTCACATCAATTTCATAAAAAAAAATGGCAACTTGTAGCTTATTTTAGAAGTATAACTTTTATTTAGTTAGAATTATAATTTAAAAATAAGCTTACATTCATAAGGCATTCATTCA
Organism: Giraffa tippelskirchi; assembly: GCF_054371585.1. NCBI lineage: Eukaryota > Metazoa > Chordata > Mammalia > Artiodactyla > Giraffidae > Giraffa > Giraffa tippelskirchi. The sequence continues at coordinate 135,335,477 of NC_137277.1, forward strand.
TTGTAAATATTCAATATATTTATTTGAGAACAAGGACCTGGTATTGTAAACATGTATGGTTATGTATCTGAGTCTGTGGTAACACTCTCATCTTGTCTGACTCTGAGCATCATGACCTTAGTAGCTGTTCATTTCTTTGTGTGCTCCTTCTGTTTTTACATGTTTATGCTTAATATTACTATATTCAGTTGCTTTCACTAGCAGTTTGTTGAGCTTCTAGCCTGTACTTCTAACTGTGGACTCTGTAGTCATTGGTCTCTCCATATTCATATTTTGAGACAGTGGAAGTTGCCAGGAGCAACGATTGACCTGACTGTGTTATTGCCTGTGAGAACAACTTGCATGGTGACTGAAGATATTGGTGTGGAATCTTTGGCTCAGGTTCCAAAATATATTTGTTCTTCACAAATTGTATTTCTATAAACGCTTCTCCTTCCCCATAAGTGTGTAGTGCTAAGACAGGTAATGTTTTTTTTTTTTCATTAAAATTTTTAAATCCTATGTCCAGTTACATTTGATAGGAGTACTTTTCATGCAGGAAATGGGCTTAATTGAAAACTGACTTAGAAAACGGTAAGGATTTAGGTAACTGCATTAAAAAAGGGGGATCATTTTCTCTTCACCTTAGTCATAAGTTCTTATGAAACAGGTAACTGAATAAATATTGGATTATATAGGCAAAACATGGCAGCATTTCTTCCCCCAGTTCTTTTTATTTACCCAGTATAGCCGGCTCTAGATTATTCAGTCCTTGTATTTCTGCAATTTTGAGTCTTCGTAGATGTCAATCCCAGAGAATCTGTCAAGTAAAAACATTTATGCTTAGCAATCAAAATAGGCATTTTACAGTTTAATAACTTCTAAACTTGAATTCATCTGATGTCATTAATTAACTATGTTGATACTGCATTCTGGATTTTGCTTGAGTACTGGTGTCATTCTGTTCAACAGAGTCAGGGTCCAGCCAGGCACTCTGCAGTGTGCAATCTCTTATAAGATGGATTTTTTTTTTTGGTATTGTCAGTCCTGATGCAATTTAGTCTATTTCTATTTTGACTTTAAAAATTAGTACATAGTTTATAATTTTATGATTCCTAGAACAGTACAGAGAGCCATGGTCCCTTTTCCCTAATTCATGATTTTATTTTATTTATTTATTTTTTCTCAATTGTTTGCTTTCCTGATTCTCCAAGGATCAAATACCACAGTGAGCACTGAAGTGTGTCTCCATGGTAAGCCAAAGGCTGCACACTTCAGCTTCCAACTGTTCTGCAGCCACCCTGACTTGACAGGCACAAGTAGCCACACTGTGTGCAAGAATACATGCCAAGGAAGGTGTCAATAATGAGTCAAGAATAAAAAAACTACCAATTTTAAGATACTAACCTTGGACTCAATTTTTTTAGGGAGTCAGCTTTTCCACATTGATGAGTGGATTTGTAAATGTTGAGAGGTCATTTGCTCCCCAAAACAATGTCTCTCATTTGAAAAACGAAGCTAACGAAATAGAATTGACTGTTAATACTTTATTGAAATATGTTGTAACAACTGGTAACTAAAGGCATGCATTCAGGGAAAGAGGTGCTTTTTTCTGTGATGTAGACATGAAATGGTGCCTATGAGCATACAGTGGAAATGTGAACTGTGGTGATTAGGTTCAGCATTTCTGATGTAGCACTATCAGTTCAGCTCAGTTCAGTTCAGTCGCTCAGTTGTGTCTGACTCTTTGCGACCCCATGAATCGTAGCACTAACAGTGGGCCTTTAAAGATACTTTGTGAGTATATATTAACTTTCACTTTTGTTATTAAATTATGGCAGTTCTGTTACAGAGAGGGAGTTTGACTTGATTTTGTTCAAAATGCGAGAAGGCAATGGCACCCCACTCCAGTACTCTTGCCTGGAATGACTTCTGCTCAGCACCCAGGAGATAAAATTGACATATTTTTACAACATAAGCATGCTTATTTTATACATTGTGTTCATTCTTAAATAAAGTAAGCTCAGTGTTGGCTTGTAAATAGTAAAAATAAAGTGTTTGATTTTGATTCAATAAATGTTTTCAGTCCTAAAAAAAAGCATTCACACAGCTTGATAATAAAGCACATACACACGATGCTTATTTGCTTGACATATGCTTAAATAGTTCTTAAAGAACATTTAGCTGTTAATTGAAATTATTAAAAGACTGGTTTTCATTTTTCTCTTTAAGTATTTACAGTGACCTTAAGTTTCTAAATATTTGAGGGAAGATTTTATTGGTTTCTAATTTTATTGTATTGTGACCAGAAAACATTATCTATAAGAGACTGATTCTTTGTTGTTTTTTGATATTATCTTTGTGACCAGTACATGGTTATTGTTCCTTTTATGCTTGAAAAGAATGTATATTCTATGATTGTTGGTTATAAGTCTCTATCTATGCTATATTCAGCTTCATGATAGGTTGTTCAGATTTTCCTTAGCTTTACTAGGTCGTTGCATATGGAAATTAATATTATTCACAATATTAATTATGAGTTTGTTGATTTCTGCCTCAAATTCTGTCATTTTTTGCTTTGCATATTTTGAGGCTATATGTATACACACATTTAAAATGTTCACATTAATATGTTTCTTTTTCATTATGTATCTAAATATATTGTCTATCTAAATATATTGTACCTTACTATTACTGCTGCTGCTGCTGCTAAGTCGCTTCAGTCGTGTCCGACTCTGTGCGACCCTGTATATACAGCAGCCCACCAAGCTCCACCGTCCCTGGGATTCTCCGGGCAAGAACACTAGAGTGGGTTGCCAATTCCTTCTCCAATGCGTGAAAGTGAAAAGTGAAAATGAAGTCACTCAGTCATGTCCGACTCTTCGCAACCCCATGGACCGTAGCCTACCAGGCTCCTCCATCCATGGGATTTTCCAGGCAAGAGTACTGGAGTGGGTTGCCATTGCCTTCTCCATACTATTACTAGTATAACTATATTAATATTATCTTGTTTATTATCTCTCTAAATCATTTTTCACCTTCTATTTTAAATGTGTGCTTTAGAAGAAACTGGTAACATGAACTCAGTAAACAGAACATAAGGCTTAACATAAAAAAAAAATCATAGCAAGTTTAAAAAATGAAGAGTTTCTTCGTGATTGAGGTAATAGAAACTGAAAAACAAAGTGTTCATATTATAAGAATAAAAGTTAAAAACAGTACGGAAAATGCGTGTACTAAAAATGGAAATGCTGAAATAGAAAAGGGGCTTGAAATAAAGTTAATGCCAAGAGAAAAGACAAGGAGATTAATGGAAATAGAATATAAAAGATGTAGAGGACAAGAAAGAGCAAATGCTCAACTTTATCCCCAGATCCTGGCATCTGAATAAAATGAGCACTAAGAATTAAGACTTGGATATGATGAAGGGAGTCCCAAGTGATCAGAGCTGTTTCTTTGAAGAATGAATGCAAGACTGAGCAGCAGTCATGGGAGAATGAGAAATATGTAGACAACAAGTACAGGCAGGTTTTATGAGCTGTTAAGCTTTCAAAATAACTTTTTATAAATGTTTAAATTATTGAATCCTATAATGTAACTCACTTATAAGGAGAAACATAAGTGTAGTCTTCCAGAAGAAAGTGGATTATATGAAAGGAAGAAAAATAATCATGGGCAAATAATACTCCAAGTCAATCTTTTATTGATTAATAAAGGCCATAAAAGATAGTCTCAAATGTATAATAACTTGGTGGTACAGGTTGTATGCATGCCCCATTCTTTAAAAAAAATGGCAAAATCCAAACAATGTAAATGACTGCAGTGAAAATGTTATCTTAACTGTGGAGTACATGAGGCCACATCTCTAAGTATCTATGCAATTTTCAATGGTTCAGAAAATTTATTTAGACAAATATTACTTTTATATAAAAACAGTATATATATATATAATCTTAATAGGGCAAGAATTTACAGTGCCCTAAATTTGACCCATCTTTATAATAGCTTTATTGTGATGGACTAGGAAATATATAAACCAAAATCAATGAGTGAGAAATGAAAAAAAACTATGGCAAACAAACCAGCAAAGAATATTTAATCCTCTGAGATATTGAGATTAGAGTAAAAGCATTTGGTAATTACACTTGTAGAAAAGGAAACAAATGTACTGAGTTCTAGCAAAGTATTGTAATTAACTAAAAAAAAATACAAAAATCAGAGAATGAAACAGGTGAGAAATCTTATGGAGAGTATTTCTTCAAGTTTTAAAGAAATTGTTTTATGTAAAGCTGAAACAAGTAGTTAATGTGAAATCATTGCAAATGTAAAATACTAATGTTTTTTTATAATAATTATCTTTAAGGTATATTTTAGAAATCAAAAATTTTGTTTTGATTAAATATTTATCTTATGTTAATCAATATTTTCAATTTCATCTGTTTTACTTTCAAGTTAAAGTAAAATGATGATGCATATGAGTCATATAATTTATTTGATAAAATTATTTTTAAATATCTATTATGCTATTTATGAAAACTTATAAGTCTCTTTCAGTATATACCCATTAAAAGATTTTTAGAATGTTAACTTATATCAGGTGATGAGTTTTTTGCCTCTCTTTTTTTTTTTTTGGTACTTTTCAATACTTTTGATGTTTTTGTTATTGTTCTAGTTAATAACGAGCAAGAATCAACTTTATAAAATTATAGCCTCTTAATTTTTTATTAAAGTGATATGTTTGTTGTCAAATATTGAAGACATGAAGACATACAGAAGAGAATATAAGCCTTTTATATTAATTTCACCTGGCACCAGATTTACTTTCTTATCAAATTCTAACTTCCATCCACCATCATCAATGTAAAGCTACAGTGACCCTCCAAGTCAAAAGCAAGGCTGTCAAACCCACTTACTCTCTTGGTACTGGAATAGGTCGATATGCATTGAGTTGATAAAATTAGAATGTATGTATTCAAGTGAGTTTGTAGCTACTAACTCCCTTCCACTCATTAAAAGAAAATAAAATGTGGATTTCACTGACATAAGTCAGTTATTCATAAGATGAGCTCATATTGAAAGAGAAGAAAGAAGGATAAATAAGTTTCTGATCCAGTGAAATCAAGGTGACGATGCTAGAGAAGTGTATGGGTGTCATGTAGGCAATAGAAAATGCAGGATTGGATGGGAGATCAGGGCTGGCACTCTAAACTGGAGACTGAAAAAACCTCGAATAGCCAAAGTAATCTTGAGAAAAAAGAATGGAACTGGAGGAATCAACCTGCCTGACTTCAGACTATACTACAAAGCTACAGTCATCAAGACAGTACAGTACTGGCACAAAGACAGAAATATAGATCAATGGAACAAAATAGAAAGCCCAGAGATAAATCCACGCACCTATGGACACCTTATCTTTGACAAAGGAGGCAAGAATATACAATGGAGAAAAGACAATCTCTTTAACAAGTGGTGCTGGGAAAACTGGCCAACCACCTGTAACAGAGTGAAACTGGAATACTTTCTAACACCATACACAAAAGTAAACTCAAAATGGATTAAAGATCTAAATGTAAGACCAGAAACTATAAAACTCCTAGGGGAAAATATAGGCGAAACACTCTCTGACATAAATCACAGCAGGATACTCTATGACCCACCTCCCAGTGTAATGGAAATAAAAGCAAAAATAAACAAATGAGACCTAATAAAACTTAAAAGCTTCTGCACAACGAAGGAAATTATAAGCAAGGTGAAAAGACAGCCTTCAGAATGGGAGGAAATAATAGCAAATGAAGCAATTGACAAAGAATTAATTTCAAAAATATACAAGCAGCTCATGCAGCTCAATTCCAGGAAATTAACCACTCAATCAAAAAATGGGCCAAAGAACTAAACAGATATTTCTCCAAAGAAGACATACAGATGGCTAACAAACACGACAAGATGCTCAACATCACTCATTATCCGAGAAATGCAAATCAAAACCACAATGAGGTACCATCTCACGCCAATCAGAATGGGTGCTATCCAAAAGTCTACAAACAATAAATGCTGGAGAGGGTGTGGAGAAAAGGGAACCCTCTTACACTGTTGGTGGGAATGCAAACTAGTACAGCTATTATGGAGAACAGTGTGGAGATTCCTTAAAAAACTGAGAATAGAACTGCCATACAACCCAGCAATTCCACTGCTGGGCATATACACTGAGGAAACCAGAATTGAAAGAGACACATGTACCCCACTGTTCATCGCAGCACTGTTTATAATAGCCAGGACATGGAAGCAACCTAGATGTCCATCAGCAGATGAATAGATGAGAAAGCTGTGGTACATATACACAATGGAATATTACTCAGCCATTAAAAAGAATACATTTGAATCAGTTCCAATGAGGTGGATGAAACTGGAGTCTATTATACAGAGTGAAGTAAGCCAGAAAGAAAAACACCAATACAGTATACTAATGCATATGTATGGAATTTAGAAAGATGGCAATGATAACTCTATATGTGAGACAGCAAAACAGACACAGATGTATAGAACAGTTTTTGGACTCTGTGGGAGAAGGCAAGGGTGGGATGATTTGAGAGAATAGCATTGAAACATGTATATTATCATATGTGAAACAGATCGCCAGTCCAGGTTTGATGCATGAGACAGGGTGCTCAGGGCTAGTACACTGGGATGACCCAGAGGGATGGGGTGGGGAAGGAGATGGGAGGGGGATTCAGAATGGGGAACACATGTACACCCATGGCTGATTCATGTCAATGTATGGCAAAACCATGACAATATTGTAATTAGCCTCCAATTAAAATAAATAAATTTTTAAAAAAAGAGGAAAAAATTTCAATATGAAAAGTGTAAGAGATACACTACCTGATACATAAGTCATACATATGTATATACAAAAATTATATTGCTATGTTTTCTAGATACTTCAACATAGGTGCTTTCTATTTTCTTGATCACTGTATTAAAAATATATGATTAAGAATAATAAAAATTATTATTTACAAAAAAAATAAAAAAAATAAATAAATTGGAGACTGTGAGAACAGCAGTTCTCCCAAGTTTTCTAGTGTTGTGTGGGAGTTGGGTCAAATGGGGAGTCTCCCAAGGCCACCAGTTTGGGCAAGCATCACAGGAGGTAATGACACCCTATTTCCTATCAGTAGCTTCTTTTTGACAGTCATTAAAGAGTTGCCCCATATGTACATTCTAGAGGTGATTTGCATGCCGTCTTTTAGACAATGTAGAATAGTGCGTATAATTACCAGAAAAGTCAGTGGGAAACAATTTTATTTTTATGAGATATTGTTACCCAACAAAAGTGTGTGTGCCCAATGCATAGTGAGGCCAAACAAACAGAAATGTCCAAGTGTAGAGCAGAGAAAGGATAATTTCAGGGCTATTCATGGAGAATGGATGACTCATGCCCCCAAAATCTGAACTCCCTGCAGAATTTCAGCAAAGCATCTTTATATATAGATATAGATATATATTAATTTTTATTGGAGTATAGTTGAATTCCATGGACAGAGAAGCCTGGTGGGCTACAGTCCAAGGTATCACATTCCCTTGTGATTCAGAGTCGGACATGACTGAGCCAGTAACACTACTTGCTTATACCTGATTTACAATGTCATGTTAGTTTCTGCTGTATAGCAAAGTGAATCAGTTATACAGATATACATATCCAGTCTTTTTTAGATTCCTTTCCCATATAGTCCATTACAGAGTATTGAGTATAGTTCCCTGTGCTATACAGGAAATTCTTATTAGTTATATATTTTATGTAGTCGTGTATATATGTCAATCCCAATCTTCCAATTTATTCTCGCCTCCCTTTTCCCCCTTGATAACAGTATGATTTTCTACACCTGTGATTATTTGTTTTATAGGTAAATTCATTTGCATCTTTTTTTTTTTTTAAGATTCCACATATAAGTGACAACTCAGAAAGCTTCTTTAAAGGCAAGGTAAGGGAGGGGCATGGTTAGTTTGTTGCTAACTTCTTGGTGTAGCAATCCTTTGTTCTTGCAGCTGTCCACTTAGGTTAGGTCATGGTGTTCCTGTAAAACTCCAACAAGATGAATGCTATTCTCTGTTTTGCAATGTTTTATCTCTACATGAACGGAAAAGTGTTATAACCTTAAAGGTCAGAGCCTTGTGAATGGGTTATCCTGTATATTTCAGGCTATAGGCAACATTTTAAATCAAAGCAAAAGTAATGGAATACAAAGGTTAAAGTAAAAGAAATAGATCTAACATGAAGTTAGATTTGTTCTTCCCTATTACAAAATACTAAGTATTAGAGTAGTCTTCTTTTTCTTGTGGTGGTGTATAGTAGCTTTAATATTTCTTTCAAATTTTGTAAATCTATGTCTAGATTTCAAAGAAAAAGCATAAATGTCTGTTTGATTCTATTAAATATCACGTATATAGGAGTTTGGGGCTTTCTTGGGTGTTGACTGAAAGTTCATAGGGAATCAGAATGATAGAATCAGAATTGGTGAAGCAAATAATGATGCTCCCAGATGAAGCTCTTTTGGATAGTAATACTATTAAAAATAATTGCTAAAAACAATTTACTGGTTTCACTTCTCTTTTTTTAATCATTCCAGTTTAACACTTTGCTATGCTTCATGGTGTTTAGTAGACTCAAAAATAATGGCACCAAATGACATGACAACACCATTTGGTAGAACAAAATGGGCTCCAGTAGGAAGAACGAAATTCAAATTCAGTTCTATCAGTTAACAGTTTTGTGGCCTTGGGCAGGAAAACCACCTTTTGTGCAGCAGTCTTTTATGTGGCAATATGAGGAATAAGCCTGTCACATAGGGGCATTGTGAGGATGACATAAGACAATGTTTACAAAGAGCTTAACATGTAGTCAAGTCTCCATGAGTGGCAGCTACTGTTGCACTAGAGTGCAGAAAAAAAAAAATCTGTTTTGAAAGTTTTACATCTTTCAGGGATGCATAATTTGACATTCCAAAATCCTTACAGATTTTTACATTTTTTTATATTTGCATCCTCATTTCATTAGCAGACGTACTGTTATTGGCACATGCTGCTATTTCTTAGGTAGGAACCTTTCAGATTGCTTTCAGATTATTTGGCTGACATTCCCAGTTATATCCTGGCCAACTATGATCTCACATTTTGTCACTAAAGTCCCAAGCACTCAAAAGCACAGTCATTATTTTCATGAAACCAGACATGAATGTGATTGCACAGTTGTTGATGACATAAAACAGTCATCAATCTGGTTTACTTATCTGATCCAAATAAGTTATGTATACTGGAACAGATTCAACTAGACAAATCTCTATTTCAAGCCCAAAGCCTTCAAGTGATTTGGATAACAATGAAAGCAGGAATTGGACCATGCATTAGCCCTCCCTGCAACTTCTCTCCCTCTTTAAATCTGCTTATAACTTGAATAACAATGTTTCTGTTCACTATCTTTAAAAAAATTTAAATACCTTTGTTTGAGGCAATGTATTAAATGATTTAATGCATGCATGCGTGCTCAGTCCTGTCCAATTCTTGAAACCCCACGGGCTATATAGCCCACCGGGCTCATCTGTCAATGGAAATTTCCAGACAAGAGTACCGGAGTAGGTTGCCATTCCCTTCTTCACTGGGTATTCTGACCCAGTGAGTGAACCCATGTCTCCTGCATTTCCTGCAGTGCCAGGTGGTTTCCTTACCATTAAGCTACCTAGGAAGCCCTAAGTGGTTTATAGACACTAATATATCCAATCCTTACAACAACCTTGAAACATTAGTATATCTATTTTATTTTTTAACTTATTTTTTATTGAAGTATAAGTGATTTACAATATTGTGTTAGTTTCAGCTGTAGAGCAAACTGTTTCATATATATGTGTGTGTGTGTATACATTATTTTCCCTTATAGTTTATTATAAAATATTGAGCAGAGATCTCTGTGCTATACAGTAGGTCCTTGTTGTTTAAATATTTTATATATAGTAGTGTGCATATGCTAATGCCAAACTCCTAATCTATCCCTCCCCCACCTTTCCTCTTTGGTAACCATAAGTTTGTTTTCCATATCTGAGTCTATTTCTCTTTTGTATGTAAATCTATTTGTTTCACTTTCTTTTAGATTCCACATGTAACTGATATTGCATGATATTTGTTTTTCTCTGACTTACTTATTATGATAATATCTAGGATCATTCTTTTTCATGACTGAGTAATATTCTGTCATATATATATGTGTGTGTACATATATATATATATATATATACCACATCTTTATCTATTCATCTGTCAATGAACATTTAGGTGGCTTTCAAATTTTGGCTATTTTAAAAAATGCAGCAACAAATATTGGGGTGCATTTATCTTTTTTTGAATTATGGTTTTCTCCAGATATATGCCCAGGAGTGGGATTGCTTGTTCATACGGTTGTTCTATTTTTAATTTTTAAAGGAACCTCCATACTGGTCTCCAGAGTGGCTGAACCAATTTATATTACTACCAACAGTGTAGGAGGGTTACTTGTTCTCCACATCTTCTCCAGCGTTTATTATTTGTAGACTTTTTAATGATGTTCATTCTGACAGATAAGCGGTTCTTTTTAAAATAAGAAAGTTGAGGCTCAAAACATTGATACAATTTGTCAGATTATGTACAGCTAGGAGCACACAGAGCTACTTTTTAAGTTCAAGTCTTGCTCCTAGTTGTAGAGGTTTTATAGTATACACAACTACAACAATTGCTGTTTTGTTGCTGTTGTTTTTCCCCACGTGAGTTCTCAATTAAAAACCCTTCACTGACTCCCCATTGTTCACTAGGTAAAGGTCAAGTGTTTAGATTGTTTTTAATTTTAAATTTTGCTTCAGCTTGGTTGTCTACTACACCAAAAAGCACCACCTGCATTCCAAGACGCCAGCGTCCCAACTCGTGTGCAACTGGTGATTGTCTCAACCTGCTCAGCAGAGAAGTTTGTAAACCAAATCCATTCCATGCCAAGATGACTCAAATAGCTATACAAAGGAAAGAGAATTACAGAAAATGTTAGGAAGAAATTATTATAATAAGTAGAATATTTTTAGAACATTATAAATTTCCTTTTTTACTTTCTTAAGGTGAGTACTTTCAATATTATTTTCATCTATGATAGACAGGGGATTTTCTTGACATGGATTACAGAACAACGTAAAAAAACAATCTTTGAACCCTATTGCTGCTGCTGCTGCTGCTAAGTCGCTTCAGTCGTGTCCGACTCTGTGCGACCCCACAGACGGCAGCCCACCAGGCTCCCCCGTCCCTGGGATTCTCCAGGCAAGAATACTGGAGTGGGTTGCCATTTCCTTCTCCAATGCGTGAAGGTGAAATGTGAAAGTGAAGTCGCTCCGTCGTGTCCGACTCTTAGCGACCCCATGGACTTCAGCCTACCAGGCTCCTCCGTCCATGGGATTTTCCAGGCAAGAGTACTGGAGTGGGTTGCCATTGCCTTCTCCTTGAACCCTATTAGGTTTGATTCATTTCTAATTTGTATTAAGTCCACAGTATACATGTATGCTGGTTTTCATAGGAGACATATAATCTACATGCATCTTCCTATATATCTTATTTTGTTACATCTTTAACATGAATTTAATTACAATTTTTAATTTCAAAATGCACTTGAACTAATCAGATATTAAAACCTTTTTTGAAGAAAATATCTGCTTTTCATGAACAGAAATTTTAAACACAATCATATTGTTATAGAGTAGTTTCATCCTAATAATCTGACCTCTCTCTTAACTTTTATTTTTAGATCTTTATCTAAAGCAGGCAGGGTTTCCCTGGTGGCTCAGACAGTAAAGAGTTTACCTGCAATACAGGAGAACTGGGTTCAATCCCTGGGTTGGGAAGATCCTCTGGAGAAGGAAATAACAACTCACTCCAGTATTCTTTGACCATATAGTCAAAGCTACGGTTTTTCCAGTAGTCATGCATGGATGTGAAAGTAGGACCATAAGGAAAGCTGAGTCCTGAAGAATTGATGCTTTTGAACTGCGGTGTTGGAAAAGATTCTTGAGAGTCCCTTGGACTCCAAGGAGATCAAATGAGTCAGTCAGTTCTAAAGGAAATTAGTCCTGAATATTCATTGGAAGGACTGATGCTGAAGCTAAAGCTCCAATACTTTGACCACCTGATATGAAGAGCCAACTCATTGGAAAAGACTCTGATGCTGGGAAGGATTGAAGGCAGGAGCAGAAGGGGATGACAGAGGATGAGATGGTTGAATGGCATCACTGATTCAATGGACAGAAGTTTGAATAAACTCAGGGAGAAGGTGAAGGACAGGGAAGACTGGCGTGTTGCAGTCCATGCTGGATCACAAAGAATCGGATATGACTGAGAAACTGAACAAAAATAACCAGTATTCTTGCCTGGAGAATCCCATGGACTGAGGAGCCTGGCAGCTACAGTCCATGGGGTCATAAAGAGTTGGACATGACTGATGTCCAACTAATATTTTCACACTTTCACTTAAAGCAGTCATATACATACATACATATAGATAGATAGATAGATAGATATAGACATATATATATATTTTACATATGCTGTAGCTATTTTATTCACATTCTTTTCCCATTTAAGTTGTTACATAATATTGAGGAAAAAAAAATATTGAGCAGAGTTTTCTGTGCTAAATAGTAGGTCTTTTTTTTGTTATCCATTTTAAATTTTGCAGTATGTACATGTCAATCCCAAACTCCCTAACTATACCCCTTCCTTATTCTTCTCTGGCAACCATGTGTTTCTTTGCTAAGTCTATGGGTCTCTTTCTGTTGTGTAAATAAGTACATTTGTATCATTTTCTTTAGATTCCACATGCAAGCAATGTCATATATTTCTTTCTCTGACTGACTTACTTCACTCAGTATGACTAGCTCTCGGTTCATCCATGTTGTTGCAAATGGTATTATTTTGTTATTTTTATGACATGCATACATGTACCACATCTTCTTTATCCATCTGTCAATGGACATTTAGGTTGCTTCCATGTCTTGGCTGTTGTAAACAGTGCTGCAATGAAATTATTGTTTGTGAATTTTTTGATGATAGTCATTCTGTATGGTGTTCAGTGATACATCATTGTAGTTTTGATTTTCATTTCTCTATGAAATAGTGATATCAAACATCTTTTCATGTGCCTCCTGGACATCTGTATGTCTTCTTTGGATAAATGTCTATTTAGGTAGAAAAATTGAAGGTAAAAGAAGAGCATGGTAGAGGATGAGATAGTTAGATGGCATCGCCAACTCAATGGACTTGAACTTGGGCAGACCCTGGGAGATGGTGAAGGACAGAGATGCCTGGCATGCTGCGGTCTATGGGGTCGCAAAGAGTCAGACACAATTCAGTGACTGAGCAACAACAACCATTCAGGTGTTCTACTTATTTCTTTATTGAACTGTTTGTTTGTGTTTTATAATGAGCTGCATAAGCTATTTGTAAATTTTGGAGACTAATCCCTTTTCAGTCATTCCACTTGCTAATATTTTCTCCCAATCCATCAGTTGTCTTTTTGTTTTGTTTATAGTTACCTTTACTGTGTAGTAGCTTTTACATTTAATTAGTTCCCATTTGTTTATTTTTATATTTATTTCCATTACTCTAGAAGATAGGTCAAAAAATATATTGCTGTGATTTATGTCAGAGAGTGCTCTACCTATGTTTTCCTCTAAGAGTTTTATAGTGTCTAGTTTCACATTTAAGTCTAATCTATTTCGAGTTTATTTTTGTGTATGGTGTTAAAGAATGTTTTAAGTTCATTTTTTTACATGTAGCTGTCCAGTTTTCCCAGCACCATTTATTGCAGAGACTGTCTTTATTTCACTGTATAATCTTGCCTCCTCTGCTATAAGTTAATTGACCGTAAGTGTGTATACTTGTTTCTAAGCTTTTTGTCTTGTACCATTGATCTATATTTTTATTTGTCTGCCAGTATCACACTGCTTTGATTACTATAGTTTTATGTAATCTGAAGTCAGGAAGCCTGATTTCTCCAGGTCTACTTTTCTTTCTCAAGATTGCTTTGGTTATTCAAGGTCTTTTGTGTCTCCACACAAATTTTAACTTTATCTTTGTTCTAGTTCTGTGAAAAATGCCATTGGTTATTTGACAGGAATTACATAGAATCTGTAGATTGTTTTGGGTAGTATAGTCATTTTGACAATAATGAGAATCCAAGAACATGGTATAACTTTCCATCTGTCTGTGTCATCTTCATTTTCTTTCATCAGTATTTTATACTTTTTGAAGTATAACTCTTCTGTCTCCTTGGGTAGATTTACCACTAGGTATTTTATTCTTTTTGATGTGATGATAAATAGGATTATTTCTTGAACTTCTCTTTCTGATATTTTGTTGCTATTATATAGCAATGTAACAGATTTCTATGCACTAATTTTGTAACCTGCAATGTTACCAAGTTTGCTGACGAGCTCTAGTAGTTTTCTGGTAGCTATTTTCAACTATATGCATAAGTTATCATGCTCAGTGCTCGGTGCTCTACTGACATACAGTGAAAGGAATGAGAAAGAGAGAGATGCATCCACAGTGCCCACACAGACCTAGACTTCCAGTCAACACCAGTTTGGTTACCACATTCCTATGATGGGTTCCAATTTTTTGATTTCTAATTGACTTTATCAGAGCAACCAATGATTGGATTCAAAGGTAATTTTATGTAAACCAACTTTACTTGACTGTGTAATATAAACTATATACTAGGGCATCTTTTATAATTGTTGCTTTTCCCTTCCTAGGACTATAATATTTGTCTCCATCTTCAGAGTTTTCCTGTTTTGAACTCGCAGGCTCTGAAAATTAAGAATGGCTAGTGTTTAAGTGTTATTTCTTGAATCTAGGGGGTTAGATTTTGTTAAAAATAAAGTTTTTCCCACAATAGGATACACCATCACTGGGATTAGAATATCCAGGCCGGAACAATCTTTTTTTTTTTTTTTTGTAAATAACTACCTGTAATGATAGTGCTATGTTAGAAATACTTCACTGGTTTCTTTTTTTTTTTTTTAACTTTCGTTCCAAACTTGATTTTGTGAATCAGATCTTGCTGGTTTTGTCCTGTCTTTTCAGGGACTGAATCTCATTGCCTGTGAGAGGCGTTTGTGGGGTTCCACAGAGCTGCACAGATGAAAATGGTTCTGGTACAATGTTCACTGTGAGGCTATTCCAGGCTTTTTCCTCCTAGGGCACACTAAAGAGAATCTAGCTTCTTGTGCAGTAGCTGATTCTCTTTCCCCATCCTCCTAAAGGGGTTCTATTTTGCAAATTGATTTCAGACTGCTTGCAATGGAGAATAGAGGGACAATGTGGAAGGATGTAGGGCAGTCAAGCGTGTGGCAGCCCAGGTTGGAAGGGAGTTTTATAGGAACATTGAAGAAAGTATCCCATATGAAATTACATATTCCCTGTAAGTACTCCTTACAAGGCATTTAGCTTGCATCAGCTTTATATTAAAGAGAAAGTGATTAAATTTTTAAAAGCTTACAGAAAAAGGACTTTTTTTGGTTGTTGTGAAATTATAGATCTTTTCAATGAAGAAATATAAGCAGAGAACATAATTTTGAAATTGCATTTGATTGCACAGACTATAACAAAATTAAACAATCCTTTGCTACCTTTTAGACAAATACTGCATTAAAATTGCACTTGCCCATGACAGGTCACTTTTTCAATGTGCTTAATATGTATTTTTGTTGTTTTATGTTGTTGCAAAATGTATATGCTGTTTGCTTACTTTTTAAATTTGTATAAACAGCATATTGCTATACAGCACATTTTTGGTAGAAGTTTTTGTTAATCACTTAGATTTTAGGTTCATCTGGGTTCCTGTTTTGTTGTAACTTTAACTTCTGTTTTAGTTTATAAGGATCCATTAACCTAAGAAACCACTCAGTGCATACACAATAAACAATTTCAATATTTAATAGAGGGCTAATTGACTTAATTTCAATATACAGTCATTAAAAGAAAAGAAATATAAACAATAGAGAAAGATAATAGCGTATACCTCACCAAATTGGGCCGAAAACCTACATCCAGACTTGAACAGCACTGGGAAGTCCTAAATGAAAGCAATCTAGGTGCAGGGCAGTGCATCCATTCCATGGGTGAGACTTCAAATTGGAGCTCTAGGGGCTTCCATTTATAATCCCAGGCCACAAACTGATATCATCAGCAGTTTGCATACAAAAATGCAGTTGTTTTCCTTTTAATTTTACAATTTAAATGTGTTTCTCTTTGTGAGTCACAAGATTTTCCAGACCCCAGGGAGCTGGCCCGGCCTCCAGGGGCTCAGGAAATTCTAAGTCCACTCCCTCTCTTCTCTAATACGACACCTGACTTGCTAATAATAATTGGTGTGCTTGCAGGCAGGCATGCATTCTAGGCAGGGTCCAGAAAAGGTAAGAAGTCAGTCAGACATCTGTTCCCCTACTTCTGAAGCCTGAGCAAGACTACTTCCATTTTACTTTCCCTGAAGTTTTAACCTGCACATCTAACGTAATTCTTCTTGATATAATGCTAATGTCATGGTACATAAAGCTCCAAAGTTTTACCTGTCCACTCTCCTGATGTTGGCCACAGAGGTTTCCCCCTGTTTTCAGTCACCATACATAAAACTACAATAAACATTTTTGCATATATATTACTTTATGGATTTGGGCAAAAATTTATTTGAGGCATATATACAGGGGTACATTTGAGATATATATCCAGGAGTGGAATAGCTATCTCAAAATAAATGCATGCATTTAATTTGATGGTCCAGGATGGATACTCCATCTCTAGCTTCTGTGAAAGTAAAAAACGGTATCTATAGCCTCTATTACTGCAAACACGGGGCTCTACTGATCTTTCTAACCCTTGTCAGATTGAAAGGTATACACTGCTGTTTTAATAGGCATTTTAATTCTAGAAAGTAATATTTTAGCTCTCTTGATACTTTTAAACTGAGCTATGTGGGTTATAGCTTCATGAGTACTACAAACATATGCTTTCTATTTAGAGTAAAGCAAATAAAGGTCACACCAGTCAAAGGAAAGGTAAAAGTCTGCATTTAAATTCTTTTGTAAAGAAGATAAAAAGAAGGTAAAAGTCAAAGAACTCATATGGGCAATTGAGAGTTTAGCAGAGTAGCTTTTAGCTCTATAATAACCAAGACACCATTTTATAATAAAAGTTTCAAAAAGATGGAAAAGCTTTATGCAGTCAGCAAAAAAAAGACCAGGAGCTAACTGCAGCTCAGATCATGAACTCCTTACTGCCAAATTCAGACTTAAATTGAAGAAAGCAGGGAAAACCACTCAACCATTCAGGTATGACCTAAATCAAATCCCTTATGGAATTTGATAACATATACAGTGGAAGAGGCAAATAGATTTAAAGGACTAGATCTGATAGACAATGTGCCTGATGAACTACGGATGGAGGTTCGTGACATTGTACAGGAGACAAGGAGCAAGACCATCCCAAAGAAAAAGAAATGCAAAAAAGCAAAATGGCTGTCTGAGGAGGCCTTATAAATAGCTGTGAAAAGAAGAGAAGCCAAAAGCAAAGGAGAAAAGCAAAGATATACCCATTTGAATGCAGAATTCCAAAGAATAGCGAGGAGAGAAAAGAAAGCCTTCCTCAGTGATCAGTGCAAAGAAAGAGAGGAAAACAACAGAATGAGAAAGACTAGAGATCACTTGAAGGAAATTAGAGACACCAAGGGAACATTTCATGCAAAGATGGGCTCGATAAAGGACAGAAATGGCATGGACCTAACAGAAGGAGAAGATATTAAGAAGAGGTGGCAAGAACACACAGAAGAACTGTACAAAAACGATCTTCACGACCCAGATAATCACGATGGTGTGACCACTCACCTAGAGCCAGACATCCTGGAATGTGAAGTCAAGCGGGCCTTAGAAAGCATCACCACGAACAAAGCTAGTGGAGGTGATGGAATTCCAGTTGAGCTATTTCAAATCCTGAAAGATGATCCTGTGAAAGTGCTGCACTCGATATGCCAGCAAACCTGGAAAACTCAGCAGTGGCCACAGGACTGGAAAACGTCAACTTTCATTCCAATCCCAAAGAAAGGCAATGCCAAAGAATGATCAAACTACCACACAATTACACTCATCTCACATGTTATAAAAGTAATGCTCAAAATTCTCCAAGCCAGGCTTCAGCAATACGTGAACCGTGAACTTCCAGATGTTCAAGCTGGTTTTAGAAAAAGAAGAGGAACCAGAGATCAAATTGCCAACATCCACTGGATCATTGAAAAAGCAAGAGAGTTCCAGAAAAACATCTATTTCTGCTTTATTGACTATGCCAAAGCCTTTGACTGTGTGGATCACAATAACCTGTGGAAAATTCTGAAAGAGATGGGAATATCAGACCACCTGACCTGTCTCTTCTGAAATCTATATGCAGGTCAGGAAGCAACAGTTAGAACTGGACATGGAACAACAGACTGGTTCCAAATGGGAAAAGGAGTACGTCAAGGCTGTATATTGTCATCCTGCTTATTTAACTTATATGCAGAGTACATCATGAGAAACACTGGGCTGGATGAAGCATAAGCTGGAATCCAGTGTGCTAGGAGAAATATCAATAACCTCAGATATGCAGATGACACCACCCTTATGGCAGAAAGTGAAGAAGAACTAAAGAGCCTCTTGATGAAAGTGAAAGAGGAGAGTGAAAAAGTTGGCTTAAAGCTCAACATTCAGAAAACTAAGATCATGGCATCTGGTCCCATCACTTCATGGGAAATAGATGGGGAAACAGTGGCTAACTTTGTTTTTTTGGGCTCCAAAATCACTGCAGATGGTGACTTCAGCCATGAAATTAAAAGATGCTTACTCCTTGGAAGGAAAGTTATGACCAATTTAGACAGCATGTTATGGAGCAGAGACATTACTTTGCCAAAAAAGGTTCGTCTAGTCAAAGCTACAGTTTTTCCAATAGTCATGTATGGACGTGTGAGTTGGACTATAAAGAAAGTTGAGCGCCAAAGAATTGATGCTTTTGAACTGTGGTGTTGGAGAGGACTCTTGAGAGTCCCTTGGACTGTAAGGAAATCCAGCCAGTCCATCCTAAAGATCAGTCCTGAGTGTTCATTGGAAGGACTGATGTTGAAACTGAAACTCCAATACTTTGGCCACCTGATGCGAAGAGCTGACACATTTCAAAAGACCCTGATGCTGGGAAAGATTGAAGGCAGGAGGAGAAGGAGATGACAGAGGATGAGATGGTTGGATGGCATCACCGACTCACTGGACATGAGTTTGAGTAACCTCTGGGAATTGGTGATGGACAGGGAGGCCTGGCATGCTGCAGTCCATGGGGTCGCAAAGAGTTGGACTCGACTGAGTGACTGAACTGATTTAACTGAGTGCCATTTTAGTATTTTGAAATGGAACTTATAGATAATGTAACTTACCAATGTAATGTTTTTATAATATTGACTAAGTCCAATGTAAAGGAGAAACAAAAGGAAAGTAACTTATGTTGACTTAATATGCTTCTGAATATGCAAATGACCGGAACATTCTTATAAAGAGGACAAAAAGAAAAATGCTTGTATCTATACTTAAGCTCATAATGAAACCAACAGCTAGAGAACCCACCTAAAGCAGGTGTATTTTATTAGCAATTCAATTATTACAGCGTTATTGCTCATGATGTGTTTTTCCAAAAGAGTGAACAATTCTCAACAGCATTCTTAACAAAAAAAGTAAAACCTTGCCTCAAGTTACGGGTTAGTTGCACTTCTGGAAAATTCATAAATATTAAAATTATGCACAAAAGCCTAAATTTGTAAAATGTAAAATGGAGTAAGATTGGAGGCTCAAAAATTTTGAAAAAGTTTTTCCTCCTCCATGAATGTCCATTAAGACACTGGAAAATGATGTGGAATGAATACAGGGTGATTCATTTTGAGTTACCCTCCTATTCTCTACTATGTTTGTCTCTGCTCACAAAATACCAGCCAGATCCTTTGCACACTCTAAATATCCCCTGTATATGAAAAATTTTTGGCTTGTCTGAATGATTCTTGAAGCCAAATCTAAACATATTACTACTCTTTTGACTCGGATCTAGTTAGACCTTCTTAACCTAACAAGTTACTAAAGAGTTACTGTTCAAGTAAAGCAAATATCAGTGTTTAATTGGCTGATTGTATTTTTTTGGGCTCCAAAATCACTGCAGATGGTGACTTCAGCCATGAAATTAAAAGATGCTTACTTCTTGAAAGGAAAGTTATGAACCTAGACAGTATATTAAAAAACAGAGACATTACTTTGCCAACAAAGGTCCATCAAGTCAAGGCTACGGTTTTTCCAGTAGTCATGTATGGATGTGAGAGTTGGACTATAAAGAAAGCTGAGAGCTGAAGAATTGATGCTTTTGAAGTGTGGCATTGGAGAAGACTCTTGAGAGTCCCTTGGACAGCAAGGAGTACCAACCAGTCCATCCTAAAGGAGATCAGTCCTGGATGTTCATTGGAAAGACTGATGTTGAAGCTGAAACTCCAATACTTTGGCCACCTGATGTGAAGAACTGACTCATTTGAAAAGACTCTGATGCTGGAAAAGATTGAAAACAGGAAGAGAAAGGTACGACAGAGGATGAGATGGTTGGATGGCATCACTGACTCAATGGACATGAGTTTGAGTAAAGTCCAGGACTTGGTGATAGACAGGGAGTCTTTGCATGCTGTGGTCCATAGGGTCACGAAGAGTCGAACACGACTGAGCGGCTGAATTGAACTGAACTGCTCAGTTTAATTAAATCACATATATAAAGCCATGATGTACATAAAGGGGGGAAAAAAGCTACAAATTTGATGAAGCCAGTAGAAGCAATAGTTGCTGAGAACAGAGAATATAGGTTTTTGATCTAGTCAGGTTTGAATTCTAATCTTGATTCTCTCACTTAGATATAAATTCAATTAAGTTACATGTCCTCCCTAAGCCTTGGAAGTCTGAGTCATTGATATTTGCTAGACAGCATTGTTATTTAGTACAAATACAGTAATAATATATGCACTGCCTTGCCCCAGAGCAGTCAATGGATGTCAGCATGCGTACTTGCCATGACAGATAAGTGCTTCTGCAAATGGCCTTGCTCACAGACTAGGAATTGTGTTTGTGTGCCTTCATCTCAATAAGTACACAGTAAGTTCTGTGGATGGATCAGCTTCTAACTAATGACAGACAGAATCACTGAAAGCAAAATCTGTTTGAGAAAATTGAGCCCGTATTAACGCAAAAGAGAAAAAGAGAGATTAACAAAAGGAAAGACTTACCAATAAGAAGGTTGATAAACCTTTTTGGATTGGAGTTTGGTCCTTGCCCCCAGATTCATTCTGTAGCATTTCACAAACCTTCAGAAAGCAGACCAACTTAATATCCGCATTGAATGACTGGCAATCCTTGAAACACAGCACAAGGAGGATGACATCCTTGAAGTTGTTCATTTTCAGGTGTCCAGTATGTGAAGGGAGTGAGGGATGGAAGTACATATAAAGTGTAGCTCTCTATTTAACTTTTTGATGAGCTTAGATTATTGTGTAGTTAGGTCTACTGACTCTCTAATGTGAATTCTGTTGTGGTGTGCTATTTTAAAATTGATTTTTTAAGCAATCACTCCATCTGTCACATATCATCTATCATATGTAGTTGATCCTAAAGTTAATTTTCCAAAACGCATTCTGAGAGACCGCTCTTGCACAGAAACTACATTTTTGTATTTACTTACAATGCCCTTTATTTATTTTTTTATATAGTACTTTTTTTATTTAATAAATTTATTTATTTTAGTTGGAGGCTAATTACTTTACAATATTGTAGTGGTTTTTGCCATACATTGACATGAATCAGCCATGGGTTTACATGTGTTCCCCATCCTGAACCCCCCTCCCACCTCCTTCCCCCTCCCATCCCTCTGGGTCATCCAATTGCCCCAGCCCTGAGCATTTGTCTCATGCATCGAACATGGAATGGTATTCTGTTTCACATATGATAATATACATGTTTCAATGCTATTCTCCCAGAACGTCCCACCCTCACCTTCTCCCTCAGAGTCCATAAGACTGTTCTATGCATCTGTGTCTCTTATTCTGTCTCGCATATAGGGTTATCGTTACCACCTTCAAATTCCATCTACAATGCCCTTTAAACAATTTGTGCCCTTTACAGAAACAGGAACAGCTTCAGAAAGCACAGGGACTCTTTAAGTTAGTCTGCAATCCATCGGAGTAGTTGAGCTGCACTAACATACAGAGGGTGCCTTACATTCAACTTCCCCTTGGGGAACCAAGGACAACAGTAGGTTTTGTAAAGCATTTATGAAATGGCTAGAGATCTCAAGATGAAGCATGCAGTGGAAGAGCAAGGCATTATGCATGGAGTGTACTGGCTTTTATCTTTTAAAAGTACAGCTTGATCTTTGCCTTCTACACCACTTCAGCCGCCACAGGGCGGTGGATGAGGAGTATGGGGGGGCCCGGCACACAGCGTGGGGAAGAGAGGTGGTCTTGGAGAGATGAAAAGAAAAGTGGAGACTCAAAAGCTCCTTTCCAGAGTCAGAAGCAAAAAGCTTATTGCCAGCAGACAAATTTCCAAATAGATTTGATGTTCTTTTATCTTCTGATGGCTTTTCAAAACTTGAAAATGTTGGGGGGGCAGACACAGCTGTCTGCATAAAGACAGTCTGTTTGTTTTAACAGAATGCTTCATTCAAAAGCTCTCCAAGAGCAAGAGTTCAGATGATCTTCTGCCTTCACCTGGAGCAGAAAATAATCCAATCTCACACCTTCACTGCTGCCAAAGTGTGTGACTAATTACAGGAATGGGTTTCTGAGGAGAAGCCATGTGCAGCTGAAAAGGTAGAGAAACAGAAGATATTAAGAGCTTGAATAAAGATTCCATATTACCAAAGAAAAGGACTACAATAGGACCAGATTGGTCATGATGATAAAGAAACCAAAGGGAATGGACTTTTGAATTAGTAAATAAAAATGTCA
Organism: Giraffa tippelskirchi; assembly: GCF_054371585.1. NCBI lineage: Eukaryota > Metazoa > Chordata > Mammalia > Artiodactyla > Giraffidae > Giraffa > Giraffa tippelskirchi. Next base: position 135,358,551 of record NC_137277.1, read on the forward strand.
AATTTAGAGAAATTAGATTAGGCCAGCCTTGGGACAAGGATGTTTCTATGGATCTAGTCATATGATAAAGGCTATCATCAACCAAGTAGGAAGACGGGGAATACATTTTGACTCCACGCATAAGGTTAGGCCCTGTGCTAATCCCTTTTTTTTTTTACCTGTTAGTGGTTCTTAAAAAGTGGTCTCTGGACCAACCACATCAGCATCTTCTGGGTACTTGCATAAGAGCACATTCTCAAACTTCACCCCATATGTAGATTCAGAACCTCTAGGGATGAGTCTGGAAATCTGGGCTTTAAGAAATCCTCAAGAGATTCTACTGTGCCCCTAAATTTGTTAACCTCTCTGTTCACTTATTCAGTCTTCACAACAGCTCTGCAAACTGACTATTGTTTAGACTGACTTTTAAAATAATTAAGCAAGCCTAGTGATATTAACAAACATGTGAAACGTCTGGATCAAGGGGGGAATTCATAGCCAGACCTGCCTGACTTCAAAACCTGCTTCTTTTCTGACTTTTTCCACACTATTTTCCCAATAGACACATAGATATTTGGTAAGAAAGGAGAAGGCAGATATTGTATGGATGCTGTGAAGAGGTAATTGAGATTAGGAAAACAATTCTAAAGATCAAGTTTACAATTCTTTAGATTTTGTAATCAGGTTCAGGTAGAATTGGTTATCTATAGCAAATAGCCGGGTTACCCACAACAAAGACTCAGAGATTGAGCCAAAAGTTCTTCTGAGCCAATATCTCTTTGGCTGCAGTGATGAGGTTTAGAGTGTGTTGGGGACGCAGTGGCACCCCACTCCAGTACTCTTGCCTGGAAACGCCCATGGACGGAGGAGCCTGGTAGGCTGCAGTCCATGGGGTCGCGAAGAGTCAGACACGACTGAGCGACTTCATTTTCACTTTTCATTTTCATGCATTGGAGAAGGAAATGGCAACCCACTCCAGTGTTCTTGCCTGGAGAAACCCAGGGACGGCGGGGCCTGGTGGGCTGCCGTCTATGGGGTCACACAGAGTCGGAAACGACTGAAGCGACTTAGCAGCAGCAGCAGGGGACTAGCAATATCATTTAGAAAGTTGTTACAAATGTAAATCATGAGCCCAAGAATCAGAAAATCTACTGGGGTTCAGCAATCTTTAGTGAACTCTCCACATACTAAAGTTAAACCACTGGATTAGAGACAAAATAGTATCAGAAGGGGGATGTGAGTGAGATCATATACAGGGTCATTAGTAATTAACTGGCTTCAGTGAGTGGGGAGGGTGCAGGGAGGTGAACAGTCTAACACTCAGTTCAGCAAAGAAAAATGAGCAGCATTCAGAAAAGCAAGAGAGGCCCCTGGAAAACTCTGGAGGCAAATCAATCTTCTTTTCCTCTAGTATGTTCTTTTTGCTTGATCAATTCAATCTCTGTGTCAAAGGGTAATTAATTCTCTGTTAGTAAAACAGTTAATGGAGTTGTACTTTTGTTCTGAGTAAGATATCATTCAATTATTATTTCACATATTTAACAGAGCTTGAAATTAACACTATCACCAGCCCGAGAGTCACTACTGTTATCTCCAGCCACGGCAGAAAGTGTCCTCTTGAGAGCATAGCCTCCTCTCCTCACTCATTGGTGATACTCCTGAATCAGCTGCATGATAGACTCAGAAACATGTCCCTTAAGGCCATTATCATTTTTGTTATTAGTGTTTATTGTCAAGGTCTGTATTCATCATTTTTCAGTTTATGAGTTTATGTGATGGTTCTTGAGGTAAGGTTTAGGAAAGGGGCCAGGTCTGAATGGTCAAGCTTATTGTGAAGAACAATAAGTGTAGAACTATACCTCTGAACACTTTCTCTGTACTCAGACATCAGGGCCACTCTCCCCACAATGAAGACCCTATTCACACTTTTCCATGGGAAAAGCGGTATGAAAAGAAAAGAACAGAGATTTGGCATCAAGAAAACACAGGTGTCCAGCTGCTCTGGACAGGTTTTATATAAACTAGGCTGCCCTGGAAAGGTTTGTTTGCACTTTGATCCTCTTTTCTCATATGTACATTGGGAATAATGAGTTATAACATAGCCATTCCTTGCAAGTTATAACCATTGTTATAACTTAATAACAATATAAGAAACCTGAAATATCATCTGTCATAATGACAGTTAGAATTTACTAAGCACGTATTCTACACTAATATATAGTTACTTAAGTTGCTTTTTTTAACCCTAGAATTTCTCATTGTAGTAATTTTAATAACAAAGGAGAAAAATGATATCACAAAAATCCAGAGATAGAGCCTAATGTGGCCTGCAAATAGCATTCCATTTGTATGAATACACGTGTTTTATGTTAATTTTTATGTGAATCACAAATGTAACTCTGGAGTATAATTATATTTGTTTTTATAAAGAATGTATTTTTAAATTACTAATTTCAAGTAAATAAGTAATCAGAGTTTTACCCCATGATATCAATAAGAAGATAGTTAATGAAGATGAAAACTACCTGGAGAGCCGACATGTCTTTCCTGCTAGGGACTAGGTTAAGTGCTTCATTTGCATTATCTTGTTCAATATTCCAAATTATTTCATGCTGTAGGTTTTACTATTATTCCCACTATGTAGTCAAAGAGACTGTGCTTTGAAAGGTTGAGTAATCTCAAGATTACAGAGCTTGTAATGGGTCAGAATTTAAACCCAGATTGTCTGGCCTGAGATCCCAGGCTCTATTTCACATTTCACTGGAGGTTTTTTCGTCTCTTAACTTCTTTTTTCACCCACATATGTGTACTTCTAACTTGACTTCTAGTTTGCAGTTGGTTTCTACACTCCATTTTATTTATTCCTGTTCTATATTAGCTATTTTCTTTCTTGTGTTAACTTTGAGCTTAGGCTGTTCTTATTTATCTACTTTGTAAATGAGTAAATTTAAGTTGTTTAATAACTTTTTTTCATAATTCATATGTTTACAGATATAAAATTCCTTAAAAGTGTTTTGTTGCACATCATAAATTTTGGTATGTTGAGTTTCCATTTTCATTTGTCTCAAGATTCTTTTCAACTTTCAAAAAGAATGTGTTCTTTAATTTCCACATATTTGTGAATTTTCCAATTTTTTGAACAGATAAAGTTGACAAACCTTTAGCTAGACTTGTTAAGAGAAAGGAACTTCCCTAGTGGCTCAGACAGTGAAGAATCTGCCTGCAATCCTGGAGACTCAGGTTTGATCCCTGGGTCAAGAAGGTACCCTGGAGAAAGTAATGGCTATCCACTCTAGCATTCTTGCCTGGAGAATTCCATTGACAGCGGAGCCTGAAGGGCCACAGCCCATGGGGTTGCAAAGAGTTGGACACAACTGAGGAACTAACACTTTCATTGAGGGAAAAGAGAGAGAAGTATCAAATACATAAAATTATAGGTGAAAGAGGAGATATTACAACTGCGACCACAAAAACGAAAAGGATTATGACACTACTTTGAATAATTATATACCAACAAATTGGAAAACCTGGAAGAGGTGGATACATTCTTAGAAACATACAACCTACAAAGATTGAATCATAAGGAAATAGAATATCAAAACAGACTAATTACTAGTAAGAAAATTGAATCTGTAATCAAATACCTCCTAAGAAATAAAAGTCCAGGACCAGATGGCTAACTGGTAAATTCTATCAAACATTTAAAAAGAGTTAATACCAATCCTTCTCAAATTCTTCCAGAAGACAAAGAGCAGAGGATACTCTCAAATTCATTTTATGAGGCCAGATTTGTCCTTATAAAAAAGACAGAGAAGGACATAACAATAAAACTCTGTGTCAATATTCCTGATAAATATAGATACAAAAACCTTTAACAAAATACTAGCAAATTGAACACAACAACTCATTTAAAGGATCATATACCATGGTCAAGTGGAATTTATCCCTGGGATGCAAGCATAGCTCAACATACAAAAGTCAATAAATATTATACATTATTTATTAACAGAATGAAGAATAAAACTCACATGATCATCTCAACAAATGCAGAAAAAAACAATTGACCAAATTCAACACCTTTCATGATAAAGAATCTCACCAGATTAGCTATATAGAAGGAATGAATATCAATATAACAAAGGCCAGTTATTATAAGCCCACAACTAACATCTTAGTCAAAGGTGAAAAACTCAAAAGTTTTTCTTCTAAGATCAGTATACAAAATCAACATTCAAAAAACAGCTGCATTTCTATACTCTAACAGCAAAGTTATATCTGAAAAAGAAATTTATAAAACATTTGCATTTACAAAAGCATCAAAAATAATAAGATACTTAGAAATAAATTTAACCAAAGACATGAAAAACCTGTACACTTATAAACAGAGACACAGACATAGAGGAGAAATGTATGGACACCAAGTGGGGAAAGGGAAGGTGGAATGAGTTGGGAGATAAGGATTGACATGTATACACTGCTATGCATGGTGAGAGCAGCAGGTGAGAACCTGCTGTATAGCATGGGTAACTTTATTCAATGCTCTGTGGTGACCTAGATGGGAGAGACATCCTTAAGGGAGGGGATATGTGTATACTTATGACTGATTCACTTTGCTGTATAGCTCAAGCTAGCGCAACATTGTGAAAAACCTATACTTCAATAAATACAAAATAAAAAGATAATTAGTAAATACTTGATGTATAGCACAGGGCTCTCTACTCAAGTATTCTGTAATGACCTATGTGGGAAAAGAATCTTAAAAAGAGTGTATATATATGTATATATATATATATACATATATATACACATACATATAGCTGATTCACTTTATTATACAGCAGAAACTAGCACAACACTGTACATTGACTATAACTCCAATAAAAATATTTTAAAAGTTTAAAAACCTGTAAACATTGATGAAATAAATTGAAGAAGGCATAAACAAGTGGAAAGATACCTTGTGTTCATGCTTTGAAAGAATCAATAATGTTAAAGTATGTATCATACACAAATAAATCTACAGAGTTAATGCAAGCCCTGTAGAATTTCCAAGGATGTTTTTATACAAATAAAAAATAATCCTAAAATTTATATTGCATCATAAAAGATTGTGAAAATCCAAAGAAATCTTGAGCAAAAATAACAAATCTGGAGTCATCATGCTACCTGATTTCAAAATACATAGCTATAGTAGCCAAAACAGCATGGTACTAACATAGGAAGAGACATACAGACCTAAAGAACCAAACAAAGAACCCAGAAATAAGTTATATATTTAGGGACAATTGATCTTCATTAAAAATTCCAAGAATGCATAAGAGGACAGAATAGTCTCTTCAACAAGTGGTGCTAGGAACCTGGATATGCACAAGCAGAAGATTAATACTGGTCCTTAATTTCACATCATACAAGTGTCAACTCAGAATTTAATTAAAGACTTAAATATAAGACCTGAAACTGTAAAGCTATTGGCAGAAAACATATGGAAAATTCTTCCTAACATGGATGTGGACAATAATTTTTTGGATGTAACCATCAAAACAAAAGCAAAAATAGATAAATGAGATTGTATCAAATTAAAAAGCTTCTACATAGCAAAGAAATGATGAATAAAGTGACAAGACAACCTATGGATTGAGAGAAAACATTTGTAAGACATTGTGCATGTGATAAGAGGTTAATATCCAAAATACTGAAAGAAGTCATACTAGTCAATAGCAGTAAAATAAATAACCCAATTAAAAATGGGTAAAAGTTTGGAATAGGTATTTTTCCAATGAAGACATATAAACGGTCAATAGATACATGGGAAAAAATTCAGCATCACTAATCATCAGGGACATGTATATCAAAGTGAAAATCAGAACCACAATATTACCTCACACTTAGACTGGTTATTATCTAAAAGAAAAAAGATAGGCATTTGCAAGGATGTAGATAAAAGGGAACTTTGTTCATTACTGATGAGAATGTAAATTGGTACCACCACTATGGAAAACAGTGTGCAAGTTCCTCAAACTATTAAAAATAGAACTATCATATGATCCAGCAATCCATCTCTGGGGATATATGTATCCAAAGAATATGAACTCAATATCTTGAAGGATATCTGCACCCCACATTCATGATAGCATTGCTTGTAATAGCCGAGACACCAGATCAACCTGCATCCATCACATTTGCAATAACATGGATGAATCTTGAGGAAATTATGCTAAATAAAATAAGCCAGCTCAAGAAAAATATCCTGAATAATCTTACTCATATGTGGAATCTAAAAAACTCTGTCTCACTGAAGAATAGAGTAGAAGGTTTGCAAGAGCTGTGGGTTGGAAGAAATAGGAGATGGTCAAAGAAACAATGCTTCAGTTACACAGGATGAATAAATTCTGGAGATTTAAAATCCAGCATGATGACTATTTAATAATACTACATTGTATACTTGAAATTTGCTAGGAGAATAGATCTTAAATGTTCTTACTACACAAAAAAAATGATAACCATGTGAAGTGGTAGATATGTTAATTAGCTTGATTTTAGTATTCAGTTCAGAATGTATATGCTTATCAAATCATTTTACACAATAAATGCATTCAATTTTTTCAGTTATATCTCAATAAAGCTGTGAAAAATAGCTTTTCCAAAATCTTTTCATAGTTTCTATTCTTACCATTACTGCTTTTGTTTAGAATACACTCACTCTGCAATGAATTACAAGTAAGCGATTATTACAATGCAATTACTCCTATGATGGAAGTAGATAGAATTCGCTCCAGGTTTAATAACAAATAACTTGATAAGTAATAAATAGTACAATCCTGAACACTTTGCACATAAAACGGCCTTCGATAAATGTTTGCTGAATTTAATAAAAGCTTGTAAGTAAGTTAATAAACTAATTTAGTCATCTTAGAAGAACATACCATATAGAATTATTATGGCAACTGACTATAACCCAAATATATATATTTTAAATAAGTTCCCAAAGTGCCTTAAATTCTTTCAGTTTAATTCAAGCTGTTTATTCACTTTGGCATTTACTCATTCATTTATTCAACAAACATTTATCTGGTGCTTACAATGTTACAAAAACCATACCAAGTCCAGAAAACTAAAAAAAAAAAAAAAAGATTATCTGCCTTTAAGGAATTGCAACTTAGTGAGACCACTGACAAAATTTGCTTAATTTTTATGTTATCTAATACCAATGAAATAGTCTACCTTTACAATCATTTTGAAACCATTAGGTGGTGTTTTCAGGGGCTCTGAAGAGTTCCTACCTTTTATGTCCCACCACAGAAAGAATTCAACCAGAGGCAAAGTGATAGATAAGAAGTGATTTACTAGAATAGGATGCTTGTGAGACTTACAAGCAGAGGGGCAAGAGGGTGTTGTTCCCCAAGAACCTAGTAGGCTACAATTTTATAAACAAAGAAAAGGTGGAGAAGGAAAGAAGACCACTTTATTCTTCATTCTTGAGTAGACATCATGTTCCCATCATCAGTTCCTCCCCCAGGTTGGGCAGTGGAAATTTTGTCCCTGTATGATCAAGCCAGGACTGCAAAAATTGTTTCAAGTTTCTGTATGGTGAGCACTTTTCCATCCTAGAGATCTTTAACTTACTGAGTTCACTGGACAGGATGTGGGTCTCATGCCACCATTGTTTTATTTTAGGGGGCGGGGCATGTCTCCTGTTTCATGGTTTTATTGCTAAGCAAGCCTACTTGGTTTTCTGGTTAAGCAAACCTTCTTTATTGAGTAACCATTAACTTACAGGGGTCTCCTATGTTTTTTCTACTTATAATTCCCTAGAGCCTCTTGATGAAAGTGAAGGGGAGAGCAAAAAATTGGCTTAAAACTCAACATTCAGAAAACTAAGATCATGGCATCTGCTCCCATCACTTCATGGCAAATAGATGGGGAAACAGTGAAAGCAGTGACAGACTTTATTTTGGGGGGCTCCAAAATCACTGCAGATGGTCACTTCAGCCATGAAATTAAAAGATGCTTACTCCTTGGAAGGAAAGTTATGACCATCCTAGACAGCATATTAAAAAGCAGAGATATTACTTTGCCGACAAAGGTCTGTCTAGTCAAAGCTATGGTTTTTCCAGTAGTCATGTATGGATTTGAGATTTGGACTGTAAAGAAAGCTGAGCACCAAAGAATTGATGATTTTGAACTGTGGTGTTGGAGAAGACTCTTGAGAGTCCCTTGGACAGCAAGGAGTTCTAACCAGTCCACCCTAAAGGAAATCAATCCTGAATATTCATTGGGAGGACTGATGTTGAAACTGAAACTCCAATACTTTGGCCACCTTATGGGAAGAACTGAATCATTTGAAAAGACCCTGATGTTGGGAAAGATTGAAGGCGGGAGGAGAAGGGGATGAAAGAGGATGAGATGGTTGGATGGCATCATCAACTCAGTGGACACAAGTTTGAGTAAGCTCCAGGAGTTGGTGATGAACAGGGAGGCCTGGTGTGCTGAGTCAGATACAACTGAGGGGCTGAACTAAACTGAACTGAGGATTAACTATTTAATCACCTACTTTTTCCCTTTACTCTATCTCTATTGATTTCACATATGGTTTCCACTAATTCAGACTGACAGATAATCAACTTGGTTAAATAAGTAAGATTTAAGATGGAGTTAACATGTTTAGCAGGCTTCCTTGGTGGCTCAAGACAGTAAAGAATCTGCCTGCAATGTAGGAGACCTGGGTTCAATCCTTGGGTCGGGAAGGTCACCTGGAGAAGGGAATGGCTACCCACTCTAGTATTCTTGCCTGGAAAATTCCATGGACAGAGGAGCCTGGCTGGCTACAGTTACAAAGTGTCAGACATGACTAAGTGACTAACACTAGCAGGTTTAGCAAATTAAAAAAAAAAAAAAAAGAAGAAGAAGAAGAAGCAAGCAATTAAATTTGAATTTCACTTTTTTTTTTTTAGTATACATTTGCTCCATGTAATACTTTCAAAGTACTTATATAATAGTTTTGTTTACCTGGACTTTAAGTGAATGTTTGTGTCCTGTATTTTATCTGGCAACCCTAATTTCATGGCTCTTATAATATCATTTACTTTTCTAGTTTAATTAGGATTGTAAAACTAGAGAGAAAATAACACATCCTACTGAGGCCCCTTCCCCATCCTACTGAGACCCCTTATCCATAAAGCCCCTTCCCCTTAGCACCCTCAGCAAAATTAATCAAGCTTTGGGAACTTTGTATGAAGGACATTTTTCTCAACCAACATTATGTACTCCGTCAGACATACTTTCCACTGAGTACAATAGTTTTCTCATTTAAGTTTCCTGTCAGGGAATATTTTGAGTGTAGTGATATTTTTAATATCATATTTCACTGGAGGATTTTCTAGTGCTTTAGAAACAATTACATTATTAATGCCTTTGTGACCCCCGTTGGGTAGCTAAGGGGCATGTAATATTTATAATCACATTATGATGGAGAAACTGAGATAAAGTTAAGCTTAGTGGTTTTTGTCAAGGTCACAGAATGAATCACCAGTGAAGCTGGATACAGAACTTACAGTCAGCGAGCCAACGGCTCTGTGCACTTAGAGTATGGAGGATTTCATTGGTAGAGGATTTTAAATAGAAAGTAATCAAAATTATATGCAATACACTAGAATTATCTCTTATGTCCTTCTTTCCCTTCCCTGGTCATCTCTTTGTCCACTTCTGGGCAGTCTCATGTGGGCAGGATGGTCACAGAGCACCTCACATAGGAGATGAAGCACTTTAGTGTAAGGAGTTTTATGGTCTGTGCTCTAACGGTCCTTCTACTCAGATGAGGCCGAAATTAGAACCAAACCAAGTCCGATTCACTACCAGTCTTGTCAGTGTACTAGATGTGTAATCCTGGGAAAACCACCTAAAGCCTCCCAGCTTGAGTCTTTATCATGAAGATATTAACATCAATCTTGACACACGATGCTTTTATAGATGTTGTTCATGAAACATCTAGCAAATCACTACTATATATTTTTATTGAATAGAAAAGAATCAAACATTCTATATAATTTCTTCCTTTCTCTGATTCTTGGTTTCATCAGTAGAGAAATGATGGGATTAGGAATAAATGACCTCAGAGGTCTCCTCCAACTGTCTTACAGACAGAATTTATTTATAGAATTTAACAGATTGGGAACTTCAAAAAAAATCACTGACATTCACCCTAAAACAGTGCCCAGGTTTATAAGCTGTCTCTTAAACAGGCTTCAATTCTATACAATTCTCCTACAGTGAGACTGTTACTGATAATCCACATACAGGGTGCAGGTAATGCTCTTGTACACGCACATGAGGACCTTCTAATAACTGAAGATTTATTTCTAGCATTAAACACAACCTTTTTTCTCTGTTTCAAAAAGCCCTCATGCTACGGTACTTGCATTTAAGCGAAAACTGTGAAAAGCAAGGAATCTCTTCCTAAAGCCATTTTTTCTGCATGTTAGGTAACACAGGAAGAATCTTGAACTTTGGAGTCGGACATTCATGTGACCCTGGGCAGAATGGTTAACTTCCTCTGGGCCCCCTTAGTTACTTTATATTTGAAAGATATAACACAAGTTTGTTATAAAATGAAATTACATAGTGTTATAAAGTGAAATTACATTATATAAATTATAATTTATATATAAATTATATATATTTATATATATAAATATATATATATATAAAACCCAAACAACTTGATTAAAAATTGAGCAGAAGATCTAAATATATATTTCTCCAAAGAAGATATATAGATGCCAAAAGGTAGAAAAAAGATGCTCAGTATCACTGTTATAGAAATGTAAGTCAAAACTACAATGAGGTATCACCTCACACTAGTCAAAATGGCCATCTTAAAAAAAAATCCACAAACAATAAATGCTAGAGAAGGTGTGGAGAGAATGAAACCCTCTTGCACTTTTGGTGAGAATGTAAATTGATACAATCACTAGGGAGATCAGTATGGAGATTCCTTAATAAACCAAAATAGAGCTACCATATGGCCCTGCAATCCCACTGCTGGGTGTACACCCTCAGAAAGCCTTAATTCAAAAAGACACATGCACTCTAATGTTCCTTGCAATACTGTTTGCAATCGCCGGGACATGGAAACAACCTAAATGCTCATTAACAGATGAATGAATTAAGATACTGTACATATATATGATGGAATATTATTCAGCTATAAAAAGGAACAAAGTTGAATCATTTGTAGAGATGTGGATTCACCTAGAATCTGTCATACAGAGTGAATTAAATCAGAAAGAGAAAGATTATATTTAATGCATATATGTGGAATCTAGACAAATGATACAGATGGACCTATTTGCATGATAGGAATAGAGACACAGATATAGAGAACAGACATACGGACACAGGAGGGTGGTGAGGTGGGATGAATTAGGAGATTGGGACTGACATATATACATGACCATGTGTGAAATGGATAGCTAGTGGGAAGCTGCTGTATAGCACACAGAGCTCAGCTCAGTGCTCTGTGGTGACCTAGAGGCAGGGGATGGAGATGGGGAATGGGAGGGAGAGTTAAGGAGGAGAGGATTATGTACACATATGTTGATTTACTTCTTGTATAGCAGAAAGCAACACAACATTGTAAAGCAACTATACTTCAATTAAAAAAAATGCTTACAAGATAAAATATCCTTTAATTTTTCTATCACCAATCAACTAATTTTCCTCCTACAATTTGAAATACCTACTCAATTAGCAGTGATATGCCAAATGAGAAAGGCAAACGAGTAGAAAACTGTACAAAACTGGTAGCAAGTTTCAGTTCAGTTCAGTTTAGTCACTCAGTCGTGTCCGACTCTTTGTGACCCCATGAACCACAACACGCCAGGCCTCCCTGTCCATCACCAACTCCCGGAGCCCACCCAAACCCATGTCCATTGAGTCGGTGATGCCATCCAACCATCTCATCCTCTGTCGTCCCCTTCTCCTCCTGCCTTCAATCTTTCCCAGCGTCAGGGTCTTTTCAAATGAGTCAGCTCTTCCCATCAAGTGGCCAAAGTATTGGAGTCTCAACTTCAACATCAGTCCTTCCAATGAACACCCAGGACTGATCTCCTTTAGGATGGACTGGTTGGATCTCCTTGCAGTTGAAGGGACTCTCGATAGTCTTCTCCAACACCACAGTTCAAAAGCATCAATTCTTCAGTGCTCAGCTTTCCTCACCATCCAACTCTCACATCCATACATAACTACTGGAAAAACCATAGTCTTGACTATACGGGCCTTTGTTGACAAAGTAATATCTCTGTTTTTTAATGTGCTGTCTAGGTTGGTCATAACTTTCCTTCCAAGAAGTAAGCGTCCTTTAATTTCATGGCTTCAATCACCATCTGCAGTGATTTTGGAGGCCCCCAAAATAAAGTCAGCCACTGTTTCTCCATCTATTTGCACATACACAAATGATTTATAAAAATATTTCAGTGAAACAACACATTCTTTTAAGTAAACTACTTATGAAATCCCAGAATAATAATGATTCATCTTTCAAATCCAATTTCTATGATCCCACTGCAGCTTTTGTTATATTATTCTGTCATCCAGAATTCTTACCTCCTGTGGGGAATGTAGCCCTGGTTATTTACTGGGCAGCAAAATACAAAACAGCAGATGATGATTGTCTTCTACATAGCACCATGATCCTTAAGCCATACCACTTGCTACATGCTGGTTCCACATTCTCTCAGGTTGTTAGCTTCTTGCCATGATGCTCAAGTGTATATATCAATACAGCTCTACCTGCTGCCTCTCCCACTGACCTCACTCACTGCCTCAGTGCCCTCTTTCTCATTCCATGACTGATAAACTTTCAGGACTTTTTCAAAATTTCATGCTGGCTCATGCTTCTGTGGGTCTGCTTGTGTCTCTATTTAGAATATGCTTTCCAGCACACTTTGTTTCCTTTGTGGCTTCTCTATTTAGATGCCGCTTCTTCTGTAAAAACCTTCTGTGGCCTCCCTAGGTTGGCCTAAGTACAGTATCTTCTGTAACCTCTGACCCAGGAGATTTCAATCAGATCACCCATCATGACATTGGCACCCTATGAGAATAGAAAAGCCAGGCTGTCAGGGGCCATATTTTTTATTTCTGAATTTTCACTGCCTGATACATAAAAGCTCAATACGTGGTGAACAAGTAAAAAAAAAATAGGTAAATGAATGAGCATATTCACTGATATCTTCCATAGGGATATCTATAACCAGGCTTCAGGCTGAGCAGGAGCTTATGAAGCAGCCCTGCATGAAGAGATTGGAACAACAAAGCAGACACAAGAGGATCGTGTTTAAATTAACCAAAAAAATCTCTCTCAGGAGGGTGTACAGAAAGAGTAAGTGCTTAGTGTTGGAGGCAGAAGGCAGAGATACATGTGGAGAAAAACAGCATGTGTGCCATAAATAATGAAAAATCATGTACCGTGTGGGTAAGATAGATGTACCTGCCTCATGAGACTGTTGCAAAAATTAAAGAAATGCATGGAACACACTTGTCTTGTTCCAAGTACTCAGTCAGAAAATGCTAATAATAACCATGGTTATTCTATTTTTTACTTAGAATAATAAAACTACATCAGCTTATGAAAACACCCTAAGTCTGTGCTTTGGCCTCTGTGATGCTCCAAAACAATTCTACTATATCTCTAGTTAGTGAAAAAGCAGAGACATTACTTTGCTGGCAAAGGTCAGTATAGTCAAAGCTATGATTTTTCCAGTAGTCATGTACAGATGTGAGAGTTGGACCATAAAGAAAGTGGAACACTGAAGAACTGATGCTTTTGAACTGTGGTGTTGGAGAAGACTCTTGAGACTCCCTTAGACTGCAAGGAGATCAAACCAGTCATTCCTATAGGAAATCAATCCTGAATATTCATTGGAAGGACTGATGCTGAAGCTGAAGCTCCAATACTTTGTCCACCTGATGAGAAGAACCAACTCATTAGAAAAGACCCGGATGCTGGGAAAGACTGAAGGCAGGAGAAGGGGATGACAGAGGATGAGATGGTTGGATGGCATCACTGACTCATTGGATATGAGTTTGAGCAAGCTCTGGGAGTTGGTGATGGACAGGAAAGCCAGGCATGCTGCAGTCCATGGGGTCAGAAAGAATCAGACATGACTGAGCGACTGAACTGAACTGGTCTATTCTTTTAAAAATATCCATTTGCTACATACACATTGGATGCCAATGACATCCCAAGCAGTCTCAGTATTTGTTTCATCCTCTATATAGTATGTTTTGGGGGACCAAATGAATACAGAGTGTTCACTATGATTAACAATTTTTCCTCATCATGTGTACAGGTGCCTGTGTGTGCTAAGTACCTTCAGTTGTGTCCAAATCTTTGCAACCCTATGGACTGTAGTGCACCAGGCTCCTCTGTCCATGGGATTCTCCAGGCAAGAATACTGGAGTGGGTTGCCATGCCCTCCTCCGGGGATCTTCCTGACCCAGGGATTGAATCCCTGTCTCTTACGTCTCCTGTATTGGCAGGTGGATTCTTTACCACTAGTGCCACCTGGGAAGCCCCATGTGTTCAGGTATTTTAGCTTAAACAGGGCTCAGGTCCCTTATTAAGATTTACTCTGTGAAAGAGAAATATCGTATGACATCCCTTATACATGGACTCTAAAAATAAATAATACAAATGAACTTTTTCACAAAACAGAAAGAGACTCATAGATTTAGAAAATGAACTTATGTTTGCCCTGGTAAGGGATAGTTAGGGAGTTGGGGATGGTCCTGTACACACTGTTATATTTAAAATGAATAGCCAGCATGCACCTGCTGTATAGCACATGGAACTCTGCTCAATGTTATGTGGCAGCCTGGATGGCAGGGGAGTTTGGGAGAGAATGGATACATGTATAAGTATTGCTGAGTCCCTTTGATGTTGACCTGAAGCTATCACAACATTGTTAATCGGCTACACCCCAATATAAAATAGAAACTTCAAAAGAAAAAAAAAATTAAAACCTTAAATAAAGAAAAAATTTTCTCGGTAAATCTCCCAAACAGTTCCTCTTTCCCCAAAGGTGCAAACAGGTCACTAAGATTTTTTTGACATCTCTCTTTTACAATGAAGGAACCCAGTCTTTGGGTGAAATCAGGATCAAATTGGGTCAAAGATGTGTATGGCATTTCTTGAATATTAATTCACGAACTTGTTTTAATAAGTGTCTGCTAAGATGTTGGATAATTTCTTAGACAAAAGGGCTAAAAAGAAAAACAGGAAAGGACCCAGGAACTGAGTTACAAAAATCAATTTTGAAAAAAACTTTGTTGAAAATGTTCATTGTACAGAGAAGCATAAACTAGAAGAGAATAGAATAGCATTGAAACGTGTATATTACCATATGTAAAATACATGACCAGTGCAAGTTCCATGCATGAAGCAGGGCACTCAAAGCCTGTGCTCTGGGACAACCCTGAGGGATGGGGTGGGGAGGGAGGTGGGAGGCGGGTTCAGGGTGGGGAGACATATGCATGCCCATGGCTGATTCGTGTCAATGTATGGCAAAAACCACCACAATATTGCAAAGGAATTAGACTCCAATTAAAATAAATTAATTTAAAAAAAAGAAAAGGAACACCTCCCAGTTGGGGAAGGAGGGTGTTGGGGACACGTTCATAGTGAAGATGATGACTAAAATACATTTTGAAAAATGAGCCAGTGTTCATGACATACTAGAAGAGACATTTTCAACAAGAAAAAATAGCACTTTGAAGGAAAAAGACAAATAGCCAAATGTACTCAAGTGATTATATGTACATGTTTTTGACATATTTAATGCTAATATAGAGCATTATTATTTATACAATTAAATTTACAAAAGGAAAAAAAAAACTTCAAATAATATATCTTGTTATATAAAGCCAAGATTTATTACAAGTCCAAATGCATTTTTTTAAAAAAGAAATGCTTTTTTAAAAAATGTTGTTGGAGTATAATTGCTTTACTATATTGTGTTAGTTTCTGTGTTACAGCAAAATGAATCAATTATATGTGTACATATATTCCCCTCCCTCTTGGTCCTCCTTCCCAACTACTTCCCCAGTATATAGTGAGCATACACACTGAGAAAACCATAATTCAAAGAGATGTGTACTTTAATTTTTATTGCAGCACTATTTACAATAGCCAGGACATGAAAGCAACCTAAATGTCCATCAAAAGAGAAATAGATACAGAAAATGTGGTGGATATATATAATGGAATACTACTCAGCCATAAAAAAGAAGTCCAAATTTCTTGATGAAGTGATTTGATCTCTGATAACTTGACTTGGCTTACTTCTCTAGCTTCTTATTTCCCTATTTCTTGGTGATTGATAGTCATTACTTTTCACATGTGTGTACTGTCACTTCAGTTATATCTGACTCTTTGTGACCCTATGGACTGTAGCCTACCAGGCTCCTCTTCCAAGGGATTCTCCAAGCAATAATACCAGAGTTGGTTGCCATGCCCTCCTCCAGGGGATCTTCCCAACCCAGGGATTGAAGCCACGTCTCATTATGTCCCCTGTATTGGTAGTTGGGTTCTTTACCACTGGTGCCACCTGGGAAGCTCAGTCATTAACTTAGGTGTTGATTTTTTTTTCCCCATAAACAGCTAGATAATAATATTTGTTTTGTGGGCCACTCAATCTCTGTTGCAACTACTCAATGTTTGTTGCTCAAAAGCAGCTACAAGCAATACAAAAATACATGGTCATGACTATGTTCCATAAAAACTTTCTCAATGGACACTGATATTTGAGTCTTATGTATTTTCCATGTTATGAAATTGCAATTAACGAAACTAAAAATAGAGTTACCATATGATCCAGTAATCCCACTCATGAGCATTTATATCTCGACAAAACTATAATTCAAAAGGATGCATGAATCCATATGTTCATAGCAGCATGATTTATAGTAGCCAAGACTTTGGAGAAACCCTAAATTGACAAGAATGTATAAAGATGTTATACACACATGCATGCACTCCATGCACACATAATGAAATACTACTCAGCCATAAAAAAATAAAATAATGCCATTTGCAGCAATATGGGTGGATCTAAAGATGATCATACTAAGTGAAATAAGTCAGAAAGAGAATACAAATACCATCTGATATCACTTATATGTGGAATCTAAAATATGACACCAAAGAACCTATCTACAAAAGAGAAACATACAGATGTAGAATACAGACTTGTGGTTGCCAATAGGGAGAAGGTGGGGGAGCAATGGAGTGGAAGTTTGGGATTATCAGATGCAAACTATTATAGAGAGAATGGATAACCGACAAGGTCCTACTGTGTAGCACAGGGAACTATATTTGATATTCTGTGGTAAACCACAATGAAAGAATATAAATTAGAATATAAAAAAGAATAATGAATTATTTTGCTGTGCAGTAGATATTGACATGTTATAAATCAATTATACTTGAATAAATTTTTAAAAAGAAAACTATTAGCTTATGAGCCATATAAAAACAAGTACAGAATGGATTAGGCTCTCAGAATGTAGCTTGCTGCTGCTGCTAAGTCACTTCAGTCGTGTCTGACTCTGCGACCCCATAGACGGCAGCCCACCAGGCTCCCCCGTCCTACCAACCCCTATTTTTAAAAAATCATTACAACGTAGTGATTGAAAGTTAGAGCAGGAGATGAATAGTATGGAATTTACTCTCAACTTAACAATTGTATTAACTTTGTAATCTTGAAGTCGAGTTTAGATATATTGCTCAAGACCATTTCCCTGAAGGTTATGGGGAATCATTTAAAGAGTTGAAACAGGACTGCAGAGTAATCTGATTTGCAGTTTTAGAAAAGTGCTTCTATTTAAAGAGTTGGACTTGGATAAATGGAAGCATGTTAGGAAGAATTATAGAACAAATGGCATTCATTTAGTTAGCTTTTTCTTATTGTTAGATCTGAAACCAGAATATATCATACTATATTACATGTTTTACTAAAATACTGTCTTTTTTCTAATGTCATTTATAAATATACTATATTTCTCATTATAAAATAAATGTCCACTGTATATTTTGACCTTGTGAGTATCACGATTGATAGGAATGGATTCAGAACCTGTGGACCTCAGGTGGGAATGCCTTTGTTAAGCATTTTTACCAGGAACATGGACCATCTGTTTCCTTTGGTGATACAGTATTCCATTTCATAAAGTGGTCCCAAATAAATAATGAAGATTGTTCTTTTACAAGGTAGCTTTATCTGTTGCAGCAATGATTAATAGCCCATGATCACCCTGGCTTACAAAAAGAAGTAAAACATGTGAAAACAATTTTCTGAGTGAGATGAATCCAAATTTTGCAAATAAGATGAAAGTCAACAAAAGTAGGTGCCATTGAGTTTAGAGCTTTTCCTATTGCGCTGTGTAAAAGAAAGAATATGAGTATCGCAACCTGTATGTCTTGGGTTAGAAACCAGGTTCCACTATCTGCCTATTATGTGGCCTCCATCAAATCACTTAACATTGCTGAACCTTCATTAACTTCTGTGAAATGAGGATGATAACACATGCCTTGATATATTTGGGGGAATATTCATCATTTTGCATGTATGAGGTCTATAACATTGTTAGCTACATAGTATTAAATCATGGGTTTTTGAGAATTATATTCAGAATGATATGCCTGTGTGTGTTAGGGTGCATGTCAAAAAATTCTCATCTTTCCAAATTAGCTCTTGATTGGGCCACAATGACCTTCATGTCCCTGAAACAGACTTTTTAAAAACTTTTTACCTTCTTAACACTATGCATTATTCAAAAAGAAAGTATTTCCCCTGGTTTCTTGAATATCAAGTAGCCAATATTTTCTGATACTTGTACATGGAAACTTTAAATTCTGTGTAAATGTAACCTTTAGAAATTTTGTAAACATTTTTAAAAATGTTATTATATCTGTAAGTCTCTCACATCTCCCACTTAGAACACAAATTACATGTGTTTCAAACTATGTAACATTTTCCCACAGTCTCAGATGTCTTACTCTGTTTTTAAACATATTTTTGTCTTTGCATGTCCATTCCCTGATCTTTCCTTTCACTGTGCTCAGTCTACTGTAAAGTCTATCACATGACTTCATTTCTAATTTTTTTTTTATTTTGTTGGAGGATAGTTGTTTCACAATGCTGTGGTACTTTCTGCTGTACAGCAAGGTGAAAGTGAATCAGCTCTAAGTACATCTATATCCCTTCTTTTTTGGAGTCCCTTCAACTCTGAGACTTTTTAATTCTAGACTTTCAATTTCTTCTTTTTTGTAGTTTTCTGTTTCTGAAATCACTCATCTCATCATATGTTTAAGCTTCCTTTGCTATTTCCACTTTTTTTTAATATATTTATCTTATTCATTTAAAAATTCTTCATCAGGCTACCGCTTTGCACTAACTGATGGTCTCAGATGATTTAAGAGGACTTCTACCCATTTCATTTTCTCACCCCTGAGCCTTTGCTGTGCTGCTTCCCACAGAAAATGGTTCATGAAAAAGAAAATGCTGATGGAAGTTGACTTACTCTGTGATTGGAGCACCTAGAAACCCTCATTCTTCATACCTAGCTTCTTATGATCATTACCTTTGATTTGAAGTTAGGATTTTTCTTTCATATTTTCCTTTATGGTTGTTCCTTCTAGCTCTGGATCCAGAGATAAAAGCATGCAAGGTATTTTTTGAGTCCTAGAAATGTCTTATTCCTTTCAAGAATTTAGCTTGTGTTTCTTTGTGTGTTCTGATTTCTGATTAGGTATCTTTCTGTTATTACAAGATTAGCATGCAATATTTTGTAACATCCTACAACCTAATTAGAAGAAGAAAGGTGAGGCATTATTTTCTATTTTTTTTAACTTTTTATTTTGTATTGGGGCATAACTGATTAACAAGCAATGTTGTGATAGTTTCATGTGTACAGCAAATACATACACATGGATCCATTCTCCCATAAACTCCCCTCCCATCCAGGCTGCCACATAACATTGAACAGAATTCCATGTGCTCAATGGGTCACTGTGATGCATGTTTTTTTTTGTTGTTGGTTTGTTTTTTTTTTTTATAAAAGTCTTCTTCCATTATTTTCCTGAGTCTTTTGCCAGCTTTTTGTCTCAAAATCTTTAGAACAGCATTCAAGACCAAGTGCTGGCCTTATGTTCACTATCTGGTCTCATCTCTTCCTTATCTTTTCCTCTCTGCTTCTTCCTTCTGCCCCAATGACCTTCCTGCAGTTCCACTGGCACATTAGCACACTCCCACCTTTGCACTTTTTGCTTCTTCTTTCAGGCATGCTTTTCCTCAATACCAGGATGGATTACTTCCTTACTTCCTTCAAATCTTAAAACACAAAAACAAACAAGAAAAAACAGTGAAAAAAAAAAAAACCACAATAATAATAAAAGCACCGAAAGGAAAAAAAAAAAGCAAAAAACTTCTCATAGTAACTTTTCCTGGCCACACTATTTAAAACTGTACCTTTTTGAGATGTATTTACTCTCCTTTCTCCTGTTTCCATTTTCTCTATGGCATTTATTACCTTCATATGCAGGATGGTGGGATATGTTTGTGTATGTATATGCGTATGTATAATTTGCTAGTGTGTTATCTTCTCCTCAGTTGAACACAAGTTTCATACATGCAGAATTTTGTCTATTTTGTCCACTATTGCATCACTGCAACACTTCATACAATGCTTGCACATATTGTGTTTGATAATTGTTATAAAATGAGTAACTAAGTAACACAAAGTTTAAAACATGATAGTCTCTCAGACATCTACACCTTATTCATTATTTTATGTTTAGTAATTTGTGACCTCAAGGAAGGCTTGGGTTTTAGATTAGGCATCATGAACAAAGAAATATCCTTGTCAACTTGACAAATTAAGCCTTTTACTAATATCGTTCTTATTGAATCCATTCTACCTGATTTATATGTATAGCTAGATACTTCCTTAGAAGTTCTAAGAGTATTAAGGAGATTAATGAGGTAAAGTATGAAGCATTTTATTTCCCCTTAAGAAATTGCATGGTGTGTATGTCTGTGTAACTTCACTTATATAACAAGTAATGTTACAAAGTAAGTGAGCTTCATATCATAAAACTAAGACATATAAGTACATATGAGGAGAACTTAAATGTATTTTTCCAAAACTTTAATGAGTAGAAAAATTTTTAAACCAGAAAATAATCCTTGGTAATGTTTCCAAATGTCACAACATTAAACTTATAGGAAATCATGAACTATTTGGATTCACGAGAATAAATTCCTGACTACATGTTTTGATGCCTTTAATTTGATTGTCTCTGCCTCAGTTGCCAGGCCACCTACCCTTTCCATAAGAGAGATGATGGCTAGACCTGTTTTCAGGGCTCACATGGCTGCAGGGTGGAGCTCAAAGAGATGGGCCTTGACATCAGTGAGTCCTGGTTTGTGACCCAAGTTCCATGTTTCTATCTGCGGAACTTTCTCAAGCCTGTTTCCTTATCTGAAAGTGATTATTAACACCTTCTAACTAGTATGAGGATTAGAAATAGCAGGTGTAAAGTACTATGTACATAATGGAGACTCAACTGATGACGATGAATGTTGTGCTGAATGCTTCCTAAGAATACGTGTATTCAGATTTAGTCTCAGAGCAGTCCAAAAAGCTGAATATGCAAAGACTCTGGCTGAAAGATTTCTCCAACTTTTGAAGAAATTCTGAGCCTTGGGCTCATGTATATTTTTCCCCAATACCAAATATGTATCACTTCTTTACCTCCTTCAAATCTTAAAACACAAAACAAACAAACAAACAAAAACATCAACAACAAAAACATATTAAAGAAAGTGAAGGGGGAAAAGCAAGAAACTTCTCACAGTGACTGTCGAGACTTTACAGGATTGAAGATACAAGACACTTAACATATATTTGCTACAACAATGAATCTGAACTAACAATTTGGACACATTTTTAAACGTAATGATTTCAAGTAAACTAACCTATTAATGATCGTTGCACTATTTATGTATTACATATCGGAAAGTGTCATATATAATGCCTTTAGTTGCTAAGTCATGCTTGATTCTAATTCATGGGGCACTGTTTCCAGGAAGTTTAACGTTTGGCCATGTAAGCTGAAGGAACACTGGCCATCACATTGCTTTCTTGAGACTGACAGTATTTATTAACGTATTAAGGTCCGAGAAATGTGTAGTAAAAATAAATCATTTAACTTTAACAGTTAAAGGAACAAACATATTCATATATGGAGACTATATTTTCCTTTGAGAGTTTATCACTGCACTTGATATGGAATCCCTTGGGATACCTTAGGAAGTGTGACTTGAGGTCAATCTCAAATTAGGACCCGGGGGTGGTGACAACAAATTTCCTTCTATAATAATATTCAGCATACTAATTAGTTTTGTGGCACCTGGTCAAGTCTTCCTTAACTTCAGATCTTCCTTGGCACAATTTCTGACAAAGTCCTGGTGCAGATGTCAATTTGAAGTTTTTTGACATTGATCAAAACAAGGGACTTTAACTTGTAAGCTTATGGTATTATGATAAAATATTTTCCATGAAGTAAACTCTGCTCCAATTATTTCTTAGCAGTAAGAAGTCTTAATTCAAATTAAATATTTTATTTGTCATATTGTAAGACTCTCAGTTGAAATTTTAAAAAGAAAAGATGAACAGAAATTCAGTTTA
Organism: Giraffa tippelskirchi; assembly: GCF_054371585.1. Classification (NCBI taxonomy): domain Eukaryota; kingdom Metazoa; phylum Chordata; class Mammalia; order Artiodactyla; family Giraffidae; genus Giraffa; species Giraffa tippelskirchi. The sequence goes on from NC_137277.1 coordinate 135,381,273, forward strand.
TTTTGTAACTGGGAACAAACTGAGTGTTTAGGGGCACAGTCCAAGCTAAGTCAATAATCTTTATCCTTGGCAGCTTCTTCTGCAAATGAGGCAGAGGGGTCACGTCCTAAGTGGAACTTCATGTGTTCTACTCTTTCATATATTGAAATGAATGGGAAACATCAAAGTACATCAAAAAGGCTGAGATCTGGCTGATAGAAGGGAAGGAAGACACACCTAAGTAGAGAGTGAAAAACAATGATGAGAGGAAAGAAGGGTTTGCCAAGTCGATGGGTACACTGGACATATGATGACATGAAAACAGAAAAAAGGAATTGGAATGTGAAAATTCATGCAGCAATGGCTTTAGAATACCGACTGTGTCCTTAAATCACTTAATATCTCAGTGCCTCAGGTTCTTTATCTGTAAAATGGGTTCTAACATTTTTCTGATTACTGCCATAGCTTATACTAAAGAACTTCTTATCTACACAAATATCCTTGTGTGTTCCAAAGGCTTTTAGGCAACTTACCAAAAATGTGGATAATTAAGATAAAATAAATTTAAAAAGCAAAAAAGTCAAGATAAAGCATTAAGATGGGACCACCTTTAAGGTGAGTTCATAGACTTGCTCAGTTCTCAGAAATTAGCTATTGGTTTGTTTCAAAATTTCTTAGAAGCTAATGCCAAAAAAGAAAAACTAAAGACTACAAGTTTCATACTGTAAAAAAGCATCACTCTTGTACTTAGAAGCAGAAAGGCATTTTATTTTTTCATGTCAGTGTGTTGAATAGACCTGGTGTGAGCTTCCTGTGAGAGGCTGCACACATTGTCCTGGTGACACACAAATTTGATACATGATCTCACATCATACTTGTGTGAAATAGGTCTCCAGCATCTGTTTTTTCACAACCATCATGAACACATGAGGCAATTTTGATGGTATCTTCACAATCAATATACTAGAGACAAAGCTTTAGAAAATATTTCTCATAACACTGATCAAAGAAGTCAAGTCCCTATTTAGTCTGCAATTTTTCAGGGTGTCATGTCACTGACTTGGGCTCTCTAAGAATATTAACTTATATTCATTACTTAAATAAATTTAAACATAGCTTCTACTAGCAAAAAAACTTCAACTTAGGAGGAAATTAAAGTATTTGATTTGAAATACCATTATCTACATTTAAGAGAATATACTTAAGTGATTTTTGTAGCTTATTATACTCTATATTTGGGCTTCCCAAGTGGCACTAGTGGTAAAGAACTGACAATGCAGGAGACATAAGATACTCAGGTTCTATCCCTGGGTCGGTAAGATCCCCTGGAGGAGGGCATGGGAACCTACTCCCGTATTCTTGCCTTAGAATCCCATGGATAGAGGAGCCTGGCAGGCTACAGTTCATGGGGTCTCAGAGAGTCTGACATGACTGAAGTCACTGAGCAGGCAGGCATACTCTATATTACCCATGTCAAATGGTAAGTGTGCTTTTTCCACTCTGTCTTTTGGTATGGGTGTTGTATTAGAAAGGGCATTCCACTCTGATCTTCACCATTCTTATCTCACAATGCTCATCTGTATGAAAAAGTCATTGGCACTTGACTAGTACATGCAGCAGTGATTTATAGTGAATTGATTTTATTCATTTAAGAAATGTTTCTGCATGGCTACTATTCCAGGCACCAACCTAGGTTTCAAATCAGAAATAGGAAGAATGCAGTTATTATCTAGTTATAATGTACATGAAATATATAAATAAAATAGTCTTTAAATATTACTTGCTATTGCTCAGAGATAATACTTATATTTTAATTAACAAATATTAGATGAGAGAAGATAACTCCTCATAATTTTGATTTGTATTTTCCTGATGATTACCGATACAGAGCATCTGTTCCTGTGCCTATTGGTCATGTGCCTATTGGCATATGTTAATAGTAGCCTTTTCAAATTCTTTATCTGATAAACCCAACATCTATGTCATTTTAGAGTTGACATCAATCAATTTTTCCTCCTTGCAGGATGTCAAGATTTCCAACCCCATCAATCAAAGTGTTTTTATGCTCCATAGATTGATGTATGCATAGATTTGGAATGGTCCGAATATGTGTCAAGTTTATGTTGTTTGCTAATGCAGTGTCTTCTATATCTTACAAACTCTTATCTGCTCACTCATGTTTGAAAGACTCAATGGCAAAGTCTCTGCAGCTATAGTTTGTGTGAAATGTAGGAATCTGTCTCAGAGAAGCCTCAGAGGTTTTATTTTCTGCTCAAATACATATTTATGGTGAATATTTGTTCATAAAATATCTATGTAGTGTTGTGCTCAGTAATGTGACATATATAAAAAATTACAGAATAAAATTCAAACCCAAATTTGGTAAAACAGATATAAACTCTTATAACATTAATTCAGAGGGAATATAAAGTTATTAATTTATACAGAGCATGGTATATGATACAAAAGGAGACACTCTTGGAGCATACTATGATTACAACATGATTTCCTGTATGGACCAAAGCTTTTTTAAAAAGTCTTCCTTTCCCTTGGGCAGATGAAGCCTTATCCAGGGCATACAATTTGGATAGCTTTGGACAGGTCCCAAAACACAGGAGAGTTGGACAATCCTGAGTCAGTGTCAGTAGAAAAAATATCAAGTAGTAAAAGATTAATTAGAAAATTAGTAAAGTAATGTTGTCCTTAAGGTATTTTAAACAGTAAAAGCTCTCTTTTTACTCAACAGGGTTTCATGAAAGACAGACAAAGGGTATTAGCATTTTGAAGTGTAGGCAGGACTTGTGTAAGGGTAAAAATCGTAGAGATACTTTCAGCTGGGCAGCTGAAACAGAGCAAATGAAAGTATGAATTTGGAGGGGGGAACATCTGGTAAAAGCATTTGGTTGGAACTGCTGTTTTGAGAATTAGAATTAGGATATAAGTGTGGAAATGCAGCTTGGTGCCAACTGACAGAGGACTTTGATTACTAGAATAAAGAAATTAAAATCTATCCTTTAGGCAAAATCAAATCATTGCAGCACTTTGAGAAAATGATTGATATAATTAAAAGGGAATCTTTTTGGAAAATATCAGTACAATGCAAAGGATTTCTTTTTCCACTTAAAATGAAAATCAGTTCTAAGTAGTTGTCATAGAGAAATTGACCATGAGGTAAATAAAATCAAGTCTAATTCAAGTGCATAGAGGTAATGATTTCTAATTCTTTGGTGTACTTGAATCTAGATTCATTCCATGAATGTCAGTATATTCATTCAAGCTGTGTCTAATAATTTAAAAATCTTCTATTATTTAACAAGACAATATGGATTTATAAGTTTAAACTGCAACACACAATTTCTTTTCCAACTCCATAGAAATTATAAATACATGCGAACACACATACAGATAAACACACACACACACACACATATTCAATATAAATACAAACAATACAAATATAACTTGTCTTTTGAGCACAAGATAGAATAAACATACAAACAAGGAAGAAGGCTAAAGCCATGGGCACAGGCAAACATCTATCAGAAATGATGAAAGAAAAAGGTTAAACTTCAAAAAAACATGGGATTTGAAAAGCTGACAACAATTATGGGTAAAACTGGGAGTTATAAATCAAAAGAAGAAATTATGAACAGCTTCAAGTCAACAAATTAGAAAAAGGATAAAAATGGAAGGTTTATAAGTATATAAAATAATAGCAATAATAAAAAAGATAAAATCTAAATATGTCTCAATCATCACAAAATGTGTCTGCAAGTAAATATCACTGCAAAATATTATTAGTTCAAGAATCCTTTATAAGCAAATATCAGTAAACCTTCAAAGAGATAACAAATCCTAAACTGTATGTTTTTCAGAGAAACAAATTGTAAATATTTGTGTAATAAATGAAGGAAAATAGCTAACAAATTTTACAAAGATAGAATAATGCTGAAACAAAACAGAATAGAAAGAAATCAAATACATAAACTTTACGTCATCTCTCTTCTTGTAATCTGATCTCTGGTTCCTCTGCCTTTTCAAAATCCAGTTTGTATATATGGAAGTTCTCGGTTCATGCACTGGTTCAAAATTGGGAAAAGTACGTCAAGGCTGTATATTGTCACCTTGCTAATTTAACTTATGTGCAGAGTACGTCATGTGAAATGCCAGGTTGGTTGATTAACAAGCTGGAATCAAAATTGCTGGGAGAAATATCAACAAGCTCAAATACACTGATGATACTACTCTAATTGGTTGGATGGCATCACCAACTCAGTGGACATGAGTGTGAGCAAGCTTTGGGGGTTGGTGATGGATAGAGAAGTCTGGCGTACTACAGTCCATGGAGTCACAAAGAGTCAGACATGACTCTGTGACTGAACTGAACTGAATGGCAGAAAGCAAAGAGGAACTAAAGAACCTCTTGATGAAGGTGAAAGAGGAAAGTGAGAAAGCTGGCTTAAAACTCGGCATTCAAAAAGCTAAGGTCATGTCATCTGGTCCTATCATTTCACAGCAAATAGCAGGGGAAACAATGGAAACAGTGACAGACTTTATTTTCTCGGGCTCCAAAATCACTGTGGACGGTGACTGCAGCCTTGGAATTAAAAGATGCTTGCTCCTTGGAAGAAAAGCTATGACAAACCTGGACAGCATGTTAAAAAGCAGAGACATTACTTGGCTGACAAAGGTCCATGTAGTCAAAGCTATGTTTTTTCCAGTAGTCATGGATGGATGTGAGAGTTGGCTCTAAATTTGAATTTTTCACTGCTGAATTTTCATAATTATTTTAAATTTGAATTTATATTAAGACAAAGATTTCTCTTGGTCTATATTGCTGTGTAGATTATTAAAATAGTTGATTCATTTTTATCCATCCTCAGATGAAAATAAAAATGAGTCATCATTATCTCTCCATTAGTTATAGCAGTTTCTTTCATATATTGAGAGATATATAATGCCACCACGGTGTATTAATACTAAAATGTAGGACATCAGTAATATCCAGTCTGACCAGGAACTTTAAGTTAGCAAAACTATTTTTGTATTGTTTATTTGGTACTATGATAAGGAGGCTTGTATTACCCCATTGCCTCATGACTTACACTGGTGCTGTTTACCCTGGCCGGCCTTGAACACCATTTCTCTCACTTCCCCATCTTTCCGACCTCTGAACTTCTTTCCCACTGTGAAAAAAATTCTTATGTTATGGCAAGATAAGAAAAATTTAAACACAAAAATTATTCCCTGTCCTTTGGCCTCTTCTTTTCACCCAACATTGTTCATTGTGTATCTGCATTTTTCATCAACCAAATATCCCCCATTGGCTGAAATACCCGTTCAACATTAAAGAGCAACATTCTTCTAGCATCAGCAAGAAAAGTTCTTAAAAAAAATCATTCCTCCTTATTCTTGGAAGAAAAGCTCTGACAAAGCTAGTTCAGTTCAGTTCAGTTCAGTTGCTCAGTCGTGCCTCTTTGCAACCCCACAAACCGCAGCACGCCAGGCCTCTCTGTCCATCACCAACTCCCAGAGTACACCCAAATCCATGTCCATCGGGTCGATGATGCCATCCAGCCATCTCATCCTCTGTCATCCCCTTCTCCTCCCCCTCAATCCTTTCCAGCATCAGGGTCTTTTCCAATGAGTCAGCTCTTCGCATCAGGTGGCCAAAGTATTGGAGTTTCAGCTTCCACATCAGTCCCTTCAATGAACACCCAGGACTGATCTCCTTTAGGATGGACTGGTTGGATCTCCTTGCAGTCCAAGGGACTCTCAAGAGTCTTCTCCAACACCACAGTTCAAAAGAATCAATTCTTTGGTGCTCAGCTTTCTTTATGGTCCAACTCTCATATCCATACATTACCACTGGAAAAACCATAGCCTTGACTATACAGACAGCATATTAAAAAGCAAAGACATTACTTTGCTGACAAAGGTTCATTTAGTCAAAGCTATGGTTTCTCTAGTAGTCATGTATGGATGTGACAGTTGGACCATAAAGAAAGCTGAGTGCCAAAGGACTGATGCTTTTGAACTGTGGTATTGGAGAAGACTCTTGAGAGTCCCTTGGACTACAAGGAGATCAAATCAGTCAATCCTAAAAGGAATGAGTCCTGAATATTCTTTGGAAGGACTGATTATTGAAGCTGAAGCTCAAATACTTGGGCCACCTAATGCAGAGAGCTGACTCATTGGAAAAGACCCTGATGCTGGGTAAGGTTGAAAGCAGGAGGAGAAGGATGAGATGGTTGGATGGCATCAGTGTCTCAATGGACATGAGTTTGAGCAAGCTCTGGGAGTTAGTGATGGACAGAGAGGCCTGGCATGCTGCAGTCCATGGTGTCACAGAGAGTCAGACATGACTGAGCAACTGAACTGAACTGAACTTATTCTTGTAAGGGGTCATGATGGTGCTTAGCTCTGGGTTGTATAAACTTTCAGTGATGCATCATTTAATTATGAACAGTCCTCTGTCTCAAAAAACTTATGTCATTGTGCTTTAATTTCTAAAGGCGGGGGGTGGGGGGAGAATTCTCAGAGGTTTCTGAGATGCTCTCCTAGGGTTATAATCCTCAAATCCTCAAATGAAATTTTCCATTTCTTTCTTTGATTGACTGCTTAATTTTTCATCAGCACCACTGAAAGCTTTGGGAGACCCATAATGGTAATGCTTACTATATACTTATAAAACACCAGGCACTGAGGTAAGCACTGTATTATTTAATCCTCACAAACAGCATCTCAACTTAATTTTTAGAAATATATGGTGAGGCAAATAGGTTTCCAGTTCTGTGAAGATGGAGTAGCATCATTCCTCACAGGTCTCCTCACTTACAACTAAACAACTTGAACATAAAACAAACATGAGGAGTCTCTGGAGGATGGGAAGGGGAAGGGGAAGAGGGGTTTCTGACAGACCTGAGGATGTGAGGAATGATTTTGCTGTGAGTTCCCTGGTTTCCTTTACCATCTTCAGAGTGTTGCCCAACCCTCCAGTCCTGAACCACCAACAGGCATAAACCAAAACAGCTCTAGGAAAACCTGCTACTCCCAGCCAGATAGCCAAGAAAGGGGTAGCTGAACACCAGAAAACCTTTCTGGATAATACGCTCTCTACTTCAGCTGAATGCCAACAGAACAAACAGAAAGTCACCTCCCTCCCCCCTGTGGTTTCTTTGAGACTGAGCAGGAAGTTGATGGTTGGTTTCCCACCTCATCCTATCCTTTCCCTCCCCTCACCCCACCCTCCCAAGCAAGCAGAGTGTTCCTCACATTACCTCCCCCGCCAGGTGACAAATAGGGACTTTATCTTCCCTCTCTGCCTGTATCACATCATCAGAGAGCTGAGCTTGCACCCCACACAGCAGTCAGGAGGCTTCACCAGATGGTGTAATACAAAGCTGTCTCCACCAGGCTTTACCAACTCCCCATGAGAAACCAGAACAAGGTGATGTACAAATAAGTTAGTAAATATTTCACTTTCTCCTCTTCTCTGTAACCAGCATGACCCAGTAGAGAGCTCTAGCTCCACCACATGCATACCTGGTAAGTCACTTCAGTAATGTCCAACTCTGTGTGACACTATGGACTGGAGCCTGCCAGGATCCTCTGTCCATGGGATTCTCCAGGCAAGGATCCTGGAGTGGGTTGCCATGCCCTCCTCCAGGGGATCTTCCTGACCCAGGGATTGAATCTTCCTATCTTACATCTCCTGCATTGTCAGGCAAGTTCTTTACCACTAGCACCATGTGGGAAGACCATAGTTCCACCACACCCATCATGAACTAGAGAAAATAAGGTGTGGAAGGCAGACCTAGTTGGTATTCCACATCTACCTACCTAGTAAGAGTAGTAGGGATACGAGGTTGAGCTTCCACCCCCACCCATCCTGCAGCAACCAAACAGAATGACTCGGCCTTCCCTACCCCCCTCCCTAGTGTCAGCAGGGCTCAGGAGGAAGCTGCTGATCTTTCTCCACTTAGAGGCAAAGAGTGATGAAAGTTCATGTCCTACCTTCTCAGGGGTGGTAGCGGTGGGCTATTTCCAGCCCACTCCCCTCCTAAGAGGCAGCAAGAGCCATTTCCCAACATTGCCAGGATGCTGTTGGCACAAGTCTGAATGTACAAATCAAGTTAGCCCTTTCATTTACACCTACCTAGTGGGACGGCCTACTAAAAAAAACAGAATAAAAAGAGGATCCAGCATTTCATAATATAATACCCAAAATGTCCATGATATATGAAAAATCCCTTCTCATACTAAAGGCCAAGAGAAAAACAACATGAAGAACATAACTTCTGCCAACAGCGAGATTTATCAGATGTTGGAATTCTGTGATAAGGGTTTTAAAGACTCCATCATGACTGTGCTTCACAAGGCCATTACAAAGAAAACAAAATTACAAAATATCCGCAAAGAAATAATAGATATGAGAGAAAATGGAAATTATGGAACTGAAAAATTTAATAACTGAGATAAACAAAAACAAGCACAAATCTTGTTGGATATGCTCCAAGGTAAAGTGGAGACAAGAAGAAACACTCAGTAAACTGAAAACATTAATAGAGTTTACAAAATCTGAACAAAGGTGAGAAAATAGATTGGAAAATAAGTGGACAAGAACCTTTGGGACATTTTTTTTTTTTTAAAGCTAGTATTCATACCACTGGATGCCCAGAGCTATGTGACTTTTTTCCTAGTAAACCTACCCTTATAGAAAGACTGGAGGATACAGTTGAAACAAAACAGAAAATTGTTAAGGAAAACACTGACTGAAGCCGCCCTCCCTGGCCAAGCAAGATTATAGCCTGAACATAGCTCACTTGCAAGAGCTATGTTACAACATAAGAGATATAGGGAACTAACAGCTACCACCAGCTGGAATAATTTGAGGAAGGTCAAAAGAAGAGAAGAGACGCCAGTCTATATGTTCTACCAACCTCCCAGAATCCTTCTCACTGGAATCTAACTAAACTGAGTGATGCAAGTGCATCAGGAAGGACCATGAGTCAGAGTGATTGGCCAAAGAGCACCGGGGAACTCACCCCATTACCATAAAACCCAAGACTGCAAGTCAAGAGTCAGAGCAGTTCTCCTAGATTCCCAAATGTTGCTGTTCTCTGCCTGGGCACCCCTTACCAAAAAATTCTGTTGCTTTGTCAGCCCATGTGTCTCCTTGGATAAGTAATATCCAAGTGTTAGACAGGAGCCCACTCTTAGGCCCTGGAAGGGATCCTCCTTCTTGCAACAAAATGGAAGAAAGAAGCTTGGAATTTCAGAAAGGAAAAGAATATAGAAATGAGTAAAAATAGGGGTAAATAAAACAGACAGTCTTACTTCTTGTTTCTTAACATGAAACTATCTGATCTGAAGGTCAATATATATAAAATAAGTACTTAAGACAATTACATTTTAAAAGTGTGGAAAGTAAAGATACTTATATGAAAATAAAGTTTCTGTACTTGAAGTTCCAAAATGTCAGTACTAGTAGACTGTGTAAAAGTATGACTGGAAAAGGTCAGTTTTTATTGCAATCTCAAAGAAAGGCACTGCCAAAGAATGTTTAAAATACCATATAATTGGTCTAATTTCATATGCTAGCAAGGTAATGCTCAAAATCCTTCAAGTTAGGCTTCAAAAATATGTGAACCGAGAACTTCCAGATGTACAAGCTGGATTTAGAAAAGGCAGAGGAACCGGAGATAAAATTGCCAATAGCCATTGGATCATAGAAAAAGCAAGGGAATTCCAGATACACATCTACTTCTGTTTCATCTACTATGCTAAAACCTTTGACTGTGTGGATCACAACAAACTGTGGAAAGTTCTTAAAGAGTTGGGAATACCAGACCACCTAACTGCCTCCTGAGAAACCTGTATGCAGGTCAAGATATAGCAGTTATAACTGGACATGAAAAAACAGACTGGTTCCAAATTGGGAAAGGAGTGCATCAAGGCTGCATACTGTCACCCTGCTTATTTAACTTATATGCAGATCACATCATGCAAAATGCCAAGCTGGATGACCCTCAAGCTGGAATCAAGTTTTCCAGGGGAAATATCAATAACCTCACATATGCAGATGACACCAACCTTATGGCAGAAAATGAAGATGAACTAAAGAGCCTCTTGATGAAGGTGAAAGAAGAGAGTGAAAAGGCTGGTTTAAAACTCAGTATTCAAAAGACAAAGATCATGGCATTCAATCCGGATCATCACTTCCTGGCAAATAGATGAGGAAATAATGAAACAGTGACAGACTTTATTTTCTCGGGCTCCAAAATCACTGTAGACATTAACTGCAGCCATGAAATTAAAGGACACTTGTTCCTTAGAAGAAAAGCTATGACAAAACTAGACAGCATATTAAACAGAGACATCAATTCACTGACAAAAGTCCATCTAGTCAAAGGTATGGTTTTTGCACTAGTCACATACTTTATGAGAGTTGGACCGTAAAGAAGGCTGAGTGCCAAAGAATTGATGTTTTTGAACTGTGGTCCTTGAGAAGACTCTTGAGAGTCCCTTGGACAACAAGGAGATCAAACCAGTTAATCCTAAAAGAAATCACTCCTGAATATTCATTGGAAGGGCTGATGTTGAAGCTGAAGCTCCAATAATTTTTGGCCACTTGATGCAAAGAACTGACTCATTGGAAAAGACTCTGATGCTGGGAAAGATTGAGGGCAGGAAGAGAAGGGGGCAAAAAAGTATTAGATGGTTGGATGGCATCATCTTCTCAATGGTCATGAGCTTGAACACACTCTGGGAGATAGTGAAGGTCAAGGAAGCCTGGCATGTAGCAGTCCATGGGGTTGCAAAGAGTTGGTCGCGACTGAGTGACTGAACAACAATAAGTAGACTGTAATCTGTCACACACACAGAGAGATACAGACATGTGATACACATATACAAATATATTGTAACACATGTAGCAACTAGTAAGAAAGCTATAGAGCAATATATAAACAAAAACTATATATAAATCTATGTAGAATTCTAAGGGGGAAAATGTCTGTATTACCACAGGAAGACAAGAAAAAAGAAAGAAGGGGGAAAACAGGGGCAATAGAAATTTGAAAGTTCAAATTAAGCCCTAATGCTTTGTTACCTCAAAAATATACACACACATGCATCCCCCTGTCAAAGGCATAGATTGGCGTGGATTAGAAAAGTGATCCATTGATATACTGTCAATTATGTCTATTAGAAATACACTTTAAATAAAGAACATAGGTAGGTTAAAAATGAAAAAAAATTTATATATCAAGCACTTTTTTAAAAATGTGATAGTGCTATATATTAATTTTGGATAAAGCAGACTTCAGAGGAAGGAAAATTACTACAAACCACCAAGAAGACAAAAAAATCTTAACAATGGCCACACCAAAATGACACAAGAGCCTCAAAATAAGTAAAAATTAAAAGAGCTGAAAAAAAAAAGCAGACAAATCTACAATTATGACATTCATCAATCTAATCTTGGTAGGTGTTAAACTATCAGAAAATTATCAAGGATGTAGAAAGACGGCATGATATAATAAATATAATTACATATATATGTATGTATATATGTGTGTGTGTGTGTGTGTGTGTATATATATATATGCTAAGTCACTTCAGTCGTGTCTGACTCTTTGCGACCCTGTGGACTATAGCCTGACAGGCTCCTCTGTCCATGGGATTCTCCAGGCAAGAATCCTGGAGTGGGTTGCTATGCCCTTCTCTAATATATGTGTATATATATATAAAACTTTCAACCCAACAAGAACATGTTACACTTTTTTTTTGCAATGGCTCATAAAACATTCTGGAGAAGGCAATGGCAACCCACTCCAGTACTCTTGCCTGGAAAATCCCATGGACGGAGGAGCCTGGTAGGCTGCAGTCCACGGGGTCGCTAAGAGTCAGACACAACTGAGCGACTTCACTTTCCCTTTTCACTTTCATGCATTGGAGAAGGCAATGGCAACCCACTCCGGTACTCTTGCCTGGAGAATCCCAGGGATGGGGGAGCCTGGTGGGCTGCCGTCTATGGGGTCGCACAGAGTCGGACACAACTGAAACGACTTAGCAGCAGCAGCAGCAGCGGCATGAAACATTCACTAATACAGGTTGTATCCTGAGCCATCAAATAAATCTCAAAAATTAAATTAATCAAAATCATACAGAGTATATTCTTGGGCCAGAATATAATGAAACTAAAATGAATAAGAGACAGACAACAATAAAATCTCTAAACATGTCAAAATTAAGCAACACATTTCTGAATAATTCTATATATTAATATCAAAGGGGAAAGCTCAAACCAAATTTAAAAAATAATAGTACTGAAGGTTAAATGAAATTAAAATATCAAAATACATTGGCTTAGCTAGAAAGTACTGAGAGAATTTTTATAGGTCTGCTGCTGCTGCTGCTGCTAAGTCGCTTCAGTCGTGTTCGACTCTGTGCGACCCCATAGACGGCAGCCCACCAGGCTCCCCCGTCCCTGGGATTCTCCAGGCAAGAATACTGGAGTGGGTTGCCATTTCCTTCTCCAATGCATGAAAGTGAAATGTGAAAGTGAAGTCGCTCAGTCGTGTCTGACTCTTAGCGACCCCATGAACTGTAGCCTACCAGGCTCCTCCACCCATGGGATTTTCCAGGCAAGAGTACTGGAGTGGGGTGCCATTGCCTTCTCCTTTTTATAGATCTAAATAATCACATTAGGAGATTAGAATGTCTCAAATCAAAACAAAAAGACTGACTCTCTCCTGAGGAAGAAAGAACTCTTCCTGACTGTCTGCCTTCAAGCTGGTACATCTGCTTTTTACCTGCCTTCAGACTCAAAGCAAATGTGTGCTCTTTTTGAGTCTAGAACTTTCACCTTCAGACTGAATTGCACTATTAGCTTTATTGGGCTTCTAGCTTGATCTTGGAATTCACTAACTTCCATAATCATGGGTCATTTCTTCAGAATAAGTCTTTTTATACACAAGTAGATTTTTTTCTGGGCTTCCCTGGTGGTTCAGATGGTAAAGAATCCTCCTGCAATGCAGGAGACCTGGGTTCTATCCCTGGATTTGGAAGATCCCTTGGAGGAGGGCATGGCAACCCCATTCCAGTATTCTTGTCTGGAGAATCCCCATGGACAAAGGAGCCTAATGGGCAAGAGTCCATGGGGTCTCAAAGAATCAGACATGACTGAGCAACTAAGCACACATGTTTATTTCTGTGTAAACACACATCCTATTGGTTCTCTTTCTCTGAAGGACCCTGAGAAACACAGCAGCCATAATATTCTTTCCAAACCTGGGAGATCCATTTCCCTAGCCCCCATCTTTCAGGGTTTTTTGTTGCCTTGTTAAGGCAACTTTGGCCTACTGAGTGCTATAAGATACCCACTAAAACTGGCTGCCAGAGAAACAACAGGCTGCTGTTGGAGGTTCTGATAACCAGAGGCCTACCTTTCTCTTGGCTTTGACTTCATATGCCCAGAGTGTAGAATTGCCCCTACAATAGGATGACAGCCTTGTTATTTCCTGGAATGTCTAATTAACTGGCTGTGATGAATATAAGCCAAAGCAGATAATCCCAAGCCATCTTCAGTCAAACCCTGTTTTAGATGAAACTCCCTGAGAGGAGGGATACAGTGAACTTGCTTGTACAGTGTCACCAATACTTTGAGTAGAATATAGCACACATTTGGGAATCAAATAATAGAGATAGGTAGATAGATCTAATCTATATTTTGAATAAATGAACAAATCTCTTCACTTTGTGTATACAAATTTATATTTGAAATGAACTTGTAAGTCTAACTGAACATTTTCTACTCTTCTTGAAGTAGGTGGGTCAAAAAAAGAGAAAAAAGGACCCCCTTGCCCTGTTGGTGGGAATGCAAATTAACACAGCCACTAGGGAGAACAGTATGGAGATTCCTTAAAAATCTAGGAATAAAACTATCATATGAGCCTGCAATTCCACTACTGGGCATATACCCTCAGGAAACCATAATTGACACATGTACCAAAAAATACACATGTGCCACAATATTCATTACAGGACTATTTACAGAGTGAAATAAGTCAGAAAGAGAAAAACAAATATCATATATTAATGCATATATATGAAATCTATAAAGAGGGTACTGATGATCCTATTTGTAGAGCAGCAAAGGAAATGCAGACATAAAGAATGGACTTATGGTCACAGTAGGGAAAGGAGAGGGTGGGAGGACTTGAGAGAGTAGTGTTGAAACATATACACTACCATATGTAAAGTAGATAGCCAGTGGGAATTTGCACTATCATGCTGGGAACCCAACGCTGGTGTTCTGTTACAACCTAGAGGGTTGGAATGGGAAAGGAGGTGTGAGAGTGGTTTAAGAGGGAGGAAGTATATGTATATCTATGGCTAGTTCATGTTGATGTATGGCAGAAACCAACACAATATTGTAATTACCTGTCAATTAAAAAATATTTTTTTAAGTCTGTGTCAGATGGGTACTTTCTATTGTTGATGTGTACGCATGCTCAGTCACTTGAGTTGTGTCTGACTCTTTGCCACCATATGGATTATAACCTCCAGGCTCCTTTATGTCTACCTGGTTCTCCAGGCAAGAATACTGGAGCGGGTTGCCATGCCCTCCTCCAGGGGATCTCCCCAACCTAGGGATTGAACCTGCAACTCCTGCCTCCTGCATTACAGCCAGGAGCCATTATCCACTGAGCCTCCTGGGAAGCCATTCTATTTTTGATGGTGGGTTCTAAAAGCACAGGTGATTGTAATCACATCCAAAGCCTTTCTTCTTTTGTCACTAATACATGTTGCCTATAAAAACAGGATAATTGTTGGCCTGAAATAATTTTAATATCATGTGGCATAACTGCCTTGGCACTTGTTAGAGGTCATTCTTTCTTAAATATTTGTTCAAGGTAAGTTTTCCAAAAATGAGTTTCCAGTATTCCCAGAAGTCCTAAGAGGAAGGAGCAAGAAGGAGGGCAGACATCCATGATGGTACTACACTATGAAACTAGGTACCCTAGAGCAGCATTGTAACTGCAGACTTAATCTTAAACAGTGATTTCATATCTCCACTTACAAATGAGGCCCTCAATACCCAGGGGAAACACCTTACATATTCCATATAGCATTCCTGAACTAGGAGACACATTGACGTGTCAACAAAGAGTTATGATTGCTCTCTTTACTATGTGTCCTAGCAACAGAGGAGTAGGAGTCTTTGATTGGATTGAAGGAACCCATCTCTTTAATTACATTTAACAAATCAAGTCATCAATCTCATTTAGGGGTCTCCCGAGGCAGTCAAGAAGGTGATTCTTTGTTTTTCTCTTAGCAATTAAAGTCACTATCATTCAAAGATTTCCTGCAGCCAGATAAGTGAATATAGATATTGCTGTTGCTACAATGTCATTGCATTATGAATGATCACTTCCTGTGTGCTGGGGCTGGTCCAAATATGAAAGTATATGAGTTGTTCTCAATGGGATGGGAAGAGAGACTGCTATTTAATTAGAAAGGGTCACTGGGATTTCTAAGTGGGGTGATAGATTTGGATTCAGAAGATAGAAGTTGTTGCAACAGTAATTATGGGAGCTACAGTAACTGTGGGTGGAAGTGAATGTACGGAAACACTGTCTTCATCTCTTCTTCTGTCAAAAATTGATAACTTGCATAATCATCTTCTATTGGTTTCTGTGCTTTAAACTCCACTGTCCTGATGTCTAAACAGAACCATGTCTATACCCCTTGATGTGGTAACTTCCTTAAAAATAATTGCAAATGATTTCATACAACAATAGGAAATAATAAAACAGGTACGCATCAGACAGTTGTAATACATGTTTTCATTTTGTAACATAGTTCAGAGTTTTCTTTTAAAGAAAGACGCAAGTGAAGCCTTCTTTCTAACTCCTGCAATTGCTATGTTTCTCCCATCATCTCCATAAATAGCATGCTTCTGAAGCTGATATTGTAATATCTATGTGTGTTTAAAATTTTACTTCAAATACAAGTTTTCACAATAAGCAATATTGTTTGGTGTGTTTTGAAACTTGTAGTAGTGGCAATTTAATCCACATGTTTCCTTACATCTTCCTTTTTTTAATGTTTCTAATATATTCTCATATATTTTTGTATTTTCATCTTTCTAAAGTATAAATCTCTAAATACAATTTCATAGCTGCACTAACACTGTGAGGGTAATCCTGGGAATCTTGGCACTGTATTTTTATACTTTAAATTTCATATTTTTAATTTTATTGAAGTATAATTTATAATTTTTTTCCAGAAGTAATGTATGGATGTGAGAGTTGGATGGTGAAGAAAGCTGAGCGCCAAAGAATTGATGCTTTTGAACTGTGGTGTTGGAGAAGACTCTTGAGAGTCCCTTGGACTGCAAGGAGATCCAACCAGTCCATCCTAAAGGAGATCAGTCCTGAGTGTTCATTGGAAGGACTGACGCTGTAGCTGAAACTCCAATACTTTGGCCACCTCATGAGAAGAGTTGACTCATTTGAAAAGACCCTGATTCTGGGAAGGATTGCAGGCAGGAGGAGAAGGGGATGACAGAGGATGAGATGGCTGGATGGCATCATCGACTCTATGGACATGAGTTTGGGTAAACCCTGGGAGTTGGTGATGGACAGGGAGGCCTGGCATGCTGCGATTCATGGGGTCGCAAAGAGTCGGACACAACTGAGTGACTGAACTAAACTGAACTGAATTTATAATTTTATACTAATTTCTGCTGTAAAGCATGATTCAGTTATACTTATATATGTGCATACATGCATATGTATTAATACATGCATATATATTAATATTCCTTTTCATTATGATTTATCATAGATATTAAATGTAGCTCCCTGTGCTATATAATAGAAACATGTTTATTCATCCTATATATAGTAATATTTTGCATAAGTTTTAAATGTTCTAGACATCATGTAATTCTGTTTGGATATAAATGAAATGGTGATCAATTATTACCTCTCACTTTAGATTGGTTATAAATATCATGGTGTTCCCATATTCTCAATAATCACTGCAAAATAAAGTAAAAGGAAAACTTTTAAAGTCCCAACCTACACAACTGTCTATTACAGACTTTTGAGAGCAGTATCTGAAGCCCACATTTGCCTTATTTAATTTGGTAACTGGACCACATTTGTAGCACTTGCAGTTTTGCAGTCAGGTTCCCTGATAATTATCTCTTTCATTCTGGTAGAGACAGCTCATTTTCGTAATGCTTACTTTTTATTTCATATGAGTTTTAATTTTATTATGATTATGTCTTTGAAAGATGTTTCCTGATCATTGCAGCCTTCTGCAATGATTATGCCTTCCTTCAAGTCACTCCTTGTTCCCTCCCTTGCACCCTCCTTAAGATTGCTCTATGATCTATTCAATAGGAAAGTGTTATGCCAATTGTAAGCTCTTGTCTCTCAGTTTCAAAATTGCTTGGGTATGCTCTGCTGTATGATGCTGTAGTTGATACTCAAAACCCCATTTCTGCTTTGCCAGTTGCTCCCTGTTTGGCTCTACCAGTAGAGACAGTAGACACAGCACATATTTCCATCTACTTACTGTTGTCTACAAGATCCTTCCTCAGTATCTCATAGTTTTCCAAGTGTACACCTTTTACCTCCTCAGTTATATTTATTCCTAGATATCATATTATTTTTATGTGTTTGTAAAGGGAATTGTTTTTAAAATTTATCTTCCTGATAGTTCATCATTAGTCTATAGGAATGCAATAGATTTTGGTATACTAATTTTGCACCCCACAACTTTACCAAATTCATTGATGAATTCTAGTATATGGGGGGAAAATGGAAACAGTGACAGACTTTGTTTTCTTGGGCTCTAAAATCACTGCAGATGGTGATTGCAGTCATGAAACTAAAGATGCTTGCTTCTTGGAAGAAAAACCACGATGAATCTAGACAGTGTATTAAAAAGCAGAAACATCACATTGCCAACAAAGTTCCATCTAATCAAAGCTATGGTTTTTCCAGTAGTCATGTACAGATGCTAGAGTTGAACCATAAGAGGGATGAGCACTGAAGAATTGATGCTTTTGAACTGTGGTGCTAGAGAAAACTCTTGAGAGTCCCTTGGACAGAAAAGAGATCAAACCAGTCAATCCTAAAGGAAATCAGCCGTGAATATTAATTGGAAGGACTGAAGCTGAAGCTCCAATAATTTGGCCACCTGATGCAAAGAGCTGACTCAGAAAAAAACTCTAATGTTGGGAAAGATTGAGGGCAGGAGGAGAAAGGAGCAGCATAGAATGAGATGGCTGGGTGGCATCTTTGACTAAATGGACATGAGTTTGAACGAACTCCAGGAGATAGTGAAGGACAGAGAAGCCTGGCATTCTGCAATCAGTGGGGTCACAAAAAGTCAGACATGACTGAGTGACTGAATGACAATAGCAAAGTAGTTTTTTAAGCATCTTAAAATTTTTCTACGTAGAGAATCATGCCACCTGCAAACAGTGACAGTTTTCCTTCTTCTTTTCCAGTTTGGACTTTTATTTGTTTTTCTTGCCAGATTGCTGTGGCTATAACCTCCAATACAATGCTGAATAAAAGTTTCAAGAATGGACATCCTTGTCTTGTTCCTGATCTTAGAGGTAAGCCCTCAACATTTCACCATTAAGTATAGTATTAGCTGCAGGTTTCTGTTATGTGACCTTTATGTTTAGGGATGTTCTCTCTATACCCACTTTGTGGAAAGTTTTATTCTTAAATAGATGTTGAACTTTGTCAGTAGCTTTCGCTGCATGTATTAAGATGATCATATGGTGTTTATTCTTTAATTTGTTAATGTGACACACTGATTGACTTGCCGATATTGGAAAAAACCTTACATCCCTGGAATAAGTCCCACTTGTTCATGGGGTATGATCCTTTTAATATATTGTTGGATGCATTGCCTAATATTCTGTTGAGGACATTTTGCATCTTTGCCCTCAGTGATATTGGCCAATACTTTCCTTTTGTGTGTTATCTTTGTCTGGTTTCTGTATCAGGTGATGCTGGCCTCATAGAATAAGTTCAGAAGTATTCCTTCTGCCACAATTTTCTGGAGTAGTTTGAGAAGGATAGGTATTAACTCTTCTCTAATTGTTTGATAGAATTTACCCATGAAGCCATCTTGTCCTGAACTTTTTGTTGAAAGCTTTTAAATTACTGATTTAATTTTATTACTGGTAATTGGTCTTTTCATATTTTCTATTTCTTCCTGGTTAAGTCTCAGGAGATTGTACCTTTCTAAGAATTTGTCCAATTCTTCTAGATTATCCATTTTATTAGCATATAGTTGTTTGTAGTGGTCTCTTATGTACCTCTGTATTTCTGTGTTGCTGGTTGCAATTCCTCCTTTTTCACACCTGATTTTATTGATTTGGACCCTCATTTTTTTTCCTTGGGTCTTACTAAAGGTTTATAAATTTTGTTTATATTTTCAAAGAACCAGCTTTTAGCTTCACTGAATTTTTTTTTCTTATTTTTCGTCTCTACTTACTTCTGCTCTGATCTTTATGGTTTCTTCTTAATTTTGTGTGCTATTCTTTCTCTGGCTGCTTTAAGTAGTGAAGTGAAAGTGAAGTGTTAGTCATTCAGTTGTGTCTGATTCTTTGGGACCCCCATGGACTGTAAAGGATAGGCTGTTTATTTGAGCTCTTTCTCGTTTCTTGAGGTAAGATTGAATCACTATAAACTTCCCTCTTAGAATTGCTTTTGCTGTGTCCTGTAGGTTTTGGGACACTCTGTTTGTTTTCATTTGTGTTTAAGTATTTTTTTATTTCCCCTTTGATTGCTTCAGTAATCCATTGGCTGTTAAGTTGCATATTGTTGAGCTGTCACATGTTTGTGGGTTTTGTGGGTTTTTCCCATATATTGATTTCTAGCTTCATAGCATCGAGCGAAGGATGTTTCTGTGGGGGAGGGGTCCTGGATCTTGTCTGAGCCTGCTGGTGGGTGGGGCTAGTTTCTCACATGATTCGTTGCAGTATCTGATATGTCCTAAAGATGATACTGGAGCACTGACAAGTGGGTCAAGATCCTGGGGTGGCTGTTGGAGGTGTTCAAGGTGTCTCTGAGCTGGTG
The DNA here is from genome assembly GCF_054371585.1 of Giraffa tippelskirchi. NCBI lineage: Eukaryota > Metazoa > Chordata > Mammalia > Artiodactyla > Giraffidae > Giraffa > Giraffa tippelskirchi. Next base: position 135,401,375 of record NC_137277.1, read on the forward strand.
GGACTGGTTCTGGGAATTCTGAGATTAGTGCCAGCCTACAGGTGGGTGGAACCATGTCTTGATGTCACTGGTTGTAGGGCCCAGGGGGCCCCATTGGTGATGTTGGCCTGCTGGTAGGTGGACCCAGGGCTCAGGTAATCCTATAGCTGCTTCAAGACTCCTGGTGGATAAACTGAGTCCTGACATGGTAGGCTTTGGGGCTGTGATGGTCCTGGGTCTGGTGTCTGCTTGGTAGTGAGTGGGGCCAGAGACCAAGGGATTCCAGGGTTGGAGCCCATCCAGTGGTGGGTGAAACTGGAGCTAGTGCTGGCTCACTGGTGGTTGAAGCCAGGTACTTGGGGACCCAAAGTTATCTTGTAAGCCTGTTGTTGGTGGGGCTAGAGCCCAAGGTACCCTGGGGCTAATGCTTGTGCAGTCAGGAATGAGGCCAAGCCCTGGTCCTCTGGTGCACAGAGTCATCACTATATCTATTTAACATTCTACTGGAGATTTCAACCAAGGAAATGAAGCAATAAAAAGAACTAAAAGACATTCATACTGGAAAAGAAGAAAACCATCTCTATCTGCAGAAGACAGAGCCTTGCATGCAGGCTATCAATACCAAGACATTGCTAAAACATTATTAGAATTAATAAATGAGTTCAGCAGGGTTGCAGGAGACAAGAGCAATATACAAAAGTCAATTGTATTTATAAGAACGTACAATGATCAATCTGAAAGGGAAATTAGGAAAACAATTCCATTTATAATAATATTAAAGATAATAAAATAATCAGGAGTAAATTTTACAAAAGAAATACAAAACCTATACTGATAACTATGAAACTTTGCTTAAAGGTATATTTAAAATATCTACATACATGAAAATCAATCCCACATTAGTGGGCCATGAGAATTAACATTGTTAAGATGGCAATACTCTCTGACAGCCTTGTTTGTAGAAATTTACAAGCTGATTCTAAAATTCTTATAGAGTTGCAAGGAACCTGGAATAGTCAAAAGAATATTTAAAAAAAAAAGCGAATTAGGATGACTCACACTTCCCAGTTTTAAAACTTACTACAAAGCTACAATGATCAAAAAGTATGACAGTGTCAAAAGGATAGAAATAGAGAAATAGAATAGAATTGAAAAGTCAATTCCAACTCTTGCAAAAACCTTTTCAACAAAAGATACTGTGACAACTCCATAGCCACATATAAAAAAAGAATGACGATGACAAACTTGTGCCCACAGCTACAGGGTAGCCTCAGCTCACTGCAACTAGAGAAAACATGTGCAACGAAGACCAGTGCAGCCAAAAATAAATAAATAAATAAAATTTGTATAAGAGATAAATATTGTTAAAGTTCTGACTGTGGAAAAACCTGGCAGCGGAATAAAAATGACTCATTTTTGCAAATAGTTGACATTTCCTCAGAAAGTTAAACAATTACCAATGACCCAGCAATTCTACTAGAGAACTCTACTCTCAGGAGAAACGAAATACGTCCACACAAAAACTTTTATACAAATGGTTATAGAAGTTATATGACTAGCACCTCAAAGTTGAAAACTGCCCAGATGTTCATTAACTAATGAAAGGACTTTGATTTTACAAAAGTGGCATATCCATGTGTGCGCTCAGTTGCTCAGTCATGTCCAACTCTTTGCAACTCCCTGGATTGCAGGCTGCAATACTCCTCTCTCCATGGAATTTCCCAGACTAGAATACTGGAGTGGGTTGCTGTTTCCTTCTCCAGGGGATCTTCCCAACTCAGGTATCAGACCTGCATCTCCTGTGACTCCTGCATTGGCAGATGGATTCTTTGCTGCTGGGTCACCTGCAATGTATATCCATATGAAGGAATATTATTCAGCTATAAAAGGCATAAAGTAGTGATACATGCTATATATCAGTGAACACTGAAAATAATACCCTAAGTAAAAGAACTCAGTCACAAAAGACCACATAATATATTATTCCACTTATATGAAATGTCCATAGTATGCAAATATATAGATAAAGTCCATTAGTTGTTATTTAGGGCTAGAGTAGGGTGAGATAAAGGGAGTTAAAGGATATGAGCTTTCTTTCTGAGGTGAGGAAAATGTTCTAAAATTTACTGCAGTGATAGCAGAACACCTTTGGATACACTTAAAACCATTGAATTTTACAATTCAATGGATAAATTACATCTTAATAATGCAGTTAAAATAGTAGCTGTGATGAGACTCTAGGCAGACACATAAGCAAATGGAGATGATTAGTTCATATGGTTAGCCGATGTGGGTAGTGTAGTCTTTGAATTCAGATGACTTTTGCAGTTCGGAAGACTCAGAGGGCAACAGGGTTCAGGGTATCTAGGAGGTGTCATTTTGATCCACTTAAGGGGTATTTGATCCTCTTGGTGATTGATGAGGACAGAGGTTGGGGAGAGGAGTACCTGAGTTTTAACCTGTGGCATTTGAAACAGCTGAGCAATGGACTTCTTGAGTCTCATTGTGTGAAATGAGAAACTCCTGGTCCATGTACATGGGCATCAGAGATCAAGAGCCCTTTTCAGAGGACTGACCAGAGGCTCTAAGAACTGCCACAGGGCATGCTGTCCATTGCACCTCACCTTTTCCTTTTATTCAGAAAACCACTCCTGCCTTTCTCTGTGGTTACTTCCCTGTCAAATTTTAGTAGACTGCAATATTTGTGAGGTCTTGTGAGTTGAGTTTATTTCTTCCTGAAAGTTAGATAAACAAAACTATCCACTTTGTTTTGTTTTTCTTTCCTATTTGTGTCTCCACTCTGCTGGACACTTCCATTAACTTTGACTTATAAGATACCAACTGCTTTGCTCCAGGCTTAAAATTTCCCCAAATTTAGTAATATCTGGGCAGTGGCTCCATTCGGGAAACTTAACTGATATATAAAACGCACTCTGAAAGGCTTAACCAACCTCTGAGATACAGAGCAGCTTCAGTCATACCCAACTTTTTGCAACCCCATGGACAGTAACCTGCCAGGCTCCTCTGTCCATGGGAATTCTCCATGCAAGAATACTGGAGTGAGTTTCCATGACCTCCTCCAGGGTATCTTCCTGACCCAGGAATCAAACCTGTGTCTCTTATGTCTCCTGCACTGGCAGGCAGGTTCTTTACTACTAGCACCACCTGTAAAGCCCAAAGAAGTCCATGAGTAGGAACCAACAGTCCAGAAGTCAGAGACTCTGCCTTAGTGACTACCTCTGCAGTGTTCAAGACAATTACTGGTTCAAGACAGACTCTTGATGAATGTGCGATGAACAAAACAGAGATGTTATCATATGCTTGACAAGAAGACTGAGATAGTTATATTGGGCTAAGGGGTGACAAGTGTTGACAGGGTGCTCGAGTCCCATCACAGCTGCATCATTACATCAAAAAGTAAACATGACAATGGTAGATCTGAATGTAATTGCAAAACAAATCTGAGGATTAACGACTTGCTGCATTTATGTTTTCCGAAGCATTGGATTTACCTGTTACAGGAGGAATCCATATATGAGGCATTTTACTAGGTGTTATTTCTGAACATTAATTTATTTTCCTATTGTAGAGTCTTGGGTTTCATAGCTATAGGCATTCTGAAAATTGATCCATCAATGAAGAAAAATGCTGACATTTTTTAACCAAAATTGCTTTTATAATTAAAGAGCATGCATTTTGTCTCAAGTGTTTCTAAAGTAAGAAAATAGCTTGCAGGGTAAACTGGGACATGAGTTGCTTTCATTCCACCAAGTAAATCAGTATAAATGAGAAATTGATAAAGTAATTCATTGAGTCAACTCTCAAATTCCAAATGTTCCTTGTGACTCTGAATCCAAATATTCACAGTCTGTTTTCTCAGTTCTAATATGAAAAGGGTGATTAATATCACCTCTCAGCTCTGGTTTTCCAAGACTCTATGTCTCTGTGACTGGTCAGGTAGTGCTATTTAAAGGTCAAGAATGCCCTCTCTGGAGTTAAATATTTTGAATGGAGCCCTGGTTCCACTATTTACTTTAAAGTGCACATCACAAGTTTTCTAACTTTCCTGAATCATGGGTACTTAATATGTAATGTGGAAGGATGAACAGAGCCCTCTGCATAAAGAGGTTGTATGAATTAAAGGGACAACCAATGTAAAGCATTTAGCACAATCTCTTACCTTTTTAAAGGCTCTGTCTCCAAATGCAATAACACTAGGAATTAGGGCTTCCACATGTGAATTTTAGAGGACACACAGTTCAGTTCATAACATGCCACTCCATAGCACTCGGGAGTATTTTATCTTATGGAAAATATATGGCTACAAAAAAACAGTCAGTGCCCAATGGCAAATCAGAAAACTGTATTGCTTTCTTTGCTTTCAATTAGTTTTTGTTTTATTTTGTATCTTAGCACTGTAATCTGCGTATCTGAGGTTATTGATATTTCTCACAACAATCTTGATTCCAGCTTGTGCTTCATCCAGCATGGCATTTTGCGCTGGTGACTTCGACAGTAAAGCTTCTGCCAATAATGTGGGAGACCTGGGCTCGATCCCAGGGTTGGAAAGATCCCCTGGAGAAGGAAATGGCAACCCACTCCAGTACTCTTGCCTGGAAAATCCCGTGGATGGAGGCACCTGGTAGGCTACAGTCCATGGGGTCGCAGAGAGTCGGGCACAACTGAGTGACTTCACTTTCACCACTTTCACTCTGCATATAAGTTAAATAAGCAGGGTGACAATATACAGCCTTGATTTACTCCTTTCCTGATTTGGAACCACTCTGTTGTCCCATGTCCAATTCTAACTGTTGCTTCTTGACCTGCATACAGATTTCTCAGGAAGACTCAGATAGGCAGATGACACCACACTTATGGCAGAAAGAGAAGAACTAGAGAGCCTCTTGATGAAAGTGAAAGAGGAGAGTGAAAAAGTTGGCTTAAAACTCAACATTCAGAAAAAAGATCATGGCATCCAGTGCCATCATTTTATGGAAAATAGATGGGAAAACAATGGAAATAGTGAGAAATTTTACTTTTGGAGGCTCCAAAATCACTTCAGATGGTGGCTGTGCCATGAAATTAAAATACACTTTCTCCTTGGAAGAAAAGCTATGACCAACTTAGACAGCATATTAAAAAGCAAATACATTATTTTGCCAACAAAGGTCCATCTAGTCAAAGCTATGGCTTTTCCAGTAGTCATGTATGGATGTGAGAGTTGGACTATAAAGAAAGCTGAACACCGAAGAATTGATGCTTTTGAACTGTGGTGTTGGAAAAGGCTCTTGAGAGTCCCTTGGACTGAAAGGAGATCAAACCAATCAATCCTAAAGGCAATCAGTCCTGAATATTCATTGGAAGGACTGATGCTCAAGCTGAAGCTCCAATACTTTGGCCACCCAATGCGAAGAAATGACTCATTTGAAAAGATCCTGATGCTGGAAAAGATTGAAGGCAGGAGGAGACAGGGACTACAGAGGATGAGATGGTTGGATGGCATCATTGACTCACTAGACGAGAGTTACAGTAAGCTCTGGGAGTTAGTGATGGACGGGGAAGCCTGGGGTGCTGCGGTCCATGGGATCACAGAGTCGGACATGACTGAGTGAACTAACTAACTATTAGCATTGTGAACCTATAAACAAATAAACAATTCTTAAAACTAAATCTTAAACATCAGTGCTTGGAAATCTTTTGGCTATTCTTACTATTGGGGATTCCTGTTTAGCTGTCTGCCCGGGGCCCTGATTGTCACCAGGGCAATCACCAGGAGGCTCCTTCCCCCTTTCATTCTCCCTGCTCTGCTTTCCATCTTCAACCTACCTCTGTCCCTTCTCAAAACCTGTTTTAGAAGTGGAAAAATTGAGCCTCATCTTGGCTTAGTGTCTCTTGCAAGACCGTATGCTAATGAACCTCCACCTTTGGTTCAATGCACAGCTTTTAGTGTATTTTCCTAAGCAAAGGGCCAATACTAGAAAAGCTATTAGCTCTGCCCTAGAAGACCAAAGGAGAGTAGTCAACTTTGATCTTTTTAGAGGTTTTATCTTATTTTTATTGAAGTATATTTAATTTACAATGCTGTCTTAATTACTACTGTACAGTAAAGTGATTCAGTTATGCATATATATACATATATATATATATACATACATACATACATATATATATATATATATATATATATACACTCTGGAGAAGGAAATGGCAACCCAGTCCAGTATTCTTGCCTGGAGAATCCTGTGAACAGAGGATCCTGGTGGGCTGCTGTCCATGGGGTCGCACAGAGTCGGACAATACTGAAGCGATTTAGCATGCATGCATGCATTGGAGAAGGAAATGGCAGCCCACTCCAGTATTCTTGCCTGGAGAATCCCAGAGACAGAGGAGCCTGGTGGGCTGCTGTGTATGGAGTCGCACAGAGTTGGACACGACTGTAGCGACTTAGCAGCAGCAGCAGCATATATATACTCTTTTATATTCTTTTCATTATGGCTTATAATAGGATATTAAACATAGTTCTCTGTGCTGTAACCTAGGATCATGTTGCTTATCCATCCTACTGCATCTGCTAACCCTAACCTCCCTTCCAAATCCCCAATCTCTTTCACCTTGGCAACAAGTCTGTTCTCTCTGTCTGTGAGTCTGTTTCTATTTCATAGATAAGTTCATTTGTGTAATATTTTAGACTCCACATGTAAGTGATCTCATATGTATTTGACTTTCTGACTTACTTCACTTAGTATGATAATCTCTAGTTGCATGATTTTGTATAGATTTAAAATGGTTAAATTGTAATTGGAGAAAGGCTACTGAGGCTTGGACACTGTTTGGAAAAAAAAAAAAAGAGAAAGTCGGAAGAAAACACAAAAACATACCATTTTCTGGAGAAACAAAACTAAAGTTTAATTCTTTAAATATTTGATGAATTCAGACATTTTTTAATTCTATTTCATAGATTGTTATGAGCATTAAGTTGGTTTCTCAACAACTAACAGGTTGTTGATCTGGAGTTTGCAAAACACTGGCTTTAAAAAGTTGATTAACCAAAATTCAAGAGTTACTCAGAGTTGTAGACAGGATTCCAGCAAGAGTTTGCCCAAATCAAGAGCTTGTCCAAGTGCTATTAAAAGCATGAAAAGTTTGTGTCTTCTCCAGGGGGTGAACAAGTATTCATGAGCCTGCAGGAGTTTTCAGTGAAAGCAACTAACAGAGAAATGGAAAAAAAGATCTTTCACCTTTTACCCAGAACTGTTCATGCCTGCCTGTGAGGGTGAAAGGATTCTCCTTGAAATGAGAAAGCAGACTGAGTTAGGCAGTTAACTTTGAAGATGCTTCGCACAACTGCTGTTTTAAAGCATTTTTATAAAACTCAACACTGTCATTAGAACTGTGATCCTTGCACAGTGGTGATGCTGTAGCTCATTAGGCCTGTGTAGTTGTAATAAATCGAGAGCTGCATGGTGTGTTTACGCAGCAAGTTTAAGGCCATGGTAAGTACACAGAACAGGGTTCCCCCCCCATTAGAATTCCTCCAATCTTGGATTAAGTACACACACATACACACACACACACACACACACACACAAAATTACCTCACAACCACTGATATATAAAGATATCCCCAATCTCCAAAAGACAAGTGGGAAAAATTAAAAAAAAAAAAACAAAACTCAATAGTAGTAAAGAGTAGAATCAGGGCAAAGTCTTTAGGAAGAAGGTAGGTATTAGAAGTAGCTCCAGTGCTCCGTCTGTACTTCTAGCTAAGAGATTCTTCAAGGCAAGGACCTGGTCCCCATACTGACAAAGAAAACATTCACTTATGAAGACATTAAAGGAGAAAGACTCAAGCTCTACCCACAGATCTGCCCCACCACTGAAGTAGAAACAGCCACCCACAGTGGCTTCCTCTCCTGCACTGGGACATAGACCCTGATTGTATATTGTTCTTATGTCAATGCATGGCCTCCCCTGAACAAGACAGCATGAGCTGCATTTGGCAAGAATGAGGTGACAGATGGGATAAGAGAACATGAAGAAAACCATACATCTTGCATAATATTTCAAATATTAAGCATAGACGTTGCTATTTCCTCTTTCTCTCTCCACAAGAAAACAACAGAGACTCTCTAGGTCTCTTCACATAACTCCTCAAATGATATTTGAATTTATTTTACCACGTTATCCCAAACCAAGGATCAGATGGCTGCTGCTGCTGCTAAGTTGCTTCAGTCGTGTCTGACTCTGTGCGACCCCATAGATGGCAGCCCACCAGGCTCCTCTGTCCCTGGGATTCTCCAGGCAAGAATACTGGAGTGAGTTGGCATTTCCTTCTCCAATGATCAGACTATAGTGTTTTAAAAAATGCTTTCAATTTTTTGTGGGTTGATATTTTTGTAAATTGCAAAACAATCTGGATGATGAGTTCATTTAAACTGTTTATAAAAATTTCTTAATGTTTCTCTTATTTCCTCATCTTAACTCATGTAAGACTGGCAATAAAAAAATTACATTACTGGTTTAACCTATGTTTGAATACCTCCATTGTTACTACAATGAATACTGGAGTGGGTTGTCATTCCCTTCTCCAGGAGACCTTCCCAACCCAGGGATTGAACCTAGGTCTCCTGCATTGCAGGCAGATTCTTTACTGTATGGGCCACCAGGGAAGCCCCTAAAGTTCATTCTATCTTGTGACAATTTGATTGTATTTCCTGTACACAGAGAGAGTGGAAACAGGGAGCCAGGCATTCATCTGGGTGATGGAAACAGAAAGATGACTAAGTGTGCAATCAAGATCTGTGTGTGGGGGGGCTCTCAGCCCAGCCTAGAAAGCTGATGTTTCAGTGAAGTCTTCCAGAAGAGAGAGTCCAGAACAGTTTTGAGGGAAGAATAGACATTCATCAAATGTGATAAGAAAAAGAACACTGTTTTGAGCAGATCAAACGGCATAATTAAACATGAAAATATGAATAAGTGTTCAAAAAAAGCAGTTTTATGTATAGGAGATTAAAGAGCCCTCTTTCTCTCTTTCTTGCTCTTTCTTCTTTCCATATGATCAATATGATATAGAGCTATACTGCTTTAACTGTAGATTCTAGGAATTGGTTTTAGCTTTAATTATGGGGACCAGTGTCAGTTAGGACTTTACCATCACCAATGGCCCAAAGAAAGCAAGAGAGAGATGGGGGAGAATAAAAAGAAGAAGAGGAAGAAGGGATGACAAACAGGCAGACAAAGCATAATAGGAAGAAGAGGAAGAGAAAGGAGAAGAGGAAGAGGGGACATGGAGAAAGGAAGAAAGGAAAGAATCTCAAAGCAAATTAGCTCTAAGAAAATATATATAATTATTTCAAATATCACAGAAAAGGCAGAATTTTCCATTCTCAGAATCTCCCACCAGTTTTCCCCTTAGTTTAATTTGCCACATTCCTAAAACCTAAACACAATGAGAGGGCATGAAAACATATGCATACTGTAGAATTTCTCACATTTTACTGCAGAACTGTCTCTCTGGTGAATCCCACATCAGTCACATTAGGAAAGAGTGATTCATCTACTTCAGACACTCCTCATACCACCCTTTGTCTAATCCATGCTTGACATCACTCCCACATGGCTCATCTTTGAGGTCTTAGATTTCCATCTCTGGAGACAGTGCCTCTCTCTCTTTGGTCCAGGTTAGGTCCTTCTAGTATATATTTACACTTCTCTCTCTCTCTCTCTTTTTTTTTTTTTTGCTTCTCTCTTTCATAAATAAGTTAATGAGAATTGTAACTGTACCATAATTGTGAAGTCTCACTTTCCCACTAGAATGAAAGACCTATGAAAGTAGAGAAATAATATGTTTTGTCTTTCTAGGCATAATAGAGTGCTTCTGCATATTAGTCATTTAATAAATACTTGCAGATGAGAATGTAAATTCTTCAAATAATATTAATAAAGGTAAAGCTTTCTGAGTATCGCTCTGTGATAGTTTGGAGACAACCATAATGAAAAAGGAAGGCAAGAAGAGATGAAGTAACTTGTTCAAGGTGACACATTAAACAAGTAGCAAAACTGGGATTTGAATATTGACAGCTTGGCCACAGAATAAAAAGCACCTACCATGCTCGTGTGTGCCTGCATGCTAAGTTGCTTCAGTCGTGTCTGACTCTGCACAATCCTATGGACCATAGTCCACCAGTCTCGTCTGTTCATGGGATCCTCCAGGCAAGAATACTGGAGTGGGTTGCCATGCCTTCCTCCAGGGGAGCTTCCCAACCCAGGGGTCGAAACATATCTCCTATGGCTCCTACTTTGCAGGCAGATTCTTTACCTCTGAGCCACCAGGGAAGCCTACCATATTCTTGTAACTGTGAGTAATTCACTCTAATAAAAACCCAAATAACATGAGCAAACCGGCTTCTGGCTCTCTTTCTCCCAGTCTGGACTTATGTCTCTGATGCCCACACTTCTCCAATTTACTACTTCCAAAGTCTTTACTGAGAGGGAAAGGGGGTATTTGGATTAAAATAAATTGGAAGTCTATGTCTTAGAAAGTCTTGACTATGACTTTGCCTCTAGAAACAGTAGTGTGTAACTGAGACCCCGTAGCCTTGAATGCAGGGACAGAGTGCATTAGAAAGGAAGCTCTGCAACATAGTATTTAAGGCAGGGGAGAGAATGGGAGGCATGGTTTTGATGTTATAGAACACTAAAATTAGTCCCTCAACACTGTCACCACTGTGCTTGTAAGCTTCTACACTGAGGACTTTATAGGACTTTCTGGGTCACAGGTGAAGAGAGATTCTATGAAATGTCCACTTGATCCACTGGGAAAAATGGTCTTCCTGCAACACTGTTTGCCCTGTAATGCCACAGATCAGACACCAAAGCCCACTTTGTTGCTGCTGCTTTCTTTAATTTTGACTTTTTAAATCAATGGTTTATCATGGAAGTTAGTTTCCCTTGTTTCTGCCAGAGACAGGAGAGTATGAACATGGCGGGGGGGGGGAGGCTAGGGTCGGGGGTGGGGGCGGTGCATGGAGCAAAGCTCTCTTACCTGCAGGGAATTTATCTTGGGAGAGGAAATGGTTTTGCTTGGGGAAAAGCCTTGATAAGCTAGGGAGGAAAAGAGTGAAGGTATGAATGTTGGCAAGAAGCAAGAAAGAGTAGAAAACACTCAAGGGCTAAGATCCACAACTTTAGCACTTGGTCTGTGCTCCATGAAGGAGGGAGAAGGCCAGAATGGGGAAGGATGAGAGAACAGCAGGTGTGGGGTGGTGAGAAGGATTAGAACTTAAAGGCAATGATCTCCATAGAGAGAAACACCCAAGGAAAGGCCGAGGGGTAGGCAAGCCAAAGGACACTTTAAACCAGAAAATGTTTAATATTCAATTTGGAGGCTTTACCTAGCTGTGATGTGACCTTTACCCCTTCTCCCTGCCACCCTTCCTCAATTCAAACAGAATCTGCAAACACATATGACATATTGAAAATTCATTTTTGGTTTTTTCAAAATATTTTATGAAAAGAAAGGTACAGTTCCCTGCCTGGTGTGAGGTTGTGTAGGAAGAAATAGCACATATAAACAAACAAAACATAACGAGATTTAATTAGGAGAAAGTAAGGAACTTGCTGCCCAGGAGACCACAGGATGATGCCAACTGGAATTCTAAGAAATGCCGGAGAGGAATTTAGACTTTTCCAGGCTTGGAATTGTTCACTTGATTTTATTTAGGTCTCAGAGCACTAGGACACCCAGAATGATTTCTGCCTTTCCAGAGAATTAAAATTAATGATTGTTTTCTGCATGTTGCATTTGTTTATTCCTATTTGCCTGATCCTACAAGAGATTGGCTTCAAGCCAAAATAGGTTTTAGCTTGGGAGAGATACATGGATGGCATTTACGCATTTTGGTGTTCACGTGAAATGCTGTTGGCAGGGAAAGCTTGTTGAAAATAAAAGTGCCAACTTAAGCATTCTCTATCAATATGCTGATTATTGGTGAACATTTTTAGTCATACATCCAGAATATGTATCTCTATGTGTTTTTTCTGCTCATTGTGTATCAGCTCAAATAAACCTTAAAATAGAAAGTTGTTATATAAAAAATGAGACTCAAATTATGTTGCTTCCTGATAATAAAGTAGCTAGTATTTATAGTGTATCTGCTACCTTCCTGGAACTGAGATGGTCCCTTTACACCTTATCTGATTTAAATCTCAGCTAGTGGACACCAGTGTCCATGTATAGCTGAGGACTCTGGGGCTCAGGACAGTGAAACTATTGACAGGGCAACACAGCTCTCAGGCAATACGCATCCATTTTGAACTGAAGTGTGTCTGTCCCAAATTCCGTTCACTATCTACTAACTATATCTTAAGATGTAGTTTGCTAACGACACCTAAAAATACATGTAAATGAATATAACTTTAAAAGTACAACTTGATTCACTCACCTTGAAAAAACACATGAGGTTTAGCTACCTTCTTCCGTCTAAGAGGATAGGTCCCCAGAAGGTTCTCCAGGTATCCAAGGTGGCTGAGGTTTTCTCAGTAATGGAAAGCTAGATGTAATGAGAAAGAAAAGTAAAATGTAAATCCATTATCTTCTTCTTTTTAGAAACAAGGAGAATATGTGTACGTATACTTCTTTTTTAGGCTTCCCTGATAACTCAGTTGGTAAAGAATCCGGCTGCAATGCGGGAGACCTAGGTTCGATCCCTGGGTTGGGAAGATCCCCTAGGGAAGGGAAAGGCTATCCACTCCAGTACTCTGGCCTGGAGCAGTCCATGACCTGTATAGTCCATGGAATCGCAAAGAGTTGGACACTACTGAATGACTTTCACTTCACTTCTTTTTACTCATCACCTTCCATCCTTGTGACCAGTTTGAGAAAAGTTAATAACTGGATACTTGCACTCCTGATGATATGTTATAATATCAGCATGGGGCCTTAAAGTCCATAGTTTGGTAGCTGGAGAAGGAAAGAAGGAAGAAAGGAAGAAAAAGAGTGAGGGAGGGAGGGAGGAAGGAAGGATGGCTGGAAGAAAAGAGAAAGATAATACCACAAACAGAAAGACTTTTCAATATTAGACAGTGGAATTAGCAAAGAATGTGTTATGCTTTCACCCTCCACTCATTATAAAACCTACATATTTCTGAAAACTTTCAAATTGTTAGGAATTATTTTTATTTGACAGTCAAAGGTTGAACATTCTCACTCATTTTACCAGGGTAAATGCCAAGTATATCTGTTTCTATATGTGTATTTATACATACATATACACTATCTATATATAAAGTAAGCTAACAATATATAACATGATAATCTAGTAAAATACTTGTTTAGAATTACAATTAACCCTGAAACAACAAGTGGTTGGGGCACTGATGCTCTGCAGAGTGAAAAAAGCACTATAACTTTATAGTTAGGCCTCCGTATCTATGGGTTTGCATTCTAACATTCAACCAACTGTGGAAACTGTAGTCTGCAGGATATATTAATTTTTTAATCGACCTATAATTGTAAAACTATGCAGTTCAAACTTTATTCTTCAAAGATCAACTGTACATAGTTGATGCATTTTTATAACATTATTCAGCAAACAGAAACGGGTTTTTTAGATCAGCATCATCTAACCAACAGTTCCAAATCCTTCCTTTTTGGAATTGGCCAAATGTTGGGCAGACGTTTGATATCTCCTTCTGGAGGCAGTACTGATTGTTCTAATGGCATCTAAGTACTGGCCATCTTCTCTCAGACACAAGAATCTGGGGGTGAGCAGTGCTTTATTCTTTGAAGCAGTTCAGTTCAGTCGCTCAGTCATGTCGAACTCTGCAACCCCATGAACTGCAGCATGCCAAGCTTCCCTGTCCATCACCAACCCCTGGACCTAGCTCAAACTCATGTCCATCGAGTTGGTGATGCCATCCGACTATCTCATTCTCTGTCGTCCCCGTCTCCTCTTGCCTTCAATCTTTCCCAGCATCAAGGTCTTTTCCAATGAGTCGGTTCTTCACATAGGGAAGCCAAAGTACTGTACTTTCAGCTTCAGCATCAGTCCTTCCAAAGAATATTCAGGACTGATTTTCTGTAGAATTGACTGGTTTGATCTCCTTGCAGTCCAAGGGACTCTCCAGAGTTTTCTCCAACACCACAGTTAAAAAGCATCAATTCTTTGGCGCTCAGCTTTCTTTATAGTCCAACTCTCAAATCCATACATTTACTACTGTAAAAACTATAGCTTTGACTAAACAGATCTTTGTTGGCATAGTAATGTCTCTGCTTTTTAATATGCTAACCAGGTTGGTCATAGCTTTTCCTCCAAGGAGCAAGTGTCTTTTAATTTCATGGCTACAGTCACCATCTGCAGTGATTTTGAACCCCCAAAAATAAAGTTTCTCACTGTTTCGATTGCTTCCGCATCAATTTACCATGAAGTGATGGGACTGGATACCATGATCTTGATTTTTGAATGCTGAGTTTTAAGCCAACTTTTTCACTCTCCTCTTTCACTTTCGTCAAGAAGCTCTTTAATTCTTTGCCATCTGATATAAGGGTAGTGTCAACTGCATATCTGAGGTTATGGATATTTTTCCTGGCAACCTTTTCAGTTTGTGCTTCATCCAGACCAGCATTTCTCATGATGTACTCTGCATATAAATTAAATAAGCAGGGTGACAATATACAGCCTTGACATACTCTTTTCCCAATTTGGAATGAGTCTGTTGTTCTATGTCCAGTTCTAGCTGTTGCTTCTTGACCTGCATACAGATTTCTCAAGAGGCAGATAAGGTGGTCTGGTATTTACTTCTGATTAATAATTTTCCACAGTTTATTGTTATCCACACAGTCAAAGGCTTTGGCATAGTCAATAAAGCAAAAATAGATGTATTTCTAGAACTCTCTTGCTTTTTCAATGATCCAGCGGATGTTGGCAATTTGATCTCTGGTTCTTCTGCCTTTTCTAAATCCAGCTTGAACATCTGGAAGTTAATGGTTCACATACAGTTGAAGCCTGACTTGGAAAATTTTGAGCATTGCTTTGCTAGTGTGTGAGATGAGTGCAATTGGGAGATAGTTTGAATAGTCTTTGGCATTGTCTTTCTTTGGGACTGGAATGAAAACTGATCTTTTCCAGTCCTGTGGCCACTGCTGAGATTTCCAAATTTGCTGGCATATTGAGTGTAGCACTTTCACAGCATCATCTTTTAGGATTTTAGAATTGAAGTAGCTCAACTGGAATTCCATCACCTCCACTAGCTTTGTTCATAATGATGTGTTTTCTAAGGCCCACTTTACTTCGCATTTCAGGATATCTGGCTCCAGGTGAGTGATCACACCATCATGGTTATCTGGGTCATGAAGATCCTTTTTGTATAGTTCTTCCGTGTATTCTTGCCACCGCTTCTTAATATCTTCTGCTTCTGTTAGGTCCATACCATTTCTATCCTTTATTGTGCACATCTTTACCTGAAATGCTCCCTTGGTATCACTAATTTTCTTGAAGAGATCTCTAGTCTTTCCATTCTATTATCTTCCTCTATTCTTTGCATTGATCACTGAGGAAGGCTTTTCTATCTCTCCTTGCTATCTTTGGAACTCTGCATTCAAATGAGCATATCTTTCCTTTTCTCCTTTGCCTTTATCTTAGCTTCTTTTCTCAGCTATTTGTAAGGCCTCCTTAGACAACCATTTTGCCTTTTTGCATTTCTTTTTCTAAGGATGGTCTGGATCACTGCCTCCTGTACAATGTCAGGAACCTCTGTCCATAGATCTTCAGGCACTCTATCAATCAGATCTAATCCCTTGAATCTATTTGTCACTTCCACTGTACAATTGTAAGGGATTTGATTTAGGTCATAACTGAATGGTCTAGTGGTTTTCCCTACTTTCTTCAATATAAGTTTGAATTTTGCAATAAAGAGTTCATGATCTGAGCTACAGTCAGCTCCCAGTCTTGTTTTTGCTGACTGTATACAGCTTCTCCATCTTTGGCTGCAAAGAATATAATCAATCTGATTTCGGTGTTGACCATGTGGTGATGTCCATGTGTAGAGCCTTCTCTCGTGTTTTTGGAAGAGAGTTTTGCTATGACCAGTGCATTCTCTTGGCAAAACTCTGTCAGCCTTTGCACTGCTTCATTTTGTACTCCAAGGCCAAATTTGTCTGTTACTCCAGGTATTTCTTGATTTCCTACTTTTGCATTACAGTCCCCTATGATGAAGAAGACATCTTTTATGGGTGTTGATTCTAGATGATCTTGTAGATCTTCATAGAACCATTCAACTTTAGATTCTTAAGCATTTTTGGTTGGGGCATAGAATTGGATTATTGTGATAATGAATAATTTGCCTTGGAAATGAACAGAGATCATTCTATCATTTTTGAGTTTGCACCCAAGTACTGCATTTAGGACTCTTTTGTTGACTGTGATGGCTACTCCATTTCTTCTAAGGGATTCTTGCCCACAGTAATAGTTATAATGGCCATCTGAGTTAAATTTGCCCATTCCAGTGCATTTTAGTTCACTGATTGCTAAAATGCAGATGTTCACCCTTTCCATCTCCTGTTTGACCACTTCCAATTTGCCTTGATTCATGGACCTAACATTCTAGGTTCCAATGCAATGTTGTTCTTTACAGCATCGGACTTTACTTCCATCAGCAGTCACATCCACAAGTGGGCATTGTTTCTGCTTTGGCTCTGTCTCTCATTCTTTCTGAAGTTATTTCTCCACTCTTCTCCAGTAGTATATTGGGCACCTACCAACCTGGGGAGTTCATCTTTCAGTGTCCTATATTTTTGCCTTTTCATACTGTTCATAGGGTTCTCAAGGCAAAAATACTGAAGTGGATTGCCATTCCATCCTCCAGTGGACCATGTTTTGTCAGAACTCTCCACCATGGCCCATCTGTCTTGGGTTGCCCTACATAGCATGTCTCATAATTTCATAGAGTTAGACAAGGCTGTGGTCCATGTGATCAGTTTAATTAGTTTTCTGTGATTGTGGTTTTCATTCTGTGTGCCCTCTAAAGTATAAGGATAAGAGATTATGGACGCTTCCTGATGGGAGAGACTGACTGAGGGGAAAACTGGGTCTTGTTTTGATGGCCATACTCAGTAAATCTTTAATCTTATTTTCTTTTGAAGGGTGGGGCTGTTTTCCCTCCCTGTTATTTGGCCTGAGACCAAACTATGGTGGAGCTAATGAAGACAATGACAACCTCCTTCAAAAGGACCCATGCAGGCACTGCCACACTCACTGCCCCTGACCCTACAGCAGGAGACTCCTGGACACTCACAGGCAAGTCTGGGTCAGTCTCTTGTAGGGTCACTGCTCCTTTCTCCTGGGTTCTGGTGCACACAATGTTTTGTTTATGCCCTCCAAGAGTCTGTTTCCTCAGGACTGTGTAAGTTCTGTAAGTCCTGTATAAGTCCTTTGTGAGGCAGAGCAAAACATTGTTTGATAGCTTTGATCATTAGAAAGAATATAGTCATTCCACACTGTATATCTCCCTAAAATTTTCACCCATGGATTTTGGCCCTGGAAAAAACAAGGAGTCTGTCCTCCATAAGCTTTTTCTCTTTTATTTTTTTTTAGTTTTGTTATTTCTCTATATCCCAACTTTCTAAATAGTTTTACTCTTCAAAATAAATAAATATTATGGTTCTAATCTGATTCCTTTAAAGTCACTAAGATGAGAGACATCAAAGCAAGAGTCTGTATCTGAAACAAAGACTCAGAGGTGAGGGATCACAAGCTCCATACACATCTCCAGATTTCCTTTGTAGCCAGTTGATAAAAATGATTGACCTTTAATTTAACATGCTATATTTTATACTCTTTCTTATTTTAAAACATCCTGTTCTCTTAATCTTTAAGTAATATAGATTTCTTATAGAAGAATTTGAAAATATTAATGAGAAGCAGTGGGGAAAAATTGCTTAATTAATAAAGAATATATAGATATTTCAGGTTGCCCAGGCGGCTCAATACTAAAGAACCAACCTGCAAAGCAGGAGATGTGGGTTCAATTCCTGGGTCAGGAAGACCCTTTGGAGGAGTAAATGGCAACCCACTCCTGTCTTCTTGCCTGAGAAATCCCATAGACAGAGGAGCCTAATGGACTATAGTAGCTTTAAGTTCCAACTCTATTTACTTTGTCTTTTGTTTTATAAAACTGGGTCACATGAGACATATTTCCAAAACTCTTTTGAAAGGATGCGTGTCTTTCACCTGGAACACATTTTCTGTACTGCCATGCATCTTCCCTTTATTGGATTTTACTTACTAGACTTTCAAGGTTCAAGTAGGACAATGTGTAGTTTGGGATGGGAAAAGACAATCATGAAGAGTTTGGTAAATAATTTTGATTATCTTATCCTTCTGACTCACAATATAGTTTTATAATCTTTCAGCATATTCTATTCTTTTTTCTCTCCTGTCTCTCGATCTCTTTCTCATTTACATATCAAATAGTTCAATCAATGAAGTCATCTTCTTTCATGGATCATTGTATTCATTTGTTTAAAAAGTTGTTCTCTTAAGGGAACTTTAAAAGCTCTTAAACTTTAATAAATGTTCAAGTGAAAAGTTGTTTAGGACTCTAGTTGTTTCTGTTGTGTTAAATCTGACTCAAATCCATTCTTTTCAAAATAGGTTGTGATTATGCTTTCTATTTGTAGGAGGATAAATGATACAGTAAAATTCTCATAATTTGGATGATGACTTATTTTCACTTTAGTAAGCTTCTCCCCAAAGATCAATCATTCTGAGATAAAGGGGACAATGGCTGACTGAGGAGAAAGAGAATAAATAAAGTAAATGAGTAAATTATATAACAGCAGATGATGTAAGTGCTAAGAAGAAAAATGTCAAAACGTTCAGAAGAATAGGGACTTCTGGAGGTGAGGTAGTTTATAAACTTATAAACGGTGGTTATGAAAAGTATCTTTAAGAAGTTGACATTTCAGCAAAGGTTGGAAATTGGGGAGCTAGTTTTGTGGATATCTGGGGAAAAACATTCTAGACAGAGG
The DNA here is from genome assembly GCF_054371585.1 of Giraffa tippelskirchi. Classification (NCBI taxonomy): domain Eukaryota; kingdom Metazoa; phylum Chordata; class Mammalia; order Artiodactyla; family Giraffidae; genus Giraffa; species Giraffa tippelskirchi. The sequence goes on from NC_137277.1 coordinate 135,420,381, forward strand.
AAAACATAGCTGCAAAGGCCCTGATGTGTTAGCAAGCTTGTTCTACCCACCGTAGCAACAGCATAGCTGAAGTGGAGTAAGCCAGAGGCAGAGTAGCAGGAGAGGTGCTCACAAATATTCCAGGATGCTATATACTGCAGTACCTGGGAGCCTATTGGTTTACCTGTGAGTGACATGTGAACCCATTTCTGCATTTTGAACAGAAGTGTGACATTATATAACTTCTGTTTTAAAAGACTGGCTACTGTGCTAAAGCAAACAAGAAATGGAAAACTGATTCTAAAGAAGAAAATAAAACTTCCTAAAATTATTAAATGAAAAAAAATTATTGGATGAGTTTATTCATATACATGAAATTTTTAAAAAATGAAGCTCAACATGCAATTGCTAAACTTTTTGTTATGTCAAGTTAAAGAAAGATGAAATTATAATTATCAACTATCATCTTTTTGTAAAAGAAAGGACATTTTAGTGCTTCTCCCCAAATACAAAGAAGGACATAATCTCAGGCTAAAGGGTAGTTCTTAAACTAATACATTTAGTTTTGTGAAGCTTCCCCGTTCATTCAGTAGTAAAGAATCTGCCTGTCAATGCAGGAGACATGGGTTCAGTCCCTGGTCAGGAAGATCCCCTGAAGAAGGAAATAACAGCCCATTTTAGTATTCTTGCGTGGGAAATCCCATGGAGAGAGAAGCTCGGAGGGCTACATATCATGGGGTAGCAAAGAGTCCGACGACTTGGTGACTAAACAGCAACGATTCATATAGGTAAGAAATATATAAACATTTCTCTAAGATGTTTATTTGAAAACTGCAAAGTATGTTCATTTAATATAAATACAGTAGGATGTGTATCTAAAGAATAAAAAAAAACACCCTTATTTTATATTAGAATGCAGCTGATTAACAATGTTGTGGTATTTTCAAGTGGACAGCAAAGGTACTCAGACAACCATATACATGTATCCAAACTCCCCTCTCATCCAGGCTGCCACATAACATCGAGCAGAGTTCCCTGTTCCCAAAGTGGTGGGAATCTGTATGTATGTTAGTCATAGCATCAACAGGATATCTAATGGATTGGATGTGAAGTTGAAGGAAAATAAGGTGGTATGTGGACTGAGCAAAGAGGAAAAGCAAGGCTGGAATCTCTTTGAACTCAGCTACTCTCTTCTGTGTGTGTATGCTCTCTTGTGTCTGACTCTTTGTAGCCCCAGGGGCTATAGTCCTTCAGGCTCATCTGTCCATGGAATTTTCCAGGCAAGAATACTGCAATGAGTTGCCATTTGCTACTCTTCCCATGCATGGGTAAGTTTCAATCACAGAATATCAAAATTAGAGTGGACACAGAGATTACATGAGCCCCTTTATTTTACAGATATGGAAACAAAAGCTCAGAGAGGCAAGCATCATTCATTTGAGACTTTATTTTCCTTTCACCCATTTTTTAAAAATGTCAACCAGTACCAAGCAGAACATACACAATGACATACACAACTCCTAAGTGTCAGCTAGGTGATGTCCACATGTGCACACTCATATAATCAACACCTAGATCAAGAATTTCAACAGCATCTCAGAAATTCCCTCATCCTGCATCCTAGTGACTGTTTTCCTTCTGAAACAATAACCACTCTTTTTAGTCCTCTAAAACCATCAATTTTGCCTCTTTTTAAACTTAAATTGTAAAGCCACTTGATATATCTTTTCATTCAGCATTATTTGCTTGAGATTCATATGTGTTGTAAAATGTGATTGTAGTCTACTATTTTCATTGTAAAAGGTTGTTCCATAAATATGCATAGTATTAATTCAGTTTACTGTTAACAGACCTTTGGCTGTCCTCCTTTTTTTTTTTTTTTTTTTGGCTACTATGATTAGTGCTGCTATAAATATTTTTGTACATGTTCAGTGTACTATTTTATTTCTTACCTGGAGTTATATGACATTATCAATTATAGCTTCATCTCTCTTCCAATAACATAATGGCTTTGTAAATATATTTGTATTTGACAATTGACTTTAGCATGTGATATCCAGGACAAAATGTCATCAGCTACATTTTATGAAAACAAAACTTTCTTTCCCTCTCAAAGATGTGATTTCACCAACTCTCTTATTTTTACAGATTTTCTATATATTTTTTCTATATTTCTGGTACAAGTAATAGGATGGGAAATACTTATAATAGGAGTTGGGGTGGATATAATAGAAAGCCCACTGTTTGGGTCGGGGGAGTTGTTGTCAGTATTCTATCTTAACCTGGCCCTTGGGCAATCCCACATGGCACAGAGCCACAGAAACTTGAAAGATATCTACAACTCCAAGGGAGGAATATCTGTGTTCTTACAGAGTTTGGGGAAATTCCGTTGTTTTGTCTCTTGACTTCTCTCCCAGCCCTAAAGAACAAAGTGCTTAGAAAGTTCACAACAAAACAGGGAGATTAAATCTTGGTCATGTTCTCAGAAAATCAGATGGAGGATCCCCAGGTACAGTAAAGTTTCAGGGAGATCATAACGGGATGGGATCTTAAGAAAATGATGCCATAAACTTGCATATGAACTTCTGAGATCATCCCAAATCTGGGTATATACCAATCCCTAGAGCATACCACAGAGAAGGCAATGGCACCCCACTCCAGTACTCTTGCCTGGGAAACCCCATGGACGGAGGAGCCTGGTAGGCTGCAGTCCATCCATGGGGTCGCGAAGAGTCGGACACGACTGAGCGACTTCACTTTCACTTTTCACTTTCATGCACTGGAGGAGGAAAAGATAACCCACACCAATATTCTTGCCTGGAGAATCCCAGCCGTCTATGGGGTCGCACAGAGTCGGACACGACTGACGCGACTTAGCAGCAGCAGTAGCAGCAGAGCATACATATATCTTGAGAACTGAACTAAAGCACTGACCATTACTAAGGTATCAGAATTGCTACTGAGTATTGCACATGGAGAAGAACTGAAGAAAACAACAAAAGCTCTGAAAATGTACTTGGTGTTGAAATCAGCCTCAGATTTAAAGGAAGCTGGATGCTGAAGGTAGCATGGGTGATTGCTTGCTGTATCATAAAAAGCAACATTGTCGGCAGATCTTTGAGACTCATCATATAGTATTCAAAGTTCACAGATAGAGTCTATAACATCTCAGCACATAATGGACCAGGAAATCCCCACATCTCGCAAGCGGGAAAGAATCAATGTCAATTCTGAGATGACATAGACGTTGAAACAAAGATTTTGCAGTAGCTATTTTAAACGTAATTCACGTTAAGGGTGAATACTTTTGAAACAACTGAAAAGATAGAAAGTCTCAGAAGAAAAGACAGAAAAATATAAAAAGAAACAAAATGGAACTTCTACTAATATAAAGCATAATAGCATAATAAAACTTAAAAAAAAATCACTGGGTGGGTTCAATAGCAGGTGTAGATAACAGACTAAAGAATTTATAAATTTAAAATATATCAACAGAAATCTAATATGAAAATCAAATTGGAAAAAGGATGAAAAAATTGACAGAGCCTCAGGGACTTGTGAGATAAAGTCAAAAATCTAACATTCATGTTATCAGAGTCCCAAAAGCAGGGGAGAAACAGTATGACACAGAAAAAAATAAATAAAAAAAAGAATAATGTTTGGAAAAATAGGCAAAATATTTATATTAAAAGATGCAACAATTTCAAATTCAAACAAGATAAATTCAAAATATCCATGCTCTTGTTGTTGTTGTTCAGTCTCTCAGTCATGTCCAACTCATTGCGACCCCATGGACAGCAGCATACTAGACTTCCCTGTCTTTCACTATCTCCTGGAGTTTGCTCAAACTCATGTCCATTGTGTCGATGATGCCATCCAACCATGTCATCCTCTGTCACCGCCTTTACCTCCTGCCCTCAATCTTTCCCAGCATCAGAGTCTTTTTCAATGTATTGGTTCTTTGCATCAAGTAGCCAAAATATTGGAGATTCAGCATCAGTCTTTCAAATGAATGTTCAAGGTTGATTCCCTTTAGCATTGACTGGTTTGATCTCTTTGTTATCCAAGGGACTCTCAAGAGTCTTCTACAGCACCACAGTTTGAAAGCTCCATACTCTGATATATTGTAATAAAATGATAGAAAACTTAAAAAAAAAAACACTTTGAAAGCAGCTATAGAATATCAACACATTAGTTACAGAGAAAAAATAATTTAAATGATTGCCAATGTGTTTTTAAAAAAATCCAGAGATAGCGGAAAATAGTAAAACATTTTTAAAGTGGTTAAAGTAAAAAGCTGTGAACTCAGAATCTATATCAATCAAAAATATCCTTAAGGAATAAAGGTGTAATAAAGAAATTCTTAGATGAAAGAAAAAAGCAAAACATACCATTTGTCAGCAGTAGAACTGCTCTTAAAGAAACGCTAAAGGAAGTCTTTCATATAAAAGGAAAATTATACCAGATGGAAATTTGAAACCTCCAAAGTAACACAAATGTTAAATAATGGTTAAATTTTAAATAGCTGTTTAAGTACAAATAGACTAGAATTCTCCTATTAAGTTCTTTAAAATATGTATGGCAGTTGAGAATAGGAGAAAAATTAAACCAGTGCCTGATGAAATTTTTAACATATGTAGATATAATACAAATGAAGACTACAACATAAAATAAGAAGGACACCAAAACCTCTATGATGTAAGGTTCCTACATATCATCTACATTTTACTTGCAGTGATAGACATTAATTCTAGGTAGAATGTGAAACACTGAGCATATATTTTAACTTCAAGAGCAACTGCTAAAGTACTGTACAAAGAGATAAAATGAAAGACATAATGGTTAAATTAAAAAGAAATGCTAAATAATATTAAAATATTACAAATTAAGACATAATGGAAATGAGAGGAACAAAAATGGAGGAAACAGAAAAAAACAGATAATGACATTATCAATTCAGTTCAGTTCAGTCGCTTAGTCGTGTCCGACTCTTTGCGACCACATGAATTGCAGGACGCCAGGCCTCTCTGTCCATCACCAACTCCCGGAGTCCACCCAAACCCATGTCCATCGAGTCGGTGATGCCATCCAACCAACTCATCCTCTGTCGTCCCCTTATCCTCCCGCCCCCAATCCTACCCAGCCTTAGGGTCTTCTCCAATGAGTCAACCCTTCGCATGAGGTGCCCAAAGTATTGGAGTTTCAGCTTCAACATCAGACCTTCCAATGAACACCCAGGATTGATCTCTTTTAGGATGGATTGATTGGATCTCCTTGCAGTCCAAGGGACTCTCAAAAGTCTTCTCCAACACCACAGTTCAAAAGCATCAATTCTGCGGCGCTCAGCTTTCTTCACCGTCCAAATCTCACATCCATACATGACCACTGGAAAAACCATAGCCTTGACTAGACGGACTTTTGTGGCAAAGTAATGTCTCTGCTTTTAAATATGCTATGTAGGTTGGCCATAACCTTCCTTCCAAGGAGTAAGCGTCTTTTAATTTCATGGCTGCAATTACCATCTGCAGTGATTTTGGAGCCCAAAAAAATAAAGTCTGACACTGTTTCCACTGTTTTCCCATCTATTTCCCATGAAGTGATGGGACCAGATGCCATGATCTTAGGTTTCTGAATGTTGAGCTTTAAGCCGACTTTTTCACTCCCCTCTTTCACCTTCATCAAGAGGCTCTTTAGTTCTTCTTCACTTTCTGCCATAAGGGTGGTTTCATCCGCATATCTGAGGTTATTGATATTTCTCCCAGCAATCTTGATTCCAGCTTGTGTTTCTTCCAGCCCAGAGTTTCTCATGATGTACTCTGCATATAAGTTAAAAAAGCAGGGTGACAATATACAGCCTTGATGTACTCCTTGTCCTATTTGGAACCAGTCTGTTGTTCCATGTCCAGTTCTAACTGTTGCTTCCTGATCTGCATACAGGTTTCTCAAGAGACAGGTCAGATGGTCTTGTATTCCCATCTCTTTCAGAATTGTCCACAGTTTATTGTGATCCACACAGTCAAAGGCTTTGGCATAGTCAATAAAGCAGAAATAGATGTTTTTCTGGAACTCTCTTGCTTTTTTGATGACCCAGCGGATATTGGCAGTTTGATCTCTGGTACCTCTGCCTTTTCTAAAACCAGCGTGAACATCTGGAAGTTCACGGTTCACGTATTGCTGAAGCCTGGCTTGGAGAATTTTGAGCATTACTTTACTAGCATGTGAGATGAGTGCAATTGTGCAGTAGTTTGAGCATTCTTTGGCATTGCCTTTCTTTGGAAATGGAACGAAGACTGACCTCTTCCAGTCCTGTGGCCACTGCTGAGTTTTCCAAATTTGCTGGCATATCGAGTGCAGCACTTTCACAGCATCACTTTTGAGGATTTGAAATAGCTCATCTGGAATTCCATCACCTCCTCTAGCTTTGTTCGTAGTGATGCTTTCTAAGGCTCACTTGACTTCACATTCCAGGATGTCTGGCTCTAGGTGAGTGATCACACCATCGTGATTATCTGGGTCGTGAAGATCTTTTTTGTACAGTTCTTCTGTGTATTCTTGCCACCTCTTCTTTATATCTTCTGCTTCTGTTAGGTCCATACCATTTCTGTCCTTTATCGAGCCTATCTTTGCATGAAATGTTCCTTTGGTATCTCTAATTTTCTTGAAGAGATCTCTAGTCTTTCCCAATCTGTTGTTTTCCTCTATTTCTTTGCACTGATCGCTGAGGAAGGCTTTCTTATCTCTCCTTGCTATTCTTTGGAACTCTGCATTCAGATGGGAATATCTTTCCTTTTCTCCTTTGCTTTTCGCTTCTCTTCTCTTCCAAGCTATCTGTAAGGCCTCCTCAGACAGCCATTTTGCTTTTTTGCATTTCTTTTCCTTGGGGATTTTCTTGATCCCTGTCTCCTGTACAATGTCAGGAACCTCTGTCCATAGTTCATCAGGCACTCTGTCTATCAGGTCTAGACCCTTAAATCTATTTGTCACTTCCACAGTATACTCATAAGGGATTTGATCTAGGTCATACCTGAATGATCTAGTGGTTTTCCCTACTTTCTTCAATTTAAGTCTGAATTTGGCAATAAGCAGTTCATGATCCGAGCCACAGTCTGCTCCCGGTCTTGTTTTTGCTGACTGTATAGAGCTTCTCCATCTTTGGCTGCAAAGAATATAATTAATCTGATTTCGGTGTTGACCATCTGGTGATGTCCATGTGTAGGGTCTTCTCTTGTGTTGTTGGAATAGGGTGTTTGCTATTACCAGTGCGTTCTCGTGGCAAAACTCTATTAGCCTTTGTCCTGCTTCATTCTGTACTCCAAGGCCAAACTTGCCTGTTACGCCAGGTGTTTCTTGACTTCCTACTTTTGCATTCCAGTCCTCTATAATGAAAAGGACATCTTTTTTGGGTGTTAGTTCTAAAAGGTCTTGTAGGTCTTCATAGAATCGTTCAACTTCAGCTTCTTCGGCATTACTGGTTGGGGCATAGACTTGGATTACCGTGATATTGAATGGTTTGCCTTGGAAACGAACAGAGATGATTCTATCGTTTTTGAGACTGCATCCAAGTACTGCATTCTGGACTCTTTTGTTCACCATGATGGCTACTCCATGTCTTCTAAGGGATTCTTGCCCACAGTAGTAGATGTAATGGTCATCTGAGTTAAATTCACCCATTCCAGTCCATCTTAGTTCACTGATTCCTAGAATGTTTACATTCACTCTTGCCATCTCCTGTTTGACCACTTCCAGTTTGCCTTGATTCATGGACCTAACATTCCAGGTTCCTATGCAATATTGCTCTTTACAGTATCGGACTTTGCGTCTGTCACCAGTCACATCCACAGTTGGGTATCATTTTTGCTTTGGCTCCATCCCATCATTCTTTCTGGAGTTATTTCTCCACTGATCTCCATTAGCATATTGGGCACCTACAGACCTTGGGAGTTCATCTTTCAGTGTCCTATATTTTTGCCTTTTCATACTGTTCATGGGGTTCTCAAGGCAAGAATACTGAAGTGGTTTGCCATGCCCTTCTCCAGTGGACCACAATCTGTCATACCTCTCCACCATGACCCATCCGTCTTGGGTGGCCCCACACGGCATGGCTTAGTTTCATTGAGATAGACAAGGCTGTGGTCCGTGTGATCAGATTAGGTAGTTTTCCCTGTCGGCCGCCACCCCCGGCCCCCGGCCCCCGGCCCGCCCTAGCCCCTGTTGGCCACCGCCCCCGGCCCCCGGCCCGGCCTAGGCCCTGTCGGTCGTCGCCCCCGGCCCCCGGCCCCCGGCCCCCGGCCCCTGGACCGGCCTAGCCCTTGTCGGCCGCTGCCCCCGGCCCCCGGCCCGGCCTGGCCCCTCTCGGCCGCCGCCCCCGGCCCCCGGCCTGGCCTAGGCCCTGTCGGTCGTCGCCCCCGGCCCCCGGCCCCCGGCCCCCGGCCCCTGGACCGGCCTAGCCCTTGTCGGCCGCTGCCCCCGGCCCCCGGCCCGGCCTTGCCCCTCTCGGCCACCGCCCCCGGCCCCCGGCCCCCGGCCCGGCCTTGCCCCTCTCGGCCACCGCCCCCAGCCCCCGGCCCCCGGCCCGGCCTGGCCCCTCTCGGCCGCCGCCCCCGGCCACCTGCCCGGCCTAGGCCCTGTCGGTCTATAATGACATTATAGACAAACCTAAAAATATAAACTACTGTATCAAACATAAATGGTTTATACATCAAGTAAAATGTCAAAGTGGATTAAAAAAGAAGGGTGAAATCATATGGTCTCTAAGAAGCTCAAACATAACATTAAAAGTGAAAGGCTAGAAAGTGATTTACCATGGAAACACTAACTTAAAGCAAATTGAAGTGATGGAAGACTATCCTCCCTAGATACCCTTCATTCTTGCACCTCTCACAAACTGGACACTAACTGACCTTAGTTTCACAATTTCTTTTCAGTAATTTTCCTATAGTGAATGGCCATTGAAGACAGACACAGTATCCTACTCTGGACCAAAAGGCAGGCATATAATAGCCCACTTTAAAAGATGTGACTGCCCTAAACTTAGATTTCTTCACGTATCATACAGCCTAATGCTTAAGGTCCATTCATATTTCCCTTTGGAAATAGGGGCTAGGAAGCTGATGAAAGTGCTTAATTTATGGATATTGCTATTACTGAGACATAATTTGCCTTCCATCTCTTGTATCTGACCCAATATTTTTGTGCCTTCCATGGAACTGTAGAAAGTTAACTACTAGCTTACAAGGGGAAGAAAGTCTCAGATGCTCACAGATCTTGAAATGGAGTGGCTACATTGGTGTTAAAGTATACTTCACAACAAGGACAATTGGGGATAAAGCAGCATATTATATAATAACAAAAGTGCCAGTTCACCAGGAGAATATATCAGTTCTAGATGGCTGGATACCAAATAACAGGACTCAAAATATATGAACAAAAACTGATCAAATTAAAAGAGAAAACAGACAGATCTATAATTTTAGTTGGAGACATCAATATTCTTCTCCCATGAATAGAAAGAACAAGTAGATAAAATGTTAGAAAAGATAATATATAAGAACTAAGAAACACTATCAACCAAATGGAATCTAACTGACTTGAATAAAACACTCCATATAACCATAGCAAATCACAAATTATTTTTAAGTGAACATGAAATCTTCACAGTCCTGAATATTCATTGGAAGGACTGATGCTGAAGCTGAGATTCCAATCCTTTGGCCACCTGGTGTGAAGAACTGACTCATTGGAAAAGACCCTGATGCTGAGAAAGATTGAAGGCAGGAGGGGAAGGGGACGACAGAGAATGAGATGGTTGGATGGTATCATCATCGACTCAATGGACATGAGCTTGAGCAAGCTCTGGAAGTTGGTGAAGGACAGGGAAGCCTGGCATGTTCTGCAGTCCTTGGGTCGCAAAGAGTCAGACACAACTGAGAGGCTGAACTGAACTGAATCTTCACAAAGTTAGACTATATCCTGGGTTATAAAACCCACTACTATCTTATTTAAAGTTTGTGGACTAATTTTTGAAATTAGCAACCTGTTGACCAGAGACATATTAATATGTCTTTTGATACCCAAATGTTATTGAACAGAGTGTTTGAATATTCAGTTACATAACAAATCACTGGCCACGAGTGTTAGTTTCCACAAAAATCTCCTGGTCAATACTCTGTTAAGAACAAAAAGAATATGGAAAATCTCCGAATATTTGGGGAATAAGACAATACACTTCTGAATAATCCATCAGTCAAAGAGGAAGAGTTGGGAGAATATAGGACTAGAACTACAAAACCAAAAAATATAATCATTTTTGTTTTGTGTAAATTATAGCATTTATAATGCAAAGCTTAAAAATACAAAAATTACTGTAAACAAAGAGGCAAAAATATCTGTTATTGACTAATTTATTTTTAGCTACTAGACATATCATCTTGTATGAAATTTTGAGTCTTTTTAGAGCAAAGTATAAAGATACCAACTTACTGGAGGTTTGCCAAAGGAACAGTTCTTCCAGTGCTATAATGCAGCTTTAGCTGATAATAAGAGGGCCCGAAGGCCTAAGGTAAATTGGAAATGGCAATGTTAATCATAAAAATATTGGTCCATTGAATGCATTTGTGAAGGCACCCATAATTCTCACTGCAAATACCTTGTTTATGTTTAAAATAGTAAGAATGGAGGTCCAGCAAAAAACATAATACACTACTTACTAGCTTATGATTCTGAACTATTACATAAAATCCCTGAGCCTTAGCTTCCTCATTTTAAAAATAGAACTAGTAGTAGTAACTGTTTCACTGTACTGTTAGAAAGAGAAAATGAAATCTGTGTAAAGTGCTTATAAGCATACCTAAAACAGAGTAAGAACTCAATACATGTCAGCTGTTATGTTACCTGAATAGTGCGTGTCAAATATCTTAATCTCCAATACCTGTGAATATGTGTTAAGTCATATGGCAAAAGGGAGACTGCAGATGTGATTATGTTACATCTGGATCTTGAAATTTTTCTGAATTACCCATATGGGCCCAATGTAGCAACAAGTGTCCTTCCATATAAGTGAAAGTCAGCATTTTGAAGATGCTGTGGTGTTGACCCTGAGGGTGAAGGAAGAGGTGAGAAGAAAGAAACGCAGAGGGTGAAGGAAGAAGTGAGAAAAAGAAAATGCATTTCTAAATGCTGGAAAAAGCAAGAAAATGAAGTTTCCCTGGAGTTTCCACAAGAGACTCAGCCCTGTTGATACATTGATTTTAGGCCAATGATACCCATTTCTGACTTCTAAATGTCAAAGCTGTAAGATAATATGTTTGTGTTTTTTAAGCCACTGTTTGTGGTTATTTGTTACAGCATCAATAGGAAATCCATAAAATCACTGAAAATAAATAAGCTCTTTCTAGTTTTATTTGAATTTATAAAACCACTATTTTATCACTTTCCAAGTACTCTTTCAAGTTTATTATCATTTTTCTTAGAGAAAATAGGCATTTAGAGATCATCCATAAATGCATTCTGTGTGGTGGGTAGCAACTTAGACCTTGTTGTTATTGTTTAGTCACTAAGTCATGTCTGACTCCTTTGTGATCCCCTGGACTGTAGTGCAACAGGCTCCTCTGTCCCTGGGACTTTCCAGGCAAGAATTCTGGAGGGGGTTGCCATTTCCTTCTCCAGTGGATCTTTTGGACCCAGGGATCAAACTCACGTCTCCCACTTGGGAGGCAAATTCTTAACCACTGAGCCACATAGGAAGCCCCATTAACTTAGTCTTGGAGTCGGCCAAATCTGGATTCATATTCTGGCTCCAATATTGACCAGTTCTATGACTTGGACCTGTTGCCTAACTTTGTTAAAAGATTACCTGCCTGCTGGGTTGTTGTGAAAAGTAACTGCAAGTTGTCACAAATCGATAGAACAGAATCTCTTAATTAGCTCTTATCAATAAGAATTACTAATATTAGTGGTTATCCAACATCCAGACTTTCTAGATGAGAAAACTGAAGCCCAGAGAAGAACAAGGCAGGATCAAGCCACACAGCCAATTCCAAGCATATACAGGACTGGAACCCACATCTTTTTCTTTAAGACAAGTGCAAGCTACCTGTGGACTTGACAATTTATAAATATCTTTATTTGGTTTTATTTTTCCTTGAGGAAACTTTGAGGAAGTAAGCAGATGTTTAGACTAGAGGGTTATGAATCCTAAATGTCTTCCAGTAGAAATCATTGTTGTGGGTTCTCATTGAAAATTCACCTTTCCTTTTTCTAATCTCCTTTACCATGGGATAAAGCATTCTTTTCAAAGTATCCTTTTCAAATCTCAAGTAAAAATCAGCTGCAAGTAAAGTTGTCTCCTTCACACTTGCAAAAGTAAAGGTAGCCTGTTTCCTTCCCCTTCAAATGTCTTTTTCTGAAGTAAAATGAGTCAAATATCAAATGACAACATGTTAACCCCCAAGTCTGGAACTGTGCTTCCCCAGACTGTCCTCACTAAAGAGACAATGGAATGAATAGAGAACAGGCCCAGTAGGACCAGGATTTACTTGTTTGCCACCTGGTGGACAATCACTCTCACTGCAAAATAATTTCAAGTCACAGTTTTTTAAAAGCACCTCTGATCAATAAATAACCTTAGCTCCTTGGTTGTATTTCCTTCTAATGGGTAGAGATCAACTTATAGGAAGATAGTCATAAGTGTACAGCATTATCCTTACTTTGCAAGAAAAAAAAAAAAGATCTATATTCTTTTAGCTATTAGTTGCCTATGAGTAACATGTTAGGTGTTCTCAAAGAGAGATTCTAAATACAGCCCAATGGATCACTATCACCGAAACCTGTATTTATCATGTTTAAGAAAAATCAAAATGTTTCTTTCTGATTAATTTATTTTCCAAAACAGGTATGTCCTCCAGAAATGTCATAGTTTTCAGAGACTATATATTTCAATTTCCTCAAACAGACACAAACTTTCCCCCTTGTCCTCGCTCTTTCTTATATCTTTATCCTCATCTTTGATCCTTGTTTCATAGACTGTTCACTCATGAACTATACATACATTTCCGCTGGTGAAGCCATCCAGTTCACAATGTCTTGTGATGGCAGCCCTATCTAACTAAGACAATATTTGCATGTGCCAGGTTCACTCATTTGTCCTTTCCTGTGCATGTGCCATTTACTCTTCATGGATGCCCTTTTCCCCCTTTTTTATTTTAATTAAAAAAAATTTTGCTGTACCACATAACATGTGGGGCCTTAGTTCCCAGACCAGGGATTGAATCTGCATGCCCTGCGTTGGCGGCATAGAGCCTTAACCACTCGAGGAAGTCCCTCCTTGGAAGTCTTAATCAAGGAACTCCCTCCTCCTTTTTTAAATGTCATATTTTATGTAGCCCAATATAACCTTCAGTATGTAAAATCAATAGATAAAAAAGCCATAATTTGCTTTTCAAACTAAAAATGTTAAATTTAATCTATAATTTATGCTTACAGCACATTCTATGGGGTCGCACAGAGTCGGACACTACTGAAGCGACTTAGCAGCAGCAGCAGCACATTCTAATTCAATTAAAAATTTATTTTCTCAGCCATATCAACCACATTTCAACTGTGCAATAGCCACATGTGGGTAGAAGCTACCACATTGGCTACTACAGTTTTAGAAAATCTTGGACAGATTCGCCTTGTCATGGTTACCACTTAAACAAAAATGAGAGCATTGCTATAAAGAAACTGGTGGTATTGGTTTCGGTGTCAGAAGAATGAATGAACTTACCCATTTTAAACATGCATTGGGCACCTCTGTACACTAAGAAACCCCCTCCCCCACCCCTCTACACACACACACACACACACACATACACACACACACACACACGCGCGCGCGCACGCACTTGAGGCAATACCTTTTTCCTTCTTAAATTCCTTACTCTTACATCCGGCTGTTTGCCATGAATTTTCCTACTTAGCTCCCACTTTGCTCTTTGGAGTGACACAGAAAGCAGTCCCTGATTTCATCATTTGGTCTAGAAGGCTCTCCATGTCCCCAATGTAGGTTATCATTGGATTCAATGACCTTGTTCTCTAATTGCTTTGATGGTCCTTCCCACTGGAGGCTGTGCTCCTTGAAGCACAGACTAGACTTTCCTTCTCTGTACCTTCCCATGTCATGGTCATCCTCGGCACAGAGCAGTGCCTATTATCATGCATTAAGTGAATGGAACATCTTTTAACAGAGCCTAAGTTAGGTACCAGTCACTAAAAAGTACCCAACTAAATGTTATTTAAGATCAAATCACTGGGGCAAAAATACTTCTGTATTACCCACCCCCAAAACTCTATCTTATTCCATCTGTCATATGGATTGAGAGTATACTTTTGAAACTTTATTTTATAGTATATCTTTAAGGTATCTTTTCCATACCCCACTCAAATTCCAACCTCTTTGAGATGGAAGACTTTTCAAGACATTATTAGTTTTTGCTAAATATGCTTATCAACAGTGACATCCAGTTGAAGATAAAGTCCTTTTGGAGCAGGACAATGTAGGGAAGGAAGCAAGGAACTCTCTTAGAGAGAACAGGACGTGCAAGAGATGGCAAAAGTAGGAGAGTAGTAAAAACAAGTGTTCCTGATATCACTGCTTTTCCCATCAACAGATCTACCTCCTGTTCAAAGACCTAAAATGGATATTTTGTTAAAATTGATTAGCTTACGTCTGAATTCAAATCCCACTTCCTCCATGGCTCAACTCTTTGATTGAAGGAAAGCTATTTATATTCTCTGTTTCATCTTTCTCACAGAAAAGGTGCATGATACGTATCTTGTAGGGTGTTTAGGGTAAGACACTCTAAGGTTGCCTGCCTTATGTGATGCAAGAGTCCAGCAAGAACTCAGCAAATGGTACCATATAAATCCCTTCTGCTCCATGTTCATGGATGCCCATGACATGTCAGCAGTCCATCCAGTGTTTTGTCCAACTTCATGCCAACAGTAGATGCCAATATCCATTCCCTATATTATGTGTAGAGCATTTGGCCACTTTAATTTTCCAAATGCAATTTTTATGTCAGAAGCGTTGGGCAGATCACTTCAGATTTTCCCAAGTAAAACAGGATTATAAGTGGGTTTCAGAGAAAGCGGGTGGAGTGGGGCAAACATATGAGAGCATTTTCTTATTATTTGGAATCTGGAAACTATTTAGTTTGCCCACTAAAATGTCTGCTTAAACATCTCCACAAAAATTTAGTGTGCTTTGGGCTTCTTGGGTGTCTTCTTTATATAAGGCTCAGAGCTGCTTTGTCTGTCACCTCTGTCATTACAAGGGAAGAAGTTAACAATGAACAATTATGCTGTATTTTTTTCAAAACCTTTCATTCTCAATTTAAGCTATGAATGCACTTAAACAATATGTGCATCCCCAGCACAGGGGTATATCTATTGCCTAAAAGAGGAAGACTACATTCCAAGAAACTCTGACATCAACCTGACAGGAAGACAAAGCCTCAGGTTGAATTACATCTGCCAGATGTATGGCTGACACATAGAGATCCTGCAGGACCTTGCTTTTTTATTAAGAAATCTGCTGAGGAAGTTTGGTTTGGCCTGAGCTTGAGCTCAGAGCTCATAACAGCCTCTTCCACCTCAAAATCAAATACAAGTCAACCAAAAATTATTTCAAGCCTGCACTCTCTGAGCATTTGCTCAAGAGGAATGATGGGGATGCAGTTAAGTCTAATAATGTACCTGCCAAACAGCCTCCATTTCCACAACACAGCCAAAAAAGGCAGCTCCATGCATAACGTCTGTTTAGCCCCATTTAGAATCTACCTCTCCTCAAGGTTCACTACCATAATCATGACTCTAGGAGGAGAGTCATAGGGTGAGGCCAACAAGACTTTATCATCAACAGTTATATTAATTAAATCAATAATCTACTAGCAAACATACTTCCTAGCTTCTATAGGATTAGGCTACTACTGCCATTGGAAATTACTGAAAGAACTTTCAGGAATTACCAAGAGAATCTTCTGCCTTCTGAGTCAATCTTTGGATGAGTTTAAGAACAGTTTACAAATAGACAAAGTAGCCAAGGAAATCAACTGCAGCTACATCATCACCTCTCTCTCTCCCAGAATTTACTGAGTTCACATGAAAATATAAAATAATCTATTCCCCAAACTTCAACACATAAGAAACCACACTTAGAAAAACACATATACACACACTCACACATCCACATAGACAAGTGTTTGAAAATCCTATATGTGAAGTACTATGGCAATATTGGATTAATCTCTAGAAACTACCTTGAGTTCCCCAGGTGGGTTAAATGTTTCTATTCAAGTGTTTCCCTAGCATGCCTTCTTTTTGAAAAACAAGTCATTGTATCTAAATTATTTTTTTCTTATTTTAGTGTAAATGTGCATAGATTCTTTCTTTTTGAGAAGATGGGTACATTTTATTCATCTAAAATTTCCCTTATTAATCATACAGGATTTTGCATATAGATTGTGCTCATGCCACATAAGTAACTATAGAACCAAAGATATACTCAAAGTTGAATAAATGTGAGACATTAACTTCTCATGAAATTTTGAGAACAAGGTAATCATTATGGGATGATGTTAGGAAGGTTACATGATGGAGGTGAAAATAGGCCCACTATTAAGAATTTCTGAGGAATTTATATTTATCCATTTTAATTAGAATTTTGAATTCCATTTTAATTCTTGATGCAATATTTCACTTAAACATGTATATTAAGTTTCTTCTTTGTACTATATTTTATATTGATTTTTCTGACTGGGATTACAGAAATAAACAGGGAGGCCCTTGAGGACAGGAGTAGATCATCAAGGAACATGCAATCTGACAGTATCTTACAGACAATGATATGTTAATGTATATGAGTTTGGGATTGAAATGTATACACTACTGTATTTAATATACAGTAGACAAGGATCTACTGTATAGCACAGGGAACTCTGCCCAATATTCTGTAACAAACTAAATGGGAAAAGAATTTGAAAAAAAAAATAGATATATGTATATGTATAACTAAATCACTCTGTTGTACATGTGAAACTAATACAACATTGTTAATCAACTATACTCCAATAAAAATTAAAAATAAATGAAAAGAATAAGGTTCACTGGACCAAAAATAAACAAATAAATGAATTGCTATTGAAATAGAAGAGAAAATGTTATCCTCAATTGATGAGAATTCTAAGGCTTAGGTAGCTTAAGTAATAACTTTTGTATCTAAAAGGGATCCATCTGGTTCAAGAGTGTTCCACCTTGAAGTGGTTTATTTGTTCTAATGTGCTATAGTTTTCAATAAACAGGGGATTATAGGTTTGTAAAGGGAGCTGAACTGTAGGATGCTGAGAAAGGTACCTTTATATTATATGGTTCATCCTAGCCAGCACAGATTAGGTTTCAGGTGTAATACATTAGGGATCTGTTTATTGAACACTCTGAGCAGCTCCCCCGCTGAGCAGCCAATTTAGGCGCCAAGGCAGTTAAAAATAGGTTCTCTAGACATTTTCCTTTTCTCTAGCTCCAGGAGCTGACCACATCACCTCACCTCATCTCCAATTAATTCTCAATAAAAAGCACTTTGGGCACCAGCCATTTCTAGAATGAGAAAAGTAAACTTCAAAGCCAGCTCTAGCATAATTCCAAAAACAACCGTAAGGGAGATGATGTGGAGTGGAGAACTTGAGCTGGATGGAAACGGAATGTTTGACAGCATCATCTATCATTCATTTTCCATTAATAACAAAGCAGCCTGTCTTCCTGGGCCTGCTCCAACCTGCTGATAGGTCCTCTCTGGGGACGGTCGCCTCCCTCCTCCTCTGTTGAGCTGAGCCATGGCAGAGACACCTATGGTCTTCAACAGAGATTGTTTCTAACAACAACAAAAAAAACCGTATAGAGTTCTAACCTCTGGATGACTCTTCCATTCAAATGGGAGAATTCTGTCCTCCTGGTCCTTCTTGTCTTCTAAGTCCCTCATAAATGAGGGCATTTAATATGTGATCTAAGTTGAGTTTTGCACTTAAACACTCCCTTTATTAGAGGCTGAAGCAACTGATTTAATTAAAAATGTTAATATCAGAGCAATCTAATCTTTACTCCCCACCCTTCACATCTGATTTGTCTGAAATTGGAGCTCACATTAGAAGTCACAGAGAAGGAAAGAAGAGAAAAGCATCAGGCCAATTTTGTAACTAAATAAAAGGACAGCTAAGGAGGACTATAAATGAAATACTGCATTTTGAATTAAGACTTAGATTTACAAAAAAAAATTCTTATTGGAGAATAGTTTATTTAAAATGTTGTGTTAGTCTCTGCTGTACAGCAAAGTGAATCAGTTATACATATGCTTATATCCTCTTTGATAGTTGCTTTTCCTACATATGTCATTAGAGAGTATTGAGTAGAGTTTTCTGTGCCCTACAGTAGGTCATTGTTAGTTATCTCTTTTATATATAGTGGTGTGCATGTCAGTCCCAACCTCCCAATTTGGGAGTACTATATCCTGACTTATCCCCTGAGTACTATAAATTTGTCTTCTACACTTGTATACAAGACTATCAGATTTTTAACTCAGGAAGACTCTCATCAGTAGGTTTCTGGGGGCAAGTTCCTTCCTCTTTCTTGGGCTCAGTTTCACTATGTGTTAAACAATTGTTGTTTTCCAAACTTGCCTAAACTTGGACTCAGTTTTACTATGTGTCAAATAATTGTGGTTTTCCAAACTTGGACTTCCCTGATAGTTCAGTTGGTAAAGAAGCCAACTGAAATGCAGGAGAACACCGATTTGATTCCTGGGTCAAGAAGAATCCCCTGGAGAAGGGCTAGGCTACCCACTCCAGTATTCTTGGGCTTCCCTTGTGGCTCAGCTGGTAAAGAATCTGCCTGCAATGAGGAAGACTTGGGTTTGATCCCTGGGTTGAAAAGATCCCCTGGAGAAGGGAAAGGCTATCCCCTCCAGTATTCTGGCCTGGAGAAGTCCATGAACTGTATAGTACATGGGGTCGCAAAGAGTCGGCGCATGACTGAGTGGCTTTCACTTTCACTTTCAAGCTTGACTAATTATGAAAATCACATGAGCTATTTGTCACATTTACCAATTTTCAGGACCTACCTCAGATAAAGTAAATCTGGATTTTCAAAGAGGAGGAGGTCACACCAGATGTTGCATATGGCTGGGCAAATGGGCACTGTGGTCTCATCCAGCTCTGAAATCTTGTTTATCTCTGATTATGATTCTATGTCACCATTACCTTTGGTTTCTAGATAGAAACAAGATCAAGGATTCAGGATTTTTCTAAAACTCCTTTGAAGGTACTGAAATGAAATACAGTGCTGATCCAGTCATGATCAGACATAGAAAAATTCAGAAGCAAAACAATCTTGTTTTATGTCTGGCCCAAATTCCCCTTCATATGTCCCTGCTCACTTTTGTTTTCCTCTCTTCTTGAGATATCATTTGGCCCCATGCTGGCCTCTGTGTTATGTAGACTGCCCATGGTGTCTGCTCCATGATCAGTACTCCATATTCCCAATCCTGTCTCCTTCTCTCTCCCCAACAAAACTATACTCAACCCTACCTAGACAGTATTTGAAAACCGATTATTACCAATGTGTTAACAATTAGTTTGGGCATAAATGTATTTCCTCAGGCTGAGTGTTTGCATTTTAACTAAAGATATCATATACACTTGAAAAAAACGATTCTCTTTTAACATTTTAACAATATGTGCCATCTAGGGTGGAGATATTTGGGGTGAATGGGTTATTTCTGATGTTCTAAATCACATCAAACCATCATGGAAGAAAATATGTTAATGGGGCTTTGTACTTTAACATTTTGATGTGTATAGAAGATTTACCTATCAGGCTAAAAATCTCTTCTGCTTCATCCACACAAAAAGGAATTTTGAAAATTTAATCAGAAATCCATTCAGCTGTTTCTGATGTTACCAACCAAGTCATTATTTTTCCCCAGTTAGGCATATTCCTACACCTTAGCTTTTACCAACAATGAAGACTGATTTCCCCCAATGTAAGCCTAAGAATAAATTAAAATCTTATGAAATATATGCATCTTTGACAGGTTTAGAAAGGAAATATGATTGTAAGTGTCGAAACCACAGGTAACTGCATTTGAAACTAATGTAATGCACTTTTTTCTATAAAGCTGAATGGACATGCTTGATTTTTTAAATAATGTTTGCAACATTAAAACCAAATGCCTGAGGATTTTCTTGTGTGCAGAATAGAAAAGAATTGAAGGACAGTGTTGCTGGAAGAGACATTTTAGGAAAATATTTTCACCAGTGTTCATCTTACTGTGCTGTGCTGTGCTTAATCTCACTCATGTCTGACAACCCCATGAACTGTAACCTGCCAGGCTTCTCTGTACATGGAATTCTCCAGGCCAGAATACTGGAGTGGGTTGCCATGCCCTCCTCCAGGGGATCTTCCCAACCCAGGGATCAAACCCAGGTCTCCCACATTTCAGGTGGCTTCTTTACCATCTGAGACACCAGGGAAGCCCAAGAATACTAGAGTGGGTAGCTTATCCCTTCTCTAGGGAATCCTCCCGGCCCAGGAATCAAACTGGGGTCTCCTGCGTTGCAGGTGGATTCTTTACCAGCTGAGCTACCAGGGAAGCCCTTTCATGTTATTAAGTTCACATAAAAACTGAGTAGGAAGTCAAACACTGTTTTCTTGTTGCTCTTGTTCTATAAAAAATGCACCACGCCTCAGTGCTGAGGCTCTGCAAACAGGTTTCCTGGCCTAAAACTGTGGCCCTACGACCTCTAAACTGTGACTTTCTAGGCAAGTGAATTAATTCCCTATGGTTTAGTTGCCTCATTTTAAGGTATTAAAATATTACATGTTTAATAGGATTTCTGTGTAGAAGAAATGAGAACATGCATAAAACAGCCTTAGAAAAGTGTCCTGACACTCTGTTACATAATGTTAGTGATGTGTTATTTTATTTTTAAATTTTGTTGAAATATAGTTGATTTAAAAAGTGTTAGGTTCAGGTGTAAAGCAAAAATTTTTATTTATACATATACATATATATATATTCTTTTTTAGATTATTTTCCATGAAAGGTTATTATAAAATATTTAATGTAATTTCGGGAGCTATACTGTAGGTTCTTGTTGGGTTATCTATTATATATATATATGAAATAACATGTATATTTTAATCATGCATATATTTAAATGTGTATATGTGTATAATAATGTGTATATTTTAATCCAAAACTCCTAAGTTATCCTCTTTTCCTCTTAGATAAAATGTTTGTTTTCAAAGTCTGTGAGTCTAATTTTGTTTTGTAAATAAGTTTATTTGTATCTTTTTTTAAAAATTTTTAACATATAAGTAATATCATATAATATTTATCTTTCTCTGTCTGCCTTACTTCATTTAGTATGATAATCTCTAGGCCCATCCATGTTGCTGCAAATGGCATTATTTTGTACTTTTTTTACAGCTGAATAATCTTCCATTTTGTCTTTATACTACAAAAAAGGAATTCAAATATAAAAATAGTCATTCAAATCATAAGAGAATAAAAGAAAAGAAGGAGTAAACATATACACAAAAATAAATCCAAAACAGTTAACCAAAGGTAAAAGAATATACATATCAATAATTACCTTATATCTAAATGGCTTAAATACTCCAACCAAAAGACATTGACTGAATGAACACAAAAACAAGATCCATTTATGTGTTATCTACAAGTATCCTCTTCAGATCTGGAGACACATGCAGACTAAAAGTGAGGGGACAGAAAAAGATAATTATTATTTTTGTTACAAAAGTGCTTTTTACGTATTAACTGGGAACAGTCAAATCCTGTCTATCTGTTCTTAAATCCTATCACTTTGGTCTAAATTATGACCAACGGTCTTACACCATGCTGAATAATAAAGGAAGACTTGGGCCTGAGTCTTGTCCTGAGCTACATGCTTCCCTCAGCCTCCATCTAGATTCTTCCTGATCTTCCCTTCAGTTCAGTTCAGTCGCTCAGTCATGTCTGACTCTTTGCGATCCCATGAATCACAGCACGCCAGGCCTCCCCGTCCATCACCAACCCCCGGAGTTTATCCAAACCCATGTCCATCGAGTCAGTGATGCCATCCAACCATCTCATCCTCTGTCGTCCCCTTCTCCTCCTGTCCCCAGTCCTTCCCAGCTTTAGGATCTTTTCCAATGAGTCAACTCTTTGCATGAGGTGGCCAAAGTATTGGAGTTTCAGCTTCAACATCAGTCCTTCCAATGAACACCCAGGACTGATCTCCTTTAGGATGGACTGGTTGGATCTCCTTGCAGTCCAAGGGACTCTCAAGAGTCTTCTCCAACACCACAGTTCAAAAGCATCAATTCTTCGGCGCTCAGCTTTCTTCACCGTCCCTTACCAGCCCTCTTTGAGGAGAGAAGTATAGCCACAGTAGCAAAGCAAGACAACTCTGTCTCCTTGTCCACCCCAGATTCCACCAAAGAAAAGGATGGACAGATGTATTCCCAGGTGGTACAACTGTGACTTTCATTCTCCACGTGTGCATTTAAATTCATTTCCTATTGGTTTGATATGAATAAGCTTTTGATAAATCAATAACTGTTTATTGACAGCCAACTTTGTGGCAAGCACCATTCAAGGGACCAAAAACACATTGTGAAAAAGCCAAATTGAGTTCTCATTTACACAGCTTTTATAGTCAAGAAATAAAAAACATGTTTAAAAAAAAACACCAGTTTTTAAGCAATTGCAGGTATGATAAGTCCAAGAAAGAAAATTGGAGGTAGCCAAATATAGGCAAGGAGGTTGGTAAAAGGATATATAAAGTGGACATGTGATTAAAATATATAAATAACAATAAAATGGGAAGTGTGAGAAATAAGCTGCAGTTAGACTGATTAAAATGAGCAGAAAAAGCATTTTATTCAGAAATGAATAAATATAAGATGGCCATATGAAGGAAGAGATCAAGCAAAATATGGTGCATAAAATAAATTAAAGATGTAGCAAAGATAACAGAGAGAGACACACAGGGTCAGCTCACTGATGGCCTCAGAGGCTAAGTTATTAAAGTCTTGAATATTTTATAACACCAATGAAAAAGCATTGAAAAGTTTTTACTAGAGTAATTAAAAGTTCAGAATTGTTTTGGAAAGTTCACTCTGACGGCAGTGTAGAGACATGTTTGGCAAGGGGATAAGTAGATGCGAGTGAGTCTATTTACAAGGCTGCTTAAGTAAAACATGTAAGGTATTATGGTGGGTCAGGCTAAAGGATTTAAAAGGAGATGGGGAAAAAGTTGACAGTTCAGAGAAATGTATAGTGATGATAATTGATGATATGTATGTGGGAAGGGAGGTAGAAGAGATTCTGGATGGAATAACTCAGTAAGTAGTATTGTTGTTTGCTGCAATGTATAACACGGAAGCAAGATAATTGCGACGTGCTGTTTGAGAGCTCTCCCAGATACCGAAGTGGAGATGGTGGAAAGCAGCTGAATATGTGGATCTGGAGCTCAGAAGAGGGTCTTGGCTGAGGACATCACTTTCAGCATTGAAATCATGACTTTACTTGGGAATGAAGTATGCAGTGGGAAAAAAATAAATCTCTAAGGGAACCTGCAGAAACTGCAAAAATTTCAATAGAGTGAAGCTAATTTTGTAAAAGAGGTATCAGAGAGGCGGGAGACAGTGAAGAATCCATAAAACCCAAGAAGTAAGGGTGTTTCAAAAGTGGAAAAGGCTAGAGTGTGAAATGCTTGTGAGAGCCTAGCGTGCTGAGGGGCAGCAGTGTTCATTGATCCCACCATGGAATCATCAGTGAGCATACCTAGAACCACTTTGATGGCTCGAAATATTTGACATGTGACTGACGAGGACAGAAATTCCCATAATAAGTCTGGGGAATTTTCATGTTATTCTGAAGGAGAGGAAAAAGATTGTAATAGTTGGATGGAAAACTGAGGTCAAGGCAATATATGTATAAGATTGCAAATCTAAAAGCTGAAAAAGAAGAGAGAAAAAAAGAGGTTACTCAGTATTTCAGAATTCTCAAGAAAGTTAAATGAACCAGAGAAGTGGAGGTATTGATTTTAAACTGGGGAGAAACATATTTTCACATTCTTTAGTTTCCCAGAAGAGGATATACAAATATATGAAAGTCCTAGTAAAAGTTATTAAATCATTCTTTCCAGGTTTCCTACTCAGTTCCATTCCCATAGTTTAAGCAGGTGTGAAGCATATGACTTGTCTTTTTGTTTCTTTGGTGTCTCTGAAACAAGATAATTTACGTCTAGAACTAGTGTAGAGGTGATTACATATCACCCTGAGATCCCAGAGCTTGACTTTGATTCAGCCCTGGCTTGACGTATTCTGAGTTGCTTCACTTAATGAAGATCTGCGTGTGTAACGTTCCAGGAAGTAGCAGCAAGAGAAAGTTTCTGAAAATAACATCCTCTATTTCTCAACCCTTGTACTAGATAAGGTCTGTTATGTTCACGAGAGGCTAGGCTTAAGCAACAAATAGAAAATCTCCAAAGTTTATTTCTTGCTTTGTTATGTGTCTGTTTCAAGTTATAAGAGGGAAAGGAGTTCCAAGCTAATGGATGATCCAGTGTCTTATAGCTCCCCCATCTAAAACTAGAGCCTCCCAGCCTATGGAGGAGGAAGAGGGAGAGAAGTTTGAAAAGTTGTATGTATGCTTTCGCAAGGCATTCCAGGAGAGAAACCTATTATTTCCTCCCACATCAATGCACATGAGTTTGAGTAAACTCTGGGTGTTGGTGATGGACAGGGAGGCCTGGTATGCTGCAGTCCATGGGGTCGCAAAGAGTTGGACACAACTGAGCGACTGAACTGAACTCAACTGAACACTTCTAGTGGTTAGAACAAGTCACTTGGCCCTGCCTAACTGTATTTCCTGGGAAGGTTAGGGAATATGAGGTAACATAGAATTCTGGATGAGTACCACTGTCTTTGCCACAACCCATTCTTCTGGTCACTGACATTATTTTTTCTACACATAAAATATACTCTACCCACTCAATCTCATCCAACCAGGACATTTAAACTCAAAGTCTTGGATTTCAGGTTGTTGTTCTACAGATTTTTCACTGGTTCCAAATATAACATCTTAGACTAGAGATCTATAGAGACCATCCTTACTCAAACTGTAATATGGAATAGAGACAAAATAAGCAATATAAGCACTTTAATATCATTCAGAAATGAAAAGAAAGAAATAGCCAGCAAGTATAGATCCAAAGAGACTTGAACTTTCATTTGATGAATATTATGAAGGCCTCCTGCTTTGGATCAGAAAATAATTTTTGAATAAACTCTATTCTAAGTCCAAAAACTTCAGGCTCCTGTTTCTACCATCTGAAATATTGATCCTGTTTCATTATACTTCTTGGATTCATCCTAATTTGGTATTGAGAAATATCTCCTCTTAATTCAGAGTTATTCATTTCTGAGGGAAAGGGGAAAGTTCTAAGAGACGTTTTAGCTTTAAAAAAAATTATAATTTAACTCAAGTCCCAGTTTTTTAGCAACACAATATTTCTCAAAAATAAAGTAGGTTTCTGGCTATTTAACATCAAGTAAAGCCAGTGTCTATATTTGCTTTCTTATCTCTCACTCCTTTTCCATTTGAAGAGGCTATCATAAAACTAAAGATAGTTTATTTAAAAGCTATGCTTCTTAAATTATTTTATATTAGAGGATACTTTCTCCAAAATGTTGTGTTAGCTTCTACTGCACAGCAAACTGAATCAGCTATATATATACATATATCCCTTCTGTCTTGGATTTTCTTCTAATTTAGGTCACCAATGAGCATGGAATAGAATTCCCTGAGCTATACAGTAGGTTCTCATTAGTTACCTATTCTATAAACAATAGTCTATATATATCAATCCCAATCTCCCAATTCATCCCAGCACTACCCCATTTATTGTATGACCCAGCAATCTCACTACTGGGCATGTACCCAGAGAAAACCATAATTCAAATGACACTTGCACCCTAATGTTCACTGAAGCACTTAGTTAACAGTAGCCAGAACATGGAAACAACTTATACTCCATCAACAGAAGAATAGATAAAGAATATGTGGTACATATATATAATAGAATATTGCCTAGCCATAAAAAGGAGTGAAATTGGGCCATTTGTAGAGATGTGGATGGACCTAGAGTCTGTTATACAGAGTGAAGTAAGTCAGAAAGAGAAAAGCAAATGTTCCATATTAACACGTGTATGGAATCTAGAAAAATGATACAGATAATCTCATTTGAAAAACAGAAATAGAGACACAGATGTAGAGAAAAAACATATCAAAAACTATAGTTTTCATAAGCCTTGCCTGTGTCAGTTAATTCAATGGAAGGATTTTACCATGTGTTGTACCCTAAACTTCATTTTTGCCCTGCAAGATCACTTGTCACTGAGAAGTTTTAGCAACAGATGTGAATGCCATACCTAGCTGACATTTTTTCAAGAAGCTACATTTAAATTAATCGCTGTCTCTCCAGAGATTTCTCAACTTTATTTCCTAGTTTTAGAATTTCAAATGTATCTTACAATATTTTAAGGCCGAATATCTTGAATAGTTCTATTCTTTTTCATTTCTTTTTGGTGCCTGACCAATTCCTTCCCATGCTTATATCTTTCTTGTAATATCTTCCCAAATGTGCTTTGTAAACATTAGTTCGCTCTTGATATTTATTAGCTCATATATCAATCATTAAAAATGCCTCTTAATCAACCATAAAAGGAATGAAATTGGGTCATTTGTAGATACATGGATAGAACTAGAGACTGTCATACAGAATGAAGTCAGAAACAGAAAAACAAATATTGTGTATTAATGCATATATGTGGAATTTTTTAAAAAATGATATAGATGATCTTATTCACAAAACAAAAATAAGGACACAGATGTAGTGAAAAAACTTATGGATACCAAGGGGGAAGATGGAGGGGGGATGAATTGGGAGGTTTGGATTGAGATATACTTCTGTATAAAAGAGAGATAACTACTGAGAACCTATAGCTCAGGGAACTCAGTGTTCTGTGGTGACCTAAATGGGAAGGAAATACAAAATATAGGGGATATATGCATATGTATAGCTAATTTGCTTTTCTGTACAGAAGAAACTATCACAACATTATAAAGCATCTATACTCCAATAAAAATTATTTTTTTAAAATGCCTCTTAACTTCTCTCCCAGGATAATTTTTGCTATTGTAATGCAGTTTCCATTTTCCTACCAGATTAAGATCATGAAAGCACAACTCTGATCCTATTTAATTTATAAGTATCTTTGTATATATCACAAAAACATTTGTATGTGAGTATCCATTGCATACCAGACATGGTTTAATGTTTTATCTTATGTAATTATTGCAGAAATGTGATAATCACCCCCATTCAACTCATTAACCTCTTATACATGAGGAGGTAAAGCAACTTTTTCCAAGTTAGATAGCATTAATGGACAGAGTTAGACTTTTGAATACAAACTGCCTTGACTCCAAACCATTCCATTTCATTCTGTCAACATTCTTATCCATGAAGGAGTTAAAATAATAGATGAAATCTGTAAACTCCAAGCAATTAAACCAGCTTGAGCTCTGTGAATGGTTTAGATTTTGCACACTGCAGATAAGATTTGTCTGAATTAAAATGTCCAAGTCCCAGGCACCTTGGTGTCTGTAAGAAATCATTACAATTTAACACACCTCCTAGATATATTTAGAATATCAAATTGTAGGCATTTTCTGCTAGCTTTCCCCCCCCTATTTTCTCCTTAATATAAATCTGACAGGGATAAGTGTGGGTGAAATGAAGGAAACCACCTTTAAGTGCAAAAGTGATACCACAACTCACACCACGATGTGATGCCCACATTATCAAAAGGTTTAATTTAAGGAACTGGTAGAAATAGTACTTGTATACTTTTTTAAATGCAGTAATTTTATCTCACTCTTTTTCTCACTTCTTAATTCACAGTGTGATATGTTTAAATTTTTTTTAACAGGCAGTGCTGTTGTTTGGAAGACGCACTTCACACTCTCTCTTTTCCAGTTTGTTCACCCTTTCAGAAAAACATTGATTAAAACTGCCATTATATGTCTTACATCTTATGTACTCCATCTTGTCTCCTGAATTTTAATCTCTTACTTGTGACCTTTCTTTTTAAAAAGCCCAAAATAAAAATAAATTATAATCAATCAATCTGTGCTCACCAGTGTTTTAAATATAGTTAAGTACATGTGATGTTTATAAATGAAATAGATAAAGCTACAGGAGCTAAGGTTATGGCCAACCTAGATAGCATATTTAAAAGCAGAGACATTACTTTGCCAACAAAAGTCTGTCTAGTCAAGGCTATGGTTTTTCCAGTGGTCCTGTATGGATGTAAGAGTTGGACGGTGAAGAAAGCTGAGCACCAAAGAATTGATGCTTTTGAACTGTGGTGTTGGAGAAGACTCTTGAGAGTCCCTTGGACTGCAAGGAGATCCAATCAATCCATCCTAAAGGAGATCAATCCTGGGTGTTCACTGGAAGGACTGATGTTGAAGCTGAAACTCCAATACTTTGGCCACCTCATGAGAAGAGTTGACTCATTGGAAAAGACCCTGATGCTGGGAAAGATTGGGGGCAGGAGGAGAAGGGGACGACAAAGGATGATATGGTTGGATGGCATCACCGACTCGATGGACATGGGTTTGGGTGGACTCCAGGATTTGGTGGTGGACCGAGAGGCCTGGCGTGC
This sequence comes from Giraffa tippelskirchi, assembly GCF_054371585.1. Taxonomy (NCBI): domain Eukaryota; kingdom Metazoa; phylum Chordata; class Mammalia; order Artiodactyla; family Giraffidae; genus Giraffa; species Giraffa tippelskirchi. The sequence goes on from NC_137277.1 coordinate 135,449,187, forward strand.
TGCAATTCATGGGATTGCAAAGAGTCGGACACGACTGAGTGACCGAACTGAACTGATACCATTCAACCATTCAGCCTTTTTTTTGTGCAACTAGTGACACTGGCCATTTCAGGTTTATTTTAAAATCTATTTTTCCAGTTGTAAGTTTCTGTATAATTATAGATAACTTGGAAAATTCAATAAACTAGAAAACTCCCATCACCAAAAGAGAAATTCTTTCAGAGTTTATGTTCATATACTTTACAGAGCTGTTTAAATACACTATGCATGTGATGTATCTTGATTTTCTAATACAATGAGGCATTTCTAATATCTTTGCAAATATTGTTAATGACTATCATTCTAATCCATTTTGCCTCAGTTTACCTACTCAATCTGCTGTGGTTAAGCATTTATCTTCCTTTTATATTCTTTTGGAGTAAATACAGTTCTGCTGTGGATAATGTTCTAGTGATGCCTTAGGACAGATTCCTGACAACTGGGACTTCTGGGTCAAAGTTTAATGTTGCTATCAAGCTTACAAATACACATTGTGAGGTTGTTTTCCAAAATCATTTTACCATTTTAGGATTTTAGCAGTGAAAGACTATTAGTCATCTCACGAAAGCAAATGTTGAGATTGATTACATCAGTGGCCCTCAACATTTTGGCACCAAGGACCAGTTTTAAGGAAGACAATTTTTCAGTGGGGCTGGGTATGGAGGATAGTTTTGGGATGATTAAAGGGCATTGCATTTATTGTGCACTTTATTTCTATTATTATTATATCAGCTCTTCTTCAGATCATCAGGCATTAGAACCTGAAGATCAGGGACCACTGGATTAGAGTAAATTACATCTTCCACTAATGATTAGTTCACTTTAAGCAATTTCTCTGTTTTTAGCACTTAACTGCTGATTTTTTTTTTTAAGTGCTTACAGAGGTAATATTCATTCAGGAAGCCTTGCAAAAAAGAAAAAAAAAAGGTGAAGAAGCTATTATTAGACTCGTTCACAGGTGACACATTTGAGGCAGATGACAGTAAAAATAAATTTCCTGAGGTCATTCAGGGGATTGCTGAGATGAGGTCACATCCTGCAAACCTCAGTTCAGTTCAGTTCAGTCGCTCAGTCGTGTCCGACTCTTTGCGACCCTATTGACTGCAGCATGTCTAGCTTTCCTGTCCATTACCAACTCCCAGAGTTTACCCAAACTCATGTCCATTGAGTCAGTGATGCCATCCAACCATCTCATCCTCGGTTGTCCCCTTCTCCTCCCACCTTCAATCTTTCTCAGCATCAGCGTCTTTTCAAATGAATCAGCTCTTCACATCAGGTGGCCAAAATATTGGAGTTTCATCTTCAACATCAGTCCTTCCAATGAACACCCAGGACTGATTTGCTTTAGGATGGACTGGTTAGATCTCCTTTCAATCTAAGGGACTCTCAAGAGTCCTCTCCAACATCACGGTTCAAAAACATCAGTACTTCGGTGCTCAACTTTCTTTATAGTCCAACTCTCACATCCATACATGACTTCTGGAAAAACCATAGCCTTGACTAGATGGATGTTTGTGGACAAAGTAATGTTTCTGCTTTTTAATATGCTGTCTAGGTTGGTCATAACTTTTCTTCCAAGGAGTAAGCGTCTCTTTTAATTTCATGGCTGCAATCACCATCTGCAGTGATTTTGGAGCCCCCAAAAATAAAGTCAGCCACTGTTTCCACTGTTTCCCCATCTATTTGCCATGAAGTGATGGACGGGATGCCATGATCTTCATTTTTGGAATGCTGAGTTTTAAGCCAACTTTTTCATTCTCTTCTTTCACTTTCATCAAGAGGCTCTTTAGTTCTTCTTCACTTTCTGCCCTAAGGGTGGTATCATCTGCATATCTGAGGTTATTGATATTTTCCCCGGCAGTCTTGATTCCAGCTTGGGCTTCCTCCAGCCAAGCATTTCTCATGATGTACTCTGCATATAAGTTAAATAAGCAGGGTGACAATATACAGCCTTGACATACTCCTTTTCCTATTTGGAACCTGTCTGTTGTTCCATGTCCAGTGCTAACTGTTGCTTCCTGACCTGCACACCAGTTCCTCAAGAGGTAGTTCAGGTGGTCTGGTATTCCCATCTCCTTCAGAATTTTCCACAGTTTATTGTGATCCACACAGTCAAAGGCTTTGGCATAGTCAATAAAGCAGAAATGGATGTTTTTCTGAAACTCTCTTGCTATTTAGTTGATCCAGCAGATGTTGGCAATTTGATCTCTGCTTCTTATGCCTTTTCTGAAACCAGCTTGAACATCTGGAAGTTCACGGTTCACATATCCAGCTTGTTGGTTTATTATTGTTTATAACAGCCTCTTATGATCCTTTTTGTTTTGTTTTGTTTTTGTGGCAATAGATTTAATGTCTCCTCTTTAATTTCTGGCTATATTTATTTGCATCATCTCTCATTTTTCTCAATCTAACTAAAGATTTTCTACTTTTATCTTTTCCAAAAGCCAGTTCATTTTTATTGATTTTTCTGGTCTCCTTTATTCATTTCTACTCTAACCTGTATTATTTTCTTCTTTCTACGATTCTAACATTCGTATGGAATCCAATGGATTCTGAATAACCAAATCAACTTGAGAAAAAAATACTAAAAAAGAGTATCACAGTTTCTGAATTCAAAATATGTTACAAAGCTAAAGTAACTAAAATAGCATGGCATTTGGCATAGTGACAGACATATAGACCAATGGAACAGAATAGAGAACCCAGAAAAAATACATTCATATTATAGTCAACTGACATTTGACAAGAGTGCCAAAATTACACAACGGAAAAAAGACAGTCTCTTCAACAAATGGTGCTGGAAATATTGTATATTCACATGCAAGAGAATTAAGTGGAGCTTTATTTCACACCACACACAAAAAATCAACTCAAAATAAATTAAAAGCATAAATACTATACTCCTAGAAGAAATCGTAAACTCCTGGAAGAAAACAAGGGTAAAATCTTTATGATGTTGACCTTGGCAATAATTTCACGAATATGACACCAAAGCCAGAGTCAAGAAACACAAAAATTGACAACTGGAATTAAATCAAGTGGAAAAGCTTTTGCATAGCAAAGGAAACAATCAACAAATATAAAAGGCTACCTGTATAATGGGAGAAACTATTTGTAAACTGTATATTTGTTAAGGGTTAATTTCTAAAATATATAGGGAACTCCTATATTTGAGCAGCAAAAGAATTTAATGACCCAAAACAGGGTGCTCAGGGCTGGTGCACTGGGATTACCCAGAGGGATGGGATGGGGAGGGAGGTGGGAGGGGGTTTCAAGATGGGGGGACACATGTACACCCATGGCTGATTCTATTTTATTTTAATTTAAGGAAATAAATTTTTTAAAAAATGATCTATAAGATTGAACAGACACTTTTCCTGAGAGACATACAAATGGCCAACAAGATATGAAATAATTCTCAACATCACTAATCATCAAAGAAATTCAAATCAAAACCACAATGAAATATCACTTTGTACATGTTAGGATGCTGTTATTAAATAAAAGCTAAAACAAAAACCCAAAGACAGTTAAGTGTTGGTGAAAATATAAAGAAATCAGAGCCCTTGTACAATATTAGTAGAGATGTAAAATGGTACAGCCTCTATGGAAAACAATAAGAGTCCTCACAAAACTAAAATTAGAACCACCATATAACCTAGAAAACCTACTTTTGTGTATTTATTCAAAATACTTGAAATACTGGAACAATACTTGAAATATGGAACAAAAAATGCCCATAAATTTTTACTGAGTGGATCTCATTTTCAGCATTCTATCACAATAAAATAAAATTTAATAAATTTAAAAATAATATCACACCTTATATTTCTACACTCTAATAGTATTACCTATAATGTTTCCTAAAGCTAATCGTGAAAACTCCCCTACTTCAGATTAACATCAGCCTTCGGCACTCAAATCTTCTTCCAGACTAACCTGAAATATAGACACTGTTGTTGTTCAGACGCACAGTCGTGTCTGACTCTTTGTGATCCCATGGACTGCAGCATGCCAGGCTCCCCTGTCCTTCACCATCTCCTGGAGTTTGTTCAAACTCATGTCCACTGAGTCGGTGATGCCATCCTAACATCTTATCCTCTGTCATCCTTTTATCCTCCTGCCTTCAATCTTTCCCAGCATCAGGATCTTTTCCAATGAGTTGGCTCTATGAAGCAGGAGGCCAAAGTAATGGAGCTTGAGCTTCAGCATCAGTCCTTCCAATGAATATTTAGGGTTGATTTCCTCTAAGATTGGCTGGTTTGATCTCTTTGCTGTCCAAGGAATTCTCAAGAGTTTTCAGTTCAAAAGCATCAGTTCTTCAGTGCTCAGCCTTTTTTATTGTCCAGCTCCCACATCCATACATGACTACTGGGAAAACGATAGCTTTGACTATATGGACCTTTGTCGGCCAAGTAACGTCTCTGCTTTTTAATGTGTTGCCTAGATTTGTCATCGATTTTCTTCCAAAGAACAAGTGTTTTTTAATTTCATGACTGCAGTAATCATCTGCAGTGATTTTGGAGCCCAGGTCTGTCACTATTTCCATTGTTTCCCCATCTAATTGCCATGAAGTGATGGGACCAGATACCATGATCTTCATTTTTTGAATGTTGAGTTTTAAGCCAGTATTTTCACTCTCCTCTTTCACGTTCATAGATAGATACTGTTGACAGTTTGCTATTTATCCTTCTTGTTGTGCCTTTGTGCATCCCAGTCACATAACACTCATTCTAGTTTGCCAAAAATGTTCAAATTATTTCCTAGCACATGGCACACAGACTCATAACCTTGGGCCTTTCCTTCTCCTAGAATTTCCTCTTGTGTCTTGTAAGAGATGGAATTTTACTCATTTTCAAAAAATGACAGAAAACCGTAGTCCTGCTGAGTTCCAGGAAGTGGATTCCATTTCTTCCTGCTCTAACTTCAGCTACCATTTAGATTATATTTAGTAGATTTGGTGTCAACCTTACCATCCACATATAGAAACATTCTGAGGACAGGGGACATGTCTATTCATCACATCATTAGAGCAACTGGTAAATGTTCAAAGTGTTTATTGAATGTAATAAGTCCAAATTGTTTGACTCCTCCAGACTATATCTCTCAGCAAAAGGCTTAACATTGAATCAGTAACAGGGGCTCTGATGATACAAGAGCATCAAACACATCTATGAAATCTCCCCCAAAAGAAAATATATGTAATTATTTTATCAATGTCCCTATGATCTACTACTATGCAGAATTAACCCATGTGGTCAGAAAAGGGTGTAATTGCAAGCCATGATTGCAAGACTGTATGATAGTAGCTGAAAAACCTGCACTACTATATTAGTACAAATAGGGAAATGATTAGATCTGATAGACAGAGTGCTTGAAGAACTATGGATGGAGGTTCATGACATTATACAGGAGGCAGGGATCAAGACCATCCCCAAGAAAAAGAAATGCAAAAAAGGCAAAATGGTTGTCTGAGGAGGCCTTACAAATAGCTGTGAAAAGAAGAGAAGCAAAAGGCAAAGGAGAAAAGGAGGATATACACATTTGAATGAAGAGTTCCAAAGAATAAAAAGGAGAGACAAGAAAGACTTCCCCAGTAATCAATGCAAACAAATAAAGGAAAACAATAGAATCGGAAAGACTAGAGATCTCTTCAAGAAAATTAGAGATAGCAAGGGAACATTTCATGCAAAGATGGGCACAATAAAGGGCAGAAATGGTATGGACGTAACAGAAGCAGAAGATATTAACAAGAGGTGGCAAGAATACACAGAAGAACTATACAAAAAAGATCTTCATGACCCAGATAATCACGATGGTGTGATCACTCACCTAGAGCCAGGCATCCTGGAATACAAAGTCAAGTGGGTCTTAGGAAGCATTAGTACAAACAAAGCTAGTAGAGGTGATGGTATTCCAGTTGAGCTACTTCTTATCCTAAAATATGTTGCTTGGAAAGTGCTGCACTCAATATGCCAGCAAATTTGGAAAACTCAGCAGTGGTCACTGGACAAGAAAAGGTCAGTTTTCATTCTAATCTCAGAGAAAGGCAATGCCAAAGAATGCTCATATTACCACACAATTGGACTCATCTCAAATGCTAACAAAAAAATTCTCCAAGCGAGGCTTCAACAGTACGTGAACCATAAACTTCTAGATAAGCTGGTTTTAGAAAAGGCAGAGGAAGCAGAAATCAAATTGCCAACATCTGTTGGATCATCAAAAAAGCAAGCAAGTTGCAGGAAAACATCTATTTCTGTTTTATTGACTATGCCAAAGCCTTTGACTGTGTGGATAACAGCAAACTGTGGAAAATTCTTAAAGAGATGGGAATACCAGACCACCTGACCCGCCTCTTGAGAAATCTGTATACAGGTCAGGAAGCAACAGTTAGAATTGAATGTGGAACAACAGACTGATTTCAATCAGGAAAGGAGTATGTCAAGGCTGTATATTTTCACCCTGCTTATTTAACTTCTATGCAGAGTACATCATGAAAGATACTGGGCTGGATGAAACACAAGCTGGAATCAAGATTGCCAGGAGAAATATCAATAACCTCAGATATGCAGATGATACTATCCTTATGGCAGAAAGCGAAGAACTAAAGAGACTCTTGATGAAAGTGAAAAGAGTGAAAAATTTGGCTTAAAACTCAACATTCACAAAATGAAGATCATGGCATCTGGTCCCATCACTTCATGGCAAATAGATTGGGAAACAGTGACAGATTTATTTCTGGGGGCGCCAAAATCACTGCAGATGGTGACTGCAGCCATGAAATTAAAAGACACTCATTCCTGGGAAGAAAAATTATGACCAACCTAAACAGCGTGTTAAAAAGCAGAGACATTACTTTGCCAACAAAGTCCGTCTAGTCAAAGCTATGATTTTTCCAGTAGTCATGTATGGATGTGAGAGTTGAACTTTAAAGAAAGCTGAGTGCCAAAAAATTGATGCTTTTGAACTGTGGTGTTGGAGAAGACTCTTGAGAGTCTCTTGGACTGCAAGGAGATTCAACTAGTCCACCCTAAAGGAAATCAGTCCTGAATGTTCACTGGAAGTACTAACGCTGAAGCTCCAATACTTTGGTAACCTAATGTGAAGAACTGACTCATTGGAAAAGATCCTGATGCTGGGAAAGATTGAAGGAGAGAGGAGAAGAGGACAACAGAGAATGAGATGGTTGGATGGCATCACCAACTTAATGAACATGAGTTTGAGTAAACTCCGGGAGTTGGTGATGGACAGGGAGTCCTGGCGTGCTGCAGTCCATGGGGATACAAAGAGTCAAACACAACTGAGCAACAGAACTGAACTGAACTGAGGGAAATGAGATGTTTTGTGAATTTCACCAAAGTTACCCAAGTTTTTAATTTTCTTCTCAGTTACAATACATTATTAAGTGATACTATCATCTTCCTGGTTTCCCTTGAACACATTTGTTCTGAGCTTTCTTTATTCTGTTTAATAGCAGACAAATATTGTTATGTGGGTATTCAAATGCTTCAAAGATGGTGAGCTGAACTAATTAAAATCCCCCACATGAAAGGTTTAAGCACAATAAGAATGTATACATACTTTATTCATACACACCCTCTCTCCTAAATTTAAATGAATCTCATTCAGTTCTATAAATCTACAATTGCACATTGATGATTCATAAACTCATGTCGGATTTAGCTCTGATTTTAATCCAATGAGAAATTGTTTGAGAGTCAAGAAATGGATTTTGAAATCCACTAATCAGGTTTTCTGATGAAAAGTTGGAATACTATTTTACCATAGAATTCCAAGAACACAGCAAGGACATTCCTAAGAAACCTAAGGAAGTTTCTCAGTACTGATATGGATGATGCTTCCTGGAGTTATAGAGGTGGAATGATTCTTTCCTAAACCAGGAAATAACATCACACAACAAAAAGAGGATTGTGTGTTGGGAGGTAGGATCAAGTATATAATTTCCCAGTGATGCAATTTTTCAAAGATGTATTTTTCTAGTAAACGTAGCTCCAAACTTGCAAATTTCAACATCTACAAACTGATCTTCACCAATCTCATTTTGACAAAAATCACTGACCTGGGAATTCTCTTGTGGTCCAGTCATTAGGATGCTGTACTTTCACTGCCTGTCCTGGATTTGACTCCTAGTTGGGGAAGTCCTGGAAAAGGAAATGGCAACCCACTCCAGTACTCTTGCCTGGAAAATCCCATGGATGGAGGAGCCTGGTAGGCTACAGTCCATGGGGTCGCGAAGAGTCGGACACGACTGATGTGACTTCACTTGGGGAATTAAGATCCCACAAGCTGTGCATAAAAAAAAAAAAAAAGTCACTAACCTACAACTTTTTGCTTGTAGTCTAAAATGTTCCTTAGATAAATTACTTCTCACTTGTTTTTTTCTCATGATATATTTTTAAGACAGGCTTTACCATGCCCATTCCTTTGGCCTGTGTTGAAAACAAATTCTCTTGGAGGGTGAGGTCATTTAGATTCTGAAATCTGCTATTAATTCTTCAGGAAAAAAAGTCATTATCCAACAGAAATAAATTGCCAGACAAAGGTCAAGATTTAGAAAATTTTCACTGGTCATGTTCTAAAGTCTTATGTCCCCAAGTTAGTACAGATAACTTTTATAAAGACAATAACTTTAATCTTGCCGTACCTATGAAGTTGTGCTCGTAGAGTAAGAGACATTAAATGGTCCCAAACAGGACCTGTGGAAGTTAAAGTGTCATATCTCATGACACCAAATTATCAATGACAATAACTATTAAATGAGTGTTTCAGGCACTAAGTATTGCATTTCATTTACCTCACCTCTGATTTTCACAACCACATGGTACCATATCATTTTACAGATAAAAGGAATTTAAACGAGTTGCCCTCCGTGTCATGAAAGGAAAGTGAAAGTTGCTCAGTCGTTTCTGACTCTTTGCAGCCCCATTGGCTATATAGTCCATGGAATTCTCCAGGCCAGAATACTGGAATGGGTAGCCATCCTCTTCTCCAGGGAATCTTCCCAACCCAGGGATCAAACCCAGGTCTCCTGCATTGCAGGTAGATTCTTTACCAGCTGAGCCACCAGGGAAGCCCAAGAATACTGGAGTGGATAAACTATCCCTTCTCCAGCCAACCTTCCCAACAAAGGAATTAAACTGGGGTCTCCTGCATTGCAGGCAGATTCTTTATCAGCTGAACTACTAAGGAAGCCCCATGTCATATGCCTAACGTAAGATTAAAAATTAGTATCTGCCCAATACTCTGAACATCAAATCTCAGATCCATAAGCTGTTATTTCTTTAGTAATTTCTAAAGTGAAAACTTATGTTAAATAAAGGAGTAACATATTATCTCTGTAACTACTAATGTATCTATGAGAAATTATCTGAATGGCATTTAGGGCCAAAGAACTATAAAATAGGAAACCAGGAGTCACTCCCCTCCTTAAAAATAATTTAAAATCCCTATAACAAATTTAACTTTCTTCTACAATAAATAAGAAATCCTTGACAATTTTTCTATATTTTTGACTCTCAACAAACCACCTTTCCTTTTGGAGGCCACTAGTAATTTTCCTTGTCTACTTTCTGCCAGTCTCTTCCATCACTCTTAGCTCACCACATAAGTTACTTTACGTAGGTGGTTTTTTTCTGGCCTCAAGATAAAGCAAAGTCCTTTTCCAGGTGTGATTTCCCATTGGCTTGGATTTGTTCTTCCCAGTATCTGATGCAACAGTAGGCAGTTGTCAGAAAAAATAAATAAATAAAGGGGCAAAAATATTAATTCATGAGTATTCATGAGTCTCCACTGTCTGCTCCCTTTCTGGACCTGGATGTATTCTCATGTTGATCCAGGTGTTGGTGAGTCAGACAGCTGTAGGGGGCTAAGACCCTAGAAAGAGAAAAAAAAGAGAATAATTGAAAATAATTGCAAAGTAAGTCAATGGGGAAAAATATATTTTTATCCTAAAATAAAATGTATATAGTTTGGGACTTCCCTGGTGATCCAGGGCTAAGACTTCACCTTCCAATTCAGGGAATGCAGGTTCAATCCCAGGTCAGGGCCCTAAGATCCCACATTCCTTGTGGCAAAACAAAATAAAACAAAACACAAAACAGAAGCAATATTGTAACAAGTTCAATACAATAAAGTATTTAAAAAATGTTCCACATCAAAAAATGCATACAGAAGTTCTTTACACTTCTTTGAAGTTTTCATTAACTTTGGAAATATGCCACAATAAATACTAAATGCAAACATGCATGAAAATCTGAAGTTAATACTGAGAAACAGGAGTTTATGAAAAGGTAATCAGAATCTTCAAAGATTGGAAGAATGGGAACCATGAAATGATATTTTAAAATTTTAGGGTCAGTGAAAAAGATAATAATGTGAAGTTCTGAACCCAACTCATTGAACAGAGTTGAGTTAACATTAAACAACTCTAATAAGAACCAATAAATCTACATATCTAATTGATATTTTCTAAAACTTGTGAGATCGTTTTGCTAATTGACTTATGTTTTGTTAACTGACTTATCCCATGGCATCTTGTATGGCAAAAATATCTTGATAAAAAGTGTTCTGAATTGATGAGTGAATCATATTGTATCATCTATGGTATAGTACTTCTGTACATTGTACTCTGTCCTAGTGTTGCACTTAGTAGACAAGGGTGAGTAAAGAGTCATTTAGCAAATAATTTAGGCTTTGCAGATCCTATATTTATGTGGAAACTTCTCAACGCTGCAATTCTAATGCAAAGATAGCCACAGATAATACATAAACAAATTAGCATGGCTGTATTTATATATTTATGTATTTATTTCTTCTTTTTAAATCTGAATTATAAACTAACAATATTATATCTGTTTACTAGTTTCAAGTATACAGCACTGTAATTCTGATTTTTTTAGATCATACTCCATTTAAAGTTATTATAAGATAATGATTATAAGTGCTATACATGCATTCTTGTCACTTATCTCTTTTATACATAGTAGTATTTGTATCCCTTATAGCCCTAATTTACAACTCCTCCCTTTCTTCTCCACTTGGTAGATTTTTTTTTATATCTGTGAGTCTGTTTCATTTTGCATATACATTCATCTGCATTCTTTTTTTAGATTCCACATATAAGTGGAATCATCATACAGTATGAGTATTTATCTACCCTAAATTATTTTTCTAAATTTTACAGCTTCAAGTCATTAAAAAATAACTCTAATTTTTCCTTTGGAAGCTCTAGTGGCATATTTATTTTTAATAAAATAATTTATTCAGTATGTGGGATTATAAAGTTTATTATTTTTGGCCATGCTTGATTTCTTAATAGATAATATTAGAGTTATAAGGAAACATTTTAAATAAGTCTGATACTTATTTTAAATAAGTTCCTGTTTTGTTGCCTCCTCTTGCATCTGTTCTTCACGTTCTTCCAAAGGAACAATTATTGAACGACCTATAGACTTTCTCACACTACTGCTTCAAATATGTTTTTTTTTTTTCCTACTAGTTCCTACTAGTCAACACACCCCCTGCTGGCTCTAGTCTAACATTCATTCTACCTTATTAAAAATGCCAATAAAACTCAAATTATAGATGTTTTTCACTTGTGTTTTTTATGTTGATTTAAATGCAAAAATAATAAAAGGACCTAAGTGCTATGGATTAGGTTACATAATGAAATAATCCTTTGAAATTAGCTCTTTCTCCTGCAAGTAATTTATTTCCTGAAAAATACACCTCTGGTAAAGTTAAAGTTTTGTACAAGAGTTTCCATAATAGTGGTTATCACAGATTTTATGTTCAGATGTATAATGAAAGGAAACACTTTGCTTTTATGAGTTGCTGTCTAGGTATTTCACAATATGTTAACTCTGCTCACACCCAGAGTCTAGACATTTAAATGAAGACTTGAGTTTAAATTCCCACTTTGCTTTTCCTGAGACACTTTTAAAATAACTACATATAGTTAAGCCTTGAAAAAGGTAATGACTTCTGTCCCTGACCACCTTAGAAATACTGTTACAGTAGGTGTATGATGACCCTTTTCTCTATCTTCTGCTCACTCCTGACCTGAGACTGAAGACTGCCCTTCCCTAGGCTGATAGGAGGGAGAACCATATATATTAAATTTTGTGATTCTACCTCCTTTGTGAGGATGTACTGAAATTACGCCTTCAATCAAAGCAATCCTATGAATTTTACTTCCCCAAAGTGAATGCTTGGACATTGAAGGAGCTACTGCCAATCCCATATGGGGGTGGGGGGGCACTTGTATAAGGCAGGTCATAATGTTCATACTCTTAATTCATATGCCTTCTCCAAATTCTCGATATATCAATGTGACTTACTTAAAAGCCAGGTGTGCTCCTAGAACTGAACAGATTTCAGCACCTCTTCATTAATTTTAACAAACTTGGTAATATCAGGTTGGCTTTTGAGACAGCTATTCCCTGAGAGACAGATAGAAGTAGGATGACAGTAACCCTAAAGATAATTGCTTATAGTAGAAATAAAATTGTTAATCATATTGGAGCTCAAATTAGCAGATTAAACAGACACACACTCATACACACAGATTGACAAAGTTTAGTACCTTTATTTCATTTCTGAGCATTTGTGGCACTGAGGAAGAGCATGATAAGACAAGATTCTGGAATCAGAACCTGTGTGCTTCTATTTAATAGCTTTGTGCTTTGGGCAATGTTACTTAAATTTCATGAGTCTCAGTATCCTTATCTGCCAAATGTAATACCTCCCTTAGAATTTTGTTGGGAATTCTAAAACCGAAAACAAATTCAAGATGTCTGCTGCCTGTTGATATTTAATTAATGTTCTATTTTCTTCTAAAGAAATTAACTAGCAGAGGCTTAAGCAATACAGACATTTATTATTGTAGAGTGGAAGTAACTCAATATTGTAATGAAAACCCAGGAACTGTTTCTCTGCTTTTTGCCAACCTAAGTCTTGGCCATCTCCTCAGCTTTCCAAGTTGGTGACTGTACTTACAAAGCTCATGCCTTCATGTATATTGACCATACTATGTGGAAAACTGCTGGAAAATAAGATTTTTATTCATACAACGCTCTCTTCCCAGAGAAGAAAATCTCTCCAGCATGTTGAGTCTTACTGGTCAGAAATGGGCCACAGGCAAGATCCAGATAATCATTCTAAAAGGGGAATGCATTATAATTGCTGTGTTAGGCATAGTGAAATGATTTCTTCAGTAGCTTGTTCTGCAATCAAAGGAGGAGTTTAAATGGCTGATGATCAAAAAAACATGTCTGCCATTTTGATGGATTAAAAAAAAAAAGTGATTATTTTCTCTCCCATAAGTATTCATTATTTATGTTTATATATGTTATTTTACCACACAGAAATTCTGGGGAGTGTAAGAACCTTGAAGACAGCAACATATATAAGTAAATCTCATATATTTAACCAAAAGTTAATGATACAAATCTAAGCACAGTATTGTTGCTCAATAAATTGTTATTTGATTGGATTATTGTGATGTCTCTGGATAATGATTAAGCATATTTCCCATAGAATGGGTAATATTTTTAGGTAATGCCAGATAAATATATGACAGATATAGTGGATAAGGGCTTGATAAGTTGTTTTCTTTGGGCTACAACATTAACACACATTATAACTTGTGCCTATATAACAGAAATATCTTCACATGTATGATTATATGCACTATGCAAAACTGCCTAAACTAGGAATTACCACAATTCACAATTTACAGGTGTGGAAGTTGAATCTCAAAGATACCAAATTATATACTCAAGGTCTCATACCTAAACTGTAAAGTCAAGGTTAATACTCAGAGTTTCTGATTCTAAGCCGAAAATTTTTCATGAAACTCCCTCAAACAGGTTTCTTCTGAAACATGATATATATAAAAAAAATGATTTCTAAGTAATTGTAGGCAGCACTTCCTTTAGAGAGAGTCAGAGATAAGTGGAGGAGACCATTTTTTGACATATGTTTCTGGATGCGGTATGGCTGGATTTGTGCAAATCAAATATAATTATATAGAAAATTGAGAGAGTGAATTTCTCCCCTAGAAAAATCTGAACATTTGAGAAATATATGGCTTAGGAGAATGAACTATCAAAACACTGTTCTAAACTGCATCCCCAATGATTTTACATATAATTTACATATTGATTTCCAAGGGTAAATGCCCTCAAAAGAGGCTTTGAATTCTGATGCAATGGAGGTTAAAGTGATGGGGTGAGTAGCATTAAAAAAGTAGACAAGGATTTTCATATCTAACATTATCCATTCATCAAACGTTTATTGAAATCCTGCATATATACTGAAGACTCAAAGTTGAATACTAATTGATAAATTACTGTTCTTGAGAAACTACTCAGAGTTAGGAAAATATACGTGAACAAAAATATTCTACAGTAATTGATAAAGAGCTTGATAGAGGTATTAACCTAATTTGTACTTGAATGACAAGTGAAAATTAGCCAACTGGGAAGAAGTTCATAGAAGGAAGAAAGAAGAGTGTGTGAAAACAGTATGGCATGCTACCAGCTGAGAAATTTACACCTCAGGTAAAGATATTTACAGTGTTGCTCTATTTGCAGGAGATACACTATACATGACTCATTTTTATATAAAGGATGAGCTTGTGGTGATAAGATTGAGTTTGCGGTAGAATTAGGAGACAGAAGGAGTCGGGGAGACGCTCAAGTGAATTCTTCTCAACATTTGACTAAAGTCCATTTGCTTTAATAGAATAGTCCACTCTTCTGCAAAAGTAGAATTCTGCATTCATTACCCTAAGATTTGACTTTCTTGTTAAGGCAAAAATTCCTGACCTAATCTGACTTGAATAACAATCTTCATGGCCCAGGGTGACTCAAATCCCTTTACCCCCAAAGAGACAAAGAATCACTTCACAATGCCAACTATAAATTTTCATTCCCAGAGGAAGCAATCTTTGTCAATTTGTCAGTACTTATTATCTGACACTTAATCACATGCTAATCTGTATTGTTATCTCAATTTTTGATGTGTTGACATCATATTTTCCCCAATCATTTTTAGCTCAATGAGAACAAGGTGGTTTTTTTTTTCCCTCATTTTCTACATTCCATAAATATAGCATATGTAGTATTGGATACAAACTATAAAAAGGGGGAAAAAAGAGGAAAATTAAAACATTTAAAAGAAGAAGAAAGCATTAAAGGAAAAATAATTTTAACTTTCTGTTTCATCAATATTTTTTAAACACCTATTTTGAATATATGGGTGGCAACAGAAGTTGCAACAAACTGTAATATATGAAGTTGAAATAATCCCAAAGTACTGATATTCAAAATGGGATAGCCTACAATGACTGATGTAGACTCTTCTCCCATCCATACCAGGTACTCATATGTCATAGTGATTTTCTCCTCTGGTGGTTCAGCTGGTAAAGAATCTGCCTGCAATGCAGGAGACATGAGTTTGATCCCTGAGTTGGGAAGATTCCCCTGGAGAAGGGAAAGGCAACTCACTCTAGCATTCTTGCCTGAAGAGTTCCTTGGACAGAAGAGTCTGGTAGGCTAGAGCCTATGGGGCAGCAAAGAGTCTGACACGACTGAGCAACTACAACTTTCATTTTGCATTTGTAAAGATAAAGGAAACATGAGGGGAGGTTTTAATTTTCAAGTGTTATATGGTCTGAGACCATTAAGTCTGTATGATATATAATGTGTCAGTATCTATCTCCTCTTAGGATCACATCTATAAAATGGAGATGACAAAACATACCTTCCATATGTCTCACAGAAGGATTACAAAATCAGTGATTTACATAACTTGCTGAATATCCAGAAGTTAAGATTCCAGTTGTCAAATGATTATTTCCCTTCTACTCTCTTAAGGGAAAAGTAGGAACACTCAAATTAAAAGGACAGGAAAACCCAGTCCCATCCACTTTATTCCTTTTTAAAGATCTCAGATGTGTTTGTCTTGAGATGTTCAGATTTATCATTTAAAATGCAGACATTTGAGGATTTCAATTATTCATTTTCCCCCATTCCCCATTAGCAATCAATCTGCTCTATCTATGCAGAATTTTTAACCCTCTTCAAAATAAAGTGTTTTGCAAGTATGACTTATTCTTCTATATAAAGCTACAAGGGGGAAAGGGAGATTATTTAGCTTCTATTCCATCACTCAAAAGGTGGGTTTATCAGACTAAAAGGTTTACAAAAGAATTTCACTAGGTAAGTATCAATCTGGCTGCACTTTTGATAGTGATTAATATTCTAGGGCTAATAAAAACTTGTTGGCAAAATGCCCCCAGAAGATGGCATTGTTTACACTATTGTCAGAGAAGAACAGCTGTTTATCCCTGCTACATCCAGAGCTGCCATATTCTTACTGAAATGTTAACAAATCTTAGACAAATGTCTGCTGTTTAAGGCTCAAATTTGCTCTGAGAACAGGTGTGTTTGAGAGAGAGAAAAAAAAGCTACAACTGTAAATAGGATTTTAAATGAGATGCAATTTATATACTATACACTAAGTCTGCATATGGACAATTAAATGCAGAGTTCCAATATTTAGTAATAACTTGAAGATCATTCACAATTTCATGGCTTCATGTAAAATTTTTCCCTGATTGCTTTTCAATGTATATTCCAAGCACATTTTACTGACACAGATAGATTTCAGTCATGCTGTCAGAAAATGGAGCAACATCTTCCATAACTTTTGAAACATTTAACTATTTTTGGAGAGGTATAGAAGGTAGGTGTAGAAGGTAAGAGAGGTGTAGAAGTATAGTGGAGCATTAAACTCAGTGAATGAAGAGCTGTGTTCTCTGGTAGTATTTTCTCATTTATAAAAAAAGAGGTCTTGAAATGTTGGTCAAGATGTGGAGCTGGGTAAATCTCACTCACTGCTGGTGGGGAGGGGGGTAAGAATTGGTAATATTTTATAAAACAATTAGCAATACCTACTAAAGCTGAAGATAAGCATTACCTACAATTCAGAAATCCTACTCTTAAGCACATAATTGAGAAATACTAAGAGACCAGTACAAGATTGTATAGTTTATATTGAGAAAAATCTGTAAATAATCTATAGATTCATAAATAGATGAGTTAAGGAATAAATTGCAGCATATTCATAAAATAAAATATAATATAGCAGTTAAAATGAAATTATTATAACTACTTGTATTGAAATGTATGAATTAAATATATTTATATATATATGTATATAAAATGTTGAATTGTTGAGTAAATTGCAAGGTACAAAATGGAAAAGTATGATGCCACTTATGTATTGGCTAAAGACAATCTAAGCAATACTATATATTGTTCAGCAATGTAAATATATTTTCTAAAATATAAAAAAAGTGAACAGGAAGGGAAGGTTTACTTCTAAATATGGGATCAGGCAAGAATACAAAAGGGACTTAAAATATATTTTTACTATTTTATTTATTTTAAGGTCATATAAATATTAAAGAACATGCAAATCTGGACAATAGTTCCTAGTTTTTCTAGACTATAGTATGCTTAAGCTAGGCACATAGATGTTTTTAAACCTGGAATCCTGGATTTCAATAGGAGAAGCCAAGTCCATGCTTCTAGACTTGGAAACCCAGCCCCCTCCTCACTCAGACCCCTGCCAACTGAGCAGCTTCTTAGATCTCTTCCACTTTGGTGTTTTGTGATCTCCTGGTCATGGCTTTTCTCCCACAACTGCAGCCTGTCCTGGACAAGTATTCTGGTTGTCAAAGAATCTAGAAACTAACACAATTATTTTCAGGTAGAAGCTTAGAGACAAGAGGAACATTTACTTACAAATGAGAGGACCTCAGAATTCTTCTCGCTCTAATAAAATAAGGGTGTCGCTAACCCAATTCTCATCAACTATAGATTAATATCCCAATGATATGAGTCCAGCTCTAACCAAAAGCACAAGGCTAGCTTCAGGATTCATGCAGAAGCTGCTTGAGTCCCAGCTCAACCTGCTGTAGCTGTGCAGCTGGCAGCTGAGGACCAAGGGTTGTCAGGAATCAACCGTGTAAAATAAGTCTGCATATTTGTTACTGCTGAGGGAAATTGTGGGGGAGGGGGAGGAAAAAGGAGACATCAACTTCCTCTGAAGTGACTCCATCCCTAATGTGATTATAAGCTCAAGTAGAAATCATTATGGCTCCTCATTTTGTTAAGGTTTGACAGTTTTCTGACGGCTTCCAATAAAAACAAAATAATGATTAATGATCAAGCAGGAGAAACCCCAGTTGTAAACTAGAAGTCAAAGATAAAACCAGGGTTTCTAATAGGGGGCCTTTAGGAAGAAACCAAAACTACTATTTCCCCATCTTTTTAAATTTAAATCCCATCCAGAGAAGCTTTCAGATCTAGAATCCTATGAGTCAACCAGGACCCCCCCACCCTTACTCTCATCTACCACTCCCGATCTGTCTTCCCCTCTCTCTCAGATGCCAAGAACCTCCTGGGCTCCGGAACCGAAATCACCAAACACCTTGCAGTACTTGCCCAAAGCTACGTGCCAACAGCGAGAAGGGAGACGCAGACCTGGTCCGCCGTGAAAGGATGAGCCACGGGAGATGGGAGCTTGGTGCGGGGTTGGGACCACGTTAAACCGCTAGATCAGAAATCCCAATATTACCAATGCCAGTCAGCCTTCCATTCTAGAGAAAAAACCCGGGGCAAATTCAATTGCGTAATTCAATAAGTCAAGTCTTCCCTCGTCTCTTAAAAAAAAAGAAAAGCATCTCGTTGTCAAGCCTTCCAAAGGAAATTCCCTCTTGCTAATGCGTTCTCTTCCAAGTCCTGTTAGTATCCCTTTAGCATCGTTCTTCGAAAACCTGGTTTAAATGCTTTTAAGCATCCCCCACATTGGGGGGCAGGGAAGGAGGGGAACCAGAGAGACCGAGGCAGAGATGGAGATGTGCGGTCCCTCCCCGGTCCCCTCCAGGTAGCCTGCGCGCACCGAGGCGGCGGGCGGTCGGGGTGGAACGCGCCGGAGCGGGGCGAAGACCCGCCCAGGCTGCTCTTATAGGAGAGAGCGGGGCGGGCCTGGCCGGGGGCGGCGCCGCGCGCCCCACTCGCCTATAAGGAGCTGTCCGCCGCCCCGGTGCTGATTCCAGCTCGAGTGGCTAGCGAGGGGCGTTCGGCTGTCCAGCGAGCTCGGCGCCTGCTGTGGCTTTGGGTCGGTTTGCACCTTTAAGGAGAGGGGACGAGGAGGAAGAAGCGAGCGAGGAAGGGAAGTGCAAGCCAGCGGCAGTTGCGGGGACAGTAGCTCCATCTGCACCTTCAGAGAAACCCCCGTCACAGTTTCAGTAGAGCGTTTGGACAAGGGATGGAGTGAAGCCGCGAGTGCCTCTCCACGGGGGGGTGGGTGGGGGTCAGACTGTGCAGAGGAGAAGAGAGAGAGAAAGAAGAAGCAACGGCTGGCGCCTGCGAATTTGGAATTCGATTGGGAGGGACCTCTTACTCGGGGGAAATGGATTCTGGACCACGGCTGACCAGCGTTTTCACTTTGTTCTTTTCCGGCTTGTGGCATTTAGGATTAACAGCGGCAAATTGTGAGTACCAGAAGCTTGGGGCGGGTAGGTGAGGTGGGAGACCCTGGCGTTTGGAAAGACACTCAACTGTCCAAGCGTGTTCAATTGTGTCTGCTCTGAGCAGTGGAAAGGGGGGAAAATGCTGATTGGTGTGTTTCTATTGCTCTAACCATCCCAAAAGTTAGCAGAGCTCGAAGGAGCCAGCCCCTCTGGATTTTCTGTCCTTCTTCCCGAATCGGAAAGTTCGGGGGAGAAGGGAAGGATTTCTTCCCTCAGCCTTCCGCCAGCTCCGCGTTCTCTGCCTGCCTGGTCTCAGCCAGAGCTTCTCCCGGAAAGGGTCCCCAATTCCGGCTGTAGGCAATGGGGGCTAATCTTCCAGACACAGAGATGCTCCCAGCCACCGCACTCGGTGACAGCCGTTCCTTTCTGAATGCGGCTGCCTCCCTCCGATTTGCAGTATGCCCTGTGCCTTCCGATCCATGGTTTTCAGCTCTCCCCTAGGCAGAAGGCTCCAGTTGGGATACCTTGCAACAAATTGTCATCCGTTTAATAGGGTTGGGGGTTTTGGCCTAAAAGTCATGGGCCGATGTAGTCAAACCACAAGATCAATGGCTGCCCCTGTTATAGGAGGAAGAGCTTTGATGTACACTCCACCCCCAAAATCTTTGTGCCAAAGAACACATAATGAGTATGCACTAAGTGTACACTCTGCCATCCAAGCTCTAACCTCGGCAAATGCAGGACATTTAATTTAATAGGCAGGAAAGCTGGACACCTGGGGATCCGCCACCTGCACTGTATATTTAAAGAACCCAGTTCGTCAAACTTGAATAAATTGCTGGAGCCATCAGAGGTGCAAGCTCAATTGCTCAGCTGCCTCTCTAGGCAGAGAAAGAGAAGTTTTTCCAGCTCTGGAAACTCCTAAATGAAGAAAGAAAGCAATTAAGCCATCTGTGTTGTTTCCAAAGATGGTCTATCAAGTTTCCTCAAGGTTCTGGGTTTCCTGCCTTATCTTATAACTTCATCATGAACCTCAGTAATATCTAACCAAATTCTAACTGTTCTGATATTTTTTCTTATTTTTGTGGTTTGAACCATCACTGTTGGAGAAGAGTAGGAAGGCCCCTTACTACTTACACGTTTCTCTACCTCACTCTCCACCCTCTTAATCCAAAAGGTCCTTAAGAAAGAAATACTCAGTACCTCAAGGGAAAACAATTGGAAAATGTTCACTGACAATGATCCAAAGCTGACCCAGTGTTCCTATCTGTGATTGGAAGTTTTGGGGATCTGAAATTGATAGTTAGTGGAAATGGATTATAAAGATTTTTGTTAAAGTTTGTATTTTAAAGGTATGCTGAAAAGGTCAGCCTCTTTAAAGGGGAGGAACCAAAAGGCCTTAGTTCAGAAATTATTTCAAAGAATAGATAAGGACAGGGTGGAATCTAATATTTCTCTCCTCTTTCTTTTCCTCTTCTCTCCACATCCTCCTGCTCCTCCACCTCTTCTTTTTTTTTTTTCTTTTGTAAGTAAAATTGTTCCCATGGTGCTGTAGAAAAACATCTAAGTGGTTCAGTAAGAGGAAGTTAGGCATGGTGCTGAGTTCTTTCTCTAACTCCTAGAACACTAGAGGTCAGTATTGTCCTAATGATGCAAAGGTGTGGCAGTAAAATAGCTGTGCTTTTCCTCTAGCACATACACCTATCTGAAAACAGTTAATATTTTGAAGATCTATGAAGGAAAAATGAGGAATAAGGGTGGAATAAATAAAACATACTCTATAGGAATATGGGTTGGGCTTCCCTATATAGCATCTTAATGGCAAGAAAAAAATATATATATAGGATGAGTTTTTCTGTAAATTAACTGAATTATAGTTAATGTTACAATAATGTTCATAAAACCTAAATGGTATGAGCTTAAGGCTCATGCTTATCATTACTGATGCAGCAATAAAGCTAATTCTAGGCATTTAAAATAAAACCTTGTGATAATGAGCTTTAGTATTTCATCACTGACAGTGTAATTTCCCTATTTCCAATCAGCATTTCAGTTGAATGCATGCTGCTTGCTAAGTATTTGGGGGTCAATGCTCTTAAACAATAATGTTAAATGTTTTTATTTTGCCAAACAAAATGTATTAATTCAGTGAAAAATAGAATAGCAGCAGAAAATTACTTTGAATTCAGTTCTGGTGGTCTTCCAAACCTGTGATGCAGAACCTCTAAGGGAAAAAAAAAAAAAAATAACATTTCACAATTCTTCCAGACTTCTGTTGTCCACATACTTAATCCATTTATTATAGTGCTTTTGTTTACTTTTTAGCGGCAATCCATTAACATTTATATGCATATATTGACAAAGAGAAATCTTTAAAATTGTCAATTTTTGTAAGTTTATAGATAATTTGAAGGATTTTCCCCCAGGATTTTTATTTCTATATTTTGAAATAATCCTTCAAGTCATTTGTGACAGTACTGTTGGAAATGGATTATTTACCCAAGATGCTCCATGGTATACTTGCAAACTTTGTTCAACTAAAAACAACTTTTAATTGTTTCTAATCTCCTGGCAACAATTTATTATTGTTAGTGCTGTTTGTGTGTGTTTAATTTTCTCATAATCCGACCAAAACTTGGGCATTTAGCTGCAAGGGAAAAATGAATTCTTGCCCAATTATAGATCTTATAAGTTTCTAATTAAACAAAATTAAAATAAAGTCAGGTTAGAAGGCCAGCTACAGTATAGATAATATGAATCTGTGCAGAGAACGTAATTACCAACCAGTAATAAAAACCCTGGAAATTCCCCCATTTTGGATTTTCAGGGTATTAAACAGCTACAGTACTTCCTTTGTGTTTACCCTGAGGGAATTAGTTAATTTCAAATGTAGATATGATAGGCCAGTATTAAATGAAAAAAAAAACATTTTGCATATAATATCAGCTCCTTTGACACAAGAAGAAATGACATGACTTGATAGTTGGTTAGAGTGAAACTAGGATTTTGAAATGATAGGAGTTCTAGCCCTAGTTATGCCACAGCTAAGATGCCAAACACCCATCAGGTGATGCATCATTTCTGTTCTCACAGCTCAGGTATAAAATAGCAACTGAGATATGTATCTACTCCCAAATAGAATAGCAGCTCAAATTTTACAGAGGAAATTCTTCAAACAGGTACATTAAAAGACATGCTTGCATTCAGAAGACAAGAGGAATGCAGGGGACACTTATAGGGTCACTGTTCACTTTATTTTACAATAATTGGATGTTATGTGATTATAAAAAGTCTTGATTCCGACCAGTCACTTGGATGATCTCTAAGCATTTTTTCTCTTTGTTGCTACATATTAGGTCCACACAGATAACAGCCAGGAGAGAAAAATCGAAAAGTCTTTACTCCTTTCATCACAGGCAGAACTTTATCGAAAATATAGGAAAATGTCAACCATATTCCTAAAGATCTTCAAATAAAGAGACGCACTGTACTTTGAGTTTTCTGAAGCTTATGCACAAACCCAGTCAATACATAATATTATAAATAAACAAAGATTAGATTCTTTTTAGCAGGAAGGTGTTTACCATTTACTTTTTTGTGGCATTTACATTGCAGTCATCAGAAGTAAAAGAAACATTATATTTTTCACTTGCAAGAGTCCTGAAGATTTTCCCGTGGTTGAATGGGCTGGTCTTTGACTATCCATATGAATTATTTTCCCTTTCTCTCCACATAGTCCCTGTCTCCAAACCACATTCATATTTCCACAACTGGAAAACAGAAAATCTGGACTAGCAATTATCATACAAGGGTATACACTTAAAAAAAAGTCAGTTTCTATAAGAATCACCTTAACTCACCCCCACGTCTTATTCTCATTCTAATGAATGACTGACTGTCTTCTAAATTGCAGTTTTCTCTTCCCAACTTCTCTTGCCTTTCCTTTCTTTAATGGGACCCAGTTTTCCTTTACTACATTGCTTTATTTTTCAGTGTGTGCCCATTTGTTACAAAACAAAATAATGTGATATCATTAAAAATGTTCCTAAAACTTTTGTTTTAGTTGATGAACAAAAAGCTCTTTATCTTGTATGCCAGAACTACGCTGAAATATGACCTATATATACAAGCCTAATTATCCTTGTCATGTAAGACAGTGGGGAGATGGTCTAGTTACCTGAAAGGTTAGAGTACAAAAATCATTCACTCCAAAGGGCTTTATTTTGAAGCTTCAGGATTCTCATTAGACACTTCTGGAATGATAGTACTCAAAACTGTTAAGCAATTATACTTAGAATAACAACATAATAGAGTTTTAATTCCTACTAGCTGGTAGCTGCTACGGACTTAGTATCTCTCAGTCCATGTGCTATGTTCATGCAATTTGGCAAGGAAGCACAGCTAGGTAGATTTTATTAAATCCAATTTACAGATGAGTAAATTTAAGGTTAATAGACGTTAATAATTTTCCCAAGATCATAAACTCAAGGAATGAAAAAATCAGAATCTGGACCTGTATCTGTCTATCTCCAAAGATCAGACTCTTTACAAGATATGAAATTAATCCGCATGCATTCTGATGGGGTCTGTGTGTGAGCATCTGAAGAAAGTTGCCTTGGTATCTCTGTAGTTCGTCTCTGCAGCTCTATTCATAACAAAGGCCATGGAGGCAGCTCTTTCCACCAGATCCAGCTCCTGAGCTTTACCTTCAAAAACAATCAAACAATCAGAATCTACATTTGATGCAAGATGCCAGACATTGCAATAGGCAAAGATTGAAAGCCTTATATCTGGATGAACACCGGATGTTCTGTTTTTCTTTTACAAGTTTCAGTTTAAAACTTGATAAGGAAAGGGTGTAGCCTTGAAGATGTGATGAAGATGTGATGTGTGTGCAAACACACATACATACACAATACCATAAAAAGGTACCTCTGTTGGTATCATGTCTTGTAAGTCAATAGATGTCAGACAAAACTATTAATTAAATAGCAAGTATAAGCTTCCTTTCTCAGTATTGGGCTGGTCCTGAACAGGCTCTGCCTAATACTCTAAATTTCATCCAAATTACTCCTCCCATACTGTCTAATTTCCAGTTTCTGGAATTCCACATTCCACAGACAAACCATTCTTTCTCATGTTTCCTTGTGTTTATTGGCGTATGTCTGTCTACTCGGTTTAGAATGTCCTTTCACATTTTTTATCTTCTATCTCTTTCTTCATCTCCTCCCCTGGAAAACATACACACTTTCCCCAGGCTAGGTCAGATGTCCCTGTATATCACTACTATATTTCCATAGCACCTCCAGTCCTTGTCTTCCCAACTCAATGTGCATTTCCCTGATTATCATATTTTATCTGAATATCTATAGTCAATGCCTAAAATATATGGATGAGAGAAGAAATGAATGGGTTCCAACTAAAATTTTTCATTTCTAAACCAAGATCTTCCTATGGTCCCACTGCTAGAGTGTTTTGAAATGTATTTGTTTATTTTTTTTTTCAAAAAAAAAAACATTACTTATTGTAGTTTTGGAAATGCTAAGAAGATGTTAGAATACGCAGCTTTTAAGTAAAAGAGCAGAAATTTAGATTATTTGGTTGGATTTGGAGCTGAAGAGTGGGCTTCTGCATTTACACAGGGCTGCACATTTCCATGAGTTCACTGGTGACATGATCTTATTTCTGTGTCAAATAGCTCTTTGTTCCTAAAAGAGAACACCTTCCCATTCTTTGACTTTAAAACCAAGTTTGAGCTAATTTTATTAACTTGCTTGTGCAATTTTAATGAGTGTTTTCTATATAGTCTGAAAATACACAGATATATATTGATATAAAAATCCTTCTTCATAACTCAGTGTTCAGTATAAAGAAGAAAAGTTTAGATTCTATTTAATGAGGTTTTAGTCATAAACTATTAGAAAGATCTTATCTAATTACAAACCTACAACACTGCCCTGATAACACAATCCTGAGTCTCTGATGTCATCTTTTTATGCTGTTGTTGAAAGAAGATTTGAGTGTTAAGAGTTTGTGTGTATTACTCATTTGAAAAAGTTTGTTGAAGAAATGAGTACCAACAAAAAGTTCTTTTTCTTAAAGTCAAGTTTTTCTATGAAGCTGGAGGAGTAAAGATGCATTAAAAGATAGAGGCCATGACCTCAAGGAACTTTAAACATGGGCAATCAGCAAAATAAATCTTTAATCACATCAAAGTGATAAATGCTATAGCAAAGGTAAGCACAGGTGAGCATCTCAAACTGGTTGGGGCATCGAGGCAGGCCCTCTGAGGGAAACAGAATGTAAGTCAAGACTTAGAGTCAGACTTCCTAGCTGGGGAAAGGAAAGGAGGTATTAGAGGCTTTTTGTGTTGTAGTGATTACTTGCACGAGTGACTCACAGGCCTACAGATAGAAGAAGAAACTGGACAAGTAGGTAAACATGGGAGTCTATGATTTTTACTGTGAAAACAATAGAGGGTCATCAAAATATTTTGAACATGTAATTAAATAATACATAATCAGATTTTTGTGTTTAAAAAAATCACTGTATAAAGGAAAAATTAAAATGAGTGAAGGCTAATCATAAGAAAACCAGTGAAGAGCTTATTACAATAACAGAGGTGATAATTAATAAGGGCCTAAGGACAAAAGTTTCAGAACCTGCAAAAGTCATAAAGAATCAGAAAGAAAATCATGAGGCAAGTAAATTCAAAACCAAGGAATCTATGAGCTAGTAAACTCACAGAAGGCACAGATTTGTGGTTAAAATGTATTTTATTGCTGCTTCCATTGTTTTTGACAAATGAGAACTGCAGGTACTAGAAAAGGTGCTCAGTTCTCTGAAATGAAGTTCTTCTCAGCGAATACCAAATGACCATATTCTCAGTGCAGTATATTTCATATTTGCATGACACCATATAGCACATGCTGTCTGTATCCATCATCCTGATGCATCTTGTAGTCTGTAAATTATGCTGGTTTTTGTCAGCAGAGTGAGAACTAGTCATTAAGGAAGGAGCAATTAAACCTCAATCCCACACCTTCTCATCCCCCTCTGGCAGGGGGGTAAACCAGAGATCATAACTACTATCAGTGGCTGCTCTGGGGAAGGAGAAACCAGGGAAGTTGGGTGTGCCAGGTTGATTTGCCATCATTGGTAATTGATTTGCTGGCATAAATTCCACATCTCTACATTTCTAATTGCTTTTGTGCATATTCTGGGGGGTTGATTAATGCCATCTGTTCCTTGGATCAGCTGAATTGATTGAGTTTTAAAGGATGACAACATCAATGTTGAAGATAGAAGAAAGTGAAGGAAAATGCCAAAACATCCCTTGTGGTGTATATTATTTTTAACTATCCACCTTTGGAAGCAGATACATCCTTCTGAAGACAGTCTAAGGCAAATAGTAGTCTAAAGAGATTTGCCTGACAGACAGATGCTTGTAGGTGTTAGTCTAGGCCACTGTTTGCTAAATATATATGTTCAGTTCCCTCTCCTCTGCCTTCCTCCTTCCCTTGTCCTTTTCCTTCCTCTCTTCCCCGCTCCTCCTCTCTGTCATGTGGCCACGTATTTTGGGTAATACCATTGGCTTTTCCCTGATTGTGTTAAGATGTGATAAGAGGGGAGAAAAACATCTATCTGTTGCACTCTGATGCTGCCTTGCTAAATATGTAGGCACAGTCACCAAATGTGAAACCTCCCATCAAGGCCTATTCTAAGAGCAGTCCTGACAGTGATCTACCACCCACTGCACTTGGGAAAGCCCACTGAATTCCAATACCCCCACCCATCTGTCTGCAAACAACTCTTCTACTAACTCCATTGGTCCCTGAATCTGTAGATATGAAAGAAAGCCTTCTGGTTCATAGAGAAGCCTTAAGACATAGAGCCTCACTAGGAGAGAAAATATAAGAATTTAAATCTGCACTGAACTCCACTTGACTGAGGGAAACAGAAGAAATATTTCTAGACAAGACAGAGTCCGGTGTCTGAAGGAGGGGGAGAGGATGATCTGAGCTGGGGAAGGGAAAACAGGAAGAGTGTTCAGAATGTCCAAGACAAGTGTCACCCACTTCCTGATTTTGCCCAGGCTGACCCTCCGTATTGCAAGGGTGAAAGTGTTGCAGGTGGGCAGTTGGGAGGTGATAAAGGACAGTAGAAAGGGCACAGGTCCCACAATTCTGGGTTGGTGTGACTCTCACTCAGGATTTCCTATGGATACTAACATGAGCCTTGTAGAGTCAGTGTTAGTATAACATGAGTTACTCTGTATAAAACACACATGACTCATTATTATAATTGCTAATGAATCCCAACATGGATTCTCTCAAAATCAGTTACAATAATAATCGGGCAAAGACAAGAACATTTGCATTCCCAAGCAAAGATGGAAGGGCTCACTCTCCCTTCATCAGAGGGCTGAGTAATTGCCAAGGCAAAGAGAAACTCACTCTTATTTCTCTCGGATGTCAGAGGGACTGTGGGTAGAACTGGTCTCCACCTGACAGAGACCCAGGGCCATCTGGGTTCCTCATGCTGCCTTGCTAAATATGTAGGCAGAGTCATCAAATGTGAAACCTCCCATCAAGGACTTTTCTGAGGGCAGTCCTGACACAGATCTACTACTCACTGCACTTGGAAAAGTGCACTTGGGCTCTTCCAAGGTGCGATCAACTATGATCCCTGCTTCTGGGTTTTGGCCAGTGAAATGCTTGCTACAAACCTCATTAAGAAAGTGGAGAAAAGAGCTGCCTCTAGAAAAGAAAAGAGCACATCCCCTCCAGAAAACCCTGGCAGAAGATGTCAGTATTAGGGGAGAAGCATCCTTGAACAGACCTTGAGAAAAAAATCAGTGAATGTGAACAGGAATATATGTAGTGTTCCTAGTAGCCTAAGCTCTCCATTTGCAGGAGACTTGAGCAGATGGAAGTTAAATCTGCAGGTCAGGAAAGTTGTGCTTTCCTTCTGGCTACTGCTGAAGTCTCCTTTTGGTAAATCCTTAGTTCAAGTGTTCTTCTATTCTTGTAAATATTGGGTTAAAATTGGGTGCTGCTACAACACCTAATGAATCATTAATAAATGATTTTTTGGTTGTTTTATGCCCAAGGTAATGCTCTTTAAACTTTGCCACTGAAGTGCTGCTTGCCAGAAAAAAATAAAATACAAAGAGTGCATAGAACCCAGGGGAGTCTGAGAGCTTAGCTTCATGTGGCTGCTGAACCATGTAATTTCTTGAATTTTTTTCTTAAACACTCAGACAAATCTGCATTCCATCCCATATTGCATCCATGTGTAAATTACAGGAAAACTATTTTCCCACAATCTCTGGTTAAAAATTGATTAGCAAAATTGATTTACTTAACTCATGGCAAAGGGCCACATACACCCAGGGGCACAAGTCTAAGCTTTCTGGCTCTTTATCCCTATTTATACCTGCTAGGATTCCTGTATGAAAAGTACAACTTCCTTGTCTCACTTCTCATTTTGGAACAGGTAGCTTCCTTTCTCATTAAATGTGATTGGTCTGTGAGCTGCAAATTATAATTAATCAATAATGGGAGGTGAGAAGAGCTTATCGATTCACATGAGGAAAGGAAACCCACAAGCCTACTTGATGAACAGAAATGGAACTTTTGGGAGGGGCTGTGGGTAAGAAGTTTGCTCAGCTTCACTCTGAGTCTGTGCCCCACCCTATGGCAGTCACCTGGCAATATGCTCCACATCCATGGAGCTTACCTTTGAGTAAATGAGCTCTTCCAGGTTACAGGATTCAGGTCAATGAGGGCAGGTTTTTTCCTTTTTCTTTCTTTTTTTTTTTAAGAAAATTGGAAGCAGGCTGAGCTTACCAGGATATTAAAGGAGAGATTAACGCTTCTGCTTCTACAACAATCAGGAACTGTTCAACACAGTCACAAGAAATGAAATCACCAGATTTCATTCACCAGATAAGAAGGTCTGAACATTAGAGATGAGAGATAAAGTTAAATGACGTGTTTCTTCCTGGACAGAGCTTCCAAAGATACGCTTCATCCCAGTGGTGGTACCTGATGGGCTCATTCTATTCCTCCCCACAGTCTGATGCAATAGTTATCATCCTCCCCATTCTAGGACAAACATGAGCCAGCTTGGACAGTGAGGTGATTTACCCATGATCAAATAACTTGCATGTGGTCACACTAGGATGATAACCCATATTTCCCTGACACCACAGTCCATATCTTTTTTATACTCTACCCACTGCTTTCTTGAACTCAAAGCTAAGGTTGAGCTACTCTTGAACTTGAGATGGTCAACCTTGCAGACCTAGTTTTTCTCTGTGTTCGAGGGTAAGAAAAACCTTATCAGTCTAGACCTACAGATTTCTCCCCCTTGTGCAGGTCATCTTATTCTAACTTTGCTGGCAGCACTTTCCCCCTAACTAGGAGTCTTTGTGACAAATAGTTTCCTGTTTCTGAAAGTTGATTGTCTTACTCACTAAAGCTTATACCATTAAATAGTGGTCTTGAGGACCCTGAGATGAGCCCAGTTTTAGTGCATCTGTTCCTGTCTCATACTCCCTAGAGACCTTCCTCACTAATTTCAGTGTTTTCAGCACTCCATCATACTGTAGCCCTCCTAGATTTTATCAGATGGATGTTCTGTTTTTATTTCTGTTTTTTAAAGTTGGTGCTAATAAGAAGACCCCTATTTGTGATGTTTAGATCACAGATTCTAATAACGCAAGGATTGGGCTACATTGAGATCCATTCTCGGTCTTTGAGGTAAGCTGCAGAGTTCACCCTATATCCAGCC
This sequence comes from Giraffa tippelskirchi, assembly GCF_054371585.1. Taxonomy (NCBI): domain Eukaryota; kingdom Metazoa; phylum Chordata; class Mammalia; order Artiodactyla; family Giraffidae; genus Giraffa; species Giraffa tippelskirchi. The sequence continues at coordinate 135,479,590 of NC_137277.1, forward strand.
TCCAACCTCCTTTCCCCCAGTGGGGATGGATGGGAGGGAGGGTTTTGAACAAGCACATGCTGAAGGACATTATTTTTCACCACAGATGAGGTCCCATGACGAGCACTGGCTCTGTGGGCCTCAGAGAGTCTGCGTGGCAGAGAACCACCCGTTGTGTCCAGTTCCCTTTCATCACCAGTCTCAAGGAAAGCCAGGCCAGGGGATTCTGTGCTTTATTCTCTAGCTCCCCCTGCTTGTGTCCCTTCGACTTGAGCTATTATTTAGCTTAGTTGTGAGGTCTCTGTCTCCTCTGTCCTGTTTTTCAGCTATTTTCTTGTCTCAGCAGACCTTCTTGCTTAGGTTTAAAGAGGCTAAGCAATTTGTTCAATGGTCAGCATCCTCACAGCTTTGCTTCTCTTCCTCCAACCATAGAGCCATCAGGAAGGGACATGGAGTATCCCGAAGTCATTCACGCTGAGGCAATGAATCAGAGCTCTGTTCTAGCGCTCCAAAAGAAGGAGTGTTCCAGGGAACAAGACCTTAAATATTTAAACTTATTTTAGGAGGATAACACTATGGTTTCCAAGATTAAATCTTATGTAGAATTTCTATGTAAAATAAATTGCACAGATGGCAGCTTTGTGGGATATGGGGAGAGGAGATGCAAAATCCTATCACTCAACCTATCCTCCTTTCCTGATTCTTCAGGCAAGTGGCTCACAAAGCCTCCTGCTTTACCTGTAATTGTAGGAATCTCCAAGTTTATAGTTTCATGCAAAAGTGATGAGGCATATGAAGGTTTTAAGAAAAAGTGGGGGTAGTGGCCTCAATGGTGGCCAACACTTGGCTGCTGTGCAGCCACAAGCCCACTCTGGGTGTGTGTCACAGGAGACGCGCTTTCAATTTTCTTTCAGGAAGAGCCCCTGGAGTAGGAAATTGCAACCCACTCCAGTATTGTTGCCTGGAGAATTCCACAGACAGAGGAGCCTGGTGAGCTATTGTCCGTGGGGCCACAGAGAGTCAGACACGACTGAGCACACACAGATAAATACATACATACATTCTTTCATATATTATTTTCCATTCTGGTTCGTCACCATCCATTCTGGATATTGAATATAGTTCCCTGTGCTATACAGTGGGACCTTGTTGTTTATTCATTCTCTACAAAGTAGTTTGTATCTGCTAACCCCAAACTCCCAATCCATCCCTCTGCCACCCACCTGCCCCTTGGCAACCACAAGTTGGTTCTCTATGTCTGCCAGAATGACCATCATTAAAAAGTCCACAAATATCAAATGCTAGAAAGTGTAGAGAAAAGAAAGCCCTCCTACACTCTTGGTGGGAATGTAAGTTTTTACAGCCATTGTGGAAAACAGTATGGAGGTTTCTCAACCTCCGTACTGAAAGTAGAATTGCCATATATGATCCTGCAATCCTGCTCCTAGGCATATGTCCAGAGAAGACTAAAATTAAAAAAGATACATGCACCCATTTTGACCTTTTTTATAAAAGGCTTTTCATGTTAGCCACACAGTGAATAACCACTTGATAAACTGAATTAAACTACAGAGAGGCTAACTGAAGCCCAAGTACAGACAGCATGCCTGGATTAGGGACAGTAAAAGGGCAGACAATTGGTACACAGTCCAGTACTCTCTCCATAATTCTTGCCTCTGTTTGATAACACTTGAGGGAGAAATGGACATTTGGCTCCAGAATTGAGGCTCTCTTAGTGTTCCCTAATGTTAATGGATGTGACTAGCCATTGTGAAAATACACACATGAAATTTAGTTGTACCCTATCTGGATTCAGGCTTAGTTTCTGGTTCTGGTTGGAGTGTTATTGTCACCACAGGCATACATGTTTCCTCAGTGTACCATTCATTAGAAAATCACATTGCATTAGATCTACACTGTACTTGCATATGAGTGAACTCCAAATGCTCCTGTTCTCCATTCTTTTATTTGTTTAAATTGGACCTATTGCTTTATTTTTCTTCTTTATCTATTTGGCCATGCTCCATGGCTTGCAAGGTCTTAGTTCCCTGCTAACTGCTAAGTCGCTTCAGTCGTGTCCGACTCTGTGCGGCCCCATAGACGGCAGCCCACCAGGCTCCCCCGGCCCTGGGATTCTCCAGGCAAGAATACTGGAGTGGGTTGCCATTTCCTTCTCCAATGCAGGAAAGTGAAAAGTGAAAGTGAAGTCACTCAGTCATGTCCGACTCTGCCAAGAACTAAGTAGGGCCAATATAGGTCATTGCTGCTGCTGCTGCTGCTAAGTTGCTTCAGTCGTGTCCACCTCTGTGCGACCCCATAGTCGGCAGCCCATTAGGCTCCGCCGTCCCTGGGATTCTCCAGGCAAGAATACTGGAGTGCATTGCCATTTAGTTCCCTGATCAAGGATTAAATCCAAGCCATGGCTGTGAAAGCACTGAGTTCTAACCACTGGACCACCAGGGAACTCCCTACTCTCTATTCTCAATAGAATTCAATATAATAAGTAATTTATGATGCTATATGTACATGCATATATACGTGTACACACAACTATATGTATAATAAATTTGAGAGATTATTAGTTTTCTTTCATGGTTAATGTGCCAGGTACAATTTTACATGTGCATGCATGCTATGTGAACTATTTATTCTGGAAAATGTCAAAATTTATTATCCCCCACGGTCAATATTGACTTGGGTGTCACCTCTGTGAATATTTACCTTTCTAGATAATGAATTGAAATGGGCATTTGGATGGAAATTAATATCCATTTATTTTCTGAAATTGAATGTGTTTTGCCATGAGAATGGATAAATGCTGTTGGGAGGTGTGCAGACATGTCCCACTGTGGAGGCTCTGTTTCAGCGTGGTGCTCAGGAAGCATCCTTTGCATTCTGATTTACTTTGGTTTGGGGTTTTTAATAGTTCTTTCACATGATTCTTTTACTTAATGGACAGAATGCAAAACTTCAAATATATTCAGCTTGACATTTCAGTAACATAATCAGGAGATAATGATACTTGTGCATATGGGTAATAAGTATACATGGAATTAATGAGCACTTTAGTTTTGGGATTTATTTAGGACAAACTAGTTACCTGAGAAATACATAGCTCCTTCAACAATGATTTAATTCAATGAAAAATACAGGGAGAGACGTAAAATTACAAAGTGTTTCCTTTGGTTTTGAGCTATTGACTTAATGCTTTCAAAAAAAATTTTGATGTGTCATGTGTTTTGTAGATATGATATGTATGCCTGTGCATGTATATGTATTTGTACAGTGCTTATGTCTTTCTTTACAAAAGTCAGTGCCTCACACATATTCAGGCATCTTTTAATATATCAAACTAATTTGAAATTCTTTCTTAAATTGTGAGTCTACAATAGAGATATTTCCTGTTGCTTTTCCCTCACTGTTTTATCAATTTTAGATATTGAGTAACAATACATATTTTTTTGGCCTAAATACATTTAAATAAAAATATAATTATAACAAATGATATGTTCTGTTATGTATGCACAATATATGTGTATGCTTTTCTATACCAATGTCCACACACATTGCATTCTTGGTTTTGTCCTTTATAAATAAGACAGGTTAGTTTAGATGCCATGTCAGCAAATCTTTTCTAGCTGTCAATGGTCAGCTAAAAGGAAGAAAATATCAAAATTAAGCACAGGCTGTGGTTTCATAGTTGAGAGACTAAACCACTGTGGAAATTCATTAGTAAAGTTAATCTGACAAACATCTGAGCAAGTGAAACAGAATCAATTTGAGGGGAGAATGTATGACTCTAATGATGCTCTCACCCTTGTTGATATGTTGTCTGGAGTAAAGATTTCTAAGTTTTCTGTATAAATATCTATTGTTGGACAATTCAGTTTGACTTATTGAATTCCTATAGCTAAGTGTTGTGCGGCTTTGTTGGGGAAATGATGTCATTTGGTGTATGAGGAAATAAAAACACCTCAGCTGATAGCAAGTGAAAGTCTCATTTTACACACCATCCAAATCACATCCTACATTAGAAACAAACCCAAGACAGGACTTCTGCTCCTTGTGATGGGAAAGTATGATTACTGGAAAAAGCCGAAAGACATTGGGAGGTTTTTCTGTCCATATTTGCTTGTACATGTGTACACGTATGTGCTCAATGTCAATTAATTTAGCTTGGGTTTCTCTTTTAAAACAAATTATACCTGGTGTTAATCAGTTGTTCTCAGCTGGAAGTGATTTTGCTCCAGGGGACATTTGACAGTATTTGGAATATACATCCTCTATTGTCACTACTGGAGGTTTGCTAGTAGCATCCAGTTGGTAAAATCCAGAGATGTTAGTATAAGCTTTCCTGGTGTCTCACTGGTAAAGGATCTGCCTGCCAAGCAGGAGATGTAGGTTAGATTCCTGGCTCAGGAAGATCCCCGGGAGAGGAAAATGGCAACCCACTCTAGTACTCTTGCCTGGGAAGTCCCAAGGATGGAGGAGCTTGGCAGGCTACAGTTCATTGGGTTGCAAAGAGTCAGATACAACTTAACAACTAAACAGCAGCAGCAGAGATATTAGTACACACTCAATGATGAACAAGAATGTGCTCCACAATAGATAACTATCAGCCTCAAAGGTCAAGATAGTCAAAATTTGAGAAACACTGAAGCTCTGTCAGTCATTTATGGATCATCATGTATTAATTTTTAAAGATGTCCAACATACACACACACACATATGACTTCCTTCTAACATCTAGTATTGTAGAAAGATGCTTAGACTAGAAGAAGAAAAATCAATACATATCTGCTCCTGATTTTGTCACTTACTGGCCGTGGGATTTTGTGCTCATCATTCCACATTTTTCTCAAATAAGGATGATGATATCTGCCCTAACGGCTTTGCTATTGTGAATAAGAAATGAAGCAAGGCATGTCTTTGGAGAAGCTATACACATATATTTTTGATGTATTGATATTTATTAGAATCTTTATTATTTGGAGGAGTCATATTCTAACTGAACTGTCCCTAAGACTTTAGACAAGTGAGGAATGACGGGTGTGCTGTGGGTACACTGTAAAGAAGGACCAAAGGGACATGACATGACCTGGACTGGGAGCTGCCAAGGTCAATTTCACACCACTTTTCAGGTTTTCTAGCTACTTTGTGGTTCCACTTTCAGTCTTATCTTGAAAATCATCTGGTCAGGTTGCCTTCGATAGAACGCCATGTGCTGTAGTGCAAAAGCTAAAGTATTTTATATTTTATAGTAAAGCATTTTCTATTTGTCATTTTTTTCCTCTCCATAGCCCTCTCACCCCCCAATATTCATAAATATGTGAGAAGTTCTGGGATGAAATGAAAGGTGCCAAAGTGGCCAAGACAGGTGCTTCTGAAGTGACATAGTCACATGGCTCAGGAAAGACCATGAACCAATCTCTTCAGAATACAATTTCTACCCCATTTAGCAGCTCAATGATCAGTTAGATAAGGGCCTTGGCTTTGATTGCTTATCTGATCCAACCTAATCTTTGATTTTTAGAATCAATTAAAGCAGAAATACTGTCTTTAACTTTGTCTTTTCAATAGAAATGGGATGGCTGATCTTGACCTCTACTGAATTTCTGCTTTTATAAAAAGGTGGGTTATAAAAGGCTAAAGAATTGGAAAAGGGACCTTTGAAGTTAAGTGGTCCAGCTACAACCTGAATAACCTCTAGAGATCTCCACATTCACTACATATATTCCTGCTATTTGGCTACTCCATCCCACTTCTTATAAGCATAGAAATATGACTTCCCAGGAAAGCTCACTATCTTCTGCAAAAATTGTAAGGAGTAGGGTATCCTTCCTTCCACTGTACCTGATTCTATCTCCAAATCACCAAACACTCCTCTTAGCTTGCTTGTTGGACCATCCCAAACCAAGTTTCATCCTTCTTTATCATGGTCTTCTTTTTTTTCTTTTTGCAAATACCTGAGAACAGCAACCCCAGTTCTCTTGGTCTTCTTATCTTTTCTTTTCTTTTATTATTTTGACAACATAATTTCTCTTCCTCAGACATCTCACCATCTTCTGTCCCTGTTTTGTACATTATGCTACTTTGTCAGTGATGGATGTGTACAATATAACATTCAGAACAGAACAATCATTCCTCCAGATTTGCTCTTCCTGACTGTGGGGACCACAATGTAATGACCATAAGGAACCCTGGGTGGCAGAGGAGATTTGGGAAGGTTTTACAACCACATAAATCCTGAAGTCTGAGATGAATCAAATGGATGTCACCAAAGAGCTGTATTGCTTTAAAGACCATTATTGTCTCTCCTTCCTCCCACTCACTGTTTTCACTTAATTAGCCATCGACTGATATAAATGGTTCTCCTCACTTTGCTCAAGGATATCTTGCAAAATTGTATATTGGCAGTTTTTACTAAATTAAGTGAAGCAGGAACTTTCATCTTCCTTCTATCTACACAAATCTTCTCCATGGTCCAGTTCCAGCCCTTTCTTCTCTAGTCTTAATTATTTTTACTCTTCTCTAAACCCTTAAATTCTATACAATATAAATTACATCTTTAAGCTATTAATTACATACTGCTTTTTCTTGGCCTCTGTTTCTCTTTTCATTCAGAATTTGTCCAATTATAATTCAGTATAAAGAATTACATTTTGTATAGTCCTCATATATGTTACAAAGTATTTTATTGTATTTGTTTATATTAATGTAATATAATAGGAATAGTAGCTACCACTATTGACTGTTTACTGTGTACCAGATCTTAACATTCACTTATATCACTGCTAATCTACTCCATAATCTATATGATTAATATTTCTTAAGAAACTGAGATTTAGCTGCAGAAGTTGCTTGTATAAATCTCAGTTTCTTAAGAAATATTAATCATATAGATTATGGAGTAGATTAGCAGTGATATAAGTGAATGTTAAGATCTGGTACACAGTAAACAGTCAATTTACTCAGCCATTAAAAAAAATACATTTGAATCGGTTCTACTGAGATGGATGAAACTGGAGCCCATTATACAGAGTGAAGTAAGCCAGAATGAAAAACAACAATACAGTATACTAATGCATATATATGGAATTTGAAAGATGGTAACGATAACCCTATATGCGAGACAGAATAAGAGACACAGATGCATGGAACAATTTTATGGACTCTGAGGGAGAAGGTGAGGGTGGGACGTTCTGGGAGAATGGCATTGAGACATGTGTACTGTCATATGTGAAACAGAGCACCATTCCATGTTCGATGCATGTGACAAGGGCTCAGGGCCGGGGCAATGGGATGATCCAGAAGGATGGGATGGGGAGGGAGGTAGGTGGGGGATCCGGGAAGGGGAACACATGTAAACCCATGGCTGATTCATGTCAATGTATGGCAAAAACTATTACAATATTGTAAAGTAATTAGCCCCCAACTAAAATAAATAAATTTATAAAAAAAAAAAAAAAAGCATTTGATAGAATTCAAGGCAAGATAAAACTTTTAGCCAAGAAGGGAATTACCCTGATAAAGACTATCTAACTTAAAATGTTAACAATTGTAAGTAGTAAATATTAGAAGCAATCCTGTAAAATCTAGAATGAAGATAAGGATGCTGCTATTATCACTTTTCTTCAACATTATTTTTGATAAATAATGTTTATCAAAACAGTGCAGTTTTGATAGTTTGCAGTTTATCCCAGCCAGTGCAGTAAGGCAAGGAAAAGAAATAAAAGTACATACATAGACTGGAGATGGGGAAAATAAGAAACCAGCTTTGCTCATGGATAGTATAGTCTGCTCTACATAGAAAAGAAAAGAGAGTTGGCAGACAGACACTGTTAAATGAGAAATTTCAGCAAGGTTGGTGTGGATGAATAGAAGTTTAACATACAGAAATCAAGTATATTCCTGTACAATAGCAACACAGAAGTTGTTGTTCAGTTGCTCAGTCATGTCCAACTCTTTGCGACCCCATGGACTCTGAGGGAGAAGGTGAGGGTGGGACGTTCTGGGAGAATGGCATTGAGACATGTATATTATCATATGTGAAACAGAACACCATTCCATGTTCGATGCATGTGACAAGGGCTCAGGGCCGGGGCAATGGGATGATCCAGAAGGATGGGATGGGGAGGGAGGTGGGTGGGGGGTCCAGGAAGGGGAACACATGTAAACCCATGGCTGATTCATGTCAATGTATGGCAAAAACTATTACAATATTGTAAAGTAATTAGCCCCCAACTAAAATAAATAAATTTATAAAAAAAAAAAAAGAAACTGAGATTTATATAGTCTAAGTAATTTACACCTATGAAGTGACTCACCTGAGATCCAACCCTGGTTTCTGATTCCAACTGTGTTTCTTCCACGGAGGACAGCATGGGGGACCCTGGAAAGGAGCTAACCTCCTAACAGTTTCTCAGTCTGGCATCATTCCAGCTGATTGGAGGAAATCACATCATTTCACAATATTTTTTGATCACCGGTTCCAAGCTAAGGACTGCTTTTAAACTTTGGTGAAAAAACATGTTCAATACCTAAATATAGATCAAAGTGAAATACAGACCAGAGCTTCCCACCAGCCTGGGGATCCACCTCCCTAAGGCCTCCTTGTGGAGATGATGGTTTATACTGGCCTCTAGTTAGTAGTTCTGCTCTATGCTTTTACTCTTGCTTAAATTCTTTTTATAAAACCCTTGGCTGATCATATCCCCTCAAATGTCATGATGACGGATGCTGTGAAATGATCACAGCATGTCTGGAGACATCTATCATTCAGGGTAACCTCAGCTCTGAACCCAAGCTTTTCAAATGTAGCTTTAGCACCATCCACCCTGCAGAAGTAAGCCATGACAATGAGGAAACACATTCACATGTGCACGCACACCCACATCTCAATTTTAAAAAAAAACATTTCCTGGAGCACCAACTTCATTCAAAGTTTAAGAAGTGCACATTATTTTATATTAAGGAAAATGCAGATTTATTCTGGAGTAGAATTTCAAGTCTCATGGAATGTTCAGACAAAACCCGAAGTTTCAAATATGTCTCTGGCTTCAAAATGTGTATCTAGAAGTTAACAGTTAAGGGCTCACTCATCTCTGACTTACAGCCTCCTTGGGGAAAAACAAAAAAAAATGTAAAGAGTATCCCTAAATCAATTTCCATGGCCCTACTGTAAACTTTGAGCTTGGCCTCCAGTTAAAAATGTCTTTCTCCAAACATTGTGTTTCTTTGTTTTGTTTGGATTGTTTTATTCTTTTTCTCTTAACACAGAGTTACTAGGTTGTGTTACAACACAGAATGATGGTATAGTATTGTGTGTCTTATCCCTCAGTATCCTCTGATAAAAAAGCACTGTAAATATATTGATAATATTAATATTCACTTTCTTCCTATTCTAATATGAATTTTTAGACATATCTCCACTCTATGTTTTATGTCTTGGGAAAGAACGTAAAATGCAATAGTGATATTGACAGAAGCCCTGTTCTTCTGCCTATTTTCCCCACCTATCCCTGCCTTCTCACAAGAATGAAGTCTTGCCTGAACTCTGCATTAGGACTCTTAAGGATCTCCATGTTGCATTTAAGAGGTGCTTCATATTCCCTGAAATGTTGCACAAATTACTATGTGTTGTATGAACAGCTGTGCATTTTTCTTGGATAAAAACCTTTAATGTCATCCAATTTCCAAAACACTCAGAAAAGATTTCCAAATGACCCAGAAAAGATGATAAGGGAAAGACACTGTGAGCCTCATTATCCTGTAGGTCTTCAGGGAGGGGAGGAGGGGAAGGTCTTATTCCACATGCCAGTGATGGTGATTTTTACCTAAGTGTGTACTAACTGCATGTTCCTTCTCATTCCTGACACCATGGCCATGAGTTCTGGGGGACGGAGAGGAATAAAATGTGTCCCTCAAAGGAGCAAGGCCATATAGAATATAGAAGATAAGGACAAGGAAGGGAAACTTTAGAGATTTCACAATTTTTGCCAGTGGCCAGATATGCATATTGTAAAGAAGCTGGAATTAATATGGATGAACAGTTTTATTACAAAGAATAGATTTCTTTTAAAAGCTATTCATAGCTTGTCCCCTTGTCCTTCCTTACCCTTCCCCTGCCATCCCTTCACAAAAGAGAAAAAGATAGACAAGAACAGCTTAATACCTAGAATTTGCAAGTCTCTGAATATCTGCCTGAAAACAGCTGTCCCCTACTGAGAAACCAGCGAACCTTAATCATTTTCCATTGCATTGGAAGAAAGAGGGCTGAGGTATCCATTTTTCCTTGCAAATATCAGGTGCCGACAGTAATTAACTAATCACACCCCTACCAGGTCAAGTTAAAGGATGTAGTATATTTCATACAAAAACCCAGACAATTGGGTTGTTAATGCTAAGGGGACTCTCTATAGAGAAAGATATACAAGGATGTCAATGAAAAAGGATGTCACAAAGGCAAAAGCATTTTATGTCACCTGAGTAAACTTGTGCCTCAGGCAGAGGAAATGTGCTTGATGATGGGCTGAGGAGGATGATGCAACCATGGGCACACACTTAATTTTTTTAGGTTAATACTGGAATGCCTTAAGATCTCCAAAGTAAGAGATTTATTTGATGCTGAATATTCAAAAATCCTGAAGAATGAGTTTGTTCAAGTCATTCTTTCTCATCCCACCCTCCTCCCTTTTCCCCCTTGGTGTGCATATGTTTGTTCTTTATGTCTGTGTATCTATTTTTGCATTGCAAATAAGTTCATCTATTCCATCTTTCTAGATTACATATATATGCATTAATATATGATATTTGTTTTTCTGTTTCTGACTTATTTCACTCTCTGTGACAGACTCTAGGTCCTTCCACATCTCTACAAATGACACAATGCTGTTCCTTTTTATGGCTGAGTAATACTCCATTTTATGCAGGTACCATATCTTCTGTGTCCATTCATTTGTCAGTGGGCATCTAAGTTGTGGGATGGATTGGGAGATTAGGATTGACATACAAACACAACTATTTATAAAAGAGATAACTAATGACAAACAACTGTGTAGCTCAAGGAACTCACTGCTCTTGGTCACCTAAATGTGAAGGAAATCCAAAAAGGAGGGAATATATGTATACATATAGCTGATTTACTTTGCTGTACAGCAGAAACTAACACAGCACTGTAAAGCAACTATATTCCAGTAAAAAAAAAAAAAATTAATAAAATCTCAAAAATTTCAAATTAGGAAAATAATCATTCTTCCTCAGTATCGACTATAGCCTAAGAACTGAGTCCTTATTATGTGGAAACAATAATAAGAATAAAGAAAATGATAAGGAAGGCTTAAAATTTATATATACTTATTAAAGACCAAAAACAATTCTGTTCTTTTTGTCTGTAAGCACAGTTAATCTTCCTAATCACCCTGTATGGTAACTATATGTTGAACCCTACTTTACAGATAAGGAAACAGAGGGACAGAGAGATAAAGTCACCTGCTTAAGTTCTCACAGTTGGAGTATGAAAATATCAGCTCAAGTAGTCTGGTTTCAGGACCCACAATCTTCATGTCAGAGGTTAGCATCATGTTCCTCATTTGACAGAAGAGAAAAATGCACCTAGGTCAGGTGAGGAATTAGCCAAGTTTTATCACATGCACAGAGCTTTGTTTGCACCATATTATTATATTCAAATTTGGCTTTAGAAAGGATATTGGCTCCTAACTCTGCTGTCTCAAACAAGGAGGCAGGAAGGCTATAGCTCAACTGGACTTCAGCCTATCACTGTAGAACATTCCATGCCTTGTGGCATTGCCTGATCTCTGTCTCATTTTCTCCTGGATTCCAGGTGAATTCCAGAGCAGTCACTGACTCAAGTATAAAAGATATGACTGTTAAAAATATTCAGCTCAGTAAATTTTAAAGAACTTACTAACTTTATTCAGTGGTTTGTGGATGGGGCAGCATCTCGTCCAACAAATCAAAAGGGGCTCTGAGAAGCTGTGAAGAATGGAAGACTTTATAGGCAGAAAAAGGAAGTTACTAGCAAAAAGTGGATTGTTTTAGGCAAGGTTATCTTCTTTGGGGGACAGCAGGAGTCTATTAGGTGAATTACTTCTCTAGTGCTGACCAATGACTGCTGACCAGTAACTGGTTAAAACTGCATTCCTGGGAAAGAGTACAATTAGGTTAGTCATTATGTCTTAGTTTGGTGACATGGGCTTAACACAAGTGACTCCACCTTAAGCTTGATATCTCTCTTTTAACAAGATATGATCTCTTTAGCAATATGAAGTCTTCTATAAGCCAATCCCCTCTCACTTTTCAGCCATATCTTCTCACTCACTTAGTATGTATTTATCCAGTACCTGCTGTGTATATTTGATATACAGTGATGGTACTGAGCCAGCCCTTGCCTTCTGACACTGTAAGAGAAGGAAAAATAACTTTTTTTATACATGTTTAGGTTCTTAGCTGAGATCTCCCTGCAATAAAAGATAAGTTAATAGGATAAAAACAAACAGAAGCTTAACAACATGTAAGCCCCCTTTATAAATGGGAGAGAGCTGCCAAAACTCAGTAACTCCCCAAAATGGCTCAAGACTTTATCCAAGTACTTTGTTCAGTTAAAGACAAAAGGAAGATGTTGGGAGAGCGACAATTGTGAGAGTTTATCAGGAAAAGCCACAGCAGCCAAGGGTGAGGCACAGTAACCAAGGTTGTTATGCAGGTTTAAATCTGTGCTTCTCCACTGGTGAGAGTTCTAAAGATTTAGTCATCCTCTTACTGGAGCAGCAAGGGAAACACTCTTGGCTCAGATGGTAAAGTGTCTGCCTACAATGAGGGAGACCTAGGTTCGATCCCTGAGTTGGGAAGATCCCCTGGAGAAGGAAATGGCAACCCACTCCCGTACTCTTGCTTGGAAAATCCCACGGACAGAGGAGCCTGGTGGGCTACAGTCCATGGGGTCGCAAAGAGTCAGACACGACTGAGCCACTTCACTTCGTTTTATAAATGCAAGTATTTCTTATAGGAGGGTAGTTTCTATTCAGTTTTCAGAGCTTCCACTCTGTCTCCTGTTTGTTAAAATTGACCAGCTCAAAGAGACATGATTTAGGGTGGCATACTCTGCTCCTCTACAACATTTAGAGGTCAAGATCCGAAAGGTCCATGGAGCACTGCCCTTGGAGCTCTTGCAATGAACAAAGCTCCTGTGCCCAACACACAGATCAAATAAACTGAAAAGTTGGAATTTGGAGTAGAGAAATGTTTATTGCAGGACTAAGCAAGGAAAACAGGAGGCTCATTCTCAAAACCCCTGAACTCCCACTGGTCAAAAGGGAAAAGGTTTTATAGGCAAATTTGGGAGGTAAGGCTACAGGATGTGTGACTTTCCTCAGTTGGGTGGTGATGAGGTAACAGGGTGCTCAGTCTGAAGTTACCATCCTCCATCTGAGTGGGGTCTTAGTCTGCAGAAGAACTCAAAGATATCGTTATGTATATTTCGTGAGGAGCAATGAGGACCCAGCCCCAAGGCTGTTCTATTGTTTCTTGGCTGCTACTCTCTAGTCTCCATATCCTCTCCTTTTCCTGATTAACAAATATTGGAATCTCCCTTCTGAAACTCAAAGAAGGTCATGGGGGCTGAATGAAGCCAAATTTCTACAAACAAGAAACAGGAGACACAGACAAACTTTTGTGCCCAGGAGCCCCACAGTGTCCTGCTCAGTCTCACTCTTTGTTTTCATGCTTTTCCCTGTTGGTGCCTCTGGTGTGCACACCTTTACACACACACACACACACTGAGGACTTCTTTGCTTATCTCACTCACAGTCATCCCCAAGTCTGTGCTGAAACTTTCATTTCTCTCGTTTATACAAGCTGTTTTCCTGTGTCACTAATGCCTCCTGTCTGTTTTAACAGATTTCTTGTTGTGCGTATCTCTGATCTTCCCCCAACAGATTTTCCCTTGAAGCTAGAGCTGCTACCTACCCATGTTTGTAGTAAAAGTAATTTGTTCCCATTAAATTGGCAGCATGGTGTAGTGAAAGCATAACTTACAGAGTCAGACAAAACCAGCATCAAATCCCAGCTCTACCTTAGAAATGTAATCTTGGGAAACCTCTTAATCATTCTTCTGCCTATCAGTAGAGGGAGAATTCCTTTTTGTTCCTTCATGTTTGTTGAGTGATTTCCTGCCGGACGCAATGCTCGCATGTCATTTAATGGTTGCCCTTCTGTTTTCCTCTGTTTCTAATAGGTACTCAATAAAGAGCTGAGTTCTTCCTACGGTATTAATGGAGAAGTAATAATAATCTATAATACTCCTGTTTGTCTCTAATTTCTATTTAGGGATTTGTGAGTTATGTGGGAACCAGAGTGTCCAAAACCAAGTAAGATCCTGTGGACTTCCCAGGCGTGAAAGATTTTCTATCCCCCATTTCTTGACTCCAGCCTCCATGACTTTCCCTGAGTTCCAAAGGGCATATTTGAACAGTTGCTAATCAGGGAAGACAGGGGAGAAGCAGCCAAGAAACAATGGTGCAGGCTTGGGGCAGGGTCCTGGTTCCTCCTCAAATTATACACATAACAATAGCTTTAAGCTCTTTATAGAGTTAAAATCCCCAGCAAATGGATAATGGAACTACTTGATGAAGCATTCTTCAGAGAAAATCAGAAGACCACCAGACTCCAAATTAAAGAAGTATAGGCCTTGCATACACTCTAAAATCTTATCAGCAACCCAACCCTTGAACCATCGGTATAAAACTCACCAGACTCCCCTAGGTTGGGGCACAGTTTTGAGGGCAGTAGTACTGTGTCCCCTTTGCCTGGCAAAGTGATAAACCCATTCTTTTATACTTCACCCAAAACTCTGTCTCTGAGATTCAATCTGGCACTGGTACACAGAGGTCGAGCTTTCAGCATCAGATCCATGGACCTCTAGGGGGTATATATAAACCTGCTTAAATTATTAACAAAACTATCTGTGTGTCCTGTGGCATTTATCATGCTTTCAAATGTGTACAGGTTAAAAAATGATAAAAGTTAATAAACCTTTATCATTTTTATTTATAAGCATATTTTTCTTCCTTTGAGGTAAACATATTTCTTCATTAACCTGATTCACCTAGATGGAAGTTTTAGTAATATACATGTCCACCCAAGGAGACACTGATAAACTGCAAAACCACAGTTACTTGGGTCTCATGAGAATGTGAACCATTTTGAATGCCCTAATAAGCCTCCAGAAGACTATTAATATAGCGTTCTTAAAGCACAACTCTAAGACAAATGAACATTATGCAAGATGTTCAGTAATACCAAACAAAAATTTGTTCTTTTCTTTAATGACAGAGTTTATCCAAGCTTTTGACACGCAAATATGTAAGGAAGAATCTCTAAAACAGAGGGTTTCCCCCCATTTGCTTAGATAAATATCTCATTTGCCAATATCACTGATCCGCAGAGGCCACTTTGGGAAATCTGGTTAGATGACTTTTTGATTGATCACTGTCTCTGTCCCTGTGATCTCATTTCTCTGATGCTACCACAAGCCTCTGGATTTCTGTCTCCTCACTCCTTGTGAATGTCCTGCAGTGACAGACAAGGAAAGGAGTAGAATATTTATTGCCCATTAAGGAGCCCTAATCTTACCCTTTGTTCTTTGGAGGTAAATAATACCAAAGAGTCAAGAAGATAGGGTGCTTTATTTGCATTGCATGAGATAATCAGAGGTGGTGGTAGCTCATGTGTAAGTGTTAAAGCTAATGTTCTCCCAAAGAATGACCCTAGTTTATTTTCAACTAGAACAGTTCAGGTTTGGTGCATAACTTTTCACTTTTAAAATTTATTTTTAATGTATTTTATTGAAGTATACGTGATTTACAAGGTTGTATTATTTTCTGGTGTACAGCACAGTGATTCAGTTATATATATATATATATATATATATATATATATATATATATTCTTTTTCAGATTTCTTTTCATTATAGATTATTACAAGGTTTGGGTATAGTTCCCTGTGCTATATAGTAGGTCCCAGTTGATTATCTACTTTATATATAGTAGTGTGTATATGTTAATTCCAAACTCCTAATTTATCTCCTGCCCCCATCACCTTTGGTAACTATAAGTGTGTTTCTATGTCTGCATGTCTGTTTTGGTATTGTAAATAAATTCATTTATGTCATTCTTTGGATTTCACATATAAATAATATTATATGACATTTATATTTCTCTGTCTGACTTACTTCACTTAGTATGATAATCTCTAGGTATATCTATGATACTACAAATGGCATTATTTCATTATTTTTATGGCTGAGTAGTATTCCATTGTGTGTATGTACCATATCTTCCTTATCCATTCCTCTGTTGATGGACATTTATGTTGTTTCCATGTGTTGGTTATTGTAAATAATGCTGCAATGAACATTGGGGTGCATGTATTTTTTCAAATTAGAGTTTTCTCCAGATATACTCTGAGGAGTGGGATTGCTGGATCATATGGTAACACTAATTATAGTTTTGTTTTAAGGAATCTCATTACTATTCTCCATAGTGACTGCACTAAACTTCCATTTTTCAATTTAGACCTGTATTTTTCAAACCAAAATAAAATCATCAGGCCTACTGTACTTTCTATTAGAGGAAAATATAATAATACAAAATACCAGCTTAGTGTTGAGTCAAATTTGAGTTTAAAGACAGTCTCTGTCATAATCACTAGTCTGCTACTTTCCTGAACTGTTTCCTCATTTGTAACTTCATAATAACATCTACCCTTTATGATTAAAGAGAGGGTCCAAGGAGTTACCTTTAATGTTATACCTTAAGTATAGCATTTTCTATCTAGGAGCTGCTCACTCAGTGATAGATATTCTTGCCTAAAGTCTATGGATTTACCCTCTAGGCTACACTGCCTCATTTTGAAGATAATGTTAACATTGTTATGGTTATTAAGAATAAAGAAATAACTAGATTTTAAGGATCATAGAAAAGAAAGTGGATTGGAGGTCACAGTGAAAAATAACTGTGCTTATGCATTTTTCTGGGGTGGTCCTGACATCAAATTTCCTAGCTTACTTGGTCACCTTGTAGTTGCCCTGCCCATGTGTGCTGCTCTTTTCCCTGACATGGGGCTTGGACACACTGGCAAGAACCTTGAGAAGTTTTGGGCCCTGGTTTCTCTTGTATTTCAGAGCATACCTCTGCACTGTGATGAAGGATAGCTGTGAGTGAATTTCAGTTGTCTGAAATATCAATCTCCCAAACTGTCTGCAGCCATGGTTCCACTTGGCATACTCTGCTCAGGTCACTGGCAAGTGCCGAAATAAAATTTATCGTAGGATCCAGCTCAGAGACTCAAGCTCTCTTTGATGTTCATTATTTCTGAATGAAATAGACACCAAGAGAGTATCAACAGTGCTTCATCTGAAGCATGAGGAAAGTTCTCCTGGACTGTAGCATGTTCAGTGTTCATGATTAAAACCTAAAGAGGAGTGTGCACAATTATCTAATTCACCTGACAGTACAGATGAGCTGGGGTGGGATGAGACAGATGTCATGACATGACAAAATGTTTCCCAGTGATGTTACAGTCTATCTGAGTGTTGACAGCGATAAATTATATTAACAATTACAAAACCTAGTTTTCTTCTATCTCTTCCCTCTTCTCAACACACACAAACACACATACACACTTCTCTTAGATAAAAAGAAAATGTCCCATTAGACACAAAGAGGTGGTCTGAAGTTTGATTGTCTCTGGATAGGGATCCAAACCAAAGATGCTACCTCATACAAGCCTCGGGCAGCTTGTGAAAGGCTTTTAGTTGTTCATCCAGGTCACTTGGTTCTGCCTGTTACCTCTAACACTATATGTTATTAATATGGGCAACTCTAAGGTGGTATCCATTATCCAGAATACACTGAAAATCAATGTTGCCTCTAGGGCTATGCTAAGGATGAAGGAGATTAAAAATGGCATGTGATATGAACCCTGATCTTAATAAATTTTCCATCTCTTAAAAAAGCTAAGCCTAATTTTAGCAATAAATTTTATGCTTTGTAACAAAGGGAAAGGGGATATTTAAAAAAGTATTGATTTGAGAATGACATAGATTTGAGGCTGAATTCAACCCACACCATCTACATAGTTGCACCCAGCTCTGGTTTTTCATCTGCAAAATAACGATTAAAATATTCATTTTACAGAGCTGTTGTAAAGGTCAAGTAAAACATCCAGTTTACCTGCCTGACACATACTAGCTACTCAGAAATGCTACAGGCTCCAAGGTGGCACTAGTGGTAAAGAATCTGCCTGACAATGTAGGAGACCCAAGAGATGTGGGTTCAATCCTCGGGTCAGAAAGATCCTCTGGAGAAGGGAATGGCAACCCACTCCAGTATTCTTGCTTGGAAAATTCTGTGGGCAGAGAAGCCTGGAGGGCTACAGTCCATGGGGCCACAAAGAGTCTGCTACAACTGAGTGACTGAGCGCAGAAATGGTGGGTGAGCTTTTCCTTTTCTTTTCTTATGGCATTCATTTTATAACATGAAATAGAACAAGTTTCTCAAACTTATCTGCGATAAAGGATCAGGACTTCCCACACCCCTCTCTCTGGCTCCATCCATCAGACAAATAACTTGTGTAAAACACACAAAAAATGAAACATTAGTAAAGTAGAATGAACACCAAGGATATACAAAAAGACAAGCCACGTTTTTAGCTAGATTCCACTTTGATACACTGATGCAGCCAGAGATCCATAGGTTTCTGAATACTTGAGCTAAAGAACCTACCTAATCTTCATCTGGTGGCAAAAGGTCCCTGACCTGAACTGGTTTTCAGTGTGGACTCATGAGCCCACCCTGAGTAGCACAAAGTGAAAGACAGTGATATGGTCCTTACATTTAGTTGGATCAAGAGTGGAAATCAAGTATCCACTGAAACTTATTTCAGGTTAGAAGAACATTCAAGAAGATGCTGCTTTGGGAAATCCCTGATCTTCTTACTTGTTGCAAGTAATAATAAATCCTTCATTCTCCCAAGGATCCCAATAAATCCAATAAATCCTTCTCTCCCAAGGGGGAGAGCATGCAGGTTGGTGAGGGGTTATTTAAGGGTTCATTTTCCCGTAGTCTACTTTTGTGCATTTTTTAAATTTTCTATAATAAAATATTCAAGAGGAAAAAGAGAGTAGAAATTGCCGAGTTAGTCAATTTGAAGACTTCATTTCGTGCCCTTATCTACAGAAAGATCAATTTTTATTTGCAAATGATTTAAAAAAAAAGAAAGAAAATAAAACTTGACCCCAGGAAGTAATCATGCATATGTGATATGTAACATCAAAGATACAAGCAAGGATATACTCAGAGGAGAGTTAACAAGGGAGAAAACAAGAGATAAAGGAATTGCAGGCAGCCTGGACATGTCTCTTAGTCTTGTTTAACTAAGGATCCTAGTATTTAGAGCAGAGAGGGAGTGGAAATGAGTACATTCATTTTGTAATGTACAACTCTTACTGTTTTACCAATTTCCATTCCGAAGTTTTCACTCAATAATTATCAGTAATTCCTTTGCTTTCTTAAGAGGATAAAGATGGTTGGGCTGTGGTGTGAACTTCTACCTCTTATGTTTCATTGAACCTTACATTTTAATTCAAATAATCTATAGTAAGTCCCCTGCATACAAACAAGTTCCATTCTGAGAATGCATCCTCAAGTCCAATTTGTTCATCAGTTCAGTTCAGTTCAGTCGCTCAGTCATGTCCGACTCTTTGTGACCCCATGGACTGCAGCACGCCAGGCCTCTCTGTCCATCACCAACTCCCAGAGTTTACCCAAACTCATGTCCATTGAGTCAGTGATGCCATCCAACCATCTCAATCTCTGTTGCCCCCTTCTCCTTCCACCTTCAATCTTTGCCAGCATCAGGGTCTTTTCAAATGAGTCAGCTCTTCACATCAGATGGCCAAAGTATTGCAGTTTCAGCTTCAACATCAGTCTTTCCAATGAATACTCAGGACTGATCTCCTTTAGGATGGACTGGCTGGATCTCCTTGCAGTCCAAGGGACTCTCAAGAGTCTTCTCCAACACCACAGTTCAAAAACATCAATTCTTCGGTGCACAGCTTTCTTTATAGTCCAACTCTCACATCCATACATGACTACTGGAAAAACCATAGCCCTGACTCAACAGACTTTTGTTGGCAAAGTAATGTCTCTGCTTTTTAATATGTTGTCTAGGTTGGTCATAACTTTCCTTCCAAGGAGTAAGCGTCTTTTAATTTCATGGCTGCAATCACCATAAGCAGTGATTTTGGAACCCCCCCCCAAAATAAAGTCAGCCACTGTTTCCACTGTTTCCCCATCTATTTCCCATGAAGTGATGGGACCAGATGCCATGATCTTGGTTTTCTGAATGTTGAGCTTTAAGCCAACTTTTCCACTCTCTTTTTTCACTTTCATCAAGAGGCTCTTTAGTTCTTCTTCTCTTCCTGCCATAAGACTGGTGTCATCTGCATATCTGAGGTTATTGATATTTCTCCCAGCGATCTTGATTCCATGCCTTGTAGGTCCACCCAAGATGAATGGGTCATGGTGGAGATTTCTGACAAAATGTGTCCACTGGAGAAGGGAATGGCAAACCACTTCAGTATTCTTGCCTTGAGAACCCCATGAACAGTATGAACAGTATGAATTTGTTCATAAGTCCAACCAAGTGAGCCTAGGTACCCAAAAAGCACAAACAGCTTTATAGCACTGTATTATAATAGGTTTGTAATACTTTTCACACAAATAATACATTAAAAACAAACAAACAAAAATAAACATTTTTCATCTTACAGTAGCGTATCTTGAAAAGTACAGTAATACAGTACAACAGCCTGCATACAGGAGACTGGCAGGGAGTGAACAGGCAATAAGAGTTACTGTCTGGAGGAGGGAGAGGAGGTGGGAGATGGTAGAGCTGAAAGATTGTCAGCAACAGGAAACAGAAGGGCAAACTGCAATTTCACTCACTCCTGTAGTTGATGACACAGGTTCTGGTTCCTTCTTGAAATCAGAGGCATGTTTGCAACTGGAAGGTTCATATGTAGAGGGCTCACTGTACATAGAACGCATATCTGTGTATGGTCACTATCCTTCATGCAGCTGTAAGGCACTGATTGGTCCGATTTTGGTTGACCTCTCTTAACTCAAGTCTCCTTCCTGGCTGTGCAAGTAGCCTTGCATTTAATGTTCTAATTGTCCTCAATTCTTGACAGTTCCCTGCTCACACTTTGCTTTCTCATCCTTTGGTACCTTCTTTTTGTTCATGCATTTTCCTCTACTTAACCTAACATCAATCTCTTGCTCAGTTCCAGTTATCCTTTAGAATGACTTCAGATGTCCTCCAGAAAAACTTCCCTGACTCTCCCTCCCTGAGTCTGGGCTAGATTTCCCTGCTCTGTGGGTCCATACTTTCCTCTTCATTTCTTGATTGCTGAACCAATGCCACTATTCTAAAACCATCTGTTTGTTCTCATTTTTTATTCATCAGCAAATGCCCAATAAACATTTGAGAACTGACCATAACTGAGGTAGCTCTCATGGCCCTGTTGAGAGGCACCCAAGAATGGTTCTGCATACTAATAAAATCCACTGTACAAATGTAGTTGAGAGGCAAAGCAAAACTGAAAGTCATCAGATTCACCCATCAGTTGAGCAAGAAACATGTAAATAAGGCAGTCTCTGGATATAGCCCTGATGGCTCAGATGGTAAAGAATCTGCCTGCAATGCAGGAGACTGGAGTTTTATCCCTGGGTTGAGAAGATCCCCTGGAGAAGGGAATGGCTACTCACTTCAGTATTCTTGCCTGAAGAAGTCCATGGACAGATGAGTCTGTTGGCAGTCTATGGGTCACAAAGAGTCAGACACGACTGAGTGGCTAAGCACAGCTGGATGTAACCCATCTGTTTCTTTGCCCTGCTTTCCCTTTGATATAAACTAAATACTTGAACAAACATACATGAAGTCCCAATCAACCATTTTGTTGAATGGGTTGAATTCAACCAGATTCATTTGGTTGAATCTCAACCAGATTGTTGAGTGCCATCAGCCATCAGATCAAAGGTCTCTACTTCAGGTAGCGACCTGAAGAAACAGGGGACCTGGTCCAGCATGGTGGACAGAGCACCAGGTTTTGATTAGAATTTTGACCTTGCTGCTTAGTAGCTCAACAAGCTGATGACCTTCCTGATCTCTGTGTTCTCAACTGACAAAGCAAGAGATTAGTTTATGTCCTGGGATTTGTTTGAGGGTAAAATGGCATGACTTAAACAGACACCTAGTACAGTGTCTGGTACCATAAATTGTAGTCCTGGTCATTAGAGGACACCACTTATATTTTATTTAAAAGTTTACTTTAGGTTATTCTGCTGTATAATTTCTCACAGGTTAATGTTGCATTACTAACACATAAAGTTGGGAGAGAGAAACCTAAAGCCCACCATGACACACCTTGCCATGCAGCGCATGTGTGTTCAGTTGTGTCCAACTCTTTTGCAACCAACAGACTCTTCTGTCTATGGAATTTTCCAGGCAGGAATACCAGAGTGAGAATACCTATGCCAGGGAAGCTTCCCGACCCAGGGATTGAACCCACTTCCCTGTGTCTCCTGAGTTGACAGGCAGGTTCTTTACCACTGTGCCACCTGAGAGCCCCTAATGACATGCCTTGACTCATCTTAAAAGCTTTCTGAGAAATTACAATAAACACCTGATAGAAGGAAATATTTTTTAGCCTTTTCCTTATCATGAAAGTGTTGGAAAGTCTGAGTTTTTCCAAATTTTGGAAACCAGGCTTGAGGAACAAAGATGAAACACAATGAAGGAAAGAGAAGAAGTCAAAATGATTTACTGGAGGAAAATGACTTGGCATTGGCTTGAGAGAGCAGTGTAGGTTACACTGGAATAGACCTACTATGGTTACAGATATAGGTACTTCAGCAGGTTTAGTGATAATGACAGTGTTAATTGTTCAGTTGTGTCTGACTCTTTGTGAACCCATGAACTGTAGCCCTCCAGGCTCCTCTGTCCATGGAATTCTCAAGACAAGAATACTGGAGTGGGCTGCCATCCCCTTCTCCAGTGGATCTTTCCAGCCCAGGGATCAAAGCTGGGTCTCCTGCATGGCAGGCAGAGTCTTTATCATCTAAGCCACCAGGGAAGCCCCTCAGCCGGCTTAGAGGCCCACTAAAGAAACACTGTGGATCACAATAAACTGTGGAAAATTCTGAAAGAGATGGGAATACCAGACCATCTGACCTGTCTCTTGAGAAACCTGTATGCAGGTCAGGAAGCAACAGTTAGAACTGGACATGGAACAACAGACTGGTTCCAAATAGGAAAAGGAGTACGTCAAGGCTGTATATTGTCACCCTGCTTATTTAACGTATATGCAGAGTACATCATGAGAAACGTTGGGCTGGAAGAAACACAAGCTTTAATCAAGATTGCCGGGAGAAATATCAATAACCTCAGATGTGCAGATGACACCACCCTTATGGCAGAAAGTGAAGAAGAACTAAAGAGCCTCTTGATGAAAGTGAAAGAGGAGAGTGAAAAAGTTGGCTTAAAGCTCAACGTTCAGAAAACTAAGATCATGGCATCTGGTCCCATCACTTCATGGGAAATAGATGGGGAAACAGTGGAAACAGTGTCAGACTTTATTTTTTGGGCTCCAAAATCACTGCTGATGGTGATTGCAGCCATGAAATTGAAAGACACTTACTCCTTGGAAGGAAGGTTATTGCCAACCTAGATAGCATATTTAAAAGCAGAGACATTACTTTGCCAACAAAAGTCCGTCTAGTCAAGGCTATGGTTTTTCCAGTGGTCATGTATGGATGTGAGAGTTGGACGGTGAAGAAAGCTGAGCGCCAAAGAATTGATGCTTTTGAACTGTGGTGTTGGAGAAGACTCTTGAGAGTCCCTTGAACTGCAAGGAGATCCAATCAATCC
Source organism: Giraffa tippelskirchi (assembly GCF_054371585.1). NCBI lineage: Eukaryota > Metazoa > Chordata > Mammalia > Artiodactyla > Giraffidae > Giraffa > Giraffa tippelskirchi. The sequence continues at coordinate 135,503,579 of NC_137277.1, forward strand.
CTCCTAAAGGAGATCAATCCTGGGTGTTCATTGGAAGGTCTGATGTTGAAGCTGAAACTCCAATACTTTGGCCACCTCATGTGAAGAGTTGACTCATTGGAAAAGACCCTAATGCTGGGTAGGATTGGGGACAGGAGGAGAAGGGGACGACAGAGGATGAGATTGTTGGATGACATCACTGACTCGATGGACATGGGTTTGGGTAGACTCTGGAAGTTGGTGATGGACAGAGAGGCCTGGCGTGCTGCAATTCATGGGGTCACAAAGAGTCAGACACGACTGACGACTGAACTGAACTGAAAGAAACAAAGCAGGGAGCCTAAGAAATTCCTCCGTTTGAGCATAAAATGAAACTCTTTGCTATCTCCCGGGGAGCTATGTGATCTTGGCTTTCTCTCCAGATGTTTGAGTTGATTTCCTCTTTTAATGATATACCTGGAGAAGGACAAATATGGGCATTTGTGCTATGTGAAAATGTTTTTCAGTTTTTCTAGGAATGTGATAGGGAATATGTTAAGCAGTGTTAAAAATATTCCTATAACAGATGCATTAGGGTCCTTGAGCTCCCAGGACCCTGTTCTCCTGCACCTGAAAAAGGTGAGCCTAGATCATACTTCAAAAAAAGGAAGGGCCACAGTGACTTGTCCACTTGGAGCAGGTGGCTATGTCACACCTCAACCTCCAATAGCTTGGCTGAAAGTCCTAAAGGTAAGATTTGTGAAAAGAGAAGGAAGAATGTAAGAAACAAATTGGCATTTCTTGGGGCCTTACTGTTGCTCAGATCTCAGATTTGCTGCAGTAGATGTTGGCACCAGGTACCTTGGTGATCTGTGATCACTTTTCATAGCTGCCAGGGCTATGGAAATGACATATGCATAGTATAGAGCAACAGTCCTAGAATGTATCCCTTGATTTCCAAGTCACCCCTTCCATCAAGAAGAGAGGAGCTCTTCTTTTATGCAGAGGGGCTCTCATTTGTAAGTGCATTTGGATGCATTTTCACTAATTATATACCTAAAGGAGGTGATGGACTGAAATCAAATAAGTGTGGGGAGAGACTCAGAGATCCTTACTTATGACCACTGTGACCATGGCCAAAGTGAACATAACGTCAACCTTGCAGGATGTGTGAAGACTAGGCATAATGGATATAAAGTCTCATTCCAACTAGAGAAGGAATCAAGCAAACCATTTCCCTTCACTTGACATGAGGTATTGCTGATCATGTACATCTCTAAATCTAAGGAAAGATGGTGATTTTCTGCTTTGCAAATACTTGATGAAGTCCAGCTTCTTTAGCTGGAGTGGAGATCTTCCAGGGGACAAAGACCCATCTAACTCCACTTTCCAACACCTCCAACAGTATCCTTCTCCTCCTCCCCATCTCTTTCAAAGCTCCCATCCACAGCCTTCAAAGGATGATTTTATATGAAGCTTTTACTTTTTCATGTTTTCTGGTTGCTCACTCCTCCTGGAATGTTCTTTCTCCCTCCCCTCCACCAGCCCACACTTTGATCAACTTTCATGGTTCACCTTAAGCCTCACATCTTTCATGAATTCTCCCTGGAATATTCTAATGCAGCTGTTCCTAACCAGTGTTGTGAGATCCTCCTGGTGGAAGGAGGTTGTCTCCAGTGGGCATCAGGCTTTTACATAAGTCACTAAATGTTCCCTGACCAGAGAAACATGGCAGCATTCTGGGTTTTCCTTCCTTATCCTGAGTTGGACCACTTAAAATGCTGGTCATAGTTCCTGCATGTACTTGGTCACTTACCAGTCCACATCCTCTAACAGTTAGTCCCATCTTCATTTCATTTTACTCATGTCCCTATTTTTACTATCAGGTCTCATTATTTTTGGCAAATGTCTCCTGAGTCATGGAGAACACAGAAAGGTAAAAGCCATCTGTCTGGCAAGACCTGTCCAGGGTCTTCCTCTCCCCATCCAACCACATCTATATTTCTGTCCTTGATTTCTTCTCCTTCTTCACATGATATTCACTGCTGTAGCTCTGAATTCAACTACCACTGTGACTGTCAAAATAATACCTCTATGCCTGTCTGCCCATGCCTTCATCCTCTCCCTCTGCGCTGGCTCTTTCCCCTTTGAATGAAATCTGCTTGTTTTTTCTCTTTTTCAATGTCATCCCTCTTCATATCATTTTGCTATGTTTTCAAAGACTAGTTTTTAGAAAGAATTATTGACGTGCAGTGCCTCTAATCTGTCACCCGCTATTCACCCTTCCACTCGCTTTATATGAGTTCCCTAAAATTTCTTTCACTCAAATCTCTAAGTAGGCAGCATACTATAGAGGATGGGGCACAAGAGCTCAGATTGGGCAGAAGTGGAGCCATGTGAATTTGAGTGATTTAATGTCTCTTTAGTGTTGCAGCATCTTCTGTGAAACTAGAATAACTGTCCTTGCCATGTAGTAGTTGTGTTGAGAACACAAAATTATACCATACATCATGTGGAACGTACAGGCCATTAGACTCTTTGCCTCTTTATGTATTGGACATAGTATTTTTCCACTGCAGACAAGTTTCTCTCAGGATTCATTGTACTTTTGTTTTCAGTCATACCTCTCTCTCCTACATTTCCTCCTATTTATGGTTATTCTCTCTTCTTCTTCTTTTTTTTTTTTTTGCAAGTGTCTATTTTCTCTGTTCTCTCAATTTCTACACTCTCTCTTTTTTTCTCTTTAATTTTTGTATTCTTTACTCATCCAGACTCTAGCTGACACTAACAACTCAATAATTACTAAATTTCCATGCCTGATACTAATTTCCTGAGTGCCGTTACATGACTGACATCAAAATTTGCAATGACTATAAACAAACAATACCCATGCTGAGCTCATTTCTTTCCTAGATCAAACCCACACACTTCTTCAACCCATAAAAGCACCAGTGTTCAGGAGTCATCCTTGATGCTTTGTTTGCATTCTCTGCTATATCTAGTAAATTAGGAAGTTTAGCCTCCATTCATGCATGTCTTGCTTACCTTCAAGTCAGACTCCTTGAATCATAATCTTCTGTCTGGGTAATGCTACACGCTCTAAAATTTGGTAACATCTAACTCCAGAATAAAGACTAAATTCCATTGAATGTTATATAAGTTTTTTCATAACTTAGCTTCTGTCTCTCTTACCTCACTGTAACCATCCTGCACTATGACTTAACAAACTTTTCACTTGGCCTGATCCTTCATATCACTATGTCTCTGCACAGAGCCAAGGTCTTTCCACTCCTGGTTCACCTACCATATTTGTTCCTCCTTCTAAGACTAGCTTACGTAAATCATTTCACTCAGTAAAAATTCCCAGAGACTCTTTACTCACCACCCATTTAATCTGAGATAAAGGCCCATCTTTGGTGTTTCCATAAACTCAAAGGCATTGGTAGGTCACAACCCTTTTCCTCCCTGTGTTCTCTCAAAGTCAAATGTGTTGTGCACTGCCATTAAGCTTTCATTTATTTATCTGTCTTCCTCACCAACCGAGGATCTTCCTGGCACTTAAAAACAGTACATGACAAGCATTCAATGCTAAGAATTATCTAATTGAAGTCATATTTCTTCTCTTTTTTTTGAAGATGTATCTCTCTTTAAATCACTATGGCCACTGGCTGATTCCTATCAAGGGGTTTAATCTTGCCTATCAATGACTTTCTGAAATTCAAGTGGTAACCTTGATGGAAGGTTTTATCCTTCTGTCCAGTTCTACTACTTCTAAGCAAGTGCTCTTGCAAGCTGCTTCCTGCTGATTCAATCTGCTAGAATTATTTAATTGGCCTTGTGCCTATTTCCTTGGTATTCTGTAAGGTGAGTTCCTGTCCCACCTATTCTGGTGACAGAATGATTTCTTGTCTTGCAGGTATTTTTAAGATATAAAAGTAAAATTCTTAGCAATCTTATTGCCAGCCATGTTACTGAAATGTTAGCTACTAATGTATTTATCATTCCTTATGTTATAACTTGTGGCAATAAAATGCATTTTCAATAACACTAGTGCACTTTTAATTTATTATACTTATTCTTGACTTTTACTTTAAGCAGTCAGTGTTGCCTTTAGTGGTATTGTTAAAATTTCAAAAACAAATGGACTTACTAGGGTTGTTTGTTTGCATTTTAAAGCTGTACCTGTGAAATGGATTCACTGTTTATTGAAATGATATATATACATCACATTCCTGTAAGCACTGAGTAAAATAACTTTAAAGCTTCTAATCATATGAATGTTCTTGAAAAACTGTGCTTTTGCTTTCTCGCCCCAAAGGGAAGCTGTGTGCTGCCCTTGAAGGAGCACAGTCTTTGAAGTCAGACTGAACAAGTTTTGGTCTGGCTCTGTCAGCTCTTAGCTCTGTGGTCACAAACAGAGCATTGGCTCTGACCCTCAGATTTCTCATCTATAAAATCGAAATAATGTTATGAATTTTGCTGGGCTGTGGTGGCAGAGTTAAAATTAACCTGGAATGCCTATTGTGATACCCAACACATTTTAGGCACTCAATAAATAGGTTTCCTGTCTTTTAATCTGTTTTCTGCCATGGTGGGTAGCAGACTTGTTTTTGTTAGGGCCATTAAGAAGCAGCTGAGAAATCACAATTCTTGATGTCTCTGGCAATTTTTTGTCAACCCTAATTATCTTCTGTGTGATATCATTGTAAAATTATTCAGTATACGTGTGACTCTGGTCTTCTCAACAAGATGGCAAGTTCCCCAAGGGCTCTTATAAATGCCAACCAGAGTATCTGCTCAGGAAATAAAAACTATTGGATGGACACAATACAAAAGTGCAAGGATAACTTTATGTAAGGGAAGCAATACGATGCCTAGAAAAATAATGCTTTTTCTCACAAACATGGTTTCCTTAAAATGAAGTTAATGAAAATGTTTCCAATCTTTTCTGATTCTAACAGTGAATGACTTATGACTTGCTCTATAGTTGATTGATATTCATAAATCTCAAAACATACAAGTATCTTAAGGAGTATATTATTTTGTGTTGTATAGTGTGGTCTCTTACTCTTTCCCAGACTTGAGTACAATGTAGAATTGAAGACTGCTGGTGAACCGATATTCACTTGCTGAGAAATCTGTCCACTATGAAGACATCTGTCATGATTAATCAGGCTAAGCGATTCTCCATAAGAAAAGCATGAGTGAGTTTGTTTTGCTGCAAAGGCCTGCCTTGATGACATTAATTTGGGAGACAGCTGGAGGTGGCAACTTACCAGAGGAAAACAGATGGGGGTACCTATGAAATGATTCAGAGGTTCATGGGAAACTCCTCCGGTAATCCACAGGGAAACCTGTACATACATTGGAGAAGCAGAGTTACAGAAAAGTCCTGCCAAAAACTGTAACCACAGGTAGTCAAAAGCATGAACTATAAGCAGCCTGTGTGTGAGACACCTGTGTACATGCCTGCCTTATGGGCCTACACAGGTGTGGAAGGGCCTGTCACTGGTTAGAAAAGGAGCTTGAAATTTGGCAAAGGGCAGACTTCAGTTTGAATTCTGGCTTTACCACTTCCTGGAGAGGTGAGCTTCTACAAATAATTTCAGTGTCTACATCTGTAAAATAGAAATAATAAGCCCTACTCTGTAGAGTTATTGTAGGGATTCAGTGAGACCCCATTCTTTCACAGGTAGCTGCTGAAAAGAAAAGTCATTACCCTATGCCTTCCTGTCACCACAGGTCACAAAGAGTCGACTCTTTGAGACCCCGTGGACCATAGCCCACCAGCTCCTCTGTCCAGGGGATTTTCCAGGCAAGAATACTGGAACGGGTTGCCATTGCCTTCTTCAGGGGAATCTTCTTGACCCAGGGATCAAACCCAAGTCTCCTGTGTCTCCTGCCTTGCAGGCAAATTCTTTACCCCTGGTGCCACATGGGAAATCCATACATGCCTAAGTAATGTGATTCAATAAACATTTAAAAGTGAAAGTCTGTCATTTGTGTCCAACTCTTTGCAACCCCATGGACTATACAGTCCACGGAATTCTCCAGGCCAGACTACTGGAGTGTGTAGCCTTTCCCTTCTCCAGAGGTTCTTCCCAACCCAGGTCTCCTGCATTGCAGCTAGATTCTTAACCAGCTGAGCCACAAGGGAAGTCTAAACATTTAAAGCTTCTTTACAAAATTACATTCCCCAACATCTTACAAAGGACCAGAAATTATCACCATGGTCATTTTGTTTTAGTGTCTTAAATAAATAAGTTCTTTGTTAAAATACAGCATTCCCAGGGAAGACATGACATGCTATACGAACCTAGGCATTATGTTTGGTAATGTAACCTAGGTAAACATTTGGGAACATCTACCAGTTTTCTTGCCTGTGAAATCCTATGGACAGAGGAGCCTGGCAGGCTACAGTTCAAGGGGTCACAAAAGAGTCAGACATGAGTTAGGTACTAAACAACCACAACTATATGTCAGGCACTGTGCTTCACTTCTGGGAATGGCCATCTGGACACCTTTTGAACTCTTCAAATGGTTGATCTCAGAGAAAGGAAAAGTCTGATGATGGGACAGGTAAGGACATATTAGTAATTAGAAGGTTTTCTGCATGCTTCCCCCAAAACTGAAACTCTGAAATCCATAGATATTAGTTACCCAAGGCAGTGGCCATAATGAGGTTTAGCTTTATCTCATTGGATGTTCTACTGCTGTGGATGCAGCTCTTCACACCTCCAGATTGTGAAGTGAAAGTCGCTCAGTTTTGTCCGACTCTTTGTTGACCTCATGGACTGTAGACTGCCAGGCTCCTGCATCCATGTGATTTTCCAGGCAAGAATACTGGAGTGGGTTGCCACTTCCTTCTCCAGGGGATCTTCCTAACCCAGAGATTGAACCCAGGTCCCCTGCATCGCAGGCAGACTCTTTACCATCTAAGCCACCAGATATGAGTTCATCAAAATATCAAAAGATTCCTCTTCATCGTCATACTGCCAGTGCCTAGAATAGGGACAGAGTGGTTTCTCAATAAACAATTGTTCATTTAGGTTAACGAGACTGTCTAAAAGAAGATTCCAACAGAGATGTGATCCAAGGTTCTTTATTTACTTCAGAAAATGAGGATCACAGCTAAGCATAGTATTCTTAAAGGGTGGTAGCTAGAGGTTCACATCTAGAAACTTGTGGATGTGTTTTTCCAATCCTTTTATAGTCCTCTGATGTTATTGTTGCAGATGGTCTTCAATGCCAGTGGCTTAAGGTACAATTTTCTTTGGAACTCAAGGCCATTTCCATCTGACTCTCCTCCTAAGCTAATGCTACCTGCTATAGAGCCACGCATTTCTTGCAGACATCCTGGTACCTTTATTTGCTTGCTCCCACGATCCTGTAGTTCAAGTTTTTGCCTGGATTCTTTCTTTGTCCAGAATGGCCTCCTTCCTCCACTTCTTGCCCAGCCAACCCAGATCCTCCCCTTTAGTCTTAGCAAGTGTCTCAGTTCCTCCAGGAAACAGCTCCCTATAGCCCAGCCACCAATACAGCTCTGTCCTCTGTTCCCCTCTTGTCTTAGCCAGCTCCACACAGGTCACAGTTCCTTGATTGATTTGTGCCTAGTGCTGTGCTTTTCCAAACAGATTGTAAAGAAATCTGCCTACTTATGGAACTATGGTTTTGTTGTTGCTTTTGTTTTTTTAAATATAGTTTATATATGTTTTTTTGAAATATAGTTGACTTATAATATTATGTTAGTTTCAGGTGTATAGCAAAGTAAATCAGTTATACACATACATATGCATGCATGCTCGCTAAGTTGCTTCAGTCATGTCCAACTCTTTGTGACTCTGTGGACTACATGGGATTCTCTAGGCAAGAATGATGGAATGGGTTGCCATACCCTCCTCCAGGGAATCTTCCCAACCCAGGGATCGAAACTGCATCTCCTGCGGCTCCTGAATTGCAGGAAAATTCTTTATAGCTGTGCCACCAGGGGAAGCTCACATATACATACAGTCACCACTCTTTTTCAGATTCTTTTCACATATAAGTTATTACAGAATATTGAGTAGACTTCCTTGTGCTATAAGGTAGGTCTTTGTTATGTATTTTATATATAGTAGTGTGTATGTCAATCCCAATCTCCCAATTCATTTTTCCCTTGCCCTCATGCGCTAGTAACCATGAACTTATTTTCTATATCTATAATTCTATTTCTGTTTTATAGATAAGTTCACTTGTACTCTTTCCCAAGAGTCCACATATAAGTGGTATATGATATTTGTCTTTCTCTGATTTAATTCACTCAGTATGACAGTCTCGGGGTCCATCCATGTTGTTGCAAAGGTCATTATTTCATTCTTTTTTATGACTGAGTAATATTTCACTGTATATATGTATCACATCTTCTTTATCCATTCATCTATCAATAGACATTTAGGTTGCTTCCGTATCTATGTTGAGGATTAAATGAGACAACTGCTTCTTTATTTCCCTTCCTTTACTCTTCACATAGAATCTTAAAATGATTTGGACTTTGGAGATCACTTTTGCCAATGAACATAAGAAGTATGTTTAATTAGCAGATGCAAACTTGCATATATAGGATGGATAAAAAACAAGGTCCAACTGCATGGCACAGGAAAGTATATCAATATTCTTTGATAAACCACAATGGAAAGGAATATGAAAGTAATGTATATATATATATATATATATATATATATATATATAACTGCATCATTTTGCTGTACAGCAGAAATTAACACAACATTATAAATGAACTATACTTCAATAAAACGAATTTTTAAAAAAGAAGTTTTACACCAGGGCTTCAGATGACATTTGACATTGTAGAACACATAGAAAAGGAAACTCTAGGCACAGCCTCCTAGGTAAAAGTTTAACCACTCTTGGTTTTAAACATCTGAAAGGAGGCTTGGTCTATCCAGGTCCTGTTTTCTTACTGAAGAACTAGGAGAATCAATGTCTTGGTCCCTCTGTGACCCATTGATGGCATGCTGACCACAGAGACCAGTACCTCCATGATGGAAAACTCTACTCTGCTATCAATAACTCTGGCTTATACTTTCCATTGAACTCGAGTTTTTCTCTATGATCAATGAATCTTTGTTTTACCTTTCTAAAACACTTGTGGAAAGTAAGTCTAAACTCTTCCTCTTGTTAAACGTAGTCCCCACATTAAAAACAAATGAGAAGCTCTCAACTGCCCCAGTCACATCTTATAATATTCAGTTTTCAGACCTTTCACCTCCTTGGCTCATTCTTCCCTGGATGTTTACTTTGCATACTGCCTTCTCATCTTCTCAAACAGAGAACAAATTTCTTAAAGTTAGCAGTTATTATACAATTGAAAAGCATATTTGGCATTACAATCACCCTTTATAGTCACAGTTAATGAACACAGCACAGTGTATTAATTTTCTATTGCTGTTGTAGCAATGATCACAACTGTGGTGGGGTGGCTTAAAGCAAAAACAAATTTATTTCCTTTCAGTTCTGTTGTTCAGAAGTCAGAAATGGGTCTCCTAGGGCTAACATCAAGGTGACTTCCTGACTTTGCTCTATTGAAGAAAACTTTAGTATTTTCTTTATTATTGCATTTTCCCCTCTAAAGATGGGAAAATGTTTTCTAAAGCAGGGAAGCTTAACTGTTATCTTGAATCCATCACTTAATATACCTTTTTGACTACACAAATTACTTAAAATTTGATTTTGTCTTTGACAAAAGGGTCAGTAATCCTTCTAGCTTATATTTGAGCTCTATCTATTGATATTCATCATGTTGCTTTTTCTGAGAGAAACTATTCTGAGCCTAAAGCTCTGAGAAAGGAAAAATGAAGAAGACACAGGCTTTGGAAAGGTTTTCTCATCCCCTTATCTGCAAGACAGTTCCTAGCCCCTTTATTCAGAGAAGACCCCAGAGTTGGTTATTCTACTTTCTTCTTCCAGGTGAGGATACCAGATAATGGCAATAATAACAACAAAAAAGTGTTAAGAAATTCCTTGGCTTTAAGTTTGTAATTAGGTCACAAATCTAAGACAAACACACCATTTGACTAATAAAAACAAGAAACTAGGACAGTTTCATAACTCTCTCAAGGACATCCAACTGAATAATACCAGATTTGGGTTTAGAACCTAATCCTTGAATTTCATTCTCTCTAATACATCCAAATTTAACTTCATATATCCTCTTCAGGTTTGCTGTTTCTCTTTTTGAGCTTCTATCTTAATGGCTAGCACTATTGTCTTAGATAAAGGCAATGGATTTTATTGATTGTACCTCCTGAACATCTATCACATCCATCCCTTTCTCTGCATGATTCTAACTAGCCCAGGGGTTTTTCACCTCTTCCCTGTTGTCACAGCTTCCTAGAGAACTTACTATCTTAGGGTTACCATTGCCCTATCACCTAAATCCAAACACCAGATTGCCCACTACTTCTTTTGATTGCAGATCTGGCTATGTTGCTTATTTGCTTAGCATCTATAATTCTGTCCAGTTTTTATAGATTATATTTCAAGCCCCACATTCTGGCACACGATTCTCCATACTTTGTCTCATATCTATCCTTTATACTTTTATTACAATCGTCCTTCCCATACATCCCTCCCTCCCTTCCCCATCCAATATAGTCCTTTCAATGTGCTCTTTGTGTCTCTGCTCTGCCATTTTTAAAATTAATTTTTATTAGAGTATAGTTGCTTTACAGTGCTATGTTAGTATTTCTGCTGTACAGTAAAATGAATCAGTTATATGAATACATATATACATTTATCCCCTCTTTTTCTGGATTCAGTTCAGTTCAGTTGCTCAGTCATGTCTGACTCTTTGCTGGATTACCTTTCCATTTTGGTCACCCCAGGGCATTGAGTAGAGTTCCCTGTGCCATACAGCAGGTTATCATTAGTTATCTGTTTTATGCATAGTATCAATAGTATATATGTCAATTCCAATCTCCCAACCCATCTCACTCTCCCTCCACCCTCCCCCCATCACACTTTGGTAACCTTAACTTTGCTCTCTATGTCTGTGACTCTATTTCTGTTTTGTAAATAAATTCATCTGTACTATTTTCCTAGATTCCACACATAAGCAGTATATTATATGATATTTGTTTTTCTCTGGCTGACTTAGTGCACTCTGTATAACAATCTCTAGGTCCATCTGTATCTCTGAAAATGCTCTGCCATTTCTTTTGGCTTGTAATTTCATTCTTCATCTTTGCCTAACTAACTGCTCTTCATCTACTTCCTAAAATGAGGCTCAGAGTTTTCTCTTCCAGAAAGTTGCCTCTGATTCCTTGCAATTTCCCAGAGATGTACATACAGTATATGGAAATGACTTGCCTTCTATGCGATACCCTATTAAGCCATCAACTCATTGAAAGCTGGGTCTCCATTTTAATTATTTTTTTTCCACTGGAGTAGTTATTACATAATATATATTCAAAACTGCTTTCCAGAAACAACTGAAAGAATTCTCATGGTACCTCACTGAGGACAGGGTGATGAACACAGATTTCAGGCTAGAGGTGGGGTAAATTCTAAACTGAGTGGCAAAATCCTTTTGTTCAATCAAGGCCAAGTCTTCTGTGGAAGTTGTTTTGTTTTAAGACACCGAAGGTCATTGTAGCATGTTTCCATGGGAGAGCCAACATTCACATTTATATCTCTGCATTGGCTGTAGGATCTTTGGAGGGATCTATCACATTTATTCATTGCAAATTTGTTTAATTAATGACTAGGAAATGCTCTAATCTTAGTGATAAGAGGTGCAGATTGTTCTCAGGTTTTGTTTGTTTTGTTGCATTATTGTTTCTTTTTCTGGGCTCTATTGATTTTTTCTTGATGGTTGTAGCAAAAAGATAAAAAAAAAAAACTTGAGGCCAGTAACACGTTGTGTTATTTTTTTTTAATTTCCCATAGGGCCTATAAAGATGATACAGCTAAATTATGAGCTCAAAAGCACTAATTTATGAACTGGTAGAAATCACAACACATGGCAAGGGATCACTGAACACTAAACTTGGAGCTAGAAGATCAAGTTCTATTTTTCAACTCTGATACTAAGTTATGTCATCTTACACTAATTAGTACACAACTCAAGTGTAACTCTCCTCTTTCATAAAATGGGAATATTGATTTAGATAATTTCTAATTTTCCTTATAATTTTGGTAGTCTACAATTCCAAATTCTATGATTCCAATTTAAGTGATTCTGAAGGTATTTACCAAACCCTATGCTTAGTAAAACCATCCAAAACAAAGATCTGGTCCTTGTTCTTACTGAGAAATGATGTGGAAAGAAAAGTTTAAAGCATAAGAAACATTAAATGGGAATTATGAAAGCACTTAGACTATGTTTGACATGAAATGTGCTAGTGCTAAGTCACTTCAGTCATGTCCCACTTTTTGTAACTCTGTGGACTGTAGCCCATCAGATTCCACTGTCCATGAAATACTCCAGGCAAGAATATTGCAGTGAGTTGCCATTTCCTCCTCTAAGGGATCTTCCCCTCCCAGGGCTCAAACCCACATCTGCTATTTATTCTATATTGGCAGCCAGGATCTTTACCACTAGCACTCCCTGGGAAGCCTTGATATGAAGTACATAACAAAACACATACATCTTACATTCAGCATATACTACCATAAATGCCTGGAATACAATGTGAAAAAGGCAAGTTTTGCCTAGTCTAGAAAGGCAAATGGTCCTTTATTCAAATAATTTTCAATTTTAATGTAAGCCCTTTAGATACATAATATTCATAATAAGTATGTCATAACAGGACGACAAAGGAGTAAGCATTCAAGATTTTTCTCTGTTATAGCCTGTCAGATGGGATGGTTTCTCTTCAAGAGGATAAACTAAAACTTTCTTCTCCCCTCAGTCAATTTACACTCCTATACAACTGGCTTGCGCTCAGTTTCTTGATCACTTATAGCTGTAAAGAATTATAAGAAATATAGGCTTTTGTTGCCATCTAAATGTCTAAAGCAGAGACATTACTTTGCCAACAAAGTTCCATCTAGTCAAACCTATGGTTTTTCCAGTAGTCATGTATGGATGTGAGAGTTGGACCACAAAGAAGGCTGAGCACTGAAGAATTGATGCTTTTGAACTGTGGTGTTGGAAAAGACTCTTGAGACTCCCTTGGACTGCAAGGAGATCAAACCAGTCAATCCTAAAGGAAATCAGTCCTGAATATGCATTGGAAGGACTGGTGCTGAAACTGAAACTCCAATACTTTGGCCATCTGATATGAAGAACTGACTCATTGGAAAAGACCTTGATGCTGGGAAATATGGAAGGCAGGAGGAGAAGGGGACAACAGGGGTTGAGATGGTTGGATGGCGTCACCAACTCAATGGACATGAATTTGAGCAAGCTCTGGGAGTTGGTGATGGACAGGGAAGCCTGGCGTGTTGCAGTCCATCGTGTTGCAAAGAGTCAGACACGACTGAGCAACTGAACTGAACAGAACTGAGAGTTTGGTAACATAAGCCATGTGCCAAGATGAAAAGTAGTGAAATCTATTAAGAAGAAGATTGGGGATCAATCTTCTGACTGCCACAGAATGGTCATGTGAATATTAACCTGAATGCCCCATGATTTCAAAAGCAGTTCAAACTTGTGGCTGTTGTGAAGGATCTATTGGCTGAATATGTTAGTGATTTGAGGTTGGAGATGTGCAGAAGAGTGAGTCTGCCAGTTAGGAAGCTACAAAAATCATCTGGCTTAGAGATGAGGGCCTTTGTTAATATGAAAGCCATTAGGGTAGACAGCAAAGTCAAGATACAGACTACTCCAAGAAAGAATCAGGCTTAAATGGGCCCAGAGAAGTCCTGATTGAGGAGATATAGGCAATCCTTCATTTCCAGGTCTAGTAATAAATGTGGAACTAGAGTAATGTTCAGATCCCAAGATAGAAACGATGCCATAAAAGTGTTGGGATAAACCTGGGTTGAGAGCACTCCATCCTGGGTGATTTGTTTAAGCCACCATACTATTTCCCTGAATAATCCAATAGATTTGTTCAGGGATGGTTAGGCTTATGCCCATTTGGGCCAATGAGAAGCAAAATAAAATCTTCTATATTTTCTGGAGAAAAGAAGTCAGGCTCTTTTTCTTGTTGGAAATGATAAGGTGCTGCCCTGCTGTAGCAAACTATCTTATGAAAGCCTACAAAACCAGACTTAGAATGGACTTGACACTTATAGAAGGAAGAATTGTGGAAAGAAACTACACACCAGATGCTCTAACGGAGTGGCTGAGTCAGTTAACCGTGAGCTATGCTCTCACTGGAGTTTTGGACAGCTAAGATAAAATTCTTCTGAAGTATTTAAGTGCATTTGAATTGTGGTTTTTACTACTTATGGCCAAAAGAATAAAACTGATACTATGAATGGGCCCCCATTCAGTATTAAAGAAAAGAATTAATAGCCTTGTCAGATGGGGGGCTAAAGTTATAGGGTTACTATTATTTGTATTTCATGTTTGATAGGAATCATCCAAGCAAAGATCTATAGGCCTTCCTTTCCCTCACTGATAAATCCTGTCAATATCCTGTGACCTTCCTATGTCTTGTGTGCTTCTCTTAATTTCTGATGACTCCAACCTGGTCCAAGCTGCCATCTTTGCATGCCAGGGTCACTGCTGCAGGCTTCTTACTGGTCTCCTAACATATATCTGCTATTCACTCCTTTATTTTATTTTCTACCATACAAATCTGATATTATCATTTCTTGGCTTAAGGAATATTTTCAATGGTGATTCATTGTTCTTTTATAAAATCAAAACTCCTTAAAATAGCTTATGAAGACATTATCCATCAGGTTACTGCTCCCCTATCTCACAATATAATTCACCATTTCTCCACCCTTTCTTGCCCAGACTCTGGGCTTGAGCTATCCTGAATCTCTCTGATTTCCTATTAATGCATGCGTGTGCTCAAGTACCATTAGTCCTTCAGACATATATTTACACTGCCAGGAATGCCATTCCAGTCTGAATCCTATCATCCTTCAGGGTTTGGCCACAATGTCACTTCTTGTAAAAGTTCTCTTCTGACCCTAGTTTAGACTGGCCCATTTTACTAGATATTTCCATAGTTCTTCTGTACTCACTTTGACCCATTCTAGTTTAATTGTTTTGTTATTTCTCTTCATTCTTGCAAGTTTTAGCCTGCCTTTTTCACCTTTGCACCCCTAGTGCTCACTGATAGTGAGTACTTCATATTAATTGAAGAGATGAATAATATGAGGCCATTAATAACCAGGCAGGCAAACCTCAATAAGGCAACCAGGTGACACTGCTGATAATAAAAGTGGTTAGAATTCCAGTAAAATAATAGCAGTTAATGACTCATTGTTCTGTCCTAAGATTGAACAAATGGCCAGCATTCAAAAGAATATACACACCACAATGACAGAGTCTCTGATTCAGAGCTTGAGCCATGTCATTCCTTCAGGCCAATCCCACTCCAATTTGTTCAGTCAAATTCTCATGTATTGCCGAGGTTATTATTCACCCTAATTATGTGGGTACAAAGAACAGGATATCAACCCACAGTCAAAGGTGAGCTCGAGTGTCAGTATAAAAAGGAACAAGTCACAAAGAGCTGAGGTCAGAAGCCAGCTGGACTAATTTCAAGCTTGACTACTTTGGTGAAGCTTCTAAATCCCCTTGAGTGTCTGTTTGCATATCTTGAAAGTGGAGCTTGTATTCATTCTCTCAAGAGTTGTACAAATGTGGACTTTGTATGTGTTATGGCAATTCTGATGCCCAGAAAAAAATCAAACTTGTCATCCTAACACAAAGGATCTAGATTTAGAACACTGGAAGTGTGGCAGTAGCAATACACAGACATAGGAATTCAGAGGCCCAGTGAGACCCACTTCCTCTCATGGTTTCTGTTCTCAGTTTAACATGGTTGAGCTACAATTCACAAACTAGATGACTCATAATCAAAAGTAAAAAAATCCAATTTAGTTCACAGTATTGATACTAATGTTAGTCTCCGTCTGGAGGTTTATCTGCTTAGAGTCCATCTGGTTTACAAAGCTAAAAAAAGGATGATGTGTTCACAGTCTGATTTTGGTTTCAAATTGAGAAATACTTTCTGAGGCTATTAACAGTAAGTGGATACGCTCTCGAGGTAGAATATCAAAGCAGCCATTACAACAATCAGAGGAATGCCTCCCTCTTGCTGCCTCAGTGCTCAGATTAGGAAAATCTCTACTCAGCTGCCATATGGGTATTGCTGTAGCAGACCTGTGATGGGAGATGGAGGGTGAGGCAGGCGTAGGGAGATAGTTAGCAGGTGGGGTGCAGAATGAGATCACCATCTTGCTTCCCACATCTTGAAGAGGGCACAAAACCTCCAGGATGCTTTTGTTTAATTCAAATGATTTCACTTTAGTATTGAGCAGAACGTAAGCCCAGGTTACTTTCTGAAAATTATCACATTTCCTAAAATTTAAGGCTTTATTTCATGGTAATATTTGGAGAATGGGATATGTATATTTAATACAGATATGAGTTTTTTTTTCCATTCCTGAAAACTGTTATTCAATCAATGGTGTCCCACTTGACAGATGGCATCTGAGCATTAAATAAAGATGCCTTACACTCTTCTATGTGGCCAAGCACTCTGATATTATGGGAAAATATAATCCCATTATTATGCTTAGGGCCTTTGATGAGGGGGCAGGTCACTTGGTCGATGTTTTTAGGTACCTCATGTGTGTTTCTTTTTCATCCTAAAAGTGTTCCTAACTGGCACTGGACCCACAGAATATCTAGTGAAAAGTACCCTTATTTTTTTCTCATTAAAAAATCAAGACATTGGAAAGCATACACACACAAGAAAAGGAGATGAAAATAAACACTACATACCTCTCACCCAGAGAAAATTATGAATCATATCTTGTACCATATGCTTCCTAAGCGTTTTTTACATACTGTCATGATTATTTAGTGGTACAGTCTTTTTAATATATCAATATATTTGAACTTATTTCTATGAGAATACATTTGTTTACAACCTCATTTTAAATGGCCATATAGTATTTCAATATCCAAATATGTTACTGGGATTCCCATGTGGCACTAGTGGTAGAAAATTCTCCTGCCAATGCAGGAGACACAAGAAATGCAAGTTCAATCCATGGGTTGGGAAAAGATACTTGGGATAATGTGCAAAATCAAGGAAGATAAAAAAATTAGTTTCCTCTGGCTGCTGTAACAAATTACCACAAACTTGATTTTTAAAATGATAGAAATGTATTCTCTCATTGTTCTGGAGTCCAGAAGTCTAAAATCAATGTTACTGGGCCAAAAATGAATTGTCAGCAGAACAAGCTCTAGGAGGCTTTAGGAAAGAATCTGTTGCCTCTTCCAGCCTCTGGAGGCTGCCGCATCCCTTGGCTGAGGCCGTATCCCTTAGCTGAGGCTGCATCCCTCAGTCTCTGCCTCCAAAGCCACACCGTCTCCTCCTCTTCTGTGTGTAAAATCTCCCTCTGACTCCCTCTTTTAAGGATATATGTGGTAATATTTGAAAGTGAAAGTGTTAGTCACTCAATCATATCTGACTGACTGTTTGGGACACCACGGACTATAGCCTGCCAGGCTCCTTTGTCCACGGAATCCTCCAGGCAAGGATACCGGAATGGGTAGCCATTCTTTTCTTTGGGGCTCTTCCCAACCCAGGAACCCACATTGCCTGCATTGTAAGCAGATTTTCTTACCATCTGAACTACCAGGGAAATTCCAGATAATCTCATCATCTCAGTATCATTAACTTAATCACATCTGCAAAATCTTTTTTTTAATTTTTTTTCTGTATAAGGACAATTTACAAGTTCCAGACATTAAGACACAGAAATCTTTTCTCTTTGGGGGAGGGAGACGCTTTCAGCTCACCACTAATAGTACATAAATTCAGCTACAGTTTTTAACCAGAGATTACGCTTTTTAGAAAAACTTATTAAGGGCAAGAAGTGTGTGTAGGAGGTTTAGATAATGTTGTTCAAAATAACTTTTTCTTGAAAAGCTTTGTTATTTGTTGAAATGAGAGTTGTTATTTTCCAATAGTTAGACTGATTTAAAAGGCTCAGTGACTTGGTATTACTCAATTTCATTATTTGAAATGAAAACCTTCTATTTGCTTTTACTTACAAATATACTTCATGGGTATAGCCTGGATGTAGACAAACAGTTCTATGCTAGTTAAGTAGAGAAAGTGAGAGAGATTTTTTAAAAAGTAAGACAAAACAGATCAAGTGAGAGCAAGGACAGGAAAGCTGAAAAGAAGCCTGATGCAGAAAGAACAGTGCGAACATACAAGGAGGTGCCAGGAGGAAACACCGGTTCTCACCCCTTTTCTATTCAGCCATGCTCCTGGGAATAGACCTCTAGGGCTTTCCAACAGAACTCACTAGCCCATGACCTATATTCCTGGGTGGTGGACAAGGAGAGGAGGATGAGGGGGGTGGCAGGAGGTAAAACAGGATCCGTGAATTTCATCATCTTATGTCTAGTTTCTCTAACAATCACTCTGGCATCAGATAAACCAACAGTAGTAATTTATTGTCATCATTATTATTTTACGCAATTGTTAGTACTGCTGTTATTATTATTATCTTTATTCACTGTGGGCAAGGCATTGTGCTATCTACTTGTTAAGCTGCACCCTGTAGGCCTGCAAGCCCTGTCTTTGCCCAGCCTTAGGATCTAAGAAAGAGCCTGTAGTCAGCAACAGCAATAGTTTAATAGATGGGGGATCTTCCATGTCTGAAGCAAAATCCTGGAATAACACCTGACCATGTGTGGTAGAGGGCAGGCAGGATGTTGTAGCAGTTTCTGCTCCTGAGAGAAGAGGTAGGTTACCAGTTATAGGGCAATTGGCATCAAGTTGGCTCATTGGTTACCAGGGAAACCAGCAGAGTAGCATGCCCTTCATGTCCTTTTGATAAGCTATTAATGCATAGATGTTCTAATCTAAAGCTAGAACAATCACTAACTAAGGCTGGGGCAAGTATGTAGCCATTTACCGGTTATCCTCTATGATTAAGAGGGAAGGTCAGTCAGGTTAGGTGAAGCAAGGATTGATTGACCAGATGATGTACAGAGAGCAAGAGAATAGCCCTCTTTGGTGGCCTAACCATATACCAATTAACATAGTTTATCTCATTCAAGCTATGTAATAACTTCACAGCAATTCAGGTCATTCTAAATTTGTCTGCACAAGCTGAAACTGTGAAAACTCAATAATCAGTGGGGAAAAGTACAGTTGTTCTGTGACTTTTAAAATTACACTACTTGCAAATGATAAAAATATTCTTACAGTTGATTTTAAATGCATAAGAATATAACAAATAGTAAAACAAATATTTATTTAGTACACTTTAATTTGAAATATTAGAAACACAGAACCAAAGTGTTTTACTTTTTTTGCAAAAAAGGAACATTAAAAGCGACTTAAGCAGTACTTGCCTTTTCATTGTATGGCTTACAATAAGGAGAAAGCATCCTTCCTGAGCATTGGTAAATTGTCACACTCCTTTCTCAGTCTGAATCAGGTTCTAACACTTTATCCTATGTATACTTTTACCATCACGAGGTATTGATATCCTTTAAGGTCTCTTCAATGTGAAGGTTTTTATCATTGTGATAAAATGAGACATCTAATTTTTCTG
Organism: Giraffa tippelskirchi; assembly: GCF_054371585.1. Taxonomy (NCBI): domain Eukaryota; kingdom Metazoa; phylum Chordata; class Mammalia; order Artiodactyla; family Giraffidae; genus Giraffa; species Giraffa tippelskirchi. The sequence goes on from NC_137277.1 coordinate 135,523,256, forward strand.
GGACATTATCTTATTTTTCACAACCACTTTTCTCATTTCTGGTGCTAAGTTTGTTTTCCTGTTCTCCTGACTTCATATTCAATCTCCTGAAGGGCAGCAATGTCAACATCCCAAGGTCATCTGCTTTTATTCTATAACCTCATTTATGTTCAATTTGAATTTCATTTTCAGTGTTACCACTTTTTATTTCTTTACTGCAATTCCATATTTGTCATCCAAATTCTCTTTCAATGAACCATTTTTGTAGAATGCTACATTTGTATTTCAGGGAAGAAGGAAGTAATACAACTATACACTTTGCTGTCTGTGCATGAACTAAATAATAGATGTACAGTCATTGATCACCAATAGAATTTGAAAGAAGTGATTGTGATTGGCTATTGATCATGCTGCTCATCTGTTTCTTTTTTAACGTGATAAATTGTGGAATGAAGAACTAGCAGCCAAATATCTACTTTATGAAATTATTCATAATCAATACAACATGGTTAATGCTCATAATTAATACAATCATTTGCTTGCAATGCAGGAGACCCAAGTTTGATTCCTGGGTCGGGAAGATCCCCTGGAGAAGGAAATGGCAACCCACTCCAGTATTCTTGCCTGGAGAATCCCATGGACAGAGGAGCCTGGCAGGCTACAGTCCCTGGGATCGCGAGTGTCAGACACAACTTAGTAACTAAACCACCACCACAAATAAAACATGGTTGCTGAAGATTAAAGCTTTGAAGGGCTTTATTATTTAACTTAACTGTGCTCAATAAAATGAGTGCATGTCAGAAATGAGCAGAGAGAGCATGTCAAAATTAGACAGGAGCTGCCTGTCCTGTGAAGTAGGGCCTGTGACCTTGATCAATTTATGGAAAAGGAAACTGGGCAAGATTAAATGATTTACAAGACTTCCCTGATAGCTCAGCTGGTAAAGAATCTGCCTACAATGCAGAGGACCCCGGTTTGATTCTTGGGTCCAGAAGATCCCATGGAGAAGGGATAGGTTACCCACTCCAGTATTCTGGCCTGGAGAATTCCATGGACTGTATAGTCCATGGGGTAGCAAAGAGTCAGACATGACTGAGTGACTTTCAATTTCATTTTCAAATGATTTACCTACAAAATTAGTTGAAGTCAAAACTAAAATTCAGATGAACCTTACCCCAGATACCAGAGCTTTACCTTCACAATTTGGCATGAGCCTGGGTCCCATATCCACAACTCTTTCAACAATCAGATAAACTAACTGGGAATCTCAGTCAACTCTATTTCTTAGGATAGTTTTTCCTGCAGTAGTTCTAGTCCAGCTGGAATCCTACCTTCTGCAAATATCAGAGCCTCTAACTTCTCTGCTTTCTTGACACTTCAGAGTAATTATAGAGCATATATGACAATATTCACATTTGATGCTTTTCTTCTTGTATCCTCAACTCCCTGATTACAGCCACATTGTTGACAACTTCAGGCTTACCCTTTGTTTTTCTTCCTTCAATGGGACCTATGGATCACTTCTCAGCTACCCTCTTTCTCTTGGTTTATTTCACAAACACCTTGGTGCATTTGAAGTTTTCCCTCACTAATTTCTGCCAACAGAAGAGAACTATATGCAACACTATCTTCATCCCAGGTAGTTCCTTTGCATTTTGCATTTTCATGAGACTGTGCCAATCCTCATTTTATAACTAAGGGATGGAATAAACCTGAGTATTTGGGGCTGGCTGCTGCTACTAAGTCACTTCAGTCGTGTCTGACTCTGTGCGACTCCATAGATGGCAGCCCACCAGGCTAACCCTGTCCCTGGGATTCTCCAGGCAAGAACACTGGAATGGGTTGCCATTTTCTTCTCCAATGCATGAAAGTGAAAAGTGAAAGTGAAGTCACTCAGTCGTGTCTGACTGTTAGCGACCCCGTGGAAGGCAGCCCACCAGGCTCCTCCATCCATGGGATTTTCCAGGCAAGAGTACTGGAGTGGATTGTCATTGCCTTCTCCGAAGGGATCATAATGGTACAGAATTGTTGAGAATAGTGAAGAAGATAAAACTATCTCTTCTATCCAGATAGTTAGCATTTACTTTTTTCATAATGCCTAATTGACCACCGTCTTCTCTGTTTTCATGACCATTTTCCAGAATAGAAAACAAATTTAAAAGATCAAACATAGAAAGGAATTATGATGCTGGAGTTGGAATCAGAATAATACAGAGGAAACAGCCCCACACATGAGTTCCATAGATATGCCTGTGAAGGCCATTCTATCACCTACCGTCTCAGAGAAGGGCTGACTGTTTCAGAACTTGAGTGTACCCTTCTATAAAGAAAAGTTCAAGCTCCCATTATTATTACCAATAAGGATTAAAAGATAGTTCCTGTGAACTGGCTGGCACATACAGTGGCCAAGCAAAAGTCAATCCTTATTATTAGGACTTGGCAGAGTAGGGCACAATGGCATGTGAAATTACATCAAATTTTTTTAATTCACTTTATTAATTTAGAAATCTTTTGTGTATTTTCTGATGTCTCTTCTCCAGTTATTATTGTGAGCAAGCCCAGAGATGATTCATTAACTACATCCTGGGTAACAGGCTTCCAAATAAGTCTCAGTATAGTCCCTTATATTTGACAGGTGTAGCCAGAGAATTGTAATCAGAATTTAAACTTTGTTTGAGAGGAGGTCTTTGGCAGTAGATTGTCCTCCTAACATAAGCTATATGACAGAGACAATCTCTATCTGAGATTATCAGATAACTATTATCTGAGATAAACATAGCTGAGACAATCCAGCTCTAGTTTCCTGACATTTGCATTAATTTCTTGACATTTGACATAAATTATTAGATCTTTCTTGAGAATTCCCCAGTACAAGTCGCTCCATAACAGTGTCTAATGAACTAAGCACTTTAGGCAAAACTGTGTTGACATAAGCTCTGGTCCCTAAAAACAATCACTTCAGGAAGCCTGACCAGTTGTCACCCAGACTCAGATCCCCAAGACCTTCTCCTATTCTTTGAACTTTGTATCTGTGTTTAGTAGTCTCTCAGTGTCACCTTGCCTTGGATTTGGGTTGATCCTCCTGACATTCTGCCTCCAATTATAAACAGATCGGTACTCCTGCTGCTGCTGCTAAGACGCTTCAGTCGTGTCCAACTCTGTGCAACCCCATAGACGGCAGTCCCGTCCTTGGATGAATGAGATGTAATTTTCTGTTATCAGCTTCAGAGAAAGTAGGTAGAGTCAGCCCCACTTCTTGGTGGCTTATAATAAAAGTTCAAGTGAATCAACTTTGGGGAGTTAGGGATTTGACATTGCTTTAAAAGGATTCAAACTGGGAGCTATTCCTTCAGGCTATATCGCTGTAAGCATATAGAACATAATGAAGCCATTTGGATGTAGTTCTCCACTTCCTTACAAAACCTACTGAAAAATTGCGTGGTGAGGTTTCAGGAACAATGGCAATAGAGTCAGCTGTATTATTTGAGTCAACTCACGCAATGTATGTAGACTCCAAAAATAAAATAATAGAAAATATAGAGAAGAGATAGGAAAAATGTCAAACAAAACCCAGAACTCTACCGTTGAAAGGACAATGACTTTTCCAATTGTAGTACATAGTTGTTAAATCATTTTTTCTTATGACTAAAATGTACATTTGTCCCTGCAGATATACTTACAAACAAGATCATGGTCTTCATATTGAACTATTGTTTTTATTCAACAGTCTGTTATGAACATCTTTCTACATCTGTAAACATATTTTTTATGGGATTGTAACATTTTCTCATGTACAGATGTGGTAATTTTACTTATACACATTCTTAATTATACCCTTCAGATAAACTGTTAGGAAAACAATTTCTAGATTAAATTCTGTATAAATATTCTAAGTGACAGATAGCTATGGACTCATCTGGGTTCAAATTTCAGCCCCCCAACTCACTAGCAATGTGATATTAGCCCTTAATTTCAAATAGATTTTTGGCCCAAACACATTGATTTTTACCCTCCAAAAGATTGTTTTCATACTGCAATAGAGTTTTCAACTGGGAACAATTTACAATTTTTGATCTTCTCTTAGGTACTAGGCATTCCACTACAGTTAGAATATATTTCTGTCACTGAATCCTTGATACAGAACAGGCTCCTGTGGTGCTCCTGGGCATAAAGACTTTCTGTGTCATTCATTTCTTTGATATAGGAAATAGCTTTCATTTACCCTCAATGACCTTCTCTGAGTTCCAAAGGGCAGCAGATTCAAACAGTTGTTAATTATACAGGAGAATGGATATGAAACAAGGGAGAAACAAAGTCAAGAGAAATAATAGTGCAGCCCTGGGGCAGGGTCCTGGTTCCCCTACAACAGACACACACAACAATATCTTGAGCTGTTTACAGACACTGAGACCCCCTCCAGATAGGAAAAGTTAACAGTTAACAATGGTATGCTACCCACAAGCACATAAGCCCCAGACCAGTTGGAACCAGAAGGTTGATGATGCTAACTCCCACTTACCTCACCACTAACAAATCAAAAATATCCATGAACTGATCAGGCCCTCTATACAAACTCTTCACTATCTTCTTGAAGGGCTTCCCTGATAGCTCAGTTGGTAAATAATCTGCCTGGAAAGCAGGAGACTGCGGTTCAATTTCTGAGTTGGGAAGATCCCCTGGAGAAGGGATAGGCTACCCACTCCAATATTGGGCTTTTCTTGTGACTCAGATGATAAAGAATCCACCTGCAATGCAGGAGACCTGGGTTCGATCCCTGGGTTGGGAAAGGGAAGGGAAGGGAAAGGTTGGGAAGGGAAAGGCTACCCACTCCAGTATTCTGGTCTGGAGAATTTCATGGACTATATGGTGCATGGGATCACAAAGAGTTGTACATGCTTGAGTGACTTTCACTTCACTTCATCTTCTTGAAAGTGTGGTGGGCACATTTCTCCGAGGCAATAGCCTGCTGTGTTACCTCTTTGTCTGGCAAAGAAATAGCTATTCTTTCTCTTTCTTCTGAATTCTATCTCCATATTTCTATTTGGCACTGGTGTATAGGAGCTGAGATTTTGGCAACATCCTCAAAATAATTTTAAGTCAGTTTTGTTTCTCTACTATCATGTTACTTTGATGGGACCAAGACAAGGAATTGGGTACATGTAGTTTATTTGTGAGGTGATGCCATGAAGTATAAGTAAGGGAGTGGAAAAAATAACACAGAAATGTGGGGACAGTTAAAATAAAGACAAGAGCCAAGCATTTTGTGTTGACAACAGGGACATCATCTTTGAAATCTCTAGGAAGGGTAGGCAACGGTTTGTCATCTTCCTTGTCCAAGGACAAGAAGTTGGGAATTGACTCACTGGCTGAAAGATTATCTTCTTGGCTATTAATTCTTCTTAGTACCTGTGGTTAGATCTAGAACATCCAAAAGCTCAGGAGAAGAGACAAGGCTTGACCTAGAAATGGGGTTTCATCCATTTGACTCTGAGTTTATGGAGCTGTCTGCTGAAATTGCAGCTGAATTCATAATTAACACAAGGATATGTGATTTTTCCAGTATCCTTGCCTGGAAAATCCCATAGACAAAGAAGCCTGAGCTGCAGTCCATCGTGTCTCAAACAGTCAGGCATGACTGAGCAACTAATACTCATGTGATTTTTGGCAGCAAAAAATACCTGCTACATTATTTCAGTTTCATAGGCACTAAATTTGATCTCAAGGATATTATTATTGCTACCCAATAGCACTCAAATAGTCAGTGGCAAGTCTAAACTCCAAACCCTGGTTTCCTGACTCCAATACTTGACTCATATTCTTCGCATCAGACCACACTGCCTCCTAAAAGCTCAAGCACTTTTTGCTTGTAAGGAAGCTGTAGACATGCTGTTCTCCTTTGTAGCATTACTGTAGAAACTTGTCTTTTGCACACTGCTCATCAACCTCTAAATCTCCTAAAACCTCAATAGTTGGACATAGGGGCCAAATCTTTTTTTTTTTTTTCCTTTCATAATCCCTAGTTAGTAATAACAAAGATACTTTAATCTTATCTAATGTGCTGTGTGCTTAGCCACTCAGTCGTGTCTGATTCTTTGTGACCCCATGGACTACAGACCGCCAGACTTCTCTGTCCATGGGGATTCTCCAGGCAAGAATGCTGGAGTGGGTTTCCATGCCCTCCTCCAGGGGATCGTCCCAACCCAGGGATTGAAACCAGGTCTCCTGCATTGCAGGTGGATTGTTTTCCATCTGAGCCACCAGGGAAGCAAATACCTAATCAACAAAGGCAGTACACATGCACATTTTGTTTCAAACAGCAGGTTGTGATATATTGATGAGTTGCAAAATCAGTTTGGTGGGTCTTGAGTAGAATTTCAAAAATTAGATGATGAGAAAAATAGCAAAAATGCACATCTTTTATCATTTCAAAAAGTATTTGTTTTCATTATATGTGTGTGTGTATGTGTGTGTGTGTGTGTGTGTGTGTGTTATGTTTATCTACAAAGAGCTCATTTCATATGATTGGTCCTGGATAAGAAAATTTGAATGTCACTTACTTGTAGATGCTAAGCAATGTTCAAAACACCTGGGGTCAAATCCTAGCTCCACTAACGTTATTTGGCTAATTTTATTTTTCTTATCAATAGATGTTACTAACCTCAAGGGCTGTTGAGAAGAATAAATGGGTTACTCCATACAAGATATTGACAACAATGTTTGACACATTAAGATCACTCAATGTTACTTATAGTTGCAAATGTATGCTCAGTCCATAAAGTATAAAGTTCACATGTGGTCTTTGTTTAGTTCAGAGCAAGAGGGATGGAATTCAACATTTTCAAGTATTTGGAAACATGTTATTGGGATTGAATTAAAATAAAATGATTCGGTATATTTCTTAGTATTCCCTCCAAAGTTCTCCTCACTAACCAATATTCTAGCTCTATATACATGTATTTATTGTTAATTTAAACCATTAATTCCTTAGGAAAATTAACATAAGCATTTTACGTTAGTATGCTAAAATTCATTTAAATGTATCTGCTTTGTGTGGTATCTTGGCAGATAAATAATCTGTGTAATATCTACGACATATATAGTTGTAGCTTAAACAAGTGACTCTCAAACTGCCAACAAAGAAAACAGAGTTAGCATACTTTCTAGTTCAGAAAGAATACTGTGATATGGCTTCCTGACTTGTGGCAATGACCTTGAAACACAGCCTGAGTGTGAGTGAGTCTTGTTTTCAAAAACTAGTGCAGTCATTCTTTATATATATATTCCTTAATATATATGTGAAAGTGAAAGTCACTCAGTCATGTCCAACTCTTGGACCCCAAGGACTGTAGCCGGCCAGGCTCCTCTGTCCATAGAATTCTCCAGGCCAGAATAGTGGAGTGGGGAGCCATTCTCTTCTCCAGGGGATCTTCCAAACTCAGGGATTGAACCCAGGTCTCCCACATTGCAGGCAGGGCAGATTCTTTACCATCTGAGCCACCAGGGAAGCCATATATATATATACATATATATATATATATATATACATACATACATACACAGTTGATTTACGATGTTAGGTTAGTTTCACATGTACAGCAAAGTTATTCAGTCATACATAATGCCTATCTGTCCTTTTTCAAGTTTTTTCCCATGTAGGTTATTACAGAACATTGAGCAGAGTTCCTTGTGCTGTGCAGTAGGTCCTTGTTAGTTACCTATTTTAAATATAGTGTAAATGTCAATCCTAAACTCCATATGTATCCTCCTCCCCACCTCTCTCCCTGGTAACCATAAGTTTTTTTTCTATGTCTCTGTGTCTTTTTCTGTTTTATAAGTAAGTTCTTTGTAAGATCTGAGCCACAGTCTGCTCCTGGTCTTGTTTTTGCTGACTGTATAGAGCTTCTCCATCTTTGGCTGCAAAGAATATAATCAATCTGATTTCGGTATTGACCATCTGGTGATGTCCACGTGTAGAGTCTTCTCTTGTGTTGTTGGAATAGGGTGTTTGCTATTACCAGTGTGTTCTCGTGGCAAAACTCTATTAGCCTTTGCCCTGCTTCATTCTGTACTCCAAGGCCAAACCTGCCTGTTACGCCAGGTGTTTCTTGACTTCCTACTTTTGTATTCCAGTCCCCTATAATGAAAAGGACATCTTTTTTGGGTGTTAGTTCTAGAAGGTCTTGTAGGTCTTCATAGAACCGTTCAACTTCAGCTTCTTCGGCGTTACTGGTCGGGGCATAGACTTGGATTACCGTGATATTGAATGGTTTGCCTTTGAAACGAACAGAGATCATTCTGTCGTTTTTGAGATTGCATCCAAGTATGCATTTTGGACTCTTTTGTTGACCATGGTGGCTACTCCATTTCTTCTAAGGGATTCTTGTCCACAGTAGTAGATATAATTGGCATCTGAGTTAAATTCACCCATTCCAGTCCATCTTAGTTCGCTGATTCCTAGAATGTCAATGTTCACTCTTGCCATCTCCTGTTTGACCACTTCCAGTTTGCCTTGATTCATGGACCTAACATTCCAGGTTCCTATGCAATATTGCTCTTTACAGCATCGGACTTTGCATCTGTCACCAGTCGCATCCACAGTTGGGTATCGTTTTTGCTTTGGCTCCATCCCATCATTCTTTCTGGAGTTATTTCTCCACTGATCTCCATTAGCATATTGGGCACCTTCTGACCTGGGGAGTTCATCTTTCAGTGTCCTATCCTTTTGCCTTTTCATACTGTTCATGGGGTTCTCAAGGCAAGAATACTGAAGTGGTTTGCCATGCCCTTCTCCAGTGGACCACAATCTGGGTGTTCATTGGAAGATCTGATGTTGAAGCTGAAGCTCCAATACTTTGGCCACCTCATGCGAAGGGTTGACTCATTGGAAAAGACCCTAATGCTGGGTAGGATTGGGGGCGGGAGGAGAAGGGGACGACAGAGGATGAGATGGTTGGATGGCATCACCGACTCGATGAACATGGGTTTGGGTAGACTCCGGGAGTTGGTGATGGACAGAGAGGCCTGGCATGCTGCAGTTCATGGGGTCGCAGAGAGTTGGACACGACTGAGCGCCTGAACTGAACTGAACTCTTTGTAAGATTTTTTTTAGACTTTGTATATAATCAAAATTGTTTCTCCAGGTTCATCCATGTTGCTGCAGACAGCATTATTCCATTCTGCTGAGTAATATCCAATTGTCTATATGCACCACATCTTCTTTATCCATTCCTCTGTCAATGGACATTTAGGTTGTTTACATGTTTTGGTTATTGTAAATAGTGTTGTAATGAACATTGGGGTACATGTATCCTTCTATATCATAGTTTTCTCTAATTTTGAGAATAACTTATTTTCTGGCCACTCTTGCTTTGTTTGAAATGATGCCACTATAATTCTTTTTAGTAAGCCTGCAACCTTTATACAATAATTTGGTTTCCACCGTCCAGCCTCCAAAACCAACCTCAGAAAATCATGGATGCTAAGATTCTGAAATGTCAGGAAGGATCTGAGAGATCACTTTTTCCAGAGTGTCAGCTGTGATAAGAACCCTTCCCCTGGCATCTTTGATGAATTTTGTTGGATCTGTCTGAAGACTTCTAGTGTAAATAATCATTTGCCTCTAGTGAAAACCCATACAGCATTGATAAACAGTCCTCAAAATTGTCATAGTCATGAACCTCTAAGCTTACAGATAGGAAAAAAAAAAAAAAAACTGTCTTAAAAAAAAAAACTGTCCTTTTAAAATTAGGTATAGTTTTAATAGAGAATGTGTATAGCATATTAGAAGAGAAAATTTCGTATTATTGTATTATTGCAAGATTTTGTAATGCTAGGTGTGCTAGTTTTGTTTTTTCCAATATACATTTTTATGAGAACATAGCAATTAACATGAAATATATTAGTTCTTATACCACCCTTTAGAAATCATCTATATGAACTAACATTTAGAAAACACTTTTTTGTGAATAAGAGGAAATAGACATCATTCATCTTACCTAACAGTCCTTCAAATATTTGGTTCTGCTAACATTTCTCTTTCCCAGGGTAAATTTCCATAACTTCTGAAACTACTCCTCATGTGAAGTGATTTCTGGACTCTTTTCTGTCCTAGCAACCATTTTCTAAAAGTTCTCTGATTTGTCAACATAGCTTTTTAAATGTAGATGTTTCTTCATAGAGTTAATTTCTGACTTTCTGGAAAATGTAAGCATTATAGCTTGTACTGTAAGCCTATAGCTTGTTTCCCTGAGCTTCAACTTTAAGGGGATTTCTTTTGACAAGTATAAATGAATCATCCACAGAGAGTGGGATTTCTTAGGCACATTGAAGTTCTCTTTTTGTGTGTTTGCAAAAGAATTGGGTCATGAGAGTTGGCCTTTATATGAGACTTTGGGCAAAATACCAAACACAATTTTTTCCAAAGAGGATTGACATAAGGCAAATGTCCTAACCACCTTGCATTTCAATTAAACTTTTTATTTTGAGATAATTGTAGATCCACATGCAGTCGTAAGAAAAAATAAAACAGGGAGATCTAATATCCTTTTGCCAGATTCCTCCAGTGGTATTATCTTGCAAGGTAATTGATAGTATATAACAACCATGATGACAATAAAAATATAGAAAATTTCTATCACCAAAAGGATCCTCCAAGTTCCCCATTTTATAGTCAGTTTCCTCTAACTTCAAATCCTCCTTAACCTTGGCAATCACTGAACTGTTCTCCATTCCATCATTTTTGTCATATTAACAATGTTGTACAAATGGAATCATATAGTATGTAACATTTTGTGGTTGGATTTGGTCACTTAGTATAATCTCTGTAGATTCATCCAGGTTGTTACATGTAACATGTTTTTGGTACATGTACAAAAAAATAACCCTTTTATTGTTATTGCTAAGTAGTTATTCCTTGTATGGATGTAACACAATTTGTTTAACCATTCACCTATTAAAGAAGAATTAGTTTAATTCCAGTTTCTGACTTTTGCAAATAAAGATGATATAAAATTCATATAAATATTTTTCTTTCAACATAATTCTTCATTTCTCTGAGATAAAACCCAAAAGAACAATTGCTGGGCCAATGGTAGTGACATGTTTATTTTTCAGAATTTCTTCCAAACTGTATTCTGGATGTCTATACCATTTTACATTCCCATAGCATGAGGGATCCAGTTTCTCCACATCCTAGACAGCATTAGGCATTTCACTGTTTTCTATTGTCTATTATGATGGCTGTGTAGTGATTTATCACTGTGGTTTTACTCTGCATTTCCCTGCTGCCTAATGGTGTTGAACAGCTTCCATCTGCTTATCTGCCATCTGAATATCTTGTTTGGTGAAGTTTTTCTCTGTAATGCAGAGGTTTTTAATTTGAATAAAATCAAAATTATATTTATGAATTATGACTTTGATGTCACACCTATGAATTCTTAGTCTTAGATCCCAATGGTTTTCTGCTATTTTTTTGTGTGTTTTAAGTTTTATGTCTACATTTAAATTTACTTATGATCCATTTTGACATAATATTTGTGTAAGATATGAGAATTTGAGAGTTTTTAAGATGCTCTTTATTAAGTTGAGCATAATTATGTCTTCCCTTCTGTTTTTATTATATGAGAGTATTTATCATGAATGAGTGTTGAATTTTATAAAATGCTTTTACTTCACTGATTGATACTATGGTTTTTGTTTTGTTTTTACTTTTAGCCTGTTAATATGGTAGTTTTCCTTGATTGTGTTTTTAAATACTTAACCAGTTTAAGATTCTCATGTGAGGGAGGGGAGGAGAAACTCTATTTGGGAATAGGCACAGTCATTTTTATATATTGCTAAATTCTACTTGCAGATATTTTCTTAAGAATTTTGCACCGGTATTCATATATATATGTATACATATATATATATATTTCTTATAAAACAGATTGTAAAAAGTTTCCTTCTCTTTTTGTTTAGAATTGATATTGGTTCATCTTTAATTCACTGGCAAAATCCTCCAGTGAAACTATCTGGATTTGGAGATTTTTTCCATGGGAAAGTTTTAAAAATTATGAATTAAAATTCCTTAAGACTTATAGGACTATCCAAACGATACATTTTGTATTTGTTGCATTGTAGGAATTTGTATTTTTAAAGAAATTTACCATTTTGTAGACACCTCAAATCTATGAGATGGAAGGGATTTTTTTTAATTCCCTTATTATCTTTTTGATGTGTATAGTGATAAATCCTGTTTCATTACTGATATGGTTCTTTTCTATTTCTTTTGTCAATTTTGCTAGAGTTTTGTCGTTTTATTTTTTATCTTTGTTAAAGAGTCAACTCTATGCTTCATTAATTTTTTCTATTTTTTCTATTTCATTGATTTTCATTAATTTACTTTTTTTCATCGCTTTCTTTGCTCTTCTTTTTCTAATTTCTTGAGACAAGTTCATGTTATTGGTCTGAACTCCTTTCTATGCTTGTTGTGCAAAGTCATCTCAGTCGTGTCCGACTCTGTGCGACCCCATAGACGGCAGCCCACCAGGCTCCCCGGTCCCTGGGATTCTCCAGGCAAGAACACCGGAGTGGATTGCCATTTCCTTCTCCAACGCATGAAAGTGAAAAGTGAAAGCAAAGTCGCTCAGTCTTATGCGACTCTTAGCGACCTCATGGACTGCAGCTCTCCAGGCTCCTCCGTCCATGGGATTTTCCAGGCAAGAGTACCGGAGTGGGGTGCCATTGCCTTCTCCTATGCTTGTTGTAGTCCCGTATATTTCCTTTTTAACACTCACTACTTTAACCATATGCCACAAATTTTGATATATTGTGTTGTTATTTTCATTGTTGTACATATTTTTAAATTTATTTTAATTTGGAGGATAATAGCTTTACAATGTTTTGTTGGTTTCTCCCATACAACAGTGTGAATCAGCCATCCGTATACAAATGTATTTTTGATTGTCTTTGAAACTTTCTTTTTGGGCCAATGGATTGTTTAGGTGTGTTTTTTCATTTCCAAGTGTTTGGTGATTTTTTCCCTTTTACATCCCTTTACCCTCCCATATTTATAATATGATTGTTAAATATTTTTTCTACATACATTTAGAACCACATTACACAGTGTTGTTGTTTTGTTTTGTTTTTTTGCTTCAACTGTCAACCTTAATTTAGAAAACTCAAAAGTAGAAGGAAAGGCAATTGAGTTGACACACATTTCGCTTTACTGTGTACTTTTTGCCTTCCTGATATTATAAGATTCCCTTTATCATTTTCTGTTTGTTAAAGTAGTATGATTCAATCTTCTTTGGGGGTAGGTCTGCTCTTGACAGATTTTCTTAGTTTTCCCTTATGCTTTATTTCCTCTTCATTCTTAAAGGATATTTCTGCTGGGTTAAAAACAGAAATTTGCAGTTGATTTCTGAAAAATGAAAATAATAACATGCCACTTATTTCCTGGCATCTGTGGTTTCTGATGAGAAAACTGCCATCATTCACATTGTTTTTCCTTTATGAGTAAAGTGTTATTTTTTCTGAATGTTTTAAGCATTTTTGTCTTCAGTTTTCATAAGTTTAATTATTATATGTTCGGTATTAATTTCTTTGGCTTTATTCTATCTGTGATTTACCCAGCTCTTTTAATCTGTAGATTTATGTCTCTTGTCCAATTTGGGATGTATTTATTCATTATTTCTTTGAGTTTTTCTTGGCCCCACCCACTCATTCCTCTTCTTATGGGACTTTGATGACACAAATGTTAAATGTATTTTACCGGCTCTAAGTTACTGAAACTCACTTTATTTTTGTTTATTGTCTTGTATGTTTCAAATAGGGTAAGTTTCACTGTTTTAACTTTCAATTTTCTGATTTTTTTTCTATTTCTTTTTGCTGTTGAGTCTTTCTACTTTTAATTTTTTATTATACTTTTCACTTTTAATATTTTCACCTGGTTCTCCATATATCTTATGTTTTCTGCTGATACCATTTCTCTGCTGAAGTTTTCTATTTTTCATTTGTTTTAAGTGTATTCATAATTTATCACTAAAATTTTTATCACACCTGCTTTTAAATCTTTGTCAGGTAATTCTAATATATGTCATCTTAGTATTAGCATCCATTTATTATTTTTATTGTTTCAGTTTCAATTTAGTTTAAGATCTTCATAGTTCTTGGTATAATGTGTGATTTTTAATTCAAACTTGGATGTTTACATATTGTGTTATGAGGCTCTGTATCTTAATTGAATCTTCTGTTTTAACTGGCTTTTTTGGAAACACTGTTCTGGAAGTGAAATGGAGGACTACCTCTTAAATGTCATGTGGATGTAGAAACCAAGGTCCCCTGCTCAGCTTCCACTGGCACCTGGCTTGTGGACTCTTCATTAGTGCTGGGCAGGTGTAAGAATTTTGGCTTCCCAGGTGGTCTCCAAGGAAGCTGTTTGAGAGGTGCTCCTTATTGCAATCGAGTGGAAGCCCTGGACCCCTGCCTGGCCTTCTTTGAAGTCACTCTAGTGCCTCATACAGTTTTCTGAGGGTAGCAGTGTATGTTCTCCACTCAGCCTTCACATACATAGAAATGAGTCATAGTTTTTTTCTGTGATGTTCGCCTAGAGCAAAGCAATTTTAGGCTATATAATTTCTGGTTTGCCAGAAATTTCTGGTCTTTGCCTGGAGAAAGCGGGCTTCTGTTGGGGTGTAATTTTGTCTATCCCCTCTGATACGTCTAGGTTGTCAACTTCAGCTCCATGCTTGATATGTGAGGCAAGAAGAAAACTCAGGGCACTTTCCACTGTGTCATTCCTCAGCTCCCAAATTCCCTAGCCAGACTGTATTTTCTTTTCTAATGTTCAGAGTCTTCATGTGCTTGTTTTAAATATCATGCCTAGGATGTTTCTTGTAGTGGGAGGAATAGGAAAATGTATGTCACCTCCATCTCCCAGAAGCTAGAGACCCTGCTTTTTTTTTTTTAAGTACAAGAAGAGAACACAGATATTTTGTTGGATTACTATGTACTATGTATTTGACTTGTGGCAGGTATCTCCTTTACTTTTCCCCCACTCTCCTAGTGTTTTCCCAGTTTTACATGTGAAGTATTCAACTTTCAGAAAGCTCGAGAAATTTGCTTTAGGGCACACAGACAGAACACAAAATAACTGGAATTTGGGGCCCTCATGGGACTAACTTCCCAGCCTATCTTTTACCCCCTATACTTGTGTGTTCCTACAGCATTCTCTAATATTTTCAGAGGAACAAAAGCTTTCCAAATCAGTTTAACAAATATCATTCTCAAGTCTCATAAAAACTGTGTAAAGTCAATTAGAGGAAGAACTTCTTTATTCATTAAAATGATAGATTGTGAGAATTAGTTAGCCCAAAGGGTAACTGGTTTCAAAATACGTCTCCTAATTCAGAGCTCCTTGCTCCATGCTGTACCTTCTGCTGCTATAAAAGGGCAATGAATTAATCCATTTACTGGTGTATTAAATACAACTTAGAGAAGCATAGCTCTAATGAGATAACAGTATTTACAAGGGCATTCAATGCCTAAAATCCCCTGATTTCCCCATTAACCCAGCCTTCCTAGTCTATTTGTGGACATCCTTCAAATCTTGGCCTCTGAGCTGTGAAGTATCCTCAGGGCTAACTTTGTACATGTGACATGACAGTCATCTCATACCACTATGGCTTCTTTGTAAGTCTGTCCTTCCCCTTGTGAGTGAGGTCATTGTGAGAAAGAATTAAATCTTTCATCTCTACAATCCTAGCACCTATACTGGCCATTACATAATAGAGCCTCAAGAAACAATATTGAGTAAATGCATGAATAAGGGAAAGAAAGTCTAATCTGCTCCTCCAGCAACCCCCCCCAATTATCTTACCTTTTTAAGAAGAGATTTCCTAATTGAACTTTGCTTTATTTAGCAAAAACATGCTGTCTACGTTGAGAAAGAATTCGGGATGTTTATAAAACTACACAAATTAACCATCCCATTATGCTTTAATTTTTACGTGATCTTTTCCTAAAAAAAAAAATACTTTTGATGAGAATATTTGTTTTCCTCTAATCAAATATGAGTAAGAAAACTTTCAAAGCACTAGCCGAGAGTAAGCTTTCATGGGATTTTATGGATTACTTTAGCTGGAATTGAAGGAAATGCCATTGATTTCCCGTTATCTATGAGGCTTTAACCAATCAATATCAAAATGTATAGATTAGTTCCTATATGTTCAACACAATCATAAAGCATAATTTAACTCTAGGGGAAACATCTATGCCCCCTTCTCCTGTGTTATTCACATTGTAGTGTAGAATAATTGTAATGCCTGGTCCCTTCCATTGTTATTTACACTGAAGAAATAATTAGTGAGGACTTCGCTGATGACCCAGTGGTTAAGACTTTGCCTTCCAATGCAGAGGGTGCAAGTTTAACCCCTGAACAGGGAACTGAGAATTCACATGCCTTGCAGCCAAAAAACCAAAAAAAAAAAACACCACACAGAAGCAACATTGTAACAAATTCAATGAAGTCTTTACAATACTAAAAAAACACATTAAAATTTTTAAAAAGAAATAATGAGAAAACAATACTAAACTATGGAAAAGAAGTCCTGGGTTGAAAAGGGTATGTTATAGAAACACAATGGTAACTTAAAAATAAGGAAATATGTATCAATTGCCTACTGTTTACTTGCCATTATACAAAACATATGAAAGTGAAGTCGCTCAGTCGTGTCCGACTCTTTGTGACCCCATGGACTGTATGTAGCCTACCAGGCTCCTCTGTCCATGGGATTTTCCAGGCAATAGTACTGGAGTGGGTTGCCATTTCCTTCTCCAGGGGATCTTCCCAACCCAGGGATCGAACCTGGGTCTCCCGCATTGTAGACAGACGCTTTACCATCTGAGCCACCAGGGAAGTTACAAAACATATAGTGTCCCTCAAAACAAACCTTTCAAAACAGATATTATTAGTCTCCTTTTTATACATGAGAAATCTGACATTTGGAGGGACTGAATAATTTGCTAAATGCTGAACATTAACTGAAAGAGCTAGGATCCAATTGAACTTTTAAACAAAATCTGTGTTCTGTAAAATACATCAAGTCCATTTTGCTGAATATCCAGTAAGAATATAATAAATGATACATGCTTTAAGAATTAAGAAAAGGAGAAAATGAGGAGGAAGTGTATATGAAGAACATGTGGAGGTCCATGATATGTAGGGTTTAGACTCAGGGTGAGGAGATGTGGGGTCTGGGTAGAGATGGAAGGAGATTCCTTGCACGGGAAGAACGGAACCATCTGATTAGAAGAGAGACATATGAGAAATAAATGAAGCCTCCAAAGTAGGGCCACGTAATGAGTGGTAAAGTGTAAGTTGGACTTGATGGGAGAAGAATTAAAAGAATATCAAAGACTTTTGAACAGATGAGTATAAACTCAGGATGATTTAGAGATTAACCTTGAAGTTGGGCCAGAATGGACCAGAATAAAGACATACTTTCAGTGTAGGGAGCCACTAGGGGCCAGGACAGTTTGTGCAGGTCTGGATTTAGATAAAGACAGGGGGAAAGGAAGAAAGGATACCAAGAGGGAGCGCTCCCCAGATCTGGGCAACAGACTGAATGTGATGGAAGGAGAGGAATGCAGTGCATGTGTCAAACCCATGTGATTGTTAGAGCATGAAAACAACATGGTGGAGAAAAAGCCTGTGCTCGTGACCTCACCATATACTAATCCATGATCGATGAATGTTATTTCACCACTCTGAACCTGTTCCTTTATCAGTTCTTAGCCTTCCAAATGAGATTACAAGACTCACACACAGAGTTGCTAGGAAAATGAAAAGAAATACAATATTTAATGCACCTGGATCATAACAGGCTCTCAGCAACTATGTGTTTATATCCGTGGATAAATGGCAGTGACATTCAAAGGAAGACAAAAGCACAGTGGAGTGGAAAGAAGGTGAATTAGACTTGGGGATCCTGACAAGTGTCTGTGTAGGGATTCCATCCACATCTGGAAGAAGATGTGGACCACAAGGCAGATCACAAGTCCCCACTTCATGAAGTTAGATAACAGCCTCTGTGACCTAAGGTGTTCAGGTGAAAACAGCACAGAGTGTCTGAAGATGGCTTCTGGGGAAAACCCAAAGTAGGTCAAATACACATGACCTGATATTCCTGGGGAATATGGGGCCTTCTGCTTTGTATATGTTTTATATATGACAGGTCCTTAGCTTCCATGATGCCTTTGTGTCAGTCTGAGTTGGTGTTCTTTTGAACTTATATGGATAATGTTCCTTACATCACTTCTGATGCCCTCTTCTGTTTTTATTATATTATGGTTTCTGAGCACCTCCTCTTATTTTTTTTTTAAAGCAGGATCTCTTTCTGGGCTTTATAACTCTCCTATCACTATGCTGGGTTACATTTATTATACAGGAAAGTTAAGGGATTTATTTGGGTCAACATCCTACTAGAGTAAAGCTAGCCATGAAACTAAGGAGAAACCTGAAGGCTTGAAGAGACCACAGACATCGGCTCATCCACAAGTGAAAAAACCTTATAATGGAACAGATAGTAAGTATTTTAGGTTTTGTAAGCTAGATACTGTCTCTATTGCCTATTCTCCCCCTCCTCCATCTCCTCATTCCTCCTCTTTAATAATTCTTTGACAACTTAAAAATCACTGTTAACTTGAAGGTTGTGCAGACCAGCCATGAACCAAATTTGTCAACTTCAAACTAATTTAGTTCTGTCACTTTCTAGGTGAGGTGAGAAACAGATGGGTTTAGTGAGGTGCCCAGGGTGACCCAGCAGGAGAGTGATGGAGCTGTTTAGACCTCAGATTTCTTCACCAGCATTTCCTTCCTCACCATAGCTCAAAATCTTGAACCATA
Source organism: Giraffa tippelskirchi (assembly GCF_054371585.1). Taxonomy (NCBI): domain Eukaryota; kingdom Metazoa; phylum Chordata; class Mammalia; order Artiodactyla; family Giraffidae; genus Giraffa; species Giraffa tippelskirchi. Next base: position 135,542,121 of record NC_137277.1, read on the forward strand.
GCCAGTTGTGGAAATAGTCCTTTACCCTACTTAAATTTCCAATAGGATCATTTGAAGGGCCACAGCTATGAGGGAACCAGGTTTTGTCTCTAGATCTCTCTGCTTGTTTTTGTCACTCACTTTTAAAAAAATATCATTGTGCTTTGCCTTATTTCAACAGTGTTTGGGGTCATTTTTGTAAAACTACAAATAATCCACAATTATTGAATTCAAAAGCAATTGCATCATGCAAAGAATAAAAGAGGGAAGTGAGAATGCCAAGAAAAATGCTAGCAAGAGGTAGTAAATTTTGCCTTGGACTTCCACTTGACCAGCACAGAGAGAGATTCATCATTAGTTACAAAAGCCAGCACCCAAAAGCTTAAAAGCTTAAAAAGGAATTAGTTGTTTGTTGCAACACATATTGTCCTAGTTTTTAGACCCAAGAGGTGTTTCCATAGCAGTGAAGAGTATTTTGGAGAAGGCAATGACACCCCACTCCAGTACTCTTGCCTGGAAAATCCCATGGACAGAGGAGCCTGGTAGGCTACAGTCCATGGGGTCGCTAAGAGTCGGACACGACTGAGCGACTTCACTTTCACTTTTCACTTTCATGCATTGGAGAAGGAAATGGCAACCCACTCCAGTGTTCTTGCCTGGAGAATCCCAGGGAAGGCGGAGCAGGGTAGGCTGCCGTCTATGGGGTCGCACAGAGTCGGACACGACTGAAGCGACTTAGCAGCAGCACCAGCGGAAGAGTATTTTATGTGACAACGTGACCCAGGCTGCCTTATCAAGTTGTATAGCATTGCAAGAATGTGGGGGTTGCTCAGATTTTGGGGAACCCCTCTTCTTTTGTCCCCAGATTTGAGAATGGGAATTCTCATACTTTACAAGCATTTAAAATGCCTGATTTTCTACACTTTTACCAGACATCAGTGTCAGACCTAACCTCAAGGACTGACAGCAGCCCTCTGACCTCTAGCCTCAGAGTAGATCTCCCACTGGAGAGCTGACCTGTGCCTGCCCCATATTCTGTCTGGTCTAAAAACTCAATAAGTCAGAGCTGGTCAGAGCAACTATTAAAGTGGAGGAAGAAGGATGATAGAACCTGAACCAAGCAAATGTTTTCCATACCAAAACAATTCTTATCAATGGCAGAGGCATCACCACTACCTACTATATATTTTCAATTAAGTTACCAAAGGCTCTGCACACAGTAGGTACTTAATGCTAGTGGATTTCTTGTCCACTCTGCCCTGACATCTGCCCCTTTTCAGTGTAACTGAAGGTTTCCAAAATTTGAAGACAAAATATGTTGACATTTTCACCTGTGTTTATTTGGCTCTTCATACTTTTGCTGACTGAGAAGATGATGGTATTTGAATTCACTGGATTCAAGATGCAATACAGGAAATTTCTGGTCTCTTCCTCTTTGGAGTCTCCACCCTGACATACATATAGTTTCGTCTTCTTTCCCAGGCCTGCCTCCTCCACAGGAAAGTTGAACCTGTTTCTTCTCTTTTAGGTTTTTCTCAATCTCAGTGCATACATGGTCTCCTGTCCTAACCCTTGGCACTAACCGTTCAACAATCTCTCTGCCCTCCAATTATTCATTCTGCAGGGATTGCTTTTTTATTCCACCTGCTCCATCTCAGAACTATAGTCTTTATTTTACTTTCTCCTTTTGTATATTTTCCAGCTTTCCCTAAAAGCTGCACCTCAAGTTATGCTGTGGAAATAGGTTGAGAATGATTATGGAGAGCAGTCATTCCTTCAGTGGCTCTTTAGTGTGCACGTTCGGGGTTCTGTGACTGCAGATCCTCATGTAATAATAGCAGGGAGCACAATCCGTTGACGGATTTTTAAGCCTGTGCATTTAATTGTCCACCCTATCAAGGTTGTGAAATAATGGGGATTAGACTTTCACTTAACCGTTTCAACAACCTGCCCTTACTTCTCTGGGTCATCAGCAACACTTTGTTCCCATTAAACACCTGATCTTCCAACAGCCTTTCATTATATTTCAGGGATATGTGCAGTAACTTTATCTCCCCTCACAGAATGAAAGGCATCCTTTCTTGCTGACATAATCTGTATCAGCAAAGGGGAAGAGGATTAAGGAAAGGAGATCTTTCAGTATAGCACACACAGCTTATGGTAAGAGGCTGGATTTTACCAGGTCTTCTTCATCTTGTTCACATTCTTTGATTTCATAATTATTATCACCAAATCATTTATGGACCAGACCATGGCCTGTGAAACTAGGCAAGTGTGTGTTAGAATCTTGTTTTTATATCTTACTATGTGGTTTCGGCAAGTTCTTTGACCTTTTTCATCCTCTGTGTTCTCATCAGGGAAATGGGAAATAAGTAGAACTACCTGCAAGTTTGCGGTGAAGAATAGTAAATATATGTGAAGCCTTTAGTTGAAGCTAGCATGTAACTAATATTGAATAAATGGTACCTGTTATAATTACTCCCTGTAGATTTTTGACTTGCATTTTGAGGACTGATGATTATCTAAGCATCAGCAACTCAGTCCTGATTTGGTACCAGACTAATGCTTAATGACTCCCTATAAATGCCTGAATATGAATGATTAGACACTAGACATTTCAAGTTAGTGTAGAAGATGACAGGATCTTTTTCTTTTAGAAGAAATGTGCAGGCATAGTCACATTAAAAATTAAAGCACATTTGACATTGTAAAGGCAAAGCACAACAAAGCCACTGTTGATATTTAATCTTGCAGATACCTAGTTTGAACTTATTTTAATACTTTCTCTAATCTCCAGACCCTGATAGAAGATAAGAAAAATAGCTCCTGGAATATAGGCTACAATAATAATAGCATTCCATTGGAGTGTCAGCTTGATGGGGGTGAAAACAAAGATGCTTATTTCAACTCAACATTATCTTGCAAGATTTGTATTACTGATATCACATCCTCAGTGTTTGAAAGCAAGCTTGGGAATTTGCAGACACTGCTAAATTGTGGGAAATAACCTATAATGAGACCCACTGCATTCTGATGGAAGAAGAATTTGCTCATTTGGATACCTCAGTTTAATAGAGAGCTAAATGGATGGTAAATAGAGTTAGGTGTAGATAAAGGTTGAATAGTGTGTTTTGAAACACAGACTAAAGAGAAGGAATACCTAATGAATTGGAAGTGCTTTAGTACAATGACTCAGAGAAGATTGGTGAGTTATGAGAGACAATGATCTAAATGTATTAATAAAAACTCAAATCGTTTTTCTTTTCAGAGAAGGACAGAAGTGTTCACCAGAAGGAAGTAATACTTTCCAGGAATCAGCATTTCAGAAAAATCAGGGACTTTTAGAGTCAGACTCACATAAATTTAATTTCTGCTCAGTCCTTTTCTAAAGTTATATGATTTGAAGCAATTCTATTAATCTACCAGAACCCTATGTCCTTCATCTGAAAATAGGAAAAAGTCATATCTTCTAGGTCTGCTCATACGATCTTGACCATTGAACACTGTGTAAGGATACATGAGCTGGGGGGTGGAGATTGGCCACACTGGATACGTCATAGATTTGTCCATGTATTATAACAATATCCTTGAAGATGACCCCAAAGCTTTCTTTTTCTTTTAATCAATATACTGCAAACTACTTCCAGTATATAGAAGCAAAGTATGTTGAAAATGGGCATTTATTTTTCCTAAATGACTCAGGGTACCATCGAAACTGAAGAGGGTCCTGAAACTTGCATGGTTAGATGCACACAGAGTTCCCGGAACATGAGAGGTACCCAGGAGGAACTAGTCTGTGGGTGAGATGTGAAACAGCTCTAATGGTGACTTCTATAGGATTGACATTGCCCATGGATAAGATGGTGGCATCACAGAGCATCAGTGTGAGTCTGTGGGAATATGACAGAGTAAATTAACCCTTTGAGGGGAAGAATCAACTAGGGTGGAAACCGTCTTCCTCCGTTGAAACAGAATCCCTCACTGTAACTGTCCATTGACTTACCCAGCTCTTTCTCTGTTCTGGAAGCTCCTTGTAATTTTTTTAAAATAATTAATCCTCTAATTCACTTTTTAAAAATTATAGGCTGCACCCCACTGCATGTGGGACTTTAGTGCCCTAATCAGGGATTCAATCCATGTCCCCTGCGTTAGAAGGTAGAATCTCAACCACTGGACCACTGGTGAAGTCTGTGAAGGCAAATATTAATGCTCCTATTTTCACAGGAAAGTATCCCAGTGTATTATATCCTTGAGACCTTGTTTCTGAATGAGTCATGCATGAATCTCTCTTCTGCTGCCTTCCATTGAAGACAATGTCGTCATTTTTAAGGTTATTTGTTTTAGCTTGTCTTTTAAAAAAAAATTCATGAGCGTGCTTCTTTCTTCTCTATTTTAGTTTTTGTCAGTCAATATTTATTGAATGCACAGTGAGTGACAGTCGTTGTGGTAAATACTTTTAAGTCTTTACTTAACTTTTGAAACAACCATGTGAGATCAACAATGTCAGCTCCATTTTTTAGATAAAGAAAATGCGGCTCAGATAGGAAAATAGTAACTGCCTAAGGCTGCCCGATGAGCAGATATGAGAGCAGAGATTCAAAGCTAAATCCACCAGTCTCCAGAAATCTCTTAAACCCTACTTTGTAGGATCCTTGGCAGTGATACCCTGGACATTATCCCCCATCCACCTCTCAAAGATTATTCTTATATTATCCTGTTTTCATTGACAAGCACAAGTTTGAAGTCTTTGTATATTGCTTTATTCTATTCTATTATGTAATCCCCCCAAACAATTCCAGTATCCTTGCCCTATGAATACTTCAGCTTTCATTAATTTTGTTTAGTTCCCATTTGTGTTTAGATAAGTAGCCTACTCAGTTGGACTTGATTTTGTCCCATTATATATCTACCCATCTAAATTCAATTCTGTGGGCTATATGGGAGCTCTGCTAAAAGAGCTACAAGGAAATCCCTTTGTGCAATAGGTATGCAGGAAAAAATTGAGTTTGAGTCCATCATTATCACACATACAAATTCCAATAGCTCCCTGTTTTGCTGGTATAATCAATTCTGTTGCTAGTGAATTAATACCCATTCTTATGGGAATTTAGACACCATTTCCAGGCATATCCCTTTCATACTCCCTGACAGAAACTCTCTTGCAAAGCCCTGTCTCCCTGATTAGCCTTAACGCTCTTCAAGGATAAGAAGCAGGTCATACTTATTCCAGTGAACTAGTTGGTGAAATGTATTCACTAGTCTGGTCAAATTGTTTTCCTCTCTGTGTTCCCAAGTAAGCCAAATCTTTTCATTTATCTACATAATTTCTCTGAGTGAACTGTCATTACACTTATCTGCCATCCAAACATGACTCATTTCTAATAATAACTACAATTGAGATGTTCCTTTAGAGCATATGAAGCATGCTCACATACGCTACCTCATCAAATTCTCACACTATCCCGGTGAGAAAAATACTTTAAACACCCTTAGTTTTCAGAGAACACAATACACTAGTTCGGTGACTTGTCCAGGGAATGCCAAACCAATGAAGGGTTTTGTTGGGATTCTGACACAGATATCCTGATGCTAAAGTCTACTTTTTAAAAATCTGTCTTGTTGCTTCACTGTGGTTCCATCACCACCAGGAAGCCTTTATTTTCTGACCATCCTCTTCTCTCAACTTCTTCATCCTTTGATGACGAAGAAAAGTGTTTTCTTTAGTCCACCTCACCATTAGAATACGCATGCGTGCATGCTCAGTCACTCAGTTGTGTCCAACTCTTTGCAACCCATGAACTATAGCCCATCAGGCTCCTCTGTCCATGAAACTTTCCTGACAAGAATGTTGGAGTCATTAGAATATGAATAAGCAAATAAACAAAGTAATCAGTATGCAAGTCATGCAAACACAGACTAAAGCCAAACCTAAACAATATATATTTTAGATTATTTTCCCTCATAGGCTGTCACAAGATACTGAGTTTCCTGTGCTATCCAGTACATCCATTTGTTTAGCTATTGGGCTAGCCAACCCAATATTTTATATATAGTAGTGTGTATATGTTGATCCCAACCTCCTAATTTATCCCTTTCCCCCTTCCCTTTGATAACCATATGTTTTCTATGCCTGTGAGTCTATTTCTGTTTTATAAATACATTTGTTTGTGTCTTTTTTTTTTTTTTGGATTCCATATATAAGTGATATCATATGATATTTGTCTTTCTCTTTCTGACTTACCTCACTTAGTATGATCATCTCTAGGTCCATCAATGGTGCTGCAAATGGCATTATTTCTTTCTCTTTATGGTTGAATAATATACTGCTCACATTTTAATCAAGCCCCGTTTAGAGACATTCTGTCAGCACCGGAGCCTGCTTTGTCTCACTGTACTTAGCAAGTGACAGTGACACTTAACACGCAGTGCCTTGTGGTGAAGATCTGCTGGTTCATGGTTTTCTTTGTGCTCTACTTGAGGAACTGTAGAGAGTACCTCTGAAGCACATATCTCAGGATGGAACGGCAGGGGGTGGGGAGGGGGGAATTCACACAATTTAGAGAATTAACAGAAGTCAAATGTACTTACTACCTATTATATGCTGGAGATGGTTTTAATGATATTATGTATATCAATTCATTCAATCATCAAAGCAATGCTAAGGGTGATATACAATTGTTATCCCCATTTTACAATTGAAGAACTAAAAGACAAGCAAAAATGTCCAGAGGCAAAGCTAGAAAGTGTTAGATTCGGGATATACATCTGGACAATCTTACCCCAGAGTCTGTGCCTTATGTAACTATCTGTGCCAGCATAGGATAGTTAGAGCTGGGGTGTGGAGAGGGGAGACTGGCAAGATGTCGGCCTGAGGAATGGCTTAGAGCTTTAGATAAACCGACTTTATTCCTCTGGGAAAGTCAAGAAAGGGTATAAATTGTCAAGAGCTCTGTTGCACGGATATCACATGGATGAGGGTTCAAGTTTGTGTTGGCAACATCAGTTGTCAGTCTGAGGATGCTATGAGCCGATTGCCCCATTTAAGAGCAGTCATGATAATACCATCTACTATTTATTGACTAATCCCCCTGACTTTCATTGTCTCCCTATTATCTGTGAATAAATTCCAAGGTCCCTCCTGCAGCCCTGAAGAACCCAACAATTTAGATATTCCTTATCTGTTCAGATTTATCTCCCACCACATCTCTCTTCACACTCTAAGTTCTGATCATATCAATGGGTTTATTGCTCCCTGTACACTCTTCATTTTGAGGGCTTTACTTACGTTCTTTACCTGCCCTTCACGTTCTTAGTGCCGGAACAATTCTTTCAGCCTCAGTTCAACTGTACTCTAACATGAGAAGACTCCTCTCAGCCCAAAGTTTAGGGGCGATGCCTCTCTTCTAGGACCCCTAGTCTGGATATTTACACATTAGAATGACCACTTTGGTTTGTGTATCTATCATTCACCCAGTTTCAATTCCCTTGAGGGTAAACTCTGCCATATTTACTTTTGTGTCCTAGAATCTAGCATGGCAGCTGACACATACTAAGTGTCAAAAAGCTAATTGAATTATGTATCAAACCTTGATATAGGGCTTTGAATCCAGCTGTGATTTCAATATAGCATCATGAGTTTGATGTTACCTAGTGTTAATTACAGAAGAAACTTACAGAAAACTTAAGTGCAGAGAAATAAAATAAGTTATAAAAAATTGCATAGAATAAGCAATAAGTATAATAGGTAAGGGGCAGATTTAGGAAGGATTCAAACCTAGCACTATTCAGAGTCTGGCATCTGTTTGTAGGTCTGTACATTGTACCATACTAACTTTCTCCCCAGAAGTGAGATGATAGTTGACATCTGGGAAATTGACCTGAAAAATCAAGATTCATGAGACTCAATGGAGTGGAAAAACAGAATAAGAGGGCAGCTTTTGAAATGCCTTAGGCATTCCCTTCTTATTTACATTTACATTTAAAGTCGCTCAGTCACGTCCGACTCTTTGCAACCCCATGGAGTATACAGTCCATGGAATTCTCCAGGCCAGAATACTAGAGGTGGTAGCTTTTCCCTTCTCCAGGGGATCTTCCTCACCCAGGAATCAAACTGGGGTCTCCTGCATTGCAGGGGGATTCTTTACCAACTGAGCTATCAGGGAAGCCAAAAATCTGACATTTGTAGTTTGTTTCCTCCTGCTGCTTAAGAGAGAGATAAAAAATATCTGACACTTGCAGCCTATTTCCTCCATTTGGAGACCCCTAGCCTTCCTATCTGTTATCCTCTCATTCCCCTCTTTTCTTTTAGGAGAATTATGTTCTTAGGGAAAGGGGCAACATCCCTAAATTGGTGAGGCAACATATTCTCCTAACTCTCATATTAAGAGTCTCTGATCCAGGGGCCCCAAGTAGTAGTTGGAGAAAGCTGCCTCAGTGGCAGGAGTTTGAGTAACCATTTGTAACTTAAAAGCCTTTCTGCGGCTAGAAACAAATCCAGGCAAGTGGTTACAAATTCAGGAAGCAAACAGAAAAACAGAACAATCATCAAAGTTAAAAGTTACATTATGCCCACAGTTAAAGTACAAAGTGTTGCACCAGTCCACTTTAGGATTGTTTGATGTCATCAGATTAAGAAGAGGCTTCACATATGATTGTTGTCGCAGGTATTTGCAGACTTGGGGAAACAAAGTCCTTTCCTTGAAGTGGAGATGCCCACCATGGGAAGCCTTCCATTGATGAAGAGGGGAGTGCTCCACAGACCCAGCAGTTAGACTGATTGTGGAATGCAGTGTAGGAGTGAGCCTAGGACAGGAAGGCATTGTCTTGAGGATCAAAAGGCAGACTCAGGATTTTTGGAGTCAGAAGAAGCAGGCTCACGTAGATTATCAGGCCCATCCAGATCAAGTTCAAGGGAAGTTGTGATGCTCATTGTGCTTGCAGGAGTCCACAGGGTATGAAGAAGCATTGTGGGAAGAGTCCATTAGAAGCCACCCTTCTTATTACACGTGCTTTAGCTAGAAAGGGACAGGGCACATGGAACTTGGTCAAACTTAGATCACAGGTTTCAGGGAGATAAGCAAGTCCTGGGATGAGTCACAGTACTAATGTTGCCCATAACAATGCAAATAATCTTAGCTAACATTTTTGATCACATACTACAATACCTTGATGGTTTTAACTGCTTTATGCATATAATATTCCTTTTTCCTTTCAAAATCAAGTACTAACCCCATTTATTAAATGAGAAAACAAGAAAAATTAAGTGCCTTGCTCAGATTTACATATACTGAGTGAAAGAACCAGACTCCAAACTCAAACAACTCTCTGACATCAGATCTCACACTTGTAACAAGAATTCTATGCTACCCATCTGGTGTTGTCCTCCAATGTGGTGCTATTCCCAGGTAGGTCAACCTGAAAGAAAAAAACTGAAAAGAAACTAAATAGGGACTTTCCTGGTAGACCAGGGGCTAAGACTCTGTGCTCCCAATGCAGGGATCCCAGGTTCAATCTCCGGTCAGGAAAGTAGATCCCACACACTACAGCTAAAGATTCCACATGCTGCAACAAACATGAAAGTTCATGTATGCCCCAACTATGATCCAGCACAGTCAAAGAAATTCATAAAAGTAAATATTAAAAACAAAAGAAGCAAAAGAATCTCAGGCAAGGGTGGGCAAGGGCTGTACAATAATCACACAAGATAGAATGTATGTGAGGTGGATGAGGAATTTAGGGCAGCCTCCTTCTCCTCAGGTGCAGGTGCTAAAGAGAAATCCAGACAAGACATTTATTGGTTATAGAAGAGATTCCAAAGTTGAACTTGAAAGTTTATTTAATTAAACGATTCACTCACTCCAGTTTCAATATACCTATAGACCAGAATGTCAGGAAACTATGCAAATACATGCCTGATGTTGGGACAAAGACAGAAACAGCAAATCAACAATATCAACACAAACAGCTTAAATGGTCACCTCAAGTTGATCATTTGTTTCAGGCCTTTTTCCAGACAGAATTAGATTGATTTTATTAGACATATGCTCCTTATAACAGAGGCAGTAATTTCTGTCTCAAACCAACTATAGCTTTGCTATACCTTTTCTCTCTCCAGAGCTGATGGGGTACCTGACATAGAATCACTGACAGCCCTCTGCCACCAACAGAAATGAATGCTTACAAGTCTTCTAGGACCTACTGCCAACGTTAAGGACATCCATGACCTTCCCCCACACTGAATTCCTTCTGAACACCAAGGCTTCCAAATCTTCTCCATCACCACTTAAAATAAGATTAAATATCAAGGAGGAAAATGCATTGAATTTTTAAAGGGGGGGACTTTGAGTTCTCTTTTGCAAATATTAAAAGCAATGCCAAAGGCATTCATTCAAGTCCCTTGGGCCACTTTTCAAAGAAATAAAAGAATTAAGTTAACTGTTATGTGGAACAAATGAAGAAACTACCAAGGAAAATTGCAGAATAATAAAATCAAGACATCCGCAGGGCATAATTACATCCTGTACTCTGCTGATTTTGCAGATGAAAGGAGCACAGGGCAAGAAGTTATATGACTAGGGTCTTCATCCCAGCTCTGTCCATTCATTGGCTGTGTGGTCATTCCTTGGGCAAAGCACTCAATCATTTGAGGATTCAGTTCCTATTCTGCTGCAGAGAAAAACAACAACAGAATTCACAGAATGGACCCAAAGTAGTGAGAAAGCTATGACTTCTGTCTTTTTCTTTACTCTCATTCCATTCATTCAAATGGGAGTCAAACCTCAACCTCCAGTTCCAAAAGTCTTCTTCTGGTGAAATTTGATCTCTCTAACTGTGCTCTGGAAAATACCTGCTATTGCCTTGGAGAAATCTAGCCTGGTAAAATTACAGAATGTCACTGGGCTGAAGGCAAATTACCTATGAATTTGGATTAAAAATATTACCTACTTCACAATACTGCTTTTTAATATAATATAATATAATAATATAACAGAAATGGGATAAATCTGGTAAAGCACCTAAAACCATGTCTGGTACATTCAAAGTCCACAATGTTAGCTCATTAGTATTGATACTGTCTATAAAATAGATAACCAATGAGAACCTACCGTATAGCTCAGGGAACTCTACTCTGTGCTCTGTGGTGACCTAAATGGGAAGGAAATCCAAAACAGAGGGGATACATGTACACATATAGTTGATTTGCTATGCTGCACAGTAGAAACTAACACAACATAGTAAAGCAGTTATACTCCAATAAAAACTAATTTTAAAAATAAATTAGCTCAATATTTTTCACTCTTCTATCTCCACATACAAAAAATATCCAAAGGTGCATCATCTTTAAATATTTATATGTAAATATAGAATATTAATACATAATTTATTGCACACATTATATTATTGAACTATAGTTGACCTGTGAGTTAAAGTTTTTTTTTTTTTTAAGATTCTACTATAAGTGAGTTCATACAGTATTTGTCTTCCTCTCTCTGACTTATTTTAGTTAGTATAACTTCTTGTGGCGATTGTTTCATGATCTATGTATGTCAAATCACTAAACTGTCCTCCTCAAATTTATACAGTGCCGCATGCCAACTCAGTTCAGATCAGTCACTCAGTCGTGTCTGATTCTTTGCAACCCCATGAACCTCAGCATGCTAGGCCTCTCTGTCCATCACCAACTCCCGGAGGCTACCCAAACCTATGTCCATCGAGTCGGCGATGCCATCCAACCATCTCATCCTCTGTCGTCCTCTTCTCCTCCTGCCCCTAATCCTTCCCAGCATTAGGGTCTTTTCCAATGAGTCAACTCGTCGTATGCGGTGGCCAAAGTATTGGAGTCTCAGCTTCAACATCAGACCTTCCAATGAACACCCAGGATTGATCTCCTTTAGGAGGGATTGATTGGATCTCCTTGCAGTCCAAGGGACTCTCAAGAGTCTTCTCCAACACCACAGTTCAAAAGCATCAATTTTGCAGCGCTCAGCTTTCTTCACCATCCAACTCTCACATCCATACATGACCACTGGAAAAACCATAGCCTTGACTAGATGGACTTTGGTTGGCAAAGTAATGTCTCTGCTTTTAAATATGCTATGTAGGTTGGCCATAACCTTCCTTCCAAGGAGTAAGCGTCTTTTAATTTCATGGCTGCAATCACCATCTGCAGTGATTTTGGAGCTCCAAAAATTAAGTCAGCCACTGTTTCTCCATCTATTTCCCATGCAGTGATGGGACCAGATGCCATGATCTTAGTTTTCTGAACGTTGAGCTTTAAGCCAACTTTTTCACTCTCCTCTTTCACTTTCATCAAGAGGCTCTTTAGTTCCTCTTCACTTTCTGCCATAAGGGTGGTTTCATCCACATATCTGAGGTTATTGATATTTCTCCCAGCAATCTTGATTCCAGCTTGTGTTTCTTCCAGCCCAGCGTTTCTCATGATGTACTCTGCATATAAGTTAAATAAGCAGGGTGACAATATACAGCCTTGACGTACTCCTTTTCCTATTTGGAACCAGTCTGTTGTTCCATGTCCAGTTCTAACTGTTGCTTCCTGACCTGCATACAGGTTTCTCAAGAGACAGGTCAGATGGTCTGGTATTCCCATCTCTTTTAGAATTTTCCACAGTTTATTGTGATCCACACAGTCAAAGGCTTTGGCATAGTCAATAAAGCAGAAATAGATGTTCTTCTGGAACTCTATTGCTTTTTCGATGATCCAGCAGATGTTGGCAATTTGATCTCTGGTTCCTCTGCCTTTTCTAAAACCAGCTTGAACATCTGGAAGTTCACGGTTCACGTATTGCTGAAGTCTGGCTTGGAGAATTTTAAGCATTTCTTTACTAGCATATGAGATGAGTGCAATTGTGCAGTAGTTTGAGCATTCTTTGGCATTGCCTTTCTTTGGGATTGGAACAAAAACTGACCTTTTTCAATCCTCTGGCCACTGCTGAGTTTTCCAGATTTGCTGGCATAACGAGTGCAGCACTTTCACAGCATCATCTTTCAGGATTTGAAATAGCTCAACTGGAATTCCATCACCTCCACTAGCTTTGTTCCTAGTGATGCTTTCTAAGGCCCACTTCACTTCACATTCCCGGATGTCTGGCTCTACGTGTGTGATCACACCATCGTGATTATATGGGTCGTGAAGATCTTTTTTGTACAGTTCTTCTGTGTATTTTGCCACCTCTTCTTAATATCTTCTACTTCTGTTAGGTCCATACCATTTCTGTCCTTTATTGAGCCTATCTTTGCATGAAATGTTCCTTTGGTATCTCTAATTTTCTTGAAGAGATCTCTAGTCTTTCCCAATCTGTTGTTTTCCTCTATTTCTTTGCATTGATCGCTGAGGAAGGCTTTCTTATCTCTCCTTGCTATTCTTTGGAACTCTGCATTCAGATGGGAATATCTTTCCTTTTCTCCTTTGCTTTTCGCTTCTCTTCTCTTCCCAGCTATCTGTAAGGCCTCCTCAGACAGCCATTTTGCTTTTTTGCATTTATTTTCCATGGGGATGGTCTTGGTCCCTGTTTTCTGCACAATGTCATGAGCCTCTGTCCATAGTTCATCAGGCACTCTGTCTATCAGTTCTAGTCCCTTAAATCTATTTGTCACTTCTACTGTATACTCATAAGGAATTTGATCTAGGTCATACCTGAATGGACTAGTGGTTTTCCCTACTTTCTTCAATTTAAGTCTGAATTTGGCAATAAGCAGTTCATGATCTGAGCCACAGTCTGCTCCCGGTCTTGTTTTTGCTGACTGTATAGAGCTTCTCCATCTTTGGCTGCAAAGAATATAATCAATCTGATTTCGGTGTTGACCATCTGGTGATGTCCACGTGTAGAGTCTTCTCTTGTGTTGTTGGAAGAGGGTGTTTGCTATGACCAGTGCGTTCTCTTGGCACAACTCTATTAGACTTTGCCCTGCTTCATTTTGTATTCCACGGCCAAATTTGCCTGTTATGCCTGGTGTTTCTTGACTTCCTACTTTTGCATTCCAGTCCCCTATAATGAAAAGGACATCTTTTTTGGGTGTTAGTTCTAGAAGGTCTTGTAGGTCTTCATAGAACCGTTCAACTTCAGTGTCTTCGGCATTACTGGTTGGGGCATAGACTTGGATTACTGTGATATTGAATGGTTTGCCTTGGAAACGAACAGAGATCATTCTATTGTTTTTGAGATTGCATCCAAGTACTGCCTTTCAGACTCTTTTGTTGACCATAATGGCTACTCCATTTCTTCTAAGGGATTCTTGCCTTAGAAGAAATGGAGTAGCCATGCATGCCAACTATATCTGAATAAATCTGAAGAAAATACACAGTTAATCATATAATAAATAAAGTGTGTATATATCTCAACCTGTTTAGACCCTCATCTTCCTCTAGTTATTAACTACCTACTCAACTTTTCTGTATGGCCAAACTTCTTGGCCAAGTGGTCAAAATTTAAAATCTTTACCTTTTTTAGTATTTTTAAGGAAAAATAAAAATATAATAAATTTCATGTCATTATCTCTTTGTTTTATATATTATCAACTCATGTTTCACAGACCTCATCAACTTTCTGTCTTCTACATTATTTTAAAACAAATTCCTGAGATCATATAATTTTTCCAAGTAAACCACTGATTTTCTATCAAATGGAAAGCAGATGCCCATGAGAATCTATATGTCATAATAGTTTTTCTATCAGTTTCTAATATACTCATGAATTATAGTAAAGATCATGTACTAAATAAATAAACAAAAATAAAATAAATAAAATAATTGAGAGAAAAAGCTCTACTTTGTATAGGAAAACCTATTGATTGTTATGAAGAATATTAATTAAATATTCTCTTCCACCTGAAGAGATTTATAAACTCAAAGGAGAAAGGAGAGGTGCATATCAATAAGAGCACAGGTGAAGCATACCGTAAGATGAATACAAAGAACAGCAGGAGGTTTCAGGGTATTGGCACTGTTATCAGATGAAGGAGTCAGATGAGTCTTGAAGAAATTGAAGAGCCTGAAGAGCATATAAGACTGGACTTTCAGGGTGGGAGTGATCTCGAAAGGCAGAAATAGACATGGTGGGAGTAAATGAGAGACTCTGCCTATGAGCAGTAGAATGAGATAATAGAGGATTCAGGGAAACAACATATGTTTGCCAGTGAATGGGAATTAATATTTCTGTCTAATTAGGATTCATATGGGATGAAGGGATGGTGAGTCTAGCTACAGAGGTCACCCAGGTTTCAGATGGACATGAACACCTTATGAGATACAAGGAACTCAGAGGATGATGGAATATGCATGTCATGTTTGCATAGAAGAGTGACTGATGTGATACAAGAATACCGTGTACTCATTTGTATGAGTACAAATACTAAAAATTCAGGAAACATCAGAACTCTTTACCAAATGATACACAGTCACATCTATGCAATATGCTGCAGTTTTCTAAGATTTTTCTTTAGCCTCCCTATCCCCTGCTCAACACATGCAGAATATACTCCTATGATCTGACAGTTGGTATAAATAAGAGAGACTTTAAAAGTGATACAAAATTCCCCAGTCCTGATACTAATTGTAGTCCATTACTTTCTCATTCCATGAAATATAGTTGCTCATCATCCTGACAGCTATGTTGGGAGGGGGGTTGCTCTTATCCTTATTTTATTTATTTTTGAAAAATTAGTACAGTCACATTGCACACAGTTAGAAATGTACACAAAGATACACAGATAAGTCTCCTGACATACCTATCCCTAGAAAACCAAGTATGTTCTCCGAGAAGAACCAATTTTTGTCTACTGTGTATCCTTAAGAGTTATTATACAAGTATATAAAAGATTTCCTCTTTTTATTACACATATTGGCATACTGATGAACTGTTCTGCATCTTTGCTTTTTTTCATTTAATGACATACTAAGGTGATCTCCTTAGATCAAGGTATATAAACTTCTCTCTTTCCTAACATGCACAATATAACACTTTGTAAATATATCATAAATTCTTTAACTCATCCAGTACTAATGGGCATTTAGATTATGGCTAATCATGGCCATTGAAACAATGTTTCAGTAAATAACTTTGTATCATAGAAAGTTTGCAAATGTTTGAATATGTGTATGAAAATTTCTAGAAGTGGGATTGCTTGAGTCAAAACATATGACCACTCATTATTTTTTAGAGATACTACTAAATTGTCCTCTAGAGCACTGGCAGCAATAGACACTCCAATCAGCAATTAAAAGAGTGGCTTTTTCCAAACATTCTCATTAGAATTATCTTATTAATCTATCTGATCTATTCAGGTCCGATTATTAAAAAGTGGTATTTTGGTAATTGTTTGCATTTTCTATCCGCTTTTATCTGGATGTTTTAAATTTAATATCTGTTGTGTTCATCATTGTCATTTTCTAGATATTCTGCCTTTTTTAGTATCCAGTATTTACTGTTTAGCCCAGGAATTGTTTTACTATGTTATTGTTGTCTTCTATTGTTGTTATTTAATTTACCAGAGGTAGAATCAATTGATCTTCTGGCTTTTATGCCAACTCCAGCTTTGCCTCATCGTGATCAGATAGTATTGCTTGCATTATTTTTATTTTGGAGAATATATTCATGTACTCTTTGTCGTCAGTCATTTACAAGTTTCTATGGATCATCTCAAGTGTTTATCATCACAGTTATCAGGCTACAGAGGTAAAAATAGATCTATTATTAAGTCTACTTTAAAAATTACATTACTTGAAAATTTTGCATTACTTAAATCATTTATTTGGGCTTCCCAGGTGGTGCTAGTGGTAAAGAACCTACCTGTCAATGCATGAGACATAAGAGATGCGTGTTCAATCCCTGGGTCATAAAGATGCCCTGGAGGAAGGCATGGCAACCCACTCTAGTATTCTTAGCTGAAGAATCCCATGGACAGAGGAGTCTAGCTGGCTACAGTCCATGGGGGTCACAGAGTCAGATAGGACTGAAGTGACTTAGCACACCCACATAAGTCATCTATATACTTTTTTTTGTCCACTTGATTTTTCATGGAATAAAAGAGGAGAATTATAGTCTATTATTAATTTGCTTCTCTGTATTTTTCCATACCCTCTGCTTTTTTTTTTCTTTATATATCTTCTTGTTTGGGTCAGAAGGTCAGAGGTGTCCTCACTAACCAGCCCATTTCAAACACCAGTGCAGTGGACAGTGGGAACTTTCAGACACCTCTGAGAAGTCAAGCATGTTCAGCCACCGCTGAAGTAGGTCCCCACCATGGGAATCAGGGGAGAAGGAACACTACTTCATGGGACAGGATCCTATCCTTCTCCATCCTTCAAGCTGCCCATCCTGTCTCCTGCTCTACCCCATGCAGGGACTGACCTGGACAGCCCGACCTGACTCAGCTGCTACTAAAGGAATTCACTGAGAAAGGAAGCTGTATCCTCTCTGTGGGTTCATAGCTAGCCTCTGCGGATGAGCTGGGACCACTGAGAGCTATTGGGGCCAGTGGTGAGGAGGAAGAGCAGGATCTGGAGGGGAGAACAATGGACTCCATAGCATCTGTCAGTCTTCATTCTGACTATGAAGAAACATTTAGAAAATTCAGTCCCCTTCCCAAATTTGCCTCAAGTGACCTTTTGTTACTAGACTCTTAGAAGACAAGGAAATCTAAGAAATTAACTTCCTGCCTTCACAAAGTTGCCTCGGTGCATTCCTGTTCACCTTTGCTCATTATCTTATTTTCAAACTCTCTGAATAATTTGTTTCAGGTGTGTTCCTCAGATACAATATGAAGCTGGGGTTTGCTTTTATTTAATCTTGGAATGTTTGTTTCTTTTAGTAGGTGGATTTAACTCTACAGATTTTATTGCATGGAATAATGTGTTTTTGTAGTCCTTCAAACAGTTTCTGATATACTTGTGTTTCTCATGACTTTGCAAAAATATTTTTCCAAACACCCTGTATTTTACTGGTCTTATTTTAGTGATATATGTGTGTGTGTGGTGTGTGTGTGTGTGTGTGTGTGTGTGTGTGTGTGATATATATATATATATATATGTCATTTTTACGGGCTTTCCTAGTGGCTCAGATAGTAAAGAATCTGCCTGCAGTGCAAGAGACCTGGATTCAAATCCTGGACTGGGAAGATCCCTTGGAGAGGGAATGGCTACCCACTCTAGTTTCTTGCCTGGAGAATTCCATGGACAGAGGAGCCTGGAGGGCTATAGTTCATGGGGTCACAAGGAGTCAGATATGACTGAGCAACTAACTCAATCATGAGTTATATATATATATATATATATATATATATATATATATATATGATAATATATATGTATAAATTATCATATGCACATTATATATATACACATACACACATGTATATGCATATGTGTATCAGAGTAAATTATTCTAAATAATTTTAAAATTTAATTGTTTTATTCTAGTGATTAACTTTAGACCTATACTTTATATATCTTTATTACTCTGTTTCCTTAAAGACATCTGATTCTGACCTCTGGCTATGACCAATGGTTAAATAAGTCTTTTCTCTACCTTACACTTACCTGTCACCACCTGGCTTTAGTTTATTATGTTCTCTTTCTCAGAGTTCACCTGTGTCACTTTGAATACACCTATTCCTCTATTACTTCAAATGTTAGTGTTTCACAACCATCTATATAAGACGAGGAGCTCAGAAGACTACTTCTGCTTTCTAATCCTTTTGTCCTCCCAACCTTTCTCTCTTACTTCATCTCTATCTTATTTTTGTTTATAACATAGCTTGCATTTCTTATACCTCTTCCTTATGCTTTTAATTCATTTCTCAGACAAGAAGGGGAAATGCTACTTTATCATATACACATTAGAATGTCCATACAGATTATCTTAATACATTCAGAATAGTGATTCCCAGCTTTATAGATGACAGTAGAAATGATTTGCCACAGAACATGCTGCTTTTTGTCACACACCAGTTAGAAAGGTGTGTGAATCACCTTTTCAATACAGATACAATAGTGATCCCAGGCTCCCCCTGACGCCCACACAAAGACAGCCACCACCCTCCCCCCACGGCAGTAATGTGAGCACACACCCTAGGGAGAGGTGACAATGAACGTACAGTTTGTGGTATCTCCAGGGAGGACACGACAGAGCTGTCCCTGTCCCAGGTGGGTAACACCAGAGTCTATGAGGCCAGCAACCCAGTGGAGGCAAGTCCTTAGCACAGACTCAATGCGGTACCTAGCCTGCCCCGGAACAGACCTCGCAATCCCTTGGGGTTGCTCATCCTCCATAGGCTGGCGTGCAGGGCCATGGGAAAAGTACACTGACTTTCCCTCTGAGGTCTGAGCTTGGGGCATACATTGGGCTGCTGGAAGGAGCAGAAACTGCCTCACCTGGTCCACTTACCCAGTCACAGGGAGGATCCACAGGCACCTGCAAGAGTCTACACTCACCTGGGGAGCATCCCCTTGCCTGATGGAACGTGACACTCAATAAAAAACACCATAACAGGTCGAAAACGCCAATAAGAAAAAGAAACACTTGTAACAGTATTTCAGTACTTTTAAAATACATTTATTTATATATTTTAATTGATGTACTGTTAATTTATAATGTTGTGTTAGTTTCTGCTATACAGCAAAGTGAATCAGTTATACAGTCACCTTTTTTCAGCTTACTTTGTCTAACAGGTTATTACAAATTACTGAATATATTTCTTTCTGTGACATAGTAGGCCCTTGTTGGTTATCTATTTTATGAATTGTCACATGTGCTCAGTCATGTTTGACTCTTTGCAATCCCATAAACTGTAGCCCGCTAGGTTCCTCTATCTATGGAAATTTCCAAGCAAGAATACTGCAGTGAGTTGTCTGGAGTGGCTCCTACTCCAGGGATCTTCATGACCAAAGGATTGAACCCACATCTTCCCAACTCAGGGATTGAACTCAGGTCTCCCACATTGTGGGCAGATTCTTTACCATCTGAGTCACCAGGGAAGCCCATATATATATGGGTTAACATACGATATTTGTCTTTCTCTTTCTGACTTGCTTCACTCTGTAGAGTAGGCTCTAGGTTCACCCACCTCATTAGAACTGACTCAAATGTGTTCCTTTTTATAGTTGAGTAATACTCCATCATGTATATGTACCACAACCTCTTTAGCCATTCATCTGTCAATGGCCATCTAGGTTGCTTCCATATCCTAGCTATTATAAATAGTGCTACAATGAACATTGGCATACATGCGTCTTTTTCAATTATGGTCTCCTAAGACTATGTGCCCAGTAGTGGGATTGCTGGGTTATATGGTAGTCAAGGCTATGGTTTTTCCAGTGGTCATGTATGGATGTGAGAGTTGGACAGTGAAGAAAGCTGAGCGCCGAAGAATTGATGCTTTTGAACTGTGGTGTTGGAGAAGACTCTTGAGAGTCCCTTGGAGTGCAAGGAGATCCAACCAGTCCATCCTAAACGATATCAGTCCTGGATGTTCATTGGAAGGACTGATGTTGAAGCTGAAACTCCAATACTTTGGCTGCCTCATGCGAAGAGTTGACTCATTCAAAAAGACCCTAATGCTGGGAAGGATTGTGGGCAGGAGGAGAAGGGGACGACAGAGGATGAGATGGTTGGATGGCATCACCGACTCGATGGACATGGGTTTGGGTGAACTCCGGGAATTGGTGATGGACAGGGAGGCCTGGCGTGCTGTGATTCATGGGGCCGTAAAGAGTCAGACATGACTGAGTGACTGAACTGAACTGAACTGATGGTAGTTTTAATCCCAGTTTTTTAAGAATCTCCATTCTGTTCTCCATAGCGGTTATATCAGTTTGCATTCCCATCAACAGCACAAGAGGGTTCCCTTCTCTCCACACTGTCTCCAGCATTTATTGTTTCCCATAGTCTGTTTTCTATGTCTGTGTGTCTATTTCTGTTTTGTATACAAATTCATTTGTATCATTTATTTTTTTTTATTTTAGTGCTTTTAATGGTATGCTCTTTCTGTTCTTTTTTAAAGAAGTGACCCAGATTTTTATTTTCCCCTGGTCTCCTCAAATCACAATTAGCCCTGCAAAGTAATTGATGTACAAGACAAACAATCTTATCAATAGCTCTAATTTTTAGTGTTTAATTGCATGAAATTATAACACATGCTCCCTAACACATTGCAGGTCATCTTAGTAAGTTGAACCCTTGAAGGGTATAGAAATCAACCTTTTTTGTTGTTCACGTGCAATCATTCATGGACCACCTCTCCAGGTTTTGATGATTTTGCTGTCAGATTAGTGAAAGCGTCTGTATTCTTATTCATCATTTTCCTATTATATAGTCTGCCCATGTGCACGGACTGCCTCTTTCGTGTTAAGCATAAGGCTTCCTACTTAGGAGTAGGGGAGCAGATGCAAAGAAAAGACATC
Organism: Giraffa tippelskirchi; assembly: GCF_054371585.1. Lineage (NCBI taxonomy): Eukaryota > Metazoa > Chordata > Mammalia > Artiodactyla > Giraffidae > Giraffa > Giraffa tippelskirchi. Next base: position 135,563,515 of record NC_137277.1, read on the forward strand.
TGCTGAATAGAGATTCCACTTTTATAGCTATCTGTGGACTCTTGCAATCAATGAAATCACATGCGTACACTTGGCACTATGTTTGGCCCTGGGAGAAGAGGAAGTTAAGAAAGTAAAAACTGTCACCTTTTAGGAAATTAGAATCGAACTGGCAGCAGCAAAACACATATTAAAGAAAAAGAAATGAAAAATAATGATATACATGGTGCCTCAAAATGAGAAATGCCATCAAAGATCCAAAGACTACTTACAGATGGCGCTAGTGGTAAAGAATGTGCCTGCCAATGCAGGAGACTCAAGAGAAGCAGGTTCGATCCCTGGGTTGGGAAGATGCCCTGGAGAAGGAAATTGCAACCCACTCCAGTATTTTGCCTGCAAAGTTTCATGGGCAGGGGAGCCTGGTGGGCTATAGTCCACAGGATTGCAAAGAGTAGGATATGACTGAGCACACACACATGCTAGAGAAGATTCTTTATTGAATACTTGCTGTAGCCTGACATCCTAGCATTGTACAGGTGTGATTTCATTGCATCCATTCACCCATCCTGAGAGATGGGTATTGGTCTCATTTTACAAACAATAAAGCTGAGTCTCAAATAGCTTAAGCTGTTCCCCAGGGTCACACAACTGGTTGGCATTCAAAGGCAGATCTATGTGACCCCAGAGCATTCACTTGAAGCGTGTACTTCCCAAGGACAGTACATTTACCATTTAAAGAACTTTCACATCTATCACCTCATTTGATCTTCACAAAGGCCCTTGATGGAGAGCTCACCACCAAAAGGGGAGCTGAAGACACAGAGGGTGAAGAGCCCGAGTTCATTATCTATTCACAAGCATGGCTCCTCTGATCCCCCATGATCTCAGCTAGTCTTGTAAATGAATGGATGGAAAAATGACTGTATAATCAAAGTGCGATCTGTCCAGGGTAGTACTGGATGAATAATTTATGTTGCATAAATACTGCTGGATGGAGCGCTTAACTCAACCCTCGATCAGATGCTTGTTATTATCTGGCTGGCAGACAATCAAAAAATGAAATGAAATTTGGGCAAATTCCATACACACTTGGGAGAGGCCACAGAGGGCAAAGGAAGAACACACAAAAAGAAGGGGGACTTCTGAGAGTTGAGAGGAGTTTGGGTTTTTTAGCCTGCTGGAAGCCCATTATGAAAACAGACAAAAGCGTAACTGCATATCTTAGAGTGAAATTGTTTGTAGTCCCTGTGATTACAGATAAGCTGGTGTCTCCTTGCTGGCGGTGATTGGGGGTTGGGTGTCTCTTGCATTTTCAACTTGTAGGGACTGAATCTGACATTGTTAATGAGCTCCATATTGCTTGTATGCTGATAATATGAATCTGTCACAGTGGATACAGTATTTGATCATTCATGGAACATAAGATTATTGATCTCTCCTAGAAGCTCAAATCATTGCACCCTCACTCGGGCTCCATGAGTGATATGAAGACAGGAAAACAGCCTCCATGAAGAAACTACAAGATTCTTGACACAAAACCGGTCAGGCAGCCACAATAAGAAATGCTGAGCATTTGAGAAGTTGAAGCCCTAGGCAAATGATATTTTGGGGGCATCATAAAAATTCCTATAACATCATGTTGTCTTCTTTCCAGCCTTTCCCCACATTAATTATAATCATAATCTTCCTCCCAAACAACTTTATTTTCATTTCTGACTTCCAATTTCTTTAAACTCAGAGCTGAGTTACGAGACCATGTCTTCTTAGGGTTTTTCATCACTGCACAGTTCAGCGTACCCATGGCTGTGGTGCTGGTGGGTCCTTTCCAGCTCTGTCCCATCCCTGGAGACATCCCTCCTGGGTCATGACACCTATGATTTATCCTTGCTGGACCTGAGAGCCCCACTCGTGAAAGTTGGCTGGAATCTTAAACTGTTCTGAATATAAAGATGACATTTGATGCTTCTTTCCAAAGAAATGTTGAACTTGAAGGTTTCAGGGTTTTGTGTACAAACCTGGCTTGTCCACTTGTCAAACTAAAGAAACACTCCAATGCTAGTCACAGTCTGGCTTCGTTAATATTTGCAATGATTACCTTTCAGGCTATGCATTTTGCTTTGTCATTCTTTGATATAAATGTCTTTAGTTCTAAAAGACACAGACTTCCCACCATAGCTCCTAGTACCTGCCTTAGCTGTTCCTTGAGTTGCATTGGGTTACCTGTATATTTGGACATAGATGCCTAGCTCAGACCTAAGACTCTATCTGAAACATGAAACATTGTTTTTCTTCTTGCCCAGAAACCTCAAAATTTCATTGAAGAGGTATTCCGACCTTTCTCAAGGGATTCATGTTGTCAGCTAAGCCAGTTTGTCACACTGCTTAGAGAGAAGGGTGATTAACTGGTATTTTCCTGTTTATTCTGCAGTTTAACTAGCACAGTTAGACATTATCCTCTTTCCATGCATCAACTGAGTTCATTTGTTGAAGGATTTATTTCCTTTTAACATTTGATTCAATTTTGTGTTCCTAAAGTTCACAATACAAAAATGCTTAATGATATATTACAAAGTGATTACCTGTGAAGGCACCATTCATGTTTAAAAAAAACCACCAGAACCCAGAGCCCACAGCTGGGTCCCTATACTCATCTCCCTCCCCTCAAAAGATAACTACCTCTCATACTGTTTCAATAACCATATTCATACATTTCTTTATAATTTTATCTCTGCAGCGAGCATCCTTAAACACTATAGATTTAATTATTTTGTATTTGGCTTTTATATCAATATTATATTCCACTGTGATTCTTTCAGGTTGTTATTTGGACCTACAGTTCATTAATTTCCATTAGAAATTGAAGAAATACCCACTAAACAACAATAGGATTCCATACACAACTGCCAGAATGTCTCAAATTGAAAAATCTTCACAATATCAGATGTTAGTAAGGGGTTGATGTAGTGCTGGTGGGAATGCAAATATATGCAAACATATTGGAAACCATTTTACTTTTATCTACTAGTATTTGAGGTTGCATACCCATATCCTTGGACTCAGCAATTCCGCCCCTAGATGTTTATCTCGCAGAAGCACATGAAGAAGTTATATACCAAAACATATTTCAGGATCATAGCAGCATTATTCACAATATTTGAAAACTAGAAACTTTCCAAATGAATAACAATAGTAGAAAGATAAGTTACTAAATCCATACAATGAATTATAAAGTGTGAGAAATCTTTGAGTTTTCAAGTTTCTTATGCTCTTTCCTGTACATATGTTATATTTCTCACTTCAAAAAAAAATGAGGCAAAAACATCTGTAACAAATTAAAACAAATCTGTACCTCCATACTGCAAAATCAACTACTAGGTCAGCTTAAATCTTTTGCGTATTTTTTCTATTGGTTTACCTATATATTGTTATTTGTAGAAATTCTTTTTCTATATAGGTTAGATCCTTAGGTCTATTATGTGTTGTAAATACGTCCTATCTATCCTATTGTTTCTTTATTCACTCTGTTGCTGTTGTTCAGTCAATAAGTCATGACTGACTCTTTGTGACCCCATGAATGGCAGTATACCAGGCTTCCCTGTCCTTTGCTATTTTCCAGAGTTTGCTCTGGAAACTCATGTCCATTGAGTCGGTGATGCCATCCAACCATTTCATCCTCTATTGCCCTTTCTCTTCCTGTCTTCAATCTTTCCCAGCATCAAGGTCTTTTCCAATGAGTTGGCCTTTCTCATCAGAGGTCCAAAGTATTGGAGCTTCAGCTTCAGCATCAGTCCTTCCAATGAATATTCAGGGTTCATTTCCTTTAGGATTTACTAGAAGGGACTCTCAAGAGTCTTCTCCAGCACCACAATTTGAAAGCATCGATTCTTTGGAGCTCAGCCTTCTCTAAGGTCCAATTCTCACATCTGTACATGACTACTGGAAAAACTGTAGTTTTGACTACACACACCTTTTTTGGCAAAGTGATGTCTCTGCTTTTTAATACGCTGTCTAGGTTTGTCATTGCTTTTGTTCCAAGGAGCAAGTGTCTTTAAATTTCATGGTTATAGAGACTGTCTGCAGTGATTTTGAAGCCCAACAAAATGAATGCTGTCAGTGTTTCAATTTTTTCCCCCATCGATTTGCCATGAAATGATGGGATCAGATGCCATAAGCTTCGTTTTTGAATGTTGAGTTTTAGCCAACTTTTTCACTTTCTTCTTTCACCTTCCTCAAGAACCTCTTCACTTTCTGTCTTAATTAAACTCAAATAAGAATTCTTAATTTTAATGATCTAACAGAGCGATGATTTTCTTTATGGCATCTTGTATCTTGTCCAAGATATCATAAGCTATTCTAATTAATAGCATCTAGAAACATTGCTGTTATACCATTCACATGTATATCTATAATCCTTCTGAAATTTATTTTTGTAGAGTCAAGTCATATGTTATTTTATTTTTTCCAATTTTTCCAACATCATAGAAAAGATGATCATGTCTACCTGTTCTACAGTGTCACCTTGGGTATAAATCAAGTGTCTATATACATGACGTTATTTCTAGATTTCTAATTCTATTCCATTTTTTATTTGTCTAACCTTGAGCTAATATCACAGGATCTTAATTACTATAGTTATAATAGCGCTTGATAGATGAGAGAACAAGTCCTCTCACCTTATTCGAGTGTATCATTAACTCTTCTTGTCTTTTAAGTTTCCATATACATTTTAAAATAAGCTTGTCAAGCTCCAAAACAAAATTCGGGGGATATTGATAAAGATCGTAATGAATCACTGGATCAGTATGAGAATAACTGACATCTATACAATATTAGTCATGAGTGAATGAACCTTGTTTTCTCTCTCTCCTCTCTTTATTTAAATCTAATTGTATATTCATCTCAATAATGTTTTAGAATTTTCTGCATAGAAGACTATACTTCTCTGTTTAGATCATTTTTAGGTATTTTGTATTTTTGAGGCTACTATGAATTGTACCTAATTTTCAAATATAATTCTTTGTTTGTTGCCAGTATACAGAAAGTAAATTTAGTAAATTGACCTTGAATCCACCAGTCTTGCTAACCTCATTAATCCTAATAATTTATATATGGATTTTTTCATATTTTCTATGTGTATAATAACATCCATGAATAATGGAAATTATATATTTTCTTTCTGATTCTAATGTTTAAAACTTTATTTTTGCCTTTGCTGAGTTGGGTAGTCCTTTAGTAAAATGTTCAGTAGAAGCGAGAATAACAGACAAACTTTTTATTCCTGATCTCAGAACATCTTTGAAAATGTATTTGATAATATAACCTTTGTTTAGATATATTTGTAGATTGCTTTTATTAGATAAATAAGCTCCTTAACATATGCAATATTTCCTCAATAAATATATAGCCAGAAATATGTAATTGTCAAATGTTTTTCCTGAATCTAATATTATTTTACATTAATATAGTTAATTGCATTGATTATTTTTTAAATGTTAAGACAATCTTTCATTCTAAGATAAACCCAACATTTTCATGAGAAATATATATATGTATATATATATTTATTTGTTAAACTTCCATTTAACAAATTTAAACAGAAGGAATACTGTGTACCTCCATGCTGGGCAAATCAACTACTAGGTCAGTTTAGATTTTTTGCCTATTTTTTCTATAGGTATATATATATGTACATATATATATATATATATATGTGTGTGTATATATATATATATATATATATATATATATATATAGGAGAAGGCAATGGCAACCCACTCCGTACTCTTGCCTGGAAAATCCCATGGATGGAGGAGCCTGGTAGGCTGCAGTCCATGGGGTCGCTAAGAATCGGACACTACTGAGCGACTTCACTTTCACTTTTCACTTCCATGCATTGGAGAAGAAAATGGCAACCCACTCTAGTCTTCTTGCCTGGAGAATCTCAGGGACAGCGGAGCCTGGTGGGCTGCCCTCTATGGGGTCGCACAGAGTCGGACACGACTGAAGCAACTTAGCAGCAGCAGCATATATATATTTTTTCTTTTTTTTTAATTTGTAGGAATTATTTTTCTGTTTAGATTAGAGGCTATCTTCTTGCCAGACTCCTCTGTCCATGGGATTCTCTAGGCAAGAATACTAGAGTGGTTTGCCATGCCCTCCTCCAGGAGATCTCCCCAACCCAGGAATTGAAACAGCATTTCTACCATCTCCGGCATTTGAAAGTGGGCTCTTTACCACTAGCGCCACCTGGGAAGCCATATATATATATAGAGAGAGAGAGAGACAGAGAGCCATTTATACACTATTATCCTAATACCATGGTACCCATTATATAATGGTTATCATGCTATTATCATGTCATGATATATAAAATTAAGGATTCTGCAATCCTTTTTATATTTTGTTAGATTTAGTATTTAGTATATTTTAATGTTTTATTGAAGCATGACAAATAAACAAACAAACAAACAAAAAGAAATGTCATGGCTAAACAACTCAATCATAAGACATTGGACATTCCCAGGTAAGTTTGCTAATACTTTCTTGCAAATTTACTAGGTTCATGAATACATATGGCTCTATTAAACCATGGATATTAAGAGTTAAAAATTTTTCAAAAAACACACTTAGGAATCAGACTTGAAGCCAGAGGGTCTAGAATCATTTTTGGCAGAAAGATTATTGACATTCTAACTAAAAGCTAGCCAGCCCTCAGCTTTTGGGTGAAATTGAAAAGGGTAATGCATTTTGCAAATGAAATAGAGTGAGATGTCAGCAGAGCCACATGTAATCCTTAAGGGAGGAAAAGATTCAGGGCTCTGCAATCTGACAGTCCAGAGCTTTTTGTAACACTCTATTTACCTACTGTGTCACTTTGAACATGTTTCTCACTTTCCCTAATACTCAAATTCTTCGTCTATTCAGTTCAGTTCAGTTCAGTCATTCAGACCCATGGACTGCAGCATGCCAGATTTCCCTATCCATCACCAATGCCCTGAGCTTGACCAAACTCATGTCCATTGAGTTGGTGATGCCATCCAACCACTTCATCCTCTGTCATCCCCTTCTCCTCCTGCCTTCAATATTTCCCAGTATCAGGGTCTTTTCCAATGAGTCGGTTCTTCACATCAGATGGCCAAAGTACTGGAGTTTCAGCTTCAACATCAGTCCTTCCAATGAGCATCCAGGATTTATCTCCTTTAGGATTGACTGATTGGATCTCCTTGCAGTCCAAGGGTCTCTCAAGAGTTTTTTCCAACAACACAGTTCAAAAGCATCAATTCTTCGGCGCTCAGCTTTCTTTACAGTCCAACCCTCACATTCATACGTGACTGGTGGAAAAACCGTAGCTTTGACTAAATGGACCTTTGTTGGCAAAGTAATGCCTCTGCTTTTCAATATGCCGTCTAGGTTGGTCATAATTTTTCTTCCAAGGAGCAAGCGCCTTTTAATTTCATGACTGCAGCCACCATCTGCAGTGATTTTGGAGCCCGCAAAATTAAAGTCTCTCACTGTTTCCACTGTTTCTCCATCTATTTGCCAAGAAATGATGAGACCAGATGCCGTGATCTTAGTTTTCTGAATGTTGAGTTTTAAGCCAACTTTTTCACTCTCCTCTTTCACTTTCATCAAGAGGCTCTTTTGTTCTTCACTTTCTGCCTAAGGATGATGTCATCTGAATATCTGAGGTTATTGATATTTCTCCTGGCAATCTTGATTACAGCTTGTGCTTCATCCAGCCTAGCATTTCTCATGATGTACTCTGCATATATGTTAAATAAGCAGGGTGACAGTAAACAGCCTTGACATACTTCTTTCCCAATTTGGAACTAGTCTTTGTTCCATGTCTGGTTCTAACTGTTGCTTCTTGACCTGAACACAGATTTCTCAGGAGGCAGGTAAGGTGGTTTGATATTCCCATATCTAAGAATTTTCCATATTTATTGTGATCTACAGAGTCAAAGGCTTTGGCATAGTCAATAAAACAGAAGTAGATGTCTTTTTGGAACTCTCTTGCTTTTTTGATGATCCAACAGATGTTGACAATTTGGTCTTTGGTTCCTCTGCCTTTTCTAAAACCAGCTTGAACATCTGGAAGTTCATGGTTCACGTATTGCTGAAGCCTGGCTTGGAGAATTTTGAGCATTACTTTACTAGCGTGTGAGATGAGTGCAACTGTGTGGTAGTTTGAGCATTCTTTGGCATTGCCTTTCTTTGGGATTGCAATGAAAACTGACCTTTTCCAGTCCTGTGGCCACTGCTGAGTTTTCCAAATTTGCTGGCATATTGAATGCAGCACTTTTACAGCATCATCTTTTAGGATTTGAAATAGCTCAACTGAAATTCTATCACCTCCACTAGCTTTGTTCATAATGATGCTCCCTAAGGCCCATTTGACTTCACATTCCAGGATGTCTGGCTCTAGGTGAGTGATCATACCATCATGGTTATCTGAGTCATGAAGATCTTTTTTGTATAGTTCTTCTTTGTATTCTTGCTTCTGTTGGATTCATAACATTTCTGTCCTTTATTGTGCCCATCTTTGCATGAAATATTCCCTTGGTATCTCTAATTTTCTTGAAGAGATCTCTAGTCTTTGCCATTCTATTGTTTTCCTCTATTTCTTTGCATTGTTCACTGAGGGAGGCTTTCTTATCTCTCTTTGCTATTCTTTGGAACTCTGCATTCAAATGGGTATATGTTTCCTTTTCTCCTTTGCCTTTCACTTCTCTTCATTAGATAGCTATTTGTAAGGCCTCTTCAGACAACCATTTTGCCTTTTTGCATTTCTTTTTCTTGGTGATGGCCTTGATCCATGCCTCCCGTACAAAGTCAGAAAACTCCATCCATCGTTCTTCAGGTACTCTATCAGATCTAATCCCCTGAATCTATTTGTCACTTCCACTGTAGAATCATAAGGGATTTGATTTAGGTCATACCTGAGTGTTCTAGTGGTTTTCCCTACTTTCTTCCATTTAAGTCTGAATTTGGCAACAAGGAGTTCATGATCTGAGCCATATTGATGTCTCCGTCTTGTTTTTGCTGACTGTATAGAGCTTCTCCATCATTGGCTGCAAAGAATATAATCAATCTGCTTTTGGTGTTGACCATCTGGTGATGTCCATGTTTATAGTCTTCTCTTGTGTTGATAGAAGAGGGTGTTTGCTATGGCCACTGCATTCTCTTGGCAAAAGTCGATTAGCCTTTGCCCTGCTTCATTTTGTTCTCCAAGGCCAAATTTGTCTGTTACTCCAGGTATCTCTTGACTTCCTACTTTTGCATACCTGTTCCCTATGACGAAAATGACATCTTTTTTTGGGTGTTAGTTCTATAAGGTCTTGTAAGTCTTCATACAACCATTCCAGCTTCAGCTTTTCAGCATTATTGATTGGAGCATAGACTTGGATTACTGTGATATTGAATGGTTTGCCTGGGAAATGAACAGAGATCATTCTGTCGTTTTTGAGACTGCACCCAAGTACTGCATTTTGGAGTCTTGTTGACTATGAATGCTACTCAATTTCTTCTGAGTTTCTTTGGTAGCTCAGACAGTAAGAGTCTGCTTGCAATGCGAGAGACCCAGGTTTGATCCCTGGGTCAGGAAGATCCCCTGGAGAAGGAAATGGCAACCCACTCCAGTATTCTTGCCTGGAAAATTTCACGGATGGAGGAACCTCATAGGCTACAGTCCATGGAGTCACAAAGAGTTGGACATGACTGAGCAACTTTCTTCTAAGTGATTCTTGTCCACGTTTCTTCTAAGGGATTCTTGCCCATAGTAGTAGATATAATATAGTAGATAAAATTATTTCAGTATTCTTGCCTTGAGAATCCCATGAGCAGTATGAAAAGGCAAAAAGATAGGACACTGAAAGATGAACTCCCCAGGTCAGTAGGTGCCCAGTATGCTACTGGAGAAAAATGGAGAAATAACTCCAGAAATAATGAAAAGACAGAGACAAAGTGAAAATGACACCCAGTTGTACATGTGACTGGTGATGGAAGTAAAGCCGTTGCTGTAAAGAACAATATTGCATAGGACCTTGGAATGTTATGTTCACGAATCTTTGTCTGTAAATCCAAGAAATTACTCTTTTAAAGAGAGTCTTAAGCAACTAAACTGTGCTAGTTTGTAAAGACCAGTGCTTGGCACACAGTAGATGCTCAATAAATGTTCATTTCCTTCTTTCTACGCATCTTCTCTCCATTAACAAAAACACAAAACAATCACACAAAAAAATTAAATGACTCAGGGTCCAGTTTTTCAGTTGTAAATAAAGTATAAAGAAGAAGGAAAATGTGGCAGTAAAGGAAAAGTCCAAATCAGATCATGGCTCAGATTGTGGTTCCTCCCTCACATTTAGTACAGAGATTAAGTGGGCATCAGGTGTTCAAATTAGAAAATTTGGGTCAGAGGGCAGAGTGCCTGCAAGAGTTAGGTCTTACTACCTTATTTCCCATAACGTGAGCAGATGACCTGTTACTTTCCTCGGGGTATGAAGAATAGTGGGCAAAACACTTCTGCCCAATTATTGACACAGAGGAATCAGAGAAGGGACGGGGTTCCAGGAAGTGTGCTGGTAGCTGTACATCACAGTTTGCATGATTGCATTTGTGTATTCAGCCCCCCAGGGCTTCCCAGGTGGCTCAGTGATAAAGAATCCATCAGCCAGTGAAGGAGACACAAGAGATGCAGTTTCGATCCCTAGTTCAGGAAAATTCCCTGGAGTAGGAAATGGCAACCCACTCCAGTATTCTTACTTGAAAAGTTCCATGAACAGAGGAGCCTTGTGGGCTACAGTCCGCGGGGTCGCAAAGAGTCAGACACGACAGAGCGCACACACGCACACATTCAGCCCCTGGAGGTGAACTCCGTTGTTTCACTCTAACTTGGCCATTCAGTGCTGGCTCACTGTTTATGATGGGAGCATCACTGACATTTTGAGTTAATTCCTGGTGGCTGTGTTCTTCCTGGAGGATGACCTGTTCCTTTTTTTCACTTGAATTTAAGCTGGGTCATTTGTAGAGATGTGGATGGACCTAGACTCTGTCATACAAAGTAAAAGAAGCAGAAAGAGAGAACAAATATTGTATATCAATGCATTTATGTGGAATCTAGAAAACATGGTACAGATGAACCTATTTGCAGGGCAAGAATAGAGATGCAGACATAGTGAATGGACTTGTGGACACAGAGGGGAAAGGAGAGGGTGGGATGAATTGGGAGATTAGGATTGATATATATCTACTACCATGTGTAAAATAGATAGCTAGTGGGAACATGCTGTACAGCACACAGACCTCAGCTTGGTGCACTGTGATTACCTAATGGGGTGGAATAGGGGGCTGAGAGGGAAAGGATATATGTAAACATAGCTGATTCACTTTGTTGAACAGAAGAAAGTAGCGCAACATTGTAAAGCAATTACACGCCAATAAAAAATAAATAACAAACTGGGTTGCTCTGGACTCCTAGACATTTGGGGATGTTTCTATCAGGAATTTTGTATTTGTCTATTAATAACTTTCAAATATCAGTGTTTATGTTAAAACCATTTCCAAGAAATAGATACCCTTCTCAGTCAGGGCCCTCTGTGTCATTCATCCTCTGCCCCTTGCTTAGTCATATATCTCAGTTTGCATCTGTTTCACAGTCTACCTTGATCCTTGACTTCAATTCAGCTACCACAGTTGAACTGGAATTGAGGGTGAAGAAAGCAAGCCAGGACTTTTAAGAAAATGGAACATGGATACAATTTTAAATGCAGGCTATTGGCATAGTGTGCTAATATCTTCGTGTTATTGTCCTGAAAATTGGAGACTCATTGAATTATTTTTTCTCCTACCTCCTTCCCCAAAGAGTGCTACAAACTAACATATGAACATAATTCTCAAAGTGTTACTTCAGCTTCAATTTTCTTCATTTCCATTTGATTTTTGGGTTTGGCTTTCAGAGGATGCAAACCAAATCCACCGTTTCCATCTTCCTAGGGCAGAAATCTGAAATCTACTCTGGCCACTTTATATACAACTTCACCCCTTCATAAAACTTCCTCTTTCCACTTGCTCACTTGATATTTTTTCTATCACTCTTTAACATACTATATATTTTTATGTAATTAAATTGTCTTTTATTTGTTTCCCTTACCAGATGATAAATTCTTAGAGGCAGATATTTGACTATATGTATCCCCAGGGCATTGCATGTAGTGTGTGCCTGGTAAATTTTCATCAAAATAATTATGCAATTTATAACAAAATTCACTGAATTCTAAATGATCCAAGCTGGTTTGGGGTAAGGAGCTAGGCTGGAGGTTGAAGGAAAGGGATGCTTAAAAACTGCAAAGAAATATACAATAAGGAAATGAGTACTTAACAATGCATTTTCTAATCCAATGGTACTTTTATATCAAAAAGGTCTTGTTCCACAGAAGTGAAGTTCCTTCTGTAACACCCACTCTTTCACAAACCCTTACTGACCTACTCTCGATTTCTGCATTCAAACACAAAACTGACCAAATCACCGAGCAGTGGTCCTCAAATACAAATTGTGAGGCCTCAGCCCAGGGCGACTACATCAGAAACTCTAGGAAAGGGGCCCAGCAACCTGAATTTTAACAAGCTCTCCAAGGCATTATCCATGGTCAAGTCTGAGAACCACTGGTGTATGTCTTCTTCAAAGAAAGAGAGTACTTTAAATCATTTTTTTTCAGTTCTGAGATAAAATGAAAATTATGACTATGCAATAAATAATTCAAAATCTCTCTCCTTTGTAATTTGGTATATATATGTGTGTGTGTGTGTGTGTATATATATATATATATATCACACACTTATATGATAATATATTTGTGTCTGTGTGTGTACAAAATGTATGCATATTTAATGTATACACACATACATGCATGCACACACTTGCACAAACATACCCCTCCATGTTGTGATGGTTGAAGGGCCTTAAAAGCCACAATACCTACCTCAGGTTGTCATTTGTATAAGCTGCATGTCTTGCATTCAACTTAGAAGAGTTGACAAGTCATTCTCAGACCTGTCTCTTCTAAGAAACATTTCTGTCACTGGGCTGATTGAAGGGATAGTAGGGGATGCAAAAATAATGAGACATTTCCAGAGAGGAAATGACATGACAGTAAGCCAGTTCACTTCTTAAACCATCATGACCCAATCTGCATGTGGGGATTCTGTGCTTTATAGAGATATGGAAAGAGTGTTTTGGAGGGGATTAAAGTTAGTGGAAGGTCAAAGAAAAATAGCTCTCCAAGTTAAGTTCATGCTTCTTAATCCAAGCTATGCTTCCTACATTGTTGAAACCTGATATTGGATATTTAGGGGAGATAATGAGATGAGGAAATCAACGTTTAATAAGTGCCCAATCTGGACTGGATTTTCACATGCATACCTCACTTAATTTTCATAATAACCCACATTCTATGATTCTATTTCAGTGTTAGAGAAGGAAATTGAAGTTTAGGGAGGCCTTGTAACTTGTCCAGGATCATATATTTAGTAAATGGGGTCATTCAGTACTAAAAAGTTAATTGATACTTCAAGTTGGACTTTTTCTTTTCTTTAAACACACTGCACAGCATATGAGGGTCTTCCCTGACCAGGGATAGAACCCATGCCCCTTGTAGTGGAAGTATGGAGTCTTAACCACTAGACCACCAGAGAAGTCCTAACTAGGACATTTTAAGGCAATGATTCTCAAACTTGGAACCACCAGGGGCTTAAAAAATACACGTAGCCAGTGTCCACTCCATAGTTTCTGATTTGATCATTCTATGGAGCGACCTAGGTATTGGGATGTTGAAAGACTCCCTAAATCACTTTACGAGGCAGCCTGTCTTGAAAAATGCTGTGTGTGTGCGCTCAGTCATATACGACACTTTGTGACACCATGGACTGTAACCCTCCAGGCTCCTGTTTCTGTGGAATTTTCCAGGCAAGACTACTGAAGTCAGTTGCCATTTCCTACTCCAGGGGGTCTTTCTCACACAGGGATCAAACCCATGTCTCTTAGGTCTCTTGCACTGATAGGCAGATTATTTACCACATGGGAAGTCTGTTGAGAAACATGGCTCAAGGAATAAAGTACCAGCCTTAGTGGATGTCAGAGTCTGGTGAAAGTGACAGATACAGCCATTATGGTTTAGGGCAAGACAAGATGTCTAGTAATCTAGTAACAATGGTGACTTGAGGTGCTTGCTATGCAAGCACAGAGAAGGTGCTCATCAACCAGGCTGTCCTCATTTTCCAGAACCTAAGTATAGTTACAAGGAACAAAGAAGCAAAAAGGAAGAAAGAACAGTTAAGGGAGAAAAAGAGGAAATATCAAATGGAAAGGAGCACAAGTGTACTATGGAGAACTAGTTTGGCATCCCTGGAGCATGAGGAAGTGACTGATGATGAAGAGGGAAAAAAGCTGGGTTTATACAGGTATCTTTGAAGGACTTGAGACATAAGATACAGATGGCCAAGAAACACATGAAAAGATACTCAACATCACTAATTGTTAGAGAAATGCAGATCAAAATTATAATCTGGTATTATCTTACACTGATAAGAATGGCAGTCATAAAAAAAAAATCCACAAACAAGAAGTATTGAAGAGGGTGTGGAGAAAAGGGAACCAATGCTCCTATACTGTTGGTGGGAATGTGATTTGGTGCAGCCACTGCTAGGGAACACTATGGTGGTATCCTCAAAATACTAAAAATAGAGCTCTCATTTGACCCAGCAATCCCACCCCTAGGCAAATACTCAGACAAAACCGTAATTCAAAAAGATACTTCTAGCCCAATGCTCATTGCAGAACTGTTTACAATAGCCATAACATGGATGCAACCTAAAGGCCCATCAACAGATGAATGGATAAAGAAGATGTGGTACATATACAATGGAATATTACTCAGCCATAGAAAGTAATGAAATTTTGTCGTTTGTAGAGACATGAATGGGCCTAGAGTCTGTCACACAGAGTGAAGTAAGACAGAAAGAGAAAAACAAATATCATATAAAATCACTTATGTGGAATCTAGAAAAATGGTACAGGTGAACCTATCTGGAGAGCATGGATAGAGAAACAAATATAAGGAATGGATGGGCAGATGTAGAGTAGGGAAGGTGTGGAAGGGAAAGGTGTGATGAATTGGGAGATTAGGTTTGACATATACATATACTACCATGTATAAAATATATAGCTAGTGGGAACCAGCTGAATCACACAGATGAGTGGGATGAGAGGGTAGGAGAGAGATTCAAGAGGGAGAGGATATACGTATACGTAAAGCTAATTCACTTTGTTTTATAGCAGAAACTAATGCAATGCTGTAAATCAACTACACTCTAATTAAAAAACAAGAAAATGATAGATAGATAGAATGTAAATAGACTTAGAGAAAAAGAAGTTTGTAATCTGTGTTTAGTCACTCAGTTGTGTCCAACTCTTTGCAACCCTATGGACTGTAACCCGCCAGGTTCCTTTGTCCATGGGGTTCTCCAGGCAAAAATACTGGAGTGGGTTGCCCTGCCCTTCTTCAGGGGATCTTCCCAACCAAGGGACTGAACCCAGGTCTCCCATATTGCAGGTAGATTCTTTATCATCTGAGCCACCAGGAAAGCCCATGAATACTGGAGTGAGTAGCTTATCCCTTCTCCAAGGGATCTTTTCAACCCAGGAATCCCCTGCATTGCAGATGGATTCTTTAACAGCTGAGCTATCAGGGAAGCCCAAAGTTAGTCGTGTGTGTGTGCATGCTCAATCATATCTGACTCTTTGTGACCCCATGGACAGTAGCCTGCCAGGGTCCTCTGTCCGTGGGATTTCCCAGGCAAGAATACTGGAGTGGGTTGCCATTTCCTCTCCAGGGAATCTTCCCAACTCTGGGATTGAACCCAGTCTCTTACATCTCCTGCTTTGGCAAGCAGGTTATTTACCACTAGCACCACCCAAAAAGTTAGTCATAGGGAAAAGTAAAGTTAAAACAAATTTAGGAATTATCTGATCTAACCAGCTAATTTATAGGTGAGGAAACTAATATGAAGAAGAGCTTCTCAACTTGCCCCAAACCAACAATCAAATCATATTAGGGGGAGAACCCTGACTGAGTTATAGTCCTTGAGACTTTCAGGCAAGGTTCAATTACTGCAACACAGTCAGAAGAGAATAGAGTCTTCTGTGTTTGAAAAAGTCAAATAAGGGTTTGATATAAGGGAAAAGTAGTGGAGACAGATGTGCCATTTATCTTGTTAATGACTTTAAACAAGTCCCTGGGTAGGCAATCACCTATACTCTTGTTTTGTTTCCAAAGATGCTCTTTTTAAGATAGGCACACTTCGGACAGCTAGCTGTCTATTGAATTTACTCACTGTGACTTCATTGTATTTTTAATGGGTAGTTTCTGAAGTAAGAAATGAGAATGAATCATAATGCTTTAATGAATTTGGGTTATTCTAGCAATCCAGTGTGGTTCCTAGTCTTGACCACCTTCATCTTCCTGGCAGCTTTTCTTTATCTTGAAAAGGTGGAAATTTGGGTGTTAATGCCTCCCCACCCCCTGGCAGATGCTTAGACATACATTCATGGCCTTTGCTTTAAATTAAAAGAGCTAACACTTTTCATAACCCTCCTGTGATTGTCCTAAGGCAGCCTGCTTTAGGCATAGAATGCCCATTTAAAGCACATTTCATCAATCCGTTGACGGAAAAGTACAACACTTCCTTCCCAGCTGGTCTCCAAGTACGTTTTTTCATTTTCCTTCCCTGCTTTCCACACTGATTTTCATCCCTCAAATGTTTCAGAGGCTTTCTCCTCTGTCTGGATTTTGGTTCACTGGAGTCTGCACAGTCAACACAATTACTGCTTACGCCTGGCTTCCAGAACTTTTATTATCATTGAGAAGAGATGCAAAACTCAAAAATGCTCTTCTTTTTAAGATAGGCCTATGTGAGACATCTATGTGTTGAATTTACTCACTGTGCCTTTGAGTAGGTTATTAGTGGGTAGATTTTGGAGTAAGAAATAAATGAGAATGAATCATAACGCTGTAATAGATTTGAATTTGTGGTCAAATGCTGAATTAGACTTTAAGAGTCTACAGTTAGTGACAATTTGATGTATTATGAATTGCAAGATGAACCACAAGATATGAGCTTGAGGAACTCACTGTCTATATCACCACTTATCCTGAATTATCCAGCTTGCCCAACTCTTGAAAACCATAGCAAGATCCAAAGATTTCCCTGCCACTGCAACCCATGCTGATCTTTCCCTTCTGTGAACATCAGCTGAGTTTTATAGTGTGCACCAAACAATTTAGCACTTAGCACTAATTAAATGAGGTTAAATAAAATCACTTCTGTAGAAGTGCCTGCTGTAAACTGTACAAGACAGATGCATGGCACTATTACCACCATTAATTAGATTAATTGGCTTTTGTGTGTTCATTTTTCCTCCTTGGCTCTTTTGTAATTCTTCAACTGGAGGTTCCATATCAGCTAATTCATAATGTAAGGAGAGGTGATGCTAAATAGCTGTGGATTTATTAAAGGTGGGATTACTTGGTGGGTCTGATTCATGGCTTATTATCTACAACAGGCGTGTTTCTTCTGCCGCCATTTTATCCTTGAAAATCCTCCCTCATCCCTGCACGGGGAACCATGCCAGAGCTCCATCCAGCTATATTTAGACAGCCAGAAGTGAACTAACTGTAACATGATTTATAATCTTAAGTCCAGGGAAATGATATTACTAATTAAATCGTGAAACATTAGGCAGGCTGTCAAGCACAGATATATTTAAAGTCATAACAGCCCTAGCTTATTTGTAAAGTGTTTGCATATTGAATGATTCTAGTGAAATTGTTTCTATTTATCAGACCAAGTATAAAGTGTTCATCACCAAGGCATCTGCAAACAAGACAGACCATCTAAGATAAACCCAAGCCCAAGAGAGCAATTTCTCCTTCATTTCACATTTTCCCTTTCTCTACAGCCCTTCTGTGAATCTGAGCTTCACCCAATTTTGGAGTCAGCAGTTTCAAAACTTGGCAACTTCTATAAGTGAAAGTGCATGATAATGTGAGGCAGAAGGAAGAGATAGAAGTAGCAGAGCCTAGATGCCTATCTCGTGCCAGGTTCATTCTCAAAACACTAATCCTGCCTGTCCCAATCCACAGATGAGAAAACCAAAACAGAGATGTGAAAAGAAAAAATTATGCTCATTTATGGCCTGGCTAACAAGGGGCAGACTGTGTGGAACTGAGGACTCTCTGATGCTGATGTTAGTGGTCCTTTGAGGCCAATTTCACTTTCTGGGAGGACACTTTTCCTCCCACGCTCTCTGCCTTTATACCTATTGAAATTCTTAAGTTTGATAAGAAAGGGCTTCCCAGGTGGCACTCATGGTAAAGAACCTGCCTGCCAATGCAGGAAACATAACAGGCATGGGTTCGATCCCTTGATTGAGAAGATCCCCTGGGGAAGAGCCTGGCAACCCCCTCCAGTAATCTTGTCTGGAAAATGGCATGGACAGAGGAGCCTGGTGGGCTATGGTCCATAGGGCTGCAGAGTCAGACACAGCTGAAGCAATTTAGCAGGCATGTAGCACGATGATAAGAAAACTAAAAAAAATGAGTAGATGAAGTTGTCAATGCTCTCCAGAGATAGTCACAGTCACGAGTTAAATTCTTGTAAGGGATAAATCTCTAAATTCAAGAGTGATGACAACTCTTTGGGTTTGGGGGTCTAGCAGATCTTTTGTCCCACTGCCAGGGCACAGAGAGAACTCCTCAGCTCTAGGCATCCTCATCTTTAAAGTGGGATAATGATAGCTATATCAACAGAGTTTAAGAAGATGAAATGGAGATAATTTTTAGATATCTACAAGAAGGCAAAGGAAAGGGCACAGTGGGAGAGAGTAGGACTTCTCTACATTTCCCAAATTGTATTCATGTAAGTGTTTGCTTGTTCTCTGCTTGAAGATGGCCTTAAATATTGCATATTCTACAAATTTTTGCAAACACGATAGACACATCCTGCTCCAGCATAAGGTATTATATTGAGCATAATAAAACTGTGGTTTAAGATGAAAGGCTTGAAAATCAAGTTAAATAGAATACTGAAGCCTTAATTGAAGTCCCAAAATGATTGCTTTAAAATCTCTTTATCTTGCTTTGTTACTTTGCTATCTGGTTTTGAAGGAAGGAAGCCTCCAGCTGACCTAACTTATACTCTAACAGCTTTCTGTCACTGTTGCAAATGTGTAGACAGATACCGTCTCTCATCCTGAGAGTGTTACAGAATCACAGTAAATTACATGCATGGAGGTGAAGAAAGTTCTTTGGCATTAAATCCCAGTCTAGGACTTCGTCTTCATCCCATATGGATTGTCAACTTGCCAAATTCAAGACCACAAACTATTCTTCATAATTAGATTTCAAAAATCTTTTTCTGATTTTTCTTTTTCTGTAATCAGGATTTGCTACTTAAAATTTTAAACTGCAAATATATTGCCAGGGTCCATATCTGATCATTTTTTATTTCTTCTCTAAGCTCCTGCTGCTGCTGTTGCTAAGTCGCTTCAGTCGTGTCCGACTCTGTTCAACCCCATAGATGGCAGCCCACCAGGCTCCTCCATCCCTGGGATTTTCCAGGCAAGGGTACTGGCGTGGGTTGCCACTGGCTTCTCGGTCTCTAAGCTTCGGTGGCGGTCGGGGGTGGTGGAAATTGCCTTTGTTTTCAGTGTCGCATTTGGGTAGCTTTAAATTGCTAACCCTGATGTGAGTGAACAGAAGAGGGAACAAGAAGGATGCGCCGCTCTTTGGTCCTTTGGCATGCACGATCCAACCCAAGCTCAGTGCTGCATTGCCAAGTCTCTGGCTCTGACTCAGCCTCAACTCCCACCACTCTGCTGTTTAGTCTGCACTCAGTTACTTGTTCTCTGATTCCTTCACATGAAATGACTGCCCTTTGGCCTGATAATGTAATACCATATACCTTTTGATAATGAAAGGAATGCATTTATTTCTTGTGCCTGAAAATGATACATAAACTGAGACCCAGCTGGACCAGCCAGGAAATCTGGTCAACCAACCTATGCCAATCTCCTCTCCAGTATCCTCCAGGTTCCTTCAACACTGATTATGAGTCCCAGATTCTTTTTTTTTTTTTTTTCAAATTGGGGATATAGTCACTTTACAATATTGTGTTAGTTTCTGCTGTACAACAGGGTGAATCAGTCATATGTATACATACATCCCTGTTATTTTGGAACTCCTCTTGCTTATCCCATCCATCTAGGTCATCACAAAGCACCAAGCTCCCTATACTATATAGCAAGTTCCTACCAGCTATCTAAGTTTTTTATATCTAATCTTGTCATTTTTTTTTGTATGATTCTGTTCTTATGTACTTTGAATGAATGCATTATCTCACCAATCAGGTTTCTAACATCAAAATAGACACTTTCCTTCTTGAGTGCCTAGTAATGCTATGAGATGGTCCAAGTAGACAGTCAAAAACTGAATGGATAAATGCATCAATTAAAACTCTTTAGATGGCTCCCTCTCTGTTGTAAATGGGAAAAAAGAAAGGTGTAATTGTGATAATGGTAGCAACATCCAGAAGTATAAAAATTCCAAGAATAATACTCTCATAAACATTAGTAGCAACAGCTGTTTTTGAAGTTGCTCTTCTTTAGAAAAATTGAAAAGGAGGACACTAGAATTAATATTTTATTAATATGAGTGGTTGCGTTTCAGTGAAAGGAACATTGACCCAAAGATGTTACTTGACTTGACTTATAATCCTGACCCTGATGAAATAACTCTGTGATCTTAAATGTGTCACTTCAAGTGGATAAAGCCCCCACTTTTCTGAGCTATGATTTGGGTTAATAAGCAGTTTTTTTCATCTAAATCATAGTCACACTGTGATAAGGCATTTGATATCATGACTTCATTAAAATCATGCTCTATGTAAGAAGGATTTCATTATTCATCCTGTATAGAAATGCCATGAAGTGCTTAGCACACAAGACTGTGAAGTCCTGTCAACAATTTTATGTCATAAGTATCACCAAATCCACCTGCAGCTGAGGAAACGGAGATGAACAAGGATTAAATAAGTTGATCAAGTTACTAGCTGCTGGAACTGGGAGTCAACCTCAGGTTCATCTGGCTCTATAATTGGGAATTGAATAGTGTCATGGCTCCAGCAAATCTAATGATTTCTCGATGGGTGATTGGGAGGTAATATATCAGAAAATGATCTTGTGATTCATTAAGCATAAGCGGCTCCATGCAGAGTCCATCCAAATGTTTTAGGGTAGTGCAGCTGTAAGACATTGATTTTATTTCTCTACTGAGAAAAGTGGGTAGTTTCTATGTAGGAGTTAAAATAAAGGCTTTTCTAGGAAGAAAACCCTCACGGGTATGCCGTAAGCTTTCATTGGTTTACATATTTTTCATTCCCAATACATGATTTTTAGAAAGAAATAGACTCCTCTTAGGAAGCCCCCTTTTAGAGTAGCAAGAACAAGAGCAGTATTTTATTTAGCTTCCTGTTTTAGCATTGTACCATGTGCATGCCATGGTTGTGTGTCAAGAATGGATAAAAACTCCTCTCCAGGGAAGATCTCAAAGAGGTATGGGAAGAAGTGTATTAATGGATATCTATTTAGTCTATTGAACATGTTGCCATTCTATTGAGGACAAGGATTACACAGGATGCTCTGATCTACCTCAGTCTTTGCTAGTTAAAGGAGAATATTTAAATGTGCTACAACAGTACCATTAGGATTAATAGGAGCCCATTTTCAGATTATACCTGAGCAGAAAAGATATCTATAAACCTCTCCCATATGATACTCAGATGGGATACTGCCCCAGAGCTTGGGGTCAGAGAACACAAAAATAGGAAGGCAAAGCCAGAGAGGACAAGGAGCAGCAGCAGCCCCTCCCAGAATCAACCAAGGACTCCAGAAATATCAGTGATCAACAGTCAGGACCAAAAGAAAGAGGAATGTATCCTAACTTGAAGGAGGCCACAGACTGAACCTCAAGTCCTTTCTTAGACTACATGATAAATAACAGTTACCTTGGTCCTTAGTGGAAAGATCTAGAGATCTAAGCAGAGACCATGCTTCTTCTGAAGTTTGCTGACATAAGAACTATAAGAACATTGTAGGTAGGGCTGAGTACAGTAAATAAGCACATTCTTTCTCTCCAAATCTTTCTGTTGGCTTCATGAAGTGCAGAGCTAATGGCTGGTATTATTGTAGATATTCAAGTTAGATATTGTTAGATATTTGAGTGAAATGAACAATGCTCAACTATTAAGAGTTAAGATTTTCTTACATAGATATGCAAATATTCCCTGTGGAATATGGTCTTAATATGACGTGCATTTACCTGGCAATGTTACAAAATATACTTCCAAATGGGTCATCTGACTTTAACATGAGAATAATTCCATGAGGTAAACAGAATCAACCTTATTAAGCCCATTTTACAGATCAGAAATTTGGTTAATGATTTTTACTCCTGGGGCTCTCTGTTGGAAGACTGAGGGAATGAAAAGTGCTCACCAAACTAGAAGGCATCCTGAGATCAAAAAATGAGGCAATCTGCTCCATAAAATCAATGGGTTGGTTTATTTTAGGGTAACTTACAGAGTGGGAACAGAATCTGGTGGATAACAGTCCAGAAGCTATACTCCACACTGCTGAGGGACCACTGGGACAAATTTATGGTTAACCTAGGGTATGGAGGTAGGTGTTTATAAACAATGTGCTTTCCTAAGTCAAGATTTATAAATCTTGTAACTAGCTTCGTGGACTTCCCTGATGGCTCAGATGGTAAAGAATCTGCCTGTAACGAAGGAGACCTAGGTTTGATCCCTGGGTCAGGAAGATCCCCTGGAGAAGAAAATAGCAACCCACTCCAGTATTCTTGCTGACTCATTGGAAAAGGCCCTGATGCTGGGAAAGACTGAAGACAAGAGTAGAAGGGAGAGATAGAGGATGGGATGGTTGGATGACATCACCAACTCAATGGACATGAGTTTAAGCAAACTCTGAGGGATAGTGAAGGACAGGGAAGCCTGGCATGATGCAGTTCATGGGGTCACAAAAAGTCAGGCACGACTAAGCGACTGAACAACAACTAGTGGGTGCCAGGAATATACTAGCAAAGGTCTTAATCATTGCCTGGGGAATAACATAGCCTAGAGGCCATCTGGTCCTAATGATTATTAAACAGTGCCTATTAACTACAAAGCCCTTGACAACAGAGAAGTGGTTTAGTGCACAGTACAATCCTGGATAGGGTCAACGGAAGGACAGAAGGAAATATAAGAGCTCAAGGTGGTGTTAGTTATGCTACCAGCCACACACACTATCCAAATATTCAGGCTGTATAAACATTAAATCACTGTGGCAATATAACAGTAATAATGCTAATAGAACAATGCTTCCAATAACTAATATTTAATGAGCCCTCACTATGCATTAGGCACTCAACTATCATCTCAACTTCTGACTTATAAAACAGAAATTTTACAATTTCTCAACCCTAAATGGGAGACATAATTACTGTCCCATCACTTCACTGGGTTGGTGATAGTTAGATGCTGTCCTGTATGGTAGGGTACTTTTGCATGTTAAATAGTGAGTGGTCATTTATCAGCCTATCACCCGGACAAACCAGTTCCTCTATGCAGCTTAGCAAGCCACCCACATTTGTCACCTCCATCTGCTTAGATTTCTCCATCTAGTTTCTTAATAACAGTACCTAAAACATGACTAACAAGAATAATAATAATAGTTCATTTCTTCCATTGTGAAAACCTGTCTCACTGACAAAGTATTTTACATGTTTGATCTATAATATATCTCTGGTATATATTAATCATAATTCTCATTTTTTGGACGAGATAGTTAAGATTTAGACCACTGACTTTTCTAACTCATCCCAGTAGCAAAGTGTGACTCATAGGAGATTTTTTTTTCATTTCACTCCATAGCTACTTCTGCTTCAAGTGACTGTCCCTCTTTTTTCCAAGCCTTTTTTATCTGTATGCCTTCTTCAAAGCCTCTTACAACAACAGCTTCTGCAATGCTCCCTGCTGTCCTGAGGGAATCTGAGCTCCTGAACAATTTAAAGGAAGCTCTCCTACAATGATTATCTCTTGTTCTGTTTCTCTCTAAAGGACATGCTTGTGCAGGTGGGAGCCAAGTGGTCAGGCTGCCATGGTGCTCTTTCTACAGGAAATGCTCTTCTGCTTATCTTGCTAGAGTATTAGAATAGTCAGTTCAAGTGTCTCCTCTCTTTGGAAGCCCAAAAGCACTTCACCGAGCACTTCTCTCTTTGGATCTGACCTGTTTCCAGCACCGATTTTTAGTAAAACATGGGCAGTGCTTTCTTTCCCCCACATTGTGACCCATCTGTCCCACCCAGCATACTTGGGATCCTAAAGAGCTCGAAGCATAACTTGGTCATGTCTGTGTAACCATAGCCTAACACAGTAGATGGCAAACCTACAGTCAATTATTATTATTATTATTATTGGCTCCATCTGATTTTAGTTGTGGCTCGTGGGATCGCCATTGTGTCATGGAGGATCTTTCTTTTTTTTTTTTTTTTAAATAAATTTATTTATTTTAGTTGGAGGCTAATTACTTTACAATATTGTAGTAGTTTTTGCCATACATTGACACGAATCAGCCATGGGTTTACATGTGTTCCCCTTCCTGGACCCCCCTCCCACCTCCCTCCCCATCCCATCCCTCTGGGTCATCCCATTGCCCCAGCCCTGAGCATGTGTCTCATGCATCGAACATGGAATGGTATTCTGTTTCACATATGATAATATACATGTTTCAATGCTATTCTCCCAGAATGTCCCACCCTCACCTTCTCCCTCAGAATCCATAAGACTGTTCTATGCATCTGTGTCTCTTATTCTGTCTCGCATATAGGGTTATCGTTACCATCTTTCAAATTCCATATATATGCATTAGTATACTGTATTGGTGTTTTTCTTTCTGGCTTACTTCACTCTGTATTATGGGCTCCAGTTTCATCCATCTCAATAGAACCGATTCAAATGTATTTTTTTTAATGGCTGAGTAATAGTCCATTGTGTATATGTACCACAGCTTCCTTATCCATTCGTCTGCTGATGGACATCTAGGTTGCTTCCATGTCCTGGCTATTGGAAACAGTGCTGCGATGAACATTGGGGTACACGCGTCTCTTTCAATTCTGGTTTCCTCGGTGTGTATGCCCAGCAGTGGGATTGCTGGGTCATATGGCAGTTCTATTCCCAGTTTTTTAAGGAATCTCCACACTGTTCTCCATAGTGGCTGTACTAGTTTGCATTCCCACCAACGGTGTAAGAAGGTTTCCTTTTCTCCACACCCTCTCCAGCATTTATTGCTTGTAGACTTTTGGATAGAAGCCATTCTGACGGGTGTGAAATGGTACCTCACTGTGGTTTTGATTTGCATTTCTCTAATAATGAGTGATGTTGAGCATCTTTTCATGTGTTTGTTAGCCATCTGTATGTCTTCTTTGGAGAAATGTCTGTTTAGTTCTTTGGCCCATTTTTTGATTGGGTCGTTTATTTTTCTGGAATTCAGCTGCAGGAGTTGCTTGTTTATTTTTGAGATTAATTGTTTGTCTGTTGCTTTGTTTGCTATTATTTTCTCCCATTCTGAAGGCTGTCTTTTCACCTTGCTTATAGTTTCCTTTGTTGTGCAAAAGCTTTTAATTTTAATTAGGTCCCATTTGTTTATTTTCATGGAGGATCTTTCTTTGTGATGCATGAATTCTGTAGTTGCAGCATGTGGACTCCATATCATGTAGGATCTAGTTCCCCAACCAGGGATCAAACCTCCGTCCCTTGCATTGCAAGGTGTGTTCTTAATCATTGAATCATCTGAGAAGTCCCTACAGTCAATTTCTGAGTGAATGAATAGAAAAAGAAAATCTGTTGCCTGTGTTACAGGACAGAATGTCTACCGCTGCTGTAAAGCAGCTGTGCCCTGATGGGAGTTGAAGTGGCTACAGAAGCCACCTCATTTTTTGTGCATCCTTAATTGCTGTTCTTTCCTGCAACATTACGAGCATAATGTGCTAATTCTTCCTCCATGTCATCTGAACACATTTTTAAATGTATGTGGAGCCTAATCCTTGTTCCCCTCATTTGTAAAGGCCAAAGTTGAGGTGTTGTGAAAGTCTCAGCTTATGCATCAGTGAGTTTCTTTGCGGTTCAATCCATGAGGCCATTAGTTACCTAATCTCACTCTCATTCTGTTCCTGGAGTAAAAGGGAAAAAAAAAATCCAAGGGCAGTGTGACTGTCTCCATTAAAGGAGAAATAAGGGTGAGATAATTAAGAAATATTTCCCAGACTAATTAGCCTATGGAAAAGAACAACTACAAAAAATATCAGTAAACTTTGATTGACATTTACATTAATGAACTTGAGTTCCAGACAGAAACTCTGGGGTCTACTAATAAATATTAGTTTGGAAATAACACAACAATGGGTTCTTTTATATGACACTCTCTTCTTCAGAAAGCTAGCTGTTAGTAAAATACCCCCAGCAAGGGGTCTAGTACAATGCTATTTGTATCTCATAAAATCCATATTGTCTACTTCTAGTCAATAAAATTCACTATCTAATAAAACTCAATTGTGCATGATCATGGGGCCCAGAAATCGTGGATAATTGAAATGAAAGACACAGAAGTACAAATAATTGGCTGTAGTCAATAGCCTTGATGATCCCTCCCTTTTGGCTTTTTCAATATAGTTGCATTTATCAGCACTCTTTCCTAATCTCAGCAGACATTATTCTTCAATACTCCCCAAGACCTGACCCACCCCAAAACTCTATTCTCTGAGAAGAGGCATTATTTTTCAGAAAGATCACTGAGCTTTATAGTCAGTTACACTAAGCTTCAAATCGCCAGTCTAGTTCTTCCTGGTTGTATGACCTGAGCTTTTATGCTAGAATTTCAGTTTCCTTCTTTGTATAATTGGGGTAAGAATATCTACTCTACAGATTATTGAGACAATTGAAATAAATTGAAAGGGACAGTGCATGCCAACATAACTAGCACAGTTCTCTATTTGTTCCACTACATTGGGCAAAGAAGCCCTGAGATCCTCAAGAGAAAGCAAACAGGGACCAAAAGTAAGAAACTAAGAGACCCTAAAAAACTTGAAAAGGATATAATTATTCTCTATATAAATAACAAATGGTCAGACTTTTTAGCTCTTCTGTTGCCTTATAACTGCAATGTTTCTGAGAATTCATTCTGGATGGAAAGTAAAAATGTTAGTCACTCAGTCATGTCTGACTCTTTGTGACCCCATAGATGGCAGCCCACCAGGCTCCTCTGTCCGTGGAATTCTCCAGGCAAGAATACTGGAGTAGGTAGCCATTCCCTTCTTCAGGGGATCTTTCTGACCCAGAGATTGAAGCCGGGTCTCCTGCATTGCAGGCAGTTTCTTTACCATCTGAGCCACCAGGGAAGTCCTCATTCTGGCTGGAGAGAGGGTGTTTCCCATTTCAGCTTGAACTGAGGCTAAGTGTGTATACAGAAAGCAACAGGAGCATTGGTAGCTGA
This sequence comes from Giraffa tippelskirchi, assembly GCF_054371585.1. Taxonomy (NCBI): domain Eukaryota; kingdom Metazoa; phylum Chordata; class Mammalia; order Artiodactyla; family Giraffidae; genus Giraffa; species Giraffa tippelskirchi. The sequence goes on from NC_137277.1 coordinate 135,591,149, forward strand.
CAACTCAGCATCCCACCAAAGCTCAGTTGTAGGAAAGAGAAGAGCCCAGGAAAACCTGTACTTGTTTGGACCTCAGTTTTACCTGGAGGATGTAAGCTTGCCTCACCTCCCCTGTGCTTCTATTAGGTGGGTCAAAATGCTTGTTGGGGTTTTCTGTAAGATGCTACAGAAAACCTGAATGACCTTTTTGGCCAACCTAAGTATTGTTCGGTCACTAAGTCATATCCAACTCTGGGACCCCATGGACTGCGGCACACCAAGCTTCCTTGTCCTTTGCTATCTCCCAGAATTTGCTTAAACTCATGTCCACTGAGTCAGTGACCATCTGACTATCTCATCCTCTGTTGCCACCTTCTCCTCCTGCCCTCAGTATTTCCCAGAATCAGGGTCTTTTTCAATGAGTCGGCTCTTTGCATCAGGTGGCCAAAGTATTGTAGTTTCAGCATCGGTCCTTCCAGTGAATATTCATACTTGATTTCCTTAGGATTGACTGGTTTGATCTCCTTGCTATCCAAGGAACTCTCAAGAGTCTTCTCCAGCTCCACAGTTCAAAAACACCAATTCTTCAGTGCTCTGCCTTCGTTATGTTCCAACTCTCACATCCATATGTGACTATTGGAATAGCCAATATTATACATGTCTATACTGGGTGAGGAAGGATGGACTTGAAGAGAGAGAAGAAAAACTGAATGAACCATTCAAATGTCATAGGAAGAACTTCTATTATCAAAATAATATCTATTTCCTTTTGAAACAGCAAATACTATTGCCCCCTGGGCAGACTTTAAGTCTGTCTCACCATCTAGCTATTTCCACTTCTACTCCTTTCTCTATACCTACTATCATCAACATTTACATGGAGATCTACACCTCTAACCACATCTTCATCCATATTACCATCATTCTCTTCATCAAAAATTAGGTATGGAGACCTAGAGATTTTGTGTTCATTTTTATGTTTTGTTTCATTTCTAGAGTGTTTACACGGACTGTGATTCTTGCCTGGTCTTGTGATGAAAGTTGCTCTTTGCTGCATAAACTTCATTTATTCCTATTTCATCCTCTAAAGCTAGGACATCCACAACCTCCTTCATGTAGGCTTATTGATAGCCCTGATCTTTATTCATCACGCAATTCTCTGAACTCCCGCATAATGTATTACTGTGGCAATAATGAACCCTAAATCTATATGAACTAACAAAAGATGTGGAGTTTGAAATTGTGTCACCCAAATCATCTAGGACATGCAGTCTTCACACTTAAAGATTGTGATGCCCCATTTTCAATTAAATATAGTTCCCATTTTTTTCATCTTGTAATCATATGAGGCTCTCAAGGATAGGGCCACAGCTACTCCATCATATGTAGCTCCAGTGAGTGTGTGTGTTAAGTCACTTCAATCATGTCTGACTCTTTGTGATGCTATGGATTGTAGCCTGCCAGTCTCCTCCGTCCATGCAGATTCTCAAGGCAAGAATACTGGAGTGGGCTACCATGCCCTCCTCCAGGGGATCTTCCTGACACAGGGATTAAACCCGAGTCTGTTACATCTACCTGTATTGGGAGGCAAATTCCTTACCACTAGCACCACCTGGGAAGCCCATGTGGCCCCAGAGCTGTAGCTGAATCAGAGAAGCCTGAAAAATGGTCCTAAGATGTCATGTTTTAAACTTTTTCATTACTGCAGCCATAGAGTGACCAGAATAGGAAGAGGAACTAACATAGGTGGGGAAGTGAAATAACTAGTGCTAACCATAGGACTAAGGAGCTTCCCTGCTGGCTCAGTGGTAAAAAATCTCCTTCTTTAGATTCTCCTAAAGAATCTCCCAGAAGACTCAGGTTCAATCCCTGGGTAAGGTAGATCCCCTGAAGAAGGAAATGGCAAACTACTCCAGTGTTCTTGCCTTGGAAGTCCCATGGACAGAGGAGCCTGGTGGGCTACAGTCCAAGGGGTTGCAAAAGAGTTGGACATGACTCAGTAACTAAACAACAACCACCACAGGACTAAAGTAGGTGTGTGTGTGTGTGAAATCCACAAAGTCAAGTTAACACTGAAACTGGCTGACTGGGTGCAGTGGAATCCTTCTGTATACATTGATTAGATTAATTGTCACATCCTCCAGGCAGTGTCCCTGCATCAGAAAAGCTCTGGCAACTGTAAATCACATGCTCCTTGCTCTTTCACCATGGTATATGCTATTTTGTCTCAGAAAAGGCAATGACAACCCACTCCAGTACTCTTGCCTGGAAAATCCCATGGATGGAAGAGCCTGGTAGGCTGCAGTCCACGAGGTCTCGAGGAGTCGGACACAACTGAGCGACTTCACTTTCACTTTTCACTTTCTTGCATTGGAGAAGGAAATGGCAGCCCACTCCAGTGTTCTTGCCTGGAGAATCCCAGGGACGGCGGAGCCTGGTGGGCTGCAGTCTATGGAGTCACACAGAGTCAGACACGACTGAAGCAACTTAGCAGCAGCAGCATGCTATTTTGTCGCAAAGAGTCAGACACAACTGAATGACTGAACTGAACTGAACTGATGCTATTTTGTGTTTTGAGGATGTACCATTCCCAGCTGCTTTAGGTCTTAGAAATAACATTCTCTAAGAGATGACCCCTTCCTATCTAGACTAGATAATATGTCCCTGCCCTCAGTTATCCCATTTATCACTTTTTCTTTTCACATGACACGTATTATGTTTCGTGTACACACCCATCTTCTTCACCAGAGCATGATTCCCCAAGAGCTAGATGGCCCTTTCCATCTCCACTCTTCTCTGCATAGAATAGGTGTGGATGCAGCATTGCATGCTGAGGTTCCATCAGTGTTTTTTAACTGTTTGAATAAATATATGAATAAATAAAGCTACCTATTATACTTTTATGATGTCTTTTTTCTTTATTTTATTTAAAATATGCTTTCCATGTTAATTTTATTTAGATTTTCTTTGCATATAAGTGAGAAAGGAGAGGAAAGAAAGGAAAAGCTTCATTTTTACTGGATCTACATAAGACTTGGTGTAGAAAACAACCCTGTCAACCCAGTCTTTTGACCTTAAGTAGTAATCAAACATAAACTCTGAGCTTATTCTCCAGTTATGTAGATGTCATGGCTTAGAATCCAATTACATAAGTGAAGCCCATATTCTAGAGAAATTTTAATTATCAATACTCGTGTGTTGAACATAAAACATCTCTGTTTTGGATTTTTTTTTTTAAAAGATGGAATTAAAATCCATGCCTAACCGTAAGGTACTTACATTCTGGTAAGGAGATATATATATATATATAATGTGTTTATATTATAATTATATATATATATAAATGTGTTTGCCAGGTATAGAAATAGTGTCAGCAACAGTAGAGATCAGGATGAACTTGTACTTGCCAGTGAACAGATGGCAAGGCTTGCACATGTGGAGAAATTGGTGGCCATTCTGGGTGAAAGAAATTACAAGATCATGGTCACCCAGGGTCTCGTAGCCTGGAGATTGATGCTGTTTTGCCGAAGTAAACAGTCTGTGGAGAAGGGCACTGGGTCATAAACCAGGAGGTAAGCCAAAGGGATGCCCTGCCAAGGCTTTCTCTACCGTGTTTGATATTTGGGGACAATTCAGTTTTGCTGGATTTCCTGGAGAAGTTCAGAGCAGTGAGCACCGATTTCCTCAATGAAAAACAAAGAATCAAAAACTGTTAGATAAAAGAGACACATTAGAGACTATTCATGACAGATGAGGAAGCCTGGGGGAGCAGAGGCCCCTCTCCTTTCTCTGTGACCGCATCTCACAGGTGTTTGTGGTCAAATTTGGAGAAACCCAGATCCTGACTAAAGGCTGAATGTCTCTGGGCTCCTTTTCCTTTGCATCTGCAGGTGTTCCTCCTACACAACAGCAGGTGAGAGCAGAGGGGCCAGGGACCCTACATACAGTAGGGTCCACAGGTTCTTAAAAACATTTGTGTCATGATTCATACGTCAAGACTGTTTTTTCATTTGGGATACTTAGAATGACTCAACACTCCTGTCCTGGAGGACCTTGCATTCTTAATTGAGCCGTATTGAGAGAAGTTTTAGTATGGAGCCTAACACACCAATGTGAAGGGGCCATGGCTTTTAGAAATAAGTATGCGAGCCTTTAGGAGCTTCCCAGGTGGCACTAGTGGTAAAGAACCTGCCTGACAAAGAAGGACACATAAGAGATGCAGGTACGATCCCTGGGTTGGGAAGATTCCCTGGAAGAGAGCATGGCAATCCACTCTAGTATTCTTGCCTGGAGAATCCCAGGACAGAGGAGCCTGGCAGGCAATGGCCCATAGGGTCACACAGAGTCAGACAGGGCTGAAGTGACTTAGCAACAGAAGCATACGTGCCGTTTCATATAGACCTTAAACTTCATCTTTGTTTTCACTTAATTATTTCACTAAGATTCACTACTTTATCTTTTTTTAAAACTTTTTATTTTATATTGGTATGTAGAATGGCTACCCACTCCAGTGTTCTTGCCTGGAGAATTTCATGGACAGAGGAGCCCAAGGGTTGCAAAGAGTTGGACATGACTGAGCAACTAACACACAGAGTTAATTTACAATACTGTGTTAGTTTCAGGTGTGGCTAAGTAATTCTGTTATATATATATCCCCTCTTTTACAGACTCTTTCCCCATATAGATTATTACAGAATATTGAGTATAATTCTCTGTGTTATATGGCAGGTCCTTATTGGTTGTTTTGTATATAGTAGTATGTATATGTTAATTCCAAACTCCTAATTTATCCCTCCCCCCACCACATTTCCCCTTTGATAACTGCAAGTTTGTTTTCAAAGTCTGTGAGTCTGTTTCTGTTTTGTAAATAAATTCATTTGTATGAGTTCATCTGTCAACTGCCACACATTGAACCTTCCACTACACTGGCAGTCTCCGAGCACCTGGAGCTCCAGGGGAAGCTGTGCTCTACTCTCAAAACCAAATTGAAGAGTTAGTCCCTGAGGTTGAAAGAAAATCTATTTGATTTGATTACTGACAGAAGTATAAGTGGCTCTATTACTCCTACCTAATCTCTTAAGAAGGTGTAGAGGAGCCCACATGATCTGAGCCTCTCCAGTTGCTAACCCTCCAGCTTCTCAGTCTCTCTCTCTCCTTCTCTCACTGTATCATTCTCTCTTATACACACTCAGCTCTGTATCAGCCTTCTAGAATAACTCATGATTCTACAAGGAGTTATGCTCCACCCACTCCCATCAGCTTTTGCATAGAGAACTGTTCCTCCCTAGAACACTTCTTGCCTCTTCCTTCCAAGACGCCACTGATGGTGTTTATTATGTTTGAGACAAGGATAGATTTTCTTACACTTCAATCCTACAACTGGTTTACTTCATAGAAATAAACCTCTATGGTAATTGTCCATTCACTTGTTTTACTTTTTCTCCTTTAAGACTATGAGCTACTCCTAAGCAAAGGCCATCATTTTCATTTTTAATCAATAAATTCTGGGACTTCTCTGGTGGTCCAGTGGCTAAGAGTCTGAGCTCTCAATGCAATGGGCCCGAGTCTGACCCCTGGTTGGGGAATCAGATTCCACAAGCTGCAACTAAAGAGTTCATATGCCATAACTAAAGATCCCAAATGCCATAGCTAAGACCTGGTGCAGCCAAATAAATAAATAAAAATACTTTTTAAAGAAAGAAATTCTAGTATCTTTATAATAGGATAAACAGTGTTGAATAAGGTATTTGATAGAAATCTCCCTCTTTCCAGAACTACAACACTCACCCGTGAGTATGCACACACAGACACACACACAGGTCTAAGAGCTGAAAAAAATCTCCAAAATGCCATTTGATCACCCTCAGGCCACTGAACAAATACTTATTTCCATTTGAAAGATGTTAAAGAGAAGTTGATATAATCTCCTAGAGCAGGCCCAGCCCTGGACAAAGCAGCGGGACAATTTGCTTTGAGAACTCACCTATGTTGGTGTAGCCTTCTTGAGATGACTTTAACCTCCTCTCTGGAAGGTGAATGGGGTCTCAGTGCTGACACCTAGAGACCCTGTATTCGTCACCTGAGAAAACTTCAATGTGCTCACGTACAGGATGCTCCAGAGAGTGGCAAAGGAGACTCTGGTCTATATCTACTTCCTTTGGCTTCTTATTAGGATTTGGTATTTCTGAATAGAGATATTTTGAGAATTCTGTGCCCAATCACTGTCATTAATCATAGAAAGGAATTGATGTTTTCAAGTACCTGTGGTGGCATTTTAAGCTTTGAATTTCATGGGAAAAATTGAAATATGATAAATATTGATAACAACTGTAAATAGCAGGCAGCTGAAAAAAATTGTCACTGCTGGTATGTTGAATTATGCGATTTTTTTACAAAAAATTGTCATGAGCAGTATTTCATTTTATCCTCAGAATGGTCCAGTTAAAGCAGGTGAGACAGAGGCCACTATTTCATTAACAATGAGAAAAGGACATCAAGGTGCAGAAAGGAGGAGCCAGGTATTTGAAGTCAGGAAGCTGGTGCCAGCTCTCTTGACACCAGAGCAGATGTACTTTCCAGAAGCTAACACTTCAGTTCAGATCCTAGCTGCTAATGTCCAGACGCCTAATGTGTCCAAATCATTCACACCACTGTTTTGTTCTAAAATGCAACCCACACACATGCGTGAGTGTACACACACATGTCCTCTCCTGATGTTTCCTAAACAAGAGGTAGGACGCAAACATATTAGAAATTTTTCAAATCAAATTCAACCTCTTTCAGTGCTAAGGACCTGGACACTCCAGCCATTTCACCTAAGAGTTCCTCTTCTAAAAATTTACTCTAGATAAAGAGCCAAGGGCACAGATTTTGATGTTCATCTCAGAATTATGAAAGTCAATATTTGAAAACAAACTTTGACATTAGAAGAACTCTAAGAGAATTTATGTTGTATCCATAGACAGGCATTTTGGGAAACTGTCAAAATTCTCACTTGCAAAGAATATTTCATGAGATGTGAGATGTTTGTGACTTAAACCTAAATAAATACATTAAGAATAAATAAGAATGAAAACTATATCAAATTGTTATTAGTAGGCATCTTGAATCATACACTTATGGATGATTTTGTTTTCTTTGTTTTAGTCATAATATTTAAAAATAAATGTATTTGAGTAATAAAAAATTAAGATTTATTAGTAAAAATGATAAACTTAATGTATCTTTTCATTTAGTGTGCTATGTTGAGCTCCTCTTATAGCCACTATTCTAAGGGGCTAAAATACACCAGTCTCTACCTTGTGGAGCTCACGTTTGTGTGGGTGAGAGGTTGGAGAGAAACAAGTTAGATAATAAGCAATAAACATGTCATATAAATGATATGGCATTTCTTCATCTAACAAACAGTTTATAATGCTTTCTCTGTGCCAGCTGATACTCTAATTAGAAGATGACATTAAAAAAAGAAAAAAAAAAAACCTGTATAGGATACAGAGCTTGCAGGCAGAGGGTGAGTTGCAATTTTAAACAAGATGAGCAGAAGAGAGCTCATCATTGACAGGGTAGACTTTGAACAAAGTCACAGAAGAGGTGAAAGCCTTAGTCAAAACAGTCCCTTATTTGAACTCTTGGGGCCAGGTTTATTTTCAGAATTTTTCAAAATTTAGAGAAGAAATTACTTGCATGTACTGTTAACTAATACTTCAGTGGGGCTCAAGGCAGTACTCTTTATCAAAGGCATTGCTATTATTGCAGGGAAACATAGGAATATTCACACAAAGTGGTATCTATCAAGAATATATTTGTTGTTTTTGTCCAGTCGCTAAGTTGTGTCAAACTCTTTGAGACACCATGGACTGCAGCATGCCAGGCTTTCCTGTCCTTCACTAGCTCCTGGGGTTTCCTCAAACTTATGTCCATTGAGTCGGTGATGCCATCCAAGCATCTCATCCTCTGTTGCCTTCTTCTCCTGCCAGTCTCTATTAGCCCACATCAGCTGAGGTTGGGTTTCTCAAGCCTTTTTGGATTTCAGAAACACAAACAAGGGGCTGTAAGATTTTGTGATGCTCTGCAATCTGATTAAACTTTCATATTTATTGTCATCCTGGTGTTCCCTTTTGCTCCATGTGTCTTCTGATAATGATGCAGCTCAAAGATGGACTTGAAACAGTTCAGATGTTAGTGGATGGTGTGGGTTACTTACTGCCTGTGCTGGTGAGCTATCACCAGAAATCCAAATGGCCCAGGCTTTCCTATCAGAGGGGATTCCTGCTCTGCAATGAAACTTGGGGTAGCTTACTCCTGAATGTTCCTCCACTGTAAGAAAACGCCAGTCCATAAGGGCATAAATATTTTGCATAATCTCCTGATAGCCATCTTGCGTGCATGCTCAGTCATCAGTCATATCTGACTCTGTGTGAGCCCACAGACGATAGCCTGCCAAGGCTCCTCAGTCCATAGGATTTTTCCAGCAGTAATACCACTGAGACAGCTGGGTATTCTGATGGCCATCTTAAACAGCAACTATTCCAAAGACAATGCACTGACATGGATACACTTGAGAGATGAATAAAATCTGCCCTTTGTATTGTGAACATGATGCTGGTACATGTAAGGGATTCATTAAGTATGAATTGAGGAAATATTTGAATAAATGAAGATGCCTGGCTGCATGCTCATCCACATGTACTGCTCACTCCTTGCCCCACTCCAGAGTCTCCCAGGTGAACTGCTTCATGTTTTCAAGTGTTCTAAGCTACACTGAATGCTTTCAAATATTCTCATTTAGTTTTGGCTTACATATTCCAAAAACTTATTCAAAAAATACTTTACCATGGAAATGTCACACTGCCATGAGGCAAAGACTTATTTTTGTTCTGTGTTGTATTCTCAGGGCCTTAAACTGTGCCTATGAAACAGTAGACATCATGTATATATATATATATATATATATATATATAACTTTAACAAGCAACACACACACACACACATAAATGGAATTATGTATACATGGAATGGTAACTGTATTTTATCTACAATTCCATATATTTATGGGAGTCAAGAATATTGCCACAGTTCAGTTCAGTCACTCAGTCGTGTCCGACTCTCTGCGACCCCATGAATCACAGCACACCAGGCCTCCCTGTCCATCACCAACTCCCGGAGTTTACCCAAACCCATGTCCATCGAGTCAGTGATGCCATACAACCATCTCATCCTCTGTCGTCCCCTTCTCCTCCTGCCCCCAATCCTTCCCAGCATTAGGGTCTTTTCCAATGAGTCAACTCTTCACATGAGGTGGCCAAAGTATTGGAGTTTCAGCTTCAACATCAGTCCTTCCAATGAACACCCAGGACTGATCTCCTTTAGGATGGACTGGCTGGATCTCCTTGAAGTCCAAGGGACTCTCAAGAGTCTTCTCCAACACCCCAGTTCAAAAGCATCAATTCTTTGTAGTTGCCCTTAAACACACTGAATTCCTATAAAATTGAGGGAAAATATACTTTTCTACTTTTTTGTACTCCAGGTTAATTCTATCAGTTCAGTTCAGTTAAGTTGCTCAGTTGCATCCAACTCTTTGCAATCTCATGGAATGCAGCATTCCAGGTCTCCTTGTCCATCACCAACTCCTGGAGTTTACTCAAACTCATGTCCTTTGAATCGATGATCCCATCCAACTATCTTATCCTCTGTCATCCCTTTTCCTCCTGCCTTCAATCTTTCCCTGTATCAGGGTCTTTTCAAATGAGTCAGTTCTTCACATCAGGTGGCCAAAATATTAGACTTTCAGCTTCAGCATCAGTCCTTCCAATGAATATTCCGGACTGATTTCCTTTTGGATGGACTGGTTGGATTTCTTTGCTGTCCAAGGGACTTTCAAGAGTCTTCTCCAACACCACAGTTCAAAAGCCTCAATTCTCAGCGCTCAGATTTCTTTATGACATCCCTACATGACTACTGGAAAAAAACAAAGCTTTGACTAGACAGATCTTTGTTGGCATAGTAATGTCTCTGCTTTTTAATATGCTATCTAGGTTAGTCATAACTCTTCTTCCAAGGAGCAAGCGTCTTTAAATTTCATGGCTGTAGTCACCATCTCCAGTGATTTTGGAGCCCCCCAAAATAAAGTCTGTCACTGTTTCCATTGTTTCCCCATCTATTTGCCGTGAAGTGATGTGACCAGATGCCACGATCTTAGTTTTCTGAATGTTGAGTTTTAAGCCAACTTTTTCACTCTCCTCTTTTACTTTCATCAAGAGGCTCTTTAGTTCTTCCTCACTTTCTGCCATACGTGTGGTGTTATCTGCATATCTGAAGTTATTCGTATTTCTCCTGGCAATCTTGACTCCAGCTTGTGCTTCATCCAGTCCAGCATTTCTCATGATGTACTCTGCATATAAGTTAAATACGCAGGGTGACAATATACAGCCTTGACGTACTCCTTTTCCTATTTGGAACCAGTCTGTCATTCCATGTCCAGTTCTAATTGTTGCTTCTTGACTTGCATACAGATTAATTGTATACAGTACTTGTTTCCTTGGGACCCATCATGGCTGTGAGGGTTCCATTAAATTCATTTTTATTTCCAACTAGATCATCCAACCCTTCTCCAGTCAGTCTTGCCATAAGTCCTACTCCACCCACTCCACTATACCATTCTTTCAGTCATGACATTATTTGGGATCGTTTATATGATATTTCATTTTGATAAGTGAGTAAGGAGTAAATGTGAATGTTCAGACATTAAACCTCTATGCAAGAAGGAGAGGAAATAGTAGTTTGCTACCATGTGATCCAAGGTTGTGCCTGTTAGAGAGCAAAGGAGCCTAAAACAATCAAGCTTATTTCCACGGCAGTGAAAATGGAGGTTAATATCACAAACAAGCCAGCTTCACAGTTGCATTACCTGGATTCAGAGCTCCTTAGGATGTGTAACCAGGGCAAATAGCCTGGTTTTCTGCATTACTTCTCCTTCGCTTAAAAAAAAAAAAAAGAAAAAAAAATCTTTGAACAAAAGAAAAAAAAAAAAACAACTCTTTTCAAGGGCCATTGTGAGTTCTGGGAGCAGGCATAAAATGAACAGGGAGAAAGTAGGGGAGAAATAATGCCATTGAGGCTGCAGGCTCTCCTTCCCCTCTGACAGCCCTGGCTGTAAAGTAAAACGCTGCAGTTTCTATGGAGCCAAGAAGCATGGGACAGCTCACATCTGGCCAGGCTACCTGAGAGTGTTTTGTTTCTGCCAGAACAGTCCCCTTGGCACTTGTGAGCAGCACAGGACCAGCTTCTTAACTTCCTGGACCACTCCTGCTGGTGATGATGGTCCTGACTTTTGACTTTAGCTGCTGTTCAATTACCTGTACCCTGGTAGCTGAAAATCTAAGTTTCTATCTCTCTTCCATCCTCTGCATCACTCCAAAACATCTTGGGAATGGTGAAACAGGAGAAAAAATCCTTAATTCTGTCTACTTAAAACAAACACTATAGTGGGACTTCCCTGGTGGTCTAGTGGTTAAGACTCTGCACTTTCACTGCTGAAGGCTGTGGTTCAATCCTTGTTGGGGGAACTAAGAAAGACCCCATAAGCCATGTGGCAAGGCCAAAAGCAAAAGATACCATGGAAAGTAAAGGATTTAATTCCCAAGCAAAACTTTTTTTTTTCTACAAGGCCCTGTGAAATGTATGTCTGATTTTAAAGGAACAGAACTGGAAACTGGAAAGTATGTTTGCTGTTATACCTAAATATATAAAAATTTTAATACCTATTGTATTTGTCAGTGTGCTAAACAAACTGAGACTTGAAATGCAGAGACACACAGTTTTAAACACGCCTGAGATGCAAGTACCTCAGCTTCTGTTTGTTTATTGTATGCAGCCATTAATTCCCTTACCCAATAAAAGTTATAACTACAAGCCAGGGGCTCTGCTGGTAACTTGCAAATGGCTATTGATAAGGATAATGGGAACACATAATCTAGAGATACTGGGTTAGAGACTTGGGGTATTTGTTGCTCAGGATCCTCAACCTTGTTCTGAAGGGCTCTCAGTTATTTTTACTGACACACCCAAATCTGTACAGTTATTTTAAGAGTATGCCTCAGGATTTCCCTGGTGGTTCAGTGGTTAAGATTCCATACTCCCAGTGCAGAGGGGTTGGGTTCGATCCCTGGTCGGGGAGTTAGATCCAGCATTCTGCAAATAAAAGATACTGCATACTGCAATGAAGATCCCACATACTGCACTTAAGACTAGGCACAGCCAAATAGCTAAATTTAAAGGCAATTAATAATAAAAAGAGTGTGCCTATTTAATACCTACTCCTTGCCCATGCATTAAGCTTTGTGCCGGGAAAGCACATATAACAAACTCGGGATATCGGAAGTGTCCTGAGGGCAGGTGGCATATGAGGAGTCCTAAGTAGAGGGCCAGTTTAGTGTAGGATGTGATGCTGTACCTAAGATCCCATACTGGGGCAGAGAAGAGAGGGTTCTAGAATGTAGAAAGAGCACAGGACCAGAGCCCATGGGAGAGACAGCCTGCCATGGAAAAAAATTCAAGATAGCTAGATCATTGAATAGAGGGGGAGAGCAGTTCATTATAGGGAGTGAATCGGTCTGGAGTTTGTGATAAGAAGACTTGGGGCTGGTATTAGGAATTTGGGCTGTCTCATAAAAGCGATCCCACGCCATGGAAGATTTGCAAACAGCGGACAGACAGACACATTTTCTCCCATGTCCTTCAGATTCATCCTGCTCTGCCTGCAGGATGACTGTTCTTTCTCTAAGCGTCCTCCTGAGCTTTCTTTCAGGACTTGGTGGTGACACTAACCTTGCTGGAAGGACTTGAGAGTGTGATGAACCACATTTAAAAATCTACTCTGCCACTTGCTGGATGTGAGATTTTAGACATCGCCTTGCAAAGATGTTCTTCCTTAATTGGGCCTCCTAATGGGCTACTAATTAAGTCTATGTTTCAACACTTTAAAAATGTTCTCCTCTGTTGTTGTCATATGAATTTCAATTAAATGTCTTAACTCACTGGCCTTGGGCGCTTAAGTAGATTGACAAGATGAAGTCATTTAAACATATATATCTATTTCAAGACCGCTTATGTGAAAGATAAGGAAGGAACTAGGTCTGTGAAGTTTTCCCATGGAGATGATAATGAACCCTTGTCTCCTCAGCCTTAATAATCCTTGTTTATCCTTCTGCCAGGTGGCTTAGTGATAAAGAATCTGTCTGCCAAGCAGGAGACATGGGTTCAATCCTTGGGTTAGAAAGATACCCTGGAGAAAAAAATGGCAATCTACTCTAGTATTCTTGCCTGGGAAATCCCATGGACAGAGGAGCCTGGCAGGTTGTACAGCCCATGGGGTTGCAGAGTCAGACATGACTTAGAAACTAAACACCAACAGCAGCATCATTTTGCTGAGGTCGGCAAAGATCTCAGACCCTAGAATCAAGAACAAATATGATTAGATTATGGGAATGTAAGCTGGTGCAGCCACTAAGGAAAATAGTTTGGAAATTCCTCATAAAACTACAAATAGAGTTGCCGTATGATCCAGCAATGCCAGTCCTTGGCATATATACAGAGAAAACTATAACTTAAAAGCATGCATGCACCCCTATGTTCACAGCAGCACTATATATGATAGTCAAGACATGGAAGCCACCTAAATGTCCATGTACAGGTGAATGGATAAAGAAGATGTGGTACAAATAGACAATGGAATGCTGCTTAGTCTTAGAAAAGGAGTAAATAATGCCATTTGCAGCAACATGGACGTACTTAGAGATTATCATACTAAGTGAAGTAAATTGGAAAGAGAAAGGCAGATATCATAAGATTACTTTTTTGTGGACTCTAAAATATGACATAAATGAACTTATCTACAAAACAGGCTCACAGGCACAGAGAATAAGACTTGTGGTTTCCAAGAGAGAGGGGTTTGGGAGAGTGATTGATAGGGAGTCGGGATTAATAGATGAAAATATTATGTATAGAGTAGATAAACAACAAGATTCTACTGTATAGCACAAGGAACTATAGTCAATATCCTGTGATAAATCATACTGGAAAAGAATATGAAAAAGAATACATATATATATATATACACACACACACACACATGTATATAATTGGAACACTTTTCTGTGAGGCAGAAATTAACACAACATTATAAATCAAGCATACTTCAATTATTTAAGAAAAAGAATAGCAACCATTAGTTTATCCTGGACATACACTGCATGTGTTTGCCCCAAAGGCACATGTGTCCCTTGTCATATAATAATGCATGAATTATCTGGTAAGCATCAGACACTTAATAAGAAAGTTGAAACTTCTTAAAGGGCAGATAAGTGGAACAAAGAAAATAAACTTATCTGGCATCCACTAAAAGCATAACGGCAGGTGTGTTTCCTGTGTGGTGATTCATTCACTTAAACTTGACCAAAACTGTGAAGTAGAGCTCACAGTGAACTGTGACCAAAGCATTTTATGGATAAGGATGCAGAGCCTGAGAGAGGTATGGTGACTTGCTGGGTGAGCTCTAGCTTTTATCTACCAGTGAACATACAGGAGAGTTGTAAAAACAAGGCGTGTCTGACTACTGTCTCATCCACGATCGTTAGGTGAATGGTCCCTTCATGAAGAAACATAAAAATAAAACTTGATTTCTTTTCCTGAATACATACTACCTGCTAGGCACTGTGCTAAGCATATTGGATCCATTATTCCATTGAATCCCTTACATAAATCTAGGTGGTAGAGTAGATTCTATTATTCTCCAGATTTTGTAGACAGAAAACTGAGACTCTGGCAGGTGAAGCAAATAGCCCAAGACCTTCAAGAGGAAAAAGTAGCAGAGCTGGAATTACAGATCTGCCTTTTGATGTCGCTTTTGTTCTTATCCATTCCACTTATGCACAATAATGTAATTATTATACATCAGGTGAAATTAAAGGTGGTATATTGTTTATAGTATTCAAAGTTAATATTGGTTAATGAAGATTTGCAGAGAAGGTTTTGTGGAGGCAGAAGGCAGCATTGCAGCAGGCAGGGGATGGGTGGCTTGAGAGTATCCAGAAACTAGAGAAGGAAATGAAGGGCATTCTAAGCAAGGCAACATTATGAGCAAGTCAGGGTTTTGGAGAGAAACAAGTCAGATCTGAGGGATCTCAAAGAGAATATCAAGCCAGGGTGTAAATTTCAATTTTGAAGAAAAAACTTATAGTATTCTATGATACTATATGCCCCTGTGCTTGATAATCACATTTCTCCTCTAGATTCCTATGAAAAGAAAAGTTGTAACTCAGAGACAGGCAAATGAAAACCATCCTCATTCATCAACTTTGGTTGCTATGGAAACTCTTGGTGATACTCTGTACAGAATTCTGGAATCAAGGTCATCTAGACTATCCCTGGGGTTGGTTCTACTTAGAATATTTTAGGAGTGATTAGTCAAGCTAAAACTACCCTCCGGCTAGGGGTAGCAGTTGAGGTTAGGATTACTGACAGTAAGGTTTATAAAAACTTAACCCTTTATAACATAATGACAAGAGTTAAATAATTCATTTTGCTCATTTTTGAAAAAGAGAGAAAGGATGATGCCACTAATCCAAAAATTAGGGAAAAAGTAGAAAACTAGAAAAATAAATAGCTATGAATTATAGAATGACCCATGCACAATAAATGCTACTTAATAGATATTTTAAAATGGTAGTTTCTATCATTTAGAGAGGACACAGAATGCTGGTTTAAAGTGTGACCCCTGGCAGAGACTCATGCCAGATTCAGGTCCTAATGTGGCTCTCTGGGAACTGAGTGATTAAGGGAGGAAAGATAAACTCTCTAACCTTCTATCGCAACTGAATATTGGGGATATGCCCTCCTTAGTTGCAAGTTTTGCTCATTTGTTGGCTTTCCTTTTATAGTGTCGTCTTCCCCAAGATAGAAAGAGCCTAGTTATTGTCTATCAGCTTAATTCAGATTCACCCAGTGTGGACCTGGAGACAAGTATTCACCTGCAAGTAGTTTGTCTGGAAAATAAAGGGAGGAGCATCAGAGGCCGGGAAGCCAGTCAGGGAAGAGAGAGCATCACATAATGTGTTATCCACTAAAGGAGGTTGGGAGAGGTGAAGTAGGAGCTAAAATTCCACTGGAAGAATTTATGGGGGCCAGTGTA
Source organism: Giraffa tippelskirchi (assembly GCF_054371585.1). NCBI lineage: Eukaryota > Metazoa > Chordata > Mammalia > Artiodactyla > Giraffidae > Giraffa > Giraffa tippelskirchi. Next base: position 135,607,314 of record NC_137277.1, read on the forward strand.
GAACACAGCTCAGTGGGGTGAGTAGGTTCATCAGTGCTGGGCTGAGGGATGCTTGCAAGGAACAGTAAGTCTCTGGTACTTCCACCCTTCTGTGTGATGGACAAAGAGGCCTCCCGTGGGGAGAGAATGTCTTCAGATGAAGAAAAGGAAGAGGGATATAGGGGAAATACATTTTTAAAAAATATTTACTTATTTAAATATTTTGTTTGGCTGCACCGCATCTCAGTTGTGGCACGTGGGATCTAGTTCCCTGACCAGGGATCCAACTCAGCCCCTCACCTTGGGAGCCTGAAGTCTTAGCCACTGGACTAACAGGGAAGTTCCCTGCAGGGAGAATTCTAATGTGCGGAAGTGTTAAAGTTAAGGACATATGGGTGGGTATCACTAACATCTGCTGTACTTTCCCTAGCTCAGAGCAGACAGTATTGTCTCCATTAATATCTGTCAAATGCATGACCAATAGGATGAATGCACCCTCTAGGACTGTGGTTCCTTCTCTGGTTGCACATTCGAATCAGATGGGAAGCTTTTAAATACCGTTACATCCAGGCCCTAATGCAGACCAATTAAATCAAAGTCAGAATGTTTAATAGCCAGGACAGAGAACAATTGCTCTTGCTCAACTAATGCACAAATTATTTCTACCAAGTTTCTGACACATGGCCATATAACCTCCTTTTGAAAACCTTCTTAGGAGGGACTTTGCTATTCTCAAAAAAAAAACATTCCCTTTTTTGACAGCACTAATTGTTCCAATGTTTTGTCCTTATATTGAGCCAAAATTTGCCTTTGTACCTTCCATCAGTCATCTGCCCTCTGCACTTCTAGAATAAAGCAAAATGAGTCTATTCCATTTTCTACATGACTGCCCGTTAGATATTCAAAGGCAGTCATAATGCCCTAACTTGACCTTCATTTTTCACACTCCAAACACACTTAGCTCTTTCAACAACTGCTATTCAACCTGCTCTAATCATATTTGAGTTTGCCAATTCACTTTTATCCTGCAGAATTTTCAGTTGAACCCAAGGTCCATGTTGCATGTGGAAATATAAAGAGGACCATGTATTAAAAGAAGTGTGGTGTGTGTGTGTGTGTGTGTGTGTGTGTGTGTGTAAAAGTTATTGGTGATAGGTTCACTTAAAGTATATTCACCTGAATTGTCTTATTAAGGAAAAACAGGACCTCCACTTTTTCTTTCCCATCTCCCAAAATTTGCCTCTTCTAACCATGTTTATTTTTCTCTTTTGGCTAATTTATTTGAACACCTCAGTTCTTACATTGCTTTTAGGGCAATGCAGATATATTTTTAGTATGCATAACATGAATGTTTAGATTGAGGTTTGTCACCTGTCCTTTTGATAAGTACTGAGACACAAAATTCATGAACTCAAAAACAAAATAAAATCAATATGTTTGCTTTTGAGAGGAAGAGATTTAATTGCTGTGGTACTCCAGGGAAAGCAATTCTGAGCTTAGTGACCAGGTCTGCTACAAATGTAGATGGCGAACAGGTGGACCTCTTCTGGACAAATTTGATGGAATAAGATGGAGCGAGTCTTTGCTGTTCTACAGAGAGTCAGCATGCCTGGCTCTCTCTGCTCCAACACAAAATAGAACTCCAGTTGGCTTTGCAGAGTGTCTCTAAAAGAAAGTTTGGGGTAAAAGCAGTTTTGTGCCAGTGAATGTAACGTGATCTCCAGAAACACAGACAAATAGGCCAGAGAATGTAGCATGATCTCAGAAAACACAAATAAAATTGGCTGATGGCTGCAATCAGTAATCTTGATCTGGAAATAGGATTAAGGCTTTGACTCTCACAGTCAAGTCTGAAACAACTGTTAGGAGAGAGTTTGATATACTTCCAGGGCCAAGGATGAGGCAGTGGGAGAGACAGTCAAGATGACTTGAGAACAAGAGGAAAAACCTGAATCAGAGGGACAGCACTGTACCCACAGGTACACCACTGATCATTATAATGATTCTAGTGATCTTTGATTCCCAAGCTTCAGTTGATGCCCCTGTGAAATAAAAGAAGATTATCAGCCAAACAACTATAGTAATGACAGGAACTAATGTCTGTGCCAGTCCCAGAGTGAGAATCCAGTGAATGTGAGCATTTTGTCTAATTGTTAAGGGTTAATAGACCTAGGAGGTCCGGGTTAAACCCAAGATCCATCATGCACCTAGTCATGTGATCCAGGAAAGTCTTGTATTATCTCTGTGCCTTAGCTACCTCTTCTGTAAAATGGGATTTTAAGAAGCCAATCTTTGTGGGGTTATAGTGAAGACTGACTGATCTGATACATATGTAAAGCTCATGTAGTAGAGCCTGGCACATGATAAGCAGGCAAAAGTGTTAACCAGTATTTAAGGGTCTGTCCTTAATTGTTTCCTATTAGTTCCAAAACCTTCAGGGCTCAGGTTTTTCAAGTGTAAAACAGAGGAAGGTTTTGAGAGTCCTTGAAGACGCTGGCTCTATTTCAGTAGTTCTCTGTGCATTGCTGCATTTAACAAATTGCTCTGGGAATCTGGTTGTGGTCTGTCTCCCAAAGCTGCCTTCTTCCTAAGAGAAGAATTTGGGTCTTAACTTCCCAGGCTCTGGCTCTTAAAGTATGCAGGAAATGTATTTTGAATGAATGAATGAAGTGCTGTGTATAAAAATTCATTAACACCTGTCCCTGTGCCTTTGGGGCTTGGCTTCTCTGCTTCTCTGTGGAGAGGCAGCTGTGCCAGGGTCTCAGAGTCGGGAGAGCAAGAGGCAAATTTCAGCTCCTCTGTTTTCTCATTTTCCTGACTTATTTTTCCTTCCCAGTTATTCCATCTTTATGATCCCTTTATTGATGTTTCCCCACTTACCTCTTTTTAAATCTTGTTAAATTGCAGGTATAATTCTAATCTATTATACAATTTCTTTCAGAAGAAAGAAGGGTATAAATGCCAAAAGATAGATAATACCATTTTTATGATTTGGAATAAGTTATGTAACTTCTCTGAATCTCATTATTCCTTTGCTACATGGGAGCTTCCCTGATTTCTCAGGTGGTAAAGAATCCACCTGCAATGCAGGAGACCCCAGTTCAATTCCTGGGTCGGGAAGATCCCCTGGAGAAGGGATAGGCTACCCACTCCAGTATTCTTGGGCATCCCTTGTGGTTCAGCTGATAAAGAATCTGCCTACAATGTGGGAGACCTGAGTTCAATCCCTCGGTTGGGAAGATCCCCTGGAGAAGAGAAAGGCTACCCACTCCAGTGTTCTGGCCTGGAGAATTCCATGGACTATATGGTCTATGGGGTCACAGAGTTAGACATGACTGACTTTCACTTTCACTTTTTCACTTTCAAATGGGATCTATAGGGGTTGCAATTAGTAATCTCTCCAAAAATCCTTTTCTATCCCTTTTTCCTTCCAGCTTGAACTCCAATTTTTTTTTCATGCATTCACTCTCTTCCACCCATCTGTGTGCAAATGGGAAGACAGATCCCACCCCGACTCAAATTCTGAGACAATATGGAGGTCTGGCACCTCTACCAGGAACAGCTTCTGGCATATGATGAAATTCTAGCAAAGTGAAGAATTTCTTTTCCCTAAAAGGCTATGGTTCTTGGCAAGAAATAGCTCATTTTCTTCCTCTGTATACTGCCATAACTATGTTCACTCTGTCAACTATGAAAATGAAAATAACATGCTGAAGATGGTCAAAGGAAAATACAGAAGAAAACACAGGATCTTGGTAACATTGTTGAGCCACTGAATTCATTCTGGACTCACTGAGTGTGAGATGGCAAATTTCCCTGTTGGTTGAAACCAATCAGTTTGGATTTTTCTATTACAACACAAAGCACCTTATTTAGAGCATTATTCATGCCATAAAGTGATTGAAGGACTTGATGAGGTAACAGACAATGCCGAGTATTTATATATTGATACCAGGCATGTTAACATTTTCAACAAAATGTTGATGCCTCTGTGATAGCTATTTTTTTCCCTGCTGTGAGATGATATTTAACTTATATCTGGCATACTTCATAATTATAGTCCCTTTCTGGACATAAGTTGCTGATTTTTAGCCATTAGATGGCCAAATATAACTCATCACAGCATTCCACCAGGGTAGGCATTTGGTGTTTCTGTGGGTATCCAAAGACTTGACTGATATTTCTTCTGAAGGATAAACACATTTGGAGAAGGACAAGAGATTCTGCTCCTTATCTAGAGCTTTCCAAATACTAGACTATATCCCTCTTCTTCACAGATACTGTTTATCCTCACAAGTTGGATATGAAGTAGACATCAGAATTCCTATCTAAAGATGCTGAGATTATGAGCAGTTAAGAGATTGTCTCAAGATTACACACAAGAGAAATGGCAGAGCTTTCAGTCACATCTACTGATTCCCCAAAACATTCTCTTTTCACCATATCAGACTTTCCTAAGCTAATAGAGACGGAGAAGGCAATGGCACCACACTCCAGTACTCTTGCCTGGAAAATCCCATGGATAGAGGAGCCTGGTGGGCTGCAGTCCATGGGGTTGCTAAGAATCGGACACGACTGAGCGACTTCACTTTCACTTTTCACTTTCATGCATTGGAGAAGGAAATGGCGACCCACTCCAGTGTTCTTGCCTGGAGAATCCCAGGGACGGCAGAGCCTGGTGGGCTGCCATCTATGGGGTCTCACAGAGTCGGACACGACTGAAGCGACTTAGCAGCAGCAGCAGCAGCAAGCTAATAAAGAAAAAGACTGATATTTCCACCATGGGAATAAAAAACACAAAGCTACTGTGGGAAGGAGCAGGTCAACATTGGGTCATCAAATGAACCATGTAGGTCCCTCTCTTCCCCCAGCAATAAATTCCTGCATGGTAGATGCCACTTAATTTATTCCTCATCTCCCAGTGTTTGCTGTCTTAACATAGGTTTTTTTTTTTTTTTTTTCCCCCAGGTTGAAAGCAATTGACCATGGTACCTAAGCAACAAACTATAAAAACTGAGTATACAGGTGCACAGAGTAGTGGCTAATCAAATACAACTTAGAACAGAGTTAATTTGACACACATCTAATGATATACATAGTGCAATTTTGAGGCATCATAATTAGGTATAAATGGTAAGCTGTTGACATAAATGACTGCAATTAGTATTGCTTCTCCACAGGTAGGCCCTGTGTTAAATTTTGCATTTCTCATTTGGTTAATTCTTTGGGATTTATAAATTATTATCATTGTTGGACAGATTTTATAACTGCAAAATGCAAGGCCTTGGGAATTTGTGGCCAAAAGGTTATATTTATTTATTTGACTTCATTTGTTTGTTTATACTGTACCCTGCCAATTTCATAAAGGCTTTAGGGACCCTCTGCAATAACCACAGACAATGTAGTGGGAAAATATACACATATAAAACACAGCACAACAGCAAAATCAACAAGAAAAAGAAGTTTAGACCACAAAAAAAATCTAAAAGTTGACACTGTTTCTTGGATCAGGGATGAGATGATAAAAACTTTCCTGAACTGTCTAATACATCAATTTATTTCTAATTATCTTAATAACAATCCTGCAAAGCAGATATCCTAATTCTCATTTTACACACAGGTCAGAGAGAGAAAGCTGTGTTTACTATTCATTCAGCTAGTTAATTAATAATGCTGAGATTAAAATGCAGTCTGTAAAACTTCAAACGCATAGTCTACTCTGGTGAGTAGGAAAGGACTTTAGGTGAGATTAAGTTGAGGGCGATGATGGGTCTGGAATTTGGAGAAAATAAAAGTTGAATCCAAACATCTAGAACAGAAAGGACAGAAGTTAGAAATGGGCAGCCCAGAGTGGTCCATGGTGCTAACAGAAACTCCAGGAAAAATGCTCTGAGGACCATTAGAGCTGAGCAAGTTCTCAGCATTTATTTAATGATGTATTAACAGAAGTGCATACTGCTTGCTCTGTCATGTCTGACTCTTTTCAACCCCAGACTGTAGCCCGCCAGGCTCCTCTGACCAAGGAATTCTTGAGGGAAGAACACTGGAGTGGGTTGCCATTTCCTCCTCCAGGGGACCTTCCTGAACCAGGAATCAAACCTACATCTCTTGCTTCTCCTGCATTGGCAGGCTGGTTCTTTACCACTAGTGGCATCTGGGAAGCTGTCCATTAACAGGAGTGGATGTCAATAAATCTTAAAAAGTATTAAGCCTATGAGTTTCAATACACTGGCATCATTATATGTTCATCTTAGTATCGACCATTTCTGACTTGGAAGAGACTTCCATAATTCAAAGAAAGCAAAAACCTTGAAAGAAGACTTCTGTGCTCATTGCAAATGCAGGGAGAAACACAAACCAATGCCAACTGCCCTTGGTCACAAAGAGTTAATAATGTCATGACTTATGACACCCTCAAATTAAAATATGAAAAACACTAAACAGATATTGATAATTAGGTTTCAGAAATGCTTTCAAAAACCATCCACAGTTTCAACAGATGATGGAGGGTGATTCAAAAATGTCTCATGGTGAGTTGATATTTAAAACATATCCTTAATTACATCTTAAGATTTAGAGAGCTAGAAGCACCAAGTAAATAAAGGGAAATTATACCCCCCAAAATAGCAGATGCTCCCAGAATATGTGAACAAGTGTGAATTGCCATGTTCACCTCTCTGGAGTCAGACCGTAGTCCTGTGACATTGACTCAAATGACCTTGGGCAAGTTATTTACTCCTCTGTCTACATATATTCTACTCTGTTAAAAAAAGCACAAGGTCAAAAAAACAAAAAAACAAACAAACAACAACAAAAAAAGCACAAGGTAAATCTTAAATCATGCAATGTACTTAATGTTCATAGCACTGAGCTTGGCATATAATAAGTGTTTAGTAAATGGTGGATATTTTTATTCAAATTATTGAATGAAGTGAAGGCTGTGGTAGTAGGAGACTGGAGTTGGAACATATAAATATGTTATCAAAAGAGTAATTCTTGTCGATTAAGTTTTAGTTTTTCTAGAATGCCCTCCTCACAAAAGAATTATTTTCAAACAATAGCAAAAAAATACCTGAGCCCATGTGAAGAGTAGCTACCCCATTGCTGTTGTTCAGTCGCTAAGTCATATTTGACTCTTTGCAACCCCATGGACTGCAGCACACCAGGCTTCCCTGTCCTTCACTATCTCCCAGAGTTTGCTCAGACTCATGTCCATTGAGTCGGTGATGCCATCCAACCATCTCATCCTTTGTTACCTCCTTCTCCTCCTGCCTTCAATCTTCCCCAGCATCAGGGTCTTTTCCAGTAGGTCGGCTCTTCACATCAGGTAACCAAAGTATTGGAGCTTCAGCTTCAGCATCGTCCCTTCCAATGAATATTCAGAGCTGATTTCCTTTAGGATTGAATGGCTTGATATCCTTGCTGCCCAAGGGACTCTCAAGAGTCTTCTCCAACACCATAGCTCAAAAGCATCAATTCTTCAGTGCTCAGCCTTCTTTATGGTCCAACTCTCACATCCATACATGACTACTGGAAAAACCATAACTTTGACTAGATGGACCTTTATCGGCAAAGTAATGTCTCTGCTTTTTAATACGCTGTCTAGGTTTGTCACAGCTTTCCTTCTAAAGAACAAGTGTTTTTGCTGGTTTGTTTTTAATTTCATGGCTGCAGTCACCATCCACAGTGATTTTGGAGCCCAAGAAAATAAAATCTAAGCCTGTTTCCACTTTTTTCCCCTTCTATTTGCTATGAAATGATGGGACTGGATGCCATGATCTAGTAAGAACCATATCTGAACATCCCCTGGTCCTTATGTTTGCTGTTTCAACACCACCACACTGGCCTTAGCAGATTGCAAGGAGCACAGTGACCTGCTCCCTCCTGGCCTAGGAAACGTTACCATGGATGCAGCTACTTTGTTCATACCAAGTTATCATCCTAGGAAACACTTGGAAGAATATCGTATCTATCTACCTACTAAGAATTTTCGCTGACTGCAACTGTAAAGATGAGATTAGCCTTCCTTAAGGAGGCAGACGTGGAGGGTCTGAATCTGATTTCCATGAAGGTTCTCCAAGGAGGCAGGGCAGAAATGCTAGCTATCAGGGGCCATCACCCTACTTAAACAAGCAAGCACCATTCTCCTCCTTCCATTAAAAGTCAATAAAAGTGACATTGACTTTGCTTGAAACTCCCATTTTGAAAGCAAGTTTGTTTCTTCCCTTACATCAGCTCTACAGAAAAGCTAGTATAGCCTGATAAACTGCCTTTAAGATTACACACCTCTGCCCTTTCTCCCTGTGATACCTCTTCTTTGTCTTTAAATTTTGCCAACTGAAGAAAAGGAAGGAAAAGAAGTTTATTCTTCTTCCATGAAGAATAAATCTCTTTTTTTATACTTCAAATTATTGTCTCTGCACACATTTTTAAAAGAATTAAAATCCTTCCTGACAACAGTCACAGCTTAATCATTTTTATTCTCTGATCCAAGGTCTATGACTCTGTTCTTCTCTTCACTTACTTAGCTGGAATCTAACCAAACATTCCTATTCTTGTGTCTGTGTGTATCCGTAGTATTTGTTTTCAGTGGATTTCAGAACATGAGTGTTCTCCTCATGTTTGGGCTCTGAAAACATTAAGATCCATGCCAAATGTTAGAAAGAGTACCTGCATTCTTGAAGTTATTCAGCCATTCACAAAAAGAGATTTACTCAATCAAGGTATATTCAGACACTGTTGTACATACTCAGACATAGCTGTGAATGTGGCAAGAACCCTGCCCTCAGGAAATTTACATTCCAGTGAGAGATACAGGCTGCAAGCAAATGCAGAGATAATAATGTTATTTTATTACAGGGTTCTTGCCCTCCTCAATCAATAGAAATTGATCAAAGACTATACAAGAGATTCAGGCAAGGCTTTATCGGAGCCCCTGCTGCAGAGAATAAGTGGCATGTTCCATTGCTTCCTCAATCACCACTGAGGGGAGGCCAGGTGATTCTCTAGATGGGGTAAAGGTAGGAGTGAGTCCAAAGATCAGGCGGGAAGACGGATTAGGTGGTTTGTCCCCCCTCCCTTTGGTGGTGTTGAGTGCTGGTGGCATGCACTGTATCCTGATTTTGCTCCCAGCTCTTCAGAAGCAGTGGTTGGGTTTTTGCTTTTTTTGTATCTTGTCCGTAATTTGCCCCAACTGCACATGCACACTTATGCATGGTATTTTTTGTCTTTTATAGTTTCTTTGTATTTTGTTGCCCAAGAAGACATTTGTCCAGGTGCAAGCATTGCAGCAAAGAGTCCCCAGTCCCAGCTTCTCTAAATAATATAGTAAAACTATAGCTAACTCTAAGTAATAAAAAAAAAAGCAGAAGGGGGGAGAAAAAGAGAAATAAACTCTAGTTAGTTCAGGTACTTTATTTTAGGTAATCTTTAAAGGTTTCTTTGATGAAGTAATATTTGAACAAGTGTCTAAATAAAGTGATGGAGCAAGATATAGAGGAAGAAATTTCTTAGCAGAAGGAGCAGTCTGTCAGACTAAGACAAGTTTGGTTAATTGGATGACCTGTAAAAATGCCAAAGTGATTGGAAGGGCAGAAGGGACAGGTAGAGCAGGAACAGAGGGGTGGGTAAGGACAGATGATGTAGTGCTCCATAAATCACATGGATGGATTTGGATTTTATTCCAAGTGTGATGAGAAGCTATGGGCAGATTTTGAGCAGAGGTTTACATGATGCAGTTTAAATATTCTTAAACTCACCTGGGTGACACTAGGAAAGGGAGATCTCAGTTGGGGAAAGAGAGGTTGCAGGATTTCTCCTAAGCTACTTGTTGAGTGGATGGAAAGGTGGGATAGTGAGTTTTTGCAGGAAGAAGCTTGACCTCAACTGTGGAGTGTAGATACAGTTGCTGTTACTCAATGCAAGTTCCTGAGCTCCACACACAGTGAGGCCAAATAAACTAAAGCATCAAATATTGGAGTTTGGAGCACAGAAAGGTTTACTGCAGGGCCATGCAAGGAGAATGAGTGGCTCATTTTCTAAAACGCCCAAACTTCTCAAAGGGTTTAGCAAACACTTTTAAAGGCAAAGTGAGGGAGATTGGTTGTTGCAAACTTCTTGGTGTAGGAATCCTTTGTTCTTGCAGCCATCCACATAGGCCAGGTCATGATGTTCCTGTAAACCTCCAACAAGACAAATGTTCTTATCTGTTTTGCAACTTTTTATCTCTATATGAATGGAAACCTGTTATACTCTTCCTTTGTGGCTCAGTGGGTGAAGAATCCAACTGGCTCAGCTGGTAAAGAATCTGCCTGCAACGCAGGAGCCCTGGGTTCAATCCCTGTGTTGGGAAGATCCCCTGGAGAAAAGAACAGCTACCTGCTCCAGTACACTGGCCTGGAGAATTCCACGGACTGTATAGTCCATGGGGTTGCAAACAGTTGGACACGACTGAGGGACTTTCACTTTCACTATACTCTTAAAGGTCAGAGTCTTGAGAATGAACTAGCCTGTGTATTTCAGGCTATAGGCAACATTCTTAACTGAAAGCAAAAGCAATAGATTACAAAGTGAAAATCACTCCATTATGACTAACTCTTTGTGACACCATGGACTGTACAGTCCATGGAATTCTCCAGGCCAGAATACTGGAGTAGGTAGCTTTTCCCTTCTTCAGGGGATCTTCCTAACCGAGGGATCGAACCCAGGTCTCCCATATTAAAGGCGGATTCTTTACCAGCTGAGCTGCAAGGGAAACCCAAGAATACCAGAGTGGGTAGCCTATCCCTTCTCCAGCGGATCTTCCCGACCCAGGAATCCAACTGGGGTTTCCTGCATTGCAGGCGGATTTATCAGGGAAGCCCCAACAGAACACAATGATTAAAGCAAAAGAAACAGACTTAACATGGAGTTAGATTTCTTCTTCTCCGTTACCTTGCATGTCCTCTGTTACATTACATGTCTTTTCTGTTACATTGCATGTCCTACATGATGCATAAGCCATCATGAGACATACAAAGTGTCTAACAGAACAACTATTGCAATTTATATAAAATCATATTTTTTTCAGTCAATAGACCAGGATTAATCTCAGTTTAACTAGTCACTTATGGTGTATGATTTTGTTCATCAGGTAAGACCTCTGTGGTCTTATTCCTCCTCTGCAGGATGTGGATAAGGATAAACACCTCACATGATAGTCTGGAGAATTAAAACTGTGTGTGGAAACACCTAAGATGCAGTTTAGTGTCATTAGCTGCAAAATTATGGACAAGTTGCCTTAATCTCTCTTTGGCACAGTTTTCTTCTTTAAAATGGAAATGCCTGAAATGTTTGTGATGATCAGATAAGAAAATAGATCTGCAGTTTTTACCTGAGTGTCTGGCATACAATTCATATTTCAAAATGCAAGGTAATACTATGTGGGAAAATAATCTTAAAAAGTGTGGATATATGTATATGCATGACTGATTCACTTTGTTATACACCTGAAACTAACACCTCATTGTAAACCATCTATACTCAAATAAAATTTTTTAAATGCAAGTTAATAAAATAATTATCAGCTGCCCCACTTTTCTCTCACCTCCCCTGCCTCATTCATATGAAACACATTTTCATTTAATAATCTAATTTATGAATGGCTTTAGATGCCCAACATAATTAATGTCTGCAATCCTCTTTCTCTCCATTTGCATCACTAAAATCTTAAGGAATGGTAGAATGTAGGGTCAGGGACATTAGAAAAAATGTAAAATCATCTTTATCTGCTTCTGTCACTTCCTACTGCTGCTGCTGCTAAGTCGCTTCAGTCGTGTCCGACTCTGTGTGACCCCATAGACAGCAGCCCACTAGGCTCCCCCGTCCCTGGGATTCTCTAGGCAAGAACACTGGAGTGGGTTGCCATTTCCTTCTCCGATGCATGAAACTGAAAAGTGAAAGTGAAGTTGCTCAGTCGTGTCTGACTCTTAGCAACCCCATGGACTGCAGCCTACCAGGCTCCTCAGTCCATGGGATTTTCCAGGCAAGAGTACTGGAGTGGGTTGCCATTGCACTTCGTACTAACCATAGGAAATTCCCGTTCCATCTCGTACGATCATACCGATTAGTGTCTTCTGTTTATTCATTCCACAAATGTTCAATGATCTATTCTGTTCCTGGCCACCAGAAACTGAAAACGATGCCCTTCTTAAAAAAAAAAAAAAAGAATAAAAAGCAGGAAAATGTGACATCTACCCTGGAAACACACGCAGAGATCAGAGCAGAAGTCTCAAACTTATGGCCCATGGGTGCCCCAATGTATAAAAAAATATATTATTGTTTCCCATATTTAAAATCTAGGATATTTTTACATTAAAAGCCTCAGATTATTCATTTTTCCTTATAAAATATGAATATTTTAGAACAGTTTTATGGAGCAGTATAGCAGCTGGTTCTCTCTGCATGAGACATGTGCCCTTCATTTAGACATAACCCCTGAAAATGCAGGTTGCTTTCACAACCAGCCCACTCATTCATCCATATCACCCAATGTGTGTGCAGAGGATGATGAGTGTGACTCTGAGTCCAAAAAAGAATATAGCCTAGACTAGGAGACTCTCCAAATATTCAGATCACAGAATTCACTTTTCTGATTGAAACATGATGGCTAATATTCCAAACAAAAGTCTCCAAAGAGTCAGTTGTTTGGACTGTGACTAGCCTGCTTGGCTTCATCATCTATCACTCCTATGGCTTAATGTCTGAGAGTTTGTAAACAAGACATGAATTGAATTACATGGCCCGTTGCTTTATTTAAAACCAATGTGCCATAATCCTGATGAAAGCAACTTGTGGAATATTTTATAAAATTAATTACATGCAGTTCTCATTAGAATCAGTAAGAGTCTAAATAACAGTTAACAATCAAAAGTTTGGAATTAGTTGCATTCACTTGCCTTGGGATTTCAGTATAAGAGGCTAAGGAGGAGGAGATGGACATTGCTGTCCTCCAGATCTGATCAGGTCTCAAAGAAGCAGATCATCTTAGTCCAGAGATCTTGAAGCCTCATTTGGCTTCATTAGCTAGCATTTGGCTAGTTATTGCCAGTTTGCCCTCTTGCCTTGCTCTCATATCAGCGTCTACTTTTACTTATTCTTAATGATGATAGCAGCTCTACTATTGTGTCAGTGTGTACATCCTCAGTTGCTCAGACATGGCTGGCTCTTTGTGACCCTATGGAGTGTAGCCCTCCAAGCTCCTCTGTCCGTAGGATTCTCCAGTCAAGAATACTAGAGTGGGTTGCCATTTCCTTCTCCAGGGGATCTTCCCAACCCAGGGATCAAATTCACATCTCCTGTGTCTCCTGCATTGGCAGGCAGATTCTTTACTGCTGTGCCACCTGGGAAGCCAATTAGCAGAAGCCACTGAACAAGAGAAATCAATCTTTTCTAACCTTTGATGTTCCATTCCATGCAGGGTTGGCCAAAAAAGAGGAATATATGGGACAAAGGAATTTACAATTAGAATATTTGCATGGACAAAGCCCATGTCATTGTGAAAGATGACCCAAGGCGCTCACAAGCTGGAGACTCAGCTCTCCCTCTGTCCTTTAACAAAGTTTCCTCAGTTTCCTCTCCAAACCTTCCTTCAGGATGGAGTGGTCAGGTCAAGCACTGCTCAGTTCCTATTTTGTGTTCCTTTATTTGCTTTTCACATCATAGTGTCCTTTGCATATGGAGGCAGTCTAGAACCAAGGAAGCATGGACATAACCCCTGTGAAGTTCAATTCTATCTGAGGTTTATGCGCTACATGGTGGACCATCAATGTACATTTTAACTCAACTTGTCTCTTGTACTTAGAAAGATAAAAAACTCTTCACTCTTCTTAAAATATTATGTTTTTGTGCCATCATCTCCCCTAAATTCTCCAAATTAACACTTTCTATTTTGTAAACTGTGCCTCATAGAGCTCTCCTTCTCTCAAAATAAAAGATTTCTGATCAATGCTCAAGAATAACCTCTTCATTTTTCTTCCCACCCAAGAAACTTCACTTAAAAAGGAAGTTTCACAGTTTATGGAAATCACACAAAATCCAGAGGGAGAAGAAAAAAGAGATTGCTTCTACTCTTGCAAAAGCACTTGAGAGGTAGTCCTTGTTTAATATATTTCCACATGTGAGTGCAACGTTAAGATCATAAAAGATTGAAAAAGCTTCTTACACTCCGGAGTCCAGTTTTACTTGTAAATTTCAACTCTGCTTATCATTTGGAGTTGTCAAGTTAAAAACAAAATAATTTTTTAAAGGTTCTCATTTTTCTCAATGCTATATAAAAATTCCTGAGGGGGAAAAAGAAAAAAAATCTGAAGCTTTTCTCACTTTAAAAAAAAATTACTATAAACACAAGGTAGCAAGTTTTATGTGGAAGAAGTAATTTCATTACTATATAATTTCCCTAGGATTCTGAAAACAATCATGGGAATTGAAGCTTAGATTGCTTCTCTTCACCTCTCCTTAGGCATGTGGCAGAGGGCTTGTCTAGACAGGAACCTCAGGGACAGCCAAGCTGCTTCCAGAAGGGTCAGAGTTACTCTTCAGTGTAACAGGGCCACCCCTTGCATAATTTGAAGAGTCCAGAGAGGTCAGGTACACCAAGAACTACCTTCCCCTTGATGTGTTGGTTGTTGACAGCTGAGACTTGTTGAAGAATGAAAAGCAGGATTGTTTTTTATACAGGTTTTGTTTTGATTTATTTTTGTTCTTTTTCTTTTCTAGTAGCAGTCATGACAACATAAGCCTAGTTTCCTGCAGTCAGTTTATTGGAAGAAAGTCATTTTCCTATTAAACTTTCAAATTAACGTTGAGCGAGATCTTGAAGTAAATCTGTCCTGATGTGGTTGGAAAGAAGGGACAAGTTAAGCAAAATTCTCTTGATTTTCTCAAATATCTGCAAGAATGTCATGTCAGGGATTAGGCCTGACCTGAGTAAAAAGAGTAAATTAAGAGAGAAGCCACTTGAAGTTTAGCATCATCAGTACTACAGAAACATTCACATAGATCACCAGCTATCTCAAGTCCCCTGTATTAAAAGTTGTGGTGGTGATTTACTTGCTAAGTCATGTCTGACTCTTGCAACCCCATGGACTATAGCCTGCCAGCCTCCTCTGTCCATGGGATTCTCCAGGCAAGAATACTGGAGTGGGTTGCCATTTCCTCCTCCAGGGGATATTCCCAAGCCAGGAATCAAACCTGGGTCTCCTGCATTGTAGGTAGGTTCTTTACCAACTGAGCTACAAGAGAAGCCCTTAAAAGTTGGAGTGTAAGTAAATAAAAATAGCATGAGCTATTATCATTATCATTAATGAGGTTTATCCCTCACCAGAAACCAGGGAAAGCATTTATGTTAATAAACTGTGAACTGGGATACAATATACTGCTTTGAGGTTGACTCAGATTGCTCCATCAGACCTTTCCTGCCATCCAAGTAGCAGACCCAATAACCACTATCCTCTTTAGAGAGGTTCAAAGGCAGGCCCACACCTCCCCAAGTCACAAAGCCCACTTTGGAACCAGTAGAGAAGCAGTTCCTACACTCAGCACTGCCTCCTGCCTTCTTTATTTTTGGTTCTCTCTGCTGTTAAGTTCACTTTCATGTCTTCTCTCCCACCAGACTGTAAGCCTTCTTGAGGGCACAGGCTGGAGGTTATCAAGTACGTTCTTCAGAGCCCCTTTCCTCCAGGGGCTCAAAGTGTGGGGTGAACTGAAGTGGTATCTGAGACCAGTCCTTTCTTTCAGGATTGACTGGGGTGGTAGGTGTCTCTGTGGGGCTGAGTTTGGGGCAGGTATAAGGCAGGTAGAGATGAGGGCCATGGTGATACAACAAGCAGGGACATGGGTGATGCACCCATACAAAGGCCAATGAACATGTTATAAGAGAAGAATCCAGTTCATCCATCAGCAAAAATTAATTGTGAAGATGATGGAAAACCCCAATAGAGAAAATATCTCTCATTGAAAGAAAACTTCAATATGGGCAGTTTCTACAAAGGCTCTTGAGTTATGAATGGAAGCTGCAAAGACTTGACATTTGTTGTGAACTTTCAAGGAACACTGAGCAAAATACAGTGATTGATTGTTTTTGAAAAATAATAGCCTGTAATGCAATCATGCAATTCCAGCGAAATCCACTGGCAAACTCCATCTAAGGTCAAGAAACTTTGTTGGGATGACAGTGCTTCCACAGTTTAAGTAAAACAGCCAAATACTAATTCCTAGTTTGTTTTTGATTTTGTTTTGAAGGTGCAGAACAAAATGACAGTGTGTATAGAGCCCTTTGCCAGAGTTAGGCTCAATATAACTCTACAGCTTACAAACAGGAGAGTCTGTGAAGGCCACAGCCCCTGCTTCCCAGTGTCAGGGTCACAGAGCGGAGGGAGGTCCAGCACTTGCCAGGTCACATGGATGTCTCGCTTTTTTCATGTGGGCAAAGATAATGGGCTGATGTCTGGTTGAGAGCAACATCCATGTAAAATCTTTAGCCAAGACCAGAATGGCTCAACCGTATATTTAAGGGAGTCAGTTATGTATTCAAACTTCAGAGAGAGAAAAGAAAGAAAGACTTAGAAAAGCAGAGTAGCAACTAAGCAGGGACACTAATGGGTGACACCAATAAATAGGCAGGAGGCACACAGAGATAGTGATGAACCTTGAACAGCAAGGAGATCAAACCAGTCAGTCCTAAAGGGAATCAACCCTAAATATTCATTGGAAGGGCTGATGCTGAAGCTGAAGCTCCAATACTTTGGCCACCCGATGAGGAGAGCCGACTCATTGGAAAAGACCCTGATGCTGGGAAAGATTGAGGGCAGGAGGAGAAGAGGGTGACAGAGCATGAGATGATTGGATGACATCTCTAACCCAATGGACATGAGTTTGAGCAAACTTTAGGAGACGGTGAAGACGGGGATACCTGGCGTGCTGCAGTCCATGAGGTCCCAAAAAGTCGGATATGACTTAGGGACTGAAGAGCAATAACAAAAACCCACTATAATACTTCATCTGCCTAACTTTTTTTTTTTTTTTTTTCTGAAAGGGTATTGGGTTGAGTTTTGTTTCAGTCAATGACATAGCCTTTCCTTTTCTCTCCGTGCATTACTCTGGGAGAAATCTTAAGGATCTGACTTGGCCATTTGACATGATTGAGGACCTGAGTTAGCTTTTCAGATATCTTGCCAATATTAGCATTGTGTGCAGATGCTTCTCAAATGAATGGTCCCCTGGGACCTGGGTAGAGATGTGCTGTTTAAACACATAGCAGTGTCCTCTGCCACGTTGAAAGGTGGCAACTTCTGGATGTCTTCCTCTGGGTAAACTGTGGGAGCTTTCCACAGAGTGTCTGGGACAAACTTCCAGGCTGAGGAGCTGCTGGGTGACAGCAAGCTGGTCACAGAGCAGGGTCACAGTCATGGTGTTGCCATGGGCCATGGGGAGCAGTGGCCATCTCTCCACATGTGGA
This sequence comes from Giraffa tippelskirchi, assembly GCF_054371585.1. Classification (NCBI taxonomy): domain Eukaryota; kingdom Metazoa; phylum Chordata; class Mammalia; order Artiodactyla; family Giraffidae; genus Giraffa; species Giraffa tippelskirchi. The sequence continues at coordinate 135,624,787 of NC_137277.1, forward strand.
TACCCACCTCTGTGGCAAAGTGCAACTCTGGTTGGTGAAAAGACTACCAGAGCAGGGAAAATGGCAGGAAGTGCCCACTGAGGTAGCCAGGGAAAAGCACACAGGACAGAGCAGAAAGACATGTTCATAGACCCTCCAGCTGTCCATTCCTATCCAGTGACCTTGAATCCATTCCCCTGACTCCCTTAAACCTTATTCTTAGCATCTTAGATAGGAAACCCCACAGGCCCTGGTGGCCACATTCTGACCCATTCACCATCCTAGAAGCTCCTGACTTCCTTTTCCACTTCATTGACCTCACCTTACATATTGATTTTTCCATTTCTATGTTGCTCAGAATTATAGTAACATCCCCACACAGCTGCCACTCAGATGGCAAGACAGTTAGTGCTTTTTCCAAACAGGATCAAATTACAGCAGGAAGGTACAATGTTACCTTCCATCAAGCAACTTCACACGTTCTGGTGATTCCCCTGCCCTCCACAAATGCCCTCTTTCCCTGCTCACTGGCTTGAAGCCACCTCTTCTCCTTGAGCAAGTCTAGGTAAAGAAGCGGAAGTCTAGTTTCTGTTATTTATTGAACACATAAGTCATGGTATCTCAATCTACCAGCTGCAAAATATCCTTGCATAGCATAGTTTTGATTACCATGGGCCTAACATAGCCAAATCACCACAAACCCTCAGCACTTGGCTAATTTGAGCTATTCTCTCTCTCTCTCTCTCTCTCTCTCTCTCTCTCTCTATATATATATATATATATATATATATATATATATATATATATATATATAAAGGCCTTGTTATGACAGATCCTGGCTGGACACCAAGGATCATGGAAAGGCAGAGAAGAATGATGGCTTAGGCTGTCTGACTCTAAGCAGGCCTCACCAGAGTCTTGGAGTCATCATGCTGGCTAGAGACGTTCTCAGAGGCTGCAATGTGCACACAGTTTCTGTTTTTATCTCAGACTCTTGACCTTCCCCTGTTTCTGGTTTTGGGAATTTACTGTGTCCCTGGAGTCAAGGCCTGTCGGCCAGAGTAAGAGACATGGTGCCCTCACCCTGCTGGGTGTTCAGCAGAATAAAGGTCAAGCTTTTCTGGGATATGTGGTAAATGCTGAAACAGCACTCTCTGAGGAAAAGGCTCCAGAAAGGTTTTCCATCAGCCACACTTGGTTGTGGTTCATGCTCTATATTGGCAAAGAGCAACACAGTGCCCTTCCCCACCCACGCACAAGCCACAATCTCCGTTGGCCAACTTCGTGGCTCATTGGCCACACCCATGTGTCCCTCTAACAGCATCTACTATTAATGCCACCAGAATGTTTAATGGTTGAGTAATTAATAGTTCAGTCCTATTTCTGTTTCTCTATCATGGTTTGATTAAATATAGTTCACATTATTTTCAAGATCTTGATGTTTCTGTATCTCAAGTGCTCATATTTAAAAAAAATATATTATCTTCCGATTCATCTTGAGTTTGTTTTTGTAAGTCTTTTTCTACTCTTAATGTTTCCACCTAGAGGATTTTTTTTTTAGCATTTGTTGTAAGGCTGGTTTGATGGTGCTGAATTCTCTTAGCTTTTGCTTGTCTGTAGAGCTTTGGATTTCTCCCGGAATCTGAGTGAGATCCTTGCTGGGTAGAGTAATATTGGTTGTAGGTTTTTCCCTTTCATCACTTTAAATATATCTTGCCACTCCCTTCTGGCCTGCAGAGTTTCTGCTGGAAAATCAGCTGATAACCTTATGGGGATTCCTTGGGATGCTCTTTGTATCTTTTATTGACATATGTACACTACCATGTATAAAACAGAGAGGTGGCAGGAACTTGCTATACAGCACAGGGAGCTCAGCTCAGTGCTCTGCAATGACCTAGAGGGGTAGGATGGGGGAACACTGGGAGGCAGGTCCAAGGGAGAGGGGATATATGCATACATATAGCTGATTCACTTCATTGTATACCAGAAACTAACACACTATTATAAAGAAATTATACTCCAATAAAAAGTTTATCTAGAGAGAAGCTCCATTTTCTGTCTCAAAACAGCAATGAAAATAGAAATTCTTGAGAGAATTGGGAAATATATACAATATGAGAGGCATAATTATTATTAATAATTTGGGAGAAACTGTTAAATAACCACTAATGTTTTACATTTCTCCATTTATAAAAAGAACACAATAACACATGCTCAATTTAGAAAGTGTATGCATTACAAAAAATTAGAAAATACAAAACACCAGTAACTGAATGGTTGAGTAATAATTACTTGTAACATTTTGATATTATGGCTTCTGTCTTGCTGTATTTTTAAATGCTCTCTCTACATATATAGAGAGATTAGTTGTTACCATATAAATATATATTAATATCAGTGTCAGACACATGTAAATTACATGTGCATAAGCATACAGAAACATATGTGTGTAGAAAGAAACTTACATATTTAATATTTAAAGTTTATTATTTTCATTTTCTTATGCTGAACCTTATATTGTAATTTTTCCCAGGTCATTAAATGGTCCTCAAAGCTATGATTTTAAAATATTTAAAAATTATTATAATGAAAATTCGCATACCTGAGTTTCTGAAGCTGAAACTACTGTTTCTATAGGAGAGTTTGCTGTGTCCTTATGCTGTTCCCAGAATCTCTTTCCTCTTTTCTCATTTCTTCATTGCACCCACATCCCTGGTCTAGAAAAGTCACTGCACCTGCCAGCAAACACACCTCTAGAATTCAGTCCCCAGCAACACAACCAATGGTCATTGAATGAGAGACAGTTTCCCTTGCTTCACATCTCATTATCAACGACATGAATTAATTTATGTGGCTGAATTAAGGGGAAGGAAATACCACTTCTGGAGCTTAATGGTGAAATAACTCAAAGCGGAAAGTGCAGAGCTCTGAAGCGGGCTTCCTCGTAGGAGTTTGGGAACATCTAAGTCAGGCAACACGTGCGTTTAGGGAAACAGATAATCATCTGTTTCCTCAAGAAAGACTGCTGGGCCCTCTGAGAGCATAAGAAAATAGACACTGAAGTCAGTTGAATCTGGACTCAAATCCTGCCTCTTTTGCCTAAAAGGTGTGCATCTGTACCTAAACTTCTTTCCCTATAAGTTGGCTCCTCTTTGTAAAGCAGTGGCAAGCCCATGACTGTTTGACAGTGGGAGGAATAGATATGTGAATGTATGAATTGTGCCTGACACCTCGAAGATGTCATAAGCACACACTTCCCATAGAATCACACAATAAAATAAACTGGAGGCAGTGTCTCTCCAACGGTTGAATTAAACCCATCCTACATCTACATCAGCTATTAGACTTTTATTTTTTCCTTTTACTCCCCTTCTTCAGCATCCATTCCTGTCTCACCTACATTATCGTGTGTATGGAGAGCTGTCTTTTTTCTTAAGGATTAAGGCAACTTCCTTTCCACTGAAACTTTTAAACATGTAAAAATGAACTCCCTCCACCAATCAAGATGATTGCTAGGTGATAAACTTAATTCTTTTATTATATCCTTGTGTCTGATATTTTAAGTATAAATATCGATTTCCACTAAACCTTATCCACATTCATGTCATCATTTAGTTGATGACATTAGAAACTGGCTGGTACTCTAATTATAGTCTGATCAATCTGAACAAAATTTAGGGCTTAATTAAGGATTGGGGGCAGGAGGAGAAGGGGACGACAGAGGATGAGATGGTTGGATGGCATCCGACTCGATGGACGTGGGTTTGGGTAAACTCCGGGAGCTGGTAATGGACAGGGAGGCCTGGCGTGCTGCAATTCATGGGGTTGCAAAGAGTTGGACACGACTGAGCAACTGAACTGAACTGACTGATATACTGAGATATCTTTTAGTCGTCTGAACATCTTATTTAATGTTATAGTTTTAGTATGTCCTTGTATATTACCATTTAGCTTGTGTTCCTCTAAGATCACAAAGTCTACTTTGGTCTCAGTCACTCAGAAGGAAAACTCCTTCATCATCTTTAGCTTGAAATGTTTTTGACACTATGATGGTGATAATGGTGGTAATTATATTTTGTCTGTTTAACTCCTGAGATTAAGGCAGACTTTTAAGTTACCTACATTTTTCTTTAGACTCTAGTTTGCTTATTATCACAGATTATATATAAAAAACTTTCCAGGCTTCCCTGGTGGCTCAGTGGTAGAGAATACTCCTGCCAATGCAGGAGACATGGGATAGAACCCTGGTCCAGTAAGATCCCACATGCCTTGGGGCAATGAAGTCTGTGTGCCATAACTACTGAGCCTGTGCCCTAGAGCCTGGGGGCTGCAACTACTGAGCCAAGTGTTGTAACTACTGGAACGCATTCACTATAGAGCCTTGTTCTGCATCAAGAGAAGTCACTGCAATGAGAAGCCCTTACACCGCCAACTACAGAGTAGCCCCCACTCACCACAATTAGAGAAAAGCCAGTGCATCAATGCAGACCCAGCATATCCAAAAATAAACAAATAAATAAATAACTTTTCAAAAAAGCTTTCCTAATTTCAGAGCTCTTCCCAACAAGACTGTGTGAAAATTAATTCCTTACCCACCTACCCACAATCTGCTCTCAGTTCAGTTCAGTTCAGTCCCTGAGTCATGTCCGACTCTTTGCAACCCCATGAACCGCAGCATGCCAGGCCTCCCTGTCCATCACCAACTCCCGGAGTTTACCCAAACCCATGCCCATCGAGTCGGTGATGCCATCAAACCTTCTCATCCTCTGTCGGCCCCTTCTCCTCCTGCCCTCAATATTTCCCAGCATCAGGGTCTTTTCAAATGAGTCAACTCTTCGCATGAGGTGGCCAAAGTATTGGAGTTTCAGCTTTGGCATCAGTCCTTCCAATGAACAACCAGGACTGATCTCCTTTAGGATGGACTGGTTGGATCTCCTTGCAGTCCAAGGAACTCTCAAGAGTCTTCTCCAACACCACAGTTCGAAAGCATCAATTCTGTGGTGCTCAGCTTTCTTCACCGTCCAACTCTCACATCCATACATGACTACTGGAAAAATCTGCTCTCACTCCAGTTCTTTCCCTTGGCCTTGCTCACACATTCATCAATGTTCAGTCTATAATTAGATATTGGTACTACACACATCACAGAATCAATTTTACTTAGGGAAATATGGGGATATTTTTATTCATTTTTAAATACAAGACAATAACATGAAAGTGTTACTTCAAGTGATCACATTATTGTCAGAGACTACAATCTACAAAACCAGGAGTGATCAACATTCAGGATGAAGATGCTTTCTTTAATTATATGAAATGTCAGCCTGCAAGTCACATGGAGTGGATGAGGGGTTTTACTACAGTTCACCCAAAGACAAATGCACTTCCACCTTCCAAACATAAAAATCCAAATCCTGTGGCTTTAGCAGAATTAATAGGATTTTGATGCATGCCTTATAGGCTTGACTTTTAAAGTCCAATAGCTGGCCTCATGCCTGTGCTTGACACTGCTCATCTGCTCATTTCTGTTCCCAAAGGCCAACATTATTTCAGAATATACTTTTTCTATTTCCATCAAAACCTGGAAGGTCATCTCTGGAAAATAAACCTGTGGATTTTTTTTTTTTCTTACCAATGTGATTTGGATGATTCCACAGTAAATGAAAGAGATAAAAATATATGATTTGAGAAAACTTAAGACGGTAAATAAGAAAGAAAAAAAAAAGTTTCGTTTCTGGTCTGTTATCCAGCAATTAATTTCATGAAATAGTATTCTGATAGTTTACAAACAATGCATGAAAATACACAGTGGTCTTTGACAGGACTTCAAAGAGCCTGCTGAGCCAAGATGATTTCCCTCACAGAAAATCGATTTCCTGTAAATGGTGAAGAAGCAAATATTTTAGACCAACATCGGATATGATTCTCTTGAGTCTATTTTCTGCTTGTTTTCTGGAAGCACTCAATGGAAATTTGAAATAGATATTTTGTACCATTGTCTATTTCTCTTCTTTCCATGGTCACTGGTGATATCAAAGTTAATATTTTATGTATATTTTTAGACCCAGCTTTCTCTCACAAAATATTTTATACCATTAAATAAATATTGGGTGTTTGCTGTTTTCAATCTGATCAAAAATGTTAGTGAGTGATGAAGAAAAGATAAACGTTCAGTAATAAGTCCCAGTTACCACCTTCCCATCCTTTGGTTGTCAGGAATCCAAACAATAAATGAGAGATTTAGTAATATTCAGATAAAGCTAAATTTGCATATAAATCCAAAGTGAACTGTATTATCACTTATTATAACTAATCCCAACAATCGATAAAAATCATTAAAAAAATTAAGATATTGTTGGATAAGATGTTTTTTGAACACTTACAGTTTAAGAAATGTTTCCATTTTCTCAGCTCCAGATTTCAGGAAGTAAAAATCACCCCCTTGCTAATTCCAGCTCTGCTATCTAAGTAACAGGAAATGCCTCCTCTGCCAGCTCATTTCCTCATATTGTTCTCTTTCAATGGGCCCCTTGGCTACATTTTTGCACCTCTTTCTCCCTTCAGATGTATTGAGCCTAGTAAAAGCCTGCAGCTTCCAAAGGAAAAAGACCTGAGGTCAGAGACACCCAGGAGCACCGTGAATTCTCCTTTTGCTAGAGAAAGTGCAGGGGAGTCAGAGAAGCCAGAGATTTTTATCTGGCAGAGTGTACTCATTTACACCGATATGTTAAAAGAAAACAAGAACTGATCTTTAAAAACCTTTTTAATGTAATTTTATATTTGACTTAATCTGAATATTAATTTCATATTTATTTATTTATATTTTATATATAATACTATGTCTTTTGTAAAACCCTTGATGTTTCTTCAAATAGGAATACTAGTTAGTACAGCATCTTGCTTTGGGAGTTCAGTGAATAATTGTAAAATAAATATGGGACCTCCCTGGTGGTCCAGTGGTTAAGAATATACCTTCCAATGCAGGGAATACAAGTTTGATGCCTGGTGGGAGAATTAAGATCCCACATTGCTGTTGGGTGACTAAGTCTGTGTGCTACTAGAGAAGTCTGTGCGCAGCAACAAAAGATACTTCATGCCTCAACGAAGTTCCCACGTGCCACAACTGAGACCTGACACAGCTATATAAATGTATACATACACACATAATAAATATTTTATAAAATAATGATCATAGAAATAATAAATTAAGGTATATATGAATTTCTGTTACCAAGTAATTTTATTATATTTCTGAGTCAAAATTCAATTATGTAGGAATTCCTTTCCTTGTCCATAATAAGCTGTGACAATATGGGATTTTATTCAGTATATAAAATATACTGAATATATATATATATATATATATATATATATATATATAATTCTCCAGGCCAGAATATTGGAGTGGGTAGCTGTTCCCTTCTCCAGGAATATATTACCTATATGAAAATATATCTCTACCCAGGTATCATTTTATCCTTACTGTTCTGTGTTTTTTTGTTTCTAGCTAGCTACCTGTCTCCTAATACATTTTCATTCTAGAAGCAATGCTGCTCTTTGATCTAGAAAACAAGTCAGAGGGGTGAAAGAAGCCCAGTGAATTACATGAAAATCATCCTGGACAAAGTAGGAGGAAACTTAGTTCCAGTCCTCACTTTGGTCTTCACTGTCTGCATGTGGTTGGATAAGTTAACTTCGTTTTCTATGTTCTATTCTTTATCTAATGAAAGTCCTGTATCTCTTCCTGTATTACATGTTTGTGGTGGGAAGCAAATAAGATTAACAATGCATTCTAAGATACAGAAAATGTTATGCGTGTATGATAGTATTATTTATACAATGGTGTTAATAGTGTTAGTTATATGGTAAACCTATACTTAACAAACAGACTAGGCTTCTCTCTCTACATCTTCAAGCTGTTCATTTTCATAAGCAGCAAAGTAGTAAAGAAACCCCTCAATATGGAAGACATTCTGCTTATTCATTTTTGTGATGTGGTCAGTCCTTAAATATTTGTCTTAGATATCACTTTTTTTTTTCAGATGTTACTTCTACCAGGAAGTCTGATACATCACTATGATTTAGAGTCTTCTTTTCTATGGACATTTAATTATGTATTCCAACCACTGAACACAGTGATTGGCATTTAATAAATATTCATTTATGAAAAAATAAATGAACATTTTAATGAATGAATGAAATATATGTCTGTAAGTGAAAGGTTCCTTTAAAATTCTTTATTTCTCCAATTCAATTTATAACATCAGCTCCTAAAAGATACAGTCTCTGCTAATTATTTTGTGATAACCTTGAAATCCTAGAAAGGATTTTCTTCTAAACTATTTTCAATAAATAGTTAAAATGTCTACTTTCCTTTCAAATACATTCAAGTCTTAAGAAAAGTTGAAAATGAAATGTATGTTCAATGTGTTGTAATCCAGTGAAATCAATTGATATTGAATTTATGTCACTGTGCTTCTGCTAGGTTGAATAGTTTCCTTTCAGAAACCATCATCCATTGCATTAATCAATCTAATCAAATAGTGAATCACAGTCAATCTTTTCTCACTTGGCAAATGTATAAAAAACACATTTTATGTCTTTCATTGCAATCCCAGTGTGGTCGCTTTCTTTCTTTTTTTTTTTAAAGGATGGTTATAATGAGTTTGACTTAATTTATTCATATATTCATTCAAAACCCATTCTTTAGTGTAATGCACAAGGAATCCTCAAAGGCTGAGGGTAAAGAGATGAATGATAACATCCTCCCCCTCAGATGCTCACTATCATGGTGGGGATGTAGATAAGTAGATAATTATAAGAGATTATGCTAGTTAGGTCCAATATAGTTAGATACCCAGGATTTTGACAAAGAAAGGAAGAGAAAACTACATGGATAAAGAAATTTGGAAGATTCCAAAGGAAGTTATGTATTTGCTAAAGGATCAAAGATTCCTGCAGGGTGGTGAGAGGGTTTGGGTGAGGGAGAGGGTGTTTGGGGAGACATTTGAGGGAGACAGAACAATGTGCAAAAGACAAATAGACAAAAAAGGACAGAGACATCTTTGTGACTAAAAATATATTGGCTGGATTATAGGAATGTCATATTTGGATATCTGATAGAAGGGAAGGAAATAAAGCTGGAAATAGGCAGGAATTACTTCTAAAAGGACCACATACGCCCTCCTCAGGTTTTTTCTTTTGGCAGAGGAGGTGTAAACAAAGAAACATTGTGATCAGATGAGCACTTGGAAGTATGGCTCAGATGTAGAGTTGCCAGATAAAATGCAGTTAAATTTCAGATAATAAATATTTTTTAGGATAAGCACATTCCAAATATTGTGTTGGACATAGAATAAAAAAGTATTATTCATTGTTGACCTAAAATTCAACTCTGTGTACCCTGAACTGTGTACGTGTTAAATGAGCTTACTCTGACAGAGGTGTCGAGAATAAACTGGTGAAGAATATACAAGGCAGAAAGGCCAAGTTGGGGGATAAGTTATTAAAGTCTAGATTCACCACAGTTGTGACAGGGCTGCCCTGCACTAGATTTCAGAATGTGAACCGTGTTGTTATGGTTACTGAGAATCAGAGAGGCAACGCTTGAGGAGAAACCCTGTCTATAGATCTTTCTACCTTATTCGGAAGTCATTTGATATTTTGGGATGAATAGATAATTTTACTGACAAGCATAGACATACACTAAACCAGGGAGAGTGTGGCACGAATGCTTGTCTACTTTGAATGCTGTGGGATCACGTACATGCAGTAGTAATAAAACTTGGGGATACAAAAACTTAATACATTTATCTTGGTTTCAGGGAGTTTTCCAAACATGCACAATATGGGTGTTTGTGTAATGCTTTGAAATTTTCAAGTTCCTCTGACACTTATTATCTCAGATCTATAACAAATGGGCTTACACTCAGGGGTCAACCTGCACATATAGAAATATTCTACCTTAGCTCTCCTATTAAAGTACCCTCCTCTTCAAATCTGAGTTGAAACACCACATTTCTCATCAAAATATTCCTTGTCCACAATTGACTCTCCCTGCCGTTTAGAATGTAGCATTCTTCAGTCTAACACAAGGTGCTCTCTGAGAACTTATTTGATTTTATCTTATGCATTCATTGCCAGCCCCTAGGCTGTAAGCCACCAAAGGGAAGGGCAAATCCTAGTGTTTTTTAAGAAAACTCTATATGAGTATCTTAGGGAGTGTTGGGCACATCCAAGTCTTTTAATAAATATCTGATTATCAGACTAGCATTGGCAGAGCTAGAAGTAAATAAAAGTTTCTTGATATGCAGCCTTCTGGTCTTTGGGGCTTTCCTCATATCCCTCCCCCACTTTTTAAAATTTCATCCCTGTGGAACCAAGCAGAGGTTAGTTTGGGAACAGAGCAAACATAAAAACTGTAGGCTAAAGTATTGTTCAGAAGATACATCATTCATCTCCCAAATTTAATGCAGGATGGGCGTAAACCAAACTCAAGGAGCAGTCTCTATATGAACTGTACCACGGTATAGTTTAACAGTGAGATAGAGAGGTCCACACCTGACATACACATACGTTCCCAAGATACCTTAGTCCAAGTCTCGGTCCTTTCCACCCTTACTGGGGCTGTGAGTTTAGCCCGCCTGAATCACCACCAGGTTCTAGAAGAGCTGTCCTGGGAAAGGGAATGTGAGCAGGGCGTCTCTGTGTGCAAAAAGGGTTAATTCACCCACTAGGGTTTCACCCACCCACTTAGAAAGGGGCAGTTATTTTACATTTATGGATCAAGTGTCTGCTTTAATTTGTTAGCATGAGATCATGTATATATACAACTTCAAATAGAATATATGCAAAGTGCATTCACTGTATATTGTATAGAACAATCACTCTCATTCTAACGTGTAAATCAAAATACCCTGGAGAAACTGTTAAAACCTTGGGTCTCAGGATTTCTGATTCAGTTATTCCGGATGTAGTCTGAGAATTAGAGGATTTAACAAGTTTCCAGATGATACTGATTGCACTAATCCAGGGCCACACTTTGAGGTCCATTAATAAGTAATTTATAATCTTATGTTTCTCTCTGCATGTGTCATGCACACATTGATTTATATATGCATACATCCATTCTTTGGTTGTATATTATGGTTAGAGATATACATATATTATATATATATGTTATACATATGTTATATATATGTTATTATATATTATAGTGTAGTCAGATTATACTAGATTAGTAACTATACTAAGTTATATACTAGAATATATACTAGATTATCTATTATACTATAGTTATATAGTATAGTATAGTATAATATCAGGACTTCCCTGGTGGCTCAGAGGTTAAAGCGTCTGCCTCCAATGCAGGAGACCCGGGTTCGATCCCTGGGTCGGGAAGATCCCCTGGAGAAGGAAATGGCAACCCACTCCAGTATTCTTGCCTGGAGAATCCCATGGACGGAGGAGCCTGGTAGGCTACAGTCCACGGGGTCGCAAAGAGTCGGACACGACTGAGCGACTTCACTCACTCACTCGCTCATATAGTATAGTAACTGTACTAGATTACTAACATATGTTAGCAATCTATGTATACTATGTATAACATAGATATACATATATTAGTATACATATGCTTATCTGTACATTTAAATAAACAAGCACACCTATATATAAATATTTACAAATAATATGCATATTTATGGAAGTTGAGTATATATGAACATAAAGATATATAAATGCATATGAAAAGTTATAAAACCGAATATATAATTATACACATATGTACACACAACACACATGAGTGTTTGTATATATATATGTTATTATAAATATATAAAATATGGTATATTTATATAAGTATATGCTGTTGCTTAGTCACTTCATTCGTGTCCGACTCTGTGTGACCCTATGGACTGCAGCTTGCCAGGCTCCTCTGTCCATGCGATTTTCTAGGCAAGAGTACTAGAGTGGGTTGCCATGCCCTCCTCAAGGGGATCTTTCTGACCCAGGGATTGAACCTAGGTCTCCGGAATTGCAGGTAGATTCTTTAAGCCACCAAGGGAGCCCATATAAGTGTATATATATATATATATACACATATACATATATATATATATGCTGGTGCTGCTGCTAAGTCGTTTCAGTCCTGTCTGACACTGTGCGACCCCAGAGATGGCAGCCTACCAGGCTCCTCTGTCCCTGGGATTCTCCAGACAAGAATACTGGAGTGGATTGCCATTTCCTTCTCCAATGCATGCGTGCATGCTAAGTCACTTCAATTGTGTCTGACTCTGTGCGACCCTATGGATAGCAGCCCTCCAGGCTCCTCTGTCCACAGGATTCTCCAGGCAAGAATACTGGAGTGGGTTGCCGTTTCCTTCTCCCATATATATATATATACATATACATATATATATTTGTATAAATATATAAAGTATAATATAAATATGTAAGAAATATATAACTATGTCTGTAGGTGATATTCATACTGTGTATGTACGTGTGTGTATCATTAGTGTCTATTTTGCTTTGCAGCAAAGCCCTTGAAGTGAAGTGTTAATCACTCAGTTGTGCCCAGCTCTTTGCAACCCCATGGACTGGGGCTTCCCAGTCTCTTCTATCCATGGAATTGTCCAGGCAAGAATACTGGAGTGAATTGCCATTTCCTTCTCCAGGGGATCTTCCCGACTCAGGGATCAAACCCAAGTCTCCTGCATTGCAGGCAGACTCTATCATCTGAGCCATCAAGGAAGCTCTTAACAAAGCCCTTAGTAAGTCAAACATCAAGCTCCATACTTTCTGTCAAACTTGTAAGAAACAGTGCTTAAGTGTTCTAATCTCAAGGCAGAGCTGTCTTCATACTAGTCCCTTTAAATTTTATTAGCAGGGTGATCTTTTCAATTTCTCTGGAGCCTCACCCATATTTGCCATATTTCACCTAGGGAAGTGTTGAATTATACAAGCACCATGTTCTTGCAGAACCACCAGGATCCTTCTGTAAAGTCAAATTTCAATCATTTCACTTTTTTTCCTTCCTCTCAAGAGACAGTACAATCTCTCTCACATTTAACTGACAAAATTAATGAATATGTAATACAAACCTAATGTGTTGTGTGCTCCTGGGTCATATCTCCTCCATCAGCTGGAAGTATCATTTTCATCCAAGACAAGCATTGTCTTTGTAGAAGGAGGAAATGAGAACCATTAGTTTGGGACCTGATGATTTGGGAGTGCAGAGGAAGCAGCAAAAGAAATGAAAGCCCCAGTTTAACCAGATTTTTTTTGACACTCAGTATAATAATAGCTTCTTTCTTCCTGATAAGATACCACTATCCTTCTTGCTCCAAAGATGTTCAAACACAATGGAAGAAAGAGAAGAGGGACCTGGAAGAAGGAAAAAAAAAAAAAAAGGTCCAGATAATATACAGATTGTTTTATATTACCAGTCACTGTGCTTCCTAGTCAGGATTAACCTCTTTGTACATCATGTCACTATATTGCAATAAATATTATCCTTCCCACATGACTCTGTTAGTGGGAGCTCAGGATCTTTTGGGCTTCCCTTGTGGCTCAGCTGGTAAAGAATCTGCCTCCAATGCGGAATACCTGGGTTCGATCCCTAGATTGTGACGATTCCCCTGGAGAAAGGAAAGGCTACCCACTCCAGTACTCTGGCCTGGAGAATTCCATGGACTGTTAGTCCATGGGGTCACAAAGAGTCGGACATGACTAAGCAACTTTCACTTTCAAGATCTTTTAATAGAATTGTGATGGACTCTCAACTCAAAGTAGAAGAGCCAGAATTTGAACTAAGATCAGTTTGATCCCAAAGCTGAAATTCAGAAATTTATATCAGCGTTTGCCTTAAGTGATCTGCAAGAGAGGGTTAGAAAGTAAACTTCCCTGGGAATTTACCCAAATACATGTATCCCATTGGAGATAAGAGGAGGAATCAATTTGGAATATAAGGGATGAGAGGTGAGGTATAGGTAGTGAGCTGTTGACATCAGCATTTATTAAATACAGAATGGTGAGCTGCCCACCCACGATTCTCCTTGGTGTGAAGTCTGAGTTTCATGTACTTTTATGTCTGTGGCATTTATTGGTGGGTTTGACCAATACCTCAATAAGTTCACAACAAGAAATCAATTGCCCAACTTGAGTTTGCAGTGCATAAAGTTAGTCTAGGGCTTCCCTGGTGGCTCAGACAGTAAAGAATCTGCATGCAATGTGGGAGACCTGAGTTTGATCCCTGGATCAGGAAGATCCCCTGGATAACTTATCCTACTAGTGATGCCAAAAGCTCAGCCTCTCTGTGCACCTATGCCAAATCCAATCTTGGAGACAGAGTTTTGCATGAAGTAAAAAAGAATAGCATAATTGATTTGTCTGGCAAAAGGGAACTGCTCTCAAAAGCTATGTGTTTGATAAGGCATTTTATGGGGGCAACAGTTCAAGGGTGAGGTTGCTGATAAGATTAGGGTATATTCAGAGACAACGCTCCTTTATACTGGCCTCCGATGGTCTTTCTCTGGAATCAAATGCTGACACATTTCATATGTTGGGTTTTAATTCTGAAAAGAGGCTTAAAGACATTGTCATATGAGTCCCTTGAGGTGGAACCACAAACCTGCCCCAAAGCTGTACTATTGTTTCTTGGTTGCTCCTTCCTCACCTCTAAATCCTTTCCTTCCCTGATGAGAAACTCTCTGATCTGCCATTTGAGAATCAGGGAAGGTCATGGAAACTGAACAGAAAGGCTCCCATGCCCAGAAACCTTACAGGGTCCTATTCCGTTTCTCTAGTTCTATAATGCATGAATGTTATTGTTTAGGAAATAAATTTTGTTTCATAAAATATGATAAGGTTAAATGTAAATAACGCAGAAAGAGAGGAAACACTGACTCAGCACCTGAAATTATACATAATCAATGGTGAATCATCTGAGATTATGGTTTATTACAGAGGTGGGAGAAGGTCCCTAAATATCTGCTCAGGGAATGAGGATGGACACAGAAATGAGAAGATTGCGGAGTGGGAGTCAAAGTGTTCTGATCTCACTAGTTTCCTGGTCTCTAACCTTCTGAGCTGATTTTTAACAGGAAATGGGAAGGGTTGATTCTGAGGATTGGGGCACCTTCTGCACAAAGGCCTTCCTGGCAGTCTTTCTTTCAAGAAGTGTTGCTGGAAAGATTACCATTGACCCGTTTGGAAAACAGGAATTCAGAAGATAGGAAAAACTATGGTAAAGAGGTTTATGAAATCAGCTAAACCAGTGTTTCCAGTGATACTTGCAGAAGTTTAAAAATCATATCCCCTTACAAGTTGTAGAGTGATCCTTAAAATTAAGCAAATTCATTGAAATATCTGTTTACAAAAGAAAGAGAGAACTACTTCAACACTAGCGAGAATTAAAGAGTGGCATCTGTCACATTTTGGACATTCTGCTGTCATGAAGAATGAACTTAATCATGACCTAAGGGATTTTACATCTGGATGTCTTAAATCTGGCCTAAATGATTGAACACAAGACCATGTATGATGTGATTTCAGTATTTTGAAGATTAAGCCTTTCATGAGTTCTTCAATGTTTCCTTGCATCAAACTGAAATCAACCAAAATGTTTAGGAAATACATACTCCAATCAAGTGCATTCTCTAGAAAAATTAGGGATTGTCATTTTTAATTCTTGTCATTTATGCAAAAAATATTCAATGGGCACCTGGTCAGTTGTTCTTTTAGGTACCAGACATACAGCAATAAACAAAACAGAAATTTCTGACCTGTTAAGTTTACATCTTAGTGGAGAGAAGTACAATAAATCAGTACAGTGTGTAATATTCTGAGTATTTTGCATGTTTAAAACTTTCGTAAGGTCTCCTAGGCTTTGTTATTCAGATGGCTCCAGGAATCATTGCTAACTCTGTGAGGAGTAGAGGCCATACCTCTTGGAGGGGTCTTCAAACACCTACTCTGAAATTTCCTGGTCCCTTTACCCTGGACAGGTCACTGAACAAACCAGAGCCTACAGCTCCAGTATTATGGCTATCATGTTTACCTTGAAAGTTATTAAGAGTTTAATAGAAGATTATCTACATATAAAAGAGTATGAAGGAACTGATGATAAGGATCTTCACAACCTTCCTGGATAATCTTTTTTATCATACTCTCATCCACATGATAAACTCATGATAAACATGATAATCCACATGATTACCCAGGGAGAGAAAAAGCCCTTGCATCTAGAGAGACTGCTCTTGCTTTATCTTGTTTTGTTTGTATTTATTAGACAGTACAGGAGTGTACATTTTCAGAACTAGCAGGACATTTGTCATTAGACTGCTAGTAAATTTGAAAACACTTTATAAGGTCACAGGATTGCTATTCTAGATGTGTAAGTGATAATTAGTTCATCAAAGGACATGAGGATTAAGGTATTTGAGACTGAGTTGCCATCAGCACATGCGCCATGAAAGTCAGAGCAGAGTAGGCATCATGCCCTTATTCAGCTTTCCATCTGCCTCCTGCGCCACCTTTAATCAGGTCTTTTTTTTCTTAATTAATTTTTATTGGAGTATGGTTGCTTTACAATGTTCTGTTAGTTTCTACTGTACAGCAAAGTGAATCATGTATATGTACATACACACATATATATATATCCCCTCCTTTTTTTGTATTTCCTTCCTAAAAAGGAAAGGAAGGAAGGTATGTGCTTCCTTCCTTTAAGTTGGAAAGGGAAAAACAAGTATATTAATACATATATGTGCAATCTAGAAATATGGTATAGATGATCTTATTTGCAAAACAGAAATAAAGACAGAGAAGTAGAGAACAAATATATGGACACCAATGGGGAAATGGGGAGTGGGATGAATTGGGAGATTGGGATTGGCATAAATGCATTATATATATATATACGTATATATATATATTTATATATATATACGTATATATATATATAAAATAGATAACCGGTCTTTTAACCGCAGTGAGCTTTTTTGTATCCAGGAAATTAGAAAACATTACCAAGTTGCCTACCTATTTGTATTGCCTTTGAATCGAGGCTTCTCTCCAAGAAAAAATAAAATATAAAAGCTGCATGCTTGAATTAAAAATTGCAACCTTCATCTGTTTTACTGACCACTTCTCATAATTATCTTTAAGGGTGAGTTTCTCTCTTTGTTCCATAATATATATGTTATTTAAAGAATTTCTTGCTTTGTGGATCTGAACAGGGATAGGAAATGAGCTCACAGTTGGTAGCAGTGATCTTTATGAGCAAATTTCAAGGTAGTTGGAGAAGTCTAACAAGAGGCATTTTTATGAGTTAAACACAACAGAGGGTGGTAACCAACACTGAAGGCTCTATTAGGGGTGAGGTGGTGAGTGTAGTTTCCAATCATGCACTTTTCTCATATGTCAGTTGAGACTGCAATTGACAAATTATCCACACTGGCTCCACAGGACACCTATTGGGTCAAGGATCTTAATCTTAAAAATCCAGACATATTCCAGACTTACATATAATCTCTTCATTGTAAAAAGATTAATCAAAAATGTATGTGACAAGAGAAAAAACTCAATCAATGTACTTGTGCTCCTGGAAGAGACACAGACTTGGAAATTCCTTATACTATATCCACATCTCTGAAACCTCCTCTTCTTTATTAAAACTGGAATAAGTGTGCAATAACAAATATTCATTCCATTCATAAGACCATATTAAATCAACTGATCAATACAGTTGTTAATAACATATGTGTTACATATCTCTCTTTATATATAGTCTATTCCACCATGATTTATACATTTATAAATGCAGCAAATCTAAGCATTAAGTGATCTTTTATTGGAGATAGTTGAGATTACCCTAAATTGATCTTTTATGCTTAGTCTCTTTTCCAATTTTAAAACAAAAAGGCCTCAGGATCATCGTCCAAATGTTCTGTTTTACTAAGAGAACTGTAGTAAAAGAGGTGATTCAGCCAACATTGTGAGGCTTGTTACAGGCAAGACAAGGAATAAAGTTCAGGTATCCTTCTTTCTGGCCGTATTTATTGCTGGCATGATTTTGGTCTTCAATTTTTTTTTCAAATATGTTACCAATAATTTATTCTTTATTTCCCTTTTCTTAAAGACTCAGAATTCTCCAAAGGAAAGTTGTCTCTGTGTTACTGGCTATGAAACTGTATTTTTTTGGCAATTGTTGATGTTGACAGAAACACATGTCTTGGGGGACATCTGGCTTAACAAATTAGTAATGGGCAAGTATAATTATTAATAAGAATGATAATTGTATTCAGCCTGAAGAACAGATGCTATCCCTTTGTATGAAGTGTCCTGATGTTATTAAAATCTGGAAGTTAGTCATTATTAAGAAACTAGGATTTCTGGTCTTATTGAAATCTTAATATTAACTACTACTCTAAAAGTAGTAGTTTTGTATAGGTTACTTTGGGGCTTCCCAGGTGTCTCAGTAGTAAAGAATCTGCCGGCCAACACAGGAAACACAGTTTCGATCCCTGTGTCCAGAAAATCCCCTGGAGTAGGAAATGGCAACCTGTTACAACATTCTTGGTGGGAAAATCCCATGGAGAGAGGAGCCTGGCGAGCTGCAGCCCATGAGGTTGCAAAGAGTTGGAGGTGACTGAGTACATGTGCAGGTACTTTATCCAGTTAAAAGTGATAATAAACATAGATTACATGGTTGATTCAAAGTAGATGAACCAGACTTAAAAGGAAAAAAGTAATGTGTATTTTTCATTTCTTTTTTATTTAATGTCTTCTTAAAATTTTTTTCATTTCATTTAATATTAACATCTTGTGCTTTCTTCCTAAAGCAAAATAAACAAGGATGAAGTGCTAATTAGTATTTATAAGATAATAGTATTAACTTACTCTTTTATTCAGAATTAAAATTCTTGATATATCCAGATGCATAAAATATAGTAATGTCATGTTCACTGTTAAATCGATAAATTTTTATACAGTCTAAACTAGACTCAGAACTTGTTCTAAAATTTTAATACTCTAACATTGGAATATTCCCAAGAAATAATTTTAACCATTTGTAAATAAGATTATCCAAGTCATATCGCATTAGAAATGTTGTTGATATTCAACACGTTAAGCAAGAGAGTATTGATTTCTCAGTATAAATGTGTATACCTCTCTTGCTTTGTTATATTGGAAGGAGAATGACTGTGATTCATCAATGAAATGAATTATTTTGAAATAAAGCAGAAGAAATGTAATATTTTATGATCAGAAAGTGAAATCTCCCAATTGGAATCAAACCCAATTTATATGAGGAATAAAACGAAAGAAAAGAGGAAGAAAGGAAGGAAGGGAAAGAAAATACATTTTAACCAGCATTGTATAATTTCCTTGGGCCTCCTGATATTGGAGGAGATGTTAATATTTAAAGGCACTTCAGATGATGTTTTCTGGAAGGGAGAAGGTTGCGATCACCCTCCATTATTCCAAGGGATGGACTATATAAAATAATAAGCTTGTGTTCTTTGAAGAAAGCGAACAGTAAAACTTGACACAGAGCAAAAGAATTTGGACTCTACTTTTGTACATTCACTCAGCACAGAGGTCCTGAGTGCCTTTGAACAGAGATCTCTACACGAGAACAAGGTGAAGATGAAGATGTGGGTGTTGCTCACGTGAATTTACAGTCAAGGTTAAGAGACAAGTATATTTCCAAATTTGACAATGAAATAGCCCAGCTGACATAGACCATCAGAGAGTAGTAGAGATCACAGAGGAATAACACCCAATCATACTGGCCTGCCACAGGTTCAAATCTTTTGAAAGTAAAACATCCCCTTAAATAAGCACACAGAGTAAGGTATAGGCAGATTGTTCCCAGCCAACTGGTCTCCAGTGAACTAGCACTGGTGGTCTGCCTTCTCTCTTCCGATACTCCTGGGGTGAGTAATCACAATGAAAGCTTTGAGGAAACAATGCTCACTTGGGTTGTTGAGGTGGAGAAGATGGCAAGGACTTCCAGGAAGGAAAAAACACCATTTGAGGGCCCAGGAAGTATGAAAAAAAAAAAGTTCCAGTCAGATAATGGACAGCTATTTTATGGGCTGATAAAAGAAAAGGGAGAAAACAGAGAGATTATACCAATAAGGTATACAGGGCTGTACTAAAAATTTGAACTTTTTAAGCTGTGAGGGGATTCCCTGGTAGCTCAGCTGGTAAAGAATCTGCCTGCAATGCGTGAGACCTGGGTTTGATCCATGGGTTGGGAAGATCCCTTGGAGAAAGGAAAGGCTACCCACTCCAGTATTCTGGACTAGAGAATTCCATGGACTGTATAGTCCATGGAGTAACAAAGAGTCAGACACGACTGAGCAACTTTCACTCACTCACTAAGCTGTGAGGATTCATGGATGAATAACACAGGTTATATGAAGAGACACAAAGAATAAACTGCTAGCTTGTGACTTGGGGCAATTATAAAACTCCTTTCCTTGGGGTGCTTCAAGGATGCATGGCTTCTGTTGGGTTCTGTGAATGGAAAGCATGCAGAAGAGATACAAGGTATACGGTGCGGAGAGTGAGGTCACAATCCATTCCTGCCTGTTGCTACTACAGTTGTTTTTGTCCTTAGAGAAGACTGTGCCTCCTGCTCTCTCCTTCGCCTGCAGTTGCCCTTTGAGCCTTGGATTCTCACCTCTCCCTGGCCTAAGGTGCTCCAGAATGGAGTGGATTTCCCCCCTTCTCCCCACACTCCACAGACTGTCACTTTTATTACATTTTCTGTGTGTCTGAGTGTGCTGTCTGGCTTCCTGTAGAAACTCAGACTGATATTGGTGTCTAAGCACTGTCTCAGTTCAGTTCAGTCGCTCAGTCATATCCAATTCTTTGCAATCCCATGGACGGCAGAGCGCCAGGCCTCCCTGTCCATCACCAGTTCCAGGAGCTTACTCAAACTCATGTCCATTGAGTCTGTGATGCCATCCAACCATCTCATCCTCTGTCATCCCCTTCTCCTCCCGCCTTCAATCTTTCCCACCATAAGGGTCTTTTCAAATGAGTCAGCTCTGCATCAGGTGGCCAAAGTATTGAAGTTTCAGCTTCAACATCAATCCTTCCAATGAAAATCCAGGACTGATTTCCTTTAGGATTGACTGGTTGGATCTCCTTGCAGTCCAAGGGACTCTCAAGAGTCTTCTCCAGCACCACAGTTCAAAAACATCAATTCTTCGGCGCCCAGCTTTCTTCACAGTCAACTCTCACATCCATATATGGCTACTGGAAAAACCATAGCCTTGACTAGATGGACCTTTGTTGGCAAAGTAATGTCTCAGCTTTTTAATAGGCTGTCTAGGTTGGTCATAACGTTCCTTCCAAGGAGCAAGCGTCTTTTAATTTCATGGCTGCAGTCACCATCTGCAGTGATTTTGGAGCCCCCCAAAATAAAGTCTGCCACTATTTCCACTGTTTCTCTATCTATTTGCCATGAAGTGATGGGACTGAATGCTATGATCTTAGTTTTCTGAATGTTGAGCTTTAAGCAACTTTTTCACTCTCCTCTTTCACTTTCAACAAGCTCTTTAGTTTTTCTTCACTTTCTGCCATAAGTGTGGTATCATCTGCATATCTGAGGTTACTGTTATTTCTCCTGGCAATCTTGATTCCAGCTTGTGCTTCATCCAGCCCAGCGTTTCTCAGGATGTACTCTGCATATAAGTTAAATAAGCAAGGTGACAATATACAGCCTTGATGTACTCCTTTTCCTATTTGGAACCAGTCTGATGTTCCATGTTCAGTTCTAACTGTTGATTCCTGACCTGCATACAGATTTCTCAAAAGGCAGGTCAGGTGGTCTGGTATTCCCATCTCTTTCAGTATTTTCCACATTTTATTGTGATCCACACAGTCAAAGGCTTTGGCCTAGTCAACAAAGCAGAAATAGATGTATTTCTGGAACTCTCTTGCTATTTAGTTGATCCAGCAGATGTCAATTTGATCTCTGGTTCCTCTGCCTTTTCTAAAACCAGCTTGAACATCTGGAAGTTCACGGTTCACGTATTGCCTGGCTTGGAGAATTTTGAGCATTACTGTCCTAGCGTGTGAGATGAGTGCAATTGTGTGGTAGTTTGAGCATTCTTTGGCATTGCCTTTCTTTGGGACTGGAATGAAAACTGAACTTTTCCAGTCCTGTGGCCACTGCTGAGTTTTCCAAATTTGCTGGCATATCGAGTGCAACACTTGCACAGCATCATCTTTCAGGATTTGATATAGCTCAACTGGAATTCCATCACCTCTACTAGCTTTGTTTGTACTGATACTTCCTAAGGCCCACTTGACTTCATATTCCAGGATGTCTGGCTCTAGGTGAGTTATCACAGCATCGTGATTATCTGGGTCATGAAGATCTTTTTTGTACAGTTCATCTGTGTATTCTTGCCATCTCTTCTTAATATCTTCTGCTTCTTTTAGGTCCATACCATTTCTGTCCTTTGTTGTGCCCATCTTTGCATGAAATGTTCCCTTGGTATCTCTATTTTTCTTGAAGAAAACTAGGACTCTCTAGGATATCTTAAAGTATCAAAAATGAACTCTCCATTGGTAAGTTTTTGTATCATCTCAGTTGATCTCAACTTTACCCTTCCAGTTGTCAAACCAAAACCCTTGGAGTTCTCTCAACCACCCTCTTTCTCCTACATGCCCCATGCTCTTTTTTAGGTAATCGCATTGACTCTCCCTTCCAAATGCATCCAGAGTCTTGCCTCTTCTCACCAGCCCCTTGGCTGTCACTTTGCTTCAAGCCTTTATAGCAGTACCTTGCATCATCATCTTGAACTGATCTTGGCCTGTGCCCAATACAACAGTTGTGTAACTGCCTGAAAATATAAAGTAGATCATGCTATCCCTCACAACCTCCCACCACTGGCTTCCATATTACTCAAAGGAAAACTCCAGGCCCTTAGTGACCAACAAGCCCTCACGATCTGGCCAGTGATCTCATGGACCTCACACCCCATGCTCTTCACTCACACTTAGTTTGTCCCAACAGCTACAATTTGCTGGGATTTTGTCCATCAGTTCCTGTACCTGCATGTTCTTCCCTTAGATATTATCCGGGCTACCATCCTCAACTCTGGTCAGATGTTATGATCATAAGGAGTCCTAGTCAATCCACCCAATTTAATATCCTATCTCATCTCTTGCTTCCCCCAATATGCCACCCCTCCTTGTGTGGTTCTCTTTTTTTCTTTGTTTCCTAGCATTTATCATTTTCAAACATGCATTGTATACTAGTTCCCTAGGGCTACCATAACAAATTACCAAAAACTGGGTGGCTAAAATAACAGAACTTTATTGTCTCATAGTTTCAGAGGATCAAAGTCCAAAATCAAGGTGTAAACAGCCGTGCTCCCTCTGAAATATCTAAGGGAGAAACCTCCCTACCACTTCTGACTTCTGGCAGCCCCAGACCCCTCTTGGCTGTGGATCAAAACTCCAATCTTTTTCTTTCTCTTCACGTGGTTGTCTTCTGTGTGCTTATGAGCCTCTATGTCACCACATGACACTGTCCCTGTGTGTCAG
The DNA here is from genome assembly GCF_054371585.1 of Giraffa tippelskirchi. Lineage (NCBI taxonomy): Eukaryota > Metazoa > Chordata > Mammalia > Artiodactyla > Giraffidae > Giraffa > Giraffa tippelskirchi. Next base: position 135,648,340 of record NC_137277.1, read on the forward strand.
TGTATGTGTGTCAAATATACCTCTTTTTTAAGGATACCAGTTATAGTGGATTAAAGCTCACCCTCCATGACCTTCTCTTAATTTAATTAAGTCAAATTTGCAAAGATTCTATTTCAGAATGTCATGTACTCAGTTTCTGAGGGGTTCACATATCTTTCTCTTTTTTTTGATGGGCCAGGTGAGGAGAGATGATTCAACCTCCACCCCATGGTTTACCCTGTATTTTATTATGTCTGTCTCCATTGGCCAAGAGTTAGGATTTTCCAGGCCAGGAATCTTTGTCTCTTTTGTTCACTAATGTATTACAAGCATTCAAGGCTGTGTGGGCCCATAACAGGTTCTCAATAGAAATTTGTTCAATAAAGGAAAAGTTTGAAGTGTAGGATATAAGGGAATTTCACACAGCCAGCATGGGGAAAAAAAAAAAGGTTGTTCGTGAAGCTCTGGTCCTGATTAGACTTGTGGAATCCACATTCTACCCTACTAGTTTCTTTCCCCTATTTCATAGCCTGTTTATGAAATTTGAAGCTCTTGTTTTTAAACCAATCCCGGTTAAGTATTCTGAGTTTCAGACCTGGAGTTTCACTCTCCAGCAGATGGTTGATCTGTACCTTGGAAAGGAAGGGAGAGTGGGGAGGGAGGAGATTGGGAGGGAGGAAGACATGCAAGGTTGCTAAACCTCCGCCCCGAGCAGACCTCAGCAAAGAACAGAAGTGAGGCCCAGCAGGACCGTGTGTGGAACTGGCCTTCACCAGCTCCGGGTCATAAGTGGCCTAATCAACCTTGGCCCCGAATCTCTCTGGCTACAACTTTGTGCCTGTTCACTGCACATGGCCCCACCTCTCTCTTGCCCAATGCCTGCGGGTGCATCCAGGTCCCTTTATGATTTCCAGGACACAGCTGCTGTAACATCATTTCCAATTGCCTCCAATCCCCCCACCATTTTTGTTCTCTTTCGGTTACTGAGCCTTTCCAACACATGGTACATGAGCACACGCTTTACACTCTCCCCAGATGATCCAGTCAGCTATGAGGGGGCACAAACAGGAGCAACCAGCTGTCATATACATGAATGAAACCCAAATTGCATGTGTTACAGATTCAACCTGGATCTACCGAGACAGGTGCATCTCTTCATATGACCCGATGGGGCCTGGTTTCTCTCATTTAGAACATGCAGTCATTAGACAAGGAGGCACGCAATGGCCCTCTATTTGCTTTCTTTAAAGGCTGCAAGTAATTTCAAATATTTGAAAGTAGTTTATATCCATTTATTAAACCATTAAACCAGTGACAAGACTATCTCATTTGGAAATAAAAGCATATTTTTAAAAATTTACTTAGAATAATTTAGTTATATTACTAACTTTATAACAATAATATAATAATATATAGCATATAATGCAACATATGTAATATAACCATATATTATATATAGCAGTACATATTATATATAACATTATTAAATCAGTGACAAATACATCTCATTTGGCAATAGAAGCACACTTTAAAAAAATTTACCTAGAATAATTTGGCTATAATGTTATGTGTGTGTGTGTTAGCTGCTCAATTCTGACCAACTCTTTGCCACCCCAGGGACTACAGTTATCCAGGCTCCTCTGTCCATGGGATTCTCCAGCCAAGAATACAGAAGTGTGTTGCCATTCCATTTAAATTTTAAAAAAAATTTATCTAGAATAAATTAGTTATGACTTTATAGCAATAATATAATAAAAGTATATGTAATATAGCATATATAAGTATATGGAATATATAACAGTGTATACTATATTTAGCATATTATTAAACCAGTGACAAATCTATTATATATTGTTTGAAAATAAAAGCATATTTTTAAAAACTTACTTAGAATTATTTAGTTATAATTTTGTAGCTTTATTGAAATAATATAATAAAATAATATATAATGTAACATATAACAATATATATTATATATAACATAGAATACATTACATATGGCATTATATATATCATATATAACATTATACAAAGAACATATACAAAGCCATACAAAAGTATTATTATAACAGTCATAATGAAAGTACCATTAATTTTGGCATTAATCCTTCAGAAAAGAATATGTTTTATCATTGGCACAATGGGCAAAAATATAGAGAAGAATGACAGGAGAACAGAAGTTGTTTGAAATATCCCAGTTCAGAAAGGGATTGTTGCTAAAATATGTGAGAAATCCTGCACATCACAATTAATGACTAAAAGGACAACCACTTCAAAAGAAAAAGGACAAATACAGATCATAGTCACTTTCAGAAGAAAAACTCACAAAACATAAAAAGCATCTGAAAAGAAGCTCAATCTTTTAAAAAAATTAGTAATGCAAATTTAAACAATGAGATATCACATTTTATTACTCTGGAAAGAGATCAAACTCTGTGCAAGTCCAAGGATTGGAGTGGGTGGGTAACTTGGACAGTGCAGACTGGTGTGTCCATGCTGGAGAGCTAGCTGTTGGGAACACCCACACCATTCTGACCCTGGAGTCCTCTTTTGGAAATTCTCATTCAGACCCCTGGAGGGACACTCCTGTAAATACTTAGTTTAGTGCTTTTTATAGGGCTCCGGGGAGGGACTTCCCTGGTGGCTCAGATAATCAAAATCTGCCTACAATGCAGGAGACTGGGGATCAATCCGTAGGTCAGGAAGAGCCTCGTGGAGAAGGAAATGACTGTATCTACTCCAGTATTCTTACCTGGAGAATTCTACGGACAGAGGAACCTGGCGGATTACAGTCCAAAGTTGGGCATGACTGAGCAACTAACACTTTTCAGGGCCCCAGGGAACATATGGGAGGTTCAGCACCCCTCACTGCCAGAGTAGGGGATAAAATAAAAAGACTGTCAATGAACCCCCTAGAGGGAAGCAAACTTGTTCTATGAACGGCCTGAAAGTAAGTATTTCTGGCTCTGTGAGCCAGAGGGTATGTTTTGCCATTGCTCAGCACTGCCACTGCAGCAGAAGACACAGCCCCATGGATGAGACCTAAGCAGATGGATATGGCTGTGATCCAGTAAAATGTCATTTACAAAAACAGGCAGTAGGCTGGGTCTGGCCTGGGCTATAGCTTGTCCATTCCTAGATAATATAATTTTGCTTACAATAACTGTTGATATATGCACATATAGTTTAAAAAATAATTTACTAAATGTAATAAAATATACACATCAATCACATAAGAATGATTGCTTCTGTAGAATGGAAAAGGGAACATGGGTGATATAAAAGAGAATAAGATATGGGAGGGACAAAATGAGAAGGGAACCTAAAATTTGGAATATCATTAACTCAAGTTTCTGTGCCTAGGATCAATTTCTTTTTTTCTAGGCGAGGGCAAACAAGCTATGGCTTGGAATAAGCAGCTTTAATTTGCTCTCAGTTTTTCAAAATCAGAGATAATTTGTAAAGTGCAGCCAAGTTGCCCCCTGTGAGTTAACATGGAATGTGGGCTGCCGCTGGCTTGACGATGCACGTAATTGCTACAGGGCATCATGGTACTTCATGCAAAGTCATTTCTACTGCCTTTTTGAAAAATAAATGGCACTAGGTAAAAATAGCTGCACTTTTTTTTTTTTTTTGACTGGGAAACCATGAATTGAAAAATGTCCAAAGGAAGAAGAAAATTGTCAAGCTACATATACAATGGCTTAAATTGTTCAAGATACTGCCTTCCATAAGGAAGAAGAGAGTGCTATTTTTAAGAAAATCTGTCTCTATGTGAGACGGAGTAAAGGATAAGCATATTAGAATGCTTCTGAGGAAGTTATTGGAGTCAATTTGAGATTTATATTTTGGATCTTCTACTTAATAACTAAATTACTTAAACTTCACCAGCATCAGGTTCCTCATGCTGTTATGATAAAGATATACCTTGAAGGATTGTTTTGAGGGTGATGCACTCAATTTCAAAAGTAAGGTGGTGGATAGACCTAGAGACTACCAAACTAAGTGAAGTAAGTCAGATAAAGAAAGACAAACACCATATGATATCACTCATATGTGGAATCTAAAAAACTGACACAAATAAACTTATCTACAAAACAGAAATAGCACAACATAGAAAACAAACTTATGGTAATCAGAGGAAAATAGAGGGAGGGAAAAATTAGGAGTTTGAGAGTACCATAAACACAATCAGTTCAGTTCAATTCAGTTCAGTTGCTCAGTCGTGTCCGACTCTGCGACCCCATGAATTACAGCACACCAAGCCTCCCTGTCCATCACCAACTCCGAGAATTTACCCAAACCCATGTCCATAGAGTCGGTGATGCCATCAGCCATCTCATCCTCTGTTGTCCCCTTCTCCTCCTGTCCCCAATCCTTCCCAGCATTAGGGTCTTTTCCAATGTGTCGACTCTTCGCATGAGGTGGCCAAAGTATTGGAGTTTCAGCTTCAACATCAGTCCTTCCAATGAACACCCAGGACTGATCTCCTTTAGGATGGACTGGTTGGATCTCCTTGCAGTCCACGGGACTCTCAAGAGTCTTCTCCAACACCCCAGTTCAAAAGCATCAATTCTTTGGGGCTCAGCTTTCTTCACCGTCCAACTCTCACATCCATACATGACTACTGGAAAAACGATAGCCTTGACTAGACGGACCTTTGTTGGCAAAGTAATGTCTCTGCTTTTTAATATGCTATCTAGGTTGGTCATAACCTTCCTTCCAAGGAGTAAGCATCTTTTAATTTCATGGCTGCAATCACCATCTGCAGTGATTTTGGAGATCAAAAAAATAAAGTCTGACATTGTTTCCACTGTTTCCCCATCTATTTGCCATGAAGTGATGGAACCAGATGCCATGAGCTTAGTTTTCTGAATGTTGAGCTTTAAGCCAACTTTTTCACTCTCCTCTTTCACTTTCATCAAGACGCTCTTTAGTTCTTCTTTGCTTTCTGCCATAAGGGTGGTGTCATCTGCATATCTGAGGTTATTGATATTTCTCCCAACAATCTTGATTCCAGCTTGTGTTTCTTCCAGTCCAGCATTTCTCATGATGTACTCTGCATATAAGTTAAATAAGCAGGGTGACAACAGACAGTCTTGACGTACTCCTTTTCTTATTTGGAACCAGTCTGTTGTTCCATGTCCAGTTCTAACTGTTGCTTCCTGACCTGCATACAGGTTTCTCAAGAGACAGGTTAGATGGTCTGTTATTCCCATCTCTTTAAGAATTTTCCACAGTTTGTTGTGATCCACACAGTCAAAGGCTTTGGCATAGTCAATAAAGCAGAAATAGATGTTTTTTCTGAAACTCTCTTGCTTTTTCAATGATCCAGTAAAATAGATAATCAACAAGGACCTATTGTATAGCACAGGTAACTCTACTCAATATTTTGTTATAACCTATATGGGAAAAGAGTCTGAAAAAAATAGATATATGATTATGTGTAACTAAATCATTTTGATGTACACCTAAAACTAACACAACATTGTAAATCACTGTACTCCAATTAAATAAATAAATTTAAAAGTAATAATAAAAATGGGTTGAGTGCACAATAGCACACTCTTACTGGGCACTGTAGTACTCTTACTGTAAAAGACTTGCTATGGGTTTGTATGAGTAGAAAGAAAGTGAAAGTCGCTCAGTTGTGTCCAACTCTTTGCGACCCCCACAAACTATACAGTCCATAGAATCCTCCAGGACAGAATACTGAAGTGGGTAGCCTATCCCTTCTCCAGCGGATCTTCCAGACCAAGGAATTGAAATGGGGTCTCCTGCATTGCAGGTGGATTCTTTAACAACTGAGCTATCAGGAAAACCCAAGTTTTCCTTTCTATTGTTCTCCTTATTTCCATGCAAAGTTGATGTCCTCAGGAACCCATACTCATTTACTGAAAGATGATTGTTGCCAAGAAAGGATAGCATATTTTGTGGAAGTACTACCAGTGTATTGCCCTTGAATCTCAGAGCATCTAGAAAGCATTCCAGTTCCCACTGTAAAATACTCTTGCAACAACAATAACAACAAAACATTTTTAAGAGATTAATGAAAAGATGAGCTAGTAAAGCAGTTAATTAAACAATTAGTAAGTTCAGTTCAGTTCAGTCACTCAGTCGTGTCTGACTCTTTGCAACCCCATGAATTGCAGCACGCCAGGCCTCCCTATCCATCACCAACTCCCGGAGTTTACCCAAACCCATGTCCATCGAGTCGGTGACATCCAGCCATCTCATCCTCTGTCGTCCCCTTCTCCTCCTGCATCCAAACCTTCCCAGAATTAGGGTCTTTTCCAATGAGTCAACTCTTCGCATGAGGAAGCCAAAGTATTTGAGTTTCAAGTTCAACATCAGTCCTTCCAATGAACACCCAGGATTGATCTCTTTTAGGATGGACTGGTTGGATCTCCTTGCAGTCCAAGGGACTCTCAAGAGTCTTCTCCAACACCAGTTCAAAAGCATCAATTCTTCGGCGCTCAGCTTTCTTCATCGTCCAACTCTCACATCCATACATGACTACTGGAAAAACCATAGCCTTGACTAGATGGACCTTTGTTGGCAAAGTAATGTCTCTGCTTTTAAATATACTATCTAGGTTGGTTATAACCTTCCTTCCAAGGAGTAAGCATCTTTTAATTTCATGGCTACAGTCACCATATGCAGTGATTTTGGAGCCACCCAAAATAAAGTCTGACACTGTTTCCTGTATGCAGGTCAGGAAGCAACAGTTAGAACTGGACATGGAACAACACACTGGTTCCAAATAGGAAAAGGAGTACGTCAAGGCTGTCTGTTGTCACCCTGCTTATTTAACTTATATGCAGAGTACATCATGAGAAGCGCTGGGCTGGGAGAAAGACAAGCTGGAATAAAGATTGCCGGGAGAAATATCAATAACCTCAGATATGCAGATGACACCACCCTTATGGCAGAAAACAAAAAAGAACTAAAGAGCCTCTTGAAGAAAGTGAAAGAGGAGAGTGAAAAATTTGGCTTAAATCTCAACATTCAGAAAACTTAGATCATGGCATCTGGTCCCATCACATCATGGGAAATATACAGGGAAACAGTGGAAACAGTCAGCAAAGAAACAAACCATGATGGTCAAAATTCATCCAGGGTCATACACAATGTCTCAGTATAAAAATTCCTGTAATAAGGTGTAGACTGTCACCTGCTTTAGTCCTTCCCAGGCTTTTCTTAAAGATTCAGCCCCAGCCTGTATCACAGTGTTTTTTGGTGGTGAGATGAGCAGGATGCAAACACTTTCAAAAAGCCTCCAGGTGAAATGGTAGGTGGTCTGGATCAAGGACCTCTATGCAGTGTCTCAGGTTCCTATATCAGTTCTGAATAGTTTATATACTTTCATTTATACATTAAATATTTACTTCATCCTTCTAGATGGTTTTATTAAATTGAGTGTATATAAATACTATTGATAAATTATGTGAAATATACGAATAATAACAATGTATACGTATCTCTATGCCCCCATCTCAATTTAGGGAGAGTGACATTATCATGTGGCAGTCTATCAGTCGCACTTCATCTTCTCTTTCTTCCACTTTTGCAGATGCCCCGCATCTGATAAATGTTGCTTTGATTGTTAGCTTGCATTCCTTTAAAAAGTTTTAGCACCTACAGTTCTATATTTAGTTTTATGTGCTTTTTAAACGTCATATAAATAGATCATTTTACTGCATTTTCTTCTAGGAGTTGATTTTTTCATTTGTGAGTTTCACAGATGTTTCCGCATGTAGCTTCAGTGTGTTTTCAACAGGGTGATTTTCCTTTGTAATCGCATACAAGGCTATTTATGCATTCTATTGTTAGTCGATATTTGTATAACTTTCTGTTTTCTGCTACATGATGGTAAATAATGCTGCACTTACCATAGTGCATTTGGGAAAACAAGTGTTTAAAGTATGCACCTAGTAAGGTGATTCAGTGGTCATAAGTTGTACGTATCTTGACCTTGTTAATAATATCCAAGTGTTGTCCAAAATGTTTGTATCAATTTACAAGCACTCCTGTTGCTATTTATTTGCATTGACTTCTTACGGTAAGAAGTTCTGTTTTGTCTCAAAATTTAGGAAGCAGAACAGTTTTACATTTCCATTTTACTTCTCATTTACCTAAATAATAACTTTTTTCACTGTTCAATTTATGAGCCTTTGATTTTCTATATTTTTTGTTTCTTTTTTTTAAGTTCTTATATTTTAAATATTTTTCTACTAGACCATCTGCCTTTTTAAAATCTATTTATAGAAATTATTTATATATTAAGGATTCTAATATCATGTCAGTTATATGGTTGCCAAAATTATCTCCCAATCTGTGACTAGTATTTTTATTCTATTTTATGTATTTTTTTAAAATGAACAGTCTTCCATTTTTATGTTGTGGAATTAGTTCACTTCCTTGGTAATTTGAATTTTCTGTGTTTTGTTTAAGAGAGCATTTTCTACCTCAGTGTCATAAAGACATTCTCTTATTATATTTCTTCTTCTTTTTTCATTCTGCCTTTTACACTTAAAGCTTTAATCTTTGTTGTTGTTCAGTCCCTCAGTAATGTCCAACTCTTTGCAACCCTATGAACTGCAGCACTTCAGGCTTCCCTGTCATTCACTATCTCTCAGAGTTTGCTCAAACTCATGTCCATTGAGTCGATGATACCATCCAATCATCTCATTCTCTGTTGCCCCCTTCTCCTCTCCGCCTCTGTCCTTCCCAGCATCAGGGTCTTTTCCAATGAGTTGGCTCTTCACATCAGGTGACCAAAGTATTAGTGCTTCACCTTCAGCATCAGTTCTTACAATGAATATTCAGGGTTGATTTCCTTTAGGATTGAGTGATTTGATCTCCTTGCTGTGCAAGGGACTCTCAAGAGTCTTCTCTAGCACCACAATTTGAAAGAATCAATTCCTTAGTACTCAACTTTCTTTATGGTACAACTCTCACGCCTATCCATACATGACTGATGGAAAAACCATAGCTTTGACTATATGAACCTTTGTCTGCAAAACGATGTCTCTGATTTTATTATGCTATCTAGGTTTGTTATGGTTTTCATTCCAAGCAGCAAGTGTCTTTTAATCTCATGGCTGCAGTCAACATCTGCAGTGATTTTTGTAGCCCACCAAAAGGAAAATCTGTCACTGTTTCCACTTTTTCTCTGTCTATTTGCATTGAAATGATGGGACCAGATGCCATGATCTTCATTTTTTTGAATGTTGAATTTTAGCTTTTTCACTCTCCTCTTTCAACTTCATCAAGAGGCTCTCTAGTTTCTCTTCACTTTTTTCCATAAGAGTGGTATTATCTGCATATCTGAGGTTGTTGATATTTCTCCCACAATCTTGATTCCACCTGTACTTCATCCAGCCTGGCATTCTGCATGATGTATTTTGCATATAAGTTAAATAAGCAGGGTGACATTATACAGCCTTAATGTACCCCTTTCCCAGTTTTGAACCAGTCTGTTGTTCCAAGTCCAGTTCTAACTATTCCTTCTTGACCTGCATGCAGGTTTCTCTGGAGACAAGTAAGGTGGTCTGGTATTCCCATCTCTTTAAGAATTTTCCAAAGGTTACTGTGATCTACACAGTCAAAGGCTTTAGCATAGTCTATGAAGCAGATGTTTTTTGGATTTCCCTTGCTTTTTTTATGATCCAATAGATGTTGGCAATTTGATCTCTGGCTCCTCTACTTTTTCTACATCAAGCTCGTATATCTGGAAGCTTTCAGTTGATGTATTGTTGAAGCCTAGCTTGAAGGATTTTGAGCATTACTTTACTAGCAGGTGAAATGTGCAAATTGTGTGGTAGTTTGAATATTCTTTGGTATTGCCTTCCTTTGGAAATGGAATAAAAAACTGACCTTTTCCAGTCTGTGGCCACTACTGGGTTTTCCAAATTTGCTGGCATACTGAGTGCAGCACTTTAACAGCATCATCTTTTAGGATATCAAATAGCTCAGCTGCAATTCCATCACCTCCACTAACTATTTGTAGTACTGCTTCCTAAGGCCCGCTTGACTTTGCACTCCAAGACTCGTGGCTTAGGTGAGTGATCAGACCGTCATGGTTATCCGGGTCACTAAGTCCTTTTCTGTACAGTTCAACTGTGTATTTTGCTACATCTTCTTAATATCTTCTGCTTCTGTTAGGTGATGTATTATTTTGTGTGCGGAGTAAGTAGAGGTTCATCAATTTCATATATATCCAAGTGGATATCTTTTTCAACATCATTACAGTTCCAGTTGTAAAATTGCAATTACATTACAATTCCAGTTGCAAAATCTATTCTTTCCTTACTGATCCATAGCAGCATTTCTATAATGAATCAAGTGTCCATATATTTCTGGAGGTGTGACTAGTTGATTGATGATGATTGGTTTTCTATTTATTAACTTATTTTTTGCATTGATAATGTTGTTTCTCATGACAGTACTCACACTGTCTTAATTATGACAGATATTTAATAAGTATTTACAGATACCAGGACATTCATTTTTTTCTTCGTTGGGAAAATCTTGCACATTTTTGGGTCTCCACTTTTCTAAATAAGCTTTAGTATTAGTTTGTTAGAGTTTAAAAAAGGAAGGACAGAAGAAAGGGACAAAAGGCAAAAAAATTCAGATGTGGAGTTTTGATTAATGTTTGAATAAATTTATAGATCTATTTAGGGACAATGACAATTGCCAATTTTACAATATTAAGCTTTCATATTTAGATATAATGAATTCCTTTCCATTTATTTGGGTCTTTTAAAATGCCTTTTAAACATTTTATGATTTCTACATACTTTATTAGGTTTATTCCAAGACTCTTGATACTATTATAAATTTTGTTTTTAAAATCATATTTTCAATTATTTGCTGCTTGGGTTTATAAACAAAATTGATTTTTATACATTGATTTTCCTTCTAGCAACTTGACTAATGTTCTTATTAATTCTAATAATTTCTCTGTAGATGGTTTAGGGTTTTCTAAGTTTACAATCATATCACTGGCAGATAATGAGAGTTATACTCTCTCCTTTCCAACGATCAGAAATTTTCTTTTTCTTTCCACACTATTGTAACTGGGCTTTGTGTGGAGTAAGAATTGCTCATGATGGCCATGTTTGTCTTAAAAATAATACTACAGGAATGCTTTCAATTGTTTATTGTTAAGGATAATGCTTGCTCTATGGTGAGAAACTCCAGTTAGAATAAGAATTAGACTGAAATCTGAGGAAATGTGAGTCTGATGAAAAGTTAAAAACAAGTAAAGACAGGAAAAATGATGCTCTGACTATATAATAAGCAAAGAAATTAGTATTCAGAATATATGATAAACTTCTGAAAATCAACAAGATAAAACAAACAACACATTAAACAAACAAAAAAAGAAAAGCAAACCAAAGTTGGCAAAAAGTAGAAATAGTCACTTCATTCAAGAAGAAATTTAAATGGTCAATAGAATATTAAAAAGACAACCTCCCATAATCTAGGAAACATTATTTACCTGACGTGTTGGTAAAAATAAAGCATCTACAATATCAAGTGTTCAGAAATATGTGGAAGGAAGAAAAGTTGTCTTATATTGCTGACAGTGGATGTAAATTGACACAATCACTTTGAAGAATAATACAACAATTTCTGATAAAAATTAAAATACACATATATTATAATCCAGAATCTTTATTTCTGGATATACTCACGTATTTACATAACGATGTTTATTAAATAGTATTTCAATAGAAATGTGAATATTCACATATTCACAAATGTTGAATATTCACATGATCAAAAAACTCAAAGCTTTAAAAGATTGAGTTATCTTTAGGCTTGTGATTGTGGGCAGATGAAAAAATAAATTTTGACTGGAAAATTTAAGTTTCAGAATAATTTAACACTGATTTTCAGTTTTATAAGGTTAAGTTTCATTTTGTTTTATAAAATTCCAAATGATCCTGAAATTCAGAAATTTCTGAGAAAATTTAAATTTGGGAAACCATAGCTTCTTTTTCTTTTATTCTACCCCTCTTCCTCCCTTACTTCCTTCTTTTCCACTGTTTCTCCTTCCTTCTTTCTTTCTAATCTTTTTTCATTCTTTCTTCTTTCTTTTGTTTGGAGACTAGGCTGGGGTACAGAGGTGGAGGCTGGTGAGTGATTTGCCATATAGGGGATAATCAACAGAGAATTGAATTGAATATAGATACACTTATATTTCAGTATTATTGGCTCTTACAGCAATCATTTCAAATGTCTTTTTTTTTTCACTATTTGTTATCTTTGGAAAACCAGCTCATCAAATGTGTTTAATATTATTTGCAGTGATGGGCAAAAAAAAAAAAAGAACAACTTTGTCTTAACTTTATGACTATTAATGAAAAAAAATAACAAAGGAGAAAGATCAAATTTTGATAAATTACAGTGATATTGATCCTATTTTATATGAAATGATTTAGCTCAGTCAATTTCTAAGTTTCCTCCTCTTCCAAAGAATATCAAATGTCTTGAAACAATTTTCAGTCATTGCACTCCAGTGAGATTATACTGAATCTTTTCCTTCATCATGGTGGAAAGAAATTAAGCATTTGTTTCCATGAGTCAGCATCCTAGGGAGAAGGCTCATATCTTAGCCTTCTACATGATATCAGAGTGCAAAACAATAAATATTTTTAAAGATCACTAAATTGGGGTGACAGAACAAAGTCTTCAGAAAGAACCTGCCAGAACCCTTTCTCAGGTACATGCATTACTTATGAACTTAGTTAAGAAAGATACAAATAAGATTAAACGGTAGCAATTTATCATAATTATAGAAATTATATTAGCCAATCAGCTTATCAGGAAATATTTCATTACCACTGACTCTTGAAAAAGAAAAAGAATAAACAATTGCTAAATCTTTACAATAAACTGAGATTTCTAGGAAAAAAAAAACTAAAAATAAACTACCATATGACCCAACAATTCCACTCCTGGTATGTATCTGAAAAAAACATTTAAAAAACTAATTCAAAAAGACACATGCACTCCAATGTTCACAGAAACACTATTCACAATAGCCAAGATATGGAAGCAACTAAAGTGCCTATCAACAGACAAATGGACATAGAAAATGTGGTACATATTTATACACTGTAATATTACTTAGCCATAAAAAAGAATGAAATTCTACAAATTTGCAACAACGTGGATGGACCTAAAAGATATTATGCTTCTTGAAAAAGTCAAATAGAGAAAGACAAAAGCTATTTGATATCACTTGTATGTGGAATCTAAAAACACACACACACACACACACACACACACACACACAGCAAACTAGTGAATATAATAAAAAAAAAAAAAAAGAAGCAGAGTCACAGATATAGAGAACAAACTAGTGGTTACCAGTGAAGAGAAGGAAGAGGAGGAGGGAAAATAAAGCGGCATGGAATTTTTAAAAATGGTTACTATGAGATAATATGAAATCATGTGCAAAAAACTATTGAAAATTGTCTTAGTCACTCAGTCATGTCTGACTCTTTGTGACCCAAAATCTCCAGGCAAGAATACTGGAGTGGATTGCCATTCCCTTCCCAGGGAATCTTCCCAACCCGGGACTCGAACTCAATCTCCTGCATTACAGTCAGTTTCTTTACATCTGAGCCACCAGGAAGCCCCCAAAATAGTAAAGCATTATACAATTCAAAGAATCTTTCATTCAATGAAAAAAAAAAAAGTCTTACAATAAGCTAAGTCCTTTGTATGTGACCACATTGAATTTCCCTCAAAACAATCATACTATATAAGGGTATATGTTTCATTTTATGTCAAAGAAAATGAAGTTTAGATAGGTTAAATAGGTTATTCAAGGGCATTCATCTGAAACCCTGCTCCTTTTACACTGTATTCATCTCCCCATAGAACAGAGTAATGCATAGAGCTCCTTCTGAGATTCACTGTCTAGTTAGAGTGACTGTCAGTAACCATTACGTAATGTAGTGAGTGACAGGAGCCACCCACAGCCTGGTTACAAAACAGGAAACTTTAATGTAATTAAAGTCTTCAGGAATGTGTGCTGGGGGAAAGTCATATTTGACATTAGGTACAGATTAGGTACAGATAAGGAGTTTGTATACTTAGGTTTGTTCTGAAATATCTATGATGTAAGCTTACAGAAGCAATACTTTCAGGTCATATTCCATAGTATTTTTCTATGTTATGTATGCAACTTGGCAAAGAATTATAAACTCTTTTCATTAACCTTATCGTTAATACTGTTTTGCTTTGCCATTTTTTTTTTTTGCCCCCAAAATGGTGTTTGCATAATTGAGATTTGAGCCATTTTTTAAAAGAAGCTTCCTGAAACATACCTTCAAGACGTATGCCATAATGTAAAAAAGTCAATACTAATGCAAATATTAGCTTAATCTTGTACATGCCCCAAATTTCCAGAGAAGGCTAATATGAAAAATATTAATATAATTATTTAAATCTCTTTCCAATAGACTCACAGACATTTAGAACAGATTTGTGGTTACCAAGAGTGAGTGGAAGTGGGGAAAGGATGGACTGACTGGAAGTTTGGAATTAGTAGATGCAAGCTATTATATAGGAAATGGATAAACAACAAGGTCTTACTGTATAGAAAAGGGATCCATATTCAATATCCTGTGATAAACCATAATGGAAAAGAATATGAAGAAGAATGTATATAATTGTATAACTGAATCACTTTGCTATGCAATAGAAATTACCACAACATTATAAATCAACTGCACTTCAATTAAAATAAATAAGTAAATAAAATGTTTCTAAAAGCAAGATGATACCACTCTACCAACAGAAAGCGAAGAGGAACTAAAGAGCCTCTGGATGCAAAAGCTAGCTTAAAACTCAACTCTCAAAAAACTAAGATAATGGCATGAGGTCCCATCACTTCACGGCAAATAGATGGGGAAAAAGTGGAAACAGTGGCAGATTTAATTTTCTTGGGCTTCAAAATCACAGTGGACAGTGAACACAGCCACGAAATTAAAAGACACTTGCTCCTTGAAAGAAAAACTATGACAAACCTAGAGAGAAAATTGAAAAGCAGAGACATCACTTTGCCGACAAGGATCCGTGCAGTCAAAGCTATGGCTTTTCCACTAGTCATGTATGCATGTGAGAGTTGGACCAGTACTGAGAAATTGATGCTTTTCAATAGTGGTGCTGGAGAAGACTCTTGAGAGTCCCTTGGACAGCAAGGAGATCAAACCAGTCAGTCTTAAATCAAGCCTGAATATTCATTAGAAGGACTGATGCTGACGCTGAAACTCCAATATTTTGGCCACCCAGTACAAAGAGCTGACTCATTGGAAAAAGACCCTGATGCTGGAAAGACTGAGTGCCGGGGTGACAGAGGTTAGATGGCATCACCAATTCAATGGACGTGAGTTTGAGGAAACTCCGGGAGATAGTGAAGGACAGGGTAGCCAGGCATGCTGTAATCATGGGGTTGCAAAGAGTGACACGACTTAGCAACTGAAAAATAACAAGAAAATCGAGATAGAAAAACATATTCTACCAGTCATTTATGGTCCCTCTAGCTCTAGACTGAAGCTTCTCCCAATTTCTTATTCTCAATATGACTGTTGCAGTAATAATTCAAAGTTGACAACAGAGCTATACTGAAAAATGAGTTGGGAGTGTCTGCAGAAACTTCACAAAAGCAATACAATGGTCACTCTGAGACCTCTCCAAGGAAGGCCTTGGTTGTTAAAT
Source organism: Giraffa tippelskirchi (assembly GCF_054371585.1). Classification (NCBI taxonomy): domain Eukaryota; kingdom Metazoa; phylum Chordata; class Mammalia; order Artiodactyla; family Giraffidae; genus Giraffa; species Giraffa tippelskirchi. The sequence goes on from NC_137277.1 coordinate 135,664,063, forward strand.
GCAGTTTTCATGTCAGCATTTTTTCAGTACTATAAAGTTAAAGAATCAGTTAACTTCAGTCACTCAGTCATGTCCAACTCTTTGCGACGCTATGGACTGCAGCACGCCAGGCATCCCTGTCCATCACCAACTCCCGGAATTTACCCAAACTCATGTCCATTGAGTCGGTGATACCATCTAACCACCTCATCCTCTGTCATCCCCTTCTCCTCCCGCGGTCAATCTTTGCAAGCATCAGGGTCTTTTCCAATGAGTCAGTTCCTCACATCAGGTGGCCAAAGTATTGGAGTTTCACCTTCAGCATCAGTCCTTCCAATGAATATTAAGGACTGATTTCCTTTAGGATGGACTGGTTGAATCTCCATGCTGTCCAAAGGACTCTCAAGAGTCTTTTCCAACACCACAGTTCAACAGCATCACTTCTTCTGTTTTGGCATAGTCAATAAAACAGAAGTAGATGTTTTTCTGGAACTCTCTTGCTTTTTCAATGACCCAGTGGATGTTGGCATTTGATCTCTGGTTCCTCTGCCTTTTCCAAATCCAGTTTGAACATCTGGAAGTTCACGGTTCACGTACTGTTGAAGCTCCTCTGACCATGGGGTTTTCCAGGCAAGAATACTGGAGTGGGTTACCATTTCCTTCTCCAGGGGATCTTCCTGAGACAGGGATTGAACTCAGTTCTCCTGCATTGCAGGCAGATGCTTTACCATCTGAACCACCAGGGAAGCCCATACTGTTGAAGCCTGGCTTGGAGAATTTTGAGCTTTTTTTTTTTTTTTTTTTTGCTAGCATGTGAGATGAGTGCAATTGTGCGGTAGTTTGAACATTCTTTGGTATTGCCTTTCTTTGGGATTGGAATGAAAACTGACCTTTTCCAGTCCTGTGGCCACTGCTGAGTTTTCCATATTTGCTGGCATACTGAGTGTAGCACTTTCACAGCATCAACTTTTAGGATTTGAAATAGCTCAAATGAAATTCCATCACCTCCACAGCTTTGTTCATAGTGATGTTTCCTAAGGCCTACTTGACCGCATTACAGAATGTCTGGCTCTAGGTGAGTGATCACACCACCATTGTGATTATCTGGATCATGAAGATTTTTTTTGTCTAGTTCTTTTGTATATTCTTGCCACCTCTTCTAAATATCCTCTGTTTCTGTTAGGTCCATACCATTTCTGTCTTTTATTGAGCCCATCTTTGCATGAAAATTTCCCTTGGTATCTCTAATTTTCTGGAAGAGATCTCTAGTCTTTCCCATTCTACTGTTTTCCTCTATTTCTTTGCATTGATCGCTGAGGAAGGCTTTCTTATCTCTCCTTGCTATTCTTTGGAACTCTGCATTCAAATGGGTATATCTTTGCTTTTCTCCTATGTCTCGCACTTCTCTTCTTTTCGTTGCTGCTTGTAAGGCCTCCTCAAACAACTGTTTTGCCTTTTTGTATTTTTTTTTCTTGGGGATGGTCTTGATCCCTGTCTCCGTTCAGGGACTATGAACCTCCGTTCATAGTTCCTCAGGCACTCTGTCTATAAGATCTAAACCTTAACAGATCTAATCTATTTGTCACTTCTCTCCATAATCGAAAGGGATTTGATTTAGGTCATACCTGAGTGGGATAGTGGTTTTCCCTACTTTCTTCAATTTCAGTCTGAATTTTGCAATAAGGAGTTCATGATCTGAGCCACAGTCAGCTCCCAGTCTTGTTTTTGCTGACTGTATAAAACTTCTCCATCTTTGGCTGCAAAGAATATAATCAATCTGATTTTGGTATTGACCATCTGGTGATGTCCATGTGAAGAGTCTTCTCTTGTGTTGTTGGAAGAGGGTGTTTGCTATGACCAGTGTGTTCTTTTGGCAAAATTCTGTTAGCCTTTTCCCTGCTTCATTCTTTACTCCAAGGCCAAATTTGCCTGTTACTCCAGGTATTTCTTGACTTCCTATTTTTGCATTCCAGTCCCCTATTATGAAAAGAATATCTTTTGGGGATGTTAGCCCTAGAAGGTCTTGTAGGTCTTTATAGAACCGTTCAACTTCAACTTCTTCAACATTACTGGTCGGGGCATAGACTTGGATTACTGTGATATTGAATGGTTTGCCTTGGAAACGAACAGAGATCATTCTGTTGTTTTTTGAGATTGCATCCAAGTACTGCATTTTGGACTCTTTTCTTGACTATGATGGCTGCTCCATTTCTTCTAAGGGATTCTTGGCCACAGTAGTAGATATAATGATCATCTGAGTTGAATTCACCCATTCCAGTCCATTTTAGTTCACTGATTCCTAAAATGTCTATGTTCACTCTCGCCATCTCCTGTTTGACCACTTTCAATTTGCCTTGATTCATGGACCTAACATTCCAGGTTCCTATGCGATATTGCTCTTTACACCATTGGACTGGGTGTAGTTTTTGCTTTGGTTCCATCTCTTCATTCTTTCTGGAGTTATTTCTCCACTAATCTCCAGTAGCATATTGGGCACCTACCAACCTGGGAAGTTCATCTTTCAGTGTCTTATCTTTTTGCCTTTCATACTGTTCATGGGGTTCTCAAGGCAAGAATACTGAAGTAGTTTGCCATTCCCTTCTCCAGTGGACCACGTTTTGTCAGAAATCTCCACCATGACCCATCTGTCTTGGGTGGCCTTACACAGTATGACTCATAGTTTCATTGAGTTAGACAAGGCTGTGGTCCATGTGATTAGATTGGTTAGTTTTCTGTGATTGTGGTTTTCAGTCTGTCTGACCTCTGATGGAGAATGATAAGAGGCTTATGGAAGCTTCCTAATGGGAGAGACTGACTGAGGGGAAACCGGGTCTTGTTCTGATGGGTGGGGCCAAGCTCCCTAAATTTTTAATCCTATTTTGTTTTGAAGGGTGTAGTTGTGTTCCCTCCCTGTTATTTGACCTGAAGCCAAACTATGGTGAACATAATGAACATAATGTCATCCTTTGAAATGTTCCACGCATGCACTGCTACACTCAGTGCCCCCAACCCAGCAGCAGGCCACTGCTGACCCATGCCTCCACCAGAGACTCTTGGACAATGACGGGCAAGTTTGGGTCAGTCTCTTGTAGGGTAACTGCTCCTTTCCCCTGGGTCCTGGTGCACACAAGGTTCTGTTTGTGCCCTCCAAGCGTCTGTTTCCCCAGTTCTGTGTAAGTTCTACTGGCTCTGTGGTGGGTTAATGACAACCTCCTCCTAGAGGGCTTAGGCCATACCCAGGTCTACTGAACCCAGAGCCCCTGCCCCCACAGCAGTCCATGCTGACCCATACCTCCTCAGGAGACACCCAAACAGTGTTCTGTCTCAGTCTCTGTGGGATCTCTGGGTCCAGGTGTGCACAAGGTATGTTTGAGCCCTCTGAGCATCTCTGGTGGGTATGGGGTTTGATTCTAAATGTGATTTTTCCCTTCCAGCCATCTTGCTGGGGCTTCTTTGCCCTTGAATGTGGGATATCTCCTCAAAGTCGCTCCAGCACTGTGCAGCCATGCTGAGAGAGAATAAAAACTCTCATGTGAGTCTGTGAGTGTAACCAGCTGGTCAGGTGAGGGCTAGACTTGTGAATATGGAATATAGAAAGGTCAGCTTGAGGAGCAGAGTTTACACATCGGCATTCTAGTTGGTTCAAAGGCAGACAGAATCTGAATGTCCACAGCCAAGATTGTCTAGGTCCCCAAGCCAAGTAAACTCCTGAGACAGCCAGAAAGTTCAGCAAGGCAGGGAGAACTTAAATCTCCTCTGTCATGGAAGACAAAATTCCAGATTTCAAGAAGGGACCAATTACTTGCAGTTCCAGGAATAGAGACAGTGGAATGGAACCAACCCTGAGTTGAACAGCATTCTCTTTTCCTTCCTCTGTGTGTCCTGTTGGTTCTATAGATCCTGGGATATAGTCTTGCAGGTGTTCAGGATAATTCCAAATTCCACATAATAAAATGTCTGAAAGGGAACCTGATGTGATCTCCCTTTTGAAGTTTTTGTTGTACACCACTATTCTCTGCTGAGTAATGTACTTAAAGTTTAGCTTGAATATACTGTGATAGATATTTTAACACTGGTTGGTAGAGTTTATGGAGAAATTACTTGCTTTTTTCATAAACATTCCAAGATAGCAAGATTGTTTGAAAGGTTGAGAGCAAATGAATAGAATGAATGGACTGATGTATCTTGGGTCAGTTCTGCAAGATGGTAATAAGGTGGTTAATGCCTACAGGGGTTGGACAGATCTAGTGCCAATCCCAGCTTTGTGACCTTGGGCAAGCTACTTAAATGCTCTGAATCTGTGTCTTTATAAAACCAGAGTAATAATGCCTAACTCATAATTAGTATTAAGAGGAATCAATGAATTAATTTTTTATAACTCACCTGTCACCATCGCCCATTGTCTATATTCAAAAATTGACATGTGCTGTGATCATGTTGGCAGGGATTCCCAGGTGGAGCTAGTGGTAAAGAACTCACCTGCCAAAACAGGAGGCATAAAGGGATCGAAGGTTTGATCACTGGGTCGGAAAGTTTACCTGAAGGAGGGCATGGAAACCCACTCCAGTATTCTTGCCTGGAGAATCCCATGGAGGGACCTGGTGGGATACAGTTCATAGAGTTTCACAGAGTTGGACAGGACTGAAGTGATTTAGTACACACACATATGATCGTGTTGACAGGTATGGAAACAAGGATGGTTTATATGTGGCCTCATTGCAATACACTTTGTGACAGGAGAAGAATCTGCCCATATGATGCCCGCACTGTTAACAATCTTTTCTTCTCTATCTTCCCTCTTTCCTCCACCATGGCACTGGGATTGCTTTGCCAAGCTCTCCCTGTGTGCTACCACAAGAGTTAGTCAGATGCCAGAGGTCTGAGTTGGACCAGTGAGGCAGTTACATGAAATATGAAATGAGAGAAGCCAAGAAGTTTCCCAAGAAATCAAAATTAAATGTGTAAACCAAAATAGGTGATAAAAGCCATGAGGATGTTGGAATGGTGTTAAGTATTACAGGGAGATGATCACAGTAAAATTTCATCAGGTTCCACCTCTTTTAAAAGCACAGGCACAGCAATAAAGATACTATCCAATCCAAACCTCAATTAAGATCAAACTTGGGCCAATAACTAATTTTTTTAACTTGTCACTATTCATATAAGTTCAGTACAAATGTGCCTGGCAAACATAATATTTAGTATCAAATGGCATACATTCACATCTTACTAGTACACTAAATTTGCTTTACAATTAACATTTCATTTAAACAAACCAGAATGCCTTCCCAAACACATTGTACTGACTCTAAGAAACTAGACTCTTTTCATCAAAATGCACTTGAAAAGTTCTGTCTGGAACTCTCCGACCAATGCTATGCATCCAAGGTTTTATATTCTTCATTCTGTCTTTTCTCTTCCAAGGCTTGACTCATAACCACTTGAGATAGAGCTAAAGCTGACAGAGAAAGTAAAAATCCTCTCCTTCTTGCCCAGAGGAAATGCTTGGCAGAAGATTTCCAAGCTGTGCTGTCATCAAAGCTAAACTTAACCTTGTTCAGGAAGAGAACCCTTAACTTTCAAACTGACTCCTTGTCAGGTCCATTCAGCTTGCAAAGTACAATGTTAGAGGGGGAAAGAAAAAAAAAAATGAAGAAAAAATAGCAATGGATGCATTTCATCACTTGAAACGATGACTTCTCATGTTTGACAATGACATTAAAGTTAAATGTCTTGGTTCACGAGCACTTACTACTCCCTTCATCTCCATTAATCTTTGCTCACAGTTTTGAGATACACCACTTACTGTCTCCAGCAATGAAATGAAATTATAATTGCTTTTCAGTGTGTTTTTTCTCATGTTATTTGATTGCTAAAGATTTCTTCCAAAATGGGAGATATTTAGTGAACACAATACAATGTATTTTCTTGCTATTTTTAATCTGTTCTTGCATAATTTGAAGGGTTGGGTATGGGAAGAATGGAAATTGAACTCATCTGACCGTGACAGATTTGCAAACTCTGAACACAACTCACACTTTATTGATGCTTTTAAATTTCAGCACCAAATACCTGGACATGTTCATATAACATTTATAGCATTTTTATGTCTTCACAGCTACAGCCAACGTTTGCTTAAGAATCACAACAGTAATTTAGGATGAGCAAGAAGAGCATTTTATAAGGAAAAGTAGAGCATTCTGAAGCATTTTGCCTGAAACAGCTTTTATTTTTAGCCTGTTCCCCAAAAATCATTATCTAGAGGCCTGAAATGTCTCAAAAAATCATTATATTTGAATGCCTGGTGGGTCATTTCACAGAGTCCTGTAAGATCATATTTGCTAACAAATGGGAAGAATCTCTGGACCACAGAAACATTTGGTGAAATTAATTTATCTGGTGTAACTTACTCCTTCCTCTGTCTTCTGATGAGCAAATATTCTCTAGAGTTTGATCCAGTAAATTTTATCCAAGATTTTTACTGAGTTCCATAAAAGGTAGCATTTCCAAAATTGAAATCTGATAATCTGAGGATCTCAGAGTAATTAATATTTATATACATGTATTAAATTGCCTTCTCTCTAGAGCCTTTGCTGGGATCAATTTTGTTTGAGTAAGAGCATACACAAGAATGCCCAGAACAAAAGGGCCAGATTTGGGACTTTGCCCTGAACTATGTCTAGTTCCCTCCCTTTAGTTAGAAAAGTCTTTTTAGAAGAGGGAAAAACATAAAGCCAAGCCATCCATCTCAATTTCAGAGAAGCAACTAGTCATATGGGGCCACCCATACCATTTATTGGTCATGTCAGCCTAGTTTCCATCCCCCAAATATGGAAAACCAGACAAAGAGAGGCCTACTGATAAACTAAGGGGGATGATAATTGGGAACTGAAAGTGTTTTCATTTCTCAATTTCAGAATTCAAATTTGTGTACTCTCAAAATGTAATGTCCTTACTCAAAAATCTTTACAGAGGCCTAAAGATAGTCATCATTACAATGCTATAGTTAATATATAAGTTAATGCAGATCATTAATACATTTTACCTCATTAATTGAGCCATTCTTATGTGTCAAACACTGTTCTTTTTCTTGGCGTCTCATAATATTCCTAATTTGTCACAACTCCCCTTTGAAGAATAGATGCTATCAGTTCCATTTCCAAGGGGGAAGCTGTTGCACAGAAAAGGGAATGGATTTGCCTGGATTCACCAAGTTGGTCCTTAGGATGACAGACTACACAAGCAGCATGCTGGGACCTAGAGCTGGACCCTTTTCATCCTGCTTCACACTCCACACCTGTCAGAGCTTGGAACCTCAGTGGACTTACACTGTCAGGCCCCCACCTCCATGTGTTAAGGTTTATCCTCAACACTCTCAGAGTATTGATTTATTTTACCTATGAATAACAGGGGTTTTGAGGTTAGACCAGGTAATTTTACTTCCCAGCTAATAGCTCTGTGATGCTGATAACTGTGCCCTCATTTGTCATACAGTGACCCTTAAGACTGGCCTACCTACCTGAAATGTTTTTTTCCCCAAGATCAGATAAAGTCAGTATTTGGAAATCATACACATATTAAAAATAGCAATGATGATTCATCAATATTCACTTTAAGCACTCACAACTCACAGTCTTTATTTTTAATTTTTTAATTGAAGTCTAGTTGATTTACAATATTTTATTAATTTCTGCCATACAGCAAATTGATTCAATTATACATATTTACAGTCTTTATTTTAATATTATTTTCCATATGGTTTATCACAGTGTATTGAATATAGTACCCTGCAAGAACTCACAGTCTTGATTTTCCTACCATATGATGTGGGCAAACAAGTCTCTATAGTGTTGCCCTGAGAGTTCCAGTTTTAGAAAACTGCTCTATACCTGCCCATATTTTCAATCCCAATATAGGACTATCCTCCATTTATCCAAAATTTTACTTAACATATAATGATTGAGCAACTGATCTGTGATCATCATTGTGAACAATGATGCCATTAGAAAGATAAGTAAGGCATGGTCCTGCTTGCAAAGAACTGGGAGTCTGATGTGTGATAAAATCATCAAAACAAAAGCCCATCGTTGTGACATTCCTTCTAGGAAGGGTTGCATAAGACAGCAAAGACATCAGAAAGAGGAAGTGGTTCTCTCTGTCTAGAGGGATCAAGGCATGTTTCTGGGAGCGCCTACACACTGTGCAGGGATTAGGGTTGGTGAGTGGGCAAAAGGAAGGCAACTTGCGAGATGTTCAGGATAGAGTCACATATAGAGGGGCCCAGAGGGGTAACACAGCATTCTCTGAAAGCTGCCAGGAATTTGGCAAGTCTGAGCATGGACTGAGGAGTAGAGTGTCAGAAGAAAAGTAACCATGTGTCTGATCATGAAGAGATATATAGATGCAAGGAAATAGAGTTTCATTCTGAAGGCAAGAGGAACTACCCACCTCAGGTCAATGGAGTAGTTCCTTTTTCCTGAATAGTGTTCATCACTCACCTCTCTTTGGTCAGTTAAGACTGAAACTTCTTATTCGCACCCCAGTGTTCAGTTCAATTTAATCTCTGAATTGTGTCTGACTCTTTGTGACACCAAGGACTACAGCATGACAGTCCCCCTCACCCATCACCAACTCCTGGAGTTTACTCAAACTCATGTCCATCGAGTCAGTGATGCCACCCAACCATCTCATTCTCTGTCATCCCCTCCTCCTCCTACCTTCAATATTTCCCAGCATCAGGGTCTTTTCTAATGAATCAGTTCTTCTCATCAGGTGGCCAAAGTATTGGAGTTTCAGCTTCAACATCAGTCCTTCCAATGAATATTCAGGACTGATTTCATTTAGGATTGACTGGTTGGATCTCCTTGCAGTCCAAGGGACTCTCAAGAGTCTTCTCCAACACCACAGTTCAAAAACATCAATTCTTTGGCCCACAGCTTTTTTTGTAGTTGAACTCTCTCATCTGTACATGACACCTGGAAAAATCATAGCTTTGATTAAATGGACCTTTGTTGACAAAGTAATGTCTCTGCTTTTTAATGTGCTATCTAGTTTGGTCATAACTTTTCTTCCAAGGAATGAGGATCATTTAATTCCATGGCTTCAGTCACCATCTGCAGTGATTTTGGAGCCCCCAAAATTAAAGTCAGCCACTGTTCCCACAGTTTCCTCATCTATTTGCCATGAAGTGATGGAACTGGATGCCATGATCTTAGTTTTCTGAATGTTGAGATTGAAGTCAACTTTTTCACTCTCCTCTTTTCACTTTCATCAAGAGGCTGTTTAGTTCTTCTTCGCTTTCTGCCATAAGGGTGGTGTCATCTGCATATCTGAGGATATTGATATTTCTCCCAGCAATCTTGATTGCAGCTTGTGCTTCATCCAGCCCAGGGTTTCGCATGATGTACTCTGCATATAAGTTAAATAAGAAGGGTGACAATATACAGCCTTGATGTACTCCTTTTCCTATTTCAACCAGTCTTTTTTTCCATGTCCAGTTCTAACTGTTGTTTCTTGGCTTGCATACAGATTTCTCAAGAGACAGGTAGGTGGTGTGGTGTTCCCATCTCTTGAAGAATTTTTCACAGTTTATTGGTATCTACACAGTCAAAAGCTTTGGCATAGTCAATAAAGCAGAAATGTTCACAGAAACACTATTTACAATATCCTAGACATGGAAGCAACTTAAAGGGCCGAATGAATAGAGATGATGTGGTACATATAAACAATGGAGTATTTTTCAGCTATAAAAAGAAGCATATAATGCCATGTGCAGCAACATGGATGAATCCAGAGATTATACTAAGTGAAATTATCTAGATAGAGAAAGACAAATATATATCTCTTATATGTGGAATCTAAAATATGACATAAATGAACTTGTTTATGAAACAGAAACATATTCACAGACCTAGAGCACAGATCTGCAGTTGTCAAGAGGGAGTGGTGTGGAGGGAGTGGATTGGGAATTTAAGATTAGCAGATGCAAACTATTATTTCAGTTCAGTTCAGTCGCTCAGTGGTGTCCGACTCTTTGCGACCCTATGAATCGCAGCACGCCAGGCCTCCCTGTCCGTCACCAACTCCCGGAGTTTACCCAAACTCATGTCCATCGAGTCAGTGATGCCATCCAGCCATCTCAGCCTCTGTCATCCCCTTCTCCTCCTGCCCCTAATCCAAGGGAGTGGATAAAAAACAAGGTCCTACTGTATAATACAGGGAACTATTTTTAATATCCTGTGATAAACACAGTGGAAAAGAATATTTAAAAAATGCATCTCTTTATAACATCTTATGACTTGCCATCTGAGATATATATATATAAATAGATAGATATAGATATAGATATAGATATGTATAGTACTGGACTTCCCCGGTGGCTCAGACAGTAAAGCATCTGCCTACAATGTGGGAGACCCAGATTCGGTCCCTGGGTTGGGAAGATCCTCTGGAGAAGGAAATGGCAACCCACTCCAGTACTCTTGTCTGGAAAATCCCATGGATGGAGGAGCCTGGTATGCTACAGTCTATGGGGTCGCAAAGAGTCAGACACGAGTGAGCAACTTCACTTCACTTCATATATAGTACTCCCCTGATACTACTCATTATATTTATCTAAAAGAAAGGTGAGAAGTCTTTTGTATCATTTGGAAATCATTTTGATTTGTGATTCATTCATCATCTCTCTTTTGCTTGATTTAAATGTGTTAATTTTAGAAACTGATTTCTCAACTTCCCAAGTCTCTAGGATAACAATAGAGTCAGATTCATTGAAACCAGAAATCTTAACATTATCCTTCATTTTTACTTGCCTTTCAAATCAGCAGGCATTGATGATTCCTAGGTAACCAAATTGTCATACCTTCTCCTTATCTCAAATTCATTTTTCACTTCAGGTCTTTTTAGTTTCTTCTTTATTTTAGGATTTGATTGGGTATTCATGTCAGCAGCGTTTTACCCTCATTCTCCTACCCCATCCTCACCCCAGATATGCATGTGTGTACACCAACTTTCTAAAATACAAATTGATTTGACTGTCTCACCCAAAGCAGTGCTTCTCAGCTTTTTAAGCTTAAAATCCAAACACAAAAACAGGGAGGGCCCTACTGAACGTATCATAAGTTTTTTAATAAATAAAATATAAGGACTAGAAAGAAATGCAAGTATTTTCTATAGCCTTATCCCTCGTAATGTTATATAAGAGCTGTGCTTCCTGTTCACCATAGACTCATCAGTCTATGGACCAGATAGCATAATGCCTGGCACATTGTGCTTAAAAACTATTAAATACGTCCAATTAAAAAAATACATAAACTTAGAAAGTGCATTGTGTTTGATCTTGGAGTCTAGTAATGCATAAACAGAATAACTGCTGGTACAGAATCATACTAGGTACCCTGAAAAGCTGATAAAACGCAGTGTTAAAACCATCTGGATGGACAAAGTAAAAAAGATACAATAGAGAGTATAAGAAAGATTTTTTATTAAGCAATGACTGGAGATGATGAGCTTGAATCTGAGGAAGAATAAAGGATATAAAATGGAGGAAACTAACGTGTATCCAGTTATGTGCTGTGGGTTAAATATTTAACATGAATTGTCTCTTTTTGTTCTCATAGCAAGCCTGGGTATAGTTATGATCCCCATTATACATACAGAAGACTGAGATTAAATAAGTTCCCAAAGGGCATATAATTAGCAAGCTGCAGAGTCAGAATCTGAATTCAGACTGGGCTGGAATCCAATGTCTGCCTATTTCCAAATATACTGCAGTCTCCAACTAGTCCAGAACACACACACACACAAAACTAGGTTATGATCTTGAAGTACCACTGTTGCTGTCCCTGAGCTGGCATTATTTTCTCATCTACAAAGACCAGTAAGAATCAATATTTGTTCAAATTATCGGCACATGTTTATCCTATCCACTCATAAATGGTTGGCATTGACCCTCATGTGGTTGTGATATCAGCCAGCTGGCCATTCCCCAGCTCAAGCCTATCTTTTCAATCAGGCATTTTTCCTAAATTCTAATGAATAGATTGGTGACACACAGAGTTTGTAGTGTTTCCTTTAGGGACACTATGCCTAGACCCGTTAGAGATGAAGAAGAATGTATATGGGTTGATCAAGCTGCATGCAAAGACTGTGGTTTCCTGAATAACCAGGATTTTCAGTGTAATTTTGAACCACTCACTGCAGGATCCTGATTAGCTATTGGAAGTTTAGCTCCATCATATTAAAAGAAGAACAGATATCCACTGAGAAAGATTCAGCCCAAGGAAAGAGATTTTCAACTCTGATTAGCACTGAATTGAGTAAAGCACAATCTTTATGAAATTCTCAACTTGTTGCCTTTCCTTCATTTTAAAATCCTATGCATAATCATTTGAACAATGTGCTAAGTAAGAATAAATTTTCTTGTAATTTTTAAAAGTTTTCATCTTACTCTTTTCCCATTTAGCCAATCTTATCATTATATACATCCCATTGGCTCATGTATTTAGCTTTGCTTCAGTTCAGTTCAGTTTAGTTCAGTTCAGTTCAGTCGCTCAGTCGTGTCCGACTCTTTAGCTTTGCTTAAAAACCCCCAAAATTCTGAAACTGATTTGGCACTACTTTATAATGGTGTGTGTGTGTGTGTATGTGTCTGTTTGTTTGTCTGTCTATTGCATGGAATATCGATGGGTGGCAATGGAAAGAGCAGTACAGAAGTATATAGAAACAAAGTTGAATTTAGGAAGTTTATAAATAGATAAAATTTTATTTCTTCAAAGATTTTCTTTGATTTTATCCATCTCTTTTAAAACTTTCTCAAGTAATCTAGCCACCAATCTTAGCTTCTCATATTTTAGAAATCTCTAAGCCTTTTCATTATGAATTTTTCCTTTTCTACCTGGCAAAGATTTCACACCTTCTAGATAATTCAATTAAGCTAAGAAATACTATTCATAATCTAAAGATTTAGTAGGTTTAGCATATTTAAATTTGACAATCCTGAGTGATTCCTTTGGAGGATATGGTCCCCTGACCAAAGCTTATCCCAACAACAAGCTCCATATTCCTGACCCCTGCTCCTTGGATGTTACTCTTTGACTCTTTGATCATATGTGAGCACTCTTCTCCCCTACCCACTCCCCACCAATTGCATCAGTGGCACCTACCTACCTTAGGCTCAATTTAGACCTGTTTTGTGTTAATGATTCCCTCTTTGTTCTTTCATTTCATGATGCTACTTCTGAAAAATTGAAAGCTGGCCTGCCTAATACATCTTGGTGAAGAAAATATGTTGAAAGCGATGTCTCAGAAAGAATGGTTCAATGGGAGTAGAAGTGAAGTGAATAAAGTGAAGTCACCCAGTCGTGTCCAACTCTTTGCGACCCCATGGGCTGTAGCCTACCAGGTTCCTCAGCCCATGGAATTTTCCAGGCAAGAATACTGGAGTGGATTGCCATTTTCTTCTCCAGGAGATCATCCTGACCCAGGGATTGAACCTGGGTCTCCCACATTGTAGGCAGATGCTTTACCGTCTGAGCCACCAATGAGAGTAGAGCCCAGTGTAAATTCAACAGACTTTTAAAATCATAACATGATATTTAAAAGCATGAGTTAGGATCAAGTAGTGGGAAAGGGAGAAAAAAGTAAAGTGAATATATATATGAGGGATCTTTCTAAGCAATGGCACAAAAAATCAGACTTATAACTTTCACCTTTTCTCTAAACAAAGATTTATTGGAAATTTACATAGCCCCTGATGTTAAGTACTATAATTTAAAAAAATCCTTGCTCAACATGACACTTTATACTCTACATATGATTAATATATCATATAGCTCCTCTCTAAGGAGCTTAAGAAGCATTTTTAATTAGATTAAGTCATTGATAAATTAAATTTAAGAATAAAAAAGTAATAATAAAAAATAAAGCAAAGCAGTCAATTGTGAACACGCTATTTCTAACCTAAGAATAAAAAAAAAAATTAATGGCAGTAGGAAAAGGAAGTAATCAGAGAGGAAAAATATTTAGGTAAGTATATATATTTTTCTATTTGATCTGTGTTTTTTATTGATTTTTATTGGAGTGTAGTTGCTTTACAATGTTGTGTTAGTTTCTATTGTACAGCAAAGTGAATTAGGCATGCGTATACATATATCCTCTCTTTTTTAGATTTCCCTCCATTTAGGTCACCAGAGAGCATAAAATAGAGTTCCCTATGATATATAGTAAGTTCTCATTAGTTATCTATTTTACATATTTTATACATCAGTTCAGTTCAGTTCAGTCGCTCAGTTATGTCCGACTCTCTGCTATCCCATGGACTGCAGCACGCCAGCCTTCCCTGTCCATCACCAACTCCTGGAGTTTATTCAAACTCCTGTCCATTGAGTCAGTGATGCCATCTAACCATCTCATCCTCTGTCATCCCCTTCTCCTCCTGCCTTCAATCTTTCCCAGCATCAGGGTCTTTTCAAATGAGTCAGCTCTTCAGATCAGGTGGTCTTTTCAAATGAGTCAGCTCTTCAGATCAGGTGGTCAAAGTATTGGAGTTTCAGCTTCAACATCAGTCCTTCCAATGAACACCCAGGACTGATCTCCTTTAGGATGGACTGGTTGGATCTCCTTGCAGTCCAAGGGACTCTCAAGAGTCTTCTCCAACACCACAGTTCTAAAGCATTAATTCTTCAGCACTCAGCTTTCTTCATAGTGCAACTCTCACATCCATACATGACTACTAGAGAAACCATAGTCTTGACTAGATGGACCTTTGTTGCCAAAGTAATGTCTCTGCTTTTTAATATGCTGTCTATGTTAGTCATAACCTTCCTTCCAAGGAGCAAGTGTCTTTTAATTCCATGGCTGCAGTCACTATCTCCAGTGATTTTGGAGCACCCCCCCCACCCCGGCCCCAAAATAAAGTCTGTCGCTGTTTCCATTGTTTTCTTATCTATTTGCCATGAAGTGATGGGACCAGATGCCAAGATATTAGTTTTTTGAATGTTGGGTTTTAATCCAGGTTTTCACTCTCCTCTTTCACTATCATCAAGACACATACAGCCCATGGAATTCTTCAGGCCCGAATACTGAGTGGGTAGACTTTCCCTTCTCCAGGGGATCTTCCCAACCCAGGGATCGAGCCCAGGTCTCCGGTTTTGCAGGTGGATTCTTTACCAGCTGAGCCACAAGGGAAGCCCATTTTATATATAGTAGTATATTTATGTGAGTCCCAATTTCTCAATTCATCCCACTCTGTCTTCCCTGTTTGGTAACCATAAGTTTGTTCTCTACGACTGGACTCTATTTCTGTAGGAAAATGCTAGAGATGAACTTATTGCTGGGCAAGTATATTTTGGAACCATTGTGTTTGGGCTAATTATGGGATGCTTGTGTACAGGTGTTCTTAAAATATCAAGGAAGAAAGAGCTAAACTCACACAAGGTAATCAACTGGGAGACTGGCCCTTGACCACCTTTGATGCATTTCTGCCATCATTTTAGGGATGGGAAGCAAATGTTCAGACAGACAATGTGTACAGAGTCACACAGACTTCAGTCATGTTCAGTTTGGACACTGAACGGAGTGTGAAAAGAACAGAGAAACTTGTAGGTTGCTCACCCATCCAGAATGAATGATGTCTACCCCTGGCTGTACCGCAGTGACTGTTGGTAACATAGAAAGGGGGGCTGCCCCAGAGACAGGGCAGAATTATGGCTACCTATGCTGCCTTGTTATTGTCTTGTTATTGTTCAGTCACTCAGCTGTGTCTGTCTCTTTGTGACCCCATGGACTGCAGCATGCCAGACTTCCCTGTCCTTCACCATCTCCCGGAGTTTGCTCAAAACCCATGTCCATTGAAGCAATGAGGCCATCCAGTGATCTCATCCTCTCTTGTCCCCTTCTCCTCCTGCCTTCAGTTTTTCCCAGCTTCAGGGTTTTTTCTAATGAGTTGGCTCTTTGCATCAGGTTGCCAAAGTACTGTTATTGTCTTAGTGGGTTTGATTATGATAAATTCCTAGCAAGAAACTTATAAGTGAAGATCAGTACCTCTAAACCAAGTGTCTCCTAAAATCTTGAATAGAATGATTTTTAAAGCCAAGAAAAATTCCAGAGCCAGCTTGTTAATCCCTGGACAGGACCAGACCCCTTTGTGATGCCCTATCTATACCCCTATCCATTACCGGTCACAACTGTGAAGCAGTGAAGAGTGTGTCCATCTCTACTATGGTAGCTGCTGCTGCTGCTAAGTCGTGTCATTCGTGTCCGACTCTGTGTGACTACACAGGCGGCAGCCCACCAGGCTCCTCTGTCCCTGGGATTCTCCAGGCAAGAATACTGGAGTGGGTTGCCATTTTCTTCTCCCTTCTATGGCAGAGGAATTGGTTAAAACTATTTTTGCTATCTTGAAAGCCTGACAGAAACTCTGACACCTAGAATGTGCCCAGTTAAAGTCTATTGATTGAACAAATGAACAGTTACCTCTGCCATTTGCAGTGGAGGAAACTGAAACACATAAAGATAAAAATGAGAGCAATTCACAGTGAAGGGAAAAGAGGACCCAGAATTCCTGGATCCCAAGCCAAAGGTCTCCTACATGTAACTGATCATACACATTAGGAGCTTTATACAAATTCATGGGTTATCTTTCAACCCAGAGTACATGCTTGGCTTCTTGAGCTTAGGGTCTATGTCCTTGACTTAATTCTGTCCTCCCACAACAAAGAGAACAACCATGTGTATCGAGCAGATAATCAAAAGGCAAGTAGCACTGCATTATGGTGGAGATGGATGTCAGGATAGAGAAGGTTTGACCTTCCTTTCATGATTCATTTTAGAGAGCCATGTTTCTTGGTCTGAGCATTTTAGAGTAATTTATCTTTTAGGGTTTCACCGTGGAAAATGGGGATAGGGTCAGGGTCAAGAGTAATATTAGAGTATTTATTTTTGTTGTTTGCTAAGTGAAATTATAGGTAACAAGGTAAAAAAAAAAAACAAATGAAGCTAAAAGCATGAATTGACACTTCTAAGCCTCACTGTAGGCACTACACAAAACACCTGCTTTATGTCTTTTAAACAAAGTGGGCCATTAAGTGCGTAATGCTAAGAGGAATTTTATCTCACCTATAAATACAGTGAATCCCTTAAGCTCCAAATCCCCATCTACAGACAATTTACTCTGGTAATCAAGGCGATGCTCACAATTTAACTTCAGTTACCATCTGTAACTCTATTGGTATTTTAATAATAATGAATAAAAATATACATTGGCAAACAAAAACGTTACTTAAAGTAGAACCATCTTAAAGGGTCAATGAAAATTTCTCAGAAGTTGTGTAAATATCATATTTATTCAGAATTCTCTTTTGTGCCTTTACATTTTAATTAATGTCAAAGAAGACCTTTAATATTTACACATACATGTATATTAAAGGAAAAACTATCCCCACTTCTTCCGATTAAAAATATTAAAGAAAATGCTTCCCATGAATATGCCTACAAATATTGATAAGGAAACAGATACATTTCTTTCACTTGTTCTCCATTTGTGGGCTTTCCTCCCCTTTTTTGGTGGAGTGTCAAAAAAGTAAAGAAGGCAAGAATAAATGAGAAGAAATGCAAATTCTTATGAAAATTATACACTATTCTTCAAAGTTTTTCTGTTATCCAGGAAATGAAACTATACCCTTCCTTTAGCAGAAAATAAATCATTTGTTAAAACAAATGCTATAAAGAATGATATAACTAATGGTTACCAGACTTATGCACAGGTGGCATAATCCTGACCTAGTGGTCACCATCTGGGGTTGAGGAAACCTGAATTTCCACCCAGGCCAGTCCGTTAATTAACTGACCAGTCCTAAGCAGGCCTGTCATCTCCTACACCCCGAGGTCCTCATTTCTAATTGAAGGGCTTGAATTCCTTATTTTCAGAGGTTCCTTCTGGTTTTAACATCATCTTAGTCTGTGAATGTAGGGCTACATCATTTGCAAATAGGACTAGGAGTATCCAACACCCATTGATAGAAAGAGCTGAATGTTATAATACGAATGGTCACATTTATACTTACGGATTTTTATCTGCCTAGGCTTGAGATGCATTTTGAGGTGGCCTTTATGGTGCAAAAGAAAACAAGATAACCATAAATTTATCTGTTGAAGAAAAATGGAGACTAGAAATGTGAATTGTTGGTGTTCTGTGGCTAAACTGTGTCCGACTCTTTTGTGACTCCATGGACTGAAGCCCTTCAGGCTCCTCTGTCCCTGGAATGGACAAGAATACTGGCAAGAATACTGGAGTGGGTTGTCATTTCCTTCTCCAAGGGATCTTCCTGACCTAGGGGTTGAACTCATGTCTCATGCATTGATGAGCAGATTTTTTTACCGCTGAGCCACCAGAGAGGCTCCAAAAATGTGAATAGAAGTTTGCATTTTTAACTAGGTTTTTATATCCCCTGATTTTTGCAGCACATCTTTGAATGGTCTTTTTCAGGGAATATTTTGAAAATATTCTACTATGCCAATGGATCTGTGAAGCACGGTTCATTTCTAGAAAACTAGTCGTGTTGTCTCTCAGTTTCCGTGTTCCACAGGAAACCTGACTTTTTGTCCCGCCTTATGTTTTTCCTACATTTCAAACATCTCTCTCCCTCCTCGAATTTCTCTCTCTTCCTGTAAACACAGATAAACATCCACTACACTTTCGGAAGTACCGACTGATGGATTTAGCATGCAAACACACTGTCAGAAGGCTGAGACATGAGTGGTGCCTAAAATTCAACAACATGGGTCTGCTTATTTAAAGCCTGAAGGGATGGTGAAACAGATGGTGCTTTGTGTCTTTCCTTCCCTGCCATGTGTTTACTGCAGTCGGCCCAGTCTCAGGAAGGCTGCCAATCCGCAGAAGGGAAGGACTGCCTGGTGCAATGCTGTTTTCAACCCTTCTCTCCCTTCCACTTCTTTTCCTTCTTCTCATCAGGTTGACCACAAACCTTTAGTGCAAAGAGCTTTTGGTGACATCAATACTTGTGCAGGTTTAGTAACATAGACACGAGATTCCCAGGAATAAAACTGTTGAAAATGGTTGCTCTGGATTGCAAGCAGATATTACACACAATTAATATACTGTCTCTCAGGCTCATTCTGTGCTTTATCTTCTAAAGGGAACTTTGTCCATCTCTTCTCATTCCATCTGTAAAATGATTCTGTGGCTAGATGTGGCAGAGAAGAGTCCATTTTGTGGGCTCATTGAATTGGAATGTATTTTCTGGAGTCACCAAGGCAAGAGAAGAAACCAGTCTAGAATGGGAAACTTGCAGCCTTAGTCATCCTGACACTGTCCACGATCTCAAACGGTCCCAAAGGTGGAATTTTTTTAAAAATTAATTACAGTTCACTCTTGAAGAATGTGGGCTGAGGGCTGAGTACCCCGAACACATTGGGAAAATCAGATTCTGCATCTGTGTTTTCAACCAACCATGGACTTGTAGCACTGTAATTCATATTTATTGGGGAAAAAAACCCTCTAATAACCTAAATGGGAAAAGAATTTGGAAAATTATACATGTGTATGTGTATGTGTAACTGAATCACTTTGGTGTACACCTGAAATTAGAACAACATTGTGAGTCAGCTACACTCCAATACAAAATAATTATTTTTTTAGAAAATACATATTAAATTTTAAAACTAAAAAAAGATAAAAAAGTATACTTCTCTCTAAAAGAAATCTAGTATAAGTAGACTCACACTATTCAAACCCATGTTATTTAAGTGCCAACTGTGCTGTCCTCATTTATGCTGTATTGTTTTTCTTGTTTGTGTTTGTGTCATTGTGCTGGTCATTCAGTTGTGTCTGACTCTTTGAGACCCCATAGACTGTAGCCCGACACCAATCTCCTCTGTTAATGGAATTCTCCAAGCAAGAATACTAGAGTGGGTTGCCGTTCCCTTCTCCCGGGGATCTTCCTGACGCAGCAATTGAACCTGGGTCTCGCGCATGGCAGGCAGATTCTTTACCATCTGAGCCACTGAGGAAGCCCCCTGTTTAGGACAAGTCTAAAAATAATGCACATCTCTGGATTGAGAATGCTTATATAAACAAAGTCTTAATTCCTAATGACAAAGGGTAATTTGATTACCAATTTGAGTCTTTGTCTATTCTCAGTTTAGGTGAGTTGTCAAGTCTGTTCATTTGATATAAAGAAGAAAAAGGGAAGTACTTATTGGCCTGAGAAGGAAGGTCTTTCTTCCTTTATGATTGGAAACTTTCCCATTCTTATCACTTTCAGAGATAGGAGAGCAATAGCTCAGTCTTGTTCTTTAAAAGCCACTGCAATGTCCTGGGTCCATGAGAAAAGATGTCGTGAAGAATCTCCTCTGGACATTTCTATTAGCACAGATTATTTCCAACGGGTTTACCAATTCCCAAAGTGAAAACATTGACCCCCACAAATAGAGATACAAGGAAGGTACATTTCAGAAAAGGAACTGGGCCATGGAGAAATAGTCGCTGGTGTCAGGAGGCTGGTGGGGATGAATGCTTCTCCCAAGACCTGGTGGAAAAGGACACTCACTGCACAGGGCTGGAGGAGATGAGAAAGATCACTCACCTGGATGTCTGAGCCAATTGGTACCCATGAAACTGACTTGGGTGTAATGTTGATGAAATTCTTCTCAACTGTCTCATCCAGTTATTAAATTTTTTTATGTCTTCATATTTCTAAGCGGTCTCTGAGCTTCTTGAAGTCTGAGATTCAGTTTTACTCAAATGTATCCCCAATGCCTATTTAAGGTCAAGCATAAAGTGGGACCCTATAAATATTTATTGGGCTGAATTACATTGAAATGATTAGATGACTTCAATTTAGATTAGATCACTTCACTTAGGGAAAAAGTGGGATTAGGAAGCACAATACTCAAAAATGTCATCAGTGACACATGAAAAAAAAACCCATAAAAGATCTAATAAAAATGTTAGCAGTAACAGCAAGATCCTACTGTATAATAAACTATAATGAAAAAGAATGTTAAAAATAACATATATGCATACATACAACTGAATCACTTTGCTGTACAGCAGGAATTAACACAACATTGTAAATTCACTATCCATCAATTTAAAAATATTGAAAAAAATGGCAACAGTGTTTTACACATGTTATATGTTAAGAAATGCATAAATACTAGAATAAAAAGTTGTTGTTCAGTTGCCAAGTCATGTCTGACTCTTCGTGACCACAGGGAATGCAGCACACCAGGCTTCCCTGTCCTTCACTATTTTCCAGAGTTTGCTTAAACTCATGTCCATTGAGTCAATGGCACTATTCAACCATCTCAGACTCTGTCACCCCCTTTTCCTCATGCTCTCAATCCTTCCCAGCATCAGAGTCTCATGGACTAGACTCTCCAAGCTCCCCTGTCCATGGAATTCTCCAGGCAAGAATACTAGAGTGTGTAGTCATTCTGTTTTCCAGGGGACATTCCCAACCCAGAGATCGAACCTAGATCTCCTTCATTGCAGGTAGATTCTTTACTGTCTGAGCCGCCAGGGAAGCCCTAATAAATATGGCTCTTGGCTTTTGAAAGTTCTTCAGTTTGCTTCAGAAGTGGGTGTTAGAAGGGCTGTGAGTTTTTTGTAAGGGTTATGGGTGTGTTAGCCACTCAGTCATGTCCAGATGAAGTGGAGGGATGTTATCTGAAATTGGAGGGTAGCTGTAACTACTGTTGTGGGTAAGGTTCATGACATAGCTGCAAAGAAAAATGCCTTGTGGAGTTTCATGTGTGTATGTGTGTGTGTGTGTGTGTGTGTATGTTATGGTATATTCCTCTGGGGCTCAGGTTCAGTTGGGCTCAAGCTTGGGCATTCATTGGTTTCCTGATGATAAAACCAGCATAAGCAAATGGAATATTTCCATTATGTTCAAATTGTTTCTTAACATTAAATACAGTAGCAGATTCATGTTTCCAGGCAAGTGTGTTAGAGGGGTGCATGCATCCCCCTCACCTGCATCTTAGCCTGCAGTAAGGTGGTCCCTGAGTTCTGCTTTCTGTTTGCAGAATGACCATAACTACAGAGGTGCTCTTAGCTCTGATTTTTGTGTTATTACTCTTCAGTTAGATTCTGGCTCTATTTTGTGTTTGTCAAATACCTCAAAATATTTTTCAAACATTTGTGTTTGGGAAAAACTTAAAATATAATTTGCCAGTTGATTTTTTTTAACACATTGAACAAATAAAAATTCAATCCTTATGTTTCTCATTAATTTTCATGCAATTAGATGAAATACTGCTCTCTAAGAATTCGCTGGGTAAACAAGCAACCTCATAATCGTATGTACATTTCCTTTTAAAAATGTCAACTCAGCTCTTCCTGAGAGCTTTTGATACCATGAAGCTGAACTTCAAACTGAATACCGTGTTTCAAACTTGTTTTGACTGAGGTATATCTAGATTTCATGGACTCATTGTTCTTTATGATCAACTGTATAAAAAAGTGGTAAGAGTGTTGGTACTGTTATGTGGATTGATTGAGTGATTCCTTCCTTTCTTCATTCCTTCCCTTACTCACTTATTTCATTGTTTGCATAAACGTTTATTGAAAGCCTATTATATGCCAGATTATTTGCTAAGATCCCACAAAGAGTATGTTACCTGTTGGTGAATGCAAATAAATGAATGTTTGCAAACTCTTTGTGTGCTAAGTCACTTCAGTCATGTCCAACTCTTTGCCACCACACGGACTGTAACCCACCAGGCTCCTCTATCCATGCAGAACCTCCAGGCAAGAATACTGGAGTGGGTTACCAGGGGATCTTTTTAACCCAGGAGTTAAACCCTGTCTCTTACATATCCTGCGTTGGTAGGTGGGTTCTTTACCACTAGCACCATATGGGAAGCCCCTAAAAACTAACTTTTTAGATGGCCAATATGCTGGTGAAGAGCAGAGTCCTGTACATGGGATTGAATAGTCAGGCGATCAGAGGAGAACATCTACATTGTCAAGACCACATCTCTGTCCATGACCCCCATCTGAGCAGGATCAAAGAAGACTTAGAAAGCCTATCTACCACATTTAGGGAAGACTGGAAGGGTAGCTACTGAAGGAAATGTCAGATTCAAGACTGTACAAGATTGAGGGCTATTCTCTATTATTTCATAGAATAGATATGAATTATTAAAATTAGTAACTCATTTTCCAAAGATTTTCATGCAACTGGCAGTGAGACATTCTAAATTGTTGTGTCCCTCTAGATAGAACTATTACAAGAGTCTTTAGAAACTGAAGATGTGAGAGTAAACAGTGTTTCCCATTTTAAATAGTCTCCTTTTTATAAAAGAAGCTCACTAGCCATAACTTGAGACTTTGCTCAAGTGGCTAATTAAAGAAATTAAGTGATAGTTGGATTTTGAGTTGGACAAATCTGGGCAAAAATTCTGGCCACACAATTTTCTAAATTTCCGACCTTGGACAAACTACTAAACATGTCTGAACTTGAGGTTCCCCAACGGTGAAAGAGATTTAACCTTAGTCTTTTCAAGGTTTTTGTGAGGAGGAGATAAAATACCACATGGAAACAATGAGTACCAGCCTTGTTCAGAGCAGGAAGCTAATAAGTAGTGGTGGTTAATTCCTTGAGTCCTCTCTTAATGAAATACTTCTTGCTAATGAATTTTTTTCTCTCTCTCCTCTTTTGTTCTAGACAACTGTGATGACCCATTAGCATCCTTGCTTTCTCCAATGGCTTTTTCCAGTTCCTCAGACCTCAGCGGTACTCACAGCCCAGCTCAGCTCAACCGAAGAGTTGGTGAGTAGGTGGCAAAATCTAAAGGCAAGTGCTGAATAAGCACACAGACCTCTAAATGTGCTGGAATCATGTCCAAGAGCAGTGTTCAAGAGAAAAATGGGTAGAGAGAGATTAAAATGGAATAAAACCATGCTTCCCAGCACATAATGCATATTCAAAGTATACTGGTTACTATTCCCCTAAATCTACCTTATTTTTCTTTGATTATCATAAGAGGCCTTTGTGAAAAAAATTTTTAATTTGCTTTATTTTTATATTTCATGCATCAACATAAATAACTATTAAACATATTATTATATTAGCATTTTATTATAGCAAGAATGAAATCTATCAAGATTTTTTCTTCATTAGTTTTAATTTTTACAATAAAATAACTTTATAGTTTTAAAAATTTAAAACAGTATTAAGTGAAAGCTTTTAAATTCAAATATATGTAATGCTACCCTCTAGAGACAGCTATGGTTAAAAGTTGACTGTGTATTCTTACGATATACGAGCAAAGGAAGAGCAGATACCTTTAACTAATGTTATGTGAAATACCTTTAACAAATATGGTGATGGATATCTAGAGAGATATATTTAAATCATATTTATAATATATATATTGTTCTGTAGTTGAATTTTTTAATTTTCAAAAGCTTTAAATATCTGATGATATTTATATACACATCTAATGAACTCACTAAAGTCTTTTCCTAATTGAGAAAAATATTTTTATGCAGTTTCAAGAGGTACAGTGGTCTAGTAGAGTTCACGTTAATTGATCTTGACTATATTTTCCCATTTATATAAGAGGTCAATCACATTAGTAAGTTTTCCAATGTTGATCCATCTTTATATTTGGGAGTTAAGTCTTAATTCATTGTCATGATATCGATATTGTTTTTATAAAGCAAAGAATGATTTAATTTGCTAGCTCATCAATTTTTGACTTTTTAAAGAGGCCAACTTTTTAAATTTTACTTATTTTTTCTAACTGTGCTGGCTCTTCATTGCAGCACGCAGGTTTTCTCTCACTGCAGTGTGTGGGCTTCTCTAGTAGAGGAACAAAGCCTCTAGAACATGTTAGCTCAATAGTTGTGGAGCTCAGGCTCAGATGTCCTGTGGCCTGTAGGATCTTAGTTCCCCAAATAGGGATTGAACCCGTGTCCCCTGAATTGGGAGGTGAATTCTTAACCACTGGACCACTAGTGTTGTTAGGGGCTGCCCAGTTGGAGAAGAGATCACCAGGGAAGTCCCTAATTTCTAGTTTTGAATCTCCATTCATAGTAAGTTTGATTTGTCACTTTTATTTATATATTTATCATTTGTTTCACACTACACATCACAAGTATTCTGGGGATAATGGGATCAATAATTTAAAACTTAGTGAATTCTATGTTTGTTGAGAAAGGAGCTTAAGAATATTATTCTAAAGGGAAAAGAATAGCCAAAGACTCAGCAAGAACATATCGATAACAATTTTGTGCTAATAATGCCTTTTCACCAAGTCTCTGTGCCAAAGATTTTGTAAAGCATTTCACCCATATTACAGTATTTAGTCACCACAAAGATACTGTAAGGTAAACATTATTACCTTTTACCTTCAGGTAGGTTTTCTGAGGCTCAGAGAAGTTTCATAAGGTGCCTAAAATCATGAGATTAAGAAGGGAAAATGTATGTACTTCAATTTAAGTCATCTGAATCCACAGTTTTGCTCCTAACCACCACACTAGCAAATTGATTTATTAACACAGGTTAAAGAGGGGTGTATTAGAAAGAAAAAATGGGGTTTGGGAACTAATCTGCCAGAGTTCAAATGCTAAAGATGATATTTGCTTACAGGTTCTGTGAGCAACTGCAAGTTACTTACCTGCTCTCAACCCAGTTTATTTTATCTGTAAAGTGGACCAGCAATACCTGCCTTAAAGCCTCATGTGCACACAGAGAACAGACTCATATATTCAAAAGTTCCTTTTCACTGCAGGGTAGTGAGAGACTGGGACAGGGAGGTTCACTTGTAATTTCAGTAAGAAATACAAGTTGGAAAGTTTTATTTATTTATTTATCTTTCACTGCTTTGGGTCTTCACTGCTGTGTGTGGGCTTTCTCTAGTTGCAGTTCCCAGGCTTCTCATTGTAGTGGCTTCTCTTGTTGCAGAGCATGGGCTCTAGGACATGCAGGCTCAGTAGTTGTGGCACATGGTTTTAGTTGCTCCAAGGCATGTGGAATCTTCCCAAACCAGGGATAGAACACGAGTCCCCTGCACTGGAAGGCGGATTCTTATCCACTGGACCACCTGGGGATATCTGACAGATTTTAATACAGGCTCTCCCACAGGGCATCCTGAGCCAGATTTGATCTTAGTCTCACCCAATCATGCAGTAGCATAAGGACATGATAGCCTTGGTAGCTTCTCAGGAGTTGCTGGGGAAGCTGTGAGTAGACTCACAACTTCTGGTAATAGGTCAGCTCCCCCACCTCATCCACCCTTATGAACAGATATTGACAGAACACACATGTCTCTGCTTCAGTATATTATCATTAACCTGCTTACAGGGGAATCTGGGTGCCTGAGCCCAAGGCTAGCACAAATGTAGCTAGAGAGGGAATTGACTTCTTCTTCTTCTCCCAGGTAGAGTCTGAATCAGGAAGACCATGCAGGAGATACAGTCAGAGAGTCGGGATACATTGGTCTAGAACCCACCATCCAGCACAGCTCCCAGGGCTGACAACTTCCCTTCATTCACCAGGCTAACTGTTACCCTTAGGGGAAGTTAAACACAGACTCAAGGAGATAGTAACTTACTAGTTCTCATTCACGACTGGACATCTGGATAGCTTATGTGCTTACTCGCTCAGTCGTGTCCAATTCTTCACGACCCCATGGACTGTAGCCCACCTCTCCTCTGTCCATGGAATTTGCCAGACAAGAATACTGTAGTGGGTTGCCATTTCCTATTCCAGGGGATTTTCCTCCCAGGGATCGAGTTAGTGTCTCTTGTGACTTCTGCATTGGCAGACGTTTTCTTATACTGACTCTGCCACCTGGGAAGTCCTATATATTTATATACACAATATAATTGATACATTGTGTGCATTTTATACACACGCATGTGTATATTGTAGGATATATAAGGAGAGTTAACATATGATTGGATATAATACGTAGAGTCTATATATGAGAGAAAGGTAGACATATGCATGGTTAGTTTTATACATATACAAAACTAGTGTGTACATACATATATATATGTGTATGTATACACAACCCATATGCTATAGAATAAATATACAATGCATATACATGTTTGCATATCTGGATATCTATAGTATTATACATATGTATAATACCTACATAGAATACAAGCTTGATAGGATAATTATAATAAAAAAGAAGTTATTATGGTAATGTTATCAAGATTTTATCATTTATTTTCTAAAATAAAGTTTAGAAAGTTGAGAAAATTGTAATTTTTAACTTACATTGAAAAATATTACCATAAAGTAATAATTTGCCTCCTAAAAACAGACTTTTGTGCCATCTGTCCACTGAAATGGCCTAGAAGTAGAGCCCTGTCTAATGAACTCTTTTCTACATGTCCTCCTTTAAAACTTTTTTTTAATTTTAGAAAATGAAAGACATCAAATATACCCAAAAGAACAAACTGCCACTCCTGACTTGAAATCTAGGATAATGTCGGATGTATCAACACAAGGAAATTTCAAAGAACATCTTGATTTCAATTTGAATTCTCCATATAGTGTTTTCAATAGCAAATTTGCAACCAGATGATAAATAATTACTACTAGCAATTATTTAGCACAAGAGACACTAGTTCGATCCATGGGTCAGGAAGATCCCCTGGAGTAGAAAATGGCAATCCTCTATAGTATTCTTGCCTGGAAAATTCCATGGACAGAGAAGCCTGGTAGGCTACAGTCCAGAGTCACAAAGATTCAAACATGACTGAGCTACTAGTATTGTCATTATCAGGTTTGGCCCCTCTGTGTATGGATGGATCCTGTGTCTAGTTCATAATCCTTCTGTGAGCAGCTTTTGTCTACCAGTATACAACTAAATTGACTTAAATTGAAAACTTAAATTGAAGAAAGTAGGGAAAACCATTAGACCATTCAGGTATGACCTAAATCAAATCCCTTATGATTATACAGTGGAAGTGACAAATAGATTTAAGGGACTAGATCTGATAGATAGAGTGCCTGATGAACTATGGACAGAGGTTCGTGACACTGTACAGGAGACAGGGATCAAGAACATCCCCATGGAAAATAAATGCAAAAAAGCAAAATGGCTGTCTGAGGAGGCCTTACAAATAGCTGAGAAAAGAAGAGAAGCGAAAAGCAAAGGAGAAAAGGAAAGATATTCCCATCTGAATGCAGAGTTCCAAAGAATAGCAAGGAGAGATAAGAAAGCCTTCCTCAGCGATCAATGCAAAGAAATAGAGGAAAACTACAGATTGGGAAAGACTAGAGATCTCTTCAAGAAAATTAGAAATACCAAGGGAACATTTCATGCAAAGATGGGCTTGATAAAGGACAGAAATGGTATGGACCTAAAAGAAGCAGAAGATATAAAGAAGAGGTGGCAAGAATACACAGAAGAACTGTACAAAAAAGATCTTCATGACCCAGATCATCACGATGGTGTGATCACTCACCTAGAGCCAGACATCCTGGAATGTGAAGTCAAGTGGGCCTTAGAAAGCATCACTATGAACAAAGCTAGTGGAGGTGATGGAATTCCAGTTGAGCTATTTCAAATCCTCAAAGATGATGCTGTGAAAGTGCTGCACTCGATATGCCAGCAAATCTGGAAAACTCAGCAGTGGCCATAGGACTGGAAAAGGTCAGTTTTCATTCCAATCCCAAAGAAAGGCAATGCCATAGAATGCTCAAAATACCACACAATTGCACTCATTTCACAAGCTGGTAAAGTAATGCTCAAATTTCTCCAAGCAAGGCTTCAGCAATACACGAACCGTGAACTTCCAGATGTTCAAGCTGGTTTTAGAAAAGGCAGAGGAACCAGAGATCAAATTGCCAACATCCACTGAATCTTCGAAAAAGTAAGAGAGTTCCAGAAAAACATCTATTTCTGCTTTATTGACTATGCCAAAGCCTTTGACTGTGTGGATCACAATAAACTGTGGAAAATTCTGAAAGAGATGGGAATACCAGACCATCTGACCAGTCTCTTGAGAAACCTGTATGCAGGTCAGGAAGCAACAGTTAGAACTGGACATGGAACAACAGACTGGTTCCAAATAGGAAAAGGAGTACGTCAAGGCTGTATATTGTCACCCTGCTTGTTTAACTTATATGCAGAGTACATTATGAGAAACGCTGGGCTGGAAGAAGCACAAGCTGGAATCAAGATTGCTGGGAGAAATATCAATAACCTCAGATATGCAGATGACACCACTCTTATGGCAGAAAGTGAAGAAGAACTAAAGAGCCTCTTGATGAAAGTGAAAGAGGAGAGTGAAAAAGTTGGCTTAAAGCTCAATGTTCAGAAAACTAAGATCATGGCATCTGGTCCCATCACTTCATCAGAAATAGGTGGGGAAACAGTGGGAACAATGTCAGACTTTATTTTTTTGGTCTCCAAAATCACTGCTGATGGTGATTGCAGTCATGAAATTAAAATATGCTTACTCCTTGGAAGGAAGGTTATGACCAACCTAGACAACATATTAAAAAGCAGGAACATTACTTTGCCAACAAAGGTCCATCTAGTCAAGGCTATGGTTTTTCCAGTGGTCATGTATGGATGTGAGAGTTGGACGGTGAAGAAAGCTGAGCGCTGAAGAATTGATGCTTTTGAACTGTGGTGTTGGAGAAGACTCTTGAGAGTCCCTTGGACTACAAGGAGACCCAACCAGTCCATCCTAAAGGAGATCAGTCCTGGGTGTTCACTGGAAGGTCTGATGTTGAAGCTGAAACTCCAATGCTTTGGCCACCTCATGCGAAGAGTTGACTCATTGGAAAAGACCCTAATGCTGGGAAGGATTGGGGGCAGGAGGAGAAGGGGACGACAGAGGATGAGATGGTTGGATGGCATCACTGACACGATGGACATGGGTTTGGGTAAACTCCGGGAGTTGTTGATGGACAGGGAGGCCTGGCATGCTGCGATTCATGGGGTCACAAAGAGTCGGACACTACTGAGTGACTGAACTGAACTGATACAGCTAAAAATCACAACAATATACTTAGCACTCACCATGAGCCATTACTGTTCTAAGTCATTAAGGTATATCAACTTAATTCTCACAATTACTCTCCATATAGGTATTATTATTGTTATTATCTTGATTTCATAGATAAAAATGTTATAGCACAGAGAGGAAAAAAAAAAAAGAACACTAGAATAAACACTCTAGACGGATACAAAACTAGTTGATGTCTTACAGGATAATAAAAGTTATGGGGTTATACTTCTCTTTTGGACAAACATTTATGAGTTAACATGCAACTTCATAATATCTATGGCTTCCCTGGTGGGTCAGATGGTAAAGCATATGCCTGCAATGTGGAAGACCCAGGATCGATCCCTAGGCCAGGAAGATCTCCTGGAGAAGGAAATAGCAACCCACTCCAGTACTCTTGCCTGGAAAATTCCATGGATGGAGGAGCCTGGTGGGCTACAGTCCATGGGGCCGCAAAGAGTTGGGCATGACTGAGTGACTTCATTTTTCATAATATCTAAGGTCTAATAAGTTAGTGAATAGCAAAACCAAATAACGATACATTCTCCTTGAGAATTAAGCAATCCTTGAGTAGACTTGTTAAAAATTGCCCCAAGATAATGTTGAAAGGACAAATTGTAACTCTTTTCTGATTTCCAAGTTTTAGATTTTCTTTTAATATATTTCATTCCCTCATTCATTGACTCACTTATCACAATATTTCACTAATTCCTTCTACTCTATCTCATTCAGCCTTCTATGCATTTGTCAAGTAACTTGCTAGTTTTCTGCGGCAGATGAATCCACATTGTAAAATCCTTGACTTCTGTAGAGCTAAGACTCCCTCACTGAAATGAGTGTGCCCACTGCCAACCTCTTGAGTTCTCACTGATGAACTATTTCGCAAAGATAAGCCCCTTGCGGGTCCTCAGACGCCATTGAAAACTGCCACATCTCGTGGGAATCATATACATCTTTGAGGTACACTGAACATAGGCAGTGAAGGACCACTTTACCTCCAGTGTGATCAGAACTCAAGCATGCACATCTCTGACCTACACCAGGAAGAAAGGAGGCACATCTGGTAAAGCTGTCACATCTGAAGCAGAGATCAACTCAAACGTTGAAAAGTATAGGAAAGGTGTGCTGACGGGTACTCTCAGACTGTGAGTAAAGCAAGTCTGAGTTCTGTTGGTGACAAACTCATCTTTCTGTTAGAAAACACATCCATGGAAACAGTCTTTGACCTTAGATACTGCTGTGGCTGCTGAGGTCTGGGCAACTCATTGCACCAGGGGGGAGAATAGATGGTTAAAACCCACTCTACTAGTCTTCACGCTGGTATCTCATCTAAGGAAGAAATTGGCCAAATGGAATGTTTGCTCTCTCACTTTCATACACTCCTCACATTTCACCCACACACAAAGAAAGAACAAGCAAAAAAGAGAACTAATTATTTTTGGAAGAAACGACAAAAGGCATTAAACTGGGGGTCAGATCACCATTAATGGAGGCTGCCAGGTCAATCTATATACTTGTGGCTTAGGAGGGATCTGATTTTGTCAAATGTGATTTGTTCTGTGGCAAGAAATCTTTTGATCTGGGCTTAAAGTTGACTGTGTTGTGAGAAATCCTTACTGTCAGCAGGAAACATGGGAGCTGGTGATACAGCATGAAGCTGCTGGGCTGTGGGTTAGACCCACTTGAGAGAGAGGGGAAATTTTTACATCAGTCTATGTGATTAGAAGACAAACAGGAACAGACGTCTTTGGCCCCATGAGAGGAGAGGTTTGTATTTTTCTTTCCCATCCTTCCCTCCTTCCTACCACCAATAGAATTTTACAAGCAATCACATTCATCATTTGCTCCTTGAAATTTTAGTTCTTCTTCCTCACTCAGTGTATTTGTGAGATGCTTGCCTGTGTAAGTTGAGATTGTGTTTCTGGCATGACAATTTTGTTGCCATGGAGAATTTGATTTTTTTTTTTATGTCAAAGCATTTTCAGCTTCCTAGACTCATGGAGGAATGGAGAGGCTTCAAAATCTTGCCTCCCTTTGGCACAGAATCAATACACATTTCTTCTTTCCCCCTTGGACAGTGTTTGGGTTGCAAAAAGCTAAGGCCCATTGAAGGTCTTTGAGATGTTGATTTTCATTTCAGTGTCTCGTCCCTCCTGGGGAGAGGTGAATTGGAAACAATTCAGGAATCAGGGTCCTTACAATTAGCATGATGTCAGTTGTCTGGGGACTTGTTCCAGATAGCTAGGTGACAATCCTGGGGACCCAGTTTTACTGGCAGCATTACAATGCCTGCTTGCAAAAGATAGTACTAGTCTCCCAACTGGATTGATTGAGCTAGACGTGATGCTGATATGGCCTGATCTGTTCAAAAAGACAGTGT
Organism: Giraffa tippelskirchi; assembly: GCF_054371585.1. Taxonomy (NCBI): domain Eukaryota; kingdom Metazoa; phylum Chordata; class Mammalia; order Artiodactyla; family Giraffidae; genus Giraffa; species Giraffa tippelskirchi. Next base: position 135,696,432 of record NC_137277.1, read on the forward strand.
GGTGTACAGCAGTGTGTCATTGCATCCTATTTTTTCCCTTTGAAGGGCTCTCTCCTTTTTTTCAACACCTTTTCTTTTTTCTTCTCCTGTCCTGACTGCCCCCAGGCATGGCAGACATCAGGTACTATGCTTGCCTTTGTTGCCTTATATGCACACTCTCTTCTCCAAGTGTGGACTCTGCATACTAACATGGGCATCACCTGGGAGCTTGTTGCAAACATAGAATCTCAGAGTCTGCTCCAAAACTTCTGGATCAGAATCTGTGCTTTAAAAACTGCTGCAGTCACATATTTGAATTTGAGATGCATTGTGCTGGTCCATATCTGAAAATGCCCCTCTTTCAATGCTTAATCAAGTTTGGCTAGGTCATTACAAATAAGGAATCATGCTAAGAAATAAAATCTTTAGTTTTATTTTTATCATTATGTCAGTACTCTAAGATGGTTGGTATTGTTATTAAAGATTAGGAAAGAGATTCAGAGAGGTCAAGTCACTGATGTAAGGATATACAGCTAATTGTTAATAGGACTTGCATCTGAATCTGTCTACCCCATGTTCACTAATGTCTTTATTCATGTTTATCTGAGCTCTTGATCTAAATAAAAATATTGTTGACACAATAGTCAATCCTTTCAGGTAATTTTGGCATTTCAGCTAGGGTTGTTGGTATTTTAACCACAAAGACTGGATATTCAGGCATCAAGGAAGAAAGAAAGACATAGACTCCATGGCCTTGAAAAATCATACTGTCTAATATGCCTGTGGGCAAAACTAACCTGACCTACATATTTAAATAATGCCCTAGGCCTCTGCTCTTAGGAGAACAGCTATGAATCATTGAGAGTACAGCATAGAAATCTTATGCTATTTAATAGGAGCCTTGGGACCTTGTCTCAAATGTAGACAAATACAATGTGATGACCCTCTCTCTATTCAGGCAGGATCATTGCAAAATTAAATTATGTTAAGAGAGAAAGGAGGAATCTTATGAATACTTTTGCTTACTAATGATATGATGCTTCTATGACTCTAAACATCTGTATTTGCCACAACAAGAGTAATACATAAACCACGCAACTCAACCTTTATTTTGCTCCTGTGACTGATCACCTCTCTTGAAAAGCCAACTTGATATTATTTCTACGAGGCAACCTTTAACATGCTAGTCAGTGAATCACCAATCTGATATTGCTAAGCTAATAATTTGCAAAACGACAAGCTCTGCAATTCATCAGTTTACTTCTCTTAACTTAAAACATTTTAACTTAAACATATAGTAGTGAAATTAAGAGCTGGACAACTCATGACATATATTTGTCTAATGATTCGTAGTGCACTACTGTATTGACAATGAATGTCACACCCAAGTGGAAAGCAGTTGCATTTGAATAGTGTATAGTTTGGTGGATACTCTTGCTTTGTCTAACAAGCAATTCATTTGCTCAATTCCTCTAGAAGATGGCTTTTACCTAAAACATTGTGGAAATGGTATTAAAAACATGAGCTAAGAAAAATAAATAAATAAATAAATTTTATAAAGATGAGATAAGGATTACTGAATCCACGATATGGGCTAAAAATGGTGACACATAACCAACACTAAGGAAGCAGAATAGTTGATATGAATGTTTAATTCATCTTTCTCTAGGATTCAAGTTTAAATGCCCCTTATCCTGTGGTTCTTCCTTCCCCAGGGCCCATTCTAAGTGCTTCAAACTACATTTATCTGACTTTTAGTACTCATTTGTGCAGTCAGTTGATTATGTCTGGGTTTTATTTTTCTAATCAACATACATTTTTTATAAAAATCCATATTTTATAAAATAATCTTTACCATTTGTTTTACTAAGAACTTGCTTCTAATAAATCTCTTCCACAAATATATCCAGAGCAATCAGTTATTACCCCTGGGTTATATTTTGTGGGTAATTTAGAGTATAAGTAACAGAAAACTCACTAGTGTGAACAATTCACTAGTTTAAAAAAATACTAAATTACTCGAACTAGGCACTTGGAGATTGAGAAGTGTCTGTACATCTATTTCTTGAACATTGTAGTAGTCACAAGGGTATTCACCCTGAAATCATTTAAGCTAATTATTTGCTTGGTGAGATTTTTCTATATCTGTGTTTTGTTTTACATTTTCAAAAGAATTTAAAATCTATTACTCTACATAAAAGTAAGTCCTCAATGAGGACAGGCTCCAGGGCTGATGAACTCAGTTAAATGATGTCATCCTCAGTATCAGCATCATTCTGGAGCTAATAAGCTGTCCAAAATCTGTTGACCAGACACACCAGTGTTCTGGGAAACAAAGGGACCATGACTTGGTTTTAAGCCATCAAATTGTCATTCCTTAGAACAGCAGTATAATGAGCATCACCGAGGAATATATTAGAAAATGTAGATTGTCTGTATATTTATGTAGATTTATTATAGATTAAATCTACAATAAATGCATATTTATTCCATACCACCTGAATCAGAAACTTGGGCAGGAGGGCTAAGAAATCTCTATTTTCCCAAGCTCTCTATGTGATTCTGATGTGCTAAGGTCTGAGAACCTCTGTTTGGGGCAATGAAACTCTTCTAGCCCCAACCTCACCCAACCACTCTTCTGCTGCATCACCAGCAGGTTTTCTGTTCACTTTTAAACCGAACCGCAGTCAAAAGTGATGGAATTACCTTGACTGGTCTTAGACTAATTATATAATGTGGAGTAAGAGAATACATGCTGATATCTCTTCTCTCACCTCTCTCTCTTAAGCTGTTTATCTTGCTATTTTGTTGGGCTATCTTGCACATCACCAATCAAAGAAATAATTTCCTGATGGAAATTTGAACTGAAGCCAGAGAGTTTTTTTTTTTCTTTTCTTTGAACCCAAGATGACACTTTTGTGGTAACAATGACATTTCTTAACCATTTTGTGCCCACGGTCATGAAATCTATGCGTTAACATATGTTATCTTAATCCTTGGTAAAGCAGATATCAACTATACTATTTTCATAGAAGCAGAGAAATGACTTCTCAAAGTCACAGAGTAGAAGATGACTCTTTCAACTGAGACACAAGACTTAGACCAGGCACCATCTTTCAAGCAAAATGGCCTCAGGAAGCCAAGATTAATGTAGCATACTCAACTGAGCAAAGCACATGCTGCTCATGAAAGATAAGCTTTAATTGACAATGTTAACAATATGAGATCTGGTGTGTTAAATGACTTTCTTTTTTCTTTTTTTAATTAATTAATTTATTTCAGTTGAAGGCTAATTACTTTACAATATTGTAGTGGTTTTTGCCATACATTGATATGAATCAGCCATGGGTTTACATGTGTTCCCCTTCCTGAACCCCCCTCCCACCTCCTTCCCCATCCCATCCCTCTGGGTCATCCCAGTGCACCAGCCCTGAGCATTTGTCTCATGCATCGAACCTGGACTGGCAATTCATTTCACATATGATAATTTACATGCTTCAGTGCCATTCTCCCATATCATCCTGCCCTCGCCCTCTCCCACAGAGTCCAAAATACAGTTCTATACATCTGTGTCTCTTTTGCTGTCTCGCATACAGGGTTATCTTTACTGATTTACTAAATTCCATATATATGCGTTAGTATACTGTATGGTGTTTTTTTTTCTGGCTTACTTCACTCTGTATAATGGGCTCCAGTTTCATCCACCTCATTTGAACTGATTCAAATGTATTATTTTTAATGGCTGAGTAATATTCCATTGTGTATATGTTCCATGGCTTTCTTATCCATTCATCTGATGATGGACATCTAGGTTTCTTCCATGTCTTGGCTATGATAAATGGTGCTGTGATGAACATTGGGGTACACGTGTCTCTTTCAATTCTGGCTTCCTCAGTGTGTATGCCCAGTAGTGGGATTGCTGGATCATATGGCAGTTCTATTTCCAGTTTTTAAAGGAATCTCCACACTGTTCTCCATAGTGGCTGTACTAGTTTGCATTCCCACCAACAGTGTAAGAGGGTTCCCTTTTCTTCACACCCTCTCCAGCATTTATTGTTTGTAGACTTTTGGATAGCAGCCATTCTGACTGGCATGAAATGGTACCTCATTGTGGTTTTGATTTGCATTTCTCTAATAATGAGTGATGTTGAGCATCTTTTCATGTGTTTGTTAGCCATCTGTATGTCTTCTTTGCAGAAATGTCTGTTTAGTTCTTTGGCCCATTTTTTGATTGGGTCGTTTATTTTTCTGGAATTGAGCTGCAGGAATTGCTTGTATATTTTTGAGATTAATTCTTTGTCAGTTGCTTCATTTGTTATTATTTCCTCCCATTCTGAAGGCTGTCTTTTCACCTTGCTTATAGTTTCCTTTGTTGTGCAAAAGCTTTTAAGTTTAATTAAGTCCCATTTGTTTATTTTTGCTTTTATTTCCATTACTCTGGGAGGTGGGTCATAGAGGATCCTGCTGTGATTTAGGTCAGAGAGTGTTTTGCCTATGTTTTCCTCTAGGAGTTTTATAGTTTCTGGTCTTATGTTTAGATATTTAATCCATTTTGAGTTTATTTTTGTGTATGGTGTTAGGAAGTGTTCTAGTTTCATTCTTTTACAAGTGGTTGACCAGTTTTCCCAGCATCACTTGTTAAAGAGATTATCTTTTCTCCATTGTATTTTCTTGCCTCCTTTGTCGAAGATAAGGTGTCCATAGGTGCGTGGGTTTATCTCTGGGCTTTCTATTTTGTTCCATTGATCTATATTTCTATCTTTGTGCCAGTACCATACTGTCTTGATAACTGTGGCTTTGTAGTATAGCCTGAAGTCAGGCAGGTTGACTTTCAATTTCACTTCTCCATTTTCCCTTTGAAGATCTTATGAGTCATTTTTTTTGTCTTGTTTTGTTTTTTTTCTTTTCTCTATATGTCTGAAAACAGAGTGTCTTATCTGTCTGCTCAATCTTCTACACTGCTTCACTCATGGGTGGAACTCAATAATCATATATTCATTAAATGAGGAATAAATAGTCCACTAAACATCCTGTAGGTCTGAACAGCCAATGGATAGAATTAAATTGTACTGATTTGCCAAATTAAAATAAAGCTCAGCTTCCACTACTTTATAAGAGAAATTCTAACACAGTACTAGCCAACAGAAATTTATACAAAGATTGGATATTCTATAATTGTGCTGCCTAACAAAATAGCCACTAGCTACACACAGCTATTGAAATATAGCTAATGCCGTTTAGCAACTGAAGTTTTCATTTAAGCAAAGTTAAATTTAAATAAAGTTAGGTGGCTAGTGGCTACCATATTGAGCAGTGTAATTCTAGAATCTTTCCAAATTTGATATACGTGACCCTCTCACCTAAGTCTCTAAAAGTGCCTGGGTGTTTTTATGTGTGTATGAATCAGTCCTTGTCCTGCAAGGGGCATAAATGTGAGATATCCTCCTTGGGACCAAACTTTACATTTTTGGAATTCCAAATATCCTCCTGCCTATCTTTCTCACTTCTTATGTAACTTCTGAACTTTGAAATGTGCAGTCAGATACACTTTTCTCATCCATGAGGACTTTCCTGGTCCACTCTATATAAGGGAACATAGTTATAGCAGGACATCACAGAGAAACTAAGTAAAGAGTATCAGAACCCTTCCAAGCAATAATACAGGTTTCTTCCAAAACACAGGCAGGTGTGTCCAAGGAGACACACTGTCACAAAGGCTATTAGTGTCTGTATTTCTTGGACTTCACCACTTCACTATGAGAACAAGACCTTAGAAGCTGAGCTGAGATGGAACTTCCTGTTCAAATTATTTCTGAGGCAATGATCTCTGGAGACAGTTTGTGCTGGAAGATGGCAGGTGGTGGAAGAAGCTAGCAAGATATGTGATCTCAACTGAAATTTAGGGATACCAAGGGGAAGTTCTAGACCACAGATTGCACAGTGAATATCAGTTACCTTGAGGCATTGGGAACCACATTTAGAACCTTGTACTCATCCATAATTGGGGTACACTAGGATGGGGAAGTGGTAGCAGACAGTTAGAAGAAGGAACAGACAATTCTAGTTGTCAGTGAGCACACAGCTGGAGATTGACTGCATCTGCTGAAGGGGATCAGAGTGGAGCCTTAAGGACATCCCCAGCAGAACAACTTCTGACCCCAATAACTACACCTTTCCTTCTCTGCCTTCTTGACTTTCTATGGTCTTAAACATGGCCACGCCCTCCAGGAACGAAGGAGGAACCAATCAATACTTGACCCAAATGTCCTCCAGGTTTGTTAATATAAACCAAAGTGCATTCTACACAGTGGAATTGAGCTCACTCACAGGGCTGGCTGGCTCGTGGATGCACCATGGATTAACTTCCCTTTTTTCCCTGCCTCATCTCCATTGCCCTCATCTGGCTTCCTAGGGTCAAGTTCCCAAGTGAACTCAACTCCATGACTCCTAGTTGACTTTTGAGGAAGCCAAACTAAGTAACCCACATAGAGTGCAAGCTTTCCCCTGCCTCCACCAGGTATTGCTCCTAGGAATTCCTTAATTATGATAACAGGGTCTCATTTGGATCCAAATTCTCCTTCTTTTACATCAATCTCCTCTTATGGTTTTCTTTTTTTCTCCCTGCAAATTGGCCTCAACATGCTCAAAAGGCAAATGAAAATATGCTCAACATCTCTAATTCTTGAAGAAATGCAAATCAAAACTACAATGAGTTATCACCTCACACCGTCAGAATGGCCATCATCAAAAAAAAAAATCTAACAGTAATTGCTGGAGAGGATGTGGAAAAAAAGGAAACCCTCCTACACTATTTGTAGAAGTGTAAATTGGTGCAGCCACTATGGAAAACAGTATGAGATTCCTTGAAAAACTAAAAATAGAACTACCATATGACCCAGCAATCCTGCTCCTGGGCATATACCTGGAGAAAACCATATTTTGAAAAGATACATGCACCTCAATGTTTGTTGCAATGTTGTTTGCAATAGCCAAGACATGGAACCAAACTAAGTGTTCAATAACAGATGAATGGATAAAGAAAAAGAGGTACAACAATGGAATAATATTCAGCCATAAAAAGAATGAAATAATGCCATTAGCAGCAACATGGATGGACCTAGAGCTTTTCATCCTAAGTTCAGTAAGTAAGACAGACACAGACAAATGTCATAAGATATCACTTATATGTGGAAGCTAATTAAAATGATACAGATGAACTTATTTACAAAATAGAAACAGACTCACTGACCTGTGAGAAATCAAAATTATGATTACCAAAAGGGAAACATAGAGGGAAATGATAAATTAGCAGTTTGAGATTAACACATACACACTATTCTATATGGGACTTCCCAGGTGGCTCCGTGTTAAAAATATCTGCCTGCCAACGCAAAAAATGTGAGTTTGATCCCTGGGTCAGCAATATTCCCTGGAGAAGGGAATGGAAACTGATTCTAGTATCCTTGCCTGGGAAATATCATGGACAGAAGAGCCTGGCAGGCATCACAAGTGTTGTACGGGACGTAGTGACTAAACCACCACCGCCCACTACTATATATAAAATATATAATCAAGAAGGACTTATTATATAGCACAGGGAACTCTATGCAATATTCTGTAATAACATATAAGGGAAAATAATCTGAAAAAGAATGGGAATTTATATGTATACATATATATATATGTATATATGTAGGTATGTATTCAGTTCAATTCAGTTCAATCACCAATCATGTCCGACTCTGTGAACCCATGGACTGCAGCACGCCAGGCCTCCCTGTCCATCACCAACTTTCAGAGCTTACTCAAACTCATGTCCATCGAGTTGGTGATGCCATCCAACCATCTCATCCTCTGTTGTCCCCTTCTCTTCCCACCTTCAATCTTTCCCTGCATCAGGGTCTTTCCCAATAAGTCAGTTCTTTGCACCAGGTGGCCAAAATATTGAAGTTTCAGCTTCAGCATCAGTCCTTGCAATGAATATTCAGGACTGATTTCCTTTAGGATGGACAAGTTGTATCTTCTTGCTGTCCAATGGACTCTCAAGAGTCTTCTCCAACACCACAGTTCAAAAGTATCAATTCTTTGGTGCTCAGCTTTCTTTATAGTCCAACTCTCACAACCATACACGACTACTGGAAAAACCATAGCTTTTACTAGACAGACCTTTGTTGACAAAGTAATGTCTCTGCTTTTTAATATGCTGTCTAGGTTGTTCATAACTATTCTTCCAAGGAGCAAGCATCTTTTAATTTCATGGCTGCAGTCATCATCTGCAGTGATTTTGGAGCCCAAAAACATGGTCTGTCACTGTTTCCACTGTTTCCCCATCTATTTACAATAAAAAGCTAGGACCAGATACCATGATCTTAGTTTTCTGAATTTTGAGTTTTAAGCCAACTTTTTCACTCTCCTCTTTCACTTTCATCAAGAAGCTCTTTAGTACTTCTTCACTTTCTGCCATAAGGGTGGTGTCATTTGCATATCTGAGGTTATTGATATTTCTCCTAACAATCTTGATTCCAGCTTGTGCTTCATCCAGCCCAGCATTTCTCATGATGTACTCTGCATATAAGTTAAATAAGCATGGTGACAATATACAGCCTTGATGTACTCCTTTCCCTATTTAGAACCAGTTTGTTGTTCCATGTCCAGTTCTAACTGTTGCTTCCTGACCTGCATGCAGGTTTCTCAAGAGGCAGGTCAGGTGGTCTGGTGTTCCAATCTCTTGAAAAAGTTTCCACAGTTTGTTGTGATCCACACAGTCAAAAGCTTTGAGTAGTCAACAAAGTAGAAGTAGATATTTTTCTGGAACTCTTGCTTTCTCAATGATCAAACGGATGTTGGCAGTTTGATCTCTGGTTCCTCTGCCTTCTCAAACCTTGTCTAACCTGATGAAACTATGAGCCATGCCATGTAGGGCCACACAGATGGACGTGTCATGGTGGAGAGTTCTGACAAAATGTGGTCCACTGGAGAAGGGAATGGCAAACCACTTCAGTATTCTTGCCTTGAGAACTCCATGAACAGCATGAAAAGGCAAAAAGATAGGACACTGAAAGATGAACTCCCCAGGTTGGTAGGTGCCCAATATGCTACCGGAAATCAGTGGCGAAAAAACTCCAGAAAGACTGAAGAGATGGAGCCAAAGCAAAAACAACACCCAGTTTTGGATATGGCTGATGATGGAAGTAAAGTCTGATGCTGTAAAGAGCAATATCACATAGGAATCTGGAATGTTAGGTCCATGAATCAAGGCAAATTTGAAGTGGTCAAACAGGAGATGGCAAGAGTGAACATAGACATTTTAGGAATCAGTGAACTAAATTGAACTGGAATGGGTGAATTTAACTCCAATGACCATTTTATCTACTACTGCGGCCAAGAATCCCTTAGAAGAAATGGAGTAGCCATCATAGTCAACAAAAGAGTCCAAAACGCAGTATTTGGATGCAGTCTCAAAAATGACAGAATGATCTCTGTTTGTTTCCAAGGCAAACCATTCAATATCACAGTAATCCAAGTCTATGTCCTGACCAGTAATGCTGAAGAAGCTGAAGTTGAATGGTTCTATGGAGACCTACAAGAACTTCTAGAACTAACACCCAAAAAAGATGTCCTTTTCATTATAGGGGACTGGAATGTAAAAGCGGGAAGTCAAGAAATAACTGGAGTAACAGGCAAATTTGGCCTTGGAGTACAGAATGAAGCAGGGCAAAGCTAATAGAGTTTTGCAAGAGAACATACTGGTCATGTGTATACACACACACACACACATATATGACTTACTTTGCTGTACCCCTGAAACTAACACAATACTGTAAACCAACTATTTGTTGTTCTTGTTTTAGTTGCTAAGTTATGTCTGAATCTTTCATGACCCCATGGACTGTAGTCCAACAGGCTCCTTTGTCCATGAGATTTCCCAAGCAAGAATACTGGAGTGGATTGCCATTTCCTTCTCTAGAGGATCTTTACCACCCAGAAATTGAGCCTGTGTCTCCTGCATTGGCAAATGGATTCTTTACCACTGAGCCACCAGGGAAGCACACCAACTATACTCCAATATCAAATAAAAATTCATGAAATAGGGCAACTCCAGATCTTCCTACTGTTTTTTACACAGTTCGAAGCCCATAGGGTGTTTGATTGAGTTCCTACTTACTTTTCCCCCAAGAGGCTCCCTAGTCCCTAAATAAATGTCTGAATAGAAGTTTTGGAGCCCTGGCCAGAGCCATCCAGCAACACCTAGATCCTACCACATGTGTCCATGGGCAAAAGGATAATGCCCAGTTACCAGCCAGTTTGAAATTGCCCAGTTTCAGCCAACAGCCTTCCAGCCTCAGAAGTCCTTTCCCAGCCACACGTTCTGTTCTACATGGAAGATCTACATGTGTTGTGTCTAGGTGTGAAGGTTATGAGCATGTTTGTGAATGTTGATTTTACTCTTACCCATAAAGTGTACTATTTATAGGAGAGTCCCAGCAGAGACCTGTGTATAACATTTTATGCCCATTTCCAGTGTGTGACATCAATCCAGTCTCATTTCCCTCTCTGAGTTAGAAGTGGAAGTCAGTGTAGAAATGGAGGTAGTTTTGCCTTCTCTACCAGTTTTTCTGTTATGTGAGTGGAGCCTAGCCTAGCATGTAAATTTAGGTATAAGTACCATGGTTTTCCAGGTTGAACAGGGAACTGGATCTCTTGTCTTATTTAAACCTTGGTTAGAATTCTCCCTAAGAATACCTACTTGCTTACTTAAGACACTGATCCCTGTTGAAACCTGAGGCAGGGTTGAGAAATCTGCAAAAGTTGGTTGGAGATCAGTGTCTCCACATAGTCTGGGTAAGCTAGGTTACCCTTTAAGCCTGGCTTATTCCCTGGTAAATGGAAGTTAAAATACTATTGCTGATGGCTATAAGAATCAAGTGAAACACTGAAAAAGAGGTGAAGTGTAAATTATGTTTCTAGAGACAATTGCTATTATAAACAAGGAAGAAGGTGAGCATGCTCTGTCCATGTTGCTGAGAGGCCATGCAGCTGTGTGGTTAAGAACTTGGCTCTGAGTTCCAGTTTTCTGAGTTTGAATTCCCTGTTCTGCCACTGACCAGTTGTGTGATCTTGGAAAAGCTGACCAACCACTCTGGCCTCAGTTTTTCCTTCTGTTAAGTGGGGATAATGATACTAGTATCAATCATGCAGAGCTCCTGGGAAGATAAGTGAGGTCAAGGTTGTCAAGTGCTTACAGCTGTATTGTGCGCTGAGAAAGGACTATCCTACAGTCAACTAATATTATAAGTGAGTGAACACTCCACGGGTGTACAGAAAGGATATGATGATCAGAAGCAAAAGGATTAACTGGTAGTGAAAAAAAAAATTGTCCAGGCAAGAAAGGAGATGGGCATTTCTGAATTCACAAATTTTGAGATTTTGTTTTTAATTTTAAGTCTGACTTTAAGTTACCATCTATTTTTACGGGTGAGGGATTGGGGATCAAATTGGAGGAGTGTCCATCTTTAGATCCAGAGGCAATTTCATTTTGCTTTTTTGTTTGTAATCATCAAGAATAGCATGTTGCGTTTAAACTAACTTGGATCATGAAACAAATAAAGAATTCAACTCTTCTCAGTAAAATAGTAGAACTGAAACTTCAGAAGCTCTTTCATCCAGTGTCTCCCAAACCACTCAGCATGTCATGAATACCTTTCTCAAGATACAGTTTTATGGATTAGGCCCCTGCATCGGTTATCAAGGAGTGAACCAAAGAATTTGTCATCTTCACAAACATTCCAGGTGCTTTCTGATGATGGAGCACAGTTGAGAATCCCATCCAATCTAACCTCAGGACCTGAGCTGGATCTTGAACCAGATTTCTTGGATTTCATTTCCATCTTCTCCCCTAAAGTGAAATCACACAGCATATAGGGTATGATGCTTGGAGTGTGCTAAGAATAAACTAAGTGATAATCTTCAAATTATTCAGGATCCCATGTTCTAGATTCTACACAAATCTAAGGTGAAGTTATTTTTCCCTTAAAACTATACTTTTCCTTTGAAATTTCATTAAATTCTTTTCAATTCAAAATGTAGGATTTGTGGGAACTGTAACTGCAGATTATTGATACAGTAGCCACAATTACAGGGAGCCCTGCCTAAGTTAACACCTGCAACATGCCAAGTGCAGGTTTCTGTGTGTATGTTACACCTCGACCTGGAGAACAATTAAGAAACAGAAAGCTAGTGTGGGTACAGTGTGTCTTAAGAGTAACTGCAAATAGTATCTTCAGGCTACTCTCATCATTTGTGAAAACATATTTATTGTTTGGTGGAAGGAGCAAAATTTTTGCCATAGTAACCACATCATCCCTGAGTGTCTTGCCTATTAGCTGTAATGCTGGGAGCATCTTCAACAGCAGGGGAAAGGCCTTAGCAATTATCACCCAGAGAGTGCCCCTCCATTTTAAGAGTTTAGGCTGAAGCTCCTGGGTTTGGAAACTACTTAACTTGATATGTTAATGAATACTGACATCAATTATTCCAATTTGGTTAATTTGGGGAGGATTAATAAGCTATGGTTTTCTACTGTGGGCAAAAGGAAGCTGTGATTTTCTTTAGATAAATTTGAAGGAACATTTTCACCATTACCCACTCCCCCTTTTGTTTTGTTTGGATTTGGTTTGGTTTGGGTTTGGGTCAATCTTTTGTGATTGTATTCTTTGAGAGATAGTGGGGAAAATGACTTATTTTCTTTCTTCTATCACTGGCATAAATTGTTATCATATATAACTATAATAAGAATACTTAGAATAAATGAAGGAAAAACACTAAAGTAGACAAGGAAGTCTAATTGTGGACACAAGGGTAAAGGGAAATAGGTAAGGTTTGAGGATTTTTGTATCAAAAATTGTGCTGGTCACACAGAGTTCTATATTATACCACTGGTTCTCAGGTCACTACATATATTCTTCATGCAATATGGCATGGAAAAATGACTCTTAGTTTATGAAAGAAAGACATGCTGATAATAAAAATTAGGTTATATGCAAAAAGCATAAAAGAATAAAATTACTCAAATTTTCATCTCTCAGAAGAAATCACCATACACATTTCTTTTTTATCATGCTTTAATACTGTTAAGGTGATACAACTTACACAACCTTGCTTTTTTCACTCAAGAAAAGACAGGTCTCAAGAAATGGGCAGCAGGAAAAATTGAGTTGAAATAAATGGTAGGTTCAGAATAATTGTAGATTTCTTGGAAAAATAATATCTCCTCCTACTTGGGTCTCCCTGTCAGTTTTGAGAAGTTGAGAGAGGATAGAATCGATTGGGAATTGTCGACATATTCGTCACTGCAAGGTTGAGTGATAAAAATATACTACTAGAACTGGTAGATCAGAATTTGTGCTCAAATGTCTCCTCCCTGTGTTTTCCTTCTTCATTGATTTTTGGGCTGTTAGAATGTTTTTCTGTTATATAATTGTCTCAAATAGCAGTGCTAGAGTCATGAGTTCCAGGTGTTCTACAACCACTGGATCTCAGTTTCCCCAACTATAATATAGGCATTATTCTATTTACTCCACAGGATATTCTATATGTATTAAGATAGGTTAAACTGCAGTGTCAAATAGATTTCAACATGCAATAGTTTAAACAAAATAAGTCTTTAGTTCTCGTTAATAATGTAGTTAACATGTTGATGGTGCAGGAATCTAACATCTTTCCACGCTGAGATCCTGACATCTTCTAGGTCCTTGTTGGCTGCCTCCATCATTGGTGAAAGGAGAAAGCAAGTGGGGAAGGTGGCATATCTTCTTTCCACTCACATTTTTATTGGGGAGAACTTGTACGTAAAGCTATAACTTAAATGGTACTGGGAGCTGAAAAGTGCAGTTAATCCATCCACCCTCCATAGTCCTATTACTACAAAAGGAGGAGAGAATGGATATTAGTGAATATCAGTAATATCCAGCAACATATTCACGTCTTGCGAAACACTGAATAAAAGACCTTCCAGAGTGAGGACTGAACATACTTCCTTTCATTCTTTCCCTGCATTTGAATCTACTCAGGAGAGTGGGAAAAAAAAATCAAACAAAAGGTTAAAAGTACTGTTGCTAAAATTTGGCCAGATTGAATCTCAGAGAATGACTTGGATCAAGTAGAAAGAAATAGCTTTATTGAAGGCCCATGTTTACTGAAGGAGTCCAGGCAACTAGTGCTTAAAAGACCTGAATACCCCAAAGGATTTCAGAGACAGGTTTTTAAAGGCAAGGTGAGAGAGGGGGGTCCTGTGTGGGTGATCAGCTCATGGATATTCTTCTGATTGGTTGGTGGTGAGGTAACCGTGAGTCAGCATCATCAAATTTCTGGTTCTAACTGGTCTGGGGTCTACATGCTTATGAACAGCATATCATGAACTTCATCCACCTGGTGGGGATTTAAATATCTGCAAAACAGCTCAAAGAATGTGACTCAGACTATCTATAGTGCTTGAGGAGAAACTAAAGTTCCTTGACTTTGTTTAATGGCTAAAGTGTTATTATTTTGCCTCATTTCCTATTTTCCTTTCTTTCTGTGTATTCTCATTTCTCTAATTAAATTTATTTGTCTGTAATGTTTGTTTACAGACAAATGGCAGGCAGAGGACATGGGGTGGGGGGAGTCTATTCTGAGAAGGCCTTATCAGGTCCTGCTCAGTTAGAGTCATTGCTATTTACTGACTAAGTCATGTCCAACTCTTTGTGACCCCATAGATTGTAGCACACCAGGCTTCCCTGTTCTCCACTATCTCTTAGAGTTTGCTCAAATTTGTGTCCATTGAGTCTGTAATGTTATCTAACCATTTCATCCTCTGTTGACCCCTTCTGCTTTTGCCTTCAATCTTTCCCAGCATCAGAGTCTTTTCCAATGAGTCAGTTTTTTGCATCAGGTGGCCAAAGTATTGGAGCTTCAGCTTCAGCAAGAGTTTTTTCAATGAATATTCAGAATTGATTTCCTTTAGAATTGACTGGTTAGATCTCCTTACTGTCTAAGGTACTCTCAAGAGTCTTCTCCAGCACTACAATTCAAAAGCATCAATTCTTTCATCACAGTACCAGCTAATTATTGGGAGAAAAGCAATTGATAACTGTTAGAATATGCCTTATGGCCGGAGTAAGGCCCACTTCATGTTCTATGCCCACCTTGTTCCCAACCCCTTTCCCAGGTAGTGTCAAGCTCTCTCTGCAGTAAGCAGCTAGATGGGGCTCAGAAAGTTCTCAATACCAAGAATGGGTCCAGTTGGCTCCTCCTGAGATGGCAAGAATGTAGTCTGGGACATGACTAAAATGATTTTCAATGACATAGGTTGAAATCAAAAGGGATTTATTGGTTAACCCTTCTAAATTAAAAAAACCCAGTCAGTCAACCAATCCAATGCCCTGAGCAAGATTCTTAATAAAAAGTTCTTATTTCTTTTTCTTTAGTTGAAGTATAGTTGATTAACAATGTCATGGTAGTTTCAAGTGTACAGTACAGTGAATCAGTTATTTATCCATATATATCTTTTTTTTTCAAATTCTTTTCTATTATAGGCTATCACAGAAGATTGAGTATAGTTCACTGTGCTATATATTAATAATAGATCTTTGTTCTCATAGTCCATATCTGTTAATCCCAAACTCTAATTTATGCATCCCCCCTTTTCCCTTTAGCAGCCATAAATTTGTTTATATGTTGGCAGGTCTATTTCCGTTTTACATATACATTCATTTGTAACATTTTTTTAGATTCCAGATATAAACAATATCATATGATATTTGTTTTTGTCTGGCTTACATCACTTAGTATGATAATCTCTAGGTCCATTCCTGTTGCTGGAAATGGCATTATTCCATTCTTCTTTGTGGCTGAGTAATATTCCATTCTATATACGTACCACATCTTCCTTATTCACTATCAGTTGATGGACACTTAGGTTGCTTACACATCTTGGTTATTGTAAATAATGCTACCATGAACATTGGGGTGCATCCAATGCATAGATATTCTACAATAGGTCCCACTCAGGATTCAGATGCCTTGTAGACTCTTGGGTCATTAAGAATGAATACATACCTCTTTGTTCCTATGTAAAATGAAAACAGAAAACTTAGGCCACAAGTCTTTCAAAGAAGGAAGAGATTATATGGATCTTCTGCAGAGTTCCAGCGTGTCGCATGATAAAATTTCAGGGCCCAAAGGCTTAGGTTTATATGCTAGAAAGTTCCTGTGTCTGAGACATATGGACTCACAGGGAGACCCACGGCTGGGACCTTCTCTTTCATGTCTCTCTGAGATGTTGCATGTGCTGTTTTCTTGGCCCTTGTTGGTCTCTCCAACTTTGTCTCACCTTGTTTGCTGGGAAAATGACCATGCTTGCTTCAGCTTGCAGCTCCACTATCACTGTCTCTTGGTCTTTCTGATCACCTACTGAGTCATTCTGTAATTTGTGCTTCTATTGAACCTTGTTTTTACTTCTCTGAAAGTTTTCTTTCACACCACATTATATATTTTTGTTTTTGTGTCCCTCTCTGTCATTACCCAACATACTCCTGATGCTCAGTGAGGATCTGTTGAATGAGTGATCACTAACTTTTCAAAGACATAGTTAATGATCATGAATCTTTGCATCCGCAGAAAAATGTCTGGCCCATGGCAGATTCACAGCATGTATTTGGAGAGAGCTAAGGATCAGGGAAAAGAAATGGAAGAATGAAAGAAGAAAGCAAAGAAGGGAACAAGAAAAGAACAGTAAGACAGAAGATATAAGTCATGTTAAAGGTTAAGGTTGTAAAAAGATAGAAAGTAGATCAAATAAATCTCATTAGGAATCCAGAAGAAGAAAACTATAATAAGAGAGAAAAAAAAGGAAGAATCATAGAGGAAACAGCATTTGAGTTGAATCTTAAACCACAAAAGAGAATTTAATGGAAGAGGACAATGAAAATTGGGTCAAGAATGTTTTGTGCGTCACTGTTTACAATAGCCAAGACATAGAAGTAGCCTAAATATCCATTGACAGATTAATGGATAAAGAAGATGTGGTCTATGCATACAAGGGAATACTACTCAGCCATTAAAAAGGAATGAAATAATGTCATTTGCCATTTGGATGGACCTAGAGATTATCAGAGGGCTTCCCTCATAGCTCAGCTGGTAAAGAATCCACCTGCAATTAAGGTGTCCCCAGTTCAATTCCTGGGCCAGGAAGATCCCCTAGAGAAGGAATACCCACTCCAGTATTCATGGTCTTCCCTGGTGTCTCAGATGGTAAAGAATCACCTGCAGTGTGGGAGGCCTGGGTTCGATCCCTGGGTTGGGAAGATCCCCTGGAAGGGGGCATGGCAACCCACTCCAGTATTCTTGCCTGGAAAATCCCATGGGTAGAGAAGCCTAGCAGGCTATAGTCTATAGGGTCACAAAGAGTTGGACACTACTGAGTGACTAAGCACAGCACAGCAGAAAGATTATCATACAAAGTGAAGTCAGAGAAAGATAAATATCATACTATATCTCTTACAAATTGTATATAAAAAAGTCATACAGATGAATGTATATACAAAACAAAAATAGACTCACATACATAGAAAACAGCCATGGTTACCAAGGGAAAACATGGTGGAGGGGAATAAATCAGGAATTCGGGAACAGCATACAGATCATACACTATATAGGACCTACTGTATAGCACAGGGAACTCTACTCAAAATTCTGTGATAACCTAATTTATTTAACCTATAAGGGGAAATAATCTGAAAAAGAATGAATATATGTATAACTGAATCACTTTGCTGTACTCCAGAAACTAATGCAACATTATAAATCAATTTGTAATCCAATAAAAATTTTTTAAAGTAACAGGGGTTTATGAAAAGAGGTAGGACATGTTTTGGGGTTATAAAGACATTTTAGCTGAACACTTTTTTTTTGCTTTGTTTTGTTTTGTTTTTCCCTTTGAGAGGTGAAAGTCGTGGCTCTGTGAGATGTTGCTACAGCTCTCTCTCTCTCTGATCCTGTTCCAGGAACTGGCGGTTGGTCCCCAGCAAATTCCAATGCTCAGCAGTGGCTCCAGATGGACCTGGGAAACAGAGTGGAGATTACAGCAGTGGCCACGCAGGGAAGATACGGAAGCTCTGACTGGGTGACGAGCTACAGCCTGATGTTCAGTGACACAGGACGCAACTGGAAACAGTACAAGCAAGAAGACAGCATCTGGGTAGGACATCTTTTCTCATCAGCTGAATAAAAATGAGATGCGATCATGGTAACCAGGGAAAGTTTCTGTCATTTTACTCTCTGCAGATTGCCAGTAGCTTGATAACTGTTGAGTGCCCATTCAGAAATAATTAGACTTTGTCTAAGTCCTATCTCCACCATGACTCCAGTTCGGAGGGAAATGAGTATATCTGTTACAAAAAGTTGAATGTTTTCCTCTTTTTACGGTAACTTGGGAAGTTCACTGACTGGGCCTCGGTTCTTTCTTCAATAAAAACAGCTACACCACAGAAGTCTGATCGTTAATGAGAAGGTATTGGTTGACTGAACATACATTTATTATTTATTTGTTTATTATTTGCCAAGTACTTTACGTACCCTGCAATGATGGAATTAGCTCAATTATGTAACTCAACCAGAGTTATCTAATCTTGACCTGGGGCTCCATAGCCTGGTCTGATTCTAAAGCCACTATGTTCCCATGCGTCGATTCAAGTTTTGAAAACAATTTAAGAGGTTATAAATACAAAACAAATATAAATTTTAGAATGATTTTGCATTTACAGGCAATCTTCAACTTGGAAGTAAAGGACAGTTTGGTCCAAGTTGTAGAAAAAAAGTTCCTTCCATACCCCTAGACCCAAGCTCTTGATCCCAAAGAACACATGAAAGACTGTCCCCAAATTACAAGGTGGGGAAAGGGAGTTAGAGACAGAGAGCAAAAGGCACCCAGAGGAGATTTCAGAAATTCATGCACTAAATAAAATAATGTATTAGTTCATGTTGCTTTTACTTTAGGGAAGAAAACCTCACCAGACATTTATTTTTTTCTAAATGTATGTACTTAAAATGTGAAGATTTGGCAGTTGATCACATTATCTTTTCTTCTCATAATCTTCTCAGATTTCTTCCCTCTTAAATCAATCCCAATTATACTTTCAAATTGATGTTGTTTTCACATGCATTTTTCTGTATCGCTCGCAATCTTTTGGAAAAAAATTCTACTTTATATTCACTGTTATTTGTTAATTGCCCACTCATCACTATTCTTAATTGAAATAATAGTAAACTGTGGATTAAGATTAGTTATGGCAGACTGAATCTGGAGGCTATTATAGTAGTCATCTTTATTTTGAGTTGTTTGTCATATTAGGTGATAATATTTATACAGAATGTGGATTTTCTTTATTTTACAAATAGTCTTTTTTGGAGACTAGTATTTTTTTTTTTTCAACTTTGAAGGCCCCATAAATTTTACAGGTTTTTTTAAAATTTGTTTTTAGTTTGAAAAGAGAAATAAATACTCTTTCCGTTTTGAAGAACAATTTTAAGGTTTTATGTTGACTCGAGAGGGACAGATAGACATAAGGTTATTTACTTTCTTTGGCATTTTCAATCAGAAATGACTGTTTCTCCGACTGAATTGAAGTTTTGAGGTCTTTTGTTTAAATATTTTTAAAATCTTGAGTTTCATTTTCTTTAGAATGAAATAACTTGCTTTCAGCTTATCATATGGATCAGGACATATTTCAAGGATGAACAGTTTCTCTGGGCTTACTTCCACAAAATCCCAAGCCCCTTAAAGGCAGGGGTTTGTCTTATAGGTCCTTGCAGCCTCCATGACAATTGTTATTGGAGACATAACATGAACTATTTTTTGGATGGTTATTGCAAGAACTGCAGAATTACCAGGACTTTCAGAATCGGAGGAAAGGAGACTGTTCCTGTCCCTTACCTCAGCCTCAAAATAGCCTTGATCTTTGGAAGGAGGCAAAAGTTGCTAGGTGGGGAGAAGAGAAGAAGCAGGAAACCATTGTACACAGTGGTAAATTCTAGCTAAGGCCTCCCCAGATATACTTACAATGCCTTCAGAGCACTTGGGAGAGGAGGCAGCCTCAGGACCAAATTGTCAGATGCAAATTACCAGGAGGAGAAAAGACCTGTGATGGGATCATCACCACTCCAGTGACAGTGGGCAGGGATGTCATGATGAGCCATGCACAGTAACAAGGCTCTATTGTTGAAAAAAAATGCATGTCCTTTTATATCACTATTGAGGAAACTAACAGCTACTGAACAAAAATCACACATTTCATTTATAAGCAAATGCCATTCTATATACATACAAAGGTGTTATAAATTCTGGAGATTCAGTATGAACATCTCTGTAAACAAGAGGCATGAGGCCCACAGAGACCCACAGAGGCTCACATAATCATACTTTGGTGGTGACAGACTGCAAAACTAAGATTGGGTCCTAAATATACTCTATTGCCGAACTGTACTTTCTATTACTTCTTTACTACACTGATTTTTTTTTTTTTTCTGTTTTCACAAAACTGATTTACTTTTCTCACCTTAACCTTTGTCGGACCCACGGCAAAAGAAGGATGGTAAACTCTATTGTCTATTTCATGTGCTACTTTTAAAATACGAAAGTGAGCACTAATGTGATATAACTGTGTTTTTCACAGATTTTAAATAGCGCTCAAATCCTCTGAAACTGTATATAGGCCTTATAGAAGGCCATGAAACAGAGATTCAGAGTATTTTACCAAACATCTCACAAGCATATGTAAGATCTCACTTGTGTCTACTATTCATTGATATTTCCATCAGATTGTATTACTGAATAAATAGGTTACCTTGAGAGTTTTTCTTTTTTTATTTTAAATTTAAAATTATAAATCAGACTATAGATTCACCAGAGTTAATCCTGATAAACAAGATGAAAGCAATAACCAAACAAGCAAGTTTTGAAAAGACTCTTTAAATGATTTAACTTTTCAGAAAAAAGTCTTTACCCCACAACATCAATACAAAGTATCAACTTGATTAAGAATGCTGTATCACAGAAGTAGAAAATCTCTTGAATAAGACTTTCACAAGTCTTTTGAAGATCTTCAATTTTCAGATGAGATGGAGTTTGTAATGTTTATTTAAATTTGATTTACCAAGCAATGCAACTATAGCATTGTACCCCTCGGATGGAACACAAATTTACTAGTACTCAAGAGGCTTATTTTATTTTGCAAAGTTTACTTCAGAACAAGAATCCTGGAAATATACCTGCACAACATACAGCAGTAAATATTTATGCTCTAAAAAATCCAATTTGTGGTATTTCTGATCTGGCACTGAATGGAATGTTCAGGAATGAGGCCACTGAGCAGCTGCTTAATAATGGATTATGATTTATGAGTAAGCCAGAGTTCCCACTTCACTAAATAATCAGATGTGAGAGTGTCTCAGGGACAAACCTAGTAAGACTTTTAGAATCTTCAGTTCAGTTCAGTTCACTTCAGTCGCTCAGTAGTGTCCAACTCTTTGTGACCCCATGGACTACAGCACGCCAGGCCTCCCTGTCCATCACCAACTCCTAGAGTTTACCCAAACTCATGTCCATCGAGTCGGTGATGCCGTCCAACCATCTCATCCTCTGTCGTCCCCTTCTCCTCATGCCTTCAATCTTTCCCAGCATCAGGGTCTTTTCAAATGAGTCAGCTCT
Organism: Giraffa tippelskirchi; assembly: GCF_054371585.1. Lineage (NCBI taxonomy): Eukaryota > Metazoa > Chordata > Mammalia > Artiodactyla > Giraffidae > Giraffa > Giraffa tippelskirchi. The sequence continues at coordinate 135,718,153 of NC_137277.1, forward strand.
TTGCATCAGGTGGCCAAAGTATTGGAGTTTCAGCTTCAACATCAGTCCTTCCAGTGAACACGCAGGACTGATCTCCTTTAGGATGGACTGGTTGGATCTCCTTGCAGTCCAAGGGACTCTAAACAGTCTTCTCCAACACCACAGTTCAAAAGCATCAATTCTTTGGTGCTCAGCTTTCTTTATAGTCCAAATGTCACATCCATACACGACTACTGGAAAAACCATAGCCTTGACTAGACAGACCTTTGTTGACAAAGTAATGTCTCTGCTTTTTAATATGTTGTCTAGGTTGGTCATAACTTTGCTTCCAAGGAGCAAACATTTTTTAATTTCATGGCTGCAGTCACCATCTCCAGTGATTTAGAAATGCTTTTAGATTTATTTGTTTGTTGTTTGTTTATAAAATTCTTTGTATTTTTCTGTATTTTGAAATTTTTTTTAATTAATTTATTTTAATTGGAGGCTATCTACTTTACAATATTGTAGTGGTTTTGCCATACATTGACATGAATCAGCCATGGGTGTACATGTGTTCCCCATCCTGAACCCGCCTCCCACGTCCCTCCCCATCTCATCCCTCTGGGTCATCCCAGTGCACCAACCCTGAGCACCCTGTCTCATGCCTCGAACCTGGACTGGCTATCTGTTTCACATATGTTAATATACATATTTCAATTCTATTCTCTCAGATCATCCCACCCTTGCCTTCTCCCACAGAGTCCAAAAGACTGCTCTATACTCGGTGTCTCTTTTGCTGTCTCTCATATAGGGTTATCATTACCATCTTTCTAAATTCCATATATATGTGTTAGTATACTTTATTGGTGTTTTTCTTTGTGACTTACTTCATTTTTATAACAGGCTCCTGTTTCATCCATCTCATTAGAACTGATTCAAATGCATTCTTATTAATGGCTGAGTAATATTCCATCGTGTATATGTACCACAGCTTTCTTATCCATTCATCTGTTGATAGAATCTAGGTTGCTTCCATGTCCTGGCTATTGTAAACAGTGCCGTGATGAACATTTGGGTACACGTGTCTCTTTCAATTCTGGTTTACTCAATGTGTATGCCCAGCAGTGGGATTGCTGGGTCATATGGCAGTTCTATTTCCAGTTTTTAAAGGAATCTCCACACTGTTCTCCATAGTGGCTGTCTAGTTTGCATTCCCACCAACAGTGTAAGAGGGTTCTCTTTTCTCCACACCCTCTCCAGGATTTGTTTGTAGATTTTTGGATAGCAGGCATTCTGACCAGCATGAGATGGTACCTCACTGTGGTTCTGATTTGTATTTCTCTGACAATGAGTGATGTTGAGCATCTTTTCATGTGTTTGTTAGCCATCTGTATGTCTTCTTTGGAGAAATGTCTGTCTAGTTCTTTGGCCCATTTTTTGATTGAGTCGTTTATTTTTCAGGAATTGAGACGCAGGAGTTGCTTGTATATTTTTGAGATTAATTCTTTGTCCATTGCTTCATTTGCTATTAGCTTCTCCCATTCTGAAGGCTGTCTTTTCACCTTGCTTATAGTTTCTTTCATTGTGCAAAAGCTTTTAAGTTTAATTAGGTCCCATTTGTTTAGTTTTGCTTTTATTTCCAATATTCTGGGAGATGGGTTATAGAGGATCCTGCTGTGATTTATGTTGCAGTGTGGTTTGCCTGTTTTCCTCTAGGAGTTTTATAGTTTCTGATCTTATGTTTAGATCTTTAATCCATTTTGAGTTTATTTTTGTGTATGCTGTTAGAAAGTGTTTTAGTTTCATTCGTTTACAAGTGGTTGACCAGTTTTCCCAGCACCACTTGTTAAAGAGATTGTCTTTTCTCCATTGTATATTTTTGCCTCCTTTGTCAAAGATAAGGTATCCATAGGTGCGTGGATTTATCTCTGGGCTTTCTATTTTGTTCCATTGATCTATATTTCTGTCTTTGTGCCAGTACTATGCTGTCTTGACGACTGTTGCTTTGTAGTATAGCCTGAAGTCAGGCAGGTTGATTCCTCCAGTTCCATTCTTCTTTCTCAAGATTACTTTGGCTATTCAAGGTTTTTTGTATTTCCATACAAATTTGGAAATCATTTGTTCTAGTTCTGTGAAAAATACCATTGGTAGCTTGATAAGGATTGCATTGAATCTATAGATTGCTTTGGGTAGTATACTCATTTTCACTATATTGATTCTTCCAATCCATGAACGTGGTATATTTCTCCATCTATTTGTGCCCTCTTTGATTTCTTTCATCAGTGTTTTATAGTTTTCTATATATAGGTCTTTTGTTTCTTTAGGTAGATATATTCTTAAGTGTTTTATTCTTTTCATTGCAATGGTGAATGGAATTGTTTCCTTAATTTCTCTTTCTGTTTTCTCATCGTTAGTGTATAGGAATGCAAGGGATTTCTGTGTGTTAGTTTTACATCCTGCAATTTTACTATATTCATTGATTAGCTCTAATAATTTTCTAGTGGAGTCTTTAGGGTTTTCTATGTAGCGGATCATGTCATCTGCAAACAGTGAGAGTTTTACTTCTTCGTTTCCAATATGGATGCCTTTTATTTGTTTTTCTGCTCTGATTGCTGTGGCTAACTTCCAAAACTATGTTGAATAGTAGTGGTGAGAGTGGGCACCCTTGCCTTGTTCCTGACTTTAGAGGAAATGCTTTCAATTTTTCACCATTGAGGATAATGTTTGCTGTGGGTTTGTTATATATAGCTTTTATTATGTTAAGGTATGTTCTTTCTATTCCTGCTTTCTGGAGGGTTTTTATCATAAATGGATGTTGAATTTTGTCGAAGACTTTCTCTGCATCTATTGAGATAATCATATGGTTTTTATCTTTCAATTTGTTAATGTGGTGTATTACATTGATTAATTTGTGGATATTAAAGGGTTCTTGCATCCCTGCGATAAAGCCCACTTGGTCATGGTGTATGATCTTTTTAATATGTTTTTGGATTCTGTGTGCTAGAATTTTGGTAAGGATTTTTGCATCTATGTTCATCAGTGATATTGGCCTGTAGTTTTCTTTTCTTGTGTTATCTTTGTCTGGTTTTGGTATTAGGGTGATGGTGGCCTCATAGAATGAGTTTGGAGATTTACCTGCCTCTGCAATTTTCTGGAAAAGTTTGAGTAAGATAGGTGTTAGCTATCCTCTAAATTTTTGGTAGAATTCAGCTCTGAAGCCATCTGGTCCTGGGCTTTTGTTTGCTGGAAGATTTCTGATTACAGTTTCGATTTCCGTGCTTGTGATGGATCTGTTAAGATTTTCTACTTCTTCCTGGTTCAGTTTTCGAAAGTTATACTTCTCTAAGAATTTGTCCATTTCTTCCAAGTTGTCCATCTTATTGTCATATAGTTGCTATAGTAGTCTCTTATGATCCTTTGTATTTCTGTGTTGTCTGTTGTGACTTCTCCATTTTCATTTCTAATTTTGTTGATTTGATTCTTCTCCCTGTGTTTCTTGATGAGTCTGGCTAATTGTTTGTCAATTTTGTTTATCTTCTCAAAGAACCAGCTTTTAGCTTTGGTGATTTTTGCTATGGTCTCTTGCTTCTTTTACATTTATTTCTGCCCTAATTTTTAAGATTTATTTCCTTCTACTAACCCTGGGATATTCCATTTCTTCTTTTTCTAGTTGCTTTAGGTGTAGAGTTAGGTTATTTATTTGACTTTTTTCTTGTTTCTTGAGGTAAGCCTGTATTGCTATGAACCTTCCCCTTAGCACAGGTTTTACAGTGTCCCATAGGTTTTGGGTTGTTGTTTTTTCATTTTCATTCATTTCTATGCATATTTTGATTTCTTTTTTTATTTCTTCTGTGATTTGTTGGTTATTCAGAAGCATGTTGTTTAGCCTACATTTGTTGGAATATTTAATAGGTTTTTTTCCCCCTGTAATTGACATCTAATCTTATTGCATTGTGGTCAGAAAAGATGCTTGGAATGATTTCAATTTTTTTGAATTTACCAAGGCTAGATTTATGGCCCAGGATGTGATCTATTCTGGAGAAGGTTCCGTGTGCACTTGAGAAAAAGGTGAAATTCATTGTTTTGGAGTGAAATGTCTTATAGATATCAATTAGGTCTAACAGATCCATTGTATTATTTAAAGTTTATGTTTCCTTGTTAATTTTCTGTTTAGTTGATCTATCCATAGGTTTGAGTGGGGTATTTAAGTCTCCCACTATTATTGTGTTATTGTTAATTTCCCCTTTCATACTTGTTAGCATTTGCCTTACATATTGTGGTGCTCCTATGTTGGGTGCATATATATTTATAATTGTTATATCTTCTTCTTGGTTTGATCCATTGATCATTATGTAGTGTCCTTCTTTGTCTCTTTTCACAGCCTTTATTTTAAAGTCTATTTTATCTGATATGAGTATTGCTATGCCTGCTTTCTTTTGGTCTCCATTTGAGTGAAATATCTTTTTCCAGCCCTTCACTTTCAGTCGGTTTGTGTCCCTTGTTTTGAGGTGGGTCTCTTGTAGACAGCATATTATAGGGGTCTTGTTTTTGTATCCATTCAGCCAGTCCTTGTCTTTTGGTTGGGGTATTCAACCCATTTAAATTTAAAGTAATTATTGATAAGTATTATCCTATTGTCATTTACTTTGTTGTTTTGGGTTCGAGTTTATACACCCTTTCTGTGTTTCCTGTCTAGAGAACATCCTTTAACATTTGTCGGAGAGCTGGTTTGGTGGTGCTGAATTCTCTCAGCTTTTGCTTGTCTGTAAAGCTTTTGATTTCTCCTTCATATTTGAATGAGATCCTTGCTAAGTACAGTAATCTGGGCTGTAGGTTTTTCTCTTGCATTACTTAAAGTATGTCCTGCCATTCCCTTCTGGCCTGAAGAGTTTCTATTGAAAGATCAGCTGTTATCCTTATGGGAATCCCCTTGTGTGTTATTTGTTGTTTTTCCCTTGCTGCTTTTAATATTTGTTCTTTGTGTTTGATCTTTGTTAGTTTTATTAATATGTGTCTTGGGGTGTTTTGCCTTGGGTTTATCCTGTTTGGGACTCTCTGGGTTTCTTGGACTTCTGTGACTATTTCATTCCCAATTGTAGGGAAGTTTTCAACTATTATCTCCTCAAGTATTTTCTCATGTCCTTTCTTTTTGTCTTTTTCTTCTGGGACTCCTATGATTCTAATGTTGGGGCTTTTAACATTGTCCCAGGGGTCCCTGAGGTTGTCCTCATTTCTTTTAATTCTTTTTTCTTTTTTCCTCTCTGCTTCATTTATTTCTACCATTCTATCTTCTACCTTACTTATTCTATCTTCTGCCTTCATTATTCTACTGTTGGTTCCCTCCAGAGTGTTTTTTATCTCATTTATTGCATTACTTAATTTTGATTGACTCTTTTTTATTTCTTCTAGGTCCTTGTTAAACATTTCTTGCATCTTCTCAATCCTTGTCTCCAGGCTATTTATCTGTAACTCCATTTTGTTTTCAATGTTTTGGATCATTTTTACTATCGTTATTCTGAATTCTTTTTCAGGTAGACACCCTATCTCCTCCTCTTTTGTTTGGTTTGGTGGGCATTTACCCTGTTGCTTTACCTGCTGAGTATTTCTCTGCCTTTTCATCTTGTTTAGATTGTTGTGTTTGGGGTGGCCTTTCTGTATTCTGGCAGTTTGTGATTCCTCTTTATTGTGGAGGTTTCTCCCTGTGGGTGGTGTTGGATGAGAGGCTTGTCAAGGTTTCCTGGTTAGGGAAGGTTGTGTCAATGTTTTGGTGGGTGGAGTTGGATTTCTTCTCTCTGGAGTGCAATGAAGTGTGCAGTAGTGAGTTTTGAGATGTCAGTGGGTTTGGTGTGACTTTGGGCAGCCTGTGTATTGAAGCTCAGGGCTATGTTCCTGTGTTGCTGGAGAATTTGTGTGGTATGTCTTGCTCTGGAACTTGTTGGCTTGTGGGTGGTGCTTGGTTTCATTGTAGGTATGGAGGGTTTTGGATGAGTTCTTATTGATTAATGTTCCCTGGAGTCAGGAGTTCTCTGGTGTTGTCAGGTTTTGGGCTTAAGCCTCCTGCCTCTGGTTTTCAGTCTTATTCTTACAGTAGCCTTAAGACCTCTCCATCCATACAGCTCCGATGTTAAACATCTAGGTTGATGGTGAAAAGATTTTCCACAGTGAGGGACACCCAGAGAGGTCCACAGAGTTACATGGTTAAGAGAAGAGGGAGGAGGGATATAGAGGTGACCAGGAGGAGAAGAGGGAGAATCAAAGGGGGAGTGAGCAATCTAGCCAATAATCAGTTCCCAATGTGCTCTCCACAGTCTGGAACCCTCAGAGAGGTTCACAGAGTTACATAGAGAAGAGAAAAAGGAGGAAGCAGATAGAGGTGACCAGGAGGACAGGAGAGGGAGTCAAAAGGAGAGAGACAGATCTAGCCAGTTATCAGTTCCCTGTGTTCTCCACAACCCAGAACACACAGAGATTCACAGAGTTGGGTAGAGAAGAGAAGGGGGAGAAGATAGAGGCGACCTGGGGGAGAAAAAGGAGAGTCAAAAGGGGGAGAGAGTAATCAAGCCAGTAATTGCATTCCTAAGTAAAAATAGATACTGAAGGGTGGATTCTTAAAGGTACAAAATTGATAACAAATACCAAAAAGCAAAGATTAAAAATCTAGAGTAGAGGTTAGACTCTCAAAAATACAATATTAAAACACAAAACAAAATCACGAAAATTATAAAAAATATATATGAAGTTTGTTTTAAAAATAAGGTCTTTTTTTTTGCAATGTAATAGTAGGTTATAAAAATGAAAATTAAAGGATTAATAGAGGACTTAAAAATAAAAACAAATTTAAAAAAATTTAAAAAATTATAATAGTAAAAACATATCTAGGAATATCTCTGGAGCTGTTGCAGGCAGTGTGGGGTCAGTTCAGTTTTAGATAGTTCCTTGTTCCAGCTTATACTTCTCAAGATCTATAGGCCCCTTCTAATGTAGTTGGTGCTAACTACAGGGTTTTAATCTGTTGCACCTGTCACTTCCAAAGCGGTTCCCTCTGTTTATTTTGGCTTCTTCTCTATGCAAGTCTCGTCAGTGTCTAATTTCCGCCCTGACACAAGGAGGGGGAGGTGGTCAATTATTTGGGCTCACTTGTTCAGTCGTGCTGTGCGGAGGGAGGAACACTGCAAACAAATATCACTGGCCTGTGTGGGAGTGCTCGCAGTGTCTCAGCCACACTGGGTTTGCCCCCACTTATGGCGTGTGTGCCTTCCCAGTCTACACTGCTCAGGTTCCAGATTGCTTTGCAGGGGAACTATCTAAAGTGGGCCCTGGGTTGTGTGCACTTCCCAGGTCTAAGCCGCTCAGGTGCAGGTTCTCCGGTACTTCACAAAGGTGCAAACTCGGTTGGTCCTGCGTTTTGTGCCCTTCCCAGGTCCAAGAAGCTCAGGCGACCAGTTGCTTCACGAGGGCACTCTCCCCAGGTGGGGCAGTGTGTCTTATCACCTCCCTGGGCCCAGCTGCTCAGTTTCCTGGGTGTGCAGTGGATGCACCACCTCAGGTGTGCCGTGTGTCTCTTCTGGGGAGCTGATCTCTGGCTGCAGCCCTCCCAGTGGATGTCAACCGTCCAGAATCCCAGGAAGTCTTGGTTAGCAACTTGGAGCCTGCTTGCAGTTTGGTAGAGGATGCCGTCTCTGGGGCTGAGATTGCCCCTTTCTGGCTCTGGCTGCCTCAGGCCTGCCTCACTGCCTCTGGCGGGAGATGGGCCAGTCCACAGCCGGCTAGGTCTCCTCTGGTATTCGCTCATTCCTTTGTTCTGTGAACAGGCCGGCAGTGCCTTAGGTTAGGGCTTTTCTCGAGATACTTCTTTCTCTCTCTCCCTTTTTTTCCCCCCTCTCTCTCTGGCTATCTCATGTTAGCTCCCTCAGATTGCACTCAGGCAATTCAGCCCGGTCCTTACCCTAAGCAATGCAGCCCGCACCTCACTGTTCAGCCCCCACTTGCTGGTGGCAGATGTGAGCATCTGGGCTACTTTTCTGCTGGGAGTTGCCGTTAGGCAATCTGTGGGTTTTATTTATTTATTTTCCTCCCGGTTATGTTACCCTCTGAGATTTCAAAACTCCCCACAGACTCGCCAGTGAGAGGGTTTCCTGGTGTTTGTAAATTTCTCCTCTTTTAAGACTCCCTTCCTAGTATGGGTCTCTGTCCCTAACTCTTTTTCTCTCTTTTTCTCATTTATGTTTTCAAAGAAAATGAGCTGCCTTTCTGGGTGCATGATGTCCTCTGCCAGCGTTCAGAAGTTGTTTTGTGGAATTTGTTCAGCGTTCAAATGTTCTTCCAATGAATTCATGGGGGAGAAAGTGGTCTCCCCATCCTATTCCTCCACCATCTTAGAACCACCCCTAGACTTAGATTTAGAATCTTAGCACATCCCAAATCTAGTTGGATCTCCATACTGTCCAAGGAAGTCTTAAGAGTCCTCTCCAACACCACAGTTTGAAAGCATCAATCCTTCAGTGCTCAGCCTTCTTTATGGTCCAACTCTCATATCTAGGTATGACTACTGGAAAAACCATTTAACTGTATGGACTTTTGTGGGAAAGGTAATATCTCTGCTTTTTAATATACTGTCTATACTTGTCATAGCTTTTCTTCCAAGGAGAAAGTGTCTTTTAATTTCATGGCTCCAGTCACCATCTGCTGTGATTTTGGAGCCCCCTAAAATAAAGTATGTCACTCTTTCCATTGTTTCCCCGTCTATTTGCAATGAAGTGATGGGACCAGATGCAAAGATCTTTGTTTTTGAATGTTGAGTTTTAAGCTGGGTTTTTAACTCTCCTCTTTCACCTTCATTGAGAGGCTCTTTAGTTCCTCTGTGCTTTCTTCCATTATGGCAGTGTCATGGCATATCTCGGAGAAGGCAATGGCAACCCACTCCAGTACTCTTGCCTGGAAAATCCCATGGACGGAGGAGCCTGGTAAGCTGCAATCCATGGGGTCGCGAAGAGTCAGACACAACTGAGAGGCTTCACTTTCACTTTTCACTTTCATGCATTGGAGAAGGAAGTGGCAACCCACTCCAGTGTTCTTGCCTGGAGAATCCCAGGGACGGCGGGGCCTGGTTGGCTGCCGTCTATGGGGTTGCACAGAGTCAGGCGCGACTGAAGTGACTTAGCAGCAGCAGCAGCAGCAGCATGGCATATCTGAGGTTATTGGTATTGCTCCAAGACAATTTTGATTCTAGCTTGTGATTCATACAGGCTGGCATTTCACATGATGTACTCTGAATGTATGTTAAGTAAGCAGGGTGACAATATACAGCCTTGATGTACTCCTTTCCCAATTTTGAACTAGTCAGTTATTCTATGTACAGTTCTAATTGTTGCTTCTTGATCTGCATCCAGGTTTCTTAGGAGGCAGTTAGGATGGTCTGGTATTCCCATCTGTTTAAAAATTTTCCAGTTTGTTGTGATCCACACAGTCAAAGGCTTTAGTGTAGTCAATGAAGCAGAAGTAGACGTGTTTTTCTGAAATTCCCTTGCCTTGTCTATGATCCAGTGGATGTTGGTAATTTGATGTCTGGTTCCTCTACATTTCTAAATACAGCTTGTACATCTGTAAGTTCTCAGCTCATGTACTGTTGAACCCTAGCTTGAAGGATTTTGAGCATTACCTTGCTAGCATGTGAAATGAGTGCAGTTTCAGTCCTTAGTCTCTTGTGTGTCAGTGTCCAAACCCTGATTCATTCAAACATGATTCATTCAAACACGATTCACTCATGATTTATTTAAGCATGAATCCACCTATGTCTCCTACACACAACAATTAAGTGTTCTAAACATACATTCCCCTTTATATGCATTTATGTGTTCCTTTATATTCTGCTGTTTATCACTCTGAAATTTCAAAGATGGCCACTAATGCATGCTTTTTGATATAAAGTCCTCTAGTTTTATTTTTAACTTATTATTTAATTTTACTTCTTTAATTTTATTGAAGTATACTTGATTTACAATGTTCTGTCAACTTCTGCTGTACAGCAGAGTGATTGTCATACATGTGTATATATCCTCTTTATTTATTTTATTTATTTATTTGAATGTGTCAGATCTTAGCTGTAGCACACGGGATCTTCCACTGTGGTGCATGACCTCTCTCACTGTGGCTTGAGGCCGTACATAGTTGCACTAGCATGGGGAATCTTAGTTCACTGACCGGGGACTGATCCTGCATCCCCTGCGTTGCAAGGTGGATTCTTAACTACCAGATCCCCAGGGAAATCTCCACATTCTTTTTTTTTAATTTGGTATTATTTTCCATTCTGGTTTACCACAGGATATTGAGTTTCGTTCCCTCTGCTATACAATAGGATCTTGCTGGTTTTCACAAGCCCTTCTTTTAAACCACCTCATCCACATTGCTGCTGACTGATCTTGTACAGTTAATCAGGATTCTTCTCCTCTTTCTATGTCTCTGAAGTACATTATCTGAATATACTGCATATTATCTATATCGGGTTTAGAGCTTTCTCTTCTAAAATCATGTGCCACTTCCCAAATACATCAGCCCTCTAGTCATTCATGATAGAATCCTTTGGCCTGGATGATATGATGGTTTGTGGCTTTCTGTAGCTTTCTGGAGTCTGTCTTTTATGAAAGGGTTTGCATATGCTGCTTACCACCTCTCTCACATAAAGGTCAATTGAAACAATGGATTATACATTTGGGTCGTCTGTTCCCTGACTTCACCCTTGAGTGCCCTCTAAACTCTCTGGGAGAGGCTCTCTGATCTTCATGATTTATACACATTTATTCTGCCAATTTGGCCCTAAAACATCCTGAGTATTGATCACTGTCTGAGATAGTATTTCAAGCCTACCAATTTCAGAAAACAATTTGAGAGTGAGAATCTCATTACCGTCAACATATATCTTTTAAACTCTCATTAGACACCATATACCATGTTGTGTATTGGGCATAATAAGGAGCTTGAAGATGTGATTAATCCTTCCCATGGATGTGCAAAACCATTAAGGACATGCTGCAACCCAGCCTATATGTATAAGTAGTACGGATGTTAGTTCAGATGCACTAAGCTGTCAAGGTGTGCTTAATAGTATATGGGTGGGAGGAACTTTGATGAGTTGAAAGAGAAGGGACCAGGTTTAAGTTTCTTTGGCTTCCTGGAAACTACAAAATTTGGTATGCCTAATAAAAATTACATAAACTAGGAAGGTAGAAAAAAAATTGTGGGAAGAGAAGAGCATTCATAACAGGAGTGTTACATATTTGAACTAGGGTTCTCTTGCTTGACTTGCAGCAAAGTCAATCTACTGCCACTGGGTTGTGATGGAGGAAAGTACAATATTTATTGCAGGGCTCCAAGCAAGGAAAACAGGCAGCTCATAGACAAAAGACCTGAAGTCCCCAGTGACTTTTGGAGATGGGCTTTTTAAGGACAGTGTGAGAAATGAGTGATCAATCTGCTTATACACAATTCTCTGATTGGTTGATGGTGACAATATAGGGTGATGTTCCAGGAATGTCGATCATCAGTGTTCTGGTTGCAATCCATCTGGAATCTACAGGCTGCTGGTCAGCATGTAGTTAACTTCTTCCACCTGGTGGAGGTTTCAGTACCTGCAAAACAACACAAGAACATGGTTCAGAAAACTATCTACAGCCCTTGAGGAGGAACTAAAGGCCCCTGAATTTGTTTTATGGCTAAACTATTATTATTTTGTCTAACTTGACTGCTTTTCTTTGTCTCTGCATAGTCTCACTTCTCTGATTAAATTTCCTCTTTGGAACTTGAGGAAGGCCTCAGAGGCTAATGATTTTCTACAAACAAAAGGGGGAAATATGAGGGTCTGTCCTCAAGAAGGCCTCACAGGTTTCTGCTTGGTTTAGGAGAAATAATACAAGAAAAAGCTTAAAGGAAAAATACAAGTATTGAAGACACCCAAATAAATAAGATTAGGTACAAGATTTCCCTGGTCATTTGTACAAGGTAAACCTGGAGAGGGAGACTGGCTAGATTTGTAGCCTATTAGTATCACTGTATCTTCTTTAGCTATAGACCAAAGCAACTAAGTCATTCTGTGTTCATCGTTTTGTTTTGACATCTTTTTGTTCAATCACAAAGACCATCAGAAAATGCTATTAAAACATTTTTCAAGATTTTTTTTAATAGTTCTTTCCTTTATTCTCCCTTACACACATAAACGCCTAAGCTTTTAATATAGCTGCTCATTTCCTAGCTGGACATTGTTAAAAACTCTTTTAAGAGCTTGGCATGCTCAGAATCTTGCCCCTATTTTAATGGAGACCATTAATGCAAAAGCAAGGTATCATTATGTACCAGGTCAAGGGAAATGCAGAGGCTTTTGATTAGGGTCAGATTCCAGTTTTATTATTACTTATATGGTTACTTTTATGACCTTGAAAATGCTACTCAGCCTCCTTGGAGGGATCATTGTCTCCGTCCATGGCAGGCATATATCTAGAAACTTTCAGACCCTTTACATCCATTTTTCTACACTTCTTTGCTCAGACTCCTTGGTTTATGCCCTGCCTTGTAGAAATACATGGCAGTAAGCCCTGAGCATCACTATGGATCCAGTTTAGACCAGACAAGCAAAATTTTTCAAAGTTTAATATGTGTTTCCCTTCAATAATCCTCCTGATTCTATGCTAAGCATTTTTGTTGATCTTCGATTCTCTTATCACCAGATAAAATTGTGCAGAAAAGGGGAGTGAAAACAACTGGCTAGTCAGCTCTGTGGAAGCAACAGCTGGTCTTTACCTTGAATCAGCAGGCTTCCCTCCAACCCTCTGGCTCCACACTTAGCCCTTGAAAGTTCCTCACAGATGCCCATATGTTTTCCCTTCTTAATGTTAGAACCGCTGAAATGTTTCAGAGAACTTCCCAACATGGGGTCTACCCTCTTTCAGGAGTAAATTCCTTTCACACATTTACACATGTGGCATTTAAACACATCACATGGACAGAGAGTCAACATGTAGTGTTTGGGATTAATATTCATACAGACACTTTCTAGGGGAGAGCAGATGTTTGCAGTCTCTACAAACTGGTTGCATTTGTAATGGGAAAGGATCCAGCAGCTTATATCAAAGCAAGGAGGATGATCTGCTTAAAATTAATTCTTCTAAATCTACTGTTTTTAAATTAATCTTATCACTAAGGTACTTAGTGGTTCACAGGAAACTTGACTTATAATTGTACTTCCAATATTTATAAACCAGTTCAGTTTTGGAACTACCCTCCTTAGATCAGAAGAAATTAGAGTTAGTATCTCAGCTTTAACATGTAGCAAAGATTTAAATTTTCTTATGTAAATATATTAAATTATGCTAACTAGATATAATAACTACAAAAAAGAACTCAACTATCATTTATTTATTTAGTATTCAACTACCATGATTTTTTTTTCTTTTTACATAGATTATCTCAGGTTTTAAGTCTAATATTTAGAGATTCTGTGACTTTGATAAATAGCTAAATCCCTAGGAAGCTCACTTTCCTTCTCTGTTAAGTGGATATAATGAGTGCACTATATCTGTAAAAGAGGGATTCTCAAAAATGAATATGTACCAGAATGCTCCACAGGCTTATTAAGACACAGGTTGCTGGGCCAGTCTTGGGGAGCTTCTGATGCAATAGATCTGAGGTATGGCTGAAAATATCCATTTATAACCTGAAGTTATAAATGTGACACTGGCACTGCTGGTAAGGGGATCTCCCTTTGAAAACTAGTGTGTAAACTATAAATAGATGAATGCCTATAAGGTTTACAATCACTTTGCTCTATACCTGAAACTAACACAACATTGTGTATCAACTATACTTCAATTAAAAAAAAAAAGAACAGAAAAAAATAGAAAATAGATAAACAAGGATATATTGTGCAGCACAGGGAATTATCGCCATTACTTTATAATAACTTGCAATGGAGTATAACCTTGTAAAAATACTGAGTCACTATGCTGTACACCTGTAAGTAATACAGTCTTGTAAAGAAAATCAACTATAATTCAGTAAAAATTGCTTATCTAAAAAAATCAGGTGAACCTGAAACTATCACAACATTGTTAATCTGCCATACCCCAATACAAAATGAAAAGTTTGAAAGAGACGCGTGTACCCCAATGTTCATTGCAGCACTGTTTACAATAGCCAGGACATGGAAGCAACCTAGATGTCCATCAGCAGACGAATGGATAAGGAAGCTGTGGTACATATACACAATGGAATATTACTCAGCCATTAAAAAAAATACATTTGAATTGGTTCTACTGAGATGGATGAAACTGGAGCCCATTATACAGAGTGAAGTAAGCCAGAAAGAAAAACAACAATACAGTATACTAATGCATATATATGGAATTTGAAAGATGGTAACGATAACCCTATATGCGAGACAGAATAAGAGACACAGATGCATAGAACAATTTTATGGACTCTGAGGGAGAAGGTGAGGGTGGGACGTTCTGGGAGAATAGCATTGAAACATGTATATTATCATATGTGAAACAGAACACCATTCCATGTTCGATGCATGAGACAAAGGCTCAGGGCTGGGGCAATGGGATGACCCAGAGGGATGGGATGGGGAGGGAGGTGGGTGGGTGGTCCAGGAAGGGGAACACAAGTAAACTCATGGCTGATTCATGTCAATGTATGGCAAAAACTATTACAATATTGTAAAGTAATTAGCCCCCAACTAAAATAAATAAATTTATTAAAAAAAAAAAGTTTAAAATTTGAAAAAAAAGCAAATAAATGATAAAATTGCTATCCTTATTAAATGTAGGTACAAGTGAAATACCTGGTGACGATACCCAGAGGACCTCATCTCTCAGGTTTCTTTCTTTTGAGTTTTGCATCTAAAATGGAAGCAAGTTTTAATACACCAGATTTTTTTTTTTTTTTAATAAACTGAGTACTCAGTGAAGAAGGTGAGATCTCCTTGTGATTACTGGCAAAGATAGTTACCCACCCAGGCTCATTAAAGACAATTAGCTAAGAGTTCTGTTCACAGACAGAAGACCTAGAAGAGGCTCCTAGGGGAGTTATTGATGCCTCAAGAAAAGGGCTCTAGTCCAAAGTCTGAAGCCCCAAGTGC
Organism: Giraffa tippelskirchi; assembly: GCF_054371585.1. Classification (NCBI taxonomy): domain Eukaryota; kingdom Metazoa; phylum Chordata; class Mammalia; order Artiodactyla; family Giraffidae; genus Giraffa; species Giraffa tippelskirchi. The sequence goes on from NC_137277.1 coordinate 135,733,241, forward strand.
CTGCTTGGCTCCAGCCAGATGGAAAGATTCCAGGCCGGTGGGGACCTCAAGGAGGCTAAGAGTCTCTCAAGTGTTTTTTAAAAACTCCAAAGGAAAGTAAGCTTCATTAAGTTTATTATTTTAATGACAGTGGTTGATACTAAGAGGAAAAGCATAACATAGAAACCACAAGTTTCTATTCCTGTTAAATATTGTTTCCAGTTTTGTTACCTCAATGTTAATAAAAGGAGAGTGCAACAGGAGTTGATTTTGTGTTTCCAATCTAACCAGTTGCTATTGTTCTTGGTGGAGGGTATCCTCCCCACAGCCTTATAACCAGTGGCACCACTGCTCTTGTGGTGGCTCTCTGAATTCCAGAGATGAGCTGATTAATAGCACTAAATTTGTCTAGACATTAGCTTTGACAATAATTGTCTAATTTAAGGAATCCAGAATTACTTGGAAATGAAATCTCTAGTCCATAGGAAAAGGGAACAGTGCTTTTCTATTTTGTTTAAGTACTGGAAGGAGAGAGAGGGATTCAGAAAAATTGGGCTGAAATTATTTTGACCTGAACATCACAGGTGCTTTGTTGTGTGGGAGGGAGATATAGTTGCAAATAGCAGTTTAAAAAAAAAAAATCTGTACCAGAGAATCATGGACCTCTAGCATCCTGTCTTATCTGATTGTAATTTAAGATATCAAGCATCTGTTCGGTGCATTCTGCATAGAATAAATTAAGGAGACTTCAAGAGTAAGAATGTAGAAATCCTCAGTCAAAGGTGAGATAAATACATAGAAAGGAATATAGTGAAAGAGTATGTACAGATGGCCATAGAGATGAAGTATGAATTTTTCTGACTTGTCAATAAAACAAGTGCTATGAATTTTTTTCACATTAGCTCTTTTGATCTGGCAGGTGTTCATCCATCTTTGTGTCCTATCTGTCCCCATTTGTGACCCAGTGCAATATCCAAGGGCCAGAATCCCATTAAAGGACTCTGAAACAAAGTAGGAGGAACAGAGGAAGGCTAAGAAGATAAGCCTGGACAAGTTAGTGTCATATTCTAACCAGCTCACCTGCCTGTGTGTGATAACATCTGTAGATATGAAAGTCTCTAAGTATAGGTGAGAAAATGAAGAGCCCTGAGTAGAGTAGGGATCCATGACAAAATCCACTCTTTTGTTTTATTTATTTTGTATTGAAATATAGTTGATAAACAATGTTGTGTTAGTTTCAGGTATGCAGCAAAGTGATTCAGGTATGTACTGTATATATATACATATACATAATTTTTGATATTCTCCTCCCTTATAGGTTATTAAAAAATATTGAGTAGAGCTCCCTGTGCTGTACAGGGGGTCCTTGTTGATTATTTTATATATAATAGTGTGTATATGTTAATTCTAACTTTCTAATCTATCTCTAACCCCCGTCTCCTCTTTGGTAACCATGAGCTTGCTTTCTATGTCTGTGGGTCTATTTCTGAGTGGGGGTGACTTTCTGCCTAAACTTTCTATGCCCTGGTATCCCTCCTAACCTCCCCTACCTGGTGCAAAGTCTGTAGGTGGTGTTTTTCAGACACTGTGTTTATATGAATGCTTTGAGTATGTGAGAATTTAAGAAGGGATGTGTATGTACCAAGCCATAGCTTGGGAAGGGCACCTAAACTACTTGAATAACAAAATATTTGGGGAAGATCTTGTGCTTGCCAGCCACACTTTGCCTGGGGATCTATCCTTTGGTCCCCATTCCATCAAGCCAGTTGCCCTCTGGCGCTCCTGTCCAGAAACACCATGGCTGCCATCACTGGTGCACGTGGCATCTGCAGGTGCATTCCAGGGGGCTCACGGTGAGGAAAAATTGCTCTGCTCGGCTGAGCCCAGGTCACCTTATCTCTGAGGCATCCCTGGGAGAGAGAGACAGCCGCCCAGCATGGCCTGGAGTCCAGTGTCTCCTTCTTTGGTGGGGATCCTAATCTGTTGTTAATGCTTCCTTTATATGTACCTTCCCTTATTCTGCATTATGTGCTGGACTTCTCTTTCTGACATGGACCGCCAATGAGTGAATAATTCCTAAAACAGCTAAATGACAACTCAATAAATGGCTTTGTCAATTTTGTATAATGAAAAGTCAAATTCTCATAGTAGAAAATGCAAAATCTTCCTTCTTGTAACACGGTAGAGAGGTTTTACAAATAACTGTCTAGTTTCAGGAACTTTTTGAGATATTTGCAAAATCAGTAAGACTACTTTGTGAATCTTTTTTTCTAGAAACTTGAAATCTTACAGACTACCTTTATTGAAATGTAAAAATATGAATGAAAAGTCTGCTATTGTTAAAATGTTACCCTATTATTTAAGCTAGAGGTGGCAAATTGTGGATATACATGTACATATATATATATATATGTAAGCTTGTTAGGTATATACACATATGTACACATACATATGTATACATATTACTATTTAAAGATAAATGTACATATATTTATAAATTTAAATTATATGACTAAATTTATAGATTTGGGTATATATATCTTTATCTTTAAATACATTTAAATTAATATATACAGTGTATATACATATCTATATTCATGCATATATCTTTAAATCTTAATATGCTTCATCTTGAGATTTCTTTAATTGTAAATGCTGATCATTCAAATTTTTTTAACTTTCTGAAAGAAATTAAAGGATTTAGAAGATCATTGCTCCATTTATTTTGTATTAAAACCTTGATATTAGAATTAGATATCACAACAACAGTAATGTGTGTGTGTGTGTGTGTGTGTGTTAAGTCGCTTCAGTAGTATCTGACTCTTTGCGACCATATGAACGGTAGCCTGCCAGGCTCCTCTGTCCATGAGATTTTCTAGGCAAGAATACTGGAGTGGGTTGCCATGCCCTCTTCCAGAGGATCTTCCCGAAACAGGGATCAAACTCTCATCTTTTATGTTTTATGTTTCTTGCATTGGCAGGTGGGCTCTTTACCACTAGCACCACTTGAGAAGCCCATAGTAATTTATACATTCTGACAGTTTTGTAAAGCTCTGTTGCTCATTGCCAAAGCCTTAAACAGACAACATATTACTTTCAAGACATAATGACCCAGAAAGATTCTAACATTTTATGGTAGAGATTACATGTGAATAAGAAGCACTGTATGATAGGATTACAGATTTATTGGTTTTCAGTCACTAAGTCATGTCCAGCTCTTTGTGATCCCATGGACTGCAGCATGACAAGCTTCCCTGTCCCTCACCATCTCCTGGAATTTGCTCAAACTCTTGTCCATTGTGTCGGTGATGGCATCCAACCATTTCATCCTCTGTCATCTCCTTCTCCTCCTGCCTTCAATCTTTCCCAGCATCAGGGTCTTTTTCAATGAGTCGGCTCTTCACCTCAGGTGACCAAATTATTGGAGTTTCAGATTCAGTATCAGTTCTTCCAATGAATATTCAGGGTTGGTTTCCTTTAGGATTGACTAGTTTGATCTCCTTGCTGTCCCAGGGACCCTCAAGAATCTTTTTCAGCAGATAGCATAAATAGACAGATAGATAGACAGGTATAGATATAGATATCATTTTTCCTGTATCCACCTTTTAGGCATACTAGAAACAATGGTACTAGCAACATATATTGGATGTCTACTATGAGCCCCATTTGTGCTGACTGCTTTTATAAACTCTGCAGAAGAGAGATCATTTTCACTTAAAGATGGGACAACAGGGTTCGTGGAGTTAATAACGAACCCCACGCCAGGTGAATAGCAGGACTGAGATTTTAAAAGGTACCATCTGAGTCCAAAGTGCATGTCCTTCCCTTTACAGGACTCAGCCCTAATCAACAAAAGCACTCCCCTCCTGCTGGCGTACAGATGTGCCAGCTGCTTTCCTTTAAAAAGAAGCTATCACCATTCTTTTAGACTGGCATAATCCTTTGCTTTTTCTACTCAGGAGGACCCCTGATGAAGGAAAAGATTAAGGTTTTATTGAGGGTGTTGTTCTGTCATTCTATGACTTGGGTGGTTTACTTGTTCAAACCAGGAAAAAGGAAGCCAAAGAAAATCAATGAATGCATCTTGGAACTAACTGGACACTACTTATCAGACTTTTGGAAGACTGAGTAATAATAATAAGGCAAGTGGACTGTGAATTTTTTCCAATTGCAACTACTTTTGTTTATCTAACACTAGATATAGTGCTGTCAGCTATATCCTGGGGTTGTACTCCATGGATTTAGATGAGAAGATGATGGGGAAGGCGGATTTTTGATTCAAACTGTATCAGGATTATATTATTTCACTTGAATCTCTTTTCATTTAAAAGTATTTAATAAAATGCTTTTTTGTGAATAGATTTAGAACATGAAACTTGGATTTAGGCAAATCTGAGTTTGAGTCTTTGCTATTTAAAAATAGTGTCACCCATTACTTTGCCAACAAAGATCCGTCTAGTCAAAGCTATGGTTTTTCCAGGAGTCATGTATGGAGTTGAGAGTTGGACTATAAAGAAAGCTGAGTGCTGAAGAATTGATGCTTTTGAACTGTGGTGTTGGGGAAGAATCTTGAGAGTCCCTTGGACTGCAAGGAGATCCAACCAGTCCGTCCTAAAGGAAATCAGTCCTGAATATTCATTGGAAGGACAGATGCTGAAGCTGAAACTCCAATACTTTAACCACCTGATGGGAAGAACTAACTCTTTGGAAAAGACCCTGATGCTGGGAAAGATTGAAGGCAGGAGGTGAAGGGGATGGCAGAGGATGAGATGGTTGGATGGCATCATCAACTCAATGGACATAAGTTTGAGTAAACTCTGAGAGTTGGTGATGGACAGTGAGGCCTGGCATGCTGCAGTCCATGGGGTTGCAAAGAGTTGGACATGACTGAGCGACTGAACTGAACTGAACTGAACAGTATTTATCTCTCTGAGCCTTGAAGTTCACTTCTAGCAAAGTTTAATAAACCTCCATCAGAGTGATGCAAGAATTCACTGAGCTATCAATCTATCCAGATTACAATGTCCCTGATATGTAAACAGTCATCAAATTAGCAACCCTTGAGTTGTTATTGGAAGAAAATTTGAACATGGACCAATATTTTGTCAGAATACCCAAAGGCACCTTTCTTTCCTCAGATATAAAATGATATTTACTTCAAAGTATCCCTGTTCATGCTCCCAGTATGTTTTCTAGGCCAGTGGCATTTGTCAACTCCAGAGGACATAACATGCTAGGTACCTGCTGGTAAAAGTAGAGCCTTTGTTGCTCTGAACAGTTAAGTGTTTCACTTATTGGGAGTAACGCAACTCAGCTTCCTCCCAGGATGGATGAAATGCCTGCCATTCTTGTAGGTAGAAGCGGGTTACTAAGTAACATGACAGAAAATATAAGTGGGTCTGAAAAGATAAACCACCTGGAGGGCTTGGAATTTAACTCTGAGCAGATTTATAGCCATGAATATTTTGTTTAAATCAACTCTTAGGAAAATCATTTGAGTGTAGCTTCAAAATCAAAGCTGGGGCCTTGGTGGAGGATGGACTCTTATGACAGATGTCTTGGTAAAGGCTTACAATCTCAGGAATCATTTATCAGTATCTATTCTGGGCAATACTTGGTAATAGAAGAACATCATTTATTCAATTCAAAATGGTCTGGCTAGCAAAACAAAATGAGTCAGTTGAAATACTTACTTTTGACTGATTTCCAAAAGTCCAAGCTTGTTTTGCAGTTTGTTTTACTGCTGATACATATTCCCTAAACTATATTTTGGACATTTTTAACTTGCACACCAACTTGTAGAGGGTTGAATATTTTCCCCACTAAATTCATGTCCACATGGAATCTCAGAATGTGGTCTCGTGGAAATAAGGTCTTTGTGAATGTAGGCAGTTAAGGACCTTGAGGCAAATCATCATGGAATTAGGGAGAACTCTAAATCCAGTGACTGGCATTCTTATAAATGGAGGAGAGGACACCAAGAAACATGATGAAGATCATGTAAATATGGAGGCAGAGACTGAAGGAAAGCACCTACAAGCTAGGGAACACTACAGATGGCCAGGAGCTATCAGAAGCTGGGAAGAGACAAGGAAGGAATCTTCACTAGAGGTTTCAGGGAGAGTATGGCCCTGCCTACACCTTGATTTTGGACTTCTTGCCTCCAGAACTATGAAATAATTTGTTTTAAAGCCACTCAGTTAGGCTAATTTGCATGGCAGCCGTAGGAAACTACTTCATGTATGAATCTGAGGATTCTGCTATGATTCCACACATGAATCTCTGAGTTTCTTTACTGAAGTATGGACTGTGTACATCAGCTTCTTTAACAACCTCTCCTATTTCTCCACAGTTCCTAGCACAATGCAGCCACGGGTTCAACAGAGCAATGACTTGCTGTGCCTAGTAATGCTTTTCCATCTTTAAGCCTTTATACTCTTAGTAACACCATCTCTTGAAATTTTCCTATAATCCCCACCATGTCCCTTCAACATATACATCTCCAGTTCTGCAAATGTTCTCTCACCTTTTAAGATTCAGTTCAAATATTATCCCAGGCCCCCAACGACACTTCTCCTACATTAATCACTTTGAGTAGAAGTGATCTCTTGCACATCTTTCTTTCCTGTTCACTTTGTTGTGTCATCTCTTAGGATGGTAAAGAATCTGCCTGCAATGCAGGAAACCCAGGTTTGATCTCTGGGCTGGGAAGATACCCTGGAGAAGGGTATGGCTACCCACTCCAGTATTCTTGCCTGGAGAAGTCCATGGACAGAGGAGTCTGGCGGAATACAGTCCACAGAGTCACAAAGAATCAGACATGACTGAATTACCAACAGTTTTCTCTTAGGCCTTGGAGCAATTCTTCTCCTTCTTTTGTTGCAATCCCTTCACATATAGCTCCATGGGAGTTATTCTTGTACAAGAAACTGAGCAGGATGACTATGGAAGACAGAGTCAAGTCTGGTAGGTAACTCCATATCTCTACTTTGACTTGCATAAAGTTTGAGGTTAGTAGATGCACACTTTTACACATAAAATGAATAAAGAAGGTCCTACAGTATAGCACAGTGAGCTATATTCAGTATCCTGAGATAAAACATAAGGGAGAATAATATAAAAAAGAATGCATATTTGTGTATAACTGAGTCAGTTTTCTGTACAACAGAAAGTAACACAACATTGTAAATCAACTATACTTCATTAAAAATATAAATAAATAGATAATATCCCATAATAGAAATACACTGACTGTTTGCCCTGGCTGCCTCATTCCACAGCATTAAAACTGAAATGTTCTCTAAAATTACCTTTCCATCATTATAAATGTGACTTGAAAGGCATGCAATTAATGCATTTGCTAGAGATCATCTTTTGCCCATAGCTCATTAAAGCTGTCCTGCTATATCACACATATTCCTAGGAATAGCTATATGGGTGCCCCCACACAACAAAGTGACCCATGCAAATGACTTGACATGAGAAAAATACCCACAGCAAAGCAGATCACATAATGACTCTGGGTGGCTACAAATCTGAGATGTGGACAATGAACGAGCTATCTTGGAAGAGGCAGCCAGGGTTGTCAGGGAAAAGAAGAGAGTGTAATGTGTCATTAATTTGTTCCTAGCAAACAGTTTTCAAGGATTTGCCACAGAGTGATGCTCCAAGAATATGCTCTTTGTATATGACCAAAGACAATTTAATAGCCATTTCAAAACAGTAATTGTTGGATTAATGATACTACTGAGGAATAAGGATTCATTATACCTAATTTGGAAGATTGTGAATGTAGTGCCTACATGGGTTACAAGGTGACAATTGGGCAAAATGGCTGGGCAAATGCAAGATGACATTATTATGGTGCCTCTTTGATGTCTTAGATATACAGGACCTTCTCTCACCCTTAATTATTTGAACAATATTAAGCAAGACTGTGCATTTAAGGGTTGAGTTCTAATTGAGTCTAGCTGTGTGCTGTTCTACAGGAAGAAATTGGCCTTCTGGTTGCTACAAAAATATTTCAGGAAGATAGGAGGTTGTGACTGTGCTATCCCAGTGCTCTACTTAAAGAGATTCCTCCAAATAACAAGGAGGTACAGAGAACTTTATGGCAATTGTCTTCTAAGAGTCACATACTTCTATGATAGTGCGAATATTCCTCTGTGGCCATTTGAAATTAAATACTGAAGAATACTTTCATTTATTTTGAAATATTATTGTAGTCAACTTACAATGTTGTGCTAATTTCTGCTGTACAGCAAAGTGATTCAGTTTATACACATACATGTTCTTTTTCACATTCTTTTCCATTGTGTTTTATCACAGGATATTATAGTTCCTATCTGTAATAGTTTGCATCTGCTAACCCCAAACTCAGTCTATCCCTCCCCTACCCACCCTACTTCTTGGCAATCATAGATCTCTTCTCTATGTCTGCGAGTTTGTGTATGTTTCATAGATAAGTTCATTTGTTTCATATTTTAGATTCCACATAAGTGATATCATATGGCGCTTGTCTTTTTCTATTTTTTAACTTTTAATTGGAAGAAAATTGCTGTATAGTGTTGTGTTAGTTGCTGCTGTACAAGAATGTGAATCAGGTATAAGTATACAATTATCCCCTCCCTCTTGAACCTCACTTCCACCCCGCTATCCCACCCCACTAGATCATCACAGAGAACTAAGCTGAGCTCCCTGTGTTATACAGCAGTTTCATACTAGCTATCTATTTTATACACGGTAATGTATCTATGCAGCTTCCTTGGTGGCTCAGTGGTAAAGAATCCTCCCTCCAATGTAGGACATCTGGGTTCAATCCTTAGGTCAGGAAGATCCCCTGGAGCAGGAAATACCAACCAACTCCAGTGTTCTTACCTGAAAAATTCCATGGGCAGAGGAGCCTGGTGGCCTACAGTCCATGGGGTCTCAAAAGAGTCAGACATGACTTAGTGACTAAACAACAACAACAATGTATATATGTCAATGCTACTCTCTCAATTTGTCCCACTCTCTCCTCCCCCAGTTTGTCTCCACACGTTCATTCTCTACATTTGCATCTGTATTACTGCTGTGCAAATAAGTTCATCAGTAAATTTTTCTAATTTTCATACATACGTGTTAATATGCAATATTTATTTTTCTCTTTCTTCACTTTATGTGACAGATTCTAGGCTCATCCACCTCACTATAACTGATTCAATTTTGTTCCTTTTATGGCTGAGTAATATTCCATTGTCTATATGTACAGCTTCTTTAACCACTCATCTGTCGATAGACATGTAAGTTGCTTTCATATCTTGCTATTGTGTTTGGCATATAGTGCTTCTATGAACATAAGGTTTTATGTATCTTTTTGAATTATAATTTTGTCTGGATATGTGCTCAGGAGTGGAATCACAAGACCATAAGGCAGCTCTACTTTTAGTATTTTTGGGAAATCTCCATACTGTTCTCCATAATGGCTGAACTAATTTACATTCCTACCAGCCAACAGTGTAGGAGGGTTTCCTTCTCTAATGTGGAATAATTTTAAATGCATATATCAGTAACCAGTGATACTCTCAATGAGCATAGCTTAATATGTTCCAAAATATAAAATATGTTGGATGAGATAAATAAACATTTAGAGTTGAAAAAGAAAGGTTCATTCATCCATGAGTAGACAAAGAGCTATATACTGAAATTAAAACACCATGCAATGTAAAATAGAATCTTTGCCTACAGATCTAACTTCAGGTAAATATAACATGTTTCACATGTGCACACACATACACACAGAAATGGAGTACAGTTTTCACATCTTAAGCAATGTTAACAAATTACTATATTTTCTAAAGAATTATCTCCTCTTTTGTATGTAGTTGATTTGCAAAGTTGCCTTGGCCTCAGGTGTAGAGCAAAGATAAATATATATATACTTTTTCAGATTCTTTTCCATTATAGGTCATTACAAAATAATAAGTAGAGTTCCTTGCACTATACAGTAGGTCTTTGTTGGTTATCTATTTTATATATAGTAATGTGCATATATTGGGCTTCCCTGGTAGTTCAGCTGGTAAGAATCTGCCTGCAATGCAGGAGACCCTGGTTTGATTCCTGGGTTGGGAAGATTCCTGGAGAAGGGATAGGCTACCAAATCCTATATTCTTGGGCTTCCCTGGTGACCCAGATGGTAAAGAATTTGCCTACAGTGAGGGAGACCTGGGTTCGATCCCTGGGTTGGGAAGATCCCCTGGAGGAGGGCATGGCAACCCACTCCAATATTCTTGCCTGGAGAATCTTCATGGACAGAAGAACCTGGCAGACTACAGTCCACAGGGTCACAAAGAATCAAGAATCAGACACAACCGAGGAAGGAAACACAGCATAGCAAAATGTGTATATGTTAATTCCAAACTCCTAATTTATCCCTCTCCCTCTCCACTTCAGTAACCATAAATTTGTTGTCTATGTCTGTGGTTCTATTTTTGTTTTGTAAATAAGTTCATTTTTATCTTTTTTTTTTTTTTTTTAGATTTCACATATAAGCGATATTACACAAAATTTGTCTTTCTCTGTTGGGCTTACTTCATTTAAATATGATAATTTCTAGATCCATCCATGTTGCTGCAAATTATTTTAGAAATATTCCCTTTAATAATATCATTTTTAAATATCTTAAAGTCAGAGTCCTATCTTTTTATTTTTTTCTGTGGGAATACATCCCTAATTTCATTTTTATTTCATGTAATTTATGTTAAAGTATAATTTTACACTAACATTAGCAGGGGTCAGGGTTCACTGTATCATATGTTTCTTTATGGCAATTTAAAAATGAAATAGTTATTCTGAAGAGTGACATCCATTGATTCTAAAATCCATTAGGGCCATAATTACTGGACAATTCATTGAATCTGGTAACAGAAGATGTAGTGACTTCATTTAAATAAAGACATCTCTAAAATACAGGTCTTCTCCCAGCAGACTCAATCACCTTCATATTTTCCTACAACTGTCTTTTGAAGAGGACAAATCACACTTTATTCTAGCATTTTTTATCTGTCTCTCTTCCAAAAAGTGAATTTTGAAAGGAAGGAGGAAACTGCAACTGATGTAAGTATGCCAGTGATGATTGATGACAATGATAATAATAATAATTGGTGGCAACAGCATTAGTCATTTCCTATCCCCTGACCCCTACCCCATTCACATTTTACTTTCTGAGCTCCACTGCCCAGATTGGAGGCAATGAGAATTCTCATTCTCAGGAGGTGTTTCACCTGCCTGCTGCCTGCTGCAGTATTCACCTTGTAACCAGGCCACTTTACTTGGGAGCTGCAGGCAAGATGCTATTTTGGCAGTGACATTTCTTTCTTCTTGGCTGTCAAAAGCAGAGGCTGTTCAAGTACCAGTCCTCAATCTCTTGAATAAGAGAAAAACAGTGCTGTATGTGTGGTTGGAGGAATGCAGGTTTGACCCAAGCAGGATTTTCTAACTGAGAGGGTCAGGGAAACTTGAGAACACTGAACAAGCACAGCTCTCAGTTTCATTGTGATTATTGTAGCTGCTTATTATTTATTTATAGCCCACCCATTCTTAACAGGACTGACTTGGCTTGTGAAAAGGTAGCTACTAGGAAAGTATGAAATAATCCAATACATGAATCCTGCAAAGGAGAAAATCATTGTACAAAAACAAAATAAATCCCACATAAGGCTAATAACAACAAACTATATTGAATGCATGGCAGGTATCCCTATGATGAGTATCAATCATCTTTGCTACCATTGCTGTTGCATAGAAAATGCAACATCCCTCTGCAAAATTAAAGAAATTAAGATAGGCATGCTTGGTTCCTCAGTTATGTCCAGCTATAGACCCCATGGACTGTAGTACACCAGGCTCCTTGTGCATGCAATTCTTCAGGCAAGAATAATGGACTGGGTAGCCATTCCTTTCTCTAGGGTATCTTTTCAACCCAGGGATCAAGCCTGGGTCTCCTACATTTCAGGAGAATTCTTTACCATATGAGCCACTAAATGTTGGCAATGTAATCACTGGTCTCCTTTTACTTCTAACAAACCAACTAGATATTTTGCTGGTCAGTGAGAGTAGGTGTTTTTGATGAACGATAGAACAGGAGTTTCCCAATTTTCCTGGGCAGCAGCAACAAGCAGGGAGGTTACATTCATCAGCAAGTGGCCTGGAATGCCCACCCAAGAAGGGGACAGATGGAGAGCAGCCGGTAATGAGAAATAGTGCCCTTGTTCAAGAAAGCTCACTTGGACAGAAGCCCTTGTCCTTAAAATATGCAGAACATGGACTTTGTGCTTTTGTCTCGTTCACCACTGGTAGATAAGCACTGAAGGGTACCTATGGTAAAATGTAAAGACCATCCCTCCTCCACTCTCTGCCAAAAATTAGTTGGCTTCATGACCACCCTGTCTTGGTGATCCTAACGGGATTTTCAAAGGTCATGCATGATTTGGAGGCTCATTGCTCTTCAGTGACATTCTTTTGTATGTGAAAATTGCCCCTAACACCCTACCAAAGAGGATATAATGATGCCAGAAAGCATATGGCCTATGTAGGCACAAAGCCTGCCTTTGAATCTTCACTCCACCAACAACAACTTGCCTGTGCCTTTGGAGCAGTTACTGTACTTCCATACCCAGTTTGCTTTTCTATGAAATGCAAATAACATTGTCTCTCATATCAGATTATCTGGACATTAGAGATAAAGAATATAAGATGTCCATAGCACAGTAGATGATCAACAGAAAGTGGACATTATTAGTCTATTTTGCCTTATTCTAACTCATTTTGCCATATACAGAAAGACTATTTTCAACCCCTAGAGGTCAGAGTAATGGAAACCAGCCTGTCCTTGGGGACTATTCAGATATTCAAACCAAGAGCACTGATAAGAGACTTCTGACTGATTAACAAAAGTTCATTTTAACCATGTAAATATTTGAATCAATTCTTGTGAGTAACTGCTAAACAAAAACACAGAAAAGATCCTCCAATTGACTGTCTCTCAGTAAACCAAGCAATGCCCAAATTTATCTATCTATCTATCTATTTATCTATCTATTTATATACGTACAGACACACACACACACACACACACACACACACACACACCAGTCTTGGTGGTCAGTGATCAATATTAGGTTTATCTAGACACCAGAAGTAGAACTATTGATACTACCAAAGGCAATGTGAATGTGGGTAGCCAGAGCATCAGTCCCAACAAAGTTCCTCATGGAAACTCTAGGATCAGATAGATGGGAGGCCAAGACCAGTATCAACCAAGGCCAAACAGCCAGCAATAAGACTGAATTTTAGGTGTCAAATGGAATAACACTCATGGAGGGTGGAATGGAATAAACCAGATCTGGTCCAAGGTAGAGTCATGAATGATCCCTCCAACTAGTTTTAGTGGCTTTATGAACTAAGGCCAGGGATAGATCAGACAATTGCCAATCAAAAGGCTGTTCTAGACATTCTTGTTATATTATTTGAAAATTTCAACATCCTGGAATCTCTTTATAATACTATTTGGTGTGTGTGTGTGTGTGTGTGTGAGAATGTATATGTGGGTCGATATGCCTGTGGGTTTGAATCTCTGTCTGCATTTCTGAATGTGTATTGGGGAATACAACTATTCCTTTTCATGAGACACTTACTTTGTGATGAAGGCCACTTGGAGTGTTAGTAACACAGACCTCATAAGAGATCCAGAGCCATTGTTCTCACCCATTAATGGTGTTGCTAGAGGGTCCAGGGGCCTTCTCATTCAAAGTGTGTCAATTGGAAACATGTAAATTCACTGTTTGGGGAATGAAAGCTTTCAGACAAGGATTAGAATAATTGTTTTGAGCCTTTGTCACATTTGTGAGTTGCACAGTTGTCCTGTCCTCATCCAGGCAAAGAGGGACCATAAATAAAGCTCCACTGTGCATACTTCTGTCAACTGGAATCTTTTACTTGAGAACTGTGCCATTCCAGAACTGCTCATCCATGCGTGTTTGCCTCATCTCAATTTCAGGAAGGTATGAATGGATGGCAGGGCCTCTGCACAATCTGACTATCCTAAAATCCTCACTGGCTATGCAAATGGAGTCATGATCCTCTCTTATGTTCATATAGTACAAATTGGCACTCTGGCATCCACTTGTGTAGCATCTACTTATCCATCACTGCCCTTCATACCAGCCACTCTTTGAACTTAAGAAATTCTTCTTGAAAAGGAAGCTTTGTGCCTGGGCTTCCAAGAAGCATCCAGAGATGAAAAATGTGGGTCCTTGGGACAACATGCTTAAGAGAGATGACAGCAAGTTAGGGGAAAGAGAAGGCTCTCTGGCAAGGCTTTTAGAGGAATGAATGAAACTAATTCATGAATAAAGTATCCTGACATGAAATTGGAGCTGTTGCCATGCATATGTATAGTCAGGCTTATCTAGGGGACAGAGGGCTGATTTGGGAGTCTGGGACCTATCTTCTGCCCCCAGCAGCTCTGGCTAGACTACCCAAAAGGCCTAATTGGCCTTCACATTTCCATTTGCAGCCTGAGAACTGTGAAAAGAGAGAAGTCGGTCAGCCGGGATTTGCATCAGTGCAAAATCAAGTAATCTAAGGGGAGGACACAAGAGCCACAAGGAGACTAACCACAAAATCTCAAATGTGTCCTATATTGTCTGCTTTCATCCAGAGTTTAGCCTCTGGTGTCCCATAGACAGGCTCTGATCCTCATTAGCTATTTGAATTTAATAAGAAGTGAAGAATCTTTTTGAATTATGGTTTTCTTTGGGAAAATGTCTAGCAGTGGGAATGCTGGGTCATATGGCAGCTCCATTTTTAGGTTTTTAAGGAACCTCCATACTGTTCTCCATAGTAGCTGTACCAAATTACATTCCCACCAACAGTGTAGGGGGTTATGCACCCCAATATTCATTGCAGCATTATTTACAATAGTCAGAACATGAAAGCAACCTAGATGTCCATCAACAGATGAATGGATAAAAAAGATGTGGTACATATATGCAATGGAATATTACTCAGCCATTAAGAAGAGTGAAATAATACCATTTGCAATAACATGCATGGACCTAGAGATTGTCAGACAGAGCAAGACAAATATCATATAATATCACTTACAGGTGGAATCTTAGACAAAAAAGTGTACAAATGATCTTATTTACAAAATGGAAGTAGAGTCACAGATGTAGAACACAAACTTATGGTTACCTGGGGTTAAGGAGGGAGGGATAAATTGGGAGATTGGGATTAACATGTACACACTACTCTATATAAAATAGATAACTAATAAAGACCTACTGTATAGCACAGGGAATGCTACTCAATACTCTATAATAATTTATATGGGAAATGAATCTTAAAAATGAGTGGGTATATGTATATGTATAAGTGGTTTACTTTACTGTACAGTGGAAATAGAATAGTGTAAATCCAGTATACTCCAATAAAAAAAAAAAAGTTTTTTAAGTGAAGAAAATTTAAAAGACTGATGTGATTATTAAGTCTTATTTCCTGAGCTTTGTATATGGTCAAGCTCAACCAATGGCAGTTGAGGCTTATCTATAGAGTTGGAGGAAAGTGTAAGGCCTTTTACATTATAATAGCCCTGCATCACCATGCCTGCTAACCAGTTAGAGTTATCTGATCTATGTGATTAAACATGACCATTTTAAAAAACTGAGTCAACATGTTATTAAACTGGATGAAACCAACCTCTTGGCATTTATAGATACAGTATCTTTTGCTTTTTTTTTTTTTTTTTTGCAGACTTCAGAAACTGATTTGGCTCCATTTGGCTCTGAGAGAGAGTTAAACTTTGCCTTCCCCCAAAAAGAGAAGTTGGGCAGCCCTCAGAATGATTTATGTATAGGTCTCTGTCACATAAAATCTCATTTTCTTCAGTGCATTTGTCAAAAGATTTTTCCGATGTGTGTCTTGTGTAGGATTTGGTTAGTGTAATCCCCTCAGCCTCCCATGCAGAAGGTGTATCTCTGCTGAAAGTTTCTCTTGACGGGTTTTTGGATGATCATATTTGACTGATGTGTTGATGTTATTCCTTTAACACCTGCACTATGAACTTTATATCATGTGTTTCTTCCCTGCATATTAATGTCCTGGTTTTCATGTGCAGATGAAGTGAAGCCATAAAACTCAGTACTGTCAGCCAATTAAAATTCATCTGACAAGCGATACTTTGTCTTTTTTGTGCTAATCCAGGATCAGGGTGAAAAGACAGCATCTTGTTTGCCTTTGCAAAAATACACCCCCGTAGAATAAAAATTACATATGCTTTTTGCTGGCTTAAGCATAGTGTGGATTTATTATACGGAGAAGAGAGATGAGAGATTTTTTTTAAAAAAAACATGCTGCGAAGGCTTGAAAATTATTTACTGTCCTCATTATCATTAGGAAGAAGGCGTTATCTGATCTATCTCTCCTGATTTTTATGGTGAAACTCTATTTTAAGATTCATAATTTTTACATACTGCCTGATCCTGCACAGAAAACGCACACTGCATGGAGCGGAAGATTGCCTGATGTATGTCCAATTGCCTTCTCAAAAGTATATTTGAAAAGTTGAGAAAATGTTTCCTAACAGAATGTGAAAATTGGATCCTAAACAAAGTGGATACTGGTTAGAAGAATATTTAGAAAGGAAAGGCTGTTGAATTTATGTAGCATGAACATTTAAAGTAAAAATTCAGATCCTTACCTTTGGGGTCATGGTGATTAATTTCCATTCCAAATGTAACTCTTTATAGGCAAGAAATTCAGTCAATATTCCCCTGTGACCAACAACCTTGTGAGCTCTTGGCAGAATTAATAAAGCTGTCACGATTTCTTTGGAATATTGCATGTCTCCTTGTATGTCATTTAATTGTGAAGTGTAAATATGCATATGGTACATCAGAAAAACTAAATATATTAGTCTTTAGGGCTTCAGTTTCTGTTTCTGCACTCATTTATCAATTTTGATTAAATTAGGGGAGCGCATTTTGAGAAGAAAATATATTAAATTTATGTAGTTTTACAGGAGAATGACTTGTATTGTTTATACAGCCTAAGTATCTAGGGAGAAATATATATTTTTCTAATATGTAGCTTTGGATAATATAGAATGTTCTGTATATAAGATTATGTTCACAGCTTGGGAGAATTTGGAGAAAATGCTCCTGTTAAGCAAAGTGTTTCTAAGAAGAAAAAGTCAAAAACCCAGGAGCAGAGGGAAAACATAATGCAACTTAGTCTCTCACACTTTAAAATAATGCAGCTTTTAGTGCAGATTCTAATCTTCTCCAAGAGAGGCCTCTCCCAGGAAGATTCTGGTTACATAGAAGGACAGGATATATAGGCTGAGTGAGAAAGCTTCTCATTATGTTAAGATCAAGCTCAATTCTTCACAGCAATGCCTTTCAGTATAAATGAATCTTCATTTTAAAGGAGATCAGCTTTCTTTTGTAAATAAGTTCATTTGTATAATCTTTTTAGATTCCACAAATAAGTGATATCATATGATATTTGTCAGTCTACTTAGAGACATAGAAACCAAGCTTATAATTACCAAAGGGAATAGCAAGAGGGTGGTGAGAAATAAATTAGGAGTCTAGGATTAACACATACATAGTACTATATATAAAATAGGTAAACAAGAAGGACCTACTGTATAGTGCAGAGAACTCTACTGAATATTCTGTAATAACCTATGGGGAAAATATTATGAAAAAGGAAGTGTGTTTTATATATATATATATATATATGTATATATATATATATATATATATATAACTGAATGACTTTGCGGTCCATCTGAAACTAACACATTGTAAACTATACTTCAATTTTTGGAATTAAATTTTATTTAAAAAATGAAAGCATTTTTTTAAAAAGAGAGGATGACAAAAGTGAAATAATAAAGATGCAAGTCAAAATTTAAAATTAAAACAAAGAGACCAACTGTCCTAAGAATGAACTTGGGGACTGACACTTGCCTAGGTACTTCCAACACTAGTTGAATCACTCTGCCTTTGGGTAAACAGATGTTGGAAGAGAAAAGAATAAATCAGTGTTATGTGACTGTCAATACTGTCAAGAAAGAGGATTGCCCTTTTAAAGAGAGTAACAAGAAATTTGTAACTGGTTATAATTGAATATGATTAAAATATAAGTACTGATGTTTTTATTTTTGTTTTTCATTTTGTTTTTTCCTCCCATCTGAGTATCCATCTGAGAAAAAATATTAGCACGTTTTCTTTGCTGACCAGTTAGTGTTGTTATAAATATCCTAAAATTAACTTTGAGCAAAAGGTAAATATTATTTTTCATTTTATTGGTAAAAATTTGTGATTCATAGAGGTAAATAAATTTACTCTGAACTTCCCCGGTGGTCCAGTGGTTAAGACTTTATGCTTCCACTGAAGGAAACACAGGTTCTATCCCAGGTCAGGGAAGATCCTGTGCAACATGACGAAAAAAATAAAATTTAAAACTTTTTTTTTTAAAGTTTAAGACATCTTTGGGAAATAAAGGTAGAGATTTTTTAAGTTTCACTCGAATTCATACAAGGAGGCACTACTTCATCTGACAATTTTGCTTGGGAATATTACAAATGCATATCATATCATCACAAATGCCTATGTACATGCAAGCTATAACTCACACCATACAAAGTTAAGAAGTTAAGAACTTGCATGTTAAATAACTTCAGGGATCTCTCCTTCACTGTTCACAAATATACTTTCTTTTTCAATTTTTTTTTTTTTATATTGGACTGTAGTTGATTAACAATGTTGTGTTAGTTTCAGGTGTACAACAAAGTGATTCAGCTATAAACATACATGTATCGATTCTTTTTTAAATTATTTTGTCATTTAGGTTATTACAGAATATTGAGCAGAGTTCCCTGTGCTATACAATAAGACTTCATTGGTTATCTATTTTATATATAGTAGTGTATATTTGTGCTGTGTGCTCAGTTGTGCCTGACTCTTTTGCAGCCCCATGGATTGTAGCCTACCAGGCTCCTCTGTCCATGGAATTTCCCAGGCAAGAATACTGGAGTGGGTTGCCATTTCCTACTCCAGGAGATCTTCCTGACCCAGGGATTGACCCCATGTCTCTTGTGTCTCCTGCATTGGCAGGAGGATTGTTTACCACTAGCACCTCCTGAAAGCTAGTGTGCATATGTCTATCCCAAACTCCCAATTTATCCTTCCATAACATGGACATCTAGGTTCAGATCAGGGCATGTGATACACCACAACCTCTTCCTTTCTCACCACTGATCCATCCAGCACATCCCAGGGTCAGAGCTCACATTTCCAACCTCTGCACATACTTCCTCCCATGCTCAGCTGACCCTGTCCATCATGCCTTGGTCCTGTGGTTACCCACACTAGTTTTGTGCCCTGGCCCCTCTTCCCTGAGGAAAGTACACCCAGGTGAAGCCTACACAGACCCTGAAATGGATTAGATAATTCTGAGGTCTGGAGACCCTGAAATAATCATGGTCTAAACTGGGATGGAGGAAGAAGAGCAAAGTTTCCAGGTAAGCTCTTCACCCATCAGAATCCTCATCAAGGAAGAAACTCAAAGCAGGGCTCCTTTATAGCAGGGAGCCCAGGGCAGGGGCCCCTCCAACCTGGTCTAGGGAGATAATATAGATATACTATAGATATAGATACTACTGAGGGAGATACTGGAAGTCCTGATGAAGGGAATTGATTCAAACTAAGATCATGTTACCAACAGCCTGGTATTCTATTCATTTATATACATTTTCTGATGTAGAATTAATATTTATTGCCATGGAAAGATGTTCATAATATATGTCCAGTGAAAAATACAGGGTACAAAATAATATATACAGTATTAACTTTTTGTTTTAAAAGCTGTGCATGTGATATAAAAGATCCAGAAAGCTGTATACCCAGTGTTACAGATGGTGTCTCTGGGTGCGGAGAATAGCATGAATTTTTCTCCTTTTAAGCTATTTTTTTCTACAAGTACTATATAGTGCTTTTATAATAAGAAAACAATTACTTTTCACTATTTAAAGGAATGTACTGTATTTTAAATTTTATCTTGCTGACTTCCTAGTACTTTCAAGGAAAAAAGAAGTAAACACATGAACCTGACTAATGATTTCAAGAATGCTTTTCACATAAACAAACAATTTCCAGAGTCAGGACTCAGTTTAGAACACTGAGGTCCCTGTGTGCCCTTGAGAAGTGTCCACTGGCCCCAAATCAGGGCTTCCATTAGGCTTAGATGGGTTGATATTTTTCTTTCTTTGGAGTCTTCTGGAATTGAGCCTTCAGAACCCAGGACACTTATCTGCTTGTTGCACCTATGATAAGACGTTCAGGGCTCTGTGGATTTCCCAGCTGCACATCCAGTGAGCATATAGAAGCTTTCAGATGCTTTGTGTCTGCCATTCCTGGAAAACAGCAGCCACAATAAGCACCAGGAAGAGGGATTTTTTTCTCACTCGTAGTTTAAACGCTGAAAATGATGAGAGAAAGGCCTCTGCAGACTGACCCCAAAAGCAAAAGCAAGCTGAACAAAAGTGAGCCCTGAATATAAGATAAGGCAGTTGCACAATTGGAAACTGGCTGTAGGATATTCGTCTATTCAAGTCACAACCTTATCCTACAGCATATACTGAAGTCAAAAAATGTACATAATAAAAATGTATCTCAAGGCTTCCACGATTAAAATAGGTCAAGACAGCCAATCAGATTAAAAGAAAATAAGGAAAAGACTGACTGAATTGGAGAACTGAAGGTGTTGTCTGGTCAGACAGATAGCCTACTTACTTAAACCGTGTCAACACATATTAATAAGGACAAAGAGGTGCTGTAATGTAGGAAGCAAAACAATTCTTCCAATACATATTTACAAGCATAAAGAAGACATCTCTAAATAATTTTTAAAAATCAGATGTTAGATCATTCAGGGGGGAATATGGCAGCAATATTGCTTAAGGACCATGAGTTGCATAGGCACACCCCTCTTCTGGAAAATTGTGGTGAGGCTGGAACAAAGGTACAGCTCTTATGTCAAGGACTGGCAGAAGTGAATGGCTAGGACACTCCAGTCTTATTTCACTCCAAGACAGCTCAGGGTCACCTCTGTCTGACAGAATACCTGAGTTCTGTAAGTTTTTAAGAAAGTAATGAGAATGCCTGTTGAATGTATGATCTGGCAGTTTTTAAATTTGTAATTCCAATGACTTTGCATCTTTTTAGACTAAGGCAAGATGTGGCTATATCAAAATTTCCTTTGATAGGAAAATATGCCAATAAGTTTATCTGCGTCATTTTTTAGATTCCACATAAATATTAGGGGAGGGATAAATTAGGAATTTGGGATTAATGTACACACACTACTATATATTGGCGAAGGAAATGGCAACCCACTCCAGTATTCTTGCCTGGAAAATTCCATGGACGGAGGAGCCTGGTAGACTACATACAGTCCATGGGGTCGCAAAGAGGTATAAATTAGGAATTTGGGATTAATGTACACACACTACTATTTATAAAATAGATAATCAACAAGGACTTACTGTATAGCATAGGGAGCTCAACTCAATAGTCTATAATAACTTACATGGGAAAAGAATCTGAAAAGAATGGGCATATGCATGTCTATAACTAAATCACTTTGCTGCACATCTGAAACTAACACAAAATTATAAATCAACTATACTCAATAGAAAATTAAATTTAAAAAACTGTGCCAAATATTCACATTCCAAATATCAAAATGATATAAGTGGTCATATCAAAATGACTTTATCTAAATATCAGATCCTCTTTTCTTCTACCCAGTATTCCTACCATTAGAATAGGTATGGTTAAGCAGCTCAATATCAAAAGAAAAACTACCCAATCCCAAAATGGTCAGAATACTTAGAGACATTTCCCCAAAGATATACAGATGACCAAAAAACACATGAAAAGATGTTCTACATCGCTAATTATTAGAGAAATGCAAATCAAAACTACAATGAGACGTTACATCACACCCATCAGAATGACCATTATTTTAAAAATTTGCAAAAGATGAACGCTGGAGAGAGTGTGTAGAAAAGGGAACCCTCCTGCACTGTTTGTGGGAATGTAAATTGGCATAGCCCACTGTGGAGAACCAGTATGGAGGATCCTTAACAAAAACTAAAAATAAAGCTACCTTATGATCCAGCAATCCCAGTGTTGGGCATATATCCTGAGAAAGGATACATGCACCTCAGTGTTCATAGCAGCACTATTTACAATAGCCAAGACATGAAAGCCACCCAAATGTCCCTGAGAGCTGCACGGTTAAAGAAGTGGTACACACATGCAGTGGAATATTGCTTTGACATAAAAAAGTACGAAATAATGCCATTTGCAGCAACATGAATGGATCTGTGGATTATCATACTAAATGAAGTAAGACAGAGAAAGACAAATATATGATACTCCTTATATACAGAATCTGAAAAAGAAATACAAATGAAGTTATTTACAAAACAGAAACAGGCTCAGAGACTTAGAGAAGGTACTTATGGTTACCAGGGGGTGGAGGGTGGAGGAGAGGGATAAATTGTGAGTTTGGAATTGACATGTACACACTGCAATATTTAAAATAAAATGCCTAAAAAAGAAGAATAGGTATGTTTATCACACTAAATACACCTTCTGTTTGCTTCCAAAAATTAGGGTCATCGATCTCAAAACAGAACCTCTTGACTGCTTGGCTGTGTCAAGGAATGGGTTATTTTTGTCCAGACTCATTAGTTCTCTCAGCCCTTGGAGATGCTGCCTAGGGCCCAGGTTGAGTTTCTGTCCCAAAGACTGGACCATCTCCTACTGTATTGTAAAAAAATCATTGAGTGTTGTGATTTGAGAAAGTTTGAAAAAAATCACCAGATGTGTCCATAAAAGAGAAAGATGAGACTGGGTTGAATAAATCAGAGAAAATTTATGTAGGAGGTTTGACTTAAAAAGGAAAGAGGAAGACTTCCCTAGTGGTCCAGTGGTTAACAATCTGCCTGCCCTGGCACAGGAAGATTCCGTATGCCTTGAGGTAGCTGAGCCTATGCAACACAACTACTGAGCCTGCACTCTAGAGCCAGCTCTCTGTAACTAGAGAGTGGCCCCCATTTGCCACAACTAGAGAAAGTCTGCATGTAGCAATGAAGACCCAGCGCTGCCAAAAATAAATAATAAATAAACGAAAAAAAGGAAGGAGAGATGAGATTCTATGAGAGAGGACTAGCCAGAGACACAATTAGGTAGCACAATTAGATAGTCAGTGGTTGGGAGCATATGTGACATTCTGAAGGGGCACATTCAGGTCACGACACAACAACTAAGACTAGCTCTGTGGTCCAAAAGGACTGAGTGGAGTGTGGCTACACAGAGAGGAAGAGAAGATCTCGGGCAAGACGTGACATGATTAAAAGTGGGGCTTGGAAAAATGCATCACTTAATTGCATGCAGGACTGACGGGAAGAGAAGAAAATTAAGTCCAGGAAATCTAAGAAGGGTCTCTGAATCTATAACTTTCAGTTTTCATCTGAAAATTTGGCCTCCAAAAGAAATAGATTTCATTTTCTCCCTCTTTTCAAATTTATTTTTTAAAAAGCTAGTTTTCTATTTGAGAAATTCATCTTCGTTTTATCTTTAGATTTTAATTGTGTGTGTGCCTACGACATAGACTTATTTTTCTTGTCCCTCCATATTTGAGATGGCTATAGATAGCTATCATCAAAAATTAAACAGAGAAGGAGCTTATTTCTAAGATATTTTTAGTTTTCCGAATTCTTGTTCTGGACATTTAGTTTTCATTTATTTTCTTGTGTTCAGATAAGATGGATTCCTTGGCTTATGAAGTAGGTACTTTCTCTAGCAATAAAATTTACTTTTAAATATGTTATGAAAGTGGACTGAAATGGTCCTTAATAAGAACTGGCTGTTGCATATACACATCAGGCACTTTTATAGAATGTGCTTACAGAAAGGCAATCTGAAGACTGAGAACTTTTCAGAAATCATCTGGTCTGCCCTTCACCTCTTCAGAGGAGTTTAGAAAAGAAAAGGAGAAACAGTATATTAAAACATTAACATTTAGAGTCAAAACATAACTCTAACTTTATTGTCTCATAGGTAAGAAGAGAATTAGTGAATTAAATACATTTTAATACAACTTCTTTGCCAATCATTAGCTGTGTGCTGATGATCAAATTACCAAAGTTCTCTGAGCTTATTTCCTCATCTGTGAAATAGGTGGCAAAGAATCCACCTGCCAATGCAAGAGACTGAGGTACTATCCCTGATTTGGGAAGATCCCTTGGTGTAGGAGATGGCAATCTGCTCCAGTATTCATACCTGGAAAACTCTATGGATAGTGGAGCCTGGTGGGCTACAGTCCATGGGGTCGCAAAGAATCAGACAGGACTGAGCACGTACACATATTTACTTTATAAGACAGCTGCAATAATAAAATGGCTGAGTGTAATTATAACACCAGTCTTGAAGTAAGCACTGAAGAAATCATACATGCAGGCATGCTAAGTCACTTCAGCAGCATCCTACTCTTTGCAGCCCTATGGACTGTAACTTGCCAGGCTCCTCTGTCCATGGGATACTCCAGACAAGAATACTGGAGTGGGTTGCCATGCCCTCTTCCAGAGGATCTTCCCAACTCAGGGATGGAATCCACATCTCCTGCATTGAAGGTGGATTCTTTGCCCACTGAGCCACCTGGGAAGCCCAATCATAAGTATACTTTATTATCTTATTAAGATTATTCTTATAAAGATGGATTTGGGGCATGACAGCAAAGATCATTTGGCCTTGTTTGGAAAAGTCACAAATTCATTGCATGACTCTGGTAAAGAATATCTCTAAGCATCAGATGAGTAAATGCATGATCCTGGAGGTCATTTCTTCAAGAACTTTAGCTCTTGACCTCATTCCTCCAAAGAAGTGCTAAAACATAGAAAGGAGACTTCCCAGGTGGTGCTAGTGGTAAGGAACCTGCCTGCCAATGCAGGAGACATAAAACGTACAGAAAAGGTGACATAAAAGGTTCCATCCCTGGATCAGGAAGATCCCCTGGAGGAGGAAGTGGCAACCCACTACAATATTCTTGTCTGGAGAATCCCATGGACAGAGTAGAACTCTGGTGGGCTACAGTTCATAGGGTTGCAAAGAGTCCGACACAACTGAAGTGACTTAGCACGAAACATAGGCAGAGTGATGAGAGTCTTGATTCTGATACTTACTAGCTGTGCAGACTTAAGAAAGTTACTTAAATTATCAAGCTAAGAGTCCTAGGAGTATTAAATACAATATACTGTGCAACAAAACCACTATGTTAATCAATTTCCTGCCCTCGGTCCCTCACATATAATATCAGAATGCTACCAGACTTGTCTACTTACCAGTAATATTTTGGATTCAGAAACTACAGTGGATGATACAGCAGTGTATTGTGGGTGATTATACTTATGTAAGCTAAAATTAACAATACTTATCAAAGAATGGTGTCCTGATATGGAGCAGTGGGTGAGCAGTGGATACCATAGTGGCTTAAAGAGAAAGACCGACTTCCAGATTTCCACATATTGAGTAAATCATATGCTTTCTTGAGTATATTATTTGTCAATGCCCAGATCTGAGACTTAGAAAGATTCTCTCAGCCCTGGCTATTTAAATTGCTGACCAGAACAACCCAAATTTCTATTTCCCATTCAGAACAGTTATAAAATGTGCTTCCATTTGGGATGCTTTGTTTGCTAGTACTCTGGAACCAGAGCTGGGCTTCTGGTGTGGTCTCAGCCAGGAGCTCCAGAAGGAGACTAGTGGGCGGGGTGCCATCTCGTAAAATCTGTGCCCCTAGTAAGTTACTTCTTATCCTCACATTAGGTCTGAAACAGACATTAAACAGACATGTGGATGTTGACACAGAAGTAACTTGTATACATGGCAGAAGAGTTGGCGTAGGCTCACAGACCCATGTGATTCCAAAGTATATAAACTATGGCTATCATGAAGAAAGAGAAGGCAAGCTACATATGCAAATATATATTTTCTTGTGTTTCATTTAAAAAACAAAAACAAGCAGTTGACATCATTTTACTAATATTTTAAAGAACCCAGTACACCAAAATATTATTTTAACATATGTAATGTAAAATCATTAACTAGATATTTATCTTTTTTGTATTGTCTTTAACTTTAAAAGAGAACATCATTTTTAACCCCTTTTACATGATTGACAAGCAATAAACTCTACTTATTTAATGTATATACAGCTTGATGAGTTTGGAGATAAATATACATTGTGAAACTATCACCAAAATTTATACCATAAACATATTCATCACCAAATTTTCCTTCTGCCCTCTTTTATATTATTATTTGGGGATGGGTCATACAAACACAATATAAAGTCTACTTTTAACAAATCTTAATTATACAATTCAGTATTATTAACTATAAGTGCTGTGCTATATGGGCCTCCCTGGTGCTGGTGGCTCAGCCATAAAGAATCCACCTGCAATATAGGAGACACAAGAGACATGGATTTGATCCCTGGGTCAGGGAAGATTCCCCCAGAGGAGGGCATGGCAACCCAGTCCAGTATTCTTGCTGGGAAAATCCCATGGACAGAGGAGCCCAGTAGGCTACGGTCCATGGAGTCGCAAAGAGTCGGACACGATTGTGCGACTGAACTGAACTGAACTGAAGATTTATTCATCCAATGTAACTAAAACTTTGTATTTTTTGACTAATACCTCCCAAACCCCTAGCAATCATCATTCTGTTCTCTGCTTCTATGAACTTGACTATTTTAGATGCCTTATGTGAGTAGTATCATATAGTATTTGTCATTCTGCGTCTGGCTTATTTCACTTAGGGTAATGTCATCCAGGGTCATCCATGATGTCACAAATGGTATGATTTCTTTCTTTTCTAAGGCTCAATGACATTTCCTTACATGCAAATGCCACTTTTTCTTTATCCATTTATCTGACAATGGACATTTTCTACTTTGTTGTCTTGGTTATTGTGAATAATGCTGCAATGAACATGGTCATGCAAATATCTCTCCATGATCCTGATTTCAATTCCAGCTGATACACACTCATAAATGGAATGGCTGGATCATATGATAATTCTATTTTTAATCTTTAAGGACTCTCCATTCTGTTCCCCATAGTGGCTGTAACAAGTTCCATTCTTGCCAACAGTGTGCAAAAGTTTCAATTTCACCACATTATCAGCAACACTCATATATTTTGTGTTTTTGATAATAGTCACCCTAACATGTGTGAGGTTATATTGCATTGTGGTTTTGATTTGCATTTCCATGATGATTAATGATGCTAAGCACACTTTCAAATACCTGTTGGGCCATTTGTATGTCCTCTTTGGAAAAATATATATTCAGTTCCTTTAATCAGTTTATTTTTTTATTGAATTATAGGAGTTCCCTACATATTTTGTATATTAATCCTTTATCAGTTGTTTGACTTGCAATTATTTTCCTCATTGTATAGGTTGTCTTTTCATTTTGCTAATTGTTACCTTCTTGTGCAGAAGTTTAATATAATCCTGTCTATTTTTTCTTATTTCTGTGCCTTCGATGTTATATCCAAGAAGTCATTACCAAGACAGATGTCAAGAAGTTTTTCCTGTCTTTTTCCTAGTAGATTTATGACTGAAAGCCTTACATTTAAATTTTTAATACTTATTGGAATCCAAGTAAACTTGGATCCATGTAAACTTTATCAAAATTCCAATGACAGGTTTTACCGAGATAAAAACATAAACGCTAAAACTGGATATGAAACCATAAAGATGCTGATTAGCCAAAGCAGTTTTAAATAAGAACAAAACCCAAAGCTCTAGGCATCACAGTTCCTTATTTAAAATTTATTACAAAGCTGCAATAATCAAAGTAATATGGTAATGGGATAAAAACAGACATACAGACATGGAACAGAGTTGATAGGTCAGAAGTAAACCCACTTATATACAGTCAACTCATGGTCAACAAGGGTGCCACAAAGATGCAATTGGGAAAATAGAGTCTCTTCAACAAATGATGTTGAGAAAACAGAGTGTTCATGTATGAAAGAATAAGATTGAACTCTTTTCTTATGCAAGAGCACATTGTGATTTAGATGAGTGATGTCAATTGCTAAATAATCACATATGGGACAACCAGGTGGATGCTTTCACTAATCTGCTCTGCCTCTCTGGCCATCCTACATTTTTAAACATGTGCTATATACAGCATCTCAGTTATATGCTACACTTTAATTTTCTAATGTTCATGCAGACTTCATAGAAAACAAATGTGAAACAAACAGAAAATTTTCCTTTGTATAAACTTCCCTGTATTTTTTCCAATATCGCATTTCTAAATATCATTATCAGAATATGTTTCTCACTACCATTATCTTAAAAACTCCATCCAAACACTCAAACAACATTTCTGCTTATGGACCACAAAACCCAGCATGCTCACCCTTTGCTCTGAGCTCCTACTTTCAAAAGCAGAATATAAATAGAGACACAGACATAGAGTACGTGGATATAAAAGCGGAAAGATGGGACTGGGATGAACTGAGAGATTGGGACTGACATGTATACACTATTGATACTATGTAGAAAATAGATCGGAGAAGGCAATGGCACCCCACTCCAGTGCTCTTGCCTGGAAAATCCCATGGACGGAGGAGCCTGGTAGGCTACAGTCCATGGGGTCGCTAAGAGTCAGACACGACTGAGCGACTTCACTTTCACTTTTCCGTTTCATGCACTGGAGAAGGAAATGGCAATCCACTCCAGTATTCTTGCCTGGAGAATCCCAGGGACGGCGGAGCGTGATGGGCTGCCGTCTATGGGGTCGCACAGAGTTGGACACGACTGAAGCGACTTAGCAGCAGCCGCAGCAGCAGAAAATAGATATCTATTTAACTATATAATGAGAACCTACTGTATAGCACAGGGAACTCTACTCAATGCTCTGTGGTGACCTAAATGGAAAGGCAATCTAAAAAATAGGGGATATATGTGTAAGTACAGATGATTCACTCTGCTGCATAGCAGCAACTAAAACAACATTGTAAAGCAAACATGCTCCAATAAAAATTAATTTAAAAAAATAGAATAAAGATTTGTAAAATCACAAGGGAGTTTCAAAATTTACTTACAGATGGTACATTTTGAGAACTAAAAGGGAAATTCCATTTGGTTATTTAATACATGTATTGATTTATTAATAAGTATTTAATGTATAATTGAATTTTTCCATCAGCAAAAACAGTCCATGTGGTACAAGCTACATAAGTTCTTTAACATAAAAATTATATTTATTTCTCATTGTTTTAGCTGGAAACAGGAAGATATATTTTATGTTTGTTTTGACGTCATTATTGGTTACAGAAAAAATGAGATCGCAATATCTAATTAAAGAGAAAAGAAGCATATAAGACTCTCCAGCATGGGCCCAGATCCTCCTCTCTTATCTTTCTTTATGGCTCTATCATCTCCTGGCTGTGGATGTCTCATATGGAAATATTTGGGTCTGTTTAATTTCTGGCCCATTGATCTTGCGTCACCCTTTATCCATAATCTATCCTTCTCTAGCTGCCTTCATTCTTGACAAACTTCTCCCCTTATGTTATGGGAGAAGTACCTCTCACCATGATTTTTCTCACATGGGATCAGATGGCTTTTTGGCTCTTGGAACAATTGGGTTAGCCAAAAATTGCATTTGGACAGTTTGTAACATCTTGTGGAAAAACCCAAATGAACTTTCTGGCCAACACATATATACATATATTTTTTAGTTTCTCCCATCATCTCTAGTATTAATTTCAACTGCTGCTTGTTCACTGAGCTTTGGAACTCCACACCCTGCGTAATACAGGTCTCATTAAATGCCTTCCCTTATGGCCTATCAGGGACTCCAGCCTTGTACCTGGTCATCAGCTTTTTCCCCACTTGGATTCTTCGTGGGCTTCTTATTTGTTTGGCCAAGCTTTGCTGCCAATAGAACTGTCTTTTGTTGTTTAGTCACTAAGTCGTGTTCAATTCTTTGTGTCCCCATGGACTGTAGCCCTTCAGGCTCCTTTGTCCATGGGATTTCCAAGGCAAGATTACTGGGGTGGGTTGCCATTTATGTCTCTAAATAGAACTATCTAATGTCTGTCAAAAGTTCATCTTGTTTTTTTCCCCTTAATTTTAAGTGCTATGAGGTTTCTCATAAGCCCAGGATCCTTATTCAGCAAGTTTCACATTGAAACATTCTGTACTCCAGAGAAATATTTTAAGAACCACAAAGTCAAACGTATATGAGAACAACTTCTTAAACAAGAGTTTCCCCATGAATTTAGTAGTACCATGGGTGGTAGGATGAAGTTCTGATGTTAACAGGTACAGAGACTAGGAAATGAAAGGGAAAGAAACCTAATATTACATGTCTTACGACATTTCAATCAGGCTTCTGATGGGGAATGAATAAAAATAAAAAGCTTTCAAAGGCAAGATTTGATCTCTGGTTTTAACTTAAAGGGGATTCCCTGGTAGTTCAGCTGGTAAAGAATCTGCCTGCAGTGGAGGAGAGTCTGCTTCGATTCCTGGGTCCGGAAGATTTGCTGGAGACGGGGAAGGCTACCCACTCCAGAATTCTAGGGCTCCCTGATGTCTCAGCTGGTAAAGAATCCTCAAAGAAAGGTTGAATGATTCCATTAAAAGCCTAATTAAGAAAAAAATGTATCAATCTATCACTTAGTTGCCATTTATGAAAACATGACCGTCAGTTTATTTAAATTATACCTACATCTAGTTAATGTCAAAATACGGATCCATCAAAATCCATACATGTTCAGATTACGGACCCAGTCCAAGGAGAGGATATTTCAGCCCAAACTTCCAACAGTACTGAACTTCCAAGTTCAGTCTTAGTGAAAAATGTTTCCCTTCTTGGGGAATTTAAGTATTTTAACGAAGTCTAAAGTTGAACTAGTTAAAGTGTGACATGTTCTTTCTGTGCAAATTTATCTATGAGAAGGGATTTAGGACTATCCTTCTCCAGACTGGTCAGCAAAAAAATATTTGGGGAGTGGGATTATTTGGGGTTGTAAAAGTTTTACACATTTAAAGAACAATACAGATAAAAAACGTGTACTCCAGAGAAAAATTATGACAGTAAGTATATTAAAACCAAGTCAAATGGAAAAGGGTGAAGAGTGATACAGATGTCCAATCTAAAGCCTGTTATTTTGGCGATTGGAAGTAGGTGATATGTGGTTCCCATAATGAGAATAAAGCCACCATAAAGATAAAGGGACTTGGGAAACATCAGCTGGTCAGACTACCTCCTGCAGGCAATGGTATAGACCCAAGATGAGGGAGTTGAGCTGAATGACCTTGAAAGACCCCTCCAGCCTTGAGATTCTATCTCAAAATATTCTTCTCCCATAACCACATGTAAAATATAAATGTTGCTTCCTGAGATACAGCCAAAAACCAATTGCTTTTTAGTCATGTCAGAAAAGGGGTTGCCTGTTAGTTAAGAGTTTATACCTTGACCTGGGGCTTTTTTCATCATAATCAACACGGCACATTGCCATCCAAGGCAGGGTTGACCTCAGCACATTTTCCTGGATTCATCTTATTAGCTGAAAGGTGGAAAGCCCAGGCTTTCTTTGGCCTTTGGGCAAGGAAGTTTTATTGATTGCTCTAGTCATGAATAATCTGCAGCTAAAGAAGAGAAACCATAAGAGTCCTATAAGATGTAAGACCTGGTGGTAGGTTTGCTGTCATTTTAAAAATGGGTACAATATTCAAGAATCATGTAGACACTTCAACAGTCTATATGCTTATTTCTGCCTCCTGGAAACACCAATATTTATTTCTTATATAAGTGATTGTGTACTGACAATTCTCATTAACTTTCAGCTCCAGAAATTTTACTATATACCACCCTGTTACATTAAAATAAACACTGAGCGAATCATCCTTATTATTATTATTGATGATGACCTCAGCACACGAGTTAGAAATAGGTTTATCTGCTAGCAAGAACAGTTTTAATGTGTGTGTATGTGTGTGTGTTTGTGTATATGAGTGTGCATGATTATTTGTCTTCACAATTAGAAATCTCACTACAGGCAATTCAGGGCTAGGAGAACAAATGTCAGGGGACTGCTGAGTGCAGGAGCCAGGATTGAATCTGCATTGGTCCGGAGTCAGGGCCTGTGCTTTCACAATCATAACCATGTCAACATACCGAAGAGGCCAGCCTCAGGAGCCAGGTCATCCTATAACTGATCTTATTACCTTCCTGCCAAGTGACCCTGTGGTTCAGCCAACGGAACGTCAACATTCTTATTATGTTAAGCTCTCAGTGTCAGTTCATCCTCCACTGGATATTTGGAGCATAAATGTAATTAACACTAAGAAAGTTGAAGGAACTTTTAGGACTTAGATGGCATGCTTTACAAACACAGATGAAGCCAGTACCTGAGTTACACAAGATAATAAGATCATTGATTTGCTCAAAATATCCAAGATCATTAGGCCTAATAGACCCAATGCTATATTTTAGGACAGACTTTGAAAATAACAAGTTCATAATAATCTATAAGTAGATTCTGCTCATATAATTAATTCCCACTGAAGGAATCACAAATTATTTTAAAAGAATTACTGGAAAAATGTGATAATTCAGTTAAAAAAATAAGGCCTTTACTCCTACAGAGAAAATCCAAACAGATCTTAGAAAACATTTACCTTTGCCTAATTATTCATGATAGTCAACTTTATATGGAAATTACCAAATCTTAATACCCCATATGGCCAATCGTGTGGTTCCTTATCAGTCAACAATCAAAACAAAGCCCTAGACAGGCAATGACTTCAATATTTTCTGCAAATTAGAAGAAATTTTGAACAAACAAGCCTCGAGAGGATGATACTGTATCTGTCCTGAGTGATCAAAAGTTTATGATGAGGTAGAGTGGTTTCATCAGACCCAATCATGTCATTCCAAGATATGGGTTCTTTTCTTTTTTGAAAATGTTATTGAAGTATAGTTGATTTACACTATTGTGTTAATTTCTCTAAGATGCAATTTCTGACTGAAGAATGATGACATTTGACAAATATATCAAACTAAATCAGTGAAATATATACCCATATTGGGGCCTCCCTGGTGGCTCTGTGGTAAAGAAGCCACCTGCCAATGTAGGAGACACGGGTTTAATCCCTGGAGAAGATCCCCTGGAGAAGGAAATGTCAACCCATTCGAGTATCCTTACCTGGAGAATTCCATGGACAGAGGAACCTGGTGGGCTACAAGTCCATGGGGTCACAAAAAAGTCAGACATGACTTAGTAACTAAACAACAATAGCAATAACCATATTAAATTAAAGTTGGTGTTCATCTCCTGATTTTACCAACACATTGAATGAATCTCCTTTTTCGTCCCTCCTTCCAATCATCTTACTCTTTTCACACTCCCCCCTTTTTAATTATGTCCTGTGTTCTTTATGGTCTTCCCTGATTGCTAAGATGGTAAAGAATCCGCCTGCAATGCAGGAGAACTGGGTTCAATCCCTGGGTTAGGAAGATCCCCTATACCTCTTAAAAAGATGCTTTCCAGTAATATGCCACATGTTTTGTTTATGCTTCAGGTTACAAAATATGTGTAATATTTTTTTCCATTCATTCCTTTGCTTTTATATTCAGTATCTACTGAAGGATTCCTAGGTGTCAATAATTTGGCATCATTCACTCTGGAAAATTGAAAAAGACAGGTTCTGGAAGGTACCATTGCTAGCTGCCCCAAAGCCCAGTAGGAGCTAAAATTAGAATGACCATGCATTAGTATCCCAGGGACAGTCCTGGTTTATGACTATTTTCTGATTATAGCCATTTATGTTGAGATTTTCCATCTTACGGTGTTCTGGTTTGGAGAGTTAGATGTACATTCTAATTAGAACCATAGACAAAGTGGTTTCTTAAGTTGGTAACCACGTCAGGCTGTCTTCCCATTTTTTGTTCGGTCTCTAATAGTTAAGAAATCTTAGGTCCTGTGATTAGAAAAGGTGGTGCCATTGTTTTTGTATGAATATGAGCCCTAATGCCCACCAGAAAAGAGTCAACTACCTAGAACACTCTCTGCAGTATTAGCTTGTACAATAAAAGCAATTGTAACTAACGTATATTGTTCAGTGGCTCTGTCATGTCCAACTCTTTGCGACCCCATTGACTGAGGCACATCAGGCTTCCCTGTCTTTTCCGTCTCCTGGAGCTTGCTCAAACTCATGTCTATTCAGTTGGTGATGCCATCCAACCATCTCATTCTCTGTCATCCCCTTCTCCTTCTGCCTTCAATCTTTCTCAGCATCAGGGTCTTTTCTAATGAGTCAGTTTTTTGTATCAGGTGGCCAAAGTATTGGAGCTTCAGCTTCAGCATCAGTCCTTCCAATGAATATTCAGAATTGATTTCTTTTAGGAAAAGGAGAAGGGAATGACAAACCACGTCAGTATTCTTGCCTTGGAAATCCCACGGACAGTATGAAAAGCTAACATTTATTGACTTTATATTAAGTACCAGGCTGTGTGAAGGGCCCTCAGCCATCACTGAACTCTCAGCAACAGTCTTATAAGTTGAGCATGTTGATATCAATTTTCTTATTGAGGACACTGAGGTTCTAATAATTGAAGTGAGATGCCCAAGGGGCCCAAATATAACCTCACTGGAACTGAACTAAGGGATGATATTTATGGATTCATTATTAAAACAGTTCTACTCACAAATTATACAGAACCTATTCTCACTTGGTTGGGGATATGGTAGGGACAATGAATTTGGGTGGAGCAGGAGTCACAACCATTGTATTAAATGAGTTTGTGTGGTTCCTCACTCTCTTGTGGAACCTGCTGGATTCAGGGACTCCTAGCATTATCTCTAACCACCTCTTTATCACTCCCCTTTCCAATTCCTGCATATGCATATTACCTTCTCTATCACTCGAAAACGATGTATGTTTAACTTTTGTCCTATGACTTCAAGGCTTTGAGCATCATCTTTTACCTAATTCCTAAACATATAACTTAAACATCTACCTAGTGTTTGCTTGTAGAAAGCTTAGTGTCCCAACCCATTATAGAGAATTTTTACTGATGGATTTCAAGACCTGACTGATATTCTTAATCTCCCATTTTATTTTTAAACTTCTTTTTTCCAGCTCTATTGAGATGTAATTGACATAGAAAACTGTGTAAGTTTAAGGTACAGGCGTTGGCTTGAAACAATGATATATTGCAAAAAGATGACTATCGTAATGTTAGCTAACACTTCCATCATATCACATAATTACATTTCATTCTTTGATAAGAACATATAAGATCCACTCTTAACAACTTTCTAACCCCACTCTCTTTTATTTTTCAATTTTTATTTTATATTGGAGTATAGTTGAATAACAATGTTGCTTCAGTTTCAGGTGTAAAGTGATTCAGTTGTAAAAATATCTCCCTCTCTTAAATGTCCCAGCCACCTTCTCTGAGCACTGCTTGCTACACATTTCCTACAATATCACTTGAACAAGTCTGTTGGACAGAGTGGACTTTTGCCGAAAATGTGGTGAAAATATAGAGTGATGATGGCATTGAAAGGAAACCACACCACAGTGGAAGATTGAGTGTCAGTCTCCCTACATTCATTTGCTCTTCTCCAGTTCTGGGTATCTTACAGGCCTCTCCCTTCATAAGCCCTCATTCCCTGGAAACATCAAATCTTTAAATCAAGTTCCTTCTCTTATTCCATCTTTCCATATAGTCCCAGGTCCCAGAAAAGAAATTTTTTTTTCCTATGGTGATTAAATAATTCCAAAAGCAACACACAAAAACATCCCTCTACAGCTGAATAACTGCTTCACCCAGAGAAAGTCAATTCCTTTTGCTGTTAAACTCTCCATTTAACTGCCTTTTTTTGTACTTTCTTATAACCACTATATTCATTGAGCTGTCTTCCCAAACGGAGGAGCAAGCTCTCTTTCTTCTGTTACTATTCTAGAACAAGGAAATTCTGACATCAGCTTTTAAGCCAGCAATTTTCTTCTAATGAGAGAAATAAAATATATTTAATTAATCACTAAAAATGTATTTATTGAGCACCTGTAATGTTTCAGAAATGTGGCAAAGATTATGGGGCTATAAAACAGCATAATATATAGACCCTCAAGGAGATTTCAAGTCAGTAGAAGATAGTATATTTTCCAAGAACAGATAAAAAGGAGAAAGAGCATAAAAGGCTAGATATTTTTCCCACATTCCCTTCTCCTATCCAGTTAGCGAAAACTGGTTTGAACATTAGAAGGAAAGCATCTATGGAAAGAAATATAACCTTTAAACTTTGTGTAAATTAAATGATAATAATCCAATGCTTATATTTATTTTCCAAATCCTCATATATCCCTGGAGTAAGTGATGATTCCTGGAGTAAAACATGTCTTGTAAAAAATATTTTAACACTATTTTCTTAAATATCTTAGTGCACTCAAAGTAGAAAACACAGACTCATGAAAAACACTTTACCATGGAAAGTTTAAGATGAATAATTTTGGTTCAAAAAGAGATAATTGTTTTGTTTTGTTTTTTACATTGGAAAGTATTTAAAAGGCTTCCATGTACATAAAGCTGGTGTCATTCTGTAAATCAACCCCAAGGAAAAACCAGCTAATTGAGCAAACTTGGCAAAGATGCTGTCTCCTGGGATCAATTAGATAAGAATAGGAGAAATGAGCTTTTGCCTTCTTTCTTCTGTAGTAGTTTCATGCATCCACTGCAGGGTTCTTACTGACCAGGTATGGAGGCTAGATGGGATATTTCAAGCAAGAAAACAAAAACATCTTTTACAGCTGTACTTCCTTAGGCTTGTAAATAAGACAAACTCTTACTCACAGGAATATGTAATTATTCCCAGGAGCCCCAGCGGCATTCATCTGCAAGCAGGTTACACCTTCAGTCTCATTCAGAAGCTCTGTCCTTACTCTTTCTCCCTTCTTAGGGTGAGTCAGTACTCCACCATGTTTGAGATGCAAAGACTGAAGGCAGCCTGGTTTTCCGACTTTCAAGACAAAGAGCTTTCAAAGCTTAAATGAATTGCCTAAGCAGATTCTAGCAACTATGGACCCTTAATAAGGACAAAGGATATCAGTGGTGGTCAAACAACCCCTTTGAAATCAGATAGAACTGAGTTTGAATCCAGCTTTTCCAAAGCAATCTAGCTGAGCAACTTGAACTAACATTTAGCCACTATGAGCCTCAGTATCTGTGTGTGCATGCTCAGTTGCTTCAGGTGTGCCTGACTCTTTGAGACCCTGTGGACTGTATCCCATCAGGCTCTTCTGTCCATGGGATTATCCAGGCAGGAATACTGGAGTGGGTTTCTATGCCCACCTCCAGAAGATCTTCCCCACCCAGGGATCAAACCCACATCACTTATTTCTCCTTCATTGGCAGGCAGAATCTTTGTCACCTGGGAAGCCCCAGCCTCAGTATACTTAGTTCTAAAATGGAAATAATAGTTCATTCTGAGGTTTAGTAGTGATGACATCATCTCTGAGTTATTCTCCCTTTATTCATCATTGGAACTGTCTGTGATAAATGGCTTATGCCATGCATGCATTCCAACTGTTCCAAGTCTTTCCAGTATATATATTCATAGCATCAAGCACATCTCCTCAATTTATCACAATTGAAATTTTCTATTTATTCCAGTGTGTGTTTGAAATGTGTCTCCTACCAGATCATAAGCTTCCTCGGGATAAGCACCATTTTTGTTTTGTTCTGTTTTGTTGCGCTCTGTTTTGTTCTTTGATTCAGTAGAAACATCCCAAGGGCACACAGAGATGCCTAGCCCATGATTGGCACACAGATATTGATCAAGTGAAATTTTACAACCTTGAAAAAATAATGTTTTCCAATTTCACAGGTGAGAAAGCTGCTGCTCCCAAAGAACCATTTCCTAAAGTGACATCAGTAATGAATGGAAGGCCTGAGATTCAGACCTAAAAGTGATTCTCTAGAGTCAATACACTTTCTATTAAGATAGACAATGTCTTATTACCATCTTCTTCTTTTACAGATGAATAAACAGAAGCTTAGAAGATGTTAAACGACTTTCCCAGGCAGATGTTTGCATAGCTAGGGCTCAAGCCTGGGTCTCCAATTAGATGTCCAGACTGCCTTCTCTCTAACCTGTTTCCTGTACACCATAAAAACCTTCTCAGGTGGAGCCTTAACTGTCCTCTCTGCCATCTGCCCAGGATTTGATTGATTCAGGCAGGAGCATTTTTGTTTTGTTTTTTATTTTGTTCCCTCAATGAGCTAAAGGAGTCAGTCCCACCAGAGTCTTAGATTGGCCTGGCACTGGATGGGAAGTAGACTTCAGCAGCCACCTGTTTGCTTGCTCTAGCATTTACTAGACAACATTTTCCCTGAACACTTCTGACAAGCAGTCAGTCCTTTTTAGCATGTGAAAGTGTACCTTGGGATCTACCATAATGGAATCTGGGAATGTGAGGTTCTTGAGTGATTAAAAGAGCTTGCAAGTGTCACCAGTTCTGGTGTATGCTGCTGCTAAGTCGCTTCAGTCATGTCTGACTCTGTGCAACCCCATAGACGGCAGCCCACCAGACTCCCCTGTCCCTGGGATTCTCCAGGCAAGAACACTGGAGTGGGTTGCCATTTCCTTCTCCAATGCATGAAAGTGAAAGGTGAAAGTGAAGTCACTCAGTCGTGTCGATTCTTAGTGACCCCATGGACTGTAGCCTACCAGACTCCTCCGTCCATGGGATTCTCCAGGCAAGAGTACTGGAGTAGGTTGCCATTTCCTTCTCCAGTTCTGGTGCATAGAGGTGAGCAATCTGCTTTTAGGACCTGCCAGGGCACACATGCTAGTGTCACAGCTGCAGAGAGTCCTGGCAGATACGCCTTTAAGGCCCAGGTGTGGACTCTGTGAATCCTGGGCTCTTGTAAGCCAGGAGAGACGCAGGATTCAGTCAATCATTTCAGATGTAAATCTTTCAGCCTGCTAACTGAAATAAATTCAGAAGACAACAGGAAACTGATTCAATCTTGGCAATATTACTTTTTCCTAGGAAGCCTTGCCTGGTCCACCAAGAATAGAAGAACAGTTTCTCATGAAGGCTAGTCTTCGTATCTGTACTTGACCTCTATTCACTCTAAGTGAAGTCAGAGAGAGAAAAACAAACATCATATGATAGTGCTTATTTGCAGAATCTAAAAATAATACAAATGAACTTATTTGCAAAACAGAAACAAATTCACAGACTTAGAGAATGAACTTATGATTACCAGGGGAGAAGGCTGGGGGGAGATAGTTAGGGAGTTTGGGATTGACAAGTACACACTGCTATATTTAAAATAGATAACCAATAAGGACCTACTTTATTAACAGGGAACTCTGCTCAATATTCTGTAATAAACTAAATAAGAAAAAACTTTGAAAAAGAATAGGTACATGTTTATGTATAACTGAATCACTTTGCTGTACATCTGAAACTAACACAACATTGTTAATGAACTATGTGCCAATATAAATAATTTTTAAATGGTTTTCTACATAAAAGATTTTAGGGAGAGAATATTTTCATAAATCAAAAAGACTAGGAAGTACCAGGATACTTGAACTGGTGGAAATATCCAAATAGGTCCTTGTCAACTGGCGTAATATCCAAGTTATTCAAATAGCCCTCTAACTCTGTGCTCATCCTGTCCCCTCCCACCCTGTCTTATCTGGATCCATCATTTAAAGGCACAGTTGGAATATCTGTGACCCATCTTGAGTCGGTTTCATACTGTGATACCAGAACACTGGTAGGAAAAACTTGTTAAATATTTTAAATTCTACTCTGCTTTTGAAATTGCTTTGACTTCTCTGGTTTCTCTACTCAACCGTACACATTTTGAAGACAAGAACTCAGCTTACCTTGCTCTTTCAGCCCTCATCCCTAACACAGAATCAGGAACAGCCTATGTTCTCAAGAATTTAAAAGACACAAACAGGCAGCTCTATTTTAAAACAGGTAGAGGTTGAAGTGTGAATATACATTCAGTGGTGTGGATGTGTAATTTTTCCTCCAGGGACCATGGCTAGTTTCCGTTTATAAGATCACAGGTAGCCTTCTCTTCATTGATTGTTAATATCTAAATGCTTCTGTTAGATATTAATATCTAAATGTTTCTACTATCTAAATGCTTCTAGAGGAGAAGGGGATGACAGAGGATGAGATGGTTGGATGGCATCACCAACTTGATGGACATGAATTTGAGCAAGCTTCAGGAGTTTGTGATAGACAGGGACACCTGGCATGCTGCAGTCCATGGGGTCACAGAATCGGATACGAATGAGCAACTGAACTGAACTGAAATGCTCCTGTAAATCTGGAGTCAGTACAGTTTCACAGGAGTCCCCCAGATAACACATTGCATGAACTGTGCCCACTTTGGCAGCTTTCTGCCCTCTTAGCATGCCTGCAAATATATGTGATATAGGATAACATTCTTCTCATAGAGTTGTCTTAAATGAAATTAGCCATATACATGCTAAGCAGTAGGGAACTCAATTATACAGAGTCCTTTAAAATTGCTGGTCCACTTTTACGTGCTGGCTTTCATCTCACCCACTGTGGACTTTGTCTCCTTCCTCATGATCATGAATAAAATCCTGGCTATGGTACTTGTTAAAGCATTTTCCAGAACATCATGAAGTGCAGGGAGTGAGGTCATTTGCATACTTTTTCATCCAGAATAATAAAAAATATTGTTATTAACAGTATGTTTACGTAGTCAATATTTTTATGTATTGATCTCCCACCAGATGGCAGGTGCTTTAAATACATTGCCTTTTATTTTGATTGCATACTCAAACTTGATACTCTTATCTTCATTGTACCAATGAGAAAACCCAAACCTAGAGAGATTAAATAATTTCCCTGAGACCATCCAGCTACTAATTGGTGGTTCTGGGGTTCATCTCAAACCTACCTGGTTCCAGCTCTCAATTGCATTTCCCCTGGTGGTGCTGTGTGACTCTATCATCCCTTAAACACTGACTCACACTTTCTCAAAAGTGTCCTACTAATTCTGCCAAACACATGCTCTACCTTGGAAGCAGGCATTCATCCTCACAATTATGTTTTACAGCAGTCAAATTCTGGGACCCTATATCACTTAGGGACTGGCAATAATTACAGATATCCAGGTTCTTATTCCAGATATTCTGCCTTAATTG
The DNA here is from genome assembly GCF_054371585.1 of Giraffa tippelskirchi. Classification (NCBI taxonomy): domain Eukaryota; kingdom Metazoa; phylum Chordata; class Mammalia; order Artiodactyla; family Giraffidae; genus Giraffa; species Giraffa tippelskirchi. The sequence continues at coordinate 135,774,585 of NC_137277.1, forward strand.
CTCTGGGGTGAGCCCAGACATTCAATTTTTAAAAAAGTTTTCTGGCAATTTAAATGTGCAGCAAAGTTAGGCATACAGCATGCATATGAATCCCCTGGGGATTTATTAAGGAAGATCTTGTTTCTGAAGAACTGGGATTGGGCCTAAGTTTCTACATTTGCAAAAAGGCCCCAGTGACACCAACACTACTGGTCCATAAAGTCTTTGATTTTTTCCTTTTTTATTTTATATTGCAGTATAGTTGATTAACAAGTTTGTGTTAGTTTCAGGTATACAGCAAAGAGATTCAGTTATGCATATATGTGTATCTATTCTTTTTCAAATTCCTTTCCTATTTAGATTGTTACAGAACATTGAACAGAGTTCCCTGTTCTATATAGTGAATCTTCGTTGGTTATCCATTTTAAAAATAATATTTATATCTTTTGGCTGTGCTGGGTCTTCATAGCTGCTCAAGGTTTTTCTCTAGTTGTGGCGAGTGGGGGCTAGTTTCTAGCTGCAGTATGTGGGTTTCTAATTGCAGTGGCTTCTCTTGTTGTGGAGCATGGGTTCTAGGGCATACAAGCTACAGTAGTTGTGGCTCCCGGGCTCTAGAGCACAGGCTTAATAGTTGTGGCACACAGGGTTATTTGCTCTGGGGTATGTGGGATCTTCCCATATCAGGGGTCTAACCTGTCTCCTGCATTGGCAGGCAAACTCTTTACCACTAAGGCACCAGGAAAGTGCTTATTATCCATTTTAACTATAGGAGTATGTACATGTCAATCCCAAACTCTCTATTTCTTCCCCCAAATCCCCCACTCCAGGAACCATAAGTTTGTTCTCTAAGTCTGTGAGTCTGTTTATGTTTCAAATAAGTTTATTTGTGTCGGTTTTTTTTTAGATTCTACCTATGAGTGATGACATCTGATATTTCACTTTCTCTACCTGACTTACTTTATTTTACTCAGTGTGATAATCTCTAGATTTATCCATGATGCTGCAAATGGCATTATTTCATTCTCTTTATTGAGTAATATTCCATTGTATATATGTACTACATCTTCTTGGTCCATAAACTTCAATGCTCTAGAACTTGCACTGTTTCTCCTCACAGTTGGCCTGGCTTTCTCTTCTCCAGGGAGTGCTCCTTCTGTGATAAATTCTCCTGCTTTGGGTTTGCAATGTGGTCTCAGTTGCTGTCAGATTTAGTAAATCATGTGAAAGTTCTGGTTTCCACTAAAACATCCTGTTAGCTGAGTAGAATAGAGGGTGGTATGTAATGAAGTCCAGGTCACAAGTTCATTGCCTGGGTTTAATGCCCACAGGGATCAGTTAGCTTTTCTGTACCCCTAGCCACAGTCCCCAGGCTGACCATCCCCCAGATGTGTATGATTGGCCCTGAGGGATGGGTAGTGCTTCCATCGTGTACAACATGCTCACCATAAAAGCAACCAGAGTCTGATTCTTCCCCCACAAAGAGATCAACTGGATTATCTTGACAGGAAATAAGCAGTCAACAATATCAACTGGATGTTTATATGTTCTAGACACTATTCTAAGCATGTTAGAATTTGCATAATATTCTATGACAAATGTAATCATATCCCCATTTTTTGGATGAGTAAATGGGCTCATGGCTTTAATCTCTGACAGCAAATAGCCTGTAAACAGCCTGGAGTACAAGATCTTAGGCTAGGCTGCTACATGCTAAAAAGCATAAATTAGGGATAACAGATGATTTGCAACCTATTATGGTTGGAACCTTAAAGGTACATTCTTTTAAGCCCTGTGATACCTATGGTTCTCAGTATCATCTCCTCAGTTTATAGTGGTGATGATTGCCTCACTGATTCATTGTGATTTTTGTGAAGCGTGAATCAGACTGTGTGTATATTTAAACAAATAAACAAACAAAAAACAATCAACTCTATGATATTGGGAGTATTTCAGCTACATCTAAGAGGAACAGCAATGTGTCTACAGATTCAAGTGTCCTGGCCCTTGTGGTGTACCTTTTGATTTGCCCCAGTTTACAAGGAACTAATTCTAGCTTAGGAACCTGGGAATTGCTCCATTCAGTTTTTGAGGTTTGATTTCAATGTATTTGACTAATAAGGTCTGATTTATTTTCAAAGGTATAATAACACTAATTTGTGTGTAGTTGTTAACTCTTCAAGCAAAAACTCAAGGGGAAGCTATATCTGTGCTGCTTTGATAGTCACAGATATAATTTTTTGAAATTTATAGTGAATATTTGAATACTAAAAAATGGGGAAACCTATGGTTATAGTAAGGTCTAAAGACTAGAAAATTTAGTGCTAAATTCAAATTGCTAAAATATTTGATAACTCAGTTGGTAAAGAATCCACCTGCAATGCAGGAGACACCGGTTTGATTCCTGTGTGGGGAAGATCTGCTGGAAAAAGGATAGCTTACCCACTCCAGCATTCTTGGGCTTCCCTGGTGGTTCAGCTGGTAAAGAATCTGCCTGCAATGCAGGAGACCTGGGTTCAATCCCTGGGTTGAGAAAGTTCCCTGGAGAATGGAACAGCTACCCACTCCAGTATTCTGGCCTGGAGAATTCCATGGATTGTATAGTCCATGGGGTTGCAAAGAGTTGGACATGACTGAGCAACTTTCCTTTTCCCTTTATAAGTACCAGATTACGACAACTTTCTGGAGTCATTCCCCATTAGCTTTCCTTGTTCAGTTCATCAATTATAGTCTCACTCTAAATCAAGCCAATCGATTAGCCAACAAGATTTATTGACAACTCTGTATTCTGGGAATTATCCTCAGCCCTAGAAATTGAACCAGTCAGACATAAGCCCTGCCCACGAAGAGATTGTGTCCTTTCTTATAAAATAAATTTTTTATTTTTTTTATTAAAATGTTTTGTTGCTTTGCTATCCCTCTTGTTGTTGTTGTTCAGTCACTAAGTCATGTCCAACTCTTCATGAGCCCATAGACTGTAGCATGCCAGGTTCCTCTATCCTCCACTACCTCCCCGAGTTTGCTCAAATTCATATCCATTAATTTGGTGATGCTATCAAACTGTCTCATACTCTGCCACTCCCTTCTCCTTTTGCATTCAATCTTCTGCAGCATCGGGGTCTATTCCAATCAGGCAACTCTTCACATCAGGTGGCCAAAGTATTGGAGCTTCAGCTTCAGCATCAGTCCTTCCAAAGAATATGCAATGTTGATTTCCCTGTGGAATCTTTCATTTTATTGGAAGACCTATATAACCTTATGAATACTTTGCTTTGGAGTTCAAGTTCTTCAGGGTGCTTCAGGCAAGAGTAAAAAATAAAACTCATGGATTCCTGCTATTTCTAATTGAAATATCTCCCTAAACTCCCTCTCTCCAAGATATTCTCCAGCCCTTCTTCCTGCTTTATTTCCTTACTGGTATCTTATCACTCTCTGAAATTATTTATTTATATCTTTACACATTCTGCCTATCTTTCCTGCACTGGATGTAAATTTTAGGGCCACAGAAGTTCTTGTTAATTTGGTGGTGTGTCAGCACAACCAGAACAGAACCTAGAAGATAGAAGGTGTTCAAACAATATTCCTTGGATGGATGAATGCATAAATAAATGAATGAATATTAGCCACGGACTCAGTAGAAGAAAATTTCACACTGGATGAGGGGTTAAATAAAGAGGGATTTTAGGCTCCTCTACCTAACCATAAGATTTTGATTTGACAATTCAGTTTCCTGATTTGCCATTAGTAATAATCACTTCTAGAACCTGCAGTATGTGATCAGGGTGATTTGGTGGCTAGTGATCCGAGAACACTGTGGTCATCTCAAAACAGAAGTTAATACTGACATTTACCTATTGTGTTGTGCTATGTGTTTCAGTCCTCAACGAATTCTCATGTGAAACATTTTTTTTTTCTTTTTGCATCTCTTAAAAACCATTTCAGTAATTTCAGATTCTTTACATTTTTGCTAGGGACCACTGAATTGCTTTCCTAAAATTTTTTAAATTGAAGTTGGTGACAAATCAGAAGAATTAAGGTATTTGGAGTTTTCAACTATCTTAAGCACAAGTGATAATAGGTATAAAATTGGCCTCTCATGGCTTACGTGTATGGCCATTTACAGGAGGATGTTTAAAGACTATTAGAAAGTATGGGTTTGTATATATAAAGTTGTTATCAGTCACCATAATATTAAAGCAAGAGCCTAAAACTTGAAGCATCAGCAAATTGCTTTGGTTTTGGAAGCTATAAAAAGAAAAAATTCACACTTTTTTAGTAATTATCATTATGAATGTCTACAATGTAGCTAGACAGTGGGCCAAGTGGACTAGGTACTCAATGTGTATTAATTCCTTTAAACTTCAAACTTTACTGTAGTCTTGTGTGGTAGAAGATATTAAGAAGGAGTGGCAAGAATACACAGAAGAACTGTACAAAAAAAAAATCTTCATGACCCAGATAATCACGATGGTGTGATCACTCACCTAGAGCCAGACATCCTGGAATGTGAAGTCAAGTGAGCCTTAGAAAGCATCACTACAAACAAAGCTAGTGGAGGTGATGGAATTCCAGTTGAGCTATTTCAAATCCTGAAAGATGATGCTGTGAAAGTGCTGCACTCAATATGCCAACAAATCTGGAAAACTCAGCAGTGGCCAAAGGACTGGAAAAGGTCAGTTTTCATTCCAATCCCAAAGAAAGGCAATGCCAAAGAATGCTCGAACTACCGCACAATTGCACTCATCTCACACAATAGTAAAGTAATGCTCAAAATTCTCCAAGCCAGGCTTCAGCAATACATGAACTGTAAACTTCCAGATGTTCAAGCTGGTTTTAGAAAAGGCAGAGGAACCAGAGATCAAATTGCCAACATCTGCTGGATCATTGAAAAAGCAAGAGAGTTCCAGAAGAACATCTATTTCTGCTTTATTGACTATGCCAAAGCCTTTGACTGTGTGGATCACAATAAACTGTGGGAAATTCTGAAAGAGATGGGAATACCAGACCATCTGACCTGTCTCTTGAGAAACCTGTATGCAGGTCAGGATGCCACAGTTAGAACTGGACATGGAACAACAGACTGGTTCCAAATAGGAGAAGGAATACGTCAAGGCTGTATATTGTCATCCTGCTTATTTAACTTATATGCAGAGTACATCATGAGAAACGCTGGGCTAGAAGAAACACAAGCTGGAATCAAGATTGCCAGGAGAAAAATCAATAACCTCAGATATGCAGATGACACCACCCTTATGGCAGAAAGTGAAGAAGAACTAAAAAGCCTCTTGATGAAAGTGAAAGAGGAGAGTGAAAAAGTTGGCTTAAAGCTCAACATTCAGAAAACTAAGATCATGTCATCTGGTCCCATCACTTCATGGGAAATAGATGGAGAAACAGTGGAAACAGTGTCAGACTTGATTTATGGGGGCTCCAAAATCACTACAGATGGTGACTGCAGTCATGAAATTAAAAGACGCTTACTCCTTGGAAGGAAAGTTATGACCAACCTAGATAGCATATTTAAAAGCAGAGACATTACTTTGCCAACAAAGGTCTGTCTAGTCAAGTCTATGGTTTTTCCAGTGGTCATGTATGGATGTGAGAGTTGGACGGTGAAGAAACCTGAGCCCCGAAGAACTGATGCTTTTGAAGTGTGGTGTTGGAGAAGACTGTTGAGAGTCCCTTGGACTGCAAGGAGATCCAACCAGTCTATCCTAAAGGAGACCAGTCTTGGGTTTTCACTGGAAGGACTGATGTTGAAGCTGAAACTCCAATGCTTTGGCCACCTCATGCAAAGAGTTGACTCATTGGAAAAGACCCTAATGCTGGGAAGGATTAGGGGTAGGAGGAAAAAGGGACGACAGAGGATGAGATGGTTGGATGGCATCACCGACTCGATGGACATGGGTTTGGGTGGACTCCGGGAGTTGGTGATGGACAGGGAGGCCTTGCATGCTGCGATTCATGGGATTGCAAAGAGTCAGACAGGACTGAGCGACTGAACTGAACTGAACTGAACTGTGTAGTAGATGTATCTCACCATTTGACAGATGCAGAAACTGAGGGCCAGAGAGATAGGGCTAATGAGAAACCAAACCTGGATTTTGATCCAGATAACACCACATTCTTTGCATATTTCAACACTGCCTCCTGTGGTCCAGGATGATATTACACACAGTATAAGCGCATTAAACATGTTAGTGCATTTTTAGCCGCTAAGTCGTGTCCAACTCTTTGCAACCCCATCATCTGTAGCCCACCAGGCTCCTCTGTCTATGGGATTTTTCAGGCAAGAATACTGGAGTGAGTTGCCATTTCCTTCTCCAAAACATGTTAGGTATGTATATTCTTTTATATTTTTGTTTATTTGCTAATTCGTGTCTGACTCTTTCTGACTCTGTGGACTGGCAGCAAGCCATTCTTCCCTGTTCTTCACTATTTCCTAAATTTTGCTCAAACTCATGCCATTGAGTCAGTGACTTTATCCAATCATTTCATCCTCTATCTCCCCTTTCTCCTGTCACTCTCAGTCTTTAGCTAGTGATGTGTCTTTGGAGATATATTCCTTAAACTTCTAGATGTATTACGTACATATTTATCATGGGCTTCCCTGGTGGTTCAAATAGTAAAGAATCTGCCTGCAATGCAGGAGACACAGGTTTGATTCCTGGGTCGGGGAGATTCCCCTGTAAAAGCAATGGCGTTTTTTTATTCTTCCCTGGAGAATTCCATGGACAAAGGAGCTTAGCAGGCTACAGTCCATAGGGTAGCACAGAGTTGGACATGACTGAGAGACTTATACTTTCACTTTTTTTTTTCTTTCTTGCATATATTTTTTTTTCTAGTGGTAGGATTATGAGTGCTTCATTATTTTATAATTTATATTTATTGTTTCAAACTTTAACAAAGAAGATAAGCAACATTTTAAATTCATATTTTAAAATATCTGATGGGTTTTTGGAGGACATCTATAAATCTTTGGAGACTGATTTCAAAGAGTGCTAACCATGCCTTGAAACTGCTACAAGAAGCAGAATATTAGACTGGTGGGACACTGATCTGCTTCATAGTCACATATATGAAGATAACCTATTCATTAAGTCAAATCCAACATGGCTTCCACTTTTGCCACTCTTCCTGCAACTCAGTAGCTAATAGAATGCCACATTCAAATAGTATTGAGCTACTTAATGTGTTTTTCCCAGTGTGTTGAGTTTGAAAATCACTATATAAGTTATTGCTACAATTATTTTCCACCTTAATCTGCCAAAAGAGAAATTAATTCAGTCCACATCTTGACTGCAAGGCTGTTATAAAAGATCCATTGTCCGCAGCTACTCTGTACATAGATCTTTGAAACTAGACCCCACAAGGCAACAGAAATTTTAAACAGTGATCTTTAACTGCCAGGCAGGCTCCAAGACTATTTGAAACATGATTTGGGGAACTCCAATTCAATGTCCATTACTCAAAGGACTTCACCTTTGTTTAGGATCTAATGATCTCACCCAATAGCATGGTCATCTCCAGTAGGTCATTTGGTCTTTATCTCAGTTTCTAATTGTGTAAAATGAGAACTGTCATGACTGAAGTTCACTCAACAGGCATTTTCTGATCTTTGTTGGTTGCAAAGCAGTTAGAGGAACCTGTGATTATTACATGATCCTGAACAGTAAGTTTGCAGAATAGGTCCACCTTCTGTTTCCATTTCTTACTTACTACAGGCATTGGTAAGTCCCTGGACCTCCTTAAGCCTCATTTTCTCTATTATTGAAATATGCATCCTTCAGGGTTGTTGTGGATAGGAAATGAAATAATGTGTGCAAAGCACTTGGCACAATGGCAGTCACACAGTGAGTGCTCCGTGGAAGGGAGAGGCAACTATCTAAAGATTTAGATGTATATTGGTTCAATATTGACTCTTGTGTTTATGTTTTGTAATTGTCTTTTGTTGATAGGATAAAAATTACATACATATGTGTGTGTAGGTATGTATTCATTATTGAAAAATTGGCAAACAGAAAATGGGGCTGAGACCCATAATTCTATCATTGCCATCTACTATCATTTAAAACTACTGTTATCATTTCAGCATTTTCCTTTTCCATTTTTATTAATTCCAAAAATATTTTTACATATATAGTCATACATATTTATGCAAGTTTTGTTATGCCTTCTTTATTTACTAGCAACACATAAATACTTAATATTCCTACTACAAATTTTGGAAAGTTTTAATTAATATTTTCATTATATAGGTCATCATGCATATATATTTCATTTAGAAAGTATAGATAATAAGAAAATTATAATCATTTGTAATTTCACAGGCCAGAGATAGCTAGTACTGACATTTAAAGATAAATTCTTCTGGTCTTCTTTATATGCATGCATCTATGATTTAATCTAAGGTGAATACAGCTTTGATTCCTGGCTCAGGAAGATCCTCTGAAGCAAGAAATGGCAACTCACTCCAGTACTCTTGCCTGAAAAATCCCATGGACAGAGGAGCCTGGCGGGCTACAGTCCAAGGGGTCGCAAAGAGTCAAACACAACTAAGTGACTAAACGTGCACTCATTTGCAATCCTTTCAAAAGAAAGAAAGAAAAATGCTACCAAATCAACACTGACACCATGCTTTCTGATCATGTAGAAGTTTTATTTTATATGGCTTGGAATGGCCCTTTTCAGTTATATAGGCAAAGGTTTTTATCATGGTGTCGTTCTTGTGCACAGACACAAAGAAAACTGATGCAAAATGAAATTGATGTTTCTAAAATTCTTTCACATTCAAAGTTTGGCTGTCCCAAGTCACCTCTGACACATCCGTGTCTCTATATCCAACACAATGTTATCTTCTGTGTTGTTGCTTTTTGATGTAAACAATGTGTTTTCAATGCTGAATCATATAATATTTCAGTACCATTTAAAATACCAATTAAACTCAATACTGTAGTACCGACTATGCACATAGCTCATAGAGTGACAAAGACATACCCTAGCTCTGTCCAATCTATACAGTTTTTCTGGGTCTAGCACAGCTACATGATGGCTAACTAGCAGCCATTGATAGGGAGATACACTGTGGTTTCAGGCATGCTACAAGGTGAAAAGCATATACAGCTTGCTGCTGCTCCTAAGTCGCTTCAGTCGTGTCCGACTCTGTGCGACCCCATAGACGGCAGCCCACCAGGCTCTACCATCCCTGGGATTCTCCAGGCGAGAATACTGGAGTGGGTTGCCATTTCCTTCTCCAGTGCATGAACGGGAAAAGTGAAAGCGAAGTCGCTCAGTCGTGTCTGACTCTTAGCGACCCCATGGACTGTAGCCTACCAGGCTCCTCCAACCATGGGATTCTCCAGGCAAGAGTACTGGAGTGGAGTGCCATTGCCTTCTCCGATATACAGCTTAGAACTCATGAAAAAGGAATGTTTTACATAGTTTTCTCTTATAATGCTTTATTTAGCTTATCATTTAAAAATTTTCCCTTTACTTGGGAACACTTCCTAGTATCTTTAAAATTCTTCAAAGAAAATCATTTTTTCAAAGTATTCAACAAATGTAGGACCAGAGAACCTTACCTCCTGAGGCCTTTAGAAAATTACTATTATTGTAAACAAGATTTGCAAATAGGAATATATTGAAAATTATTCCTACAAAAGCAAGGAGGGTCACGAACACATTAAATGATGAAGGTTCAAATATGTACAAAATTTGAATTTTAAAAATCTATAATTGCATATTGAATAGCTTGACTTCTGGGAAGAATGTTTTGATGCAGCTTCTAATTTTAATTAGGTAAATTCATATTCTGTATGAGAAGGGAGTGAAATTGAGAAAGCCTATGATATCACATAAATCTAAATCTGATAAAACATTCAAGAGAACCATAGAAGCAATTTATTTGACAAGTTTTGCTGTGTAAACTGAAGATACTGTGAAAGGAGGCAAAAACATTCATACATAAATTATTGGAACTGACTATTTATAAATATTTTATTTAAAAAATTATAGGATTGAGAATATCCTTCATTTACCAAGTTTGCTCTGAATGTACCAGAAACCTCAGCACCTATAGAGAATGTTCACAGTTACAAATGCTATGGTCTGTTAAAGAGTCAATTGAATATGTCAACAAAATATTAAAATTTTTCTTTATTCCTGAAAATAATCTCTCTTATGATGTATAATAAGGTATTCAGGCTTTCCTCTAATGTAGAACATTTAGAATGTTGTCACTTGCTCTATTGTACTCAATATAACACATATTAAATTAGTATTTCTCCATCTGCAGTGTTGATCACTTTGTCAGGATAGATTCCAAACAGTGGAATTTCTGAATCTTACCATAAGAACATTTTTAAGCTAAATTTCACTGAAGTCTTTTGACTGATTTTATGTTCTCTAAATATCAGGACATAATAGTAATAAAAATCCAATGCATAATTTAAAGAAAATGAAGTTATTTAAAGTAAGTTTTAAGGAACTAAAAAAATATTAATAACTCTTTGTAGAAAGATAATGTTAACCTCACAATGTGAATGGTACTTGTTAAAATAATTGTACTTTTTGGTCAATCAATAATATTTTTAAATCTGGGAGACTTATGGGGTTTTGCCATGTTCTGGGGCATTTTAAGTGAGCCACAGAACTTGTCCTAAAGGAATTCTTCTGGTAGTGGTTGAAATGCAAATAGAAGATAATTATTACAAACACTTACCATTGTTAAAGTGGAGCCCCTGAGGGCAGTGGGCACAAAGACTGAGGTTAGTGATGCGTCATGCATGGGGCAAATTTGATAAGAAACGTCACAGAGGAGCTGAGTTTGGGAGGCTGAGCTGTTTCACAGCAGAGAATAAAAGAGAATGTCATCAACAGAGTCCTCAGATTAGGAAAACCATGATATATCTGAGGGACAAAGAAGGCAATTGTGAAGTTGATTCTAACATTCTCAGGGATGAAAGAGAAGATGGGGAACAGTGTGCATGATTAAACTGGGATAGGTCTTATTTGTCTTGCTGTGGATGCTCACTATATTAACTCACACTTTTGTAGCTAAGACTGCCACTAATGCTACTAGTCCACACACTATGTTTTCTGTAGGACAGGTAGAATGCTAATCTCTAGAAACACAGTGTCTGGCAGAATGGATAGGCACAATAGTAATTAATACGTTAAATAGTAGGATAATTTCAAACAATGAAAAGTGTTTTGACAACAGGATAGAATTTTAAAGAATGTTTGGGCTCCTGTTAGATTTGGAAATAATCTCAATTAAGAGATCAGAGAATTCCCCTCTGAAAAGATGCTATGTGGACTATAACATATCTCAATTAAGAGATCAGAGAATTCTCCTCTGAAAAGATGCTATGTGGACTATAACATACTGCTAAGAAGGTTTTAGACATCTTTAGTACCAGAGAAAAATCATTGCAGGCAGCAGGAATGACAAATGACAAGTACAAATGCCCTGGGCATGGCATGTTATTTGAAGGACTAAAAGAAAGCCAGTGACTGAAGTTCTGGAACAAAATAAAAATAGGGATATAAGATCGGGATATAGAGAAAGAGGATAAAATGCCTCTAGAACTTATAGATCTTGGGTCAGCATTTGAATCTTATGCTAAGGGCTATGGACACCTACTAGAATTTTCTAGAGTAAAGTATTGTGATCTTGACAGCCTATTCATTTTTCTGTAAGAGAAGAAAGAACCTCACTCATACTGTGCCTCTGATGTGGCTAAGTGTATATGCCACAGTTATGGGTCTCAGAGTCATGCATTCCTTGACTACATTTAATTTGAAGACAGAGCTTCTCAGAAAGCCAGAGAATTGAACATGGTCCTCAATTTCTTATTTATTTTCAGTAGTTGTGCAGAGCATTCTGGATTGTCTTTTACTGATAAGAATGTGATTCTCTGTCGAGTTTCCATCTCAGGTGCTCATCCCGGGCTGAGGTAGGGGTGAGTCACTGACAGGGGACCCATGGTATAATGTAGAGGAGGATGCAGGTCTACCATGCAAGGACTCGACTTCAGCCTTGTAAACTTCAGTGTATACTAGAGCCTTTCTGACAATTTTTCTTCAAGTACATTATTTCAGAAATGAGTTCATTTTCCTTCTGATTGTCCCTATGTCAGTGGTTACTACCATTTTGATTTTGATTGATTTTGCCGCAGCCTCTTTGGAGGAGGCAATCTTGTGCAGCAAGAAATGAGCAATTAAAGGAATCCTATAGGCAATCAAAAAGTAACTACAATTTGTGGATAATCCTCTCCTAAGTAGTATGTTATGTTTCTAAATTCAAAAAGGAAAAGTCTTAAAAAACTCTTTCCATTTGTATCTCACCTTTCCACCCCATTGTTGCTTTAGTCTATTCGCTTTCTGCCTTTTCTCTATGTGTGTTTTATATAGTTTTGTCCACAGCAATAGGCTACTCTTCATTTGATTATAATGTTAGGGTACTTTTTTTTTTTTTTTACTGCACTGTGTGGCATGTTGGATCTTTGTTTCCCTACCAGGGATCAAACCTGTGCCTCGTGCAGTTGGAAGCTCAGAGTTCTAACCACTGGACCACCAGGGAAGTCCTAGGGCACGTTTTTTTGTTTGTTTGTTTAATCTTCATTCCATTTGTCAAAATAGTGCTAGCTGGCCACAATAGAAAAATACCCTTGACATCTCAGTGGTTTAATGCCACAAAGATTTATTTCTCAAATCAGCTCAGAAGGAATCAGGTGACCATCCACCATCTTGCACTCTGCCATTTTGAACAAGCATTTTGTGTAGTTTCATTGGAAAAGAAAACAAAATGGAGAAGGTATGCACATTGGTTCTTAGCTGGCCAGAAATGGCACAAAATGAATATTCTAACAGTCCACTGGACAGATCTGGTGTCATGGATGAGGACAGTGAAGGACACAGACTGTGATGAACACGGTTTCTGTCACCATTAGCCTTTCTGTCACCACATATCTGCCACACACACACACACCCACACATAAAGTCTCACCTTCTCCTGACTCGCCACACACTGAAGTTCTATGGAAGTCAAGCAGGGCCCTATGGGACTCCCAGGCATAGAGGCCTTTGTCTCCCCGGCATAGAAGCCTTTGTCTGCCCACTTCTTGTAGTCAAGAATTCAGCTTCCAAGACCTTCCTGGAGTTCCAAAGGGCAGATTCGAACAGTTGCTAATTAAGGGAGGAGCAGTCAAGAAAATCACCTGAAGCAAAATTAAAAGGATCAGAGACGTTCATCAAGATTAGGAAACCAACCATCTGAGATGAGATGAAGAGAGTGCAGGTCTCTTGTCAGAGACTCCACCTTTGAAACATTGTTATAAAACACTTCATCAAGTCTTCCTGGATTGGGACAGATAGTTTTTCGAAGCAGAAGCTAGGTATATCTCCCTTTGTCTCTTAAAGCATTAAAGCTGTCCTTTTCTACTTCACTCAAAACTCTGTCCCTGAGATTTGATTCAGCACCGGTGTACAGAGAGGCCAAGATTTCAGAAATAATACTCCTCCTGTGAAAAAGTATTCCAAAGTCTCATCCAGTCGTTGCATTTACTTCCAAATCCCACTGTGTGGTATCATTTCCATCAAGTCTGGATGTGGCTTCTCTTGGTATAAATATCTCAAATTGAAAAATAACGAAAGTTTCATCTCCTCTCCACATTATCCTCCCCAACCCCATACACATATACATCCAATATGCAAAGGCAAGACAGTAACAAAACAACCACAACAGGCTTTGCCATTCAGAGAGGGAAAGCGTAGCATTCATGCCTGCGTGCTCAGTTGTGTCTGACTCTTTGTGATCCCATAAACTGCAGCCAGCCAGGCTCCTCTCTCCATGGAATTTTCCAGGCAAGAATAGTGGAGCAGGTTGCCATTTCCTACACTTGGGGATCTTCCCAACCCTGGGGTCAAAGCCATGTGTCTTGCATCTGCTGCATTGACACGTTTGACTTTTTGTGACCCCATGGACTAGGGCTCTCCAGGCTTCTCTGTCCATGGGATTCTCTAGGAAAGAATACTGGAGCAGATTGCCATTTCTTTCTCCTTTCCATTTCTTCCCAAGGGTCAAACCCTGGTCTCTCACATTGCAGGAGGATTCTTTACTGTCTGAGCCACCAGGGAGGCCATTCATTCAGGTGGCAAAGGTGAGAGATGAGGGGAATCTGCCCCATCCACTCCCGACTATATATAGTGTGAGAAACACAAGGTTATGGTCTTTCCAGTTGGTGCTAGTGGTAAAGAACCCTCCTTCAGAAGACATAGGAGACGTGAGTTCGATCCCTGGGTTGGGAAGATCCTCTGGAGGAGGGCATGGCAATCCACTCCAGTATTCTTGCCTGGAGAATCACATGGACAGAGGAGGCCTGGCAGGCTATAGTCCATAGGGTCTCAAAGAGCTGAACATGACTGAAGGACTTAGTACTCACACAAGGCTGAATTTTACATTGCATATCTTTTGTGAGCAGTTAATAATTACTTAGATGAAGTGGAGAGCTTGTGCAAAAAGAAACAAATAAGGAAATAATGAGAAAGAAGGTTAAGTAATAATTGTATGTTGTTGGCCAGGTTTCGTGGTTCTTTGCTGGGATGGGATAGAGTCTGATATTGGAAGTAGGAAAGAGGGGAATCAATGTTTGGCCACCATGAAACATTTAGTGATATCATTAACTTGGAGGGCAAACCATATGCACAGTGAACTTAAGGGAAGAAGCTGGAAATAAAATGTGAGAGGTGTGTATTGCCTGTGTTTGTTGAGCTTTAGAAGAAAGAGATGAGCTCAGGAAAGGATCTGCCAGTTGACATGCAGAAACATAAGGATTTGAGAGCTCAGAGAAATTTGAGGTCTTCATCGTTGGGAAAAAACAAAACCAAAACAAACTGTGTGCTTCTAGAAACACAAAAGAAATGATGAGATTTTTTTACAAAGACTTTGAGCAACCAAGGTCTGGTAAGCCCTCTGAGTTAGCAATGGGTGGGAATGATCCATGTGGAGAGAGAAGAGGAGACTGGGACAGTCAGAGCAGAGATCAGAGGAGGCAAGGAGGAAGGAGCATTAACAGTAAGTCCTCTACAGACAAACATTCAAAGATGTGAACATGCACTCGCATGTCAAATCATGTACGTTAGTTCATGTCTGGCACACATTGTCACATGTGTGCATCCTCTACAAGTAGTTGTGCTTTTGTGTACTTTACTGTGTATAAAGCTTTTGTATACAGTACCATAGAGTACCCAGGATGTCTGGAAGCAAGTGTAAAGGCACCAGTTACATAGCTGGTACTACTATACCTTTTAAGGTAGTGTACTATAAGATTAAACATGTTTTCTTAAATTTTGTGGGGTTTTTTTTGTGTGTGTGTATTATTTGCGTGAAAAGTATTATAAGCCTATTACAGTACAGTACTATATAGCCAAGTGTGTTAGTTGGGTATCTAGGCTAACTTTGTTGGACTTAAAAAAAAAATGGACTTAGAAACAAGATCTCAGAATCAAACTCATTCATATGTAGGGGACTTACTGTATAGTGAAAGAAGGTCAAGAGGGCTGCAAGCCGAATGCAGAGGAGGCAACAGTGGGAGGGGAAGACAAGCAGACAGCAGGTAGGCCACAGGAAGGACTTCAAATTCATCCTGAAGACTGAAGATACAAGTTAACTACTGCCAGGAACTCCCCTGCCTTCTTTCAATGCACTGCCTGCTGCCAGGACTTACAAACACATTTGGCCTGAGGGCAGACAGCAGCTTCCCTGCAAGCAAGTTCTCCAGCTGATTCTATAAAGGTGATCAGAGGGCCAAAGGGCTTGACTCTCCTATAGTCTTAACCTTGAAAAACTGGAGGCAAGTGTACTTATCCATCAAATTGAGTTACAGGACTACAGAATCTGGGGGTTCTGCCCAGAACAGATTTCTGCTTTGGAGACAAATGTACCTTCAAATACAAATATCTTTGTACAGGGTGAAAAATGAAAAATAAAAGAAAAAATTGCAGTTTTCTCAACAAAGTGAGCTGCTCTGGAAAAGTTGCATTATCTAAGGGCACACTTTATTTCTTCTCCAGCTTGTGATTTAGCAATCATGTGATTAGGCATTGCTTGTTTTACAAGGACATCAGTTTGTAATTACTACAACCATGAGCTCTTTTGCCTTGATGATGGACTAGGTAACACTTGTAATTGATAGTCTCTGAATCTTTATTTTCTTTGCAGAGGCACTATGTAATCTCCAAAATCCAGACAGCCTGTGTTTGCTAAATAAAGTACAGAATCGATCACCCTCTTAAACTCTCATGCCTTTTGCAATTTGTGTACTAACATTGCTCTATTCATTTTGCCCTCATCTGTCACGCTTGATTTCTAGTCTTTATCTTCTCTTCATATAGACCCCAGATATTTGAAAGGAAATCATTAACGAAAGATTTATGTATAGTGTCGTATCATTGGCTCTCCTCTTATACTTAGGTTTTATTCATATTATTTTGGGAAAAAAAGATCTTTTTCTTATTGCATAATAATAATTGCCTTATTAGATTATACTGCTTAGCTTGGCTTACTACCTTTGGTTCTGCCTTGGCATACCCACACACTGCCTGGTGAAAGCGAGCATCACACCCACTAATATCCCACTCATTGGGAGCATCCTCAAGCCTTATTCTCAGGATTTTCTATTTGAATAACATTTTCCATCCCGTCCTGCCTCATGGTAAGTCATCAGGCCTAGAGTGATGATCCTGACTTGTTGATTTTGTCTCTGATCTCTCTGGGGACTAAGTTCTGGATCATCCTTAAGCACGTCACTTCAAATTATTTGGGAGATGACACCCACCAGAGGTGACGGCTTCAGGGAAAACTTTTGCTGAAGTAGACTACAGAAAGTCTCCTGTATTTGAATGAGTTCTATTCTGAGAGTGCTTTCATAAGACCGATTTGTTCATAAGTCCAACAAAATTAGCCTAGGTACCCAACTAACACAATCAGCTATATAGTGCAGTACTGTAATAAGTTTCTACTACTTTTCACACACATAAAAAACAAACACAAAAGAATAAAGAAAATGTTTTAAATCTTACAGTGCAGTACCTTGAAAAGAACAGTGGTATGGTATACAACAGTTGGCATACAGAGGCTGGCATCAGGTGAACAGGCAAGAAGAATTACTGACTGGAGGAGGGGAGGGAGGTGAGAGATGGTAGAGCTGCAATTTCACTCACTCCTGACTCTGATGGCACAGACTCTGGTTGCTTACTGGATTCAATCTACCCTCCTGTAAAAACAGTCCAGTGATATCTGGGTAGAACTGTATCAGCTAGATCACCACTGCTTTTAAACCTGCTTCTGGACATCCTGGGTTTGAAGTAAAGATACTGAACTGCTGCTGCTGCTGCTGCTGCTGCTGCTAAGTCGCTTCAGTCGTGTCCAACTCTGTGCAAAACTATGGACTGTAGCCTGACAGGCTTCTCTGTCCATGGGATTCTCCAGGCAAGAATACTGGAGTAGGTTTCCATGCCCTCCTCCAAGGGATCTTCCCGACTCAGGGATCGAACCCGCATCTCTTACATGTCCTGCATTGGCAGGTGGGTTCTTTATCACTAGCGCCACTTGGGAAGCCCCAAAAGTACACATACCCACCTATTTTTCCTCCTGTAAGTAAATATGCCTTCTTGTATTAATTGTAGTTCACCATGAATTACGTTTTCTAGCAATTTCTCCTGTGTTGTTGAAATACCCTCTTTCCTTCTTGTGAACATTTGGGAGATCTGTTTTGTCACTGAATTGAAGGCCTGTAGTATCGTGTACCAGCATGTGGGGAAAAGAGATACAGAGACCTAACATCACTTCCCAGAATCAACGCAAATGGTCCAGTGCCTGTTTGGACACACAGCCAGATAGTCTGGAGGATATACATGTAAATCTATGCACTCAATCACAGCACACATTTTCTAAGTGGTGATTTTCAAAATTAGCTGGTTCCACATTGCAAACTCTTGTGCAGATGTTTGTGCCAGACAGATGAAACAGCTGTTCACCCACAACACAGTCTCAGGAATATCTGACCCTTCCTTTAGAGGCTAAACATCAACCTTGCAGCTGTTGATGTAGGTCAAAATAATAAAGACAGGTGTTCAACTTAGAAACAGTTGCCAAAAACACTTCTTTTGCCCATTTCTATAAAATATGAACATTTTAAAGTGAATTATAGTCTTCAGATATTCATGGCACTAAATATGTGGATGATCTGAAAGAAATTGAAAATGGCTACATCTTCTTGGAGCTCAACTGTTTTAGCATGAGGAGATATGACCTAACTCACATTTCCAGATCATCACCATCATTATCACCACCATCATCACCATCATCATCAACACCACCACCACTATCACTATCACTGTCATCATCATCACCACCATCGCCACAATCGTTATCACCAACACCACCATCACCGTCAACATCACCACCACCATCACCATCATCATCCCCCTCCTCCTCATCCCCTCCCTCCTCATCCCCTCCTCCTCAACCTCATAACATCCATCTTCATAATGAGTTCTAGCTGCTCCAAAACTATGCTATGTGTTGGGAATAATGGTCAGTAAGAGTGCTTGACGTCAGCCGAAGGACCAAGAAAGTCCTCTCTGAAGTGGTGGCACTTAAGCTAAGTCTGACCTGTAAGAAGGAATAATCATGGAGAGAAAAATGGGAAAGCAGACCCAGAGACAGAACAGACTAAGTGAAATACCTACATTAAGAGGAGCTCTTTAAAACTGCATTCATTAGAGGAGTCAGGTAGGAAGCAGCCAGATCCTTCAGGTTCCTGATGGCCATGGTGAATTCTGAGAGAACTGGAGAGCTGTCAAAAAATGTTAAGTGGAGATCCCCCATTTAAAAACAACATTCTGGCTACAATATGGAGAATAAATTGGCAGGAAACAAGAATAATTATCAGAAAATAGAGAAGAAACTATTATCAAACAAAAAGGGACCATGGCATCTCTCAGTTCATACCTCTATATAAGAGTGTGCAGGGGTTTCCCTGGTGGCTCAGTGATAAACAATGTGCCTGCCAATTCAGGAGACAGTGGTTTTATCCCTGATCTGGGAAGATCCCACACTCCAAGAAGCAACAAAGCCCATGTGCCACAGCTATTGAGCCTGTGCTCTAGAGCCCGGGAGCCACAACTACTGAGCCCACATACCACAGCTGCTTAAGCGTGGGTGCCCTAGAACTTGTGCTCCACCACAAGCGAAATCCCAGTGTTGAGAAGCCCACATACTGCATCTAGAGAGTAGCCTCTGCTTTCTGCAACAGAGAAAAGCCCTCACAGCAGTGAAGATCCAGCACAGCCAAAAATAAATAAAATTATGTATAAAAAAATAATATCCAGACACAACTTGCTTTCTGTGTTTCCAAAGGTATTATTGTGTCCCGGGTGTTTTTCTGAAGATGACTTCAGTCATCCATTCACTCATTCAACTTTCCGTTTGTTGTGCACTGACTCCATGTAAGGCATTGGGGTTCATGGAGAGAAAGGACAACCCTGGCTTCCGAGGAGCCCACTGGGAGAGGCAGGAAAGTGAACTAAAGTCAGATGGAGTGGGCAGTAATCAAGAGGTACGCTGAAAAGGGCATCTAACCCCGGGTACGGGCTTCCCTGGTGGTTCAGCTGGTAAAGAATCCACCTGGAATGCAGGAGATCTGGGTTTGATCCCCGGGTTGGGAAGATTCCCCTGGAAAAGGGAAAGGGTACCCACTCCAGTATTCTGGTCTGGAGAATTCCATTGACTATAGTCTGTGGGGTCGCAAAGAGTCAGACATGACTAAACAACTTTCACTTTTTCACTTTCAACCCAGGTACAGCTCCAGAAAGATAGAATTCTAGGTGCATAGAATTAAAGAAAGAATCAAAATTAGCCAAAAGTCATTGATTGTTTTCTGTAAGTTGTTAGTAAGGGGCTTAGGAGACTTGAAGACAAAGCTCCCAAACACTATTTTTATAAATTGTATCATCTTTTGGGATTTTAAAAAAGAGATATATTTTTATCTGTGTTCCATAGAGTTTATTATATTAATTGCCTACACATGTACTTGCTGGCGTTTCCTACATGCTCTTTTAATCAGGCCTCATTTTTGTTTTTACTCAAATACATTTTCCACTCCCCTGCAATGCCTCCTCTTTCTTGTATTTAGCTCTGTCTTTTTAATACCTTGTATTAGTCAGACAACATGAGATTGCATTTGACAGAATCTCAACTCCAATGGTTTAATAAAAGATGAAACATGATTGATTTATCCAGCTGATAATTTCAAACTACACCAGTTCCAGGTAACCCTGGATACAGAAATCAAAATGTGACCTGTAGTAGTGATGTGGATGGAACTAGAGTCTGTCACACAAAATAAAGTAAGTCATAAAGAGAAAAACAAATATGGCGTATTAACACATACATGTGGAATCTAGAACAGTGGTGCAAATGAAACTATTTGCAAGGCAGGAATAGATATGCAGAGGTAGAGAAAGGACATGTGGACACAGAAGAGGAAGGGGAAGGTGGGATGAATTTGGAAATTAGAATTGACGTTTATACATTACTGTATGTAAAACAGATAGCCAACAGGAAGCTGCTCGACAGCACAGGGAGCTCAACTCTGTGCTATGTGATAACTTAGAGGGGTAGGTTGGTGGGTGGGAGGGAGGGTCAATAGAGAGGAGATATATGTGTACATATAGTTGATTCACTTTGTTGTGTGTAGCAGAAGCTAACACAACATTGTAAAGCAATTATACTCCAATACAAATAAAATGTCCTAGAGGCTTTGTCTCTCCCACTCCCTCACTCTTAGTCACATTTTTACCTCCCACTACTGTGACCTTTCCATTTAGAGACAAGTTAGCCACAAGCAATCCCAAGAAACCAGCCTGGCAGTGTGTTGAACACAGGAGGAAGTAATATTTCCTTTCCCAGTGGGTTGGACCAAAGTCCAGAACCAAGCTCCATATGGTGACATCTTGGTTGTAGAATTCTTGATAGCCTGGAATATGAACTATGTTGTCTGGCCAGTTGACAGCCATATGTGCATCTCTGGTAGAGGACGAGTGTGGGTGGCATCAGCTCCAAACACAGCAAGTGGGCTAACAGTGCAGGTTCTGCAGGAGAGCACTGTAGTGTTCCCACCAGAACAGGCAGTGACACAAGACAGCACCTGCTACACTCCTCCTAGGACACAGATGCTCACTCTGGTCTCCCATCTTTGCTAACCTGGTTCTCATCAGCCTTTTCCTCCAATGGTGGCAGGGATCAAAAGGCTCTATTCATGGACATCACCCACATCTGTTATGTCTAGAACCCATCTTGCTGGGCATTGACTCCTTATTTGATTTTTCTCACCAAGGTTTTATCTTGAACCTAAAATCTGTAGACTTAGGTTTTTTGGCTTGGAATTATGTGTATGTATGTGTTTGTGTATGTGTTAATCCAAAACTGCTAATTTATCACTTCCCCAGCATTTCCCCTTTGGTAACCTTAAGTTAGAGTTTGAGATCTATAATTCTGTTTTTTCTTTGTAAATAAGTTCATTTGTATCAGTTTTAAATTAGTTTCTACATATAAATGATATCATACGATATTTGTCATTGTCTGACTTACTTCACTTAGACTGATACTCCCTAGATCCATCCGTGTTGCTGCAAATGACATTATTTTGTTCTTTTCTATGGCTGAGTAATATTCCATTGTGTATGTACACCACATATTAATTACCTGTTGTTCTGTTGATGGACATGTAGGTTGCTTCTGTATCCTGGCTATTGTAAATAGTGCTGCAATTATCATTGGGGTGCATTTATCTCTTCAATTATGATTTTCCCTTGATATACGCCCAGGAGTAGGATTAGTGGATCATATGGTAGTTCAATATTTAGTTTTTTAAGGATCCTCCTTATTGTTCTCTGGGGCTTCCCTTGTGACTCAGCCAGTAAAGAATCCACCTTCAATGCAGGAGGCCTAGGTTCTGTCCCTGGGGACAGATTGGGAAGGTTGGGAAGGTTGGGAAGATCCTCTGGAGAAGGGAAAGGCTACTCACTCCTATATTCTGGCCTGGTGAATTCCATGGGGTACCAAAGAGTTGGACATGACTGAGCAACTTTCTCTTTCACTTTCATTCTGTTTTCCATAATGGCTGCACCAATTTACATTTCCAGGAACACTTCAACAAAGTTCCCTTTTCTCCACACCCTCACCAGCACTTATTGTTTGTAGATGTTTTTCTTAGTTTCATAAGTACTTCACTGTTTCCCCATTGGTCTTCCAGAGCTTTAGCAGTATTTTCCTCTGAAAACTGGGAACTGATTAAAAGTGCAGGATTTCTAGGCCTACTGAACCAAAACCTGCAGTATACAACAAGGCTGCTAGGTGATTTTTAAGCACTTTATAGTTGGATAAACACTGTTTTGAAATTTTTAGTCTCAACTATGCTGGGCTTCAGGACATAAGAGAAGATTCAAGACTCTACATTTGGCCAAAGTGTTAATGGAGCAGAAGTGTTTAGCAAGTTCTCTGCACAGCAAGTTAAGTTTCAAGGGAGAAACACTGGACCTACATGAATACCTTCTCCCTACATGAAAACTCTCCCTTCGTTGCCAGTATTGGAAGATTTAGGAAAGTTATATTTTCTCACAAACAGGTAGATGTGAGATTAATGACCCCATAAGCCTAACAGTCAGTCTTGGACACTTACACACAGTCTGACTCCTCTCCACTCCTTTCCCCAGCCTCTGCTCAAGTTTCTAAAATTATCTTTTATTACCTGCTCAGCTAGTGGGCTGGAGTATTCTGTTTCCATTTCTCTTGACATGGAGAGCAAATCCCAAAGTTGCTAACTAAAACCAAACCAGATGTGCAAAGAATTTTATTGGTTATTTTATGTAACAACTTGAATTGTCAGAAGACTTAAAGTAAATTCATGAAAAATTAAAAGCATAGGAGATTTAAGCCAGAAACTATTTAAACAGGCTTAAAAGGTTACCACAGGAAAAGAACAGGATCAGTGTGTTTGAGTGTAAAAATAAGAAGTTAAGCTGAATCAGGGAGAGAAACCCTGCCTTTTGACCTATAGATTTATCTCTTAAATGAAGTTTCAGCTTTTTTCCTCTTTGGGGAATTAAAGATGAACTAATATATATATATATAAAAGCACTGAATTGGCAAACTTCCTGCATAGTGTGCTGAAAAAAAATCATTTTGTAGAGTTGTATTATTTGAAAACAGAGACTGTGAAGTGGGGAAAAAGCCCATGTCTATGGATGAGATAGAGTTGGCTTCAAATCCCATGAACCACGCACTCAGGCAAATGCTTCAACTCTCAGAGTTGGACTCCTTATCTATAAAATAAAAATAGTAATAAAACACATAAAGAGATTAAATGAGATTATTGACTTATAGAGCTCAGCATATATTACAGACATTCAGTAAAGGGGAACTAGTGAACGAGGTTGAAAAGTTGATAGAGAAGTCGCAACAGGAGGCAGATACCGTGTGAAGCTGGGGAACAATTGTCAATCCACTTAAAAGAAAGAAAATCACTTCCATTTTCATGTTTGAGACTCACAGGCAACCTTTGAAGTAGGGAAGATAGATATTGGTTCAAGTTATTAGGTGGGATGGAACACAAGGAATGATGACTTAGGCATCACTGACTCTGCCATGTCAGAGTCAGTGTGTTGGACCCCAGCTTCCAGATATTGATAGTCCAGGGACCTTAACCATAGCTGTTCCTTCCTTAGATTTCAGGTACTCTGCATCTTCATCCACAAAGGCTGTGTCCTGTGGCCCCTTCTCCTTCCCAGCCATGTTTCCCACCAAGATAGTTGAGAGATGGAAGAAAAAAGGTACTCCACATGAAATCGACAGAAGGCAGGCTCCACAAGGCAGGTGCTCTTTTCTATTCCACAGATTTATCCCAAGTTCCTGAAACAGTGTCTCCCACATAGTAGACCTTGGATATACTTCTTGAGATAATCTCTAAGCACACATTATAAAGGAAAGGTGGGTAGCCTATATAGTCAGCCTGCTCTAGGTATTAATGCAAGCATATGTGGTCTATAATTTAAGATCCTTAAGTTACGTTCCAGCAAATGTGTGTGTGTGTTTGCGTGTGTGTGTGATTGTGTACCCATGTATTTTGGTGGGTGGAGAAGAAGAGAGGTAGAATGTGCCAAGTGATAAAACTTGCAAATATATGGAGCCTCCTACTTAGAAGTCTGGTAAACTCTTTCCCTCTATCTTTACGTCCCTTCAGAAGAAAAGGTCAAGATTGGCTCCAGTCATAACTTCCTATTATCATTTAATTCCCTTCCTCCTCGGCCCCCTTTATAGTCCTCTATCCCCTCCCTTAATGAGCCCTTGGAGTCAGTAAGAAAAGAAAACAGACCTCATCAATTTCCCTAATGACTCTTTCAAAAAGCCTTTTTTTAGCCTTTTATTTTTAGATCGTTTCAAACAATGTCCCTATTAGAGGAGTCTCAAAGGTCCCACGGGATTTTATGGAAACTTTCATTAAGAAAAATAGGCGATGATTTCAAGGACAATGTCACATATCATTAAAAGAGCTATTTTTAAAGTTATGGATAAGTAGACAAAGTTTCATCAAGCAGTTAACCAGATTCACAGTGGGAGTTTGTGGTTGGCAGGAGCAAGACTGACGGAGACATGTTTACAATTGAAATCTGATACTTACCAGACCTCAGCCCTTAGGCAGGTGCTTAAGTGCTCTGCGGATGAACCACCTTGCTGACAGTTTCTTTGCTATTTTTCAAAATGTTGGATTACAATGACAGAATCTATAAATGAAACTCAGTGTCTGTCCCTAGTACTTTGAAAGACATCCAGCAACCACTGAGTTTCTTCACTTTGATAATCATTGAGAACTTCATGACTTATTATTTCACTTCTTAGAGCCTCTTCAGATGGGCTTTCTTCTTTTCTTGTTTCTTAGACTATTATTATAAACTGTCATTGCTTTTATTTATTTATTTATTTTTAATTGGAGGATAATTACTTCACAATATTGCGTTAGTTTCTGCCATACATCAACATAAATCAGCCAGAGGCATACATATGTCCCCTCCATCTTGAGACTCCCTCCCACTTCTCACCACATCCCTCCCTTCTAGGTAGTCACAGAGCACCAAGTTTGAGCTTTCGGCATCATATAGCAAATTCCCACTGGCTATCTATTTTACATATGGACACAGTAGGGCAAGAAGAGGGTGGGAAGAATAGAAAGAGTAGCATTGAAACACATATATTACCATATGTCATTGTTATATGCTGCCTGTATTAATCAGCTCAGTCTACCATTAACAAAATTACAAGGACTGAGTGGCTTAAACAACAAAAATTTAATTCCCACAGTTCAAGTCTGAAAGTCCAAGATGAAGGAATCAGCCAGGCTGAAAGTCCAAGATGAAGCAATCAGCCAATTCAGTTCCCAGTGAGGACCCTCTTCTTGGCTTATAGACTGCTGCCTTTTTAATATGTGCTCACATTGTCTTTCTTTATTGTATTCTTGCAAAGAGATAGATCTCTTTCTTCCTCTTGTTATAGGTTCATCAATCCTGTCATACTAGGACCCTATGCTTGTGACCTTATTTAACCTTAATTACTTATTAAAAGCCTTATTTCTAAATACAGTAATGTTGGGGCTTCTATATATGAATTTAGGGGGACACCAGGTAAACCACAGCACTACTCAACTCTTAAACCACACAGTCTTCAGACTTCCTAATTTTCTAATATTCCCACTGAAAGCAGTAAACCTTTTCTACAAGTCACCTGATGGTCATATATGTATTCATTCAATAAAACTACTGTATGTTATTATCCTACTATATGTTGGGCTCTATACTAAGATCTGGGACTATCCTAACTAATAAGACTAGATTTCTACCCTTAGGGAATAGAATATGGAGAGACAAATACTTAAAAATTAAGGGCAAGAGAATATTAGTGATGTGATTACAGGAATGGTGTTGTTAATCCAAGTTCCCAATGCACAGTAAGGCCAAACAAACCCAAAATGTCAGAGTTTGGAGCAGAGAAACGTAGGCTTATTTCAGGGCCAAGCAAGGATAATGGGTGGCTCCTTCTTAAAAACCCTGAACTCCCTGATGATTTTTGAGGAAAAGGTTTTATAGGCAGCGTTTGGGGTGAAAGCTGCAGCAAGTGTGGCTTTCTTCTGATTGGGTGGTGGTGAGATAAGAGGCTGTGCTCCAGGAATCTCTTGCTCGGCCTGAGAGCCTGAGGTTACCCTCCTCTACTTGGGCAGGGGCCTTAGTTCCTGCAAAAGAGCTCAAAGATACTGTTGTGTGTATCCCTTAAGGAGGAACAGGACCCTGACCAAGGGCTGCGCTATTGTTTCTTGGCTCTCCTCCCTTGTCTCTACAACCCCTCCATTCCCTAATTAGCAACTGTTTGAACCTACTCTTAGCAACTCAGGAAGATCAAGGAGGCCGAATGAAATCTATTTCCTACAAACATGAAATGGGAGATCCAGAGAGTATCCAGAAGGGCCCCACAGGGTCCTGCTCAGTTTCTGTTCCATTGTATTAAGGCTAGAAAGAAGGGAATTCTCACTTATGGCTGTAAGTGAAGGTTTGGGGAGTCTGGAAATGTTAACAGAAAGGGATGTAGAGTAAAAGGAAGCAAGAAACAATCTACAGACAACTTTGAGGATCTAGAAGCTGGATTGGAAATAGGGTGGTGAATGACTCAGTGAGCCATAAATCCAGCACTTCGGACAGGCACTGGTTTATAGGAGATCTTATAAGTCTTGATGAAGAGCAACTTCTTTGTCCTGAAGGCATTAAGTCTATTTTAACAATAAAGTACAATGCTTGAAATATGAATTGAGTTGGAGAAATGTGGGGTTGGGGCAAGAGTAGGTTTTGCAATTGAGTAAGAATTTAGCATTGTAATTTTCAGTGATCAGTCCTTTCCTCAGGGAACTACTGAATGAATAAGGGCTCTGAACAGGCTGGAAATTACAGTGCATCCACTTGTAGAACAGTCCTCATTGTTTCTCAGTTAACCCTGTGCCATCATCAATATTTAAGAGTCGCTCAGGCTTGCAAATTCAATTTATACCAAAATAGTCTATGAGGTAACTACTCTCAATTGTTATATGATTAGTCACCAGTCAGGTGTGGTTGGAAAAAATTATTGTAACTTACTTTTAGGAATCAAATCATTAAATATATTTGTAACAGAAGAGACAAAATTTCTAGATTCTCCCTTACCATAATAGGAACTTGTTCATGATGATCATCCCTAATTT
This sequence comes from Giraffa tippelskirchi, assembly GCF_054371585.1. Taxonomy (NCBI): domain Eukaryota; kingdom Metazoa; phylum Chordata; class Mammalia; order Artiodactyla; family Giraffidae; genus Giraffa; species Giraffa tippelskirchi. Next base: position 135,801,902 of record NC_137277.1, read on the forward strand.
AAGTATTACTGGAATTCAGGAGACGTAGTCAACCCCAAATCTTGGCACTAGGCCATACAGAAGGTCAGAAGCCCACTCAAGAAAGATGTGAACGGCAGACAACAGAAAGCCAAGCTTCAAGGACACTTTCTGTTCATGGAATTGCCTAGAAATCCAAAATTTAGCTTCTGCTCTCCATATGTCTTTCTTTCTCTGTCTCAATAGATGCTTTTTTTTTTCTATAACTCTTTATTTACTTATTTTTTACTGAAGTATTGCTGATTTACAATGTTGTGCCAATCTCTGTTATACAGCAGGAACTCAGTTATACATAGATACATTCTTTTTTAATATTCTTTTCCATTATGGTTCATCCCAGGAGATTGGACATAGTTCCCTGTTCTATACAGCACTGTTGAAGGAAGAGGGGACCCATACCAGGGCCCAAGAGTGGGCTCTGTCTAACAATCAGAAATGAATTGTCCGAGGAGACACATGTGCTGACAAAGCAAAAGATTTTATCGGGAAGGGGTGCCCAGGCAGAGAGCAGGAGGGTAAAGGAACCCAGGAGAACTGCACTGCCACGTAGCTTTTGATCTTAGGTTTTATGGTGATGGGATTAGTTTCTGGATTATCTCTAGCTAATCATTCTGACTCAGGATATTTCCTGGTGGCGCACACATTGTTCAGCAAAAATGGATGCCAGTGAGAAAGATTCTGGGAGGTGGCAAGACACGTGGCATCCTCTTCTGACTATTTTCCAATTCTTCCGGTTGGTGGTGGCTTGTTAGTTCTGTGTTCCTTACTAGAACCTCTTGTCCTCAAATAACTCACACAGATGGTTACTATATTTCCTGGTGGGAGTGGGTGATTTCAGGCAGTCTGTTTCCCCTAATAGTAAAGGGCAATAGTAAGGGGAAACTTGTCCTTTATTCATTCTACATGTAATAGTTTGCGGTTGGATTAACCAACTGCATTAATATACTTCACTTTGTCTCTTGACTTAAAAATGAAGAAAGCAAAAAATAAAAATTTCTGCCTCTGTCTTCATACCCCTTCAACCTTTGGCACTTTTCAAGCACTTGGGTTTATGCTACCTTCTGGATTACCACATTCCTGCCCATGGAGCAAACTGGGGATACTCGATGCACCCAGGCAATTTATCCCTAAGAGAATAGTCTGGAACCCAACAAAGCTACAGGGCTTTGTGGTTATGGTTTGGGGTTGGAGGAAGACTACCAGAAATCTTAATCCAGACCTTTCCTGTTCTTCATTCCGTTGTTAATGATTTTCCTGGGACCAGAATTTTACTTGCAGATGAATTTAGTAGTTTTCTTTATTTTGTCATCTTCTGTCAATAGAGCTAAATCACAGACTTCAGTTGTTTTTCTTAATAGTAAAACATATACTGTACAATATTTTTTTCCTTCAAAGTAGCTTTTGATTATTGCCCCAATTAATTTTTTCAGAAATAAGATGGATGAGTGATTTGTGGAAAAAGCCAAGATGCTATATGCTTTCCAAGTGCTGGATTCACAGAGAATAATGTGATAATGATAGCTTGTTTTCTAAAGCTTTCAGATGTGCAGTTCTGGAGCTGGCAACATGCAATCTCTGGTTACTTCATCTGAACTACTTAAATAGAGAATTTCTGTCTGCATTCTATTCCTTATTTTCACATTTCACAACCTGTAGTTTCCCAGTCTTTAGGGGCAAAGGAAGCATAGTTCAAATTAGAAAGTGCCTTGCCAAGGACCATAAGAAAAGCCATTTCTCCTTGATTTGCAGTGACTTGTTTGAATCTCCATAATGGGTCCTAAGAGACCTATATTTTGTCTTTGGAAGCAGACAGAACACAGAGTTGATTCATGGCTTTAGCTGAGGGGACACTTTGAGACATCAATTGACTGAATTATTTTTTATGTGAGTAATGATAGTGGCCTCCACTCCATCTTGGCCTGCTTTTCCCAGCCTGGAGCTCAGGATGCCTAATTTTGCTTTTTTAAATTAATAATTATCAATTTTTTTCCTCCATTTATAAAAGTAGTACATGCTTGTTTTATACAACACAATGTATATAAAGAAGAAAAAAATCTCTTATAACTGCATCATTATTTTGATGTTTTAAAGACCACACGTGTATTTATTTATCCAACTATATGTTTATCCATCCATCTATCTGTTACCAAACTTGGGTTTGTCTGCTCACTGCTCAAAAGCCAATAATTGAGAGACAAATGTCAGTGGAAGGGAAAGGTGCTTTAATCAAAAAAGCTGACAAATGGGAAGAAGGTGGACTCAGGTCCGAGACCAACTCCCAAAATTATGCTCAGCCATGACTGTTATTAAAGGGAAAAGGGGGGACGAATCTCAATGAATCATCGAGGCAGGAGGTTGGGTCCTGCATCCTTCTCCACGGAGTGCAGACTCTCTGACTCTCTCTTCAGATGTTTTCTTGCCCATGTGAACTGCCTGCAGGATTGCTAAGGGAGCTGTTGGAGATAAAGAACTAGTCATTCTTTAAATACTTAATTCTTTATTTCTACTTCTTTTTATCCAGGGAAAAAAACCAACAGGTTAGGCAAAGCATGGCGTGCATTCAAGAAAGCATAGAAATTAGGTTAAATTGCCTAGAGATCTCATTCCTATAATTAAGTTCTTTCAAGCTCAGAGGGGAACAGAAGTGGGAAAACAAGAAAGGGGCAAAAGAGCAGCTGTCAATCTATCCGTCCATTCATGAATGTCCATTCCCATTTTAGGAATGTATTTCAGACAGTGCATTTTATATTGTAAAATTTTCCCCATCACATTATTAAAACATATTATCAAAAAAAGATGTTTATGTCAGTGCTAACTTTTTACTTTGACAATATAGAAAAGAAATTAGGGATAGGTATTGGAATGAGTATACAGTATATGTATATATGTATGCATGTAAAGGGTAACCATCATGCATGCAACAGGCAAATAGGCCTTTTTGTCATTTGGTTTGTTTTGCATTCTGTTTTGCCTGGGTTTACCGCCTCCAATTAGAGAAGTTGATTATGTGGAGTACATAATTTTGAGGTTGAAAGGGAGCTCAAAGACCATCTGGCTTTGTAGATTTCAAATCTCAAGGGTTCTAAGAAGTTGCCTCAGGGGTTGCCTTGGGCAACAGGGCTTCACTGCCTATTGTCAGAGCTGCTCCACTTCTGTGTTGTATAGTGTTTCACAGGATGATAATGGTGATGATGATGATGATGATATGTGTGTGTGTGTGTTAAGGTTTCCACCACTCTAAACCATCTTTGGAAACAATTGATCTTGTTCAACTTCTTACTCAAAGTGGTTGTTCCTGCAACAGGCCTGTGGGTGGCATTATAGATGTTACTTTAACTCCCTGATGTTTTTCAGCTACACAAACAAGTGCAAAAGCCCTCCCTCCAAGGTGGTGGCTCAAATGGTTCTAGGAAATCCACCAACTCATACCAGCAAATAATGCTTTAGGAATCCAGGAGTATATTCCTTTGTGGGTCAAATACACAAACAGCAGGAGAAGAATTTTGCCAGGAGCTTCTGAGAAAGACAAGGGTCCCATCACTTCATGGCACATAGATGGGGAAACAGTGGAAACAGTGGCAGACTATTTTTTGGGGCTCCAAGATCACTGCAGATAGTGACTGCAGCCATGAAATTAAAAGATGCTTACTCCTTGGAAGGAAAGTTATGAACAACCTAGACAGCATATTAAAAGGCAGAGACATTACTTTGCCCAAAATGTCTGGCTAGTCAAGGATATGGTTTTTCCAGTAACCATATATGGATGTGAGAGTTGGACTACAAAGGAAGCTGAATGCCAAAGAATTGATGCTTTTGAACTCTGGTGTTGGAGAAGACTCTTGAGAGCCCCTTGGACAGCAACGAGATCCAACCAGTCCATCCTAAAGGAGATCAGTCCTGGATGTTCATTGGAAGGACTGATGTTGAAGCTGAAACTCCAATACTTTTGCCACTTGATGGGAAGAACTGACTCATTTGAAAAGACCCTGATGCTGGGAAAGATTGAGGGCAGGAGGAGAAGGGGACGACAGAGGATGAGATGGTTGGATGGCATCACTGACTCAATGGACGTGAGTTTGAGTAAACTCTGGGAATTGGTGATGGACAGGGAGGCCTGGTGTGCTGCAGTCCATGGGGTCACAAAGAGTTGAACACGACTAAGCGACTGAACTGACTGACTTCTGAGAAAGAATTTTGCTCATTCTCGAGGGGAAAAAAATAAATAAATAGAAAACATGGACCCTCTTCCTACTTGCTATTGTGAGGCCTGGAATAGCTGCCATATGGCCCAATACCTACATGAAGATGGGCCAGAGGAAGAGGAAGGCAGAGCTCAGAGAACCACAGAGATGTGGAAACAGACGCCCTGCTGAATCTCACCTACTCCCTGTCCTTCTCCACCCCATCCTCAACTCAACAGCTATTTTATTACCAAAGAGTTACACCTATAGGACGGGTTTTTTGCTATACCTCTGCTGATATAAAATGTGATTCTCACTAGGCCTGCAGACCAAACATTTCTGGGTTAGCTTAGTAACCTGTTGGGTGTTGCCAAAGAGAACTAGGCTGGGATGAGAGGACCCAAATATGATGTCAGGTGAAATTACATACCTACTTTTGTGTCCATTGAAAGTTGCCTAATCGTTATATATCTCAATGATCACATTAACGAATTGGTGGTAACTATCTACACAATCCCTAAATCACAGGATTGTTATAATGTCCACTTTAAAGGATGAGATGTGTCATACAATAGTAAGGTGGCATTCTCATGTCCTTCGTATCTAGAGCACACTAATAATAGCTGCTATTCAGGGAGTCTACTGTATGCCAGTGTCTCCACTAAATATTTCACTTTCACACTCACAAATAAAACATATGAAGTCAGGAATAGGTCCTAAAATTCTTAAGAACAGATGTGTTTCAAACCCAGAATGTTCTGAGTTTTAAAAAGGTGACAAGTCCTAGATAATGTGTCATCCCTTTCAGGATCCAGGAAGCATACCATATTCAAATCCATTAATGTTTTCACTAAAGACTGTATGACTATTCACATTGTATGTGTGTGATCTAAGTCGCTTCAGTTGTGTCAGACTCTTTGTGACCCTATGAACCATACCAGCCAGGCTCTTCAGTCCATGAGATTCTCCAGGCAAGAATACTGGAGTGGGTTGCCATGCCCTTCTCCAGGGAATCTTCTTAGCCCAGGGATCAAACCTGCATTTCTTAACTCTCCTATATTGGTAGGTAGGTTTCTTTACCAATTGCACCACCTAGGAAGCCCAATTATTTATGCTGAAGTGAAGTGAAAGTCGCTCAGTCATGTCCAACTCCTTGCGACTCCCTGGACTGAAGCCCCCCAGGCTCCTCTGTCCATGGTATTCTCCAGGCAAGAGTAATGGGGTGGGTTACCATCTCCTTCTCCAGGCTATCTTCTTGACCCAAGGATTGAACTCTGGTCTCCTGCACTGCAGGAAGATTCTTCACTGTCTGAGCCACCATTAAATGACTTCAATTAAGACCTCATCCCATGATAGGGCAGAATTTGCCTTCAGAATAAGTTCAGGTCAGATTTTAAAACCAAATTTGAAAGTGAAAGTGAAAGTCACTCAGTCGTGTCTGACCCTGCGATCCCATGGACTATAAAGTCCATGGAATTCTCCAGGCCAGAATACTGGAGTGGGTAATCGTTCCCTTCTCCGAGGGATCTTCCCAACCCAGGGATAGAACCCAGGTCTCCCACATTGCAGACAAATTCTTTACCAGCTGAGCCACAAGGGAAGCTCTGAAACAAAATTAGTTAATAGTAATAATAATAATAATAATAACAGTAATAATAACCACAAAAACAGCAATAATAATACTTTTCAGATCTTTTTGGAAATTAGAATTGTAGACTGTATTGTACTTATCCTGTTTCATGGATAAAATAAAAACAGAAGTGCAGAAAAGTTAAGCACATTTCCTCATATCACACAGCTTTCAAATGGAGAAGTTGAGATTGAGCCCTATCTGTCAGTCTCTGGAAACCAGCTCTTAACCACTCTGAAACCACTATTTACAAAGTCTGTCTAGACAGGCTCCCCTGTCTCCAATCTCACAGTTAATATAGTTATCTACATTATCTTTTTGAGACAATTTTTGGAACCTCAAATTATGTTAAGCAAATCTCAGCCATTTGTCTTTGGAGCAGAAGAATAAACAAATACATTTTTCTACTTTTTTGAAGCCACAATTTCTGGACATGTTCTTTGGTGTAAAGAAAAGTGAGACACTTGTCAAGTCTAAGAGAGAAGACAGGCACAAATGAAAGTGCAGTTCAATCAATTATAATAATGATTGAAATTAATGATTTAAAATTATACACATACTATACAATGAAGTGAATCAGCTGTATGTATACATAAACCCTCTCCCTCTTGAGCCTCCCTCCCACTCCTCTATTTTATCACAGAAACTAAGACGACATTGTAAAGCAATTATATTCTAATAAAAAAGTAATATTTGGAAAGTTCCTGGAACATACTAAAATGTTATTTCATCATTAAATTTTGGTACTAATAAAAAATACACAGAGGCATATATAAATATATATCTATTCAAATTCATACACACATACATATATGAATCTTTACAGGACATATATCTGTATGAGAGCACTGTATGTATTATTTACCAGAATCTGTGTTAGACATGTTAAACTGGTAGTGTGATAGACAGATAAACACAGACAACATTCACACTTTTTTTTTTAATTGCAAAATGTGTGATAAATTCTAGGGTAGAATACATGCAAAGCTTCATAGGAGAAATAAAAAGGAAAACTTCCCTAGTATGTTCTTCCTTGAAGATACAGCATTGCAGCAAGACCAGGAAGAAGAGCTGAAATATCTCTCGGGAAAGCAAAGAAGAGGAAAGGGGTTGAAGTCAGAGGAATCAGTGGACAAGTGGACCCATGCAGTATCCCTGGACCACAAAGCTGCAGAATGAGGCTGCTGATAGGGATGGGATGATGGAGGGAGGGAAACAGGAGCCAAGTCGTACAGAAAATACAATATTGTCATGTCATGATGAATATCTAACCCTTAAATGATGTTAAGCTAGGAATCACTATTAAAGTACATCTTCAGTTTAAACAACATATATTCATACCACCCATTTTTATAAAGCCCTGGGTTAAAAGTGTGACTTATCAAATCAGTAATCCCTCAAAGTATGGATAAATCTGTCTTACATTCCAGGTACAGTGGATAGACTTGTGATCAGGAAATCCTGATATAATTGTATGACGTTATGAACCACAGTTAGGCATAGTGAGACATTTTTAAAAATTGTCTCAAATTTTATTAAGTCTAACTGTTGCAGCTATTAAGAAACCAAGGGAAGAGTCTGGAAAACAGCACTTAGAGTTTTACTTGACTGATTCAGATCATGTCTGAGAATAGAAAAGAAGATCTTTACAAAATCCCGAGGTGCAATTTTTTTTGGTAGTATTTCAGCTTATTTCAATGTTAATAGCTGACCACATAACCACTCTGTTCCCTAAGCCAGAAACCTAGAAGTTTCCTTCACTCCCATTTTCAATCAGTGTGTCATTTCTCTCTCAAATATATCTCCTCCCATTTCTCTCAAATCGGCTGTGGCTCTATAATTACAGAATCCACTTATCCTGGCTGTCCATAAAGACTCATCTCCCCAAACTGCTTTCTTATACTATCTCCTCTTTCAGAGGCGGAACTGATCACTCATACTTGCATCTCCTGGAACAATTTTGGGCTATTTTTCACTATATGCCTTTGAAAGCAAAGATGGCATTGCATTGACTTTTTCATCGCAGCTCTTGGCATTCAGTACAGCCCTGACAGAGTAAATCATCAGCCAGCACTTGTTGAATGAGTGACAAGACAACTGTAAATGTTTTCCTGCCCAGTCATTCTATTCTCTAATTTTTGTAAGTGGTTTTTCATAGTAATTACCATGCTCATTAATACTTAAGGCCAAAGCAGATGGCAAGTCTCTGCTCTTGGGATTTTCAGGCTATTAATATGATAAATGGCAAAAAATGTATACAAAGAACTCATTTCAACTTGACACCAAGAAAATGAAGAGGTCTCATAAGTTCCCTGTGAAATGTATCAGACACAGTTTCCTGTTTGGATTTAGCCTCCTGGCTACATGAAGAAGAGTTAAACTCCATACTGGGATAGTTCAAAATAGGTACCCAGAGATCTCCCTGGTGGTCCAGTGGTTAAGAATCCACCTTGCAATGAAGGGGATGTGGGTTTGATTCCTGATCAAGGAACTAAGACTCCATATGCTGCAGAGCAACAAAGCCCACCCACCACAACTACTGAGTCTGCTTGCTCCAGAGTCCATGTGCCACAAAGGAAGATTCTTCATGCTGCAACTAAGACCTGTCACAGTCAAATAAGTAAATAAAAAGATAGGTAACCAATCTCATGCTTCAGTTTAAACTTGCATATATCTGACTCTTGTCTGTATTTTGGTAACGTGTTCGTTTGTTTGGGCTATGTGTTTCTGTATGTGTGTAGGTATGTTGACGTAGACTTCTTTAAAAGAATACACAGTCATTTTTCTTTTTTCACTTTACTCATCTCCCACCCATGTTTTTCTTCCCCTTTCCATATTAATTCTCTAAATTGACATTTCTCTCCTTCCCACTATTGACTTTTTGAGCCAGATTATCCCTTGCTGTATTTGACTATCCTGTGCATTATAGGATATGTAGCAGCAGCATCTCTAACTACTAGATACTGGTGGCATCTCTATCCCAAGCTCAGAGAGCTGATACTGAGAATCTGATAGAAATTCTTATATAAAAAAATTGCATAAATTACAACCATATATTCAGTTCAGTCACTCAGTCATGTCCAACTCTTTGTGACCTCATGGACTGCAGCACACCAGGCATCCCTGTCCATCACTAACTCTGGGAGCTTACTCAAACTCATGTCCATCGAGTTGGTAATGCCATCCTACCATATCATCCTCTGTCGTGCCCTTCTCCTCTCACCTTCAGTCTTTTCCAGCATCAGGGTCTTTGCCAATAAGTCAGTTCTTCCCATCAGGTGGCAAAAGTATTGGAGTTTCAGCTTCAACATCAGTCCTTCCAATGAATATTTAGGACTGATTTCCTTTAAGATGGACTGGTTGGATCTCCTTTCTTCTCCAACACCACAGTTCAAAAGCTCAGCTTTCTTTATAGTCCAACTCTCACATCCATACATGACTACTGGAAAAACCATAGCCTTGACTAGATGGACCTTTGTGGGCAAAGTAATGCCTCTGCTTTTTAATATGCTGTCTAGGTTGGTCATAGCTTTTCTTCCAAGGAGCAAGACTCTTTTAATTTCATGGCTGCAGTCACAAACTCCAGTGATTTTGGAGCCCAAAAAGATAAAGTCTCTTACTGCTTCCACTGTTTTCCCATCTATTTGCCCTGAAGTGATGAGACCAGATGCCATGATTTTAGTTTTCTGAATGTTGAGTTTTAACCTAACTTTTTCACTCTCCTCTTTCACTTTCATCAAGAGGCTCTTTAGTTCTTCTTTACTTTCTGCCATAAGGATGGTGTCATCTGCATATCTGAGGTTATTGATATTTCTCCTGGCAATCTTGATTGCAGCTTGTGCTTCATCCAGACTGGCATTTCGCATGATGTACCCTACATATAAACTAAATAAGCAGGATGACAATATACAGCCTTGACGTACTCCTTTCCCTGTTTGGAACCAGTCTGTTGTTCCATGCCCAGTTCTAAATTTTGCTTCCTGACCTGCACACAGATTTCTTAGGAGGCAGGTCAGGTAGTCTGGTAGTCCCATCTCTTGAAGAATTTTCCACAGTTTGTTGTGATCCACACAGTCAAAGGCTTTGGCATAGTCAATAAAGCAGAAGCAGATTTTTTTTTTCTGAAACCCTCATGCTTTTTCGATGATCCAATGGATGTTGGCAATTTGATCTCTGCTTCCTCTGCCTTTTCTAAATCTGGCTTGAACATCTGGAGGTCCACGGTTCACGTACTGTTGAAGCCTGGCTTGGAGAATTTTTAGTATTACTTTGCTAGCATGTGAGATGAGTGCAATTGTGTGGTAGTTTGAACATTCATTGGCATTGCCTTTCTTTGGGATTGGAATGAAAACTGACTTTTTTTGAAAGGATTGTATTCATTACAAAATAACATGTGTTCATGAGAGAGCATTTGAAAATAATTTTTAATTGACATCTAGCAGTGGTGATCTGGAGATTGTACTTTCCAAACAAGTTTGATTGGAAGTTAGTGAACATGTCTCCCAGATTCTAATATTTGACTGTCAGTCTCAGTCTTTAGTATGACTTTTGAAGTATTCTCGATCCTTTAAAATCCAGAAGTTGGGGCAGAATCTTTTGGAATCTCCTGAATCTGAGGCTCTAAATTTTAACCTAAAATTCTTATATTGTTTTTATATGCCATTTTCCTATTGATTTATTTCTCAAAAGAAATCTGTAATGACAACAACTTATTCTTATATAATAAATGGCAAACACAGAATTTTCCAGAGCTAGAATTTTCCACATACACATATACAGGTTAATGATTACTTTTATTTCTAGTTCTGTCTCAAGCCAGGAAAGTAATTTACTAGCTAGTATTAGTCCATTGTAAGTTTGAGAGATTCCCATCTGTAATTACTCATTTGTTTAGCCCCTCAGTTGTGTCTGATTCTTTGCAATTCCATGGCTACAGCTCCTCTGTCCATAGGCTCTCCCAGACAAGAATACTGGAGTGGGTTGCCCTTTCCTCCTCTAACCAGCTGTAGTTACTCAGGTAAACCTAACTAATTTCAATACAGACAAATGCCAAATAGGACAAACAGGTGATGTAAAGGGGTAAAGAAGTAATTAAATATTTCAATAACCTGTGTTAACTCAAAGTTAATCATCATAATGGTAATAAAAATAAAAATTGAGACTACAAGTATCCCACATCTCTAGGTCATCAAAGAGCCCCAGGCTGGCTCCCTCTGTTCTTTAGTAACTTCCCCCTATCTATCTATTTTACTCATGATAGTGTGTATATGTCAATACTTTCTCAATTTGTCCCACCCTCACATTCTCTCACTGTCAATAGTTTCTCAATTTGTCCCACCCTCACATTCTCCCACTGTGTCCACAAGTCTGTTCTCTACTAGGTTCCTCAATACCAATCAATAATTATTTAGTAGAACTGGTTTGACTTCGGTTGAGGAATCTCAGTTGAAAACCTGACAGACATGGAATTTTATTTTTTTTAATTGGACTATGATTGATTTACAATGTTGTGTTAGTTTCTGGTGTACAGCAAAGGGATTCGGTTATACATACACATATAAATATATTCTTTTTAATATTCTTTTCCATTATGGCTTATTACAGGATATTGGATATAGTTCTCTGTGCTTCGTGGTAGACTTTGTTGTTTATCTATTTTATATACAGTAATTTATCTCCTGATCCCAAACTCCTAACTTACTTGTCTCCCACTCCCTTTCCCCTTTGGTAATGATCAGTTTGCTATGTCTGTGAGTGTTTCTGTTTTGTAAACAAGTGCACTTGTGTCATATTTTAGATTCCACATATAACTGATATCCTATGATATTTGTCTTTCTCTGTCTGACTTCACTTAGTATGACGGTCTCTAGGTCCATCCATGTTGCCATAAATGGCTCTGTTTCATTCTTTGTTATAACTGAGTAATATTCTATTGCATACATGTACCACTTCTTTATTCATTCCTCTGTCGATGGACATTTAGGTTGCTTCCATATCTTAGCTATTGTGAATAGTGCTGCAATGAACATTGGGGTGCATCTATCTTTTCAAAATATGATTTTCTCTGGATGTGGGATGTGTGGATTTTCCCTGGAGTGGGATTGTTTGATCATATTGCAGTTCTATTTTCAGTTTTTTTGAAGAACCTCCATACCTTAGTGGCTGCACAAATTTACATTTTCACCATCAGTGTAGGAGGGGACTTTTTTCTCAACACGTTCTCCATCATTTATTATTTGAAGATTTTTTAATGATGACTGTTGTGATGTGATACCACATTGTAGTTTTGACTTGAATTTCTCTAATAATTAATGATATCTATCATATTTTCCTATGTCCGTTGGCCATCTGTATGTCTTCTTTGGAGCAATGTTTATTTAGGTCTTATGCCATTTCTTAATTGGGTTGTTTGCGCTTTTTTGTATTTGAGTTATATGAACTATCTGTGTATTTTGGAAAATAAGCTCTGGTTTCTTGTGTCATTTACAAATATTGTCTCTCAGTCTGAATGATGTGCTATTTTATTAACTGCTTTGCAACAACCTCCCTTGTAGTTGGAATTTTCCATGTAATTCAAGTCCATGGAGGAGGTGATCAGATAATAAAAGCATTACTTCCTCCTGAATCACCAAACCTTGTCTGGTAGAACTTTAGTCCCTTGCATCTTCATGCTGCCTCTCTAAAACCCCAATCACTCAAAATTATTCTTCAATAAACATTAATTGAACATCTAATATGTGATTAACAGTGCATGGATGCTACAAGATACAAATATGAAAATGGATGTGACTATGTTTCTTCTGTGGCAGACACCATGATTCTATAAACAAATGGTTCCATAAGCCTGTGTGTTATTATAGACATTGGTGCACAAAGCATGAAGGAGAGTCACTGTACTTGCCTAGATAAATCATGAACACCTTCCTAGGGGTGGCGCTTGGTGTTGGCACTGAAGTCCTCATTAAAGTCAGGAATTTACAAAACAGGCATCTCAGTTCCATAATTCTTAGCACCTCCAGCTCCATGACTTTAACCTAAGGCTATAAAGAAGTCCCAAAACAGAACTACATAGACTCAGGACAGTACCTAAACTTATCAGTCTTATAAGCAACTGTGAACAAGGTCTTTCCACAAGTGAAAGAGTCATTGGTGTCCTGTGAACCATGCCATTCAGCAACATATCTCCTACATCAATTAATGTGTCCAAGGGAATCAGGAAGAGCAAAGGAGCGGGAGGCAGAAGTTCCACCCACAGAAGAATGTGGCACCTGTGGGACTAGACTCTGTGAAAAAGATGCATGCAGCACTTGGTGGAGACTGGAGCATCTCCACCAAGAGATGTTGTAGAATGTTGTGTGTATAAGTAACACAACGTTCATAACACCCTTAGGTCACAAGCAAAGGACAAGCTAAATCAGGTACTCCAACCCCTGCCTTGCCATTCAGATTTAACTGGACAAAGTTTGTAAAGGCAGTGAAGATTCTTTAGACTGAAAAGCGTTACCTCATCCTTTCACTGGCTCCCTTGAAATTCTGCCTTCTATTGCTCAAATTGAACATCAAAATAAAGGGGAAATTTTGTGTGGGTGTTTAGAGAGACAGAGAAAAAAGAGATTTGAGATAGGTCATAGGAGCAGAGAGGGAAGGAGAAAACATCTGTGTTAGGATCTGGAAGTCCATTTTGAGAAATGTAAAGTCTAGAAAGAAAAAAAAGAGCTATAAATGGATATATTCATTGACATTCATTAACATTTTGGCCTTTTATTTTTTTTTAATTGCTCGTCTGATATGTATTAAGCATTCAGATGGATATTGAGAATGTAGGGTGAGCAAAACCAGCCGGTCCTGATTCCATGTAGCTCTTAGTTTTCTGAGAAACATGTAATTCATTATAAACTCTTGTATTCTGGAAGCAAGTCTTCTTTACTCTGTAGAACTCAGCTCACTTCCTGGGTAGACTGGGAGTCCAGAGACAGAGTGAATGGGAGACTGTATGGTGTCAGTTATGGGAGACAGGGCCCTAGAAATTGAATTTCTAGGCTTGGTGTACATGTCAGTTCCAAATGGAGCCTCCCATAGGAAGAGCTGAAGCAAAGTCAGAGAAAATGAGACTGAATAAAGGTGGCAAAAGGGAGTGAGTACATCTGTGATAGATGGAAGATGGGACCCGGAGTACATTCATGACAGCTCACTGGATCTCTGAAGTTTGGTGGTCTGGGTAAAAGAGGAGCCAGTTTAGATACACATTAACCACCAGGGATTGGAGAGTGAATGAGTTACTTGCTTTAAGTAATCTATGGTCTGATAAGTGGGACAGTCCTATAAACTGACAACCTTAAAAGAATGTGTTGCATGTGATAAACGAGAGAGCCTACAAGGTTGATCATGAACCAGTTAGAGGGGCAGGAAAGAGGACTTCCTTCAGGAGACTTCAGTTCAGTTCAGTTCAGTTGCTCAGGTGTGTCCAACTCTGTGCAACCCCATGAAACGCAGCACACCAGGCCTCCCTGTCCATCACCAACTCCCGGAGCTTACCCAAACTCATGTCCATTGAATCAGTGATGCCATCCAGCCATCTCATCCTCTATCATCCCCTTCTCCTCCTGCCCCCAAGCCTTCCCAGCATCAGGGTCTTTCCCAATGAGTCAACTCTTCGCATGAGGTGGCCAGAGTATTGGTGTTTCCACTTCAACATCAGTCCTTCCAATGAACACCCAGGACTGATCTCCTTTAGGATGGACTGGTTGGATCTCCTTGCAGTCCAAGGGACTCGCAAGTGTCTTCTCCAACATCACCATTCGAAAGCATCAATTCTTCGGTGCTCAGCTTTCTTCACCTTCCAACTCTCACATCCATACATGACTACTGGAAAAACCATAGCCTTGACTAGATGGACCTTTGTTGGCAAAGTAATGTCTTTGCTTTTTAATATGCTATCTAGTTTGGTCATAACTTTCCTTCCAAGGAGTAAGTGTCTTTTAATTTCATGGCTGCAATCACCATCAGCAGTGATTTTGGAGCCCAAAAAAATAAAGTCTGACACTGTTTCCACTGTTTCCCCATCTAGTTCCTATGAAGTGATGGGACCAGATATCATGATCTTAGTTTTCTGAATATTGAGCTTTAAGCCAACTATTTCACTCTTCTCTTTCATTTTCATCAAGAGGCTTTTTAGTTCCTCTTCACTTTCTGCCATAGGGTGGTGTCATCTGCATATCTGAGGTTATTGATATTTCTCCCAGCAATCTTGATTCTAGCTTGTGCTTATTCCAGCCCAACATTTCTCATGATGTGCTCTGCATATAAGTTAAATAAGCAGGGTGACAATATACAGCCTTGACGTACTCCTTTTCCTATTTGGAACCAGTCTGTTGTTCCATGTCCAGTTCTAATTGTTGCTTCCTGACCTGCATACAGGTTTCTCAAGAGACAAGTCAGGTGGCCTGATATTCCCATCTCTTTAAGAATTTTCCACAGTTTGCTGTGATCCACATAGTCAAAGGCTTTGGCATAGTCAATAAAGCAGAAATAGATGTTTTTCTGGAACTCTCTTGCTTGAATGAAAATAATAACAAAACCATTCATTCAGTAACAGGGTTTTCAGGAGCGGATGTTACGAAATTGAACCAGTATCATGATTACCAAAATGGAATGGAAGAAGGAAGAATCTTCACCATCTGAGGCACCAGGGAAGCCCACAGTACTATATACATTCTGCTAATACACATCCCTGGTGGCTCAGATGGTGAAGAATCTTCCTTCAATGTAGGAGACCCAGGATTAATCCCCGGGTAGGGAAGCCCCCTTGGAGAAGGAAATGGCTACCTACCCAAGTATTCTTGAGTGGAAAATTCCATGGACAGAGGAGGCTAGTGGGCTTTAGTCCATGAGGTCTCAAAAGAGTAAGGCATGACTGAGTGACTAACACACATATATAGCTGAATTACTTTGCTGTACACCAAAAACTAACATTACCCTATAAATCAACTACTCTTCAATACTAATAACAAGAAAGCTGATTTCTCCTGCCTGGGCTTCATATCTCCATAAAGAAAATGAGATGAGACCATTTCTAATCTTCATGCACACTTGCACACTTGAATATTTTATATTCTAAAATTTTCACATATAGAAAATAGGGAGACAGGTTCAAAACTAAGAGTCTGGCTGCTTTGACTCAAATTTATTTAAAAAAGTAGAAGACACTGGGATCCCCTCCGGTTGAAACTGTGTTCTGAAGGTGGGTATGACTTGGTCCTTTGGATATGGTAGATGTTGAGGCCCTTCCCGATGGGTCATGAGCCAGGTCAGATATGGAGTGGGTAGGGGTTCCATGGAGATGGAAATGGCAGCCCACTCCAGTGGTTCTTGCCTGAAGAATCCCAGGGATGGGGGAGCCTGGTGGGCTGCCGTCTATGGGGTCACACAGAGTGGGACACGACTGAAGTGTCTTAGCAGCAGCGGCAGCACCAAAAAAGTGTTGATGAATGAATATGATGCTATCCACAAAAAAGCTGATGATCCTATCTGTCTGGGACTAGGATGCATGTGGAGGGACAGAATTAGATGGGGCTACAGAGTAAAGGAACAGGACTAGCATCGTGAATGCTTTATATTGATTCAGTTTCAAACATGCCATGACTGTGAGAGATAAAATCCACGTGAATTTTATGGTGAAGATAAGTTTTGGAGTGTTGAAATTCATGCCCAAAGGTGCTCAGCTAGAATATGGTAGAACTCCAAGTCTAACCTGCATGATCAGAAGCATTCTTGCACTTTCTTCAGTAATAAGTCATGACAGATCTTTGACAATATTTAATCAGGAGTGTCATGTGACTAAAGGTGTAGGTGAAGGTAAATCCTGTAGAAGTTCATTGACCAGGTTGGAAAAAAGAAAGAGAAGAAGAGAGAAACCAGTGGGAAGAATGATACAGTTATACAGAAATAAGGCAATTTGGGCTCAAAATACCTTATTACTAACATAAATGCTGAAGAAGCTGAAGTTGAATGGTTCTATGAAGACCTACAAGGTCTTCTAGAACTAACACCCAGAAAAGATGTCCTTTTCATTATAGGGGACTGGAATGAAAAGGTAGGAAATCAAGAAACACATGGAGTAACAGGCAAATTTGGCCTTGGAGTACAAAATGAAGCTGGACAAAGGTTAATAGAGTTTTGCCAAGAGAACGTGCTGGTCATAGCACACATCCTCTTCCAACAACACAAGAGAAAACTCTACACATGGACATCACCAGGTGATCAATACTGAAATCAGACTGATTATATTTTTTGCAGCCAAAGATGGAGAAGCTCTATACAGTCAGCAAAATCAAGACCAGGAGCTGACTGGGGCTCTAATCATGAACTCCTTACTAGCAAATTCAGGCTTAAATTGAAGAAAGTAGGTAAAACCACTAGACCATTCAGGTATGACCTAAATCAAATCCCTTATGATTATACGGTGGAAGTGACAAATAGATTCAAGGAATTCGATCTGATAGAGTACCTGAAGAACTATGAACAGAGGTTCATGACATTATATAGGAGGCAAGGATCAAGACAATCTCCAAGAAAAAGAAATACAAAAAGGCAAAATGGTTGTCTAAAGAGGACATACAAATAGCTGTGAAAAGAAGTGAAAGGCAAAGGAGAAAAGGAAAGATATACGCATTTGAATGCAAAGTTCCAAAGAATAGTAAGGAGAGATAAGAAAGACTTCCTCAGTGATCAATGCAAAGAAATAAAGAAAAACAATAGAATGGGAAAAACTAGAGACCTCTTCACGAAAATTAGAGATACCAAGGGAAACTTTCATGCAAAGATGGGCACAATAAAGGACAGAAATGGTATGGACCTAACAGAAACAGAAATATTAAGAGATGGCAAGAATACACAGAAGAACTATACCAAAAAAGATCTTCATGACCCAGATAATCACGATGGTGTGATCACTTGCCTAGAGCCAGACATCCTGGAATGTGAAGTTAAGTGGGCCTTAGGAAGCATCACTGCGAACAAAGCTACTGGAGGTGATGGAATTCCAGTTGAGCTATTTCAAATCCTCAGAGATGATGCTGTGAAACTGCTGCATTCAATATGTCAGCAAATTTGGAAAACTCAGCAGTGGCCACAGGACAGGAAAAGGTCAGTTTTCATTCCAATCCCAAAGAAAGGCAATGCCAGAGAATGCTCAAACTACTGCACAGTTGCACTCATCTCACACGCTAGTAAAATAATGCTCAAAATTCTCCAAGCCAGGCTTCAGCAATACGTGAACTGTGAACTTCCAAATGTCCAAGCTGGTTTTAGAAAAGGCATAGGAAACAGAGATCAAATTGCCAACATCCGCTGGATCATTGAAAACGCAAGAAAGTTCCAGGAAAACATCTATTTCTGCTTTATTGACTATGCTAAAGCCTTTGACTGTGTGGATCACAATAAACTGTGGAGAATTCTTACAGACATGGGAATGCCAGACCACTTGACTTGTCTCTTGAGAAACCTGTATGCATGTCAGGAAGCAAAATTTAGAACTGGACATGAAACAACAGAATGGTTCCAAACAGGGAAAGGAGTACGTCAAGGCTGTATATTGTCATCCTGCTTATTTAACTTATATGCAGAGTACATCATGTGAAATGCCAGTCTGGATGAACCACAAGCTGGAATCAAGATTGCCAGGAGAAATATCAATAACCTCAGATATGCAGATGACACCACTCTTATGGCAGAAAGCAAAGAAAAACTGAAGAGACTCTTGATGAAAGTGAAAGAAGAGAGTGAAAAAGTTGGGTTAAAGCTCAACGTTCAGAAAACTAAGATCATGGCATCATTGCCCCATCACTTCATGGCAAATAGATGGGTAATCAATGGAAACAGTGACAGACTATTTTTTTGGGCTCCAAACTCACTGCAGATGGTCACTGCAGCCATGAAATTAAAAGATTCTTGTTCTTTGGAGGAAAAGTTATGACCAATCTAGACAGCATATTAAAAAGCAGAGACATTACTTTGCCAACAAAGGTCCATCTAGTCAAGGCTATGATTTTTCCAGTAGTCATGTACGAATGTGAGAGTTGGACTATAAAGAAATCCGAGCACCGAAGAATTGATGTTTTTGAACTATGGCGTTGGAAAAGACTCTTGAGAGTCCCTTGGACTGCAAAGAGATCCAACCAGTCCATCCTAAAGGCAATCATTCCTGAATTTTCATTGGAAGGACTGATGCTGAAGCTGAAACTCCAATATTTTTGCCACCTGATGAGAAGAACTGACTCATTGGGAAAGACCCTGATGCTGGGAAAGATTGAAGGCAGGAGCAGAAAGGGATGACAGAGGATGAGATGGTTGGATGGGATCACCGACTCAATGGACATGAGATTGAGTAAACTTCGGGAGTTGGTGATGTACAGGGATGCCTGGTGTGCTGCAGTCCATGGGGTCGCAAAGAGTCGGACACAACTGAGCAACTGAACTGAACTGAACCAGTATAAAGGAAAGTAGGGACATTATAGAGTCACAAAAGTGTTTGGATCGAAGGCAATGAAGTTCTTTGACTTTAAGTCATGAAAGGTTTTGCTATAATTCTAACAATTTGAAAGCATTTGTTTTCTAAAATATTTTAACTATGTCAGAATATGCATTTTCATCATCTCCATTGTGGGATGGGCAGACAGGCTTCTAAGAAACAGTTTCCTCTCACTCTTGTTTTCCTCTATTAATGTGACCCAAATAAAAACTCAGTGGAAACCAGGACAACATCATAGCAAGTTCATTATCAGCTGTGTGGAGGGGGGGACCTGCTGTCATTACCATGGGGAGGATAGATGCTAAAATTCTGACTTTTCTAAAGAGAAATTATACAGCAAATGTGAACAAGGGTTTACAGTTGAACAGACATGGGTATCAGCACTTATGAAAATGTCAGCTTTCATAAGTAAAATAGTAATAATATACTGGATGCATGAGTAGTACAGACAGAATTCTCTTCATATTTACATTTACATGGTAGTCATTCTTTTTCTTTTTTTTAAAGTGTTTACTGGAGTATAATTGATTTACAATGTAGTGTTTGTTTCAGGTGTATGGCAAAGTAAGTCAATTATACATATACTTGTATCCACTCTTTTTTTTCATATATTCTTTTCCCACAAAAGCCATTACAGAGTAGTGAGTATAGTGCCCTGTGCTATATAGTAGGTTCTCATTAGTTATCTATTTTAAATATTGTAGTGTGTATGTTAATCCCAATCCCCCAATTTGTCCCTCTGTCTTTAACCTCTATTAACCAGAAGATTGTTTTCTACATCTATGACTCTCTTTTTATTTTGTAAATAAGTTCATTTGTATTATTTATTTTTAGATTCCACATATAAGAGATGTCATACAATATTTCCCCTTCTCTGTCTGACTTACTTCACTGACTATGACAATCTCTAGGTCCATCCATGTTGCTCCAAATCACATTACTTCTTACAGCTGAGTGACATTCCGTTGTATATAAGTACCACATCTTTGTTCATAGTGTTTCTCATATCTACCTTCTCATTGACTTGTCACAACTAATTAGAAAAGAACAGAGGGAAAATGAGGACCAAAGAGTCAGAATGACTTTGCCAAGGCTAAGCTAACCCTCTTTATGCTTTGGTATGGCACCCACTCCTTACTACATTCAGTAAAATCATCCTTTCTTCTTCTATCTCTAGCCTTTTTTCCCTCCTACTCACTTACATGTTCCAATGAGCTTGAAGCACTTGCTAAAATTGAGATAACAATAAGAAAAATACCAACTTGCTTGATTTTATAGAATTCTGAAAACTACTGAACATAAGTTCCAAACACGAGAATCTAAGTATTGGGTTAAATCAACAGTTTGTCCCATCCTTGAGTTGATACTCTAAAGGGTAAAACTAATATTTTCCTATCATGTTAATATCTCAACATGGTGAATGATTTACTTTTTTAAATTAACTAAAGTGTATTCAAGTTTATCCCAATAGTATCCCTAGAATAATCATCACTTGCTTACTTAAATTCCCAAATGTTTTCCTGGGTAGGGGAAAACCATGGTATTGCAGCAAGCCAAAGAGGGAAATACTTGAAATTCCAACACCGCATGAGTAACTGTCACTAATACTATAGAGTGAGTGTTGAAGTTCTGAATCATTAGCAGGATTGTGAGTTGTGATTGTTATGATTTGCTTTGATTTCTTATCCATTTTAACCATAGACAGATGTTTAATCTAAATGGAGGTAAACTGGAATCATGTTTCTAGATTTCATACATATGCATTAACATTTGCAGGGCAGGAATAGAGATGTAGAGAATGGACGTGTGGACACAGGAGTAGGGAGTGGGATAAATTGAGAGGGTAACATTAGCATATATACACTACCATGTGTAAAAGAGACAGCAACTGGGAATCTGCTGTATAACATAGGTAGCTCAGCTTGGTGCTCTGTGATGACCTAGTTAGATGGGATGGGGGGAGCAGGTGGCAGAGAGGTCAAAAAGGAGGGGATATATGTATACATATAGCTGATTCACATTGCCTTACAGCAGAAACTAACACCAAATTGCAAAGCAACTAAACTCTAATTTGAAAAATACATTAAAATAAAAATAGAGGAGATAAATTGAATGATTAAAATAATTCATCTGCATTATGTATGAGTACAAACACTAGAAACATATCAGTTGGCAAAAACAAAGCCCCTCTGACTTCTAAATGAAATGCAAACAGTGATATAGATAAATTTTTAAATAATGATTAAGATGTCCAGTTCAGTTCAGTTCAGTCGCTCAGTCGTGTCCAACTCTTTGCAACCCCATGAAACGCAGCACGCCAGGCCTCCCTGTCCATCACCAACTCCCGGAGTTTACCCAAACTGATGTCCTTCAAGTCAGTGATGCCATCCAACCATCTCATCCTTTGTCCTCCCCTTCTCCTCCTGCCCCCAATCCTTCCCAGCATTAGGGCCTTTTCCAATGAGTCAACTCTTCACATGAGGTGGCCAAAGTATTGGAGTTTCAGCTTCAACGTCAGTCCTTCCAGTGAACACCCAGGACTGATCTCCTTTAGGATGGACTGGTTGGATCTCCTTGCAGTGCAAGGGACTCTCAAGAGTCTTCTCCAGCACCACAGTTCAAAAGCATCAATTCTTCAACGCTCAGCTTTCTTCACCGTCCAACCCTCACATCCATACATGACTACTGGAAAAACCATAGCTTTGGCTAGACGGACCTTTGTTGGCAAAGTAATGTCTCTGCTTTTTAATATGCTATCTAGGTTGGTCATAACTTTCCTTCCAAGGAGTAAGCGTCTTTAAATTTCATGGCTGCAGCCACCATCTGCAGTGATTTTGGAGCCATCCCCCAAAAAAGTCTGACACTGTTTCCACTGTTTCCCCATCTATTTCCCATGAAGTGATGGGAACAGATGCCATGATCTTAGTTTATTGAATTTTGAGCTTTAAGTCAAATTTTTCATTCTCCTCTTTCATTTTCATCAAGAGGCTTTTTAGTTCCTCTTCACTTTCTGCCATAGGGTGGTGTCATCTGCATATCTGAGGTTATTGATATTTCTCCCAGCAATCTTGATTCTAGCTTGTGCTTATTCCAGTCCAGCATTTCTCATGATGTACTCTGCATATAAGTTAAATAAGCAGGTGACAATATACAGCCTTGACATACTCCTTTCCCTGTTTGGAACCAGTCTGTTGTTCCATGTCCATTTCTAACTGTTGCTTCCTGACCTGCATACAGGTTTCTCAAGAGACAGGTCAGATGGTCTGGTATTCCCATCTCTTTCAGAATTTTCCACAGTTCATTGTGATTCACACAGCCAAAGGCTTTGGCATAGTTAATAAAGCAGAAATAGATGTTTTTCTGGAATTCTCTTGCTTTTTCGATGATCCAGAGGATGTTGGCAATTTGATTTCTCTTTCCTCTGCCTTTTCTAAAACCAGCTTGAACATCTGGAAGTTCACGATTCACATATTGCTGAAGCCTGGCTTGGAGAATTTTGAGCATTACTTGACTAGCGTGTGAGATGAGTGCAACTGTGCAGTAGTTTGAGCATTCTTTGGCATTGCCTTTCTTTGGGATTGGAATGAAAACGGACCTTTTCCTGTCCTGTGGCCACTGCTGAGTTTTCCAAATTTGCTGACATATTGAATGCAGCAGTTTCACAGCATCATCTTTGAGGATTTGAAATAGCTCAACTGGAATTCCATTACCTCCACTAGCTTTGTTCCCAGTGATGCTTTCTAAGGTTCACTTGACTTCATATTCCAGAATGTCTGGCTCTAGGCAAGTGATCACACCATCGTGATTATCTGGGTCATGAAGATCTTTTTTGTACAGTTCTTCTGATTAAGATGTTAAAATGTGCAAATTCTATCAATTATAATTTAAAAACAAACTACAGCTGATTATTCTTCCATACTCGCTCTCCTAATTAATAGTGTACAAAAGTGGAAAAGTAGGGGAAAATATCGTCTTGCTTTTACTAACTCAAATTATAACTATTAGTTAACAAATTTGGAAGTTACTTTCTTACTGATTTCACTAGTGAGGTGATTGTAAATAACTTTGCGTATGACAGTACTAAAAGCAGTACTGTAAGATCATACATTTGCATTGTATTATGCCACTAAATATATGGTAATTTGTTGCAGCAGCAATAGGAAACTAATATTAACATTAAAGCTTGAATGGTTTCTTAACTTTTTTTCCCAACACAGCCTCCAGCTCTTTATGGCGGCACTTAGCAAAAGATAGCTATGGCCTCCTTCAGTATTTGTTGTTGCTCTTCCTATCTCTTTTTACTGGAGATCGTAAAGAAGTCTGGAAGAGTGAAGAGACAGGGCAAGAGGGTCTTGGATAGATAGTGATTAAGGGCTGAGTATTGACTCATTGACTCATGAGATGAAGTCTAAGAGCACTTCTAGGGGATGCACTTGTTGGGAGGAGAGGGAGGCTTGTAGAAAAATGCTGTGGAGCTACTCAACATGGGACACTTCCTTTGCTCTGTTTTCCCTGAATTTCTTTGTGAACTTCTGAGGTAAGCACAGATAGCCAGGAGACTTAACCAAAGCTGCTCACACTGGTACCACACTCCATGGTGGTGTTATATGGCACCCTACTGTTCACACACTTTCCCTATACTCAAGGTTCTCTGCTTTGTCTGATATTTCTATGTAACATTACATGTCATTTAATTCAGACTGACTGTGCTGTGCTGTGCTTAGTCGCTCAGTTGTGTCTGACTTTTTGCGATCGCATGGACTGTATCCACCCCCAGGCTGTTCTGTCCATGGGGATACTCCAGGCAAGAATACTGGAGTAGGTTGCCATGCCCTCCTCCAGGGAATCTTCCCAACCCAGGTATCAAATCCAGGTCTCCCTCATTGCAGGTGGATTCTTTACTGTCTAAGCTACCAGGGAAGTCCTCAGACTGTTTATCAGCTGCTAACTTATAACTGACATGGAACATGATGCCCTTTGTTTACCATTACCTTAGGTAGTTAAAAAGATATAGGTGTTTGTTTATACATACACCACACGAATGCCAACGACTCAGACACATATAATCTGTTTCCCTTAAAGTTTTATCCACAAGAGTTCACATACTGTTTCCATATAGTTCCTCATAAAGAGGGTAATTAGAGAGTGAAAAAGAAATACATAATTGTGACTTTTAGAATTCATGTATTATTCATTTTCCAAATGTGTTCTAATCTAGCAGGTGATTTTTTGATTTGTTTTATCCCCAAGAGATTGAAACTATATCTAATTAGAAAAGTGTGTGTGAACATATGAATAGTGTTTTTTGAAATGGGAAATATATTTGTGATTGATATATGTGTGGATGCATGCAAAGTCTCTTCAGTCGTGTCTGACTGTTTGCAACCCATGGACTGTAGCCCGCCAGGCTCCTCTGATTATCTCAGCAAGAATATTGGAGTGGGTTGCCATGCCCTTCTCCAGGGGATTTTCCCAACACAGGGATTGAACCTGTATCTCTTATGTCTCCTGCATTGGCAGGTGGGTTCTTTACCACTGGCACCACTTGCTAAGCCCTTTTGATATATAATTTGCATATAATAAAATTTGTCATTTCAAAACATATTGAAAGTGAATTGCTTTACTTTCAGTGTTCCACTTTCAATATTCAAACCATATTGTTCAGTAAATATATTTTAGGATGTTCACATAATTATGCAACCATCACCACTATCTAATTTGAGAAATTATTCTCACTCAAGATAAAACTTCATAGCTGTTGCCACTCACTACCTATCCACCCCCATTTACATACAATTGTACATTTCATCTTTTAGAAACTGCCATGCTGTTTTCCCAATGGACTCCTCATTTGACATTTCCATCAACAACAATGTATAAGGGTACCAATTCCTCTACATTCTTGCAAACACTTATCATTGTCTACTTTTTTGTTTTTAGGTTTTAGTCACCCTAGAGAGTATGAAGTGGTACATCTCTGCAGTTTTGATTTGGATTTCTTTGATGACTACCGATATTGAGCATCTTTTCATATGATTATTGGCCATTTGGACATTTGGAGAAATGTCTGTTCAAACACTTTGCTTTTAAAATTGGGCTGTTTGTCTTTTTGTTGATTTATAAGATTTCTTTGTATATTCTGGATACTAGACCTTTATCAGGTGTACGATTTGCAAGTATTTTCTTCCATTTTGTGAGTTGTCTTTTCACTTTCTAACTAGTGATTTTTAACCTATATTTTAAGTAATTTTAATAAACTCCAGTTTCTCTATTGTCTTTTCTTTTGTGACTTGTGCTTTTGGCATCATGTGTTTAAAAAAATAATGTCTAATTCAGGTCATGAAAATTTACACCATGTTTTCTTCTGAGAGCTCTGTAGTTTTGGCTCTTACATTTAGATCTTTGATCCATTTGCTGTAAAATTTTGTAAATGGCAAAATAGAGATCCAAATGAATTATTTTGCATGTGGATATCTAGTTGCTCCAGTATTATTTGTTGCAAAGACTATTCTTTCTCCATTGAATTGTCTTGGCACCTTTGTCAAAATTAGTGTTAGTGTTTTTTGTTTTAACAAGGCTCTTAATTCTATTTTATTTCTATATTTATTCTAGGATCACACTGTTATGTTTATTATAGCTTTTTACTCATTTTTTAATTGGAGGATAATTGCTTTACAATATTGTGTTGATTTCTGCCATATATCAACATGAGTCAGCCATAGGTACACATATGCCCCCTCCCTCCTAAACCCCCCTCATGTCTCCCTCCCCAACCCACTCTTCTAGGTTGTCACAGAGCACTGGGTTGAGCTCCCTGTGTCACACAGAAAATTCCCACTTGCTGTCTATTTTACATACAGTAATGTACATGTTTCCATGCTATTCTCTCAATTCATCCCACGCTCTCCTCCCCCCACTGTATCAGCCACTATGGAAAACAGTATGGAGATTCCTCAAAAAACTAGACATAGAATTACCATATGCCCCAACAGTCTGACTACTGAAGATATACCCTGAGTAAACCATAATTGAAAGAGACACATGTACCCCAATGTTCATTACAGCACTTTATATGATAGCTAGGACATGGAGGCAACCTAGATACCCATCAACAGATGAATGAATACAGAAATTGTGGTACATATATACAATGGAATATTACTCAACTGTAAAAAATAGTGCATTTGAGTCAGTCCTAATTAGGTGGATGAACCTGGGGCCTATTACCCAGAGTGAAGTAAGTCAGAAAGAGAAAGACATATGTTTTACATTAACACATGTGTATAGAATTTAGAAAGATCGTACTGATGAACATATTTGTAGGGTAGCAATGGAGATGCAGAAATAGAGAACAGGCTTTGCAGTCATTCTGAAATTGAGAAGTGTGAGTTCTCCAGTTTTCTCCAGTTTTCATTATTGTTTTCACTATTTTGGGTTCTGTGTCTCTTCCATTTTCATGTGAATTTTAGAATCAGCTTATAAACTTCTATATAAAAAAAAGCAGTTCAAACTTGGATAAGAATTGCATTGAATCTGTTCATCAGAGGAAGTATTAACCACCCTAATGATATTAAGTCCTTCAATTCATTAAAAACAATATGTGATTTAATTTGATAAGATTTTTAATTTCTTACAACCATGTTTTGTAGTTTTCAGCATACAAATCTTGCAATTCTTTTGTTAATATTTTCCCCATTTATTTGTATTGTATTTGAGTATTTTGTAAGTAATTTTCATAATTTAATTTTTAGATTACCTATTGCTAATATATGAAATAAAAGTAAATTTTTATATATTGATCAGATATTATTGCTTTCTTCAACTCATGTCTCTCATCTATCTATCCGTTCATCCATCTCTCCTCTCTCCTTTCTGTCATCTGTCTATCATCAATCTTTATCTATCCGATTCTCTCTATCATTTATGTATCTACCTATCTGCATATATAATTCTCTCTATATATCTAGGTGTGTAAATTCATGTAAAAATTAAAATTCATATTCAAACTGCATATTTTCATTCTTTGGTAGTTTGCAAACACTTGGCAATTTGGTATTTTCATCATCATCATCATTATTTAATATTAGCTAACTTAACAAGAGGAGATTGTATAGTGTATTTGATTTTATGTTGCTAACTTAAAATTTTACATTAAACTACATATTTTTGTGTTTGTGTGAGCCATCTGACTTGTTTTCTTTGTGAATTATTATTCATGTCCTTTACATCTATTTATTAGGTTGTTAATACTCTCTCTTAGATTGTTTTTTTTTTGTTGTTTGTTTGTTTGTTTTAGCTCTCTAGCTAGTATAAACACTAATCTTTTGTCTATCATACATATGAAAAGTCTGGTTCTTTTAAAAATATTAGAAATTATACTTCCAATTAAGAAACATTTCCCTCAAAATAGTCACAATGAGAAATTCATTTTGAATTTGAATTGAAAATTATTTCAATGATATTTCCAT
Source organism: Giraffa tippelskirchi (assembly GCF_054371585.1). Lineage (NCBI taxonomy): Eukaryota > Metazoa > Chordata > Mammalia > Artiodactyla > Giraffidae > Giraffa > Giraffa tippelskirchi. The sequence goes on from NC_137277.1 coordinate 135,829,727, forward strand.
TTGTTGTAACACTGTGAAATATTTTTATTCTGGAATGATCTTAGACCTCTAACACAAACCATAGAATGAAACCCCATCTTGTCTCATTACTGTGAATCCAATTCAGGGTAGCTAGGCTACTCACTCACCAGTTCCCCAGACTTGATTTTGAAAAGACTTCTGGTTATTTCTAAAGTTAAATCCACTTTGAAAGTGTGGGCATTCACTGCTATTGATAGTATCAAAAGGACAAGATTTTCTTTCTAAAATAAATCTGTTAGAAAGAAAAAGATTTATAAAATCTTGTAACCAAATTTAGCATTACTAGGAAAATTCAATCTCATCCTAACTATGAGAACCATTATATTTTGATACATTTAAACATATATGCAAGTGTATGTTTACATATATGGACATATATGTAATGGCTTATTCCTTTTTTTTGATCCTTCATTTTTGCATGGTCAGTCGTACACCTCCACACTCATTAAATGCTATTATAGTTTTATATTTCTTCAACAAATTTACCCAAAGCTATCTTCCTCTTTCACAACTTTTAAAAAGCAAGCTTTAATATCTCAAATCTGTGAGAAGACATTACCAGTAATTTTTTTATTAAAAAACATAAGAAGTAGGGATTATTTTTTTGCTATCTTATCTTACCAACAATTTCTGAATCAAATTAACAGAATAGTTTTGAAGATACATTGCATGTAGATTCTGTATATTCCTACCCAGATGATTAACAGTAAAATTCCTGAGCCACAAAAACATACGTAATGAAGTCTTTGTACATTCTAAGATAGTAGTAGTGAGCATTGGTTACCTTATGACCTTCCCTTTCAAGGCCTTCTCTCTCAGTGCTTTACCAGATATTTTAGAGGTATAGACATACCAGGCTTTTGTGTGTCTCCCCAAAGAGGCTACTGCTTTAAGCTTCATTAGAAATGCTTCCCTTAAAACTTGCTATTTTTCCAAAGACTTCAACTTGCACTAGCTTACACTTTTCTATACTATCCCCAGACATCACCTTAACTGTACATGGCAGATAGTGTCTGTGATAGTTACATTTCTCTAGAGAAGAGAACGAGTTTTGAACATCAAACCAAGAAACTCATTGCTTTGGGGGGCTGGAGAAGTATTTGCAGAAATGTCACAGAAAAGAGGCTTCCTAAAACCAAAGATATTCTTTACATTCTTTCCCTAACACTTGGAAGATCCCTAAAATTGTTCTGGTTCAGGTGTAACTCATTTCAGGGCAATGTCCTTCTTTGACCTCAATGCCAGGGATAAAGTCAAGATAGATGTCAGGCATAAGGATAGCTGTTTCCTCTCTGTGCCTAGACACCCTACCTTTACAGGCTGTCTACTGTTGGTCAAGATCACTTTCTCTGGCAGGCAGGCCATCCAACCTGTCAGTGTTCTTATTATGATATAGAACAATTATGGTCTCATCTCTAACCTCACCCACAACCAGGAAGAGCCAATAGAACGTGCAAGAAAATGGGTTCAAGCTGGTACATTTAAGAAGCTTATCTGAATGGGTTTCCAAAGCAAGAAGTACAATTGATGGTAAGGAGTTGGAGGCAGATAATAGAACAAAGGGATGGAGAAATAGAGAAAATAAGAAGAGGAACAGAAAGACAGTCATAGAGAATAAAAAAGAAGTGTTTTCCTGTATCTCCTGAGTAATATGAATAAGTAGAGTTAAAGGATCTGGGATAAATTATATAACAATTGATAGTGCCAAAGAATATTTTGATTTAGAATTAAAGGAGATTGACAGTCATTCATTCATCAAATGTCTGTGGTATCATTTATAATATCATTCAATTCCTGTAATTATAATACCAAAGTAAAAATGCTCTAAGAGTTGATATTTACATGTCCAGTTGTAACTGTTGCTTCCTGACCTGCATACAGGTTTCTCAAGAGGTGGGTCAGATGGTCTGGTATTCCCATCTCTGTAAGAATTCTCCAGTTTGTTGTGATCCATGCAGTCAAGGCTTTGGTGTAGTCAGTAAAGCAGAAATAGATGTTTTTCTGGAACTCTCTTGCTTTTTCGATATCCGTCGGATGTTGGCAATTTGATCTCTGCTTCCTCCTCCTTTTCAAAAACCAGCTTGAACATCTGGAAGTTCACATTTCACGTATTGCTGAAGCCTGGTTTGGAGAATTTTGAGCATTACTTTACTAGCAAGTGAGATGAGTGCAGTTGTGTGGTAGTTTGAGCATTCTTTGGCATTGCCTTTCTTTGGGATTGGAATGAAAACTGACCTTTTCCCCCAATTTTCTGGCATATTGAGTGCAGCACTTTCACATACAGAAAGCTTTCTTTACATTTTTGCATCTGCAGTGAAAACTGTGATTTTTAAAATTTTATTTCTTTTTAAATTATTTTTAATTGGAGGATAATTACATTACAATATTGTGTTGGTTTCTGCCATACACCAACATGAATCAGCCATAGGTACACATATGTCACCTCCCTCTTGAACCTCTCTCCCACCAAAACTGTGATTTAATAAGCACCTTTCTGGATGGAAGTTAATATAGGTAAATTTGCTCTGCTTATGAGACAAGAAAATATCATTTGATGTCACTTCAGAGTTAGAACCAACAGTATAATAGAAAGCTGGAAATCAATGAATTGACCATTCCTTCCAATTTCATAAGTCTTTGGTAAAATTATTTAACTCATAAAATACTTGTGTATTTAAAAAAAAAAATTAATAAGAGGGAAGATCAATAAGGTGGTTGTGTTTCAGGGCTGGATCAAGGTGGAGCTGACCTGAAGCAAAATGTGTAGACTTGGAACTTAAAGAGAAAATCATAAGAATTGTGTGCTGGACTCATGACAGGGCTGCAGAGTTACAGGTTGGCCTCACTGAGCTAGGTCTTTAGGGAAGGGAGAGACCTGGCTCACATCTTACAAAGTGCTACAAGGATCTCAATAGATGAGTCCAGGAAGCACATTTTTATAGTAAGTTACCACTACTATGAGTCAATACAATGACTTTGTTGTTCTCTGACTCATTCTCAAGGGCTTAGAACATTGATATGAATCCGAGATCAGACTTCCATTCTGTCTTTCCCAACTTTTCACAAAAAGAGAACAAAGAGAGATAAAGAGAGAAAAGATGAAAGTCATAATAGCACCATAAGAGGACAGTGTGACAGTAAACTAATGCCCTTGAACCTGGAGATTTGTTTGCATATTTGGAGTATGGTGGAAGCTGAAATATAAAGGGAAATCATAGTACCAAGTGTACTCTGCAAGCTGCCACCTGTTTGCCCAAACATGGCTTGTCCTAAAGTCAGAAATGCAGTGTGTTTCAGATAGAAATCCACACAACTGCTCCATTGCCCATATGCTTTGAGGCAATGGAAATATATACATAACCTCCCCCATATTTGAATAACACAGTGCCTCAAACTCCTACATGAATTTTCCCATTCCCACAGAATCCAGAAGTGAAAATTTGGAAGGAAATAAAGAACCTAGATAGAAAGCCATATCAGGGAGTGGTCACCCACCAAAGTGAAAGCTACAGAGAGGGTTGGAAATAGGAATAGTCATAGAAGCTACTCTAGGAGACTGCAGTTTTCCCTGAGCTTCATCTTGTCTCAGCATCACAGAGTCTTAGGTAGTGAGGACAGAGTGGGTCACATTTCAGTTAAAGAAGGATGCAGAAATAGATATACAGACTTGGAAAACAATTTTTGGTTATCAAATGGGAAAGGGGGCAGGGGTGAGGGATAAATTAGGAGTTTGGGATTAGCAGACACAAACTACTACATATAAAATAGATAATAAACAAGGACCTACTGTATAGCACAGGGAACACTACTCAATATCTTGTAATATCCCATAATTGAAAAGAATCTGAAAAAGAAAAAATGCATATGTATAACTAAGTCACTTTGCTGTATACCTGAAACTAACATAATATTTTAAATCAACTGTATTTCAATTTTAAAAGTCTTTAAATAGTCTGAAAAAGAGAATGCATTTGATAAAAGCCTGTTGTAGATTTCAAGTTTGTCTAAGAAATTCAAACAACTTGGTGCCCCTGATCAGGCAGAATCAAATCATTTACTTCTTAAACAATAATGATTCTTGAAACTTCAAGAGGATTCAAGAAGACATGATTCCAATGAAACAAGAACATGAATATGTGAAAAATCAGTAAGGATGAAGAGACATCATGATAAGATAAAATAAACATGGTTTAAACAATAAAAGATTGAAAGGAAATTTAAAATGGCCAGGTGGAATGCATCGTCTCCTTCTCTGGAGGCATTAAGTGAAGTAGTGAAGTGTTAGTCTCTCAGTCATGTCCGACTCTGTGACCCCATGGACTCCACTCCAGTATTCTTGCCTAGGAAATCCCATGGGCAGAGGAGCCTGGTGGGCTACAGTCCATGGGGTCACAAAGAGTCAGACATGACTGAAACAACTAAACATGTATACATGCATGGACTATAGACCACCAGGGTCCTCTGTCCATGGGATGTTCCAGGCATGAATAGTGGAGTAGGTAACCAATCCCTTCTTCAGGGGATCTTCTCGACCCAGAGATCAAACCTAGGTCTCCTACATTGCAGGCAGATTTTTTTTATAGCCTGAGCCACCAGGGAAGCCTTACAGAAATGTAAAACAAAAGTTAAGGGAAAAAATAAACCCCAAACTTGAAAAACTAGCCCAGAGCATATGAGATCTGGAGAAAAGAATGACTTTAGTTCTTTAGTACTTCTGACAACTCCTCAAAAGAGAATCGTAAAAGCACGTTGCTCCAGGAAAGCTGATATATATTAGACTCACTGTAATGGGGAAGAATACATGTTGTCAGAATCTTAGTCATGTCTCAGGAGGGGAAAGGCAGAGGAGAATATTTTTAGGAGTTAAGGACCTGGGCTGCAGTTTTTGAAGACTGATCTTGCAAGATAGAGGAACTTGTTGGAACTGGCCAGAGTTTGTACCCAATACCTCTGAATCTGGTGGCACAGAGAATCAAGAACCCTGGAGCGAGTATTGATGGATGAACTGTTAGTCTTCATTAGATAATTATTTTACATGGGTCACGGCTTTATCGCAGAAAACAAGTATTTCTTAGGCAAAGGGTCAGTCTCTTTTGCTTCTTCTCAGTGTTGTGTAATATACATAAAATTAAGTTGGCTTTAGTTCTGAATAGGCAATCTGTTTTTATTTCTGACTAGATGTTATTTCCATTTATTCTCTTATTTTTTAAAATAGATTTTACCATATGTAGTTTTTATCATAAATTTTGCATGAATGTAGCCCTGCCTTTTCATAACCACAATAAGACTGATCATCAGTTTAGGCAAGTTCATTTCCATTGTGTCTCAGATATAACTCTAGTCCCACGCATGAATTCTTTCTTCTTTAAGAATAGTTTTTCTTAAATTAGGCTCTGTTCTCTACACTCCATATTTATAAAGCTTTTTCCTTATCACTTTTCTTTTCTGTATAATTTATGTTTTCTAAAAAAAGTGAGATATTTTTAAAAATTAAAATAGACATTTAAGCATATGTGTACAAGAAAGGATCAGAGGACACAGGCTCAAAAGTATTTACAAAGTCTGTTTTTCTGGAAAATGGGTCAAGTAGGTAAATTTTTAAAAATCTATTATTCTCATTTTTCATATATCTTTAAGGACTAGGTATAATTTTTGCCATAGGCGAAAATCTCATTATGATTTTGCTGTTGTTTAGTCACTAAATCATATCTGACTCTCTGCGACCCTATGGACAAGATTCCTCTATCCATGGGATTTCTCAGACAACCCAGGTGGGTTGCCATTTCTTTCTCCAGTGGATCTTCCTGATCAAGAGATTGAACTCGCATCTTCTACACTGGCGGTGAATTCTTTACCGCTGAGCCACCAGGGAAGTCCCATTTTGATTTTACAGAAAACTATAATAAAAGATATGAGACCCTTCCAGGGTCTCATTTTCTGTTCTTCGCTTTTGTAGTATCCATGTACCCTGTGGGAGATGGGCTGGTGGAACTGAGCAGAGCTGGTCGGTTTGATAACAAACAGCCCCAGGCACCAAGCACCATCATCAACATCTCAATGAACCAACTTTTCCACATCAACACTTTGTGCTGCCTGAGTCATGAGCCTTCTTTGATAGAAAACCTGGAAAAGTTGAATAACTTTCCTTCCAGTAGTTCATTGCACAGGTGAAGCCAGAGGTTCACTCTCCATGATCCTCTTGGGAAGTGAGTGCTTCCTCTTTCAGGAGTGAATTCAATGTTGCATCAGGCAAAATACCTGCCTCAATTTGACAGTTTTATGGACACAATCCATTTTGATGTTTCCAGCTTAAGAGGTCTAAACATATAAGTGAAACTTGAATATTTCTAATTCGTATTCACTAGACATGATAAAAAGTCATGGATATCGAAAAGGAAGGAGGGTATTCATTTTCCATGGTTGGAAAAGCTGACTCTATGAGCTCACTTAGCATTTGGCACTCCAGCATCAATAAATCTGCAACAGAAATGTTACCGGATAGAGAGAGTCAAAGCCTTCACGGGCTTTGGTTCTTGGTGAAGACACAAAGAAGAATCTAAGGTCTTACTCCTAGCAAAAACAAGCTTATTAAAGAAAGAACAGAAAGAATACCTCAAAGGAGAGGTGGGGCAAGCCAAGGGAGGCACTGATGCTGGAATGATGAGGTGCGGGGGTTTTCAAGACAGGGACTTTACATATTCATCCTGGTAAGCATGGACTGATAGTTTTGATTGACAGGTGTAAGGTGCATAGTAACAGGCTCTATTGTGCATAATTCAATCTGTTATAATCAGATGTATGTATGTATAGAATATTTATGAACCCTTAATAGGCTCCTAACTGCCTAAGTTCACTTGAAGACACAGCTCTGCATCAAGGTCACATGTACCAGAGTTGGAAAAGCCCATGTGGTTAGTCTGTATCACTGTGCATCTAGGACACATGCTCCAGAGTTGGCAAAGTCTCTGGTTATTTTGTGGCATATCTGTGAGCTTTCTTGGGCCACACTGGGGCATGTCTGGAGAGGGGTTTTGAAATCACCTTGAATCTTTTTCAGCTAGGCCATTCTCCTTGCTCATTCCTAGCTTCCCACCTAACATAAACAGAAGTGACTCTATCTTTCCCTAATGAATTTTTAAAAAAATATTGGTTTACTTATTTATCTGGCTGTCCCAGGTCTTAGTTGCAATATGCAAGATCTAGTTCCCTGGCCAGGGATCAAACCCAGGCCCTTGGCATTGGGAGCATGAAGCCACGGGACCAGCAGAGAAGTCCTGTTCCTCATGAATTTATAATTCTGTGGGTATTAACTGTGGGTGATATAAATGCTTGTAGATGAAATATAAGCAAAAGTTCCCCTCTCTAAGCCTTGGCAGTATGGATAAATATATTTTAACCAAATGATAGAGTCAAGATTGTCACATGATTTGAAAACTATCTTTAGTAAAATCATTATAAAATATAATAAAATTATAATTTTTTGAAAATGTCAAAATTAAAGATAATCTTTTGTTTTTATTAAAATGTGTACACACTCAATATGTAGCACCTCCCTTTAGAAATATGCTTTGAAAGATGTTGATCTGTAGAAATCCAACACCTTAATATCATTAATGAGAATCAGCTAAGTCCTACTGAAAGCAGTGTGTCTTAGCATAAATTCAGCAAAAAGCTGTGCTTATTTTGATAGCATTCACTATCATTCCAGAATTTAGGCTCTCATTCTGATTCTTTAGTCATTTGATTAAAGACTAAAAAACCATTTGATTTTTTAATCAATGTTGTCTCTGTAAATTTGGGCACATCCTTTAGCTCCTCTACCATAGCTGACTGCAGTGCTTAAAGTTAGAAGGAAACTGTTGTCCACTGGTCATGATAGCACACTGACTGGATATCTCTGCCTTCACTTAGCTGTCAATTTCAATTGTTTTCAGCCTTTCAGATCCACCTTAGTTTTAACCTTATAGGGAGCCCATTCTGCCTAACTCTGTCTACACTCCACTGCTTAGCAGTGGACTTTATGCTAAGTAAGCACATACAACACTGCCAAGAAATAACTGGCCATATTTTATCTTTCTATACCTATTCAATCATTTCTCAATAATTATTTGCAACCACACCTGCTGTATGGCAACCAGTCTCTTTGAGGAGCTCAAGACACAGCAGAAAATAATCAGAGAAACTGACGTATGAAAAGATAGAGAAGACAGACACTGAAATAGTAATATACAAATAAGTTTTAATCATTACAGCTTTGGGGTTATGAAGGCACTATAATTGTTTGCAATGCCTCCTTTTAATTGTCTTGTTGGTGGATATCAATCAGGATATTCGCAGCTCTAATTCCACCATAATCATATTTTATACCTTCATTCTTCTATGGCTCCCTGGATATTTCATCCTTTGGGATTTCCTCTTATATCAGTGGTAAACCCTTATCAGATTCAATTGTAGAATGATTTTCTTTTATCTGACTAGATCTCATCTATTCTCACATTTCCAAATGTACATCTCCAAATAGACCCAGATCCTAGTCTCTAGATCCTAGATCCACCTGCCTTCTCATCTCCCTTGTACCAACAGCACGTGCCCCAAACAAAACGACTTTATCTCCAAATTTACTCCCCCCTCAGCTTTCAAAATCTTAGCAAATGACAACTCAGTCCTTCCAACAGCCTACATACCTTAGATACATCCTTGCAACTTTTCTTCTGTTCACAGGAGACATAATCTGATTTAAGCCTTGAAAAGATGACTCTGACTTCTATATTGAGAAGAGAGTGCAAAAAGATAGAGAGTTAAGGCAGAGACACTGTCAGAGTAAGGGTATTACTGGCTTAGAGCACAGAGTGATGGTCTTGGGGTGGTGAAAATGGGATTTTGTATACACTTTTGAAGGTAGAGCTGATGAATTGTTATGAGATGTGAATAACCTTTTTTTAAATTTTATTTTATTGAAGTGTAGGTGATTTACAAGTTGTGTTAAGTTTTACTATACAGCAAATTGATTTAGTTATACAAATAAACATTCTTTTCATATTCTTTTTCATTATGGTTTATCACAGGATATTGAATATAGTTTCCTATGCTGCACAGTGGGCTTCCCTTATAGCTCAGTTGGTAAAGAGTCTGTCTGCCATGCAAGAGACCTGGGTTCGATTCCTGGTTCGGGAAGATGCCCTGGTGAAGGACATGGCAACCCACTCCAGTATTCCTGCCTGGAGAATCCCATGGATGGAGGATTCTGGCAGTCTATTGGGTCACAAGAGTTGGACATGAATGAGCAACTAAGCACACAACCACACAAGTGCTATACAGTAGGACTTTGTTGTTTATCCATTTTATATATAATAGTTTGCATCTGCTAGTCCCAAATCCCAATCTTTCCCTTTCTAATTAATGGAGTTCAAAGAACAAAATAACATTTAGTTGTACAACCCAGGTGAGCAGGGATTTGATCCTTCATCAGTATGTCTCCTAAGTTTATATTCTTTAGTTCCTTAATTATAGTCAATGACAAACCCATATGACTCTTCTTAAAATTGGTTAGATCCCACCGTGACCAATGAGAGGCCCTGAACAAAGCTGAGGAGCAGCTAGGATGAAGCAAAATATGAACCTGAAACCTCTATGCTTGCAGAGAACCGAGGATTTCCGGTAATATCACTGGACAAGAAGTCGTGCATGCTGTGCGTCTCATCTTGTTGTAGCAATAAGGGAATGGGATGTTTCTGGTGTTTCAGTCTCCAAAACTACCAAAATGCTGGCAGAGGAGAGCAATGTCATATGTATTAGGATATTTTCTAAACCAGATGCAAGTATACCATAGAGAACTAGCTCAGGCATTTTCTGAGATTACAGAAAACAACGTGAGTTGTTTAAAGCCAGTGACCATAAGCTCATTAAGCTTCTTCTTTACTAAACAAAATTTTTCTAATCGTGAGGTACTGAAGCCTTTACTTACTTTTGTTAACCGTTTTACTGTTAGTACCTGGTCAGTCTCTGGCACACAACACATTCTTAATAAATACTTGATGCTGAATGATTCAATTAATATAATATCAGCGAGTATATGCACGTACCAGGGAAACAGTGCTCCAAATTAGATAGGTATGCTGGGTATTGTGATGTTGCCTGGGAAACAGACTCTGGGACAGAGATTAGTGTGTAGGAGGCTTCTATGGAGGTGATTTGGAATAATAACAATTGGATGGAAGAGAAGGCAGAATGGTGAGGCAGAGGGAGAAGCCCGGGCTGTAATGCAATCAAAACCCAAGTCTCCAATCTCACAGGCAGCCCTGGAGCTCAAAGAGCCCTTTGAAATAGAGGGGGTTGAATATTATTCCAGTCACCCATAGCCACAGACTTAGGTTGTGGCTTGAGGATGCAGCCTCTAGGATGGAGACATGACCTTGGGCAAGGAGATTCTATTCTGTCAGGAGCAATTCTCAGAAAAGGAGTCAGCCTGAGGCTGTTCAGCTGCCAACATCCACATCAGGTGAAAGAACTAAGCTCAGTCCTGAAGCAGGATCTGGGCCAAGTAGACTGGTACCCATCAAAGGTGGATATTGTGACTAAGTCAATATCCTATTAAGGTAGAGGTCTGATACAGAGTCAAAGCAAAGAAAATAAGTGATTAGAAATTCAACATGGCCCTTCAGGATAATGATTAGTTTAAGTCAGGAACAGAGACACGTACATTTGAACTGGTAAATGCAGAGAGGGCGAAGGAGAAACCTTGATGTTGGGAACTGGGGGTCTAGTTTCCAATTCCAGCTGGCCCCCCGCAGTGTGATCTTATGCATTCTGCTAGCCACTCTGGCTTCAGTTTCTGATCTAATAGCCGTATGCTAGCATACAATGATTTCTGAGGCCCTCGAGTTGTAAACGTTGCTCCATCTGAACCACAGAAAAGTTTTGGCTCTCTCGCATGACTGAAAATTATGAAATTCACAAAACTTTCTAAAGTGCTAACTTTTTAAACATGGCCATTTAATTACCTTCATTCAAAGAGCAACTATTTAAGGGAAAAATTAATTCTTGGAAGGGGACAAGCAGATAATTTTTGAATGTACTTGCTGCTCAGCTGTGAATCTGAGCAAACATCTCTTTTTGATCAAAGATGCAGCACATTTGTATCATTTTTTTTTCTTTCCGATTCCACATATAAGTTACATCATATGATACTTGTCTATCTGACTTACTTCACTTAACATGATAATCTGCAATATTGTAAATCAACTGCAAGCCAATATAAAATTTAAAAAAAGATGTAGCACAAGCAGAATGTGAAACTCAGGGAGTGTCCCAGCTCTACACTGCATGCATTTCAATGTGTATTTACCCTCCAGCTACTTGGCATACTAATTGATTTTTTTTCATATGAAAATGCTGTAAATACTGCCTAAATTCTTTGGTTAGCTCATGTTTTAGTATTTGAACGCTAATTGTTTATTGAAACAAGTAACTGCAACAATAAAATAGCACATTTGATTAGAGGATTGCTGAGAATTAATACAACAACAAAACAAAAACCAAAAATACAGCTTTAAAAACTGGCTTCTAAAAATTCATCATAGATATGCAAAATAAAAATGTGCTGGAAAGCCATTTTACCTGTCCGATCAACAGTCAGATCAAAATGATTTATATCACACTGTGTTGCTGAGGATATGAGGAAAGCCAGGTTCTCAGAGATGCTGGTCAGAGTGAAAATTGGTGCAACCTCTAAAGAAATCAATTTGGCAGTATTCATCAAAGTTACAAATGTGCATACTCTGACCCAGCAATTTCACTGCTAGAAATTTGTCTTAGAAATATACTTCACATGGGAAAACTAATGGAATAAATTAGTTTAGAATCTTTCCTGTAATAACAAAAGGTTGGAAACAAAGCAAGGGTTCATCAGTAGAAGAGTGAGATACGATTGAATATACAGAGAAGTAAAAAGGAATGAAGAAACATCTTATGTACTGATATGGATATATACCCAAACGCATAATTCATCAGAAAAAAAGCAAGACAAAAAATAGTGAATATAGAGTGTGTTGTTTGGTCATTAAGACATGTCTAAGTCTTGTGACCCTACAGTCCACAGCCCACTCGGCTCTTCTTCCACAGGATTTCCCAGGAAAGAATACTGGAATGGGTTATCATTTCCTTCTCCAAGGGATCTTCCCTCACCAGGGATTGAACTTGTGTCTCCTGCATTGGCATGTGGATCTTTACCACTGAGCCACCTGATAAGCCGTGTATCAGATACTATACTGTATTTTTTTTTAAATGCATATATAAAAATCTGTGTAAGTATAGGATATCTCTGGGGCTTCCCTGGTAGCTCAGTTGGTAAAGAATCTGCTTGCAGTGTGGGAGACCTGGGTTCGATCCCTGGGTTGGGAAGATCCCCTGGAGGTGGGCATGGCAACCTACTCCAGTATTCTTGCCTGGAGAATCTCCATGGACAGAGGAGCCTGGTGGGCTACAGTCCATGGGGTCACAAAGAGTCAGATATGACTGAGCAACTAAGCACAGCACAGAGAATAAAGCTAGAAAAATGCAGAAGAAATGGGCATTGTCATTCTGGGGAGAAAAGCTGAATGGCTAAGGATAAAGGATTTGGGAGGAGAATCTTAATTAAAAATTCAATCAATGTTTAGTCACGTAAAGTTTTTGTCTATTTAAGGCAAAAAAAATTGAAGAGCTTGATAGATGGTAGTTTGAAAATAAGTTGGTTTAATTGGAAAAGGGAAATCTAGGGGAAAAATGGGCAACCTGGTGTTACCTGCCTGGATGAGACCCAAGTTTTCCTCAGGTCTCAGGGTTTTCCCAAGAACTTGGAACTGAAGAGAGAAGATTCCTGGAGAAAGGAAACAAGAGAGCTTATCCACCATTTAATTGTTTGAGAAGTGTGATGAACTCAATCTCAGTGTCTTGAAAGGGCTTAGGACATCAACATAGGAAAAAAAAAAAATCTTGCAGGCCACTGTGCATGTGTGCATGCTCAGCTCTCCAGATTCACTAAAATTTTCAGCAAGAATACTGGAGTGGATTGCCATTTCCTACTCCAGGGGATCTTCCTAACCCAGGGATCAAACTCGCTTCTCCTGTGTCTCCTGCATTGGCAGGTGGATGCTTTACCATTGCACCAGCTGGGAAGCCTGCAGGCTACTGAGCTTAAAAGAAAAATAATGTAGGTAGGACTTAAGGAGATTCTAGATCTAATTGAAAACAGTCAAATATGTGGTTATTGTTACATCATTTAATCTCCTGGCCCTTAGCTCTTGTTCCAGATTGAATGCAACCAAAGATTTTTTAAAAAATATCTCTGGAACCTCACGTTAGAACAATTAAAAATGAATCTCTAAAGAAATGATGCGGGCATTTATATTTTTAAAAACTATCTTGGGTATTAAAACGTTTTTCAGATTGGAACTAGGGTTAAAAATTTTTCTTCAGATTATAACTTGTCAGATTGTGATTGGTAAGTATCAAATGACATAATAAATAGGCTTTGACATATTTTTACTCCATAGAGTGTTCTAAGAATAAAAAGAAGCTTTTAAAGATCTTGCTGTGGGAGGCGGGGCTAAGATGGCGGAGGAATAGGACGGGGAGACCACTCTCTCCTCCACAAATTTATCGAAAGAACATCTGAATGCTGAGAAAACTTCACAAAACTACTTCTGAACGGTGGCAGAGGACGTCAGGCATCCAGAAAGACAGCGCATTATCTTCGAAAGCAGGTAGGAGAAATTATAAAAGATAAAAAGAGAGACAAAAGAGTTAGGGACGGAGACCCGTCCCGGGGAGGGAGTCGTAAAAGAGGAGAAATTTCCAAGCACCAGGAAACCCTCTCACCGGCGGGTTTGGGGGAAGATTTCGAATCTTGGAGGGCAACATAACTGGGAGAAAAAATAAATAAAACCCACAGATTACGTGCCTAAAGGCAACTCCCAGCAAAGAACCCCAGGCGCTCGCATCCGCCACCAGCAAGTGGGGGCTGAACGGAGAGGAGCGGGCGGCACTGCTTAGGGTAAGGACTGGGCCCGAACGCCCTGAGGGCAATCTGAGGGAGCTACCGTGAGATAGTAACCTAAACTGTGGGACAGCCAGAGAGAGAGAACTATCCCGCGAAAAGCCCAACTCTAAGGCACTGCCGGCCCGCTCACAGAACAAAGGACTGAGCGATACCAGAGGAGAGCTAGCCGGCTGCAGACCGCCCCATCTCCCAACGGACACAGCAGGCAGGCGGGGCCAGCCAGAGCCGGAAAGGGGCAAACTCGGCCCCAGAGAGGGCACCCCCTACCAAACTGCAAACAGGCTCCCAGTTTCTAAGCAAAGACTGCCTGAGATCCCAGAGGGTCGACAGCCGCCGCGAGGGTCACAGCCGGAGACCAGCTCCCCAGAACCGACACAAAGCACACCGGAGCCGGGTGCGCCTGTAAACCGAGGTGGGGACCAGGGAGGTGATAAGCCGCACCACCCCAACAGGGGAGAGTGCTCTCGCCAAACTCCTGGCTGCCTGAGCTGCTCCGACCAGGAATGGCACAAACCGTGGGCGCAACCGAGTCTGAGCCTTTGTGGAGTACCCGGGAGCCTGAACCTGAGCGGCTTAGACCTGGGAAGTGCACGCATCTCAGGGCCCACTCCCCGGCCGAGTAACCTGAAGCCTGAGCATGGTAGACGGGGAAAGCACACACGCCGTGAGAGGGGGCGAACCCAGTGCGGCCGAGACACTGTTACTCTCCACACACACGCCAGTGATATAGGTTTGCAATGTTCCTCCCTCCCCACAGCATGACTGAAAAGCGAACCTAAAGAGACCACCTCCGCCCCTTTGTGGCAGGGCGGAAATTAGATACTGAAGAGACCTCCAAACAGAAGCCAAATAAACAGAAGGAAGCGCGTTGGAAGTGACAGGCCAACAGATTAAAATCCCTGTAGTTAACACTGACTGCATTGAAAGAGGCCTATAGATCTTGAAAAGTATAAGCAGGAACAAGGATCTATCTGAAACTGAACAGACCCCACACTGCTCACAACAGCTCCAGAGAAAGTCTGGGATATATATTTTTACTATTATCATTTTTTTTTTTTAATTAAAAAAAAATTTTTTTTTTCTTTCTTTTTTTTAAGTCCTCTATTACACCTTTAATTTTCATTTTCATAACCCACTATTACCTTGCAAAAAAAAAAACCCTATTTTTAAAGCAAACTGCATACATATATCTTATACCTTTTGTGTTTTCTTTTTTTTTACTGTTTTTTTCCTGTTTTACTTTTTTTACTGTTTCTTTTTTTACTGTTTTTTTCTTTTTACACTGTTTTCTTTTTTCTTTTTTTTATATTGTATGTTTTATAAGAGTCTAACCTCTACTCTAGATTTTTAATCTTTGTTTTACATATTTGATATCAATTTTGTACATTTAAGAATCCAATCTTTAGTACCCATTTTTACTCAGGAGTGTGATTACTGGCTTGATTACTCTCTCCCCCTATTGACGCTCTTTCTTCTCCCCCAGGGAACCTCTATCTCCCACCCTCCTCCTTCTCTTCTCAACCCAATTCTGTGAATCTCTGAGGGTGTTCTGGGTACCGGAGAACACTTCGGGAACAGAATACTGCCCAGATCTCTCTGTCCCCTCTTGATTCCTCCCTTTCTACTCATGCTCACCACTATTACCTTCCTCCCCCTGCTTTGTATCTCTGTGAACTGCTCTGAGGGTTCCAGGCTGTGGAGAACACAGAGGGAAGTGCTTACTGGCTAGACTGCTCTCTCCACGTTTGAGTCCCCCTCTTCTCCTCCTGGTCACCTCAAACTCCCCCCCCCCCCCACTTCACCTCTCCATGTAATTCAGTGAACCTTGCTGGGTATCCCTCACTGTGGAGAATCTTTTCACCATTAACCTAAAAGTTTTATTATTGATGCTGTATGGATGGAGAAGTCTTGAGGCTACTGCAAGAATAAGACTGAAAGCCAGGGGAAACATTAATTAATAAGAGATCATCCAATAGCCTCCACATATACACTGAAACCAAGCTCCACCCAAGAGCCAATAAGTTCCAGAGCAAGACATACCACGCAAATTCTCCAGCAACGCAGGAACATAGCCCTGAGCATCAATATACAGGCTGTCCAGAGGCACACCAAATCCATAGACATCTCAAAACTCAATACTGGACACTCTATTGCACTCTAGAGAGAAGAAATCCAGCTCCACCCACCAGAACACCGACACAAGCTCCCTCAACCAGGAAACCTTGACAAGCCACCCGTCCAACCCCACCCACAGTGAGGAACCTCCACAATAAAGAGGAACTTCAAACTACCAGAATACAGAAAGGCCACGCCTAACGCAGCAATCTAAACAAGATGAAAAGGCAGAGAAATACTTAGCAAGTAAAGGAAAATGAGAAATGCCCACCAAACCAAACAAAAGAGGAGAAGATAGGGAATCTATCTGAAAAAGAATTTAGAATAATGATAATAAAAATGATCCAAAATCTTGAAAGCAAAATGGAGTTACAGATAAGTAGCCTGGAGACAAGGATTGAGAAGATGCAAGAAATGTTTATCAAGGACCTAGAAGAAATAAAAAGGAGTCAATATATAATGAATAATGAAATAAAGGAGATAAAAGACACTCTGGAGGGAACAAACAGTAGAATAATGGAGGCAGAAGATAGGATAAGTGAGGTAGAAGATAGAATGGTGGAAATAAACGAAGCAGAGAGGAAAAAAGAAAAAAGAATCAAAAGAAATGAGGAAAACCTCAGGGACCTCTGGGACAATATGAAACGCCCCAACATTCGAATCATAGGAGTCCCAGAAGAAGAAGATAAAAGGAAAGGCCATAAAAAATACTCGAGGAGATAATAGTTGAAAATTTCCCTAAAATGAGGAGGGAAATAGTCACAGAAGTCCAAGAAACCCAGAGAGTCCCAAACAGGATAAACTCAAGGTGAAATACCCCAAGACACATATTAATCAAATTAACAAAGATCAAACACAAAGAACAAATATTAAAAGCAGCAAGGGAAAAACAACAAATAACACACAAGGGGATCCCCATAAGGATAACAGCTGATCTTTCAATAGAAACTCTTCAGGCTAGAAGGGAATGGCAGGACATACTTAAAGTAATGAAAGAGAATAATCTACAACCCAGATTACTGTACCCAGCAAGGATCTCATTCAGATATGAAGGAGAATTCAAAAGCTTTACAGACAAGCAAGAGCTGAGGGAATTCAGCACCACCAAACCAGCTCTCCAACAAATGCTAAAGGATCTTCTCTAAACAGGAAACACAGAAAGGATGTTTAAACACGAACCCAAAACAACAAAGTAAATGGCAACGGGATCATACTTATCAATAATTACCTTAAATGTAAATGGGTTGAATGCCCCAACCAAAAGACAAAGGCTGGCTGAATGGATACAAAAACAAGACCCCTATATATTCTGTCTACAAGAGATCCACCTCAAAACTAGGGACACATACAGACTGAAAGTGAAGGGATGGAAAAACATATTTCATGCAAACAGAGACCAAAAGAAAGCAGGAGTCACAATACTCATTTCAGATAAAATAGACTTTAAAATAAAGGCTGTGAAAAGGGACAAAGAAGGACACTACATAATGATCAAAGGATCAATCCAAGAAGAAGGTGTAACAATTATAAATATATATGCACCCAACATAGGAGCACCACAATATATAAGGCAAATACTAACAAGTATGAAAGGGGAAATTAACAATAACACAATAATAGTGGGAGACTTTAATACTCCACTCACACATATGGATAGATCAACTAAACAGAAAATTAACAAACACAAACTTTAAATGATACAATAGACAAATTAAATTTAATTGATATTTACAGGACTTTCCACCCCAAAACAATCAATTTCACCTTTTTCTCAAGTGCACACGGAACTTTCTCCAGGATAGATCACATCCTGGGCCATAAATCTAGCCTTGGTAAATTCCAAAAAATTGAAATCATCCCAACCATCTTCTCTGACCACAATGCAGTAAGATTAGACCTCAATTATAGGAAAAAAACTATTAAAAACTCCAACATATGGAGGCTAAACAACACGCTTCTGAATAACCAACAAATCACAGAAGAAATAAAAAAAGAAATCAAATTATGCATAGAAACGAATGAAAATGAAAACACAACAACCCCAAACCTATGGGACACTGTAAAAGCAATGCTAAGGGGAAGGTTCATAGCAATACAGGCGTACCTCAAGAAACAAGAAAAAAATCAAATAAATAAACTAACTCTACACCTAAAGCAACTAGAGAAGGAAGAAATGAAGAACCCCAGGGTCAGTAGAAGGAAAGAAATCTTAAAAATTAGGGCAGAAATAAATGCAAAAGAAACAGAAGAGACCATAGCAAAAATCAACAAAACTAAAAGCTGGTTTTTCGAGAAGATAAACAAAATTGACAAGCCATTAGCCAGACTCATCAAGAAACAAAGGGAGAAGAATCAGATCAACAAAATTAGAAATGAAAATGGAGAGATCACAACAGACTCCACAGAAATACAAAGGATCATAAGAGACTACTACCAACAGCTATATGCCAATAAAATGGACAACTTGGAAGAAATGGACAAGTTCTTAGAGAAGTATAACTTTCCAAAACTGAACCAAGAAGAAATAGAAGATCTTAACAGACCAATCACAAGCACGGAAATCGAAACTGTAATCAGAAATCTTCCAGCAAACAAAAGCCCAGGACCAGACGGCTTCACAGTGGAATTCTACCAAAAATTTAGAGAAGAGCTAACACCTATGCTACTCAAACTCTTCCAGAAAATTACAGAAGATGGTAAACTTCCAAACTCATTCTATGAGGCCACCATCACCCTAATTCCAAAACCAGACAAAGATGCCACAAAAAAAGAAAACTACAGGCCAATATCACTATTGAACATAGATGCAAAAATCCTTAATAAAATTCTAGCAAACAGAATCCAACATCATATTAAAAAGATCATGCATCATGACCAAGTGGGCTTTATCCCAGGAATGCAAGGTTTCTTTAACATCCGCAAATCAATCAATGTAATACACCACATTAACAAATTGAAAGATAAAAACCATATGATTATCTCAATAGATGCAGAAAAAGCCTTTGACAAAATTCAACATCCATTTATGATAAAAACCTTCCAGAAAGCAGGAATAGAAGGAACATACCTCAACATAATAAAAGCTATATATGACAAACCCACAGCAAACATTATCCTCAATGGTGAAAAATTGAAAGCATTTCCCCTAAAGTCAGGAACAAGGCAAGGATGCCCACTTTCACCACTACTATTCAACATAGTTTTGGAAGTTTTGGCCACAGCAGTCAGAGCGGAAAAAGAAATAAAAGGAATACAGATAGGAAAAGAAGAAGTGAAACTCTCACTGTTTGCAGATGACATCATCCTCCACATAGAAAACCCTAAAGATTCTACCAGAAAATTACTAGAGCTAATCCATGAATATAGTAAAATTGCAGGATATAAAATTAGCACATAGAAATCCCTTGCATTCCTATACTCCAATAATGAGAAAACAAAAAGAGAAATTAAGGAAACAATATCATCCACCATTGCAACAAAAAGAATAAAATACTTAGGAATATATCTACCTAAAGAAACAAAAGACTTATATATAGAAAACTATAAAACACTGATGAAAGAAATCAAAGAGGACACAAACAGATGGAGAAATATACCGTGTTCATGGATTGGAAGAATTAATATAGTGAAAATGAGTATACTACCCAAAGCAATCTATAGATTCAATGCAATCCCTATCAAGCTACCAATGGTATTTTTCACAGAACTAGAACAAATCATTTCACAATTTGTATGGAAATATAAGAAACCTCGAATAGCCAAAGCAATCTTGAGAAAGAAGAATGGAACTGGAGGAATCAACCTGCCTGACTTCAGGCTCTACTACAAAGCCACAGTCATCAAGACAGTATGGTACTGGCACAAAGATAGAAATATAGATCAATGGAACAAAATAGAAAGCCCAGAGATAAACCCACGCACATATGGACACCTTATCTTCGACAAAGGAGGCAAGAAAATACAATGGAGAAAAGACAATCTCTTTAGCAAGTGATGCTGGGAAAACTGGTCAACCACTTGTAAAAGAATGAAACTAGAATACTTCCTAACACCATACACAAAAATAAACTCAAAATGGATTAAAGATCTAAACGTAAGACCAGAAACTATAAAACTCCTAGAGGAGAACATAGGCAAAACTCTCTCCGACATAAATCACAGCAGGATCCTCCATGACCCACCTCCCAAATATTGGAAATAAAAGCAAAAATAAACAAATGGGACCTAATTAAAATTAAAAGCTTTTGCACAACAAAGGAAACTATAAGCAAGGTGAAAAGACAGCCTTCAGAATGGGAGAAAATAATAGCAAACGAAGCAACAGACAAACAATTAATCTCAAAAACATACAAGCAACTCCTGCAGCTGAATTCCAGAAAAATAAACGACCCAATCAAAAAATGGGCCGAAGAACTAAACAGACATTTCTCCAAAGAAGACATACAGATGGCTAACAAACACATGAAAAGATGCTTAACATCACTCATTGTTAGAGAAATGCAAATCAAAACCACAATGAGGTACCATTTCACACCAATCAGAATGGCTGCTATCTAAAAATCTATAAGCAATAAATGCTGGAGAGGGTGTGGAGAAAAGGGAACCCTCTTACACTGTTGGTGGGAATGCAAACTAGTACAGCTACTATGGAGAACAGTGTGGAGATTCCTTAAAAAACTGGGAATAGAACTTCCATATGACCCAGCAATCCCACTGCTGGGCATACACACCGAGGAAACCAGAATTGAAAGAGATGCGTGTACCCCAATGTTCATCGCAGCACTGTTTACAATAGCCAGGACATGGAAGCAACCTAGATGTCCATCAGCAGACGAATGGATAAGGAAGCTGTGGTACATATACACAATGGACTATTACTCAGCCATTAAAAAAAATACATTTGAATCGGTTCTATTGAGATGGATGAAACTGGAGCCCATAATACAGAGTGAAGTAAGCCGGAAAGAAAAACACCAATACAGTATACTAATGCATATATATGGAATTTGAAAGATGGTAATGATAACCCTATATGTGAGACAGAATAAGAGACACAGATGCATAGAACAGTCTTATGGACTCTGAGGGAGAAGGTGAGGGTGGGACGTTCTGGGAGAATAGCATTGAAACATGTATATTATCATATGTGAAACACAACACCATTCCATGTTCGATGCATGAGACAAATGCTCAGAGCTGGGGCAATGGGATGACCCAGAGGGATGGGATGGGGAGGGAGGTGGGAGGGGGGTCCAGGAAGGGGAACACATGTAAACCCATGGCTGATTCATGTCAATGTATGGCAAAAACTACTACAACATTGTAAAGTAATTAGCCCCCAACTGAAATAAATAAATTTATTTAAAAAAAAAACAAAAAAAACAAAAAAAAAAGAACCACTTTCCTAGATACTCTGACAAATGTCTTTGGAGAAACTGAGTCACAGGAAGATTATATTTTGTATCATAATAGCTTAGCCTGTTGTACAATCATCTTCACTGAGTTGTGTTTTAATAACATACCTGTAAAATATAATAAAATAAATAACAGTGATAAAAAAAAAAGATCTTGCTGTGGTGTTCAGTACATAGAAGGTGCTCAACAAGCAACATGTATACATATATTACATGTGTGTTTTAAAAATCTCCTTGGGACAAATGTGAGGAGGTCATAAATACATATACAGTGATTTTACTATGTGTATATTAGAACCCACTAAGGACAATTCCCTTGAATTTACTAGAAAGAGCATCAAATTAAAATCAGAGCCATGTGGGTTCAGGTGAACTAGTTACCCATATGTGGTCATGGGCACTGGTCAGTTCAGCTTTTGTTTCCTCTGGCACAAAGTGGCCTGAACAATACTTATCTTTCAAGGTTATTGGGGAAAATAGACAATAAAGTTACGTCTAGAAGAGTTGTAAATAATTGGTACCCACTGTGTTTAAGTAAATCAATGTATGATGAGTATGTATTAATAAATAACTTAAAAAGTTAAACACCCTGGGGGGGAGTATACAAAGGCTTGAGGAAAAAAACAGGGGATTTAAATAATTATCAAGTGAGAAAACACTCCACATAGGAAAAGAAACTGCCATATTCACGCTTCCCTATGTGGATAGTGTGGCAAATCTAGATCTTCTGTGTTAAACTTTATGATCTAGGGAATATTAGAGATGTAACATTAAGGAAGGGCTTCTCAGGTGTCTCAATGGTAAAGAACCCACCTGACATGCAGGAGACACAGGAGATTTGGGTTCAATCCCTGGTTCAAGAAGATCCTCTGGAGCTGGAAATGGTCACCTACTCCAGTATTCTTGCCTGGGAAATTCCATGGACAGGGGAGCCTGGTGGGCTACAGTCCATGGGGTCACAAAGAGTTAGACATGACTGCACACACATGCATGCAAAATAAAGAAAATGACGGGTTGAAATGGCTGAAAGAAAAGTAAGTGGATTATGGTGAATTGTACTGAGAAATAGCCATCATATAGCCTGGGGATTCCAGGTCCTGTCCTTTGGAACTTGCTTTTCAGACTTCAAATATGCTGACTACCTGACTCTTCCCAGAGGGAGATCAAAAAGAACTGACAGAAGAAACTTGGATGATTCTTGAGACGGTAAAGTCCTTGAGAAAAGACTGAACTCTTGTAGATCTGGAACATTTTAATCTTCTACTTCCCACCCCAAATGAAAGGAGAGACAATTAGGGAAATAAAGCTAGATATGAAGTGTAAATTGCTCGTGATGGGTCTGATATTTGACGTCACAATTTGATTTCTCAGAATGGTTTATATGCCTTTGGTTTGAGATGGAGTGTTCCTGATGGGATATGGGAAGAATGTATTTGTTCTGACATCTGAATTCTTATCAGAATTGTCTTAGTCTGCCAAAGTATGAAATGAGAGATAAAATGTCAATTAAAATAACAATTTATATACAATAGAGAAGCTTTTCCCAAAGTGTCTTCTTTGGAAACGTTATTACCAAAAGATCAAAGAAACAATCTGTAAAGTGAAAGTTCCATGATCGAATAAGTTTAGAAAAAGCTGTGATAAATATGTCAAAAGGGACTTTTATTTTTGATTACAGGGCATCCCATAAACTTTCACTTGCTAATATGCATTATGAACACTCTCTGACACATATAAATACACAGATTTCATAAGTGTGCATGGCTCACGCAGCTAAAAGACTCCAAGAAATATCATAGTAGTTGGTAAGAATAAAGTTGGGTAACAGTAAATGTGGAGTGATATTGGAAATCACATATCTGATTTTAATTTGCCATTTAAAAAGATGCTCAAACTACGATAATAAAGGAATACGTGTAGTGTGTGTGTATACCATCCCCATTTTCAGGGCAGATCCAAAAGTACCAGGACACTGTTGCATTGGGGAGGGTCATACGTCCTAAGTCTTCAAATCAGACTGCAAAGGAAGGTTTATGCTTTATTGCTGGAGGGCAATAATTTTTCTTACTTAGGAGACCAAGGAAGCAAGATGCTTCATACCTATCGTTAGCAGCCAACTTCTCACAATGAAGTGACTCAACTTTAGGATGAACCTGAACCCATGGATGGTACCAAGGACAGTTGTAAAAATTCAATTTTTCTGAAAATATCATAGAACTACTCAATCTATGTATTCAGTTCTCTTTTATTTAAATCAAATTGACTCAGGGATTGTATTATTACAGACAAAATTGCACTAATTGGCAAACCACAAAAAATTAATAAGATGACAGGCATTAACTCGAAATGTAAGTGTAACTATATCCAAAATAATGAGTTAAAAAAAAAAAAAAGGGAAAATGAAATCAAATGGGCATGTGAGGAAAAAAATGCTAGCATCTAGAATTCTTTAAACCTAATGATTTAAGCACATTTGGGGAATTTTGCATAAATTCAAAAGGAAAAGACAACAGAACTTATATCCTTGAGGGAATATTCTACCATAGAAACTAGAGACAAAGATATGTGTGTGCGTGGTAAGTCACTTCAGTCATGTCTGACTCTGTACAGCACTATGGACTGTAGCCCACCAGACTCCTCTGTCCATGGATTCTCCAGACAAGAATACTGGAGTGAGTTACCATGCAAGGATCTTGGAGAATCTTAGAGATCTTAGAGGATCCTCCTGGGTTGGGGGATCTTCCCGACCCAGGGTTTGAACCCGAATCTCCTACATCCCCTGCACTGCAGGCAGATTCTTTACCACTAAGCCACCTGGGAAGCCCATAGAATAGGATATGGCAGCCCAAAGACAGATACCAGAAAAATCACATATGGAAGGTGCCACTCTGTTGAAGGAGCATCGTGTTCTTGACAGCAGCTTGATGTGTCAGTGTTGAGAGGAACGTTAGATAAGGTTTTGATTTTCTTTGCAGGCAACCTTAAACTCTTGGAAGGTATAAGAAAGGATAAAAGGAATTACCACTTATCCACAAATAGATGCTGCTTTTTAAATTAGAGACAATAGCAGACTCGTGAAAGCACTGAACCGCATCCATATAAAGGATTCTAGCACATTCATTCAACGATGACCCTGATAATCATTCCCAGAAAGAAAAATTATAAAAGGAATACATCAAGAAAGTTGGGAGATATTCCAAAATGAATATGTGATTTAAAAATAGCTCATCAATGACCATAACAATTGAGTGGACAAGGATGAATGAAAACATTTGAAATGTTTGCATGAGAAATTCATAGGTAAAATCAGATTTTAGCAAGGAACCTACAAGTTTTGTAAAGAAAGACATGTCTTTAAGTATTAATATAAAATCATGGCACAGATTATAAAATTACTACATAGAAGCTTACAGCCCCAGAATACTTCAGGCTTTCAAAAAGATGCAAAGGAAAACAAAATAAACCAACACTCTCAATTATCTTAAACATATTTTCAGTTACATTAGAAACAATGTGATTTTACTTCTAAGAGTCTTTCATAAAGAGGTGATTATAAATGGATAAAGATTTATTTGTTTAAAAGATATTCATTAAGTGTTACAATACAATATTAGAAAAAAATCAAAGATCTAATAATAGAGATTTAGTTAAATTCATTCTAATTAATTTATCATGTCATTACTAAAATTCTGATTTTAAATAACTTTACTTGTGAAACTACTCCTATGATACCATATTAGATAAAAATAACAGGATGTAGTAATATATATTCAATATAATCTCACTTTTGTATGTATTTTTATATGTGTGTAGTGTATATGTACAGGTTGTTGTTGTTCAGTCACTGAGTCCAATTCTTTGTGACCCAATGGACTGCAGCACGCCAGGCTTCTCTGTCTTCTGCTATCTCCCGGAGTTTGCTCAGATTCACGTCCATTGAGATGGTGATGCTATCTAACCATCTCATCCTCTGCCATGCCCTTCTCTCTTTGCCTTCAATCTTTCCCAGCATCAGAATCTTTTCCAATGAATCAGCTCTTTGCATCAGATGGCCACAATATTTAAGCTTAAGCTTTAGCAACAATTCTTCCATATTTAAGGTTGATTTCCTACAGGACTGACTGGCTTGATCTCCTTGCAGGCCAAGGAACTCTCAGGAGTCTTCTCCAACACTGCAGTTCAAAAGCATCAATTCTTTGGCTTTCAGCCTTCATTACAGTCCAAGTCTCACATCAGTACGTGACTACTGGAAAAATCATAGCTTTGACTGTACAGACCTCTGTCAGCAAAATGATGTCTCTGCTTTCCAATAGGCTGTCTAGGGTTGTCATAGCTTTCCTTCCAAGGAGCAAGTGTCTTTTAATTTCCTGGCTTCAGTCACTGTCTGTTGTGAATTTGGAACCCAAGAAAAGGAAATCTGTCGTGTTCCCCTCTTCTACTTGCCATGAAGTATGGGACCAGATGCAATGATCTTAGTTTTTTGAATGTTGAGTCAAGCCAGCTTTTTCACTCTTTCACCCTCATCAAGAGCCTCTTTTGTTTTTCTTTGCTTTCTGCCATAAGGAGGGTGTCATCTGCACATCTGAGTTAGTTGATATTTCTTCAGCAATCTTGATTCCAGCATGTGATTCATCCAGCCTGGCATTTTGTATGATATACTCTGTGTAGCAATTTAAATAAGCAGGTGAAATTATATAGTCTTGTCCTAATCCTGTCCCAATTTTGAACCAGAGAGTTGTTTCATGTCCAATTTTAATTGTTGCTTCTTGACCATAATACAGGTTTCTCAGGAGACAGGTAAGGTAATCTGATATTCCCATCTCTTTAAGAATTTTCCAGTTTTTGTGATCCACACAGTCAAAGGCTTTAGAATAGTCAATGAAGCAGAAGTAGTTTTTTTTTTTTTTTTTAGGAAATCCCTTGCTTCCTCCATGATCCAACAAATGTTGGCAATTTGATCTCTGGTTCCTCTGCCTCTTCAAACCCACCTTGTACATCTGGAAGTTCTCAGTTCACATACTGCTGAAGCCTAGCTTCAAGGATTTTGAACATAACTTTACTAACATGTTTAAAGAGCACAATTGTATGGTAGTTTGAACATTCTTTAGCATTGCCCTTCCTTGGGATTGGAATGAAAACTGACCATTTCCAGTTCTGTGTCCACTGTTGAGTTTTCCAAATTTCCTGACAATTTCAATGCAGCTCTATACAGAATCATCTTTTAGGACTTGAAATAGGTCAGCTGGAATTCTGTTACCTCCACTAGCTTTGTTCACAGTAATATTTCCTAAGGCGTACTTGACTTCACACTCAAGGATGCCTGGCTCTAGACCAGTGACCATGCCCTCATGGTTATCTGGGTCATTAAGGTCTTTTTTGTAGTTTTTCTGTGTCTTTCTGCCACTTCTTCCTAATCTCTCTGCTTCTCTCAGGTCCTTACTTTTTCTGTCCTTTATCACATTTATCCTTGCATGATATAGTCCCTTGATATTTCTGATTTTCTTGAAGAGACCTCTAGTCTTTATTATTCTATTGTTTTTCTCTATTTCTTTACATTGTTCATCTAAGAAGTCCTTCTTATCTCTCCTTGCTTTTCTCTGAAACTCTGTATTAAGTTAGCTATATCTTTCCTTTTCTCCTTTGCTTTTCACTTGTCTTCTTTTCTCAGCTATTACTAAATCCTCCTCAGCCAACCACCTTAGCTTCTTGCATTTCTTTTTCTTTGGGATCATTTTGGTCACTGCATCCTGTACAATGTTACAAACCTCCTTCCATAGTACTTCAGGTACTCTGTCTATCAGATCTAATCCCTTGAATCTATTTTGTCACCTTCACTGTATAATCATAAGGGATTTGATTTAGATCACACCTGAATGACCTAGTGGATTTCCCTACTTTAATTTAAGCCCAAATTTTTCAATAAAGAGCTCATGATCTGAGCCACAGTCAGCTCCAGGTCTTATTCTTGTTGACTGTATAGAGTTTCTCCATCTTTGGCTGCAAAGAATTCAATCATTCTGATTTTGATATTGATCATCTGGTGATGTCCATGTGTAGAGCTGCCTTTCAGTTTTTTGGAAAAGGGTGTTTGCTATGACCAGTGTGTTATTCTGGATAGTTCTTGACTTCTTATTTTTGCATTCTCATCTCCTATGATGAAAAGGACATCTCTTTTTTTGCCTTAGTTCTAGAAGGTGTTGTTGGTCTGCATAGAACTGTTCAACTTCAACTTCTTCAGCATCAGTGGTTCATGTGTAGACTTGGATTGCTCTCATATGGAATGGTTTGCCTTGGAAATAACCCAAAATGATTCTGACATTTTTAAAATTGCACCAAAATACTGCATTTCAGATTCTTTTGTTGGCTATAAGGGCTACTCCATTTCTTTTAAGGGATTCTTGCCCACAGTAGTAGAAATAATGGTTGTCTGAATTAAATCCTCCCATTCCCATTCATTTTAGTTCACTGATTTCTAAGATGTTGATGTTCAGTCTTGCTATCTTATACTTGACCACATCCACTTTACCTTGATTCATGGACCTAACACTGAAGCTTCCAATGCAATATTTTTCTTTACAACATGAGACTTTACTTTCACCACCAGACATATCCACACCTGAGCATCATTCCTGCTTTGGCCCTGCTGCTTCATTCTTACTGGAGCTATTAGTATTAATAATTGACCTCCACTCTTCCCCACTAGTATATTGGACACCTTCTGACCTATGGAACTCTTCTTCCAACATCATATCTATTTGCCTTTTCAGTCAACTTATGTATACTATGTATCTCTGATTATGACATTATGAGATCTTTATTCTACAGTGATCTTATATTACTAAGACTTGGGATTACTTTTTAAGTGAAGATAAAATTTTAATTTATTAATATTAATAAATAATATTGATGTTATTAATTAATAATAAATTAATATTAATTAAATATTAAACATTAAAATAAATTGATATTAATTTAATTTTCTTCAGTTGGAAAGAATTGAATCAACATGGACAGTAGGGAATTGAACTCCAACTAATAGGTACAAAAGAGTTTCTAGTTGCTAAAGAGTTTCTAGTTGCTTTAAATGAGTTTACATCTCCTGGGTCTTTTTCTCTAGACATGTTGTAACTCTAGTCACTGAGTGTACTTAACAGAAATCAGTACAATTCCTTTCAGAAATTATGGAGAACAGATGTTTGGGAATACTGAAACAGTGAAAGAGAAATCACTCAGTCATGTCTGACTCTTTTCGACACCACCGACTGTAGCCTGCCAGGCTTCTCCATCCATGGGATTCTCCAGGCAAGAATACTAGAGTGGGTTGCCATTTCCTTCTCCAGAGGATCTTCCCAACCCAGGGATCAAATCCAGGTCTCCCTCATTGCAGGCAGATTCTTTAACATCTGAGCCACCAGAAAATATCCTCTAAGGGCCCAGATAAACATCAGGGACATAGTAGAGAAGAAGATACAGACAGAAACCAGGGGTCTCCTGCATTGCAGGCAGACTCTTTACCATCTGAGTCACCAGAGAAGTCATGGAACACTGAGAATGGTCCCAAATAGTCCTAATTTCCAGGAAAGTAAAGATAAAAGCAGAAGTAAAAGAGTCCATGAAATACATGCTTAGTGAATGAAATATTTATCCTAGGCAAAATTATAGAATGACTTAAATAATAAATAATATGTGAGTGCCTAGAAAGCAAGAGGTCATCACAAATAAGTCAAACCTACTCCAGTAGGGATGAGCACACCTAGTGACAAGATCCTAGTTTCCAAATGCTGCTGCTGCTGCTGCTGCTTAGTCGCGTCAGTCGTGTCCGACTCTGTGTGACCCCATAGATGGCAGCCCTCCAGGCTCCCCTGTCCCTGGGATTTTCCAGGCAAGAATACTGGAGGGGGTTGCCATTTCCTCCTCCAGTGCATGACAGTGAAAAGTGAAAGTGAAGTCGCTCAGTCGTGTCCGACTCTCCGCGACCCCATGGGCTGCAGCCTACCAGGCTCCTCTGTCCATGGGGTTTCCCAGGCAAGAGTACTGGAGTGGGGTGCCATTGCCTTCTCCGAGTTTCCGAATACCATTCTCTAATAAAAAGAGCCAGGGATTCTTGGAGAAATGATAGATATCAGAGCTGAGGAGAGAAAATAAAAGATGAGCCTGGAGCATCCTGTGATTCAAAATAGAGTACTGAAAAAAATGGAGCATGTCATAGAAACACAGGAGTCCAGCTAAAAGAACGTCCAAAGCTGGACCAGTTTGAGAAGCAAAATAAATCATGGGCATATTAAATTATAACCCACAGAATAAACTAAATATCTAAGAGTCCAAAGTGATACAAATTATTGAACATATAAATGAAAAGGAGAGAAGAGGCAACTCTTCCCTACAGAGAAATGCTAATTAACAAAATAGAATGAGTAGGCAAAATAAAAAAGCAGCATGAGAGCACCACAGTAACAAGCAGGCAAGAGTCATCTATGGATTCTGACATGAATGGTTAAAAGTTGGAGGAGAGGCAAGATACCTGCAAAATCTCAAAATATCTCACCAAAGATATTTATGAATTGTAAAGGGAACGATAACACGTGCAAGATAAAGAAACCTGCAGATTCCACCATCGCTGAGTGATGAAGTTTATCATCACCAGTGATAAAGCAGATCAGCATCACCATACCTTAGTATGATGCCCTGACAAGAGTACAAGGTGGCATTCTTGCCAATAATGCATAACCTCAGTATCATCTGAAAACACCAGTCAGGCCCTG
The DNA here is from genome assembly GCF_054371585.1 of Giraffa tippelskirchi. Classification (NCBI taxonomy): domain Eukaryota; kingdom Metazoa; phylum Chordata; class Mammalia; order Artiodactyla; family Giraffidae; genus Giraffa; species Giraffa tippelskirchi. The sequence goes on from NC_137277.1 coordinate 135,860,077, forward strand.
AGGGGCATTCTACAAAATACTTGACCAGGAAGTGCTCTTTAAGTCAAAGGGTCATGAAAGGCAATAGGATACGGAGGGATTATCCCAGATCACAAGAGACTAAGGAGATATGACACCTATCCCACATCTGTTATGTGGAATACTGTATTGGATCCTGGAACAGAATAGTGACAGTCATGGAGGAACTGGTGAAATGATAGTTAAGAATATAGTAGAGGTAATAGCATGACCTTAATAGAATCTACTGGTTTTGGTAATTGCACTGTTCTCCCCAAGCTGTTTATATTAGGGGACTCTGAGCAGTATACAGATACTCTTTGTATTGTTTCTGCAATTTTTTGTAAATCTAAAGTTATTTAAAAATAAAAAGTCTAAAAAATAGATCAATCCAGATTAACACAGTCTTACTTATTTATGTAGATCAAACAAAAAAATGTACTAATTAGTAACACTGATGAATTCATAAGATAAATTTTTCACAAGATAGGAATTACTTAAGGAGAAAGGTCAGAGTAACTAGGTCCCCACTTTAATTAACTGGAAGAGTTAAGTTTAAAAGAAAACTAATTTTAAGAGGAATAAATGCAAAATAACCATGCATGCCAGTATGAAAAGGAGAGATGCTATCTATCACGAATTCAGGTGAAGTATGTGAGTGACAGCTGCCATTCATGTAACAAAATTGAGCTCTCTTTATTAAAAATCTATAATAAGGCATATGAAATTGTCTTTTTAATATTCTTCCCAAAGGCAGAAGTAGGAACAATAATAAAAGTTACAGGGAAGTAAATGCTGACTCAGAATAAGAAAAAAAAAAGCCTGCAATGATTATTTACACAGCATTTTGCCCCAGGTAAAAGGAAGTGTTCAGGAACAGACGGATGATCACTTTGGAGCTGATAGTGAAGATTCTCCCTGCTAGGTAAGAGTTTTGAAACATCCTTAAGAGTTGATCTAACCTGACACACCAGGATGCTGTGATGCTCCGACATCAGAGTATGTACTTTGTGCCTCTGTGCATGTGTGTGTGTGTATGTGTAACACCAAGTTGAATGTGCAAGTGACATTGTTATTCTAAAGTTTGGTCTTTGGAGAGTGGCGGCAGTTTGTGGTTGCATAAATGCCTTTTGTGCACATGTCATTCCATGTTAATATCTGATTTCTCCAGTTTTTAGAAGAGATTTACTTTGGAGTGAGCTTCCACAAAGGGTCCAGATGGCCCAACCTTTTTCTCTATTAACTTTAAGAAAATAATGAGAAATGAGGCTTCAGACCTCCAGAGAAGTGCTGGGGAAGGTACTATTGACACATTTTCTTCAACTTATTTCCTGTATTTAAATGGAAACACTGATACCTGTAAACAGGTTTCTCCTGAGGTTTGGGGGATGTGAAGTTATGTTGTATGTTTGAATCAAAGTAAGCTTTTGATTTTATACCATTCAAGTAAGAAAAGCAAGAGATTAAGTCCTTGGGGAGAAAGAAGCTGGGAAAATCTTTGCTAATCATCTTTTTTTTTTTTTTTAAATAAATTTATTTATTTTAGTTGGGGGCTAATTACTTTACAATATTGTAATAGTTTTTGCCATACATTGACATGAATCAGCCATGGGTTTACATGTGTTCCCCTTCCTGGACCCCCCACTCATCTCCCTCCCCATCCCATCCCTCTGGGTCATCCCATTGCCCCGGTCCTGAGCATTTGTCTCATGCATCAAACATGGAATGGTGTTCTGTTTCACATATGATAATATACATGTTTCAATGCTATTCTCCCAGAACGTCCCACCCTCACCGTCTCCCTCAGAGTCCATAAGACTGTTCTATGCATCTGTGTCTCTTATTCTGTCTTGCATATAGGGTTGGAATTTGAAAGATGGTAACGATAACCCTATATGCTAATCATCTTAAAGCTTCAGCGTTGGAGGCAGATACTACCAGCTTTCTATGATAATATGTTAGGCAAATCTCAAGCTCACCAGTAGTTAACTGAAGCAATGGTTATTTACACTGTGAACCCCCTTTTTCGCTAGAAATAATTATTTGCTCTAGTAGAAGGATTTATTCTTCAAAAAGTTCTCTTTCCATGGATTTAAAGGTGAGTATACAAGTCACTCTTGCCTTGAGAAAAAGAATGAGGGATATAGTAGATGTAAAAACTAAGAGATTTTTGAGGATCATCATATTGCTGCTGCTGCTGCTGCTGCTAAGTCACTTCAGTTGTGTCCAACTCTGTGTGACCCCATAGATGGCAGCCCACCAGGCTCCGCCCTCCCTGGGATTCTCCAGGCAAGAACACTGTAGTGGGTTGTCATTTCCTTCTCCAATGCATGAAAGTGAAAAGTGAAAGTGAAGTCGCTCAGTCGTGTCCGACTCTTAGCGACCCCATGGACTGCAGCCTACCAGGCTCCTCTGTCCATGGGATTTTCCAGGCAAGACTACTGGAGTGGGTTGCCATTGCCTTCTCCAGATGATCATATTAGGAGCCACCAATAATTTCTGCCACCAAAATGTGGATAATGCATCTGACAAATAATAATGCAAGTCACTGGGGGAAAAAGTGGAAAATTCTGTGGTTAAAGAGGATGTAGTACCTCCCTTTTTTTTTGTCTAGTTCCAGGAAATAAATGTGTGCATGAAATTGACAGGGAAACTTATCCTTAACTACTGTGCAAATCTTAAGAACTGTGTTGATTCAAGTGAAGCTCTTGGCTGAGTCAGTTGTCAACCAGCCTTTGGTTCCATGCTCTTTGCCTTTGAGATTCTATTAATAGAAGCCCATATTAATTCCTGAGAATGTCGGTTCAGGATTTCTACTCCTTTTATACTCATTTTAACACCATCACAAGCCATATACTCACAAAATTTTGTAGATGGGGACTGATATTTATCTAGAATATTTATTAGAGCCTCTGAGAAAACTGCACTGGTCTAGGTATATATATATCCATCGAAAAACCATTTATTTTTTTAAACTGAAGAATTCATGAGGATAAGCAAAGACTAGGAAATGCTGAAATCACTCTATGGAAAAAACCATATATAATATATTTACACACACAAAATATACACATATTATATATACATGTAGATAGATATATAATATGTATATATATAATGGAAGTGGTTATTTTTAGAATTAATTTTCGCTTTTTTACCAGCTATTTCTGTATATATACAAGCATAATCATACATGTATGTCAAAGAATGCATATTTAAAAAATATTCCTATCATGTACATTTGCCTGACTTTTTCAGTAGCTGCTTAAAATTACATTATGTGATCTCACCACTATTTTATATATTTTTGACAAATAAGGTTGATGTTCATTATCTTTTCTTGTTTCAAAAATAGTACACTCCTTGCAGATTTATCTTGTACACTTGTGTGAGAATAGCTGCAGGGTTTTTTTCTTTTTTTTCCCCCTTGGAGCAGAACTGTTAAGGCACAGGGTGTATGCATTTATACATCTATTATTGTTGGATGTTGTTTTGTGCTGAGGTATCACTGACCTCGGTTATTATTGACATTTCTGGATGTTTGTTAGTCTTTGTTTACATCTTGATAGAGGGAACCAATGTTCCTTCTCAGAATGCCAGGAAAAACACTCACTCTGCATACGAATTATCTTGCAAAGGAGGCGTGCTTCCTCCAATGCCCTGTGGAAAAATTCTACTACTAATTTGTGAGATCTATGGCACAGTAATAGTGACTTCCCTGAGAAATCTACACTGGTGACAGAGTCCTGCATCCAACCCTAGGATTCTGTTCCTATAGGCAGTAAATGCAGCTTCCTAAGTAGAGTCGATCCTGAAAATGGATCCAGGGTTGGGCAGAATTGTAGGTGACAGAATGGATCAACGGAAGGACATAATGATACTTGGAGAGCAGATGGTGAGGGTGTTACACTGTGAATACATTGTTCCTCATATATGCTTGCGGAAAATTTTCCTTGAGATTATTCATAAATTAAGACCTGGATTAACATCTTTGTATTGTTCTTGTTTTTACTGTTTTTCTTAAAATTGGTTTCCTGTCATTCTAAATACAGTTCATTTGCTTTGTATATTAAGAATCCTTATTGTATTTATGAATTTATTATTGGAATTAGTGCAGATTTTGTATCTATCTTAATATTTAAAGATATTATTCCAGATACTGCTAACTATAGCTTATGGACAGTAGTCATAGGGCAAGAACTGTGTTTGGTACATCATCTCATTTAATCTTAAAAATAATCTTGTAGGATGAATGTAAGGTGAGTGCAGAGAGAAAGAGAGCCAGCTGGGCAGTCAGTCAAGAAAAGGAAATTTATTAGAGGGAAAAGAGATGGTGACTGGCCGTTAAGGAGAACTAGCGTTCTCCCTTTCTGATGGAGTCCTTCTTATACCCCACCAATGAAAAATTCCCTGAAGGGATGGTCATGTAGTCAGAGGTCTGGAATCTGGTGGTCTCGCAGCTTTGAGAAGATAGGCACCAGTGAGATAACAGGATGCCATTTGGACAATTTGGTCAGTCTCAAGGATCACTGTGATTTATTCTTTGTTTGCGAGGTCAACATAATGAGCCATCTTATTAATGAGACCCCATGTGGGCCCTATTAATAAGAAAACTGAGGATCTAAGAAATAAGGAAAACTTCCAGAGCTGGTTGCTATATGGCTAAGTTCCAAAGTCAGATTTTAATTCTTGTAGTGCTCACACTTTTTCACTACTCTGACCAATTTGTATTGAATTTGTCTTTCCTGGTGGCTCAGATGATAAAGAATCTGCCTGCAATGCAGAAGACCTCAGTTCGATCCCTGGGTTGGGAAGATTCCCTGGAGAAGGGAACGACTACCCACTCCAGTGTTCTGGCCTGGAGAATTCCATGGACAGAGGGGCCTGGCAAGCTACAGTCCATGGAGTCACAAAGAGTCTGTCGAATACAACTTTCTTCCACTTCACTTCATTTTGTGTATATTGGGAAGTATAATATCCCTATGCTATGGCAGAGAGGGAGACAGACAATTGGTATACTTCTCTGAAAGCATAACTCTATATGTTAGTTCATTTCTGTCTTCATCAAATAAGTATAGTCCTTATAGAATTAAATATACATATGTTGTATTTTTACAGCTAATTATATATTTTGTACTGTTCACTGTTTCCCTTGCATTGGCTTTATACCATCTCTTTGCAAATTTGTGATAAAGTCTATACCAAATAATTTTTTCCCTCTCTTTTGAATGAGCTGACAGCCAGTCAGTAACACAAATACTCTTTGGGAATTGACTGAGTGCAAGGTTCTGTTACAGACTCTGGGGATAGAGCAGCAGTCAAAACAGAATCCAGGTCTTTGCAAAATTCATGTTCTTATGAAAAGAAAAGAGAAAACAAATACACCAGAAGAAAAAAAAAGATTTTTGATAATGATACACATCAGATAGAAAAGTAAAATACTGATTAATGTGATAGAAAATGATTTAGAAAATGGAGCTGCTGCTGCTGCTGCTGCTGCTGCATCGCTTCAGTCGTGTCCGACTCTGTGCGACTCCATAGACGGAAGCCCACCAGGCTCCGCTGTCCCCGGGATTCTCCAGGCAAGAACACTGGAGTGGGTTGCCATTTCCTTCTCCAATGCATGAAAGTGAAAAGTGAAAGTGAAGTTGCTCAGTCGTGTCCAACTCTTCGCGATCCCATGGACTGCAGCCTACCAGGCTCTTCTGTCCACGGGATTTTCCAGGCAAGAGTACTGGAGTGGGGTGCCATTGCCTTCTCCGAAGTGATCTTTAATTATGGAAGGAAGGGCTGGAGTCTCTGAGAAGGTGGCACTTGAGCTGATACTTTGTTAAAAACCAGGCAGCCAAGGGGGATAAAGTTGGAACTAGGGTAGGTGAGTTATAACTAGAAGGAATGGAACCTGAAGGGTGAAGAATAGGATCTGGATACAGCTGAGTGTGTTTAGGGATGGATGCCGGTCTGACTTGGCTGGGTGGCTAGAGATGAGTGCACGTGACAAAGAGAATGGCAGAGAGGAAAATAAACTCAAATCACATTGGGGTCTTTGTTATCAAATAGGGAGAGTCTAATTGGACCCTTCCTCATGAAGAGGACACTTCCTTGTGGCTTCAGTTCTTGATAAGGATACAAAGAAGAATCTGAGGTCTTACCCATGGCAAAAACGAGTTTATAGAAGAAAGACTAGAAAGAACACCTCAAAGGAGAGGAGAGCCAAGCCAAGCACTGGGACTAGAATGATGAGATACAGGGGTTTTCAAGACAGGACTTTTATATACTCATCTAGGTGGGCGTGGACTGAGAGTTTTGATCAATAGTTGCAAGTTACAAAACAACAGGCTCTATTACACATGCCTTTCCCATAATTCAGTCCACTATAATTAGATGTATGTATGTATAGAATATTTATAAACCATTGGGAGCAGGAGGAAAAGGGGACGACAGAGGATGAGATGGTTGGATGGCATCACTGACTCGATGGACATGGGTTTGGGTAGACTCCGGGAGTTGGTGATGGACAGAACGGCCTGGCATGCTGCAATTCATGGGGTCGCAAAGAGTCGGACATGACTGAGCGACTGAACTGAACTGAATGGGCTCCCAGCTGCCTAAGGTCACTTGGGGACACAGCTGTGCATCAAGGGCACATGAACCAGAGCTGGAGAAGTCCCTCTGATTAGTCTGTATCATTGTGCACCTAGGGTGTATGCTCTGGAGTTGGAAAAGTCTCTGTGGTTATTTTGTAGCATATCTGTGAGCTCTCCTGGGCCACATTGGGACATGTCTGGAGTGATGGTTAGAGATCAGCTTGAATCATTTTCAGCTAGGCCACCCCTTTTTTCTCATGCCTAATTTCCTACCTAACATTTTCAACTTACTAAAAACTTCAGTCAGTTCAGTTGCTCAGCCGGGTCTGACTCTTTGCAACTCCATGGACTGCAGCATGCCAGGCCTCCCTGTCCATCACCAACTCCCAGAGTTTACTCAAACTCATGTCCATTGAGTCAGTGATGCCATCTAACCATCTCTTCCTTTGTCGACCCCTTCTCCTCCCGCCTTCAATCTTTCCAGCATCAGGGTCTTTTCAAATGAGTCAGTTCTTCGCATCAGGTGGCCAAAGTATTGTAGTTTCAGCTTCAGCATCAGACCTTCCAATGAATATTCAGCACTGATTTCCTTTAGGATGGACTGGTTGGATCTTTATGGTGTCCAAGGGACTCTCAAGAGTCTTTTCCAATACCACAGTTCAAAAGAATCAATTCTTTGGTGCCCAGCTTTCTTGATAGTCCAACTCTCACATTCATACAACTACTGGAAAAACCATAGCTTTGACTAGACAGACCTTTGTTGGCAAAGTAATGTCTCTGCTTTTTAATATGCTATCTAGGTTGGTCATAACTGTTCTTCCAAGGAGCAAGCTTCTTTTAATCTCATGGCTGCAATCACCATCTGCAGTGATTTTGGAGCCCCCCCAAAAATAAAGTCAGCCACTGTTTCCACTGTTTCCCCATCCATTTGCCACAAAGTGTTGGGACCAGGTGCCATGATCTTAGTTTTCTGAATGCTGAGCTTTAAGCCAACTTTTCACTCTCCTCTTTCACTTTCATCAAGAGGCTCTTTAGTTCTTCTTTGCTTTCTGCCATAAGGGTGGTGTCATCTGAATATCTGAGGTTACTGATATTTCTCCTGGCAATATTGATTCCAGCTTGTGCTTCATCCAGCCCAGCATTTCTCATGATGTACTCTGCATGTAAGTTAAATAAGCAGGGTGACAATATACAGCCTTGACGTACTCTTTTCCCTATTTGGAACTAGTCTGTTGTTCCATGTAAAAAGTTCCAAGTAAAAAGTTGAATTTCATGCCGCTTGGCAGAGGCTGCAGCATGATATTTTATAGAGAGGTGAAGTGTGACTTTTTGTTTGACATGTTAGGACAATTACAGCCACTTTTGGCACTATAAGTGTAAGGTAGAACAAAAGGGCAAGAAGTCAGATCATTTAGGAAGTCTATGCTGTAGCTCAAGACAGAAATGATTATGACTTGGATGAGAATGCAACCACTTTAAGCAATTAAAGTGGTCCTATTTAATACAGCACATGGGGAAAGCTGATGAATTCTCTCCGGTGTGTTAGGGAAAGATGGCAATAGGGTGGCCCCCAATAGTACTGATCCCGGTCCCTGAATCAATAGAAATTGATAAGAGGTTAGACAAAAAATTCAGGCAAGGCTTTATTGTGACCCAAACTGCAGAGAGAGGGACTGAAAACCAGAAATAGGTACTCTCCCTAGATACCTGAGGGCAGGGTTGAGCTGGTCCCTTAAATGAGATGAGGGTGGGGGCAGATCAGTGGGTCCAGCCAGAGGGGTGGCTTACATGGTCTCTCCACCCACTTTAGTGGTCCTGAGTATAGGAATCATGGGTAGTACCTTGTCCTGCCTTTGCTCTGGCACCTCGGAAGCAGCAGTTGGGTTTTGACCTTTTTGTATCTTATTGTTCATGATTTGTCCCAACTGCACAGGTGTGGAGTTATTTTTAGCCCCTTATAGTTTCTTTGTATCTATTGTTGAGGAGAGGTTTGTCCAGATGTAAGCACTGCAGCAAAAGGTCCAAGGTCCCAGGCCCAAGCTTCTGAGCTTGTCTTACCATGACGGAGCACGTTGAGGAGATCTTCACATGGTGGTCACTGCTGAGATGAGTAAGTACTGAGCAAGAGATGCTTTGTCAGCAAGTGAGGCGGAACAGGTGGAAGATTTTGTTTTAGCTCTAAAAAGTTTGAGCCATGCCCAGGGGATGATGGAGCTGCACCTGAAATTTTGCTAAAGGCTTAGACATGCAGGTGGGAATCATTGAGCATATCACTGGGATTTAGTGAGAGCATCTACAAAAAAGATCTTCCTCAGGATGATGGAGAGAAGGGAATCAGGAGCCCTGGGGCTGCCAACAAGTAGAAACAGGAATGGGAGAACCAGGGAGCAAATGATAAAGAAAGTGAAGGACTGGGAAAACAAGGAGAGGGTGATACCAAGGAAGCTACAAAGAAGAGAAACCTAGACACAGGACAGTGGCAACAATGGGAAATGGAATCCAGTTTTATTGTTGGCTTTGTTGTTTTGTAATTTTGTTACTGAATTAAGTTCTATGGACCCTGCTCAAGCCCTAGCTCTCTGCCTCCACTGAGGAGGGTTCTTTTTCTGTTTGTGTTCAAGTAGGTGAATACTGGAGAAGGAAATGGCAACCCACTCCAATATTCTTGCCTGGGGAATCCCATGGACAGAGGAGCCTGGTTCGCTCTAGTCCAAAGGGTCACACAGAGTCGGACACGACTGAGTTACTAACATGCACACATGGGAATAAGGAAACCAAAGCTGAGCTCAACAGAGCACAAGGCCAAAAGGATGGAGGCCAAAGAATGAAGAAGCGACAAAAAGTTTACAGATTGACTTCTCCCCCATGTGGGGTGAGGGATTTACTTTTATAGAGTAAAAACAAAAAGGAGAAGGAGTGAAGCTAATGATGGAAGGCCTATGCATTAGTCTACGGGAAAGGGCAGGGCTTTTTAGAGGGAACGCCACCCTCTTTGGGGTGCTTCCCGGTGCCTCAGAGGGTAAACAATCTGCCTGCAATGCAGGAGACCGGAGTTTGATCCCTGTGCCAGGAAGATCCCCCAGAGAAGGGAATGGCTACCCACTCCAGTATTGTTGCCTAGAGAATTCCATGGGCAGAGGAGCCTGCCAGGCTATAGTCCATGGGGGTCTCAAAGGGTTGGGACAGGTCTGAGTGACTAACATTTTATTCCTCTTTTTAATCCTTTTTTGATCCTTAATGTCTGGCCATGTCTGCTGGGAGGTATATTATTTAACGTGCTAATATAGTAAAATCAGTGCATAATGAGGCTCAAGGTCTGTTGGAAGTCAAATTTGTTGCCATCTTGATCCCAGCTGTTTCCATTTGCTTTTTTTTTTTCCATTTGTGTGTGTGTAGCTTCCTTTCTTATCTTTCAACTTTTTTTTTTTTTTTTAAGTATTTGTTTATTTGTTTGCACCAGTTCTTAGTTGCAGCATGCAGGATCTAGTTCCCTGGCTAGGAATGGAAGCCAGGGCCCCTGTATTGGGAGCACAGAGTTTTAGCCATTGGACCACCAGGGAAGTCCCTCTCTGGGCCCATTAGGTTCACTCCAATCCAGTTTGTGGAGTTGGCAGCAAAGACACGTCATTTAAAAAATATAGTCACAACCTGAAAATAGAGAGTTATTTTACTTGGTGGGAATGTTTAGGACTCTGAGCCTGGGAGACAGCATCTCAGTAGCTCTGAGAAAACTGCTTCAAGAAGGTAGAAGGATAAGTCAGGCTGTATACAAATTTGCAACAAAGGGAGCAGTCAGTCTGAACTTCAAAGATCAGGTATCAAGTTAAGGAATTTAGCATTCTTTGTCTGGGAAGAGGCAACCTCTGGGCTCATTGAATTCATTCCTTTCATATGAACCTCAGCTATCTGGAGTTAATCCTGTTTCCTTGTTGCCTTGCTTCTTGCATTCCCCCAGGTCCTCAGCAGTCACCTTGGAGTGTGGCAGCATCTGCTGGATCGTAGTTTTGGGAGCTCTCATTCATATTTGGAGTCCAGAAATTGCTGATGGCTGTGACATTTCTTGTTTATTAATATGGCAGGAGATATGTTCATTTCACAGACATTCTGGCTAAGGGTGGGTGTTGAAGGGTTTGGAGCAAAGACTTGGAACAACTCCAGCAATGAGATGAGGGTTATTAAGGTGTGTTTGCATGCCCAAGTAAATGATGCAGGAGAATGAGAAAACTGAAAATAAAAGGTGTAACTGCCCAAAGGAAGGATGGTTGAGATAAACCATAAAAGGGCTTTGGTTGGCTGTGTGCTAGCTTGGACTCTTGTCTCTGTCGCTGCTGGAGGCTGGTAGAACTTGTGCAGATTCAGGCAGGCGAGTGGCCTTGGGGATATGTAGATACTCTAGTCTGTTTCTGTCATGTTCTAAAAAGTATGAAGTTATCAGCTAAATGTAGGAATGTGAGGGGAGTATTGGAGATTTGAGGAGAGAAAATATTGTTTAAAATTATCTTCTTGGAGAGTGGGAGAGTGAATCTACCTAGGGAAGCAGAACTGGGTGGTTTTACAAATCTAAATGACAAGTTTGAGTTTCAGTTTTTTCCCTTGTCCTACTTTATTGTCTGCTTAAATCCTTTAACCTAGGTTCCCATCAATACCACTGAAATAATATTGATAGAGAACCTTTGCATAAGAGCCCTTAGAGATCAGACAGCTTCATATACCCTCTGATTTAATCTGTAAAATGAGGATAATGAGACCTAGTAGAGAGAGATTATTTGGAGAATATATACATTTATATGTAGATTTAGATTCGAAAGAACATTCCAAAGTGTGAAAACTAAGCACTTAAAATACTTTTCTGCCATTTTTTTCTTATTCACAAATCCTAAGTCAAACTATTCAGTGTTTGATTGATTCTAAGGATTCCTTCTGGCTTAATTCCTACAGCTGAAGTTTGAAAATTGAGTGCCTGCATTTTTTTTTAAAGCAAAACAAGATATTTAGCACAGGAAAGGCTGTAATTTTTCTTTCCTTTTAAAGCGTTCTTAACATTCTTCAGATTCTGGCATTTTCTTGAAATAAAACTAAGTGTGTATTTTGAAATGCCAAGTTTTCAAATATACTCAAATGACAGCAGCTTTAAGCTGTTCCCTTTGCTTTGATACCTTATGCACAGACACCTTCACTGAAGCTCCAGGCATCTCAGCCTTAGTGCCACATGCCCAAGGATCACAGTCACCCTGTGTGTGTGTGTTTCCATGTCACCTTCCTTTCAAGGAGTTTAACACTTGGTGATCATTCTCTCTGGAGTAATCTTAACAGTCTGCATATCTCCAGCCTTCCCTGAAGCTTCCTGTCTGCATTCATATGACCTGATTTACAATCCCATCCCCAGCCTGAAACAAATATTAGTATCAGATTTGAAAGTTTACAGGCACAACTATACCATTTGTTTGCAATGTTCTTCTTCTGAAGTCTCCAGCTTCAAGTAGTCTTTTGAGGCCCATTGCAGCCTCTCTGCACCATCAAAAACCTTCCCTCATCACTTCAGCAATGACTGATTCTGTGCCCTATCTGCCAACAGCACTGTTTTGACAGCCCTTTAGGCTGGGTCCTGCAGTCCAGAGGGAGGTCATGTGATGTGGTAGAGTGGAAAAAACACATCAGAACAAAACGTGAGCTTCATGTAAACCCCACCATTTGCTAACTGTTGCTGTGTTTAAAATCCCTGAGGAATCTCTGTTTCCTTATTTGTAAATATTGCTGTACTGTAATGAAACTAAAGACATTCACGCCAAGTGATTTATGGACACATTCTCCACCCTGTTCAAACTCAATGAATGATAACTCACAAGTTTTAATCAACGTGTGTCTTACTCTCTAATCGCTTCACGTAAGTATGCTTATTTCTCTTCAGTAATAATAAGGTGCTACAGAATATGATGGATTCATATTATTTGGTGTGACGTAGCTCAGTTACTTTCATGCTCTCATATTTTCATCTTCTCATATTTCCTAACCAGTGCAGAAAAACTACAAACATCCCTCTGGATTATGTTTTAGCTTGGATATGGTGTCTGTTTCTTGTCATTCAACTCTCAATGTAAGATAATTTCTCTTATTATTGCCCCTTTAATCCATGATTTATTGTTTGTAGGTTACTGAGTTTCCAGACTCCTAAGTTTTAAATTTTATTATTTTGTTTTACGTAACATTGTATTTATTTGTGTTTCAAGAGCATGTGTCTATATGTGATTAGTTCTGTGGAATTTATGGAGATTTCTTTAGTGACATCATGTAAGGTAGATCTCTTTTTTAAAAGATTTTTTTGAGGTAGACCAATTTTAAAATCCTTATTGAATTTCTTACAATATTGCTTCTGCTTTATGCTTTGGTATTTTGGATCACAAGGCATGTGGGATCTTAGCTCCCTGACCAGGGATCAAACCAGCATCCCCTGCATTAGAAGGTGAAGTCTTAATCACTGGACCATCAGGGAAGTCCCAGAGTAGATCTTTATAGGTATTCTGAGTGTGCCTGAGAATGTTTGGCTGTATGGAACTTACATAGTTTCATTGTATAAAATATTGCTCATGTGTAAAACTTAGCACTTCATCTTATGTTCTCTTATGTGGAAGTATGTATTTATGTGTTGCTATGGGGGGAAATAGAAGGTTCTTTCTGAGCTCTTTTGGAAGGTTTGTCTTTAATGTTTGATGTCAAAGAGAGGAGAGAAGAGGTAAACTTTCAGCACAAGGGAAAGGAGATGACATTTATTGAGCAGTTATTATGTGAAATGAGCTTTATATGTTGCATCTTAATAGCCAATTGGGAAAGGAACACGATCTTCATTTTAAAGGCGAGGAAACTGAGACTTAGAAAAGAGAAGTAAGTTTCAATCCAAGTTCATCCAAACTCAAAATGTATATCCTTCCTGTGATTAAGTGGGAAAACACAGAGACATATTATATAAACTGGGTTTGCTTGGTTCTTCCTCTGTGATTTAATTTCCTCAGTCTTATAAGCTGCAAGGGGAAAGGAACAGGATGCTCTAAGGGGCAAAGTCACCCCCACCATGTTTTTCTGTTCATCCCACTTTGCCTGTCTCTGCCATCTGACAGGTGAGCTTGCAGACAGACTGAAGAATCCAGAAAAAGAGAGGAGTGCCATATGGACTCAAATAGGGGCCACGTGCCTCACAGCTCGAGAATTGCCACAGAAGCAGCTGGTCCTTAGCAAATGATTAGAAGTCACTTAGCAAATGGCAGGAATCCAGTCATTGAGCCAGAGGTCCTCACCATACCTCATGCTTTGATGTAAAAGATTTTATTTGAACGTGAATTGAAGATACAGATTAGTTTTGTACATATGGAGGAAAAGTCCAACTTAAAAATCAGGGGGAAAAAGATGTGTTGGTAGATGTGGATGCTTGTTGTATTTGTTTTCTCCACAGAGGCATTGATGGAGAAGAATAAGCATCAACAGTATCGACATTATGTGAATAGCGAATGATTCCATCATGCATTTTGCCAGCCACCACGCTAAACACTTTGCATGCATCATTTCACGTTACACCTATATCAGTCCTGAAAGCTATGTGTTTATTATCACTGGAAACATGGCCAAACTAGGCCCCCATGCCGCTCATCCATCACAGCTGTGCTGTATAAATATTTAAGGAAATTAGTGTGCAATGAATGACTACCTCCCCTGTAAGACTGTATCCTCTGTGGGAACAGAATCTGAGTCTTCCTTTTTTTCTTTTCATAACTTGATTTTTCAATACCTTTCACAATGCTTGCCATGTGAAAAACAGTCAATTTTTTTTTTTTTGATAAATGAATCTGCTTTTACAGATGCTTAAGTAGTAAGAGGCAGAATCAGGATACCATTCCAGGCCCACCTGAGCATCCTAAGAGTTGCATTAAGCAATTCTGTGTTTTCTTCTTGAGCAAGAACAATCATCAGTATCCTTCCAGACAAGTAAAGTCTCTCTCTTCCAAGAAGTGAAAAGTATCCTTTTTACTGAACAAAACTTGCTCCACTCATCTGCATGCCATAAAGCTCTACTGACCCCAGGTTGTGGTGAAGGAAAGTACAGCGTTCACTGCAGGACTGAACAAGGAGAATGGAGAAGGGCAGCTCACGCCCAAAAGAACAAGACTCCCTGATGGCGTTCAGGGAAGGGGTTTTCAAGGCAGTGTGAGGGAGGGGACTGCAGGGTGTGAGACTAGCTCGTGGACAATTCTCAGATTCATCAAGGTGAAGTTTCAAACATCATCAACCTTCTGGTTTCAGCCAGTCTAGGGTCTATGTACTTGTGGTCAGCAGTTTTCATATGATAGGGGTCAGCTTCTTGTAAAAAAAACTAAAGAATGTGTGTCAGCCCTTTATCTATATCTCCCAGGGAACAGTGAGTTTGAAGACTGCTATGTGGTGTTTTATAGTCTAAATTGTTACCAGTTTCCTGATCCAACAACTATTCTTTGTTTCTACATCTTCATAGTCCTAATCATTAATTCCTGAGTCAGACTTTTGAGATTCAGTGGAGACCTGAGAGACTAAAGCAAAAGGGACTTATATACAGTTTCATCCTCCAAGAACCCTCTCCCCAGACAAGGGCACAGTACTCGCCAATCTTTCCTCCTCCCTCTTTTTTTATCCACACTGATTGGTTTGTGGGATCTTAGCACCCTGACCAGGGATCGAACCCAGGCTCTTGGCAGTGAAAGTGCTGAATGCTAACCACTGGACCACCAGGGAGTTCCCCTGTCACTTTATCTTGCTCAGCAACAATGTTAAGTACATTCTCCACCCATATCTCCGTGGTGACCATCTTGTGTTGAATGAATAACTGAATGAGTGAGTGAATGAGTCAGCTGCCTGTGGTCAGTGTATCAAGAGATGCAGTCAGTAGACATTGAGGCTGAGTCATATTTCCTGTGGTAGTGTTTCAGGAAGGGGGACCCCTTTCAGGGCCCGAAACTGGGTTCGTGTCTAACACTCAGAAATGAATTGTCCGAGGAGACACATATGCTGACAAAGCAAGATATTTTATTGGGAAAGGGCACCTGGGTGGAGGGCAGTAGGGTAAGGGGAGCCAGGAGAACAACTCCGTCACATGGCTTGCCGTCTCAGGTTTTATGGTGATGGGATTAGTTTCTGGGTTGTCTTTAGCCAATCATTCTCACTCAGAGCCCTTCCTGGTGGTGCACGCCTTGTTCAGCCAAGATGGATGCCAGAGAGAAGGATTCTGGGAGGAGGTCGGACATGTGGTGTCTCCTTTTGACCTTTCTTGAACTCTTCTGGTTGGTGAAGGCTTATTAGTTCTGTGTTCCTTACCAGGATCTCCTGTTGTAAAACAACTCATGCAAATGGTTACTGTGGTACCTGGCCAGGGTGGGCGGTTTCAATCAGTGTGCTTCCCCCAACAGTAGTGATGGGTGGTGCTAAGCTATCCATTCTCACCGGGTCTGCTAGAACCAAATGCTTGCATTTGTGTGA
This sequence comes from Giraffa tippelskirchi, assembly GCF_054371585.1. NCBI lineage: Eukaryota > Metazoa > Chordata > Mammalia > Artiodactyla > Giraffidae > Giraffa > Giraffa tippelskirchi. The sequence continues at coordinate 135,876,156 of NC_137277.1, forward strand.
TAACAGCTCAGAATTACCTAAGGTTGAAGACTACTGTTGTTTATGTTTCTTTTCTATTGTGTGAAGGTCATAGGCCAGTAAGGGATGGAATCTATGACCCTAAGAGCCTTGCAGTACAGGTTCCTGCTATGTGAAGCACTAACCTGGTATGAGGCCCAGAATCAGACTCTTCACATTGTAAGTGACCTTGGCAATGGTCCAACCCAGTTTTCACCCTGTTTAGGAATCTCCTCCACTAACATCCTGTAGAAACTCGACAACTTAACAGGGGTGATGATATTGCTACTCCAGTTAAAGCGGTCTCTTAAATTCTTCAACAGCATTACTCCTGATAACATCTTCCAATTTGTTCTTCTGCAGTTTAAAAGTGTACATCTTTCTTTTTAAAAAATAATTAAACTGGAAAGTAGTTGATTAACAATGTTGTGTTAGTTTCAGGTGTACAGCAAACTGATTCAGTTATTTATTTATATATATATATATATATATATATATACATATCTTTTTTCAAATTATTTACCCATTTAGGTTATTTATGGCATATTGAATGAGTTCCTTGTGCTATACAATAGGTCCTTGTTGGTTATCTATTTTATTTATTTATCTATTATTGTTGATTGTGCTGGGCCTTTTTTGCTCTGTGTGGGCTTTCTCTAGTTGCCACGAGTAGGTGCTACTCTCTAGTGTTGGTGCATGGGCTTTTCATTGCAGTGGCTTCTCTTATGGAAAAGCACAGGCTCTAGGGTGTGTGGACTTCAGTAGCTGTGGCAAGTGGACTCAGTAGATTCAGTACACAGGCTTAGTTGCTCCATGATACTTGGCATCTTCCTGGACCAGGGATAGATCTGTTGTCGCCTGCATTTCAGGGCAGATTCTTAACCACTGGACCACCAGGGAAGTCTGGGTTATCTATTTTAAATTAAATAATTATCTGGTGGTAATTTTAATCTTTTCATCCTCCTCCTCCCCCCACTTTGTATGTTTCTCTTAATATAACATGCCTCAGTGGATTCAGTGTTCCTCAAATGGTCATTGCCAAATGTCTTCCAAGTCATGTTTCCTCTCTGATCATGCCCTGTAGATGCTCTTCCCAGATGTACCATTCCCCCTGACTGCCTACCCCCCCCCCAACACACAGTCACTCCAGCTGTGGCTTGATGAGTGCAGTAGGAATATCATTTTCCCACTGGGGACAGCAGAGCCAGGCATTGTCTGTATGGGTCCCTCTGTCAAACTGTTAACTTTCTTAGAATTCACTATTTCTAATGAAGAATTAGAAAAAAAAAATCTGAGTTTGTACTTTGACATCAAAATAAGTAGAATGGAGGCCAATCTTGATTTCAGTCCACAGCACCTCACTGTGCCACCCTCCACCCCTGCCCCATCAATCTTAGCCAGTCTTTCCTAGAAGACAAAGGCTGAGGCCAAAGCTATCTAGAGGAATGAACTTTCAGAGAAGCAAGAGTGAAGGAAAGGGAAAGAAGGTGGGGAGCAAGGGAAAAACTGTAAAAGGATGGGCTATCCAACTGGTCAGGTCTCTTAAAGTCTTCATGGGGGCCTTAGGAATCTACTGCCCATTCTAACTGTGCTCACAGGACTAAGGGGTACATTGATCCCATAAACTCTCTCCATCATTGATCAGTTAGCCCCTTTCAAGGCTCAATGCCTCACATTTTCAGCTGAGCATTGAATGAACATGGATTGCATCCTAATGTTAGGCAATTTGAACAGGAAAAAGGAGTCCAGAATGGCTGTGGCTAAAACACAAGGAAGGGATAAGCCCGCGAAAATACAACAAAGGAAGGTCCAAGGACTGGAGTGAGGACCTTAGGTAGAACAAACAGCACTCCTGGCTAGCCCGATTTACATAAGGCCCAGGGGGAGGGAAAAAAACATAAAAAGAGGAGCCAAAGGGCTGAGGCTTTCTCTCTCTCCCACGCACGTGCTCTCTCTCTTTCCCGTGCACGTGCATGCTCTCTCTCTTTTTCTCTCTCTCTCTCTCTCTCCTCTTCACATCTTTTGGGTTGGCATACCCTCATGCCTCGAGGATGTATTTTCCTTTATTTTCTAAATAAAACTGAGCTGCAACACGGAGCTGTAACACTGTCCGAGAGCTGTGACATGCCAAGGGCTTTAATGTCCATCGCTTCAAACTTTTGTTGTGACGAGACAGAACCCAGGAAATTACACACTCCCCTGACACTAAGAAAACATGGCTCCAGGACTGGGCTTGGGTCAGGGTCCCCTCGGGTTGTGCTGGGAGGGCTGGGGCTAGAAGGCCAATTGCTGCAGAGGAATCCTGTTCCATAGTAGCCAAAACAGCAGCAACCAGAACCCTGGGAACAGCCCACAGCCCTGTGGGGAACACTCCAGCGTGGAAAGTGCAGGTCTCTGCAGCGACTGATGAAGGCAACCCGTTACACCACAGAGGGGTTAGGTCCTCCCCATGTTTAGCAAAAAGCCTTGGCTTTTATGAAGCCTGGGAAGCCAGTCTCAGCTCAAGCCTCATTTCCCTGGGAAGGCATGCCATCAGCCAGAGCACATATATTGGGTTGGACAATAAGTGTGTTAGGGTTTTTCTGTTATAGCTTACAAAAAACTTGAATGAACTTTTTGGCCAACCCAACACACCCCATTTCTTACTCGTCATAACTGTGAATTTACTCATATAAGTGTTAGATTCATACCTGTCCATTGGCTGACTTCAAGCTGCTAGCCCCAGACTCATTTTTGTGCTTATCATTATCTGCAATGCCTCACAGAATATCCAGCACACAGATGGGCTCAAGGTACATTCATTCACAAACAAAAGAGGCTGAGCTATATTGATGGAACCTAAAAGATGAAAAAGAGCCCATGTAGACCCCTTTTTCAAAATCTCAGTTCGGTAGAGGCAAACTCAACACACTCAGTATGGCCAAATGAAAGGAAACAGAGCTAAAAACAAAACGAGCCAACAAATAAAATCATTTTTTCTGCTGCAATGGTTAGGCATAGATAAGAAATGCAAGCAAAAAGTTTGCAAAGCTAATAAAATGTTTTGCTTAAAAAAATAAGTTGTTACCATTTGGGAGAAACAACTGTCTGCTGGAAATAGTAATATATTTCACAGTCCTTTCCAGATCCCACTCAGAAATAAAATTCTGCAAGTTTTTTTTTTTCTTTTAAAGAATGTTGATTTCTTACCAGTAATAAGAGCATAACTCCTAGCATCTTTTTAACTCATGTGACCCTTTTTACATAGTTCCTGGTGTGTTTCATTAGCCCATAGGTTATGTCTCTTGCCTTCTGAAATACATTTTTGCTTCCATGTTTTTCATACCGGGACAAGTTTTACTTTTGATAGGCAAAAGGAATACAGATAATAAACAAATTGATTATTCACATAATGGAGCTTCTGGTATCAGTTGCTTTGGGGCGAAAAACAAGGCATTCCTATGTTTCCCAGAGAATAAATAAGCAGACAGATACAAAGAAGCATCCACATACCCTTGTTTACAAGAAAATATCAAAATGACAACATCAACAAAACATAGGTTGGTTATAGAAGCAAAGGTCAGTTCCAGGATTTCCTCTAGAGATATAAGTGCCTCAAAAACATAGTTAAACATAGCAAAGGAAGGTGAATGTTGTTCAGTCTTTCTGTTGACTACCGTGTGTTAGTTTCTTTCCTTTGCTATGGATAATCCATTTGTTGACCAAGTCAGCTTCTAAATCCTTGTCTGCCTTTGTTTATCTTCTCTCTCTCCCTATCTCTCTCTCTCTCTCCCTTCCCCTTCTTCCTTCCCTCCCTCCATCCATCTATCCACCTATTTATCTATGGTTGTATGTCTGTGTGTATGTATGTATGTATCTAAACGTCTATCTATCTATATGTGAGTGTATGTATGTATATATGCATGTATCTGTCTATCTATTCATGTATGTATGTATGCTTATATGTATATATGTATCAATCTGTCTATCTATCTGTCTGTGTATCTACGTATCAGTTCAGTTGCTCAGTCGTGTCCAACTCTGCAACCCCATGGACTGCAGCACACCAGGCTTCCCTGTCCATCACCAATTCTTAGAGCTTGCTCAAACTCATGTCCATCAAGTTGGTGATGCCATGCAATCATCTATGTATTGGGTTGGCCAAAATTTCATTCAGGTTTTCCTGTAACATCATATGGGAAAACTGAATGAACTTTTCGGCCAACCCAATACATATGTATGTATATATGTATGTGTAACTATCTATGTATCTATCCATCTGTGTATGTATGTGTGTATCAAGACAGTCGGACACGACTGAGAGCACATGCATGTATCTATTTATTGATTGATCAGTCTATCCATCTCTCATTTTAGCTTTGATCTGCATCCTCTGATTTTACCTCTCACCTGTTTGCCTGACAGCTTGGTAGCTAACCCTGATGGGTGAATTTTGACTTCCTATATTTGGTTATATTTGTTCCTACAATGCATAAAAGTTCACCATTTGGCAGAAGATTCTCTACAAAAAAGCCGCAGGAGTTACTTGTCTCCCTTCATTTCCTTGACCACATATGCTGGCTCCAGTTAGCTCATGAGAAAGAAGACCTTGGAGGACGTAACCAGGGGTGAACACGCTGAAAGATGCAGATGCAGAATATAGTTTGAGGCCCCTAACTGAGTAGACTAAAACACCTGGGAAAAACTTGTTTTTCTAGCAGCTAAGGCAGCTATGGCAACATATTGGTCTGCATACTTTCCCTCTCTACTAATAGAAAATACACATTCAGCTCTGTTGTGAATTAATTACTTTTCCTATGATTAAAAGAAGGAATCATAGAAGGATTATTTGGTCAAATTGACATATAAGGACACTGAATATCATCATGAGTAACATTAATTTTACATAAAATGCATAAATGATATGACAAAAATGCAGCTTGACATTATTTTTTGCATAAGATCAGAAAAGCATGAAGGCAGAGGACTGAAACTAAGACAATTCTATGAAGATATTTCTGCCAGGGAGAAAACAAATATTTGTGCTAGACATCACTTCAAAGAACTGTGGGTTCTTGTATAATTCTGTGTTGCCCAGTAGAAATGTTAAATTTTGAAGCCAGACCAGCATGGATTTAAATCCTGAACTTACAAATTATCAGAGATGTTCCTTGGACAAGTTATTTGAATTCTGTAGGTCCAGATTCTTCTATTAGAAAAGGGGTATGAAAAAATCAATTTCACAGAGATGGTTTAGGGAATTAACCCAAATAATAAATTTCTAGTGTGTGGGAAAAAACCTACTACATAATAGATGCATAATATTTGTTAAGAAGAATGTATAAGGAGTAAGATAGTTCCTACTAAAGGCAGTTTAGAATTTAAGTTATTAACATTGTGGGTAAGTTAACAAGAAGAGAATACATAGGAAAATTTATTCTGAAAGGAGATACAATTTGATCACTAAAGTGAATGGAATTAATAAAGTCGTTTTATTGAGTTCAACTTATTGGCCTGCTTAGATCATTCTGTACCTGGTGTAACTTAGGCAATAAAAACCAAAGAAAGCAGCTTCCTCACTTATTGCTCTCAGGAAATTGCCACTTGCACTGGGCAGATGGTATTTTGGCAGCCCACTTTAGTGCTTCTTTTGGTAATTTCTGAGTCTTTTTAATTTTTTAGCTCTCATGTACTAATAGAAAATCCAAACAGAATCAGTGACCATCTTGTTAATCCAGAGCACTTCCTGTTCTCATGGAAAAAAAGAAAAAGGTAAGGTGAGACCAGGCACCGGGAAAGGCAGGTGAAAAAAGCAAGGAGCAAGTCAAGCTTTTCTTAGAGGAAGAAAGCTGAGGGAGGACATGAATCTGGATGAAGGACACAAAGCAAAGTGACTTCTTTCATCTCTGCTTTGTGCTCAGAATATTTAAACTGAGGCATTAAGATATTTATCCTGGGAACCTTTTAAAGGGCCAATTAGCATTTACTGTGTACCAAAATTGCTTACTGTGAAGAAATGTTAGCAGGAATCAAGAACAATAAAAGCCGACAAGAAAAAGGTCAAATAATCTAAACAGGATAAAATGGTATATACTCAACAATTACCCTGATGATGAAAAAATGGCTTTGATTGCTTTTAAAAGGAAAATAGTTTGTTGTTTTTTTTTTAGGGCTAATCCTTTAAGCCAGTTGTTTTTACAAGTCTCTCAGAATGGGTTCCTTAAATGAAATCCTTAAATAGCTCAGTTAAGTAAGTTCACAGAACCAAAATCTCTTTAATGGAAATAAGAGTTCTATTGGATTTTGACAGCCACACTGGAAATTAAGACTGAGATTATATCCTAAAAAGTAAAGCCATATTGAAATGTGTTCATCCAATCCTGTCATCTCTTTCAGAATACCCAGCTGCTCTTCTGAATAATTTGCTCAGATAAGTTTCCTAAGTATCATATTTGAATAACCCTGACTTTTGATTTGTCTTTTGTTATTCTTTGCCAAAAGAGAAGATGAAAGAAAGGAAGGAAAGGAGGAAGGGGAGAAGAAGGAAGGGAGAACAAATACCAAAACCATGCTTTGGTCAGTTTGTTTTGACAATTTAAGTCTCATATTATTTGAGGCATTATGAAAAAACATGTTTCCTTTAACACTGTTCAGAATTCCTTAAATATATTCTGGGATGTACAGGTAGTTGAGACTGACATAGACTGACCTCAGAGTACTCCTAAATTATTTGACTTTTTAGTTTGCTTTGTAACCAGTTTCCAAATATTAGCTATTTTATTTATTGGGGTATAGTTGCTTTGCTGTATTGTGTTAGTTTCTGCTGTACAATGAAGTGAATCTCTCTCCGCTGCCCCTCCGTCCTACCCCTCTAGGTTATCAGAGAATGCTGGGATGAGCTCCTTGTTCTATGCAGCAGGTTCCCACTAGCTATTAAACTACAATGAGATATTACCTCACATTGGTCAGAATGGCTATCATCAGAAAATCTACTAACAGTAAATGCTGGCAAGGGTGTGGAGGAAAGGGAACACTCTTGTACTGTTGGTAGGAATGTAAATTGATTCACAGCCACTATGGAGAACAGTATGCAAGTTCCTTAAAAAAAGCTAAAAAAAGAACTACCATATGACCCAGCAATCCCACTCTTGGTCATATATCCTGAGAAAACCATAATTCAAAAAGATACATCATTCAGTGTTCTTTTTGCAGCACTGTTTACAATAGCCAGGACTTGGAAACAACTCAAATATTCTCTAAGAGATGAATGCATGAAGAACAAGTGGTGCTTATTAGTTTCTTTTTTATTCTTTTGTTTTCCTTGTATTTTTTTCTCCTGCTGCTGCTGCTAAGTCACTTCAGTCGTGTCTGACTCTGTGCGACCCCATAGACGGCAGCCCACCAGGCTCCCCCGTCCCTGGGCTCTCCAGGCAAGAACACTGGAGTGGGTTGCCATTTCCTTCTCCAATGCATGAAAGTGAAAAGTGAAAGTGAAGTCGCACAGTCGTGTCTGACTCTTAGCAATCCCATGGGCTGCAGCCTACCAGGCTCCTCCGTCCATGGGATTTTCCAGGCAAGAGTACTGGAGTGGGCTGCCATTGCTTTCTCCATTTTTTCTCCTAATTATTTAATTTAGGCAAAAGAAATGGGCACACTTAATTAAATGAACATAGTTTTGGTTAGATTTGAATACATGCCTGTTTACCATTGCATATTGTGAAGTAAGATATGGAGACCATGTAAGGTCATGTCCCCAAGCTCTCTGGTCTTCAGGTGTCATGTTTCCTTTAATTCCCATGTGACATGAGGCAAGCCTCCATTATCCATGATTGCTGTGGCCTCTAAAGTTTTCTGAGATGCTAAGGAATGCATACCTGTTCTTCAAATCTATCTTGGCTGTTATTCTTTTTATCTCAACCAGGACTCATGGCCTTTTGGTGTATCAGGATCTACTCCTCCAGATTTTTGTAGAAAAGTCATGGTTTCTACCTGTATTTATCTAAAGTAAAACTTAACTGTAGGGTTTTGAGATATGAAGAAAGTTTGAGAATAAGTCAAAGAAAATTACAGCACAGAAAAGCTTCAAACTGTTAATCCTATGTTAAAGACTGTAGATTTACACATGCTTCCATACCTTCTAGCAGGAGACCCAGCCCAGCATCTCTGTCCTTCACCCCTGGCTCCGAACTCCATTACAACTGCCCTCCAGAGTATCTTTGACCGGCCCTTCTGTACTCCAAAGCAAGGGGTGCCTCCTTCTCCCAGATTTCTTTAGGGGCCTATTAAAAGAGACCAGGATGCAGCAGTCTTCCCCACCCCAGGCTCAGGCTGCTCTGGGCACAGGCCACTTGCTATTGTCCCAGGTTTCATCTCATCTGAATAGGATTGTGGAGTTTACTTTGGCAGAAGCATAAACCCATGGAAGCACTGTGCTTTATTTTCTACAAAATGAAAGTACAATTTCTCCCTATTATGAATGAGAAAGCACGATTTGCTTTACACTAGCAGTTTGTCTTGTTTTCTAGCCATCAAGGTTTTAAAGTGTTCAGAGTAAATTAGAGAACCTTCTATAAGAGATGTCAGTCATAGTTCATACATTTCTAATACCTAATTGTTATAGCTATTGTGTGCTTTCTCTAGTCATTAATAAAAAGAGAAGAAAGAGCATGGAAATAGGAGGGACATAAATGATATATAACAGAATCAGCATTAGAAATGCAGCACCCGACAGCTTACCACTTAGCCTCCCATGGATAGTGTGAGCCTGTCCTGACCCTATGCTGACAAGCTACATATTAACAGAAAAAAAATGAATCGTGAACATGTGATGAGCGTTTGCTGCCTGAAGGAATTGCACAGTATTTTACATGTACCATCTTCTGTCATCCTTATAATGGGCCTCTGACATATGCAGAGCTGTTTTTCCCATTTCATAGAGGAGAAAACAAAGGCACAGAGAAGTTAAAAAACTTACCCAGTCCCCAACGTGATGAAGACAAGATTGCAGCCCATTTGGCTGTGTTTCACTTTTTTCACTCTATTCTGTGCTCTAAGTATCACACATTCTATCTGCACGCCGAAGGAATCTAGCCAAGATCAAATTGAGAATCTCAGCTCTGTGCCCATAAAAGTGTCAAGGCCTCACGTCATGGCTGTGTTTTATTGATATTTTCATTTTTAGTCAGTAAAATAGGAATTAAAGTACTTTGGATCTTATCTTGTGGTAAATGCAGGGTTAAAGACCATTCCAAAATTTAAATTTATTCAAAAAAAGAACTCTTATAGGTGAAACAAGCATGCCCATTAATAAAGCAAAGGAATGAATAAAGATGTAAATAGGGAGTGTTGGGCATGGGATCTATAAGATCAAGTTTTAAGTTTAAGTACATGTTTAGTATGTGATGATAGACAAGTATGGGTGTTATCAGATGGATCACATATATATTTATAAATTTATATATATAAAACTGTGTTCTGAAAAACTATGTTGAATATTTATATAATATATGTAAAAATGTAATAGTTACATGTTTAATATGTTATGCTAAGCAACTGTGGAGGTTATCACATGGATAAAATATATACATATAAATAAAATGGATTATATAACAAAATGGAATACATATTACCTAAAATATATATGATATAATACATATAATATCAACTATAAACTTATATATTTTATAAATTTACATATTGAAATATCTATAAATATAATAAAAATATTCATATTATAAATATTCTATGTTAATATATAATAGTTATATTTTAATATCCAATGCTAGACGAGTGGGTAAGTTCTCAGATGGATAATATATAATAAAATGGATTATGTCGAATAAAATGGAGTATATGCAGTATACATAATATATATAGACTAGTAGCATTGGCTTACTCATATATTTATTATATGTATCATATATATAATACTTATATGTAAACTCATATATGTATGTGTATATGTATAATCCTGCTCTGAAAAAGTGTACTCTTTCATGGTGGCAATCATGTATATACACAGATAATACCACAATAGAAAGTAGCCAGTATTAAGAGCCATGATGAAGTTAGAAATTGTTCACAAGGGCAGTTCAGAGGAGAGGAAGAAGCAGCCATGTGGAGCAGGGAGGAAGGAGGTTTGAACTGGTGGGCAGACCTGGGTCAACTCCCAGGTCTACCATGGGCAACTTACTGGACCTCTATGTCTCAGATACTTTGATTTCCAAATGCCCAGAATCAACACAGGACATGAGGAGAACTGAGATGAGAACAGGTACTTGGCTCATTATCTTCATCCAAGAGATGCTAGTTTCCCTCCCTCGTTTGCCTGGAGAACTAGGATCTGTTTAACAAAGAAGTCAACATTTGATATGGGCTTGAAGAATAATTATGATTGAGCTGAAAATGTAGAGCTAACAATACTAATAGTTAACACCTGTGTAAGTTATACATTGCACATGAATTTGAGCAAACTCTGGGAGATAGTGAAGGACAGAAGAGCCTGGTTCACTGCAGTCCATTGGGCCAAAGGAATTGGACATTACTTAGCAACTGAACAATTACAAGGTTATACATGATTCCACAACTTCATATTTCATGAAAAACATAGTCCAAGCAATATTCAAGCTATATACATGAGTGTATATGTTCTTTAGAATAATTCTGTCACAAAGTATGAGCCATCTACACATGAATAAATACAAACATATGGATACTCGTGCATCTATATAGACATGCACCTACACATTCCTCTCAACCATCCCCTGAGAAATGCTCTTTGTCACCTTTTTAAAGTTAGGTGAATATTAGGACAAATAAGTACTTGCCCAAGCTCTCACATTCAATAAGTGATGGAACAAGAGTTTGAGCCTGAGAGCATCCTTTTAAATCCACATGAAAGTAACTCTGTAGCACAAAAGGACCAAGATGAAATTGCATGGAACATCTGTGGCCTGTGACTGTAGATGGCCCCAATTTGGGGAGTTTACTGTACATGCAGGGATTGCAAGAAAGAAGACTCGTAAAGCAGAATGAAATCAGCTTTGAGTGAGGCCCTTGAACGTCAAGTGGAGGATCTCAGAATCCCTATTTGCCTGGATTCAAATGTGGTCAACACTGAAGTCAGACCAAGTGTAGAATCATCAAGTGGGATATTCTGAAAATCAGTACTTCAACTGGGGAGCAAAGCAAAGTATGAACAGCACCTGAGTGTCCCTTGCTACAGCAAGGTACACACACATTTATCCAGCCTTAATCCTCTGTATTTGATACGGAGCATGCAGACCTCCCTACTGTTTATGCACAAGAGCAACTGGAAGGATGATTGATGTGAGCCGTGGAAGCTGCTGCTGCAAACTGCTGGGGAAGGGGAATCAATGAATACTTTTAGGGGAACTGGTCTGGGATAAAAGAAGCTTTAATGCATGATTCCTTTCCTATGGATTATTATCTCCATTTAAGGATGAAGAAACTAAGATACTGAAAGATGATATGAATGGCCTTTGGCTATATATGGAGCATGAATAGGTGGTACATTTCAAGGGTCCCTTCCTGCAAAGCCCTGCATCGTGCAGCCTAGGGTCCAGTAACACTTCTCAAGGGGAATCAGGGATAAGAAGCAGAGTGAAGAATGGAAACCTTATCTATTTTCCACCTTCTGGGTGCTACAGTCTGTGCAGAGTACTAGAGAGAAAATGAATGAGGGCAGAGATCCTCATGATGACTGCTATCTGGAGGCGGAGACCACCGGAAATGCATCCATTCTGACCTTTGTGCTGATGTGCTGCTGAGACAGAAGAGACAATAGCAGTAAATAAAGAGTGTCACCAGCTTAAACAAAGAGGTTGGAAAGAACACTGAAGGAGGTGCTTAAAAGAGGCATTTGCTGATGTGCTTGAGGGAACCTCTAGCAGTCTGATACGGTAGGAGGGCTGGGGCCGGAGAGGAGAAGCAGGAGATGGTTTGGAAAACAGAAGGTTTCATAGGGTACACAAGGAAATCTCTCCTTGATTTTAAAGGTAAAGAACTCTCTTGTCAGCTTGTTTAGATGGGAGTAACACCGGAGGGACAAAAATTGTCTGGAGGCTGTTGTGGTACCCAGGAAACAGGTCGTGAAGGTGGGTATGCAAAATGAGGGAGGAGAGTCATCACCAGATATTGACTTCAGTTTTTATTTACTCAAGGCCAGACCTCAGAGCTTGCAGCAAATATTCAGGTATTTTTGTCTTAGTGTATTAGCCAAACTAATATCAGATACTAATTATTTTAGCATATAAAATTATCCTTCCTTCTCTCCTTCCTCCCTCCTTCCCTCCCTCTTTCCTTCCTTCCTTTTCTCCCTCCCTTCCTTTTTTATTCCTTTATGATTCAAGTGCCCCTTTTAAGAACGGAAATGCTGATTATTGCTTAGGAATGGTCATAGCCTGAGTTACTATTGGTTTAACAGAAAAAAAGTTGAAAGTCGGTTAAGAGCAGAAATGGGAAAAAGGAGTGAGGGAGAAGAGAAGGAGATCCTGATGAACTGGGCCTGTTAGATGGGTTTGCCAGAGGCTGACACTGAGTTGACATCACTTTACAGAGTGCTACTTTGAGATCCAATCTCAGGAAAATGAATTTAAAAAAAGACACATGATGTCTGTTTTCAGGTTCTTGTTTCCAGTGACAGTCTGCTGTCTCTTCAAAGATTCCTATTCAAGGAGTTAAGTTATCTTAGAAGAAAATCAGCTACTTGACAGGTAAATTGGGTTTTATCTGCTGCTGTATACGTTCGTTTTGGAAGGGAGCCCGAAAAGCACTGAGGAGGAAATAATGATATGAACATCCTGGAATCTTTTAGGCATCTCTTGGTCTTTTTAGAGACAGCACCAGGCTCAGCGGATATACTGCGTAAGACAGTAGGAATGATACCCACAGTCTGTAGGACATCATGGGCTCAACACCTTGACCTTGTAGGCACAAATTGTCATCAAGGAAGAAATATGAGAAGTGTGAGCTGCCCACCAGCTCCTCTGATGCTTCTCCGTCAGATAGTTTCTGATAGACTAGGGAGTACAGGGTTTGTGAACCATATACACAAACCTTACTCTCTCTTTTGCTCTCTGAAGTGCCCTAGTCCGAGAATTCAGAGCATCGGAGCGCTGTGGTAGTAGAAGGAATTCTCACGTGGCATTGTTTCCCTTAAACTAGGAAATGCGTTTCGTTGAGAAATTATCTGCTAACTCCTCTCTCGGTTTGTCCACCAAAAGCTGTGAACTTCCCTTATTATGGCATTGTATTCACATGTCTATGGAGCACAGTTAAGAAGCTCCAAGAAAAAAATGATAATAGCCTCTCTAGTGAAACAAATTAGGAGAGCAGAAGTTGCCGATCATTCCTTCACTGAGAAAACCTTCTGGGCTTCAGCTGTGATTCTAGGAGAAGCCACATGATTCTCGTAGTGCCATGGAGAGAGACAGAAGGTAAATAAACAGATGTATTTGGTTCTTCAGGTGTGATGCAGGTAGGAAAGAGTAAAGCGAGATAGGCAGGGGAACATCGGGGAGGGAAAGGGCTTGGGGAGATCACCTATTAAAGATGTAAGTAAGTAAGTGAGAGTCGCTCAGTCGTGTCCAACTCTTTGCGACCCCATGGGCTACACAGTCCAAGGAATTCTCCAGGCCAGAATACTGGAGTGAGTAGCCTTTCTCTTCTCCGGGGGATCTTCCCAACCCAGGGATCAAACCTGGGTCTCCCACATTGCAGGTAGATTCTTTACCAGATGAGCACAAGGGAAGCCAATGTTAAAGCTATGGTGAGGCACATTTAGGGTTGACTGGCTGCCAGCCTTTGTTTTTCACTTTTTCCTTCACTCTGCAACTTTACCCTGGACACTCCAGTTAATCCCTTTCTTGCTTTGGCTCCCGCCCTTGCTGCCATGTCTCTCCTTAATGCCAGGTCCTGTGACAGGCCAAGTCCTCCTGTCAACTCTGACGTTCCCCTATTTCACAGAGAAGGAAGTCCAGAAAACTTTGGATTTCTTTTCCAGAAATTGAAGAAGGGCAAAGGCATTGTTTCTCTTTGTTTTAGTGGAGTGTGAAAAGTCTAATTTTGCTAAGTGGGTATTTCAGTCTTTCCAGGCATGCGTCATATGGTCAAGCTGCCATATGTGTTGGTGTTACAGCTCTCAACACAGAGGTGGAAACATAAATACATGACATATCTCAGCAGTCGCTTTGGTACCCTTTATATGTAACACAGCAGAAGTCACACAAAAACCAGAACTCTGAACAAATACAGCAGTGGCAATGGAGGACTTTGGTGTCATCAGCATATACTCATTTTTTTTAAAACAAATACCTTTACATTCGTATTATCCTCAAGAATAATTAGCACTCTGGATCTTCCAAGCCAGTAGACAGTAAAGCCACATTTCTATTGAGCTGTGAGGCGATAGACATAATTTCTACATTATTGGTTGGTTGTATTTTATTTTCTAGTAAAATATGACCCAGACACAAACATTGTCATGGAGAAGATGGTAGCTAATTGTGTACATAATGTTTCTATTGGTCTAGGATGAGTTTTGATCAACTTAATTCAGAAACTTCCTTCAAATCAATGAAGCTTACTTGTTAAAGCCTAAGCCAATGGTGATTAGAAAGTCCTTTAACTTCTTTTTTTTTTTCCCTTTGGCTGTGCTGAGTCTTCATTGCTGCACGTGGGCTCTGTCTAGTTGTGAAGAGTGGGGCTACTCCGGTTGCAGTGTGCTGGCTTCTCATTGTGATGGTTTCCCTTGTGCCGGCTTCAGCAGCTGTGGTGCGTGGGCTCAGTAGTTGCGGCTCACAGACTTAGTTTTCCTGTGACGTGTGGAATCTTTCTGTACCAGGGATCGAACCTGTGTCCCCTGAATTGGCAATCAGATTCTCAACCACTGGACCACCATTGCTGCTGCTACATGCTCAGTTGCTTCAGTCATGTCCAACTCTTTGCAACTCCATGGACTGTAGCTCACCAGGCTCCTCTGTCCATAGGATTCTCTAGGCAAGAATACTAGAGTCATTTGCCATGCCCTCCTTTGGAGGATCTTCCTGACCCAGGGATAGAAGCCGCATTTCTTATGTCTCCTGCACTGGCAGACAGGTTTGTTACCACTAGCGCCACCTGGGAAGTCCTCAATTTTTTTTTTTTTTTTTTTAATAGCTTTACCAATGCCCTTTCCTAGTGCTTGTAACTCTTGAAATTTAGTAAACTCTGTTTGTGCTTGAGTTACTGATGAAATAGTTTTAATACAGATTACAGAGGATCACCCTGGTTCATCACACTAGGAGAATGGTGAAGAAATGGGGTATAGAGTTAGTGTGTTATTCAACACATTGTAAATCTTCAAGACTTCAGTAAATGGCAATAGACAGTGTAAAAAAAAAAAAAAGGAGTGGAGAGTGGTCCCACCTTTCTAGCTTGATCTGAATAGTTGGGAGGATGACTGATCCATGTCACTTCCCACACACTAGTCTCCTCTGTCCGTGGGATTTTCCAGGCAAGAATACTACAGTAGGTTGCCATTTCCTCCTCCAGTTGATCTTCCCCACTCAGGGATCAAACCTGCATCTCCTATTTGAAAAAATAGATATACCTTTAAAAACTAAAGTGCATTTGCTATATATGAAGTGAATTTAGAGGGTACACCTGGACCAATATAAATATTTACATACACCCTCTAACCACTACCCAGATCAAGATCAAGACTGTCTCCAGCATCTCAAATGGAACCACTCTCATATACAGGTCAAGGGCCAGCTGAGTGGTCCTAATTTCTTTAAATAACTGCTTCTATAAAATTACAGGTAGATATATCACATAGAGTCTTCCCAGATGGCATTAGTGGTAAAGAACCTGCCTGCCAATGCAGGAGACATAGAGACATGGGTTTGATCCCTGGGTTGGGAAGATCCCCTGGAGGAGGGCATGGCAATCCACTCCAATATTCTTGCCTGGAGAATCCCATGGACAGATGAGCCTGGGGTGCTACAGTCCATAGGGTTGCAAAGAGCTGGACATTGCTAAAGTGACTCAGTATGCACGCATACGACATAGACACATAATGGGCAATGTACTGCAAACAAGTTAGAAAAAAATTCCAACGGTTTAATTATCCTTTTTAACTCTTTAAAGTGTATCATTTCAGAATCTCTGTGAGCCAACAGTGGTCAACACCTAACACCTTCCTCTCACTTTCCTCTCGGCCTATCGGAAATAAATTCAACAAGAACTCCTGAATAGTAGTTTAGAACATGTAAGCCTGAGTGGGTTTATCCATCTTAGCTATAACTCTGTGGTTTGCATGTTAATTACACCCTGCCTTATTAAATATATCTTATTAAATGCCAAAAGCTGATTTCCTAATTAGTTCTGGGCTGCTAGTCCTTAGTTTACGTTTCCACTCTTTTGTGCGGAGAGCCTTTGAATGTCATTCAGAAATTTTAAGTATGGTTGACAAATGCCTTATGTGGGACTGGAGGATATTAATAAGTCATTGCTTCAAAATATAGCCTTACAGAGTGATATTTGTACCCAAGACTCAGCTATTGAAATCTGTCTTTCTCTCTCTTTCTGTCTCTCTCTTTAAGAGTATGGCTTGCATTGGTGAGAGTCTACTGTGTGCTATATCATTTGCAATGATATTTGATGTAAGACTTGCAGCCCTGGAGATTTTATTTTAATGCTTTTCCTGATAGGAAAACCAAGATTGATAAACATTATGACCCTTTGTTCATTCACTCAGTCATTCAGCAACTCAATGTGAATGATGTCAGGCTATGTGCAGTTCATTGATTTTGAAACAACTACACATTTTTGGTTTGGATTAGTGAATGTTGTTTAATGTGCTTTTAAGAAATACCGGGAGCTACTTCACTTAGTATGATGATCTCTAGGTCTGTTCATTTTGCTGCAGATGGCATTATTTCATTTTTTATGGCTGAGTAATATTCCATTGGGCTTCCCTGGTAGCTTAATGATAAAGAATCCAAGTAGTAATGCAGGAGACACAAGTTCAATGCCTGGATTGGGAAGATCCTGTGGAGAAATAATTGGCAACCTACTCCAGTATTCTTGCCTGGGAAATCCCATGGGCAGAGAAGCCTGCTGGGCTATAGTCCATGGGTCACAAAAGAGTTGGACATGACTTAGCAACTAAAACAACAACAAAAATGTCCATAAATAAATAAATATAAATATATATATAAATATATATATATACACACACACACACACACACACACACACACACACATATATATATATATTCATTGGAAGGACTAACGCTGAAGCTGAAGCTCCAATACTTTGGCCACCTGATATGAAGAGCTGATTCATTGGAAAAGATCCTGATAGTGGGAAAGATTGAAGGCAAAAGGAGAAAGCCATTGCAGAGGATGAGATTAGATGAGGTTAGATAGCATCACCTACTCAATGGACATGAGTCTGAGAAAACTCCAGAAGACAGTGAAGAACATGGACAAGATTTAGTGACTCAAACACACGCACACACACACACACACACACACACACCACATTTTATTTATCCATTCATTCATCAATGGACAATTGGGTTGCTTTCATGTCTTGGCTAGGGTAAATAGTGAAGAGAGAGCTAAAGACAAATATCATATGGTATTGTTTATATGTGGAACTTTTAAAAATGATACAAATAAACTTATTTAAAAAATAGAAACAGATATAGAATACAAATATATGATTTCCAAAGCAGAAAAGGGGAGGAGGGATAAATTAGGATTTGGGATTACCATGTACACACTGTTATTCAGTCTCCAAATTTTGTCCAACTCTTCGTGACTCCATGGATGGCAGGATGCCAAGCTTCCCTGTCCTTCACCACCTCCATGAATTTTCCCAAGTTCATGTCCATTGAATCGGTGATGCCATCCAAGCATCTCATCCTCTGTTGCCTCTTCTCCTTCTGCCTTCAATCTTTCCCAGCATCAGGGTCTTTTCCAATGAGTCCATTCTTTGCAACAAGTGGCCACAGTATTGGAGCCTCAGCTTCAGCAATAGTTCTTCCAATGAATATTCAGGGTTGATTTCCTTTAGGATTGACTCGTTTGAACTCCTTGCTGTCCGAGGGACTCTCAAGAGTCTTCTCCAGTACCCAAGTTCAAAGGCATCAGTTCTTCAATGTTCAGCCTTTTTTATTGTCCAACTCTCACATCTGTACATGACTACTGGAAAAAACAGGGCTTTGACTATATGGACCTTTGTCAGGGTCTTTGATTTTTATTGCACGGTCTAGTTTTGCCATAGCTTTTCTTCCAAGGAGCAAGTATCTTTAACTTTCATGGCTGCAGTCACCCTCCACAGTGATTTTGGAGCCCAAGAAAAAAAGTCTGTCACTGTTTCCATTGTTTCCCCTTCTATTTTGCCCTGAAGTGTTGGGGCTGGGTGCTATGATCTTTATTGAGTTTTAAGTTGGCTTTTTCACTCTTCTCCTTCACCCTCATCAAGAGGATCTTTAGTTCCTTATTTCTGATATTTCTCCCAGCAATACTCATTTCAGCTTGTAACTCTTTCAGCCTGGCATCTGGCATGATGTGCTCTACATTTAAGTTAAATAAACAGGGTGACAATAAACAGCCATTCCTTGCATTGTTCATTGAAGAAGGCCTTCTTGTCTCGCCTTGCTATTCTCGGGAACTCTGCATTTAGTTGAGTGTAACTTTCCGTTTCTCCCATGTTTTTTGCTTCTCTTCCTTCTTCAGCTGTTTATAAAGTCTTCTCAGACAACCACTTTGCCTTCTTGCTTTTATTTTTCTTTAGGATGGTTTTGTTTGCTGCCTCCTGTACAATATTGTGAACCTCTGTCCATACATAGTTCTTCAGGCACTCTGTTTACTAGGTCTAATCCCTTGAATCTGTTTGTTACCTCCACTGTATAATCATAGGGAATTTGATGTAAGTCATACCTGACTGGCCTAGTGGTTTTCCCCTTTCTTTAGTTCAAGCCTGAATTTTGCTATGAGAAGCTGATGAACTGAGCCACAATCAGTTCCAGGTCTTATTTTTTTCTGACTGTATGTTGCTTCTCCATCTTTGGCTGCAAAAAAATGTAGTCAATCTGATTTCAGTATTGACCATTTGGTGATGTTCATGTGTAAAAGTCATCTCTTGTGTTGTTGAAAAGGGGTGTTTGCTATGACCAGTGCATTCTCTTGGCAAAATTCTGTTAGACCTTGCCTTGCTTCATTTTGTACTTCAAGGCCAAACTTGCCTGTTACTCCAGGTATCTCTTGACTTCCTACTTTTGCATTCTAATCTTCTGTGATAAACAGAACATCATTTTTTTGGTGTTAGTTCTAGGAGGTCTTCTATATCTTCATAAACGGATCATCTTCAGTTTCTTTGGCATTAGTGGTTGGGACATAGATTTGAATTACTGTAGTGTTGAATGGTTTGACTTGGAAATGAAGCAAGATCATTTTTGTTGTTTTTGAGGTTTCACCCAAGTACTGCATTTTCAGACTCTTGTTGATTATGAGGGCTACTCCATTTCTGTTATGGTATTCTTGCCCACAGTAGTAGATAATATGGTAATCTGAATTCTATTCACCCATTCTCGTCTATTTTAGTTCACTGATTGCTAAGATGTCAATGTTTACTCTTGCCATCTCTTGCTTGACCATGTCCAATTTACCTTGATTCATGGACCTAACATTCTAGGTTCCTATGCAGTACTGGTTCTTTATAGCATTGGATTTTGCTTTAATCACCAGACATATCCACAGTTGAACATTGTTTCTGCTTTGGTCCAGCCTCTTCATTCTTCCTGGAGCTATTAGTAGAATCTCTGCTCTTCCCCAGCAGCATTTTGGGCACCTTCTGACCTGGAAGACTCATCTTTCAGTGTCATTTCTCTTTGCCTTTTTATACAGTTCATGGGGTTCTCAGAGGAAACATACTGGGGTGATTTGCCATTCCCTCCTCCAGTGGATCACATTTTGTCAGAACTCTCCATTATGACCTGTCAATCTTGGGTGGCCCTGCATGGCATGGCTCATAGCTTCACTGAGTTACGCAGGCCCCATCACCACGACAAGGCAGTGATCCATGAAGGGGATATACACACTATTATGGTGGCTCAAATGGTAAAGAATCTGCCTGAAATACAGGAGATCCAGGTTTAATCACTGGGTCAGGAAGATCCCGTGAAGAGGGGAATGGTAATCCACTCCAGTATTCTTGCCTGGAGAATTCCATGGACAGCGGAGCCTGGAAGACTACAGTCCATGGAGTAGTAAAGAGTTGGACATGACTGGGCAACCAAGAGCATATATAAAATAGATAACCAACAAGGACCTTCTGTATAGCACAGGGAACTCTACTCAACCTTTCGTAATAACCTTTAAGGGAAAAAATAATAGATATATATGTATAACTGAATCACTTTGCTGTACATCTCAAACTAACACAACATTGTAAATCAACTATACTGCAATACAAATTAAACAAAACACATTTCATACACTGAGCTACAACACTCCAGTTTAAAATAACATGCAACCTGTTATTTCCAAGGCAGTTATAGTCTAAGAGCCTTGCCAGGGACAACAGAGTGAATCTCAGAATTTGTTAAGATTAGCACCCAAAACTCATGCCCTTTCTTTGCCTTTTTACCACTTCTCTTAATCCTGACCCTGGGGCAGAGTGATATATTTGGCAGGACACACGACTTGAAATAAGAAATCCCCCTGAGAAATCCCGATATTTTCTCTCAAGGTTACTGAGGCAGAATTTGGGGCTTGTACCTGTTACTTCTTGCCTAGACTGCAGTCAGGCAAAATAACAACATCTTCCCTGTGGCACCTGGCTGCTTGCAATCCAGCTGCCAGTCAGAGCTGTCAGTATAGTGTATTCACTCAACCTGGTGTATTCTTTGCCTCCAAATGAGATGTTCCAATGGCAGCCAACCCAGACGGGTCCACTCTCCACTGATAAATGCTGGCTGGAGTCCCCCTTAGCCTCACCATTTATGCCCCCTCCATTAGCTACCTAATAAGGCAGGAAAATAGCATCCACACCTTCATTATGACACCAGGATCTTCCATTTGTCAACCAAAATGTTGTTTAATGTCAAGGAATGGGTATCTGAAGTGGCTGAAAGCTTACTCTACCTCTTTCCCTTGAATTATCTGTGGATCCTTCTACCTGCTCGGAATGAAGAGCTCACCCCCATCCCGCATCGTGAGCCCACTCTGTGTGCTTGTTTTCTTTTATAAGCACATAGTGACCTAACAACTCTGATCAAGCTCCTTTGACTCTAGGAGTAGGAAGAGAGACAGAAAGACCAATGTTAGCATTGCATTCCTGCGAAGGAACAAAATCAATGACCAGCTTTATCATGAACCATATGTATGATTTCTTAAGATAGTAATGATAACATATATATGGTGACAACAGTGTAAAACCTGGACCCAAACTAAGTATAATACCACTTGTGGTGTAGTGAGAACAAAACAGACCCCTGACAAGTAATATACGTGTTACTGTTCAGAATTAGCTTCTCTGATTTCTGGAGTTTTCTGGTAAGGTGGAGACACTATAGTTATTGGCTGCACAATTGTAAGATGTGTTGCAAATTCAGAAAAGTTAAATGTGTGTGTGTAGGTGGGTGTGTGTATGCCAGGGTGCCTCCTTCAGTGATGAAACTGGCTAAAACCTTCCTGATGATAAACAGAGTGAGGTAAAGTAAAATATACAGAGGGCCAAGTGATTTTTTGGTTTCAGAAACATGACATAAGAGGATGTTATTTGGAATGCAATAAGAGGGTCATTGGGCTTTAGTTAAAATCTTTATAATCCAGTCTCAATTTGATACTCTCTTATGATTTATGATTCTACTTAAATTCTCTCCCAAACTAAGTTTTCTCATCTTTAAAATAAGATAATACAGATTTCCTACCTTACAAAGATGTTATGATCAGATTGTGATGAATGCTGTTGTGCCTTTTCTGCTTGTCGTCATTAAGAACATTTCTGTTCTGATTTCTATCATCAGAGCTTAGTTTTGCATCCCCTGGAACTTCATATGCACAGGATCAAAGAGTATGTGCCCTTTACAAAAGCTGACTGCTTTTATGGATTAGTAGTATTCCAATCTAACACTCTTCAGAGTTCAATCTACTCTTTTTCTATCTTCTTAGAGTAGGAGCTTAGATTTTAAATTTTAAATCTTTCTTATTATATCTTTTAAAAAATCTTTAAAGCCATGAATTATCTTCTGAGGATTCCTTTCATTAGAAGCACAAATTTTGATACAGTATTTCTATCATTATTCAATTTCCATTGTTTTCTAACTTCCATTGTGGTTTCTTGTTGACCTAAGGATTACTTGAAAGTGTGTTTGTAAACATCTAAATATTTGAAAGTTTTCTAGATAATTTATTATTAACAATTCTTAAATTAATTTAATTGTGTTCAGAAAACAAACTACGGTTTCTTCAGGGCTTGTCAAATAGGATATAGTGTCTCTTAGTCAATGTTCCACACACATTTAAAAACAATATATAATCAGTGTTCAGTGAAGTATTCCATGAACATTAATTAATCAAGTTCTCTGATAATATTGTTATATCTTATATTCCCACTGACTATTTTTTTAATCTCTGTTGTAGGTGCATGTGCGTTTAGGTGTTTTTGTCTTCATGATGAATTGACCTTTTATAATTTTGAAACTCTCTCCTATCTTGTAATACAGCATACAATGTCTGATATTAACAGAGAAAATCCAGGCTTATTGTGCCTATTATTTGCATGAAATGTCTTTTCCCTTCATTTTACTTTTATCTTGTCAATGTCTTTATTTTAAAAAGAGTATTATACAAAAAGTATATCAATAAGCCTTACTTTTTCATCTAGCCTGACAATTTAGTGCCTTTAACTGAGGTTTTACTCAGGTTTCTTTTAATGTAATTATCCACTGGGAAAGTTATAAGTTCACTATCTTGAAATTCTTTTAATTTTTCTCCTCTGTATTTATTCATTTCTCATTTCTTATCTTACATCACATTAAATGAGCATTGGTACTTCCACTATTGTTGTTATCGTATTTTAGTATTTCTTCTTCTTTTATATTGGCTTTGTGACTATACCTCTTTGGTTTATTTTAAAGCATTCTTGGCTTATTTAAATTTACTTCGAGTTGGCATACCATTTTATATATTATCTTATGGCCTTGCAACAGTGTAATTCTCTTTAGCTTGCATTACACATGCCATCCTTTGTGGTTTTATTGACACATGTTCACTTCTACATTTGCAATCAACATCACAGTATATCATTATTTTTCCTTTAAACTGAGTATTGACTTTTAAAATGTTTAAGAAATACAAATAGTCTTATATTTAGCCACCTATTTACCACTTTGTTTATTCTCCATCTCTTCTTGTGCACTGAATGTTTCACCTGGAATCAGTTTCTTTAGAGTATAGAACTTATTTAACAATTCTTAACAGTGGAGATCTGTAAGTAATACATTGTCACAGCTTTTGTTTAAATGAAATTGTGTTATTTTTCCTTCAGATTTGAAAGTTATTTTTGCTGGATATAGAGTGTGAGGTTGAGAGTTTCATACTTATAGCATTTGTTGGTCTCCATTGTTTCCTGGGAGAAGTCATCTGTCATTCCATTGTTGTTCAGTTGCTATTTTCAGCAACTGAGCTGGCATTGAGAGAGTGGTATTTTTAAAGCATCTTAGTAGGACCTTGGAATTCAAGCACCTGGAGAATAAGATTCTTTGCTTTTCAGCCTACAACTTCTTGTATTGCACCAAGTAATGAATGTCTTTGACCTTGTAGGAAGATGAACTGGTGAACTTGGTGAACATTTGGTTGCAGCTTCCTTTAGATTCAATCTGCTTCTATCTAAGTGTTTAGGCTGCTAGCTCTAGGACGACTCTGGGATCATGCATGGCATACTTTGAAATCTCAAAACTTTGTGACCTTGGGTCTGTTCAGATGTGTATTCATGGGACTATGAAACTGCAAATAATATGACTCAAGAATAGTAGGAAACCTTGAGGTGTTGAGATGTTGAGATCTCAATATCACAAGAGAGTGAGGGTCAGAAAGAATAGATTGTTTGTCCAATGTTACACAATGATGCCATGATGCTGACCATTTGGATGAGAATTCAGGATTCCCTCTTCAGAACACATGGCACCTGAGGATTCCAAGCTCCCCAAATAAACCTTTTATCTAGAATTTTACAACCAGGATTTCAATATAAGCTTAAAATATATTCAGTCTATAAATCACTTAAAACATAGGAGAGGATTCCCCCATCACCCTCAGTGTGAATAAAGTCCTGTTTAAAATTCAGTTTCTATATGGGATGTTGAAAATACAGAGCCTCTACATGCTTGGGGAGTGGGTTGTAGGAAACACAATTAACAGAATCCAGAGAAATGAATTGAAGTCTCCCAAGTTTAGTTATAGAAAAACATGAAATATGTTCAATGCATCCAAGAGTGAAAAACCACCAGAATCTTTAACCACCTCCCAAATTCATGTATCAAAGAAGTAAATTTTGAAAAGAACTACATTCTGCAGGGAAAAGTCTTTCCTAGGTGGGCAAATGTTGAAGAGGTTTTATAGCTGCATCAGCTGCTAGAGTTGGAACGGGACATGTGGAAGATAAGCCTGCTGAATAGAATCATTTTTTTTTCTGGATTGAGACAATAACCATATCTTTGACAAACCTGTGGAGAAGAAAGTTAGATTTGAATCTCAAGGAATTCCCCTCCCCAAATCATTCTCTTGCATCAGAGTTTTGCTGCAAAGTAGAACGTAAGCTTCTCTATTCTTCATAAGCCACTTTGTGATATGAAATAGTGACTATATTAATTTTCTAATGTCAGAGTTATTAGCCAGTGGGTGTTTTGTGTACAGCAGGAATGTCAGATTGTTCAAATTACCCTAGATTCACAGATGTTATGAGAATACAATCAAAGTTAAGATTTGAATCATTGAAATGGATTCCATTACATACATAAAATCCTTTTACTTGGTATTCTCTTTGGCCATTTGAGAAACCAATGGGTTGGTTGGTGTTGACAGAACATTAGCATAAAGGCTTTACCCTTGAATAATTGAGTTGGAAAAGAAGATTGGTAATGATTCATAATGAAGCAAACTAATCAGTGTGTTACCTGATATCCTACCTTGAAGATTAGGTAAAATAGGGATGATAAGAAAGCTCTGCGGATAGATAGAGGTGATGGTTGCATAATAATGTGATTGTATGCCACTAAAATATACACTTTAAAATGGTTAAAATGGCAAATTTTATGTTATACATGTTTTACCCCAGTAGGGAAAAAAGATTAGGTAGGAGACTTCAGATTCCATTTGTAGAAAATTTCTACCCCAGAAATCGTTTATCCAAATGAAGGCTAGGAGGCATAATTTTAGTGTACCAAATATCTTGCATGCTGTGTGTTCCTTTGCTTTACCTTCACAAGGAAGTATGAATATAAATTACATAAAAACCAGAGACTCCTGTTCTCCCTCGTGGAGCAATTGACAATGGAATAGTTGAAAAGTGAGTGGCTGTAGAAAAGCCATATGCTTTGGAATGGGACAACTTTGAAATTGAATCATAGACTAATTACTAAACAATTAGATGATTTGAAGATATTTTTCATCCTCTTTTCTCTCTCTCTAAGCTTCAGATTTCTTTTTAATCTATGAAATAGTAAAAATGATCATGAAAAAGTCTTTGCTTAGTGACTGGCTTCAATTAATGGTAACAATTGCTTCTATAAAAGTCTTTCGTTCCATGAAGAGATTTTTCAGTTATCTTCCACACCACAGTAATTATCAGTGTTAGGAATATCAGAACTTCATTGTGTTATTTACTTACTAAGGCTTTTATGTGTCATGCCTTGTGACTTACTAGGATTGACTTACTTATAAAATTTGAGGGAGGGAGTTTTTTAAAGAATAATGTACAGCAGCTCTAAATATATATATAACACATAATGCAGAATTTTCACCAGAATCAGATTTCATTTGGAAGATCTGAGACACTGAGGATTTTCTTTGCAAGACTTGATGGAATGTCATGGCTGGATTTCCATTCACGGTCCTTAAGCTCAGGTGACAGTGCTGCCATGGTGTCACAGACCTCACCTGGCTTTCATTTGTTCCCACAGACATTTGCAGGAAACATGAATGCTGACAGTGTGATGCACCACAAGTTACTGCATTCTGTGAGAGCCCGGTTCATTCGCTTTGTCCCCCTGGAGTGGAATCCAAGTGGAAAGATTGGCATGAGGGTTGAAGTCTACGGATGCTCCTACAGTAAGTACCCACACAAATTATCAGCACTGGTGTGTGTTTGCAAGTGGCATTATCCACACTGTATCAGGTTGTTGACAATGAGAATGCAATCTCAATCATTTTAAAGTCATTTCTATAGTTTAATGACATATGCATATTTGAAAATGTGAAATTCAACCCAGATGTAGAAGAACGTTTATTTAGGGATGAAGTAGTTTGGAGATGAGATGATTGGGTTTAACAAAAAACAGTTCAAAATGAAGAACTCTTGGAGTTTGAGCTATCACTTACCTTTGCAGTACTAAAATAATTTTAGTCCTTTCCCAGGAGTGAGGTGAAGTATTATAAAACTCTTCCCTTCCTTGTTCTAGAAGGGGAAGAGAAGAAACATTTCAACTCAATGTAATGTGTGGGATGTTTCTCTCTTGGAATTATGCAGACACTCCATTCTTCTGAATTTTGGGGGCTGAATTTAAAAGTAGAGCTCCATCTTGCAGATAAGGAAGGTCACAAACATGGGTAGAACTCTAGATCACCCTCAAACTGTGAAAAGATTGCCTTTATCTTGAACAAGCACTTTTAGAAGGAATGTGCATAGAACAGATGCTCCAACAAACCATTAAACCAAGGAGAAGATGCCTTGCACTCCAGCCCTTCTATCAAAAAGTGCAGACATCTAGGGTGAGGGCATGGGTGTTTCCTAACCCAGGGTCTCTGCAGCATCCAGATTCCTATGTTACCTCTTCTCTTGATAACAGTTGTCACAACTAATATTACCAAAATCAAGCTTGTATACCCAATACACAATGAGGCCAAACAAACAGAAACATCACAGTTTGGAGCATAGAAATATTTATTGCAGGGACAAGCAAGGAAATTTGTTGCTCATGTCCAAAAACCCAGAACTCCCCAGAATTTAGCAAAACTCTTTTAAAGGCAAGGTAAGGGAGGGGCATGGTTAATTGTTGAAAACCTCTTGGTCCTGGAATCCTTTGTTCTTACAGCTGTCCACATAAATCAGGTAACAATGTTCCTGTAAATCTCCAATAAGACAAATATTATTCTCTGTTCTGTAACTTTGTATCTCTATGTGAATGGAAAAGTGGTTATACCCTTAAAAGTTCAGAACCCCGAATGGGCTCTCCTGTATATATCAGGTCATTGGCAAAATTCATAACTCTGAGCAATAGAATACAAAGATTAAAGTAAAATAAACATGTTCTAATCCATTTTAAAAAGATCTAATGTGGAGTCATATTTGTTCTTCCCTATTACACTAGGATGCTTATTTTAGGTTAAACATGAAGCATTCATGCTGAAATAAAAAGCATATTTATATTACTACTTCAGGCATCTATTTTGGTGCAATAATTCAATTTCTCTTTAACACATCCTCCTACATTTGTTTGCTCTGTCCTGTCAGTTGTCCCTGTTTTCCATGTCCATTGCTCTGCATGTTTGCACAAAAAGACTCAGAGCATCAAGTTAAATAATAGACTGTACAACAGAGAGACCCTTGAGCACCTTGTGTAGTTCTTTCCCAGTGATTGCCCCTTTGAGAATCTGATGACAGCAAGGCAACCATCTCTTAAGAAAAGTGCCCCAACAAAGGAAACTATAAGCAAAGTGAAAAGACAGCCTTCAGAATGGGAGAAAATAATAGCAAATGAAGCAACTGACAAAGAATTAATCTCGAAAATATACAAGCAACTCCTGCAGCTAAATTCCAGAAAAATGACCCAATCAAAAAATGGGCCAAAGAACTAAACAGACACTTCTCCAAAGAAGACATACAGATGACTAACAAACACATGAAAAGATGCTCAACATCACTCATTATCAGAGAAATGCAAATCAAAACCACAATGAGGTACCATCTCATGCTGGTCAGAATGGCTGCTATCCAAAAGTCCACAAGCAATAAATGCTGGAGAGGGTGTGGAGAAAAGGGAACCCTATTACACTGTTGGTGAGAATGCAAACTAGTGCAGTCACTATGGAGAACAATGTGGAGATTCCTTAAAAACTGGAAATAGAACTGCCATATGACCCAGCAATCCCACTGCTGGCCATACACATCGAGGAAACCAGAATTGAAAGAGACACGTGTACCCCAATGTTCATCACAGCACTGTTTATAATAGCCAGGACATGGAAGCAACCTAGATGTCCATCAGCAGATGAATGGATAACAAAGCTCTGGTACATATACACAATAGAATATTACTCAGCCATTAAAAAGAATACATTTGAATCAGTTCTAATGAGGTGGATGAAACTGGAGCCTATTATACAGAGTGAAGTAAGCCAGAAAGAAAAACAGAATACTAACACATATATATGGAATTTAGAAAGATGGTAACGATGACCCTATATGTGAGACAGCAAAAGAGACACAGATGTATAGAACAGTCTTTCGGACTTTGGGGGAGAAGGAGAAGGTGGGATGATCTGAGAGAATGGCATTGAAACATGTCTATTATCATATGTGAAACAGATCGCCAGTCCAGGTTCGATGCATGAGACAGGGTGCTCAGGGCTGTTGCACTGGGATGACCCAGAGGGATGGGATGGGGAGGGAGGTGGGAGAGGGCATCAGGATGGGGAACACATGTACACCCATGGCTGATTCATGTCAATGTATGGCAAAAACCACTACAATATTGTAAAGTAATTAGCCTCCAATTAAAAAAAAAAAAGTGTCCACAGTAAGGTTCTCAGCTTGGCTTAAGTCCAGATCTTGACCAAGAAAAGAGCTCCTGACTTTGAGGTAGTCTCAGCCTACCAAGATTCCTTTCCAAAGAATCTTCTCCAGGAAAGCTCTGCATCTAGTAAGTACATCCTTTAAGGCAGTGGTCTCTAACCTTTTCAGCACTAAGGACCAGTTTTGTGGAAGACAATTTGTCCACAGACCAGAGCTGGGGGGATGGTTTCGAGATGATTCAAGCGGATTACTTTTTTCTCAAATATTGACCCGGATTTTTTAAAATTTTATTTTTAGTTGAAGGATAATACCTTCACAATGTTGTGTGGTTTCTGCCAAACATCAACATGAATCAGCCACAGACATACACATGTCCCCTCCCTCTTAAACTTCCTTCCAACCCCTCTAGGTTGTCACAGAGCATCGGCTCTAAGTTCCCTCCATTACACAGCACTTTTGTGTACTTTGTGTCTAATCTAATGCTGCTACTGATCTGACAGGAGGTACAGGTCCATGGGCTGCAGGTTGGGGGCCCCTGCTGTAAAATTACCTTCAGGTACATAGTATGAGTGGTGGGAAGTTGCACCCCCTTAGGCAGCTTTTGGATGGAGAATGCCCTTGTCTGGGATGATCCTCCAGCTGGCACTCTGTAATCTTCCATCACTAGTCCTGGGGCTTTGGTGCTTTATCCTTTGGGAAAAAAAGAATACACATCTGACTCTCAGTTAATCTATAAAACCAAAATCTCAGCATGACGTCCTGATCAAAAATTCCCTTTCAACATCATCCCTTTTTTTTACTGGTTCATTCTTGTAAACACAAAACTTTGCTGCATAAGTCATAAAACAAAACAACTACAGAAGCCCATTGGCTCTATTTATCGCTCTATTTATCTATCTATCCTTCTCCTCTCCCATGCTCTGGGCGAAATAGCTTCTCCCAAAAGCTTGTCTTTAGTTACTGATTCCACTGCAACTGTTTTTGGTCCATCTTGAGGCACATGGTGGTCAGTTTCATGTGTCAACTTGGTAGGTTTCAGGCCACAGTGATTCAACTAGACACCAATCCAGGTGTTGCTGTGATGAGTTTAACATTGACATCATTTGCCATTAAGTAGAAGAGCTATGCTTGATAATCTATGGGCCTGATTCAGTCAGTTGAGAAGTTTTAAGACAGAACTGAATTTTTCTGAGGAAGAAAAATTCCTGCCTGTGCACTTCAATTGAAGCTCCTGCCAGAAAGTGTCCAGCCTGCCCCTACTGACAGTGTGTTTCTACAGATGAATTTCAGACTTGCCTCTCCAGTCCCACAATCACATAAATCAGTTCTTTGCAATGAATCTTTCAATATACAGAATCTACTGGTTCTATTTTTCTGGGGAGACACATACAGATTGCTCTACAGAAACTCTTTCAGTTAATACCACAAGTGACCTCCTTGTAGCTAAGTTCCAAAGATCAGTTTTCTCACTGCACTCATGTCTCAGTAGTATTTGGTTCAATTAACTATTTCCATTTTTTAGAAACCCAGCTTCCTCTTTTATCTTACCTTCCCCTCTACCATTCTCAGGGCTCTATCTCAGGACTTCTACTTTATTTCTTTGTTTAAAATTTTATTGAAGTTTAGTTGATTTATAATGTTGTGTTTCAAGTGTATAGTGAAGTGACCCAGTTTTTATATATATATATATATATGTGTGTGTGTGTGTGTTTATAAAATACAGATAGACATAGATATTTGTACATATACATATATGTGTGTATACGTGCATAATCTTTTTCAGGTTCTTTTCCCTTATAGATTATTGCAAGATATTAAGTACAGTTCCTTGTGCTATACAGTAGACCCTTCTTGGTTATATGTTTTATACATAGCAGTATGTATTTGTTAATCCCAAAGTCCTAATTCATCCTTCCCTCTCTTTTCCCCTTGTGGTATCCATGATTTTTTTTACTATGTCTGTGGGTCTATTTCTGTTTTGTAATTAAATTCATTTGCATCATTTTTTTAAAAATCCAGATATAATTGATATCATATATTTGTCTTTCTCTAACTTACTTTACTTAGTATGATAATCTCTAAGGCCATCCATGTTCCCGCAAATAGCATTATTTCATTCTTGTTATGGTTGAGTAATATTCCACTGTATATATCTACCACATATTCCTTGTGTGTTCCTCTGTTGATGGACATTTAGGTTGTTTCCATGTCTTGGCTATTATAAATAGTGCTGCTATGGACATTAGGGAGAAGGCAATGGCAACCCACTCCAGTATTCTTGCCTGGAGAATCCCAGGGATGGCGGAGCCTGGTGGGCTGCCATCTATGGGGTCGCACAGAGTCGGACACGACTGAAGCGACTTAGCAGCATGGACATTAGGGTGTATGAATCTTTTTGAATTATGATTTTCTCCACCAATGCCCAGATAAATTTATAGGGTTTCATGAATTTAAATACCATCTAGATGCTGATCACCTTCACATATGTATCTCTTAGACTGATCCCTGTAATTATATATGCAATAAACTTGCCATCTCTACCTGAAAGTCTAGTACGTCTCTCAAGTTTATTACAGCAAAAACAGAATTCTTGATTACCATTCTCTCAACAACTTGCTGTTTCACATCTCCTGTCTTAACAAATGGCATGATTCAGTCATTTGCTAGAACAGAAACCTAGGAAGCAGCCTCAATTTCTCCTTTTCCAGAATCTCTACTCCTCGATCCTCATCTACACTGTTCATAGAAGCACCCCCTGGTTCCATCCACCAAGATATATCTTAAATCAATGTACTTATCCTACTTCCCTGAGTAACGGCCTCTTCCAGTCTCACCCAGAGTATTCAAATAGACTCCTACATGCAGTTCCTGCTCCTGCCAGGATTTCCATAAACCTGTTTTTCATGAAGTAGCCAAAGTGATCTTTATCAGTAAGAAATAAAAGTATATCATTGTACTGCCTACTTCATTTAAAATTGAAGCACTTGACTGGCATTTAAAATCCCTTATTGAGTGTCCCATGCCTACCCCTTTCACTTCCTTATCCTTCTTTCCATCCATGCAGGCTTTCTTCCTATTCCTGAAATACACCAGACTTTTCCCACCTAAGGATCTTTGCACTTTCTGTTCCCTAGGCACAGAACAGTTTTTCACAGGGTTTACATGGTCATCTCCTTCAATCAATGTGATTCTTAATTTTAATATCACCACTTAGCCTCTCTGATCGCCTCTTCAAAGTCACCTGTACTAATTTCTCTGCACCAAACATTAACCCATGGATATACAACATGATTTTATTTTCTTCCTGGTGCCTTGCACAAACCAGAATCTTGTCTGTTCTGGCTTGTTGGTTGTTTGCTCTTCAAGACCCTGCACCAAATATAAGTCCCATGAGGGGAGGCACTTTGTCTGTTAAGTGCCAGCATGCATTAGACACAAATCTGTATCCAATAAGTATCTGTGTTTTATATATATATATCAGTTCAGTCTTATTATCTCAGCGTGGGCCACCATGTTATTATTCTGAAATTTCTTGCTATGAATATGCCCACTGTAGTTTCTGTGGAACTGATTTTTTTTTTTTGTCTCATAAATCTTTTTCTCAAAATTCCATTTGAGTGTGTTGCTAAAGATTGGTAGAAATCTTATAGTTCAATAATTTCTTAAGATAAAGTTTTACCATTTTGGAATTCATTAAGTTGATCATCTATTTATTCAATTGACAATGTTTACTTACACTTAAGCTCTACCACAAATCATACAAAGCTCTTGGGTTTTGAGGAAGATAAGACCTTTTCTGGACTTCTTTTTTTTTTAATTAATTTTTTTTTTTTGGCCACACTGCATGGCATGTGGGATCTTAGTTCCCTGACCAATATGCTGCCTGGAGTGAAGGCACAAAATCTTAACCACTGAACCGTCAGTGAAAACCCCACTAGGCTTAAGTTCTGTGTGTTTCCTTTGGAGCTTTCTTTATGATTGCATTTCATAAACTATTTGTGTACTTTTTTTTTTTAACATGTCTCTTCCTATTTGCCTCTAAGCTTCCAAAAGGTAGTAGATGCGCCTGTCAGGTGCTTCCATGCCCATGATAGTGTTGAAAACACAGGGTCCTCTTAGTATTTGTTGAATGATCAAAACCATTGCTTATAAAAGATGAAGTAACAAGTGTGTAAATTAAAACATGCAGTGAGAGATTAGATATGCCCTGTTGTTGTTGTTGTTCAGTTGTGAAGTTGTGTCCAACACTTTGTGACCCCATGGACTGCAGCATGCCAGGCTTCCCTGTCCTTCACTATCTCTCGGAATTTACTCAAACTCAGGTCCATTGAGTTCATACGCTATCCAACCATCTCATCCTCTGTTGCCCACCTCTCTTCCTGTCCTCAATCTTTCCAAGCATCAGGGTCTTTTCTTATGAGTCAGCTCTTCGAATCTGGTGACTGAAGTATTGGAGCTTCAGCTTCAGCATCAGTCCTTCCAAAGAATATTCAGGGTTGTTTTCCTTTAGGATTGACTGATTTGATCTCCTTGCTGTCCAAGGGACTCTCAAGAGTCTTCACTAGCTCAATTTGAAAGCATCGATTTTTCAGTGCTCACCCTTTTTTATGGTCCAACTCCCACATCCATACATGACTACTGGGAAACCATAGCTCTGACTATATGGATCTTTGTCAGCAAAGTGATGTCTCTGCTTTTTAATATGCTGTCTAGGTTTGTCATAGCTTTCCTTCCAAGGAGCGGGCATCTTTTAATTTCATGCCTGCAGTCAGAGCCAAGGGAGGCCAAAAGGAGAAAGGAAACAAGTGTTACTGTTGGCATCAGAAAGAGTTAGGAGACACCCTCTTGCCTCAGCTGAGTCTCAAACATTGGCAGTCACTTCCTTGACAGAGAGGAGCCCCAGGCAGCAGGAAGGACTGGTGCATAGAGAAGCAGAAAAAAGCTAGATATTCCTTTGTTTCTTGCCCTGGAGTCTCAGAAAGACAGTGTGCAGTATAGACCTCTGCCTCCTTCTTCTCTTACATTTCTCATGCTGTCTATACCTTCTTTCAGAAACTTAAAATAGACTTCATCGGGCCTGCAGGAGGAAAGGTGTTAACAATAAGAGAGAGCCCTTCCTCTTTTCTAATGTCGCAGCCTACAATGCCTCCCTGAGAAAGTCTCTGCTTTCCAGTTTGGAAAACATTCTCCAATTGGAAAATCAAACCAGACTGGGAACTGAGGAGTTTGTCTTTCAGTCATCTGTCAGCATGACAGAGTCTGCCCCAAATGGGGTTTAAAAAAAAAAAATTGTTGGACTATGGTTGATTTACAATGTTATGTTCATTTCAGGTGTACAGAAAAATGAATCAATTGTACATATACATATAGCCACTCTTTTTTACATTTGTTTTGTTTGTCTTTCTTCTTCTGACAAACATCCCATGCCTTAAGATTTCTTTTGTGGGTCTCAGTCACTAGATCCCCTGTGCCCAGCTTGCTTATCACTTGCAAGATGGTCCCCCATCTTTCTTCACTTGATGTTTCAGGAGCTGCTCTGATGATCTCCCTCTTCAAGACCTTTCTGAAATGAGTGTTGACTTGCTCCTTTCAAGCGCTGCTGCTGCTGCTACTCACAGTCTTTGGGAAACTCCATACTTCTCAAGTGCTTTCATGTGCCACTCCCCTCTGATTTGCTGCATTTCCTTTACTCAGCTTCCACTAAGTACACATGTATAGTTCCCTGCACAGACTGTGAGCTTCTCACCTGATTCTATGTTTCTATTTTTTATTTATTTTAAAAATTTTTATTGAAGTATGGTTGGTCTGCAATGTTGTGTTACTTCAGGTATAGAGCAAAGTGATTCCGCTATACACACACACATGTATATTCTTTTTAAGCTTCTTTTTCATTATAAGTTATTCCAAGATATTGAGTAAAGCTCCCTGTGCTATACAGTAGGACTATGTTGTTCATCTAGTTTATATATAATAGTGTGTATATATTAATCCCCAAATTCCTAATTTATCCTCTCTTTCTCCTTTGGTAACCATAAGTTTGTTTTCTATGTCTGTTGAGTCTATTTGTTGTTGTTGTTGTTGTTGTTGCTATTTAGTTGATAAGTCATTTCTGACTCTTTTGCAACCCCATGTACTATATAGCCCATCAGGTGCCTCTGTCCACGGGATTTCCTAAATAGTACTGGAGTGGGTTGCCATTTCCTTTTCCAGGAGATCTTCCCAACCCAGGGATCAAATCCACATCTGCTACGTTGGCAGGCAGATTCTTTATCACTGAGCCGTGAGGGAAGCCCATTTTTGTCTTGTAAATAGGTTTATTTGATATCATTTATGTATAGAATCTAAAAATAAATGATATAAATAAACTTTTTGTTATGTAAATAAGTTTATTTGTATAATCTTTTAGATTCCGTATATAAGTGATATTATGATATTCGGCTTTCTCTATTTGACATCTTCACTTAGTATCATAATCTCTAGGTTCATCAATGTTGTTGTAAATGGTATTATTTCATTCTTTTTTATAGTTGAGTAATATTTCATTGTATATATGTACCACATCTTCTTTATTCACTTATCTGTGGTTGAATGTTTAGGTTGCTTCATATTTTGGCTATTGTAAATAGTGCTGCTATGAATATAGGGGGCTTCCTTGATAGCTTAGTTGATAAAGAATCCGCCTGCAATGCAGGAGACCCCAGTTCGATTCCTGAGTCAGGAAGATCTGCTGGAGAAGGGAAAGGCTACCCACTCCAGTATTCTTGGGCTTCCCTGATGGCTCAGCTGATTAAGAATCCACTTGCAAGGTGGGAGACCTGGATTCGATCCCTGGGTTGGGAAGATCCCCTGGAGAAGAGAAAGGCTACCCACTCTAGTATTCTGGCCTGAAGAATTCCATGGACTGTTAAGTTCATAGGGTTGCAACATGGGGTCGGACATGACTGAGTGACTTTCACTTTCACTATGAACATAGGAGTGCATGTATCTTTTTGAATTAGAGTTTTCCCTGGTGGCTCAGATGGTAAAGCATCTGCCTGCAATATGGGAGACCTGGGTTTGATCCCTGGGTCGGGAAGATCCTCTGGAGAAGGAAATGGCAACCCACTCCAGTACTCTTGCATGGAAAATCCCATGGATGGAGGAGTCTGGTCGGCTACAGTTCATGGGGTCGCAAAGAGTCGGACACGACTGAGCGACTTCACTTTCCTTTCCTTTCACTTGCTCTGGATATACTGGATTTGCTGGACAAAGATGCTGCTTTTTTCTGAAATATTCTTATTCTCCTTCACTAGAATGACTCCTGGTAGCCGTTCACCACCTAGATCAAATGTCACTTGCTTTCTGACTCCTAGACTCTATCATGTAGCCACATTTTATGAGCGTCAATTCTGGGTCTTACCTTATTAAATTAAAATTGCCTGGTGCTTCCTTGACTAATAACTAGTCTCTTTAGAGAAAAGGTTGGAATCATGACCTAACTCTGCTATCTGAGACCCAGATCAGTGCCTGACAACTGCTTTATGCTCCCTGGATATTTAATGTTTTGGCTCAAGAGCCTAACCATCCTTACCTATTTTTGAAAGTTTTTATTTATTTACTTATTTTTAATTATAGTAGTCTTTTTAATGGGTTCTCCTTTCTCTTCTATGTATTTTATAGGCACTTAAAATTATAAGCTTACTAGAATCTTCCTTGTACATGGGTTTCTTTATTACATCACTTTTTTCCTGTTGAATAATTGAGAATATCATGGTTGCAGTTCTTAAATTGAAGGTCTTTGAAGCCTCCTCAGCCCCTTCTGGTGTATTCTGTTTTTAAAACTCTAGAAGGAATAACATGTCTGTATTTTTCCTAAGTATTTATGTCATTAAAATCTTTGCTTTTTAATTGCCTTCATTCCCTCTATAAATGACAGGACAAGGATTCCACATTCCCAAGGTTATCTTTGCTTCCAGGTCCCCAGGGCCATCTTTTTGCTATGGTCACAGTGACATTCAGAGCAACAGATTCTTTTCGTGTGTTCAGATATGAACAGTTGAACGCATGGTCTGCTCTTCAAAAGATGAAAATTCCAGCAAACACTCTTGACTTCTTTGAGTCTCTGTTTCTCATCTATAAATGACAGTGGTAATTACTTTAAGGCTGACTATATCATTTTTGAGTTCGGATGCAATAAGCATGGAGCAGAGTATCTAGCAAAGTGTTGGTGCTCAGTAAGTGACAGCTAGTATTAATATGGGTATAGATCCATAGAGGACTTTCCTATAATTGCCACTACATGTTGCATTTTTCAGAAACATTAATCATATTCTCTGCCAGGCAGGGGCCACCTCAGATTCATATCTCTGTCTGCTCTTGCTTTCACTTCCTTTCTCATGGTCTCTGGGATCTCACTTCCAGAATCTCTATGTTCAACAGTAGGGTAATGTGGTTGCCTTACAAAGACCAAAATACAAAGTCTTCTCCTGTTATAATTTGTAGTTGATATTGTTCAGTTGCTAAGTCCTAACCAACTCTTTGCAACCCCACTGACTGTAACATGACCAGCTTCTCAGTCCTCCACTACCTCCCAGTGTGTCTGTGTGTGCTTAGTTGTGTCAGTCTCTTTGCAACCCTTTGGACCATAGCCTGTGAAGCTCCTTTGTTCATGGGATTTTTCAGGCAAGAATACTGAAGTGGGTTGCCATTTCCTCCTCCAGGGGATCTTCCTGAGCCAGGGGTTGAACTCATATCTCCTGTATCACGTACATTGCAGGTAGATTCTTTACCTGCTGAGCCATCAGAGAATCCCAGATAAATTTGCTCTCGTTCATGTCCAGTGAGTTGGTGATGGTATCTAACCATCACATCCTCTGCCAGCTCCTTCTCATTTTGCCTTCAATCTTTCCTAGCACCAGGGTCTTTTCCAATAGGTTGGCTCTTTGCATCAAGTGGCGAAAGTGTTGGAGCTTCAGCCTCAGTAACAGTCCTTCCAATGAATATTCAGGGTTGATTTCATTTAGGATTGACTGGTTTGATCTCCTTGTTGTCCAAGGGATTCTCAAGGGTGTTCACCAGCACCACAGTTTGAAAGCATTAGTTCTTTAGCACTCAGCCTTCTTTATGATCCAACTGTCACATCATACTTGGCTACTGGAAAAATCATAGCTTTGATTATACAGACTTTTGTTGGCAAAGTGTTGTTTCTGCTATTTAATATGCTGTCTAGGTTAGTAATAGTTTTTCTTATATCAAGCATCTTTTAATTTCACGATTGCAGTCACCGTCCGCAGTGATTTTGGAGCCCAAGAACAGAAAATATGTGACTGCTTACACATTTTCCCCTTCTATTTGACATGAAGTGATGGGACCAGATGCCATGATCTTAGTTTTTTTAATGTTGAGCTTCAAGCCAGCTTTTTCACTCTCCTCTTTCACAACATCAAGAAGCTATTTAGTTCTTCCTCACTTCCTGCCAGTACAGTGGTATCATCTGCATATCTGAGTTTATTTCTCGCAATCTTGATTCCAGCTTGTGAGTCATCCAGCCAAGCATTGTGTATGATGTACTCTGCATAGAAGTTAAATAAGCAAGGTGACAATATATAGCTTTGTTGTACTCGTTTCCTAATTTTGAAGCAGTCAGTTGTTCCATGTCCAGTTCTAGCTATTGCTTATTGATCTTTATACAGGTTTCTCTGGAGACAGGGAAGGTGATCTGGTATTCCCATCTCTTTTATAATTTTCCACTCTGTGTTGTGATCCACAGAGTCAAAGGCTTTAGCATAGTCAGTGAAGCAGAAGCAGATGTTTTTCTGGAATTCCTTTGCTTTCTCTATGATGCATCAAATGTTGACAATTTGATCTCTGGTTCCTCTGCCTGTTCTAAACCCACCTTGTACATCTGGAAGTTCTTGATTCACATACTGCTGAAGCCTAGCTTGAAGGACTTTGAACATATCCTTGTTAGCATGTGAAATGAGTGCAAATGTATGGTATTTTGAACAGTTTTGGCATTTCCCTTCTTTGGGATTGGAATGAAAACTGATCTTTTACAGTCCTCTGGACACTGCAGGAGATGGCAAGAGTGAACATCGACATTCTAGGAATCAGCAAACTAAGATGGACTGGAATGGGTGAATTTAACTCAGATGACCATTATATCTACTACTATGGGCAAGAATCCCTTAGAAAAAATGGAGTAGCCATCATGGTCAACAG
Source organism: Giraffa tippelskirchi (assembly GCF_054371585.1). NCBI lineage: Eukaryota > Metazoa > Chordata > Mammalia > Artiodactyla > Giraffidae > Giraffa > Giraffa tippelskirchi. The sequence goes on from NC_137277.1 coordinate 135,915,363, forward strand.
AAGAGTCTGAAATGCAGTACTTGGATGCAATCTCAAAAATGATAGAATGATCTCTGTTCATTTCCAAGGCAAACCATTCAATATCACAGTAATCCAAGTCTATGCCCCGACCAGTAACACCAAAGAAGCTGAAGTTGAACAGTTCTATGAAGACCTACAAGACCTTCTAGAACTAACACCAAAAAGATGTCCTTTTCATTATAGGGGACTGGAATGCAAAAGTAGGAAGTCAGGCAACACCTGGCGTAACAGGCAAATTTGGCCTAGGAGTACAGAATGAAGCAGGGCAAAGGCTAATAGAGTTTTGCCAACAGAATGCACTGGTCATAGCAAACACCCTCTTCCAACAACACAAGAGAAGACTCTACACATGGACCTCACCAGATGGTCAACACCGAAATCAGATTGATTATATTCTTTGCAGTCAAAGATGGAGAAGCTCTACACAGTCAGCAAAAACAAGACTGGGAGCAGACTGTGGCTCAGATTATGAACTGCTTATTGCCAAATTCAGACTTAAATTGAGGAAGTAGGGAAACCCACTAGTCCATTCAGGTATGACCTAGATCAAATCCCTTATGAGTATACAGTAGAAGTGACAAATAGATTTAAGGGACTAGATCTGATAGACAGAGTGCCTGATGAACTACAGACAGAGGTTCGTGACATTGTACAGGAGACAGGGATCAAGACAATCCCCATGGAAAAGAATGCAAAATAGCAAAATGGCTGTCTGAGGAGGCCTTACAAATAGCTGGGAAGAGAAGAGAAGCGAAAAGCAAAGGAGAAAAGGAAAGATATTCCCATCTGAATGCAGAGTTCCAAAGAATAGCAAGGAGAGATTAGAAAGCCTTCCTCAGCAGTCAATACAAAGAAATAGAGGAAAACAACAGAATGGGAAAGACTAGAGATCTCTTCAAGAAAATTAGAGATACCAAAGGAACATTTCATGCAAAGATAGGCTCGATAAAGGACAGAAATGTTATGGACCTAACAGAAGCAGAAGATATTAAGAAGAGGTGGCAAGAATACACAGAAGAGCTGTACAAAACAGATCTTCACAACCCAGATCATCACGATGGTGTGATCACTCACCTAGAGCCAGACATCCTGGAATGTGAAGTCAAGTGGGCCTTAGAAAGCATCACTATGAACAAAGCTAGTGGAGGTGATGAAATTCCAGTTGAGCTATTTCAAATCCTGAAAGATGATGCTGTGAAAGTGCTGCACTCGATATGCCAGCAAATTTGGAAAACTCAGCAGTGGCCACAGGACTGGAAAACGTCAGTTTCGTTCCAATCCCAAAGAAAGGCAATGCCAAAGAATGCTCAAACTACCGCACAATTGCACTCATCTCACATGCTAGTAAAGTAATGCTCAAAATTCTCCAAGCCAGGCTTCAGCAATATGTGAACTGTGAACATACAGATGTTCAAGCTGGTTTTAGAAAAGGCAGAGGAACCAGAGATCAAGTTGCCAACATCCACTGGATCATCGAAAAAGCAAGAGAGTTCCAGAAAAACATCTATTTCTGCTTTATTGACTATGCCAAAGCCTTTGACTGTGTGTATCACAATAAACTGTGGGAAATTCTGAAAGAGATGGGAATACCAGACCATCTGACCTGTCTCTTGAGAAACCTGTATGCAGGTCAGAAGCAACAGTTAGAACTGGACATGGAACAACAGACTGGTTCCAAATAGGAAAAGGAGTACGTCAAGGCTGTATATTGTCACCCTGCTTATTTAACTTATATGCAGAGTAGATCATGAGAAAAGCTGGGCTGGAAGAAACACAAGCTGGAATCAAGATTGCCGGGAGAAATATCAATAACCTCAGATATGCAGATGACACCACCCTTATCGCAGAAAGTGAAGAAGAACTAAAGAGCCTCTTGATGAAAGTGAAAGAGGAGAGTGAAAAAGTTGGCTTAAAGCTCAACGTTCAGAAAACTAAGATCATGGCATCTGGTCCCATCACTTCATGGGAAATAGATGGGGAAACAGTGGGAACAATGTCAGTCTTTATTTTTGGGGGCTCCAAAATCACTGCTGATGGTGATTGCAGTCATGAAATTAAAAGACGCTTACTCCTTGGAAGGAAGGTTATGGCCAACCTAGATAACATATTTAAAAGCAGAGACATTACTTTGCCAACCAAAGTCCATCTAGTCAAGGCTATGGTTTTTCCAGTGGTCATGTATGGATGTGAGAGTTGGATGGTGAGGTAAGCTGAGCGCCGCAGAATTGATGCTTTTGAACTGTGGTGTTGGAGAAGACTTTTGAGAGTCCCTTGGACTGCAAGGAGATCCAACCAGTCCATCCCAAAAGAGATCAATCCTGGGTGTTCATTGGAAGGACTGATGTTGAAGCTGAAACTCCAATACTTCGGCCACCTCATGCGAAGAGTTGACCATTGGAAAAGGCCCTGATGCTGGGTAGGATTGGGGGCGGGAGGAGATGGGGACGACAGAGAATGAGATGGTTGGATGGCATCACCGACTTGATGGACATGGGTTTGGGTAAACTCCGGGAGTTGGTGATGGACAGGGAGGCCTGGCGTGCTGCAATTCATGGGTCGCAAAGAGTAGGACACGACTGAGTGACTGAACTGAACTGAACTGAACTCGACACTGCTGATTTTTCCCAATTTGCTGACATATTAAGTGCTTTAACACCATCATCTTTTAGGATTTTAAATAAGTCAGCTGGAATTCTTTCATCTCAGCTAGCTTTGTTCATAGTAATGCTTCCTAATGACCACTGACTTCACATTCCAGGATGACTGGCTCTAGGTGAGTGACTACACCGTCGTGGTTATCTGGGTTATTAGGACTTTTTTGAACAATTCTTCTGTGTTTTCTTGCTACCTTTGTTTAATCTCTTCTGCTTCTGTTAGATCCTTACCATTTCTGTCCTTTATTATACCCATCCTTGAGTGAGTGTTTACTTGATAGCTACAATTTTTTTGAAGAGATCTCTAGTCTTTTCCATTCTATTGTTTCCTCTATTTCTTTGCATTGTTCATTTAAGAAAACTTTCTTATCTCTCCTTGCTATTCTTGGGAACTTTGCATTCAGTTGAATATATCTTTCCCTTTCTCCCTTGTTTGTGCTTCTCTTCTTTCCTTTGCTATTTGTAAAGCCTCCTCAGATACCCACTATCCCTTCTTAAATTTCTTTTTCGTTGGTATGGTTTTGGTCACTGATTCCTGTATAATGTTATGAATGTCCTTCCATAGTTCTTTAGGCACTCTTTCAACTGGATCAAATCCCTTGAATCTATTCTTTACCTCCACTGTATAATCAAAAGGGATTTGATTTAGGTCATACCTGAATGGCCCAGTGGTTTTCCATACTTTCTTCAATTTAAGCCTGAATTTTTCAATAGGGAGCTCATTATCCGAGCCACAGTCAGGTCTTGGTCTTATTTTACTGGCTTGTCCAGAGAGAGCTTCTCCACCTTTGGTTGTAAAGAACATAATCAGTCTTATTTGAGTATTGACCATCTGTTTATGCCCATGTGGAGAGTCATCTCTTGTGTTGTTACATCACAGCCTCGTGGTAAAGGGCTTGGGTTATTTAATGAAGCTATAAGCCACGCCTTACAGGGCCACCTAAGACAGGTGAATCACAGAGAAGAGTTCTGACAAAACGTGGTCCACTAGAGAAGGAAATGGTTCACTCCAGTATTCTTGCCTGAAAAACCCCATGAACAGTATGAAAAGGCAAAAATGCATGATGCCAGAAGATGAGCCCCCCAGGTTGGAATGTGTCCAGTATTCTACTTTGGAAGAGGGAAGGGCAATTGCTAATAGCTCAAGTAAGAGTGAGCTTTGGCTATGCCAAAGCAGGAACAGTGCTCAGCTGTCGATGTGTCTTGTGGTGAAAGTAAGGCCTGATGCTGCAAAGAACAATATTGCATAGAAACTTAGAATGTAAGATCCATGAATAAAGGTATATTGTAGGAGGTCAAGCAGGAAATGGCAGGAGTGAACATCAACATCTTAGAAATCAATGAACTAAAATGGACAAGAAATGACAAATTTAATTCAGATGACCATTACTACGTGGGCAAGAATCCTTTGGAATAAATGGAGTAGCCCTCATAGTCAACAGAAGAGTCCACAATGCAATACTTCAATACAATCTCAAAAACGACAGAATGATCTTTGTTCGTTTCCAAGGCAAACCATTCAATATCAGAATAATATAAGTCTATGCCCCAACCATTGATGCCAAAGGAGCTGAATCTGACTGGTTCTATGAAGACCTATAACACCTTCTAGAACTAACATCAAAGAAAGGTGTCCTTTTCATCATAGAGGATTGGAATATGAAAGTAGGAAATTAAGAGCTACCTGGAATAACAGGCATGTTTGACCTTGGAGTACAAAATGAAGCAGAGCAAAGGCTAGTAGAGTTTTGACAAGAGAACATACTGGTCATATCAAATACCCTTTTCCAACAACCTAAGAGATTACTCTACACATGGATATTACCAGATAGTCAATACTGAAATCAGATTGATTATGTTCTTTGTGTGACTTGCAGCCTGTTATAATTGTGTTTATGTGTGTTCATTGCTCAGTCATGTCTGACTCTTTGTGATCTCATAGACTGTAACCCACCATGCTCCCCTGTGCGTGGAATTCTGCAGGCAAGAATACTGGAGTGGGTAGCCATTCTCTTTTCCAGGGTATTTTCCTGACTCAGGGATTGAACCCAGATCTCCTGCATTGCAGGCAGATTCTTCACTATCTGAGCCACAAGTGAAGTCCGAATTATGATTACTACTGCTAAATAATTCTGTGGATTAAGTTAAATCCATGATGAACCGAAAAGATAATTTTCACGTCTTTGTAAATAGTTATTTTGAACAAGTTATGCCCTCTTGCTGTCTGTCAAGTTAATTCTGGCTATGCCACATTTCCGTATATAGATATATAGTAGCCTAGCTTGCTAGGTTATATTGCTGTAAGAATTATTGAATACCTCCTCCATTATAATTTTTCCTTTTGTCACCTCTATTATCAATGAGGGTATCTTGTTTTTAAGCTTTTGTGTTTTCTCTCTCTGCCCATTTTTCAGATTAATTAATCTTTGGCCAAGCACATTCTTGCCAATGAACCAAGTGAATAAAGTACATGGGTCCTTCTACATTGTTGAGTTGGTGATATAAAGATGCACATGTGAAACAAAGATATTAATGTAGAATTGTCTAAAATATATCATCTCTTATAGAGTCTATGTAAGAAGAATGAGGAGAATCATTCTTAGTTGTGATTCATGGTGACTCTTCCTGGGCGAGAGAGCTACTGTCTTCCCTATTGGTGTCAATTATTTCATGATTAAATCAACAATTGCCATTAGAAATGCCACTAGCATCACCATCAACATCCCCCTTTCCCACTACCATCTAAGAGGCTCAGTGTGGTCCAACACACACGCCAAAGCTCACACAATCTTCTAAGATAAGAATTACTATTCCTAAGTTTGTAGAAAAGAAAACTGAATTTTGTAAAGGTGAACTGACTTTAGATAAATTAGGCAATTTGTATCCTGAGCCAAATATTTCTTCTGAGCTCTAAAAATATATATTCATTTGCTTGATTGATATCTCAATTTGATTATGTCATAAACAGCTCAAATTGGACACATCCCAAAGGGAACTCTTTAATCGACTCTGACCACACTCAGTATCTTCTTCTTGTCTTTCCCATCTCAATAAATACACTACTCACCCAAACCAGACCTGAGAATCTTTACTGAAATCTTTCCTTTTTCTTACTCCCCACAGTAAAATCAATAGCACGTTCTATCAGTATTACATCCAAAAATCATCCCAAATAAATCCATTTCTTTTTGTCATCACAGCTGCAAACTTAGTTCAGTTACATCTTCTATCACCTGAATTTTTAACTCAGCATCCTGTTTTTACTCGTCTTTTCTTTTGGTCCATCATCTCTGTGACAGCCAGCAGGATCATCATAAAATATAGAGCTGAGTCACTTCCTTCTGGAAACCTTTCAATCGCTTCTGCCTGACTTAGGAATAAACCTAAGTCCTGTGCAGAAAGAACTGGACTGTGGGGCCTGGCCCTTGCATGCTTCACTGGCCTTACTGTCCAGCAGTATCCCTTCCCTCTCTGGGCTCAGACTCTACATACTGGCCTTCTGTCCTGCCCTCTACCTGAAATGTTCCCCCTTCCCTGTAACTTCTTCAGTTCATCTCTTAATCAGTCTCAGATTTATCATCATCTTCTCAGATACCTGGCCATTGGTTCCCAATTTAAATAATATTACTCACATTTTTCTATCTTAAATCATACCATTATTTTCTTTCAAAGCATTGATCCATGTCTTAGTCTGTTTGAACAGAACACTATGTACTGAATAACTCATAAACAAAAGAAAACCTATCTCTTACAGTTCTGGAGGTTGGAAAGTCCAAGAGGAAGGCACAGCAAATGATGTGTCTGGTGAGGGCTCACTTCTTGGTTCATAGATGGTCATTTTCTTACCAGTCCTCACCTCATAAAAGGGATGAGGGAACTCTCTGGGTTTCTTTGATAAGGACACTAATCTCATTCATGAGGACTCCAGCCTCATGACCTAGTCTCCTCCCAAAGACCTCTCCTCCAAATACTGTCTCAGTGTGGATTAGGTTTCAACATGTTGAATTTATGAATTTTGGGAGAATATGGACATTCAGTGCATAGCAATCACTATCTAGCTATAGAATATCTATCTCTATCTTGAAAGAGAGAAGGAGGAGAGCATTAGATAGACACATAAATAGATATCTAATAGATACTAACATGTGCCTTTCCTTGTAAATTACCTGTCTCATCTACCAGTTTATGGGCTCCACAAAGTTAAGGACCACACCTACTTAGATACATCATTCTCAACATAGAATGAGACCAATTTCATTTAAGGCAATTAAATTGTTGAATGAACAACTTTCCCAAAGTGGTACAATTTTTACCGTTCCTATCACCTTGGACTTTTCACTCTATGTCTGGAAGTATTTAGTCATATGATATGGGGAACTTTTGTTAAAGGGAAAATATATTTAGTTTTCTAATATCCATAATATTGCTTTATTTACCAGACCAAAGTGAGCACACTGCAATTCCTGAGCATATGTTGTTAAGATGCTGAAGGACAAAGTTTAGCTGTTGCCCAATCCAAGAACTCCTGGGCTAATACTCCTTGATCTTTGAGCTTTGTTCTCAAGTCTTACTCTGCATAAGGAATCACTACCTGGGAACATATAATTATAAATACCAACTCTGGCCATAGTCCATCAAACCATAATTACTGTAAGGGCCCCAGCATAAGAATTTTATTTTCTGTTCCTAGAGAAGTGTTATGTGAGGCCAGAATTTAAAACTGTTATCTCAAACCCTCTTCTAATCCTGAGAGTCAGTTCATTTTAGTCAGCATTGTCATATTTGTGTCTGTGGTTGTTAATCTTAAGGACTTTCAGTATCAAGCAAATGAATTTAATATTATTATGGTAATAATAAATGAATGGGTTCTACACTAAACCCACCAGAGATCTGAACCTAGCTTTATTACCCTCGTTATTATCTTGGGCAATCTTGGGTCCTCTATGAACACAGTTTATTTTTCTATGAGGAGAAGTATAATAATAGTGCTCATTTCATTTATGCAAATTATTTGAAATAGTACTTGGCATACAATAAGCTTTCAAAGAGTGTTAGCTGTGTTCATCACTGCCCTTATTGGACATGTAAGGTAGTTATCAAACTTCTCCCTATTTTACCTTTTCCTTCCTATTCAGGGCCACATCCCTCCTGTACCTTACAGGAAGGAAGTAAACATTTTTACATACCAGGTCCCAAAATGTTCCAACACTTCCATCAGACCACCTGGAGACTTCAGGGTACATGGACTTCTGTCTGGGGGCTTCTATTTTAATTTCCTTTAAAAAAATGGAACACTAATTTTAAAAAGCATTATAAATTCTGATAAGGTATAATGATCTGTCAGGCTTCCCTCATTGAAAATCACCACCATCATTTTATATCTCTGGTTACCTTCTTTCCACAGAAAAGACTTGCTTCTATTTAGTTAATTATCGCCAAGTGGTGTCATCCACAATTCATCAGCCTCAGAGTTGAAGTCATATTCTCTTTTCCCAAATAAATCTTTTTGTCATCCCAGCCACAGCTGCCCTCTTTGTTTTTATCTCATCATCTGGGGCCATTTATCACACATGGTAGAGACCCCAGAGTTGTATATTTCATTCTTGGCATGCTCAAGGCCCATATGGCCTTATTATAGGGAATCTCAAAGCCAAGTTTATAGCACGCAAATCTTCGAGAAATAGCAAAGTGGGATGGTAGCAGTCATACCTGTGAGCTTGGAGGCCCGCATGTAAGCTTTGAATCTCACTTTGTAAATCAGAGCATTTTATCACTGGATAAGCCTCCAAGGTCATTCATTGCAACTCTTTCATTTTTGTAGATGAGGAGATGGAGGCCCAGAAATTTCTTAAAAATAAGAAAAAAATAAAGATTTAACTAAATCTCAATTTAGTTAATTGGGATTAACATACATAAACTATTGGTACTATGTATGCAATAGATAACTAATGAGAACCTACTCTGTAGCTCAGGGAACTCTACTCGATGCCCTGTGGTGACCTAAATGGGAAAGAAGTCCAAAAAAGAGAAGATAACTGTGTACGGATAGCTAATTAACTTTGCCGTACGGTAGAAACTAACTTGACATTGTAAAGCTACCATTCTCCTATAAAAATTTAATAAGAAATAAGTTAGTTGAAAAGAATGAGATCTGTTTACTCTTATTTTTCTTAGTTCATTTAGGAATCACAGAATAATCTCTTCTGTGAAAAAACAAATAAACACAGGTATGTGCAATGAAAGCTTGTTACCTTAAGTAAACTTTTCTGATATATCTTAAATAATTCTACTGATTGATTCAGAGTCTTAGAATTCCTTCAACAGAAAATAAACATTACTCAGTATCCCCCACTTCTGCTTAGCTTTGGAGATAGAGAAGTAAGTAACACAACCTGTCTTTTTGGAACTCAAGGATTTTTAGTAACTTCAAAAAGCACACAAGTAAATGCTTGTAGTGGAAGTTGAGGAAACCAAGTCTTTTGTGAGGTTCCCAAAGGAAGGGAAAACTGACAGTTACCATGTTTCTTGATGATCTAATGTCCTGCTGCCCAGGGTATAATTTGACGGACTATATCACACTTGAGTCCCATGACCTATATGATAACATTGGTGATTGTAAAGGAAAACTTAAAAGGAAAAATTTGACTCTGTACTGATTCTGCTTCTGTGACTTTAACCCTTATTTGCCATTTGCAACTGCTGCTTCTGTTATTATAGGTATACATAGTGGCCTGCCTCAGGGAACCCTGTCCCAACTCACCCTTAAGCCAAAAAAGAAAGAAAAGAAAGTGAAGTTGCTCAATTAATATTAATACTTATTTCAAGCACTTAGTGCAGCAGTGGGTTCCCACACAAATGTCAAGGTCTTTCTTCCTATAGTTTGTTTTACATTACTCCTTGTAGAAATGGTCACTGGAGTCAGTTCAGTTCAGTCGCTCAGTCGTGTCCAACTATTTGCGACCCCATAATTGCAGCACGCCAGGCCTCTCTGTCCATCACCAACTCCCAGAGTCCACCCAAACCCATGTCCATCGAGTCAGTGATGCCATCCAACCATCTCATCCTCTGGCGTCCCCTTCTCCTCCCACCCCCAATCCTACCCAGCATTAGGGTCTTTTCCAATGAGTCAACCCTTCGCATGAGGTGGCCAAAGTATTGGAGTTTCAGCTTCAACATCAGACCTTCCAATGAACACCCAGGATTGATCTCTTTTAGGATGGATTGATTGGATCTCCTTGCAGTCCAAGGGACTCTCAAGAGTCTTCTCCAACACCACAGCTCAAAAGCATCAATTCTTCGGCACTCAGCTTTCTTCACCGTCCAACTCTCACATCCATACATGACCACTGGAAAAACCATAGCCTTGACTAGACGGACTTTTGTTGGCAAAGTAATGTCTCTGCTTTTAAATGTGCTATCTAGGTTGGCCATAACCTTCCTTCCAAGGAGTAAGCGTCTTTTAATTTCATGGCTGCAGTCACCATCAGCAGTGATTCTGGAGCCCAAAAAAATCAAGTCTAACACTGTTTCCACTGTTTCCCCATCTATTTCCCATGAAGTGATGGGACCAGATGCCATGATCTTAGTTTTCTGAACGTTGAGCTTTAAGCCAACGTTTTCACTCTCCTCTTTCACCTTCATCAAGAGGCTCTTTAGTTCTTCACTTTCTGCCATAAGGGTGGTGTCATCTGCATATCTGAGGTTATTGATATTTCTCCCGGCAATCTTGATTCCAGCTTGTGTTTCTTCCAGCCCAGCGTTTCTCATGATCTACTCTGCATATAAGTTAAATAAGCAGGGTGACAATATACAGCCTTGACGTACTCCTTCTCCTATTTGGAACCAGTCTGTTGTTCCATGTCCAGTTCTAACTGTTGCTTCCTGACCTGCATACAGGTTTCTCAAGAGACAGGTCAGATGGTCTGGTATTCCCATCTCTTTCAGAATTTCCCACAGTTTATTGTGATCCACACAGTCAAAGGCTTTGGCATAGTCAATAAAGCAAAAATAGATGTTTTTCTGGAACTCTCTTGCTTTTTCGATGATCCAGCAGATATTGGTAATTTGATCTCTGGTTCCTCTGCCTTTTCTAAAACCAGCTTGAACATCTGGAAGTTCACGGTTCACATATTGCTGAAGCCTGGGTTGGAGAATTTTGAGCATTACTTTACTAGCATGTGAGATGAGTGCAATTGTGCAGTAGTTTGAGCATTCTTTGGCATTGCCTTTCTTTGGGATTGGAACGAAAACTGACGTTTTCCAGTCCTGTGGCCACTGCTGAGTTTTCCAAATTTGCTGGCATATCGAGTGCAGCAGTTTCACAGCATCACCTTTGAGGATTTGAAATAGCTCAACTGGAATTCCATTACCTCCACTAGCTTCTGGATTTCTCACTTGGTTACAAAGAATCCTCTTCCCCTAGATTATGCCCAGAATGTAAATATTTGGGGCTATGTACACTGTGTATGTGCAGTTGCGACGGCTCGGCCGGGCCGAGGCCGGGAGCCGGGGGCGGCGGCCAAGAGGGGCTAGCCTGGGCCGGGGCCGGGGGCGGTGGCCGACAGGGGCTAGGTGGGGCTGGGGGCTGGGGGCCGGCCGCGGCGGCGGCGAGAGGAATTCCCTAAGGCCCAAGGTAAGAGAAACCCAAGTAAGACGGTAAGTGTTGCGAGAGGGCATCAGAGGGCAGACACACTGAAACTAAAATTACAGAAAACTAGCTAATCTGATCACACGGACCACAGTCTTGTCTATCTCAATGAAACTAAGCCATGCCGTGTGGGGCCACCCAAGACGGATGGGTCATGGTGGAGAGGTCTGACAGAATGTGGTCACTGGAGTAATTTACTGTGATTCCCTCTCTGGCCTCCTGGCACTAAGCTCTGTAGACTGTGCCCAGATAGCATCATTAACAAAGAGTGTTTAATTTCCCAAACATAAAAACATAATAAATCTTGAGTTTTAGATGAAATAACAACTAGTTGCAGGTGGGGGGATGGTGGCTCTCCAATTTTGACAGTGTTATTTAAATGTCTCATTATGAGAACACGTTTTCAGTATGTAGTTGTGCTGTTACCAAACCCAAGTTGGTGTGCTGATGCACAGTGAAACTAAATAATATAAAAAAATCCAAGTTTGGAGCAGAGAATGTTTTATTGCAGGATCACAAGGAGAATGGAGGCTCAAGCACAAAAAAAAAATCTCTGAACTCCCCAAAGGGTTTCAGCAAAGACTTTTTAAAGGTAAGATGAGGGAGAGATGTGGTTAGGTGTGGCAAACTTCCTGGCACAAGAATTCTTTATTCTTGCAGCTGTTCACTTAAGTCAGGTCATAATGCTCCTGTAACTTTCTTTCTCTATATGAATAAAAAAATATTATACCCTTAAAGGTCAAAGCTTTGAGAATGAGCTATCCTATATATTTCAGGCTACATGCAACATTTTTAACTTGAAGCAGAATCAATAGAATACAAAGATTAAAGTAAAAGAAATAAACATAATATGGAATCAGATGTGTTCTTCTCTGTTATGTGTTGTGGCTGAGGACACTGGTGATCATGTGAAGCAACAGAAGCAGCTCACAAGTGAATTATGCTCTTTTCACAAGGGTTCTCTGTGCAATAGCAGCCTTTGCTTTGATCCTGCCTTCTGTGAACTTGTGAATAGGATTTATGAAATCTTATCCCCCTACTTAAACCTTCTGTCAACCTGTCTGCCTTGGGGTGACCTTATGTCTCAGCCCATTCCATTTGATTCTAGTCCATGCTTGTCATCTCAGTTTTGTTATCTGTTCCCCTATTCACTCCCCCTCTTTGTTATTAAAAAATTGTAGGGACTTTAATTATGCTTTCCTTTATTGTGTCCTGTACCACCAGAGTGATTCATTTGCCTTGTCATTGTTACTGTGTCTGATCGCTGAATGGGACAGTTCATGTGGCAATGATTTTGCATCTCACAGCTTAGCACAGAGACCAAAGAGAATAAAGAACATGCCCAGTGACTGCCAGTGTACTTAAGAATAAACAAATGGAAGGACTTCTATTACTTTGGAAGTTCCCTAAAATAAATACATTATTTCAGTTTAGTCTTGTAGTTGGCTTCCCTGGTGGCTCAGATGGTAAAGAATCCACATGCAATGCAGAAAACCAAGGTTTGGGAAGATCCCTCAAGGAGGGCATGACAACCCTCTCCAGTATTCTTGCCTGGAGAATCCCTATTGACAGAGAGCCTGATGGGTTACAGTCCATAGGGTCACAAAGAGTTGGACATAACTGAGCGACTAAGCACAGCATTACTAGTGAAGAGCTCAGTAGAACTGCAAATTTTAGGTATGCTGAGTGTTACTGAGTCCAAGCTCATACTACTCTCTGCATCACAGGCCAATATATTGAGAGATGAGTAATGGGGCAAAGTATAGAACCTTTATTCAGAAAGCCAGCAGATCCAGAAGATGGGGGACTGGTACCACAAAGAATCATCTTGCCCAGGTTTGGATGCTAGTTTCATTTACAACAAAGAGCGGGAGGTCAGGAGGTATCATCAAAAGGTAGTAAGTTGTTGCAAATATTTTCTGGTTCCAGCCAGATTCCAGAGTGCAATGTGTTAATTTCTTCCTTCCTGCAGCTATTCACTGGTGGGCTGGTCAGAGCATGACCTTAAACAAGGGTACTTTAGTTTAAGCTCAGCTGTGGGAGGCAGAGTTCCCAGAGATGGGCCATCATGTACATTTAAGCAATAGGCAACATTCCTTTAGTGATTAGCTTGTAGCAAGAGCAATATAGAATGTGAAGTTTAAAGTAAAAGAAATATCCAATATGGAGTCAAAGTTGTTCTTCCCTATTCCAAGAACTGTCTACAAGTGTAAGATAGCCAAAAAGCATTTTAAGAAGACAAGTATGACTGTCAGTCTATCCGCTAAAGTTAGGATTGGAATTTAAAGTGTCTATTTTGTTTTTTTGTACTATGACTGTTTTTTTATGTTGTCTTTTTAGGACCTATTCTGTTTTTTTCTTTTTTCCAAACTACTCTCATGCACAGACACATCAGAAATTCTGTAAGGAAAGCTATTCTTAGGAATTGTCACAGTCAGTTTTGGAAACTTACACTGTTTTCACAGCTCATCTGAGGTTATCACAGGCTTCTGATAAGGCCTGGAAAAGTCACAGAGTTAGTGGAGGATCTCTGTAAATGTGAGTTGACTGTGGAAACCTCTGTGGTCTGTAGATTGCTAACCAAAGCCCTCGAGTATTCAGTGCAAGTGTATGGTCTGAATAATAATCACTTTTCTTATATAACATATCATGAGATAAGGCTTCAAACTGTAATTGTGTTGAAAATCATGGTTACTGCAAACAGCCCCAGAGTCTGAGAGGCACTGATTTTCTCAGGATGAATCAATGGTTTCTCTTGTCAACTTTGAGTTCCAGCTTTCCTTCTTGTAAGAAAATAGACTCCGTGTCACAAGCCCACATGAGAACCCTTCGCAGCTCACTTGAGGATTCAAGCTTGGAATCTTTTATTCAGTGGAATCCTTTTTTAGCTGGTTTGTTGACAAGCTACCAACATCCATCAAATATGCCAGAATATGCCTCCAGAACTCGGTCTTTCTCTGACAACAAGCTATGACAGCTGGGTCAGCAATTATGGTCTCAGTGGGAAGTCAGCCAAACACTGGCATTTCTCAGTACTGCTGCGGTGGAGGGGAGTGAATGTGGATTTATCTTGACCTAAAAGGAGAGGTTTGTGAGCTGGAGGAACTGCTCTTATCTAAAGACTCCTCGGATTCACAATTGACCTAACCTTAATATTCTAGCAAAATCTGCCAGTATATGACCATCTTATCAAACCACAAATTGAGTTCATTTTAATGAGATTCTGAAAATCGATTTTCAGGATGACGGAGAATGGTCCACTGCAGGAAGCAAATATCCAACAGCTGTGTTCTGGTTGGCATTGTAGGTAAAAAAAGGAACTCTGATGAGTGGTCATCATGTATTAAGGGCAGGAAAAAGAAAAAAAGAACACTCAAAAGACCACATCAGGGCTTTGTCACCTTGGCAGGAGACAATGAAATTGGGTAATTCCACTGACAGGGAGAGGTTTAGGTAGTTAGGATTGGAATGTGCACTGGCCAAATAAATAATATGGAAGAACTTTCTAAAATCCAGAGAGTTCTTTCTAAAAGCCCAACCAGGCATGCATCTTCCTTATTTTTAATACTTTAACAGTTATTTCTCAATTGATCTCAGGGTCCCATTAAAATTCATTATTTTATTGTTAATAGGATCCTCCATTGTAAAACCCTTGACTCTCTTCCCAGCCTCTTGCATCCCTACTCTCCTAGCTTTCTTTTAGGCCAGAAGGTCTCAAACTTCAGTGAGCATCAGACTCACCTAGAGGGCTTGAAAACATGCAAATATCTGGGTCCTAAGCCCAGAGTCTCTAATTCCATAGGTCTGCAGTGATATCCTAAATCCTGTACTTCTAACAAGCTCCCTGGGGATACCAAGGCTACTGGTGCAGAGAGCACACTTCTGGAATAACTGGTCCAGCAAGTTGGAATCCTCGTGGATCTGAGATCTGACCCTCTGGAACAGGAAGCTCCTTCTTTCTGTTGGCAATGACCTTTACACATACCTCATCTACCTAACTTCTATGCATCCCTCAGGACTAGGGAGAAGTATTATCTCCTGCTGGAGAGGGTTGAACACCACTCCTTTAGACTCCTTCGGCACCCAGTGCTCATCACCTTCCCAGGAATGTGTAACCGTGTAGCACTGCCTCCAGCTTAGCCTTTGAGACCAGGGACCTCTATTGAGTTCATCGCTATCCACCTGTGCTGAACATGGACCTCGCCATGTGGAGGGGGTCTCAGTAAAGGCTCAAATATGAGAATGTCTGGATGAAGTGAGACCCCCAAATCAACCAGAGTAGGAGGCTCGAGCTTAACGGGGGTAATGAGGATGAAGAGGACATTGTGTATCTACCCTTAAAAAGCCAAGAACTGCTGCTCTGATGGAACTTGGTCTGTGAGTAAAGGAGCAAAGGCAAAAAGAGCAGAGGCCGCAAGGAAATTAACATCAACCTGTAAGGAAAAGAAAACTCCCATTCATCTTTCCTTAAATGGGCATCTTCTTCCTTATACACTCACTCATATATACACTCTGCAGGCATGCTTGATTCTCCCTGGACCAGAGTCATGCACAGTCTCCCTGTCCATGAGGTGTTTCATGTCATAATCCTCACACCAACACCCCATTTTCTAATGAGGAAACATTTAGGGCTTCCATGTCAAATAACTCATTACTGTGTGTATGCCTTGCGGCAGGGTATGTAATCTTCCCAAGCTTTGGCTTCTCCTTTTTACAAATGGGGAAAAATATGAACCGCCCAAGGCTGTTAAGAAGAACATTAAATTAGGTAAAATATGCTAATTAGTGTCTTTTGCCCCTGGAGAATGGATTGCTTAATCCAAATGAAGAAATCTGTACGAGTGGCTTAGAAAAGCTGTGATAGAGAATGCAGAGGATATATTTAGTTTTGTCAGTTATTTTCTCAGTGCTCTTAAAACTATGCTCTGAGGTGATCACACACTTCTTTATCTGCCAGTAGGATCCTTCTCTAACTTTTATGCATCTTTCAATGCTTTCTTCATTTTTTCCTGTGTTTTTTCTTTTCATATTGTTAAAGAGCATCTTGCTTCAAGACATACGTAAAACATGAATGAAGATATAGACTTTCATAACCAGAGCTCATGCTGCAAATTAATACCAAAGGAGAATATTAGGACAAGGTGGTTACCACAGTATCTATTCAGGAAAGTCCAGTATATAATAGAATTGTTTCTCTTAAGAGCAACACTGTAAAAAGATGGGCCCTTTAACAATATGTTAAATCGGTGGTAGCCAAGTGAACTTGGGAAACTGAATGTTTAATACTCTGTGTCTGAAGGAATTATTAACTTTTCAGTTGGAGAAATCTCTAATCCTTCTTAAACACATTTTTTTAATGCTATTTCTCCATCTGTGAAATGGCCGGTGCATTTTGCATGTGACTTGAATAACATTGCAAAGGTTTAGGTTGTTTGTCTGAGTTCTCTTGGACTGGCAAAGTGTTTCTCTCATTGGCCTTCAGTGGTGTTAAGAGAAAACCTGTCCCACTTCTGACCTCTCTAACAGGGCCCTCTCATCTTTGTTATCAAGAGCATCTGTGAAGAACTCAGGAATCGTGACTGAGTGCCTCCAGAGAAACAAACACTTCGAGTGTGAATGGGTAGCCTGGCTCTTGTAGGATGGGGGCAGGTCACAGGAGAGGAAGTCAGAGGACAACTGACAGCATTGCCCTCAGGCAGAGGTACTGCAGTAGGTCCCTAAATCAGTTCACATGCAATTCTGGGTTCTGAATTAATGAGGTGATTTATACACATCTGCACCCTCTTCCCAAGGGATTGACTGTCCTGCTGGAGAGCTGGCGAGTAAACACATCTGAAACAACCAAGTGTCAAAATCTGGGTGGGAGGTGAATTATCAAAGAGAGTGGCAGTGTGCTCAGTGGCAGACTGGCTTGTGGGAGGAAGCTGTTAAAGGAAAGGGCTAAGCACCAGACTAATGAGCTGCATGTCAGAGCATCAGCCAGACAGGGGCTGTACTCGGGAAGGTCCTCAGTCCCACTGGGTGGGTTGGATTTTCAGCTCTGCCACTTACTAACTGCGTGCTCCTTGTGCCATGGTGTCCTCACTTGTAAAATAGCAATAATAAAAATAGTGTGTTCCTCATAGTGTTACTGGACACAAGTTCAAATGCTTAATGCACAGTGAGGCCAAACAAACTGAAATGATGAAGTCTGGAGCAGAGAAAGATGTATTTCAGGGACATGCAAGGAGATGGGTGGCTTGTGCCCAGAAACCTCCCAATTCCCTGAAATGTTCAAGTAAAGCATTTTGCAAGGCAAGGTGAGGGACAAAGTGGTTTGTTGTTGCAAACTTTGTCAGAATCCTTTGTTCTTGCAGCTGTCCAGTAGGTCAGGTCAAGATGTTCCTTTAAATCTCCAACAATACAAATGTTATTCCCTGTTCTGCAACTTTTTATCTCTGTATGAATGGAAAGACATTACACCCTTAAAGGCCAGAGCCTTTGGAAAGACTTTACACCCTTAAAGGCCAGAGTCTTAAAAATGGGCTATGCTGGATATGTCAGGCTATAGGCAACATTCTTAAAACAAAAGCACTAGAATGCAAAGGTAAAAGAAACAAATCTAACAGGGAGTCATATTTTTTCTTCCCTATTACAATAGGTGATTGATACGATTAAATAAATTCAAGCACAAAAAGCATTTAGAGCATTACAGGGCTCACAGTGTGTGTTCTATACATGTTCCTATGTCCTTCAATATAGACATACATGCATATCACACACACACACACACACACACACACACACACACAGACTTGGAGTAAGGTGAAGGTTGTGGAGAGAAGTAGTGGATGAGGGGAGAAAGGAGGACAGAGACAGGTAGAATTTAATTCTTTGTGCAAAGGGGGTTCACTGAAGGGCTTTAGCAAAGGGGATGGGAACATGACAGAATGGTTCAGAGGGAGGTTGCAGAGGTTGAGTCCAGCAGGGCAGTTATAAGGCTGTTATAGTGAGAATATGGATAGTGATGAAGGCTTGGATAAATAGCATTGATAAAGTCCCTAGATCAGCTAGAAATCTGAAGGATTGAATTGCAGATCATGAATGCTGGAATGGATTGGAAGAGAGGAGAGAGTGCCATGAAGTGGAGAAAGGAAGAGTCTTCTCCCCTCAGTAATGTTAACTACCATCATTGTTGGGCCTCCTTCCAGGCTGTTTTGGCCTCCAGGCAATAAGACGTGGCATGAAGGTTGGGAAGCAGAGGGTGAGGGATGGGGAAGGGCAGTACCTCCTTCCTTCTGATTGTTCCTGGAATCTTAATAAACCACTTGGGCATATCTTCTTGAAAATTTTCCAAATTTCTCATGAGACAACTAGATTAAGGTGTGTCTTTTCAACAGTAACTCAGATTGCATGCTTATTCATGTCAGAAATCACCCCACTCTCACAGTCATATACAGTGTTTGAATATACTGTTCCCGTAGCAGTGGGAGTACCCTTCTGTTTTTAGCTCACGACGTGCCATATTAGTGTCATGGCTCACCAGTTGCATGGGCCATGTCCCCTCACTCAGCACAAGGCTCCTAAGGACCCAGTTCCTAATCCAGAGTCTGGTGAAGAGCCAGCGGGGAGGCTTCAGAATAGAGCAGGAAGACACAGGTACAGACCTGCACACAAAGAATTTCAAGTAGAGTTTGAAGTATGGTAGAACAGGAAACTTGGGGCCAACTTGCATCCCCTGGGCAGTAAACCATTGAATCAAAAAGTGAAAAGCATTATTGTAGGTGAGAAAGTGCGGTGTCAGCCACAAGAGTAGACTGAGGAGGAATGCAAGGTCCTCCATATATCCTAAACACTGTTAATACTCCTAATCCCTCTTAAGGATTTAACACAAGTAACATGCCAGACATCATGGCATCCCTTTGTATGCATTATCACTTCATATGGATAAGCACATTTGATGCTCACAGCAGTCTTCTCTGAAGGATGCAATTACCCCATTTTATAGATGAGGATATCAAGTCTTCAAGATATAGAGCTGCCAACATGACCTAGTCAAGCTACAGCCATCACAGTTTAACATCCATGCTCTTATCTATATTATGATCCTTATTATTCTATGACTGATAGAATTGCTGACAGCTTGCTGTCTGTAGTCTCCACTTGGTTTTGGTAGAGACTGGTTTCAGAGGACAGAGGTAGAAGCATGGATGGGGTGATGGGGGAGAGGGTCTGAGAAAGTTGAAGATTGGTAAAAATCCCTCTGTCTCTGGACTATTTCATTTTTGGGTCTCAGATGTATTAGCAACCTTGGTTAGAACCACTTTATTCCACAGGAATAAATTATGAAATTGTATTTTAAAATTAATTACCAGAAAAGTATGATTTCATTTTTATTTTCATTTCAAAATTTCAGCTTTCCAAAGGATATTTCTAGCTCCTTGGTCAAAAAAAAACAAAACAAACAACTTAATTTATCACTGTGTATGCTCAAGGTGAGGATTTTAATTGCTTGGTGAATAATTTAAAAAATTGACTTTTCTCAAGTAGTTAATTTCAAATAAGAATAATTTCACCCCCTTCATACACCCATTCACCATCATCCCACCCACATAAGATGGTATATAATGGATCTGTTCTAACTGTAATTAAATAACCTTAACATTCTCCTATTACAAAAGTAATAACATTTTTTATAAAAGTTTTTATGATGAAAGGATAGAAAAATAATATAAAAACACCTATCACAACACCTCCAAAGAATCACTATTAATTATTTGAAGGACTATTTTTAGAGCAGTGTACATTCACAGCAGAATTAAGGAAAGTACAGAGGAAGGTATAGAGACTTCCAGTATACACCTGGCTCTCACAAACACAAGTCCCCCTCCCCCATCATCAGTGTCCCCATCAGAGTGGTACATTTATTACAGCTGATGAACCTACAATGACAAACAACAATCACCCAAAATCCACATTATGTTTCTGAAGAGGAAAATTTAAAAACTTTCACCCAGCAAGAAATAACCTCATGCTCATTCTGCTTCTGTAACTCAGCTAGCTCCTTGCAAAGTCACGTGGGAAAGCCCCAACTATACAGAGCCTAATCCTCACCCTCTAGCAAGTTTCCCTGATTTAAAGACCTGATGGGATGACTCGTCCACTGAAGGACATTGGCCTGCTCCTGAAGGATTGTATTGGATTTGTGGGACTAACACATATTCAGTTTTACCAGCCAACTGGTGGGGGGCGTGGTATTGGAGACTATTCGTCCCTCCCTTTTCCTACTTCCCCTAGCCCAAGGTGGACTGTTGGGAGTCCCAGTTTATAAAGACAGAGGCCCCACCAAAAAGCTCATGTCTCTACAGATTGGAGACTGGAAAAATGACAATGGCCTCCTGAATGCATATCCAATACTACAGGCCAGCCACAAGGGCAGAAGTTGGGTCCTGGGGCTACTGAGCTGAAACTTACATCACTTACCCTTGTCAATTACCCAGCCTCTGTAATCCTGCTTAACCATGTTTGTGTAAAGCTCAGGCATCCCCCTGCTGTGTCCTAACTACTGTTTCTGTGTGCACAAGACCCCTAGTTTGAACTAGCCTATTAACAGTCAGCACTGTCCATGAGGTCTCGAAGAGTCAGACACGACTGAGCGACTTCACTTTCACTTTTCACTTTCGTGCATTGGAGAAGGAAATGGCAACCCACTCCAGTATTCTTGCCTGGAGAATCCCAGGGATGGGGGAGCCTGGTGGGCTGCCATCTATGGGGTCGCACAGAGTCGGACAAGACTGAAGCGACTTAGCAGCAGCAGCAACTGTCCACTAAAGTCTGGTGTCATGCACTGTCTATAAAAATTCTGTAACTCCTTTGTTCTGGGCTCAGAGCTGGAAGTGTTAACTACTCTGGGCCCACCAGAGTAATGAACCTGCTTTCTCCAAGCGCAGTGGTTG
Organism: Giraffa tippelskirchi; assembly: GCF_054371585.1. Taxonomy (NCBI): domain Eukaryota; kingdom Metazoa; phylum Chordata; class Mammalia; order Artiodactyla; family Giraffidae; genus Giraffa; species Giraffa tippelskirchi. The sequence goes on from NC_137277.1 coordinate 135,936,620, forward strand.
GTTTCTCGACAATAAACCTGAATTCTCCAACTCTCTGACTGTGGTGCTTGGTTTCTTGATGATCCGACTTCTGCAACAGTTCATTGTTGGTGTTGCACATTCTGTAAGTTTAGAGTAACATATATATCTTATCATTTCAGTATCAGTATTTTCACTGTCCTAGAAATCCTCTGTGCTCTGCCAATTCATCTTTCCCTCTGATCAACCCCTGGCCTCTACTAATCTTTTTCCTGTCCCATAGTTTTGCTTTTCCTAGAATGTCATGCAGTTGGACTCATAGAGTAGCATTTTCAGATTGACATTTTTTCATTGAGTAGTATGTATTTAAGGTTTTTGTTTGTTTCTTTCTTTTCATGACTTGACAGTTCATTTCTTTTTAGTGCTGTGCAGTATTCCATTGTCTCAGTTCAGTTCAGTTCAGTCGCTCAATCGTGTCCGACTCTTTGCAACCCCATGAATTGTAGCACGCCAGTGTACCACAGTTTAGTTGTCCATTCACCTGGTGAAATGTATTTTGGTTGTTTATAAGACTTGGCAATTATAAGTGAAACTGCTGTAAACATCTGTGTGCAGGTGTTTGTGTGGACACAAGTTTTCAACTCTTTTGAGTAAATACCACAGAGTTAGATTGCTAGATGGTATAGGTAGAGTACATTAAGTTTTGTAAGAAACTGCCAAACTGTCTTCCATGGTGGCTGTACCATTCTGTGTCCCCACTCTCAATGAAGGAGATTACCTATTGCTCCACATCCTCCTACCTCAGCATTTGGTGGTGTCGGTGTTCCAGGGTTAGGCCATTCTAATAGCCGTACAGTTAACAGTACCTCATTATTTTAATTTGCATTTCTCAGGTGACATGTGATGTAGAGCATCTTTTCAGATGCTTATTTGCCATCTTTATATATTCTTTGGTGAGGTAAGACTCTTCATATTTGAAAGTCACTTGGAGAAGAGTTCTTAAAAGTTCTCATCACAAGAAAAAATTCTGTAACTATGTATGGTGACAAATGTTAAATACACTTTTTGTGGTGCTGATTTTGCAATATATATAAATATCCAATCATTGTGTTGTACACTTGAAACTAATATAATGTTGTAGGTCAATTATGCATCAAAAAAAAAGGAAAAGAAAATTCCTGTTAGCTTTTTGACATACAATTTTCAGATATGTTTATTCATATCTGCTGCAAAAGTTTATCTAAATCATAATTACCAGGACTTCCCTTTTTGCTTTCACAATAATGAATATTTATTTTTATATGAAAACTAAAATGATACATATCATCAGCATAAGATAAGGCAGGCATGATAAGGATGCACGATATTTGCCCTCTCTGTTCAAATAGTAAATCTGCTTTTACTGAGTATTATTTTCCAGTGAACCTAAGTTCAGATCAGTTCATTTCAGTCACTCAGTTGTGTCCAACTCTTTGCAACCCCATGGACTGCAGCACTCCAGGCTTCCCTGTCCATCACAAACTCCCAGAGCTTACTCAGACACATGTCCATTGAGTCGGTGATGCCATCCTCTGTTGTCCCCTTCTCCTCTGGCCTTCAATCTTTCCCAGCATCAGGGTCTTTTCCAATGAATTAGTTATTCTTTGGCCACATCATTATAGGGGACTGGAATGCAAAAGTAGGAAGTCAAGAAACACCTGGCATAACAGGCAAGTTTGGCCTTGGAGTACAGAATGAAGCAGGGCAAAGGCTAATAGAGTTTTGCCACGAGAACGCACTGGTAATAGCAAACACTCTATTCCAACAACACAAGAGAAGACTCTACATGTGGACATCACCAGATGGTCAACACCAAAATCAGATTAATCATATTCTTTGCAGCCAAAGATGGAGAAGCTCTATACAGTCAGCAAAAACAAGACCGGGAGCAGACTGTGGCTCGGATCATGAACTGCTTATTGCCAAATTCAGACTTAAATTGAAGAAAGTAGGGAAAACCACTAGACCATTCAGGTATGACCTAGATCAAATCCCTTATGAGTATACAATAGAAGTGACAAATAGATTTAAGGGACTAGACCTCATAGACAGAGTGCCTGATGAACTATGGACAGAGGTTTGTGACATTGTACAGGAGACAGGGATCAAGAAAATCCCCATGGAAAAGAAATGCAAAAAAGCAAAATGGCTGTCTGAGGAGGCCTTACAGATAGCTGGCAATAGAAGAGAAGCGAAAAGCAAAGGAGAAAAGGAAAGATATTCCCATCTGAATGCAGAGTTCCAAAGAATAGCAAGGAGAGATAAGAAAGCCTTCCTCAGCAATCAGTGCAAAGAAATAGAGGAAAACAACAGAATGGGAAAGACTAGAGATCTCTTCAAGAAAATTAGAGATACCAAAGGACCATTTAATGCAAAGATAGGCTCGATAAAGGACAGAAATGGTATGGACCTAACAGAAGCCGAAGATATTAAGAAGAGGTGGCAAGAATACACAGAAGAACTGTACAAAACAGATCTTCACGACCCAGATCATCACGATGGTGTGATCACTCACCTAGAGCCAGACATCCTGGAATGTGAAGTCAAGTGGGCCTTAGAAAGCATCACTACGAACAAAGCTAGTGGAGGTGATGGAATTCCAGTTGAACTATTTCAAATCCTCAAAGGTGATGCTGTGAAACTGCTGCACTTGATATGCCAGCAAATTTGAAAAACTCATCCGTGGCCACAGGACTGGAAAAGGTCAGTCTTCGTTCCAATCCCAAAGAAAGGCAATGCCAAAGAATGCTCAAACTACTGCACAATTGCACTCATCTCACATGCTAGTAAAGTAATGCTCAAAATTCTCCAAGCCAGGCTTCAGCAATACGTGAACCGTGAACTTCCAGATGTTCAAGCTGGTTTTAGAAAAGGCAGAGGAACCAGAGATCAAATTTCCAATATCTGCTGGATCATCGAAAAAGCAAGAGAGTTCCAAAAAAACATCTATTTCTGCTTTATTGACTATGCCAAAGCCTTTGACTGTGTGGATCACAATAAACTGTGGGAAATTCTGAAAGAGATGGGAATACCAGACCATCTGACCTGTCTCTTGAGAAACCTGTATGCAGGTCAGGAAGCAACAGTTAGAACTGGACATGGAACAACAGACTGGTTCCAAATAGGAGAAGGAGTACGTCAAGGCTGTATATTGTCACCCTGCTTATTTAACTTATATGAAGAGTAGATCATGAGAAATTCTGGGCTGGAAGAAACACAAGCTGGAATCAAGATTGCCGGGAGAAATATCAATAACCTCAGATATGCGGATGACACCACCCTTATGGCAGAAAGTGAAGAAGAACTAAAGAGCCTCTTGATGAAAGTGAAAGAGGAGAGTGAAAAAGTTGGCTTAAAGCTCAACATTCAGAAAACTAAGATCATGGCATCTGGTCCCATCACTTCATGGGAAATAGATGGGGAAACAGTGTCAGACTTGATTTTTTTGGGCTCCAGAATGACTGCTGATGGTGATTGTAGCCATGAATTTAAAAGACGCTTACTCCTTGGAAGGAAGGTTATGGCCAACCTAGATAGCATATTTAAAAGCAGAGACATTACTTTGCCAACCAAAGTCCGTCTAGTCAAGGCTATGGTTTTTCCAGTGATCATGTATGGATGTGAGAGTTGGACGGTGAAGAAAGCTGAGTGCCGAAGAATTGATGCTTTTGAACTGTGGTGTTGGAGAAGACTCTTGAGAGTCCCTTGGACTGCAAGGAGATCCAATCAATCCATCCTAAAAGAGAGCAAACCTGGGTGTTCATTGGAAGGACTGATGTTGAAGCTGAAACTCCAATACTTTGGCTACCTCATGCGAAGTGTTGATTCATTGGAAAAGACCCTAATGCTGGGTAGGATTGGGTGTGGAAGTAGAAGGGGACGCCAGAGGATGAGATGGTTGGATGGCATCACCGACTCGATGGACATGGGTTTGGGTAGACTCCGGGAGTTGGTGATTGACAGGGAAGCCTGACGTGCTGCCATTCATGGGGTCGCAAAGAGTCGGACACGACTGAGCGACTGAACTGAACTGGCCACATCAGGTGGCCGAAGTTTTGGAGTTTCAGCTACAGCATCAGTCCTTTCAATGAATATTCAGGAGTGATTTCCTTTAGGATTGGCTGGTTTGTTTTCCTTGCAGTCCAAGGGACTCTCAGGAGTCTTTTCCAACACCACAGTTCAAAACTGTGGTCTTCTCCCACACCATCAATTCTTCAATGCTCAGCTTTCTTTACAGTCCAACTCTCACATCCATACATGACTACGGGAAACCATAAACCTAAAGGAAACCTAAAGGAACCTAAAGTAAAATCTCAGATTTCTGCTCAGCACAGGTCTAGGAAAACTGTACTGTTCAGTCAGGGTTCAAATAACGAACTATGTTTTTCACTCTGACCTTGAGCTGGAAATGATGGGAGAAAATGACTCCAACTATCAGAAGCAGGTTAATAAGGAGGATAAATCATGAGAGTCTATTACAGCTAGGCATCTGACACAATAGAGCCTGACAAAGGTACTTGTGGTATTCACATCTTGTCCCCTCAAGCAAAAGCTGACTATCACTAATGAGAGTTTTTACTTCTAGGCTGATGATCAGTTCACTCTGAGTGTGTGATGGTTGCTTGTAAATGAATATTTCCCCTGAGTCTAATTACACTGGGTCTGGTCTATATGTTTCCACTTGAGTCAGTACCCTATAGATGTCAGGAACATTTCAATTAATTGAACAACAGCTAAGACAGGAAAGAGAGAGAACATTCTGAGGATGTGCACTGATTTTCCTTCCTCTCTTTGTGCCTAGAATCGGACGTTGCTGACTTTGATGGCCGAAGCTCCCTACTCTACAGGTTCAATCAGAAGCTGATGAGTACTCTCAAAGATGTGATTTCCCTGAAGTTCAAGAGCATGCAAGGAGATGGGGTCCTCTTCCATGGAGAAGGACAACGCGGAGACCACATCACCCTGGAGCTCCAGAGAGGGAGGCTCGCCCTGCACCTCAACTTGGGTAGGGTCAAGCTTTGCCCTGTGCCTGGCCATGTCAGGCTGTGGGGAACTCCTTTTATGGCAGGTTATCCTTCTAATGTGTCAGTTAGAAGTTGCTGTGTCACAGTCAAAGTGACATATTTTCCTTATCCAAATTGGAGAAGAAAAATCCACGTTTTTAAATGTTTAAGCCATAAATAGCATTCTTTCAAAGTAATTTTGGTAGGTAGATAGAGATACAGGTTAATTTTCTTCCTTCCTTCCTTTCATTCTTTACCTATTTCACTTTTTTTTTTTAAGTAACAAACTTTAGCTTGAGTAAGTTTGAACACACACATAAGCACACATATTACAATATAATAAGTCTTGCTCAACATCTATTATACTTGTTACATTTATGAAAGTTAAGCTCCTGGGGGAAAATGGAGAAGATACATTTTAATTTTTGTTTGTTTTGTGAGGGAACAAGGGGTCATGTGCATGGCATCTAAGTTTCTGGGCATTCTCATGTCTTATTAAGGGAAACTCTGTTTTGTTTATTGTTTTTTTCAAGTGTCCAGGCTGTGCTAGGGTGAGCCCTATATTGCCAAATGCCAGCAAATTTAGTACAGAATACCCTCCTACTTTCTATGTGTTTAGGACTCAGGCATCCATCTTTCCTGCCTCACTACTGGCAGGTCTTCATTTCTTGGTAATCAACTAAGAGACGGTCAGCCTCCTTTATGTGAAAGGTACTTTGTAAGGAAGTATGAACCAAGTACAGAAGGCGGGGAGTAGAACTCCCAAATTCACAAAGGCAAACCAAGAAGCTCTCCTGGAGAAAAGGAACTAGGAAAAAAGTGTTAGGGTGATGAAAAAGAAAGAGACCACTTTCTGTAAGAATGAGTTTCTGCCTCCCATTGGGTATTTATTAGTGTTAGGGGAAGGGGTAGAGAGTAGACTTGTAGAAGATAATTATCACTAACTGCCGAGTATTTCTGATCAAATAGTAAAGAAAGAAAGTCATAGCAGTATTCACTTTGTAGGCTTAAGTTGCATGAAAGCCTAGAAAGATCACAGATAATTTTTTGTCTTTTAATAATTATTTAGTAATACGTTCTTTTACTAATTAGCATAAGAATGAAGATTATTGTGAACTCATCCCCAAAGCCAAGCAATGGAGATACTTATTTTGAGGCATTTCTGAGCATCTCCTTACCCTCCACGTTGGACACTGGCAGTGCTAGCAAGGAGAGCCTCTGGATCCCAAGTTTAGCTCATTAAATTGATATCTAATGCACTAAACTAAATACACAGCAAAGGCATCTTTAGAGTCTCACCCAGAGGAGAGCTAAAGAGGATTTGCTGATAACCTAATCAGTTTTGTCCACATACCTAAAGAAATTTCAGTGAAGTCTATGAAAGATGAGCATATTCAGCAGAAACATATCAGTCTATTAACTGGTGTTCAATTTTCTTGAAAGGAGAATGGATGGAGTAACTTCCTCCCTAACACCCAGTGACAAGTTGTTCACAAAGTATTGTGGGTTGTGGATAAAGTTATTGCCATTCCCCCTCTGAAACTCTGCCCCAACAAGCATAACCCAATGATGTACAGCAGTTTCAGTCACAGTAAAGCAGGATGGAAAGGAAAAGATGTGCTCATGTGACAGATTTTACTTGCAGACAGGTGCCAGCTATTTATTTTAGGGGAAAGTTCATAACTTCCAAGCCTCAATTTACTTGTTTCTAACCTGGGATATTATTAATAACTATCTAGTAGGGCATGAATGTAAAAACTAAAAATATTCAAAATGAATTTTCTGTGATCCAATCTGCTGTGCTCAGTCATGTACGACTCTTTGTGGCCCCACAGGCTATAGCCTGCCAGTCTTCTCTGCACATGGAACTTTCCAGGCAAGAATACTGAAGTAGGGTGCCATTTCTTACTTTAGGGGCTCTTCTTGAGCTTTAGAGCTTTCATCTCTTATGTCTCCTGCATTGGCAGGTGGATTCTTAACCACTAATGCCACCTGAGAATTTTCTATGTCAGTAAATAAACACAATGAAACTCCTCATATTACTCATTCTTCAACTAACGATATCTGAATGTCCCACATCCTATAGTTTGCTGGTCTTCCTGGAAAGAAGTGGGTCTATTAAGATGAAGAAGACCCTCTCCTGGCTGTGATATAAAGAAGACAGAACAATTCTATTTCCAAATTTCCATTTAACCCATATTTCTAACTCTGTTGGTGGTAATGGAAAATCTCATTTAGTGAATTACTCGGTAGTGAAAATATGTTTAGTCTGTATTCTACGAAGTTTGGAATTTTTCTTCTGCTTTTGGATTTTACTCATCTCCATGAATTTACCATGACTGAGTATTTCCTGTACTTACCTCCTTTAAACAGTTACCCAGCATACTCATTAAAGAGCACAGTTTTTTTATGTTCCTTCTCTAGAGAGACACTGACATATATTAGTATGTTAGCTTTGCATATCTCTGTCATAGCCAGCAAATCTTTGGAAGCACTGAGTTAAGGGGAAAGGGGGAATAGTAATAGCTTTGATTTGCCCATAAGAAAAAATCTGTAACATAGGTTACACAAGGGTAAGATAACACTGTGTTCATGACTGTAGTTCTGGAAACTAAGAGAACACCTACCTGATGTAGGTACTCCAGGCCAATTGAGTTATTGGGAAAAGAGCTTTTCATCTCACCTATCAGAGCCTGACACAAATACACATTTTTCTCATTTGGCTTGCTCATCCCCAAGCCTGAGTTACTCTTCCTCCTGTGATCTTCACAATGTGCAGTATCCTATCCAATCCTCAAAGCAGCCCATTAGGTACATAAACATTAGCCCCAATTTACCTATATGGAATATTAAGCTGGAGGAATATAAGTCAGCTGCTCAAATGATGTACCTAGTAATTATCATAGTCACAATTAAAATCCAGTTATATTTACTGCCTTTTAAACTTATTTTCAGATTACAACATATGTATCAGTTTTAGAAAACTTGAAGAAAAAAAATTATAAATAAAAGGAAAAAAGTCACTCAAAACTCTACAACCCAGTCATCCTTCTGTTAATTTGGTGTATTTTCCAAGTGTTTTTTCCTTAGCCATTTATATAAAAATTTTACATATTATATAAAATTTATGTTCTTTCCAAGTTGCCACACAACCTTCAAAGTGGAAAGAGTTTAATACTATGCATGATCAAGGTCTTTTTATTTTTTAATTTTTTTTAAAGAAATGAATCAAGAAAGAGAAAAAAATGAAGAGAGAGAGGAAGAATCTAAGAATTCAAGTTAATGGGCTGAGGATGGTGTTGGGTCAGTGAAGGAGGAAGTTTCTCTCTTCCCAGCTAATGTGGACACTCCAGCAGTGTTCCCTGTAGGGACAGTTCTCTAACGTGTGTTCTTCTTCTAATTTGTGGCTTTACAATTCAATTTTTTAGGCGAGTGGAGTGGTTCAGTACCATGGACAGTTACAGAGTAGGGCCTTTGGAGATGCATGGTGTGCTGTGGTTCCTCACAAGTGATGCTCTTTGCTGATATTCTGATTCATATTACCTCTGTGGCAACTGACTTGAAAAGACCATTTCAATGCTGCAGTCAAACTAAGCCTTCCCCTTTGACTGTTCTCTTAGGTTACAACAATGATTTTTCTAGAGCTACTAATGGGAAAGAAATTTCTTCTCTCAATCCATAAGGAAGTTAATAGAGATTCTTCTTTCCACTCTTTGCACATCTCATTCAGATCACCTGTGGCAGTTTGCCCTGTGTAGAATTACAACAGCACAAACTCATACATGCAGGTGGGAGAATCAAAGAGCAGAGGCATTACACGACTGGGGAATTGTAGTAAGAACTAAACAAAACATCAATTGCACACACAAGCCATTCATCCTTACAAGAGTCCAGTGCTTTTGAACTGAGGCAGATTGTGCAATAAAGCAGTCATAGGAAAGTGAGAACCTTGAAATAGCATAAACATGTGTGGAGCACACTGTCCTTGGGGGAGCCAAGCATAGGTTCAAAGGCAAAGCATTTTACTGCATAACCAACTCACTGAGATATCTTGGATATCACTGAATACTCTGCACCTACTCCAGGGAGTCTAGTGAATGTTTACTTTAGCTTTTTCAAATTCAAGCATTTTGATCATCAGTGATATCCAGTTGGTTGCCCTGGGTCTCAGAGATCATGTAGTTGCATAGCCGTCGACCCAAGATTAGTTCAGTTCAGTTCAGCCGCTCAGTCGTGTCTGACTCTTGCGACCCCATGAACTGCAGCACGCCAGGCCTCCCTGTCCATCACCAACTCCCAGAGTCTACCCAAACCCATGTTCATTGAGTCGGTGATGCCATCCAACCATCTCATCCTCTGTCATCCCCTTCTCCTCCGGCCCCCAATCCTATCCAGCATTAGGGTCTTTTCCAATGAGTCAACCCTTCGCATGAGGTGGCCAAAGTATTGGAGCTTCAGCTTCAACATCAGACCCTCCAATGAACAGCCAGGATTGATCTCCTTTAGGATGGATTGATTGGATCTCCTTGCAGTCCAAGGGACTCTCAAGAGTCTTCTCCAACACCACAGTTCAAAAGCATCAATTCTGCAGCGCTCAGCTTTCTTCACCGTCCAACTCTCACATCCATATATGACCACTGGAAAAACCATAGCCTTGACTAGATGGACTTTGGTTGGCAAAGTAATGTCTCTGCTTTTAAATATGCTATCTAGGTTGGCCATAACCTTCCTTCCAAGGAGTAAGCGTCTTTTAATTTCATGGCTGCAGTCACCATCAGCAGTGATTCTGGAGCCCAAAAAAATCAAGTCTAACACTGTTTCCACTGTTTCCCCATCTATTTCCCATGGAGTGATGGGACCAGATGCCATGATCTTAGTTTTCTGAACGTTGAGCTTTAAGCCAACTTTTTCACTCTCCTCCTTCACCTTCATCAAGAGGCTCTTTAGTTCTTCTTCACTCTCTGCCATAAGGGTGGTGTCATCCGCATATCTGAGGTTATTGATATTTCTCCCGGCAATCTTGATTCCAGCTTGTGTTTCTTCCAGCCCAGCGTTTCTCATGATCTACTCTGCATATAAGTTAAACAAGCAGGGTGACAATATACAGCCTTGACGTACTCCTTTTCCTATTTGGAACCAGTCTGTTGTTTCATGTCCAGTTCTAACTGTTGCTTCCTGACCTGCATACAGGTTTCTCAAGAGACAGGTCAGATGGTCTGGTATTCCCATCTCTTTCAGAATTTTCCACAGTTTATTGTGATCCACACAGTCAAAGGCTTTGGCATAGTCAATAAAGCAGAAATAGATGTTTTTCTGGAACTCTCTTGCTTTTTCGATGATCCAGCGGATATTGGTAATTTGATCTCTGGTTCCTCTGCCTTTTCTAAAACCAGCTTGAACATCTGGAAGTTCACGGTTCACGTATTGCTGAAGCCTGGCTTGGAGAATTTTGAGCATTACTTTACTAGCATGTGAGATGAGTGCAATTGTGCAGTAGTTTGAGCATTCTTTGGCATTGCCTTTCTTTGGGATTGGAACGAAAACTGACCTTTTCCAGTCCTGTGGCCACTGCTGAGTTTTCCAAATTTGCTGGCATATCGAGTGCAGCAGTTTCACAGCATCACCTTTGAGGATTTGAAATAGCTCAACTGGAATTCCATCACCTCCACTAGCTTTGTTCGTAGTGATGCTTTCTAAGGCCCACTTGACTTCACATTCCAGGATGTCTGGCTCTAGGTGAGTGATCACACCATCGTGATTATCTGGGTCATGAAGATCTTTTTTGTACAGTTCTTCTGTGTATTCTTGCCAGAATGCTCTCCAATTCAAACACAAGGTCCTGACATTAATCATTAAACTGTTATAGACTTTCATGAAACTAGTAGGTGTTGAATATTAAAAAGTTGCTATTCGTGTGTTAAAACTTTGAGAATGGAGAGACCAGGGTGGGATAGAGAAGTCCAGAAAGTCTTCTTGGATCCAACTTCAATTAGCTGGAGATTTTATTATGAAAAGGAAAGAAAGACAGGAATTTCAGACAAAGTGTCAGTGTGGTAAATGGCACCACATTTTATATAAATTGTGTCATTCATGTACAAGAATTCATTGAGCAAGTACATTAAGCTAAGCACTGAGGCTTGCACTGGGGGTTAAAAATTTGAATTCACCAGTTCTGATTTTCAAGGAGGTCCCAGCCTGGTAAAACGATTATTGTGATTGACTTTCTAACTTTGTAATATTAACCAAAAATAGATAGCTATGTATCATCAAAACCATATTTTTTAAGATAATGAAGTCACCAAAGATAGAATCAACTTAGGAGTCAGATTGAGCAATGACCCCTAAATCTAGAGAACATTTTATTGAATAAAATTTAGAATTTTTTTTTTTTTAAGAACTAAGGACATGAATTACTTTTCCTTAGTGATACATAAGGATTTGCTCTGATTTGAGGGTCAAGTCCACTGTAATCACATTGCTTCCTATTAGTTTTTATTTTCTTGAGAAGACTTCATTTGAGTACTTGAGAACATTCATCAGCGCTGAATTTTGCTAAATAGGGGTCTATATAATCCTGGATAAACTAGAGAGGTGAAATTTGCCTTCACCATCTACATCATGTCCTTCCCATTTTGGGTTGCTGCATTTTCCTTTTCCACAACTCTCTGCTTCCTGATCCATCAAATCCTTTTCCTGGTATTCTTACTAAGCTATATAAACTCACATGTGTTTATGGTAAGAGGCAGATGGCCAGAACATAAGGAATGAAGGTATCAATTTTTCCAATAGGAGTAAGTAGTAAGAGTATTTAGCTTTGGAGTCATAGCTCAGGGTGTAACCTTAATTCTTTGTGACCTTGGGTGTATCCTGTAGCTTCATTGAGGTGAAGCTTTTTGTAAGGCTGTGTTCAGGAATAACAAAAACAACCTGTGTAAAATGCTTACCTCACTTTAACAGAAAAGAAGCTTAAAAATACAAGTGAATACCAACATTGATAGCATGAACAACTAAATGTGAGAAAGTTAATCCTGAAGATCAGGTGGATGCAGGCATTGGGGTCCTCCATGCAAATGGCCCTGTATCTCATCAACAACAAATCTTTCCAAGAGTGACTTTTTGTTGAAATACAGTCTTAAAAAAGAAGTTTATGTTCCCATTTACTCAAGCTATATGAAGTCTACAGATTGTGAAAGGTAAAGTGCCATCCATACTTAAACTGTTAAGACCAAGCAAGGTGATTTAATCAAAGGAGATTTTGAAGTGAAACACAACAATATACATGCTAAGGATCCAGAAAAAGGCTAGTTCCAAGGGTGAAGAATTTGATATGCTTATCCATAGTATGTTGAGGTGGGGTGGGGGGGAGGATGAGAAGAGCAAGTTAGAAATATTTTGCAGATATTTCAAACTTCCTGTAAAATTTTTCGTATGCTTTAGGGTTTTGAGTAATATTTACATAATTTCATTTTAACTATCTCAAACTACATGAAAACAGGTTTTAATTTAATAAGTAATACATTGTTTTCTCTAATGTGTTTCTAGCCTAAAAGACACCTTCCGTGGATTTTTATTGTCTTTGTGTCCTCCACAATTACCCATTGGTGTTTTTATTTTGCCTTAATAAATTGGAAACTAGTTAAAACTAGTAGTTGAACCGTAATTGCCACGGAGATATGACTTGAAGTATATATTACAGAATGAAGAGTTTGATAATCTTTTGAGAATAAAGTTTTTTCGTAATTTCTAATAATGAACATTTCTAGGTAAAATGGAAACTTTTCTAGGGCTAATCTTTTTTCTTCATAGTAACACCTCATATAGATATATTTTGAAACATCCTACTTGATGAATAGCAGAATTTCCTGTTTATCAAACTGTTACAGTGGACTGATTTCCACTCGGTTTTTTTCAATACATGTGTTCTTGCCTGGGAAATCCTAGGGACAGAGGAACTCGGTGCACCTACAGCTCATGGGGTTGCCAAACAGTTGGGTGTGACAATGATTAAAAACAAAACAAAGATTTCTGCATGTTAACATAAATTGATTCATGGAGAGGGTAAAATATGTTCATGTCTGCCATTTTTTAAATTAAAAATATACTTGTAATGCAGGAGATATTCAATAATTCACACATCAGTCATATAGTTAGCCATGCAGGTTGAGGATTATGCTTTTAATGAAGTTTAGTTTTGTTTCTTAATATCAAAAATATTTATACTCTAAAATGTATAAAGAAAAGAAAAATAATAAAAACTAAAATTATAGTCAGTTTGACCTCTTCATAATTAAATTCATCTTTTGAAGCCGGAAAAATAGTGTAGAAAATATCAAAGTATTTAATTTTAATCCTTGTTTTTATTTTCTATATTAAATCAAAATATCACTAAAACCCACCCAAACAACACATAATAACAAATAAGTAGGAGGAAAAGATATGATTACTTTACTTTTCCTTTTTGTGACTTTCATTGGTTTTACAGTTTCAAATGTTTAATGTTTTTGATGTATTGGTAAATTCTTAAATGCCTTTTTAATTTTTTAAGGAAAAGGCAAGGTCATATCAAATTTAAAGTGAAGGCTTTAATATTAAATTTATTTGAGTATATTAACTTAGAACTAATAGTTTATAAGACACAGTAAGTCTCCTTCAACCAGTCATTAGTCCTTGGGCATGTTTTATTTTATAAATAAAAGTTGACTCTGTGTGTGTGTGTGTGTGTGTGTGTGTGTGTGTGTGTAGAAGAGGGAGGGGAAGAGAGGCAGACACAAGTATTTTTTGTTTTGACTGGTAGCGCTTTTCATCTGCTTGCTAGAGCAAACTTCCTAAAAGTCATTTCTCAATGAGTCTTTTATGATGTCCACTCCAGTATCCAAATGACATTCTAGGCTACCACATGTCAACAGCCTCTCACCACCTGGAAATCCGTCCTTCTTGTGCTCTCTTTACCTATGCCCCTCATCCCCCATCCACATGACTGCCAGTTTTCCTGCCAGCCTTGCCTTCTAATCAAATTCCCATACAGCTGACAAAATAACCTTCTTGAAATGTTAGTCTGAGCCAGTAATCCCTGACTTATTAATTCGCCAGTGGCTCCCATTTCTTAAAGGTAAAACACAAGCTGTAGATCAGCTCATACTAGCAACTGATCCTAGGTGGTATCAGCCAACCCCACATGGTCATAGCATTCTGCTGCATGGAATTCCTCTATGGGGTTCTCCTGAACCCCTAGCCTTGGCAGGTGCTTTTCCTTGTTAGGTAACAATGCTCCTTGTTTTGGCCAAATTTCAGGCCTGGCCGCTCTCTATAATGTGACATCCATAGCTTCCTACCCTGCATTTTCTTGGTTCCTTGCCTTAACTGCTGTTAATACAAGCAGCATGCTTCTTATCAATTCACTTATTGCATCTCCACGTTATAATCTTCAGAGAGGGAAGTGTGCCTTTTGACTCTTTATCTCCTGTGTACAGCATTTGTCACTGTAAGCAAGACAGATAGCTATCAATACCATTTTATGGGTGGATGGATGGAAAAAGAAAAGGAAAGAAGAAAGGAAGAGAGGGAGGAAGAAAGGAAGGGATGGAGGGAGGAGGAAGAAAAAGTAAAAGATCTAATAATGTATCTATATAACTTGACACATTGTAAGAACTCAAAAGATGTGGAGCAAATCAATATGTCATTGAACAAATCAATTAAAGTCAGCTATGAACTCATCAGCCCTTATTTTTCAATTACAATCAGTTGGATACCATCACCCCACCCCCATAGGAAGCAACAAAGTGTTATTTCGTGCAGGAAGCAGTGACTTGGGACCATAATGGAGGTGGGTGTGAGCAACCCACAGGGGAAATGGCAGCTTCTGCCCCCTGAATGCCACGCTGTGGAGCAGGCTGCTGCAGCTGTTCTATAAAACACATTTTAGGAGAGACAAGACATTTAGCTTCCAGTTACTAAGGGTACCGAATACATAAAATACTGAAAAATTGGAAGGTTTACATGTGTGTAAAATTAGTTGCAATGAACTGTTCACTTTGCTAAGTCTGAGCCATTCTGTAGGAAAGAAAAAAAGTAAAGCTCTAATCTTTTTGACGGAAGGATACAGGCAGGAACACCATAAAACTGGAGGAGAGATGGAGAGAAGGGGAGCCAGAGGCACTTGATTGAAAAATGTACCTCTCACATCCTCCCAAGAGGTGTGTTCCAAACTCAGCTTAGGCTGAATCAACACATGTCCTGTGCCACGATCAGAGTCAAAAATCTGACTGGATCTGAATTTGAACCCTGACTACATCTTTGCCTAGGAATGCTTAACCTCACCAGACCTCAGCTTCATAATTTGCTAAATGCAGATAATCATTTTGCCTTAGAGCATCGAACTTGGATGGAGATTATACAATCTGTACTTAAATGCCCTCGATAGAGTAGGTATTTGAAAATTGCAGCTAATGATCATTTCCTCTCTGTTGCCTTTGCCTATATATTTACCTAACTCGGTGGGCCCACTGTCTTCCCTCTACTTATTCAGCGTTCACTCTTCTGCTAAAGTACAACTCAAGATTCACTTTCTCCTTTCAAGAACCCGTCAAGTGCAAAGAATATGCATTCTTTCTAAATGTGATGAGTTCTATTTTCAATATTATTCATACAGCTATCCAGATCTGATTTCTCTTATTATGTAATTGCACCAGACCTAGAAACATGTTCTTTCATGTCTAAAAGGGAGTGTAGATGTCAGTTGATGGAGAACTTGGTCCTGGAATCTGTAGGAAAAGGTTGGTATTCCATCCCAAGCCCAGGACAGTTCTGGGTCTGTGGAGAGAGAATCATCCTTTACTTTGGATAGAGAGAGTTGGCCTTGCCTGCAGAATATTCTGTTTATAGCACTGTAGGCTGCCCTGGGGTACAGATGCCATCCTTTCTTCCTGTTCCCTTCACAGATGACAGCAAACCTCGTCTCAGCAGCAGCCCACCCTCGGCCACCCTGGGGAGCCTACTGGATGACCAGCACTGGCACTCCGTTCTCCTGGAGCGAGTTGGCAAACATGTGAATTTCACCGTGGACAGGCACACACAGCACTTCCGCACCAAGGGCGAGGCAGATGCCCTGGACATTGACTATGAGGTGAGTTTCCTGTCCCTACAAACCCTTGAGCTCCTGGCTCAGGATTAGTAAGAAAATCAGTAAGCGAATGAGCAAGTGAGAAGATGTTGGACCTTGACAATCTTACCTTTGAGCATCTCCTCACCTCCATCTAAGTCCAGATTGCTGACTATGAAGGAGCCCATGGAGAGAGTCTGAGCTGTGAGCCTGGAGAAAATGCCTTGGCAAATATGATGGTGACTCAGAAACTTACAAGGCATCATGCAGTCATTATGAAAAATTCAGTTATATAAACTTATAATCCATCAAACTATTTTTAAAAAGTACTAAATTCATTTATTCCTAATTACTTTTATGTATCTATTTCTCTCCATCTATCTATATGTATTTGAGGTTATTTACTTCTGTTATATCTATGTGGTAGAGATACAGTCTGTTTGACTGCAACAGTGCCTCTCTCCTCAACTCCAAGTTGAGTGACATCCGTTTGATAGTTTGAAATTCATCATGGTGGGAATATTTATACCATAGATATTGGCAAGTCCTATAAATCAGGGGTTGATGTATTTCTTTGTTGATTCTAGACCAGAGATTGGAAAAACTACATCCTGCAGGGCAAGTTTGGCTTGAAGCCTGTTGCCTTCAGCCTGTCAAGTGTTGTTTAAAAAATTAAGGGAAAAAAAAGAATATGTGACAGAGACTATATGTGATTATGGATAAAAGAGTTCAGTGAAAAATCAACAAAAGCAGTCTATAAAAATCAGTTGGTTTATGGAATTTATATTATTTATTGTATATTTTATTATTATTTGTAAATTGTATGCACATCACTTACATCAGTAAAATAACATAATATCTGAATGCATTCATGCACCCCCACACACATGCATGTACAGAGATGTGTATGTGTGTGTGTATGTGTTACACCCTGAACAGGCAGATTTTGAACACTTATCAACACGTCACTTGAGGCAGGAGATTAGTGAGAGCTAAAACATAAGACTTAGGGAAGACCCACCTGATGATGGGTCACATGACCTACGTTTTGGCGGGGAAAGGAAGAGAATGACTTTTTGCAGAGCAGTGACATGGCCGGACTTATGTTTTAGAGGAGTCATTGTGAATGTTTGCTTCAGGGGCCAGTCCAATTAGTATCCCCTAGAATTTGTTAGAAATGAAAATACCCAAGTCTCATCCAAATCTACAGAATCAGAAACTCAGGAAAGAGGGCCTCAATCATTCATTTTTTAAAAATCCTCTAGGAGACTCTGATGCACCCTAATGTTTGAGAACAACTATTTTAGAGCCTGGAGGACTATAGTCCATGGGGTCGTCAAGAATAGGACAGGACTAAAGCAACTTAGCACAGAGTAAGACTTGTTTTGTTCTTCAGGATTGCCTTGGCTATTCTTGTTCTCGGAGAAGGCAATGGCACCCCACTCCGGTACTCTTGCCTGGAAAATCCCACGGATGGAGGAGCCTGCAGTCCATGGAGTAGCTAAGAGTCGGACGTGACTGAGCGACTTCACTTTCACTTTTCACTTTCATGCATTGGAGAAGGAAATGGCAACCCACTCCAGTGTTCTTGCCTGGAGAAGCGCAGGGACGGGGGAGCATCGTGGGCTGCCATCTGTGGGGTCGCACAGAGTCGGACACGACTGAAGCGACTTAGCAGCAGCAGCAGCATTTTAGAGCCATTACTCTGAAGGTAGCTCTGAAGTTACTCCATAGCCTAGATCTGTCTGTAGGTGGATGGTTGTTGGACAGATGGTTGGAAACCCTGTTAGGAGACAATGTCAATCAACAGTGGATATACACTAGAACAGTGGAGGTGGAGTTAAATGACTGAAAACTTAGTATCTGACTTTTTTTTCCCATCACTATTATGAACTATAAGAAAGATCTCCTCTTTTGATCTTAACCTTTGTTTAGCATACTGTTGAAAAGTTATGCTATTCATTAACTTTAAAAGAGAATTTGTCACTCTTTGATGCAGGATGCAGTATATCAGGTGGGTAGTTTTTGTTTTTGTTTTTTAAGTTGCTGATAACTAGAAATCTATGACTATCAATTGCTCTCCTTTGACAACATCATTTAAGTGATTGAAAACACAAAAAATACACATAATGCTGAAATTATCTTAAAGAGATCTTTTTTGAACTTAGGGACAACAAAAAAACACAAAATCAAGTTTCGGTAATTCCCCAAATGCTGGACTTCTAGTGGCCTGAGAGGTGATTCTAAAATTCACCCAGTTGCCTGATTTAACATATATTTTCAGGTTAATCTCTACTTATCTGCGGTCTCCAGTGTAGAGAATCTGTATGAAATCACAGCATAGTAGCATTAAAGTGAATGTCAGCATTTATAGGAAAAATCCAACGAGGTTGCTTAATTTATGAAGTTGAAGCAGATTTCTTCTAGAAATTCTTGAATTTTTTGGTACCTTGTACAAAGTATTTCCTAGGAAAAAAACACCTTGAAATAATTCTATGAGGCAACCTCTGCCTCAGATAAGCCAAACTCCTTCCAGAGGATGCAGCCAGTTTGCTCATATGAATATAAAAGAAGACAGACTGGCCAGACGATGACATTAGACTGGCTGCACTGGCTCAGGAGAGTTAGGTATTGGGGAAGTCTCTCAAACAACTGGAGCTGTCCAGCCTTGAAGATTCACCTTCAAGGATGTGTGGAGAGAAAGGAGCCTGTGTCATAATCACCACTTCACCACTAAGTAGTTGGAAAAAACCTGGAAAGTGAAAACTCTTAACTTCAGTTTCCCAGAAGCAATATGAACATCATTATTGCTAAATAGAATATCTGAATCTAAGGTCTATGTTTTAAATTGAAGTAATAGATGATTAACAACTTTGTGTTACTTTCTGGTGTACAGCAGTGTGATTCAGTTATAACATATTCATTTTCATATCTTTTTCCATTATGGTTTATTACAGGATATTGAATATAGTTCCAAGTGCTATACAGTAGGTCTTTGTTATTTGTTTTATATTTAATGGTGTGTATATTAATCCCAAATTCCTAATTTATCCCTTTTCATCATTTCCCTATTGGTAACCATAAGTTTGTTTTCTAGGTCTGTGAGTCTGTTTCTGTTTTGTAAATAAGTTCTTTTGCATCATAGTTTAGATTCCACGTGTAAGTGATATCATAAGGTATTTGTCTTTGTCTTTCTAACATACCTAAGTTAGTATGATAATCCCTAGGTTCATCCATGTTGCTGCAAATGGTATTATTTCATTCTTTTTTATGGCTGAGTAATATTCATTGCATATATGTATCACAAGATGAACATTTAGGTTGCTTTCATGTCTTGGCTATTGTGAACAGTGCAGCAGTGAACATTGGGGTGAATGTATGTTTTTGAACTATGGTTTTCTCCAGATATATTCCTAGGAAACTAAGATCATGGCATCTGGTCCCATCACTTCATGGCAAATAGATGGGGAAAAAATGGAAACAGTGACAGACTTTATTTTGGGGGGGCTCCAAAATCACTGCAGATGCTGACTGAAGTCATGAAATTAAACTATGCTTGCTCCTTGGAAGAAAACTTATGACCAACCTAGATAGCATATTAAAAAGCAGAGACATCACTTTGCCAACAAAGGTCCATCTAGCCAAAGCTATGGTTTTTCCAGTAGTCATGTATGGATGTCAAAAGCTAAGTGCCAAAGAATTGATGCTTTTGAACTGTGGTGTTGGAGAAGACTATTGAGACTCCCTTGGACTGCAAGGAGAACAAACCAGTCCATCCTAAGGAAATCAGTCCTGAATATGCATTGGAAGGACTGATGCTGAAGCTGAAACTCCAATATTTTGGCCACCTGATGGCCAAATTGACTCACTGGAAAAGACCCTGATGTTGGGAAAGATTGAAGGCAGGAGGAGAAGGAGACAACAGAGGATGGGGTGATTGGATGGCATCACTGATGGGATGTGAGTTCGAATAAACTCCTGGAGTTGGCGATGGACAGGGAAGCCTGGCATGCTGCAGTCCATGGGGTTGCAAAGAGTCGGACACAACTGAATGACTGAACTGAACTGATTGCTAGGAGTGGGATTGAGAGATCATATGGTAGCTCTATTTTCAACTTTTTAAGGAATCTTCATACTGTTTTCCATAGTGACTACACCAATTTATGTTCCCACGACAGCACAGAAGTGTTTTCTTTTCTTCACATCCTCTCCAATATTTGTCATTTGTAGACTTTTTAATGACAGAGAATCTAAGGTGTATTTTATAACAATGTTGTCTAGTAATCAGAACCTATGTTATTTATATAACAGGATATCTGCTGTGAGGTCATATGTACACGTTTGAGTCTTGCTAACACTGGTAGAAGAATGATTGAACTCAGGTCCCTGAGTTCTAGGGACCCACTGTCAGAGTAAGCCCTACTCCTCCAGAGCTGTGCCCTATCAAATTCTACATCAGGGACAATTACATTCTACAAATCTAGGTTCCTCTTCAAATTTTAGCATGATGGGTCAACATTTGGGAAGAAAATATGATAGATTTCATTCCTCCATCTTAGATTATGTCAAGGATATAATCAAGTGACACATTGCCTTTCTGTGAAGCATCTAGTAGGGAATTTGCCTCTGTCACATGTATGCAGTTGTCAGATTCTCCTCTCACCTGGAAGGCACACATAGACAGGGGCTCATAGAACCCTCTGCCAAAAAAATAAGCAGAAAGGTTATAGATCCTTTACTTCTCACTGGAATGTCATCACAGCTCACACCACCCAGCCCATGTGATTTTTTTCCCAAATGCTTCTGAGACAAACTATAGCAATTAATTTTACTTTCAGCCTAGAGCACAAGGGTTTAAGAAAAGAGATTTTTTTTTAGGATCTTAGTGAGATTCCATTTCTCTGAGAGTCTATAACCTAAGAAGTCTTTTCTTATCAAAAGTGCTTAGTGGTCCTTTTCTACATAGCCACTTTAACAGTACCAAAACTATTAAAAACATATTTTTACATGTACTATGTACTATCACAACATAAATGATGAAAAAATAATTTTAAAAATGAAAAGAATGTATTTTAATGAGAATTCTTAGTTAAAACTTCATTAAATCATCTAAGCACATAAAAATACATTATCTACACATGTCTTCAAAAATAAGTTTTATTGAAGTTTGAAAGAAAATATGAGATAGTACTTTTATAGTCAAAGATTGTGGGAGGTCTTTCCAAGTATGACATAAATTTTAAAAACATGGAAATAAAATATATGAAAAATTTTACACTTAAAACAATTTTTTAAAAGCCACATGAACTTCCACAAAAAATATGATATAATAATATCATCCTCTCAAAAATTTGGAAAAGTATTTCAAAATTTAATTAGGGAGTAAAAAGCCACCACAAATAATTTTTAAAATAGTGACTCAATGGAGAAATAGATAAAGAATATGTATATGTAACAAATATAGACTGCTTTCAAATATATAAAATGATGCTCAGTCTTACTCATAAAAAGAAGGAATGCAAATTCATGCTACAATGATATTTTAAACTTAGACTTCAGGGAACACAAACATTAAGTGTTGTCACAGAAATGAAGGAACCAGAAAGATTTAATCCATTGTCAACGGGAATATAATTAATACAATATAAAAGAAAAGGCTTATTGTCAAAATTTAACTGAGTGCCCTTCAATTCAGCAATTCTGTTTCTAGGAATCTATCCTACAATTTTAAGCAAATATGTGCAATGTGTCAGGAATAACAAAAAATTGAAAATTCCCCAAAAGTTCATCAGAAGAGGGTTAATTAAAAATTCTGGTAAGCTCTGTAGAGAAACAGCTCTGCCAGGGTGCCCCAGTGGTCTCACACTGTCCACTTGGACCAAACAGCCAAAGCCATGCAGCACAGCTTCTGTGAATCTTGGCAGGACACGTTGGATCTTCCTGAGACACAAGAGGATGGCTGCCTGCAATTACTGGCATCAAGGCCATTGCCCACTTGTCTCTTGGCCTCATAGATGCAATTTCTTCTCACTCTCTAGGTTCTAAGGATGCTTGAGGCTTTCTGCTGTGCCCTTTTAGAATAGATTTGCATCACATAGAATTGCTTAGCTTGATGTTGAATCTGGCCTCTGTATATTCACACCAAATTAAATCTTGGAGACAAAAGAGGCTTGCTCCTTGTAAAGCTATGACAAAGCAGAGACATCACTTTGTTGACAAAGGTCCATATAGTCAAAGCTGTGGTTTTTCCAGTAGTCATATAAGGATATGAGAGTTAGACCATGAGGATGGCTAACCACTGAAGAATCAATACTTTCAAATTGTGGTGCTGGCAAAGACTCTTGAGAGTCTCTTGGACTGCAAGAACATCAAACCTGTCAATCCTAAAGGAAATCAACCCTGAATATTCGTTGGAAAGATTATGTGAAGCTGAATCTCCAATACTTTCACCACCTAATATGAAGAGCCGACTCATTGGAAAAGACTCCGATGCTGGGAAAGATTAAAGGCAAAGGAGAAGGAGGTAGCATCACCAAGTCATGGACAAGAGTTTGAGCAAGCTCCGGGAGATGATGAAGGACAGGGAAGCCTGGCCTGCTGCAGTCCATGGGTTCTCAAAGAGTCGGACATGACTGAGCTACTGAACAACAACAACCAACTCAGTGGACATGAATTTGAGCAAACTCTGGGAGATAGTGGAGGACAGAGGAACCTGGCATGCTACAGTCCATGAGGTTGCAAAGGGTTGGACATGACTTAGTGACTGAACAACCAACTTGAGGAGGAACTTCAAGGCTGCACTATTGTTTCTTGACTGCTCCTCCCTTATCTCTGCATCCTCTCCCTTCCCTGATTAGCCTATTTCCTATAACCAAGAAACTGGAAAACAAACAAAAAAAAATTCTGTTCTCAGAAGCCCCACAGTACCCTGCTAGCTTTTAAACTGAAGGCTATAGTTAGATCTATAGAAATGAAGACTGCCACAGCTCACACTGTGGTCATCTGACCTCACATTTAGTGTCATCTGTTTTGGTCTATGGAACTGGGAACTTCACTGTTTGGCTCCTCTTCCCTTTACTCTCTGTGTAAGTCACATATCATCCAAATCTCACAGTGGCACCTTTTATCTATATGTGGATCCACCAGGCCTTGGCCTTGGGCTCACCTTGTTTTGTGTGTGTGCTTGACAAACCCGTACAGAAGTATTATGCTTCGATTAAAAAGAATAAGGCATCTATGTTCTGATGTGGAACCATCTTCACTATAGATTGTTCAATGAAAAGGAAAATCAGTGTGCAGTGCAGTGTAAACAGTATCTGTGCTTAAAAAAATAGAAAAGAGTATATAGACTTGAAAGTGCATAGATCGACAGAAATCTGTAAGGGTAGGGATAAGCAGATCAGAAGAACGTGGGATCATCGAAGAAAAAAGCTTTGTTCTTTGCTGTGTACTCTTCTTCAACTTTTTGTATTTTGTACCACTTGCAAAAACATATTTAAGAAGAAACTGAGGCAATAGAATGAATGCATGACTTAAAAGGTATTCCTTATGTTTACTTCTAAAATTGCATCCTCTAATTTATTCTTATTCACAGCTTTTCTTCAAAAACACTTATCTCTTATGTTATCAAGTTTATTTTTTAAACAATTTTGATTTACAATGTTGTATTACTATCAAGTGTACAGCAAGTGATTCAGCTATACATATATGTATATATTTTTGAAGCTGAAAAAAATTATTTCATTTATTATTTTTTCATCACATTGTATATTTATTTTTTTACTGAAATATAGGTGATGATCAGTGTTGTGATAATTACTGCTTACAGCAAAGTGACTCAGTTATACATAATATATGTGTACATATGTATTCTTTTTCAGATTTTTTCCCTTATAGGTTCTTACAAAATATTTAGTTACATGTACTATATGGTAGGTCTTTGTTGGTTTTATATTATAAATAAATTTGACTTATTTTTAATTCTCTAACTCTTCATACCCAAACTGGCCATAGTACTTAAGCTCATCATAAGACTCAAGACTCTCTTTTTCACTTTGTTTCTGTAAATTTGTATCTGCTACATAACACACAATAAATATTTGTTAAGTAAATTTAAAAAGTTTATTTCTGTGAATTATAAAGATATCAATTAACACCTTAATTTTCTTCCCATGAGAAGTTCCTAATGGTTCCCATACTCAGAGACCACCCCTTGCTGCCCTTACTTTAGAGTGACACCAAAGGACCTTTCCTAGAGCTCAGACTTGATTAAAGGACTGGCCAGATTTAAAACAACTATTTATTTGGCGATCAGTAACTATAGAGAACAGACTTGTGGATGCTGGGAGGAAGGAGGGAATAGGGTAGAGAAGGATTAAGAGGTTGGGATTAGCAGATGCAAACTATTATACATAGAATGGATAAACAACAAGGTCCTACTATACAGGGAGTTATATTTAATATCCTATGATAAACCAGAATGGAAAATAATATGAAAAAGTATGCATGTAGAAATACAGATATCTGAATCACTTGCTGTATGGCAGAAATTAACATAACATAAATCAATTATTCCCTAATTAAAAAAGTAATAAACCAGATAAAAGCAAAAGAAACCAGCAAAACAGAATAACTAGAGATCACCAGGAAAAGTGTTTGGTAGACCATATCATGTGGAAGTATAATTGTTATTAGTTCCTTTTTTTGGGAAACGAAGTTGAAAAGCTAAAGCAGAAAGCTTGCATGCAGAAAAATAAATGGAAGAAAATAAAATAAAGAAAAGAAGTAGATTCAAGGTGGAAATAAGGGGAAAACAAGAGAAGAAAACAACCAAGCTCCTATTTTGTGTCGCATTTTGTGATTTTGTTCAGTCCCTCAAATAGCCTTGTGAGGGAGATTATTATGTTCTATATCACAGACATAAAAGACAAGAGTGACTAATGACCCTCCTGTTCCTATTTCTCAATAGCCATCCAGTAACAGAAACAGTAAAGACCTTGATGCTGGGAAAGATTGAGGGCAGGAGGAGAAGGGAGTGACCGAGGATGAGATGGTTGGATGGCATCATTGACTCAATGGACATGAGTTTGAGCAAACTCCAGGAGATAGTGAAGGACAGGGAAGCCTGGCATGCTGCAGTCCATGGGCCTGCAAAGAATAGGACATGGCTTAGCAACTGAACAACAACAAGCAGAAACAGGGTTTGAGTCTAGGTCTGCAGAGATCACCAGAAGTCATCATGGTGACCAGCCTTTCTCTCTGAAGGAGGGGCAATCCCTCAAGATCCAAGCGTAGACTTTGGTCCTTATCTTGGCCTCTGTACATAAACAAGACTTAAAAACACATTCCTTGGTGTCATTTTTCTTTCCAGTTCTAATTTAAGATTTTATGATTTGTGAACTTGATAATTGCATATTTTCCCAAGTTTTGTAACAGTGAGATGTGTATATTGAAAAGTAAACTAACTGTGTTGAACATGATGAAGGGAATATTTCAATACCAGTATTATACCCTAAATAGTATTGTTTTTATTAACAGGAGCTAAAAGAACAAGCGATAAATTCCTTATCATGTTATTTTAGCTGCTATTAGGGTTGTGGTGGTAGGTTTCAATGATATAATAAGACAATTTGAGGCTGGGTGAACTTAGGCTAAATGATTGTCACCCTCAATAAAATATTATAAAGTCAGTCAAGCCCCACTTGAATACTTTAGGGCCTGAGGCAAGAATCCTAATGTGGGCCCATATACCATAATTCTAAATGCTTCAGGAGTTATAATAAGCTGTTGAATAAAATCTGTTCTACTTCTTTCTTTGACAAATAAACCACATCCCACATACGTGGGATGTCCAAAGCGGAAATAGTTGCCCCTTGGTCACTCCTGGGAACCATGTGTGGGTCTATGGTTCACCCTTAGGAAGATGGACAGGGAGGAGAACAGTTCAGGCCCTCCAAGCAGCTTCAGAACTGTTTAGGAGGAAAACTCTGGGTAGCTGGGTAAGAAAATAATGGTTTAGGACTGTGGTGACAGCTTCCAATAGTAATTTCCCTTTGATTTGCAAATACTGCTCCCATGAAACAAGATATGACGATGGTCAGAGGGTGTCCTCTAGGGTGTCAGTTCCACAGCAAATGCCCCTCTTGCCTGAGTGTATGGGGGGGATAAAATGAAGGTGAAGTTAGAATTTCCAATGAGTCCTTGTTTGAATGCTGAGACATACATGATTTAACTCAGTATCCAAATGTACATGTGTTCAATCGCTCAGTCATGTCTGACTCCTTGTGACCCCATGAATTGTAGCATGACAGGTTCCTCTGTCCATGGAATTTTGCAGGCAAGAATACTGAGGTGGGTTGCCATTTCTTACTCCAGGGCATCTTCTTGACCCAGGGACCAAACCTGAGTCTCTTGTTTCTCCTGCATTGGCAGGTGGATAATTTATAATATCCAAATAACCTAAGGTGAAAATTTTGTAAACCCATTCAGACAAAAATAAATAAATATGTGTTGAGCAAATCAGGCTGTGTCAGACTCTATCTATAAAAATACACATTTACAGAAGGGAAGGCTAGACTAGCAGTGGACTAGATTTGGGCCGACAGCAGCACTCACAGTAAGAAAGATTGTCTGAATCTAGCCTCTGGTGTAAAACCTGCTAGGAGTTGGAGAGCATAGGGTGGCTCTGGCAGGGAAAATAGGAGGGGCTGATTATCTTTTCAGAAGATATTGGAGATTTCTGCTGCTATACTTGTCTATCTCTTCTTTTCTTCCCCGTGGAAGGGAATGCAGAAGGCTCACCAAGTACGTGCCAGTCTGCCTAGAATAGGGGCACACTGTGTCAATGAGCCTGGGACTTTTAGTTTTAAAAATGAGATGCTTTCAGGCCAACCAAGACCAGTTGTTCACCCTGTCCTGGTGGTGATTCATGGCGTGGTTTCCTCAATGGACCAGAAATAGAAATAGCTGCTGGGGAGGCCATGTATATAATGGTGAAGAGATAGGACTCCGGATTGAAGGACTGGAGGGGTTGGCTGTAAGACCTCGGTCAAGCTGCTAAACCTCTGTATGCCATCATTTTCTTTAGCTTTCAAGTGGAGCAAATAGCAATATCTAACCTAACAGTTGGAGAAAAAAATAGTGAAAGCAAACTCTAAGCATCAGTTCAGTTCAGTTGCTCAGTCGTGTCTGACTCTTTGCGACCCCATGGACTGCAGCATGCCAGGCTTCCCCGTGCATCACCAACTCCCGAAGCTTACTCACACTCATGTCCATAGAGTTGGTGATGCCATCTCATCCTCTGTCGTCCCCTTCTCCTCCTGCCTTCAATCTTTCCCAGCATCAGGGTCTTTTTCAATTAGTTAGTTCTTTGCATCAGGTGGCCAAGGTATTGGAGTTTCAGCTTCAACATCAGTCCTTCCAATGAATATTCAGGACTGATTTTCTTTAGGATGGACTGGTTGGATCTCCTTGCAGTCCAACTCTAAGCCTAGGGTCCAATATATGAAACTAGTCGGTAAATGAGACTATTTTTTTTAATTAAAATATAGTTGATTTAGAATGTTGTGTTAATTACTGCTCTACAGCAAAGTGATTCAGTTATACACACACATATATATGTGTATTCTTTTTTAATATTCTTTTCCATTATGGTTTATCATAGGATACCAAATGTAGTTCATTGTGCTATAGAATAGGACCTTGTTTTTTACCCACTCTCTATGTAATAGTTTGTGTCTGCTAACCTCAACCTCCCACTCCAACCCTCCCCCAGAACCTCCCCCTTGGCAGCCACAAGTCTGTTCTCTATGTCTGTGGAGTCTGTTTCTGTTTCATAGATGGTTCATTTGTGTCATATTTTAGATTCTACCTATATGTGATATCATATAGTATTTGTCTTTTTCCTTCTGACTTGATAATCTTTAGTTGCATCAGTGTGGCTGCAAATGGCAATACCTCATTCTTTTTTATGGCTTAGTAGTATTCTGCTGGATATATATACATATATACCACATCTTTATTCATCTGTTGATAAAGTTGCTTCCATGTCTTGGCTACTGTGAATAGTGCCGCTATGAAAATTAGGGTGCACGTTCATTTTGAATTATAGTTTTCTCTGGATATATGCCCCAGAGTAGGATAACTTGGTCATGTGGAAACTCTGTTTTTAGTGTTTTAAGGAGTCTCCATACTATCCTCCTTAATGGCTGCAGGGTTCCCTTTTCTCCACGTCCTCTCTAGCATTTAGTACTTGTAGACATTTTGATGTTAGCCATCCTGACTGATGTGAAGGGATGCCTCATTGTAGTTTTGATTTGCATTTCTCTAATAATTAGTGATATAGAGCATATTTCCATGTGCCTATTGAAATATCACTATTTTATTACTTAAAAAAATGTTTTCCAAGAGAAATGCTGAAGACATATTCAGCTAAAGTGTTAGGGGGAAACAGCTGAATTTGAGTCAGGAGCCAGCATGAAGGTGGGTAACTGTGAATCTGGAACACAGGCAGGAAGTGTAGCCATGAATGAGGTGCTTTATGTAAACAAGGAGGGCTTTCAGGATCAATGTTTCCTTCTATTCAACACAGGGCTGCCTCTGGGTCAGATATGACTTGGTTTTTTTCCTTATCAAAACAAAAATGGACAATTGTACCTTGCTGAAATAATTTGTGAAACAATAGGTTATATAGAGAAGCAATAAAGAACTGAAAATGTTACCAATCACCTTGTCTCAAAGTAGGGACAAAAATAAGAGACCAATTGCACTACAGCCCTTCAAAAGTAAATAAAGATCAGAAGTTCCAAAGACGCTCCCACCTGAGCCATTGATCAAATCAGACAGTAGAGCAGAAGCCACAGAATGGTCACATTGAGAAAGATTTGGACCATCCTCATCTCATTTGGCCCATTTGACATTTTTCTTTTTTAACTATTTGAATTCAGGCCAATGTTTAAAAATCAAGATATACCACAAGAAAATTGGGTTCTCTAGTCTCTTTTGAAATGGCAGAAATTCATGCACCTTTGACAACCTTCCTCCAGAAGGGCCATGATCTCTATGTTTAACAAACACTAAGCCAGTGCAAGTTTTAAAGCATGAAAAAAAAAAAAAGACAGCTGTTTGGTTCCTTTTTCACAGACATTCCATTACAAAATAGGCTATCAGAACAAAAGTGAGACAAATATTCACTAATGAGAAACTTCAAATGTATCAGAAATCCAAGTCTGACAGAAAAAGGAATCTTTAGAACAAGAAGACTCTCAAATTCAACCAGAGCCAGAGTAAAAAAAAAAACAGTAAAGAGGAAGGAACTCACTGCTAGAGAAGTAACATCAAAGATGGAAAAAGAGACAAGCAAATGCCAGACAAAAGAAGAGGAATAAGATCAAAGGAAGACAGAGTGGCAGTTTCTGGGGCCTCATACATTTAACATCAAAGCAAGCTTTCTCCTGGGATTCAGCCAATTGGAGCCCACCTGTGACACCAGAAAACTCATCAGGTTTCCAGATGGACCAAGACACTCAGACTGTAAGTGAAACTTCACAATCTAACACCTGGTTTGGTTGACCACTAAGAACAATAAAAGGCTCAACATGCAATTTTCCAAGCACAAACAAATAAGAAAAGTAAGAAATGAAAGCAGTCATATTGACAAAAAGGACAATAAGGTAAAACAATTTTAGAAGTAAATTGCTAGTGTTCTCTTTTCTATGAAAACAAATATTTGTTAAATCTCTTATGTTTGAATCATACCGCTTGCATTAAATATTCAAAAACAGACAAGATGCGGTCCATGTCCTTGAGAAACTTTTTGTTTTAGGGAGATATACCAAAATACTCAACAAATATTTATTTGGCATCTATTATGTATCAGGCTTCATTTTAAGTGCTTGGAATATATTAATGAAAAGAACAAATATCTACCCTTGTGATGCTTGAGTTTTAGCAGGAGAGACAATCTATAAGCATAAACCCATAACAAGTTAGTGAATTACACAGTAAGAAAGAAGATAACAAAGGCTATGGAAAGAATAACAAAAATAGATGTTGGTAATGGTGTTGGGAGTTCAAAGATTAGGAAAACAGTTTGCAATGTTAAACATATTAATTGTGGCTCAGCTGGTAAAAAATCCACCTGCAATGTGGAAGACCTGGGTTTGATCCCTGGGTTGGGAAGATCCCCTGGAGAAGGGAAAGGCTACCCACTCCAGTATTCTGGCCTGGAGGATTCCATGGACTGTATAATCCATGGGGTCGCAAGGAGTTGGACACGACTGAGAGACTTTCACTTTCACTTTCAGGGATTGTTGAGATAATGTCATTTAAGCCAGAACTTAACAATAACAACAAAAAAGTCAATTTGTCATATTGCTATCTGGAAAGAACTAGCGCAGGGCATCTGGTTCCCTTATAGTATCACAACTATTCTGTGTTATAGGAGCCCATGATCTAGAGTAAGCTGTATTTGCAGCTCTCTGACATATATACTGAAAGCCTTCCTTCTTTATACAGATGATGTGTCCTGAAATATTCAATACCATCAATATCTTCCCCTCTGACCCCCATGAAGAAATATGCTGAAGTCTGAATGGAAAGGCAAAATCACATCAAGGGCACCCTAGACAATCAAATCAGTGAATGAAGAGGTTTGTAGCATACAACCAGGGTTGGCTTAAAAACAAAGATTAATTCAAGGAGACTCAAGTTTGAAGGAAGTGTGTGTGTGCTCAGTTGTGTCCAACTCTCAGTCCTGTCAGCTCCTCTGACCATGGGGTTTTTACATGGGCAATTAAAAACAAAATGGTGATATATTTGTGAGACAGTAAAAAGAATAGACAACACAGCCACTGAAATAACTGAGAAAAGCTCCATCATTTTAGGAAATCAAAGAAATAAACAAAAGTAAACAATACTTTTAAGAATGCCAACTGAATTAGAAAAATGCTGAATTCAGACAGTGAGCCTGAAATGTGCCTCCTACCCAAAGAAAAGGTGACACACATTTCACATTCAACTGTGCAGTGACTAGTTTTCCTAAATTAAAAAAAAAAAAAAAATTGAAAATATAGATACTGATCAGATAGTTCTAGCAAGTTCTCTTTCTTTCTTTTGTTCCCCCTTTCAAATAAATATGAAGCTATAAATGATCAAAGGGCCTTTTCAAAGGCAGACACAACACATCTAGTTCCAGTGTTCTGAAAATCGAAAAACCAGAAGGAAACTTCTACAGGATTTGGGAGAGAATTTACTTAGTTTAATTGCTCTTGATGTGAAATATCCATATAAAATATTTCAAGCTTCAGACTGCAAAATATTAGCAAAGTTAGTATCCATATAGCTTTTATTCAGAATTTTTTTAAAATAAAACTGCAAAATACCATTTTGGAAGAACCTCTTAATTGAAAAGTTGCTGCTGGGAAGAACAATTCTGCAAACAGCAAAGGTTATATGCCAAGAATCCTTCAGAAGACCTCAGGGTAGGAAATCTTGTTTTTTTTCTTTTTTTAAAGTATAGTTGTTTATAGTGTGTTAATTTCAGATGTACAGAAAAATTATATATGTGTGTGGGGGAGGGTGTATTCTTTTCCAGATTACTTTACATTGTTGGTTATTACATATTGAATACAGTCCCTCATGCTGTATAGTAAGTGCTTGACCCTTGACAGGAAATCTTTTAATTCTCACATTAATCCAATCAAGCTATGTTGTTTATATGAGATCAGTATTATCATTATCCTTATTTTATGTAAAAGGAAAATGAATCTCATAACAGTTAGGTATTTTGTCGTTGGTCCTATAGAAAGTACTAGAAAGATCTGGGTTTAAATCCAGCAAGAGAAGCTCCAGAGACAGTGATTTTAACCACTTCCCTGTGAAAGCTGAAGATGGATGCTGATACAAATTTATGCAATTTTGTAACAAGTTGCCACAAAATAGAATTTCCTTTAAAAAGTGTTCCAAAGTGGAAAAATAAATGGGCAGATTAATTAATCATAATAATAATAGCTTGTGTGTGTGCTAAGTCACTTCAGTGGTGTCTGTCTCTTACAACCCTGTGGACTGTAGCCCGCCAGGCTCTTCTATTCATGGGATTTTCCAGGCAAGAATACTGGAGTAGGTTGCCATGCCCTCCTCCAGGGGAGGTTCTTGACCCAGGGATAGAATCCGCATCTCATGTCTCCTGCACCGGCAGGCAGATTTTTTACCACTAACACCATTTGGGAGGTCCTCAGTTTTTTTTGTTGTTTTGTTTTGTTTTTTAATAGCTTTGCCAATAGCTTTTCCTGGTGCTTGTACCTTGAAATTCAGTAAACTCTACTTGTGCTTGAGTTATTGATGAAATAGTTTTAATACAGATAACAGAGTATCATCCTGTAATTTCATTTCATCACACTCCTCCAGGGGATCTCCTCCAAGGGGTCTTCCCGACCCAGGATTGAACCACTGTCTCTTCCCTCTTCCTATGTTGACAGGCAGGTCCTTTATCACTGGTTCACCTGGGAAGAACATGATAATAGCTTTGGTAATCAAAATGCAAAGCAAGTAGGGATTGAAGAAAAAAAAAAAATCTGGGCTTCCTAGACAATAATCCAAAACTATAGTCTAAAAAGCTAGATAATCATAGGGATTATTTTCTGTCAATTTTTAAAAAAGTCTAAATGTTACACAGTCTACATAGCAAAAATCATAAAAGAGGAAATAATCAAAAATTAATAAGCACAATAGAATAAAGCAAAATTGATCATCCTTATGGTTGTAGTAATACAGTTAAAATTTTTCTAAATTTCCTCAGGTGGTTAATAGTCTCATATTTGCTTAATAAACAAACACCAGGAATGTGTGGTTTGCAATTAACACTCTTATGGCAGAAAACACCAAAATGATTATTTTTTTAAAGTTGGAATTGGGGACAAAGACACATCAATTGAATTTATGCAAACTTAAAGCAGAGATAGAAAAATTAGTACTGTTAAAAATAAAAAATAAGGTTAAAACTATAAAAGCTGTTGTAAAAATTACTTGGGGGCTTCCTTGATGGCTCAGTGGTAAAGAATCCACTTGCCAATACAGGATTAATCCTGGGTCAGGAAGATACCCTGGAGAAGAAAATGGCAATCCACTCCGTAGTATTATTGCCTGGAGAACCCCATGGGCAGAGGAGCCTTGTGGGCTACTGTCCATGGGATCACGAAAAGTCAGATACGACTTAGCAACTAAACAACTACAACAAATACTAATTTTTGAGGTCCTTAATTTAAAACACCCATGTCAATGTATGGCAAAACCAATACAATATTGTAAAGAAAAAAATAGATAAATAAATAAACTTAAATTAAAAAAAAATAAAATGCTTATATGGAACAGTTATATATGTATATTAGTCAATCAAATGCAAAAAAAAAATGCTTATTTCTAGCAATTAGATGTTGACTGACACTGTCCTGATGTGAGTTGCATGTTTTCTAGGATTCAGGGATCAGGATTCAGGCTAAAGGAAGTGGTCATTGCTTTTCCAGTTGGGTTTGTTAGATGGATAAACTAATGGGCAGAGTTCAAGGAGAAAAGCTAGTGTTGAGAATTTGAGTGAAACTAAGATGCCAGCTGAGCTAAGCAGGAGAACAGTTAAAAATGACCAATATTCAATTTTTGCAAATAATTGCTATGATCATTTGACCATCCCAGGTCATGCACAGCAGTGATCTTAGTCTGGGAGACTTGCTGGACAAAAACATAGTTTAAAGGAAGATTTTTATTTTTTGTTCTTGCAATTTTAATAAATCAGATAAAGTTATAAATGCAAATGATTTAAGGGATATGACTAGTAATATATAATTAAGAAGTATACAACAAGTGTAGCTTACAAATATTTATGAAGTATTTAGAAAAATTAATACTAGAGACATAGGAAAGAAAATCAGTAATATATGAAGCACATTTTTCCATTCTAACTTATCTGATAATGAACTAAATCTATAATTCAATAGTATAATTATAATCTCAAATTCTCAACTACTTGAAAAATTTAAACTATAAAACAGGTTCAAAATTTACACTCACACTCAGACATGCAGAAATACAATTTGCTTCTTTCCCCACAAGAATTTAATACATTCACCAGTCCCTGATTCCTCTGTAGCAGAAAAATCTAACCTTGATGATAGGTTAGATGATAGGTTAGAATGATAACTAGTTAGTGCCTATTTAAAATTCACTGCACTATTCTGTATGTCCTGAGTTATAATGGGGTTTCTTCTTGCTCCTTCTTTCCATTTCCATGTGCTAATCACTGACTGGGGGCTTGTGGATAACCTTGCGTGGGTATAAGGTGTCTGCTTCTGTAGTATTGTCCATGGTACCTGCGATGGCCTCAGGCTGTGAGGTCTAGTCACCTGAACCTTTGGACCTCCAAATCAGCTACTAGGACTTTACACACTCACTGAGGACTTCAGTCCATCCATATTCCCCGTCCTGCTTTCATGGCCCAGGGAACCTCAGCAGTCTACCCCATACAGTGCTCTAGTGATCAGGCCATCAAGAAGCAACCCTCAGAAACCTCTGTGCTGCTACTTCCTATAGCTGTTGCTAACCTGTCTCTCTTGCAGCTAAGTTTCACACTGAGGCCATGATAAATTTGAAGCATTTAATAGGCATCACTGTTGTAGGAATCAGGGGAGAAATACTGCTGCTACTGCTAAGTCACCTCAGTTGTGTCCGACTCTGTGTGACTCCATAGATGGCAGCCCACCAGGCTCCGCCATCCCTGGGATTCTCCGGGCAAGAACACTGGAGTGGGTTGCCATTTCCTTCTCCAATGCATGAAAGGGAAAAGTGAAAGTGAAGTCGCTCAGTCGTGTCTGACTCTTAGGGACCCCATGGACTGCAGCCTACCAGGCTCCTCCATCCATGGGATTTTCCAGGCAAGAGTACTGGAGTGGGGTGCCATTGCCTTCTCTGGGGGAAAAATAACTCCTTTCATTTTCCAAAATCTGTCTTGTGACCTTCATCCACATTCATTACATTCACTCATCAGGTTTCAGTCTCCCAGAGAGAAGCAAAAAAACAGGTCCCATGGTATGTAATCTATGGTACTTTTGTCTCCACTAATTTTTTCCTAATATCTTCCACCCAGGCTAGAAAGAGTTTTCTCTCCTTGATGAAATGGGAAATTACAATTTTGTAATACATAGTCTCCTCCCTACTGTTTGACTTAAAAGTTCTCCACTCCAAATCCTTCAAACATGTTTCTTTTTCTTTTTTGCTACTTAATTTTTTTTAAAACTGTTCTTTCTCTTTTTTGAATATTGTCTTAATGTTTTCTTAAATCACAGCTGAGTGAGGTAGAACATTAAATTTTTTTTTCCACAAATTGAAGGTGGCCCAAAAATGAACAAAAATTTCATTATATATTTAAAATTATAAAAAGAATAATAACTTATGTCCACACAAAACCTGAACATTAATGATTACAGCAGCTTTATTCATAGCTGTCAAAACTTGGAAGCAATGAAGATGTCTTTCTGCAAGTGAATGTGTAAACAAACTGTGCTACATACAGACAATGGAATATTATTCAATGCTAAAAAAATAAATGAACTTTCAAGCCATATAAAGATATGGTGAAACCTTAAACTCATATTATTAAGTGAAAGAAGCCAGTCTGAAATGGTTACTTACTGTGTGATTCCAACAATATGACATTCTGGAAAAGGTAAAACTATTGAAACAGTTAAAAGATCAATGGTTGCCAGGGATTGGAATCAGGGGCTGGGGAAGAATGAATTAGCAAAGAAAAGAGGATTTTTACAGCAGTGAAACTATTCTATATGATACTGTACTGGTGGCTGCATGTAATAATACATTTGTCCAAACCCATAGAATGTACAATACCAAAAGTAAACCATAATGTATGCTATGGACTTTGGGTGATCATGATGTGTGAATGTAGGTCCACCAATTGAAACAAACCACTGACGGAAGCTTTTTTAATAGGACAGGAGACTATGCATATTTAGGGGCACAGAGTATGTGGGAAAACTCTCTACCTTCCTCTCAATTCTGCTGTGAAACAAAAGCTGCTCTAACATAATAAAGTGTTTTAAAAAATAAATAAAAGTAACAAATAGTCAACTCTGTTTTTACCTTACAAATTTGATTTATACAATTTACAAAAGGGAAATGAATCTTTTGAATGCAAATGACTCAAATTGAAAATATTGGAATACTGCAATAAATCAACAAGGAAATTATTGAAGCAATGTTTTTACAAAGCATTTTTAGAATTGACAAACTCATTTTTTTTTTGTTTTCCAGAATATGTCTCAAGAGTTATGAGTCATTTTTAAATAGAGTCAAAGATAAAACTTCCAGAGTTTTACTGAAAGACAAATTTAGACTTGATCTAAATACTTGGCCAAAGAAAACTAGAGCTCAAACTCATTTACTGTTTAAAGTGGGAGCACATGTATTTCAAGGCAAATAGAACACACATGTGGTTCAATCAAAGAGAATCTATTAATTTATGATCTATTAATCTAATTCAATCTGCTGCTGCTGCTGCTAAGTCGCTTCACCTACCAACAGATTAAATGCAAAATACCCTGTATTCTGTCACATGAATTTTTGAAACGCCAATCAATGAATAAAACTGAGCATTCATTCCCCATTTCAAACAAGCAACTAAATAATTTATGTGGAAAATGGGATTACATGTATCTCTTTAATGTGATGTGGAATCAGAATCAATATATACTGGGAAATATACAAAAATACTGTTATTTTTGTTTGTTTTTGATTTTTTTCCTAACGTTCTATACCATAATTATTGTTTGTTGTTGTTTTGGCTATATTTTAGAAAGTTTTGAAGAGGACAATGAAACAAAAAAATGTATAAAAATTGGCTTGTAAAAAGAGGAAAGTGTTTTAAGTATTTCATATGATTAGTACCTTCAAAAGTTCAATGAAATTAGCTAAAAAATATATTATTTAATATACAGGTGTCTGGATAGAGAAAACAATAGGAGAGGCATATAATTTTCTTAATAAAATTTTTAATTAATAAAAAACAAGGAATTTACACTGGAATTTATTGAAATATGAATGACATATAATGTTACGCTGGGTTCATATAACATAATGATCTGATACTTGCATAATATGTTTTTTAGATTTCATACAGTGGAAATTGTTAAAAGCTTGAAATTCAGTGGAATTAAGTTGATGATGAATATGTGAATGAGAAAAGTAAATAATAACCTTAGATGAGAGGCCTTACCAAAAATATTTTGAAAACAGAAAAAGACACTGAATTCTTGTATAGGAAGATGAAATGTTTAAAAAACAGCATTCTTCTTTAAGTAAATGTGTTCATGGAAATAACAAATTCCATGTTAATTCTCAAACTTCCAAAAGACTATTTTAAATAAAATTGTTCTGAAATTAAATTTTAAAATTAAAAAAGGCAAAATATAAAATAATTATCTTAGAGAAAAACAATAGAAAATAGACATGAGCAGCAGAATTAATCATTCTTATCATAAATGTATAAAGAAACAATTTTTAAAAATAGTGTTGAATTTATAGGGGAAAAAGTAGACATCTGTAAACAGCCTTTGCTTTATCTGTAACTATTCATATGAGAAGACATTTCCACTGGGAGAACAAATCTTCCTAAAATATACTCAAGGATTCATACGATTTAAGTATTATATGCCGAAGGTAACATTTCAAAGCAGTGAAGAAAAACTGGGTTACTCACTAAATGGTATTGGGATATGCCTGACGATAGAAACTACTCTGCTTCTGTTTTAAAATAGGAAGAATATTCATAACAGATCAGGTTTGTTTTAAAAAGAAATATTTTCTTTCCAAAAGTAATTTGTAGTGATTTTTACTGGAAAGGAAAGTGGTAAAGATAACTAGTATTCTATCGCTTTCCCAGAAACAACTACCATTAATACTTCAGTGTTATTTCCTCAAGTCTAAATTGTAAGCTCATTTTTTATTATTGACATCATACCTTACTCCCAACTATAACTCCTGCATTTTTAAATCAACATTCCACTCATTTTCCACTTTACAACAAATGTTTTCTAAGTGCCATTATTGACAACTAAGTAGGAGTCTATTATATCAATTTTCAATTTTTCCCTCTAAATAAATATATGAGATATTTGAATTGTTTCCTATTTTTCATCTTTATAAAAGTATTTCAGTAACAGCTGTGTTGATAAGGTGTTTTTGATACAATGCAGAATAAACTAGGCCTGAATAGAGGTATATTTTGTTTGTCCCTTGATTTTACTTTGATTGTACTCTCTAAGATATTTGCATAAGAGATAAATATAAAGATGTTGATTTTCTTTGATTTTTTCTTCCTTCTGTAAATTATTGTTGTATTTAGTATTAGAAGAGTTTAGAAAGGATGTAAAATAGTTTTGTAAAATAAGCTCTTAAAAAGCAAGCAATTATAGTTATTTTTACGTGGCCTAATCAGTATCCTTTTAAATGTGTAATCAAGTGGCATCTATAATTATTTGAGCCACTTGGCTCATGCTACAATTGAATCTACTGAAATTTGCTTGCTTACTTTCCTTTTCCTTTTTCAGAGCTTAAAACTAAAAGTTGATTTTTTTTTTTTTTTCCCATAAAGCTTAGTTTTGGAGGAATTCCAGTACCAGGCAAACCTGGGACCTTTTTAAAGAAAAACTTCCATGGATGTATTGAAAACCTTTACTACAATGGAGTAAATATAATTGACCTGGCTAAAAGACGAAAGCATCAGATCTACACTGTGGTAAGTTAGCATCCATTCCAGCTTGATGACTTCTAACATTTCAATGTGGTCAAGACTTGCTTTCCACATCATACACCTGGCACTTCCTCATAATACGTTTGCATCACACTCTTGGATTTTAAATAGACTCCCAGGTGAAACTGGAGAGAGGGAGGTGCAGTGTAATTGGGGGAAACAAATGTTTTAGAAGTACACACTGAATTCTATGTTCCTGGCTATGAGTTTGTGCCATCTGTGGGCAGGGCTTGCAATCTATACTGGGTTGAATGAATCTCTATATTATCCCTGAGAAATGCAACAAAATAACCACAGATTCTATTAAATTCTGTTGCTGGTGAATTATATATTTGTCTACTTATTGCTGTTGTTAAAAAATTGGGCATTTTGAAGAACAGAGGTTAAATTTTTGATGTTGCTCCTTGGATCTCAAGATCCCAATACATGCTTGCTTTCTTCTTTCCACCATTTAGAACTTACCTTGGTTTTATTTATATATAATGTTAGAGTTTTTAGTTGTACTTAGTGGGAGAAATACAGAAAATCATACTACTCCATCCTGCTAGAAGCAGAGGTCCATTAAACTAAAAGTATTGTAAAACCTTTTACAAGACTAGACCCCCTTATCACTGACTAGTAGATGCTGCTTCTCCTTGCAATCTGATCACTGGACTACCTGGAAAAATTGGAATTTAAATGATCTTGATGTTTATTTTTTTCCTCGGTAAGTATAATGTGCAAAAAATATTTTATGTTTAGAAATTCCATGTATTAACACATTTTTTTAAAGTTGCCATTGGATTCCAGCATGAGAAACAACTGGAAATCAGTTTCCAGCTTGTGGAAAATCACAGTTTGGTTAAAGTCTATAATATTTTAAAAGGCTTGTCCCTGCTCAGGCTCCAGGCTTTTGACAATGTTACCCATATGTGCTAAGGTTATTCATTAACTAATTAACTAATCCACATTGCAGGCAGATTCTTTACCATCTGAGCCACCAGGGGAGCCCATGAATACTAGAGTAGATAGCTATCCCTTCTCCAGCAGATCTTCCTGACCCAGGAATTGAACCATGGTCTCTTACATTGCAGGCCGATTTTTTACCAGCTGAGCTACCAGGGAAGTCCTAAGGTTATTCATTAACTAATTAACCTAAGCACTAACTTGCTGATGACATTTTGTTTGAGCGTAGGTCAAGAACGCATA
The DNA here is from genome assembly GCF_054371585.1 of Giraffa tippelskirchi. Classification (NCBI taxonomy): domain Eukaryota; kingdom Metazoa; phylum Chordata; class Mammalia; order Artiodactyla; family Giraffidae; genus Giraffa; species Giraffa tippelskirchi. The sequence goes on from NC_137277.1 coordinate 135,976,716, forward strand.
CTCCTGCCCATTGCTCCTCAATATTATTCCCCCAAAATATTTCATAACATACACATTTCATTGAGTTTAATCTGCTAAAACAGTGGGATCACATACTACTAGGAGTTTGAAAATGAAAGATGCTCAGTCGTGTCTGACTTTCTGTGACCCCTTGGACTATACAGTCCATGGGATTCTCCAGGCCAGAATACTGGAGTGGGTAGCCTTTCCCTTCTCCAGGGGATCTTCCCAACCCAGGGATCAAACTCAGGTCTCCTGCATTGCAGGCAGATTCTTTACCAACTGAGCCACAAGGGAAGCCCAAGAATACTGGAGTGGGTAGCCTATCTCTTCTCCAGAGGATCTTCCTGACCCAGGAATTGAACCTGGGTCTTCTGCATTTCAGGTGGATTCTTTACCAACTGAGCTAGTTTAGCTTAGGCTAATATTATGAATGTCAATGCACCTGAAAGGAGAACAGAACTACCTGTCATTGTGGGAAGAGTTGGAACAACAAATTGAAACACAAGGAACTTAAGGAAACATTGCTACTTTCATTGTTCACAAACTGGCTTAAAAAGTGTGAGAACCTGAGCCTTAGATATAAATAAACCCAATTCCTATTGTTATCAAGTCCATGCTTGTGCTGTTTGCCCCACAATAGGCCAATAAATGGAGAGATGAGGCCTTGGGGCAAGGAATAGCAACTTTCTTCAGAAAGCCAGCCGACCTAGGAGTCCCAAAGGACCATCTTCTCCAAGCTAAAATTTAGACTTTTTAACGCTAAAATAGGAGCGAGTGAGTCTGTTGCACACTTCTTGGTGTCAAAATCCTTTGTTATTGCAGCTGTCCACATAGGTCAGATCATGGTGTTCCTTAAACCTCCAATAAGACAGATGTTATTCTCTGTTTGGCAAGTTTTATCTATATGAATGAAAAAGTGTTATATCTTTAATGAGCAGAGCACTGAAATCGGGCTCTCCTGAATATTTCAGGCTATGGACAACATTCTTAAGTTGTAGTAAAAGCGACAGAATATAAAAGTTAAAGTAAAAGAAACAAATCCAATATGGAGTCAGATTTGTCTTCCCTATTACACTATGGCAACATTCATAGAAAACTCCACACATAGATTACGTTAGAAAATATATTAAATGATAAGATATATTAAATAATAAGTCATTGATATACAGAGCAAAAAAAGGGAAGTCAGGGAGAATAAGGAGGGAAAAATCCCATGAATTTCTGAACATTGATAGCTTTCATCATTGCCTTTTTGGAGAGGATCATTAGCTATAATTTTAACAGATATTTTGTTGATTTTAAACTATTGTAGCACTTACCAAGCTACCAAAAGTTTCGCTACCATACTTTATTTCTCAGAGTTTAATTGGCAGTATTATTAATATGAAGCATAAAGAATCTATTTTATCATTAATGCACTTGGGGGGAAATTTAAAAAAAATAATTTTTGGTTCTTTTCAGATAAAGAACAATTAGTGTTAAACTTCTCAATTTAAAGGGTGGGATGAACACATTATTTTTCTCCCAAATTGCTTCTATCACCTTGATTATGTGAAATTTCCTATCACTATACACACACACACATTTATACACTTCGTCTTTTTTCTTTAGAAATTCCAGATGGAAAGGAATGGTTTGCACCATTAATTACACGTACAAACTGTTTTATTCCCCTCCTCAGGCTTACAGTTTCCCCCAAAGACACGGTATCAACTACAAAATCAGCTTTGTTCCAAGTCACTAAGCCACAGATGTGCTAAGTAAGGGCTTTTGAGAAGGATGATGTTTTTGTCCTTTGCCAGTGTTCACAGACTCTCTCACAGTTACTGAGTTTGGGGAAGTTTGGAGTTGAGCAGGAAACTCAGGGAATCAACAAATCAGGCAACAAATTTAAGGTGATACCCATCAGTTACAAAAGGTAATTCAAGAAGCACAAACCACATCCAGCACAGACCCCTCTCTGGCAGGCTGCATTTCTTCAGCATCCCCCTTGCAATTCCTCATTCCTTTCTTGTGGGACCTGCCCACTCCCAGGAGATTTAACAGCTGTTCCATGGGGATAATTCAATTTAGTCTTCATAGCTCAATTTGACTACAAGACAATCCTCCACCTCCCGAGACGCAGTAAAACTAACAGCTTAAAGTAGACATAAAAAGTACCTCACTTTTCTACCTCAAATCATCCACACTATGCTAATATAGTACCATATAACAAACAATCAGAAAATAAATGGTCCATTGAAGTGTGTGTACAGTACCTGTAATGTGGATTATTATATACATAATATAAAAAATATATTGCCTTGTAAGTTTCCTGAAAATGATTAATTTCATATCTTCCACTTCATAACAAATGCCACTTTCTTGGAGCTCTGCTTTCAGAGTTTTGAATCCCCTTTCACAGAGGTAATGAGAGTAACTTGGTGGTCTGAAAGTTGTCTTGATTATAGGTGTTAAAATGATTATTTCTCACTTAAAAGAAAAGCATAGGAGAAATGCTTATATAACTTGACTTTACCTTCAGTCAGAGGGAGGATAAAGGCAGATGGCCATTAGCAGGACTATGTTTATAGAACTGACTTTGGAGCTATTTGACCATGTTAGTTTGCTTCTGTATGTTTGTCTCCAAATAACTGGATGGGTATTGGCTAACAAGCACATGTGATGATACCTCCAACTTCATGGCTGAAATGGCTAATCAATCACAAAATGCATTTCTCCTCAGCCTACAGGGAAGCCTGACAGTCTTCTCAATACAGTGTTCCTGGTAGCACCATAGTTACATAATTGTTGATAAATTGTTTAGATACCTAATCTCACTCAACAGCTCACTCAGTCATGGAGCCTGGGGCGATTTACCAAACCTCAGTATCTTCATACGTAAAATGAGACAATTATAGTTCCTACTTCAGACAGTTATTGTGATGATTAAATATATGTTTAGCACAGTGTTGGTAAAAGAAAAAAAAATCTGCCTGCAATGCAGGAGGCCTGGGTTTGATCGCTGGGTCAGGAAGATCCCCTTGTGATGGTAATGGCAACCCAATCCAGTGTTCTTCCTTGGGAAGTCCCACAGACAGAGGATGCTGGTGGGCTATAGTGCATGGGGTCGCAAAAGACAGACAAAATTTAGCGACTAAATCACCACCACCAAGGTCCATAGTAAGCACCCAATACTTTGAAGTTATTATTAAGGAACATTTCTACCAGTCAGTTCAGTTGTTCAGTCGTGTCCGACTCTTTGCGACTCCATGAACTGCAATATACCAGGTTTCCCTGTCCATCACCAAATCCCGAAGCTTACTCAACCTCATGTCCACTGAGTTGGTGATGCCATCAAACCATCTCATCCTCTGTTGTCCCCTTCTCCTCCCACCTTCAATCTTTCCCAGCATCAGGGTCTTTTCCAATGAGAAGGTTCTTCACATCAGGTGGCCAAAGTATCGGAGTTGCAGCTTCGACATCTGTCCTTCCAATGAATATTCAGGACTGATCTCCTTTAGGATGGACTGCTTGGATCTCCTTGTAGTCCAAGGGACTCTAAGAGTCTTCTCCAACACCACAATTTAAAAGCATCAATTCTTTGGCACTCAGCTTTCTTTATAGGCCAACTCTCACATCCATACAGGACTACTGGAAAAACCAAAACTTAGACTTAGTTCAGTTCAGTTCAGTCACTCAGTCGTGTCCAATTCTATGCGACCCCATGAACTGCAGCATGCCAGGCCTCCCTGTCCATCACCAACTCCCAGAGTTTACCCAAACTCACGTCCATTGAGTCGGTGATGCCATCTAACTATCTCATCCTCTGACGTCCCTTTCTCCTCCTGCCTTCAATCTTTCCCAGCATCAGGGTCTTTTCAAATGAGTCAGCTCTTCGCATCAGGGGGCCAAAATACTGGAGTTTCAGCTTCAGCATCAGTCCTTCCAATGAACACTCAGGACTGATCTCCTTTAGGATGAACTGGTTGGATCTCCTTGCAGTCCAAGGGACTCTCAAGAGTCTTCTCCAACACCACAGTTCAAAAGCATCAATTCTTTTGTGCTCAGCTTTCTTTATAGTCCAACTCTCACATCCATACATGACTACTGGAAAAACCATAGCCTTGACTAGATGGACCTTTGTTGACAAAGTAATGTCTCTGCTTTTTAATATGCTGTCTAGGTTATTTTTTGGGCACCAGCGTCACTGCAGATGGTGACTGCAGCCATGAAATTAAAAGACTCTTGCTCCTTGGAGGAAAAGTTATGACCAACCTAGACAGCATATTAAAAAGCAGAGACATTACTTTGCCAACAAAGGTCTGTCTAGTCAAAGATTATTTTTTTTTAATATGCTGTCTAGGTTGGTCATACCTTTCCTTCCAAGGAGCAAGTGTCTTTTAATTTCATGGCTACAATCACCATTTTCAGTGATTTTGGAGCCCAAGAAAATAAAGTCTGTTACTGTTTCCATTGTTTCCCCATCTATTTGCCATGAAATGATGTGACCAGATGCCATGATCTTAGTTTTCTGAATGTTGAGCTTTAAGCCGACTTTTTCACTCTCCTTTTTCACTTTCATCAAGAGGCTCTTTAGTTCTTCTTTACTTTCTGCCATAAGTGTGGTGTCACCTGCATATCTGAGATCATTGATATTTCTCCCAGCAATCTTGATTCCAGCTTGTGCTTCATCCAGCCCAGCATTTCTCATGATGTACTCTGCATATAAGTTAAATAAGCAGGGTGACAATATGCAGGTTTGACATACTCCTTTCACAATTTGGAACCCGTCTGTTGTTCCATGTTCAGTTTTAACGGTTGCTTCTTGACCTGCATACAGATTTCTCAGGAGACAGGTCAGGTAGTCTGGTATTCCCGTTTCTTTAAGAATTTTCCACAGTTTGTTGTGATCCACACAGTCAAAGGCTTTGGCATAGTCAATGAAGCAGAAGTAGATGTTTTTCTGGAATTCTCTTGCTTTTCAATGATCCATCGATTGTTGGCAATTTGATCTCTGCTTTCTCTGCGTTTTCTAAATCCGGCTTGAATATCTGGAAGTTCACAATTCACATACTGTTGAAGCCTGGCTTGGAGAATTTTGAGCATTTCTTTGCTAGCGTGTGAGATGAGGGCAATCGTGTGGTAGCTTGAACATTGACTTTGCCTTTCTTTGAGATTGGAATGAAAACTGACATTTTCCAGTCCTGTGGCCATGGTTGAGTTTCCCAAATTTGCTTGCATATTGAGTGCAGCACTTTCACAGCATCATCTTTTAGGATTTGAAATAGCTTGACTGGAATTTTATCGCCTCCACTAGCTTTGTTCATAGTGATGCTTCCTAAAGCCCAGTTGACTTCAGATTCCAGGGTGTCTGGCTCTAGGTGAGTGATCACACCATCATGATTATCTGGCTCATGAAGATCTTTTTTTTTCTAGTTCTTCTGTGTATTCTTGCCACCTCTTCTTAATATCTTCGGCTTCTGTTAGGTCCATACCATTTCTGTCCTTTATTGTGCCCATCTTTACATGAAAATTTCCCTTGGTATCTCTAATTTTCTGGAAGAGATCTCCAGTCCTTCCCATTCTATTGTTTTCCTCTATTTCTTTGCACTGATCACTGAGGAAGGCTTTCTTATCTCTCCTTGCTATTCTTTGGAACTCTGCATTCAAATAGGTATATCTTTCCTTTTCTCCTTCGCCTTTTGCTTCTTTTCTTTTCACAGCTATTTGTAACACCTTCTCAGATAATCATTTTCCCTTTTTGCATTTCTTTTTCTTGGAGATGGTCTTGATCACTGCCTTCTGTACAATGTCAGGAACCTCCGTCCATAGTTCTTCAGGCACTCTGTCTATCAGATCTAGTCCCTTCAATCTATTTGTCACTTCCACTGTATAATTGTAAGAGATTTTATTTAGATCATACCTGAATGGTCTATTGATTTTCCCTACTTTCTTCAATGTAAGTCTGAATTTGGCAGTAAGGAGTTCATGATCTGAGCCACAGTCAGTCAGCTCCCAGTCTTGTTTTTGCTGACTGTATAGAGAGCTTCTCCTTTGGCTGCAAAGAGTATAACCAATCTGATTTCAGTATTGACCATCTGGTGATGTCCATGTGTAGAGTGTTCTGTTGTGTTGTTGGAAGAGGGTGTTTGCTATGACCAGTGTGTTCTCTTGGCAAAATTCTGTTAGCCTTTGTCCTGCTTCATTCTGTCCTCCAAGGCCAAATTTGCCTGTTACTCCAGGTATCTCTTGACTTCCTACCTTTGCATTCTAGTCCCTTATAATGAAAAGGACATCTTTTTCAGTTGTTAGTTCTACAAGGTCTTGTAGGTCTTTATAGAACCGTTAAACTTCAACTTCTTCAGCCTTACTGGTTGGGGCAGAGACTTGGATTACTGTGACATTGAATGGTTTCCTTGGAAATGAACAGAGATCATTCTGTGTTTTTTGAGATCGCACCCAAGTACTGCCTTTTGGACTCGTTTGTTGACTCTGATGGCTACTCCATTTCTTCTAAGGGATTCTTACCAATAAGTTCAACTTAAGTTGACATGTAAGCCAATATTTATTTGTTGTTTTGCATATATAATTAATGACTCACATAGCATTCTTGCATTTATGATCCCAAGAAATAATGAAAGTAGATTGGATAGCTCATGTTCTGCCTCCTGTATCTGTAGTTATAGCTTATTCCTAAACCATATAAATCATGAAGTGCATTTTGGGTAAATCTATTATAGATTCCTTTCATTTGAGGAAATTTAATGACTTGCTCTAGTCCAGATTTGATGAAATGATGGACTTCTTTAAAATAAGACATTTAAAAAACATGTTGCCCAGTGGACTTGGGTGTAACAGGTATACTAAGTAGGCTTTGTAAAGTTTATTTTCTGTTTGCATGTCCCTGCCATGAAACTTGTTGGTGTGTGTTGTTTACTTCTTAAAGCTCTGAAGCCAAGAGATAAGAATAAGTGTACACGTAAGATAACATACACATTCACATCTCCATATGTGCGGGCACCCATATGCCCACACACGCACACACACACACATATAGTGTTTGTCTTACCTTCCTGTGACTGAGAAGCTCCTGAAAATTGCTCAGAGAAAAAAATCCCTGGTGTCTAGTGAAGCCTATAATCTCTAGCTTATTACTGGGATCACATTTCATCCCTGTAGTTTGCTCTGTGATAAATGATACTTTCCCTTGATGGAAAGACTCATTTGAAAAAGCAACTAAGCTATCAAATCCTCTCTCCACATTTCTACTGTCTTCCACTGTCATTTGACCAGTATGACATTCATATCACCTGCTTCTAGTTTGTATGCTCCTCATACCTTGGGAAAAAAATATTCTTAAATTATTAGGTTTCAGAGAAGTGTCTTCCTTTCTGTCTTTGGGCAAAGCAAAATTAAATAGTTTCAAGGTCACATGAGGAATAATGTAACAAAATTAAAAAACAAACTAACAATGAAATGGTCATTCTCTCTGAAAATGGTTCTACCTTAAATCGGTGTTATGACTTTTTTCCTTACGTGACTGGTTTCATTAACTCATCTGATGAAATCATTATTTGACATTACTGAAGAAAACATCTTCAGAAAGTTGAAAATATGCATCTCCATGTATTATTTATGCCCTTTGGAATATACAGAATAGAAGACCTAACCAGCCAGAGAGGAAAACACTGTTCTCATCTATATGTATTTCATTTTCAGATTTTAAGTGTATATTTGATATAACATAAACCATATTTATTGATAATTTTATATCTTGCTTTTCATGGTTAAAAAAGTATTTTCTGTGTCTTTAAAACTTTCATTAAACACTTCCAATCACTTTACAACAATAATTTCTACAATAAGTCCATTCATCGTAGTTCATTCAAGATTCTATGGTGTTAAAATTTGAGTTGTTTGAATTTTTATTGCCGAAAATAATACTGAGGTTACAAATATAAACTGAAATAATTTCTTGAAATTTAGAATGGATCAACAGAAATGAACATTAGTGGGTCAATTATTATGAATTTTTGACTCAATTCATACTGTTATGAAAAGTCTGTACCAGTTCCCATCCTTCCCTCCCACAGTGTAGGAGGGAACCACTCATCCCGCCAGTTTCAACCCCTGCTTCCCTGTCATTTGAACATGCAAATGCATTTTAAAAATGGGGCTTGGGGCTAAATTAAAGTGAAAATTGACTTAGGTATTCTCCTTCTTTGCAAAACTTCCAACTAATGAGCTGAGTGTTCCTTTTACGCTCTTTTTCCTGCATAATAACAGCCATGACAGTCTCTTCAAGTGAAGACATCTTCTTTCGAGCACTTTCTTAGAGACAATGGCACAAATCACCATGCTAATGCCAGAAGGTCAGTGAATGGAGGGATGAGAGATGGACCTCTGGTTGTACTAGTTCCTCTGTCCCAAAACATCTGTGAGAGGCAGGTGGGAGCAGACTGTTATTATCCAAACTTTCTACTAAAAGATACTTTATGCCTAGGACTGGGGAAAGTCAGTGATATATAGTCAGTGGCTGTGTCATTCACAGCCTTCTTTCCTCTCTGCTGGAAACCACTATGCCATCAGCTTTTATTCATTTTTATTATACAGCTATTTTTTTCTAGAGTCCTGAATGACTTTCATGTCAAACTGAAAAAAAGAAAGTTTGAGCATATCTGTGAATAGCAGCACTTACCTGGGAATTGAGGACTATGAGATCTTTCAGAAATGACCCCTGTGGTGTTTCCTAATTGCCAAATACATCTCTCTTGGGTATTTCTTGTAATGTAGAAACTCTGGGCAAAATCCTTGCCTTTCACAAGAGGAAGAAAGGTGGCATCAGAGGTCAGAGTGCCTGGGAAGAGCCTCCCTCCTCATCCTCAGATGGTTGTGCTCTTGGCAGGCCCTCCTCCTGGCCCCATGGCTCTCAGCATGTCCATCCTCTGGCATCTGGCTGTTAGGCTCTTCCTCCTGGGAGTAAGGAGATGTCTGAGAGTTCTGTGTAGGGATTCAACACCTCCCCAGAAACCCTGTAACCAGTGGCTCTCATATTCCTACAAGACAGATAATAACTTCCCTGCTTGGGTTTTGAATCCTCTATAATCATCCCATCTCTTCTATAGGTTGATTTCCCACTTTCTCTCCAGGGCTTCTTTTATAGCCAGGCCCAGACTAGTGACCTTTCCAGAATTCACTCCAAGCGTCTCTTCCTCTATGCCTTTCATTCTTTCATTTAGTGAGTATTCTCCCATACTCACTAAACTACTTTTTTCCTTTACCCTCTGTTGGTTCAGCCACACACTTGCCTACCTTTTCCAAACTCACAAGTACGGCTAGCATCTTAAACCAGCATGTGCCACTGACTCTCAGAAGTGGAGCAGGGTCCTGGAGCCTTAGGCTGTGTAGACCACAGACTTTTGAGTTTGCTGCCTTGTAGGGAGACCCAAGGGAATCTGGAAAGCAAGAAGACAATCCTACATTTCAGGGAGTGACTTAGGGGCTTTGGGGCTAAATAACCAAAAATTAGGACACGTTTCAAAGTTATAAAAATGGAACCACTAATAGGGTGTAGTATGAGAAGCTGTTATGCTCCTGCCTTTCGAATGTCTGTGGCTGCCTGGAGTGCAGGGCTAAGACGAAGCATGGGGTAAGGTCCAGACTGGGTAGAAGAAAGTGCTATGATCACTAAGCAGAGTGAAGATTGGGAAAGGAGTAGCATTCAATGTGTTACGTCTGCTGGCCCTGTCCGGACGTGTTCCAGAGCCCACACTCTCCCCTGAACATCTTTCAAACTCTCAGGTCCCTATGTTTTCCATGTTGTAAACTCACACTTACCTAACACGGCACCACTTAGCACTTGATTCATCACTGTCGTCAAGATATAGTTGTTGAGCATCTGCTGCTGCTGCTGCTGCTGCTAAGTCGCGTCAGTCGTGTCCGACTCTGTGCGACCCCATAGACGGCAGCCCACCAGGCTCCTCCATCCCTGGGATTCTCCAGGCAAGAATACTGGAGTGGGTTGCCATTTCCTCCTCCAGTGCATGCAAGTGAAAAGTGAAAGTGAAGTCGCTCAGTCGTGTCCGACTCTTCGCGACCCCATGGGCTGCAGCCTACCAGACTCCTCCGTCCATGGGGTTTCCCAGGCAAGAGTACTGGAGTGGGGTGCCATTGCATCTGCTGTATGCCAAAAAAAAAAAAGTTACTGCCTTCAGTGGATGAGAAACCTCTCAGCCCCCAACATGCACACAGTGGGAATAAGGTCACCATCAGAACTCAGAATCCAAAACTGATCCCCTTACCGAGGTGGACTCCTCATACCTGCTCTCTGCTGTCCTGGCTGCCACTGTGCTTGCCACCCCTCTTCTGCTCATTGCCTTCTTGGTTTGGTAAGTTTTTTTGTTTTACTACTTTGAGATCTCTCAGTGATCCTGCTTTTCCATTTGCTTTTACAGGCTTCTGCTTCATTTTAAAAACTAAAAAAAAAATTTATTGATTTTAATGTGTTGATTACTATTACACAGCAAAGTGATTCAGTTACACATTCTGAAAGAATGTATATATGCATACATATATTAGAATGTGTATATAGATATATTGTTTTTCATATTATTTCCCATGGCACAGGATAGGGAAAATAACTCCCTGTGTTATACAGTAGAACCTTTTTGTTTATCCATTTCTATATAATAGGTTGCATCTGCTAATCCCAAACTTCCATGCCATTCCTCCCCATAAACTCTTGTGCTTTCTGACTGTGACTGGAGCCTCTGCCCTCCACGCTGCAAGGCCCACAGGGCTTCTGACTGCTTTCTGTCAGTCACCGCACATTGGCCAGACTCAAACTTAGTTTAGAGTTCAAGAGAAAAAATCATGGAGCTAGCAGTCTGGAAAAACTTCATGAAAATGATGAAAGTGTAGGAACTTGCCAAGAGCTTTGAAGAAAAAGATACCTCTTAGCCAATTCCAAGTTCATAGGAAGGCAGGACAAGTGGGGTCATGGTATATGTACCAGCTCAAGGTGGGGACATGGTATTACTAGGAATACTGGTATGTTTTATTCTAGCCTGGTTCTTTCCAAAAGTTCTTTTGTGTCACTCATAGTGTTAAATATGTGATGGTCAGCAAATGTTAATAGATGAAGGGATTCTGTATTGAAGAGGTTATGACCTTTGAAGGCAGTGAGAATAAATCCCAGAATGACCACATACTATCTATAGAATGTGGACCAAAGTTAGTCTGCACTATCTTCATCTACAAGGTAGAAATAATCATACCTATGTTACATATAAGGGACTTCCCTATAGTTCAGATGGTCAAGAATCTGCCTGCAATGCAGGAGACCAGGGTTCAATCCCTGGGTCAGGAAGATTCCCTGGAGGAGGAAATGGCAACCTATTCCAGTGCTCTCGCCTGGACAATTCTCTAGACAGAGGATCCTGGTGGGCTACATTCCATAGGGTCGCAAAGAGTCAGACATAACTGAGCAACTAACAGACACACACATGTTACACATATACCATGACTCCAGGGACAATGTTAGCATTGAATCACTAGGAGCTAACAATATCATCATAATTAATTTTATTGTCCCACTTTGCTCACCATTTCACATTGTATATTTCCCATGAAGACCACATGAAAGGATGTGACAGGCCCAAATTTTGACAGTCTTAGTCCTCTCCAAAGAGAGGACCTATAATTATATCTATCCTGTAATACAAATGGCCTTCTACAAGTACAACACTAAAGATTTTAGATCAGTGGCTATTAATATTTCAGGGGACTCATACACTTTAAGCAGATATTGAAAGCTATGAATACATTTTATTTTGCATAACATCTTGGAGGCATATAGATGCCCCTGAAGTGTATCCACAGACAGCAGGTCAAGATTTCCAGATTGATTTTTAGATTAGGAGAAATTGTAGATAAAATTAAGCCTTTTCTCTGTCTTTATAAATTCCCAGTGATGTTACATTAATGTCTTGTGTTTAACTGCCAGGACTCTGAACAAGTAGGTGACCGCACTAGATCTGTTCCTCCTGTGACAGTGGGGCTGGCTTCTTAGAAACTCTTCATCTTTTGTCACAGGATTTAGAAAACGCCTCTGTCTCCATGTTGTTTGAAGGTAAAATTTAGTATAAAAAATAATTAGCTAGTAGATGGTTAACTGCTAAACTGGTTAAAAGATGACTATAAGAGGTCTAGAAATAGCAAGTTAAAAAAAGAAAAAAATCAAGTATTTCCTCTAGGCTGAGACGGTGGGCAGAGAAGGAACTGGGACCCACAAGAGCTCTCCCTGCTCACCCCCTAGACTGAGATTCAGACCTTTCCAAAGGGGCTGTGGTTACCAGGGGAATATGTAGTCCGAGAGCCACCTGCAGAAGCTGCCACCAGTGGGGAGGATGAGGGCAGGAGCTCCACTGTGCAGAGCTGACTAACCACCCAGTAGGACAGGAACCCGGAGGAGAAGCGGTTTCCAAGTGCTATGGACCTGCAGTGGTTCTCTAGCGCCTGCTACCAACCAACACTAGCAATTGGCCCACTAACAAAAAAAAAACCTTATAGGATCCAACTCCAGCATCCCTAGCAGGGTGGTTTTGGAGCTGAAACTCAGATGTAGATAACTATCATCATCTCCATCTCTTTTCTTTCTTTTAAAATCTAGGTTAAAAATGAGAGGCCCTACTACGTATTTAAACTGCCACAGACAGTGGATGCTTGTGTTCTTGGGGCAGTGTGTGTGTGTGTATACACACTTGTGTCTACAAACATACACACATATTTTCTTTTCTTTAGATATAAAAGGACAAACAGTAGGTACTTTTGACATATTTTTGTCTTTTATAGTTTTGAGAAAGAGATCAAATCTTTAATTTGGGAGTGACAACAAAGTACCACTTAAATACATACACCCACATAAAAGCATATGACTGGCCCAAATTTTGACAAAGTCTTGGTCCTCTCAAAAGAGACAATTTGTTGTATCCATAGCTGTTGCCTGCAATAAAATAAAATAACAGGGAAAATAAGAAAAAGGAAACAAAGAGAAGGAAATGAGAGGCAGTAGATGTCAGGAAGAGGAGATTGTGAAACCACATACGAGAGACATGCATGTTCATGATTTTTGTCTCCTGAGCATAGACTTAGACAGTAATAGCCTGCCTCGCAAATGTATGGAGTACTGCAAAATTTCAGGCTTTAGGTAGCAGTAAAGTATTCGTATATTTAACTTTGCCATTACATGTTTGCTAATAGAGAATACTGAAACCACAACTATTTTATGTGTTCACATTATTTATTACACTAAAAAGCATCTCTCATAGTCAAAAAGTTAAGAGCATTCTGTAAGTAGACTTGCACTCAAAGTACCCAAACAATTTACCCTTCACATGAGGATTTGCAATGCTCCACTTCTCACAAGTGTCTCATATTTCACCTAAAGATTTTCTCATGTCGTTTGCTCTTCTCTGAAATTGTTTTTTATTTCCCTGTTTTTCTATATTTTCTATAATATTTTACTTCAAGGCTTCACTCCATTACTCCATTCCTAAGTCAGCCTGTGGGGTTATCCATTATACCCCATGCTGATCAGTTATTACTTCAGTTTTCTCCCTAATGCTGTAACAAGGACCAAAATTTGCTTATTTTACCCAAGGAAGCAAGTCTTTTGGAGATCTTTTCATATTTTTCCTCATGGTATCAATACAATCCTGTGGCTCAACAAACATTTAAAAAAATAATAATGATAATTTTAAAATGCAAAATAAAAGATTGACCAAGTCTTTATGAACGTAACTCTGAGATCAAAACAAAGCCAACAGTACACATGTAGCCTCCAGAAGCCACATGTGATAGAAATCTCATGCATGATCAGGTTTAAGGTGATGATATGCCCACAAACTCACCATTTATTTCAGTTACACACATCACATGGTGAGGCTTGTAAGCACACTGTTTGCGTAGTACACTGCAAGAACCACAGCTGAGACTCAGACTCAGAGGATGGATCATTCACTGCTAGCTTCCCATGGTTAATGGAAGATCAGGTAGTCCTAGAAGACATGTTTAGTGTTCTATGTAGGCTTTGGTGAATGTGTTTCATACCACATGCATGGCCAAATATAATACTCCATCCTGGAACAACAGCGAAAACCTATTCTGTATTCTTCCAGGAAACTAGAAAGTGTGTGGATTTTATCAGATTGTGATCTCAGTGTGATGACTAGAAATAAATCACTAAGACAATTGAAGCATCTTTTGTGTTTGTTTTTACCCTTAAAATTAAGTGTTTACAACCTGGGTTTGACAATTTATGGCATAGCCTTAAATTTCAGTTGTGATCAAGAGAGCCCTGTAGTCTTCATAGACTGTTTAGGAAGCAGTGGGTAACCAAGTTTCTTAAGAGTTATGAGATATTCAGTGCAGACACTGCTCTGGTTATTCAGTGTATAGCTGAATAATCAACGAGTACACCAATAAGTATGTTGCAAACAATGTTTCATTTTCATTAAAAAATAATGTTGCACATGCAAACTATTATGTATAGAATGAATAAACAACAAGATCATACTCTATGGCACAGGGAATTATATTCAATATTCTGTAATAAACCAGAATGGAAAAGAATATGAAAAAGAATCTTAAAATTGTTTACAGATTATAGGAAGTTTCAAAAACATAGTACTAGAAAGAAAACATCATCTGCCTTCTCATCAACAAAGTGAAAGTGAAAGTTGCTCAGTCATGTCCAACTCTTTGCAACCCCATGGACTATACAGTCCATGGAATTCTCCAGTCCAGAATACTGGAATGGGTAGCATTTCCCTTCTCCAAGGGAACTTCCCAACCCAGGGATCAAACCCAGGTCTCCTGCATTGCAGGTAGATTCTTTAGCAGCTGAGCCACAGGGAAGCCTGAGAATACTGGAGTGGGTAGCCTGCTCCTTCTCCAGGAGATCTTCCCAACAAAGGAATTGAACTGGGGTCTCCGGCATTGCGGGCAGATTCTTTATCAACTGAGCTATCAGGGAAGCCCTTCATCAATAAAGGCCACCATCAATACTATGACAAACAAGATTTGCCAGTCTATTTTTAAAGAAATATTCTTGCATAATTTCTTTTTTCTTGTTATCAATATACTGTGTAATAAATAACAATAATTTATTGAGCATTTATTTTGCACCAGATACTCTGTCATCTGATGATCATAGTCTCTTATTTTAATTCTTGAAATAATCCAATGAAGTGGATTTCTTGTGGTTTCATTTTACAAGTGTGAAAAATGAGTTTTAAAATTACTAAAGTAACTTGCCTAAGATACATAAGTGATAGAACTTGTAAGTGACAGAACCTGGTCTCCATCCTTGGTCTTTCTGATATTAAATCCATTCTCAACTGCTATGATACATTTTTTGCACGTTTTATATCCTGTTCTCATCACCAAGTTTCTAAATTTTAATGAAAATAAAACTACTATTTGAAAATGGTGATCAATACATGTTGAATAAGTGAATGAATTTTTTATAAGAGAAAAGAGTGATTTGAACTCCCGCTGAGGAAGTTAGCACACTACAAAGGGTAGGTACTTAATAAATATTTGTTTGAGTTTATGTTGTGTTGATTATAATCAAACTAGCAGGGTCTGATTATCATTGATAAATAATGTCTTCCTATTGAAAACTGGAGCATCTTCCTAAGAAAAGTTGATCCTCTCCATACCCAGTGGTCTTCACAGATAATTAAAAGATCCTTAGCACCATCTCATGGTTAGCTGCCCAGAGATAGAAAATTAGAACATGATCTTTGGGATGCTTCCCTTCACCAACAGCTTCTATTCCCCTGATCTGTGGAAGAGACCCAGCCTGATTAGAAAGAGCACTGTGTGGGTCAAAGATACAACTTCTCCACCCAGTTGGGTCACTAGGTAGCTGGGTAAACTTCAAAATTAGCTTACTCTTCTTGGTGCTGCCTATAACTGAGAAATGTCCTCTAGATAATCTCTAACATACCTTTCGCCTCAAAGATTTCATTGAGCACAATTATTTAAAATCTCTCTCTCACTATATGAGTGTGCAAGGGCTGCTGTGACAAGTATCACCAACTGAGTGAACAGACTGGCATGACTTAAACAATGGAAGTTCTTAAACAACAACTCTTAAACTGTTTACACAACAGTTCCAGAAGCTGGACATCCAAGATATCAAGATGTCAGTGGGCTTGGTTTCTCCTGAGGCCTCTGTCCTTGGCTTGCAGGGAGCCATCTTCTGGCTGTGTCTTTACATGGTCCTTCCTGTATGTAAATGTCTAGCTGATATATCTATGTGTTTGAATTTTTTCAGTCAGATTCTGGGGCTTGCCTTATTGGTTTGATTTTAACTTACTTGCTTTCACTTTTTTTTTGAGTTCTACTACTAATTTCTTTTAAAATTTTTTTAAATGTTTACTTTAATAGGAGGATAATTAGAATATTGTGGTGGGTTTTGCCATATATCAGTATGAATCAGCCATAGGTATACATGTATCCCCTCCATCATGAACCCCTCTTCTACCTCCCTCTGCTCCCTATCCCTCTGAGTTTTCACAGAGCACCAGCTTTGGGTGCCCTGTTTCATGCATCAAACTTGCACTGGTTATCTATTTTACATATGGTAATGTATATGTTTCAATGCTATTCTCTCAAATAATCCCACCTTTTCCTTTCATTCAGTCCAAAAGGCTATTCTTTATATCTGTGTCTCCTTTGCTGCCTTGTACATAGGATTGTAAGTACCATCTTTCTAGATTCCATATATATGCATAAATATGGCCTGATTTTAACTTAACTCCTTCTTTAAAAGCCTTATCTCCAAATATAGTCCCATTCTGAAGTACAGGGTTTAGGGGTCCATTAGAGGAATTCTATAGGAATGGGCCTCCCTGGTGGCTCAGACAGTAAAGAATCCACCTGCAATGCAGGAAGAAGATATGGGTTCGATTCCTGGGCCAGGAAGATCTCCTGGAGAAGGGAATAGCTACCAACTCCAGTATTCTTGCCTGGAAAATCCCAGGGACAGAGGATTCTGGAGGGCTACAGTCCATGGGGTCGCAAAGAGTCAGACACCACTTGGCAGCTACTCACTCATAGGAATTCTGGGAAAACACAATTCAGCCCATACCAATCACTTAAGATTTAATTATTTGGAGGCCACTTAATTGCTTGTTCACTATTGTGAACCCTGTTCTCCCACATGAAGGAAAAACAGAGGGCCTGGCAGCTGCATGAAGTAATTAGGGACCCTGACTGCTTTTACTCTGTAGATTTCATCTTGAGGATCCCAATAGGTTTCTGGAAGTGAGATATCATAGCTGCATACAAAGCTGCAGAAATGAGGACAACAGGGAGATAAGAGGAATGTCTCTGTCAGCTGGGGCAGCTTTCACCAGGTGCTTCCTGCATGAGGGGGTCTCACGGGCCAGACTTAGTCACCTGGCCATGCATGTCTACAGAAGAAGTGGGGAAATGTAGTCACCTAGTTGAGCACATTATTGCCTCAGTTAAGTTGGAGTTCCACTACCCAGAAAGACAAAGAGTGGGGAGATTTGAATGTATAACTAGAAATATCTGCTAAAATCTCTTTGAACAATATGTTGTTCACTCAGTCATGTCTGACTCTTTGCGACCCCATGGACTGCAGCACCCCAGGCTTCCCTGTCCTTTACTATCTCCAAGAGTTTGCTCAAACTCATATCCACTGAGGCAGTGATGTCTTCAAAGCATCTCATCCTCTGCCCCCCTTCTCCTCCTGCCCTCAATCTTTCCTAGCATCAAGGTCTTTTCCAATGAATCAGCTCTTCTCATCAGGTGGCCAAAGTGTCGGAGCTTCAGCTTCAGCACCAGTCATTCCAATGAATATTTAGGATTGATTTCCTTTAGGATTAACTGGTTTGATCTCCTTGTAGTCCAAGGGACTCTAAAGGGTCTTCTGCAGCACCGCAGTTTTAAAGCATCGATTCTTTGGTGCTCAGCCTTCTTTATGGTCCAAATCTCACATCCGTACATGAATACCGGAAAAACCATAGCTTTGACTATATGAACCTTTGTCAGCAAAGTGATGCTTCTGCTTTTTAATTGCTGTCTAGGTTTGTCATAGCTTTTCTTCCAAGAAGCAAGTCTTTTAATTTCATGGCTCTAGTTACCATCCGCAGTGATTTTGGAGCCAAATAAAATAAAATCTGTCACTGTTTCCATTTTTTCCCCATCTATTTGCCATAAAGTGATGGGACTGGATGCCATGATCTTAATTTTTTGAATGTTGGGTTTTAAGCCAGTTTTTTCAGTCTCCTCTTTCACTTTCATCAAGAGATTCTTTAATTCCTCTTTGCTTTCTGCCATAAGGGTGGTGTCATATGCATATCTGAGGCTATTGATATTTCTCCCAGCAATCTTGATTCCAGCTTGTGCTTCATCCAGCCTGGCATTTCACATGATATACTCCACGTATAAGTTAAATAAGCAGGGTGACAGTTTAAAGCCTTGGCATACTCCTTTCCCAATTTGGATCCAGTCTGTTGTTCCATGTCTGGTTCTAACTATTGTTTATTGACCTGCATGTGGGTTTCTCAGGAGGCAGTTAAGGTGGTTTGGCATTCCCATCTCTTTATGACTTCTCCATGGTTTGTTGTGATCCACACAGTAAAAGGCTTTAGGATAGTTGATGAAGCAGAAGTAGATGTTTTTCTGGAATTCTTTTGATTTTTCTATCATCCAGTGGATGTTGGCAATTAGATCTCTGGTTCCCCTGACTTCTAAATCCAGCTTGAATATCAGGCAGTGAAGGTCAATATATGGGTTTCCTCATGTAAAAAGTGGTACAATTTCTATTTTAGTGTCAAGACTGGAAAGCACAATTCAGCCATCACCGTTATAATCATGTTCTAGACTTATATTGTCCAATATATTACCCACCAATATGTGGCAAGGAGTATTTGAAATGTGAGTAGACCAAACAGAGATGTACTATAAAGACAATGATTTTAATTTCATGTTTAAATATTATTTGTATGTTTGAGTTAACACAGTATTAAAATTCAAATTAAGTTCATCTCTTTCATTTTATTTTAAAAAATGTGTATGGAGAAGTAAGTTTACTCAAAGGTAAAAAATAGACACACATTTACACACACACGTACACAGACACAGACACACATCACCATCTTTGTTATCTTAATGACTTGTTAACCTATTTGAAAACCTACATGCACCTCAATAGCCAAGACATGGAAGCAACCTAAATGTTCATCAACAGATGAATGCATAAAGGAGATACAGTCTACACACACACACACACAATGGAATATTACTTAACCATAAAGAAGAATGAAATAATGCTTTTTGCAGCCATGTGGGTGGGCCTAGAGATTATCATACTAAGTGAAATAAGTCAAGCAAAGACAAATACCATATGATATCCTTTATATGTTGTATCTAAAATATGATACCGATTAACTTATTTATCAAACAGAAACAAATTCATAGACATAAAAACAAGCTTGTGGTTGCCAAGGGAAAAAGTGGGTAGAGGAGGGATGGGTTGGGAATCTGAGGTTAGCAGATGCAAACTACTATATCTATATGGACAAACAACAAAGTCTTATTGTATATCACAGGGAACTACACTCAATATCCTGTGATAAACCATAATGGAAAATAAAAAATGGCTTCTTACCTCTGCTTAATTGAGTCTAATAGTATAGAACAAAAAACTGTAGGAGCAGGGACTAGAAGCTCTGAAATTATTCAAAAACAAAAAGCATTTGAAAAATATAGTCATTAGGTTTCATATCCAGCTGCTTCCAACTCTACTTGGATTAACTACTGCCAATCCACATGAATGCCTTTGATAGAAATTACTAATCCTGAATAGGGTTGTCTTGAATGCTTTTAAATAAAATAATACTTGGAAACTATTTCATTAAAAAGTATATTATAAAAGTTATATGTCTTCATTTTAAGTAAATTGGTAATAGAGAAAAAATTTAATTATGTAAATAAAAATCAACATAATTTTATCACCCAAAGAGAGCCACTGTTTAGCAAATTAATCTCTGTTTGATAGCTACATATTTATATTGGTGTATTTTATCTGATTTGTAGGTGTAAATTTGTATTCTGTTCATTTCATTTGGTATTGTATTAGAAGTGACTTTCATGTTTACCATAAACATTGTTATTAGCAGTAGCAAAATAGTATGTCAAATGGATATACCATAATTTACTTAACTATTCCTTCAATTTTAGATCTAGGTGTGTATTACTATAAATAATGGTGCTTAGTATATAAATCTCAGTCCAATTTCAGAATATTTCCTGAAAATAGATTTCTAGAAGTGAAAGTAAAGTGTCACAAAGGATTACTCATTTTCTTAAGCTTCTTGATTCATATTTTCAAATAGCCTTGCACGATATTTAGAAGCAGAAATCAGAGAGTTCATAATAGAGTTTCAGCTTTATTTTGTACCTGAAAGCTATGAGATTATCAGTTGAATAAAGGGTCTATTTTTCATTTCCTTCTGCTCCCCTGATCCCAAGGACTCCCTCTGGATTTCCCTCTAGTTGAAAGGCACCACTGTTTGGCAAAGCCAGAAACTCAGATGGGGGTGTTTGATGTACAAGAAATAAGCACAAAATACAGGACTAGAAACAGAGACACACACAGGCAGGGAGCTAAAACAGAGTCCACAGCCAAGGAACTGAAGCTGGGAGGTAGCAGGCTTGGGAGGGTCAAAAAGAGGCTAAGTCAAGAAAGAGTCTCAGTGGCAGAAACCAGTATGGGGCTCTCAGTGGGTCCCTGCTTTATAGTGACTGCAGGCAGCCAGCTTGCGGGAAGCCAGAGGGGAGGAACATGTTGGGGACCACCTGCCTGCCTGCCCATGCCCTTTGGCTATAAATGGGGCATTCCTTCTGACACCAAGCAGGACATTGTGGGGCTCCTGGGCACAAAAGCCTTTCTGTGTCCCCTTTCTTTGATTACAGGAAATAGACTTCATTCAGCCTTCTTAACCTTCTCTGAGTTTCAACAAGCAGGTTCAAACAGTTGCTCATCAAGGAAGGGAAGTGTTGTAGAGACAAGGGAGAAACAGTCAAAAGAAACAATAGTGCAGCCTTGAGGAGGGATCCTGGCTTCCCCTCAAGAGATACACATAACAGTATCTTTGAGCTATTTTGCAGATGTTAAAAACCCCACCAGGTGGGAGAAGTTAACTGTATACTGCCCATAAGCATGTAGACCTCAGACCAGTTGGGACCAGATCTATGATTCTGACTCCCAATTGTCTCACCACCAACCAAGCAGGAAAATGTACATGACTTGATCATGCCCTCTTTGAACTATTATTGTAAGATTCGTCACTACTCTCTCCAGGTGGGGACACACAGTTTTGAGGGCATTATTTCGCTATGGCTCCACGCAAAGCAATAAAGCTATTCTTTTCTACTTAAGCCAAAACTCGGTCTCAGAGATCTAATTCCATGTCAGGGTACAGAGGTCAGATTTGGCTTTACTTCCAATGTTAAAAATGCTTCTTTCTCGGGTGTCCCTCACATGAAACCCCAAGGAATATAATTGTTATTCTCGAAGGCCTCCTTTGACAGAAAAAAAAAAAAAATGCCCCTATTTATTATTGCCGAGCATCTGATCTCCCTCAGATTCCAAAAAATGCACCATGCCCTTTGTCCTAGTGCTTGTCCTCCTTTGTTTTCTTTCCTTCCACCAGATTCTGGCTCCAAGCCTCTCTCCTTCCTCTTTATTCTCTCAAGCTCAAGTGAAAAGGTACTTGATGAACACCTGTTACATGCTGACCCAAAAACTTAGACTTCCTTCTCATGGCCCGTCATCACAGGTGTGATGACTTGTCCTAAGGCCTTCATTCCAGTGCAGTGCAGTCTCCATGTGGGCAAGGTCTGAGTCTGCATGTCTCCTGGGCTGTGTCTTTTTCACTCAAATCCTGGGCCATTTGAGCTGATTAATAAATACCTGTTGAACAAACAAACAAAAACATGAAGCAGTCCACCTTCCTCCAAATGTGATCAAAAGCCTTCATTTGGTCCCCTGATCCACCTGAGTGTGTGAATCACAAAGATAGTTTTAGCTCCCAGGCAGACTTCCCCTGCATTTGCTGAGAGCATGCCAGTCAGTCCTGGTAGTTTTCAGACAAATCAAATTAGAAATGGTTGTACTCATTTGGAAAATCAAGAACTGGCTTTGAAATCTTTCCCCACAAATTAGATTGAATGAAGATCATTTTCCCCCAGCTCATAAATGCTTGATTGGCTTTGTCTGATGCCTCGTGATGGAAATGCAGCCTTGCATTTCAAGCTCTGTTTTTTACTCACCAGGGTGTTGTGCTGTCTGGATGATGATTAAAAACAAAACAAACACCCACAATGAAAATACTTGGTAAATAACAGCTCAGCACAGTAACCCTTGAAAGTGGCACTTTAGGAAACTAAAACCAGTCAAGGTAAGCAGAAATTCAAGCTAGGTCTGCTGTATTCCCTTGAGGTCTTAAGAATTGGTTTTCTGATACAGCAGGACAGCCATATCTATTATCAGGATCCAAGGAAGGGATGTGCCAGGACTTGGCTATGATATTTGCAGAGTCCTAGCAGGAGCCACCTGGCCACCTACCTTTCCCTCTCTTGCTCAAACATGTGGTTCTTGCTCTAGCTTCCACCTTAGTCTCCAGACTTGATTCAGACTCATGCCACATTTGGTCCAGGTATATTCCTAGTCTACCTCCACCTGTGACCTCAGGTCTTTTTCAACAAACTAAGAATGGTCCAATCTTTTATTTTGTACTTTAAAAATTTTATTTTATTGAAGCATAATTGATTTCCAATGTTGTGCTAGTTTCTGGTGTATAGCAAAGTGATTCAGTTATACATGTATTTAATAGTTTGAATCTACTTATTCCAAACTCTCAATCTATCCCTCCCCTACACCCCTCCTGTTTGGCAACCACAAGTCTGTTCTCTATGTCTTTGAGTCTGTTTCTTTTCCATAGATAAGTTCATTTGTATCATATTTTAGATTCCATGAGTAAGTGATATCATGGTGTTTGTCTTTCTCTGTCTGATTTATTCCACTGGGTATTATAATCTCTAGGTCCATCCATGTTGTTGCAAATGGCGTTGTTTCATGGAATGTTCCACTCTTTAAAGCTCTCTGCATCTCTTTTTTCTTTCTCTTTTTCTGTGAGGGCAGACAGGGGAGCTCCTGGGTGAGAGACAGCTGGATATACTGGCTGCCAGAAGATCTGGCTCCCAAAGCTGACAGATCAATTTCTGATTCATGCCATCTTTCCAGCTAATGCCAATCCGCCATGCCACCCCACATCAGAGGCACAGTGAGGGGGTGGGCTGTTCCCTTTGGGGGAGTTAATTACAACTGTGTTTTCATCTGTCTGGAGGCTGGAGGCTACCAGGAGGCAGAAGGCCCTGGGGCAGTTTTCCCCCACACCTTAGGGAGCCTATCAGACTTGACAAAGTCCAAGCCACAGCATTGCAGCTGCATCAGTTCTATTGCACATCCTGGGGTACTAGGTCTTCAGGTCTCCACTGCTGTTTTATCCTTGTCCTGCTTTTCCCAGATAGCTCAAGGCCAGACCAGGGTCTTGTTGCTTAGCTAATGAACAGCATTTGGTGGGTGAAATATAGTCTCAGGAGAAGAGAGTCAGGAAGTTGTGGCAAATGACCAGATTGAGAATGAATTAGAGGCCACTGACCTTGCCTTTTCCTCACATGCCTTTTATCTATAATTTCTGTATTTTCAGATTAAATTAGAAACAGAGTAGAGGATAACTTTCTCATGTTTTCTGCAAAAGAGCTAACTGGCTTGAATCACTATCTCAGGCAGTAATAAGTATCTTTCTAGTGAAATGAGTTCAGAAGGAATTCACTTGCCAAACCAAGATGGTGCCCATTATTTCTGGTCAAAGGTTGACTGGGGAAAATGCCCACAAATAAGAAATGCCTATGAGCAATTCATTAGTGATTGGCCCCTTTAATTTGGCTGATAGACCTCTTGGCCAATAGACCATTCTGTTGGCAAAATGGTCTATTTGGCCAATAGAAGATCAGCAAGTAAGTAACAGTTTTGAAGTAGAGTGAATTCTTGGCACAGAGATAAGACAAAAAGGCAACATCCAAATAAAAATTTAGACACAATTAGCTTTTGCTATTAAGGTCTAAAATTGGTCATGTATTAATACATCCATGGTTTCAACTGAAATAAGAAAAGGATTATGTTCAATCATAAAGCTGTAAAATAGGTGCTAGTCAAGCCATTTGTTAATGTGTTTCTTCTCAGTCCTGTTAGTTCCTTGTTTTAGCCTAGTTAATTATGGCATTTTTGCCTTTACACTATCTGAGTTCTTGCGTATTTGCTTAGTCACTCAGTCATATCTGACTTTTTGTGACCCCATGGAATGTAGCCCACCAGGCTCCTCTGTCCATGGGATTCTCCAGGCAAGAATATTCGAGTGAGGAGCAATTTCCAGGGATGGAACCCATGTCTCCTGAATTGCAAGTGGATTCTTTACCATCGGAGCCACCAGGGAAGCCCTACACTATCTGAGACCTGGCTAAAATATTGAGTGTCCAATGAACAAATGATGATAGATTCCAAGTTTAAGGATGTTTGACAAACAGAGACCATTAGATCACTGTGTAATACATTTCTGTGTGTTCCAGCCAGCATATATCGGCATTTAGACCATGATGGTGTTTCTCCCATTGTGTCCATAAGTTGGTCCTTCTATACCAAAGATAAGTCCTGCTTGTGACAGTTTAGCTGATCGATTCTTTAGTCACAGGATAAAGAATTAAATAGTACTGAGTTCTGTCATATCTTCCTCACCCATGAGTCATCAGGAGACCACAGTAATTACATTATTATTCTAAGATCACCTTTTTGATGAGCTACTTCACCATAGAGGAAAGATTTTAGTTGGGTGGCTTTTACTGGATTTCAGTCCACATTCGACAAACTTTTGATCTGGTTGGAGAATGATCTGGATGCTTTGAAAGGAGGCTGCAGCTCAGAACCTGTGTTGTCTCTCACTGTTTTCCTCTAATTTTCCTTGCATGGCCCTTGGACCAGTACCCAGCAACATGGCTTACATATAATTCCTCCCATTTTATTATCTCCAAGAAATTTCAAATGCTCTTATTCCCTATTCAGTTAGGTATCAACTTAGCATTCTCTTTATGAAGTATTTTACAATGCTGTTTCTGAAGATGGTAGGAGGAAAAATAGTTGATTGGTTGTTATACTCTGGTAAGCATGGTTTATTTTTTTCAATCGGACTTCTTTTTAAAAAGCAATGGACCATGGTAACGATAACCCTATATGCGAGACAGAATAAGAGACACAGATGCATGGAACAATTTTATGGACTCTGAGGGAGAAGGTGAGGGTGGGACGTTCTGGGAGAATAGCATTGAAACATGTATATTATCATATGTGAAACAGAACACCATTCCATGTTCGATGCATGAGACAAGGGCTCAGGGCCAGGGCAATGGGATGATCCAGAAGGATGGGATGGGGAGGGAGGTGGGTGGGGGGTCCAGGAGGGGGAACA
Source organism: Giraffa tippelskirchi (assembly GCF_054371585.1). Classification (NCBI taxonomy): domain Eukaryota; kingdom Metazoa; phylum Chordata; class Mammalia; order Artiodactyla; family Giraffidae; genus Giraffa; species Giraffa tippelskirchi. The sequence continues at coordinate 136,002,326 of NC_137277.1, forward strand.
CATGTAAACCCATGGCTGATTCATGTCAATGTATGGCAAAAACTATTGCAATGTTGTGAAGTGATTGGCCCCCAACTAAAATAAATAAATTTATAAATAAAAAAAAAAGAAAAAAAAAAAAGAAAAAAAAAAAGAAAAAAAAAAAAAAAGCAATGGACCAGTATTATCTTCTGCTTTTTTACTTTAATGTATATATATATGCATACACACACACACACACACACACACACACACATACATACACACACACACACACACACACACACACACACACATATATAATCTATGGAGACTCTTGCTGTGTTTCCTGCAGTTAGAAAGCAATCAGTAGGCAAAAGGCCTAGATTTTCTTAAACCATTATTTAAAAAACAGTCTTTTAAAATGCAGGTACTTGGTTGTACCTCTCACGCCAACACTGGAAATGATTCTGATGATGCCTATCACACTTTCCAAGAAAAGACAGATGAACAAATATAAGTTTTCAAGACTTCCCGGTGATCCAGTGGTTGAAAATCCACCTGACAATGTAGGGGACATGAGTTCGATCCCTGGTCAGGTGGTTAAGATCCCACACGCCATGGAGCAACTAAGCCCATGTACCACAACTACTGAGCTCAAACTCTAGACCCCATGCTCCATAACAAGAGAAGTCACCACAAGGAGAAACCCATGCACTGCAACTAGAGAGTACCCCCCACTGGCTGTAACTAGAGAAAGACTGAATGTGGCAACAAAGACCCAGCACAGCCAAAAATAAAATAAATTTTTTTTAAATACAGGTTTTCAGTCTCAGATGCACAAAGAATCAGGTTCCTGGGAATCTTAGAATTAACCAGTCCACCAGCCTCAGGTTGAAAAAAAGGAAACTGAGACTCTCAAGGTGACTGGTCTTAGGTCACCTGAAAAGTGGCAGATCAGGATACAGAAAAATGAGTCAAGAACAATGTTGGAAATGATGCCCATGTTCTAATTTGATCCTAAAGCAACCTTCTACCATTATTTTCCTGGCTATGGTAGCAAAAATTAAGAAATCAGAGAGACCATATGGTTTTCCTGGTAAATATTCATGATAAGAATCTGGTTCTGCCTAAATTGAACAATTTCACTTTTTTTTTCCCCCAGAATTCAAAGCCAGATGCTCTCTACTAGATTACAAATGAATTTTTATGGGAAGACTATGCAAGTAGTAAAGAGTAGCAAACTATTACAAGGCAGTCTAAGAGATATGATAAGTGTATGTTAACATGTGTATGGATCTATAGAGAAATTGTCTAGGTACACAAACCGCTGGGAACCAGTGGAGAAGACAGCCACTTTGGGGATGGGGAAGTTCTGGAAAGGCTCCAGGAATGGACTAGCAAAAAGATCCACTTGGCCTTGGAAGAAGGAGTGGAGGGATGCAGAGGCCTGAATAAGTCACTCCTGGTGGAGGGAGAAAGGCAGGAAGTATATTTAGGGGACAGGTTTCCATAGTAACCACACACATGGATAGAATGAATGAGCTTAAGGACTTCCAATATCTTCATGTCTGAGTGGGAGGGGCCACCACTCAATGAAGGCAACGGTCAATCTGAAGTGCAGGGGTTGAGGTCCCTGGGCAGACAGAGGAGAGTGGAACCCCTGGAACCTTGCACAGCAGCTGCTATCACTTTTACCTATAAACTCTCTGCCATTTGTCCCACTTTGTATCTAGACAGAGCTCTCCACAACCCCTTAACTGTCCTTTCTCCATTACCTCCATAGTTGCCCAAAGTATGACCCTTGAGCAGCCTTTCTTGCACACAGTGCACACTCCGTTGTTGTTCAGTTGTTGTGTCCGATTCTTTGTGACCCCATGGACTACAGCACGCCAGGCTTCCCTGTCCTTCACTATCTCCCAGAGATTGCTCAAACTCATGTCTGCTGTGTTGATGATGCCATCCAACCATCTCATCCTCTTTTGACCCTTCTCCTCCCTACATACAGCACATTCTATTGCCTACCTACAGCTCCCTGAGGGATGCATCTGAAGCACAATATAACCATACTGCCTTATTTCTATATCATTTTCTCTTCACCCCTTCCTATTCCGTTTCTTCCCCAGGGTCAAGTTCTAGTACCTCCACATGGTGTAAGGTTTAATGATTGCATCTCTTCCTGTCTTTCCCACTGCATCTTCCCTGCTATTATGCTAGTTTCCAGACAGCTGTCTGCTGGCCTTCTGCCAGATCCTTGTATATGTCGCTCACCTTCCTGCCTCCGACCTTAGAAAATGCTTTCCTTTTCTGCACAGATAACACTCCTCCTCACTCTCTAACTAGTTACACCTGCTCTTCTGTAAAATCTCACTTCCTATGTCACCTCCCTAAGGAAGCGTTCTATAACCCTCCAGATTAGAACAGGCTTCCTTTGTGTGAGACCTCATGTTCTGTTTCCTCACAGCAATGAATGACCTGGAAGTTTTCCTCTGCCCTTCAAAGGGAGGGCCACCTTGGAGAGGATGAATCAATGAGTAGGGCTTGCTTCCTCCACTGACACAAACTTGGTTTTTGTGTTTTAAGGTCCTGACCATTCTTAGGAGCTCATCGAGCTTCATAAGTCAGATGAGGAACAGGACAATTCTTGTTGTTAATGGTACAGAGTGAAGTGTATTTCCATAGAAATGAGCAATCTCTCTAAGATGGTCTATGAACAAATCTTTGAGTTTCAAAGTTCTGTGCTTCATCCATGGAAATCAAACTCTTTTTTCTGAGAAAAGTGGTAGGATGGGAACTTTTGAATTTTACAACTGCAAAGAAAAGGCTATGGTGGATTCTAAAGAAGGAAATTGGACACAATTTGGTGCTCCCCAAGGGACAGATGAAGCCAGCGCTTCCAGATGCCTTATTGCATGGAAGATGATGAGCATATATGAGCATGGAAGCACAGGATACTAAGAACTGCCATGCTGGGGACAAAGAGGCCCCCACTTATAGGTACCAGTGACCTGTGCTTAGTGAGGTTATCATCCTGTGGAGGGTTGCCATCCAACTAGGACATGGCAGTGCTGTCAGGAGAGGCACATCAGACACACAGGATTTACCCTCTGCAGTGTAGAGGGGCCTTCTTTTGAGACAATAAAAGACCCTGTATCTCTAGTAAGATTTGTAGTGGAAAAGCGACCATGGTGCTAATGCTGACTTTCTTTCAATCTCTTCTGTAGGACCAGGGCTGGTTGATTTACCCTGAAGACTGGACCGCCAAAGTGCATAATTTTGCCAGGGACACTTTGTACCAGTTACAATCATAAATGTACATTTACTGACTATAGACCTCAAAGAAATAGGATCCCATTTATATATATACATATATAATATTAATTATTATATATTTTATTATATATAATATATAATAATTATTATATGTAATAATATATTTCATATAATTGTATATATATTTTATATATATATAAAACTTATAAACTGTGCTCAGCACATTGTTTTACAATGTTGGAGAAATATTGAATGTGCATTCAAATCACTAATGAATTAAATGTAGAATAGAATGGAGAGAGTCTGAGATATGGAACATCCTTCTTAGTGGGAAGAGGATAAAAGTTGAAGCAATACTTTAAGCTGGTATATAGGAGACAATATGGTTGTTGACTTATTTTGCCACTCCTTTTGACACTATTTTAAAGTACATTATCTTCTTTCTTTGTTTTACAATTTCATGTCCTTTTTAAAAAAAATTGAACTATAGTTGATTTACAGTGTTGTGTTAGTGTATGTGTGTGTATATATATATATGTATATATATATATATACATATATATATTCTTTTTCTGTTATGGGTTATTATAAGATATTGAGTATAGTTCCCTATGATATACAGGATGTTCTTCTTGGTTATTTTATATGTAGTAGTGTGACTATCGGAGAAGGCAATGGCACCCCACTCCAGTACTCTTGCCTGGAAAATCCCATGGACGAGGAGCTGGGTAGGCTACAGTCCATGGGGTCGCTAAGAGTTGGACACGACTGAGCGACTTCACTTTCAGTTTTCCCTTTCATGCATTGGAGAAGAAAATGGCAACCCACTCCAGTATTCTTGCCTGGAGAGTCCCAGGGACGGTGGAGCCTGGTGGGCTGCCATCTGTGGGGTCACGCAGAGTCGGACATGACTGGAGTGACTTGGCAGCAGCAGCAGCAGTGTGACTATGGGTGGGACTAGTGGTAAAGAACCTGCCTGCCAATGCAGGAGACACAAGTGATGCAGATTTGATCCCAAGATCTGGAAGATCTCCCCTGGAGGAGGGCATGGCAACCCACTTCAATATTTTTGTCTAGAGAATCCCATGGACAGAGGAGCCTGGTGGGCTACAGTCTATAGGGTCACAAAAAGTCAGACAGGACTGAAGTGACAGTACATGCTCAGAGTGTGAATATGTTAATACCCAATTTACCTCCCCTCAGATTCCCCCTTTGGTAACCATAAGTTTGCTTTTTATTTCTGTGGTCTATTTCTATTTTGTAAATAAATTCATTTGTATCACTTTTTTTAGATTCCACAAATTAGTGATATCATATGGTATTTGTCCTCTTTCTGACTTACGTCACTTAGTATGATAATCTCTAGATCCATACTTGTTGCTGCAAATGGAATTACTTTATTCTTTTTAATGGTTAAATAATATTATCTTCTTGCATGCTCTTTCTAAATCATTGCTGAGAACTCCCTCCAGTGCTATCTTGAGAAGGATTCTGAAGTTGCAAATGGTGATACTGAAAATGATTCATGTTGATTTCAAAAGCAGTACTTTTTCACTTAGCTATTTTTTTTCTCCTTTCTCTCCACTGTGGTGGATGGGGGTATCAATGCTTCTTGACACTTTGGTATGTCTGCCAGCAACCAGCACAGCTGAGATGGATTGTATAGGGAAAGAGCAAATTAACCAAGATGGTAGTGGTACTCTCTTGCCTCACAGCTTCTTGCTCACCCCAGGTTTTGTGAATACATGGTTATGTAACAGCTGAGATCTCTTACAGCACTGTGCATGCAAGTCACAATGTACCCACTTGGCCATGGGCCACTTTTGTCCTATAAACATATGTAAGCTCCATCTGAAAAGCTCTTGCGTCCATGTTGTGGATGCATAATGTGTTATGACTGTGTCTGCTGGGTCAACCACAAGAGAATACAACATGTCTGCTGCACGGCTGCTGCGCCAGCCCAGAGAAAATAAACATGTGCAGTTCCTACGGCTTCTCGAGTTTTCTTCCAGCTTCCCCAGTTGTACCTTGCCTACCCTGGGTTCAGCGAACAGCATGCACAGTGAGGAACAGTAAGACAGATGTGTGACAGGGGTGGCTGCCCAGCAGTTGTGTGGCAGGAAGCTGAACCAGAAACCCTTCCTGGGAGAATTGGGTCAGATTTGGTGTAAAACTTATTTCCTATCCATTCCCATCTCTCTCTCCTACTTACCCTTGGACCTACCACTGGAGAACACAGCAGGGAGACGCTCTAAAAACAAAGGAATTTTGGACAGTTCAGGAGGCTGCTTGCACACAGGACAACAGAGGACAGTGGGAGGAGAATGTGGGGGGAGGGAGTGAAGGAGCGCGGCCTGAAGTGACCCAGAGAAACCATCCAAAGACAATGAACTTCCAAGTTCTCCTGCTCCCTGGTGAGTAAAGTGTTGGTCCTCACACCTAGCCTTATTTTAACAGAATCTCTGAGGCATTTATATGAAGTTCTTGCCATCATCTTCTTGCTCAGGACTTTGTATGTCCCCTGAAGGCCCCTCAAGGGATTCTGGGTTCCCTGGTCTGTTTACAGATAGTGAGGCCCATTATATGTTCAGTGGAACAAAGCAGCCTGGCCTCTCATCAGATGTGGGAGAACTGATCAAAGAAGGGGAAATTTTTAGTTCTTCTAGACCCCTGCTGTCATGAGGACCACCTTTCGAGATTATCTATCCACACAGAACACTTGCTACATGGTTTAGGTAGAGCTAAATATTGTAAAATTGGATTTTTTTAAAGGTTTTTTTTTTTAATTGAAGTGTAGTTGATATACAATGTTGTGTTAACTTCTGATGTATAGCAAAGTGATTCGGTTATGTGTGTGTTGAAATATATATATATATATATATATATATATATATATATATATATTTATTCAGATCAGTTTTCATTTCAATCACAAAGAAAAATAATGCCAAAAGATGTTCAAACTACTGCACAATTGCTCACATCTCACACTCTAGCAAAGTAATACTCAAAATTCTCCAAGCTAGGCTTCAGCAGTACATGAACTGTGAACTTCTGGATGTTCAAGCTGTATTTAAAAAAGACAGAGGAACCAGAGATCAAATTGTCAACATCCATTGGATCACAGAAAAAGCAAGAGAGTTCCAGAAAAACATCTACTTCTGCTTCATTGACTATGCTAAAGTTTTTGACTGTGTGGATCACAACAAATGATAGAAAATTCTTTAAGAGATAAGGATACCGAACCACTTTACCTGCCTCCTGAGAAATCTATATGCAGGAAAGGAAGCAACAGTTAGAACCAGACATAGAACAACAGACTAGTTCCAAATTGAGAAAGGAGTATGTCAAGACTGTACATCATCACCTTGCTTATTTAATTCATATCCAGAGTACAACGTGTGAAATGCTGGACTGAATGAAGCACAAACTAGAATCAAGATTGCCGGGAGAAATATCAATAACCTCAAATATGCAGATAACACCACCCTTATGGCAGAAAGTGAAGAAAAACTAAAGAGCCTCTTGATGAAAGTGAAAGAGGAGAGTGAAAAACTTAAAACTCAGCATTCAAAAAATGAAGATCATGGCATCCGGTCCCATCACTTCATGGTAAATAGATGGGGAAACAGTAGAAACAGTGCAGGACTATTACTAACAAACATAATTGGGACCTAACAATGTTTTTCTGGATTAGGAGACTGCTTGAGCTGAATGATTAGCCTGCTCTAAGACTAGAAGCTGTACTAGGTGTCAAACCTCACTACTTGACCACTTTAGTGGGAAGTTAAATTCAGGCAGCTAGGCAACCCAGGGCATTCCCTTTAGGAAATTCCTGCCATTTCCCCCCACCCCCACCCCCACCCCGAAGTGGTGCAAGCTACAGGAATGACTCTAAAAGGCAGAGTTAGCATCATTCAGAGACCTTGAGAGATTTTTAGGGACTAAGATGTGTCTGTGACTAGAACACACTTGTGGTTGCCAACGGGAAGTTGGGTGTGGTAAGGATGGATTTGGAACTTGGGTTTAGTGGATGCAAACTACTATATGTAGAATGAATAAGCAACAAGACACTGTATAGCACAGTGAACCAGATTCAATATCTTGTAATAAACTATGATGGAAAATAACATGAACTATGTATCTATTTATTCATATATATACACACACACACACACACCCACACACACCCATGTGTAACAGAATCACTTTACTGTACAGTAGAAATTAGTACAACATTGCAAATCAACTGTACGTCAATAAAATACATATTTTTTTCCAAAAAAAAAAAAGATGTGTCCATGACTGTGTAGAGGAGAATATTGTCTTACACTTACCTGAATAAGTTTACTGACGGTATTGTAGAGATTAGTTTAGAATCTAAAAGAGACAAATAGTAGTGGTGCGAAATGAGAAGATGTTGGCTATAAAAATTCCAAATGGCTTTCATGTTGTAATAGCTATTCATAATCTAGAAGGTATTCCAGGCTTTCTTCTTATTCATCTGGTAAAAGTGACTCAGTACATGGCTCAGCTGAGTATATATATACACATATGTATATACACACACACATGTCTTTATTTCCCTGTAACTTCCTCAAATAAACTGACCTGTTTTCTCACACTTATGCAAAGAATAATCTTCTTCCTGCTTCTAGTATATACACACTTAATACTCCCCACTTCTGGTCCTCTCATGCACCCCTTAATCTTCATGTTACTAAAAATACTCTTAATACATTAAAAATATGGCCAATGTCATTTTACTGCTTCTGACTTTGTATAATAACTTTGGCAAGCATAAAAGACTTTTAAACTCTACTTCTATTCATTTGTCTTGCCTCATCTCCTTCATAGCCCTGGCCCTCTCTGTCCCACTTCAAGTTCAGAAATGACTCACTTTTCAGGAATGCCATTTTGTTAATTTCTCCATTCTTTTGCAAACACCATGCCATTTACTGAGAAGGCTGGCTCAACATTCACTCCTGTCCTTCCCCACTTCCTTCCAGGAAAGCATCATCTCCTTATGAAACCTTTGCTCTTTTAGCTATTTATTTTCCCAGGCTGCCCTGGGAGCTGGTGTCAGTGGCATTCCACATTGTAACAAAATTTTCTCAAGTGTACCACTTTGAAAAGTATCCCAGGTCTTGGCATTAGTTGACTTGCAGTACATCATTACTCAGTGAATGAATGTTATTATTTTTACCTCTGGATCCCTAGAAACTTCTGATGTTTCCTATCCCTCCATGCCCTAGGTCTTTGATGACCTTTTTTGCAGATAGCACTGTGATCCAGAAAATAGGAATGGAAAACAATCTTGTGGGTATATCTGAACAAAGCTAACATATTTTTCCCTTTAAGATCTTACTGCTGAATGTGGAATAATCCTGAAATTAAGGTCAGCTCCACATGATTGTTTATATCAGCTGTCAGACTGCAGAATAAAAAATGGCTTTTATATATTTGATTTTTATTGTTTTCCAGGGCAATGTCACTTTTTCCTGCTCCGAACCACAAATTGTTCCCATCACATTTGTCAACTCCAGCAGCAGTTATTTGCTGCTGCCTGGTACCCCCCAAATTGATGGGCTCTCAGTGAGTTTCCAGTTTCGAACCTGGAACAAGGATGGCCTCCTTCTGTCCACAATGCTCTCTGAGGGCTCGGGGACCCTGCTGCTGAGTCTGGAGGATGGAACCCTGAGACTCGTGATTCAGAAAATGACAGAACGTGCAGCTGAAATCCTCACAGGTACTGTCTGCTGACAACTTCTAGATCACTTTCTTATTCAGCCAAGTCGACACATGTTTTAGATTCTGACCAAAACATACAGGCTGCAGCTCCCAGGGATGTGAGATAATCAGTCTTCACAAACTTCAGGTTTGAAGATCCAATATTTTTTTTTATTCTTAAAAAAAAAAATTACATTGTAGTATAGTTGATTTACAATGTTGTGTTAGTTTCAGGTTATACAAAAATGATTCAGTTATATATATGCATATATATATATATATATATTCTTTTTCAGTCCTTTCCCCATCTAGGTTATTACAGAGTACTGAGTATAGTTACCTGGGCTATACGCTAGGTCCTTGATCATTATATATAGTAGTGTGCATCTGTTAATCCCAAACTCCTCTCTCCCCACTACATTTTCCCTTTGGTAACCATGTTTGTTTTCCAAGTATATGAGTCTGTTTTTGTTTTGTAGATTTTTACATTTGTGTCATATTTCAGATTCCACATCTAAGTGATATCATATGATATTTTCTTTGTCTGACTTACTTCACTTCATATGATCACTTAACCTTTATCTATGAAGATTGGAAAGCACTTCCTTTTACATCAGTATAAATTAGGCCCTAATGTGTAGCAATATGGAACAGAGGTATGAACCATACCCTGACTCTTCTATCTGCCTTTCCTTTAACATGGAGCTATGAAATTTTCTCCCTCCTTCTCTACTTGTTATATTACTGTCATTCCAGAAACAGCATGTTCACTTAGTGATGAGTACCTACAAAGGTCAGACTTATATGCAGGCATTGGATTGGAGGCTAAGGCAGGTGGCTAGGTCCATGAATCCTCTGAGAAGCCATCCTGGCTCTACAGTTTGAATCAAACCCCCTCTTCTGGGCCAATATCCTTCCCAGATTACATGATATTGCATCTTTCTTTAATTTAAATATCTTTCTTCCCCCACTGGACTGTGAGCTCTGTCATCCAAATAAATTAGAGAAATTTGAGTTAGGGAGCAAAAGACATAATTTAGTAGTTAAGGTCGGGTCAGACTATGGGAAAGCTTCAGAGTCAATGGATGAACAAAAAAACCCACTGAACCTCTGTAAATGACAGAAGAGTCTGGGTCTGCAAGTCAGTCAGGAGGTTCCAAAGGTGCCTCTTCCCCTTATTAGCCTGTGGCCCTAGATTAAGTTCCTAACTTTGTCTCCCATGTAAGAGTGTATCAGGTACCTATAGCTGCATAACAAATTATGCCAACATGTAGTGATTGAAAACAGCAGTGCTATGTCTCAGTTTCTAAGAGTCAGGAATCCAGAGGCCCCCTGACTGGGTGGTTCTAGCTACAATCAGTAGTAGGGGTAACGGTCGTCTCAAGTTTCAACCAGGGTTAACTCTGCGTGCAGGCTAACTCACATGGCTGTTGACAGGCCTCAGAAGATCCAAACTTATCCCCATGGCCTCTCCAGAAGGTTGCCTCATTGATAGGGCAGTACTCTTAACCCAGAGTGAGTGACTTTGGAGAGAGTGAAAAAGAACCCTCAGGACAATGCCGTGGTGTTTGTGTATCTCATAGCAAGAGTAGCATCCATCATTTTCAACATATTCTGTTCATTAGAAAAGAGAATAAATCTAGCCCTTGCTCAAGTCAAGGGGATTATACAAGTGTTTACACAGCAGGAGTCATGGGTCTTTGGGACCATCTTAGCATCTACCTGTAATAGGAGATGGAAAAAAATCTTTATGTTACGAGACTGTGATGGTGATTGAAAATGAAAGTGTTAACCACTCAGTTGTGTCTAACTTTTTACAGCTCACGGACTGTAGCCTGCCAGGCTCCTCTGTCCGTGGAATTCCAGGCAACAATACTGGAGTGGGTAGCCATTCCTTTCTCCAGGGGATCTTCCCAACTCAGGCATCAAACCTGGATCTCCTGCATTGCTAGTGGACTCTTTACCACCTGAACTACCATGAGATTAAATGGATTAAACCTTTGACACAGTGCTGAGACGCTATTTAGCAAGTTTCTCTTTCTTCCACACCAACTCAAGATCTCTGGCAAAAATAGGCCTCACTCCTCAGAGTCATAAAAACTGAGTGAATTTGCACACTCCTGGGACTTTTATAAAATTTCCAAGATTTCCAGTCATGAGAGATGAGTTAGTATCTTAGAAACATACCAGTTTTCATGTGTAGATTTAGAAAATTTAAACCTCGATCCTTATGAGAAGAAGAAAAATGGTGAGCTGGCACTGGGCTTTTTCTCTTTAATTGGTGAGATGGTTGAGTGCAGAGACTTGTATGCCTCAGGTCAAAATGCAGTTTTAATAAAGTACAGGCCCCAGTGGCACTTGGCTCTAAAGCATTCAGGTGTTACCTGTATTATTAAGCATGTGTCAGTCCATTAAAACGTGTTTATGACTGAGAGACAGGCTAGTAAAAGCTGCCCCATTACCCGGCTACAGAGAGAGAAAAAAAATCATCAGTTATTTTTTACCTGTCTCTCAAAAGGATCAGACGAGGAAAAGAAAGTTTTAAAAACATTCTGTTGTCTGTCTCAGAAAACTTGTTTGCTTCTTTCCCCAAGAATTTCCTTAATTTTGGAAATTATGAATTTCTTTCACTTTTCTTTGAAATGGATCAAGGCTTTTTGTCTCCTGGTGTTTTTCTATCCCAGGTAAAAGACAGATAAACAAATAAACAAAAAAAGAAAAAGAACAAAACCAGTTTTCTCCTCCCTTACATTTCTGAGGAAACTTGTTTTCCAAGTACTTGAGATCGTGTTGGTTTTGTAAGAAGTGAAAGTCTCATATGAGAAATTAGAAAATAATAACCGTTGTTGTGGTAATTTTTGAGGGCCCTTGGGACTACCCTTGACACATGGTACTCCATGGAAATTAGAAACTAGCACCACATTTTGTTAGTTGAACAAGGAATCCAGATATTTAAAGATTTACTTGAGATTAGTTCAGGTGTTTCTAATGTCCTGAGTCTAAAAGAGAAGATGACCCCACAGAAAAGGCAGATCATGGATGCCTGGCACATTCACTACTATTATCAGAGCTTCATATATTATGCATAGGTTTGAGGAAGCAGATTATTTTGTGCATTTTTGCATTGAAGATCAGGAAGAGAAGTCCAAACTGAGTCATTCTCGAAATAGAGGGGTTCTGAATTTATTTGTTCTAAGGGATGAAGTTTCAGGAAGATGAAGGACAGTAGTGCAATCCCTCCCTTGTATTCTACTTTGATTTCTATTTTTGTAATCTCCTTTCTTGAAAGATTTGTGCATGTGGATATGAGGAAGAGTGAAGGGCACTCTTTCACTCTAAGTGATGTGATTGTAGAATCAACAAACACTGTGGATCTCTTGCAGGTCAGGCATTATGTTAGGACTTTATCATATAATACCACAAAAAAAACAACAACAACAACTCATGAAACATATGGAGTGGTTCTTATTTTACCAACATGCATAAGAGAAAATTGAGAGTCATAAATTAAGCTCTCTTGACCAAGAAGGTGTTCAAGCTCAGGCTTTTCCTTTGCACTCCTAGGTCCACAGTTTTCACATTGTATCTTGCTGACTCTTACATTGATTTTTGATATTGTCAGTTGCTTGAAAGTGAAAGATGCTCAGTCGTGTCCAACTCTTTGCAACCCTCTGGACTTATAGTCCACAGAATTCTCCAGGCCAGAATACTGGAGTGGGTAGCCTTTCCCTTCTCCAGGGAAAGAAGGGAAGATCCTTCCCAACCCAGGGATTGAACCCAGGTCTCCTGCATTGCAGGGGATTCTTTAGCAACTGAACTATCAGGGAAGTCCAATACCAGTTGCTTAAAGAATTCAAATATAAAGAAACTCTGCTTTAGCTGAAAGATGAAATGACAATAGGCTATTAAAGAAAGTATGCTGCATAGGATCTAAAGTTGGCTTTTCCCAAAACATTTTATTTGGTGCCCCATCAATAGACAGATTTGGGTATTAGATGGGGTTGACAACAGATAATGAATCCACTGTCTTTGTAGACTTTAGCTGACATTGCCTGTATACAATTATAATGTAAGTTATGCCTATCTAGCACACACGTATGCTACTGTTCATTGAGTATATGTGACATAATTTTCTCAGACCTTTTTAAATTCTCAGTGCTGATTCCTTAGTAAAATTATCATATAATTTTATGTACATCATGTAAGTACAAAGGGGACTGGGCTTCCCAGGAGGTGCAGTGGTAAAGAATCCAGCTGTCAGTGCAAGAGACACGGGTTGATCCCTGGGTCAGGAAGATCCCCTGAGTAGGAAATGGCAACCCACTCTGGGATTCTTGCCTGGAAAATTCCATAGACAGAGGAGTCTGGCAGATCACAGTCCATGGGATCGCTAAGAGTCGGACATGACCGAGAACACACGCATACACGAAGGGCACTAAGCAAGAGCCTAGATGCTTCCAGAGACTTTGCCATGCACTGGACAGGTTTTCCCATATTCGTGTCACCTCTGCATTGCAAACCCCAGTTGGAAATCTGAAGGCTGAATGGGAATGGGGAGGAAGCTTTCCAGGAGTCCTGCTGCCAAGTGAGGAGCATCATCTCCCCCTTTAAGAATCAGAGCAGCCAATTGTGCAAATCTTAAATAAATGCACACCTGTATCTCCTCCTTTATGCATTTCAAACCCTAGTTCCTCACCACTACTCCCCAGGAATCGCATGTCTTGGGGACCACTTTCTCAGGTCACACCTGCTCCTGGAATGATTGTCAACAGATTCTATTTTTGAATGGAGGATGGCTGCCATTTAAAAAGACTCTTAAAAACATGCTTAGGATGTAGATCTTATTGTCCAGACCAATCTGGATGACTAAGAACAGGAACTTACGTAAAAGTAAAGGAGACCACTTGGCTTGGTCAATGCAGAGTGTTTTGAATTGCAAGTGAAACATTAAGTCATTTGAAGAAAAGCTGACACCATTATAATTATTCTGCAAGTGGCCTGACATTTCAATGTTATTTTTCTTGTGCTGATGGGAGAAGAATGGGAAATAAGAATAGGAAGAAAGAGATCTGGAGGCTTCAGTCCTGAAAATTGGAAGTGTGTTTTTTTTTTTTCTGCTCTGGTGCCCCTCAAAACATCAATTTCCCACTGAAAAGCTAGTCTGGATAAAGTCCTTGAACTCAGGCCTTAGAATCCAGGACAACAGCTTCACTGTGTTCTGTATAGTGCAGAATGTGAGTTTTATTCTATTAGACCACACTGTACTTTGTAGCTGAAGGAGAGAACTGGTCTAGAATTATTTAAGTTCCTTCTAAACTTTCGTGAGTTCCTGAAGCAAAACAGGAGGTCAACCATGTCTTCAAGGAAATCATCAATTCCAGAGTCTTCTTTTGACAATGGAATAAGTGGCCTTAATTACATGTATTCAGCAGGGCCAATCTCCCTGCCAAAGAGCACTTTTCTCAACTCCTCATATTGTGGTGCATTTGGGGGAGGAAGAATGGTAAACTGAGCTTCTTTCATACAGTGATTTTTGTGAATGAGATGCTTGAATATCCCAGAAAAGTCCTGCATGTTTTTCTTTGTGATCCATATAGAATTATGTGCCAAGGCTCTAAATCTGAGAAGTTCTGTTTTTTTTTGTCTTATCAACCATCTTTAATTCACACTAGGACACTCTATATGTGTCAACGTTATCAGGATATATAGGACTTTAAAACAATGTTAATAGAGAAAGAGTTGTAGGTACCAGACCTACTGCTTGTGAAGAGAAAACAAGACAGTCATAATAAGGGTCTTTTAATGTGAGATAGACTTTGTCACAAATGAGAATTTTTATATGTTTGATTCACTGCAGAACAAACCCCAGTAAGGCCAAATGGCAGAGAGACTGTCTAATGGCTTTTCATTAGAGAATCTCCTATCCAGAGCACTTAGCTGCACAGTCTACTGCTCTGATGTACTAGAGGCATCAAACCCAGGGTGGAATTTTCAGGAGTAAGAAATGAGTCTCCGCGCAACTGAACAGAACCCAGAAGATGGGAGAGGCAATCTTCAGAGAGAGATCTCAACCTGGCAGCAGGGACCTGCAAAACGATTATAAGCAGGAGAGACAGAAGGAGAAAACTAATCACCAGGAACAGGACAGAATCCCTAGGCCAAAAGACACATGATGAGCAAAGATCCGGAAATCAAACAGATGCTACAGAAATGCTTTCAGTGGAGGCAAGTGGCTTGCTGGAAAGGCAATTTCAGGTCATTCCATTGAATCCTTACATACAAGTAATAGTGTTCAGCATCCTCAACCACCTTACATTTTCTAGTAGTTAGACACCAGGCATTCCAGAATTACTAAATATGAAACAATTCCTTCTAATCAGTCATTAATTTTCTATATTTAGAAGAATGTTGGGGCTGACTTGTTCTTTCTATAGCTGAACATAGGATGAAATTTTAATGGCATAGCCTTTGATCCACAACCATCATGGATATTATTGGATGGTTATTTAACATTGCCTTTATTTAAATTAAATAAATCCTCCTAGAGCGGTGGTCCACATCATCTCACTTATTCTTTTTTTTTTTTTTTTTTTATTTTTTTCATCTCACTTATTCTTTTAGAATTTATCTCAATTGATATTTTTTCAAGAAACCTTCCCAAAGCCAACCAACTGCCCCATTATCTAGTCTTCTGGTTCTTTTCTTTTGTAGCTTTGGCCTAAGTATGTATTAGTTTGCTAGGACTATCATAACAAAATACCATGGATTAGGAGACATATTGGGCTTCCTCAGTTGCTCAGTAGTAAACAATCTGCCTACAAGGCAGGAGATGCAGGAGATACTGGTTCGATCCCCAGGTTGGGAAGATCCCCTGAAGGGGGAAATGGTAACACACTCCAGTATTCTCGCCAGGAAAATCTCATGGATAGAGAAGCCTGACGGGCCCCAGTCCATAGAATCACAGAGTCAGACTCACTCTGTAGGAGACCTATCAGAAATTTCCTTTCTCCCAGTTCTTGAGGCTAGAAGTTTAAGGTGTGGTCACGGCTGGTTTCTTCTTGGTTTGCAGAGGCTGTTTTCTCCCTGTGTTCTCGCATAATCTTCTCTCTCTGTGCCCATCTGTGTCCTAATGCCCTCCTCTTGTGAGGACACAAGTCATATTGGCTATGGGCCTATTCATAAGACTTCATTTTACCTTTACCACTTCTTTCAGAGTCTTATCTCTAAATACAGACACATTCTAAGGTATGGGGAGAGGGCTAAGACTTCAACATATGGATTTGGGAGGGGCACAATTCAGCCCTATAGAAGGTGTATTATCAGACATAGAAACCAGATTGTGATTGCCAAGAGGGATGAGGGGTGGGGGAGGGATGGATTGGGAATTTAGGATTAGCAGATGCAAACTATTGTACAGTAAATTCTCAATATGAACCTTCAAATTGTCAACTTTCAAAGATGAGAACAGTATGCCAATTATCATACTGTACTATTGTACTTTTCAAGGTACTGTACTGTAAGATTAAAATTATTTTCTTTATTTTTCTGCTTGTTTTATATGTTATTTGTATTTTAAAGTATTATAAATCTATTACAGTACAGTACTATACAGCCAATTGTGTTATTTGGGTACTTAGGGTTACTTTGACTTACAAACAAATTGGACTTATGAATGTGCTCTCAGAACAGAACACATTCATATTTAAGGGACATACCTGTATGTAGAATGGATCAACAACAGTGTCCTACTATGTAGCACAGGGAACTCTATTCAGTATCCTGTGATAAACCATAATGGAAAAAGAATATGAAAAGAATGTGTATAGGTGTATAACTGAATCACTTTGCTGTATAGCAGAAATGAACACAATATTTTAAATCAACTATACTTCAATAAGATAATTTATAAAAAATAATATATATTAATCATGTGTACATACATACATGTGTGCAGTTGTATCCAACTCTTTGCAACCCTATGGACTGTAGCCGGCCAGGCTCCTCTGTCTATAGAATTCTTTAGGAAAGAATACTGGAGTGGGTTGCCATTTCCTACTCCAAAGGATCTTCCCAACTCAGGGATCAAACCTGCCTCTCCTGTGTCTCCTGCACTGGCAGGAGGATTCTTTACCTCTGAGCCACCTGGGAAGCCGGTATTAATCATATATCTCTATAATTGGTTGCTCAATGTTCTTGTCACCATGGAATGTAAGGATTCATGGGAACAACAGCAGTGCATGCCTTGCTCACCACTATTTGCCCAAGGCCTAGTCTAATACCTTGTTTATAATAGGCCTTCAGTAACTATTTGTCTTATGTATAAGGAAGCATCTAAATAAATGAACTACTAGAAATGACCTCCAAAACATTTCTGAAGGATCTCATTTTAACAGTGGAAAAAGAGTTCACAATGGTTTTTAGCCAACATCCAAGTTGCAACAGTTCTATGAGGCATCATGTGTCAAGCCCAGGAATGAGCTATACTCACGGAAGATACTAATTAGATAGAGGCCAGTGAGGCTCCCAGAGGTGGGAGATGGCAGGGAGAGCTGTGTTATGAAGGATGAAAGTGCTCACCCTATTGATACTTATGGCCAGATGGTTGTAATCTGCAGCCCTGGAGCTTGCAGAGCGTTCCCCAATATTTCCCTTTTTCATAGAATCTGTTTATATATCACCACCATTTGTATATCAAGTAAACATGATGACTTTGTGAACCTCACCCTCTGCTTCAATTAAGCTGTCATTAATGCCTGTGTTTTAGCTAAGATAATGTTGAGAAAATCCCATTGGTGAGGGCAAACAAATATTAGTAGATAGCCACAGGGCCATGACTGTCTCAACAAGCTGTCTGATGGAGCCCGTAGTTCAAGTTTCAGAAAACAAGCATATGATGAGGCACTCCACTTTATGTGCACTGAGAAATGCCATTGCCTTAGCTTCAAGATATCAAGCAGAGGTTGGGAATATTTACTAAAGGAGTGATCTTGTGGGCCTCCAGAGCTTTTTCAGGTCTCAATAATAACGACAAAAATATTTTATTTCTTAGCTTACTCTACCTTCTTCTTCAGCTTGCTCAAAAGGGAAACAGGGAACTAGATTTGTCTAATAGGGAAATAATCTCATAGTTAAAACTGTTGTCATTTCCTTTAGTCTTTTGTGTTTTCTACTTTAATAACTCTCTCATATAATTCACTTTGCCTCCACCTGTTACTGAATGCATGTTCCTGTGTCTGATGCACAATGAGGCCAAACAATACAAAAATGTTGGAGTTTGGAGCAGAGAGGTTTTCTGTAGGCCCAAACAAGGAGAACAGGTGGCTCATATCCCACAAAGCTTCAAACTCTTGGAAAGGTTTCAGCAAACCATTTTTTTAAGGCCAAGTGAAGGAGGGGAGTGGTTGGTTATTACAAACTTCTTGGTGTCGGAATCCATTGCTTTTGCAGCTAGCCACATAGGCCAGGTCATGATGTTCCTGTAAACCTCCAACAGCACAGTTGTTATTCTCTGTGCTACAACTTTTTATCTCTGTGAATGGAAAGGTATCATGCCTTAAAGGTCAGAACCTTGAGACTGGACCATCCTGTATATTTCAGGCTATAGGCAATATCCTTAACTCAAAGTAAAAGCAATAGAATACAATGGTTAAAGTAAAAGAAGCAGATCTAGTATGGAGTCAGATTTGTTCTTCCCTATTACACAATTTAATTCAGGAAGCTTTTGTAGCATCTATGCTCTGCTGGTACTGTACTCAATTCTGAGGATGGAGGGATTGGCCTCCAAAAGCTCATGGGTGTGGTTGAAAGAGACAGTATAGAGCACTGATAATGCAATAGGACATATGCTCAGGACACAGTAGGAGTGTAAGAGAAGAGGGACCAGGAAGGCTGAGAAAGTGAAGCTTTCCTAGAGGCAAGGAAAACACAGCTCGATTTTGAAAAATGAATAGAATTTCATTAAACAAATAAGGAAGGGAAGGATGTGCCAATGAGAGGAGAGAAATAGGAGGAAATCTGATTGTCTAAGACTCCACAGGTGGCTTAGTCACAGATACAAAGAAGCACAGGCAAATTATGAAGCATAATTTTGGTCAGGGACACCAAAATTTGGGCTGTCTCCTAAAGGTAACAGGGAGGAGCTCCTCCTCCTGACAGGGACGAGCTGTATCTGGCTATGGAGCTGACCTTCATTTTTATTGTGTAGACTTTGGAACCAAGCATTCAAGTCTATCCTAGAGACATTGTATCTTCACCACCAACTATGAACACATCACAGTTTTTATCTGATTCCAGTGTATGTCAAACCCAGCTGTTTTCCTTCCAGATGCTGACCAAAGGTTCTGAGGATCCAGGTTATCTTAACATATGAGCCAGCCTTTCAGAACTAGGAAAGGATTAACCTATGATTTATGGTCCAGGTGCCAGGAGGGCCCAGCTGCTGACACTTGGCAGTAGAGATTCAGCTAGTCTGACAATCAATCAAGCAATGTTTGGAGAGGGCAGGGTGTTGCTCTATTGATACCGAGGGGAATACCAAATCGCCATGCAGACTCTGACCTCCAGGAAATTTGAATACCATCAAGGAGATAACACTTACAGAGATGGATTGTTAATTAATGGTACAAGGCAGTGAATAATATGAACTAAATGAATAGATCAGACAGTGGATATTTTTAGAATCCAAAAGGAGAAATCTCTATGTATAGATCTGGCCTAGGAAAACTTGCTTTTTTCATTTCCTGGTGTATTAACTTACTGTTTCAACCATTCAGTTCTTTTTATGCGTCCTGTACTATGCTAGGTGACTGCAATGGGAAGTTAAAAAAATTTAAAAAAAAGCTTTCTGCTCCTAGAGTTAAGGAGAGGAAGTACTAGGACAAAAACTGGGCATTGGAGGATAGTGAGGTGAATTTGAATAGTCAGAGAGCAAGGAGAATAGCATACAGGTGAGGTGGAGGGCGGAGGAAAAGCACCAGTTAGCTTAGCGCATTCTCTAGGAGCATAATGAATACACTAGCCCAGCTAGAGTAAGAAATTTGTGTAGGCATACTGAGAAATAAGATGGCAAAGACAGGTAAGGACCAGATTACAGAGGCGTCGAGCGTCAAGATAAGTATTTGACTTTCATTCTCTGTGCTCCATTGACACACTGGAGGGATTTGTGCTGTAAGTTTTAATAATAATCTTGCTCTTCTAATAGTTCAAGCTAGCAAGTTGTCCTGTACCAGAAAGAGATCAGGGGCTGGGAGAAAGAGAGAATCCATCAGAAAGATTCCCAGCTCCCTGATAGGGGATGGGATCAAAGTTGGAGAGGAAATTTGAAGAAATATGTGAATTTAAGTCACCATATAAAGGAAAGGGTTAATAGAATTTGATAATTGATGGATAAATGGTATTCAAGAAAAAGAGGACAGAGGACCTAAACTGTGGCATAATGGTGCTAATAATTAGAATATGCTCTTTTATGATGTGATTGACATTTTAAGACTGCCTTATTCAATTATTTAGATATTCCCCACTTTGTTCTCTCAAAAACTGAAATTACCTTTAAATTGTTAAGTAAAGGTTGGTATGAAGCAATACGGAAAAACAGCTGAATTGAGTTTTCTGGGGAAGATAAAGCCTAGAAACTTCTAAGTCAAGCCAGGCAGTTGTGTCTCTGTTTTACAGATGAAGAAGGAGTTGAGAGAGATTAAGAAATATTTCTAAATTGTTAGAAATTATAAGTGGCACGGCCTTGAGAGAGGGGTCACAGGTGAATAAAGGCAGTGGGGAGATCTGTAATAGGTTATTTCCAGGATTGGAAATAGAGTCTTCAGGACTGTGCTCTGGCCTGGACTGTAGTTCTGCATATCCCAGTGTGGCTCTACGGCTGATGGTTAGAGGTGCTGGGACAGACACCTGACTTCAAAGTTTCTGTCTTCAATCCATAAAGAGAGACCCTGAAATCAGATGAAGGCTGAAATGCAAAGACCTGTTAGGAACTGGACTGAGAATGAGAGAAGAAAAGGGAGTGAAACAGACAGAAATCAAGTGCTTGCTTTCTGAGACTCTGCAACCTCAAATTATTCCTTGAAACCAGTGATTCTCAACCAAGGGAAATTTTCCAGTCCCATCCACCCTGACCTTCCATTCCCACATTTTCATGCAGGGGATTTCTGGCAGTGTCTGGTGATGTTTTTGTTTGTTTGTTTTTTTTTTAAAGCACAAACCTAAATTTATAGTCTTTCAGCATGGCCAAATAATGTGCTAATCATATTCCCTGATGGCTCAGACAGTAAAGAATCCGCCTGTAATACAGGAGACCTGGGTTCGATCCCTGGGTCAGGAAGATCCCCTGGAGAAGGGAATGGCTACCCACTCCAATATTCTTGCCTGGAGAGTTCCATGGACAGAGGAGCCTGCAGGTGGGCTATAGTCCATGGGGTTGAAAAGAATCAGACATAACTGAGCTACTAACACGCAAGTGTATTCATATACATTTATCATTTTACTTTTGTAAAACTCTGAGGTTGGTGGTGTTATTCTTTTTTCCTTTATTCATTTTTAATTGCAGTATAGGTGATTTACACCGTGGTGTTAATTTTAGGTATACAGCAAAGTTGCATATAGTATACGTACACACACACACACACACACACACATATATATGTGTATCTATATGTATATATATTCTTTTTCAGGTTGTTCTCCATTATAGGTTATTGCAGGATATTGAATATAGTTCCCTTTGTCTGCTAATAGCGGGTGCTTGTTTGTTGTATTTTTATATATCATAGTGTATATGTGTTAATCCATATCTCCTAGAGGAAAACATAGGCAGAACATTTTTTGACATAAATTGCAGTAATGTTTTTTGGATCCATCTCCTAGAATGAAGAAAATAAATGCAAAAATAAACAAATGGGACCTAATTAAACTTAAAAGCTTTTGTACAGCAGAGGAAACCATAAACAAAATGAAAAGACAACCTACAGAATGGGAGAAAATATTTGTGACTGAGAAGGGGTTAATTTCTAAAATATACAAACAGCTTATAAAACTCCATGTCTGATGATGTTTTTGGTGCTAGGGATGGGGGCATCCCAGGAGTCAGGGATGCTGCTAAACATCCTATTGAAAAACAGTACAGGACACCACACCCCCAACAAAGAACTATCCAGTCCCGAATTTGAGAAATTCTACTCCTTTCCAAGGCAAAACCTTACTGCTAAAAAAAAAATTCAGGCTGTTGCTTAGCCACCTTGAGTCTCAGTCTTAATAAGTGTGAACTATAAATTTTTGTGAAGATCTCATTATAAAAAGGTATTAAAAACACACAAGATACTTGGTAATGATATTTATCTAGAAAAATAAAATCAAAGTAGAAAAGGTCCAAGGTCAGATCTAAGTGGACATTTTGAGAAACAAAAGTTGAATTGGGCTTTAATTCAATAGAAACTTGAAGTTCCATGAAAGGACAGAACTAAAGTTTGAACTCAGTCTTGTCAAAGGGAAGGTTGCCTTGTGAGAACAGAAGTGGTGCAGTTACTTAGGAAACATTGAAACAGTTCCTCAAAAGGTTACAAATGGAGATACCATATATGACTCAGCAATTCCGCTCCTAGGCACACACCTAAGAGAATTAAAGACTTAAGTCCACACAGAAATCTGAGCAGGAATGTTCATAGCGGCATTATTCATAATATCAGCAAAGTGCAAGTGACCCAAATGTCCATCAACTGGCGAAAGGATAAGCAAAATGTGGTCTGTCCACACAATGCAACAACATTCAGCCATATAGGTAGACAGATAGACTTATACAGATAGACGGATACAAGCTGCTACCTAGAATGAACCCTGAAAACATGTGAAGCAAAAGAAGCCAGTACAAAAGGGAACATAACGTATTATTTCATTTATAGGAAATCTCAGCAGGCAAGTCCATAGAGACAGAAAGCAGATTAGTGGTTGGCAAAGCTGGAGGTGGGGGATTCAGGTGATTGGAGACTGATAGCTAAGGTTACAGCATTTCTTTGGGGGCTCCAAACATTTTAAAATTAATTGTAATGGCAGCCTAACTCTGTGACTATACTAAAAAACACTGAACTGTACTTTTTACACAGATAGATTGTATCGTCTGTGAGTTTTATCTCAATAAAGCTGTTTCAAAAATATAACTAAATAAAAGCAAAGTTGAATTCCACGGCAGAAAATAGAGGTAGAGATAATTGGCCATCAGAGTGATTCTTGGAGCAAAGCAGGGTTTGCTTTGGAGTGCTGAGAGCAGAAAGCACTCAGCCTGGGTGCCTGACAGCTCAGCCTGGGTGCCCGACCCCTGCGTTTGAATTCTGGCTCTGCCCCCACAGTAGCCATATGACCCTGGGCAGCCTCTCCAATTTTGTTTTAGCTTGTGTAACATGAGGGCCCTAAAACTTGGCCTCTGGGAATATTGTGCAAATTAGGAATTACATATTCAAAGTGCCTGGCTCATTGTAGATATTCAGTACTGGTAGTGTATTATTAGCTGTTTTTACAATTGGGCCGTGTTTCACATTTCATCTGCAAGTTCAGTTGCAAAGATGGAAAGTGTCTTTTTTTTTTTAAATTTTTTATTTTTTTATGAAGAAAACCTTCTAAACCTCCTTAACCCTCTCTGTGAGAGACCTTTCATACCATTGCCTTAGGCTGAATTCTGGAACTAGGAAGCAGTCACTTTAAATAATGAGGGGTGAGGGGAGGGTGGAGGGGGAAGTGGAAAAGAATGAAAACATTTCCTATCCTTTATCTCAGCCTCAACAGTTTGATAGCATTAAAAAATAATTACAAGTGTTGCACATATTTTTAGAAACTTCACAATGTCTAGGACTTTACATAAGAAAAAAGAATCTGTGATTCTCTCATTCAAGCTAGTTCCAGTGTTTTCTCTTTGTTGTCATTTTTAACAAAATGGGAGCAATACCCTACATACTATATTTCACTTACTAGGATATCACTACCACTCTTGGAATTATGATTTTAATGACTACATTATATTTCATATTATTATTATTAATGGTAGTGAAACTTTCATTTACAATAGTGACAAAGAAGGTGAAATACTTTGGATTTAATTTTACAAGAGACGTGCAAAACCATACAAAAAAAATGTTAAAACACTCATGAAAGGCACTGAATAATACTTGGACAAATGTAAAAAGATATCCCATTCTTGAATGGATAACAGCATTATGAAGATATCATTTCTCCCTTAGTTATAAATTTAATATAATCTTTGTAGTAACATAACAGTTTATTTTATGGCATTAGATGCATTATACTAAAATTCATATAGAAAAGCAAACATTCAGGGTTGTATTCTGTATTATCGAATACAATACATCTGATTTACCTAAATTATTGCTGTTGGAAATATTAGCAGTTGTGAATTTTTGCTATCATAAATGGTATTATAAACGATGTCATGAACTCTTTTCACCATAAACCTTGATTGCAGTTTTGTTATTATTTTAGAATTGATTCTTCAAAATAAAATTCGTGGAAATGAGGTACGATATTTTTAGGGTTTTTGATACTTATTGATATACTGCCTTCTAGAAAGAATGTACCAGCCTTTGAAATTGCCTGATTCCTCTATATCCACTAAAATAAAGTATATATATTTTTTCTATTCTTTGCCAGTCTGGGAGATAACAAATATTATTTAGTATCACTTTAAAGTTCAGAAGTTTTATGTTTGTTATCATCCAACAATCATTGCAGAACCCAAGCCCCACTTTTTAAGCCTCAGCTTTTAAATCACCCCAAAGTGGCCCTAAAAACCCTTTTCTTCTATACCCAGAGGAATTTCCCCAAGGAGGTTCCTCCCCTCAAGGGTAATGCTTTCCTGTCCCCTTCATTGAAAATTTCTATTTCTTTCAGACATGTTTATCTCAGAGAGGTTTTTGGAGGAAAGCAACCTTATAGAATTGATTTTCCCTAATTTGTGAATAATTAATAACACTTAAACCTGTACCTTTAATAGACTGTTCTTAAAAAATAAACCTTGAAGACGCTCCAGGGGTGTTATTTTGGATCCATTAACAGAAGGATGGGAACAGAGAGCCCAGGGGGAAGCAGATATTTGGAGAGAGGTCTGCCGCTTCACTCGCCTTGGAATCTGTGCCCAGGTCAGCTCTTTCAGAGCTAGTCTTGTTTTTCTTAGCTTCTTTCTTTCCTCTTTTGAAACCTCTCATGGATTACTTCTCAACCCAGGTTGCACAATTGAATCTCAGGGGATCATTGAAACTTCCAAGGCCTGTGGCCACCCCATAAGTCTGCCTTAATTAACCTGGTGTTGGGCCCAGGGGCTTGTCTTTTCAAAAGCTCCCCAGGTGATCCCTTTGCATGGTCAGCAGCAAGAACTACCGTTCACATAATTTTATTCTAAGAGCTGAGATTTCACACAGGCTCCCCCTGCAGGGACTAGGGACCTTGTAGGAAAAGATCAAAAGAGATCAAATCAAAAGGAAAAGCAGACCAGAAAGAAAAAAAAAGAAAACAACTCACCAACCAAGCAAACCCTGAAGCTTTTAAACCAAAACCTGAAGCTTTTAAAGACAGATAGTGACCTGGGGAAGGATGGGGACCCCAAGCCAGAACATGCAAGCTCCAGCCCCAGCCCCAGCTCCAGCCCTGCCCGTGTCTTCTGTACAGTGACCTGATGATGTGTTTGTAATTAGATGGCACACTCCCCCTGACCTCTGTCTGTATCTTCTTTCCTACAGTGTCCCTAATGTTTAGCTGGGTGCTTAGAGGATATTTTTTGGTGGCTCAGATGATAAAGAATCTGCCTGCAGTGAGGGAGACCTGGGTTGGATCCCTTGGTTGGGAAGATCCCTTGGAGAAGGAATGGCTGCCACTACCAGTATTCTTGCCTGGAGTATTCCATGGACAGAGGAGCCTGTTGGGTACAGTCTGTGGGGTCTCAAAGAGTCGAACATGCAGAGTGACTTTAACTTTTTTTCAGTTTAGGGGCTATTTTCACCTAATCTGTTGAGCTAGTTACTTACTCCCTTCTAGCCTAGTCTATGGTTTACCTGAAATGAAATCTCATCTGTTATGCAGAGGTATTTAAATTGGTATGCAAATGACAGTAAAAGGAGTAAAGACCCACCACTGGCTATGCCGCCCAATGCCCCTGACAGAAGTCAAATGTTCAGCACCAGGAAACAACTGACAGACCCTCTGCCTCATTAGCAGAATCCCAGTTGCTGGACCCCACTGGCCTTTTGGGGGGAAGTAGGGCCTCCAGGCTGAGCAGCTTCTGTGTTTTCCTCTCCACCCCAGGCAGATGTTCAGAGCTGCACTGAACACTGGCTGGGAGGGAGCTGGCCCTTACATCTGGGTTATTCTGAACAGATGGAGCACAGCTGCCCCTGTGTATCACAGCTGTGTATCACCGGGCCTCCAGCCCGGTGCTGCGCTTTCCCTGGGGCATCTTCTATGGCCATCGGGTGGCTCAGGGGCAAGGGCTCTTTAGTAGCCATTCTGAGAAGACTTGCAGACCTCTCGTCTGATTTTCAGTGCTTTCTCCCCAGCTGGTTTCTCAGGGACTGTCCCAGTAGGCACTATAAAGACTGAGCTCCAAAAATAGCTCCTATCCATCCCTTCCTCTCCATTTTCACAACTGCTACTTTGCCTGAGACCCCTATCATTCTGTCCCCTGGGGCCTATGCACATGCCGGCAGCCCCCCCACCCCCACCCCTGCCACCTGCCCCGTTCTGCTTCCATCCTTGCTCCTCCTGTTCCCACCATCGGCCACCAGAGTCTTTGAATGTGTGCCTCCAGCCAGATCATCCCCATGCTGATGTTGTTCTTGTTCAGTTGCTAAAGCTGTATCTGACTCTTTTGTAACGCCATGGACTGTAGCCTGCTAGGCTTCTCTGTCCGTGGGATTTCCTAGGCAAGAACACTGGAGTGGGTTGCCATTTCCTTCTCCAGGGTAATCTTTTCAGCTCAGGGATCAAACCCTCATCTCCTGCATTGGCAGGTGGATTCTTTATCACTGAGCCACCAGATTCTAGATCAGTGATTTCATTCCTGGCTGCACATTAGAATCTTTTAAGGGACTTTTAAAAAATGCAGACACCCAAGGTCCCTTGCCCAGAGATTCTGATAGAATTTTGGGTAAAGTGTTCTCCAGAATTCTTTGTCCCAGGACAATGGTGAAACACTTCCTTAGCCTGGTACATGGGGTCCCTGGGTGACCAGACCCTCTTCCCATCTACCTTCCTGTTGTCTTGCACTATGTTTCATTCCAGACCTTAGACTCTCTGGCCCCTGGAACTCTTGAGAAGTGAGAAACACTTGCTCAGTTTTCACAACTTCCTAAAATTGTCACCACTTTTTCTGTGAAGTATTTTTGAGACCCTTATATTGAGTTAGGTCTTTCTTCTGTATCCCTGTACTACTGATTCACGCAGAATTGCAAGCGGGACTGTTGTCTGCTTGCATCTCTAAGCCACTATCCTGCAATTCTCCAAGGACAGTATTTTAAGCCTCTTTGCCTAAGTCTCTTCCATCTCATTGTGGATTATCCCAGATGAAGTTACTATCCACTCTCCCAAATGCAAGGGCTGGGGAGAGGCATGCGTTTTATGGTTTGTGTTCTGTTCTTTTGTTTTAGCGAACATTATTGTCTACCTTGTGACATGGACTGTCCTACAGATCCTACTATATTAATGGATATAATTATCTCAAGAGCCTAGAAGTACAATCATTCTCCCTATTTCGCAGGGGAGGAAAACTGAGTCAGTGAGGAAAGGCAGATAACCTGGCACATAGCAGGGCACAACACGTGTCTGTTGAGTGAGGAAATGGGTGACTCTCTGCTCTGGTTATAAACAAATCTTTGTGACCGGACTAGGTATTAGGACTATATTTCTTTCAGTGAACACTTTGCATAGACTGAGCCTTAATAGATGATAAACATTTTGTAGGAGGGCTTCCCTGATGGATCAGATGGTAAAGAATCTGACTGCCAATGCAGGAGATGTGGGTACAATCCCTGGGTCAGGAAGATCCCCTCCAGAAATGGCAACCCACTCCAGTATTCTTGCCTGAAGCATTCCATGGACAGAGGAGCCTGGAGGGCCACAGCCCATAGGGTTACAGAATCGGACACAACCAAACGAGTAACACTAACAATTTTGTAGGAAATAGTTGAAACCCTTGTGACTAATTCCCAAGGCACTTTCCTCAACAAAGGAGGTTGGCAGTGTGGTGTAGTGTAGTCAAAGGCATCCAGGGCAAAATAACAAGAGAGAAATAAGCTATAAATAAACTCACACTATGCCAACAATCTACATAACCTGGGAGCTTTCCTGCCTGATCTCAGTGGATCCCTTACCAATGATATAGAGTAAGAATTATATTTACAGGAGAGAAAACCAGAGCTTGGGAAGGTAGGTAACTCAGCCAGTGTCACATAATTAGTTAAGGAAAAAGACTGGAATTACGCTAGTCTGTTATCTCCCTTTCAACAGGAGGCTCCTCTGCCTGGTGTATCATTGGAATCTCTAGCTTTCCTCATTTACTTTTGCCTCTAAAAGTAGTTTTATTTTACTAAAAGCTGTGTATGCCATGTTTAGAAAAATGTGAGAAAACTAAAATTGCCTATAATTCCACTACTCAGAGATTAAAAATTACTGGAAACATTTTGAATTTTTTGCTTCTTTTTTTTTTATGTTTGACTCTGAATTTATGTATCAATAAATCAATAAATGTTTTCTATAGCTTTGCAGTATATGAAGAGGTTTTGCCCTTTTTTTTTCAAACCAAACATATTAGAAGTGGTTAAGCAACCCCCTTTATTTTAGGCATAGGTTAGTTTATTTTATAGCATAGTACATTGTGAATATTTGCTCGAAGATCCTCCCAAATTGTCATTTCTTCTCAGTGTCCCTTGGCACTTGAGATGGAAGGCCCTTCTCTGCATCGTTGCCCTTTCCCAAATGAAAACTTTACAGCACAAAAGCCATTACAGTCAGTGGCACCCTCACAGTATTTTGCATTCCATCTCGCCAACTTATTGTCCAAGTCAGGGGTTACTCTTTTCCCAAGTTACCAGCAGCACCAGCTGAGATCTAGGCAATTGAAGGCCTGAGTGGAAAACAACTTACAGGTTTTAAAGGCCTTATTTCCATTGTATTGATTAAAAGAAAGGCTCTTGGGCAGAAACTTGTTAACTGTACTATCTATCTTACTGCAAGTATGCAGGCTAAATACTGTGGCTAGTTGTAAGGTATCTGATAGTCCTCTTCCTAGGCTCTGAGACCTAGTGTGAAGGTATATTCTGTGGTTCAGCTCCCATTTAAAAAAGAAAAAAATAGAATTAAATGGTAAAAAGAAAAAGATGACTCCCGGGAAGCAGCAAAATGAAGAGAGTGTCCTACTCTAAGTATGTACATGGACCGCAGCAGGCAAGGGAACTTGCCTTACTCTCTGCAAACCTGCCCGAGTCAATTATGACTACACTTGTCCTCCCTGTGTTTTTTGCAGGAAGGGACTTGAATGACGGCTTGTGGCATTCAGTTAGCATCAATGCCAGAAGGAACCGCATCACTCTCACGCTGGATCATGATGCAGCATCCCCCGTTCAGGACACCAGCAGGATGCAGATTTATTCTGGAAATCGCTACTACTTTGGAGGTAAATTCTGCAGCTTTTGAGGTTGAAAAGAGGAGGGAGGGAGAATGCAGTGGGCAGTTATTTCACTACAATGATTCTTTCTGTGTCAAATTGACCACTCTCCCAGTACACACACACACCACACATCCCTATCCTCAAGCTCAAAATAATGAGAAGCAAACTTTCCACAGCTGTACAAATTATCTAGGTCAGTGCTGAGGGAAAAAAAAAATGTAGCTATAAGAGCTGGTGTTACATAACACATCCAAAGGAGATTTTTGTAGCCATGCCAAACTCTGTGATCATATTCTAGAGGAGAAACTCAGTTGAAAAATCGGAGAAAGTCTACCAAGAGTCAGCAGTACCTGAAAGAGAAAAAATCCAGATGGGGATGTACAACTAGCATCCTCAGCTTTCTCAGTCACTTCTCAGCTGATTTGCTTTCCTAACCCCCTATTCATCCCGTCCTCACATCCCTGGAGGCCATGCTCATGGAGGGGAGCTAGAGGGAAGACCTAGAAGGGCCATGAATTTATAGCTCCACAAAGAGCAGCCCCTCCAATGCTAGGAAATTTGGCAATATGAAAAGGCAAGGGCAATCTTGTAAGCAGGATAAATACATAATTAGGCTTTATTTTTATAGTATATGTGTTTTAATTTAATTTTAAAGGTATTTTTTCATTAAAAATATCCATGCATACTTTGTCAATTGTTGGTATTATAAAAACAGTCTTTAAAGAGTAATTAATCTCAGTAGCTGTTTGACCTTGAGTAACACACTCATGGTCCCTGAACTTCCGTATCTAGGATGTGGGGAAACAAAGCAGAATTGCTGGGAGAGTTCAGTGAGGTCAAGGTTAAACCTACAACATCATGCTTTCTACATTAGAATGGGCAGACTGGTTTCACCTTTTGTAAATATGGGCATCTGTTGGGCCTGGTCTAAAGAGAAGCATCCTGTAAAAAGTACAGTCTCTGAAATAGAATTTGTAAACCACTTCTCTTATACCATTGACATGGGGTTATCTTTGAAATATAAGAGGGAGTTTGCACAGAGGCAGTGTATGCATTGGGGTGTCCTGGGAGGAAAGCTGAGTGGAGTGATTCCTTTGTGGTTTGATTTTAGGACCTAGAGCCTCTCTCCTTCACTCCAAATCTCCATATGTGCCCAGATAACAAATTCCTTTAGAAAGGGAACACTTTCATCCTCTGTAAATGTTTTAATTTAATTCAGGCAATAGTTTTATGAGGTAGATAATTTTAGCTCCATTTTACAGATAGTAACACTGGTGTTTATGGAGATGAAATAATTTGTGTGAGTAGTAGAAGCAGGATTTAACCCTAAATCTGAGTTCTCCATGACCCACTAGTGACAGCAGAAGGATGTACTCTAAAGACGGTAAAAGAAGGGTCTTGGGGGCCCCAAAGATAAATCTCACAGAATGTATAATTTTGCATCATAAGCAGTATTTCATTGACACAGAATAAAGCAATCTTATATTTATTTCTGGGAGTAATAATGTTGAATTAATTATGTGACTTAAGCATCCGAAATGCCTCAAAGGCAAAATAGCTCCCTTCCCCCAGTAGAAGTGTTTTTAGATGTGGGTCTAGTGAGACTCCAGGCTGAGGAGGGAAGATTTATCTGAGATCTGAACAGTGTTTAAACAAACGCCCCACACGTAGACTGTAAACTTAAGGCAAGTGAAAAATGAGTTTGAGTAATAATCGTCAACTTACATAAATTCTCTCTACAGCTTCAATTAGAAGTTGTAGCATCTCTCTTCATTTTATAGTATGCCTGTGAGCTGTTAACCAGCTGCTGGGCTTCAGCCCAGCAGTGACTGTCTATTAGAGATGGCTGAAATAATTCCCAATTATTTATGGGTTATTGCCATGTTTTCAAGCTTGCATTCCCATATGCTCTGAACCTATTAAAACCATTGGAATGGAGTTTATAAAGAGCACAAGCACCCAGGCACGTCTGTAACTCTATCTATACCTGGCAATGCGAAGTAGTTCTTCTCTGGTTGCAAGCTATGCTCAGTGTGATGCATATTTTTAAAACAACACCCTTTAAAAAGGTATGGCATTAAACTTTCATATATGTGATCACAGCCCTATAACTGTGCATTTAAATTCTTAGTTCCTTTCACATTTGGGTTTGCTTTGCATATCACTTCAAAATTCCAGTTACATTCCTGTATATACTTTTCTCAGGAACTAAGCCTGATAATGCTGACAATTAACCAGACAATTACTCTGCTACCGTTCTTACCCAAAGCATAATTTTCTTTGAATGTGTAATTCGGAATTGAATTGTGCATTTAAAACTGTGTTTTAAGACAGAACTAAAATTCCCAAGTAGTTATGATATGTTGCTTTCTTGGGCTGAGTGAAGTATACCACACAAAACAATAGCGAATGGCTTACAAATAGGGAAAAAAAAAATAAGAATGAGATAAATGCAATGGGATCAGTATCCCCTGTAACATATTTTGTTTTCTGTTCTATACAGTGATTAAGTATGCCCCATTTTGTACCAGTTTTGTCCCATCTCTGAGAATGCTAAGATTTACAACAAAAAAATGTGTGCACTGCTGTGAATGAAAAAAAATTGAAATAATTAGATCTCAAGGTCTTCTGTCAATAGGTCACTAAAGTAATGACTGATCACTTCAGTATTCTTCTTAATTTTTTTTTTCCTCTGTCCCACAGGGTGCCCTGACAATCTCACCGATTCCCAATGTTTAAATCCCATTAAGGCTTTCCAAGGCTGCATGAGACTCATCTTTATTGATAACCAACCCAAGGACCTCATTTCAGTTCAGCAAGGTTCCCTGGGGAATTTTAGTGATTTACACATTGATCTGTGTAGCATCAAAGACAGGTAATTATTGTCTCTTCTCCTCTGTTCTCCCACCCCCTTCCCATTCTCACTGTTCTAAATATGAGTTTCTTTCACCAAAATTCGAATCCACTGACATCAGCCACATTAGATATAATTGAGTTGCCTAATGGAATATATTTCTGAAAGGATTTCAGGCCCAGGGAAAAATGTTTCAAATAAGTTGAGTTTCACTTGCAGTAAATGGGATATGCAAATTAAATCAAAATACAAATTTGTGAAAGGATTAAAATTTTATGCATAAACAACATTTGATTACTTTGAAGTTAAGAGGGAAGTGAAAAGGAGGGAGGAATTGCAGTTAGGAATAGCAGTGTGTGTCCGTTCACACAGACAGATGAAATCAAGCCCTCTGGGATTCCTGTAACAGAGGTTTTGACAGTGTCCAGTAGTTCGGTGACTCCCTGGAAGACTGATCTTTGCTGTTACCACCCCTAACCCACTGCTTCTTTTACCAGAGGAGACCAGACCCTGGACAGAGAGCAGCACTTCTATTCCACAACTTAACAAATTTAGCAAGACTTCCCTTTCCCTCTTCATTTCTCCTGGGCTCTAGCTCCTCTTCTATTTGATGTTTCTGAATATGAGATTTTGAATAAGAGATTCAGAGACTCGTTGCAGGAAATGAAAGAGGAGGGGTTCTGAATTTTCAGCAAAGTTAATCATGTGGTCCATGTGTCCTCTCTAGCACTTTATCTCCTTCTGCCAGTGCTGCTCACCCAGGTCAAGATACCATTTGCTGAATGGATTAGCAATATGTGTTAAGTGTTTGCCTGTGTGTTGCTGGTATAGAATCTCTGCTTATGTTTCAGGGAATTAATTGGACATCACCATAAAATGCTATCAATGACCAAGAAGTATACCTTTATTTGTGAAATCTATGACAGTGGCAGTGGAGGTCGGGACAGCTTTCAGGGAGTGGTGTTAAGCTGAGTCTTACAAGATGGGGGTGGAGGGGGTGATGGTAATTCATAAGTTGGAAGGACGTGGCATGCAGAATGCCATAGAAATAGGGGGATTATGGTTTGCAAGCCTTTCATCTACCCAAGACTCTTAGTTTTCATTTAAAAACCTCTAACATTGGGATGCATCTTACCTTTGAAGGTTTATAGTAGTCTAATTGGCCGTTTATTTTTCTTAGGAGCCTGTAAAATAATGTTATGTCTTACAGTGAATGGTGTCTTAGATTCCATAAAATATAGGTCATGGTGATAGAGCATATAATGTGAATATGGCTGGGGATGTGCTTCAGTTATAAAGAGCTTTGCTTGTGTATGGCATTTAGCTTGATGCCCTAGGAAGACTCAAGAAGGAAGGCAGTCAGATTTGTTTGGTAAAAAGAGTATCCAGGAAAAGTGAGAAGGATGCATTGGAAAAGAACCAGCCAAGAGTCAGAGAGGTCACTGTCCCAGTCCAGGGTAACAATGATGAGAAATAGTAGGTGCCTGTACTGAGCATCACAGAAATCAGCTCAGCAGACCATAATCTCCTCTCATGCTCAGAATGACTGATAGAATTTGGTGGAACTTTATATGCATGTTTCTCTGTTAATACCACTCCACATGGGATTGTCAACAAATCACACAGACTCCCAGGCTCTTCTGCTTCATTTTTTTCCTATTTGGCCAGCTGGAAAAGTGGGTAATAAAATGCATGCTTCATTAGAATGTGCTAGTTTAGAGATTTCAGAATAAAAGATCTCTCACAGAATGGTTGTCATTCCTATAGTCATTATTAATGATAAGGGATTGGGGGGTATCCCACTTCATCAGCCAGTACAGCCTTTTGCAAAGTGTAGATCGATGGAACATTTATCAATAGGGATCTCTTATGATTAGTTTATTTCTAACTGAGGGTGCTTTCATTATTTTTGATTACATGGAACGGCATCGCCATCTACTTTGCATCATTACTTTTGTGTAATTGTAGACTGTATAATTGTATTACATACAATAGCGTTTTGGTTAATTGTATAATAAGGGATTGTGTTTAGTTTAGTGGGTAAATGGGACATTTTTCTTGATTTACCAGGCAGTCTCTCTAACAGAAGGGAAACTGGTAAAAGGCTTTGCTTGATTAATTATTTCTTGAACTTATATTTAACATTTGGTGGAGACGGGGCTGCGGTTAGAAAAACAGGTGGTTTCTGAGTTTTGCATTTTATTTTTAACGTGCTAATCAATGTGAACCTGATTTAAGGACAAGTGCGAAGGAAGTTGTGCCTTCAAGGAGCTTGCCACTTGGGGTGGGGGTGGGGTTTGTGAGGACACATGGGGGTAGAGAACAGTCTGGCTGTATGTGGTTTTTTTAAGAAAAATTTAGTGAGGTTTAACGAAATTCAATGAATATTTTAAAACATTAGACACTTTAAATCATTTTGATTAAAAATGTTAGTTTTCATTAACTATGATTCCTATTTTATCTTTTATTTTAACAGTGGGCTTTAACACTTCAGAAGAAAATTCTGTGAAAACACAACAAAAATAATTTTGATTTTTAAATTTCTTACCTTTACTTCAATATATGCTTTTGATGAAAATATATTCAAATGTCATGGAGAAGGAAATGGCAACCCACTCCGGTACTCTTATCTGAACAATCCCATGGACAGAGGAGCTTGGTGGGCTACAGTCCAAAAGGATCACAAAGAGTCGAACAATGATTGAGCAAATAAGCACATATTCCAATGTCATACTTTGAGTACAGTTGTATTTTATTTTATTAAAAAATTTAATTTTATATTGGAATATGGTTGATTTACTCCATTGTGTTAATTTTAGGTGTACAGAAAAGTGATTCAGTTATACGTATGCATAGCTGATTCTTGTTTAGAATCTTTTCCATTACAGGTTATCACAGAATACTGAGTATAGTATAGTATACAGTATATAGTATATAGTAGATCATTGTTGGTTACCTATTTTATATTTAGCAGTATGTATGTATTAGTCCCAAACTCCGAATTTATCTCCCCTCCCCTCTCTTCCTTCTTTGGTAACCATAGTTTGTTCTCTCTATCTGTAAGAATTTGAGCAAACTCTGGGAGATAATGGAATACAGAGGAACCTGGTGTGCTACAGTCCAGGGGGTCATGAAGAGTCACATATGACTTAGCCACTGAAAAGCAACAGAGTCTGTTTATGCTTTGTAAATAAGTTCATTTGTATCATATTTTAGATTCCACATAACAATGATATATGATATTTTTCTTTCCCTGTCTGATTTACTTTACTCAGTATGATATCTCTAGGTCCATCCATGTTGTTGCAAATGGCATTATTTCATTCTTTTTTATGGCTGAAGTCTTGAGTAAAAGCTGGGAGAGTTCCTTCTCAGGGACTGAAGGATTTAAACCAACAATTTGCATCTCCATAACGGGCACTTTGCTGAAGCTTCTGGCCTTGAGGAAGAAAGGAGGTGGAGGAACTGGGCTGGCCCACAGCAGCCCTGGCAGCAGGGAACATGCTGGCTTTAGGAGGCTCTTTGGAGGACTGCCCAGTGCCTAACAGTCCAAGAACAAGTTGGGAGAACCCTTGTAGGAATCACAGTTGGGACTTGACAGACCCCAACCACCTTCAATACTATTTATACCTCTAGAATATGATACACAGCCACCATCTGTTCTTTGCAGGCTGAATCTCCAGTCTCATGTTCTCCACACCCAAAAACATGGTTCTTCATGGGCTATGCTTACATCCTGCACCCTCTTGGGCTTAAGGTAGGCCAGACTTGATATTCTAAACCATCATCAAGCAAAGTATGCTTAGAGCAGAATCACGCCCTGGGTTATTTGACCTCATAGACAGACACTGAGTGAGTGACAGACATTCACTTTTAAGTGAGTGGCAGTCTCAATAATAATAATAAGAGGCAGTCTTATTGTATCAATATATACTTTAGTAGAATAGGATGTAGTAAGAGCTACAGAAGGCAGGAGGGTATGAGAACACTAATATCCCATTTTTTCAAGGGAGTAAGGTAAGATCTGCAGATTATGTTCACTTCTTCATGGTCACAGGACTGAAATTTCAATCCAGAGTTATACACTGCCAGGGTTCTGTCCCTTGTACTGTCTACCCAAAAGGATATGAACTGGAAATGGAAGTCACTGTGTGCCTGTGGAACTAAATAGGTAACCTCATCTTCTAACCTCATACAAAAGTCATTCAGGGATGTGCCATATATTAAATCTCTTGTAAACCTTAGGTGCCTAATGAGCTTCCTTTTAAAAGGGAGGCATTCAAAATGGTATGCAATGTCAGGCAAGGTCTTTTTTAAAATGTGCAGTCTTTCTTTTTATTAAGTATT
Organism: Giraffa tippelskirchi; assembly: GCF_054371585.1. Classification (NCBI taxonomy): domain Eukaryota; kingdom Metazoa; phylum Chordata; class Mammalia; order Artiodactyla; family Giraffidae; genus Giraffa; species Giraffa tippelskirchi. The sequence goes on from NC_137277.1 coordinate 136,039,153, forward strand.
TTGCAAGTGTACAACATAGTAATCACAATTTTAAGGTTACATTCCACTTACAGTTATTATAAAATATTGGCTGTATTCCCCATGTAGTACACTATATCTTTGTGGCTTATTTTTTTAATTTTATTTTATATTGGAATATAGTTGATTTATATTGCTGTGTTAGTTTCAGGTGTACAGCAAAGTGATTCAGCTATACATATGCATATCTCTATTCTTTTCCAGATTATTTTCCCATTTAGGTTATTGCAGAATATTAGGGAGCTCTACTCAGGCAAGGACTTAGTGATGTAAGGATGTTCCACTTTTGGTGGCCCAAGTTAAAGAATGCTTCTTCCTAGGACTTATGTGGAAGAATTCAAGCAGTTAATTCCAGGAGCCATATCCGGTCCTGCAGGGTTCAACGACCAGGACCAAAGAAACTAATCACCAAATGCTGTCTAAGACTTCATCCCAAGAGGAAAAAGGATCCAAGGTGTGAAGCCAAACTTAGAGGGGCAAACAGGGATGCTATGAATCGGTGAGGGGAAGTGGAAGTCACACCTGGAGAAAGTCATCAATTTCAGTGCAGGTGGCAGTGGATTTGAGAGGCATAAAGAGCATGTTTAATTCCCTGTCTGTTACTTGTCAGCTTGAAATAGGATGCATAGGATTTAACCTTTTTTGTCTGTTTCCTCTTTTGCAAACCTAGGATAATAAAACCTTTGCATTGAGAGTTAAATGAGAGAGCATAAGAAATCAGGCACCCAGTTGCATGTCCAGTAGACAGTAGATGCTCAGTGATTTTGCCATGTGAATTCCTAGAGCCAGTGGTTTGCTAACACTCCCATTTACATGGGGAGGAGAAGCTCAGGTCTCCCTCTGGTATTTCCCCACTATGGCCACGGGATCTCCAGCAGTTTCTGCAGTGGATCCCCATAGATAGACCTCATGTGCTGTGCTGTGTTTAGTCACTCAGTCGTGTCAAACTCTTTGAGACCTCATGTACTGTAGCCTGCCAGGCTCCTCTGTCCATGGGGATTCTCCAGGTAAGAACACTGGAGTGGGTTGCCATACCCTCCCCCAGAGGATCTTCCCAACCCAGGGATTGAACCCAGGTCTCCTGCATTGCAGGCAGATTCTTTACCATCTGGGCCAACAGGGAAGCCCAGAGAGATCTCATCAGTTCAGTTCAGTTCAGTTCAGTCACTCAGTCGTGTCCGACTTTTTGACCCCATGAAGCACAGCATGCCAGGCCTCCCTGTCCATCACCAACTCCCTGAGTCAACCCAAACCCATGTCCATCGAGTCGGTGATGCCATCCAGCCATCTCATCCTCTGTTGTTCCCTTCTCCTCCTGCCCTCAATCTTTCCCAGCATTGGGGTCTTTTCAAATGAGTCAACTCTTCGCATGAGGTGGCCAAAGTATTGGAGTTTCAGCTTCAACATCAGACCTTCCAATGAACTCCCAGGACTGATCTCCTTTAGGATGGACTGGTTGGATCTCCTTGCAGTCCAAGGAGACTCTCAAGACTCTCAAGAGTCTTCTCCAACACCACAGTTCAAAAGCATCAATTCTTCGGCACTCAGCTTTCTTTATAGTCCAACTCTCACATCCATACATGACCACTGGAAAAACCATAGCCTTGACTAGATGGACCTTTGTTGGCAAAGTAATGTCTCTGCTTTTTAATATGCTGTCTAGGTTGGTCATATTTTCCTTCCAAGGAGTAAGCGTCTTTTAATTTCATGGTTGTGGTCACCATCTGCAGTGATTTTGGAGCCCAGAAAAATAAAGTCAGCCACTGTTTCCACTGTTTCCCCATCTATCTGCCATGAAATGTTGGGACTGGATGCCATGATCTTAGTTTTCTGAATGTTGAGCTTTAAGCCAACTTCTTCACTCTCCTCTTTCACTTTCATCAAGAGGCTCTTTAGTTCTTCTTCACTTTCTGCCATAAAGGTGGTGTCATCTGCATATCTGAGGTTATTGATATTTCTCCTGGCAATCTTGATTCCAGCTTGTGCTTCCTCCAGCCCAGCGTTTCTTATGATGTACTCTGCATATAAGTTAAATAAGCAGGGTGACGATATGCAGCCTTGATGTACTCCTTTTCCTATTTGGAACCAGTCTGTTGTTCCATGTCCAGTTCTAACTGTTGCTTCCTGACCTGCATACAGGTTTCTCAAGAGGCAGGTCATATGTGCCCTCAAATCAATGCTCAGTGATTTTCTTTGGGCTCCATTTCTCTTTGAGCTGTGCCTCTGAGGCACCAACCGTCCCCTATTAGGAAGATACCCATCAATTTTGGTGCCCAGGTCCAGTGGTCTCTGGATTCTCCTAAAACACTGGTTCACTGGGCCTGGGTAGGTTAAGGTGAGCATGTGATGTGTCCAGGGCACACAATTTAAGGTGGTTCTTATTTCCAGGTTCATGACTGTTCATGCCTGCAGACCCTGAATTTACATGAACCTGGGAATGAACGCCTCCTTAAATTTTACTGGCAGATCCTAGACTGTTTGCATCAGAATCACCAGGAAGGGTAGTTAAAACCTAAATTGCTGAGCTCCAACCCTAGAATTTCTGATTTTTACTGTGAGCCAGAGAATTTGCATTTCTAACAAATTCCAGGGTGCCACTGGGACCAGACTTTGAGAAGCACTGCCTAAAAGCCTCCAATCCTAGAGGCAGTGTGATGGCAAGGATTCCCTATAATAATGGAGCAAGTGTCTGGGTGTTGCTCCTACTGGGCTCCCAAGCAGCTGCCCTCCTGATCAGAGTCTAAAAAGTTCCAGAAGCTCTATCTCAGTGTCCCTCTCCAAAGGGCATTGAAATGAGTCCAAGGGACACTTTGGATAGCAACTGAATTCCATCTCCCTCCAGACTTCCCTTTGGCACTAAGCCTCTCCTCTGTTTCCCACTACAAGTGATATCTTTGTGAATAGAAATGAAAACAGTCAGATCCTCAGAGGTGTTTGGGTGAAGGGCTGTTTTTGGAGGAAGGAAGGTTGGGTCTGAGAACCCAACCATAGTGGGGAGACGTCAGAGGTTGGGCAGATGCAGCTGCCAACAAACACTATTTGTCTTTTTGTTATTTTGGGGACAGTTATTTTATTTGCTGGTCCCTCTGAAAATCAGAGCTTGGTTTTTCCTTCTAGATTAGGCTCAGATTTTGTGGGGGTCAGGGAGGGTATGGTACCGTCAACATAAGAGTGACCTCACCTACCAAAAATATTGCCAAAAACCTTAGTAAAGAACGACCGAGGGACTTCCCTGGTGTTCCAGTGGTTAAAAATCCACCTTGCAATGCAGAGGACCTGGGTTCGGTCCCTGGTCTGGGAAATAAGATCCCCCATGCTTCAGGGTGACTAAAGAGTCTGTGCACAGCAGCAAAAAATTCTATAGGATGCAGTGAAGATCCCACGTACTGGAACTAAGACCTGATGCATCCAAAGAAAAAATAAGAAATATTAAAAATAAATAGATGAAATCTCTCTAAAAAGGAAACGGGCAGAGACTGCTGATCACACTGGGTCTCCTGGTGACTGGCAAAGGTTTTCCTGGTCATGGGTCCCATTTCCTGTGTTCCTTCCTTATTGGGTGATATTGCAGAAGTTCCCTGGAGATCACACAGCTTAGATTTTTTCATAGGAGGAAATAGCAGTTTTCTGGAGTGTGGCAAAGACAGGTACCAAAGAGGGACCTCTGCTCCTGGGGCCTTTGCTGTAATTTCTTGTAGAGACAGTTTTGCTCTTAACATTTTCTAAAATGAAACAATCTGTACTATACAGTAGCTCCTTATTGGTTACCCATTTTAAAGATAGCAGTGTGTGTATGTTGATCCCAAACTCCCAATGTATTCCTTCCCTCCCTCCCCCAACCCTTCTGGACTGGTCAATGAGTATGTGCTCAGTTGTGTCCGGCTCTTTGCCACTCTATGAACTGTAGTCCACCAGGCTCCTCTGTCCATGGGATTCTCCAGGCAAGAATATTTGAGTGGGTTGCCATGCCCTCCTCCAGGTTATCTTCCCACCCAGGGATTGAACCCGAGTCTCTTACATCTCTTGCATTGGCAGGCAGGTTCACGACTAGCACCACCTGGGAAGCCCTCCAGCCTGGTAATCATAAGTTCATTCTCTAAGTCTGTGAGTCTGTTTCTGTTTTCTAGGTAAATTCGCTTGTATCAACTCTGCTCATTCTTAGGTTACAACCTCAATGGGAAAAGAATTTGAAAAAGAACAGATACATGTATATGTATAACTGAAGCACCTTTCTGTACACATGAAACTAACACAGCACTGTTAATCAACTATAGTCCAATATAAAGTATAAAGTTAAAAAATAATAAAGTTAAACAATTTGCTTGTTCCAGCGAGTGAATCCCATGTGGGAAACTGCTCTAAGTTTCTTACAGCCAAATAAGTTAGGAAATGTAGCTTCTCATTCCATAATGATTTCCTTTTCTTCCAACACACATTCTTTTAAGAAACTTCCTACTGCTTGCTGGTTGCTCAGTCGTGTCTGACTCTTTGTGACCCCGTGGACAATATAGTCCATGGAATTCTCCAGGCCAGAATACTAGAGTGGGTAGCCTTTCCCTTCTCCAGGGGATCTATCCAACTCAGGGATTGAACCCAGGTCTGCTGCACTGCAGGCAGATTCTTTACTGGCTGAGTGACAAAGGAAGCCCGTAGCATCTGCTAAACTCTTTGGTCAAGATTCTTACCTTCCTGGTTCAGAGTTGGGAGTCATGTGAACACTGAACAAAGGGAAATGTTCAGTGGGATGACCTCTAATGAACAGACTTCTGCTAAAAACCCACCCAGTGTGGGGGTGTTTGTTCAAAACAGCAGGCTATATAAAAATCTTACATTGCAGGGTAATGCATATGTTTTTCAATTTTCTCTCCAATTGAAAGCTTGTACACTGGGTGCCAGAAAAACTACTATAAGGGCACAGCCCACACAATCCGAGTTTCCAACTCCAAAGTGAGAAATGTTACAATATGGTGTGTTCTCCCTTATCTCATGGGATGGTCCCTCAATCCAAACAAGAGTACTTCTGCTGTTTTTATTTATCATTTTTAGTCTATTTCATGGGGGACAGAGAAAGGTTATATTTTACATAACAGTTACTAGCAAACATTCTCTGAGTATGATTTCATTTAATTTACTCTACACTTCTGCCAGATTCTCTAAGTTCTTCTCAAAGTGTGGTTCCAGACCAGCAGCCCCAGAATCACCTGGCAAATTGTCCTAACTGTATATCCTGAGGCCCCATCTCATACTTTCTGGAACAGAAGCATGGGGGACAGCCTGAGTTTTTACAAGCAACCCCCCCACCGATTCTGATGCACATCCAGATTTGAGAGCCATTGATTTGCTCATTAGCATTATTTAATAAAAAAGAGCTCCAGTGCTTATGAAAGTTCAGTTACCTGCTCAAGGTCACATTTTTGGTATTTGATGGAGCCAGGATTCGAATCCTGATTTCTCCAATCTTTCAGTCCATATTCATATAGAGGGTTTATTACCTAGAGGCCAGGGAAAGAGAAAAGATGGGCTTGTGGAGCCAGAGAAGGTCACAGGAGTGTCACAGAGGAAATGAGGTTTCAAGAGGAACTGGGAACATGGACTGGGTTTAGGGTGGTAAAGTAAGACTGTTCCAGGTAGGGTGGGAAGCATAAGTCTGGGCCTCTGAATGGGTGGTGTGCTATACATTTGTTTGCCTTGACGGGAAAGGCATCAGTGTGTAAACGAGAACTTAAAGTCAAAGCCATAGAGAACCTGGCAGCACACAGTTTAAAATTTGAGTAACAGATCATATTAATAGTTAATTCTTAAATAATGCTTACTGTGTGCCAGGACCTCGTAAATGTGTGTGTGTGTGTGTGTGTGTGTGTGTGTGTGTGTGTGTGTGTGTTTATGTTTTAAAGAGAGAGAGAGAGAGGTAGATAATAGATAGACAGATAGATAACAGATGGTAGGTAGATAGATACACAGATCCTTACTGCCACCAATGAAGTAGGTAAGACTGTTAACTCCATTTTACAGAAAGAGATTGAGGCAGAGTGGCACTAAGTAACTTGTGCAAGGTCACACAGCAAGTATATGGCAGAGCCTGGCTACAGACCAAGGAGTCTGGTGGAAGAGTTCAGACCTGTCCTTTCACTGCACTACCTCTGACTTTTTAGCTAGGAGGCATCCTACATGCTTCAGCAGGACTGCAAAGTAGAAAATGATGTGTTTCCTTCTTGCATTCATGTCACAAATGTACTAACCCAGGAGGAGAAGGGATATAAGCTACAATAGATGGGCCAGCACTGAAGCCTGAGGGGTTGTCATCCATGCTGTTCCTTGTCAGAACCTTGAAGCAAGCACACTGAAAGAGACTCAGAAGCTGAAAGCTTCCACCAAGAGATCACCCTTCTCTCTTTCTTTGGGCTGATTAGGAAATAGAGGAGCCACCTCAGGACTAACTTGTCAGGACTGTCTTGGGTTGGTAGATTTTGAGCTGATTTGGTAAGAACATCTTCCCCATCTAGAACTAGACAGGAAAAGTACTAGTTTATTCATCCACACCTTTAATAAGGACAACTCCCCTCACCTCCTCTCTTAGACTCCGATGAATGTCAGCAGGAAATAGGGGCTTTGGAGGACTTGATGCCTGGGTTTGATTTGCATAAGTGACTTTGAACAACTGCATCTGTGTTCTGTGGCCAAGCTCATCTCTCTCATCACTCGTTTGCATAAGAAAACGGGATCATTATCTTGATGAAAAATGGCTCTGTGTGTGGAAAGGGCATCAGAGTACCTTTGTTTCATGTATAAACATGCTGACAAAGTCAAGGTTAGCACTTCATTCTGTCCCGTCCGATGACGGTGAGTCTCTTCCCCTGCCAACTGGTCATCTGAAATGTTTGTGCTGAAAACAAAGCCAGAGCACGATCTGGGTGAATATTCACAAGCTCTTCCAAAGATGAGGGCTTCATTTTGAGAGCTCTAGGAATGCGGCTGAGGTGAGATGTGTGCGTTCAGGTGTGGGTAAGAACATGCTGCTCTGAACAAATAGATGCTTGGATCATTCCTCCTAAGAAATACTGTCCAAGAATGGCTGATGTTTTAGACAATGTAGCAGCCAAGGAAACATTTTGATCTAAAATGAAATGTGAAGGTTTTGAAGTTCTTATTTGAGGTTCTTAAGTTACATCTGTGGGGCAGTGTTTATATTTAAGCCTGCAGAAAACATTTCTAAATTAATAATAAGAAAAGATTCTTCCATATTTGCTCCTTTCATGCAATCATGATCAATATTTTTTATTGAAGTATAGTTGACTTACAATGTCATGTTAATTTCTCCTGTACAGCAAAGTGATTCAGTTATATATATTGTTGTTGTTGTTCAGTCACTCAGTCATGTCTAACTCTGCGACCCCATGGATTGCAGCACCCCAGGCTTCCCTGTCTTTCACTATCTCCTGGAATTTTCTCAAACTCATGTCTATTGAGTCAGTGATGCCCTTCAACCATATCATCTTCTGTCACCCCCCTTCTCCTCTTGCCCTCAATCTTTCCCAGCATTGGGGTCTTTTCCAGTGAATTGGCTCTTTGAATCAGGTGGCCAAAGTATCGGAACTTCAGCTTCAGCATCAGTCCTCCAATGAATATTCAGGGTTGATATCCTTTAGGGTTGACTGGTTTAATCTCCTTGCCATCCAAGGGACTCTCAAGAGGCTTCTCCAGCACCACAGTTCAAAGGTATCAATTCTTAAGCACCTAGCCTTCTTTATAGTCCAGCTCTAACACCCCTATATGATTACTGGAAAAATCATCACTTTGACTATATGGACCTTTGTCGGCAAAGTAGTGTCTCTGCTTTTTAATATGCTGTCTAGGTTTGTCATAGCTTTTCTTCCAAGGAGCAAGGGTCTTTTAATTTCATGGCTCCAGTTATTATCAGCAATGATTTTGGAGCCCAAGTAAACCAAGTCTGTCATTGTTTCCATTGTTTCCCCATCTATTTACCATGAAGTGATGGAACCAGATGCCATGATCTTCATTATTTGAATGTTGAGTTTTAAGCCAACATTTTCATTCTCCTCTTTCACCTTCTTCAGAAGACTCTTTAGTTCCTCTTTGGTTTCTGCCATTAAGGTGGTGTCATCTGCATATCTGAGGTTATTTATATTTCTCCCAGCAATCTGAATTCCAGCTTGTGCTTCATCCAGTCCAGCATTTTGCATGATGTACTCTGTGTATAAATTAAATGAGCAGGTGACAGCCTTGACGTAATCCTTTCCCAATTTTGAAACAGTCCATTATTTCATGTCTGGTTTTATAGATATATATATTCTTTTTAAAATATTTTTTGTGATGGTTTAGCACAGGATGTTGAATATAGTTCTCTGTGCTATGTAGTAGGACCATGTTGTTTATCCATTCTATCAATCATGATTTTTTACCATTTTAAATTTTTTGGCCATGCTATGCAGTTTGTGGAATCTTGGTTCCCCAACCAGGGACTGAACCCGTGCCACCTGAATTGGAAGCAGAGAGTCTTAACCACTGGACAGCCAGGGAAGTCCCAATCATGATCTTATTTGACTTTCATCCAAAATCCTGATAAGGGCTGCCCATCTATTTTTCCATTCTCCAAAGAGTGTCCTTCTACACAGCCAATGTCATATTCAGGTTTTTCTCTTCTTCATGGATGTTCACTTGCTAGGATGCTGAGGTGAAGCACCAGTAGCCTTGAATACTGTTTTTATTTAGTCTAAAAGAATTCATTGGTGATGCACTGTAAGTACCATTTATAGATACATTTGGAAGAGAAAAAGAGCTTAATACGGTTTTAGTTGGGAAAAAAAGCAAATCTGACCTCTGATAAAATGTCCTCACCCATTTCTGCAGTGAAACCAAAATTTAAAATTAGCCCTATGTTATTTTAATTTTGTTTTAAGATACATCACAGGAAGTTCACAGAACAGGAATCCAGCCTGCTAGGTTTTCCAGGGACATAGACTTCTGAATGCTGAGTTAGACCCTCCGCTCCCTCCTTCCAGGACATGGGCAGTGTGATAATATGCCATTCAGTGCAACTCTCACAGTGCCCAAAGGGAATATTGGCTTCCCAGCTTGGCAGGTGAGGAAACAGACTTTAATGTATACTTAATAATTTACCTCCAAATGAAAGCAAACTCAGGGTCTCAAGGTGGTGAACCCCCTCTGTTTACATTTTACCCTAACGTTTGACTTAACCTTCTGTTTCAGCTCCCTCAGTTGTCAGATAGGGACAGTGCATCTATTTTATCACTGCAGGTTGTAAAACAAGAACTAGGTGATCGCATTACTGCTTCCCTCTTGTAATTAGGCAAGGATTGACTGAGACTAGGAGGATGAAAGTTCTTAAAGTTAAAAGTAAGAGCGACAGAAATGTACGGGGCTGTATGTGTCTCAGGAGGCCAGATTTTTAGATAACCCATATACAGGCAGAAAAGAATGACACCTTTCTGAATAATTTACCTACATATATAACCTATTTTTCAAACAAGTGATTAATATTTGCACTTTGTTCAAGTTATGGGTTTAAAATATTCCCTCCAGCTTTTGCTTCATCTTATTTTTAAATATATGTGAAAAAATCTTTTTCCTTTCAAAATTCATAGTTTCCTTTTGTTTCTTTTTTAAAAATTTCATTTTTTGGAGTATAATTGATTTACAGTGTTGTTAGTTACTTCTGTGAAATGAAGTGAATCAGCGGTATGTATACATAAATCCCCTCCCTCCTGAGCCTCCCTCCCTCTCACGCATCCCACCCCTCTCGGTCATCACAGAGTATGGAGCTGAGCTCCCTGTGCTCTACACAAAGTTCCCACTAGTTATCTATTTTACACCTGGTAAAGGTGAGAAGGAAATGGCAACCCACTCCGGTATTCTTGCCTAGAGAGTCCTGTGGACAGAGGAGCCTGGTGGGCTGCTGTCCATGGGGTTGTACAGAATTAGACACGACTGAAGCGACTTAGCATGCATGCATGCGTTGGAGCAGGAAATGGCAACCTACTCCAGTATTCTTGCCTAGAGAGTCCTGTGGACAGAGGAGCCTGGTGGGCTGCCATCTATGGGCTCACACAGAGTCAACACGACTGAAGTGACTTAGCAGCAGCAGGAGTATACACACACACACACACACACATATATATATATATATACTCTCTCTCTCTCTCTCTCTCTCTCTCTCTCTATATATATATATATATATATATACACTCAGTCCTACTCTCCCAATTTGTCCCACCCTCCCTTTCCCCTTCTGTGTCCACATGTCCCTTCTCTACATCTGTGTCTTATTCCTGTGCATCATCTTAAAAAATTCCTTTACTGTGATTTACTAGGTCAATGGCAGGGCTTGTCGCTCTTAACATTAGGATATGTTAAGAGAGATCTGTGGACCAAGCGAAGAGAGATCTCAATATGTGGAAGATGCAGAGGGAGAAAACAAACCTGAAGGAGATAGTTACACAAGAGAACTTAGATGTGTCAAATTTTAGTGTCTAAACTCTTGTGAAAGCATGAGGAACACCATTAACTTTATTATGACAAGATGTTATCATCACCTTATACCTGCCAACTACATGTTGAAAAACATAATTTTCTTTGTCATAATTAGGTAGGGAGCTAATCCTGCTCAGAAAAACATAAAATCTCAGATGTGGTTCTTAAACAATGCAAGGTTTATGGATTAGACCAAACACTTGTGTTATAATGACAGAACCTCACAGTCTGAAATGAGAATCTTACCTATAAGCTCCAGCCTCTATGTGTGTGCATACATATATAGATGGTCACACATAGTGCCCATGTATGACAGTGTCCAGTGAGTCCTGGTGTATTTGACCTTCTTACCTGCTGAAGGGCTGCCCAAGGTCTACTAATCTTTCTTTGTGACACAACCATTCATTATATAAATCTTTTCTGAGCACCTACTATGTGCAAGGCACATTTCTTTGTCTTGTAAATTCAGGAGTGAACAATTCAGAGAGTGGCTGGTTTTTACTTACTTCCTTGTGTCCTTGGACCCTGGACCTGTCCTGTACTATTATGGGCCATTCATCCATTCATCAGCTTATGTGGAAAATCTCATTTTCAGAAGCGTATGTTTATTTACATGATTGTTTGATCAAATAAACATGTATATAAATAGACATTTATGTTCCCAAATATGAGTGGCAGGAAGTACATACATAGAGCACTAGGAGAGAATCTGAGAGGAAAGGTGGTTTTTATAGGGGTGAGGACTGTACACCAGAAAACGGAGATACAGGCGTGTTATCCTCAATGCTGTGCAGATATAGCTGGCCTGTATTACTCAGTGTTTGCACTGTGCACTGCCTCCTACAAATTTCTGGCTGGAGATTCTGATCCCAGGTTCCTGTTGGGAATCACTGTGTGTCTTCGGTTGAAATCACCGTTTGCTTGGCGAAAGGGGGCTAAGCAGATAACAAGTGCAAAATTCTGGTATCTTTCATAGGAAGGGCCCTTCTATCTGGGATTTTAGGTGAAAACAAATTCCCACATTTTTTTTTTCAAAACATGAATGTACTGAGGGTTCTTCTGTCTACCATTAATAACATCCCCTTACAGCCCCAACCCTCCATACACCACCATGCTGACTGCCATGGTTAAAGTGTTTACCCTCTAGTAATTCATCCCTAATAACATATAGGCTACAACTACACTTAGCGCAACCGAAGAAAGGCCGTGTCTGCCCACCGAAAATAAACACCAGCGTAAAGGTGGGAATGATATTTCAGCAAGCAGTTTTGTAAAGCCGGAGATGCTGAAAGTGACAGGAGGAATATGCATTTTAAAGGTCATTCCAATTACCATGCTTACTCACCTTAAGCTGTGACTGTGGAGTTGATGTGAGAAATCCCACACACTGGGGGGAAAATGAGAACACGTGGTTTGCAAGGACCTGAGCAAATAGGAAGGTGAGTAATACAAATTACTATTGTTTCAGTGATATTAAATAGTTCTTCAATGTCCCAAACATCTGAAAAGTAGAGGAGAGCCAAGCCTTGATAACGAGCAGGTCAAATCCTCATAGCTCTGAAAGCCTGTCGTTCCATGAGGTATTTCCTTTAAATTCACAGGCTGTACAGTCGAACGGGGACCCATCAGAGAGACCCCAAAGATGAGCTCCTGACTGCATTACCATTTCCATTTGCAACTATTTCATTCCCCACATCACAGTGAATTCGTAACACAACTTTTCTTGATAGAATTATCTTAAATGTGAACTGTGTTTTAGATAAGGAAATAAAATAGCTAAGAACTATTCTCTTAGTGGCAATTTGCCTCATACTGCTCTCCCATTTCCTACAATATATGTTTTATTACAGCTCTAGCTATTGTGATATTCAGATTCTGGATGTGTATTTCACATTCCCTGCAGTGTATGATAGAGCCTGAGGCACTAAATACAAGGCTTTAAATGCCCTGACTTGTCTTTTGAGGTCTCCGATGACCTCACCTCTCCTTTCTTATTCACCTTTATTTTCTATGATATTAATTCCTCCTTCCAACTATATGTATTTACTGAGCATCTGTGATGTTCCAGTGTGTGTGTGTCTGTGTCTGTGTGTAAAGTTTCTGCCTTACAAAAACTCAACAACAAGAGAGCTAGACAAGAAAGCATGGGAATTTTACATGGACAATCTCCTGGCACTAAGGGGTATGATGCTGTTACTGGTCCAGGCTTGTACTGCTTGCCACGCAACAGACCAATAAATTGAGAGACAGGTGGTGGGGCAAAAAATAGTGATTTTACTCAGAAAGCCAGCAGACTGAAAAAATAATGTGCTAGTGCTCCAAAGAATCATCTCTCCACGTTAGAATTTAAGTTTCTTTTAAATTAAAATGGAATGGTTTGTGGCTGGTTGTTGCAAACTTCTTGGGGCTGGAATCCTTTGTTCTTGCATGTGTCACAATGTTCCTATAAACCTCCAACAAGACTAAGGTTATTCTCTGTTTTGCAGCTTTTAATATCTCACAAAATGGATCCAAAATTAGAGTCAGATTTTTCTTTTCTATAACAAGTTGAGGGCACTTGCTTTGCAATTATTTCAACTTTAGCAGCATTTGCTCACAGTAGCTACTGATGAACTGCATGTGTAATAAGCAAGAACAATCTGACTCCATGTTAGATCTGTTCCTTTTACCTTAAACTTTGTGCTCTGATGCCTATTCTTAATCATGCTGGCTCTGCACCTTTTGTAAAAGAATGTTGCCATAGACTGAAATATACAGGATAGTCCATTCTCAAGGCTCTGACCTTTTAAGAGTCCATTCATGTAGAGATAAATGTTTCAGAAACATTTGTGTTGTTGGAAGCTTACAGGAACATTAAGACCTGACCTAGGAGGAGAGCTGCAAGAACAAAGGATTCTGATACCAAGAAGTTTGCAACAATGAATCTCACCCCTCCCTCACCTCCCCTTTAAAAGTGCTTTTCTGAAATCCTCTCTGGAGTTCTGTTTTTTTGGACACAAAGTTTCTTGTTTCCTTCCTTGGCCCTTCTGTAAACCTTTCTATGCTACAAACTCCTATGTTTCAATTTGTTCCCTCTCAAGCTTTTCGATTTGTTTGGTCTCACAAGGTACAAAAACTTGCATTCATTAACACATGTGGAGCTTATGAAACTCAACATGCCACTTGGTACTGAGTGTAATACTACTTTAAGTTACAAATGAACTTAATCATCTTTAGTGTCTTTGTACTTGAGTATCATATCCCAAACTCTAGAGACTGTTGTCCAAGATTTGAGAGGTAAAATCCTTCACCTCTTTCTCATCTGGAAAACTTCCCGATGTGATTCATGCCAAATATCACTGTGTTTGAAGAGCAAGAGAGCCTAATGAAAGCAGCTGGTGCCAGCTGTCATCGTTCACATGGTGTGAAGTGCTCCTTCTGTAAGCACTAGCGAGAAAGAATATTTTTGTTTAGAAAGGGCATCATAAAATTAGACAAGCAAAACACCACACTGTATTTGAGCAATGTAGTCTATAAATATTACAGTGGAAGCAAGCATATCAGTGCATTATCCTTATTACAATCTTGTGCTTTAAGGGAAAAATAGGGGGTAACTCTGCAAGAGTAAGTGAGTCAGAATGGAAGGCAGATACAGAGAAATGTAAAGATTTTTTAGTAATTGTGAAAGGATATCTCCCCATAATAGCTTCTAAGGATTGCACCCTCCAGATTTAGTGATCTCAAGGCAGTTCCTGGAGTCTGAGTTGGAAAAGCTTGGGAAATTGGCATTGTTTACCTGTGGAAGGGATGGGATGAAACAAAGTGCTACTGAAAGGTGCCAGCGTGTCTGTAAATGTGTCAGCTCTTTATCTGAAAGTGAAGTTATTAAAGAAGAATAAAAGTTTCCTGTGAGCCCAGAGAGTGGGATTGAAATCATATACAATCCTTACTCTGTCACTGTCTCTATTCTTGTTTTCTTTTTTTCAAAAGTGCCTGGAAGAGATTTAAACAACATTGTTATTATTCATTTGGTTATGTCAAATTCTCTAGTGTCTCCTAACATAGAGAGCACCTTCCAACTTTTGCCAAATTACATATAAAGCCTCTTTGTTAAAAAAAAAAATATATATATATATATATATAAGATTTATCATTTTTTATCCTCCTCTGAGGTTTTCCCTTTACTTGTTTCTATATTTTATTCTCACTCGAGTCACCTAAGTTTAGTGGAATTCAGTGATGGGCCAAGGGCCTTGCTAGGTTTTTTCCGCTGCTAATTATCTTGTTCAAATCTATGGAGAGCTATATTAAAATATTTAAAGTAAACTCTTCTCCTTTTACAAAGGAGGTGACTGAAATTTGTTGTGGATATTAAATGTTTCCAAGGTTATATAGCTAGCAGGTATTTTAGTTAGAGGTGAATGGGCCCCCAAACAGCCTGGAAGTAAAAGAAATAATGTTGCCCTTTGAAAGTGAAGCTAAACATATAATGTAGTTTAATGGATTATCTTGAAGATACACATAAAATCTATGCCAGGCTGGACTATGCCTGGATTGATGCTGCTATTTCTAAAGAAAGAATGTGTCAAGTAAAAGTAGGCTGGGAAGATATTGAATCATAAATAAGAAAAATCA
This sequence comes from Giraffa tippelskirchi, assembly GCF_054371585.1. NCBI lineage: Eukaryota > Metazoa > Chordata > Mammalia > Artiodactyla > Giraffidae > Giraffa > Giraffa tippelskirchi. The sequence continues at coordinate 136,054,294 of NC_137277.1, forward strand.
AATAGGTAAACTTATTGTAGCTGAAGAAATAAATTAAGACCTTTTTAACCTGACACTTACAAAAAAAGAAGCAGCCCATTTCTCCAGGGTAACCTCAAACAGAAGAGGAATAAATGGCATCATTTGTACAGCCCTGAAGCCTGCATTTCTGATCTCAGAGCAAAGATCATTGTGGATCCAAATACTTCTCAGGTATGAATATAGCCTATGGGGATGGAATATAAGTGTTTGCCACAACTAGTCAAATACTAACTGTCCAGTAGAACATTGTGATATGATGGAAATGATTTCTTTGTTAAAAATTTTGTTTTATTGTAGTTGGTTTATAATGTTGTGTTAATTTCTACTATGCGGCAAAGTGATTCAGTTATACATATATAAGCCCCCCTTTTCATATTCTTTTCCATTAAGGTTTATCACAGGATAGTGAATATAGTCTCCTGTGCTATACAGTAGGTCTTTGTTTAATCATTCTAAATGCAATACTTTGCATCTTCTAATCTCAAACTCTCAGTCATACCTCCCCTACCCAACTCCTCCTTGGCAACCACAAGTCTGTTCTCTATGTCTATGAGTCTGTTTCTGTTTCTTAAGCAAGTTCATTTATGTCATATTTTAGATTCTACATATAAGAGATATCATATGGTATTTGTCTTTTTCTGACTCACTTCATGCAGTATGATAATCTCTAGGTCCAACCATGTTGCTGCAAATGTCATTGTTTCATTCTTTTAATGGCTGAGTAATATACCACTGTATATATGTACCACAGCAGCTTTATCCATTTATCTGGCCATGAACGTTTAGGTTACTTCCATGACTTGGCTATTGTGAATAGTGTTGCTATCAAAATAAGGGTGCGTGTATCTTTTCAAATTAGAGCTGTCGCCAGATATATACTCAGAAGTGGGATTGCTGGATCATATGGTAGCTGTATTTATAGGTTTTTGAGGAAACTTCATACTGTTGGAGGTAAATTACCTACACCAGTTTACATCCCCACTTACAGTGTGGAAAGTTTGCCTTTTCTTCACACCCTACCCAACATTTGTTATTTTTAGACTTTTTGATGATGACCATTAGATTGGTGTAACTCCCAAGTAGCGCCAGTAGTAAGGCATCCACCTGCCAATGCAGTAGACGCAAGAGATGTGGATTCCATCCCTGGTTGAAGAAGATCCCCTGGAGTAGGAAATGGCAACTGACTCCAATATTCTTGCCTGGAAAATTGCATAGACAGACGAGTCTGGTGGACTGTAGTCATGGGATTGCAAAGAGTTGGACACGACTGAGCATGTATGCACGCATGAGGTGACAGTTCCAAAAAAAATACTGCCAAGACTGATCCATTCAATTGGTGTGAGGTAGTATCTCAGGAAATGATCTTTCTAATGGTGTCCAACAATTTGTCACTAGCAGTTACTGAGAACTTGAAATAAGTATATTATGACTGGAGAAGCTGAATATTTTATTTGTTCTAATCAATGTAGATTTAATCACATGTGGTTGGTGACTGCCATATAACATAGTACAAAGCTAGACATTCTGCTTGGGCCAGTACTCATGGACATAGATTTTTTTTTTTCTAGTTCAGCATTGTGGGGCTGCACCTGTGATAATTCCAAATATTAGATTTGGACCTTAGAATTTAGACCCGGTGGGTCGATGTGATGCCCGTCATCACAGCCCAGCTATGTGTGTCCATGGTATTTATATTTCCTTTAACAATGCCATTTACATCAAAAGAATACCACCACTTTTTGCCTTATATTCTCCCAAGATCTCAGCAAACCAAGGGTTTAACTATTCTACATTCAAACTGTCAAAACTTTAGATTGTTAAGATGACTTTACAACTTCAAGTATCCTTTTGTTGTATCTGTTGACCAATTCAATGTTGCCTTCTAAATAGGGATATATTTTGAGTAATCACGTACCTTACCATCTAGCCATGAAATTGAAAGACACTTCTCCTTGGAATGAAAGCTATGACAAACCTAGACAGCATATTAAAAAGCAGAGACATCACTTTGCCAACAAAGGTCCATATAGTCAAAGTTATGGTTTCTCCAGTGGTCATGTATAGATGTGAAAGTAGGACCATAAAGAAGGCTGAACACCTAAGAATTGATGCTTTCAAACTGTGATGCTGGAGAAGACTCTTGAGAGTCCCTTGGACAGCAAGGAGATCAAACCAGTCAATCCTAAAGGAAATCAACTCTGAACATTCCTTGGAAGGACTGATGCTGAAGCTGAAGCTCCAAAACTTTGGCCACCTAATGCGAAGAGCTGACTCATTGGAAAAGACCTTGGTGCTGGGAAAGATTGAGGGCAGGCAGAGAAGGGGGTGACAGAGGAAGGGATAGTTGGATGGCATCACTTACTCAATGGACATGAGTTTGAGCAAACTCTGGGAGAAAGTGAAGGACCGGGAAGCCTGGAGTGTTGCAGTCCATGGTATCGCAGAGTTGGACCCAGTTTAATGATTAAACAACAACAACAAAATCATCTAATTTTAGAGCATCTATAAGGCTTTGGCTTCTAGTTTTTTAAAGATAATACAGAGGATGAGATGGTTGGGTGACATCTTTGACTCAATGGACATGAGTTTGAGCAGACTCCAAGAGATAGTGAAGTACAGGGAAGCCAGTGTGCTGCAGTCCATGGAACTGCAAAATACTGGACATGACCGAGTGACTGAAAACAACAATTCTTTAATTGTTTCCAAATATTATCACACATATATAGATTTATTGATAGATCTCTAAACGCTGCCTGTCCTTATCTAAACAACTTGGAGTAAAAGGGTAACTTGTGAAACTAGTAAAATCTATGTGAATTCACTCACTAGTGTGCGTTTGGATCAGTCAGTCTGTTAAGGAGTAATTGACTGAACCCAGAAATCCCAGAAATATCTTTGTTCTAATTTCAAGTTTACTGACTTCTTTCTAGTATTTTGCAAGTTCATGAAGTTTACCTAAAGGAAGAGGACGTGTTAGTTAATCTGGTGGAAATATTGAGCCCTTTGTAATTTGTAGCTTTCCATGCAAATTCAGAAATTGCAATTCTAGTGTTACAGATCAATTTATTGGGAGTGTACTTATGGTAGTCACAATCCTGGTGACTAAGGGTCCTATAAATATGTCAAGCTTGGATGTCAATGCTTTTTAGGTTGAGAGCCTAACCTTTGGATAGGATTTCAAGGTCAAAGTCACCAAATGGGATGCTTGTAGCCATAGTTGACTTCACTTGAGTTTTTGTACTCACACAAATGCCCTCAAGGAAAGACAGACACCAGACTGCAGATTTTAACATAACACACTTTTCAGTGGTACCAGTGGGTTGAAACATACCTTAAGATTTGACCCCAACCTTTTATTCATTCTAAAAGTTGAAGTTACTGTCCAATAAGGTAGTAACTTCAACTTTTAGAATGAATAAAAACCACTTGGAAAACAGTTTTAAAATGCAGATTTCTGAATCCTACAACCCCAGTGATTTTGATTAAGTCCATTTAAGATGAAGATTTGGAATCTACACAGCTTCTCAAACACTCCAGGATGCCTGTGGATCCGTCTTTCAGAAATATTGAGTCAGCAGATTAAACTGAGAAGTGTCCTTATTGAGTTCATCAGAATATAGTCTCACTGAAATTTTTTCTACACAGTGGGGAACAAGGTTCTTAGTTCTGCCTCATGTTAATGGTATTCTACAGAAAATGACTTCTTTGTTCAAATAAGTCTGAGAAATGCTTGAGTGAGTGAAGTGAAATGGGTTTCATTACTGCAGGACTTCTCAGCATATGTGTGTGCGTGTGTGGGTATGTGTGTGTGTGTATGCATACATTTATAAACTGTACAAGAGGGAACTTGCTGAGAAGCAGTTCACAATTTTACAAATATACTTGACTGTGAGATCCTTCTTTCCACAGACTAATCACATAACACATGTTTGGAAATGTTGTCCTGGGGTATAATAAAATCATAGTTAAACACCAGGAGGTGGTCAGTGGTGTAGACACAGTGGCTTCAAAAGCTAGCATTACAGAGAACTAGAGAGTCATCACAAACAGTAGCTTTCTTTTCCCCCTTTTCTCAACAAAACAAACATTCACTCATGAAGGTGATTCTTGTGTGTGGAGGAGAAGGAGGGATATATTAGGAGCTTGAGAATGACAAAAACACACTACTATGTATAAAATAGATAAACGATGAGGATGTATTGTAAAGCACATGGAAAAACCATGGAACTATGCTGAATGTTTTGTTATAACCTGTAAGGGAAAATAAAATATATATTTCAAAGATGAGCACAATAAAGGATAGAAACGGTATAGACCTAACAGAAGCAGAGGATAATAGGAAGATGTGGCAAGTATACACAGAAGAACTATAGAAATAACATCTTAATGGCCTGGATAACCACAATCATATGGTTATCCTGGATCACTGACTTAGAGCCAAACATCCTGGAGTGTGGGCCTTAGGAAGCATCACTATGAACAAAGCTAGTGGAGGTGATGGAATTCCAGCTGAGCTATTTCAAATCCTAAAAGATGATGCTGTTAAGGTGCTGCACTCAATATGCCAGCAAATATGGAAAACTCAGCAGCGGCCACAGTATTGGAAAAGGTAAGCTTTCATCCAAATGCCAAAGAATGTTCAAATTATCACACAGTTGCATTCATTTCACATTCTAGCAAGGTCATGCTCAACATCCTTCAAGCTAGGCTTTAAAAGTCCATGAACCAAGAACTTTCAGATGTACAACCTGGTTTTAGAAAAGGCAGAGGAACGAAAGATCAAATTGCCAACATCCATTGGATCATAAAAAAAGAAAGAGAATTCCAGAAAAAAACATCTACTTCTTCATGGACTGTGCCAAAGCCTTTGACCATGTGGATCACAACAAACTGGAAGATTCTTAAGATATGTTGAGTACCAGACCACTTTACCTGCCTCCTGAGAAATCTGTATGCATGTCAAGAAGCAACCGTTAGAACCAGATATGGGACAATGGACTGGTTCCAGATTGGGAAAGGAGTATGTCAAGGCTGTATATTGTCACTCTGCTTATTTGACTTATATGCAGAGTACATCATGTGAAATGCCGAACTGGATGAAGCACAAGCTAGAAAAGATTGCTGGGAAAAATATCAATAACCTCAGATATGCAGATGACACCACCCTTATAGCAGAAAGCGAAAAGGAACTAAAGAGCCTCTTGATGAAGGTGAAAGGGAAGAGTGAAAAAACTGGCTTAAAGCTCAGCATTCAAAAACCTAAGATCATGAGCATGCGGTCTCATCACTTCATGGCAAATAGATGGGGAAACAATGAAGCAAGGACAGACCTTATTTTCTTGGGCTCCAAAAATCACACAGATGGTGACTGCAGCCAGGAAATTAAAAAATGGTTGCTCCTTGGAAGGAACGCTATGACCCACCTAGACAGCATATTAAAAAGCAGAGACAACTTTGCCGACAAAGGTCCAACTAGTCAAAGCTATGGTTTTTCCAGTAGTCATATATGGATGTGAGAGTTGAACCATAAAGAAGGCTGAGCGCTGAAGAATTGATGCTTATGAACTGTGGTGTCGGAGAAGACTCTTGAGAGTCCTTTGGGCTGCAAGGAGATCACACTAGTCAATCATAAATGAAATAAACTCCGAATATTTATGGAATATGCTGAAGCTATAGCTCCAATACTTTGGCTACATAATGCAAAAAGCTGACTCATTAGAAAAGACCCTGATCCTGGGAAAGATAGAAGGCAGGAAGAGAAGGGGGTGACAGAGGATGAGATGATTAGATGACATCACTGACTCAATGGAAACATGAGTTTGAGCAAGCTCCAGGAGATGGTGAAGGGCAGGGAAGCCTATGTGCTGCAGTCCATAGAGTCACAAAGAATTGGACATGATTGAGCGACTGAGCAAGAGAAACAACTGAACCACTTTGCTGCACATCAAAAACTAAGACAACATTGTAAATCAAGTATACTTCAATTAAAAAAATACAGAAAAAAAGGTACTCAGATTAAAGCTATTTCACATGTATAAAGTTTTCAGAGAAAATTCAGGAAGAGAAGGGAACAAATGCAGTGTATAATTTGTTTCCTAAAACCCTAGAGATGGAGACTAGGCTTTAATTTTGGTACCCTCCATGATGTTACCAAGTTTAACGCTTCGGACAGTATTTCAAGTGATTCCGAGGCAGCGTTCAGGTTCTACAGAGAGAGATTATAGTGGGTGTGTGGTGTTCTCTGCCATAGCAGTAGGAGGGAGTGAAAGTAAAGTGACCTCCAACTTTTTTCTTAGCCATGCAAGGAAAAATGAAACACAAGAATGAGAGGTGGCTTCAGTCATCTTAGACTGAACGTCAATATGTTATTTAGTCCAACTGGATAAAAATTCAATTGATGAATACTTAAGTGTTGTACTGTGGCTTGGATTTTTAACTTTGGATTTTGAATATTCCTAACTAAGGTTCTCGTTAGTATAAGAAGGAAGACATTTTCCACACTTTTAAGTCTGACAGTAAAAAAATCTAAACAAGTTGAAAAGGACAAGAATATCATTTTGGAAAAAAGGATTTAGCATATTTTTTTCTTGGTGGTTCTGAAATCATCATGTACAAATGTCATAGAATTTTAGCTCAAATTGAATTTAGAGCCTATTCCTAGAACAGACACAAAGTCAGTGGCCAGTGAAGACTGGCTGTAGTTGAAATCAAGGGCTTCAACTTTGGGCATCAGCGGGGTGGCCATCAGTGGTTTTATTGTGAGGAAGTGCGTGGCCACAAAGTGTGGTTCAGGTCTCTGCTGCTTACTTCTCAAGCCCTAGAGGCAAATCCGAACTCAAAGCAAAGTGGAAGCTGCTCATTTCTCTCAAAGAAGCCAGGTTTGCTGCTAAATGGCCAGGACACGGTTGAAACTTATATGAGCAAAGATGAAGTGTGACACTTCTTAGCAGCTCCTGAGGTTAACAAGAGAATGGAAATGCCAACTCTGCACAGACAGGATGAGTAGCAAACTGAGTTAAGCAATATTCAGACCAAAGCGCTCTCTCCATGAACTGGGGAAAAAGTATCTGTTGCAAAAAGAGAAAAGAAAAAAGCACAGCCTGGATCTGTGTCACAAACCACCTCCAAGTGTACATGGAAATAATAATGCATTCATACTCATTCATATCCTACAAGAACTTATTTCCTTCTCTGAATGATTTAAGATTGTTTTAGTCTTGATTTGACTAAAGAGGAAATTAAAACTCAGAGTCATAAATAATTTCAAGCATCGGGCCAGCTAAAAAGTGCCTCAACTGAGATTTTAACTTAGGTCTCTCTAATCTGATGTATGGGTTATTTGAAGGCACCCTCTCACCTCTGTGGAGGAACTCACACTAGAACTTAATTAAGACACAGGAGGACAATCCCAGAAAAATCCTCAGTCCATTATAGTGAAGTCTCTGTGCTCAGGAATGAGAGCACATGGACTTTCTAAGTCTCTGGTTCTCAAACATCAGCTCAAGTTTCGTTGGATTGAATGATTTTTTGTTTGTTTGTTTGTTGGCAAAGTCATTCTTATTTTACTTGGCATTTTTTTAGCCACTGAGGAGGTTAAGTTTCATAAGTATATTAATGCTTTCCTTTTTTATAAAGTGAGTATTCTCATCTTTTGCTTATTTTTCTGTAGAGTAACTTGAATGCCTTGTTTCATGTAGGTATTCAGTATGTATCCAGGATTCTTAGGCTCAAAACCCTTTTCCCTAATGATAGGTGTTATGAATTAGATGACTTTTAAAGCAGAGATAAGAGAACCTTATAAACATGTCTGCATGGCTCAGCATCCTGGCTAATGCAAGCCCTGCTCGTGTCATGTCTGGTAACACTATTCTTGGGGTCTAGAGGCCATGGCAATGACCACAGCCTTGAGGCCTCTCTTGGACAGTACTAGTCTCCACTAGAAAATACAGCTTGGAGAAGACTGGATGACAAAACTTGAGTGGTGATTGATGAACCCAATTAAAACCTGTGTCCTTCTTGGCATGTATTATATGAGTGCTTTTTTTCTTTTTTTTTGACAGTGAAATCCTTTTACTCCACCAAATAAAATTGTAGGACTACTTGTAACAGATGAAAACAATATTTAAGGATCAGGTTAAATATTTCTAAACTTGGTCTATGAAAACATAGGAGCACTTTGACCCAAGAGTCATAGATTATAGTCCGATGTTATCCTCAGCACTCTTTTTATGTGGCTTTTCTGTTTTGGTTGCTAAATTTTTAGAAAATCTTGATTCACACAAGAAAGTCAGTTTAGTTCAGTTCAGTTAAGTCGCTCAGTCACGTCTGACTCTTTGCAGCCCCATGAACTGCAGCACGCCAGGCCTCCCTGTCCATCACCAACTCCCTGAGTCCACCCAAACCCATGTCCATTGAGTCGATGATGCCATCCAGCCATCTCATCCTCTATTGTCCCCTTCTTCTCCTGCCCTCAATATTTCCCAGCATCAAGGTCTTTTCCAATGAGTCAGCTCTTCGCATCAGGTGGCCAAAGTATTGGAGTTTCAGCTTCAACATTAGTCCTACCAATGAACACTCGGGACTGATCTCCTTTAGGATGGACTGGTTGGATCTCCTTGCAGTCCAAGGGACTCTCAAGAGTCTTCTCCAACACCACTGTTCAAAAGCAGTAGTTGCTAACTGATACAAGTTTTGAACACCTTGCTTGTAACAGCATATATTTTTCTTTTAAGACTTACCCAGAATTGTTAAGAGTAGGTGTACCCTTTTATTTAAAATTTGAGAAATATGTGTATTCTTTACCAATACATAAGTCAGGTAAATGTATAGTCAGTGTCATTACTTTCTATAGTATTGTCACCAAATGGAAGTTTGTGTGCCCTACACACAGGGAAAAACCAAAATACTGGAGTATGGAGCAGAGAAATGCCCTGCTTTTTGCAAGGCCATAGGAGGAGTTGGGCAGCCTGTGCACCCCAAAGCCCAAACTCACTGAGTGGTTTCAGCCAAGCACTTTTAAAGGCAAGTTTAGTGAGGGGTATGATTAGTTGTTGCAAAGTTCTTGGTGTTGGAATCCTTTGTTCTTGCAGCTGTCCACATAGGTTGGGTCACAATGTTCCTGTAAACTTCCAGCAAGATGGTGTTATTTTCTGTTATGTAACTTTTTATCTCTGTATGGATGGACTCTTAAAGGTCAGAGCCTCAACAATAAGCAATCCTGTGTTATTTCAGGCTATAGGCAACATTCTTTTACAAAAGGTGCAGAGCCAGCCTGACTATGCACAGGCAACAGGAACAGATCAAATATGGCATCAGATTTTTCTTCCCCATTACAATATGGAATTATTTTTATGTCACATTCATCCATTCACTTGTTCTTGCTCCACTATTACCCAGGAGGAAAGCATGTGGCAAGTAAATGTTCCTGGGCTTGGTTGGGTTAAAGTGGATTTAAATGAGTTAAAGTAAGTCTAACAGTGTACCCCCACCCCAGCCACTATGGTGCCTGAGTAGTGTGCATGGGTCTGTGCAGACTGGAAGAGATTTGGCTGGTGCAGTGCAACATCCTTCCCCATCAATAACAGTAGCATAATATTTTTTTTAAATTTTATTTATTTTCTTATATTTTTGGCTGTGCTGGGTCTTTGTTGCATCATAGGCTTTTTTCTCTAGTTGCAGAGAGCAGGGGCTACTCTCTAGTTGCAGTGCATGGGATTCTCATCGCAGTGGATTCTCTTGTTGTGGAATAGGGGCTTCAGTAGTTGTGGTGACAGGCATAGTTGTTCCACAGCATGTGAGATCTTTCCACACCAGCGATTGAACCCTTGTATCCTGCATTGCCAGGTGGATTCTTTACCATTCAGCCACCAGGGAAGTCCAGTAACACTAGCATAGCCTTAGTCTCATGATCACACAGGGGAAGCAGATGATTCACAGCAAAGTCTCCAGGGTTAACCTGGTGCCCAAAACTAGCATATTGTTTGTGCAGTGTGTTAAAATCTGATACATGACATATTGGAAAGCTATAATTTTAAGTATAAAATTTTAAAAACTTAAATTTATAAAAACAAGGGTGTGTGGTGGCGACCACCACCATTTGCCACCCCCTGAATCATCTTTGCAGGATGGTTCTCTAAGACAGTGTGCTGTTGTTGTTCACCCAGTCACGTCCAACTCTTTGCTACCCCATGGACTGCATTATGCCAGGCCTCTCCCTGTTCCTCACCATCTCCCGGAGGAATTTAGAGCCTTACTATTCACACCAGTGCGAAGATGAGCAGCCTTGGTATCTCCAGGGAGCTCATTATAAATGCAGAACCTTAGGTTCTACCACAGACCTACTATATTAGAGTTTACATTTTAAACAAATTTTGAGAAGCCCTGAAACAAATGATAAGACTGTTTCCATTCATACTGGGATCTGAACAATGTCCTAAAATTTAAGAATAAGACAATTTTAGTAAAATGGAGCGCTCTACTGTTTGCATTTTCTGCATAGACAGAACATAATAACTGAGGTACCCTCTAAATGATGTTAAACAAAATCATTGTCCTGTAAGGCACACAAAACCTTTTACGTAAGTGGTAATGAGGTAGAAAAACCAAAGCAGATTTCTCAATCCCATGAAAGGCAGGGCCTGTCTGTAAATAGTGTACTGTTTCCATTCCAAGGATGTGCTTTTATGCTATGGAGACAAATGTATTGATTAGAGAAATTTGATTCCATGTTCTTTAGTCAAAATGACACACATCAGGCAAATAGGGAGTTTTCTTCTCTTGTGAGTTTTAAATAACATATTACTTTGTTACTTGGAGAAAGAAAGTATGCATCTTTTCTTCTAAAGTAACCAGGTAGCAATTATTTGCTGTTAGATTCCTGGCCTCTATGCTTATCATAATAACAAGTATTGGGATGGCTCACTGATAAATTCTTTTTGGCTTGAAATGTGCTGTCTTTGAAGAATGGCTTTTGAGGACAGCTGAGCCTCTCTTGGTCAAAAGCTTGAGGTTTACAGGAGAGTAAAGGGAGGTCCTTCCCATTTTCTATTCATTCGTAATCAAAGTCTAGCGCAAGGAGGAGAAGTGTAGTGTGCCTGGCTCTGTCTTGAACAGCAGTACTCCTGGGATCACTGATGTGCATTGCAAACTTATTCGACCATCATTGCTTTGTCCATTATCTGGGAATCTTTTTCAGAAACCATTGACAGTTAACTCCCTGCTGTGAACTAGACCATGGAAATTTTAGAAAACTGACTTCTGACACTTTCCTTTCTATTCCCTTAATTCCTTAATGTCTACATCTGCTGTAATTACAACAAAATTCAATTATAATGAAAATCCAACTGTGGGGGTAAAATGGGATTATGGTAATTGTTAGAATGGAGAGGCACAGAAATAGGTTTCAAAAGCTTTCAGAAAAGCTATCTGACCAAAACAAGATCAATGCGATTTGTTGCTAATTAAAGCAAACAGACAAAGGAAAGAAGGCAACCTAGCTGATTTTTAATGTATGAGCTTCATTAAAAGGCTTACATTAGTCAGCTTGCATTTTGAGGACTATTGAAATGTTTTCTTCTTTTGTCTCTAAGGAAAGCATATAGAAATTGAAACTGACCTTCAACTGCATAAAGGAGGAATGAGAATTCTTAAAAAGGAAAGTAACTCCATGGAGCATAAATACATTCAGACTCATTTATAGATAACCGTTTATCTGATCATTTGGCAATTTCAGAGGCCTGTCGATGGATGTTCTACTCATTTCAGTCTGTTATGGGAAATGGAGAAGAGGGAAATTTAATAGTGAGAAAAATATTTCTATAGGTGTTTATATAAATATGCTGAGTATTTTTTACATCAACTTATCTTTTAACAGGTAATTTTCTTTATATTCGTTCCAATTGGGAAATTCTTTAAGGGAGCACACATGTTTCTAAACATTACATACATCTAAATAACTGCTGTAGAAAGGCAAACATTCAGCATATACAGCTAATCATTGGGCTTATTTTCTTAGACAAACACCATTTTCTTTAAATTTTCACAAGTGATTTAAAATATTCATAGATTGATAGAGGATCATAATGAATGGTGATCATTAGGAGTGTATTACCAGATGGGCTTTGTTCCAAAGGAGCAAAGGGTTCACCCACTGAATTTTATTTCCAGAATTGAATGAAGGAAGTGGAGAATGATCTATTAAGACGCAGTTGTGAATGCCGGCTCTGCACGAGTTGGTTAGCTGGAACTTACTTGAACTTCTGTAGCTTTATGTATATAAGGAGACTTTCACCTGGACATTTTCTCTGGTCCAGCAGAGTAGCACCCCTGGACTAAGACTGTATCTTGGGGCAGCTTGACTACCTCTTCCTAGTGACCATTTTCCAAGTAGAATGAGTTTCTCTTTTCTCTTATCTAACAGCAAAATAAAATATGAATAGCAGCCCAGCCATATGTTTCTCTCTAGTTTCATTATATAAACCATGATCACTCCCAGAAATATATAAAGAGTGAGATGGCACCTTAATTCCCACAATTAACCACTATTAAAATATTTTAATTTTGTCTATTTCCTTCCAGAATTTTTTTTCTCTCTATAGCAACAAGAACAATCATAGCAGACACTATACAAGTTACTCCTCAATGTCTTGTTTTGTACTTCATACTATATTATGCATGATGAACTTTCTAATATACTTACATATAGAGGTGCATATTTATTTTTATTCCTTCATAGCATGCCTAGTGTGGATGTATCGTCATTTATGTAAACATTCCCAAAACAATGGAGTTGTTGCTGTTTTTATTCAGTTGCTCAGTCATGTCTGACTTTTTGTGACCCCATGGACTGCAGCATGCCAGGTTTCCCTGTTCTTCCCTATTTCCCAGAGTTTGCTCAAACTCATGTCCATTGAATTGGTGATGCCATACAACCATTTCATCCTCTGTTGTCCCCTTCTTCTTCTGCCTTGAATCTTTCCCAGCATGAGGTTTTTTTCCCAATGAGTCGGCTCTTCACATCAGGTGGCCAAAGTATTGGAGTTTCAGCTTCAGCTTCAGTCCTTCCAATGAATATTCAGGGTTCATTTCCTTTAGGATTGAATGATTTGATCTCCTTGCTATCCAAGGACTCTCAAGAGTCTTCTCCAACATTCCAGTTTGAAAGCATCAATTCTTTGGCACTCAGCCTTTTTTATGGTCCAACTCTCTCATCTGTACATGACTACTGGAAGAACCATAGCTTTGACTATACGTACTTTTATCAGCAAAGTGATGTCTCTGCTTTTTAATAGGCTGTCTAGGTTTTTCATAGCTCTTTTTCCAATGAGCAAGCATCTTTTTATTTCATGGCTGCAGTCACCATCCGCAGTGATTTTGGATCCCAAGAAAATAAAATCTGTCAATGTTTCCAATCTTCTCCCATCTATTTGCCATGAAGTGATAGGACTGGATGCCATGATCTTAATTTTTGAATATTGAGTTTTAAACCAGCTTTTTCACTCTCCTCTTTCACCTTCATCAAGAGACTCTTCAATTCCTTTTTGCTTTCTGCCATTAGGGTATGTTTCTGTCTTTAATTGTTGATAATAATTTTACATATATCTTTGTGCATGTAAAAAATCATTTCTGGGACATTATTCCAATAACTAGAATCGGTAGGTTGAAGCAGATATATAATTTAAAGTCTGGAAATGCCACTATATTAATAGCAATGGTCTTTGCACATTACATGAACAGCAAGGAACATAACAGGGAAAGACTGACCAAGGCTATGTAGGGGCAACATATAAAATGAGAAGAAATATCCTGAAAACATAACCAAAATACAAAAAGAATGACCCTTCAATATTTTAAAAAATGCAAGTAAAACCACTGGTACATTAAGAAAAAATAAGATGCAAGGTTGGCTGGTTTTACAGAAGATTCATTTAAATATTCTTTAGGGGAGTTTAGGGCATTTGGGAGGAAAGTTTTTCTAGCAGATTGAACCTAAAATGTGTTATTTTCAGCAAAAAATACTAAAGTGACAAAAAAGACACAGAAGCAGGGGGATTAGAGACAGAATTCATGCTTCAGGCTCAGCAAATGGAAGCCACCCCTGGGGATGCTCTGGGCATTGTGCAGAGCCTGATGGAAGAGCAGGGTGAAGGGGTAATCCAAGATCTGAATGGAAGCCAGTACAGCTGCTGATGAAAGCGTTGTGGTGCTCACAAAGGATGAATTTTGTATGCAAGTCAGATGGTTCACAAGGTTTAGTTTTGGTTTCAAAGACTGATATTCAATTTCTCAAAATTATAGATTCAAAATTATGTTCTTTAATTTTTTAAATTCAGCTTACAAAATTGTATTCTATGTATAACCTAGCAAGTATTAGTAATCAGGTCTAAAGGACTTTGAATACTGCTTAATGCCATTCATGGATTTAGTTATTTAAATACCTTCAAATATTTTAAACTGCATTTATGTTTTATTTACTTTCCAAGTTATGACATTAACAAAGAATACCAAATATCTATCAAAGTTAAATATCCAGAAACATGAACATTTAACTTTGATGAACTTAATTTATCTGAGATGTTTTAATAAGGAAAATTTTTAAGGTATAAATCAGTTATATTACACTTTTTTTTAAATCTTTTAAATTCTAAAGATGTCATTTATTGTATGTGTGTTTTTCTTTAAAAAAGCAAAAAAAAAAAAAAGGCTGAATTCTCTTAAAAATTACAAATACCAAATAATTATTAACAAAATCTTTTCAAAGTTTTAATACAATCTTGCTACAAGAGGAAAAAAAACCTATCTCAGATCAGTTCAAATATCCAACTCTTGGCAGCCCCTATTTTATGAAAAAGGAAGAATTAAATATTCCTTGTTAGACATGTTATGAAACTCCTTGACTTGTTGCAAGACTGTTCAAGGTCCTAGGTAAGGTTCCTCTTAAGGGTGACAATAGACTGACATTGCTCTTAATCTTATTAAAATCCACTATAAATATGCTTAAGCATCTTTTTAAAGTGTCAGTTTCTTCCC
This sequence comes from Giraffa tippelskirchi, assembly GCF_054371585.1. Classification (NCBI taxonomy): domain Eukaryota; kingdom Metazoa; phylum Chordata; class Mammalia; order Artiodactyla; family Giraffidae; genus Giraffa; species Giraffa tippelskirchi. Next base: position 136,069,342 of record NC_137277.1, read on the forward strand.
AGAAAGATGAATCATGTAGAAGTTTCTGACCAAGATCAGTGTTGGGATCATTTTTTATTTTCTCTCAGTATCACATTCCTTCTTCACCCCAGAATATAAACACTGAGGTTTTGATTATCTTTTTGTTGAAACTGAGATTACAAACATTGGGGTTTAGAAATTGTATGTCTACAGTAGGCGCTTATGCTAAGAGATGAAGATGCATGCATGATCCTTGTTGTTGATGCTTCTGGGATACCCTGGCTCCTACGTTCAATCAAGGGCTCCATAGCATTGCTAGTGGGCTGACTCTGAAGCCCATACTCTTGTATACAAAGAAAAAAGATGAATCCTGAATGTATTTTTGATTTTGTTTAAGACTTTGATGAGTCTCTGTATTTTTTCTATATTTGTAAGAATAGTGCATTCATACTCAGTCGTGTCCAACTCTTTGCGACCCCATGCACTGTAGCCTGCCAGGCTCCTCTGTCCATGGAATTTCCCAGGCAAGAATACTGGAGTGTGTTGCCATTTCCTACTCTAGGGGATCATCCTGACTCAGGGATTGAACCCATGTCTCTTGCATCTCCTGCATTGGCAGGCAGGTTCTTTACTAACTGTGATTAGTTAGATCTTAAATTGATCTTAAATAAAAAGGGTACAATTTTGAATTTTTGAATAGGCTAAAAGGCTTTGTCTGGCTTGCATTAATAATTTATAAATTCCTTCTTCCTAAAGCAAGCAGCTTCTGGAAACAATCGCATTAACTCAGATAGACATAGAAAATGTAGAAAAAGTCTTCGTTATCTGAAAAAAATAAAATAAAAACAAGAGCAGAGCAAGGACAGAGGATATTTTCTTACCTATTATTTCAAAGATTTTACAGATTTGTAATAAAGAGTGAAATAGAATTAAAACCTTCTTTCCCAACCCTTCACCACTGTATGAGATTTATAGACTAAATTATATATCATTGTGCTAATTATATAATGAATATATACTTGATTTTCTTGTCTGAGTTTACTTATTCCCAGTTAGCCCATAGCCATCTATACATTTTCTCCCACCAAAAATATCTCTTTTTTTAAGTTGATATGTTGTATTTTCATTTTTATCCAGTTCAAGAAATTTTCTTTTCTTGTTGGCAACATGACATGCAGGATCTTAGTTCTCTGACTAGAGATCGAACCCGCATTTCCTGCAGGGGTAGTGCAGATCCTGAACTGCTTGACCACCAGGAAAGTTCCCAAAAATCTTTTAAGTACTCTAAACTGACAGCTCCAAGTTTGCTAACTAGTTTCTAGAATCAATGGGAAACTATATGAAGCCCCTTTCCCTTCCCTCTCAGAATTAATGCTCTAAGATCATGCTTTGAGTTCACTTTAAGGAGACTGATCACATGGCATTTGACGGTGGAAAGACTGCACAGAGCTTGAGACTACAGGCTTCAGTGACAGGTGGTATGGTTTCATCACTTCACACGTGGACAAGTTATTTAGACTTGTCTTATTTTCTTTGTCTATAAAACAGAGAAAAACATACCTTACAGCTACATCTCAGATATGATTATAAGCATGAATTGAAGCTTCCTTTCAAGCTTATTGGCAAGGGGAAAGACTTCAGGAAAGCCAAATCCACATTGCCCCTTGGTGAAAATATTTTGTAGACTAACCAAGAATGTTTGGTTGAACCTTCTTAAGTTAGTCACAAAGTGGTTAAAGATTATTGCACTTTAAAAAATATATGGTTAAAGGTAACAAGAGCTAGATAGGGAAATTGAATTTCCCAAGTAGACTTTTTAATCTCAATAAAGTGCGTCATATCAAAGAATGTCCTCCGATTTATCAAGAATGCTAGATATGTCCTCAAAGGAACACTGTGTGTGTTAGTCACTCAGTTTTGTCCAACTCTTTACGATTTAATGGACTGTAGCTTGCCAGACCCCTCTGTCCATGGAATTCTCCAGGCAAGAATACCAGAGTGGGTAGCCAATCCCTTCTCCAGGGGATCTTCCTGGCCCTGGGATCAAACCCTCATCTCTTAGATCTCCTGCTTTGGCAGGCGGGTGCTTTACCACTAGCACTACCTGGAAAGCCCCCAAAGGAACATTAAGTTGAATCATTTCACATCATTTAAAAAGCATATGCTTTTGACCAATTTGCAGAAAATTATCTGTACAAGTGCTTCAGATATAGAGCTGTCAGGACTCCAAAATACAAGTAATGAAAAAGAATTGCAAAATTTGCTTGCATCCTTGAAGCCCACCAAAAAGGATTCCATTCATAGTGTCCATCTTAGCTGTTCCCTTGTGTACCTTGTTTCTCTCTTCTGCCTCTAAATTGCTTCTTGCCTATGGCTGCACAGAAGGCTCCCTTTACTTGTCTCAATATTTCTTCACCATTTGAAAAAAGAAAGAAAAGATGCAGCTCTTGGTCTCCCCTCTACTCCAGTCAGCTCTCATTGGGCTGCTCAGTGTCAGGAAGGTAACAGTAAAGGTCAGAGGGTCTATGGTTAACTGGACAGGTTAAGCTAAATAAGGACAGCTTTGGCTGGCTATTGCACCCCAGACTGTATGTTGATTCATTCAGTCAACAGCCACTTATTGAGTGCTACTCTGTTTACTACATCAAGTACTCGGTGAACAAAATAGACAACAACCTATGCTTTAATGGAAGTTACATTCCTTTGTGGGAAGGTAGGTAACAAAGCACCGGCAGTGTCCAACTCTTTGTGACCCCATGGACTGTAGCCCGCCGGGCTCCTCTGTCCGTGGGATTCTCCAGGGAAGAATATTAGAATGGGTTGCCATTTCCTTCTCCAGGGATCTTCCTGACCCAAGGATTAAACCTGGGTATCTCTCCTGCATTGCAGGTAGATTCTTTACTGTCTGAGCCACAGAGAAGTACACATCACCAGTGAAGTACATAGGTAACAAATCATAAGAGTAATGAATAAGCAGAGTGCATATTGAATTAGAAATTAGAAAGTGCTAAGAATGTAAAAGGAGAATGGCTGGGAAAGGGAATCAGTGTTGCAGAGAGGAGGAGAGTTGCAACTTTATTTTATTTTACTTTTATAAACTTAAAGTAGAGTTGATTTACAATGTTGTGTTAGTTTCGGGTGTACAGTAAAGTGATTCAGTTATACATATACCTATATTCATTTTTTAAGACTCTTTTCCTTTATAGGCTACTACAAAATATTGAATGTTATTCCTTGTGTTATGCATAGGTCCTTGTTGTGTATCTATGCTATATATAGTAGTGTGCATATGTTAATACCAAATTCTTAATTTATTCCCCCCTTTGCACCTCAGTCACCATAAGTTTGTGTTCTATATCTGTGGGTCAATTTATACTTTGCAATCAAGTTCCTTTGTATCCTCTTTAATATTCTACATATAAGCAATATTATATGATATTTGTCTTTCACTATCTGGCTTACTGCACTCAGTATGATAATCTCCAGGTTCATCCATGTTATTGCAAATGACATTATTTCATTCTCTTTTATGGCTGAGTAATACTCCAGTGTATGTACATAAACAACATCTTCTGTATCCATTCATTCATCAGTGGACATTTAAGTTGCTTCCATGTCTTGGCTATTGTAAATAGTGCTGAAAAGAATCTTTTTTCAGTGAATAGTAGTGCATGTATCTTTTTGAATTAAAATTTTCTTCAGGTAAATGTCCAGCAATGGGACTGTAGGATCATGCAAATTTAAATAGCACGGATGACTGTTGTGGACTTCTTTGAGAAGGTGCCTTTTGAACAGAGACAAGAAGGAGGTGATTCATGGTATATCTGGACATGTAAGGGAGAGCATTTTGGGCAAAGAGAACCTCAGTGCAAAGACTCTAACAAAGCAGGATCCTTTGTGTGCTTTAGGGACAACAAGGATGACAGCATGGTTGGGGTAGATGTAGAAAAGGGAAAAGATTAGGAATGAATTTGGAGAAGTGATGGAAGTACAGATCAGCAGGAACTGGTCATTTAAGAATGTTGCTTTTATCTTGATAAAAACAAAAAGCCCTTGAAGGGTTTCAATACTATCTTCCTTAGATGTTAATATGGTCTCTCTTGCTCTTGTATTGGAAATGGGCTGAGTGGATCAGAGATGGAGCTGGTAGACCAGTTAGCTAATAAACACAGATGTTCAGGCAAGCAATGCTGTTGACTCAGACCAGAGTGGTGGCAGAAGGTGATGAGAAGTAGTCAGATGCAGGATAGAGTCTTAAAGCAGAGTCAGGGACATGTGCTTGTCCCTGTGATTTGGGCTATGAAGGAAGGGTGAGGGGAGGCTTACAAGTGTTGAAGTCTGGTAAGTGTGGAGTTGCCCTTCTCAGATAGTGAAGAATTTGGGTAGTGAAGTTGGGGTGAGGAGGCAAGGTGAGACATCACAAATTCAGGTTTGGACATGCAGTTTGAAACATCTGATGGACACTCAAGTGGAACTATGAAGCAGACAGCTGGACTTATGGGTCTGGAATTCACAAGAGAAGACAAAACTCAAAATAAAAATTTGAAAGTTACTAAAGACTAAACTCAAAATATAAATTTGGCATGAAAAATCGAGAGATTTGCTTTGACTATTCTCAGTAATCTGATTTTTATTTAAGGGAAACCAATAATTCATGTTGATTCTGTGAAACTTCCCAAATTGCAAACACACTGACTGCTTTTTCCAAAACTATGTTGAATCCCATTGCTTTCCTAATGCTTTCCCTGAGGAGTGATCTGCTCCAGCTAGAAAGCTGTACCTGGCCTCAGGAAAAGCTAAGTTAGGGAGAGAATCACTCCGATCTTTCTCAAGGAAAATGGCAGGGGACCCTTTGTTCTTCACAATGTCCATGGGGAGGAAGTGCGTTTTGCAGAAAATATGCTTGTCAGGATGCTTGAAATGGGACTCTAGTCTTCAAGTAGATCAATTTCTCAATATTCTGTAAAATACTCTCTTCTTTGAAGCAGTTTATCTATTTTCCCTGTACGCATCTTTAAGGAGAAATTTTTTCCCCTTCACTTCTCACTGTGAACAAGGAAGCACACTACCAAACAACAGTGAAGCCAGAACCATATACCACTGAAGGCTGGATGGGACCATTAATGAGGTCCATGGGCCATTATGGATGGACACTTCCTCCAACTTTGTCTCTTACCTGCCTTGATTCCAGCCCCAACTAGCAATGATCCTTCTCTTTTGGAAGAAGTTTTGATTTGGGTGGAAAATAGACATTCTCATATAAAACGCATATATAACTTGTGTCCCTGTTATATTGTTTTTTCCTTCCTATATTTCTAACTCTTTTCTGCCTTTCCATCAACTCTTTCATTCAATCCCCTTCATATTATGTGCAACCTTCTCCTATAAAGAGGCACACAGCTTCTGATGCACCTGTCTTGCCCTCCAAGTCTTTGCTGGCACACATCTTGATGCTTCTTTGGGCTTCCGAAGAGTATGACATCAACAGTTGTGTTTATGCTGAAAGCTGTGTTAAACATTGTAGCTACAGAAAGGCACATCCATCCGATTCAGCTATATATGAAATATCATTAAGATTTTAGAAAGTAGCTATTCAGAATGATTATCTCTTAGCAATTTGAATTCAGCACCTTACACCTAAGATTGTAACTGTCCTCACATTTAATGAGTTCTTTTCACATCCGTAGTTCCACATTGACCTCTTTCTGGGTTCATGTCTTAAGTGCTCAGTGTATGCCAAGTAGAGAGAAAAAGAAACAAAATACCAGTTAAAATGAACTGATTAAAGAACAAGGAAATTATACTCCTAAAACTGCCCTTTTTAAATAAGCAAATTGGGGTTATACATCTTTTATTTTGCATGTCTACTTTACAAATGAATTTTTCTAATCACAGTGTGTGTTGAACCAAAATGAACCAAGCTCAAAGGCAGCCCTGTAAGTAATTCATTCATTTTCTTGCTTGTTCTAGGAATATTAGATTTTTTCCTTTCTGTCTCAGAAATACATCATTTTTGAGTGACTATAAGCAAATGAATTTCTAGCCTACATATTTGTTGGTAAATTGAGTTTATTAATGCTGCAATATGAAGTCTGTGGGGCTTCCTATGTGTGGTTCAGGAGTAAAGAACCTCCTGCCAGTGTAGGAGATGTGGGTTCGATCCCTGGGTGGGGAAGATCCCCGGGAGAAGGAAATGGCAACCCACTCCAGTATTCTTGCCTGGAAAATTCCATGGACAGAGGAGTCTGACGGGCTATAGTCCATGGGGTTGCAAAGAGTGAGGCATGACTGAGTGCGCATGTGTGTGTGCGCACACACACACACACACACACACCCCACACAAAGTCTGTGTGAGGCTTTTTACATATGTTCAAAGTAACCAGGTTGTTCTTACAGTTTTCCATAAGATCTCTCTCCCTACGTGCCTAGGGTAGCCTGGGAATCTTAAGTTTTAAAAATATTTTAAAGTGTAAAATTATAAGGAAAAATGTGTTCCCATTTCTGTTTGTATTTATAGAATGGGGTTTTATAAAAAGTTAAGGTTATTAATTGGAAATATAAGAGTCCCAACTCAAGCTAGCCTGACTAAAATTGGGTTTTTTCTAGAAAGATCTTGGGTTGTCTCACAGAATCTAAGCTAGATTAAAGGAGCCAGGCCCTCAGAAAGGTCAGGGGTTCAGCCTAATCTTTGAAACAACAGGGATACACCAATGACCATTGTCAGGATGCTCTCCTCTCTTTTCTTCTGCATTCTGAAACTTAGCATTTTTCTCTCTCTCTCTTTCTTTCACTGCAGATAAGCTTTCTTCTCATGGCTGAAAACATGGCCAATGAGAACTTATGAGTTTTTTCCTTTTAGCTTCAGTCATCAAAAAAGGGGCTGATCTAAACTTTTTTGGTGCCAAAACCAGAAGAACTATAGGATAAATATCTACTGACCTGGCTTTGCTCAGCTTTCCATCTTTAAAGCAATTAACTTTTTGTTGGCAGTGGGAGAGGAACAGTAATACCATTATTTGTCACTCACGGACGCTGACTCTATGTGTGAGTGTGTGTGTATGTCTGTGTGATTGGGGGAGTGGAGTAGGATGGGCTGGTTTGGAGCAGCTGTAGAGATGTCATGTAAGAATTTGAGCGTTTTAGAGGGGACAGATCTAGAGAAAATCACCCTGCAGAGCAGCAGTGTTCAGAAATGAGGAGGCTCTGGGATGCAAAAGAAAACTTGTGGAGGCAGGGAGGCCTTCTCAGGCTCTCCATCAGGGCACAACCAGAGGCAGAGGCTCTCACTTGGCTTTTGTTCATGAGGACATTGATGCTTCAAGTTTAAATTCCCCACATCACAAGGTTAATGGCGTTGGGGGCAGAAATGTGTGCCAGTCTTGAGTAGCAAGACTTTCTTTTCTATTTCTGCTACCTGGGTGTATGGGACCCAGAGGGCGGGTAGAATTTGGAGTAGGCAAGGGCCCATTTTTTGGTTTATTCGTTGATTGGTTGGATTTTGTGATCATGTTCTAGAGCAAAATTACTGCATCCTATTCCCTCCCTTTTTTTTTTTTTTCCTGTTTCTAAGCCATGGCTGGATACTATGGAGTTATCAATAAGCTTTTCCCAAACATAAGCCCTATTGACACAATTGTGTGTTTGCTGTGGTGAGCAGAAAATTTCTAATAGTATGTCTGAACATAGGCAGGAATATTAATTTCTGGGCTTTGAAATAATCATTGCTGGAAGTTTTTGTACTTATATAGGACATTTAGGGTAAATCATCTTAATTTTTTTGCCCCACATCCTTAGATGCTCCACAATGAGCCCTTTTGTTGTATTATACCATTTCTGTAATTTCATGGTTTATGTCCTGTCCCTGGCGAAATTTGTGAGACTTTACTCTTCCCATAAAGATTGTTTTCAAACATTTCAGTGTTTATCATGGCTTTTACTTTTGATTTTATTTATTACACATGTTGAGAACTTGCCTGGTTATTTTTTAATAGCAACAGTGGCTGCAGTGTAGAGAATTTAAAATATGTATGTAAGAGTTGAAGAGAATTACCTACAGACACCATGTATAAATGGCTGAGCTGGGGCTTTGTCCAGAAGGAATGAATGTTGCCTTCACTCCCATTAACCAAATGGCACTTAACATTTGTCCTTTTAGTTATTTTTTCAATATGAAGTGTTTGTTTTATTTCACTGTAGCTGTGCTTCATATCTTGAATTTCTACTTAATTCAGTCACAGTCTGTTATAATCCTTCTGCTAATTTCATTTGTAGTGACTTTTTGATAGCCTGTTAATATTAATTATGAAAACTTTCCTAAGAAATCTTATGTAGGAAAAGTACAGGGATTCATCATAACATCATTGTGAATAATGACAATTAGCACATATAGTTTTTATATTTTTAAATATATCCTTAAGAAAGAGCCATCTGAATGTGATTGCTGGGTCAAATTACATGAATGTTTCAGAAAGTTTTTAAAGTGTATGGTGAAAATATTTTTCAAAATAATCATACTATTTTCAATATAAGTAGTTAAGGCCTCATTTTAAGGGTGTTATTGGCTCTTCTAATAATTATAGAGTTTCCTTGTATGTTAACAGAACATGTAGCATCTGTTCAAATTTCTTGAGTATTTTAAAATAGATTTCTGTCTGTCACCCAAAAGAGAAGCAGGAGGATTATGACCTCAATTATCTTCCCCTTTCCCCTTACCCTTAAAAATGTAAAACCTTTCCAAAATGCAAAATTACAATCTTTGTCCATTTTATTCTATGGCAAATGAAAAACCTTACAAATTCTATTTCAAATTAAGTCAATGAAAACGTGCCCCAGTGTTGAAATGCTTCATTTAATTGCCTACATCAGCTCTGAGCCTTCCTTTGGCCAGTAGAACTGGGTACTGTGAAGGACCCCACCTCTGTGGTGAAATTGTTGTCTTATGTTCTCATATTCAAGTTCACTTAGGTATAGTAGTGTAGCAGACTGACTCTCACCATTAACTCATTTAGTTGAATATAAGACATCCCCCCCCTTATTTCCATTGATTTAATTTATTTAATTTGATTTTGCTCCGTCTCCCACTAGGTGCTTGCCAAACTACTGCGAGCATGGAGGAAGCTGCTCCCAGTCCTGGACGACCTTCTACTGTAACTGCGCTGACACAGGTTACGCAGGTGCCACCTGCCATAACTGTGAGTAGACTCATAATTCCCCACAGATTCTCCTGCAAAATTCCCAGATTCCCCATTCTAGGGCAAAAATCCAGGAATGCCAGGGATAGTGTCAGAGTATTAGTATGTTCAGCATAGGGTAGGCACTTTTTATTCATTCATTCATTGTGTGTTTCTTGAGAGGATACTCTATGCCAAGCACTGTGGAGAGCATGGAGGATGCACTGGTACAAAGCCATGTCATTCTGGAGCTCAAGGTTTACCATGAAGACAGACAGAAAGTGGGGTAATTGTTGAGCCAGAGACAAGTCAAGGTGCTGTAGGCATATAAAGGTGAGCTATGAAGTCAACTGCATTGTCTAAATGGGCTAAGTTAGGCTGTGCAATAAGGAACCTGCATCTCAGTGGCCTAAGTAGTAAGCAACTGAGTCATGCCTATGTTACCTACACAGCACAGGTCTACAGGGGACCAATTCTTCTAAAGGCGTTCTCCTTCTGGGAGGCTGACAAAGACTTCATCATCGGAAATAAAGCTATGACAGGAAGAAGGAAGCCCAAGAAAACATGTGCTTTTAAAAGCTTTTACCTGGGACTTCCCTGGCTGTTTAGTGATTAAGACTTCATGGTTTCACTGAAGGGGTGCTGGTTTGATCCCTGGGATTATGATCTTGCATTCACATGGGGTGGCCAAAGATTTAAAAAAAAAAAAAAGCTTCTACCTGGGAGTGCCAAACATTACTTCTACTCATATTCCATTGGCCAAGCAAAGTCATGTGGGTACCTAACATCAAGAGGGAAGGAGGTCTCTTCTTACCATGGGATCTGAGGCAATAGAACTTGCAGACTGCTGATAAGTACTGACATTGTCTGCTTGCCCATGATAGGGAGGCTTCAGATGGAAGGTTTGAGCTGATCCTGTAGTAGGGATGTGGTAGACAAGAAAAAGAAAAAGGAAACTGAATCTGCAATTATTTGGAGATAGCTGGAGAATGCTGACAGTAAGTAGTAAGAAAGGAAGCAGAAATTGAGGAGACTGGAGCACACAAAGAATAAGGAGTGAGGAGGAAAAAATAAAGGAAGAACATGAGTCCTGATGCCCATAATTTTATATTCTCGTCAGGGTTATAATAAAAAACACATGTTGAAATAGAGAAGGTTTGACATTTGGAGGATTGTTTGTAAGCTTTTTGACATGAACTGAAGTTTAACTGACAGAGATACGATTGGAAGGGGAATTCCCTGGTGGCTCAGTGGTAAAGAATCTGCCTGCCAATGCAGAAGATATAGGAATTGCAGATTTGATCCCTGGATCAGAAAGACCCCCTGGAGAAGGAAATGGCAACCCTCTTCTGTATTCCTGTGGGGAAAATCCCATGGACAGAGGACCCTGGCAGGCAACAGTGCATGGGGTTACAAAGAGTTGGATGTGACTGAGTACGCATGCATGACTGGAAAGTGCTAGCTACAGTTGTAGGAGACTTCACAGAAAATATGGACTTTGAAATTGACTTAGAAGGTAGAAGTGTGGGAGAAGGTCCTTCTAGTAAGAAGGGCCTTCTAATGTAAGAGCCAAGCCAAGGCTGGAGCTAGTCTCAGGACTACAGGGGGACTATCCCTCAAGGCCTGATCTCACTAGTGTTTCTTAAGTCTCTGCTTTTCCTGGGATGGCACACAGAATGCAGAAAGGAAAGGTAATTGCCAGCTGGGCTAGAATCAGACTCTAGTCCAGGATGAACAGCATTGGTGCTCTCATCCTTTAAGGCCCCTCAGTCATTCTATGGCCTCTTTTACACCTTGGAATTGAATATTCACCAATGATGATCATAGAGGAGTCTAAGCAAATCAGAGAAGAAATAGCCCAGTGGCCATCATGGGATGATGTTATTGCTATTAGTTGCCTGTGGAAGAGAAAAACACTGCCTGGATTTATACTGATATAACTTTCTTAAAACTTTCTATTTAGATATTTGGAATAGTGAACACTTGACTGAGAGAGATTAGATTTAAATTTGACCAAGCTCTTGCACTTGAACAAGAAGATAATTTTAACACTCCAGAGCTCAGTTTTCTCATGGATCCTATAAAGGAAAGCTAACTAAATTGCTTCTCAGCCTTTGGGCTAAGATCAAGTGTAGTATAGAGGCTTCCCTGGTGACTCAGTAGTTAAGAATCTGCCTGCCAATGCAGGAGATGCAAGAGACGTGGGTTTGATCCCTGGGTCAGGCAGATCCCCTGGAATAGGAAATGGCAACCCACTCCAGTATTCTTGCCTGAAAAATTCCATTGACAGAGAAGCCTGGTCAGAGAAGTCCATGGGGTCACAAAGAATTGGACATGACAGAGTGTGCACCAAGATCTTGGAGACCATTTTAAGGCTAAAATTGCAAGATTTTATATAAGATTCTCAATAAATACCAAATCTATAAATGTTGAGTCTGGTTCCAGAAATTTATCCCTATAGAAAAGACTGTAATTGTACAGATACGTTATAGGACACATACAAGACTGTCCAGTTTGTACTGAAGTGCTGCTGTAAGAAACTCAGAGGCAACCGAATGGTCATCAAGTTAATAGTGAGATGAGATAAGTCTGAAGATTTAAGTCAAAACTATCCAAATATCTGCCAAGTCACAGGATAAGATTCCTAAGATTTTTAAAGGTTATTCTGTTCACTTTCAGCAATATTTTGTTAAGTCCATCTCTACAGAAGTTCTCCTCCTTTAAATTTATCCATCTATCAAGCTAAAAATAGATTTCCAACTTTATAAAAATAGTGTGAACTTGAATGTCAATGGAAGTGAAGTGCTGATTTTCAAAGGAACTCTGTCAAAGTTGATGAGCAGGAAATTGAACATATCAAGCCTTAAAAATACCATTCCTTATTTTAAACACCTTCCAATCTTCCTTTCTGTAACATTGCTCAAAGTCTATACCATTGGCTGCAATACTGTTAAACCCATTCTTCCCCTCTGGGCACCCAGCCAGGGCAGGTCAGAGGTGCTTGGGTGGCTGTGAGGTTTCACACACATACCTTGGATGTCTGTGCAATTTAAGAACTTTCCTCCTCTGACTAATCCTTCTTCCTTCTCCAACTGGGTGAGAAGCACTGTTTTGAATCAGATTTGAGTTGATTAAGTAAATGAAGCCATGCTTTTCTGTCTTCATAAAGCATGTGCTCTGAATGAGGGGCATCAGAAATGAGAGCTGGTAAAATACAGAAGGCAGGTGAAAGCAAAACAAACAACTTCGCAACCCTGCTTGTGTGGAAATGGTAATGTCCTTGCTCAACAGGGGTTTATTTTCTTGAAACAGTCATGCATAATCAGAACATTTTTGAAATGTTCTGAAATGTGATGAAAGACCTTCACGTTTTAAAAACATTTCTAATGATATTCAAAGCATAATTTCTGGACTACTGGTCTTTTGTCTTTTCATTCTCTTCAGGATTAGTTTGGTTTCCTCATTATTGGGACATCTTAGTAAATGTGAACCAATAGGGCTGACTTAGGAGAAGGCAATGGCACCCCACTCCAGTACTCTTGCCTGGAAAGTCCCATGGACAGAGGAGTCTGGTAGGCTACAGTCCATGGGGTCGCTAAGAGTTGGACACAACTGATCAACTTCACTTTCACTTTTCCCTTTGATGCACTGGAGAAGGAAATGGCAACCCACTCCAGTGTTCTTGCCTGGAGAATCCCAGGGACGGCAGAGCCTGGTGGGCTGCCGTCTATAGGGTCGCACAGAGTTGGACATGACTGAAGCGACTTAGCAGCAGGGCTGACTTAGGACAGAGAGAATTTGCTTCTTTCTGTCTAGCTTTGTGGCTAATAGAGGGGTCTGGCTTAATGGAGGGCATGATGAACTCTAAGGAATGGTAAAATGGGAATTCTCAAAGTCTTTAAGCAGAGTAGGCATAGTATTAGAAGTAGATACGTCATGATTCCATTGCAATTTTCTTTCCTCTTCATCTGATGAAACATAAAGAACTTGGGCATGCAAGTTTTGTAACTTTTCAAACACACTTTGTTCAAAACTTCCTGCTTAAGAAGAGTTGATAAGTATGTGGACATGTCCTTTCCTATCTGTGGCAGGGTCCCCATAGGAGGAGGAAATGTGAGATCAACATTTGTCCAATAAACTGACATTAAACATTATTATCTCTGTAAGTCGTTTTGGTTAGCAGTTTTATCCCCAGAGTTGTATACTATTCACCAGAAGGATGACTGGAGGTGACATAGTATTTTCAGTCCAGATTTTTTTTTAAATTTATTTTTTATTGAAGGATAATTGCTTTAGAGACTTTTGTTGTTTTCTGTCAAACCTCAACATGAATCAGCCATAGGTATACATATATCCCCTCCCTTTTGAAACTCCCTCCCATCTCCTTCGCCATCCCACCCCTCTAGGTTGATACAGAGCCCCTGTTTGAGTTTCCTAAGCCATACTGCAAATTCCCGTTGGCTATCTATTTTACATATGATAATGTAAGTTTCCATGTTACTCTTTCCCTAGACTCATCCTCTCCTCCCCTCTCTCCATGTCCATAAGTCTATTCTCTATGTCTGTTTCTCCATTGCTGCACTATAAATGAGTTCTTCAGTACCTTTCTTCTAGATTCTGTATATATGTGTTACAATACAATATTTATCTTTCTCTTTCTGACTCACTTCACTCTGTATAATGGGTTCTAGGTTCATCCACCTCATCAGAACTGACTCAAATGCATTCAGTCCAGATTAAGTCTTGGCAACCCACCCACTGAACAGATCTTCCAGTCACCAGAGACAATTACCATGCTTATTGGTTTTCTGAAATGTCCAGTGAGTCAACTCTTCGCATGAGGTGGCCAAAGTATTGGAGTTTCAGTTTCAACATCAGTCCTTCCAATGAACACCCAGGACTGATCTCCTTTAGGATGGACTGGTTGGATCTCCTTGCAGTCCAAGGGACTCTCAAGAGTCTTCTCCAACACCACAGTTCAAAAGCATCAATTCTTCGGTGCTCAGCTTTCTTCACCATCCAACTCTCACATCCTTACATGACTACTGGAAAAACCATAGCCTTGACTAGACGGACCTTTGTTGACAAAGTAATGTCTCTGCTTTTTAATATGCTATCTAGGTTGGTCATAACTTTCCTTCCAAGGAGTAAGTGTCTTTTAATTTCATGGCTGCAATCACCATCTGCAGTGATTTTGGAGCCCAGAAAAATAAAGTCTGATACTGTATCCACTGTTTTCCCATCCATTTCCCATGAAGTGATGGGACCAGATGCCATGATCTTCGTTTTCTGAATGTTGAGTTTTAAGCCAACTTTTTCACTCTCCTCTCTCACTTTCATCAAGAGGCTTTTTAGTTCCTCTTCACTTTCTGCCATAGGCTGGTGTCATCTGCATATCTGAGGTTATTGTTATTTCTCCCGGCAATCTTGATTCCAGCTTATGCTTCTTCCAGCCCAGGGTTTCTCATGATGTACTCTGCATATAAGTTAAATAAGCAGGGTGACAATATACAGCCATGATTTACTCCTTTTCCTATTTGGAACCAGTCTGTTGTTCCATGTCCAGTTCTAACTGTTGCTTCCTGACCTGCATACAAATTTCTCAAGAGGCAAGTCAGGTGGTCTGGTATTCCCATCTCTTTCAGAATTTCCCACAGTTATTGTGATCCACACAGTCAAAGGCTTTGGCATAGTCAATAAAGCAGAAATAGCTGTTTTTCTGGAACTCTCTTGCTTTATCAATGATCCAGTGAATGTTGGCAATTTGATCTCTGGTTCCTCTGCCTTTTCTAAAACCAGCTTGAACATCTGGAAATTCACGGTTCACGTATTGCTGAAGCCTGGCTTGGAGATTTTTGAGCATTATTTTACTAGTGTGTGAGATGAGTGCAATTGTGCGGGAGTTTGAGCATTCTTTGGTATTGCCTTTCTTTGGGATTGGAAGGAAAACTGACCTTTTCCAGTCCTGTGGCCACTGCCGAGTTTTCCAAATTTGCTGGCATATTGAGTGCAGCACTTTCACTGCATCATCTTTCAGGATTTGAAATAGCTCAACTGTAATTCCATCACCTCCACTAGCTTTGTTCGTAGTGATGCTTTCTAAGGCCCACTTGACTTCATATTCCAGGATGTCTGCCTCTAGGTGAGTGGTCACACCATCGTGATTATCTGGGTCATGAAGATCTTTTTAGTACAGTTCTTCTGTGTATTCTTGCCACCTCTTCTTAATATCTTCTGCTTCTGTTAGGTCCATACCATTTCTGTCCTTTATCGATCCCATCTTTGCATGAAATGTTCCCTTGGTATCTCTAATTTTCTTGAAGAGATTTCTAGTCTTTCTCATTATGTTGTTTTCCTCTATTTCTTTGCATTTATCGCTGAGGAAGGCTTTCTTATCTCTCCTTGCTATTTTTTTGGAACTCTGCATTCAAATGGGAATATCTTTCCTTTTCTCCTTTGCTTTTGGCTTCTCTTCTTTTCATAGCTATTTGTAAGGCCTCCTCAGATAGCCATTTTGCTATTTTGCATTTCTTTTCCATGGGGATGGTCTTGATCCCTGTCTCCTGTACAATGTTTTGAACCTCTGTCTGTAGTTCATCAGGCACTCTATCAGATCTAGTCCCTTAAATCTATTTCTCACTTCTACTATATAATCATAAGGGATTTGATTTAGGTCATACCTGAATGGTCTAGTGGTTTTCCCTACTTTCTTCAATTTCAGTCTAAATTTGGCAATAAGGAGTTCATGATCTGAGTCACAGTCAGCTCCCAGTCTTGTTTTTGCTGACTGTGTAGAGCTTCTCCACCTTTGGCTGCAAAGAATATAATCAATCTGATTTCAGTGTTGTCCATCTGATGATGTCCATGTGTAGAGTCTTTTCTTGTGTTGTTGGAAAAGGGTGTTTGCTATGACCAGTGTGTTCTTTTGGCAAAACTTTGCCCTGCTTCATTCTGTACTCCAAGGCCAATTTGCCTGTTACTCCAGGTGTTTCTTGACTTCCTACTTTTGCATTCCAGTCCCCTATAATGAAAAGGACATCTTTTTTGGGTGTTAGTTCTAAAAGGTCTTGTAGGTCTTCATAGAACTGTTCAACTTCTGCTTCTTCAGCATTACTGGTTGGGGCATAGGCTTGGATTACCGTGATATTGAATGGTTTGCCTTGGAAACAGAGATCATTCTGTTGTTTTTGAGATTGCATCCAAGTACTGCATTTTGGGCTTTTTGTTGACCATGATGGCTACTCCATTTCTTCTAAGGGATTCCTTCCCACAGTAGTAGATATAATGGTCATCTGAGTTAAATTCTTCCATTCCAATCCATTTTAGTTCGCTCATTCCTAGAATGTCGACGTTCACTCTTGCCATCTCCTGCTTGACCACTTTCAATTTGCCTTGATTCACGCACCTAACATTCCAGGTTCCTCTGCAATATTGCTCTTTACAGCATCAGACCTTGCTTCTATCTCCAGTCACATCACCAACTGTGTATTGTTTTTGCTTTGTCTCCATCCCTTCATTCTTTCTGGAGCTATTTCTCCGCTGATCTCCAGTAGCATATCGGGCCCCTACCGACCTGGGGAGTTCCTCTTTCAGTATCCTATCATGCCTTTTCATACTGTTCATGGGGTGCTCAAGGCAAGAATACTGAAGTGGTTTGCCATTCCCTTCTCCAGTGGACCACATTCTGTCAGACCTCTCCACCATGACCCGTCCATCTTGGGTGGCCCCACATGGCATGGCTTAGTTTCATTGAGACAGACAAGGCTGTGGTCTGTGTGATCAGATTGGCTAGTTTTCTGTGATTATGGTTTCAGTGTGTCTGACCTCTGATGACCTCTCACAACACCTACTGTCTTACTTGGGTTATTCTTACCTTGGACACAGGGTATCTAATTGAAGCCAAATTACTGAGTAGTCAATGTATTAATATATGTCTGTCATGATATAGTATGAATCCAAGGTAAGATTAAAATGAAATTTGGTTATGGGAGCTTAATACATAGATCAATCTACAATGTAACAATAAAGGGAGATGGATATTATTATTCTCTTCATTTTATAGATGAGCACACTGAAGCCCAAAAGTGTTACTCAAGGTAACATAGCTATTTATAGCAAATGAAGGAGCTCGGATTGGAATGGAGGGAATCTGACTGGAATGCAAGATAAATCCTATATCTTATTTCTTTTCTCAAACAATAAGACATTTTGAAAACCTCTTTATATGAACTTAGTGGTGGGACATTCATGATGTCCTTCATATTGCTTGACATCCAGTAGAATATCATGATACCAAATAGAAAATTCAGTTCTAGAAGACTTAGAGGTGAGAACAGTTTTGTGTTCTAAAATAATAATGAAATCATCCTGGAAGGAAATAGGATAAGTTAACACTTGAAAGATGGCTCAAATTAAACTGAATATAAGGATAACTGAAGCCTATTGAAAACAGAATGGCAAGAGCCAAGATGTGATGGTAGAATATATATAAAATGTGATTTGGGACAATGCATTTGTTAGCTGGCTCAAGAAAGGGAAAATAAATAGCTCTTTTCATTCATTGCTAAAGCCCAAATGGTGTTCCTATAAAGCACTTTCCCCTAGGGGAAATCTGAGATCACTTCCCTTTATTACCAAAGCTTTTCACATGTTATTGCAGTATCTATAAATACTACTTTAATGACTGTATGATAAATAGTCTATTTAATAACTTTGTTTTTATTCAACCATTTAAATCTTTTCTCGGGGTCGGGGATGATTAGCCCTGTATTGTGTCCAAATATTTATTATTATAACCAACCCCACAGTGGGCTTCTTTGTGCCTAAATACATTTTAACCCCACATGTTTTTTTGTTTTCTTTAACTGGCATAGGAATGGCATTCTTGAGTCAAAGATGATGAATCATTTTAAAGGTCTTGATTCATATTTCAACATGTTTTCCTAAAATCTTGCTTCAGTTTATACACTGATCACTGTTTTTTGAGATATCTTATTTCATCTTCTAAGCCAGAATTGTTTACTATGTTTACTATATGTTATAAAATCATTTTGCATGTGTTTTTACTAAAATATTTGTGTACTGAAATGGAAATTATTATTGACCCTCATGATGAATCCTAGATGGAAGAAAAAGAGGATTTTTAGGTGAATTACAATAGGAATAAAATTGTCTCCACAGAATTGTATTTAACCATTCAGTAATAAATACCTTTTGAAAAGACATCTGATGTCAGTAACCACGCAATGGACAGTTACTCTCATATTAAGCGGACTCAATAAGTGATCCAAGTACTTACTTCTCATCTTCCATATGTTGCCTAATGAGTGGGGCCATCCTTGATCTTCTGAGCACTTTTGTCTGATCACATTCACATGGCCCTTTTGCAGGGTCTCTTCAACCTTTCTCGGCCTTTGCTAATCCTGTTTCACAGCATAGCCTCTCTGACATCTTAACAATACCTCTGTGTTCACTTTGCAGATTGGCAGGGGGATGTCAGCTTTCTTCCTCTCCCAAGCTTGGTGTAGTGCCTCTCCATTTGGGCAATCAATAGCCAGGTATTGATTGGGAGCATATCAAGTCATCTGGCTATCAGCCTCTAAGGTAGTCATTACAGAGGGATAACACTTGAGCTGTTTTAGCAGTAGGTAAATGGTGCTCTCACTACATGATATTTCATAGTTGAAACAAAAGGTTGGAAGAGAGTAGGGGATTCTGCTAAAAGGAGTTTTACTTACAAGCAGGACTCATATGTCTTAGCTCAGATCAACTCATGTTCTAGTATCCTTCGTGTTTTCTAACAAGATCTAAAAAAAAATTCATCTGCATGCTTAACTCTGAATGCCAACAGCAAGTGTTCCAAGATGTAACTAGATATCTAACATAGAAGAAAAAGAAAAAAAAAAAAGCAGTAATGAATCATTGAGTCCACACCCTGCTTCATTTTATGACACTAACCACCACCTTTGGTGTCACAGTTTTTATTCATACTAACTCCTTTGCAGTGATGATAAACTCTTTTAGGGAAGAACTGTGTCTTGCTTATATTATACTAACCATATCTAAGGAATTTGTGATATGAAGGGCATATCATGTAATTGTTGAGACAGACAGTTAAACAGAAAAAAAGATAATTTGGTGTACCATTAAATGGAAACTCCATAAGGACAGGATAGTGACTGAATCTTCTCTATGTCCCCAATCTTTTGTCTAATCTGTGACACATCATAGATATCTGCTGTTTGCTGTACACACAGACAGATAGATGGGTGCACACAGAAATGGGGAGTTACTAGGGTGAGGGCAGTGTCCCTTTCTGGGAGAGGTGAGAAAGTTTTCACGCTTGAGTAGAAGCTTAAAGGATGAGAAAGAAAAAGGACAAGTTGAAGAGACAGAGATATGTGAAAGTTCATACAGCAGAGAGGATGATGATATGCTTAGCGAAGCTGGAATCTAGGGTGAAATGGAGGAAGAGAGAGGTAGGATTTGCAGGCAGAAGAGAAGATAGGTGATTCATTGAAAAGGAGCTTGTTTCTCTGTTGAGCACCTCAAAGCCAGCCATGGTGTTTTGGTTTTGTTTTCATACTGAGAATTAACTTGCTAATAATTATTTTGTTGTTGTTGTTTTACTTATCAGTTTATTTTTGGTACTCTAACTGTAATGGTATTGTAGAGCATGCACTGAAGTTGGAAGACAACTTAATGCCGGATGTCAAGGTACAAGGCAGGTATGTGTTGGGTGCAAGGGAGAAATATGATGCTATTTGCAATTGTGTGAGCGGCAAATAATGAAAGTGAGAACAAGCTGGAAAGAAGGGACCTTACTTGAAAGACATATCTAAAATTGGATCAAACAGACTTGAAGACAAATCAAATCAAATACAGCAGAGAGAAGGATGACTTTTAGCTTTGTAACTTGGGAGACTTCATGAATGAAGGATGTGGTGACTAAGTCCCCAGGTTGGTCTGTGCCTGACAGCCTTGTATCAAATCCAGGCTCTGAAACTTACAAGACATATAACCTAGGGCAAGTTATATGAGCTTTGTGTGCTTTAATGTCCTCATTTGTGATACGTGGCTAAGACCAGCAGCTGCCTCATGGAAGTATCATGAGGTTTAGATAAAAGAATCCCCATAAAGTATTTAGCCTGGTGCCTGGTAAATGCAAAGTTTCTGATCATTTGAACAGAGAGAGGATGTGGAGACAGAGAGGAAGACTTTGCAGATGCCATCTTCAGTTCAGTTTGGGACATGAAGTTTGCCTGGAGCGATGCTCCCAGTGCAGCAGTACCTAGACATCCCAGAAGCAGGTCGTCCAAGGGGAAGATCAGAATCACTGGGTATATAGTTGTTGAAGCCTTTTGAGTAGATGAAATCAATCAGATATTGGTCAATAAGTCTGGGATCTGCAATGTAAAAACTTCACTTCCAAGACTTTTAAGGGTCTCAAGAAGACATACAACTGAGACAAAATTAAAGAGGGAAGCATGAGGAAAGAAAAGGGAAGAAATAAGAAAAAGTGATAAACTAAAAAGCAGAAGAGAAGTGTCCTGAGAATAGATTATAAACAGAAATATCCAACTGATGTTCCCAAGATTACTTTTTCATCATGGTGAAGGGTCATAGCTGAATGACTGGCTGGATATTTAAATAAGAAATTGGAGAAAAACACAGTAAGTGAAAGAAAGACACCATTTTTTAAAATTTATTTTTAACTAATTAATTGTTTATTGAACTATGGTTGATTTGCAATGTTGTGTTAGTTTTAGATATAAAGCAAAGTAATTCAGTTACACATGCACACACATGCACATATTCTTAATAAGATTCTTTATTCCATTATAGGTTATTACAAAATATTGAATATAGTTCATGTCTATGGCCATACCACCCTGAATGTGCCCAATCTCATCTGGAATATAGTTCCCTGTGCCATAGAGTAGAACCTTGCTGTTTACTTATGTATAGTAGTGTGTGCATATTAATCCCAAACTTCTAATTTATTCCTCCTTCCTTACTTTTTGGTAACCTTAAGTTTGTTTTCTATGTGAATCTGTTTCTGTTTTGTAAATTAGTTCATTTGTGTCATTTTTTATATTCTACATATAAACAATACCATATGATATTTGTCCTTGGTTTGCTTCACTTACTATGATAATCTCTAGGTCCATCCATGTTCCTGCAAATGGCATTATTTCATTCTTTTTTTATGGTTGAGGGGTATTCCATTGTGTGTAGGTACTACATCTTCTTTGGGCTTCCCAGGTGGTGCTAATGGTAAAGAATCTGCCTACCAACGCAGGAGATGCAAGGGATGTGGATTCGATCCCTGGTTTGGGAAGATTCCCTGGATAAGGAAATGGCATCCCACTCGAATATTCTTGCCTTGGAAAGCCCATGGACAGAGGACCTTGATATTTCCAGCTGTAGACCTAGTGGTCTACAGTGCGTGGGTTGCAAAAGAGTCAGACACGACTGTGCAACTGAACACACACACACATCTTCTTTACCCATTCACCTGTTGATGGACATTTAGGTTGTTTCTATGTCTTGGCTTGGTATAGCTGGTTTTTCATTTTTTTGAAAACCTCCATATTGTTTTGCATCGTGGCTGCACCAATTTACAGTCCCATCAACTTTGTAGGACAATTCTCTTCAAGAGAATTTATTGCTTGTTAACTATCTAAGTGTTGTCAGGATTCAGGTGATTCAAAATCATTATATGCCATTGGAATGATTTGCCTCTCCTTCAGGAGGAAGGACTGATATCTTTGCATCTGTTAATAAACAAGTAATTCAAGGAGGTGTGCAGTCATGTGCTTGAGTCTGATTTGAAGGTGCCTGTTAGTCTGTAAAAAGGGAGATCAGAAGATACTAAATTGATGTGAAAGGCTTGTTGGAGGAGCGACCAGGCCTGAACACAAGGACTGGACTTGGTAGGCAGAGAAGTCTTAGGAGAGTGTTTTTCAAGGGTGAGAATCAAAGGAATGATTTGAAATAAGGATGAGCATAGACAATGTTTGAGTTTCACTCAAGGCACAGCCTAAGGGCAAGAGAAAGAACATTTATTGAGCTTCTTTTATGTGTCATGCACTGTACTAGGCAGTTTATACAGTTCGCCTGACTCTCTGAGGCTCCTTCACATCCTTAGCCCTGACCTTGTTGGGCTGTGGCTTCTTGAAACAACAGGGTCTTCATATGTGCCAATCTCCTGACCAGAGATTCTTCTCATGCTTTCTTTGCTCCAGCAACTTTGTCACCTCCTGCATGAAGCCTACCCAGATCTTTTCTAGATGCTGCTTCTTTCTGCCTCTTTAGCACCCACACACTCACACATAATTAATTCCACTATATCAAAGGTAAATATTTAGTCCCTGTTTTTCTTCCTAAACTGCCATTTTTTGTTTGTTTGTTTGTTTACATCTGGTCCCTACTGGCTGAGAATCAATGAATGTAAACATTTAAAAAAATTTATTGTGGTATAAGTAGCCTAATATAAAACATGCTATCTTAACCATATTTGACTGTACAGTACACTGATGCTAAGTACAATGACATTATTGTGCAACTCTCACTAACATCCATCTCTAGAATTTTTCACTTTTCTAAACTGAAACTGTGTATCCATTTAATAAGAACTCCCCATCCCCCCTTCCTACCCTTCTGGCCCCTGGCATGTACCAATGTATTTTCTGACTCTATGAATTTGACTGTTCTATATACCTCATATAAGTGGAAGCAAACAGCATTTGTCTGCACCTACAGGATGTCGGAATGCATTTTTAAGGTTAGCTTAATATATGTCCTACAAACAGATTGTACCTTCTTTCTTTCCCCTGTGCTATACAGTAGTTTCTCATTGGTTATCTATTTTATACATAGTAATATATATATGTCAGCCCCAACATCCCAATTCATCCCACCCGCTTCTCCCCACTTGATGTCCACCCATTTGTTTTCTACCTCTGTGTCTCTATTTCCACTTTGCAAATAGGGTCATCTGTACTAATGCTTAAAGCCACAAAGCTGGTGGAAGTGGGATTGAACTCAGTTTTAAATGATTCAAAAGCATTACCTTACCACATTCAAACATCTCTAAGTGGAAGAAAGGGGCTTCCCAGTAGGTGCTAGTAGTAAAGAACCCACCTGCCAATACAGGAGACATAAGAGACATGGGTTTAATCCCTCGGTCGGAAAGATCCTCTGGAGGAGGGCATGGCAATCCACTCCAGTATCCTTGCCTGGAGAATCCCATGGACAGAGGACCTTGGTGGGCTATACAGTCCATAGGATCACAAAGAGTCAGACACAACTGATGCAGCTTAGCATGAACAAGTGGAATAAAGAGCATGCTTAAATATTTTATGGAACATGGTAGGATTATAAACAAATGGATACAAAGTCTTCTGCTTAGACAGGAAGAGGAATGAAGGTTGCAGATTCACCTCGGATCAATTCTCTTCCTTTTGAACACATCATTAACGATTTAAGTTTCCCACAGTCATTTCCTCCATGGTGAATTGTTTTATTTGGTCTTTCCTTCCTCTTTCTCTCCATCTTTCCCTCCACCTCCCCTTCCTCTCATTAATTGAAGCTGCAGTAAAGCTAACTTCAAATGCCTACATCGGTTTGACAATGTGCAAAAAAATGTAATCACAAGATTTGACTTTATTCCAGATCCTTAGAAGCAACAAAAGATCCCAAAATATGAAAGTAGATAATTAACTGGGAATAATTTAATTGTTGGTGTTGTCTTTCTTTGGAAACCATTGATATTTACTTTGAACACTGAATGGGGAGAATGTACATCTATTTCTAATGTATTTCAATCAACAAAAGGCTAATTGCCATAGAAATAGAAAGCTCTGGTATATCTCATGAGTTAGAAGTAATCTGGACTGGATATATACATATTAAACTTAATATATGAAGACACATTTTCCATCTGTGCCTCAGCTTTGGATCCAGATGGATCTTTGTTATATTTATAGCTTTCTAGTCTTGGACAAGTTATTTATCATTTTTCAACCTCAGTTCTTGTTCTTTAAAACAATAAAACCTCATTTAAACAGTTACTATATAGATTGGAAGCAAGAGATGAAAAATATCTTGCATAATATTTGGGATCTGGCATTTCCATGTTAAATGGTGTCTATTATATGTGTAATATTATGCTTGTGAAAATTTTGGTATATTTTTCATGTAAGTCATTAAATAATTTGTGTTCCTATGCTACCAAATCATAAGGCTATCAAACACTTTTTACATTGTAGGTTACTAAACAGATATTAGAGTCTGGCACATGTGTTGCCATTGGTGAAGTTATAACAAAGAGGTAAATGTCATAGAAAAAAGCCCAGTCTAGGCTCAAGAGGCCTGAGTCAAATCTATCTGTCATAAATGACCTTAGGCAAATCACATATTTCTTATAACCTATATTCTTCAGGGGCACAGTGTTGATTATCATGGATTATACACTGTCACTATGAAAGAAGTTTTGATTTGCTCCAGTTGTATGACTCAGAACAAATGTGTTGACTTCCCATAGTGTGATGTGGTCACACTTCACAATAGTTTGTTATTGTACTGTAAAGTTTCCATTTCTCACCTTTGCCATTTTCTGATATCCTAGCTCAGATTATATTTGCCCATCTCTTGACTATGGTTTAGACAACACTGGGTACTCTTTCATGCTGTTACTTTTATAATCTTGAAAAGCAAAAAATGGAAACATGAGGGGTATGAAGGTCTCAGATGTTTCAAACTCTTGCATATTTCCATTGAAGCTTGTGGTTGAGTTGGCCTGCTGTGATTTTTATTTGGAATGAATCAACTAAAAGAATAATAAGAGTAGTAAGCAATAAGAGAATGAGAGAAAGTGTGATTGCTTAATATAGTTTACCAATTCTATTTTAAATAATAGAGTGAGATTGGACTTTGTAAATTGTCATGAAAGAAAGGATTTCTCAGTGTGCTCAGTTTGAATCTTGTGGACATATTTTGCATATGTAATTCAGAGATAAAATTCAGAAAATATCCCTTTATCCATTAAAATTCTGTAGTGCAATAACACTGTGACCTATGTCAAGTGATTTAACTGATTTGATCCCTCCTTGTGCCTTATAACAGAGGAAAATAATAGACTCTGTCCCTTATTGCAACTGGAACAAACTCGTGAATCAATGGGCATGAAATCCCTTTGACAAGTATGATCCTAATCCTTCCTCACAGATTCCTTCTTCTTATACATTTACATCATTTTGTTCCCACAACAACCTTGATGAGGACAAAGCAAGTATTCATGGGAACAACCCAAGAGTAATTTAGGATGGAGAGCCCAAGAATGTTCAATGATAAGACGAGTAGGACTCAAATCTGGATGTTCTTATTGTCTCTGACTTTTTCAGTGTGAGTATCCTTCAAAAGGTTCTCCAGTTATATCATGCTCCAGATAACATGAATTATTAGTGAAATTCTAAGGTTGATTTAGCATTTTTGTTACTTGGGCTTCCCTGGTGGCTCAGACAATAAAGAATCTGCCTACAATGAAGGAGACCTGGGTTCTACCCCTGTATGGGGAAAATCCCCTGGAGCAGGGCATGGTAACTGACTCCAGTATTCTTGCCTGGAGAATTCCACGGACAGAGGGGCCTAGAAGGCTGCAGTCCATGGAGTTGGAAAGAGTCAGACATGACTGAGTGACTAACACACTTTTTTTTGTAACTTATTTTCTAAAAGAAATTCTGAGTCTATTACTGCTCAACTTCAAACCCTATATTATCCCCATTATCTCATTGATAAAATCCCTGCTTCTCAGTTCAGTAAGTGTGACTGCTCATCACATGGCACCCTCCTAAACCCCAATATTTTCAGTTGCATTCCCATATGGGTCAAGTTATATTGGTACTCACTATTCATTCCTTAAATGGATTAGATTCTTTTTAATTTTTATTGAAGTATAGTTGTTTTACAATGTTGTGTTATTTTCTGCTGTACAGCAAAATGAATCAGTTATACATATACATATATCCCCTCTTTTCTGAATTTCCTTCCCATTTAAGTTACCACAGAAAAATGAGTAGAGTTTATCATTCCATTCTTTTTTTATGTCAAATATGTTATTTTATTTTTATTGAAGTAGAGTCGATGTACAATTTTATAGAAGTATCACTCCATTCTTTAGACCCTGAACTTTCTTTCTTACTTTTGTTCCAGATCATTCTTTATCCTGCCCCAGCGCTTTGCCTGAGTAAAACATGTGCATAAATGGCTGCCATAACTGACTGTTTGATCTTTCTTTGGCTCCTTGAGGTCAGGCACTTTAGGTTTTCTCATGCATCTGTCCCTGAGACTGAGTACCATGTCAGGCACACTGCACACACAAAACAAGGGCTGAGTGAATTGGATTTCTGATTTTCAACTTGTTGGCACTTCCTTAAGGTGTAGTTGTATATTTTCTGCATTGAGAGGAAGCAGAAAACAGTAAATAATCTGACACCCCCACGGCAACAGTTAGGCTTCCTTTTTAATTGGGTGGAAGAACGGAGGCTCCTGCTTTGAATTCAAAGCACATTTCTTAAAGATCCCCACATCAAGTCCCCTGTTAGCTCTCAAACTGGCCAGTAAATCATCTTTCTGTCAGCATCGTTATAGTGCTTGATTTTAAGATACTAGCTGAAACGGAACGTTTGGATAAGTAAATATATGTTGAAAACATAAAACGAAAATAAAGCTGTCCATCGTCATAGCAGGACATGTAACTGAGCCTATTAGTCTGTCAACAGAAGGGTTGTCAAAGTCAATTTTTGGCAGCACAGATTTCCTGCTGGCAGCTAATGTGATGATGAAAACCTTGGCAATCATCCCCTCACTCCTGTCTCTCTGATCCCATGGCTGTGATGACTGGAAGATGAAGCAAGTGAATCTGTCTGCTAACATCTGATGTTATTGCTGCATGGTGTCTAAATGGGCATTCAATGGAATAACAGTAATATAACTTGCAAACTGGGGATCCTTGGCCCTCACAGGCTGAGAAAGGACCCACACTCTCATGCTTCTACTTAAAAAAAGTCTTTGGTCCAATAACTTTCCTAGGGGATTGCGAAAAGAAGTAGAAAATAAATGTGTTTAAACACTTTTTATGGCAATGTATGAAAAGAAAACTGATTTTGAAAATTAGTCTGGCTTGAGTTCAGTTCTAAGTTCTAGCAATGATTCACTGAGTAACCTGAGAAAAATTAATCAACTTCTCCGAACCTTGATTTCTCATTTCTAAGTGGAGAAATAATATCAGTGTCTTAGGAATTTTTGATGATGAAATAAGAGATTACATTTAGAGCATCAAGTGTGGTGCCTGGTAAGTAAGACACACTCAGTTTACTTATTCTGCTTCCTCAGTCCTCTACACTTTTGCTTTTTCTGGTCTTTTATGGATAAATTTTAGATTGTTAACAAATACTGATTTCTGTTTGGAAGAGACCTTTTAGTGCAAGTCATTTTCATATGTTACGTGTATCCTTCCTCAAGTTGTGCTTTAGAAATGGGTTACTTATTACATCTTGCGTCTCTGGTGGCTAGAAGGTTTCTCTTAGAAGATGAAATCTACCTTCTTCTAACATTCTGTGGTTAGTCCTTGTTGTATCTGCAATGACTCTATCATAGACAGCCTGCCAGGTAAGTTCTCCTTGCACAGTTTTTACAAGTCCCCTGAAGAATAGGATATACCATCATTTTCTCAGTTGCCTGAAATAAAGTAGGATGTGGATGGCATCAAGTTCTTGAAATCACTGGATTCCAGGAAGTACTTAGGTAGTAATCAAAGCAAGAATGTGCTTCAACTTAGTTATATAATTGTATATAATTAATATATGTATTGGAGAAGGAAATGGCAACCCACTCCAGTATTCTTGCTTAGAGAATCCCATGGGCAGAGGAGCCTGGTGGGTTATATAGTCCATGGGATCACAAAGAGTCAGACACAACTAAGCTACTGACCCAATATATGTGTACTTTTCATTCTCATAGAATAATCATTGTAACTGGTCTCCAAGTTAGTAAACACAGATGATTCTACAAACTATTCTGGCTGCTGTTATGTTGGGATTTATTTGAGATGTTTATTTTCATTTAGCATGAAGTCTAGTAAATCTCCCCTCTTTACAGATCACCCTTCCACACAAAATATGTTTACATCAGGCATGTATAAATAATTATCTACTCTAGGTCCACCAGGATTATCCTAAAGCAACCTGAAGATTCTATTTCTGTTCTCAAGATCTTTAAAACTAGCAACAATGGTGGACGAGAGAGGAAAACTCTATTACCCACTCAAAAAATAATGCAAGGTTATATAGGATCAAAGAATAAACTGAATAAAGTTAAAGACAGAAATACAGGCACAAGGCATGAAGGACAAGATGAGACAGGAATAGAGGGAGAGCTTGGTGGTGCCACATTTGAGCAAAACTTGGTCTCTTAGTGTGATCTGTACAGCAGAGGAAGTGGGGCACGGTTAGAATACAGGGTGAAAGGCAGTGACTCACGTAAGTTGGGGTTAGAGGAATAATGATAAGAAACAAAGTTGGTATCAGTCAGGCAAAGTCCCAGCAGAGAAACAAAACCAAGAGGAGGTAGATATTGAGAGATCTCTTACCACAAAATGGTATATATGATTGAGAGAACTGGTCTGACAAGTCTGCGGTCCACAGTAGGCAGTCAGGAGGGGTGGGCAGAATATAGAGCAGGAGCTGAAACTGCAGTTCTTGGGGGCAATTTCTTCTTCTGGGGAGCCTCTATTCTGCTCTTAAGGCCGTTCAACTGATTATAGCAAGTCCATCCAGATTTTTCAGGATAATTTATATTACTTAGAGTTGGCTGACTATGGACTTTCTTCATATCTACAAAATACCTTCACAGCTATGAGGACTATAGTTCAGCTTACTTGACACATAAAACAGACTATTCCGGTCTGCCCATTTGTCAGTGCTGTACCTATATTCATCTCCTTTAACCATATTTAGTTATTTTAGTTATACTTCCATTTTTTTCTTTGTGTTTAGAAATTTTTATCTTGTAACTTCTACTTTTCTTTTTCTCTTTCTTTAATTAAGGTTTAGTTGATTTGGGCTTCCCAGGTGGTGCTAGTGGTAAAGAACCTGCCTACCAATGCAGGAAACATAAGACGTGGTTTTGATCCCTGAGTAGGGAAGATCCTCTGGAGGAGGGCATGACATCCCACTCCAGTGTTCTTGACTGAAGAATCCCATGGACAAAGGAGCCTGGAGGGCTACAGTCCATAGGGTTGCAAAGAGTCAGACACTACTGAAGCAACTTAGTAAGCATGCATGCATAGTTGATTTACAATTTATAGTTGTTAGCTTCTGTTGTTCAGTCATTCAGTTGTGTCTGACTCTTTGCAACCCCATGGACTGTAGCACGCCAGGCTTCCCTGTCCTTCACCATCTCCTCGAGTTTGCTCAAACTCATGTCCATTGGGTCAGTGATACCATCCAACCATCTTGTTCTTTGTTGTCCCCTCTCCTACCTTCAATATTTCCCAGCATCAGGGTCTTTTTCAATGAGTCAGCTCTTCACATCAGGAGACCAAAGTACTGGAGCTTCAGCTTCAGCATCAGTCCTTCCAATGAATATTCAGGACTGATTTCCTTTAGGATGGACTGGTTGGATCTCCTTGCAGTCCAAGGGACTCTCAAGAGTCTTCTCCAACACCACAGTTCAAAAGCATCAATTCTTCGGCGCTCAGCTTTCTTCACAGTCCAACTCGCACGTCCATACGTGACTACTAGAAAAACCATAGCTTTGACTAGATGGACCTTTGTTGGGAAAATAATATCTCTGCTTTTTAATATGCTGTCTAAGTTTGTCATAGCTTTCCTTCCTAGGAGCAGGCATCTTTTAATTTCATGGCTGCAGTCGCCATCAGCATGATTTATGAGCCCAAGAAAATAAAGTCTGTAATTGTTTCAATGTTTCCCCATCTATTTGCCAGGAAGTGATGAGAACAGATGTCATGATCTTCATTTTTTGAATGTTGAGTTTTAAGCCAGCTTTTTTTACTCTCCTCTTTCACCTTCATCAAGAGGCTCTTTAGTATCTCTTTGCTTTCTGGGATAAGTGTGGTGTCATCTGCATATCTGAGGTTATTAATGTTTCTCCCAGCAATCTTGATTTCAGCTTATGCTTCTGGTATACAGCAAAGTGATTCACTATATCTAACTATCTATCTATATATATTCCTCAGTGATTCACTATATATATATATATATATATATATATATTCTTTTTCATAATACTTTTCCATTTTGGCTTATCACAGGTGCTGGATATAGTTCTCTGTTCTATACAGTAGAACCTTGTTGTTTATCCATTCTATATGTGCTAGCTTACATCTGCTAATCCCAAACTCCCAACTCCTCCCTCCACTAACCCCTCCCCATTGGCAACTACAAGTCTGTTCTCTATGTCTGTGAGTCTGTTTCTGTTTCATAGATAAGTTCATTTGTGTCATATTTTAGATTCCACCTGTAAGTGGTATCATACGGTATCTGTTTTTCTCTGTCTGACTTACTTCCCTTATTATACTAGTTAGCACTTCTGCCTGACAGATCATCCTTCTGCTTCACATGATACAACTCTCCTGGACACAGTTGGCATCATTCAGATTTGTGTAGCACCTTAAGGTAACACTCATCACAGTGTTATCCTCATCAGCTCCTCTCACGCGACTAAGGTGCTGAACATGTGATAGTTTGCACAATCAAAACAGAATTCTACATTTGTCTTATATACTTGCTTTAAATTTTATTTAATGAACATAATTTTCTCTTGCCTTTGGGTTCAATGTTGGGTAAGACTTCTTGGGATTATTTTCTCACTCGTGGGTCATGCATTCTTATGATTCCTTTATATCACAAAATATATACATAGTACAAGAATTTAAAAATCCCAGGTTAAGATGGGCATCAATACTTCAACTCTCATTGAAAGATGAGATTCTTTAAGACTAGTGGCAGCTGAGGACCTGTGGAAAGGGAAGGGATGTGTGGAGGAATACAGGTTGTTGCCTTTTTCTTTGCTCAGTTGAATCCCATAAGTGTGTATTACAGTTTGTGTTTCTGGATAAATAGAGCAGCTAATTCTTTTTAAAAAGAATTTTATTGGAATATAGTTGCTTTACAAAGTTGTGTTAGTTTCTACTGCACAGCAAAATGAATCACCTGTATATGTATATATGGCTGATATGCATATATATATATATATATATATATGTATGTATGTATACACACACACATAAATATATGCAGTGCCAAGTTACTTCAGTCGTGTCTGACTCTTTGCGATCCTATGTACTGTAGCCCACCAGGATCCTCTGTCTATGAGATTCTCCAGGCAAGAATGCTGAAGTGGGTTGCTGTGTCCTCCTCCAGAGGATCTTTTTAACTCAGGGATTGAACTCGCTTCTCTTATGTCTCCTTCATTGGCAGGTGGGTTATTTACCATATATATCCCTCCCCTTTGGACTTAGGATTGACTAGTTTAATCTTGTATTCCATGGGACTCTTAAAATTCTTCTCCAGCACCACAATTAGAAAGCAATTTTTCAGTGCTCAGATAAGCTTTCAAATACCAAAAGGGGGTCCATCAGCAGCCCCACTATCAGCAAATGGCCAGGGAAAGGGGTCACCTTCACTATCAGGGTTGACACTCATCTCCCATGCCAAAAGATACTAGCAAGCCAGAGAGTACCTCCAGGACAGATACTGACCCAAAAGCAAGCAACCTGACAGGATGCCTAAGAATCAGCTGCTTTCTATTTCTGCTTTGCAAATAAGATCATCTATATAATTTTTAAAGATTCCACTGTACGTGCTTAGACACTTAGTCATGTCTGATACTTTGCAACCCCATGGACTGTAGCCCACCAGTCTCCTCTGTCCATGGAATCTTCCAGGCAAAAATACCAGAATGGGTTGCCATTTCTTCCTTCAGGGAATCTTCCCAACCCAGGGATCAAACCCATGTCTCTTGTGTCTCCTGCTTTGGCAGGCAGATTCTTACCATTAGTACCCACTTGGAAGCCCATAGATTTGCCCTGGGGCCGATCTGCTGCCCGGGAGCAGAAGGCACCCCTGCCTTTCCTCTGTCCAGGAGTCCCTGGCCATCCTGGAGCCAATCTGCCGCCACCACCTTTTCTGTCCTCCAGCTTCTCACTGGGAACTGGGGGCGCTAGTCACTACCCAGCTCCCTCCTCTGTGATCTCTGAGAAGCCACTTCCCAGGCTGCCAATGCTGCTTCAGGCTGTCTGCCATGTTATCGCATGACCAAAATGAAGCAGGGCAAAGACTAACAGAGTTTTGCCAAGAGAAGGCACTGGTCATAGCAAACACCCTCTTCCAACAACACAAGAGATGACTTTACACATGGACATCACCAGATGGTCAATACAGAACTAAGATCGATTATATTCTTTGCACCCGAAGATGGAGAAGATCTATACAGTCAGCAGAAACAAGACTGGGAGCTGACTGTAGCTCAGATCATCAGTTCCTTATTGCAAAATTCAGGCTCAAATTGAAGGAAGTAGGAAAACCACTAGACCATTCAGGTATGACCTACATCAAATCCCTTATGATTATACAGTGGAGGTGACGAATAGATTCAAGTGACTAGATCTGGTAGATAGAGTGCCTGAAGAACTATGGATGGAGGTTTGTAATCTTGGACAGGAGCTCTGTTGTCAGAGGTAATCTCTTTTGATTCAATGGGGTCGGGAAAGGAGGAGGAGGATCTCACCTAGGCTGCCTTCTTGCTAGATTAGGGTCAGGAAATGCTGGACTTGAGTCATCTTCTTGGGCCAAGACAGGGTGTAGATGCACTGCTGCTGTGTTCTGTCTTCAATCCTGACGTCCCAAACCATGTGACTTTCCTCTTTTCTGGTTTCAGAGTTCTCCTTGGTTACCTCTTGTGTTGTTTTCCAGGGTGAAAGTTTACTTAGCAATGAAGATCAGGGAGAAACAAGTTTAAACCATCTTGTCTGAACTGGAAGTCCCTCAACAGGTTTTAAGAACATGATTTCAAATATAGACAATGCTTGAAGTTTTAATTTAAATTTTGAATGGGCTTCCCAGGTGGGTCAGTGGTAAAGAATCTGCCTGCCAATGCAAGAGGCACAGGTTTAATATCTTGGTCGGGAAGATCCCCTGGAGAAGGAAATGGCAACCCACTCCAGGCTTCAGAAGAAGCTAGGTAGGCTTCAGTCCCTGAGTTGAAAAAGAGTTGGGTATGACTTACTGAGAAACAACTACAGCAACAACAATATGTTCACAGCATCAGAAAATAATCCATATGAAAATAGGCAGTGAAATTTTGATTTCTATACCTTATCTTATATCTGCCTAGACCTGCCACTAGAATATAATAGGTCACTTGTGTCTTCCACCTGAGTGTCTTTATAGAAATACAAGCAAATACAAATGCATGTTATATACACTGCCTTTCACTTTGCCTTTTTAAAAATAATAGTCTATCTTAGAGCTCATCTTTCCATCTCAGCACATAAAGAGTTTCATTATTCTTTTTCCAGTTACACAGAATTTCATTGTTGAGTAATGCCATAATTCATTTCATAAGGCTCACATTGATAGGCTTTTTTAGATTTTTTTTCTAATCTCGTACAAATAAAGTCACAGTGAATAAACTTGAACATATGCCATTTCACAGAGTTGCAAACATATCTGTAGGTTAAATTTCCAGAAGAGGGATTGCTGGATCAAAAAGACAGAAGTGATTTTACGGCATGTCAATTGCCAAATTGACTTCCATGGGCCTTGAGCCAGTTTTCACCCCCACCAGCAATGCAGGAGAGGTCCAGTTTTTCCCACACATTCAGTAACAAAGAGTATTGTCCAAAATTTGGATTTTTGCCAGCCAGATAATTAATTTCTTGAGAAAATAGAGATAGTGTTTTTAAAGGCGTGGCAGTGTTTAGTAAATGGTAGAAGAGTTCTATGAATGTTTGGTTCTCCTCTTCACAGCCTTCAGTGTTCTTTCTTTGTTCATGATGTTAGAAAGGATGCAATCCATATCTGTATCTATTGTTGCTATTGTTTTGTTGCTAATTTGTGTCCGACTCTTTGTGACTCCATGCACCGTAGCCCACCAGACTCCCCTGTCCATGGGATTTCCCAGGCAAGAATACTAGAGTGGGTTGACATTTCCTTCTTCAGGGATCTTCCTAACCCAGGAATTGATCTGTGTCTTCTGCTTTGCTGGCAGACTCTTTACCACTGCACCAGCTGGGAATCCGTCTATGCCCATATCCATGCCTATATCTGTATCATCTACACAATGTGCTTGTAACTATCCTGTATCTATTTATCTGTATATATAGATATGTATATATACATACACACCCTAACCCTAATCCTGTTCTGATCTTTTATATATTTAGTTCTACATTATATATATATGTATATAAACTTTTTTAAACTTTTAAAAAGTTTGGAGAATAGAGCCTCTGCAAGTGGAATGATTTACAAGGTAGCAGTTGATTCTCTGTTAAAGAAGTGAGATATATAAGATTCTAGAATTCAGAACCATATGGGATGCCCCAACGTTGGGGCATCTTTAGATAAGGAGAGTGTCAGTTCTTTATGTGATGGAGATGTCTGCGCAAAGTAAGGAATATTTGAGGTATAGGAGTTCTTGGTGGCAGGAGGAACATCTGGGTCCATAAAGGCTCCCCCTAAGATATCATGGTTTATTGATAGAGACAGTAGGGGGAAGCTCAGTTGGCTACCCTGAGAATGAGTAAGGAGGTCAGGTTGACTGGGTAGGCTGTTTAGGGAGGGGATGGGCTGAATGTTACTAGCAGTTTGGGGCAGGGACACCTTCCAAATCTTTCAAAACTCGTCTCTGAATGACATGGATCTTTTGGTTTCTTTATGAGTAAAAATCATTTCAGGTTTCTTAATTGTAAATTGGAGTCATGTGAAGGTGGGAATAAACATGAAAGAGGGAAAAATTGTGAAGGTTGAAATACTGTGTTTGTAATAATCTTCTTTCGTCTCCTCATTCTTTCTGCTTAAAAAACGCCAGTCTTCTAATTAGAAGATAAAGAATAAAAGGGAACGCACAGACTCCCTTATGTGATTCCTCTAACAAATCAAAGCTCTTTCATTTTCAATTTTCTAGCATGACAACATGAAACAAGCTCATTAAGAACTTGGTGGAACATTGGTAAAGGTTAGGCAGAGTTCAGGCAGCAGGGGCTGAGAAATGCTTGAAAGTCTTGACAAAAATTGGGTAACTTCAGATTTAAGCTTTCAGGAAGGTGAAACTCAACAAAAAGACTCCCAGGCAATGATCAGTCAAGAGACATCCTCTTAAGCCCAAAGACCCAGTAGGCACAGGGAAGCAAACAGATGCCCCGAGATGCCAATTTTATAGGAAGAAATGTGAGCTGGTGCTTGAGGAAGTCCCAGGCAGTCAGGAAAAGGAAGATGCTGTGCTACGTGCACGTGATGGATCTCTAGGAAAAGGAAGCCACCCCACTGTAGCAGATACCACCATCCTCCAAGGAGACTGCCCTATAGTACATAGTATTGCAGGGAAGATATTTATGAGTCCATGAAAGAGGCATGTTTTTAATCTGGAACCCTTTTACAGACAGGAAGTCATGGCTTTAGAACAGATTTTAAAATGACTTATTAAAACAAATGGTGAAATGTCCCTCTCTGAGTTCTATCTGCCTTACTGTGAAATTTGAAAGATTGACATGCAAGCAATCTAGACAGATGATAAATGGAAGTTGCTGGGTAAATCTGGTATACTTTTCAATGTCAGGTAGTCACATGCCATGTAAAATGAGCTTGTTTTCTTTGGGTCAGAAGGCCTCAGTGGCTGTCCCTTTTCTGCCAGTCTGCAGGCAAGTGATTAGGGAAGAGAGGGCAAATGCGGGCAGGGAGCAGCCTTGTGCAGACAGCTTTCTAGTGCGAGTGATTCCTGCTCACCCTGTGTTGCCTAGCCAGGAACCAGCGTATGACTCTAACAGGCAGGCAGGGTTCCCCAGTCAAGTCATCATTTATAACAGTTTCCCACAGCATCTTTAACTCAAGATTTCTAAGAACAGAAGGACAATGGAAGACTCAGTCCAGCCTGGAGTGGGAATTCAATTCAGATTAATATGTATACTTATAAAAGATGAAAATAGATTCAGAGAATGATGAGGTCAGGCTCCAGGGTCCCCTTGCTATTGGTAAGAGAAATATTCACATTTTGACATATTCTGGCTTTTACATATTTCAACTTGAATTTGATGCTAACTAAAATAGCCCATTTGTGGCCTATCAATCGTACATTGTACATCAGATTTAATTATTACAGAAAAAGGCACATTGACCAGAAGTAAAGAATGTTCATGTTAAAAATAAAGATTAAATGCCTCCCTTCCTGGGGTACCAGTGCTGGGACTCATTTGATGATAAGACTCCCTTCTCAAGTGCCAAGGCCATGGTGACTTGATGGCCTTATGTGATTGATCTGTGTGTGTGTATGTGTTTGTTTTACCTTGAATACATGTATCTTGGACTTGTTTAATGTTATTTGTTCTGACAAGATATAAAGCTGAGCTACAACGTTAGTGGGAATGTAAACTGATATAGCCACTATGGAAGACAGTATCAGTTCAGTTCAGTCGCTCAGTAGTGTCCGACTCTTTGCGACCCCATGAATTGCAGCACGTCAGGCCTCCCTGTCCATCACTAACTCCCGGAGTTTACCCAAACTCATGTCCATTTAGTTGGTGATGCCATCCAGCCATCTCATCCTCTGTCGTCTCCTTCTCCTCCTGCCCCAAATCCCTCCCAACATCAAGGTCTTTTCCAATGAGTCAACTCTTCGCATCAGGTGACCAAACTATTGGAGTTTCAGCTTCAACATCCTTCATATGAACGCCGAGGACTGAGCTCCTCTAGGATGGACTGATTGGATCTCCTTGCAGTCCAAGGGACTCTCAAGAGTCTTTCTTCTCCAACACCACAGTTCAAAAGCATCAATTCTTCAGTGCTCAGCTTTCTTCACAGTCCAACTCTCACATCCATACATGACTACTGGAAAAACCATAGCCTTGACTAGACAGACCTTTGTTGGCAAAGTAATGTCTCTGTTTTTATTATGCTTTCTAGGTTGGTCATAACTTTCCTTCCAATGAGTAAGTGTCTTGCTTTTTCGATGATCCAGCAGATGTTGGCAATTTGATCTCTGGTTCCTCTGTCTTTTCTAAAACCAGCTTGAACATCTGGAAGTTCATGGTTCACATACTGCTGGAGTCTGGCTTGGAGAATGTTGAGCATTACTTTACTAGCATGTGAGATGAGTGCAATTGTGAGGTAGTTTGAGCATTCTTTGACATTGCCTTTCTTTGGGATTGGAAGGAAAACTGACTTTTTCTAGTCCTGTGGCAACTGCCGAGTTCTCCAAATTTGCTGACATATTGAGTGCAGCACTTTCACAGCATCATCTTTCAGGATTTGAAATAGCTCAACTGTAATTCCATCACCTCCACTAGCTTTGTTCGTAGTGATGCTTTCTAAGGCCCACTTGACTTCACATTCCGGGATGTCTGGCTCTAGGTGAGTGATCACCCCATCGTGATGATCTGGGTCATGAAGATCTTTTTTATACAGTTCTTCTGTGTATTCTTGCCACCTCTTCTTAATATCTTCTGCTTCTGTTCGGTCCATACCATTTCTGTCCTTTATCGATCCCATCTTTGCATGAAATGTTCCCTTGGTATCTCTAATTTTCTTGAAGAGATCTCCAGTCTTTCTCATTTTGTTGTTTTCCTCTATTTCTTTGCACTGATCTCTGAGGAAGGTTTTCTTATGTCTCCTTGCTATTCTTTGGAACTCTGCATTCAGATGGGAATATCTTTCCTTTTCTCCTTTGCTTTGTGTTTCTCTTCTTTTCCCAGCTATTTGTAAGGCCTCCTCAGACAGCCATTTTGCTATTTTGCATTCTTTTCCATGGAGATGGTCTTGATCGCTGTCTCCTGTACAATGTCATGAACCTCCATCCATAGTTCATCAGGCACTCTATCAGATCTAGTCCCTTAAATCTATTTCTCACTTCCACTATATAATCATAAGGGATTTGATTTAGGTCATACCTGAATGGTCTAGTGGTTTTCCCTACTTTCTTCAATTTCAGTCTGAATTTGGCAATAAGGAGTTCATGATCTGAGTCACAGTCAGCTCCCGGTCTTGTTTTTGCTGACTATATAGAGCTTCTCCGTCTTTGGCTGCAAAGAATATAATCAATATGATTTTGGTGTTGGCCATCTGATGATGTTCATGTGTAGAGTCTTCTCTTGTGTCGTTGGAAGACGGTGTTTGCTATGACCAGTGTAGAGAAGACAGTATAGAGATTCCTTAAAAAATCAGGAATAAAACTACCATATAACTCAACAATCCCACTACTGGACATAAACCCTGAGAAAACCATAATTGGAAAAGATACATGTACCCCAGTGTTCATTGCAGCACTATTGACAGTTGTCAGGATGTGGAAGCAACCTAGATGTCCTTTGACAATGAATGGATAAAGAAGCTGTGGTGCATACATACAGTGGACTGTTTGTCAGTGCTAATGAGCTGGGTGAACTTAGAGCCTATAATGCAGAATGAAGTAAGTCAGAAAGAGGAAAAACAAATACCATATGTTAATGCATATATATGGAATCTAGAAAGATGGTACTGATGAACCTATTTGCAGAACAGCAATGAAGGCGCAGACATTGAGAACAGACTTGTGGACACGGGTGGAGGGGCAGGTAGGAAGGTGAGGATGGGAAGAATGGAGAGTAACATATACACTTTTCGCATTTCTTTTTCTTGGGAAGGTCTTGATCCCTGCCTCCTATACAATGTCACAAACTTCAGTCTATAGGTCTTTTTTTTTTTTTTTAATTAATGTATTTATGTTAATTAGGGGCTAATTACTTTACAATATTGTAGTGGTTTTTTGCCATACATTGACATGAATCAGGCACGAGTGTACATATGTTCCCCATCCTGAACCACCCCCCCACCTCCTTCCCCATCCCATCCCTCTGGGTCATCCCAGCGCACCAGCCCTGAGCACCCTGTCTCATGCATCGAACTTGGACTGGCAATCTGTTTCACATATGATAATATACATGTTTCAATGTTATTCTCTCAAATCATCCCACCCTGGCCTTCTCCCACAGAGTCCAAAAGTCTGTTCTATACATTTGTGTTTCTTTTGCTGTCTCACATATAGGGTCATTGTTACCATCTTTCTAAATTCCATATATATGCGTTAGTATACTGTATTGGTGTTTTTCTTTCTGACTTACTTCACTCATCCACTTCATTAGAACTGATTCAAATGCATTCTTTTTAATGGCTGAGTAATATTCCATTGTGTATATGTACCATGGCTTTCTTATCCATTCGTCTGCCAATGGACATCTAAGTTGCTTCCATGTCCTGGCTATTATAAACAGTGATGAGCATTTGGGTACATATTGGTGTGTCTTTCAATTCTGGTTTCCTTGGTGTGTATGCCCCACAGTGGGATTGCTGGGTCATATGGCAGTTCTATTTCCAGTTTTTTAAGGAATCTCCACACTGTTCTCCATAGTGGCTGTACTAGTTTGCATTCCAACCAACAGTG
The DNA here is from genome assembly GCF_054371585.1 of Giraffa tippelskirchi. Lineage (NCBI taxonomy): Eukaryota > Metazoa > Chordata > Mammalia > Artiodactyla > Giraffidae > Giraffa > Giraffa tippelskirchi. The sequence goes on from NC_137277.1 coordinate 136,109,187, forward strand.
TAAGAGGGTTCCCTTTTCTCCACACCCTTGCCAGCATTTATTGTTTGTAGACTTTTGGATAGCAGCCATTCTGACCAGTGTGAGATGGTACCTCACTGTGGTTTTGATTTGCATTTCTCTGATAATGAGTGATGTTGAGCATTTAAACATGTATTTGTTAGCCATCTGTATGTTTTCTTTGGAGAAATGTCTGTTTAGTTCTTTGGCCCATCTTTTGATTGGGGAGTTTATTTTTCTGGAATTGAGCTGTGTGAGCTGCTTGTATATTTTGAGATTAATTCTTTGTCAGTTGCTTTGTTTGCTATTATTTTCTCCAATTCTGAAGGCTGTCTTTTCACCTTGCTTATAGTTTCCTTCATTGTGCAAAAGCTTTTAAGTTTAATTAGGTCCCATTTGTTTATTTTGCTTTTATTGCCATTATTCTGGTTGGTGAGTCATAGAGGATCCTGCTGTGATTTATGTCAGAGAGTGTTTTGCCTATGTTTTCCTTTAGGAGTTTTATAGTTTCTGGTCTTATGTTTAGATCTTCAATCCATTTTGAGTTTATTTTTTTGTATGGTGTTAGAAAGTGTTCTAGTTTCATTCTTTTATAAGCAGTTGTCAGTCTATAGTTCTTCAGGCACTCTATTAGATCTAATCCCTTGAATCTATTTCTCATTTCCAATTTATAATCATAAAGGATTTGATTTAGGTCATACCTGAATGATCTAGTGGTTTTCCAAGTATTGTGGATGACAATAAACTGTGGAAAATTCTGAAAGAGATGGGAATATCAGACCACCTGACCTGCCACTTGAGAAATCTGTATGCAGGTCACAAAGCAACAGTTAGAACTGGACATGGAACAACAGACTGGTTCCAAATAGGAAAGAGAGTACGTCAAGGCTGTGTATTGTCACCCTACTTATTTAACTTATATGCAGAGTACATCATGAGAAACGCTGGGCTGGAGGAAGCAGAATCTGGAATCAAGATTGCTGGGAGAAATAACAATAACCTCAGATATGTAGATGACCCCACCCTTATGGCAGAAAGTGAGGAGGAACTAAAGAGCCTCTTGATGAAAATGAAAGGGAAGAATGAAAAAGTTGGCTTAAAGCTCAACATTCAGAAAACTAAGATCGTGGCATCCGGTCCCATCACTTCATGGCAAATAGATGGGGAAACAGCGGAAACAGTGGCTGACTTTATTTTTCTGAGCTCCAAAATCACTGCAGATGGTGATTGCAGCCATGAAATTAAAAGACGCTTATTCCTATGAAGGAAAGTTATGACCAAATTAGATAGCATATTAAAAAGAAGAGACATTACTTTGCCAACAAAGGTCCGTCTAGTCAAGGCTATGATTTTTCCAGTAGTCATGTATGGATGTGAGAGTTGTACTATAAAGAAAGCTGAGCACCAAAGAATTGATGCTTTTGAACTGTGGTGTTGGAGAAGACTCTTGAGAGTCCCTTGGACTGCAAGAAGATCCAACCAGTCCATCCTAAAGGAGATCATTCCTGGGTGTTCATTGGAAGGACTGATGTTGAAGCTGAAACTTCAATACTTTGGTCACCTGAAGTGAAGAGCTGACTTATTGGAAAAGACCCTGATGCTGGGAAAGATTGATGGCAGGAGAAGAGGGGGACAACAGAGGATGAGATGGTTGGATGGCATCACTGACTCAACGGACATGGGTTTTGGTGGACTCTGGGAGTTGGTGATGGACAGGGAGGCCTGGTGTGCTGCGATTCATGGGGTCACAAAGAGTCGGACACGACTGAGCCACTGAACTGAACTGAACTGCATTTCAGACTCTTGTTTTGACTATCATGGCTACTCCATGAATCAAGCACCTATTATACCTCAGGGAGTTTACACATACATTCCCACCATCCCATTTCATCTTTAAAGCATGTCCATGAAATAAACATGGCTATGATACTACATAGAAGAGGAAATCACAGTGCCAAGGTAATGGCGTAGCCCCTCTCACATTGCCTGGCTTGGGGGATCTGTCTGGTTTCATTTTCTAAGACACAGCTACACAAAGGCTCTATGAAAGAGTGAACTCAAAGGCAGAATGAGGATTCTTGCATACCAAGCACAGGCTGAGACAAAAGTCCAGCCTATTACTTGGGTGAGGAGCTCAGACACACCCCTGTCAAAGGTGGGCTGCCAGCTTAGCTCCATAACCTTAATGGGCTTCGGAGGCTGGACTCAGTCTCCGTGCTTTGAGCTGTGACTGACTGAAGTTTCAAAAAGCCCAGAACTTATGTAATTCTGGGGATACCATTTAAGAATTTTTTTCTAAATTATTTTTAGAATGATAAAATAAATCGCTATAAACTATAAAAATGTGGCAAGTATCACATACATTTCAAAATTTTTAAAAATTCATAATGTTTTAATTTATTTCCTGACAAATTTAGTAGTATTTCCATTTGTCTTACCTTTGGCTACTTTCCCTTTGATTTTCTCCTTACATGACATTTTTATCATTTTTTCATAAGAAAATGATAATTCAAGTTTGTTTAAGTTTGAGCAAAATAAGTTTTAAAAAATTACCTCATTTAGAAAACAATTTTTTCAGCTTCCCATTTTATTATTGGTAATTTCATAAACTTTCAAAATATCCATTTGTTACCTGCTTTAACGTAAAGCAATGGAAACAGAATTAAAATATTTAAATATGCCATTTTCTTACCTGATTACCTAATTTACTTAATGTATTGAATGCTAAATATTCACAATTTTAGGCATGTTATTTAATATTTGACTAGTAAATATGTCTGTTTTTAGGAATATCTACAGATGTTTATAGGCAAACATTTAAACTTGTTTTTATCCTTTTTTATTATGCTTCAAATAACATAATTTAAAAGTGATCCTTTCAGCCATTTTTCAGTGTACAGTTCAGTGATATTAAATATGTTCTCAATGTGAGGCTTTTTATCTTGTGCAATTTAAATTCTTTACACATTAAATGATAACTTTCATTTCCCCACACACATTTTTTATGCCATATAAACTTTTGTGAGCATGGTTGAAATTGGGAAAATTTCTGTTCTGTTCAGTTTCATAAATGAGATGTAAGATTCAAAAGAATTTCCACAGATGAGCTTTTGGATGTGTACCCTTCAAACTTGGCTTCTCCACGACATACTCACTTCTGGTGCTGGATGCTGCAGGAAGTGTTTCTATTGAGATATGACCTCTGGCCCTGCACCGTCTGGTGACACTCTTGCATAGATTTGCATAGGAGGCAGCAGGAGTGTTCATGGGGGCAATTCCTGAATCCTAATGACTGGCAATAACTATATAGTTGAGTGGCTGCAAACCATATGGTGACACCCCATCACTAAACCAGTTATGTATTCTCACATACCTTCTCCTTAATCAGATCGTAAAATTCTCTGTGGGTTCTCCAAGGCTACCTGGCAGGAGAAGTGTGGCAACAAGATGGACAAAAGAAAGAGCTGAATTAACCAGTTTCATTTAAAGATCTTATGTTAACTACTTGTCATTAAAATATCTCACTTTTGCAAAGTGTGGTAGCCTTAGTGATAGTGATAGTGAAAGTCGCTCAGTCGTGTTGACTCTGCGACCCATGTACAGTCCATGGAATTCTCCAGGCCAGAATACTGGAGTGGGTAGTCTTTCCCTTCTCCAGTGGTAGCCTTATAATGTATCAGCTTGGTTTGGCTGAACCATATCCCCCAGAATTTCTTTCCAATGCATTTCGGCTTAAGAGGAGAGCATAGCAGAGATACAAGAGGAGGTTGGAAATGGGGGAGGGGATGCAGCAGCTCTTGTCATTCATACTCGCTGTGTATGCATGGAGTAAGGCTGCTTTACCTCCTCTGGATTCTGCCTCCACATCACTGCCTCCTGTACCAGAGATTTGTGTCTCAATTTCCTCCTTGTTGATCATGTTTTTTCTTGGTGATTAATATTTTCTGAATTCTGTGATGATGAGAAGGAATTTGTAAGCATAATCTTATAGGAAGAATCACAATGTGTTTTAATGGGCTTCCCTGGTGGCTCAGATGGTAAAGAATCCACCTGCAATGCAGGAGACCCAGGTTTGATCCCTGGGTCGGGAAGATGCCCCAGAGAAGGGAATAGCTACCCACTCCAGTATTGTTGACTGGAGAATCCTATGGACAGAGGATCCTGGTGGGCTACAGTCCATGGGGTCACAAAGAGTAAGACATGATTGAGTAACTAACACTTTCACATTTTAATGGATAGAAGTGGCATTTTGTGTTGCATCAACATGAGCTGTACTGAGTAACAAAATTAAGTATCCTATCAGTAGGAGCAGCTTAGAGCATTTTTGTCAATCTCTTGGTGTCACAAATCATGTGAACTGAGCATACTATTAATACAATCACACATTGTTTTCATTGTAAAGTGTCTTTGTCACAGCTTAAAAAATTATCATTCACCAATTAACATAGGTAGACACATTCTTCATGGTGTGAAAATGCAAAATAATTATTTTACCAGTGTGGCCTCTGCCCAGAGAATTCTGGGTTCATTAACAATGATGACAAAATACAGTCATATAAATATTGTGAAATTATTTCCAAGGATGCCTTCAAAGAGCTTTCTCTAGAATTGTCCTTATTACTCTACTTGAGACCAGTTTTATAAGCTTATGACCACAATATAACTATCTTATGAGTTTGTGTTTATTTTCAGCACTTAGAGGAGAGGACCAGGAGTTTAAAGTCAGGGAACCAATATCAGATTCTCTGATCTACATCTTACCACCTGGGATGACTTAGGGCAAAGCTCTCAGATTGTGTGAGCTCATTTGCATTATCCATAAATAGGAATGTGGGTTACCAAGGTTAGCACTCAGATCTCCCAGTAACTGAGCTAAAGTTTAAGGAGCAAGGGAAAGATAGGCTCAGTAAAGTGACAAACCATCCCAAACCTCAATGACTTAGCAAAATAAGTTTCTTTTCAGATCATATCACATGGTATTATGACTGACCTAGGCTGTCCCATGGGGACTCAGTCCATTTATATCTTATAGTTCCACCTTCTTGTGAGTCGTTGGGGCCTTCTATTCACTTGGGGGAAATGTGAGAGCCACACATGGGAAATTTCTAAGGTTCACCTCCACAGTGGTACACATCTCCCTGTCCCATTTCTGCTGTAGCAACACTTAAGGGCTCTTAGTAGCCCACACATGACATGCTGTCTACCCGTGACTCTTAAAACATGCTATCAAATTAAAACAACAGTGAAGTACCACCTCACACCAGTCAGAATGGCCCTCATTAAAAAGTGTACAAATAATAAATGCAATAGAGAGTGGGGAGAAAAGGGAACCCTCCTGTGCTGTTGGTGGGAATGTAAATTGGTACTGTCACTATGAGGAACAGTATGGAAATTCCTTAAAAAACTAAAAATAGAGCTACCATGTGACCCTGCAATCCCACTCGTCTCTAATTCAAAAAGATGCATGCAGTTCTATGTTCACAGTAGCACTATTTACCATACCCAAGACTTGGAAACATCCTAAATGTCCATTAACAGATAAATGGATTAAGAAAATGTGGCATATAAACTGCATGGGCTAAAAGTTTCATTTGGGAAAAACTTGAACAAATCTTTTGGCCAACCCAATACAATGGAATATTATTCAGTCATTAAAAAAGAACAAAAAAGAATGAAATAATACCACTTTCGGCAACATCGATGGACCTATGGATTATCATTCTAAGTGAAATGAGTCAGAGGAAGACAAATACTGTGGAATCTAAACTGTGACACAAATGAACTTATCTGTGAAACTAAAACAGATTCAGATATAGAGAACAGACTTGTGGTTGCCAAGAGGGAGAGGACTAGGAGAGGGAAGGATTGGGAGTTTGCAAACTATTGTATATAGCATGGATAAACAACAAGGTCCTACTGTATAGTATAGGGGAGTATGTTCAATATTCTGTAATAAATCATAGTGGAAAAGAATATGAGAAAGAATATATATATGTTACTTAGTTACTTTGCTGACCAGCAGAAATTAAACACAACATTGTAAGTCAACTGTACATCAATAAAATTAAAAAAAAAAAAAAATCGTGCTGTCACTTCTCCCAGGAATGCTGCAGGACTGATTTCAACCTAGGATACTTCTCTACAAATTTTAAGACCCAGCTCAAGTGCTATCAAACTAGTGCTTTTAGTAGCCCTGACTATTCTTTTACCAAATATAAACTAGATTTTGTATATTTGCTTATCATCATTATATTTCCACATCATATTTTGTTGTAAATAGTGACATGTTCATTTCTTCATGATTCTACTGGAAAACAGGCTTCTTTTTCTTAAAGTCCCTGAAAAGCAGCATAGTTATCATTTAGTTATCAGCATAATAATGACAGAGCAGAAGTAACGTGTAGAATACAGAGCATGTGGTGGTACAGAAAGGACATTTACTAACCAGATTAGAGAGATGCTTACCTAGTCAGAATGCTCACTGAGTATAAAAACAAAAGTGAAAGTGTTAGTTGCTCAGTTGTGTCTGACTCTTTGCAGCCCCATGGACTGAAGCCCGCCAGGCTTCTCTGTCCATGGGATTTTGTAGGCAAGAATCCTGGAGTGGGTAGCCATTCCCTTCTCTAGGGTATCTTCTGGACCTGGGGATAAAACTCTTGACTCAGATGATAAAGAATCTACCTGCAATGCAGGAGACCCAAGTTCAATCCCTGGATCCAGAAGATCCCGTGGAGAAGGGAATGGCTACCCACTCTGGTATTCTTGCCTGGAGAATCCCATGGACAGAGGAGCACGGCAGGCTATAGTCCATAGGGTCACAAACAGTCAGACATAACTGAGCGACTAATTCACTTATTGTAAACCTCTGATGTATCCACAACCTGAATCCGGGATGTGTTTACTCTGAGCTGTAATGTTCCCAGTCAATCCTTGATGAAAACATGTGGTGGAAACTTTTCTGCAGCGCAGGGCTAAGAAGACGAGTAGGAACTGACTACTCTTGGCTCTAACTGTGTGTTTGCTTGGAAATTTTTCTACAAACCTCCTCAAGTAGGTCTGTGAACATCCTTTTATGTTTCAGAAAAATGAAACTTTGAATAGTAGTGAGGCTAGGTGTAGAAAACTCATAAAACTCATAAGCAGCAAAGTTAGGATTTTAATTCAAACTTTTCTAGCTTAAAAACTTCTCTTTTTTCTCTGTTCCCAGCAAACACTATTCTCAAGGAAATGAACACTTGGTTTTGAAGTCAAGGCTTACTTGCATGAAACAAACATTGAACCGTTCCAAATGTGACATGAATCTAGTTCCCAGGGTTTGACCACAATCAGGAGCAGGAAAATCAGAGAAATATGGGCCTGGAATTGGACCTTGTAGGGCTAGATGTGGCAAAGCTTTTTGTTCTGTTTCATACCTAGCAGAACAGATTGGAGATCTTCATGTGGAGGTCCTACTCACTGATGGCATTTTCAAGAGCCAAGCCAAGGTCACTGAGTGAGCTAGGCTGTCTTTTAGTTGGCATTATGTTCCTGTTATATGAATCAACAAATTTTTTACCCTCACCATGGATACATTCACAGCAGCTAAGCCTACTTCATTAGTGAAAATTGTTCCATGTCTGATGGCAAGAGTGCCATGATTTAGGGGTTGTGGAATCCACTGGGTAGAAGGAGAGACCAGCTTAACCCCATTGGAAGCCAGTCTGAAACAGACACTGGCGTGTTCACAAGGCTCATGATTTCACCTCTCTGGTCCTCAATTTTGGTTGAGTTTTGTTTTTAGATATAAAATGGAGAGTAAAATATTCCTTTTAGTCCTATATCTTCGTAGAAGCTTCACTTTTTTAACTTAGGGAAAGATTAGTGATGTGATCTTGTCGAAAGCCCCAAACAAATGCAATCACAAATATAATCTAGGAGTGCTTCCTCAGAGGTAAGTATTGCCACAGTCTAAAGGGTTTCTTTGTTATGATTAAAGACAGAAAGTCAGGATTAGGAAGCGAGGTCCTTCCAAGGACCTTGGAGAACTTCTGGAGCTAAGCGTAGCTGTATTTGCAGAACTAACTACAGGGAGCATGGGAAAGTTTGTCAATGTTTGCTGGAGACTCTGATATTTAAATAAGTCTTGAATATCATATTTGATTTTCCATATTCAGTGTATCCCAATAAGATGCAAGAACCTCCCTCCACTAAGGGGAGAATACACAGAGCACAGGCATGGCTGGGCTCAGATGCCAACTCTCATGCTGATGGTTGTGTGAGCCCAGAGGACTTAGGGTGCTGTTCTGAGCCTCTGTTTACTCCCCCTTTAGAAAGCTTCCTTGGTGACTCAGATGGTAAAGAATCTACCTGCATTGCAGGAGACCTGGATTCCATCCCTGGGTTGGGAAGGTGAGAATTCCCATGGACAGAGGAGCCTGGCAGACTACAGTCTCTGGGGTTGCAAAGAATCAGACCCAACTGAGCAACTAAGCACAGCCCACAACACAAGAAATCCAGAAGGGAAAGGATGTGTATATACATATGGCTGATTCACTTTCCTGTGCTTCAGAAACGAGCACAATGTCGTGAAGGAACTATACCTCAATTAAAAAAAAAAATGGAACAGATATTAACTGTAGTTTATTGTAGTTGCAGTTACCTTTTCTTTCATGGTCAAATTACAACAATTTTTTTCTTACCAAGGAGATCCTCCTTTCCCTCCTTTAAGGCAGCTTTATTGGAATATAATTTACTTAACATGTAACTTCTTCATTTAAGGTATGCAGTTCAGTGCTTTTTTTAGTATGTTCACAGAGGTGAGTAACCATCATGCGTGCCTGCTTAGTCCCTTCAGTCATGTCCAATTCTTTGCGACCCTATGGACCGTAGCCCACCATGCTCCTCTGTCCATGGGATTCTCCAGGCAAGAATGCTGGAGTGGGTTTCCATTTCCTTCTCCAGAAACCATAGCAGTAATCTAATTTCAGAATTTTTTTTTTACCTCATTAAAGAAATGTTTTCAGGTGTCATCAATAAAGTAACATGTACCCGTACTTTAAGAATAAATGAGACTCTATCTATTTCTGTTTTGTAAATGAATTCATTTGTGTCATTATTTTTAGATTCCAGGTATACACACTACTATATTTATAGGTAATCAACAAGCTCCTACTGTATAGCATAGGAAACTACACTCAGTATCTTGTAAGAACCTATGAGGGAAAATACTCTGAAAAATAGTATATATATATATATATATACACACATATATATATACATATATATATATATACATATATGTATATGTATAACTAAATCACTTACCTGTACACCTGAAAGTAATACAACACTATGCTCTATGAAAAAAAAAAGAAAACAAACTGAGGCTGACATTGTTGTGTGAGGTTAGCCATCCTGCCTGTGATGTGTGTCAGGCTATGCCTATGTCCAGCACATAGTAGCTGACATATATAATATCAGACAGTAACTATAACCATCATGTGAGTTAGTGTTCTATTTCATTGCCATCTCCTTATGCTGGTTACATTTCTCCTCTACATTTGTATGCTTCCTCATGATTTGGTGTCCTGGACTGATTCTGAATTTTTGTGTATTTTGAAATGGACATTTGGATTACAAAAACATACATTTAACACCTCACTCATCACTGTATTGAAACATTATTTTTTGCCCCAGAAAAAAGTAATATTTCTATTTCTCTTTAAATTATGTCTGATTAATTGTTTCTTATATATATGGAGTCATAAATAAGCTATGCAAAGCATGTGCTAAGTCGCTTCAGTCGTGTCCGACTCTTTGCGATCCTACAGACTGTAGCCTGCCAGGCTCCTTTGTCCGTGGAATTCTCCAGGCAAGAATACTGAAGTTGGTTGCCATTTCCTTCTCCTGGGTATCTTCCCGACCCAGGGATCTAAACTGAGTCTCTTATATCTCTTGCATTGGCAGGTAGTTTTTTTTTACCACTAGTGCCATTGGGGAAGCCCTTATATAATATATATGGAGTACTAGATGAGCTATATGATAGTTTTCTTTAATTTTAAACATGCATAAAAATGACCCTGGATTGTGCTTAGGTCTTATTTATTTACTTTTCCATTATGTTTGACCACAGGATATCAAATATAGTTCCCAGGGAAATAGAGCAGGACTTTGATAAACAACAGGTTTATAGTATTCTCTATATAATAGTTTGCATATGCTAATCTCAACCTGCCTCTCCCCCTTGGCCACCACAAATCTGTTCTCTATGTCTATGAGTCTGTTTCTGTAAATAAATTCCTTTGTGTTGTATTTTAGATTCCACATATAAGTGGAATCATGTGATATTTGTTTTTCTCTGACTTACTTCTCTTATATGATAATCTCTATGTTCATCCCTGTAGTGCAAATGGCATTTCATTCTTTTTATGACTGAATAGTATTCCATTGTATATGCGTACAACATCTTCTTAATCTATTCATCTGTTGATGGACACAGGTTGTTTCTTGGCTATTGTAAATAGTGTTTCTATGAACATAGGGGTACATGTTCATAGTTTTAGGAGTGCGAATTATAGTTTTCTCTGAATATATGTCTGGGAGAGAGATTAGTGGATCATACAGAAAGACCTACAGTTGTCTCTCCTTGGCTCACCTTCTATTTCTTCTTCAGGGTATTAATGCAAGTCTCCTCACTTATCTTTCTGCCCTCAGTCTATCAGTTCTGGCCCATCTTCCAGAGAGGTCTCTTGAAAACCTCTTCTGAAGGCATGTGTGGTCCTCAGGTTCCCACATGGGTTCTCCAGCTTGTTCAATGTATATGTTTCTAAATTCACCAACACCCACTTGTGGAACACCTACTGTGACAAAGAGGGTCATTGAGAATACAGTGGTACTCAAGATCCAGTTCCAAAAATATTCGTCCTGTAAACAGAGAATACAATTTAACCTACTCCCTCATCTGACTTAACATTTGAGAGCAAGAGTGATACCTTATTCATCTTTGTGTGCCCAGCAACTATGCCTAACTCAGGTTTGGGGTATGGTGCATATTTGAAAACTTCTTTGAAGAACTATGTAAATGTATTAAATTCCTTTTATTTAAATAGAGTATTTACATGTGATAGCAACTGGATAGCTCTTATTGACTGAATGCCTAATATGGGTGAAACAATTTCCATACTTTATCTCATTCTCATAAAAACCTCACAAAGGAGATAAAACTCATGCGATTAGGAAACTTTCCAAGTCTTTGTAAAGCATCAGTGGTGTCTGAATTCAGAGTTATCTGCTTCCAAAGTCTTTCCAGAAAGACATCAAATGATAAAATGATAACAGCATTAATCAAGAGTTAATTTAATGAATGAGTTGGTAATTGTTCTTGATTCACACAGATACATGATGGATATCACTCCCCCAAAGAAATACAGTATCACCAGGCAAAACCAAAAGAGGAGAAAAATATACAGAGGCACCATTCTGAGCAAAAGTTGAAATTATTATTTTGACTACAGGTGTGCCAATATGTATTAGAAACTTGAGTTTTCAGCAAATGAGACAGAGTTATACAAAAAAGAAGACTCATGGTATCTGTTACTATTTAATAAGGGAAGCTTTCAAAGTTTTTTTTTTTTTTTTTTTTCCAGAACAAGGTTACTTAAGTTTTAACTTGCTAAAGAATCACCTGGAGATCTTGTTAAAACACAATTTACACAAACTTAATGCCCAGAGTTTCTGATTTAGGATGGAGTCTGTGGATTTGCATGTCTAGTAAGCTCAGAGTAATGACAGTTGCTGTGGTTTGGGGACCACATTCAGAGAATCACTGGTTAGAAGCAAAGCCCTCTGAGGTTCATGCCACACAGGCCTCAAGATTCCCACTGCTTCGTTTCCATGCATCTGGTGAGCTAGACTTAATTCAGACCTAGATTCCTAGAAAGGTTTGTACTAAGGACGTTTATATACTTGCTTTATATTGACCCAGGGGATCTTCCAGATCCAGGGATCTAACCCAGGTCTTCTGCATTGCAGGAAGATTCTTTAACATCTGAGCCACCAGGGAAGCCCTAACTATGTTTATATTTTATATATTGCAATATAACATAACGTACTATTAAGGATAATTATGTATGTTTTACAGATTAATTTAGTGGATCACAGAGGGTCAAAGTGATATGATTTCTAATGGGCCTGTAGACACAAGATTTTCAATTTGAATTTAGAAACTGATGCTTCACTTTCTTTTTTTAATGGAATAAGTTGTGGTTTCTAAGGAGAGAATGGAATATCTCCTGATCTTGGCTGTGGTCTTAGGCAGAGGAGGAACCTTTGGAACTCATCAGAGGTCATCTGATGGCAATGGTGCTCGATTTGGACCCTGTGGGCCAAATAAAATAACGTACGCCAGGGGTCTAGAGCAGTGTGTCCTTCAGATACCCCAAACACCTCTAGGGCCTTTTCTGGGGCATTACATCCAGCCTCTTGACTTTTTTTTTAGGTTTATTCAGCCATAATTTTGCATCATAAATTTCACATAATTAAATTGATCGGTCCAGTTACATTCACATTGTTGTACAACCATCATCATACCTGTTGTAGATTATTTCAACACCCAATACACATTAGTCATCATTCCCCAGCCCCATTGCCTACCCCAACCCCTCTACCAGCCACTAATGCACTTTCTAGCTATACAGTGTTGCCTTATTAGGACCTTTCACATAAGTGGAATCACTCAGTGTATGATATTTTGTGACTGGCTTTTTTCACTTAACAAAATGTTTTCAAGGTTAAAGTTTCACCTCTGTTGTAGTATGTATCTGCACATCATTTCTTCCCTAATAAGATTTTGCTGTAATACATATTTTGTCGTTTAGTTGATGAGCACTTAGGTTGTTTCCCTTGTTGGCTCTTTATGAGTGAGACTCCTGTGAACATTCATGCACAGGTTTTTATGTGGACATGTGTTTTCCTTTCTACAGAGTATGTACCTGGGAATGAAATTATTGGGTGCTATTCCCCTTTTTAAGGTTTTTTACTTTGAAATAATTTACAGCAAATTGGAAAAAAAAAGTTCCCAGTACTTTTTACCTAGTTTCCCACAATGGGAACATATTACATAACAGTGATGCAGTATCATAACCAGGACATTGACTTTTGATATACATTGATGTGTGTGCATGTGTGTGTGGTTCTGTGTAGTTTATCACTTGCATACATTTGTGTAATCGCCACCATAACCAAGATGCAGAATTGTTGTCATTACAAGATGAAACCTCATGCTATTCCTTTAAGGCCACACCCACCTTCCCCCTGTCCCTAAACTCTAAGGAAGCTAATCTGTTTCTATCTTCACTAACCTTTTTTAAAGTAATGAAAATGTTACAGAATGTGTGTCTATTTTCAGGCTGTAGGAGCTATGTGCAGACTGGGACATCAAAAGATCTATTTTCTAATTTAATCCCCTGACACATTTTTTGAACTAATTTCAGCAATCCAATCAGTTTTAACAAATTCTTTTTTTCTTTTCATCACTGAAACCAGGCCAAGGCAGAGTCTCTCAAATCTACTGCACAAGAGGTTTGATAAACTTAATTAAATAAATGGCTATTAATGCAAAATGCTTTACAAGCATTTATTTAATTACTAGAATTAATTTGATATTATTTATATCTGTAGGCTGTGTATGTAGATCTGCAACTAAATTGTCAATCGTGGTAAATAGATTCCTGGGGACAGAGGGAGGGAAGGAAAAATAGCATGGAAACATTTTTAAGGCCTGAAAAATATGTACTGAGTAAATTTCTTGTCTATTTCTACAGTTTTACAGTAGGAATATAAATGGTGGGGCAGAGAAAGTATTGCTGTGACCTTGGTACTTGAAAAGGTGAGGTCTAAATAAAACTATTTTTCTGCCTGAATACCATCATTATCTTTAATGAGAGTGGGCATCACAAGGACATTTCAAATTGTTCCTTAGGTAATAAATTAGCTGCCAAAACTAGACTCAGAATATTTTCCTTAAATATGAAAACCCGGATCCATCTGCCCTGTCCAGCTACATAATACATCTGTTTATATAAATATGAAAATCTATTCTAAAGAGTCTTAATAGGTCTATCATTGTCCTTTTCATCAAAGAATACATACTTTTGTGTATCTGTTATATTAGACCTTTAAATGTAACATGAGCATTTACTAGTTGATGTTTTTAGTGGTGACAACCTTTTTATTAAAATTTATTTTACAAAGTATAGTTGATTTACAATGTATTAATTTCTGCTGTACAGCAAAGTAATTCACTTACACATATATATACACATTCTTTTTCATATTCTTTTCCATTATGGTTTATTATAGGATACTGAGTAGAGTTCCCTGTGCTATATATAGTAGGACCTTGTTGTTTATTCATTCTTCATATAATAGTGTGTATCTGCTAATACTAAACTCCTAACCCACTACTATCCACTTCCCCTTTGACAACTACCAGTCTGTTCTCTGTGTCTGTGAGTCTTTTTGTGTTTAGTAGGTATGTTTATTTGTGTCATATTTTAGATTCCACATGTAAATGATATCATATGGTATTTGTCTTTCTTTGTCTGACTTGTTTCACTTAGTATGATAATCTCTAGAACTATCCAGTGCTGCTGCAAATGGCATTATGTCATTCATTTTCATGGCTGAGTAGTATTAATGGAGACAGATCTTGATACTGATAGAGCTTCTTTTGCTTTCTCTTCACGCTTGCATCTTCTTCCCAATAAGAAATGAGATGGTTCTCTTTTTTTTTTTTTTTTTATAAATTTATTTATTTTAGTTGGGGGCTAATTACTTTACAATATTGTAATAGTTTTTGCCATACATTGACATGAATCAGCCATGGGTTTACATGTGTTCCCCTTCCTGGACCCCCCACCCACCTCCCTCTTATAGATTACTTCCATGGCCATTTAGAGCTTGTAAAACACACTTCAGTTCAGTTCAGTTCACTTGCTCAGTCATGTCTGACTCTTTGCAACCCCATGAGCTGCAGCACGCCAGGCCTCCCTGTCCATCACCAACTCCCGGAGCCCACCCAAACTCATGTCCATTGAGTCAGTGATGCCATCCAACCATCTCATTCTCTGTCGTCCACTTCTCCTCCTGCCCTCAATCTTTCCCAGCATCAGGGTCTTTTCAAATGAGTCAACTCTTCGCATGAGGTGGCCAAAGTATTGGAGTTTCAGCTACAACATCAGTCCTTCCAATGAACACTCAGGACTGATCTCCTTTAGGATGGACTGGTTGGATCTTCTTGCAGTCCAAGGTACTGTCAAGAGTCTTCTCCAACACCACAGTTCAAAAGCATCAATTCTTCGGTGCTCAGAGTTCTTCACAGTCCAACTCTCACATCCATACACGACTACTGGAAAAACCATAGCCTTGACTAGACAGACCTTTGTTCGCAAAGTAATGTCTCTATTTTAAATATGCTATCTAGGTTGGTCATAACCTTCCTTCCAAGGAGTGAGTGTCTTTTAATTTCATGGCTGCAATCACCATCTGCAGTAATTTTGGAGCCCCAAAAAATACAGTCTGATACTGTTTCCACTGTTTCTCCATCCATTTCCCTTGAAGTGATGGGACTAGACACCATGATCTTAGTTTTCTGAATGTTGAGCTTTAAGCCAACTTTTTCACTCTCCTCTTTCATTTTCATCAAGAGGCTCTTTAGTTCTTCTTCGCTTTCTGCCATAAAGGTGGTGTCATCTGCATATCTGAAGTTATTGATTTTTCTCCCGGCAATCTTGATTCCAGCTTGTGTTCCTCCAGCCCAGCGTTTCTCATGATGTACTCTGCATATAAGTTAAGTAAGCAGGGTGACAATATACAGCCTGATGTACTCCTTTTCCTATTTAGAACCAGTCTGTTTTTCCATGTCCAGTTCAAACTGTTTCTTCCTGACCTGCATACAGGTTTCTCAAGAGACAGGTCAGATGGTCTGGTATTCCCATCTCTTTCAGAATTTTCTACAGTTTATTGTGATCCACACAGTCAAGGGCTTTGGTGTAGTAAATAAAGCAGAAATAGATGTTTTTCTGGAACTCTCTTGCTTTTTTGAGGATCCAGGAGATGTTGGCTATTTGATCTCTGGTTCCTCTGCCTTTTCTAAAACCAGCTTGAACATCTGGAAGTTCACGGTGCACATATTACTGAAGCCTGGCTTGGAGAATTTTGAGCATTACTTTTTAAAGAATGTGGTTATTTTGTGAAGCAAAAAGACAAATTTTTACCTCCTTTCCTATGCAAACATCAGCATTTTATACGTGCTTTATTCTGCTTTGCTTTTCTCTCATAACCATATATTCTGGAGCTCACATTTTAGGATTATGTGCAAAGCTTCATTCATTTTCAAACTCACCTATATTCTTTGGTATGGATATACCACAGTTTAGTCCCCAGTATAGGGATATTTCAGATGGTTCTCTCATTTTGCTGGTATAAATGGTGTAAAAATATCTTCATGAATGCATTTTGTCTTAGTCAGCTCTGCCTCCTATGGCAAAATGCCATAGAATGGATGACCTGAATAGCAGACATTTATTTCTTACAGTTCTGGAAGTTGGAAAGTCCAGGATCAAGATGCCAGCTTATTTGGTTCCTAATGATAGCTCTCCTCTGACTTGTGAATGGCCTCCTGCTCACCATATCTTGTCAGAGAAAGAAAACTCTCCTGTATCTCTTTCTGTTCTTATAACGGCTTTAATCATATTGTGATGGCTCTACCCTTGTGATATCCCATAGACCTAATTACTTCTCCCAGAGGCCCTAATTCCTAATACTATCACATTGAGAGGATAGGACTTCAATATATGAATTTAAGAAGTCCTCAAACATTCAGTCTATAATACCTTAAAAAATGTGGGGAAAGAGCAGCGTTTCTTTAAAAAAATACATACATACATATATATATATATATATATATGTACATATATTTATTTATTTATTTATTTGGCTTTGTCACATCTTAGATTTGGCACAGGGGATCTACTTCCCCAACCAAGGATCAACCCGAGGCTCCCTGCATTGGGAGCATGGAGTCTTAGCCACTGGACCACCAGGGAAGTTCCATGGCCACTGATACTTGAACCAAAGTGAGATTTCTAGGTCAAAGTGTAAATCCCATGTAATTTTGCTAGATAATGCTAAATTTCACACCTAGAATATACACAATTATATGGCCCTTATTCATATATTGGAGTGTGTTTCCCCCCACATACTGGAATATGTTCTTGATCTTTTGGGTTATTGCTAACTTGATATGTGAAAAATGACAAGTTTTGATTAGCATTTATTATATTGTGAGCAATGTCAGGTATCTTTTCCCTGCTTTTAGGTTTATTTGCATTTATTTTCTTAAGAGCTGTCTGTTCTTATCTTCAACATATATTTCAATGTATTGTTGCCTTTTTCATTTTTATCTTAATTTTTAAAGTATATAAGAAATGTTAATACTTTTTGATATAAATTATTTCCCAATTTGTCAATCTGTCTTTTTAATTTATTTATGTTATCTGAAAGTTGTTTCATTAAAAAAAAAATTTTTTTTTGGATATAAATAAGTTCATCCATATTATTTATATTGCTTTTGGATTTGGTTATTGTTAGTTAAGTTTTTGCCATTTCCAATTTGTAAAGAAATTCTTTCTTGTTTTCCTCTAATACATGTATATATTTGATTTTTTGATATTTAAATTCCTTGTTTGGAATTTTATCCTGGTCTGCAGTATGAAGATTGGAACCAATTTTATCTTTTACTATGCAACTTCCCAATTTTCTAAGCACCACTTATTAAAGAGTCACTTTTCCCCTATTGATTTGTGCTGCCTTCCTTTCAGTCAGTTCAGTTGCTCAGTTGTGTCTGACTCTTTGTGACCCCATGGACTGGATCAAACTCATGTCCATTAAGTCAGTGATGCTGTCCAATCATCTCATCCTCTGTCATTCCCTTCTCCTCCTGCCTTCAATCTTTCCCAGAATCAGGGTTTTTAATGAGTCAGTTCTTCACATCAGGTGGCCAAAGTATTGGAGTTTCAGTTTCAGCATCAGTCCTTCCAATCAATATTTAGGACTGATTTCCTTTAGGATGGACTGGTTTGATCTCCTTGCAGTCCAAGGGTCTCTCAAGCATCTTCTCCAACACCACAGTTCAAAAGCATCAAATCTTCGGCTCTCAGCTTTCTTTATCATTCAGTTCTCACATCCATATATGAGTACTGGAAAAACCATAGCTTTGACCAGACAGACCTTTGTGGGCAAAGTAATGTCTCTGCTTTTTAATATGCTGTCTAGGTTGGTCATAGCTTTTCTTCCAAGGAGCAAGCGTCTTTTAATTTCATGCCTTCAGTCATGCCTTCCCTTATCATATACTAAATTTCCCTGTGCACCTGGATGTCTTTTGGATATTCTGTTCTGGCCATTGTTCTCTTGTTCCATGCATTCATCCATCCATCCATCCACATTTGATGCAGAGCCAGTAGAACTGACCTTACCAGTTCTTCTTTTTTCAGTGTTTTCCTTGCTCAACTGACTTGCTTGTTTGTTCTACCAAATGAGCTCTATAATCAATTTGTCTATAACACATAAATGAAACAAGCACACAAACTAAACACCTAATGGTATCTTGGTTAAACTTGTGTTAAATATATACATTAATTATGAGAGAAATTTTATCTAAAAGATGTTCAAGTGTATTTGTGTTTTTAGGCATGTGCTACAGTTTTCTTATTTTGCTGTTAGATGTTTCTTATAAAATTTACACTTGGAGATCTTACTTTCTCCTTTCCTGACTTTTTTCCTTCCTTCTTGCCTGTTTTTCTTCCTTCTTGCCTTCTCTTTCCTTCTTTTGTGTCTTTTTCATTTCTTCCTTCTTTCATTCTTTCCTTTCTTCCCTTCAGTGTCATAAAGGAGTGTCCTCTATCAATATTTTCTAACTAAGTTTGCCTGTATAGAAAAAAGTTTTTGATTTCCATATGTTAATTTTATGGCTTACAACTTTTGTTTGTACTAATTTTACATAATTATTTTAGTGTTTCTAGATATGTAATCTGATAATCCACAAAGATTATTATTTCTTCCTTTTTTGTTTGTATGCCTCCAGTTGTTTTTTCTTATCTAATTTCTATGGCTGAAACTCTAACACAATCTAAAATATGCTTACTTTTGTTCTTTTTCTGACCTGAATGGGAAATTCTAGGACGTGTTTTTACATTATCTTTTAAATGAGTGGAGAGATAACATCATTTTTCTTCGTATTGTGATAAACCTGTCTCTCTATCTATGCCAACAAATTTCCTAACATTGAACCTACTTGCATTTTTTGACTAAGTACCCATTTTGTTTTTATGTCCTTTCTAAATATTGTATTGAGCTTCATTTGCTGCTATTTTTGTAATTTTTAAACCTATATTTATAACTGAGTCTGCAATTTTTTTCTTTTGGTGTGATCTTTGTCAAGTTTTAGAATCACCTTTATGCTTACTTCATATAGCACATTTGGAAGATTTTTGGAGAAGTATAAGTAGCATTAAGATTATCTTATCTTTAAAGGATTCTCTTGAGGAAACATTGGATCCTGCTGTATTTTTCCTTGGGGAGCTCTTTAAATGATTTTTCTCTTTATTTTTTAAGTATCAATCTTTTAAAAGTATCTGTTAAAATTTTCCATCTGAATCAGGATTAATTTTGATGAGTTTAAGACTCTGAATTACTTGAGATCAGAACCGTAACTCTTTTATTTAGTTTTCTCAAAGGCCAGAGTTACTGAAAATTAGTAGTCATACAATAAATGTGTATAGAGTACTTGTTACACAATGCACTGGCAAGTGGTAGAGAAAGAACAATTCAATCAGCAAGTGTCATGTTGGTGCTTCCTGGAAGAGCTTGGTGGATTGAACATGTGTATTTACCTTCATCTCCTTCTAACACTTCACATAATTGATTTTTTAATGGTCCTGTCAGCAGCTGATCATAGAAACATCTTGTCTCTTACCACCTCTTAACCTTCAACTTTAATAACAAGGTGATCATAAAAGATCTAAAGTGCACCTGGCCAGAAATTAGGGAAGCTAAAGGAGGAGATAGCCTATCTGGAGTAATAGCTGGCTTGGCTGCCCCACATTTACAACTAAAGTCAGCAGATAAGTGACAATGTGTATTATCTGCAATAGCACCTCATGCCCTATGTTGAACTCACAAATATAAAATGAATGTGTGTACAGTGTCATTTCCACATTCCAAATCTAATGTAAAATGTTCCTCTAAATGGTAGACTCTAGCAATGCCGAGAGAAAAGCCCTAAAGACATTAACATGATTTCTTACTAAGTTGTCCAGCCAGTTAACCCTACAATAAAGCCCATGGAGAGCAAACTGCAAACATTTGCTTATTACTAACAATCAGTATTTTGGAGACTACTGCTAAATACAAGTGATCTACAAAAATTACCTGGCATTCCAGAAAAAGTCTAGCATAACTGATAAAATAGAGACCAAAAAGAAACACAAAACAAGGAGACCAACTAAGCACATGAATGCATACACACATACGCCACACTGCTACCTTGGAGGAAATAATGTACACAGAGAGAAGAAAATTGAAAAAAAAAAAGACTTATAATCAACACTTTCAGAGATTTTAGAAATATATTTTGTCAATGAATCAAGAATTACTTGCTATTAAAAAAAAGAATACTCAGAGGTGCTGAGGGTTCAGGGAAAGACTCTAGGGAATTTAAAAATGCTGCAAGTAAACTAGCCAAAACCTGGAAATAACCTAAATTTTTTTCAATAGGTTGAAAATGTCTTTCCATAGGTTAAATGTTTAACAAACTGTGATATCTATACCATGGAACACTACTCACAAATTAAGCATAAATAAACTATGGGCTTATGAAATAAACAGATTTCAAAAGAATTATGCTGAGATAAAAAGTTAGTTTCAAGAGGGAATGCCTAGTGCAACAGTTGGGTGATGACCAGAGGAGACAGCTATATACGAGGTGGAAAGCATACTAGGCCAAATTGCTACAAGTCAGAAAGATCCAGAAGATAAATTTTCAAAGCAGTTGAATTCCACAGAATATTTGAAATGCCTAAATATTAAAACAAAATAATTATTATGACATATTTTCTAACATATACAAAAAGAATAATATACCATGTACTCTCCCATCTGTTTCAACATTTGTCTTTACAGTGTCAAAATGGTTTCTATTAGCCCCTTCCTTTTGTTGGAGCATTTTAAAAACACTGTGGACATAATCTTTTACTACAAATCCCTGAGCATGTATCTCTAACAAAGATTAAATTCTTACTTTTAAAACATAACAACACTACCATTGTCATCGCCAGAATTAAAAACACTTCAGTTCAGTTTAGTTCAGTTGCTCAGTCATGTACGACTCTTTGCAACCCCATGGACTGCAGCACGCCAGGCTTCCCTGTCCATCACCAACTCCCAGAGCCTGCTCAAAATCATGCCCATCGAGTCAATGATGCCATCTGACCATCTCATCCTCTGTCGTCCCCTTCTCATTCTGCCCTCAATTTTTCCCAGGATTGGACTTTTCAAATGAGTCGGTTCTTGACATCAGGTGGCTGAAGCGTTGGAGTTTCAGCTTTGGCATCAGTCCTTCCAATGAATATTTAGGACTGATTTCCTTTAGGATTGACTGGTTTTGTCTCCTTGTAGTCCAAGGGACTCTCAAGAGTCTTCTCCAACACCACAGTTCAAAAGCATCAATTCTTCAGCACTCAGCTTTCTTTATAGTCCAACTCTCACGTGAAACCATACCTGACTACTGGAAAAACCATTGCTTTGACTAGATGGATCTTCTCAGCTTTCATTCCAATTTTAAAGAAAGGCAATGCCAAGGAATGTTCAAACTACCGCACAATTGCACTCATCTCACATGCTAGCAAAGTAATGCTCAAAATTCTCTACGCCAGGCTTCAACGATACATGAACCATGAACTTCTAGATGTTCAAGCTGGATTTAGAAAAAGCAGAGGAACCAGAGATCAATTTGCCAACATCTGTTGGATCATTGAAAAAGCAAGAGAGTTCCAGAAAAGCATCTACTTCTGCTTTATTGACTACGCTAAAGCCTTTGACTATATGAATCACAACAAAATGTGGAAAATTCTTCAAGAGATGGGAATACCATACCACCTGAGCTGCCTCCTGAGAAATCTGTATTCAGGTCAAGAAGCAACAGTTAGAACTGGACATGGAACAACAGAGTGGTTCCAAATTGGGAAAGGAGTATGCCAAGGCTGTATATTGTCACCCTGCTTATTTAACTTATACGCAGAGTATATCCTGCGAAATGCCAGACTGGATGAAGCACAAGCTGGAATCAAGGTTGCTGGGAGAAATGTCAATAATCTCAGATATGCAATGACACCACCCTTATGGCAGAAAGCGAAGAAGAACTAAAGAGCCTCTTGATGAGAGTGAAAGAGGAGAGTGAAAAAACTGGCTTAAAACTCAACCTTCAAAAAATGAAGATCATGGCATCCAGTCCCATCCCTTCATGGCAAATAGATGGGGAAACAATGGAAACAATGACAGACGTTATATTCGTGGCTCCAAAATCACTGCAGGTGGTGACTGTAACCATGAAATTAAAACACTTCAAGATAACTTAAGAAGTGTTTTAAATTTTGGTTGGCTATGATAGCTGGTAGAAGGCCACTGTATAGCACAGGGAGCTCAACTCTGCACTCTGTGACAACTGTGAGGGGTGGAATGGGGGTTTGTCAGAGGGTAGTTCAAGAGAGAGGGGCTATATGTATACATATAGCTGATTTACAGCAGAAATCAGTGCAACATTGTAAAGTAGTTATCCTCCATTAAAAATTTAAAACATAAACATGCTCCTACATCAAAAAAAAATACTTAAAGATAGCAAATCAATTTTAATATTTCTGGTTCTCTTAATTTTTTTCTTTGCCTTGTTGGAATCAGTAACCTAACAGTGTCTGCAGATAGTGTTGGACTGATGTGTCTCCTGCATCCCTATTCTTATTTTGCCATTTATTTGTTGAAGAAAATGAGTCATATTTTCCTAGATTCTGGATTTAGCTGTTTGTATCCTTTTGGATACAAAAGGATCTTTACCTCTTACTATAAATTTCTTTGTCTCTTACTGTAAATTCCCTGGTGGTTCAGATGATAAAGTGTTTGCCTGCAATGTGAGAGACCCAGGTTTGATCCCTGGGTCGGAAAGATCCCCTGGAGAAAGAAATGGCAACCCACTCCAGTATCCTTGCCTGGAAAATCCCATGGATGGAGGAGTCTGGTAGGCTACAGTCCACGGGGTTGCAAAGAGTCAGATGTGACTGAGTAACTTCATTTTCTTTTCTTTCTACTGTAAATTAGTGTTTAAATCTCAGGGCTTGATTAGATTTAGCTTCAGATGTGGGGAAAGAATATATCTGAGGTGATTGTTGTTCAGTTGCCAGGTCTCCTGTCTGACTCTTTGTGACCCCATGGACTGCAGCACGCCAGCCTACCTGTCCCTCCCCATCTCCCAGAGTTTGCCCAAGTTCATGGCAGTTGAAACTGTGATGCCATCCAACCATCTCATCCTCTGTTGCCCTCTTCTCCTTCTGCCTTCAGTCTTTACCAGCATCAGGATCTTTTCCAGTGAGTCTGCTCTTTGCATCTGGTTGCCAAAGTATTGTAGCTTTAGCTTCAGCATCAGTCCTTTTAATGAGAATTCAGGGTTTATTTCCTTTAAGACAAACACTGGGCTGGATGAAGCACAAGCTGGAATCAAGATTGCCGAGAGAAATATCAATAACCTCAGATATGCAGATGACCCCACCCTTATGGCAGAAAGTGAAGAAGAACTAAAGAGCCTCTTGATGAAAATGAAAGAAGAGAATGAAAAAGTTGGCTTAAAGCTCAACGTTCAGAAAACTAAGATCATGGCATCTGGTCCCATCACTTCATGGGAAATAGATGGGGAAACAGTGGAAACAGTGTCAGACTTTATTTTTTTGGGCTCTAAAATCACTGCAGATGTTGATTGCAGCCATGAAATTAAAAGATGCTTACTCCTTGGAAGGAAGGTTATGGCCAACCTAGATAGCATATTTAAAAGCAGAGACATTACTTTGCCAACAAAAGTCCATCTAGTCAAGGCTATGGTTTTTCCAGTGGTCATGTGTGGATGTGAGAATTGGACAGTGAAGAAAGCTGAGTGCCGCAGAATTGATGCTTTTGAACTGTGGTGTTGGAGAAGACTCTTGAGAGTCCCTTGGACTGCAAGGAGATCCAATCGATCCATCCTAAAGGAGATCAATCCTGGGTGTTCATTGGAAGGACTGATGTTGAAGCTGAAACTCCAATATTTTGGCCACCTCATGCGAAGAGTTGACTCATTGGAAAAGACCCTAATGCTGGGTAGGATTGGGGGCAAGAGGAGAAAGGGACGACAGAGGATGAGATGGTTGGATGGCATCACTGACTTGATGGACATGGGTTTGGGTAGACTCCAGGAGTTGGTGATGGACAGAGAGGCCTGGCGTGCTGCTATTCATGGGATTGCGAAGAGTCGGACACGACTGAGCGACTGAACTGAACTGAAGGTTGGAAATGAACCCTAAAACTTGGTACCTTATTAGTAAGATGTTTCTTTTACATTCATATCACACTGCAGTGTGACCTGCTCTATGAGGTCAGTGCCACAGTGCATGTCTGTCCTGTAGCTCCGTTTCTTCTCAGGTCCTGGATCCTTTGTTTGGATTGTATTGGCTAAGTGACTTGGTTTGGTCGAAGGGGTATTGGCAAACATCATTCAATCAGGGGCCTGACAAACACTTGCTCTCATGTTGTTCTTGGAGTCTTTACCACAGAACTGTGCTCGCTGACTTTGGAGAGACGATAGAGGGAGAGTACCCCAGCTTATGATCAAGTTCCTCTCACTCTGCACTGACTTCAGATAATTGGGCAGCCCTATAAAGACCATCCAAGCTTGGCCAAGTACTCCCCAGCCTCACTTATCAAGGACAGAATCATAAAATGATTATTGTCTTAAGACAGTTCTGTAATGATTTGTTATCTAGTAATGGGTAACTGATAATATAGGTACTAGAGACAAGACAAGATTACCAAATACTGATTATTATTGAAACTGATTGTGATATCAAGTTTATTTTGTTTTTACTCCCTGTACTCTTAGTGTGTATTAGACTTTTTTGGGTCATAAAAAGTAAAAAAGAAAACACTGAATTTAAATATCACTTGAAATAATTTATATATTAATTTATTTTAATTTCCTTTTAATATTTAGGAATTTCAAAGTTTCTAATAATATGTTTAACTTTATTTTTTAGTTATTTAAAATATATCATTTTGAAATTTAAAATATGGTATATTCAGAAAGGCCTAGCTTTTTGACTATCTACTTTCCCCTTTTCTTTCTCCAAGGTATCCATTTAAAGTAGTTATTTCCTGGATATTTTGGAAAGTATTTTGGAGAGTTGTTAGTAAGTCTGGAGTTAAATTTGTGATATATGTATAGATAAAAATAAGGCCAATGACAGAGATAATGAGACAATTATTAATTTTAAGAAAAAGCAAATTTTGTTCAGGAAAGGAAACAACAACACTGTTATGCTTGCTATTTGTGAATATCATGCATATTGTTGTTTTATTATAAACAATGGTGATTGATATAACAAAAATTGCAATCCTCCTATATTGGAAGTATAAGGAAACAGAAAATTCTTTGCATGTGGGAAGAGGTGATGAAAAAGATAAGTTCTCATCTTTCCCATTGATAAGCAAATAGATAACCTATAAATATATTATAAGTAGTAATATGGACATGCAATTGAGAGATAAAATATTTAATACCCAAAGAATAAACTGAGAAATAAATGTCATAGCCTCTGCAAAGAAGGGTAGGGCCTATTGGTTTTTCTTGATAGGCCCTAATTGATTCATGACAAGAAGTGGGAAAAAAATCAAGTAAGCAAAAAATTGACCAAAAAAAGAAGAGAAAACATAGCATGAAATAACTTAATAATGATA
This sequence comes from Giraffa tippelskirchi, assembly GCF_054371585.1. NCBI lineage: Eukaryota > Metazoa > Chordata > Mammalia > Artiodactyla > Giraffidae > Giraffa > Giraffa tippelskirchi. Next base: position 136,135,248 of record NC_137277.1, read on the forward strand.
ATAATGATAGTTTATATTTATCAAGTTCTTCCCATGTGCCATGTACTATGCTAAGTGTTGTATATGGATTATCTCTGAATCTTTACTACAATTATATGACATAGACTCATTTTATACCTATAACCACATGAGACAATTAATGCTTTGAGGGTTTATTAGTTATCTATTGCTGCACAATGAATTGTAGCAAAACTGGAGGCAATGGACATTATCACTTCATATTTTCTCTGGGTCCTTGAGCTACTTGGCTGAGTAGTTCTGGTTCAGTCTTAAGGGGCTGTTGTCACACCGGTGTTTAACTCTGGAGATCTTTGGATCTCACATATACAGCATGCCTCAGAAGCTCTGAGGCTCATCCTGTGGATCCCTTGAAAGGGCTTCTTCAGGACCTAGCAAGTGGCATCTGTGAAAGCTTGTACTCTAAAAGCACCCAAGATGGAAACTACTTGTCTTTTTACAATCTGATCTTGAAAATTACATCATATTTGGTTAGAAGCAAATCTGTAATTCCAGCCTATACTTGTAGGGAGGGTTCGGATTTCAAGAAGTACTGATTAGGTGAGTTATTTTACAGGTTTCTGTGCATATTTTCATATGTGTGACACACACCCTGGTGTGCTATTAGTTTAAGCCAATAGAAATAAGCTCTATGTCATCCTTAGTATGTAGGGTGCAAGCTTTCATCTTCCCATCGGCCCCCAGCTTCAGAAACGGTACATGACTGCAAGGGAGAATTACGTGAGAACAAGGATCACCTTGAAATCACTCTAATTTATACAAAGTCAAAGCCTCTGAAGCTTTAGAACTTTATTGGTAATGAATTACATGAGGCAGCCCTCACACTTGATCGTAACAAACTGCAGCTTCGTGTTCCTGGGACGGGGCATTAGCCACAGGGGCACGTTGTCAAAGATGAGGAGTTGTTGCTCTACCTTTAAAGCTGGTAGGAGCCACTGAAGTGTTTTAAGCATGGAGGATGACATAATTGGACGTGTACCTACTGCTCTGAGCTATGTTATTTTGTTTCAAGCATCCAATGACGTTCTATTTTCTCATTTGTGAGATAGCAGATGCCTGCTTTCCATCCCACCAGCTTCATTCATGTTGGTGTAATGAGATTTATAAATTTCTTTTACCTGCAGATTGCTCAAAGTGTCCCATTTCAGAACAGCTGTGTCTGCCTCTCTCTGAGCACATACAGGTCTCTGTGGCTATAACCAGGTTGTAACTTCCCAAGGCACAGACACTTTGCCTTATCCTTGGTCTGTTACTCAGTGGCTACCACCGTGTTGATATATATGAAGGACTCAGTAAATGCTTCTTAAGTCAAACTGAATCAAACTTATTGGGCACTGTGTCTTTAATGATTCTATTTGTGATGGCAGTCGTCTTGCTGTTCACACTGTTAGCCCTGTTCGCTGAATCCAGGATAGGCAAGGTGTGAGCTAAGAGGCTGGACGGAGACTCCAGGAGCCATAGAAACTGTAGACACATTTATTGTCTCCTGGCTGGCATGGCAGTCATAACACAGCCTCTCTCCTGGCTGACGCAGCACCTGTAGCAGCAGCCATAACCTAACCTCATGTAGCCATAACAGAACCATAGCATAACTTCATAGAACATAACCATGATATCACTCCAATGTAGCCTCAATGTGGCAGCAGCCAGGGCTTTCATGGTGAAGCTCATACAGGTGTACCATGCACAGCCACCCATGACCAAGTGAGTACCTCCTGATGCACATGTGTAGTGCTCTAAGTGATCTCAGCTTTTACATAATCATTATTTACAAAGTGTGGGGCAAGAGCAAGAAGCCATGGGGCAAGAGAGCCTGACCATGCCATCCTGGCTAATTTTCTCTTTCCCTACAGGCACCTGTTGGGTGATAGTTATTGTTCTGAGCTCTGGGTATACAAAGATAAGATAATGTCATTTTACTTTATTAGTGGGATTTCTGCATCTTATGGTAGCTCTATTTTTAGAGCATATTTTTAGTTTTCTAAGGAAACTCCATTCTGTTCTCCTTCATGAAAGTAAAAGTTTTAGTTCCTCAGTCATGTCAGACTCTTTGTGACCCTATGGACTATAACCCACAAGGCTCCTCTGTCCATAGGATTCTCTAGGCAAGAGTACTGGAGTGGGTAGCCATTCCCTTCTCCAAGGGATCTTCCCATCCTGGGGATAGAGCCTGAGTCTCCTGCATTGCAGGCTGATTCTTTACCACTTCAGCCACCAGGGAAACCTTTTGCATTCCCATCAACAGTGTCATAGAACTCCTTTTTATCCACAACCTTTCTAGCTTCTATTATTTGTACATTTTAATTTTTTTGTCTCCCATTGTGAGTGTGACAGCGTGCCAGATGATGAAACACAGCCGCAAACTGCACTCAGTCACCACTTAGATTCTGTAACCACTGCAGGAGACAGAATAGTATATGATGTCCTAGCTTCACAACTGTGTGAGTGTAGGTGAAAGACAAATACATCAGCATAGGGAAGGGCTGTATAAGAGGAAAGGGGAGATTTTTTAGAGACTGTAACCTAAGAGCTGTTGAGAAGAATGGGTATTAGGATGAATGCAGGAGACAGTTCCATCAAACATTGGGATACTGGTTTGTGAAGGCTTGGAGGGAAATAAGATTATAGGAAAAGGGAAAGAAATCACAATTGGAAGTCAATACAATAAGTAAGAGTTACTGATCCTCCAAAGGGACATGCAGAGCCAAGCAAAGTTTCCTCTCTGCTGCCTTTATGTCTTTCCAGCCCTCTATGAGCAATCCTGTGAGGTGTACAGGCACCAAGGCAACACGGCTGGTTTCTTCTACATCGACGCAGATGGCAGCGGGCCCCTGGGACCTTTCCAAGTGTACTGCAACATCACAGGTAAGGGTGTAAAATTCCCACTCATGCTTCATGTCGCTATATGATGGTAGCCAGCAAAGGAAAACCCACTGGAAGGGAACACTTGTATGAAAAAAAAAAAAATTAAAGACCAACTTCAGAGGGGAGATTGTATTTAGGTAAATAATAGGAATTAACAGCTATTTTATTTTCATGAGAGAAGAGAATGTGATAATGGTCTTGACAAGTTTCCACTGAACCAAAGATTAATTATCAAGCATATTTTGCAGAGCTGACCAAGGTCTCTTTTCCTCTCTTAAAAGTCAAAAACAAAAAGAAAAGGAAAATAACCCAACAAACAAAAAAGACAAAAAACAAAATCAATAGAAAGCCCTGACTCAGGAAGTGTGAAAGCTGGATTCAGGTCTGTCCCTGAGGACTGTGTGACTCTGAGGTTCTCTCTGAGCTTTATTTTTGCATCAGTGAAGAGGAAATAGTAGTTTCCACCTCTCAGAGTTGGGAGGATTAAACAAAATCATCTATATTAGTGCAACTGACCAGTTATTCTGCAGATGCCTAATCAAAACCTGGGATAATTCTATTTTCCCTGGCAATCTCATAACATCTTGTAACTTCTTTCTAAAAGTGTCTAAGGACATATTAAGAGCCAATTACTATATGGAAACAGCATGTGATTACTAATTTATTCTTTAAAAAAAAAACAATTCCACACCACAACCTGATGTGATAGTTACTTAAAACTACAGCTATATGAGTACTCTGTCGTGAATATTGTTAATCAGCACATACACATTTTTGGTTTGTTTGTTTGCACACTGGCTTTTGAAGATGCCAGCAGAATCATGTAATGAAGCAGAAAAGTAGGACTCTATCAAGGCTCTTTGGGTCCTTAGGCCCCAGGCTCTACTGCAACTGGGTAACCATATCACATCTGTGGAGCTCTTTCCATAGCCAAACACTGTCCTGGGGACCCAGGATATTCAGAGAAATAAGACATAGTCATTGTCATTCATGAGGCAGTAAAATCAGGAAAAATAGCATGCAATATTACAGGTAGAAATGTAAACAAACCATTGCCAAAACAGTGATGAAGGGCATTTAGCAATAATTTGCCCATCTGAATACAAAGGGCCACAATTTCTGCAGAAAATGCTAGTTACATGGAATTGTGTGTCATTTCATTCCATTTCCATAATACTTCATTTCTCCAAAATGTATGCTAGCTGCTTCTCAATAGCCCTATAACATAATTAGAAACTGTGTTACTGTTTTCTTTTCATGGTTATGCCAGCCTGTAATGTTCAACAACCTGGTCAAGAAGTAGACTTCTCAGTAGATCTTGGTTATTTTCCAAATTTAATTAACATATGAATCTCTTGGGAATAATGTTAAAAATAGACTTCCCAGAGTCAGAAATTCTAAATTCAGTAAACATATTTTACTGAGCTTTTCAAGTGATTCTGATGTAATTTGTCCCCAGTCCACAATTTGAAAAAATGGAGGAAGTGATTTGGTTACAGAATGAGGCAAAAGAGATCAGTGTCTGCTGAATGATGGGTGTGACATATAATAATAGGATTTTTGGTCATGGCATCAATTGCTCAGCTCCTGCCATCTTTGGAAACTGAACTGAGAGTTTGCAGATATCATGTCCTTTAATTCTTTGCAACAAAAATCTGGGGTAGATACTTTTAACTCTATATTACATAGAAGAAAAGAGCATGTGAGAATTTCATGACCTGCTAGACAATAAATCCTGAAACTAATAGTCAAGACTCAGGAAGCAAGCAAAACCTCTGGTGCAGCAATAATCTATATCACTGAAACATTAATTGGATACTTTGTATTGCTTTTGTTTTGCTTGAAACCCTGTTTTTGTTTTTGTAATAAAAGTAATCAATGCTAATTACAGAAAATTTAAGGGAAAAAAAAGTGTGAAGAAATATAAGGTCATGTATAAACCACAATCCAGAGATTGCTATTAATATTTTATTATTAGATTTTCCTTGGGACTTTTTTGCTATAAATGTATATGTGTGTTTTTCTATGAATGTTTGTGTTTTTAGATATATATTTTATGTTATGAATTTAATAGACAAGCACAGACTAATTCTATTTTTATTAAAGTACATATATACATTGAATATAGCTTGACAAATTTAACTCCCCCAAATAATATAAATATAATAACACACCATGTGTGACTGATTCATGTGTCTCATTTACATGAAATGCTCTACCCCTCTTTGGAAAGACTTCTCTCGGGATTTATGTTTGATATTTGTTCAGGAGTAGCTAAAGATGAATGTTTACTTATATTAAAGTTTGCTGTTTTGCTGATGTGATGCTAAAGGCAAAAAGCCTCTGAGTTATGTTATGTCCCAAAATTGATAGGCTGTTTTGTGCATGATTGAGGAATTCTTTGAAATATGCTTTTTGGTCACATCAATTGCATATATATAGGTGTTTGGTTTGGTTTTTGTTTTCCTAAAGATACTTGTAGAAATAAAAGCCAACTTCTGTGTTGGCTGAATTATATAATTCTCATATTTAACTGACAAAAAATTTTAATGCATAATATAATGGTAATCAAGTACATTTTTTTTTTGTTCGTGAATGTTAAGTGTTAATAAATGAGACTGACTTATAACACAGGATAAGTGGGACAAAGTGCTTCAAGGAAGAGAGGGATGCAGAAGGGAGGGATGGAGCAAGGGATGGAGGAGAGGGAAGGTGGAAATGGTCAGAGAAGACGTGCTCTGTGTTTCACTCTTTTTTTTTTTAATTTATTTATTTTAATTGGAGGCTAATTACTTTACAATGTTGTAGTGGTTTTTGCCATACATTAACATGAATCAGCCATGGGTTTACATGTCCAGATTGAACAGGGTGGGGGACACATGTTCACTGTGGTTTTTAAAAGCACAAAGCTACTAGTCTCCACACTTTCCAGAGGCATTCCTGAGGTCATAACACAGAGAGTATAAACAATTCTGGGAGGCAGGGGCCCTAGGTTCTCTCTCTTCTCTTCCTTGTGCCAGTTGGCTGAGTGCTCTGGCCTGACTCTGCGTTTCCAAAATAAGGATCTGGAGCCAAGTGGTCCCACAGGTCTTCCTCATTTAGAACTCCTGAGAGATCATTGGGTGGGTGGGTGGGGGGTTCCCTGGTGGCTCAGAGAGATCATTTGAGGTTCAAAAGAAAGGGAAAAAGAAAAGTTTCTCCTAAGTCTGCAGACACTTGTAAATGGATGGGTTGAGGGTGATGAACAGGTTTTATTTATGGAAAACCGTAAATCTGAATCCCAGCTACAATGTGTCCCTTTACAGTGTATGCTACCCATTTCTACAGATAAAGTGGCACTTTACCCCTCCTCGGAAATTTAAGGCTGTAGTGGTAAAGAACCTGCAATGCAGGAGACTTAAGAGATGCAGGTTCGATCCCTCGGTTGGGAAGATCCCCTGGAGGAGGGCATAGCAACCTACTCTAGTATTCTTGCCTGGAGAATTCCATGGACAGAGGAGCCTGGTGGGCTATGGTCCATAGGTTTGCCAAGAGTCGGGCCCGACTCAAGTGACTTAACAGTATCTCACCTACCACAGGGTAATCTTGGGGAGATGAGGTCCCCAAGTACCCCTTTTGGTGGAAGGCAGTGTGATCTCTGCCTGGGATGATAGGGCAAATTATAGGAGAAACAAAGGGTGTGATTAGGCTGATCAGTAGGGTGGACTGAATGTAGGCTTCTACAGATTTCGATAGGGTGCCATACCCAAGGCTACATTCTAAGTCACTTCACCACAGGACTGGGCTTCCCTTTGTGGCTCAGACGGTAAAGTGTCTGCCTACAATGCCGGAGATCCAGGTTCAATCCCTGGGTTGGAAAGATCCCCTGGAGAAGGAAATGGCAACCCACTCCAGTACTCTTGCCTGGAAAATCCCATGGATAGAGGAGCCTAGTAGGCTACAGTCCATGTGGTCTAAAAGAGTCGGACACGACTTCACTTTCACTTTCACTTTTCACCACAGTACTTGGGGGTGCAAGAGATGGAAGGCCCAGTGTTTAGATGGAGGACTGAGTGAAGTTATAGATGAGAAAGACAGAGTATGTTTCTTCAGTAATACATGTTTGCCCTGCTTTTAACTTATCTCTAAATGACGTACAATTCATTTCAGCTCAATTTAAATTTGTACATTTCAGGCACTGCATGCGCAAACTGCAAAGGATTCACCATGTGTCTGCCTCAGTGTCTCTGTGCTGCTGTAACATTTCACATATTGATGGCTGTAACAACCCCAAGAGTATGTTGTCTCACAGTTCTCAAGAGTAGAAGAACAAAACCTAGGTGCTAGCAGGGCCACATCCCCTCTGATACCTCTTGGGGAGACTCAGTCCTTCCTGGTCTCTTCTCAGCATCTGGCAGTTTGCCTGACTCATGGGCACTTCTGGGCTCCTTGCAGCAGGCCCTGTCTCTGCCTCTTGAAGACTGTCTCCCTGGTTCCATGTGACCACCACATCACATGTGACCATTTCCTTTTATTCATCTGTATATCTGTTTCTTCTCTTCTTATAGGGACACCAGTCATGTTGGATTAGTGTCCAGTCTAATGGAGTATGATATTATCTTAATTTGATTACCCTTGTGAAGAATCTATTTCTCATTAAAGCCTTGCATATTCACAGGTAAAGAGGATTAGGTATTCAAGAGATCATTTTTGGGGACACAATTAAGCACGTAACAGTATCATTTCAGTCTCCTTCACAGGCTAATCATGGAAAAGGCACAGTGGTAATGATAACATCTTGTCAAGCATGTACCTGCATGCTGTGTGCTGAGAGTATGCAGTAGGGGCACCTAGCCCAGCCTCTCCTAGAAGAGCTATCAGACAGACAGGTAATGTCTCTAAGACCTGGATGGAGAGTAGGAAGTGACAAAAAAAAACACACAAAGGATGGCATTTCCAGGCAGAACAAATGAATGTTAGAACAAGGTTCCAGGGGAACTTGATCCTGCACATTTGTTGGGCCCAAGCTCGCCAAGATGAGTTTCTAGTTTAGAACATTTGGAAAATACATGAAATTGAATGACTAAGAAATTAAAAGATCAAACTCACTTGAATAGGAACAAAGCAAAAGTTTTTGAAAATCCATCATTTGAACTATAGTTTGTCAGCAAGGAAATCTGCTATCTTAATTTTAGAGAAAAGAAGGATTTTTCTTCAATTTAATTTTTATATTTTATTGGAGTATAGTTGATTTATAGTGTTGTGTTAGTTTCAGGTATACAGCAAAGTGAATAAGTTATACATATACATATACCCATTTTTTTCATATTCTTTTCCCATGTAAGTTATTACAGAATATACAGTAGGACCTTGTCATCTAGTTTATATACAGTAGTGTGTATATGCTAATTCCAAACTCAATTTTTTATCACAGGTAATTCTTGAGCATGCCAGACTATTTACCTGTCCCCAAAGGAAAGAAGAACAATTTCCTTACTTTTAACTTTTTATTTCACATTGGAGTATAGCTGATTAACAACACTGTAATAGTTTCAGATGGACAGCAAAGGGACGCAGCCACACATACACAGGTATCCATTCTTTCCCAAACTCTCCTCCCATCCAGCCTGCCACATAACATTGAACAGAGTTCCCTGTACTACACAGTAGTCATCCATGTAAAATATGGTAGTGTGTACCTGTCTGTTTCAAACTCCCTAACTATCTCTACCCTCATCCCTCCCCCTAGCAACCACGAGTTCATTCTCTAAGACTGTGAGTCTGTATCTGTTTTGCAAATAAGTTAATTATGTATAGTATAATAATATATATATAATATATAATAATAATATATAATTATTAATAATTATTAATATAATAATATATGATAATAGTATATTATGTCTTTTTAGATTCCACATGCAAGGGATGTCATAGGATATTTTTGCTTTTCTGTTTTACATCCTTCACTCACTGTGACAATCTCTAGGTCCATCCATGTTGTTGCAAATGACACTAATTCATTCTTTTTGATAGCTGAGTAATGTTCCATTGTGTATATATAGTATGTTTTCTTTATCCATTCCTCTGTCAAGGGACATTTAGTTTGCTTCCATGTCTTGGTTATTATAAACAGTGCTGCAATGAACAATGGAGTGTATGTATCCTTTTGGACCATTTTTTTTTTTCCAGACATATGCCCAGAAGTGGGATTGTAGGGTCGTATGGTAGCTTTATTTTTAGTCTTTTGAAGGGACATCCATATTTGAACAACTTTCTGAGTGCCAACAACAAGCCAGTATTCAGGTTATAAATGATTTTTGGCACTGTTTCCTACTCTGGAGGACTGGATCTAGAAAATGCATTGCTTACTTTAGGGACTGTTTAAAAAGGGGTGAATGTACAAGAAGAAATTAGGGAAATATACTACAGACCTTTTAACAAAGGAACTGTTCCCACTGTCAGGCCCATTCAAGTGAGGGGAAAGTGTGTGGCCAGAGCAGAAAGGAGGTCAGGATGTGAAGAATCTGTGCCTTAAGACAGCTATGACCTCCAGTGTGGGAATAGCCAGCAAGAAGCTTGGGGAGTAACTTCAGTCTATCCTTGCCCCTTTCAGTCTCTTTCCTAGGTCTTCATGTAGCAAATTCTGCTAGATTTTAGAAGGCAAGAGTACCATAAGTTCTCTATATTCGAACATTCAAGTTGCAAACTTTCAAAGATGTGAACCTGCTTTTGCATGTCCATCATGTAACCTAGTTCAGGTGTTTGGCATGCATTGCCATGCATCTTCTACAAGTGGTTGCACTTTTGTGTACTTTACTGTACTGTACTGTATAGAGTACGGTAGTTCACTATCTTTACTTCAAGCCTGAGATGTCCAGAAGCAAGCATAAAAGCAGCAGCAATGCAGCTGGAACTGCTAAGTGCTCAGTGATAATGATGGAAATGAGAGAGTGGAATGAGGTGAAAATATGATCATTCAGTAAGTTCACTCAGTCATGACTGATTCTTTGTGACTCCAAGGACTGCAGCAAATCTGGCTTCCCTGTCTATCACCAACTCCTGGAGCTTGCTGAAACTCATGTCCATTGAGTTGGTGATGACATCCAAATATCTCATCCTCTGTCATCCCCTTCTCCTCCTGCCTTCAGTCTTTCCCAGCATCAGGATCTTTTCCAATGAGTCAGCTCTTGGAATTAGGTGGCCAGAGTATTGGAGCTTCAGCATCAGTCCTTCCAATGAATATTTAGGATTGATTTCTTTTAGGATTGATTGGTTTGATCTCTTTGCAATCTGAAGGACTCTCAACAATCTTCTGCAACACCACAGTTGAAAAGCATCAATTTTTCAGCACTCAAATTTCTTTATAGTCCAACTCTCACATCCGTACATGACTACTGGAGAAACTGTAGCTTTAACTAGATGGACCTTTGTTGGCACAGTAATGTCTCTGCTTTTTAATATGCTGTCTAGGTTGGTCAAGGAGAAAGTGTCTTTTAATTTCATGGTTGCAGTCACCATCTGCAGTAATTTTGGAGCCCAAGAAAATAAAGTCTGTCACCATTTCCATTGTTTCCCCATCTATTTGCCATAAACAGATGGGACCAGATGCCATGATCTTCATTATTTGAATGTTGAGTTTTAAGCCAACTTTCTCACTCTGCTCTTTTACTTTCATCAAGATGCTCTTTAGTTCTTCTTTGCTGTCTGACATAAGGTGATGTCATGTGCATATCTGAGGTTATTGATATTTCTCCTGACACACTTGATTCCAGCTTGTGCTTCATCCAGCCTGGGATTTCGCAGGATGTACTCTGCATATAAGTTAAATAAGCAGGATGAGAATATATAGCCTTGATACACTCCTTTCCCAATTTGGAACCACTCCATTGTTCCATGTCAGGTTCTAACTGTTGCTTCGTGACCTGTATACAAATTTCTCAGGAGGCAGGTAAGGTAGTCTGGTATTCCCATCTCTCTTTCTTTTTAATTAATGTATTTATTTTAATTGGAGGCTAATTACTTATCAATAATGTAGTGGTATTTGCCATACATTGACATGAATAAGCCATGAGTGTACATGTGTCTCCCATCCTGAACCACCCCTCTCACCTCCCTCCCCACCTCATCCCTCGGGGTTGTCCCAGTGCATCGGCTTTGAGTGCCCTGTTTCATGCATTGAACTTGGACTGGTGATCTGTTTCACATATGGTAATATACATGTTTCAATGCTATTCTCTCAAATCATCCCACCCTTGCCTTCTTTCTCCCACAGAGCCCCAAAGTCTGTTCTTTATATCTGTGTCTCTTTTGCTGTCTTGCATATAAGGTCATCATTACCATCTTTCTAAAGTCCATATATATGCATTAATATACCATATTGGTGTTTTTCTTTCTGGCTTACTTCACTCTGAATAATAGGCTCCAGTTTTATCCACCTCATTAGAACTGATTCAAATGCGTTCTTTTTAATAGCTGAGTAGTATTTCATTGTGTATATGTACCACAGCTTTCTTACCCATTCATCTGCTGACAGACATCTAGGTTGCTTCTATGCCCTAGCTACTGCAAACAATGCTGCAATGAACTTTAGAGTACACGTGTGTCTTTCAATTCTGCTTTCCTCAGTGGGTACTCCCAGCAGTGGGATTGCTGGGTCATATGTCAGTTCTATTTCCAGTTTTTTAAGGAATCTCCACACTGTTCTCCATAGTGGCTGTGCTAGTTTGCATTCCCACCAACAGTGTAAGAGGGTTCCCTTTTCTCCACACCCTCTCCAGTATTTATTGTTTGTAGACTTTTTGATAGCAGCCATTCTGACCAGCGTAAGATGGTACCTCATTGTGGTTTTGATTTGCATTTCTCTGATAATGAGTGATATTGAGCATATTTTCATGTGTGTGTTAGCCATCTGTATGTTTTCTTTGGAGAAATGTCTGTTTAGTTCTTTGGCCCATTTTTTGATTGGGTCATTTATTTTTCTGGAATTGACCTGCATGTGCTGCTTGTATATTTTGAGATTAATTCTCTGTCAGTTGTTTCATTTGCTATTATTTTCTTCCATTCTGAAGGCTGTCTTTTCACCTTGCTTATAGCTTCCTGTGTTGTGCAAAAGCTTTTAAGTTTAATTAGGTCTCTTTTGTTTATTTTTGCTTTTATTTCCATTACTCTGGGAAGTGGGTCATAGAGGATCCTGCTGTGATTAATGTCAGAGAGTGTTTTGCCTATATTTTCCTCTAGGAGTTTTATAGTTTCTGGTCTTACATTTAGATCTTTAATCCATTTTGAGTTTACTTTTGTGTACAATGTTAGAAAGTGTTGTAGTTTCATTATGTTACAGGTGGTTGGCCAGTTTTCCCAGCACTGCTTGTTGAAGAGATTGTTTTTTCTCCATTGTATATTCTTGCCTCCTTTGTCAAAGATAAGGTGTCCATTGCTGTGTGAATTTATCTCTGGGCTTTCTATTTTGTTCTATTGATCTTTGTTTCTGTCTTTGTGCCAGTACATACTGTCTTGATGACTGTAACTTTGTAGTGTAGTCTGAAATCAGGCAGGTTGATTCCTCCAGGTCCATTCTTCTTTCTCAAATGCTTTGGCTATTCGAGTTTTTTTTGTATTTCCATACAAATTATGAAATTATTTGTTCTAGTTCTGTGAAAAATACCGTTGGTAGCTTGATAGGGATTGCATTGAATCATAGATTTCTTTGGGTAGTATACTTATTTTCACTATATTGCTTCTTCTGATCCATGAACATTTTTTATGTATTCATTGGTATATTTCTCCATCTATTTGTGTCCTCTTTGATTTCTTTCATCAGTGTTTTATAGTTTTCTATATATAGGTCTTTTGTTTCTTTAGGTAGATTTATTCCTAAGTATTTTATTCTTTTTTTTGCAATGGTGAATGGAATTGTTTCCTTAATTTCTCTTTCTGTTTTCTCATTGTTGGTGTATAGGAATGCAAGGGATTTTTGTGTATTAATTTTATATCCTGCAACTTTACTTTATTTATTGATTAGCTCTAGTAATTTTCTGGTGGTGTCTTTAGGGTTTTCTATGTAGAGGATCATGTCATCTGCAACAGCGAGAGTTTTACTTCTTCTTTTCCAATTTGGATTTCTTTTATTTCTTTTTCTTCTCTGATTGCTGTGGCTAAAACTTCCAAAACTAGTTTGAATAGTAGTGAGAGTGGGCATCCTTGTCTTGTTCCTGACTTTAAGGGAAATGCTTTCAATTTTTCACCATTGAGGATAATGTTTGCTGCAGTTTTATCATATATGGCTTTTATTATGTTGAGGTATGGGCTTCCCTTGTGGCTCAGCTGGTAAAGAATCTGCCTGCAATGTGGGAGACCTGGGTTTGATCCTTTGGTTGAGAAGATCCCCTGGAGAAGGGAAAGGCTACCCACTCCAGTATTCTTGCCTGGAGAATTCTATGGACTATATAGTCCATAGGGTTGCAAAGAGTTGGACACAACTGAATGACTTTCATTTTCACTTTTCACATGTTACTTCTATGCCTGCTTTCTGGAGTGTTTTTATCATAAATGGATGTTGAATCTTGTCAAAGGCTTTCTCTGAATCTATTTAGATAATTATATGATTTTATCTTTTAATTTGTTAATGTGTTGAATCACTTGATTGATTTGCATGGTAATCCTATCTCTTTAAGGATTTTCCACAGTTTGTTGTGATCCACACATTCAAAGTCTTTAGCATAATCAATGAAGCAGAAGTAGATATTTTTCTGGAATTCTCTTGCTTTTTCTATGAGCCAATGGCTGTTAGAAATTTAATCTCTTGTTCCTGTGCCTTTGTTAAATCCAGGTTGAACATCTGGAAGATCTGGAAAAGATGGTAGATGTTGCTTATTCTTATACAATATTACAGTATAGTACTGTATAGCTGATTGTGTTAGTTGGGTACCTAGACCAGCTTTGTTGGACATATGAACAAATTGGACTTGTGAACTCACTCTCAGAATGGAGCTCATTTGTTTGTAGACAACTTGCTGTACTTATTGGGGTAAGGCTTTTAGTCACTTTGCCTGGGCTCAGAGAATGCTGTAGAAGGGTGGAGAGTATATCCAGTGGAGCAGATGGAAAATATCCTGGTTAAAGAACTGACCAAAGAAACCTAGGGGGAAAAGTTACTTGCATTCATTAAGGATAAAAGTTGTTTGTGAAGTAGGATCAGTGAGTGACATCCACAAACCATGCAAATATATGAAGTATGAATTTGTTCATTAGGTTCCCATGTGAAGCAGAAAGAACCTTCATTTGCAGCTTCAAAGAAAGTGAGATTAGGATGGATTCAAGGAACATTCATGAAAGAGAGATTTAAGAGAGCTAGCTGACTCTCAGAGTTGATAAGCCACTCAAGTGATGAACAATTAAGAACAAGTGAACCACTAAGAGAAACAGTGACATATACTAACATGTAATGTTTTATTCAAAGGGACACCTGGGACTTTTGCCTCTATCTGATGCCTCTATCTAAGTCTTTTAGCCTGAATGTGGACAGTTTCAGACAACAATGTCAAGTTCGTGTTCATCCTTGGCTTTAACAGCCTAGTTGGACCAGTAGGGAGGAATGCATTTGAGACAACAAGGAATCTAGTTCAACTTGGGATTGTATTGTTTGGTGAAAATGAATAAGGTAGACTCAAAGAATGAGTTAGATTCCTTCAGAAAGTGAGGAAGTGCTGGGCATTGGAATCAATGCAAAGAGTGAGACAGGAGTGGAGAAAGATCAGGGCACAGTAAGAAGCTGGAATGAGTGAACATCCAAAGTACTTGTGCAGGAAGTGTGTGTTGTTGATACACAAAAATGTGGTGAGTGTAACATCAGATTGTTTGAGTCATAATGTGCAGATGATATCAGACATTATCATGAATACTTCTGTGAAGAGGATTTTTAAATAAGACTAATATTTAAATCAGTGGCCTTTGAATAAAGCAGATTGCCCTCCAAAAAGCCAGATGGCCTTATCCAATCAGCTGAAGGCCGACAGAACAAAGACTGACCTCCTCTAAGCAAGAAGAAAGTCACCCAGCATACTATCTTTGGGCTTGAACTGCTATAGTTTACTAGATTTCCAGCCTACTGGTCTATCCTCCATATCCTGGGAAACAGTTAGGCACTGGGGGAAATATATATATATATATATATATATATATATATATATATATATATATATATATATGAGAAGGAAATGGCAACCCACTCCAGTATTCTTGCCTGGAACATCCCATGAACAAAGGAGCCTGATGGGCTGCTGTCCACAGGGTCACACAGAGTTGGACATGACTGAAGTGACTTAGCAGCACGCATGCATGCATATATATGTGTGTGTGTATATATATATATATATATATATGTATGTATGTGTATATATATATATATATCCTTTTGGTTCTGTTCTCTGGAGAACCTTGACTCATGCACTTGGTACCCAGAGGTTGGGTGTCCCTTCTCTGTGCTTTGTTCTCATTTTCTGAACATTTCTACTGATCACACTGCATTATAACCACTCTTTACTTTTGTGTTCCATGGTCCTAGATGGAAAATGAGAAACAGAGTGTCAAGAACTCCTGGATTTACTGTTACACAGACTGTGTTGAGCCCAGGGTACATAGAACTCTGAGAAATCACAGCCACATTAAACATTAATTTCTGCCTTTCTCCTTTTTTTTTCCCACTTCCCAAAATTTATCTTAGACTAAGGCTGTGGCCCATTCCATCAATGACAGCTTGAAACCAGAGATATTACCTTCATGTCTAGTCCCCTACATACAAACGAGTTCTGTTCCAAAAGTGTGTTTGTAAGTTCAGTATGTACATAAGTCCAACAAGTTAGTCAAGGCACCCAACTAATCCAATCAGCTGTATTATAGTAGGTTTGTAATACTTTCACACAAACAATAAATAAAAAACAAACACAAAAAATAAAGAAAACATTTTTAACCTACAGTACAGTACCTTGAAAAGTACAGTAGTAAAGTGCAATAGCTTGTATACAGGGGCTGGCATTGAGTGAGCAGGCAAGAGTTACTGACTGGAGGAGGTACAGTGAAGGATCGTCAGCAATAGGAGACAGAGGGCAAGCTGCAATTTCACTCACACCTGATGTTGATGGAACACACCTTTCCATCAAGTCTGAAACTTGAAAGTTTGTATGTAGGGGGCTTACTGTATTCTGAAGTGAGCTTGAGTCACTCCTGCTATTTGTAACCTTTCCTGTAAGTCCAAGAGTGAAAAGTGTCCTGCTGCTCCTCATTGTTCCAAGATCCATCAATGCTCTCCTGGCTCCCCAAAGCCTATTTTTCTCCCAACATAAGTGTCACTAATGGAAGGAACACAGGTTTTGGAGTCACACTGGTGTTCCTATCTTAGCGCTGGCACGTTCAAGTTGTGTGACCTTGAGCAAGTCATTCAACATTTCTGGATCTTGGTTTTCTTATCAGGGACATGAAGATGATAAAATTGTCTGCCTTTTGAGATTTATCTGAGGAATATGTTATACATGGCAAGTTCCTTGCCCCAAAATGTAGATGGTCGTGAAACAGAGTAGACAGATATCATGATGTAATATTAACCATGACCTCTTTCACTCTTACCGCTGTCCTAGTAGTATAGATAGAACCTATATGACCATCTGAATGGTGAAAATTAAAGTGAAAGTCGTTCAGTCCTGTCCGACTCTTTGCGACCCCATGGACTCTCCATGGAATTCTCTAGGCCAGGATACTAGAGTGGGTAGCCGTTCCCTTCTTCAAGGGATCTTCCCAACTCAGGTCTCCCACATTGCAGACCGATTCTTTACCAACTGAGCCACAAGGGAAGCCCCCAACTGAGTGGTAAAAGGTAACTATTTCCTCCTGCTAGCAATGGTGTTTTTATTTCTTCTGTGTTGCCACATATTTCAGAGACCTTAGGAGCCTGGAGGGAGCATGTCTGAGGGGAAACTTCCAGTATCAATAAAGCAGAATTAGAAAGAAGAGACACTCTGACAAGATTTTCCCTAGAACTTGACATTTCAACTCACTCTACTGTTTACATTTTGCCATTTTGAATTGTCAACAAGACACCTTGTCAACATGTTAAAAGACGTTTCCCAGCCACACACTGGTTTTCCTCTGTGTAGTATAATTACATATTGATATGCAAAGTCGTTTGTCTAGAACCACTAACGAAAACACATTTATTTCCTTTCTTGATGGATACAAAACCTGTTTCACATGGCTAGACCTGTACAGAGACCATCAGGCACTAAAGAGAAGTTTGCAAGGAAGGTTTGGTCAAATCTTTAAAGCAGAACTTGTTTTCCTTCTCAAATAGCTCCTAATTCATTTGCAAGCCACCTTGGGAATTTCTATGTCTTATCGCTCTTGCTGTTATGATGCTCTGTTTGTCACGCCTTTGGCAACAGGCTCTGTTTTCATTAAAACTCATCAAAGCATGCATGATGAAGTAGGTAGGGAAGCTGCAATTGAAATCTCTCTAATATTCCTGCACATAATTGTGCAGTGGGATTGCAGGTAATAGATTATCACCCAAGTCATTGACAGAAAGAAAAAAAAATGTCCATTCAGTTCAGTCTAATAGTTGTTGGCCTTGCTTTCCAAAGTTAGAGCAATGTCATTGAGGTGACAATCTTATGTATGGACTGCACAAGAGTCTGTCAGTATAGAGGAAATAAGAGTTACTCATGACACACAATGGGACCACTCACTTATGGCACATTTGTTTCCCCCAAACTTCTTAGGGCATTGTTAATTTTTTGAAGCTGTATTTTACACCAAAGAGAAGTAGAATTCAGTTGCTGGTGCCATATGTTTTTGTAATCAAGTTCTGTCTTGGTATCTCTTATTGGCTGATTTATACCCCAAACACTTCAGTTTACACACACACACACACACACACACACCAAAAAGGAAATATTAGCTTCCATTGTCTGACAAACTCTTCTACAGTTTGTAGAAGCTAGGCTGGGCTCAAGTTCTCCAGTTTCTGCCATCATGGCAGAAGTACTGTTGCCAAAATATTGTGACTTGATTACAGATCGTGTAAAACAGTGCTAAATATCTGTTGGGCATGAAACTAGTTCAAGATGCATTACTTTGAACTATTCCTTTCTTTACAAATGTGCTAATGAGGCTAGTGAGTTATAGAAACAGGATTCCAACTAGAACCATCCTATTTAAATCTTTGGCTCTGCCTTATCTTATCAAAGGACTGGAAAGCATGGAAGGCAATCTTCTTCTATTTGAATCAATATGCATTTGTTGTTTGCTCTGTCCAGGCACTGACAAGGCACTGAAGCTATAGAAAAGATTAAGATACGGTCCCCGAATTGCACAAAATATATCATCTCAAGTCCTTGTAGTAAAAAAAAAAATACCCAGACCTTTCCCACTCTGATTCATAATTCATACAACAGCAAGAGTGATGCTTTAAAAACAGGTCTGCACATACCTTCTCACCCCTTTATCCTGTCTGTGCAAATTCCAAGCTTTTAATTCATGGATTATATTTTTTTAAGTATATGGTTGTGAGGATACATGAATTCATATGCATTAATTGAAACTCTTAGAACAATTTCTGGTACATATTACATCCTCCAAATTATCATGTTTATTATGTATTATAGTTATTTCCCTGGGGTCCACAAACAAGTCTTCTTGTCTTTGTATCTCAATCTCTCTCTCTGTAAATGGAGGGTTTGATGATGTCTTCCTATGATTGGTATGTAGTCAAGTTAAATGAGTTAACGTTTAAACAATGTTGGAGAGTGACTGACACCTAAGAAACTGAAGTTTTTCTCTTTATCTTCTCCCCCCTTCCCTTGGAACCGTGTCCCTTGTCTGTAGGCATCAGGCTCATCACAATCCAGGGAGGATGCTACAGATTGTGTCTCCTGATGGTCCAGTTATTGTTGCTCTGTTGGTACTCACTCATGAGTGACATATGCACTGTGGCTCACTAGCAGTTTAATCGGTTGGAATAATGCCTGTATTTTGCTTCAATTAGGTTGGTACAAAAGTGAGATTCAAAAGTAATTGTGGTTGGTGTAAAAATAATTGTGGCTGACTTTTGCACCAACTGCAATTGCTATTTTGCACCAACTGCAATTACTGTTTTGCACGAACTGCAATTACTTTTGCAGCAGCCACAATAACTTTTTAACTTCAATTTCTTTTGCGCAAACCTCAATTACTTTGGCACCAACTGCAATTACTATTACTTTTGTGCCAACCACGATTATTTTTGAACCTCAATTACTTTTGCACCAATCACAATGAATTTGCACCAGCCACAAATACTTTTGCACCAACCTAATATTCCAGAGAGACAATTTGCTTTCTGTAGACCAAGTAAGTGTTATCCAGGGGACTTTTTGAACTGAACAAGGATGGTCATCCAGCTGCTTTAGAAGAGGGAAGATTTTTAAAATGTCAGTCTTCCTGTTTAATACATCATGCTGTCAGTCAGGGTCTTCCTAGGTCGCTCAGTGGTAGAGAATCCACCTGCCAATGCAGAAGGTGCAGATTTGATCCCTGGGTCAGGAAGATCCCCTGGAGAAGGAAATGGTTACCCACTCCAATGTTCTTGTCTGGGAAATCCCATGGACAGAGAAGCTGGCAGGCTACAGTCCATAAGCTCACAAATAGTCAGACACAACTTAGTAACAAAACTACCACTACACTGTCAGCCAAGGCGTGGCGACCACATACAGCTTCTAGAAGGCTGGTCTCTTAGGTAAAGCTGGGGAGTAGATCTGCTTGTATGGAAGGCCCAAGCTTTAAAGTAGTCTCTCTGGACTAGCGGCAGACTGCATAATCTCCTGCTAAATTGGGCCATTAAATAAAACTACTAAGTTGTAAAGCT